>NC_059088.1:22683229-25083229 GCF_020497125.1 Mauremys mutica | reverse complement strand
CGTCGTCAAGTCGCTGGTGGCCGGCGGCTCAGCCTCCCTGGTGGCGCAGAGCATCACAGTGCCCATAGATGTCATTTCCCAGCACCTCATGATGCAGCGCGAGGGTGAGAGCATGGGCAGGTTCAAAGTGCGGTACCAAGACTGCAAACGTAATGTGGTCTTCGGCCAGACCAAGGACATCCTTGTACAGATCTTCAACGCTGACGGACTGAGAGGCTTCTACAGGGGCTACGTGGCCTCTCTGCTCACCTATATTCCCAACAGTGCGGTATGGTGGCCTTTCTACCACTTCTATGCAGGTAGGTGAAACACGGAGGCTTCCGCCATGACTTGGCTTGGGCACCTACTTGGCACTTTGGGATCTGAGTACTGAGATGTCAATGCTCCCTGATTTTCAGTAATCCAAAATTATTATTCTTTTTAACATTACTCCTGGGGGCGTTCTGCACCAAAACATTAAAAATTCTGCACACAATATTTTAAATTCAGTAAAATTCCGCAAATTTTATTTGTCAAAATAACACTTCATAATCACACCAGTTTCAATTATTTTGGTATTTTATTTCAAAATACCGATCTTCAAGTATGTCTGTAACAATACAGAGACACACAAAAATTCTCCCAGGAATAGAGTTAAAGAAACCCCTATGACAATCCAGTTCCTGTTTCTCTGTCCCCTTCCTTCCCCCCGCACCCCTCCCCCCAAGCCTAGCCAGAGGGCCAGACACCCACAACCTCTCCCCAGCTGTGCCCCCCCCCAGCCAATACACCTGAACCCCCTCCCCCCTCACAGCCCAGCCACAGGGCTCCCTCTTGCACAGATACCCACACTCCCCTCTCCCCCCTGAGCTCAGCCGTGGCCCCCCAAGCCCAGACACCTGCTCCTCTCTCCCCCGCAGAGCCCAGGGACCCAGAGGAAAAGCCTGATGCCTGGTCCCAGGCTTGCATGGAGTTTCCTGCATGCAGCTCTCTCCTTCCCTCAGGGCATGCTGGGAACTGCAGCTGCCAGGAACCCTCTAGCTCCTTCTCCCTCCCCTCAGCAGTGTCTTCTATGTGTGAGCTGGGGTCTGCCGGGCCCAGTGGCAGCTAGCAGTACTTCAGCCCATTTCTGTGGGGGAAAGGAAATTCTGTATGCACAATGTTAAGTGCTGCAAAATTCTGCAGTGCGCAGTGGTGCCAAATTCCCCCAGGAGTATTGCGTGTAATTATGAAATTACTAATTCAGAATTCAGTCTACTAATTTTGCAAGCTAATTTTGTAAGCGCGCACACATTAAAAAAGTATCAGAGGGGTAGCCGTGTTAGTCTGACATGCATCCGACGAAGTGGGGATTCACCCACGAAAGCTCCTGCTCCAATACATCTGTTTGTCTATAAGGTGCCACAGGGGTCTTTGCTGCTTTTACATTAAAAAAGTGTGTCTCATTCACTGCTATTGAGGTCCGACGAACACAGGAAATAGTGTCGCAGCCGCTGGTGTTGTTCTCCACCGCCCCATGGCACGTGTGCACTGCACAGTGCGACTCTGATAGGAGGCAAGCTGCAGCAGTTGTCTGGGGTTTGGGGTGATGGATTCACCCCCTAACCTACAGGATGTGTTGCAGTCTAACTGCCCAGAATGGACCCTACTGGACTACATTAATACGGTCTAGTTATCTAGTGCGTGCCATGGGGCAGTTAGAACACAACAGGCAGCTTGTGGTTTGGGCAGGAAATCCAACACCCCAAACCCCACAATGACAATTGCTGCGGCTTGCGTCCTGTCAGACCCTCCCTACGCAGCCTGCTGGAGAGGAGAAGTCGGAGGGGCACGCAACAGAGAAGGGAGAAGAGAAGGATCATCCTGGGAAAGATGTCCAGGCCCAGGACTGGCCAAGGTAATTAAGGACCCTAGGCAGCATAGGAGGGCAGCTTTCCTAGGGTCAGGCCACCCCTTCTCCTTGTTTGGGAAGTGTTTTTACATAAATATTCCCAAACGTCTCAGAGCAGGGCTGTTATCTCTGTAAATGAGATCAGAGTCCCACCCATAGTGATTCACACTCATGCACTTGAACTGACATGGGGCTGGAAAGGCGTTTTCCCCCCAAGGCACATTGGCAGAGAGCAGGTCAGGGAGGCATGACTGTCCCCTGGAGCATTGAGCAGCCATCATCTCTTGGATCAGGTGGCTTGGATCCCATTTGATCACATTCTTTAATCAGTGGAGAGTGAAGCATTGATAGACCTCAGCTCTGGCAAGGGAGTGGCATGGTCTAACCAGTGGTTCTCAACCAGGGATCTGGGCCCCCTGGGGGGCTGTGAGCGGGTTTCAGGGGGTCCCCCAAAATAAATCAGAGAACAGGCCCTGCGTTAGCGTTGCTGGGGACCAGGGCAGAAAGCTGAAGCCTGAGCCCTGCCGCCCGGGGATGAAGCCAAAGCCTGAGCAACTTACCTTCACGGGGCCCCCTGTGGTGTGGGGCCCCAGGCCGTTGCCCTGCTTGCTACCCCGTCATGCTGACCCTGGCTTTTAATATACAGGATATGCAGAAAACCAGTTGTTGTGGCACAAGTGGGCCGTGGAGTTTGTATAGCACGTTGGGGGGGGCTCAGAATGAAAAAGGTTGAGAACCGCTGGTGTAAACACAGGACTGGAGCCAGGAAGGTGAGCATTAATCCCAGCTCTTCCACGCTGTGTGTGGTCTTGGGCAAGACACTTGGCACATCTGCCTGGACTTCCCCATCAGTTACTTGTGGATCAGACTTGCCTCCCACACAGGAGTGTGGAAGAGCCGATGTTCACGTAATGTTTTGAAAATTAAAACTGCTGCATGCGTGTGACTTGTGCTTTCTCAGGTGTGGAATCTGGGTCTCTTTAGGCTTCAAAAAGACTTCTAGGGTATGAAATCCCTTAGCAGAGCCAGGAAATAGAGCTACAAGCAAGTTCAGGTGCGGTTGGGCATCTAAACAAGATGTATTTGTGTTCAGTAGGTTTTAAACCCAATGTTACACCAATGGCTCTCAACCTATCCAGACTACTGTACCCTTTCAGGAGTCTGATTTGTCTTGCGCACCCCCAAGTTTCACCTCACTTGAAAACGACTTGCTTACAAAACAGACATAAAAACACGGAAGTGTCACAGCTCACTATTACTGACAAATTGCTGACTTTCTCCTTCTTACCATATTCTTATAAAATAAATCAATTGGAATATAAATATTGTACTTACATTTCAGTGTGTAGTATATAGAGCAGTATAAAGTCGTATGAAATTTTAGTTTGTACTGACTTCGCTAGAGCTTTTTCTGTAGCCTGTTGTAAAACGAGGCAAATATCTAGATGAGTTGATGTACCCCCTGGAAGAGCTCTGCACCCTCAAAGGTACGCGTACCCCTGGTTGAGAACCACTGTGTTACATAACAAAGCTGTACCTTTCAGGAGATCATTGTTCCTGTGCAGAATGCCTCCGAACTCAGCTCATTTGTACAATACAGGTGACATTTGGGCTGTTAGCAAACTGTAAAGTTGCTAGCCCAGTTGATATCTGTGTCTCCCACTAGCTGTTTGGTGTGGGTGTATCATTCCACAAGGGGGATTTGTTGAAGTGATGATTGAATTAAGTTGACTGTAACAGGCTGCAACAGATTGCAGAACAATGCAGTTCACTGATTCTCAGGGTTTGTCACCATTAAAAATACAGGCATCCCAGGTGTTCAGCTCACTCCTCAGAGTTGGCAGATCCTATTAGCGATGCGGAGAATTGCCTTGGTATGTGGGTCTTGGACCACTTGCTGGTTACAATTGCCACCATTGCTTTTAATGCCACAGCTTTTATTTCTCCAGCTCTCGGGATGTTGTTCTGGTTTGAGCTTCCCAGTAGCTGCTATCCTTGCTTTTGAAATCTGCTCTGCCCTGTTTCATCCAGCTGCTACTTTGACACATAAACTGCTGTGTTGGGTTGTAAAATCTCCGTGGTGTATAGGTGCTGAAATAGTGTTTTGATTTTTTTTAAAAAGGGTGGGGGCATACACATTCAGATAAGCTCCATTCCCTCCTTCCGAAGCCTGATGATTTGTAATTGAATATTTATTTTTAAAAAATCATCTTAACTTCTGTTATTGGGTCAGCTTCCCCAGAAAGGTGGTGAGACCTCCAGGACACAGGCTCAAAATGCCTTTCCTCCAGCTCCTGATGCTCTGGATGCTTCTAGTTTATATCTTTGCACAGCACACTAGTCTTGATCTGTCAATACAGTCATGTGACCTGCCCTGAGGCACAAAGTACACCAGTAGAAATGATCCATGGTTTTGGGTTTGCAGCCAAAATAGTCTCTAGAGCTCTCTCCTTGTTTTCTAAGCAGACACAAGCACATCTTAAAATATGAACCTGTACTAGGGTGACCAGACAGCAAATGTGAAAAATCAGGACGGGAGTGGGGGTTAATAGGCACCTATAGAAGAAAAAGCCCCAAATATCGGGACTGTCCCTATAAAATAGGGACATCTGGTCACCCTAACCTGTACAGCAAACAGGGAATGGGGAATAACTGGCTAGATGGCAGTACTGCTGAAAAGGATCTCGGGGTTAGAGTGGATCACAAACTGAATATGAGTCAACAGGGTGATGCAGTTGCATAAAAGGCTAATACCTTTCTGGGGTATATTAGCAGGCGTATCGTATGTCAGCGACGGGAGGTAATTGTCCCACTCTACTGAGCACTGTTGAGGCCTCAGCTGGAGTCCTGTGTCCAATTCTGGGCACCACACTTTAGGAAAGATTTGGACAAATTGGAGAGCGTCCAAAGGAGAGCAACAAAAATGATAAAAAGATTTAGAAAACCTGACTTACAAGGAAAGGTTAAAACCTGGGTATTTTTAGTCTTGAGAAAAGAAAACTGGATGGGGGGGACCTGTTCAATCTTCAAAAATGTTAAAGGCTGTTATAAAGTGTCCATGTCCACTGACAGCAGGACAAGAAGTAATGGGCTAAATCTGCAGCAAGGGAGATTTAGGTTAGCTCTTAGGAAAAACTTTCTAACTATACGTGCAGTTAAGCTCTGGAATAGACTTCCAAGGGAGGTTGTGGAATCTCCATCATTAGAGGTTTTTAAGAAGAGGTTGGATAAATACCTGTCAGGGATGGTCTAGGTTTACATGTGCCTGTCTCAGAGCAGGGGAGTCGGCTTGATGACCTCTCAAGGTCTCTTCCAGCCCTACATTGCTATGATCCTATGAGAAACAACCACTTTCCTGAAGAAACGGCCATTAAATTGGGTGTGTGTGTGTTTAAAAACTACACATGATGTTACTTAATATACTAAAATGTAAAACCAGAATGAAGAAAGCTATGGCCCCCACAGTGTGGTAAGCTCTTTAGAGAACGCGTTGTTCTCTACTTGGAGGGATGTTGCAAGAAGCCGTGTTACAATTCACTAGGTACTACCCTTCTGGAGACTTAAATAGCCTACGGAGCAGTCATTTTAATATGAATCTTTGCAGATAATGTGCAGTGCCTTTATGTTAAAGCAAACATGCTAGTCCTAGAAACCTTATGAGGCACGTGAGCAGTGTATATGTATGTCACAAGTTTTCCCATCCGCAAAACACGCCTCCTACCCCGTGAAGTTGATATGGGTGAATGCTGGGAGTTCTGGCTGGAAGGAGGTATGGCACAGCTGAGTATATACATATATACACGTGTCTGTAACTTTACTCTCCCTCCCGTTCTCAGAACAGCTCTCTGGCCTGACACCTAAAGACTGTCCACACCTCCTCCTCCAAGCTATATCTGGGCCACTAGCAGCTGCAACGGCTTCCACTCTGACCAACCCCATGGACGTCATCAGGGCTCGCGTGCAGGTAAGAGCTCGGCCTAAAGGTAATTTGGGCTAGAGGCTAGAGGACAGGACTGGGAGTCACAAAGCATAAGTTCTGTCCCAGCTCTGCCACTGACATGTGCAGCTGTGAGCAAGTCACTTTATCTCTTTTCTCAGTGGCTTCTCTCATTTATTTCTAGGTGCTCCGATGGATTGTTGCATATTGGGTCTTAAAAACTCCTGTGCCTCACACTCCCTGTCTGTAAAATGGGGAGAATACCCCTTGGTTTTTCTCCTGTTCTAATGTCATTAAAGGCTTGTCCAGAGTGGAGTCAGAACCTTGCTAGCTACAGCCACCTTGTGAGACTGTTGTTGGTCACAGGGTTCCTGGACTGGTATGAACAGAGAAATGATACTGTGTAAATTTCATGTAACCTTGCTATGGACTGACTTCTAGGGGAATCTGTAGCATTGTTCTCAGGGGAAAGGTCCCTATCCATAATGGTCATGGAATCCACGCTAGTGCCCTGGCAGAGTTTACATTTAATTATAACAGCCTGCTTCTCCAGTGTATTTTATTTGGTTTATCTCCTGACCTGATGAGGACAAAAATACCCACCTGATTTCAGTCCCTTGCTGCCCCTATGAAATGCTGTTCTTGTTGGTCAAAGCTCATATTTCGTTTTTCCTCTACACTTCTCCTGATCTCCCATCTTTGCTCTCCAGACTGTAACAGCATCGGTATGTAAAGAGCTGCTGTGAGGCAGTGAGCAGAAGGAGCCAGCCAGAATAACCTGTAACTTACACCTGCATTGCACACTTTCATCCCCAAATGATATCCATGTAGCACTGCTGAAAGGCAGCCACCTCTGGGCATGTGGGCAGCACCCAGCAGGAAGTGAAATTCTGCCCCACGACAAACTCCAGGCTTGTGGGGTCTCTAATGTAAACGCATAGGGGGATGCAGCAAACATAAAATAATGCAAGTGCTTAAATTCCTCTGTGGGCAAGTTGTTGCGTAATTGCTTTGTCACAGGGTGGGCTGGTCCTTTAAGGGAATTGGGTTTAGCTGCACATGTGACTAATCAGGTGCCTCGCAGGTGGTGCGGTGAAAATCCCAGCAGCTCAGTTAGTTGGGAGTTCTGCAGAGAGGCTCCTACAGGAAACCCTGGGCTACGGAAAGGACCTGCCACACTAGCTAAATGCAAGACGTGACTTAGGATCCCACTGGATAGGCAGAAGAAGCAGCCCTCTGAGGCATAGGTCATAGGAGGGTTCATGTGGCAATACCTGAGTTACCTGTGTGATGATTAACTGTGTTTGTGTTTGAATAAATGGATTATTTGGAAAAGGGAACAAAATACTGACACTGGTGGGAGCTTCGCTGACACGCTGGCCAAGGAGCTGGCCTCTAGCTTACATGGGAGTGGGGAAACTGAGGCAGGGTCTAACCGCAGGTTTGCGGAGTCCCATTACAGTCGTCTTTGGGGTTTCTTGCATCTTTCTCTGGAGTTGCTGGTTCTGGCTACTGAGCAAGGACACTGGATTAGAGGGACTTTGAGTCTGATCTGATGCTCTAGTTTCTATGGTTCCCCCTCAAATTAAAACTAGAAGGCAATTTAATGGTATACCTCTTGAAGGAGCTCGACAGAGTGCAATATCTTCCCATCTTATTGCAAACAACCCCTTATGCAACCACAGATGCAGTTGTTTTATCTGCCATTGCCTCTCTGAGCAATTGCCTCTCTTAATGGTTTCACTTTTGGCTTTGCAGGTGGAAGGCAAGAGCTCCATCATTCTTACTTTCAAGCAACTAATGGCAGAGGAAGGCCCATGGGGCCTCACTAAAGGCCTCTCCGCCCGTATCATATCGGCCACCCCTTCCACCATCGTCATAGTGGTGGGGTATGAAACGCTGAAGAAGTTGAGCCTCCGCCCAGAGCTTGTGGACTCTAGACACTGGTAGCAAACAGTGAGTGCGAGAGCATCTTCTAAACCCTGTGGATTCAGACCGTGGTTAAAAGCTCAGCGAAAGGGAGACAGCTGGGGTTCTCCTTGGCCTCCCTCAGTTACAGGATTCTGGGGTTTCACAGCAGAGGACAGAATCAAGAGCAGCTGCAGTCACCTCCTCAGGTCTGTTGCAACACAACATTCTGCTGCTGTTTGGGGGAAAAAAACCAAACGTATGGCAAAGCTTTTGACTAAAAATTCATTCAAGGATGAGCAGGTGTGTGAGTGAAACCTAACAATTTCCTGATCTCTCTTAAATTAAAGACTATCGGTTTAAGCAAAAAAAAAAAAAAAAAAGTTTATTCTTGAAATGAATTTTAATCTTTTAATTTTGCCAAATTTCCGTATGGGGGGAAATGTACAAGCTCTAGCAGGGCCTCCTGGTGGAAAGTCTGCTAATTACAGGGGTACTGTGAGAGGTAGAAAAATATATCATATATATGTACATAGTAAAACTTTTCTCAAACAGCCTTTTTTATTTTTAAAAAAAAATGAGGGACGAGAGTAACAAATACCTGGATCAGTTTTTAAGACCTTGCTTACCACTTTCTGAATAGATCTGTACATAATTTTTGTATATTCTTGGAAACTATTTCACTTCCTCACACATCTTCCAAGTGTCAGAGCTGGTGTTCTGATGCTCACGAGAGTTGAGTAATATTTGAGCTGTTTGTTTCTTTAGGCTAATGGCAATTATGGCTCCTAATCCAGGTTTTAATTTTTTTTTTTTTTTTAATTTCAGGGTGGGCAGGGGGGGGATGACATTTATTAAGGGACTGACTGGTTAACTCTGTGCCCTTGGCAAATGTGAGTGTAAACGTTCTACATCCAGTGGAAATGTCTGCTGCTCCCCACCCTTCATTTCTTTAGGCACAAACAAATCCAGAGAGTGATGGAAATGCTCAACTTCCTTGTCTTTAGGAGCAAATTGAAGTGGATGTGACTACGGAGTAGGAGCTGAACTTGCTTTAATTGACATAGAATGGAAGAAGGAAAATCGCTTCTGCCTTTCCATCGACACCTGATAGGTGTGCATGTATCAGCTACTGCGTAACGGTTCTTTACTACAAAATAGATCAAAATCCTGTGTCTGGGGGAGAGGAAGGGGGTTTTAATCCATTTTTGCTGTAGAGAAAAGCTTATTCCAAACTATGGCTTGTCTCTTACCAAACTAAGGCTCCTAATCAAGTTGTGCAGCACCAGCCTGTACTCAGTGGGTCAGATTCTGTTCTTAGTCACGTTACCCCCAACGTGCATCCCGTGATTGAGAGCAGAATCTGGCTCCCAGGTCTTGCTTTTCCTAGCTAGTTATAGAGGTGGTGGGGGCTCAGTGAGATCGAGTAGATAACCCACTACCTCCAAATACCGATTCGTATATCACAGATTGATACTTGGCTGCCTGTTTTCATCCATCTCACTACCTTCATGAGGAGTTCTTGGTGCCAACCCTGTTGTACTGCAGCTGTCCGCCTCTTGTTCAGCCATTCACCTGTCTTCTAGCTCTCAGTAGAGCATGGGCTTCCCCTGAGCGGAGCCCCAGATGTGCACAGATGTAAGGAGCTCCTGGTTTACTCTGCGGATAGAGTGAGCCCAGCCAGCCCTGGGGCACAGAATAGAGGTATATTCAGAATAGAGCACTGCCTTTCAGCAGTGCTACATGGATATCATTTGGGGATGAAAGTGTGCAATACAGACTCCCGGCATGACACTGGGCACTGTGCTCCAGGTTCTCCTTCTATAACATGGAGAAAATAGTACTCTTCACATGGGGTGTTACGAGGATAACCATGACATGCATGAGGTGCTAACACACCAGGGTGATGGGTACCATATCAGGAACTAGACCGAGGTACCAGCTGGCCGCCTTGCCTCGAACATCTTACCCTGACTCTGCTCTCCTCTGAGCTATGTGCACGAATGCACGGGGTATAGAACTCCCTTCTTCAATACACTATAGTCCGTAATACGATACAAAAGCCTGGTCCCTTAGAAAGAAAGATGGGGCAAGAGGAGAATATCAACATTAAGAATCGAACCACATGACCTTGCAGGGGGAAAAAATGTGGGTCCTAAACCAGTAAATGTGGAGAAAGTTTTGTTCAAATTACCTGAGATCGTGAGTTCTGTTCCTGGGCATGCTGCAGGAGGACACCTCGCTTTTGTGTGTGTTATATATAAAATGTACATATGAAACATCATAAATGATATGCAGGTGAGGTGTCAAATATAGCAAAAGATTATAGTCCTACTGTGGACTTTGACTGTAAGTAAACTGAAACTGTATCCCATGATAAATTAGTCCTCTTTCATTTGAAAACAGAAGGTTTTCTTAACTCAGGCAGGTAACTTATGATTTCTAGTGGGAAACGATTTCAGATACTCTGGAGTCATGTTACTCTTTTTAACTATCTTTGATAGATAATTGAATTGAGTGACCTGGAATACATCCCCTCATGCAGAGCAGACACCGTGCTATAGCTGCCAGACACTGATCCTGAACGAGTTGAAAAGCATTGACAGTGTAGCTGCTGTTTGTCGGCAGGGGGGAGCTCTACTGCGGACACAGTGCTGTTCGTACCGGCACTTTTCATTGGTAAAACTTTGGCATTCGGCAGGGTGGGTTTTTTTAACACCCCAAACAACAAAAGTTTTGCTGATGACATGCTAGTGTAGACAAACCCTCGGGTTCTGCATTTGCCTGTGGGGTCCCCCTGCCAATTTTTGTGCTTTAACAACACTTTCCTATTTTTTAAAAATGTTGCTTTCACAGAGCAACAGGAGAGATTATCACTAATGAAGAAAGTGATGGTAGTTGAACAGTGAAAATGATTATATGCAAAGTGTCAAATTTAAATATATTGTGCAAGGTTAAACATTCTGGAAAAACATAGCCTGAGACATGTGGTACTTGAAACCGCAATCCCTTCTGAAACTGACTAGATAGCAAGTTAAGTGTCCCTTCAGACTGATGTGCAGTTCAGCTAGTCTGGATTTAACTTTTACAAGCGGTGCAGTTTTGTCCTGCAGAACAAATGTAGGCAATCTTTTCCTTTTATTTTTCTGCACGAACCTGGCATCTCCAGCCATCTGTTTTGTGCCCAGTTTGGATTATTCCTCTTCTCCACGTAGTTCAGATGTAATTGATCATTTTCATTAAACCATCAAGCCTCAGTATATCCAATCAGTTCTTAAGATCTGAATCAGGCAGAGGTTTCCACTGGGGATGTCACAACAGAATGATAATACATTGTACTAATCAGCCTGTAGTGGCTAAAACGTATATCTTTTCTGGCAGATAAAGCATTTCAAACCCTTTGTGGTTATATTCATTTGGACGGTTTTTTCTGCTCAAGGGCATTTATCAGCTGTGGAGTGACTATGTTAATCTCTGCTGTGACAACTTGTGGTAGTACAGTATTTCCATTGAATTTTGCTCATCTGTTACCGTATTGTCAATTTATTCTTGATGTCCCCACCCCCAGCCTTTCTGATATGCTGCTGGTTTTTATGTACAGTAGATGATCATCCTCTCAGTAAACTGATGAGTGGGTATAATTGTTTCCTGATGAAATCCATGCATGTCTTTATCCCAAGTGCAAACCCCTCTAGATAACTGAGTATTTTGAAGTTTTGCCACTCTCTCAGGCCCAATCTTAATTTTTATTATATATGGTGGTGTGATCTGAACTTTCCCATACCTACATGCCAGTCTGCAAGAAGAAATCTGGGAATGGAACATTGTAGGGCTTCCATTGTATTAGAGGAACTGATGTGCTAGACTAAAGGGGGTCCCAACACAATACAATCTTTGAATGAGTTTGGGAAGTTTGAAAGCCATGATGTTGGAATCTGATTGCCTACGTCTGTCACAGTGGGGGTACAGAATGATACGACTCAGTGCCTGTTCTAAAATATGATGCTGGGTGAATGTATTGTGTATGTTTAACAGGTTTCACTGTTGCACTGTAATATGTCTTTGTGTAATTAAAGTTTTTATTATTTATTTGATCATCTCATTATGCATCTATCGCGGTTGGGTAATTTACATTTTGCAATGCTTGCAAGGTAACTTGATTTTTTTTCTACCCTCTGCAACAGTAGTCTGTTTTGTGTAACAGCTTATTAACCACAGCCCCAATCTTTTACAGTTACATTTCTACCTATAACATCTAAGGTGGGATAAGTCAAAGTGAAACTTATGAGATGCAGCTTGATTCTCCTTAATTTACACCAGTGTGAAACTGTTAATTCCATTTACTTCAAAAGAGTTATGCTTGACTTACATGGGGGTAAGTGGGTGCAGTCTTAGGGTGTCTGTTAAACACTTATTTCAGTAGCACCTAAACCAGATAGAACCCCATTGTGCTAGGCCCTTCACAAACCATATTATAAATGACAGATTCCTGTCCCAAAGAGCTCCCAGTGGATGTGGGGACCTCCTAAATGGTGGTGGCACACCAATTATACAGGAAAGCTGCTCTTGATGATGGGAAATGCAAAGGAGAAGGCTCTTGTACTCCTCAAAGTGAGCTCTTGCGAAGTCAGTGCTAGGCCCACTTCCAGTCATACTTTCATGTAAAGGGATTTGTAATAGTATGTCCCTTACACCTGCTATCCAGCCATGTGTTTCTCTCCTAGGGGAGTGCAGAAAAGGAGTGACTTATTGCAGTGCTTTACAAATGTGAAGCAAATCACCCCATGTGCCCTTGAGATATGGATCATCCTTGTAGTGCAGAGAAGTGAAAGTGGCGCACAGCACTAACCTGACTTTCCTAGTATTACTGAAGCAATTGAGTCAGGCCCCTACACACTGAGATTACTTTTAAACACATGGGCCTTAAAAAAAAAAAGAAGCTATTAGTGTAGTAGTTAGTTACAGTCCATGTCATAGAGTGGAACCCCATGAGGCTAATAGCTGTACAGAGGCAGAACACGAAGATGATTCCTGCCACAAGGAGCTTCCAAGTTGTTCATTCTTTGTCTTCTGGTTTCTATGGCTGCAGGGTGCATAGGGGTCCCCTTTGCCAGCTTTCCCCCACCCTCATAAGGGTAGAAACTTTCCATGACGATCTCAAGGCGGTTTTGATCACTGGGCTCGAAGAAAAACAACTTAATAGCAGGAGCCTGGGGCTGAAAAACAAAACTGCAAGAGCTGGCACCTGTGCCTCTAGCAGAGCCAGGACTGTGGGACTCCTGCCGCCTGTTCCCAGGGAAGGGGGGCTTGTGCGTGGAGAAGCAACCCCTGGGCAGTGGCTGGAGCAGCAGCTGGCTGAGGCTCTGCTTGGGGAAGGACAAAGGAACCGAACCAGCCCATGTTGTGCTGTCTATTACGGGGCGTGGCCTTCTCTCCCGATTGACACAAGATTTCACCAATAGGAGCAGCGCTGCCGTCTCAGCCAATCGGAGAAGCGGGGGCGGGACTATCCGAGCGCTTGAAGATTTCTTGGCGGTTCAAGATGGCGGCGGCGGGAGGCGAGGGCTCGGCGCGGGCGGAGGGCGAGGGGGCCACTGGTGGCTTCTCTTCCCTGCCAGCCCAGGAGGAAGAGCCGGGCCGCGGGCAGCTCTTCAACACCGTGGTGGACGCTTTCCTGGAGAAACTGGTGGCCGCCGGCAGGTGAGGGGACAACATCTCGCGAGAACGGGGAAGGGGGTTCGAGCAGGAAGTCTCGCGAGCGGTGAGAAAGGGGCGTGTCGAGTGTCGCGAGACTTGGGAGGAAATCACGCGAGACTTGTGGACTGGTCTCTACAGGTGGCCAGACTCTTGTTTCTCTCTCCCATGTGCTGTCAGAGCCCAGTGGCTGAGCTCTGGACACCCTAGTGATGGGCACTTTTACAGCTAGCTGTGCAGCCTCTTGGGAGAAGGGGGAATCTTGCCTCCAGTCTAGCTCCCTATCTCCATCCGGGCAGTAATGTCAATACACCTGCCCAGCCCCTTATCTAGTACCTAGTGACTGGCCCCCCACATCCAGTAAAGAACATCGGATCAGATTTTTTTAAAAAAATCTAATTTCAAGCACTAATTGTGCAAAGGGCCCAGGTGTTGTGATACTGCGGGTAAACTGATGCCATGAATGTAATTCTGGGGGGCAGGCACTGGCTTACACAAGCAGCAGCTGATATCTTTCATACAGCTGTCTTGTATTTTCTTGAGATGTGGGGGCCACCCTAGGTCTTAAGACCTAGCAAAGCAAGTACCCACTCCACTCTGTTCCTGCCACCTCCTTAATAACTCATGGACCAGATACCCTGTTGTGCGGGAAAAAATCACCACTTGTCTAGATCCACCCCCCCAAACACACGTTTGGCAGTAAGTGCAGACCAACACCTGTGGCTTCATCCTGTTTGCCTCATCTCCCACAAGATCCTGCCATGGATTCAGCTGCTCACAACAGCAGTTCCGTCTGGGGAGGAGATTAAACCAGCTTCTAGTCTAGATCTCTCCAACACTGTTACTGGCTGCAGATTCAGCGATAAGTGCAGATGACAGAGAGGGCCCCAGCCTCCCTTTCTGCCTACTTAGCCATTCACGGAATCACCCATTCTCTCCTGTCTGTGGCTTACTGTAGTAAGAACTAGTTTTACTGTATCTCCTTATACACCAAAGGATTCCAAAGTGCTTTCCTGATTGCGATTGCCATGCGCCATCAGCGCAGCTTGACAAAGGGAAATGAAGGAAAACCTGTCTGATTTAACCAAATTCTGCCTTTAGTTATATACCACTGCGATCCTGCTGATTTCAGAGGGGGTATGTAGATGTCACTGAGTGCAGAATTTAGCCCTTTACAGGTGACTGTGAATAAAGATTTTGTTCTGTTCTTTTGAACACAACAAAACCTTTGTCAGTTGGTGTTCTTTTGTTAGACCAACCAGTATACAGATGTGTAAGGATCAGTTGTGCATATGGTTTGTTAACTGTGGACAATTTTACAGAATATTTTTTACTTCCATTTCGTTCTCTTCTGACATAAACATGAATCTTCAATCAGGCTTTGACAGTCTTGTAACTCTGTAATTTCCAGTGTATGGTATTTTAAACCACTTGTCTGGTTTGCATTTTTTTTTCTTCTTTTGCATAGTTACCAGAGGTTTGCAAACTGCTACCATCGCTTCTATAAACTCCAGCCTGAAATGACCAGAAGTATTTATGATCAGTTTATATCCCAACTGCAAACTTCCATTCAGGTAAGAACAATCAAAGCAGATCTTTGCTTTTATATCTATATCTTCTTTCCCTTTTTTTGACGATTTAAACAAAAAATACATTTGTACCCAACAGGTTCAGAAATTAAAACAAGCTTGTTTATATTTAAAGTTGAACTGCAGATGTTTAGCTGAGAATTAAAGACTTGTTTGTAACATCCCAAAAGGTCTACGGGGAAATATAATACTTTGGATGTTGCAGCATTTTTCATCCAAAGGTCTTGGAACATTTTACAAATATTATTGAATCAAGCTCATATCAACCCTGTGAGAGAGGTGTCAATTACTCATTTTACAGATGGGTAAACTTTTATAGACAAGGCACGGCACATCCGACTTGCCTCAGATCTGACTCCCAATCACTAGGTGGTGCTCCTGAAACTGCAAAGCTGTGTGCTTCAACGCAGTGTGCTATGATCATTTGTTCCCTCAGATCCTAAGCAAGTTTGCAGCTAATATACCCTTCCCTGTTCCCCCCTTTTGATGGGTCTTTCCCCAGTGCCTATCTGTACTGGTGGGGGAAATTGTCCTGATCCCTGTCCGTTTCATGACTGCCTGCAGAGTTCTGAATAGCTTCCCTGAAAACTGACAAGACTGGGACAATTTTCATTCTTCTGTTGCTTGGGAAAGCTATGAGCAGCAGCAAATGCACTGGAGCTGACTACAAACTGAGGAAGTACAGTGTCCTGTTTCAAAGGACATCTAGAAGAGAAGGTCCTTGCACCCACAGTGGGAAGGGCCAAGCAGAGAGGTCCATGCATTGTACTTCCATTTTTTTTATCGTTCTTGAATCCCTGGTGGTTTTCCTCTGCAGGAGGAGATTCATGAGATAAAGAAGGAAGGGAATCTTGAGGAGCTCTTTGCCTCGATGGATAGAATTGTGGAGGAAGCAAAGAATCGGGAGGAGCCCGCATGGTAGGTAGTGCTCTGCTTGGCATGTTGGAAGTATGGTTGTGCTGCTTTATTGCAGACCTGTTCCTTTGAGTCTTAAAGAGATCAAATTGACCCTTGAGCAGCACTTTAAGCCCCATGGAAGTGAAGTGGTGCATAGATCTTGGGATGGCTCTCTGGATGGGGTGACTTTCACCCAAAGGTGAATGGCAGAGGGGAGTTTTTAAAATCATACTACTGTATCCGACAGGAAATTGATTTCCAAAGTGCACCTTCCACTTAATTGAGTCTATTTGAATCTCGGTCATCTAGTTGGACTTCCGTCTGTGCTAGAATCACACGTTCTGGGCCATGTCCATAGAGTTGGAGGGGAAGTAAAGTCTTGTGCTGAATGTTACTCTGAACCATGGCTGCTTGGGGTGTCCTGATCTGTGTGTAGCCCTTGGGGCACCTTGGGCACTGGAAATGCTGGGAGTCACATTGTGTCGTCTTTCAGAGGCAGGCTGGATAGTGTTTTCGCCAATAATATATGTAGCTTTTTGTGTTCAAGGGTGGGGATGTGTGTTAATCAAGTCTCATGCTTCAGGGCATCATCTGATTGCATGAGTGTCAGGAAGGATTCCTCCCCGCACACCCCCCCCCACCTACATCATGGCACAGTGAGACCGGTTCATTGTGGGGTGGGTTCGCCTTGCTCTAAATATTACACGTTCCAATTAAAGCACTTAAGTCTAGCACCATGCAAAGACGGCGCATCCTAGTCCTCACAACACCATCCCTGTCACTTCCAGGCGTCCCAGTGGGATCCCAGAAGAAGATATTCATAGCGCCATGGTGCCGTACCTCCTGAAGCATCAGACGTACCTGCGTAGAGCCCTGAAAGAAAAGGAAGAGGAGAACAGGAAGCTGGCAGAGTCGGTCTTGGCTGGACGGGAGAGAATCTCAGAGATGCAGCAGCAGATACAAAATCGCAAGCAAGGATGGCAGGTAAAATCTCCATTCCAGCCAGCCCCCAAATCAAGGAAGCTGAGCGAGAGTGTCCCTGTCTCCCCAGTTAGAATAGACAATGGCTGCACTGGGATGGAAAGTTCCAAGAATGCTAGTTGCAACCGAACTGCCCTCAACTGCAGAATCTGCTTATGTGCATAAATCCCGAGGCCCCAATCAAGCTTCATTGTGTTGCATTTGTTGCTGCTCTGATTAATTGCATATCAGCTAATTGCATAATGCTGTTAATTGCCTACATCCCACAGTGAAGTCCCAGTGTGTAATCACGCCTCTTCCATGGAGAGTCAGGAAACCCATCAGATTTTGCTTATTCATGTAACTTCTTTTTTAACAGCTGTTAGGACATGCAGAAAGAGGGGAAGATGAGACTGTCCCTGTAATGGCAAGAAGAATGTGGAAAACATTGTCTAGTGTCACATACAGCTGTTCAGACCCCTACGGCCAGACTTTTCACCCGGGCTGCCTTTGCACCTGCTCTTAGAACCACATTTTCCAAAGAGCTGCTCCAATGGATGTTGAGCTCTTTGGAAATTTGGCCCTTGGTGTCTTAGTGGAAGCAGCTGGATGCTGAGCATGTAAAACAAATTTGGCCCTTATCTAGATACCTAAATGGATGATGAACTCTCTGGAAAAGTCGGCCCTAAATGCATGACTTCATTCGTGTGTATTTGTGGTGAGGTGGGGGGTTAGTCCTGCATCTGTGCTCAGAAGCAGAGTGGTTTGCCTAGGGCGGTGTTCGTACATGTGCAGTTCCTTCCCTCATGTGGCCTTGTTCCTAGACCAATGCATCTGAACAATGCATGAGCTGTATTCTGCACATGCTGTCAACACTGTTGCACTGTCCTGTCTCCACATGTGGAAACGATGCTCCTTTTTGTGTCAGTGCTGCATTTGTTTCCTGAACAGTGGGATTTGTGGTGGAGAAAGACTTCACCATTTTTTTTTCCTTTTATCCAGGCAATTAGTAAAGAACAGAGAGAACTAATCATGACGTTCCAGGAGCCTGAATGAGGAGGCCGGGGAAGATTTTGCAGGAGTTTCATGTATGGGGTTTATGTTCATCGGTGAAGCCCTGCAGATCTTTTCGGAAGTGGGATTCTCTGTGCATTTACCACTCAATATCCACTCAAATTGTGCTGAAAACTTGACTTGTCAAGAGCTTTTGTGTTCATTTGTCAGACAAAAAGGAGGGAACTGTTTACAGCACCTTGTGAAAACTGGACATTCTGAAACAGTCATGGGACATAATTGATCAAAATGTGTTGAAATGAGTGACTGCACCAGGGTTTTAGGAAAATCACCAGTAACCCCCGATTCCCAACTAAGCTCAGCAGGAAGGAAGATCTCTCACAGGTTTTGAAAGCTGTAGCAGATCTGTGCATTCATGCTGCGTTCTTTTAAAAGCTTTCCCAAACAGAGAGAACTCTCTCTTCTTCCAAATTTAAGTGAATGTAGAGTTTTTAATACTGATCACTCTTATAACCACTCATGGGGTTTCAGGAGTATAATAGAGCCAATCATAGCTACCTTATGCAGCAAGTAAAACACAGCTACATTTGAAGGAAAAAAACAAACACCAAACTTCAGCTCATGGGGTTTCTGTCAGTGGAACAGTCTGTAGCTGTCAAGGCAAGTGACCATCTAAAGCAGTGAGAGAGATGTTACACCCCCACAGTGTATGAATAACTTGTACATAGTTACTTAGAATGGTGTTTTGACATAATAAAACTTGTTTTTATAATCTTAACACCTACTTTTTTTTTTTTTAAACAAGTGCCTTCGAGCAAGAAAAATAAACACGTACTTTGTAGTATTTGCTCTAACCCATTATTACGTGGTTAATTTCCATCTGTTGTCTTCTTTGCAGAAATTTAACGGGAACGTTTTGCCAAAACAAACACACAAGGTATTCTGGGAGTTTTCTCTTCCAAGAGCCTAGATGCAAAAGACCTGATTCTCTGTTGCGCTGTTGTCATTTAGACCTGTGCAGTTGCAGTTGGGCGGGAAACGCACCATTCTGACTTAGTGCAGGGTGGGCATGAAGCCTTATGAACATGCATCCGATGAAGTGGGTTTTAGCCCACGAAAGCTAATGCCCCAATACATTTTAGTCTCTGAGGTGCCACAAGGTGCCTCCTCGTTCTTTTTGCCTCCCATTAGCTAGGGACACAGCAGCACATCAGTAAAAAGGGACTTGCCCCAGATTGCACAGGGTTAGTAGAGTGTGAGTAAAATCCAGCTGTGCTAGTGCCTGCTTGAACCACGGTATTCAAGCTAACAATGAGGTTTAAAACACAGGACTGGGATCCAGGAGATCTGAACTCAGGTCGGGGCTCTGCTACATAGCTCCTGTGTGACCGGGGGATGCTTTTTTAAATGTTACCCTGTCTCTCGGGCCCAGCTCCTAACTCCCATTTGTTTCTGTGGGAGTTAGGAGCCTAAATACCTTTCAGGATCTGGACTCGTCTGCCCTCATTCTCCATCCATAAAATGGGCAGAATGATCTGTCTCCTCTCTTTAGCCTGGGAGCTCTTCAGGGCAGGGCTTGTCTCCCTGTGTTACTGTTCAGTGAGAGAGAGATGCTGGTTGGGACCCCTAGAGGCTGCGATCAGACAAATGACGTTCAGATTCGGTTCGTGACTGTGGGTTACGTCCCGACCTAGCAAAGCCTTTTCCTGCCTGACGGTTCTGGGGACTTAAGAATTGACACTTCTAACTAAAAGCCACTATTGAAATGTTGTGCAAAAAGGGCAGCTGATCCCTGTGCAGCACCCAACTATTAATGCTGAAAACGGAGGCAATGGATTTACTGTACCCAAATGTCAGTTCCTTGCGAGGCGAGTCACAGCCTTGGAGGCTGACCAAAGGAGGTATATTTTTCTTCTCCTGTAAACAGAGCTTGTCTTGCTGCATTATAATCTAAACAAACTGGGCCTGCAAACCCCTTGTTCTTGGCTTGGACTTTGTGCACTTGGCCCAAGTGATCTGTGGTTTATGGCTTTGTTTGACAGCCTCTGGCTGCCTTAAGCTGCCCACAGCATCGTTCTCCCACCCCAAAGTCTAGGGTCCTCCTCCAGACAAAGTGAGGGTTGGAAGTGGTTAGGATCTGGAAGTGGAACGTTGGCCTGAGGGGCGCTGGCGATTCAAAACAAACTGCTTTCTATTCCAAGCCAGCCATGAACTCAAAGCCCTCTCGCTGCAACTGTGCACAGGCTGAGGGGGGTGGTAGTTGGGTTTAAACAGCCCTGCACGCTAGCTCCAGAGGGGATCAATTAGGAGGTTGATGAGCAAAGAGTTCCTGCTGAACATCGCCCTGCTTAAGGTCTAAAACGTGCCCAAGCCATCTCGCTCCATGCCAGGCCCATCAACAAAGAGCTTAAAACTAGAACACGTCAGCTAAGCCCCATGTCCTAACATGGCCCTGAGAACATCATCCCAGCCTGCCGTTCTCTGCAGGAACTTTTCCAGCCCACGCCTTCACCTTCACCTTCCTTGCACATTCCTTCACCTTCCTCCACCTGTCCCAAGCACATTCCACGCATCTCCTGTGCTGCTTAGAAATGAGTCGGTAACTGTTCATTTAAGGTGGGATTTTTCCAAAAGCACTTACGTGGCTTAGGCCTGGTCTGTACAGAAAAAGGAGATCGACCGAGCTACGCATGCACGGCTGTGAAAAACTTCACACCCTTACGTGACGTGTTTACGTCAACCTGACCCTGGGTGTAGACATGGCTAGGTTGCTGGAAGAACATATCCGCATTTCCCATTGAAAGGCAGCCTGCGTAATGTGGCACGTTCAGCCCTTCTGTCTGCTGAGCTGAGAATTGCCTGAAGCTGTGCAGTTAATCCTCCAGTGAACGCAGTGGGGCTAAGCAATGCCCTTGGGCCACAATACCAATTCAGCAGTAGGGCTCCAAACACTTTGCCAAGGCAGGTCGATATCCCCATTTTACAGATGGGGAAAGTGAGGCACAGAGCGGGGCTGTGATTCGCCCAAGGTCACCCAGTAGGCCAGTGGCAGAGCTGCAGCTAGACGCTAGGTCTCCTGGTTCCCTGTACAGATGCTGCTGATCTGGTGCCCCTCTGAAGGCGGTGAAACCCGCCCTCCGCCCAAACCATAACAGCCCCTCCAGTGAGAAGCGATCAGCTAAATGAGGGGGGGGGTGAATTGAAAAGGGGGAGGCCAAAAGCTACAAGGAGAGCGAGACGGAAGTGGACACTGACCGGATGCTCCCCCCCCCTGCACACACATTTTGCGACAATGTTCAGGGAGCTGGTGGGTGCTGGCTGAGTGAGCGTGAGGCACACAGCCCCATGGCCACGGCGCGCCTCTTGCTCCCTTCTGCGGGGTCTAGAACAGGCCCTGCTGGCCAGTGACCTGCCGTGGGCACTGGAGCGAAAGGTGCTGGGTTGGCGGCTGTGGGACCCAGCGTGCTCCATCTGCAGAAGTGCAGCAGGACAAGCTCTCCCCAGACCCGCGTGCTCCTACCCGGGCTAAGCCAGGCTTCCTGGGTCCTCCAGTCCAGTCTGTGCCAATTGCAACGCTTGTGCAGGGGGCCAGTTCGGGCCCTTGCAGCTGCTCCTCAGCCTCGCTGCTAGGGGCACCCTGGCCCCTGCCTGGTGAACGTGGCATAGAGCCGCTTGCCCGCTTTTGCGTCGCTTCCTTGAAAGGGCTCGACCAGCGTCTGGGGTGAGCGAGGGTTGAGCGGCACTGCGCCGTGTTTCCTTTCCAGGGTTTGGAGGTCGTCCCGGGGCTGGAGCTCAGGAAATGAGCTTAAATGACAGGATGCACCGGGGAAGGAACGGGCACCAAATTGCAAGGCAAAAAAATTACATCTTAAGAGCCCTGGACACGCACGAAGAGGAAACCCCCGATGGGCCGTGGCAGAAAACATCCGCAGCGCGGCAGCAATTACAGGCCGCAAGCGCGTCACCTAGCAGGGGCCTCTGCTGCCGAGCCTGCCCCCCAGAGCTCCAGGTCAGCGCTGCCTCGCGTTCAGCAGGGAAGCTCCCAAGTCTCACCTATGACCAAGGGAGACGGGACGCAGGCGCGTTTGCCTAAGGTCAGCTCTCACCCCGCCCCCCCCCCTTCCTGTACGAAATGGAGCTGCTAAGACGGGGCTACGTGTGCGTCTGGACTCAGGCCCTCTCCGGCCGTACAAGCAGCTGACGGAAACCAGGCTATTTAGAGAAAATGCTGCAGCTCGCGTCCAGCTCCCCGTTGAGCCAGGCCCTGCTGCCAGAGCAGTGGGCGAGGGAGAGGCAGAGGCAGCGTACAGGTGGGGAAACTGAGGCAGGGGACCATGCTATGGCCAAGGTCACCTGAACAAGCCAGACCCCAGTTCGCTGGCATCCCAGCCCAATATTTGCTCTCTCTCGCTCAGACAAAAATCCTGAGATTGGCTTAAAAACTAAACTACTTGAGGGTTTTTTTTTTTTTTTGCTTTAAACTTTTTGAAGGCAGCAGTCGTGGTCACAGCGAGAGCTAGTATCTCAGTTCCAAGCTTTTCTCCAAAGCCATAAGGGCGAGAAACTGCTTGTATGGTTACAAAAAGGCAGGTAGTGCTTGGCACATAACGAGGTGACACCAAGCGCTGGCCCTTTAAGACAACGCCAAATATCGTGAGCTTGGTGATAAAAAAAAAAAAATCTCAGCGATTGGCAACTGCATTAGCTTTGTTATATCTGCGTGGGCTGCGCTCAGTCCCCTGGATGACGAGCCCGAGTGAGGGGAAAGGTCTTTGCTCCCAATAATCTGTGCCCGTTCTTGGGTTTCCTGGCTGCTAGGCCTCTGCGCAGCCGGCTGTCTGGGTGCTCAGTGAGCAGCGACGAAGCAGGGCAAGCCGTGGAATCGATACAAAGAGAGCTTTTCACCGAGCTGTTGGTTCGACCTCAGAGTTAAGTAGCTGTTAATAGAAGACACAGCCTCACGCTTCAGCTGCAGTGAGCAGAGTGTGTGTGGGGTGGGAAAGGTGGCACCAAACCACCTCCCCCGCCCCCCTCCCCAGCTCTTGGATTGGCCTGGAGCTGAAAAAAAAATCGCCAAGTGTAGTTTAGAGCACCCTCGGGGCTGCTCTAACTCATGGGTGCTCAGTGAGGGTGGGGGGCTCACAAAGAGCAAGCAGCCGGGCCTGGTCCCCCTGCTGGGGTCTCAAGATGGAAATGGTTGAGAACCAACCACACCAGCTGGGGACTTTGGCGTTCTGCCTCCCATGAACCCCATCCTGCCCCTGATGCAGCCCCTCTGCTGGGGTGGCCAGAGGGAGGGCGAAGAATCTCATCGTTATGACAGGATCCTAATGCCTCCCCCCCTCCAAATACTCTTGGGCTTTAGGCCGGTTGGGAGCTAGCACCGAGCATCACGGCTCCAGCCCGTCTCGGCGTTTGACAATGCTCCCGCGCCCCTCCCTGGTTCGGCCCCTGCAGCCCACATGGCCCCCGTTGGCCCTGAGAACGCAGGGTTGTTTTCCACCCCAGGGGTGCCTGAAACCACAATTGCCATCTGGGTTTGGCAGCCTCGCGCTCAGACGGATGGGCTCCAAATAGATCTGGCAGCAGGGCCAGGCCCCTCCCGGCCTGTGGTCGAAGCCGGAGGGGCGGGATGAGGCCCTTTACCCAGACAGACCAGGGCTAGCAGCAGGGTATAAATGGTGGTGGCCTGTGAGCCACGGGCTACAACAGGCATCAGCAGAGCATCCTACAAGAGCGACCAGAGAAACCAGCTACCACCATGAAGACCCTCACCCTGGTGACTTTGCTGACACTGGCGACCCTGTGCCTGTGCCGTGGAGGTAAGAGGGGGACAGGGGGCTGCTAGATGCATTAACCAGGCGCTTTCTACCAGCAGGCTGCTACGCTGCTGATTCTCCCTGTGACTGACGTTAGTGGAGCTGCTTAAAAATCTCAGCCCTCCCATTCCCTGGCACAGGAGCCCACGTAGGAGATTGGGGCTGGGGGCATGCTGGCATCTCATTCGCTGTGTGACGACGGAGCAAATCCCTGTGCTGCCCTCTGCCTCAGTTTCCCCATTTGTGCCAGGGGAATGACTAGGCTGCCCTAGCCGGCTGGGGGGCATTCATGTCGCTCAGGGATTTGGCAAGCTTTACGTCCAGGAGCAATAGATTCGCAAAGTGTCATGCATGGGGGCACTGCCAGAGGCCCCCGCTCCCAACCCGGCAGCTGTTTGGCATTTCCTCCCTGCTGAGCTCTGTCACCTTTACCATCCCATGCTACCCGCCCAGCCCCGGCAGGAGATGGGCAGCTCACTGGGGAAGGGGGCGTATGGTTTCTGACCCCGTCTCTCTTGGTGCCTTGCAGGCTCGGATCATTCCAACAGCGCGAACGACTCGCCCAGCTCTGAAGGTGAGGCCTGGCCCTGCGTGAGACCCAGCTTTGCTGCCTGCCGTTCAGGGAGCCTTCACGGACGCCCTGGGCTAAATGCAAAAGCCCTGCTCTAGTCAGTGTGCACATGGGTGTAGAACGGGGGACAGGGACTCAGGACTCCTGGGTTCCTTTCCCAGCTCAGGGAGGGGAGCATGGGCCAGTGGTTAGAGCGGGGAGTGGGGCTAAGGGATGCAGGACTCCTGGGTGCTAGTTCTGGTCCTAGGATAACCAGGGTGGAGGATTTGCCCCGTTTTACAGAGCCGCAGCTGCTCTGTGTCTGGGATTTCCACCAAAGCTGTGCAGGGCAGCTACGGGGCGGTCCCGTTACAGCAACGCTGAGCCTTCCGGAGCAATTCTCCTCACGCCTCCTTTACTTCCCGCCCTTGCAGCATTCGTCTCCAAACAGGACAGCGCCGAGGTGGTGAGGAGACACAAACGGAACTACGTCTACAGCAGGTGAGGCCCACGGGCGTGCGCTCAACCCCCAGCCCGCTGCTGGCGCTGGGGTCCCCTTCCAAAGGCAGCGGGGGGGGGGGGGGGTTTGACAGGCTCAGCCCAGCTGAAGTTCTCACCAGGCCCCTGTTACCATAGGAACCCGACAGTCCTTCACTCATTCATCCTCCCTGGTGCACCCGGCCCCTCCTGTTCTCGGTGTCGGCCCCTGCGGCTGAAATACTTCGCTCTAATCTGGGGGGCTGGCTGGGAGGGGTGGCCTGTGAGACTCCCAACACCCCTGGATCCATCCCCAGCCTCAAAGGGCTCAAGGCATCTCACTCCCTACTCAGGAGCTGGGCCTAAGTGACATGCCCATGGTCACGCAGGGAGTCTGTAGCAGAGCAGAGCACTGAACCCCTCTCCCCTAAGGTCCAGGCTAGCGCGCTAACCACTGGGCCAGCCTTCCTGTACCTGGGGCTTGTCTGTTATCAGCCAAAGCCCCTCTGGAGGTGACAGCAGCACGCCCAGCACTCTGGGGCACAGAGCTATTGCCACTACGGGCTCCTGTTGTATAGTTAATACAATAAACCAGACTGCGGCCCTGGCTGCTTTTTGGACATAAAAAATTCCCGGCTGTTTTTCTGGCAGGGCCCAGGAGCCCTGCTCACATCCTGGTAACGCCCAGGCATCGCTCTGCTTCAAAGTCGTCCTCATTAGAACTGGATCCGTGAATTCCTCACTCCCTGCCCTAAAGTGTGGCCTAGCGTTGCTGCTGCTTTCACCCCAGAGGTGGCTGCCTGTCAGCCCCGGAGAACTCAGTCCTGTGCACCATTCCCAAGGGCTCTTTGGGGTGGAACGCGGCAGCTGTTTAACTGCCCCCAGCAACGGCGCCCAGGATTAAAAGTGGCCACGTTCCACCCCAGAGGTGGGTGCAGTCCCAAGGCAGGTGCACTGACCCTTGCATGTCGGCTGATTATACATCGGCCCCCTAAAGCCCTTGGAGAACTTTCTAGCAACCATTAACCCACCTCGTTCACACGCAGCCTCTATGATCTCATCCACGACCCTCTGGAGGGCAAGCGTGAGATCTGCGAGCTCAACCCCGACTGCGATGAGTTGGCTGATCACATTGGCTTCCAGGAGGCTTACAGACGATACTACGGGCCCGTCTAGAGCTTCCTGGCCCAGAGATCCACCTGGCCGGGGAGAGAGAGAGAGCACAGCAGGGAGCAGAGAGATCGTCTGCCCCAGGCTGATGTTTGTAACTGTGTTAAATGTACAAGCTTTATGTTCCCTAAGCTGCCAGGCCAGCCCTGCTCCTTGTACTGAGCCCAGAGCCTTGCGCTTGTATCTATAACGCTGTACTGGCTGTTCCCTTTACAGGCCGGGTGGGTAGCGCTGTTTTTATGCTATGGAATGTTTCTTTAATGATGGCTGAGAAAATAAACGTGAGGAACGGTGCTGCTGTCTCAGTTATTGGACTGAAGGAAGAGAAGAGGGATGGGCCAGCAGATTGGGGTGCTAGGGTGGGACTCGGGAGCCCGGCGTTCAATTGCCAGCTCTGTGCGACCCCTTTGTGCCTCAGTTTCCCCATCTTTAAAATGAGGACCGTAATACTGCTCTACGTCACAGTGCTGAAACTGCTCGAGCGAGGCACTCATGCTATGGGATTAGCTAGCTTTCCGTTTGAACATATGCGGTAGTGCCCCGGACCCTGGCTGAACACCCAACAAAAAGACCACCCCGGCCCTGAACCCGTTAGAAGCTAAGCACGATCTGCAAAGCAGAACCGGGGACCTGCCTCTGGGCTCAGAGACCCCAGCTAGAGCAGCCGGGCTAATGGGAAAACCGCCCGAGCAAGCCAGTGGCCATGGCAGGCTAGTCCATAGGTAAGAAGCTGAAGCTCAACTTCACAGAGTTGCTGGCTCGTGTCCCCTCCTGCTCCTTACTCTCCCCCGCACCTTTGCTTGGGCACAGAGGTGAGTCTAGCCCGCCACCCCCCCACAGCTCCCTGCAGGGTTCTAGGTTCCAGCCCCCCAGCTTCTGCCGAGGGTGGAGCTCCGTGTACGTCACTGATCTTGATACGGTGACCAGACAGCAAGTGTGAAAAATCGGGACGGGGGTCGGGGGTAATAGGAGCCTATGTAAGAAAAAGAGCCAAAAATCGGGACTGTCCCTATAAAATCAGGACATCTGGTCACCCTAGACCCTGATGGATTCAACCTCCTGGCTTTGCCAGAAAGTCCGGTAGGGCAAAGCTTTCAAAACCTGGGAAAGCCACCTGCAGCAGAGGGGGTCACAGAACTCGGGCGTCCTGATTCGCAGCCCTTCCTGCTCCGATCAGTGAATCGCGCTCCCTGGCAGAGCCGGGAATCAAACCCAGAGCTTAGGTGAGAGGAATGAAAGGAATGTACTAGAAGTCACCGCTGCTTTCAAGGCACTGCTGGCTGGGGAAAGGAGTGTTAACAAATCACAGCACAGAAGCAAAGGTTTGTGGTATTCGAGGGAATTGACTGGCCCTTCCTCTTTGAGGCAAGCAGCCAGGCTCCTCTCCCGAGCGCTGACCCCTCAGCGAGGGAAAACGACACCACGAACAAACCAGTTTTTGTTCCAAAGTTTATTCCAGTTTCGATTTAAAGCTGTTTATGCCACACACACGCAGGCCATTAAAAACCAAGCACCCCCTAGAGCGGACACAGCACAGTCGATCCAAGGGGCTGTCCCGGACGGATGGACGGACACAGAGACAGGCAGGTTTGCTGTCTGCCCAACGGCGGCAATATTAATAATCCATCTCAGCAGCAGCTCTCAACCCACTAATTGACAAAGGACGGCAGCAGCCAACTTCCAACTGTCCCCTCGAGTGGGGTGGAAATTCATGCAACCTTATCGCCCAGTAAGTGCACTCAAACCTCGGTGAATGATAGAAATGGAGACGCTGCTGATCAATCCCTTCAGGCCTGGAACCAGGGGAGGGCAGCTCCCTACGCCACATTCCCCACCCGATTTCCTCGGGAGACTGTCCCACAGCACAGAGGAATTGGGCTGGATCCCTTTAAATAGCATGTGGGCCTTCTAATTCAGAAGCCAACAGCAGCAGCGTAGGTAGGCCTGGCATAGATACAGTGATTGCGGTGGTGGTACGTTCCCGGGGTTTACACATAACCTCATGTAGCAAACAAAGAAACAAGCTGGCGTCCCAGGAAGGCCCATGAGAGGGCTTGCAACCTATTTAAAGGGACGCCACCCCATTCCCAGACACTACACCCAGCAGTCACTGTCAAAGCTGGTCCTGATATTTACACATCTGGGTCTGATCACATCGGCCAGCTTCTGTCCTCTGGTCCAGGCTTTTCGTTCAGGGTTAGTTGCATACGTTATGCCCAGGAAGCACACGGAGTATAAATATAAGTTAAGTCAATGGGAGTAGGTATTTCCTAGACGCTGGCTCAAATCTTTCCCTTCCAAAGACGGGTTTCGATTCGGGGCTTCCTTCCCCAAATCAATAGGCCAGGACTAACACCCCCACCATCGCTACCTACAATAAATAGGGAGAAAAATACAGAACTCACTGGGATCTAGTGAGTTCTCACTTTCAGCACGCTAGAAAATAGCAAAGAAGTTGCTTTAGGAAACACAGACTCAACCCCACAAAATGCAGGAGGACGGAGAAGACGACAGCTCTGGGATGTCTAATACCCAGCCCTGATTCCTCATCCACAGCTTTATCCCCTTGGCCACACTGCCAAGCGATTCTCCAGTCTTGAGTTTAAAAGCAGAACCTCCGGCGAGATCCTGGCGAGCACAGAGCGGCCTGAGAGAGGAGCCGTTCGTTCTACTCCACAGAAAAACGTCCCTCCAGCCCCGATCGGGATGAATAATCCTTAGCGACGGGGGCTTCAGAGATTCACAGGATTGGGGCGTCTACACAGAGGCATAACTACACCTGGGACTGTGAGCTTCACATATCAACGCACGGCCTGACCCCTCCCCAGATCGCCTGCTCTGACCCCCAGATCTCAGTCTCACCTGGAGCTGGAACGACAACCTCCTGCCAGACGGACGGACAGACCCACCCACGCCGACAGTATTCCAGATCTAACCCCCAGATAACCACTTCCCTGAATTCAGGCGGTGAGGGGACAGCCAGCTGGTCCGACCGATTCTACACCGTGAAGGCTGCTCTGGTGCCGACCTGCAGGCCTCTTCTGTGAGAAATAACTGAGGCGTGGCAGAGCTCACGGTGCAGATCGTTGTGTCTGTTGCTGCCGCTGGCAGGATTCTAGCTACAGAGAGAGAAGGGGGGAAAAAGCTAATCTGACAAGCACGTGCGTGTCTTGGGAGCCAGTCTACACATGGGTGAATAGCAGGAGCGTAGCAGAACTGCAGGCAGCCCCTTGCAGCACACAATGCTGTAAATCTACCCCCTGCTACACTGGCTTTGTGCAGACATGTGCCTGTATTCCAGGTGCTCCCGAGGAACACAGGATAACCAGACGGGGACCCGGGATCTTTAAGAGGCAAAGGTGAATTGTTACAGCAGAAGATAATGCCCCATTCTCAGCTGGTGTTCGGCAGCAGAACTCCGCTGCTGTCAATGGAGCAATGCTAGTTAACGCCAGCTGAGGACTGAGTCCAGCCTCTGGGTAAACGGAGCCCGATCTAGGACAGAAGGCGCCAAGGCCTCGCCAAACATAGCCTGGATTGCAGGGGTGGGGGGACGACACGCTGCCTGTCATTGAAACAGACAGTCACCCCTCGCTCCCAGGAGAATACAGGCCTAGATGCAGCAAGGGGCGAATCTGATACAGGTACGAGGACTGGGCTACAAGACTAGGCTGTGGCCACGGGTCAGTAACAGCAGGGGAGCCTCGCAAAAATTACTAGTGTGAAAAAAGGCAACCACCAGCCAAGCCAAGGAGGGGAAGGAACACGGCAGTACAGACACTCTGCTGAGACCCAGGGTGTCTGCATCCGTCTTCTGGACCGGGCGTCATGGCTAAGCCACTTCGGCTGATCCGGCCCGGCTGCTGGGAGCAGCCTGGATCCCAAAGAACCCAATGCCCGCGAGAAGCCCCGTGGAGAAGCTTTCGTTTGTTGGGAAATTGAGCCTTCGGTCGGTGGGTGGAGAAAGATGAGGTCCAATAGCTGCCATCCGCAAATACCCTGCTCCGACCTGCTGGGGGCCTGGCGCCGCCCTGCCGCTGGGAGTTCCAGGCTAGACAGGCCGGTGTGTGCGCACACCTCCCGCACAGGCAAGGCGCTCATTGATTCCAGGGTGCAGGATCCCTACAGCAGAGAGACTGACACATGGTCTGTGCAGCGCTGGCTCGGCTGAAGTCAATGGGAGTTTCCCCACTGGTTTCCCAGGTGGCCAGGATCCCACCCCCGCTTGCTGGAGAGCCAAGATCAGTTGCTGGGCCCTTTAGAGGCAGCACGGAGGGAGGCAACGAATCAAATTCAGACCCATTCGAGCAGCTGAACCTCCAGTGATTTCGGCACAGGACCCTAATCTAGTGCTGAGAATGGGGGTGCGGGGAACACCAACGGGTGCCTCCTCAAAGGGGGGAACAGAGTCCGGGAGAGTCCCCAAAGAAGCCAAGCCCTCGGGGGTTTGTTCTCTTCGCTTAACGAGGTCTTCCCACCTGCCTTTTTAATGAGCCTCTGATATTAGCGCCTGCAAACAGAAGGCCATAAGCACCATGCAAGGGTGTTAAAGCATCTTAAGCTTTGAGTCTACGTTGCGCCCCTCCCCCTCCCTCTCCCGTCCCTTGCGCTAGTGAAAAACCGCCACCGTTCTGCTGCGGGAGCGTCTCACGCCCACGCGAGGGCCGGGAGAGGTGTGGAAAATAATCAGGCCTCAAGTTTGGCTATTGCATTCGCTGCCTCGACTAGCACCTCCTCAGCACCTACTGGGAACCACTTCAAACTACTCCTCTCGCTGGCCTGGCTACGCCACCTTTCTACCAGCCTAGGGCCGATTCCTAGCACCCTGTCAGCTCGGCACAGCCCAGGAATTACCGTCACCCTGAGCCCAGGCTGGGTCAGTCGCTTTTTACCAACTCAAAACCTCAACGTCTCCCCCCTTTACCTCTCCGGATGATTTGGCCTTGTTGCGAAGGCCCTATAAAAACACACCGTAACCCATCTCAGCTACGTCCCTCCGGACTGATGGCGGTTGAGGACTCTCCGGGACAAGTACCCCCGCTGCTGGGCCCTAGGCATGTGGGGATCTCCAGCTTGGCAGGGTTGGCGTCATGCAGCACTCTCGCTACAAAGCTGACCTCTCAGAGTGCACTGATTTCCCCGGGGCCGGATTCTGAGCACTGTTAGCCCCTCCAGGGCCAGGCGGGGATGTCGGCGTTGTAGGCGGAGGTGTGAGTCGCAGTGCAGGGTAGACAGACTCGCGCTAGCTCGGCTCCAGCTAACCTCTGTCCACCCGGGCTGCACAATCACAGAGTCCAGCTTGCCGCATAGACAGACACCCTCAGGGAGGGATCTGGAGGCAGATTTTGGCCAAGGCGTAAAGCTCAGCGAAGAGTCAATGCGACAGGAGAGCGGAAATGAGAAACGTGCCGCAGCGCGAACCCTCTACCGGCATCACCTGTGAGGGGACAATGGACTTCTCCTTGGACGGGTCACTGAGCGGGAGTCGAGAGAGAGATTTTATACTCAGAGCTGGAAGGAAATTTAAAAATACACCATAAACCACACACACATCCCACAAAAATACACCATAAACAATACAACCAGACACACACAAAAATACGCCATAAACTGTGCGCGCGCACACACACACACACCCCACCCCACAAAAATACACCATAAACCCCCCACATACAAATACGTCGTAAGCACCCCACAAAAAATACACCGTAACCCACACAACCAGACACACAAAAATACACCATAACCCACACACACAAAAATACACCGGAAACTACGCGCGCACACACAAATATACCGTAACCCCCCATACAATACACCACCCCACAAAAATACACCGTAAACCACACAACCAGACACACAAAAATACACCATAACCCACACACACACCACCCCACAAAAATACACTGTAAACCACACACACAAAAATACACCAGAAACCACGCACACACACACAAATATACCGTAACCCCCCATACAATACACCACCCCACAAAAATACACCGTAAACCACACAACCAGACACACAAAAATACACCATAACCCACACACACACCACACCACAAAAATACACTGTAAACCACACAACCAGACACACAAAAATATACCATAACCCACACACACACCACCCCACAAAAATACACTGTAAACCACACACACAAAAATACACCAGAAACCACGCACACACACACAAATATACCGTAACCCCCCATACAATACACCACCCCACAAAAATACACCATAAACCACACACACACTATAACTCTCTCTCACACACACACAACCCCACAAAAATATGCAGTAAACCACACACACACACACACACACACACACTGGAAACCACAACACACACTCTCTCAGCCAGGCTTAACAATCTAGATTTGAATCCAGCCTGCTCCCCCCCCAAAACTAGCCCTGTTGTAAAAGACAAATCTTCGTCACATTCCCTCTGCCCGAGACTGGTTTTCCCGTCAGCCCCTCCGGACTAGGGCTGCCAGCCCTCCAGGATTGCCCTGGACTCTCCAGGAATTCAAGATGAATCTACATCATGTGATGAACCCCCCACCCCACCCCCAGGGACACATCCCTGACAGCGCAGAAGAGCCCTGGGTCACCTGAGGTGGGAGGCACCCACCAGGCTTCTCCTGCCATCGGTTGGTAAAAAAGGAACGTGCGAGCGGAGGACAGGATTCACCTCTGTCCATAGACCCGCCAAGCCCTGGCCCACGCGGCCCTCTCCACACCCGATCCACAGATACGGCCCCCGGCTACGGAGCTGGGCTGTTCAGCTCAAGCTGCAGAGGCTCTCGTGCCTGGTTCTGGTGGCTGGTGCCCCAGGGCACCAGCTGGCACGTTGGCATCCAGCTCCTCCCCTGGGGGAGGCAGGACAGCGCAGGTGAGACATTAGCTGGCTGGCGGGGCCGGCAGAGAGCCGATGTGGCTCTGCGGTTAGCGGGCGGAGCTACTGGTGGGTGGTTAGTGACAGAGGCCAGCAGCTCGTTAGATGAACTCAGGGGAGCCCAAAACACAGGCCCAGGGCGAAGGCCGGCCTACGAAATTCACATCCCCAGTTGCCCCAGGAAAGAGGATGATTAGCTGCACCTTGTGGTTGTACCTGTGCCTGTCCCGGCCCAGCGACTGGTGGGAGCTTACGCAAACACCAGGGTCCTGTGCATGGGGGTTTCTAGCCGGCTACGTGGGCCCCTGCTTGGCCTCTCATTCGAGCATCTCCAAGGGCTTTGGGCAGGGCGGACAAGCAGTATTAGCCTGTTTACAGATGGGGAAACTGAGGCGCAGAGGAGGGAGTGACTTGTCCAGGGTCACACACCGAGTCAGGGCAAGGGTTGGGAACTGACCCAGGAGTCCTGGCTGCCAGTCCTCTGTTCTATCCACTAGGACCAGACTCCCCTACAGAACTGGCAATAGAACTCCCCAGAGGTAGGAATAGAACCCAGGAGTCCTGCTAATGTGCCTCTCATCTTGTCTCTGGCCAGTAATGGAGTTGAGCTGCCCCATTCCAGTTTGGATTTCAAGCCATCCAGGGGCTAGAAGGGGACAGCATCAGCCCGGGGGTTCGGCTGAGGGGATAAAGGGACAGCGGAAAACCCTGGATCACGCCCACTTCCCAAAGCCAAACGGCCACAAGCGTCTCTGGAGGCCTCCTCTCACTGGTGACACACGGGCGGCCCACGTCCGCGGCCTCACGGGAGGACAGCTGCGGTCACAGGGGGTCAGAGCAGGGGATCAGGAGTCGGGGTTCTTCTCCCAGCTCTAGGGGAGTATGGGCTATTGGTGAGAGCTGGATCTAGGGCTGGAGGGTTCGAGCACCCCCACTTCAGGGAGCGTTCGTCTGGGAACCTTGTGACAAAGGCCCGGGACGGCCCTTCCCACACGGAGCCGTCCTGAGGTACGAGAGGTGGATCCCGCCAGGCACTGAGAGACACAAACTTTAGGGTCCCGTCTCCCTTCAGCCCCCTCTGAGCCCAGACCCCAAGCCGCCCTCACCCGCTGTCTCTGGGGGCGGGCGGGCATCACTGCTCCTTGGGGCGGCCCGCCTCGGGCACGGTGCTCTGCAGGATGGAGGAGCCGCCCGGCCAGCGCAGCAGAGCCACGGTGAAGCCCCCGATGATGAGCAGGTTCCCCAGCAGGGCCAGGCTGACGGTGCCGAAGGTGGCGGAGAAGGCGGGCGCCGGGGCCCGGGTGCTCAGCCAGGCCTGCCGCGAGCGCACGTCCGACAGGACGGCCTCCAGCTGGAAGTGGGTGCCCACCACTGCACAGATGTGGAACAGCTGGTGGCTGTGCCCTGCCGAGAGAGACGCGTGGGGGAGAGGTCGTCACTCCCGGCTGTGGTGGGTAACACTCACTGGGGCAGGTGGGGTGGAGGAAGGGACCTGCCTGGTGGGAGGGGGGGGTGCAGAAAGGGGCTGAGCTGATGGCGGGGTTGAAAGGTTAGAAAGGGGCCTGTGGGGGGCTTGGACCTGGGCAGGGGGGGAAGAGAGAGATGCCAAGAAAACATCCCTCCCTGCTTTTGCTTTCGAAAGGGCCTTTCTGCACCTGGCCTGCCCCCACACCCCAGCTCCCAGGGATTCACCCCACAGGTCGCTAAGTGATGGGGAAGCTGGTGGACCGAGTCACTCCAGATCTAGACATTGGGGCAGGAGGGGCCGGTGCTGGGCTCCTGAGCATGGCTGGGTCTGCGGCATCCAGGCGACTGGGGTAGCTGGGGCAGGTCACAGGCCTCCTGGACTCCCCAGCGAGCAACCAGGGGCAGAACGGGAGGAGCCGAGGCCGCAGGAGGGGTGAAGCCATCACAGCGCGACGCGCCCTGCTGGCTCTGGTCGACCGGCCTCACGACAGGGCGTCGAGACACACGGACGTGGCTCCTGCAGAGCGGGCTGGGGTACAGGAGCCGGGTTCCCCCCCTTACCAATATAGTCGAAGCGCCCGGGCGCCAGGCGTTCCGGCAGGTGGGAGGCGAAGAGGAAGCCGGTGAGCAGGGCAAAGAAGAGGTGGTAGAAGTAACCCGCGGTGGCATCGTTCCAGGTGCAGCCGTCCCCGAAGCAGAACAGAAGCTGCAGGGAAACCAGGGATGGGGTGGGAGAGAGGAGAAGTAGTTGTAGGGAAGACAAGTGAGGACCCCGGGGTTCTAACCTGGCAGTGGGAGTGTGCTCTAGTGGTTACCTTGGGGGTCAGGACTCCTGGGTTCTATTCCTGGCTCTAGCCACGTGATCTAGTGATTAGAACATGGGCCTATAGGAGACAGGACTCCTGGGTTCTATGCTCAGCTCTCCTGCTGATGCCGTTGAGCAAGTCACTTCCCTCCCCCGCCTCAGTTTCCCCAAAGCAGGACAGGAAACCTCAGCGAGAAGCAGTGAGGATGAATTAGTAATGTTCACCTTCCTTTGTATCATTACGTGTCATTTATAGCTTGGAGCTGCCTAGAGGCCCCAGCAGCGATCGGGGCCAGGCACGGTACGTACCCACAGAAAGAGTTTGCAGTGTAATTAGTCGAGACAGGGAGGGGAAACTGAGGCACACAGAGGGGGACAATCAGCCAGCAGGTTTAGTAGCAGGGCTGGGAATAGAACCCAGCAATCCTGACTGCAAACCTCAAGGCTCTGTCTCCACCCAGCCTACCTTACGGCACTGGGCATTTTCCCAAAGCAGGGCCTAACTCTTTAGGTCCCATTCCGGCAGCTGCCTGGCCCTCCAGAAGCCAGCGTGGGTCAGCCTGGGAAATGCAGCACCCCAGGGTGGGTCATCAGACATTCAGACACAACAAATCCTGCGTCTTGGACTAGACCCGCCTCGTGCTCCCTTCTAACCCAACGGTTCTGGGATCAGCAGCAAGGGTCAAACCTGGGACCTAGGGATTGAAAAGCACAAGCCTCTGCCAGCTGAGCTCGGAGACCCAGCTCCGCTAGCCAGTGCTGTAGCCGGCCCATCACCTCGGTGGTCCAGCCCCACGGAAGGGATAGAGCCCCACATTAGCTCCGTCTCCCCTACAAGCGCTACAGCTGTGCCCCTATAGCGTAGACATTCGCGACAGCCACGGAAGGGTTTTTCCCCCTTTCACTGTAGTAAATCCACCCCCTTGAGTGGCAGTAGCTACCGACGGCAGAATTCTTCCAGCAGCCTAGCAGTGTCTATACCAGGCTTAACTGGGGGTGGGGTGATTTTTCCGCACCCCCCCGAGTGACATAACTAGGTCGACCTAAGTTTTAGGCATAGACCAGACCCAGGTGCGGATTATGGCAGCAGATCCAGGAGCAGGAAGGTCTCAATTCCCCACCCCTGTATCCCGCAGCACCAAGAGCCGCTTCCCCTTGCTGTTGTATTCCGCCCGCCCAGCCCGCGCCCTCTGCAACACAGCCCCGGCCTGCTAGCGCCGGGAGCAAACAAAAAGCCTGAGCGGCTCCTTTCTGCTGAGGTTGAGTCACATCCTGCATCGCTGAGGGAAACAAGCCAGGGAAGCCGTTATTGTTTGCATCGCTGGCCAGAACCCTGCAGGAGGCATTAAAGAGAGACTCCCTTTTTAACAACTGCTAATGTCTTCCTGGAAATGCCTTCTCCTGGGTTCCAACCACTCTCCTGAGTCCCACGCCTCGCCGGCTCTCTCCCCCGCAGCCTCCCAGTGGGGACAGGGACAACATTTGCCACAGCAATCTGCCCCCCCCCCGCCCCCAACTCAAGACACCTCAAAGGGACTGATCTGCAAACAGTGCTGAGCCCCCGCTCTTAGGAAGTCAGGACTCTTCCAGGTGTCTCATGGTGCACAGCCAGAAGTCACGGCTATGAGGGTAGCACCTCGAGGCCCCAGTTCTGGACTAGGATGCAGAACAAAGAGACACCCTGCCCCCAAAGAGCAAACAAAGCAAATCTAGTCCCTTTTGGAAAAAAATTGGCCATCATCTCTCTGTACCTCCATTTGCCCATCTGTAAAATGGGGAGAAAAACGCTTCCTTTCTTCCACCCTTTGTCTATTTAGAGTCTCAGCTCTATGGGGTAGTGGCTTTGCAGCACCCACTGCAATGGGACCCAATCTTAGCTGAGGTCTCTAGGCGCTGCTGGTGTACAGTAATGTACTGGGCTAAGTTCTTTGCATCAAGGGCTGTATCATGTCCCTGCAGAGCCTAGGGCAGGGGAGTCCCACCCCAAATGGCTCCTGAAATGGACTTACCCTATAAAACAGCGGGATATTGTCATAGACAAAGGGATACACGAAGGCCGTTGTCCGTAAAACCTTGCTCAGCCGGGGACACTCCAATTCCGGGAAACTGGGAATCACACAGGGAGAGATCTGGATTAAGAGCCGCGCAGTCACTAAGGGCTGCCCATGAGCCTCACTAAATTCAGTTCTGGAATGGATGCTGAAACCAAACCAAATCTTCCCCCTTTTACCAGTGCCTTGGTTTATTAGCGCGGATTATTACAGCAATGCTCACAAGTCGATTACTACAAATGAACCTTCGCACACTGAAGCCGGGATTGATTTTTCAAAGGAGACGAAGGTCTTGTCTACATAGCCATTGACAACTGCAGAATAAGCTATTCTGTAACCGCTCCAGTGTGGGCACTCGATTCCAGTGTAAAGGTGATTTTATTCTGGAGTAATTACTCTGCTTTGGAAGTGCATTAATTATTCTGTAACAAAAGTGTCTTTTAGTCCATATTACTGTGTGGACACCAGATTATCCTGGAACGGCTACTGCCTAATAGTTTATTCTGCAATGGCTATTCTGATCAGGGTCCCTACTGGCCTCAGATACCAAACTCCCTCCAATTGAGCATCTAACTTCTCACCTTTGAAAATCCAAGCCTGAGTGATTAAGAGCAGAGAGCAGGATGGAATTCATGTTAGACTGAAATGTTAATTTACTGTTTGCAATTCACTCAGCTTGGAAAATGCACAGACTGGTCAGTTTAATGTTTTTTCTTCCTAGTGAATTTCACACCAAGATGCATTTGCAAGCCAGGCAGGGGAATTTTTGTTTCTAGTCAATTTCCCTTTCAAGATGATCTCATGCACTTGAAGGCAACCAGGGAATTTGGTTGGAGATATAAAGGGGAACATTTATCATCACTCTTAAGGTTTTGTAAAAATTTGATGGCTTTTGTGTGTTTTAAAACAAAAACAAAAAACGAATGAAGGGAGTCAAAGACAAGGTGACAGCATCCCACTCATTGTAATTAGTATGATCCCAACCAAATCCGGAATGATGCTTGATTTCCTTTCCCCCTCCCCCTCCCGGAAGCGTGTGTAGTTTGATTACAAGTTAAGTCTGCACCGAGAATGTGGTGACAGTAAGTGACAATAGTTGCCAAGTCCGGCTGCATTCTTGCATAACGGCACTTGGACACCATTCCTGGTCATTTCTGTTTCAAGTTATGGTGGAAAATATGCTTGTAAAAAAAAAAGAAAGAAAGAAAGAAATTGCCATTCTATTTTAGAAAGTTAGAATGTCAAAACTCCTGTCTCAGCAGATCTGTGGGCAGGCAGCGTTGTCTCTGCCGTCTTCAATGGCAAAAATAAGCCTATGCTGCTTTGTACTCCTCCTATAGCCCTGTACAGCACCATTAACCGCAGAGCCAGCTGGATTTTATTCCTCTTGCAGCAGATTTGCCTGCTAGTTCCAATCAGCTGTATAAACCCAGGGAAGACAATAGGACTGCATACGGGTTCCTGATGGCACAACATGGGCCTGAAAGATTTTTATTATTAGTGACAATGTATGAAAAGGAGAAGCAACAGCCAGAACAACCTTGTTTTCACCAGTGAATAAAAAGATTTGATCTGGAGTAACTGAGAGGCAAGACCCCCCCAGCTCTACACAGGACCATTCCTACAAAGTCACATTTCAGACTAGAACCTCCCCTTGAAATTAAAAAGGCTTCATTTCCCAGCTTCGGGACTGAGGCCCAATGACCTGGAGGGAGCAGCAGCTGCTCTCGTCAATTTCAAGAGCAGATCAGCAGCAAGGGACGATTAAGAAGAGAGCTGGAGGTGGGAGCAACCTGGGAAAGCAGGAGATCTTAGCCCTACAGTAATTAACAACACTTCCCTCCAGCTGCATAAAGCATAAAGTGGAAACCCAGGTTTACAATTGCTGGACCAAGATCTCTCAGCCATGCTAACGTGTCCACACTGCACTACGCCGACCTTCTGACTCGGGTCTGCAGTTTGAGCTGCATCCAGACTGCAAAAATGACAGGGCTTGGCCCCGAGTCAGCGGGACTCTCTCTGATCCACCCCCAGAGCAGGGTCTGAGGACCTGAGTCCTTGCTGAGCCGAGTCACATTGAGCTGTGTGTGTGGATGGAAGAGGGGACTAGGGCTCAAACCTGAGTCAGAGGCAAGGCTTAGCATGCAGTGAGGACAGACCCATGACTGGGGGATGGGAGAGGCTGAGGTATAGGGAATGGAGGTGATCACAAGGTCCGGCAGTGAGACAGTAGCTCAGTAGGGAATAGAACCCAGGAGTCCAGGTCAGACACCTTATCCGCTGCTCTCGCCACTAGATGCCAATTCTCCTGCTACCTGGGTACTGGCTCCCTTTAAGGACTGAATGGTTATGACTCTACAGAGGGATTTGTTTGATCAGCGTTTGAAATGAAGGCACCTGCTTCCAACAGAACAGATGATACAATAGGCTAGGATTTTACCCTCTGCCTGAAGCAACCCGAGTGAAAGCAGCCAGGGCAGGAGAACCAGCGTCCAGTCTCAGAGTGGATGACCTGACGAAGAGCTGTGCACAAGCTTGAAAGAGTCTCTCTCGCCAACAGAAGTTGGTCCAATCAAATACATTACTTCGCCCACCCTGTCTGTCAGTGGACAGAACCAGAGATTTCAGACAGGTGCAAGGATAATTACGGACTAACCTGCCCACCACAGGGGATGTTTCCCAGACCCGTGTCAGCTAGAGGTTGGCTTATGACCTGAAAGACTGAAACCCCATGTCCACTGTTTTTATCCTATGTCATGTAACCATAGATGGTTCTCTTGGCTTCAGTCGCATCTTGTGGCAAGGAGTTCCACAGGCCAACGCAGCACTGCATTCAAAACAACTTGTGAAACTATGCGCGAGTCCACTCAATGCAGCCCCGGCTGAAATCAACAAGGGTTGTATGGGTGTTAGGGGTGGAATAATTTGCCTCACAAACTAATAGGACAGATCTGCTGACTGGCTGGGGTATTAGTGTATTATGCATAAAGAAACAGATGCAAGGAGGCTTTGCAGAGCAGACAAATGGATACGCCCTGATATTTTGCATAATACGTTCTTGGTACTGCATAGATCCTTACATACCGGGAGTAACAAGACAGACTGGTGCAGATAAATGAGTTAAAAGCAGCCATTGGTACAAAGTAATGGTGCAAAGTGCTGTTAACCCAACGGTCTGGCATCGCATAGGCTCCATATGTGAAAGCACAGCCTATAACACAAACACACTACATTATGGGATGGCATTGGTAACGACTCCAACTCACAGTTCTGCTAGTCCAGGGGTGGCCAACCCGCGGCTCCGGAGCCACCTGCGGCTCTTCGGAAGTTAATACGCGGCTCCTTGTCTAGGCTCCGACTCTGGGGCTGGAGCTACAGGCGCCAACTTTCCAGTGTGCCGGGGGGGGGGCTCACTGCTCAACCCCTGGCTCTGCCCCAGGCCCTGCCCCCACTCCACCCCTTCCCCTGAGCCTGCCATGCCCTCGCTCCTCCCCCTCCCTCCCCCCAGCCTCCTGCACGCCATGAACAGGTGACTGGGAGGTGCTGATCGGTGGGGGTGCCAGTGGGTGGGAGGTGCTGGGAGCTGATGGGGGGCTGCTGATGTATGACTGTGGCTCTTTGGCAATGTACATTGGTAAATTCTGGCTCCTTCTCAGGCTCAGGTTGGCCACCCCTGGGCTAGTCGTTTAGCAGCAGGGAAACCAGCAAACTTTACGAAACCACCTTTGGGAGCTTAATACAGCTGGGCGGAGATTTTCAACTGAAACATCTTTTTTTTTGGCAACAACAACAACAAGTGGATTCAGTGACACCAAAAATGCCAGTCGTGTCGCATTGTTTCGGTAGGAACAAGATGCCAACGAACAATCAACAGTTCCGTTTTAACATTTTCTGAAACGAAACATTTCAATTTGCTTATTTCAAAATTTTACTTCCATTTTTAGGTGGTTGCTTTTTTTTAAAACACATAAAAAAAACATGCTCAAAAAACAGAACAAAATGCTCCATTGAATTAAATGCTTCATTCAGCCCAAAATGGAATGCTTTGGATTTTCTGATTCCATTTTTAATTTAAATTTTTCTTCCAGAATGGCCAGTGAATAAATAAATCTGTTATTTACCCTGCTTTAGACTTCAGGCTGTTGGCAAAACCTAGTCCAGCGAGAACTCACTCCCCAAACTGAAATCGATCAGTTGTTCAGGGGGAAACGAGAGAGGCTTTAGGGCTGTACCACCCTGAGAAGTCAGACTGGCTCCGGCCGATCGCCCTGGGGAGCAGATTCCAGAGCCCAGGGGGCTGCGTTTGAGCGTGAAGGGGGCTGGGAGAGGAGCCGGCTGGGCCTGCATTTCAGAGCTCTCAACCGTGGAGAGGAGAGTCTGGATTTCTCACCGTGGTGAGATTTCCTAATCAGGGGCAGATCTCCCATGGGTGTAAATTGGTGTCACTTGAAGTCAATGGGGCTGTGCTGATTAGGGTGACCAGATGTCCCGATTTTCTAGGGACAGTCCTGATTTTGGGTCTTTTTCTGATATAGGCTCCTATCACCCCCCGCCCCCGTCCCAATTTTTCACATTTGCTGTCTGGTCGCCCTAGTGCTGATTTGCAGCAGCCGAGGGCGTAGCCTGGGGAGCTGCCTGGCTGACCCAGAAGGAGAAGCGCACTCCCAAAGGCCGGGCTGTTAAACAGAGCTGCACCTGACCCAGGACCGTGGATCCAACTGGCGAGGGCATCCGGCTTCCAGAGCTGAATTCTGTGGCTCGAGCCCCTCCCTAGATACAGGCCCAGAGACCCTCTGGCCTCGTCTTTAACTCGCTGCCACATGGCAGCTCTGGACTTACCCAGGCTGTAGAGGCTGAGGGCTCCGTAGTCAAAGAAGTAGCAGATGTGGCGGGCGTGGGTGGACATGGTGCTGAAGGTGTGGGCACAGCTGGAGGTGAAGGGGTACAGGCAGACCAGCAGCATGTAGACGAGGAAAGGCCAGTTGTAGGCGTCTCTGCAGAAATCCAGGGAGGAGGAGAGCACCAAGAACCGCCACACGAAATACCTGAGAGATCAACGGGCACAAATGGGGATGGTGCATCACAGGGACGATAGCCCCCCCCCCAGACCTTAATGAGGTCTGGGCCAACTTCCCACACCCCCTGAGCTTAGGGAGCCGGGAACCAGACCTCTGGAGTTTCTAGATCAAGCTCCGCAGCATTGTCATTTCAGTTCCCACGTGGTGAAACTGAGGCAGAGATGAAGAGAACAGAACAGAACTCAGGATTCCTGGTTCCCCGTACCCCCTGCTCTAGAGACCATTCCCTGATTCCCAGCCCCCCATTCTAGTCACTAGGCCCTTGTTCCTTTGGAGAGCTGGGAATGGAACCCAGGAGTCCTGACGCCTGCTCTACTCACTAGACACCGCTCCTTCAAGGGATGTCTACACGGCACCTAAACACCCAGCTGGCCCGTGCCAGCCGACTGAGACTCGCGGGGTGGGACTGTTTGATTGCAATGTTCGTTTCCAGGCTCAGGCAGAAAGCCAGGACCCTGTAGGGTGAGGAGATCCCAGAGCCCAGGCTACAGCCCGAGCACCGCAACGAAACAGCCCTTCGTAGACCCCTGGTTCCTAAACTTTAACAGCTCATATCACTTCGATTAAGCCTCCTGCACGTTTCATCACAGAGAACCAGACAGGAAACAGCAGGAAGCCAACCCAAATAAAGAGTTTCTCCCACAAGCATTCGGGTCGTGAGCAGTCCAGGCAAACAACGCACGACTACAACAAAGCTTAAACTTGTTCTGCCAGGAAGTCGTGGTCACAGGGATCGGGCTGCCGGCCCCCACAGGGGTTGGGGTGACCAGATGTCCCAATTTTATAGGGACAGTCACGATTTTTGGGTCTTTTTCTTATATAGGCTCCTATTACCCCCCATCCCGATTTTTCACACTTGCTGTCTGGTCACCCTAGGGACGGCTCTGTCGGCCCTCACAGAATTTTTTTCTGAGAGCCCTGATACATTTTGCGAACCCCCAAGGGCTCACGAACCCCACTTTGGGAACGACTGGTGTAGAGCAAGCCCCAGGAGCGCGAGTCGGCTGGCACGGGCCAGCCAGGGGGGTTTCTTTCACCCTCAGAGGCCAAAGACTGGAACCCCAGACTAATGACTCCCAGTCCCCTGGTCTGGCCACTAGACCACCCTGCTCCCATTGCTGGGACGGGTTCCTTGGAGAGCTAACAGCTGCTTGGGGACCCAGCTGTTGTTTCTTCATATTGACTATTGGGCAAAGAGCAGTCGGCACCACAGGAGGAGTTGGGGCAAACAATCAACTGGTTTGAAGATGGAGCTCGAGCAGTTTCTTAAGGGGATGACCTGAGGGGGCTGCCTGCCACAGCCTGGACTGGACTCTCTGACCCAGGAGGACCCTTTCAGTCCTGTCTCCTCTGTAATAATGTGCAAGCTTTGGGCAGGAGACTGGCACCCCTCCACCAAGGCCCGGGCCACCGCAGCGAAGGGCAGGGAGCAGTGAAGAGCTGGGTGGCAAAACAGGTTTCCCGCCCCCATGAAAGTTCAAGAAAGCAAAGAAATTCCCATTCGGAAATGGGACGAAAATTTTAAAAAAAAAGTTTCAAAAAGATTTGGTCCGGTCAATGATTTTGATGTTTTTCACGCGTGTTATTTTGATGGGCGGCGGTTTTCTTATTTTAGTGGCTTTACAGCTCTAAACAAAGAGTCACTTTGATCCGGAAACCCCCCAATTTTTCATTTGGAAGAGGCTGAAACAAAACATCCCACTGAAACCGCCCTTTTCCCCCACGACGAGCAGGGGCGGCTCCAGGCACCAGCACGCCAAGCCTGTGCCTGGGGCGGCAAGCCGCGGGGGGCGCTCTGCCGGTCGCCGCGAGGGCGGCAGGCAGGTTGCCTTCAGCGGCTTGCCTGCGGAGGGTCTGCTGGTCCCGCGGCTTCGGCGGACCTCCCACAGACAAGCTGCCAAATCCGCGGGACCAGGTACCTCCAGCAGGCAAGCCGCGGAGGGCAGCCTGCCTGCCGTGCTTGGGGCAGCAAAATACCTAGAGCCGCCCCTGATGACGAGTTTCGACCTATCGGCATTTTCCGTGTTTAGCTGAAAGATTCTCCCCCCCCACCTTGCTTTCACAAGTATCTCCATTGAATGAGTCCCGTGCCCCCAGGAAGCCACGCTCCCCAGCAGGACGGGCATCGCCCCACGGCTGAGGAGTCGCGCTTCATGTGGTGCAGCCCAACCAGTCACTTACCAGGTCGGGAGGAAGTGGGTCCAGATATTGACAGTCTCGTTGGTCATTTGGAAGGAGCTCAGGATGCAGTCCAAGGCAGAGCTCTTTGGATGGCGGTAGCCGGATATGATGCCATCCTCCCAGAAGATCTGCCCAGGGAGAAAAGCCACGTCGGGTCAGAGGGAACCACAACGAGGTGTTATTTCATCCCTAAGTGAGTGAAATCCACTTTGGGACATCCCTATACAGTATCCCCAAATGCTTTCCACAGGAGGTCAGTATCAACCCCCCATTGTACAGATGGGGAAACTGAGGCACAGAGTGGAGCAGTGACTTGCCTAAGGTCGCCCAGTGGGTCAGTGGCAGAGCTGGGAAGAGAACCCAGGTCTCCCACTCCCCAGGGCGGAGTCCTATTCTCCCCTCCCCCCAGCATGGGGGGTTTGTGTCTGGACCAGGAGCAGATTCAGGGCCCCTCTCTTTCATTGGGGGATTTTCCACGTGGGCTTCTGTGCCGGGAGCTGCACGGAGATCCCTTTGGAGGAGAGAAGCAGGGCCACCCTTGATGCAACAATCTGTCCTGGAATCACCGCCGCGTGGGAGAGGCAGGGCTGGGATTCCGGGAACAGAGCCTGACTTATGCTCACTGTTCAGAAAGTTCAGCCGGGGGCAGGGGACCTGACCCGCCACCCACCCAGCCTGTCCTCACCACTCAGAGTCATTTCACTCACTGCATGTTATGCTGGGGGAGCGCTGACCTCATCCCAAAGACCAGTGGGCCAGATCCTCGACTGGTGTAAATCAGGGTCTACGCTGACACCAGCTGGAGATCTGGCCCAGTGATGCCAATGGAGCGACACCCATTTACACCAGCTATGTGGGATCTGGCCCCATTGGCTCCAATGGATCTGGACAGACTTATGCCCACTGGGGATAAGATCCTGAATACTGAGGACACAAAAATCTGAACGAGCAGACTAATAGGAGAAAGACGGCAAAACACCACTCCATTCAAATCAGCAATTTACTAAGTGTGCGTGCAGGTGTTTTAGAAGCGGGGGTGGTCCTGCTGAATAGGGATGGGGGGGTAACGACTGTCCTCCCCTAAAGAGATTTTATTATTTGTATCACGGTAGCACCCCAGAGCCCTAGGCATGAACCAGGACCCCCATGGCGCTAGGCGCTGTACAAAGAGAACAATAAATCGGTCCCTGGTACCACCACATCACAGAACAGCCTTATATATATAAGCCTCAGGAAGTTCACATGGGCTTTTTAAAGCCTTTGCCACCGGTTGCCTCCCAGGTTTGTCTCTTTCATTGACCTCGTGCACCTCATTCTCCCAGGTCTATCCCAACAGGACTGTGTTGACTTCAGTGGCATAACTCCTCATGTACCTCTGCTCTAACGCCATGGGGGTCCCTCCTCGCTATTTACACCCTGGCAGGGGAGAGGCAAACAAGGCCTGTGTGTGCTGAATTGTTTTCCATCCTAGATAGATCAATTGCAACTTTCTCCAGGTGAATCTTGTTTTGTCTACTGCTCCCATAGCTGATCCCGTTAGTACGGCACGTGCGTGTCCTCCGCGGTATTTGCAACTTGGCTCCCTTTGGTAGCGTGTGAATTTCATTTAACATGCCTTCCCCGTACCACCTATAAAGATGCTAAATGAAACCAGAACTAACCCTGGTCCCTGCACCACATCCCCACTCACTTGATTTCCCCGCTCCTAAGTCAACAGATAGCTTGATATATCGATACACTCCATATTGTATGCACCAATTACATGGAGCCTCCCAAAGCTCCGTGTTGCAATTGAACCCTATATTACAATATATTATTGAGCCACTAGATGGCTCCATATGCGGTAGAGCGCTCGGGGAGGGGGAATGCGGTTGCCTGGTCAACAAAGGAGACAAAGCTAGGACTTGTTCTGTGTGGAAGGTTGCCTGTTTGAATCTAGTTCCTGCTAAGAGACTGATTGGAATTGCACAGATCAAGACACGTGATCGGGGTGAAGTGGGGCAATACTCACACGAGGTACTTGGTGAACCCTGAATATCTGAGGCAACTTTATCGTCAGCATTTTAGGTCAGAGGAGGGCAGGGGGAATAAATATTAAAGGTGCAGGTGGCTTAGCCTTCAGGAGAGCAGCAATGAAGCCCTCAGAGCTTCTAACTCTCCTATGTGGCTTCGCTCTTCTCTAGCCCCTTGCTAGAAAGTCGAACATTGGTGTCCTGGAAAGACATTGCAAATAAAAGGGGAGAGAAAGCAAAACAATTATCCTTGCACAGCAACACAGAGGGAATATACAGTCAGCTTGCATCTGGAATTGTGGACTAGGGCTCAGCACGTCCCAGGTACTCTCCAAACACAGCAGCAGCAGCAGCATCCCCTGCCCCGAAGAGTCCGAAAGATCTCACAAGCAGGAAAGATTCTAGCTGCCCGGAAGCTGTGATTGCTTGCATTTCGCAGCATTGGATTGGCTTAGCAATGTCACGAGATTTAATGAAAAAAAATCACAGATTTGGGGTTTGTTTAATTTGCCAGCTGGTTTCCTTGGTGCTCTCGCTTCATGATTTTAAGCTCTTTTTTTAATGCCCTGGCCACTTCCAGGGATTCTCACCACAACATTTTTGGTGGCCTCAGAGTGTGGCCACCAACTCTTGCTGGTGGCCGCTCTGACAAACCCGTGTCTCTGTCCCTTCAGCGAGAGCCCGACCCGGGGAAGGTAGGTCCGGAGCTTGCGTCCCAGGCTTTCCGTGCCCCAGCCGGGCTGGAGCAGGTGAGCTTCCCAGGGGACCAAACACTACAGCTGCCTCCACTGACAAGAGCCATCTCTGGCGCTACACACACAGGCCCCATGTGTCCCCAGAGGTGCTGCCGAAAGCCCTTGAGGAGGCTGCGTGGTGCAGGATGCCGATCCCTGCTGGCAACCCCAATCTCTGCCCAGGCGTTGGAGGCTGTCACGACTGCAAAAAAATCTGCTGGTGGCCGCCTGTGAGAGACGCTGCACTAGATGGACCATGCCACATCTGGTAAAGGAACCAGGACTAGCAGGGAACATCTGCATCTCTTCTCCTTTTCTCCAGTTACTCATATTGATGGCAGGTGTTTGAACAAAGAAGGGAGCTGGGGTTGAGACTTGAACCCCAACCCCTGCTCTCAGTTTTGGCAGTGTGGTCCAATGGTCAGAGCAAAGGGCTGGGAGCCAGGGCTCATTGACTCTGGGAAGCAGCGTTTCCTAGTGGTTAGAGCAGCAGACTGGGAGCAAGGCTCCGGGGGCTCTATTCCCAGCTCTCTCGTGGACTCACTGCACAGCCTAGGACAGGTCACGGAGGCGTTGCTCTGTTCATGTTGCAAGGTCTGAGTGAGGGACTGAAGTTTTAGGTGCCTAAGTCCCATTCACTTTCAATGAGACTTCAGCTCCTCACCCAGTTAGGCCGTGCAGCGTGAGCAGAACGATGCTTAAATACCTTTAAAAAACCAACATCTGGAGCTTAGCCCCTCTGTGCTTCATCCACGTCCATAAAACGGGGGTGATTCTCATTGGCATTGCTGTAGCACTTAGCAGCCCTACTCACGGACCAGAACACAGCCAGCCCCTGCCTCAACGGTTGTACAATCAAAGTACCAAACAAGAAACCCGTCACGCAGAGAGGATTAGCATCATGCCGTCTTTTGCCAGCCCGGTCCGTTTAGGCTGCAGACCTTTTGGGGCAAGGACGGTCTCGCTCCGTGTTGTCTGTGCAGCGCCTGACACGATGGAGCCCTGAGCTCAGCTGGGTGCTCCAGGTCATCACAGATCACAAATGGCCTCTGGAAAGACCTAGCATAATTTTGCATCAGATTTCGCCATCCGCCAGACCCGTGACGATAAAGGGAGCTCAACGAGCCTCCAAAATCGACAGATGTTAGAAATCAACGTTGCCTTGTTTGGCTCGAGTTTCCTCGACTCCCCCAGCGGGAGCACGGCCCTATCCTGCCAAAAGAACAGCAGCAAAAATCAACTCCCCCTCCCCACCCCTTTGCTAGAAATCAATCCTCCTTTGTCAGTTTCACACAAGGCTTCCATTGAATGCCAGCCATCTGCATCACGTGACTCCCAAAGGGTCAGGAGGGAGCAGCGGAAGCCAAGGTGAAAGTTAGCTGGGGCTTCAAATCGAGACACCCACCAACTGCAACGGGGTTCAGAAAGATCTGACTCTGGATCAGCCCCTTGCTGTTTGCTCAGCATTCAGTGCTTTGTCCAAGATGACAAGCAGATCTGCTTGTCCCCGACTCCGAGCGTGCCAGCCTGTATCTATTGCTGCTGCATCTCTAGCCTCTCCCCATCCATCGAGTTCACTCCTGGGCATTGCTGTATGTCACTCTGAACAGCATTAGCCAACCGAGACTCATCAGACCATTTGCGGGGAGGAGGAGAGGGAGGGCAGAGCCAGATTTGAAAGATTTAACATCTTGAAGATTTTCTTTGATTATTATTTTTGTCAGCCTAGCGCCTAAGAGCCCTAGTCAGGACCTCATGGTGCTAGGGGCTGTACAAACACAGACCAAAAAAAGACCCAAAGACCTTCCGATCTAATCAGAAAGACAAAGCGACAACAGATGGAGTCAGACAGGGGAGAACAAGGCGAAAGTGATCAGCCCACCAAGGCATAACCGTTGCCAAGTTTCCTGTAGGCGTCCCAGCCAAGGAGAGTTTTCACGTTCCAAGTTTAGAGTCATCCAATCGGAAACCTCATCTTTCCTAGGGTCAGACTGGCCCTGCTCAGGTGCCTGGCCAGAAGGGAGAAAAGTGAAAGGAATCTTTGAACCCAGTTCCTTTGGGCGGGGGCCCATCCAGCTCCCTCTTCGTCTTTGATTGGGCCCCTCCCACTCCACATACTCAGAACAGCCTCCCAGCTCACCTCCTTCCCTACCTGGGGGTGGGCTGCCGGGGAAAAGACCCTTCGATGACGATGACACACACACATGCTGTGGCAATGAGGGCCAGAGAACCACCCAAACGAGACAGCAGCGGGGGCCAGTGGGTAGAGCACTGGGGCTGGGAGTGAAGAGAGCTCCCGCTCAACTGATGACGGAGTTTGGGGAAAGTCCTTCCCCTTAGATCGCCCTTTTGTTAAACAGGTACCGAGCCCCGGCTCCCAGGTGGCGGCGCGGCATGATTCACTAGTGTTCGAAAACAGCTCCAGGGCTCTTGGCTGGAAGATTTCGTAGGCGGAAAGGCAAGTTGTGGCAAGCATCAGACAAACCCTGCGATGCGGAGGAGTAAGATGCTTGTGAGAAGGGTGATACTCTGACTACGTTGGTAATTATGACTCCCGCTGCTGAGGGAACTAACAGAGCGCCTCATATTCTTCATCAGTTTATTCTCATAAAAAGCGGTATAAGTCCCATTTTACAGATGGGGGAAACTGAGGAAGAGAAAGACTAAGGCCCAGAACCTAATAGGTAAACCTGAATACCTTCAAGGATCTTGGCCAACTGACTTGCCTGAGGTCACACGAGGAGCCAGGAATTGAACAGAGATTTCTTATCTATGTGGCGTAGGGTCTTATACTGCTGCCCATCACCATAGCCTCTGGGCACCTTCCATAGAAAATCAGTATCAATAGCCAAGTCCGTAGCGGACTTTATGGAGCCTCTGGCTTGTCCTCCTTCCAGGTAAAACCCTGAGCCCCAACCCAGTGCTGCACCCCCAGACCACCCTTCCTACCATCGGCACCTGAATGAGGGGCATAATCCCCATTGCAGAGGGGCAAATGGAGGCCCAGAATCTGCATGACAGCAGACCCTAACCGACCTCCCATACCCCAGCCTTGCCTGTCTGACGATTTAGGAGGAAAGCAGCCACGGGATCGATTTTAAAATGCGTTGGGAAATGAAGCCTTATAAAGAGGCCTCTCTGCAACGACGCTGCTAAGCACTCAGCGACTTTCCATATTCAAAGCACTTCGCAATCATCAGCGAATAAAGTCTCACCCCTGCCAGGCAATAAGACCGCCTCGTGCTCACCCAGGATAGTGCTTTAGCAGCCGAGCCCTTCGCAGCCATCACACCGCTAAAACCTCCCCGGGTCTGAGGGGAGCCGTGGTGCCTCCATTTTACAGCTGAGGAAACGGAGGTGCGGAGAGGGGACGCCGCGTGCCACTGGCCGAGCTAGGAAGAGAACCTGGGAGTCCTGACTCAGAGCACCCGAAAGCCCCAGCAGCCGTCATTAATCATCCGGGGTCAGACCCCCCGCTGAGGGGCAGGGCCAGGAGTGCTGCAAAGGGGACCCAGGGATAGGGGTGCTAGCCTGGGACCGAGGATGCCTGGGTTCAATTCCCAGCTCCGCCACCGACTCCTTGTGTGACCTTGGGCAAGTCACTTAGTCCCTGCGCCACAGCACACCCTTGCCACGGGCACCCCCTTGTGCCTGGACACAGCAGTGCAGGGGACTTTGCTTCTAGCGCCCCTGGTCACTGCTTCCTTGGCCTCAACGGTGTCCTGACTCTCCCAGGGTCTGGCCCTCCAGCCAGCTCACTGAAAAGTTCAATCCCCTTCTGGGGTAACAAAAGGTCCAAGCAAATCTCTGAACGAGCAGCTCCTGTCCCCCACTCTTGAACCTGCCTGCGGCGTTTCTCCTATGCTGCTACCCCCATGGGCCCCCTTTCTAGGGACACCGGCAGCTTCCCTCTGGGATCTCCCTGCTCCTTTCAGGGCCCCTCCAGAGGCGTCCAGCCGGCTCCGTAGGGGTCAGTCGTTATAATTAAAGTCTCCTTCACATCCAGCTAGGGTCACTTTGGAGATTGATGGACAGCTGCTAGCTCATGGCCCGGGTGGGCCCAGCTGGCCTTAAAGGTCCAGCCGGCCTGTACAAGGGGGATCGTAGCACTGCCCTACCGCTCAAGAGCGCTGTGAGGATAAATTGATTCAAGACCGTGAGGCTCTCGGCTACTAAGTAACAGGGGCCGGATAAGTACTATAGCTAGATTGACTACAATGTAACTATGCCAGTTTACACCAGGGAGGATCTGGTCCCGTTCCACAGATGGGGAAACTGAGGCATGGTGTTTGGGGTGGGGGGGAAGAGAGAGAGAGCAAATCAGAAACAGAAACCAGGAGTCCTACCTCCCTGTCCTCCAACAGACAATCCCCAAGCAGGCGGGTGGCTCCCTTCGCACAGTGTATTAACACGGAAAGGGGAAGGGAAAATTTTTTTTAAAAAAATCAGCCAGCTGGTGACCACCCTACAGCTAATGGTAAAGCCAGAGAGCAGACGAAATGCCAAACCTGGTCCAGCGATGGTAGAAGGGGGATCCCCCAGCCGTTGCTACCGCTTCATGGTATCGGCTTGGAGCTCAGCGCTCGCTGCATCAGAAGGGGCCCTCCGAACTATTCCACTGTTGTGTTTTTTCTCTCTTTTTTTAGCCACATTCCTTGGCAGAGCACATGGAAAGCAGCCAAGGGCTCCCTCCCATGACAGCTCCAGCCTATTGGTGGAGGGGGAAGAAAAGGCCTCTTTGAGAGGCTGGGATCAGGAGACAACGGAGTCAACAAAAAGGAGCTTTTGTACTGGAAATATCCCATTATTCCCTCCCCCCCCTTTACGTTTTAGTCTTAAAACATCCACCGCAGAGACTGCAAACCCATCGGGCGCCCTCCCTTCTGGGGAGGCCTTCCCCAGCTAAGAGCATTAGCCTCCAGAGTATAAACTCCCAGTCCCTAGTGTCTGCCCGGGGCATTCCATACCCCACTTCTGGGCTCCCTCCCATCCAGCGGACAGGGCCCCCGCAGGGCACAGTTCACCAGCGGGGCATTATTGTGAAGACTCTCGCCCCCAGCTGTGCACATGCAGCTCAGAACCTCGCCGCATGATATTCTGGGTGGAAGACAAACCAGGAAAAGAGGAACCGTTTCTCGCCATCACCGAATCCAGAGTATCCTTTGGCGACATCATCATGGTCAGATATCCCGTAACGCTTGCCCTAAAGGATTTCTGGAGTGCTTTGCAAACCGGGCTGTGACATTACTCAATGCTCTCAATGCTTATCTTGGGCTACCCCCGGTTTATAAAGGGATAATATACAATTAATAGATCTTACCCGAATGCTTCAGACAGGAGTACAGCCCAGATCCTCACTGTATTTAGGCTCCTAACTTCCACTGATTTCAGGGGAAGCCTAAATATCTTGGGTCACCATTAAACCAAGCTGGCATGGCTGAGATCCAGTGGAAGAAAGGTAGAGGTGGAGTTTAAGTGGGGAGGATGCTGCCGTGATCTGTTAGGGCCCAGTTGTAGATCACGCCCTTCATCATTAGCTAGAAGAAAGTCACCTGCAGAGAGATTCAAGTTCAGAGGTGGCTGCAAATTGGGAGGAGCCGTATGTCCAAGCGAGGACAAAGAAACACAGAAAGACCTAAAGTACAATTATTAGTGACTTTCACTTAGACTAACCAGGGCTTCTCTACAAAGTGAGTTCTTGCACGGCCAGCCAGGGCGTGAATCTAGAGTGCACCAGCTCGCCATGCAGTGACGGCCGGTGCGGTCGCTGCTACCGCACCGTGAACGTCCCTGAGCACAGCGTGGCATATGCCTGCTTGAGAAATGCAACATGCTAAGCTGCACTCTAAGACTTCAGCAGCGTCCGCATGGGAAGTTACTGGGTGGCAAGCCGGCGTGTTACAGATTCGCCTGCTGCCTTGCCATGCGTTATCCTGCCAGGTAGATATGTCTTTAGGCTCCACAGTCGCTGCTGTAAACAAGACACTTGTCACTTGTGAAAATTTCCCCCCAGTCCCCGATTCAGCAAAGCACTTGCTTAACATTAAGCGTGCACATAAGTTCGTCCCTATTCACCAATGCATTTAGGCGTATTTCTCATGCCCCACTAATTGGTCTGTGTGATCCATAACGGATAACGCACCCTATGTTCCCTTTTGGTGGTCAACGTGGGGATTAGAATGGTGGTACAGGAACCACACAAGAACAGCCGGGAACAAGGAAAGTTGCACTCCTGTGTTTAGTTGCAAACTATGCTCGACAAGGAGCTATGTCAAAAGAAAGGGACGGTCTGGGTTTAAAATACGGCACTCGTGTTTGCTGGAAGGTGCCCAGGACTCGAAAGGAGTGTGAGAAACTGTAGAGGATGCCGCAGAGAATTGCAAGAATGAGCCAATGTCTGGAAAACCTGCCTTACACTGAGAGACTTGAATAGACCGAGCTCCTTTATGTTCTCGAAGAGAAGACTAAGAGGTGACTTGAACATGGTCCATAAGTACCTCCACATAGGGACAAGATACCAGATCATTGACGGCTCTTTAGCAAAAAGCTACCACAAGATCCAATGGCCAGCAACTAAACCTAGAAACCGTCAAAGGATGCCAGGGTGTAGCAGTGAGTGTAATTAACCATTAGAAGTTTCCCAAGAGAGGTGTGTGGATTCTCCATCACTCGGAGGCTTTCTCTAGAGCGAGAGCCGCTCTAGCTCCCCCACAAGATATGGGCTGGATGCAGGACTCATTAGATGCCATGCTCTGGGCAATGTTATGCAGGAGCTCAGACTAGATTGTTCACAATGGTCCTTTCTGGTCTTAAACATCCATGAACTTCAACCACGACCTGCATTTTTGAGAGCGCTGCGGAACTAGTGGCTGGTTAATGTCCTTCAGCTCAGAGCATCTGAGCCGCATCTTGCCACCCACTCAAGCAGAGGGCAGCCATGGGGTGGATTAGCAGCATTCAGGCTCTTGCACATCAGGAATTGAAGCCAAAGGAGGCTGGACTTTAAAACCAAACCCTCTCCACCCTGATCCTTTGGGCTAGGATGAATCTCCATAAAGCCAATCATGGGATGCCATACGAGGCATTTCAAACAGGCCTCATGTTACGTTAAGCATGTTATCAGGAGGCTGCAGCTCCCTCTTTAATCCACCTACAGCACAGGTCAAGCTAAGAATCATGTTAAATGTGTCCATAAAGGACCCTCAAATCCAATTGATTATTTACATTCAGGTAGAGCCAATTGTCCCATTGTGCTAGAGGCTGTACAGACATAGACTCTGCCTGGAAGAGCTTACAATTTAAATAGCCCAGGCAAATGAAGGCTGAGAGGGGAAACCGAGGCACAGAGGGAAGTGATTTGTCCAAGGACACCCAGCAGGTCAGTGGCAGAGCAGGGAACCCAGGTCTCCTGACTCACTGGCTGATGGGATGCTCTATCCACTGGACCACGCTGCTATCCTCTGTCAAACTCTCCTCGACACCTACACTCGATAAGAGTTTGGCATCCGGCGTGCCGAGACTGCTGTTTATATAAATCACCCTCATCTCAGGGCCATGCGTACCCCCCCTACACATGGTCATCTCTTGCCAGGCAAGTTCTTTGGGGCAGAGACTGGTTTTGTGATGGACATACAACTGCTAGCACGGGGAGCCCTCCCCCTCCATTTGGGCTTTGAGGCATAATCGCTGTACAAATAATAAATAGCCACGTGGGTTTCAGAAGAGAGCGAACGACAGAACCCAGGAGGCCCAGTGCCCCAGTAAACATGACCATCAGATCAAGAAACGCTGCAAGTGAGCTAGCTAGGACTGTAACTAAGGCTTTCCCGAGAGAGCAGTGAAATCCTAAATCCACTGATCTCAATAGGCCAGGCTCAGGATGTCCCATAAAAATACGGCTTCCCCTCTCCCACCTTCCCATGAGCACAGACACGAGGCGCTCAGATACTATGGTTGAGAGTCTCGGAGAAGAATCTTTTCGGAACAGAATTCTAGCCGGAGTGACGCAATAAGCCCATGGCTTCGGAAGGGACCCCCGACCCAAATATCACCAGCCAAGTTACTCCAGGGAGGCGGGCGGGAAGGCAGCCATCCAGGGCACAGCAAACAAACCCCCCTCTTGTTGCTTTGCAGCAGGATCTGGGTCAGTCGAACAGGGGCTCGCTATCTGTATGGAGCTAAAGCCTTGGTGCTGGGTGGAGGATGTCTCCCCAGAAGCCGCGTATTAATGGGGCAGTCGGTGTATCCGGAGAGCCAGCCTTTGAGCCGGTTAATACCTGGCATTGTCTCGGCGCGATCGGTCCAAACCAACACAGACATTTTAAAACTCGGAGGCTGCAGGAGCTGTCCCCGATTGCCCCCTCTTGGCACAGCCATTTAGAAACAGGGCACGTTTCGCTTCTCTCTGAAAAGCTGCTGCCTCGGCTATTCTTCTGGAAGGAAATGGAGGGCCTGGTTCTCCTTTGCACTAAGGCCGCTTTATACCACTGGCAGCATAAAGCAGCCTTAACGATTGACATCTGTGCCCACTTCAGCAGCCTCTGCCAGAGCCTCTTAAAGGGGCCCGCGTGTGAACGAGAAGCAGGCCCTAAGGCAGCCATGGAAGATATTTAAAAACCGAGGCCAAGATTTTCCAGTGTCTCGTGATTTCGGGAGCCCAACTTGACACACACCTTAAAGAAGTTGGGTTATCAGACGCTGAACGCTCAGCACCCTTCTGAACATCAGGCTCCTTCCAGATGGGTCAAGCTCTCTCTGTCAGCCCCATCCTGCTGCATGTCTGTCGATGTTACTTCCCTGAAGGCAAATAGCCTGGGGAAACTGGATTTTTATTACTATTACAGCTGAGCGGGGCCCCAGTGTCAGACGCTGCCCAGGCATGGTGAGGAAGAGCCTCCGTCCTGCTCTAACTAGACTAAGCAAAGGCAGGATCATTATCTCCATTTCACAGATGGGGAAACAGAGGCAGAGAGATATGGATGGGCTTATTGAAGGAAAGAGATCCCAGCCAGTCTGTGGCAGAGTTGGGAACAGAGCCCACCAGGCCAACTCCCAGCAACGTGCTTTAACCACAAATTCAAGTTTGGCTAAAGCTGACAACCGTCATTCTCCTGAAAGATACAACCGCAGGTCAGCTCTGAAGCCCGCGTTCTCAGGGCTTGGGATGAAGGCGGCGACCCATGGGGGAAAGGCTACATTCCAGATGCGCTAGAACATATGTAGGCACAGTGCAAAGAACTTGAGCAGAGATCCAGTCTCCCAGGGCAGAACTGATCCTCTGCCCCCCAGCTATCAAGTCACTAGTCCAGAGCAGCCTTAAAAAAAACCCCGCCAGAGATGGAGTTCTAGCCACCTCCTTGGGAGCACTATGGCTCAGCGTCTTCTCAACCTTTTCAGGTTGGCTCTGAATCAAGTGGGAGCTGCTGGGTGGCAAACACTAGTGACAATTTGACCAAGTGGAAGTGACCCTTCCCCACTTCCCAATTGCCTTTCATGACCCCCCTACGGGTCACTGATTGCAGAAATACCGGTCTAACAGATCTCACTGTAGGTATCTGACCTTAGATCCTTTGATTTATTTCAGCCCATTACTCATCGCTCAAGCTGGTTGAAAAAAAAATTTCCACCCCCAGCAAGCACATGAAAAATTTTCATTATACTTCTAAACAAAATTTTCATTTCAAACCAACCTGTTTCCTCAAACTTTTGAAAAGTTCAAGTGACTGAGTTGAGAGTCGTTTTTTCCTTTTGCCACTCTGGAACTTTTTTGAAGTTGGGAGAACTTTTGGAAAAGTTAGAGGAGGAAAAAAAGTGACACACACAAACCTGGATATTATTCTTTTTAGTGTTGCTAGGGGGGTGGACAAAAAATTGAGAATTCTTCGGTTTTCAAAAAAATGGAGATGAAAAAAATCAATTTGAAATGAAACATTCCCTTAGAAAAATTCAGTCGGAAATATTTAGCCACAAAAAAATATTAGTTTGACAAAACCCCATTCTTTGTCAACAATTTTCAGCTTTCTTCCTAGCGCATGCAGGTGCTACTTACAATAAAGCTCAGGTCTAATATACGCCAGAGACCAAAGCTCCCATTTGGTACAGCTGAAGGGTTCCGTTATTATAGGAGATTGGTGCTAGGCACTGTACAAAGAGAGACGGTCCCTTGTTTCCTAAAGACTGTTCACAATCTAAACAACTGCATAAGCCCCAATCAATGGGGATTTCACAATGGCCAAGTGGACCAAGAAAATACTTACAGAATGAGGTATTCGGCCTTTCCGTTCTAGGGTGCGGGTTTGGATCAGTAATGACTCAAGAACTTGTCGCCATCCATCGTTTTGCTTCAGGAAGACAGCACAAGCTTTTCACGCTGTTGTATCTGTTCTGTGGCTCAAGGACTTGAGTCCCAGGGCTGCATGTTGGGTAACTCTCACAAGCATCTAATCCACCAGCTAATGCAAAGACAGCAGACTCAGGAGAAAGAGGGATGCTCAGTCTCACTGGAGACAGCACAATGGCTCATGACATGCCAGGAGCCAATCTAATGAAAGGCAATTTCCTGGCTAGGCAGAACTCGTGCCGCGAACTCCCATCTGCGTCTCTGAAGTCAGTGTGAAAATGACATTTAAACATAGTTCAAGAAATGTCCAATTTAGCCTGGCATGCACAGATCTGCAAGAAAGGTGCTGTTCTGCGTTCCAGGGACAGACTCAATGGATCATAAACAGTAAGGAGGAGAAATAATGAACGGAGCGATCAGGAGGTACAAACATCTTGTACTTTATTAAGCCAGTCAATGTGTTCCAACCACCGTCAGACGCATGCCATGAAATCAGAGGTCAAAAGGGCCTGTGCCCCACATCCTCTGAGTTTATATTATCAGACAACTGACAAGTGTGTGGCACGGTTCCCCTTGGACACACATCGCCTGGACTGTAAATCCACAGTGTGTCCACTCCTCCCTGGTTAATCGCCGTTGAACTGTGAATCCACAGGCTAGGGGTCATTTGTGCTATAAAATATCTGGAGGGTGAGCGTTAGCCTCCTTTGACTCCAACCCAGCAACCATCCTCTCAACATTGGTTCTAATGTTTGCAGAAGCAGAGGAAGGATTGGGTTACAGGAAAGCCGTACCCACGGTCATTCCCCTTCTTACCCTGACAGACCTCTGATTTCATCATCAGCTGGTATCTCACTGTATTCCCCCGCCCCCTTTAAACAGCCCCCTTGCTAGATGAACAAGAATGAAAAGCTGAGTTGTTTCAAATGGCATTCAAACAAATCATGTGACCAGAGTGGGGGAACAGCTTAAAAGACGAGTTGTTTGGCACAGCCTACCCATACAGTACAGTGTCCACCACACACCGAACAGCGTTTTTCACCCATTGCTACACATATAGACAGTCTGCTGCTGGCAAAACAAACATGCCACGCGCATGAGAAATCAAGGACGCCGTTCGCCCCCAGAAACTGACAGTCTCTGTGAATGAGGTTGTCACGCTGAAGCTTCTGGGAATCCAACTCGGTGGAAGGGGAAAAAAAAGAAAAACAAAGCCCAGAAACACATAAAACGATTAAATTAAAAACAATATTTTAACCCCATAAAGCACTTTTTTTTTTGTTTTGTTACCAGCATAGTGGGTGTTATGACGCTTGAGCTAACATTGCTCCCCCCAGGGGCTAGTTTGGACGTGGTCTAAGAAGGTTTTTGGTAGCTACTGAGATAGCACCATTTGCGTTAGCACAGGAAGAAGAGCTGGCTTTGCAAGGCTCGAATGTTGCACTAGGATAGCGTGGAAGGTCAGTTTGCAGCTACATCTCAAGGTGGCGCTATTGCACGCTGTGGTAGACTCCCGTAAGACCCAAACCACAGCATTAAGCTACGGGCACTAGTGCCGTGGGCTACGATACATCAACTCTGTCCTCCACTGGCCACTTAGTGATCTAGCCTCAGAGAAATACTTGGCATTAATCATCAATGGATGTTGCTAAAAGTGGCCATCTCTGTTTGAGTTCTAGACTGGGATTTGAGATTCCTGGACCAAGACCCCTGCTGGTCTAAGTCAGCACAGTTCCAATTATGCATTTAATCATGGCTCCGTATTTTTGACAGACCTGGGCCAACTTATTAGTTGGGAATTTTGGCCCATCATGAGTTGTAGGATCAGGCCTTAAAAGCATCCTCCCCTGCACCTCTCCTGAAAAGAATCAAGCAGTGCCTCCAATTAAAGCCCAATGTTAGAAAATGTTTTATAAGAGGAAACTATGTGTCATCTTCCCTGGTGCCTTGATCTATGGCTGTCCTATTCCACACAGACTGATGCATCATTTTTCGTCCCTTTTCCGGTTTAGATTAAATCCGGCAAGGGCACGGAAAATGTGTTGCTTGCATTTAAGCACGGTTGCATGGCCACATATTTTTGGAGGATAAAAGCATGCATGGGGAGCTTCAAGATGCATCTTTGAAAACTGACCACCCCTGCCTGAAGCTTCCTATCTCAGCAGAAAGAAGGTTGAAGATGTGTATGGAGACATCAAAAGGGTGACATTGGTCTCCTCTGTTAAGGGGCTATCAACACTCCTCCTGACGGAGGATAGCCAAGGCCCTTTCCCATCCTCCTCAATGACAACACTCCTGATATGACCAAAACTACCCTTTAGAAGGCAGTGCATCAAGACAGGGATGTTTATAAAAATACAGACACACTTTCCCCCCTTAAAAAAAAAAAAATCATGCCTTGATTTCTCTTTCTGGACACACAAAGAGGGATCTCTTTTTAGCTCAGCAACGTTTATTGTTACAAAATAAATTTGAGGTTAAAAAAATCACCTTCAAAAAAATGAAATTTAAAAATCTCTTGCATGTCCCACTGCAACTGTCAAAACAGCCCCCATCAACTGCCTGCTCGAGCAGTCGCCCCATTTCAAAAGATGAGCAGCTGTGGCATCTTCTGTGGCAAGGCTTCACCTCTTCCCTAGCGTCATCCTCAGTTAATGGTCACCTTTGTGCAGTGCTGGGTAGCTGCTGCGCACCCCCCACTCTATCCATGATCTCTGCATCACAAAGCTCGGCTCTAGGATTCCAGTCCCAATTTTGGGTTGCACTGTTGCCTTGGAAATCATAACTAACTGCAATGCCAATGGGATCTGTTTGGGAGGGACTGGTTTTCAGTTTCTGCTTCACTTGCACTGCTTTTCCCCCCTCAGTCTCATCTGTGGCCACTGGAATTCGCTACATCTGAACAGCTCCCATCCTAGGCTTTGGACATTAATTGCAGTAGAACGATTCCCATTTCTTTACAAAACCAGAACAGCACGTCTCAGACTACACCCCCGAAAGGGAGAAAAAAAAATATTTCCTAGAACTAGAGATGTAATCAGCTGTGACAAAGCTTCATTTAGTGCAGATCTTGCTTCCGCTACAACTCACTCACTGCTGTGGGTTCCAGTTTGCGTCCTACCAAGAGGAGCTGGGCAGAACACCCAAGTCTGAGAGAAGTCTGATCCACTAGACAGAATTCAAGATGACCTAGCCTTGTGGGTCAGCGGGGAGTGTAATTCAGTGCACTGGTCAGCATCATGTCAAAAAAAGGGATAGAAACGCAGAGGGTGAATCGGTTCACTTTCAACGCTACACTGCTCTGGCTCGTACAACTCGGGGTTCTGATGGAGACATCATACACAGGGTAAGACTTTTTTACTTTTTGCATCTCCATTAAATAAAAGCACGAGCTAAACAGAAACAGACCTAATAAAAGAAAACAGCGGAGTACGTGTGGGAAAGGACAAATGCCATGCACTGAACTCCACCTGGGGATATGCCACAGCTGACATCTGTTTGTAAACACAGGAAGCCAGCAGGATCAGGTGAAAGCCCCCATTCAGCGTTTTTGCTTAAGCTGTCTTCTTGGCACGGCTTAGTGAAGCAGCACAAGTTTCAGGTGAAGCCGTAAAGAGAACGCTGACCCCCTATGCCCTCCTCTGCTTTCCAAAGGAATAAAATCACCTTTAAAGCACACTGGCTTTCCAAGGCCTTTCATCTGAGCAACCAGGCTGCTGGCTGCAAAATGATCTAAGCTGCAAGGTGGATGAATCCTGGAGGATTCATACTGGTCGGAACCCCAAATGGGACGTTCTGCAATTCTGGTATGATTTGTTATGCTGGGAAATCGGCAGGTATTGCAAATGGTTATTTTTTTAAATGGTCCATTCATAGGACACCATTAATAACCAGTTATAGCAGCTTCTTGTCAGGCCAAAGTAAAACAGCCTGACAGAGACCAGTGAGTTCAACTCATTACTTGCATAGTTGCTGCTGGTTCAAGTGGACGGGGACATCTGGTCTTGAAGTACAATGACACAGATCAACAGAGATGGAACTTCTCCCCGGTGCTTAGTGATCGTTATAGCAATGTGCTTTTCATTTACAGGTAGCAGTGTTACCAGAAGTCAGATGGAGGATGCGTAGAGATGGTGCAGGAGAGAGTTTTGTAAATTTGCCTCGCAGGAAACAAAGGGAGCTAATTCCAGCATCTGCACAGCTACTGTCTTCCCTTCCTTTACGGATGCTGCTGTACTGACTGAAAGGCATAGAACAGTCCATGGGCCAGTTCCGGATGACACTGACTTGCAGTGGCCACTGCATTTCCCCGCCTCTGCTCCTAGGGACTACATAAGCTCTGCAAACCTCTCGTTTTAAACAGAAGCAGCTGAGTCCGAGAGCAACTGAAGAGACAGTTGATAAGCTTATGAAAATCCTCTGCACCCCCTCCTCCCCTAACACCCCACTGCAAAATAAGGAAGAGGACTTAGGGACCCTTTGGAGATGTTTTCAGGTCCGATTTGTCTCTTGAGTCTTGGCAGACTCAAGCCAAATCAACAACCCTTGCCACTGTCCAAGCATCCAATGCAGCTCCATTCTGACTACCAGCACCTAGTCTGGATTGCATTCACCTTCGCCCCCCCACCCCCGCACAAAGACCTAACGCTGGGAGTGGGGGTCGTTTAGGAGGAGGAACGAACCCTTTCCTCCTGTTCTCTCAAACAGCCCAAGCTAAACCTATCATGGCTCACAAAACACGCAACAAGTACAAAAGCAAGGAATGCACACCAAACTCCTAGCGGGATAGGGAAGGTTTCCAGCTGGTGCTTCTCTCTACAGGCAATAATCACTTTGCACCCCCCCCAGTATGGAAAGGGGAGGAGAGGAATAAATAAATTTGTTCCTAAAACTTTTTTTTTTGCTTTTCTGTTTAAAAATAGCATCATCATTTCCTTTTTCTCTTTAATTCTTTAACATTTGAAGAGGATCCAGAACCCCAAAGGAACTCCACTTTTTTTTTTTTAATATATATATATGCTAAGAATTAAAAGAAAGAAGATGGAAAAATTAATTAAAAAGGTGTTCGTGTTCCTATCACCAGATTCCCAATAAAGAGCACTCTTTGGATCTTTGTCCCCAGCCCCGGAGGCTAGCCCCTTTTGTTGTTCCATTTCCACGGCTGTGGTTTTGGCTTGTTTAAATAAAGTACATACTAGGAGCTGCCTGGCGATTGGGGACGACCGAGCAGGCTTTGGGGGGGGGATGAACGACTGCCCGTCTCTCGCCCATCCCTGCCGACCGGGAGAAGGGGAGATCTCTTCTTGGCCCCGCTGAGGTGTCTCTCTTCTCAGAGCAGTTGGCGCTGTCGGAGATGTACAGTCGTCTGTTCAGGGTGTGGGTTGTGGGTGTTTTGTGTGCGTGCCGGAACTGGATTTGTTTTTGTCATGGTTGCTGCTGCTGCTGCTGCTGCTTCTTCGTGTCAAGTCTCGCCTGTGTTTTGTTTCCTTCGTTCAGACACTGCGCGTTCTGAGAGGGGGAGAGAAAGGTACACCAACCCGATGCCCTTCTGACCATCAGCCCATCTCCTTCCACTGCTTGTAGAACTCCAGAACATTTTTTATTTCTACACTGGCACTGGCTGCTGCCTGGATAGCAGACTGGAGACAAAAACAAGACAATCACACACTAAGGTTATTTTTCCTGAATTGCCAAGACAGCAGACTGGATGGTACAATCTATCTAGGCACTTCCATGACCACCCATCGCCATGGTATGGTATTAGCCTCAACACCCTTGTGAGATAGAGAAGTGTTATCCTTGGGGGAACTGAGTCCCAGAGCGATTAAATAACTCACTCTAAGGGCTTGAATACACTACTTGCCGGATCGGCGGGCAGTGATCAATCCACCAGGGGGTCGATTTATCACGTCTAGTATAGATGCAATAAATCGACCACTGAGAGCTCTCCTGTCGACTCCAGTAGTCCACCAAAATGAGAAGCGCAAGCAGAGTCGACGGGAGAGCGTCAGCTGTTGACTTACCACAGTGAAGACACCACGGTAAGTGGATCTAAGTACGTCGACTTCAGTTACGCTATTCACGTAGCTGAAGTTGCGTATCTTAGTGCAGACAAGCCCTAAGTTCCACATGGAACATGTGGCAAAGCCAGGAAATGAACCCAGGTCTCCTGAGCCCCGGTCCAGTGCCTTCACCACAAGATCAACCTCCCCCTTGGTTTAACAGCTCTTTTCCTTCCCTACCTCCGAGGGCAGGAGAATTTTTATTTAATTAGGGAGTTCAGGGTTAGATTTTTATTTTTCCTTGACTCCGTGTGTGGGGCAGGGGAAGACATCAGTAAAATATCATGGAATGTTGGGGTCGAAAAAGCCCACTGGTCTCCCAACGTTATCTATCGCCCAACCAGCGCAGCAGAGTCTCCAGAACTTTGTCCACCAAATTTCAATCTCTTAGGGAAAGGGGCTTTTTGACTGAGCTCAAAGTGGGGAAACGTTTCCTGAGCAGCCTTCTCAAATTCTCTGTCATTTTTTTCTCCCATTACATGAAATTCCACCCCTTTGGCCCACACTGAACAACTCCTGTACACAACATGGAACTATGCTTTTAGAAGTTTTGCTGTTTTCGATCCTCAAGAGCACAAGATCAGTGCCAAGAGAAGAGCCTGGAAAGGGGGCACACTTTATTCCTTCTATAGGAAGCCACAGCTCTTCCAAAGGGAGGCAAAGCTAAACAGAGGCTGAGATTTTCAAAGCAGACAAGGGGATTTAGATGTACAATTGCCATTGAAATTGATGGGAGTTGGGCATCTAGACAGCTTTGAAAATCTCAGCAAAAGTGCCTGTGTAGAACCAAAACGTCTGATTCGTATTCACCCCAGGGCCCCTTTACGCTGCTCTGACATCATAAAGGAGCCTTAAAATGGTGTAAGTAACAGTTATGCCTATTCCAAAGACCCCTTTGCACTACCAGCGTAGCGTAAAGGCGCCCTAGTGCAAACGAAAATAAGGGCCACGATTTATAACTCAGGCTTGTGAAATAAAGTACACTTACTAGCCCAGGCAGGAAATACACTTGCAGTAAAGATGCTGATGATGAAAGGAGTATTTTTCCTTACCTGGGGTCACGAAGGATTTTGCCACCCGTTGTAACCTAGTTACCTTATTCTGAGACACTGACCTGCATGGGTGCAGAGAATTTGCTTGGATCATCCGGCTGAAAGCCAGTTATGATGGTAACCATCCCTGTGGTGTCATCCTCTCCGTTCCCTTGGGACACAGTCAGCTGTTTGCAGCTGTCCAATATTTTATAGAGGTTCCTGTCACATTGATGTAAGGAAAATCAAATCACTATTTGTGTCTGTGCAAACAGATACTGATTTCACTTATCCACAAAAGTATAAGTACATACAGCTGCAGGGCAAGCTTCATCCTAACAGTGTACAGTCTTTTAACCCCATTATTTGTATTAAAGTAGCACTGAGAGGCCCCAACTGAGATCATGACCCCATAGTGAGAGAAAGTCACAGCCCCATCTGGTTTATGATCTAAATAGACGAGACAAAGGACAGGAGGGAAACTGAGGAAGAGATAAGGGAAGTGACTTGCCCATTGTGACCCAGCAGTCTAGTGGCAGGGATGAGGCTAGAACCCGGAGGCCTGAGTCCCACTGGAACTAGTTGCATGAGTATGGATTGCCAGATATGATCCTCCTCCTCCAGTGGATAAGACACTGGACCTCACAGCCCCTTTGCTTTCTGAAGAATAGGATCAAATCTAGCAACCCAAATTTATGTAACTCGTCCCAGAGGTGGCACCACATCCCAAAATCCACCTGGCATGCATGTAATGAAAAAGTAAGGCAACTCCAAAGGTTATGCTAAGCTGTAACCTTACCAGGCATCTAAATCCTGTCTCTTCAGTTTATGCCTCTCAAAGTTTTTCCCAACATCTTTCTGGCAACGAATGTACCTGAGGAAAGAGCAGATTTACTGAGTCCACACGGAGGTTACTAAAAGGGAAAACGTCAATATTTTAAAGCAAAGGAAGTTGAATGATTCTAAGCATGCTGGTTTTCTCGGGATTGCTGGATGTTTACCAAAAGCAGGTGCTGCCCAGACACCCCAATTGCTTAGGTCCCATTTGAAGTTCCTCACAGCTTTCTCTAGTCTCAACTAACCTACATAATTTAATGTTCCTTCAAATGTAGATACCTCACTGTTGGCCCATCACTGGCACGTAAAGTGCCATCAGCCCTACCACGGATTTCTGGGTCGTGACACCATTAACCTTCTGACATGTTACAAGTTGACCATTTATTCCTAATCTTTGTTTTTTTGTTTCTCAGCCAATTTGTAATACATAACACTACTTTGCCTCTCACCTCCTGACTCCTTAGTAGCCTCTTGTGAGAAACTTTGTCAAAGACTTTCTAAAGATCAAATAGATTATAACACACAGTTTTCCTTTATCCACTCTGTTGACTCGATGCATACTAGTAGACTGGAGGGGAACAATTTCCAGCATCACTCCAGTGCCTTTTTTTAAAGATAAGACCAGACAGTGGTAAATATCAGACCGCTGGTATAAAACCTGATTTTACGGAAAGTTTGCACATTCTGTTAGCCACTTCATTCTCAAGGGAATTGGATTAAATTCTATTTGCTTGAAATTCTGTTGAAAAAAAAACCATCCTCCAATTCCCGTCCTAAAATGCAGTGCACCAATAAGCAGCTGCAACATGCCACACCAGAAGTGGCTGCATTTTATTACTAAGTAAAGTGGTCCCTACAGGTATACAGAGATTGTCAAACAGGAGAGAGTGTTGAACCACATTAAACCACTGTGTTGCCAGTGCCTTCTTCGTATTGCCCTGGTGTATGTTTAACGGTACCCAATTACCATTCTGTCTTTATTCTGCATTCAATCTGTACAAACACCATTTATTTGAAGGACTTTTTCCTTCATAAGAAACAGAGACATTTATTTTAAAACCAAGGGGAAAGGGTATTTACCTGTTTCCCTTTTTAAATTCTGCCTCTAAATACCGGATGCTGTCACGAGCGCCTGCGTTCTCCTTTTTCAGGAAGTCTAACCCATCAATCACTAATAAAAAACAGAAGTGAGAAAGTTGGTTTGTTGGTGCCTTTACAGGTTAATCCTACACGTGGCACGAACTCGAGGAGCTGTGGAATTGCCTCTAGCAGGTGGCAATAACTTTATGCTAATCAACTAATCAGCTGCTGACCTGGACCTTTCTCCAGGTATTAACTGATGAACTATGTTAAACTCCAGCCTGAGCTACAAATACAATGGTGGTTAAGTCCATAAATGGCTATTAGCCAGGATGGGTAAGGAATGGTGTCCCTAGCCTCTGTTTGTCAGAGGATGGAGATGGATGGCAGGAGAGAGATCACTTGATCATTGCCTGTTAGGTTCACTCCCTCTGGGGCACCTGGCATTGGCCACTGTCGGTAGACAGATCCTGGGCTAGATGGACCTTTGATCTGACCCGGTATGGCCATTCTTATGTTATATTCTTAATGGCCAAACAAGGACCTATGCAATAATTTCCAGCTGCTACTCCTGAGGCAAGGAGTCTTTTTTAGTAAAACAAATCTAATTAGTGCTACGAGTAAGCACTGTACTCTCAGCCCTTGGGAATAGGATCCTCTAGTCACAAAACTGGGCAGGTCAGGCTCCCCTACCATGTCCCAACATTGCTCTAACTCTGACCTGAAGAGGTCACCTTCTCGGGGTAAACAGGAAGATCAGTTTCCATGAAACATTCAGTCCTTGATCTCTGCTGAGAATGCAAACAAGGGTGCCAGTGAATGCCAGCTGTGGCCAGTGGTTTGATATGTGAACATTTATTTATAAAGTGTCGTGAATATACATGAGGAACTATGCAAAACAGAGAGAGAATCCCTGCCCCAAAGAGCTTGCAATCTATAGGAAAACCAACATGGGATAGAAGTTCTGGTGCAGGGGAGGAAGCCAATACAAGGAGGATTTATGGAAGAAATAGGATTTAAGGAGTGGGGTCTGAAGAAGGAGAGGGGTGTATGGCGGACAAGAGCAGGTTGTCCTAAGTGCACAGGGTATTACAAAGTGATGCACAAAGTTGGGGGTGGGGGAGAGAATATGTAGCATTTATAGCTATTTTCATCCTCAAAGCCCTTCACAAACATTAACGGAATGGGAACTTGCCCACCACCTCATTTCACACAAGTCACTAAAACAGCCACCACGAATCAGGCAAGGCACATAGCAATGTGGGCTGAACCTGAGGTAACCTGGTTGTCGTAAGACTGAACCGATTCCCCCAGCACATCAGCCAAGCCAACCATTCTCCAAAGCTCTGAAACACAGGGGCTGCCTTTGCCTAAGCTTTCAGAGAGTCACTAACCTCCTTGCACATTTATACAAGAACAATGGACAAATTTTGCAGGGGAAATCCAGACACCAGGGTTCCCTCTTCCTCTAACCTACTGGACGTTTCTGAGCTACTCACAAAGCTTGGGCCCGATTTCCAACAGAGCTCAGCACCTGACACCACCTCCTGTTCTCAGCTGTGGGACAGGGAGGATTCTCCACTGTTCTCAAAGAGCATGGCACTCTTGAAAGCCTTTGGGCTTGAACCCCTTGAAAACCACACAAGCAAACAGGAGCCTAACTGTACCTGTTCGAGGGATGATGATGATGAACCTGCCGCTGGTAGCTAACTGCCGGATGATGCTGAGGTGCTGGCAGAGAGCTTGGGTGTCTGGGACAAGATAAGGAGACATGGCAGACTGAGCTTTGGGCTGTTGGAGACTCCCCTCCAGCTGAGAAACCTCCAGCTGAAACAGGATAGCAGCAATACCAGATTAGAAATTCATGCAGAAACAGAAAGACAAAGGGTGAGGGTCCCTCCTGCCATGTGCAGCCCAGCCCCTCCACTTCCCCAACCGCATGGCATGAGCCCACCTGATCCTGACAGATGTGTTCCCCGGGCCAGCGGATGGTGAAAGCTCTCCCATGGCTGGGGATACATTCCCTCTCAGCCTCAAATCAGGCTGTAAGTTCGACCTTCTGCATCTGAGCAAGAATCACTTGGTTAAGTGTTCCTGCCTGTACTGAGACATCTTTGGTGCCTGAGAAGACGGACCATTTTTACCTGTAACTCCATTCATGTGGAGTCTACACAAACTCCATACACCTATGAATATTTCCACGAGCCAGACCTTTTATTCCTTTCTCGACAAAAATAAGCTGTTCAAAGAGTCTCCCTCTCTTTACAGAGAGGATATACAACATGTACAGTACACATCTGGAATAGCTTTATGGAGTTGCCCAAATCTGTACTCACAGGGGCACATACTGGTAATGATAATACGGTGTCTTTATAGAGTGCCTTACATCTAAATATCCCAAATGTCTTAACAAGGGCCCTATTTCCAGAGGGGTAAACTGTGACAGAATCGGAGATCTTGGCTAAGGTCACAGAGCAATTCAGGAGCAGGGCTGGAAATAGGACCCAGGAGTCCTGACTATTAGTACCCTTGCTCTAAGCACAATGCCTCAATCAGACAGTATTGTTTTAAGAGGCAGATCTCTACAGTTTTTATTACACTAGGTCAAACTAGAGGGGCTGACCCGTTTGGTTTTTTTTTTTTATTATTATTTTATTTTTTAATGAGATGTGAATAACTGGCCCAGAAAATGATTTTCCATAAGTGCACCAAATAGAAGATTTGCAGGGCCAGGTTCATTCATGCGCCTGGGAACGTAACTCTAAGTTAACAGACGCTGGTGGTTTAGCGGAGAGCTGGGATCTCGTACCTGCAGTCGGAGCTGAGCCATGTCTCTCATTAACCTGTTCCGACGAGCTTCCTCCGCAGCCTAGTCATAAAAATAGAATTACAAATAAAATTAGCAGGAGAAGTGGGGGCTGGTGATTAGCATGTGCTTCCAGAGAGGTACTGAGGACGCGGGAACAAAACTCAAGGGACTGGTAACGGGAGAGTATCTGTTCGCCTCCAGGTCACCAGCTTGAATCCAACCCAAGTCAACCAGGACAGTTGTTCCCATCTGATGGTGGCTTGGAGGACTGCAGATCTGGGATGGAGTTTTTCCCATGCACAAAGACTACATAATAATGATTTGCCAGGAAGTGGGGCGGTTCTCTAGAGCCAATTCCCTGCATTATACTGGGTGACAATGCTTGTGGCACATTCATTAGCATGCCAGATTATCCGTGACTTTTCATTCAGAACTCGGTGGGGCAGATTATCCTCTTACGAAACAGCAAGACTCAACAGGAACAGACTTTTATCCCTAGATGCACTTTGCTCCTGGCAAGCAGCTTTCCCAAGAGGAATGTAGCCAACCTCTCCTCTCACTAGGCACCGAAAGTGTGTCAATTATGAGCCATTACCAAGCTTGTTAAGGAACACAATGCCAGGCAGAGGAGCCAATGGCAACATTAGCCTGGGATGCCAGCATGTCACAGATCACAGCATTAGCCCTCTGAGGGTGGCCACGGCAGCGCTGTGACGTAGGCAGTGTAGTCACATTTTATTGCTGGGGGAGAGCTCGCCTGGCAATAAAAAATAACCACCCCGAACGAGCGGTGGTAGCTTGATCGCCAGGAGCTGCAAGCGCTGTCTATACCGGTGCTTTTCAGCGCTAAAACTTTTGTTGCTCAGGGGGGTGTTTTTTCACACCCCTGAATGACTAAAGTTTTAGCGCTGAAAGTGGCAGTGTAGACACAACCTAAGACTCTTCCAACTCACCATGCGGAACTGGGCCTGGGCTTGATGCAAAAGGTTGTCCTGCTCAGACTGAGCGATGCTAATGAAGATCCCGACCTCCGAATTAAACTGCAGGATGCTGCCTTGCAAGTGGGTGATGAAGTGGCCAAAGCTGCGGATGCAGCAAATACGAATCACGGACTGCAAGGAACAAGATGGTTTGACATGAGATGTACCACACTCCCCTGGCGGCAGCCTGAGCTAGCTGAGAAGCTGGAATCTAAACTTTTAGAAAAAGGTGGAAATGACTAAAAATATATATACAAAGTGAAAAATTCTGTGCATGTTTCTGAAGATGCAGGACATGATAATTCTTTGGAGAAAATAAATGGGGTCAGGAGTTCAGGAAAGTCAGCAAGAGTGCTTTGAAATGTTTGCAGTCAGGGTTTTCGAACAGAGAACAATGACATCTGGCTTTTCAGAGCAACCTGTGCTGGCCAGTTCTCTGTCGTTGGATCCAGCAATGGAACCTGAGGAGTCGTCTCTCTGAAGAGGGGGGACATAACTAACAGGACAGCGAAGTGGACATGGGTAAAAGGAGGGACTGTACTCGGCTTTGTTGTATCTTTTCTCAGAGTTTCCCCACAGAGCACCAAAAGCATAAGGAGACATCCTGGAATTCATCCCCAGGCTTCCTCAGCTGGAATCTTACATAGCTCCCAGATCAAAGGCCATACCATTCCTTTAAAAATCAGTTAGAGCACATTAACATTTGTCCACCTTTGCTAAGTCATCAGGTGATTCAGAGATCGCCGTAGCAAAATCAGATGGACCACTACTCTCCTGTCTCTCTCCCCTAAATGTCTCATCTTCCCCTCTGCAGTAATGATGGTCTTAGCCCTTTTTACTCGGCAGCTGGGCTGACAATTAAAGCCATTCTGGGCATGAGTATGGCACAATGCCAATTCTTCTGCCACTGCCAGTTGTCGTCACTGACACAGGGCTATAGGCTCTGCCTGCTGACTGTTCAAGAGTCATTCTAGATGGGGCACAGATATCAACTGATTTATCCAGACAAGGAGGGTGAGGGGTTAAGCATAGCAAAGAAACCAATAGGAAGCAGTTCTGTGTTGCTTTGAGAGGGAAGGGACGTTTCTGGACACTGCCTGGGTGATGGAGCTAGAAGCAATGTGAATCATCCTGAGGTTCACAAAGCTATTTCAGTTTGCGGCACACTCTCTCCCACAAGAAAACTAAACTCTCATCCTGTGTTGCCAGGATATGGAAAAGTTTCTATTAAGACAAATTTAGTTGGTACCAAGAATCCAGGGCTCGCCTATCCTCACCTCCTCCACCGCTGAGAGTATGGGTCTGTCCTGCTCAAAGTTAAACCTCTTGTGTGCATTTTTCAGAGGGGGCAGGTTACGGAGCGCCACGTCTTCTGGAAGCAGCAAACTGGTGCTCAAGTCTGGAAGCTCACAGCCAATCAGTAAATCCTTGACCTCGTTACCAAGAGCCAGCCCTAGATTGTTGGGGGGAAATACAGTAAGATGTGACTGATCATCACTAACGCCAGGACAGCAGAGGTCATAAATCTTAAGCTGTGCTTTATGTTCTTCAGAGCTCAAGCATTTTGGTCATATGGGAATGTCTACAGAATGCTACCAGTTTCCATTAATGTTTGAGCCAATCAAGTACACTGCTTTAGTACAGTTTGACTCCATCCACACTAGCTAACCAAACCATGGGAGGTAACTAGCTTGAATCATGATTCAATACAACATAGGCTAATGTAGACAAGGCCTTACTCATATTCCATCATCCTTGTAAACCAAGTCGCATTAGTTACTCTCACCTTGCAGGATAATGAGCTATAAGCACCACTGATAACTAGGCTTGAAAAATAAGGAGTTGAATCTGTGCAGGGAGTATTATTGTTTGTTTGGAGGGCAAGGAGAGGACAATGATAAGGGATGGGCTCCAGCAGTACCTGGTTCCTGCAGTTCTCCAGCAGAAGGCAGAAGGTTTAGAAGCACGGACAATCTGTTCCATAGACTCTGGGAGCTCTGGGGAAAAAAAAAAAAAAGAAGGCTGCAAAATATATCAAGTCATGCAAATCTTCAAGTCAAGATAGATGCAAATAATTATGAGGATACTTTGCACTTTGATAGCACCTTCCAGAGACTTAAAAGCACTTTGCAAATAATTAAGCCTCAACATCCTCTGATGCAGAGATTAGTTTAATTTGACAGACGGGGAAACCAGGGTAAAGAGGTAAAGATGACTTGTTCAAAGACACAACAAGACACTAGCAGAGTCAAGAATAGACTCTCTGGGCTACGGATGCCCAGTCTCCTGACCTAGCCAGCAGGCCACCTAACCAGCAGCTGCTGCTACATCCATCCTCTCATTTTTTTGGAAAGTTGTTGAAACAGACAGAAGACTCAACAGCAATCATGATAGATGATCCCTGTGTCTAGATGTGGGTTTGTTTCATTCTCATGGCTCCTAGGTCAGGGCTATTTAATAACCGCAAATTCCCTGTTCCCCCATCACCAAAACATATTTGTAGGGTAGAATCTAACAATAAAATAGTTATGACAGTGAGAGGAAGTAATTTGATTATGAATAATACATTTCACCCCAAGAGATCTCAAAGTGCTTTACAAACTTAACACACTGATTTGCAAACCATGCACAGAGATCACTACCCCAGTCACTGAGATGCTGTTACATCTGTGGTGCAACATGGCATCTGTTTAACAATACACATTAATGTCACAACAATAATTTATGCCAGGAAGGGACAAACAATGTATCCACCTGAATCTACAGGGAGGCTTGTCATAATATAATCACCCAAGCTGGCACTTAGGAGACGCTGTCATTAACAGTGTACATTTAAACAAAACCCCCACACCTGGGCACACATGATGATGAGGTCAGTGTTGGTTCTCAACCAGTCCAGGAACACCTTGACAGTCGGAAGCAGGCCCTCATTGGTTATGATCTCTAGTTTCTCTTGGAGGGATCTCTCGTTCCTACAGGATTTGTTACTGGTGATACTCTCTTCAGAGTCGGACAAGTCATCTGAAACGACAAAGAAAAGAGCAAAGATACCATGCATTAAATACCAAGCGGAGACCTGGTAAGAAACCAGGTTGGTATTTGCACAGCGAGTCACCATTGCAGTGGGAAGGGAAAGATGCTTCAAAATTCCCTACTTCATCCACACACATCCACAACAGCAGTTTACTGACTGGTGTAACTATCCCTTGGAAAGCAGCAGGCTCATCATGCTGACCAGTACAGCCTCACTGGTTCCTTGTACTCTCCTGTCTGTCTGTCTGCCTCTACATCTGATATGTTCTCTCTTCTCTTACACTTAGATTGCTCCTTGGGGCAGGGTCTGTCTTTTGTTCTACAGTTGTACAGCCCCTACCACTAGGGGATCCTGGTCCATATCTAGCTCTCTAGGCACTATAGTTATACAAATAATAAAGTATCAGAGGGGTAGCCATGTTAGTCTGGTTCTGTAAAAGCAGCAAAGAATCCTGTGGCACCTTATAGACTAACAGACGTTTTGCAGCATGAGCTTTCGTGGGTGAATACCCACTTCGTCGGATGCAAGTAGTGGAAATTTCCAGGGGCAGGTAAATATAAGCAAGCAAGAAGCAAGCTAGAGATAACGAGGTTAGATCAATCAGGGAGGATGAGGCCCTGTTCTAGCAGTAGAGGTGTGAAAACCAAGGGAGGAGAAACTGGTTCTGTAGTTGGCAAGCCATTCACAGTCTTTGTTTAATCCTGAGCTGATGGTGTCAAATTTGCAGATGAACAGAGACTGCACATTTGACACCATCAGCTCAGGATTAAACAAAGACTGTGAATGGCTTGCCAACTACAGAACCAGTTTCTCCTCCCTTGGTTTTCACACCTCTACTGCTAGAACAGGGCCTCATCCTCCCTGATTGATCTAACCTCGTTATCTCTAGCTTGCTTCTTGCTTGCTTATATATACCTGCCCCTGGAAATTTCCACTACTTGCATCCGACGAAGTGGGTAACCTCCAACCCACGAAAGCTCATGCTGCAAAACTTCTGTTAGTCTATAAGGTGCCACAGGATTCTTTACAAATAATAAAGTAATAATAAACTAGTGGCTAGAAGAACAGCTGACACACCTGGGAGCGATTCCCAACTTCCCCATATTTGCTGTGTTATCCTAAGCAAGTTAGTGACCCTCTGACCCTCCCTGCCTACCCTTTCTTCGGTGGGGACGAGAATGCTTCTTTATTCCACCTGCATCAAGTGCCGTGACAGCCTTATAAAAGTGCAAAGTTGAAGATTAGTCAGGGAAAGGCCTATGTCTTCCTCTGTCTGGTACAACATTGCACATGCTGTCCGTGTCTGTGTGCTGCAGGATCCCAAAGTGCTTTGCAAACTGGACTCAGTTCCACTAGCTCAGTCAAAGTCCACCTCTTTTGGAACTGACGCTCATTCAGTTGAACCCTGTTATATACAATGACCCTCTCCACCCAGTACATGTAGCTGTTTTCAGCACAGTTATTTAACACTTCCTGCTTTATAAGTTCAGTTTATGCTGCACAAATACTGGTCCTGGTCTAAAGAAAGAACAACCCAATCATTCCACAGCTAACAGCGAATTTACAAACCGAGACCCACTTTTAGAGACAAACCCACCACGCTTAAGGTTACATGGCAAAAGCCAGGAATGAATGGCCATGTAGGGGTGGGGGGAGTTTTGTATCCCCACAGAGAGAAAGTTGTACTATCAATAGACATTAACATCTAGTTAGAACTTGCCCAACAGAGGTACGGGAAGGAAATGAAAGCTAGACAGGCCAATGTAAAGAACAAGATCCATCCCTCTAGAGTTCAGCAAACCCTCTAAAGCTACTCTGGTCCTGCTAAAGATCTCCCTCAGTTGTGAATCTCATTCAGTTATCACTTGATCTAGCATATAAAATACACCTCCTCCTCTACAACAAGACCCTACATTCCTCATTTCCTTACCCTTAATCAGGCCCCTACAAAACTGTACAGGTCTCCCTTCGGTGGGCAGAACAGTGCTGATACAGCTGCATAAAAGCTAGCAGAATGAAGATTCCTGCAGCTGCACCATAGAAACCAAGAAAAAGCAGGAACAGCAGCAAGCCACCCCCAAGTTTAAGAAGAGATTCAGAAGCAACTGTGGGTCAGTACTAGCTGCAGCTGGGTACCTCAGATGGAGCAAGGGATGGATGGGGCAAGGCTATTTAACTGCCTGAGGCTCATCAGTACTTAGGGATCCATAATATTCTGCAATTCTATAGTTCCTCATATGCGAGGATCTCAAAGTTATTTGGGGGCTCCTTTACTCACAGAAGGAGACTGAGCAGCAGAGGTGAGATTAGAACCCATGTCTCTCAGCTTCCAATCCCTCGTTCTAACCACTAGACAAACATGACTGCTTATTAATACAGCAATAATCTTTCATTAACCCATTGATATCAGCAGCTAGTGACCAATTTCTTAGGCATCCAACCCTGGCATAGTCAGAAGCCACATAGCATTCTTCAGCATTGTTTGGAAGGCATAATTAGTCAGGAGGGGTTTGTCCTTATACATGTGCACAACTGAGCCAGAGAAGTTCAAAGCAAGACAACACACAGGTTAATTCAACCTTGCAGTTGAGAATTTAGATGTACAAATGTCATGAAATTCAAAACATTCCCACAGCAGCATCAGCTGTGTGCCCCCACTGCACACAGAAAGCAAAACTTCAACAGAATAATTATTCTTCACTTTTCCTAACTGCATTGCACTTCCTTTCAAACTGACAAAGCGTTGTGGAGTGCTGTTAAATGGTTACCTTGTTTCACACCAGCAGGGGCTGCAATATCTCTATATACAATGCCTGTGAAGTACTTTGGGATCTCTGGAATGAACAGCGGCACTATAAGAATGCAATACAAAATACTAATGAAACTTATGTGGAGTGAGGGGACAGGGTTACAATCACGGGTAGAACCAAAACATTGGAATTTCCTGATCTATGGGATGTTTCAATTTTCAACCAGAATGTTGCATCAAACCCATCCCCCTTCATTCTCTGTATTGACTGTGAATACAATTAGGGAGAGAAAAAAGATAACAGTGCTTTATAACAGGCTACAGAGTGTATAATTCTAAAGAAGAAATGTCGGATAAGGGTCTGTAACTCCCAACCTGACTAGCCCCACTTCAGAGATCTTCCCACCCACCTCAATCAGGAAGAACTGAAGACAGCTCCCTCTGAAGTCGACCTACGTGAATAATGTAGCTGGAATCGATGCACATTAGGTCGACTTATTGCGGTGTCTACACCCCCTGAGTTGAGGGGAGAAACTCTCCCGTTGACTTACCTTATGCTTCTCGTTCTGGTGGAGTACTGAAGTCCAGGGGAGAGCGATCGGCAGTTGATTTAGTGGGTCTTCACTAGACCCGTTAAATCGACCCCCGGTGGACTGATCGCTGCGCATCCCTTGCCCCTCCGCCCCCCTGGAAGTGGAGACATGCCCTGAGGCTCTGTCTAGACTAGGATTTAATGGTGTGGCATTAGATCATGTTAGCTAGCTTGGTCCATCCCTTTCTAAATCTCCAGATTTGCTAGAGTACAACTTGCCTTTCCTTGACTAGAGTTTTAGAAGGTCTTAGTTAGCTCAAGCTGGCTATGATCTCACACTACACCTTTGATCCTAGTCTAGGCAAAGCCTGAGTCCTTGTCAGAGTTGCATGCCCATGGAAACTAGGTTTGAGCATGATGCAAAATGCTTCCTTGCTCCCCGATATAAGGGAAGCTGGAAGGGGTGACTAACAAACAAGACCAGACTGCCTCAGGTGGTTTATCTGAAATACAAATAATGCATTTGTGTTATATCATCTCTTTTTCTAGCTGTTCGCTCCCAGAACATTACTTTGATTGAACAATACACGTCACTGAATAGCTTTAAGAAAGCTGCAGTGCCATCTACTGTGCATCTAAAGTTAGAATCTGGCCCTACAAAACTAAAGACTGATGTGATGTTATGGCTGAGAGTGTATAGAAATTGCCCCCAACTCCACATCTCTGCTCTTTACATGTCATTCAGTCAAATCTGCTGACTTTTACGGATACAAATAAGTTTTCACTTCTGTGGACTCTGCAGAGCTCACCCAGCCAGTACAGCTAGAGGAGAGTCACCTGGATTCTGTTTAGAGTCACCAGGAAATTGCCAAATCACAGAATTTTTATGATTTAATAAGCAGTAAAACAGCCAAAATTTCAAATTCAGCTAGACTGCAGCACTAGCAAATTGAACAGACCTTTAGCTTTGTGAGCGGAATTAATTTCATTGGGAAACATTGACAAAACACAGAACCCAAACTAATTTTATAGACATGCTGATGACTTTATATCGGCATTTAAACATTAATGGCCCATTTCTCCCTTACCCTACACCTTGTGCAGTCATTTACACTAATCCACTATGGAACACCTGCAAATCAGAGTAGTAGCATTTTGTCCATACTTTGCACTGGTGTAAATGACTGCACCATGCAGGACAACAGTCGAATGGTGCTAAGTCTGCTTTTCACAGTACCACAGAAGTCAGAGATAAAAAAGACCTAGGGTACATCCATCGATCTATCAGGGATCGATATATCGCGTCTAGATAGATAGCTAGATACCCAAACACGCTCCCGTCGACTCCAGAACTCCACCAGGGCAAGAGGCGGACGTGGAGTCGACGGGGGAGCCGCGACCATCGATCCCATGCCATGAGGACGGGATGCAAGTCGAAATAAGATACATCGACTTCAGCTACGCTACTCCCATAGCTGAAGTTGCGTATCTTACATCGACACCCCCCACCCACCCAGTGGAGACCAGGCCCTAGTCAATCAGAACTGTTCCCTTTGAACAGGTTCTAACAGCATTTCCCAAAGTTTTGAAAGTTGAGGCCCTTTTTAAGAAAATGAAACTCACCTCAACTCTTTGGCTACCCTGCAATGCCTGGTCCACACTACAAAACGATGCTGGCATACTTATGTCATCTCGGAGTGTGAAAAAATGTACAGCCCCTAGCCAACATGTGCCAGCAAAACCCCCATGCAGAAGCAACTATACTGACAGAAGAGTGCTTCTATTAGTTTAGTTTGGGGAGGTGGTGTAGCTATGCCAGCAGAACTCCTGCCGGCTTAGGCTGGGTACTAGGGAACTATGCCAGCACAGGCTCTGTAGTGCAGATATAGCCTTAATTTATACATCAGCTCCACCCTGCAATCCAATCCTCTGCACCCCAAACTTTAGGAAATGCTGGCACAGATCTTCATAACATGACCTTTCCTCTCCTTTCTTACATGCTCTGAAGAGCAGCAAAGTGTTTAAATGTCAACCCTGTTCACTCTCATTGGCATGTAAATCAGCACTCACTGAAATGAATAGGGCTGTTCAGACCACAGAGATCCTATTTCAGACTCTCTGAAAACTCAGGCAGACGTCTCTGTATGAGTTACATCTGCTTCACATTTTGAAGGTTTTCTTCACAACCGTAACAGCTAGAGACTTTAAAAATAGAAGATGACACTTTTGAGAACTAATACCTCCTCAGTTAGTCCTTTGCATCCCACAGGGGAATACAACCCACACTTTGGGAAACACACTGAGGCTTTGGCTACACTTGCATTTCAAAGCGCTGCCGCGGCAGCGCTGCCGCGGCAGCGCTTTGAAGCGCTAAGTGTAATCAAAGCACCAGCGCTGGGAGAAAACTCTCCCAGCGCTGTCCGTACTCCACTTCCCTGTGGGGAATAACGGACAGCGCTGGGAGCGCGGCTCCCAGCGCTGGGGCTTTGACTACACTGGCGCTTTGTAGCGCCGCAATTTGCAGCGCTGCAGAGGGTGTGTTTTCACACCCTGCTGCAGCGCTGCAAATTTGTAAGTGTAGCCAAGCCCTGACTTATGTCCCTCTGTATTAATAAATAAAGCCCCTAAACACCCAGTTGGAAATATTATTGCACCTATTGCACAGAAGCTTACAAACAATCTCAAATTAGTTCAATAAGTAAAGTTATCTCACTAAATTGTTCTGTGTTAACAGGTTAATCGTATTTTATTACATCATGCAGAAATACTATACAACACTGCCCTGATGCACTGCCCTCTTCTTTTATGCTAATGTATGGAACTGGCCTTCCATGCATTAAGGGTGAAATTCATTCCTATGCAAACAGCCAGCCTATCCACCACTTAAGTCCCACTCTGGTCAAAACAGGGGACTTCAGTGTATCATGCTGACCAATAATGTCTCATTGTTCTCACCCTATATCCATCTGTTGTCTCTTTTCTTACATTTAGATTGTAAGCTTCTTGGGGCAGGGACCATCTTGGGTCTGTACAGCACCAAGTACAACAGGGTGTTGGGTCCACGACTGGGCTCCCAGGTGCCACGGTCGTGCACAATAATGCACTACAGTGTTGCACAGGGGATGGATTTCACTCCCCGAGAAGACTTCTATTGCTTAATCATTTTCTACCCAGCTCTGTGCATTCTTCCATGCCAGTAAAGATTTCATTTGTAACCAAGTATCCATCCTTACCTTGTTCAGGGAAGCCGGGCTTCTCCACATCCCCATTGACACAAGGCTTGCTGTCCACTACCTCCTTCAAGGCAGCTGGCTCATGAGTTGGTTTCAAGAGGACGTTGCTGAAAGTGGGGGCCAAGCGAAAGCAGCGTTTGGTCTGGAACAGCTGTGTGGACATGGCCTGGAGGTTACTGGCTATGCTAGCTTCATTAGTGCCCATGGACCCTGGCCCATTGACTGCAGCATCTGAATTCTCAGTCTTGGAGACACTTAGGCTTTTAGAGTCCACCAGCCCGCTCCCCTCCATGCAGTTTTTTAAGGCCTCCTTGGCCCCATTTTTCATGCTTTTGGTTCGGCCGCCTCCCTCCTCCCCTGGCTCGTCCTCCATATCCTCCAGGTCGGAACGGGATTCCTGGCTGTTCATGTCTGAGTCTGTCTCCACATCAAAGGCCGTCTCCACCTCCTCGTCGCTTTTCTCTGAGCCGCTCTCCGAGCCATCGCTGCCCTTAGTGAAGTCCTGGCTGGAGTCAGAGTCGAAGCCCTCGCTCAGGTCACTCTCATCGACCTTCTGGGGATGGCGCCGGCGGCGCAAGCAGGAGAGGCGAGAGTATTTCTTGCTCTTCTTGCTGTCCTTCTTCCTCTGCTCATCGCTGGGCCGGTGGTTGGCTAAGTCAGCATCTGCTTCCTTCTCAACGGAGTTCAAGGGCTCCCGGGTCTCTGGGTCATCTGCAAAAGACACCCGAAACAAAAACACTTGGAACTGTTTGAGGTACAACCCAACCAGGTGGCCAGGCCCAAGCCAGGGGAAGCGTCAGTGTCTCACTTCTATAGCACCTTTCATCAGAGGATGTTTTAAGGCACCCTTGGGAGATGACCCATCTGTAAAATGGGTCAACATGGGCACCGACGAGTGAAGCAATGTGAACCCCACACCCTGACCAAGCCCCAGTCACACAGAAACATACAAGTTTAATTACGGACAATTCCTTTACCTCCTAATGGCATTTACTAATCCCCAGATCCATTCAGTAGCCAGCAGCAGAAGTTTATCCTAGCAAATACAGGGCGGAACACCTGTATGACACTGGTTTAAATCCTGCCCAGGTCCTACCTAGCCAAGTGAAAGCCATTTCCATTTGACAGCTAGTAGATGGGCAGCTAGTGTGAAATGAATAAACAGATCTCGATCCAGTTTCTAATTATGGAATCCATATTATACAAGACCCTTTTGTGAGTAATTTCAGCAGAAAGACTAAGGAAAGAACGGGCCTTAGACATGGAGTCTGTCCAGGACAAGACTGGCGTACACAGGCAGAAGTCTAAAGAAGCTTAAATTCACATTGTCTGAGCTGCACCTGATCAGTCATTACATGGCTTCAGTCTTCAGGACTGCCACGCCAGTACAAAATTCATTTAAATACAAAACCACTTTTTCCCCAGCCCAACTCTCCAATGAAAGAGCCCACACAGTTAACTACAGAGAAAATTTTACTTCTTAATGGTCCTTTAGCAAGAGAAGAATACACACCTTTTACTAGAAGCACTAAACAAAATCGCTGACTGATAAAAAATGAAATCTTCTGCCAAGAATTCAGTCATCTGACCAGAGGCTAATTCGTCTTGGTTGAGACAAATTTACAATAAAAATCATGGTTTAAAAACAAGCCTGGATTTTACTCTCCAATTAAAACGTGTTGCATGCATTTCAGATTGCTGACAATATAGCAAAGGGGCAGGATACTTGCATGCATGCCAGAAGGTTTGAAATTAAAACCCAACTGCTACTCTCAGTAATCTTGGATTGAACTGGTCTAATCCACCTCTCTTATTAGATGGATAGTGCTCAGTGTTTTAAGATGCTTAATTCACCTTGTTTTATTTAAAATCAAGGCTGGGGGAGAATCTGCATCAACTATATAAACACAATAGCTTATTAAACAACACTGCAGTGCAGTGGTACGTGGGAATTTTCTCAGCGGAGTAGTCAAGATACAGGTTGAAACATTCGACTAACTTTATAAGAAAGGAAGGCAGTAAAGAAAGCTGAAGTTAAATTCCTCTTCTGCAGAAATGAATGAGCTACACAAGCATGCCATCATTCTAAGATATACAGCTATTACTGTTCAGACTAGTCTGTACATTATTATGGATATGTTTGGTGTGTTCAGTGGAACTGTTTAAGGCAAGTGATTAAGACCCCAGCACGACAACATTTAATTAAATTAACCTCACCTATAAAGAGTGAGTTATTCCCATCTTTAATTGGTGGTCATTACATCATCCCAATGATCTCTCGCCACACACTGGAGACTCTTGTTTAATGTGAATCTTCAAGTACATTACTTGGGTCAAGAAAAATCTGAATTTCCATTTTTCTAAAGATAGTGATTGGGCAGAATTTACGAAGGGGCAGGACTTCAGCTTTCCCCAAAGCTGAATTGACTTGAAAGAAAATAAAAAGCCTGATTCAATAGGCAACCTTGGAGACTAAAGACCTCGTTTATCCTACAATAATAGAAATGTAGGGCTGAAAGGGACCTCAAGAAGTCATCAAGTCTAGCCCCATGCACTGAAGCAGGACCAAGTAAACCTAGAATGTCTCTGACAGGTGTTTGTCCCACCTGTTATTTAAATCCTCTAATGACAGGGATTCCACAACCCTCCTATTCCAATGCTTAATTATCCTTATAGTTAGAAAGTTTTTCCTAATCTCTAACCTAAATCTCCCTTGCTGCAGATTAAGCCCATTACTTCTTGCCCTACTTTCAGTGGACACGGAGAAGAGATACTGAAGAAGGATGAGCTGGAGAGAGATACAGAATGACTGTTCCGGACAACAGGGAAGGCGCTTCTCACATGAGCTGTAAGATCATGAAATGGACAGAGGAGATGAGTCCTAGATGAGCAGAGGACACAGGATTGGAAGGGGCCTGCTGGGTTGTCCAGTCCAGTCTCCTTCTATAGCAGCCAACCTTGTCAAATAAGCCCATTCATAAAGTTATCAGAGGAGGTAACAAGAACAGGACAGACGAGATCCATCAGGTCAGCTGGAGCAAAGCCAATGGAGAGTTTTAAAAGCCACGCAGGACTCATTTGAACTAGATCCTGAAATGAATGAGGAGCAAGTGGAGGTGTTACAAGACAGGGCAGACCTGCACTTTGGTGACATCTGTGAAACTGAAGTCATTGCTCAACAATTTAGCAAATGTCTCTCTAGTCTGACTGTGTCCCCCACCACCTCCCCATGAGCTGCCTCTGAACCCAGAGGGTCTTCCCTATTTTTCACAGCAGCAAGCATCCCTCTGATAGCTTCCTATGGAAGCATAGTCATTGCAGAACAGGGTACTCTAGAGTAAGAGAGGGGACTTCCATGCCCTCGAGACTCAACAAACTAGTTGTGCCTAGAGCTTCCTGCCTGGCCGTGAAGAATCAAAAGCGTTTCAAACTCAGCTCTGCAAACCTATAGCTGTGCACTGCACTATAAAGCTCATACCGAAGGCACTCAGGAAAGGGCTGTGGCGACCACATACAGGGAAGTCGTTTGAGCTAACACAGCACTCACCACCTCCCTCCTCTTACCTGTGCCATCGCTCTGGAAGGCTGGAACTGGATTCTCCCCTTCTTCCAGTTCTGCCTGCAGGCGAATATTGACGTGGTTTATCAGATGAGAAAAGAGGGCCAGAGTGAAAGCAATGGCTGCACTGTACTGCTTTGAACCTGCAACAAGAGAGCACAGAGGTGAAGTGAATAGACTACCCCAGTTCTGCGGCAAAATGGATGTCAAATAAGATACGTTTAAGATTTGCTCTCTAATTGCATGGGACACAGCCATCTTGACAAGTGGCATCAATATCCAGGGGTTACCACTTCCTGAAAAAACTTCAATCCATAAATCAGCCCAAGGTGACATCCCTAGTATTTCACCTCTCACCTTAAAGATAGGAAATAACAGTTTTTTATGCAGATCTTCCTATTATAGTGAAAAAAGTGGTAGCAAGCAGGATAACTGTCTGGTGTCTGAAGGATGCAAACACCAAGAAGGGAGAGAAGTTGCACACTCTAAACAATTCCTCTTCCTTCTTGGTGTTGACATCCTTCCCATACCAGTTATCCTTCATCTACACTATCCCAAAGGAAGTGGTGGAAGCATCATTAATTAGGACATTTCACAATGAATTGTACACTAGAAAATACAGTGCAAGGAGCAATCCTGACCTGATCCAGGAGATAGATTTAGATGCAACATAATAAGTCTTCTCCATCACTAACAACTAACAAATTTCAAGCTAGATTATAGGAGTTACCCAGTTTTAAATTAACCTAAGTGGGTCCCCTTATTCCAGTGGTCCCCAAACGTTTTCTGTCATGGCTTCCCTTATCCATAATGGAATCTGTCCAAGCCCTCTGGGGGGCTGGGAGCCAGGGGCCAGAGTGGAACTGGGGGCAGAGTGGGGCTGAATGGCACTCTCTCCCTGCCCCCCATGGGGGCTGGCTCAGGCCCCGCACCCCGCAGTTTGGGGACCACTGCCTTATTCTATGGAAGGTCAGTGTCCAGAATGGACAGGTCATCTTGTTCAGCATTTATGTTCCTCAAGGCTGTCCTCCTCTCACAGCACATAATTCAATGAGCTGCATCACGACCCGTGTTCGTTGTTAATGCACTGATTACCTGCCCTTTTGAGGCTGTGGACGCTCATTAGGCAGATGATCACCATGCGGAAGATGAGGAGGTCGGGAAGGAAGGAATATCCACTCTCATATTCCTCTTCGTCTTCGCTCGCTGAGCTCAGATTAGGAGGAGAAGGCAGGTAGAACAAGCAAAGGTTGAAATCCTCCAGCACCGACTGGCAAAGAGATGTTAGCTCAGAGTCCACAGAGCTTAACGTGGAGGGAAAACAAATTGATTTACTCTTCAAATGCCCTGCAGCAAGTTAAGTCTCAAGCTCCTGGCAACTAGAACGTTCATGTGGATACTGAACGAAAACTGGTGCAAGCTCAGTCATCACTTAAGTCATTTAGAACAAGATAGGACAAGGCACTGGAGAATATACTGAAGGGAACAATCATGCACAGGCAGGGGGGGAAGACTAGACAATCTGAGCAATGTGTCCCATTCCTACAGAGCGTACACTGAAGTGATACAATAAACAGCTACCGGAGCGTCTCCTATACTGCCAGGATGGATCACTAGAGAATAAAGTGAGGGGCTCAACTCCGCGCTCTTGGGCTGAGGGTGCTGTCTCCATAGCTGGCCCAGGCAGCGAGAAACCAGCCACAATTGGCCTTTCAGCCCACGTAGTAATAGCCAGGATATTAAGCAGTAAACCAGCTAATTCTTCATTGATGAGATTAACATACCGACCTAATCAGCTATGGAAAGTGAGCAGGTTTCTACAAATCTGGAGCTCAATCTGAGGCTGAACAATGATCCTTAACACTCCTATAGCTCTTTTAACCTAAGGATCTCAAAGCACTTCAGAATGAGACACAAAAATTCCCCATGAGCTGGATAAATATAAATAATCACTGGGTGACTTTCTTCCCACAGGGGTATGCCTGGGTCAGGAGGCACTATATGGCAATACACATCAATATATACAGTATCCTTCATTATTAAGAAGAGTGAATATTTCAGAATCAGTTATTTCTACTGTGTAATTAAAACTTTACACTGTAACAGCCTCAATTGAGGGTCTCAACCTTTTTCCTTCTGTGATCTCCCACACCTGTTCTCCTCTGCAACCACACACACACAGAATCATTTGCAGCTGTTTGCTGCTTCAGAGGCAGCATTATGGGAATCAGTACAGTGGATTACAAGATGTTCCCAGTCTCTAGAGAGAAACTGGCTGTAAAAGATCCAGCAAATCCTCTTCAACTGGCCAGCAGACACAGGCAATTGGGGGCGCTCTATTTCCTCTTCCGCCCTGAGACACTGACACCACCCACTGAATGTGTGTTACATGGAGTAACAGTGAAGCGTAAATCCAGGGTCAACCAGCACAAATCAATTCCTTAAAATGGGCAAGAGAATAAGAGTGTGTGGACTGCCCCCTAACAGAAATCAATCTGTACCAAACAGTATTTAAAGAGTTAATTTAGAGCTACCTGGAGTCTCTTGGCAGAGATAGAAAATCCAGGAAAAGCCACACAATTGTACAAAGCTATCCACTTATTCCAACAGAAACAGGCTATGGAAAGAATAGCATCTTTCCCCTGAACAAGGAGGTTCGATTACAGGTGTTTATAATGAACTGCTCTATGGTTCTGCACGTGTGCAGATTGTGACCCTTTGCACCAATGTCATTCTGCCAATGCTTGATAGACGCACAGATTTGAAGACTGGGCAAAGAATTCAAACACAGTGAGAGGGGCACCATAACACAAAGATGACACTGAGAGATTGAGAAGTCAGAACTTCTGAATTCTACATTCACTCAGGCACTGATTTACCGAGCGACCACGGCTAAATGATTTAATCCCCGTGTGTGAAGTTTCTCTGTGGTGGTGATAATACTCTCCTCCCTCACAGAAGTGTTATAAGACTTCCCTTACGTTTGGGATTCTTGACTGAAAGGCTCAATAAAGGCATCACTAAGATATGCTGTTCTGCATTTGTGGCGAGGATACAAAGCAAGTCTCTTCCATTTCTAATCTTTGCAGCTGCAAGTCTCCTACAGAGGATAGAAGCTGTATGGTAACCTTACCTGCTTTTTGGCTGCAAAAGGCTCTGGAGATACATAAAGCTCACCAGCAACCTTTTAATGTCTTTGCATCTAAAGATTAAAGAGAAACACAGTTAAGTGAGTATCCCATCACTTGGTTGCAAGGGGATAGCAATGTTCTTATTCATGTATGTAAATCAGGTTTTCGATGGATTGCTAGTAAGTTAGTTTATTCATGGTCTCCCACCTTCACTATAGTGGCAAAATCTAGCTTGACCACACATCTGTGCCATCAGAGAGTCCTGCTTTGAGAAAGGGGCATTGATATTCCATCCATTTCAGAACTTATGATCATGTTTAAACTTTGGAAACAAGAAATATACACAGGAGTTCGGACGGCAAAACTGGCAGGGGGAGCATTAAAGGCAGTTAATGAGAATTCTGAGGCTGTTCAGTACTAAACAGAGCAAGATCTTAAGCTGTAAAGGCAGAAGATGTCAGTATTCTCATGGATCAGCAGTTCTGGTTGAAGAATATTCAAGTCTCCAATTTTCATCCACACATTTACAAAATGTGTTCTCTCAATCCAAGAGAGGTCAGGAACCACTTCACACAACCAACCAACCATATGTCGGGCTCTGGAGATGCAGAGTGGAACAAACTGCATATCTATTGGATATTTATTTGGCTCAGGCATTAGAATATCTGGAAGCAGTATACATGAAGGAAGAAACTAGTCTGGATAATGCTTGGGAAGAGCACTAAGAACAGAACCAGATCATTAGCCAAAAATTCTAATTCATTAAAAATCAAGGTCAGATAAATGGAAACAAGTTACTCACACTACTGACTTCCTATTAAATGCACCATGAATACTGGTTTACTAGATGGGTGATGGCTCTATGGACTTCTCCTGCAAAGGCAGCAGGAAACACAACTAGCAAAGATGTATTTAAAACAAAGTAAACTGCTACATTGCTGACACAAGGTATTAGTGAACAACAGAGGGTTACGGTAGGTTGCTGAATTAGATGAAAGGGCTCTCGGTACCTACTTGATGGCAGAGTTCCATATTGCTTTTTATTTTGTAACGTGAAATTTAGTCCTTGTGACAGAATGACAGCCCTGGAGACTGAAGTCCACAGGCTGGATGTACATAGGCAGTAACAGTGCAAGCTTCCTACATATTCCACTCCACCAGTATGCCTCAACCCTGATCTGCAGCAACCAGCTCTAGGGATGAGAGGGGAATTCAACCTTTGCACCTAGCCAAACCTTGGCCTCTTTCCCAGCGATCACCACTAAAGGGGCCAATAGTGGGATCTAGACTGAGATCATTAAAAAAACAGGAACAACTCTGACTGGCGACTGATTTGAGCTGGATTTGTGCCAGACACTCCATACCCTATTAAAGTTCCCAGGAACCATATCCAGTCCCTGTTTCTAAAGGAAGCCACTGATGATCGCATTCCAAGACTTGTCCCAGCACCCGCCTCTTCTCTGTGTTCTTACCGTTTTTTGCTTGGAGACAGTTTCCTGGTTTCACATTTCTTCAGCTGGTGATACATTTTGGCTGCCTTGTCATACAGCCGCTTCAGGTTACCATAGGCACCTTCAAAGGACACTTCAGACTGGATACTAAGATACCAATATTATACAAACAAAAAGTTACTTTTCCACAGGGATTCTCACCAGTTACTTTTCGTGGCTTTGATTGGACTGTGCCACGAATCTTAGTGCTCAATTTTTAAAAGGTATTTTACATGAAGATAGGTCCCGAGTGAGAGTCTTCAAAGCACCGAAGGGATAGATTGATTTATACGGATTTCAGTAGGCGCTGGGCACTGTGAAGGCGTGCACTCCCCCTTTAAGGGGCAGCCTGGGCTGTAATCAAGGAGACCTGCCCCACACTAGGACAGAGCTATTTAAACAGGAACAGGAAGCGGAGTAAGACAGAGGTGGATAAAAGCCATGCAGGCTGCAGCCGGGGGGTGGTTGTTTTCTCTCAGGCCAGCAGCTTTGTTCTGTAGACTTGAAATCTGGGAGGTGAAACACGGCCTTCAAGTGAGAACCTTAGGAACTGTTTATTGTAATTACTCAGGTCCCGAACCCTTATTAAAAGGGGATATGCTATTTGGTTAGTGTGTGTTGGTCTCTCCCTTGTCCCGGGGAAATTAAAAGTGGGTCACACAGGCAGCGACACACTAGATTGCAGGGATTTGCCTGCCCCTTTAAAAGCACCTAGGTGCTTTTGAAAATCCCACTAGGCATCTGTCTTCATCTTTAAGTGCCTAAATATCATTCAAAATCTGGCCCTTCGTGTTTATTTAATCGGTGGCATGGTGGCCCTGTGATCCAGTACAGTCTTGTCAGGGAGGCAGCCTTCACCACCCCTCTCCACCAGCATTCCCATTAACAGCAGATGTGCAAGGAAATGGAGCAACACGTGAAGAAAAAGGAGAAAATCTGGCTCATTGACTGGGAGTGCAATGAGGATGCTCCCTCCAGCCTCAGTATGTTCTGTGACACTCACCAGCGTAAATAGCAGTAGGTAGCTTCCACGTTGTAATATTTACTCCCTGCCAGTGTCCCCAGCTGGTTAAAGGGCATCCCTGTCATGAAAATTAAAAGGAGAGCGAACTAAGCCGGTGTTATTTCAAACAATCCTCATGCAAGAAGATCCTTTACATCTCACCACATTTCCGTTCATGATAGAAGGCGTACAGAGCCAGCAGGTACAAAAGATATTAACAAAGCCATGTTGAAGAGGCTCTGGCTACTTGCTCCCTTCATCTGTTTCCACTCTGCTTCATGCTGCTCTCACATCTTCCTGTCCCTCCTCTGCTTGCTCTCCTTTCTCCTTCAAGCAAGTCCTCCTAGTCATCAATAATTCACCTGTCCCCTTCTCTCCTAAACTACTGTGCTGTCTGCCCGATTTGGATTAATAGAATATTGGGGTTGGAAGAGACCTCAGGAGGTTATCTAGTCCAATCCCCTGCTGAAAGCAGGACCAACCCCAACAAAATCATCCCAGCCAGGGCTTTGTCAAGCCGGGCCTTAAAAACCTCCAAGGATAGAGATTCCACCACCTCCCTGCATAACCCATCCCAGTGCTTAATCCCCCTCCTAGTGAAATAGTGTTTCCTGATATCCAACCTAGACCTCCCCCACTGCAACTTGAGACCATTGCTCCTTGTTCTGTCATCTGCCACCACTGAGATCAGCTGAGCTCCATCCCCTTTGGAACCCCCCTTCAGGAAGTTGAGGGCTGCTATCAAATCCCCCCTCACTCTTCTCTTCTGCAGACTAAATAACCCCAGTTCCGTCAGCCAATCTTAAGTCATGTGCCCCAGCCCCCTAATCATTTTGTTGTCCTCCACTGGACTCTCTCCAATTTGTCCACATCCCTTCTGTAGTGAGGGGACCAAAACTGGACGCAGTACTCCAGATGTGGCCTCAACAGTGCCGAATAGAGGGGAATAATCACTTCCCTGGATCTGCTGGCAATGCCTCTACTAATACAGCCCAATATGCCACTGGCCTTCTTGGCAATGAGGGCCCACTGCTGACTCATATTCAGCTTCTCGTCCACTGTAACCCCCTAGGTTCTTTTCTGCAGAACTGGTGTTTAGCCAGTCAGCTCAGGATTGCTAGAACATTTTATCTACATTTGTAAAAGTGCGGTATAAGTTTACCATGCTATATAAATTTTTCAATAAACACCAATTATTCATACTTAGGGATCAGCCATAGCAACAACTCAACAAGAGAAAAGCCTTGCACTGTGTTTTTGTAACTGTACTCTTTGTAAAAACTGCCTCCAAGGACCACTCAGAAGCTTTAGCTTCTAATGAATGCAGCTGTCCCCTTAACAATACTTCTCCAAGAGGGCTCATTACACATGTGCTCCATGATCTGTACTGTTTGTTTCTGAGTGCAGCTCAAGTGGTTAATTTGACTCTAAGCATCTATATAGTTCAGGCTCTTAGCTACCTCTGCTCACATCTGAAGCCCACAATTGAGATCATCTGAGGCTTTTAATTAAAATTAATTTAATTGGAGGTCAGACTAGATGATCATAATGGTCCCTTAAGACACCCTATTTCAATATCTGTATAGTGCTAGAAAGGCACACTCAGTCAGAGGCTCTCAACTTTGATTTTCAAACTCAGGATGTCAGACCTGGTAAGCCTTTCAGGGCATTCTGCAAGACCACTCTATTCAGCCAAGCTTCTTCAGGGCAGCTCAGGCAGTCTGCATATGTGCATATGCTTTGAGAGCATGACAGGAGCATTACAGAAATTAAAACTAAATTTTAATTGCAACTGACTATTTAAAAGACATTAGACAAGAAAGCTATTAAATAAGTTCCTGTACTTCTATAGTACCTTTTGTCTGAGCTCAGTGTTTTACATGCACTAACCTTGTAATGTAGCAAAATTTCCCCATTTTACAGGTGTGAAAACTGAGGCAGAGAGTGTTAAGTGACTTGCCCAAGAGGTCATAGTGGCACCTGGAATAGAACCCAGGAGTCCAACTCCAGTCTTCCACTATGTTATATTTGCACAAAGTAACTGCTTTAAGTCAAAAGAGGAGCATGTGGGGTTATATCAGTGAGAAAAGTTGTATTATCAATAATGCTCTGCAAAAGCAGCAATACTCAGCTGGATCTTGGTTGAGCCAAACAAGTATGACATCACCACTTCCATGTAAATTTGAACTTTTATGCATGATGCGGCTAAAAAATAAGGGGGAAGTTACCTGATAAATCAAAGTCATCCTGGGAGTTAAAGCAGAGATGCTTTCCTCTCTTTGGTTTGCCAGCAAGAGAGAATCTCAAAGGGGAATTATTGTAACTGGATAATAAAACAAATCTCTCAAAAGTAAGAAACGTAAGGGTAACCCAAATCAGAGCAATTGCTATGATAGTGTTTTCTTCCAGTCATTTTCACAAGAGGTTTAGGCTACGTGAGCCACGTTATTGTTCCGAAAGGCTCCCAAATTCATGGCAATTCACTTACCAATTTGTGGTGCAACAGAAAGGGCTTGATAGTAAAACCTCTCAGCCAACAGTTCCGTGTCCACACCTGCCAACTCATTCTGATAGCGAGCTGAAAAGAAAGACATCATGCACAACAGAAAGCACAGGCTGTGCCCTAGTACTGCCCAGTGCAAAAAGGGAACAATGTTGTGTTTAGCTGTGATGCTTTGAGTACCTTTCCCAGACCTGAAGAAGAGCTCTGTGTCACTCAAAAACTTGTCTCTCTCACCAAGAGAAGTTGGTTTAATAGAAGATATTACCTCGCCCACCCTGTCTAAGTTATTCGTGCACATTCACATGTATTTTCATTCCTTCACGTGCACACACAGATATTCAAGAAAGAAGTTAAATCATGTCACACACTCACTTCTTGTGGTCGTGACTGTGAGATTCAGACACAAGTCCACTACAGAATGGACCAACACATGTACATGTTTCGTACTAATTACTGAAAAGCCACAGCTTTGTCATTATCGCCCTGCACGGGATTCAATTTAGAATTCTGCACGTTGGGCCAAATTCTCATTTATACTCAGGCCTCCTTGCACCACTCAGGCTTGGTCAGGCCTTAGAGTGTACATGGTACGTTATGCCCACTTTAAGGACTTCTTTACAGTACCAGAGCAGCGCAAGTGAAAGTCAGACCCTATGTTCTTATACAGAAACGGATTCAGACCCACAACACTTGCTACATTTCTAACTAAATAGCATACTCCATGTCTGCTGGCACTAAGATGGGACCTCCACATTCTGTAACAGATCTGTTACCTGAGAGGATTTCACTTCAAATCTGTCAGTGACAAATGTGTGTAAGGTCTTGTCTATACTGTCGATGGTGCCGTAGCTATACCAGACAATCCCATACTGCAGGAGCAGCCTACAGTGATAGAATGGGATTTTCCATCACTATAGAAAAACCACCTCCCTGAGTGACAGTAGCTAGGCGGATGAAAGAATTCTTCAATCCACCGGGGTTAGGTCAGCACAGATATGGCACTCAGAAGTGGGGATTCTCCCCCTCCCCCTGCTCCAGAGCAACACAACTGTGTCAATCTAAATTCTAAATGTACAACAGGCCTAAGACAAACCAGTGTCTGCAAGGAATTATCGCTGGTGACTAACGATCATGGTATCAGTGCTATGAATGCAACAGATTTTATATTTTAAAGGTCCCCCTGCAAGGAAACACTGCTCTTACCTAAATCTCCCAGATAAACCAGACATCTGTGACACGCCATCTGTGCCCACTCCATTTCTTTCCCCGATGCAGACACAGGTTTCTTGCAGCCTACATGAAAAATACCAAATCATAACACACTCGTGGGTGAAGACTGCTGGAAAGAGGCAGCAGCAGCCTACACTTCTTCATGAGATACATGATAGTTAAGTGAGTGCAAATAAGAGATCACACACTGAGACCGGAGTGCTGGCCTTTGTCTGTGTTTTATTATAGATCAATGTAGGCTTGTTTCAGGCTACCAGGTTGTGCAAGACTCATGCAGACAACATATCCTTTTTTTTTTTTTAAGCCACCCCACTTCTCCTAAGGGCAGTATGCTACACTGTTCCACAGCAATCATTAACAGTGCTACCTCACTCATTTGTACTGACGCCCAGGGCCAGAACTTCTACCACTAAGCCACTAGAAATGTGGTGTGCATTCAGCACTGGATAAGCTTGGAGAGACTGTTAAAAGAACAGGGAGAAAAAGGAGGAGAGAAGATGAGATGACAGACAACAGGGGAGGAAGAGAAATAAAATGGGTGACAGGGATAAAGAACAAAATATATTCCTGTAGCTACAGTGTCAGCAGTATTACAGGGAAAAAAGCCTCCAGAAAAAAACAACTCAGTCATTGGGAAGTGGCAGGAGCAACAAAAGAGAGGTAAAATCAGCTGATCTGAAGCTACAGGACAGATTTTTTGGAAACAATCTTCCATCAGCACCTTCTCACCAGCCAGTGACCAGTGAGGAATGTGTTCTGTTTATTTACAGGCATTGCATAAGTGATGTTTTACCAATACGCTGACTCTAAAGTTGTGCCTATAGCTGATGGTGAACCTACAAAATGTTTTACCATGTACACCTGTAATCCCCATTTACGCTACCTTGCCTTTAGCCTCCTCCCACTTCCCCCATTTTCAGTTGTCTGCACGACTCTTCCCCATCCACCATTTCTAATGATGCTGCAGTGTTTAATTTTCACTGTATGCTTATGATGTCTACATGCTATTGTATTTTAATTGCAAGTGTCTGCAGCAACTTAGAGGACAGGACCTGTGGAAATGCAGTCACTTATCAAGGACTACAAATCCAGCCACAATTTAAAATAGGATTTATTAGCTCTGCAGTATCATGAAAATGTTTCTCATAGCAACAGTTGCTAAGGACGTCTGCCTTTTAAACTGATGTTTCAAAGCCAACTGCAATACAATCATCTTCCACCAGCTAAGAACTGAACAGAAACAAGTAAAATATTTCATTGCTAGATACATATGGATATCTCTAACTCCAAATTCTCTTTTCTTTCCACTTAAGTTCCTTTCAATGTTTCATTATTCCCCCTTCTCATATAAATAATAAATAATAATAATAACAACAACAACAACAACAATTATACAAAAAATCAGCTTAAGTTTCAGCTCCATTTCTGCAATTGGAACCACATGGATAGACCTCTGAAGTCAGAAGTTTGCCTAGATTCAACTGCAGTATCAAGAGTCTTAGTACATACATGCAGGATAAAGCACACAAATGTAACACACAGAGGGAAGGAGATAACAAGAGTGCAACACAATTTTGCTCACTCTTTATAGCCAGAGGTAAGTGCTTTTAAAAAATTGTGCTGTAAGATCCGCCATAGTGAACATTAACACTTGCTAGAGGATTTTCTAAGAGAAATGTGACTGCAATAAAGAATATTTTCCACCCCTCTTGTTTCATTACCAAAAGTTTTAACTTGAAAATAAAAGCTGAGCAGACTGTGTTTTGAAAGATAACAAGCTAATGAGAAAAGAATAATCCTCTGCATTTTGAAACAGAGTCAAGTAATTGCAAGGGGGAGCCATCTGCTTATGACTCTTGCATCAACCAAGAGCGAATACACATCAGGCACTGACCTATCAGTGGGTCGGTTACGTGAGTCCAGTCAATACAGCACTGCAGCTCCAGTTGATAGTGAGACTGAATGTAGAGAAGAAGGTGTTGGTAAAATCCGATGCCGGCAATTAGGTGAGTCCGGTACGCACACTCCAGGGTGCTGCGGCTGTGAATGTGCTGTAGAAAACAGAAATAGGCAGCCAGGTGAGAGCCTGTTAATGCAGTCCAGTAAGATTCCGGCCGGCAACATGAGTTGCCCTTGGTAAAACAGAGGTAGCGGGTGACTCACCTTCTGCCATCCTCCCTCAATTCACTCCACCTTCTTGCTCAATACCTAACCAGTACTGTTAATATCTAGTATTGGACAGGTGTAATATCAAGAAAGGAGAAATTATTTAGGCACTATACAGCGGTATAACTAGGAATAATGGACTACTAAGAAATTAAAACACAAGCTGAGAATCAGGAAATGTTTCCTATTTCCATTTTATTCTCCCAAGGGAAATGGTGAAAGATCCATTAGCTTGGGAAGAGAGTGAACCAAATGCTCACAAGAAAAATCATTTGTTGGCTGGGGAGAAAACAGATTATATCTAAGAGATGTTTCAGATCTCTACCCTTTATGAATTACCTGACTGCATTGATTACATTATCATTATGCATTTAGCCACCAACAGCCTCAGGTGTATTTAACAACAACCAAAGATAAGGTTATTTTGCATTGCCAGAAACCTGTTTCCAGCAGTACTAAATCAAACCTTCCCTGATCAGCCACACTCAACAGGTCAAGGTGATTCTACCTCTAAGACAGTCCGTACTGCAAGAAAAGGTATGCTCTTAACTTGGGTTAAAATAGCAGTGAAGACAGCAAATTAGCTTGTAACTCAGGTTAGCAGACTGAGTTAAAGCCCATGGAGTTGCACTCAAGCTGCTAAACCAAATTAAAAGCAGAGTTGAAGCGTCTTCACTGCTATTTTAACCCGAGTTACAAACACACTTTTTTTTGGTAGTGTAGATACACTCTCAGAAGCATCCCACCTAAAAATCAGCAGCATCAATCTTTCTTCCTTTCATGGTTCATCTGATTTACTATCGTGGGACAGTAGGATGGGAAATCTGAAGGACTTGTGCCTCTAGTAAAATCACACACATATTTACACACACACACACACACACACACACACCTCAAACTGAATTCATTTTTTCAGAATATTTTCACTAACTAATTGCTATCTGTACATAAAAAGGACAGGAGTACTTGTGGCACCTTAGAGACTAACAAGTTTATTTGAGCATAAGCTTTCGTGGGCTACAGCCCACTTCATCAGATGCATCTGTACATAGTGAGGCACTGAAACAAACCAGGACTTTCATTCTATGACGCTACTAATGGCGTTTCACTAGATGGCAAAAATGATCTTGAAGCCAACACACAGAGCTGAGAGTCAGGAAATCTGGATTTTATTCCCAGCACTGCCACAGACTTGCTGCAATAACCTGGGCAAGTCACAACACCTTTATACCTTGCTTTCCTGAAAAGAAGGTACGCAAACCCCTTGTGATCTGAACTGTGATATCTGAGCACTTGTTTTCAATACTTCCCTCCACCACAGAGGTCCTATAGCCACATTCATTAATACGGTATTTGTAAAGAACTTTGAGGTCCTCAGATGGAAGGCACCAGGAGACCTCAGGTCACTATGAAGCAGAACATGATTTAGATAAGACCAGTATGGTATTACAATTAGAATGAAGTTCATTTTATATTCATCTGATAAGATCACCAGGATAAGGTGCATAGCACTATATAATAAAAGTGATTTGACTTTCGAGATTCTCTCTAGCATGAAACTAATTAGCACTTCTCTGGATCTTCACATGATCCGACACCTGCTTCACATGGAGATAGTATTCTTATTTTGGAGATGGGGAAATGGATGCAACCTGATTTGGAGAGGCTCTCTGCACCTAGACCTCCAAGGCCATAATGATTTGCCCATAGTTAGAAAGGAAGTCTATGATAGAGCCAAGAATAGGATTCAGGAGTTTCTGGCTCCCAGTCTTGTGCTCGGACCCTGTTTCCAAATAAATTAAGCCATTAACATGTCACACAGCACAAGAATTTCTGGCTCAGTGGCACAGATACCTGCCTTTTTATTCGTTTTAATGAGCTGGATAACTTCATAGTAAACCTTTCTCCACAGCAGTTCCTCTGCTTTTCTCCCATAATCCACCGGATGCAAGAACATCAGCTTCACACACAACTCTCGCAACCTGAGACACAGAGCAGAAAGTTTACCATTCCATTAGCTGCAGTAGCCACTTACATAACCACAACCATGTGAGTTAGGGACAAAGGAAAGCCTGAATGTCATTAAAGGGGCAGCATGGCCACCTAGTGGCCATGCACTCTGGTCACTCACACTCCAGATTGACAGCAACATGCCCAGCCCCAGGGGAGAGCAATGGGTAGTCACTCCCTCTGCTCATCGCCAGTCTTGCTGACAGCATGGGACGGGGTTGTCAGTCTTTTGAGGGAGCTGTACAGGTCTGTCTCATCTTACGCTGGGGTTACGTTCCGCAGTCGGCACGTAAAGTGAAAATCGCGTATAGTCAAAATTACATCGAGTGTAATGGCGGGCAGAACCGCCCGCACTATAGAAACAGTATTTAAATTGTTATTTCTCTTTTGTTTTTCTTGCTTTTGCTGACCACATAAAGCTGAAATTGTGCATGTTAAATGCACCTAAGATGCGACAGACCTGTATGTATCCATCCCTCCTCTTCTGTAAGCAGGGAGCCATTCTTCTGCACAAGTAATAAGACTGCTTGTGGCCTGCCAATTCATGGGGCAGCCCACCCCCACCATACACACACCACCTCAAGACCAGAGAGGCAAGTATTTCCCAAGCTCACCCCTCCAGCCACCCCCTAAGCCCTGCATGTTGTTGCAGACTCTCCAGCCTTGCAAGTCTTTTGAGAGTGGAAGAGGGACATAAATATATTTTTAAGCAGCGATGTGTTCAGAACCGCACAAGAAACTTACAGGCTAAAATTAGATAATAATTATGCAAATGAGGGAGTGAATGAACACGTATAATTAGGCTAGCACTCTTACCAGCAATTTATCAGCATCCAACCTGCAAGACACTTTTACAGAGAAGTAAACACTAAAGCGAGCCACATAATAAATTTCCACAGCAGGGAAACTAAAAATGCTGTCAGAGTAGCATTTATATAGAATTTATATAGAATGAAACCTGCACTAAGCACTAAGCAATAAGCAATCACTTTTAATTATCCCTCTATCGCTTCCAGTACATTTTTTTCAACCATGAGATAAAGAATCCTCTCTACTAGGCAAGAAGTTTATTTTATTTATCTTTTGCTGGAAAATTAAAAGGGGCTTCACTTTATATGTATGAAATTCCTTCAATACACAGGTATTGTAATTATAGAATTATAAAACCAGATCATCATTCACCGCAGAGGAAAAGACATCTCTGTTTGGTCAGGGCCCTAGTCATGAACCAGGGCAACGTTGCGTTAGGTGCTGTACAAAGAGAACACACAAAGAGGTAGTGTGTACTTTGCTTGACAGGTGCACTACAAATTCAGTTCCCTGTGAAACTGCTGAAACAAAGCCGTGTGTAACTTAGCACATTAGATTTCTCCTACCAAAAATTAAAATATGGCATCTGCCCAACTTACTTGTTCCTCAAGCTGATGTTCTCTGGCTTGAACACTTCTTGATAAGCTGCCTTGTTGCCGAGAATGAGATCCAGTCTATGAACTGCCTCCACCACCGCTCTGCCAGACAATACAGAAAGAAGAGCTTCAGGATAACAATTCATGTGAGGGCCGTCTATGAGATCCAGGATCTACCCTTGATAGCTTCGGGCAGGGAAGACGCCTGGTCTATTTAATATTATCATTAATGAACCGTACCACCCCACATCACACCAACTGATCTGCTATTTTTGAACAGTTCTATTATCCTTAACAGCTTATGGAAAAAAGAAAGGTCTTATGTAACCAATAAAGTATATGCTAAAATTCATCTGCTTAGCTACTGGGTACCACTGCCTGATGTGTCAAATATAAAGGATTTTTGCATCAGCAGACTTAAATGAGACAGACTTCTATTGATACACTATTGTGAACTTTTAACCTCTGCTGTTAACAAAAAAAATATTACCAAAACGAATTGGCTTTCAGTGATTACAGGAGGGGGTTAAGGATCAACAGTCCTGTATTTCCTGTTCTTTTGTTGACTTGATGTGTGACCTTGGACAAGTCACTTCTTCACCTTCATTGTACTTCACTTTCCCCATCATTGTTGTAGTGATTCATTAATTAATAAGTGCAAAGAACTTTGAGATCCTTGGAGGGAATTTGCTCCATAAGAGCCAAGTATTATTATGCTTCTGGCAGAACAGTTTAAAACACCTGAATTAAAAACAAAATGTTTTCTCCAAAGCCAAATGCAACATTGAGCAGGCAACATCAAGTGTACCATCAATGCAAAAACTGCATTCATGAGTCACTGCTTGAAACTCCTGGGTCTCCCGGAGAAGAATGCAAACGTATGTAAAATACAAAAGTATGTGATGATCCAAAGATATGAACTAAGCTGACTGGCCAAACCGATTCCATCCAACTGCACCATAATCAAAACCGAGACTCTGGTAAGTATCAACAGCAAACATTAGTAGAGGCAGAAAGCACATTGATTGATACCTAAAAAGGGAGTTCAAGAAAGCAAAATTTAGCAATGACCAAGTCAAATCCACTCTATTACTTAGAGTCTTCTTTTTAACTTCTGCCTCTGTCAACCCAATAACTTGGCAGCCACTGGACCAGCTATGGTAAACAGCCTACCCACCTCTCTGCATTTCACTCATTTCTCACAGCCTCTCTTTAAAATACAGCTCCCAACTCCCCTTTCCTCCATCCTGCCAACAAGCTGCAGCCTACCAACCATACAGGAACTCTTTTCTACCCAGAAACCTCTTTACTTGTCATTGCTCATCCACGCCGAAGATACTTTCACATTTCCATTGCTGAATTGAGAGATTTTTCTTCGAACACGAAGTTGAAGATAGACAAACCGTACTGTAAATGAGGGATGAGACAGACCAAATATGGGCTACACAAAGCAGAACATTAGCCACTTCTGCTGCCGCCACCCTCCCCCACAAAAAATCCCCATCGCTAGCATAAAGCAAATCACCCCACTGAAACTTCCCTGACCTTTCATCAGAAATATGCACAGATGGACGCCAGACAGTTTGTGTAGAGGACTTGCACATAGGCATCTGCAAGCAAGAACATGCAAAGATAGATTCTAATGGGTAGGCTGAAACTAATAACTGTTTCCTTGAAAACTACAGAAGTCAGTACAAGGCAACAGACAGTTTCACATGCTGCTCCTTCCGAGCAAATCAAGTCTCCTTTACAAATGCACAGGCTGAAAAGTAATCTCGCAAAAAACTTTTCCGAATGCCAGAACGACAAAAATATCCATCTCACATGACACCCCAAAAAACTAATTTGTCCAAGAGATTAAGGATCTTTAACTTAAATGTCTCTATGCCGTTTTCAGCTCAGGGAAGGGGGGGTGGGGGAGAGCAGAGACTGAAATCTCAGTGGTTTGAGCATTGGCCTGCTAAACCCAGGGTTGTGAGTTCAATCCTTGAGGGGGCCATTTAGGGATTTGGGGATTGGTCCTGCTTTGAGCAGGGGGTTGGATTAGATGATCTCCTGAGGTCCCTTCCAACCCTAATAATCTATGAAATGATTCTGTCCCTATACAGAATCATTGTTTGTAAAGTAATGGATTGGGAGATGAAAACATAGCTAATGTACAAAAAAAAATAGTTCCATTAACGTAACAATTTCTTCTTAATATTCTATTTTGTCTTGCATTTCTTTATGGTTGAGAATCACACACAAAAAAGTATGTTATGAATACTCCACCACCTTCCACCCAAGGACCTCAAAGCACTTTACAAACTCTAATCCAACCTCATAATAGCCCTGTGAGGTAAATAGGCAACATACTCATTTGCAAGTGGAGAAAGAGAGGCACAGAAGCTAAGCAATTCACCAAACATCAAGCAAGTCAGTGGCAGAGTCAGAAATAGAAGCCAGGAGTTTTAGTTCTAGGTCCCCTGGTTTGACCACAGGTGGTAAGCTAGACGGATAAAACTTAATAACTATGAAGATATCGTGTAATTGTCATCTTACAATTTTTGTCCTACTATTTACACCTCGCTATAGACTTTACTACCAGAGCACTACAGGAGGACCAAGGATCAAAACAGAGCTTACTTCTATGTTACACACACTAGCATTTCCAGAAGAACTCAGAACTGCTGATTCATTTTCCCCTACCCATAGTGAAGGGGGAAGCCTTTGAAAGACTCCTTTCCTTCCAAGAATGGGTCAAAATATGTACTCTTTACTTCTGTCAAAGCTATTGTTTAAAAAGCCACATCTTTTCATGGCGAACCAGTAAAAAACAAAAACATTGTACTGCCTCCAGTCCAGCCTCATTCAGTCACAACGGCGCTTCTCAAAAGGGAAAATTATGTCACTCAGACTACAAGGGTCAGAAACTGAGTAGCAGTGAACACCTGTTTACAAGCAGCTGAACAGACCCTGAAAATGGGATGTTAACTTGTGACGCAGTGTGATGCACGCATGTGTCTTCTTTTAAAAGAAGTGTAAATTAACTGTATTTGATGATCAAATACTGACCCATTTGTCTTGCCATTTATTAAACTCAAACTGCTTTATGGATCTCTCACATGGACACACAACTCTGATTATTTCATTGCTGACAGGTCAATGGAGCTCATAGGCCAGGACAGAATTGTATTCTTGTATATGTATCTGAAAGGGGATCACAAAGTCTTGTGTAAGGATCTACTTAACTAAGCAACATCAACACACATGGACGCTGCATGTACACATGAAGTTAGGTTAAACAGACTGAGGGGGCAATTTCCCAGAGCACCTGGCAGCATTGCCCTTACTGAGAGTCAAGAAAACCAAACAGATTGTTATTTGGATATCAACAGTATTGTTGGGTAAAAACGGGATCAAACGGTTAAGTAATGAATCTTGCTCACATGCACCAGGGTTGAACCGACTTGCCAAATTTGAAGTCAGGAAAGGTTTTCCTCCAGAGAGTACTTAGTTGGGAACTTCTGGGTATTTTTGCCTTCCTCTAGAGCATAGGGCTGGGAATCATCCATTAGGGTGTATCCCACATGATCAACTTCCTGAAATTGCAGTGGACAGACACTAGTGGACACTGGTCCTTCCAGTTGTTTTCTATGTTTCTATGGACAAACAAACTAACATTGTATCTGCAACCTAAAAGCCAAAAAAGACAAAAGGAGCAAGATTTGTTTTCTACAAGATATACACAACACACTGATCAGAACATAACTCAGTCTGCTCATGTCCTAATCTGTCTGACACCGGGGGAGGAGTTACGTTTTGGAGTTAACAAAGTGATGTCATGCCTCAGTACATATTTTAACACCTGCTGGGTTTGATCCCTGCTTTCAGCCAGCAGATCAGAACCACACAGGAAGCAGATCAGATGCCAGTCTGTAAAAAGAACCAAACAGGGCATCTTATGCCAAGCAACATGGAAACAATCCAATGATGAGTCCTCTTTGTCTAGAGGGGAAACTGATCTAACATTTTCTTTCCTTGCCATTAACATTTTGGAATTGGGCAGGACAGCAGAATGGGTTACTCACATCTTATTTATTTAAAACATTACTGATTGGGGTAGCCTTGTGGGAATGAGATATGTCCACGGGGGGGGAACGGCAGCCATTGCCTTATTCCAGTTTGTATCAGTACAAAATAATATAATGCAGTACAATCTTTGTAGACTACACAAGGTTAATGCAGACCTGAATGGCTAGTGGTTACGAGATGCAATTCTGACTTGGGATCCAGGTGAAACAAGTTTGGTGGTCTCAAACCACATGTTGTAAACTAACACATAATTTAACCCAATGGACAGATTTTTAGGAGATGCCCAGGACTGGACTAGCTCAGGAATTATACATAGTGGAGGAGTCAAATGGAAAGGCTTGCCCACCTCTGCCTACAGCATATTCCTCAATCTCACACAGGAGTCTCTGCACTGAAGGAAGGATGGTTGTTGTTGAAGAACTAGCCTAGGACTTGAGACTTGAGCTCAATTCCCAGCTCTGTCACAAATTTTTTATGTGACACTAGGCCATGACACTCAGACAACAATTACAGCCACATAGGTGAGCCCATTCGTGCATAGTTTAAAGTCTGTACTGGAATGTACAAGAAGAGATGAATCAAAAGATACACAGCAACACCGGGATCAAAAGTTTCTAGAGACTCGCATCATAGCTCATGTCCTCAGCTAGCACATGGAATATGATGAGTACAGTACATCTTCCTGGAAAGCAAGTTACCTGTACATTTTAAACAATCCTACGTTTGAACAGAGGAGCAAGGTGTGACACTAGGCTGTTTAGTGTGCAAGCCATTTTAGTAGACTTACTAGTAATGTGGTAAGAGATTCCCTGGCCAGTGCAGACATCATAAATTCTTTAACAAAATCATGCTACAGGCTTCTGGCTAACATAATTTGGCCTCTCTTGTAATAAGCAGACCTTTTTAAAGGCCAAGCACATAGTCATCTCAGCTATAAAAATACAACAAGCACTTAGATGTCTATTGAAATTCTACCCTGGAAGTTTAAATATAAAACTTACTTCCTATTGCCTTGAACACCAGAATGGTATGTTAGTATGGAACGGAGTATTTTACAGTGTTTCTGCCAATACCAAGAACCTAATACATTTTGGCTCTTTAGGCATCTCCTGTATGACAGAGCATCCTACAACACAGGCAACTAAAACCACTGCTTTTCGCTACACTGTGTGTAATGAAAAACATGTAATTTAACTTGAACGTAAAAGACACGCAATTGTATAAAGATCATCACAGCCACCGATAGGGAAGTGCTTTTAATAACCGACCATTCAAAACTTTGGACTTTTACACAAGGATCTCAACATGCTTTACAAAGGTAGGCGTGATTATCTCAATTTTATAGAAGGAAGAAAAACTACTCAGATGGGGAAACTGAAGCCGAGAGGGGCAGTGACTTGGCCATGGGTATGCAGAAAGTAGAACCCAGGAGTCCTGATTCTCGTGCCTGGTCAACACTTAAAATTTAGGTCGATGTAGCTATGGTCCTCAGGTACGTGAAAAGTCCACACGCCTGAGAGTATGTCTACACTGGCACTTTGTCAGCAAAACTTTTGTCGTTCAGGGATGTTTAAAAAACACACACTCCGAACAACAAAAGTTTTACCAACGAAAAGCACCGGAGTGAACAGAGCTTTGTCAGCAGGAGCGCTCTCCCGCCGACAAATCCACTGCCGCTATGGGGAGTGGAAGTTTTTTGTCGACAGGAGAGCTCTCTCCTGCCGACAAACAGCAGCTAGACTGCGTGACTTTTAGCGGTACGGCTGTAGCGGCACAGCTGTGCCACTAAAAACTGTAGTGTAGCCATAGCATGAGTCACATAGCTATGCCAACCTAACCCCCAGCGTAGACGCAGCTAGGTTTACAGAAGAATACTTCCTACCGTCGCTTGCGGAGGTGGTGTTCCTACAGAGATGGAAAAACACCTTCTGTCAGCATAGGCTGCATCTACACTATGGGGTTATACCAGCATAGCTAGAGCACTGTAGCTATGGCAATATAGTCCCCATAGTGTAGACATACCCCCATTCCCTAGATATAATGTTCACCGACACCTGAAGCTTATGGCAGTCCTTCGCTCCAGGTTATAAGAAGAATGTCATCCCTGCTGTACTACCTTGACTTGTATTGCAGTAGCACCCAGAGACCTCAACTCAGATTGAGGTGCTGTACAAACACTTACAGAGACAACGTCCCTTAAGAGTGACCAACAAGGTCTATGAATGCCCAGCACCCTCCAATCCTGCCAGCCCCTCTGGATCCTCAGAACCGGAAGACTAACAATGCAACTGCTTTGGAGAAGGAGGTGGTGGGGATTAACAGGGGCGTAGTGCCCAGCTCTCCAACACACCCCTCCCGGTCCTATATAAGCAATGGCACAACTGGGGCGGGGGTGAGAAGAGGACAGCCCCTCTGCCTCCCCATGCACAGGTCTCTCTGACCCAACACCCCCCCCACCTCTTAGCCTGTGTCCAGCTGCCCCCCCAGCCCCTCCTCTCCCTATCTCTCCCACCAACTTCCCTCCATCCCCAGTTCTCCCCCAGCCCCTCCCCTCCCCATTCTCCATACTCTGCCACCCTCTTCCCACATCCCCCTCTCCCCCATCAGCTCCCCTCCACCCCCAGCCCTCCCCTCCCCATATTTCACCCTCCCCATTCTCCATACTCTGCCGCTCTCTTCCCACATCAGTTCCCCTCCATCCTCCTCTCCCCCATCAGCTCCCTTCCATCCCCAGTTCTCCCCCAGCCCCTCCTCTCCCCATATTTCACCCTCCCCATCCCCCATGCCCTGCCCCCTCTTCCCACATCCATCTCCCCCATCAGCTCCTCTCCCCCATCAGCTCCTCTCCCCATATTTCGCCCTCCCCATCCCCCATGCCCTGCCACCCTCTTCCCACATCCCCCTCTCTCCCCCATCAGCTCCCCTCCATCCCCCTCTCCCCAGCCCCTCCTCTCCCCATATTTCGCCCTCCCCCCAGTTCTCTCGCCCCCGGCCCCGCCTCACCGGTACAGCCGCTTGGTGTGCAGCACCTTGGCCTCGGGCTCGCCGCTCTCGCCGGGGGGCCCGCTGCCCTGGCTCATGGCGCCCGGCAGGGGGAGGCCCGGCGCGGCCGGCTCCCTCCCTCCTCAGCAGCGCCCGCTCCCTTCCGCCTCCTCCGCCCCGCAGCGCGGCCGCCGCAGCCACCGGCCCCGCTCGGCCGCCATCGCTCCGCCGCTGCCCTCTCCCCGCCCCCGCTCGAAGTCACGCGAGACTTCCGCCCACCACTCCGTCGTCTCTCGGGAGCGGGATTGCCCGCCCACGCCTGCGGCGGGCAACATGGCGTCCGCTCCGGCTTCACCTCGCGAGATTTCGCGGCTAACCCCTCCCCACCCCCGCGAGAGCTGTGGCCCTCCGCTGCCAGGACTTAGTGATGGCAACATGGCCGTCTCCTAGCTTCAACTGCCATTCAAATAAACTTTATTGACAACACATGGATTCGCCAGACAAAGTGGGGGAGGGGAGGAAGGGGCGGGGCTCAGCTGCACAGTGGGGATGAGGACATCCCAGCGCTTACCCCCTGCCCTCTGAGACTGCGGGGGTGTCAATGACAGGTGCAGTCTGAGGGCCTGATTCTCCTGTCACTTAAACCCAGTTTAAATCCAGTAACAATAATGGAGTCCCTCCTGGTTTACGCTGGTGAAACTGAAGGCCTAATCTGGCCCTGGGAAGCCAGGACCTAGGAATTGACATAGGTGAAAGTCAGTCAACCTAAAAACTCTAGTGGATCAGCAACAGAGAGTCCTGTGGCACCTTTAAGACTAACAGATGTATTGGAGCATAAGCTTTCGTGGGTGAATACCCACTTCGTCAGACGCATGTCCCTGGGGCTCAGGCACTAGATTGGGAGTCAGGAGACCTTGGTTCTGTTGTAATTGGCCCCACATTTATGTTGTCAGATGCTACCGGTGTAGGGCTCTGCTCCGTTCACTGTTGATATCGATCGGCTGCGTGTGTGTGTTCCCTCTGTGTGCTGTCCCAGCTCTGCGCAGACCGCTGACACAGCAGACCCCGAGAGAACCCCCAGTGACCACAGACTCTAGTAAGGTACGAAGGCACGTCGGCCAGGTTTATTGTCGAAGAGAAACACAGTCTCCAGCTCCTCGGCATAGAAGTCCAAGGTGCTGCTGAGGTGCGGCTAGCTAGTACATATGTGCTCCCTGACAATGGACTCAGCTCAGTCAGTGGCGGGACTTTCCACTGCCCCCTAGGCTGGACAAAGACATCCACTCAGGGATGCATTCTTATACAGAGGTACAAACAAGTTACACATCACTCCTGACGTATTGAGGTGCAACCCTTCTATGTAGCAAGGTACAACCCCTCTACGTAGTAAGGTGCCACCTCTCGCCTTGTACATGTTGGTTCGAACAAAACAACTCTATCCATCATGTTACCCTTTTGGCTCTGTCATTGGGGTGGGTCAGCTTGTTCCTTGTTATCTGTGTGGAGTGTACAAGTATGCGAATGTTCTGATATCTGGTGTCCAGTACCTTTTAGGTATGTCTCTTTTCACAGCATCAGCCCTTTCCTTGCCAGCTTCTGTGAGCAGGGCCTGCCTCTGGCTCACAGCTTAACTTTGCTTTATGTGAGCAAAGTCTTGACCATTACTTTAGTTCAGGCCTCAGGCCTCATATCGGGCCTCTGATAAGGGTTTATGTTTCAGGGCCTCATCTTACTACAATCTACATTGAGGGTATGCTTTTTAATTAGTTTGCAAAGGGTTAAGAAATGATTAATCGATATTTAATACAGGGTTAGAATCTAAAAGGTTGATAGGTTGCTTATTAATAGAGCCCTACCAAATTCATGGACCATGAAATCTGATCTCCCCCTGTGAAATCTGGTCTTTTGTGTACTTTTACCCTATACTATACAGATTTCACAGGGGAAACCAGTGTTTTGCAAACTGGGGGTCCCAACCCAAAAGGGGGTCATGGGGGAGTCACAAGGTTATTGTAGGGTAGTCATGGTGTTGCCAACCTTACTTCTGCACTGCCTTCAGAGTTGAATAGGGTGACCAGGTGTCCAGTTTTTGACCTAAACGTAGGGTGACCGGACAGCAAGTGTGAAAAATCGGGACAGGGGATGGGGGGTAATAGGAGCCTATATAAGAAAAAGACCCAAAAATCAGGACTGTCCCTATAAAATCAGGACATCTGGTCACCCTACTGGAACACCGGGTCGAAAAGTGATCCTGGCGGCTCCGGTCAGCACCGCCGACGAGGCCGTTAAAAGTCCGGTCGGTGGTGCTGCCCAGCTAAGACAGGCTAGTCCCTACCTGTTCTGACACCACGCTGTGCCCCGGAAGTGGCCAAGAGGTCTGGCTCCTAGGCAAGGGAGGGCCACGGGGCTCCACACGCTGCCCCTGCCCCGAGCCTGGCCAAGGGAAAGCTGGGGGGGCGGTGCCTGTGGGTGAGAGCAGCATGCAGAGCCACCTACGCACCTCTGCCTAGGAGCCGGACCTGTTGCTGACCGCTTCCGGGGCCTGCCTTGGCCTCCTCAGTTGCTGTGCCGCTGACCGGGAGCCGCCAGAGGTAAGCCTGCACCCCAACCCCCCGCCCCAGCCCAGAGCCCCGCCCAAACCCAGATCCCCTTCTTCACCCCAAACTCCTCATCCCTGGCCCCACTCCAGAGCCTGCACCCCCAGCGCTTAGCACAACAGGGTCTTGATTTCAGTGGCGGTCCCAAGTTCAACTGAAATACATAATATAATTAATCGTTAGGAAATCCACCTCGTATTGTAAGCCACGTAACCCTTCTAAAGACAGTAGGCTCAGAGTAGATCAGTGTTTGGATGTGGGACCTAAGGGAACAGAATTCAAATATATGTTTAGATTATGTTCATAGTTTGAATCAACAGACGCAGCACGTTCTGAGTAAAGTCCAGTTCTCCACCCACTGGGCAGTGCCGTGATGCAATGGAGTGAGTGAAGCTGAGTGTCTCTTCCTTAATTCAGAATTATCTTTCTTTTCTGGGGTATTTAATTACAGACATTAATTTCTGTAATTAGATCCTAAACATAATCTGATTGTGGGTTGTGTTTTGTGGGGAAGGTGGCTAGTATAATCAGGAGCCACGTTAGCTCTGTTCCCTCGTTTCATTTCACTACATTGCTCAACATGAAAATGAATCTTGGAGTGTTTGCTTGGAGAAGTGGCTGTGGATATGTTTTAACCGCTTCTCTCCGCCTCCGGGATCTGTGAGTTATCCCAATGAACACAACTATCGAAGGCAGCTTGCTGGTTTTCTTACACCATGCAAATTAATCACCCAAACCATGGTCCAATCCAGGGGTTTGTACATACTGCAAACTAAATATTGATCACTCACATCAGCCTACACACACACACACACGGAGTTTATATTTCACCCCAGACAGATCCACACATGCCAGCACTGACACACATAGACATCATAGTCACACATTATGCTTTCAACCCACCATGCTTGTAAACACACAGACACACCCACTCAGACACCACATTCCACACATGCCCCCCATACCTATTACATACACATGCCCGTATTGGCCTTATCAGCCACCTGCGGACGCACTGTGGACAGCTCACAACCTGCTAGATGTCAAGGTCTTCTTCGAAAACGATGGACGAACATCATACACGTGCGCCACACTTAAATACACACCATACTTACGTACACACACACACCACTCAGCATATGCCGCATACGTGCACACTGCAAATGCACCAAGTAAATAAGTACGCACGCAATGCACACACCTCAAGGATACATGTGCAAAGTTCAAACAATGCAATTACATACACATGAACAGGAAAACACAACACACCAACCTGAATGCATAACACAACACATCTATGCACCACACATACATGCTTTCACAACACAAGTATACACCAGCATGCTAATAATAGTAATAATAATGCACATATGCAAATCACACAAACATGCATACACAACACATGTATGGACCACACAAACATGCACACAAAGCACACAAACATGCACACAAAGCACACAAACATGCAAACACATGAGCACACCACACACACATACCCAACACACAAACATGCACACACTACACATGCACAACACACGCACACAACCTCTGGGAACAGCCTTTTCTGCCGGCTGATTCAGCACATCAGGTGAGGCAAAGCTGCCTCTGCCCCTTTAATTCCAGCCACACCTTTGCTGGTTAAACAGGTTTGAAGTCCAGGCAAAGGAAAGAAGCCTCAGAAACATTCACAACCAGGAACAGCCATCTGCAAAACTGCTCCGCTTCCCTATGGCCCGGCTGAGCCCAGTCTGCTTTCTGAGTAAGCAGCCCAGCAGGGAAACAGATCTCTGCTTTACTTTATTCATTTTCTCTTGAAGTCTGGTTGAGTGGAGGGGTTGTTCTGCAGATGGGTGCAGGGAGTTTTGCAGGTTGCCTGGGCGTGTGTGTGTGTGGCGGGGGATGTGGGGGACAGACAGATTCTGGAGACCTGGCTCTGCCACTGGGATGTAGCGTGACCTTGGGCAACTCATGTCACCGCTCTGTGCCTCGGTTTCCCCATCTGCAAAGTGGGGACAGTGCTACTGCCCTCTTTTGTAAAGTGTTTCGAGATGTCTGGATGAAATGTGCTATGTAAGAGCTAGGGATTATTACTGGGTGTGTGAGATACACGTCAATACGTTATTTGTAACTTCTTTGATTCCCCTCTCCCCGTCACCTCTAAGACTTTGGCAACCACTTAACGAGGGCCTCACAAGTGGCTCTTAATCCCCCACCCTATATTGAGCCCCACATGGGCACACTCCTACATCTCTTTAAAATCAACAGGGCCAGATCCTCAGCTGCTTTAGTGGAGAGAAACTGACAAGACACCGGCTGGGAATCTGCCCCCTCCGTCACCCCCCGGGTTCCCTCATGGGTGCAGTGAGTCTGCTGGTGGGGAGTGCAAAGTGGGGCTGAATAAATTAACTATCCTGGTTGACAGATCTCAGCCAATCCAGGAGGGATTGCCAATATTCCCCATATTTGCCTCCATGTTTTAAGAGTGATTAACATTGCAGGGGCCTTGGGCATTCATATGTCTCAGTCCTCCCTAGTCGCTGCCTGTGGAACATCATAGTCTAGACTCCTGAGGGCTGTTATACTTCAATCTCATTTCGGTTGTTGGATGGTGTTGGTGGCCTGTGAGATACAGGTCAGACTAGAAGATCTGGTGGTCCCTTCTGGTCTTCCCTTTGTGACTCAGTGGTATTGTAACTGTTGGCCTGCCATATGCTGTGCAGGCCTGCAGTTGAGAGGTGCCTCCCAGTTCTTGTTGATCAGTGTTCACGCCGCTCCCTCTGGAAAGTTTTGCAAGGTGTGTGCATCTCAATGACACACTGAGCAGTTTCGCTCACCACCAGTGTAATAAATATCCCTCCAGGTAAGCCGACAGGTCCCTGCAAGGATTGACCAGCCTGATTTTCAAAGGCAAAGAGCCCCGGCGAATGGGATGGGTTCTGCCAGAACTCATCCCTCCTAAAATCAAGCCCTGCTCTTTTCATTGCTGTCTGGGGTCCTGAACCCCAAAATTTGCATCTCTGTTCCCAACATTCCGGGGTCTTTTGGTTCAGCCAACGAGGGGCCAGCCCCAGCACTGTAATGCACGTCCCTACTTCAGAAATGTTTTGGATCCAACATTTAGGTTCAGTCTAGCAGAAGCGAGGCACAAAGTTCTGATCCAAAATCCGTGAAGTGTTTGGATTGGGTGTTTTTGAAAAATCATCCTATTATCGCTCTAGGAGTAGCACAAGTGTTTGTGCACTCATGGCGTTGTTCTGGAATAGCCATTGGGCTGTACATTCACACCCAACCTTAATCTGAATTAATTTTCAAGTGTAGACAAGCTGTCAGTTCTGTTCTAGATCAAGGCATGCCCAGAGTTTATAGGAGTGTTTGGATGTGGGATTTTGCTCAGGGTATATCTATTATTTAACACTTTCCTAGAGCTCCATAGAAACTGATCCTGTGGGTTTTTTTCAGCAGCTGTTTCATCCCCTGGGTTTAATCATCTTAATAACAAATAGAATTGTGTTTAACTGAGCACAGTGATGCCGGTATAATTCCAGAGCAATTCCACCAACTTCAGCTGGAAGCAGCTTGAGCTAGTGGTTAGAACAGACGCCTGGGAGTCAGGACTCTTGGGCTTTCTTTTAGCTTTGGAGGAAACGTAATTTGGTGGTTACAACAGGGGCAGGAGGGTGACTGGGACCCAGGACTCTTGTGTTCTGTTCCCAGCTCTGCCACCAATTTGCTGTGTGACTTTGGATTAATTGCCCCACTTCTCTTGTTGTCCACAGCTTATAAAGGAGGGATAGCAATTTTTTGGAAGTGTTGATTAATGGTCGGGCTTGTGAGGGGCGTTGGCCGCTTGGGAAGGGTGATCTGCAGGCCCTTCTTATTGGTATCTCATTGTGTATGTTCTTTGTCCCTCCGTAGGTGGAGAACAGCGATGACAGAGGATAGCAACTAGACTCTCTGCACCCTTAAATAGGTGATAAATTCTATTGCCCTGCACCACCACAAAGCCAGCCTCCCTCAGGGTCTGTCAGCTGGAAGTACCCCGAAGGGCCAAGATGGCAGCTGCTGACCCCGGGGCTCACACAGAGAATGTGGCACTGGTGGAGCTGAGAAAGGAGGCTCTGGAGTCTCCAGAGCAGAAGGTGACCTGCGGCAGTGTCCATGACAAGAAGCCAGGAGACCCTGATGCTACTCTGCCCTGGGACCAGTCCCGGCACTCTTCCATGAGTGAGGTGGGCATGGAGCCCACCACCCCATCCCGCAAGGCATCTGAGACAGAGAAGAGGCCAAGCCCTGAGGGGAGCCGCATGGGCCCCGAGCCGGGGCCTACTGGAGAGGAGGAGGTTTTCCCTGGCTCTTCCCTTCTGCGGGAGGAGGAGGAAGGCAACAGGATGCCTGAGGTGGCCGCGCATGTTTTCATCCCCATCGATCCCCACTGTATTGAGAAGGCCCCTGGGTGCCGAGGCTCGGCAGGGGGCAGCAACTGGAAGAAGAAGCAGCAGCAGCTGGAGGAGGAGGCCATCGTGTGCTGTGAGAAGGAGAACGGCAACCCCGAGAAGCTGGCCTTCCTGACCCACGGCCCCCTGAGCTACCCCACGCACTACGACGAGCCAGCTGGCTATGAGGGCGGCCAGACCAAACCACTTTCCAAGAGGCTGCAGTGCCTCCAATGCCAGGACTGCAGCTCTGCCAACCTCAGGGCCGTGGCCTCCATGATCGGGGCCATGATCATCTTCCCCTGCTTTGTGTACGGGGCCTACGTCTTCCTGCCCTTCGACGCCCCCCCGATGCCATCCATGAGCGCCCGGCTGGTCTACACCCTTCGCTGTGGAGTGTTCGGCACCTTCCCCATCATCCTAGGTGAGCGGAGCCAGGCGATTTGGTCCCCTCTCCTCGGGGGAGTGTTCTGGCTCTGAGAGGCAGAGCGGCTGGCTCCGGGGATGGGGACTGACTCTTCAGAAGAGCTGACCGCTTGCCATTCCCACTGGAGTTGGCAGGGAGCTGTAGGGCGCTCAGCACCCCTGGAGAGTTGGCTCACGGCCTACCCAGGAGTGACCGACAGCCATTCCCATCCGATGGCTGCTTGGGGGCTGACATGAAACAAGTTGGGTGGGTCTCAGCCCAGTGTCTAGTGACCACATCCCCCAAACTACCAATGTGACCATCACTAACCAGCCCCCTGGCTGGGAGGCTCAGCTGAGAGGCCAAGAACTGACTGGGCCATGCACTCCTTCTGTGCAGGTCATCAGGCTGAGCGTGAGAGGGAGGAAGGATGATGGGGATGGATCACTTGATGATCACCTGTTCCGTTCATTCCCTCTGAAGCACCTGGCATTGGCCACTGTTGGAAGGCAGGATATTGGGCTAGATGGACCTTTGGTCTGACCCAGTGTGGCCGTTCTTATGTTCTTAAGATCCAGTGGTTAGGTTGCTATCTGGCAATCTAGGTTCAATTCCCTGCCTTGTGTGACTTGGGCAAGTCACTGGCTCTTGCTGTGCCTCAGTTTCCCACCTACACAATGGGGATAACAGCACTGCCCTGCCTCACACGGGAGGGTTATGAAAAGAAATACATCAAAGACGGCAGGGCACTCTTTGCTAGCCCGACATTAAAGACAGGTCTACACTTAAAATTTAGGTCTAGCTACATCACCTACGTGTGATTCTTTCACACCCCGCGCAGCGTAGTTACGCCGACCTAACCACCAGGGTAGATGCTGCTCGGTCGACAGAGGAATTCTTCCATCAACTGAGCTTCTGCCTCTCAGAGAGGTGGATTAACTACCATGATGGAGAAACTCCTTCCATCGGTGTCTACATTATGGAGCTACAGCTCTCTCTCTCCAATCCCACCAGGTCTGATCGTGTACGGGGTCTCCCGCCTCTGCTTCTCCTCGGTGCAGCCCTTCGGGGAGCTGCGCAGGGAGGTGGAGATCCACCGGCGCTACGTTTCCCAGTCCGTCTACCTCTTCATCCTCTACTTCTTCAACATTGCTGTGCTGGCCACCTACCTCCCTCAGGAAGCCCTGAAGCTCATCCCATTGCTCACGGGGCTGTTCGCCATCTCACGGTAAGCTCGCTCCCCTCCCGCATGGCGTAAGACCCCCCTCCCCAGGCTACGTTTAAATGGACCATGAGCTGAGAGCAATGAGTCTAAGCCCAGAGCTGAGCTAGGATCATGACGGGGAGGTGGGTTCTTTGGTCCTTCCATTAATTTCGTGCTGGGGGAACATATTGGCATGCCTGGAGTTCGCTCCTTCGTCCAGGGGACAGGAGAGCTTGGGTCCCGTCAATATTTAGCCAGGACTCGGAGATTAATACTGCTCCTCCCCCACTCATTTGGAAAGCACCAGGGGTCTTTAAAGACCACCGGAAGTCCAGCATAATGGTTTTAAGTCTCATCCAAAGATGGCGCGTCCATCAGCACAGCGCCCCCTAGTGCTGGGGGATTGGAGTCCATGCTGACTCCAAGGGGAGTGCGCCCCCTACTGGGTCACTCCCTCTGCTCACTGCAGGATAGCCCCACGCTAGGGAATAGGAGTCAGCACTGTGCCCCCTAGCTTCACGCTGGGGTGCTGGAGTCACCCTAACTCAGAGGGAAGAGTGTCACCGATTCCGTCACCCACCCAACTCCTTAGCACCACACTGCAGCAGTGGGACCAGTACCATGGCTTAGTTTGAGCCAGGGCTTGCTACGGCTGATCCCCAGCCCCTCTGGGCCTGGCAGTTCACAACCCCAGCACCTCTGGGCCTGGCAGTTCAGAGCCCCGGCCCCTTTGGGCCTGGCAGTTCACAGCCCTGGCACCTCTGGGCTTGCTGCATCTGTTATGAATGTAAAAAATTTGCTTGAGCCCAGCCCCTAAATCAGGGGTTCTCAAAGTTTTGTGCTGGTGACTCCTTTCACAGAGCAAACCTCTGAGTGCGGCCCCCCTCATACATTCAAAACACTTTAAAATATTTTTAATACCATTATAAATGCTGGAGGCAAAGTGGGGTTTGAGGTGGAGGCTGACAGCTTGTGACCCCCCAGGTAATAACCTTGTGACCTCCTGGGGGGTCCCCACCCCCAGTTTGAGAACCCCTGGTCTAAATGCTTAAGTCCCGGCACCTCTTTTGTTACAAATTAAGCACTGATCCCAAGGAGAGTTTCCCTCACTGAGGCACTGGTTTCCCCTAGCGCCACGCTGGCGTCCGTACTGACGCGAAGGGAGGAGCGCCTCTTAGCGAATGGGCCATCATACTCCCTGCCGCACCCTGGCTTTCCCCTGGAGGTCTTCCCTCCTGCCAGCTTTGACTCTGGGCAGCTGCGGGATGGCTGCCCATGAGTGGCACAAAGCCAAGACTCGGAGCATTAAACCAGCAACGTGGTCCCAAATCCGCCGGGGTCCACCAGCCCTGCCCTCGGGCAGAGTGCTCCTCGGGCACCCGGGCCCTGTCTCCTGACACTCCCCCCCCGCTGCCTCTTCTCTTCCCCAGGCTGCTGTACTGGCTGGCTTACGCCATGGGTCGCTCTTTCCGCGGCTTCGGCTTCGGCCTGACCTTCCTGCCCCTGCTGACCATGCTCCTGTGGAACCTCTACAGCATGTTCATCCTGGAACCTGAGAACATGTTCGCCACCGCCGCCAACGGCAAGCAGGACACGCCGTCGGAGAAGCAGAGCCGAGCCGCAGCGCCCAAGCCGAGATACTGGGGGTAAAGGACGGGGCAAGGGGCTCGGATGCTTGGCAGCAGGGAGATGGATTTGATGGCGATGAACAGAGCCCGGATGGGGGGCTCGTCCGGGGCACCCATATTTCAGCGCGTGAGTGCCCTGATGCCCAATGGGCTGGTCTGCAGAAGCGCTGAGCAACCCCCAACTCCAGTCCCACCTGGCGCAGGCTCTGAATCCCAAGCCTTAAGTGCTGAAGTTAGTGGCCAAATACAGACCTGGGCATGGGCCCCTCTGTCCAAACATGGGCCCAACAGCGCCTCCTACTGGAATCAATCAAGCAATTGAATTCCACCAGCTAACCTAATCCGCTGGCTTCAAAGGGTTAATTCAGTCCTCCCTTTAACTTGATCCAGACCTCAACTAGCTATTTATATTCCAGTCGTCCTTTCTTCTGGCCACTCTAAGGCAGGTGCTCTTGGATAATTCCGAATTTCAAGGAGAAGAAAGATCCTTGCTCATAAAAGAGGACTTCACTGATAAGCCTCATTAACTGCACTGATAAAGACAGTGAGATCAGGCTCTTAGCTCAGTCGGAGTCAGGCTAACAGACTAGGGAGATGTCTATACGTGCTGCGCAGGTGAAGACGTTCTATGCGGGTGGGAGAGAGCTCTCAGTCGGCATAAAAACCCCACCTCTGTGAGTGGCAGAATCTGTGTCGGCGGGAGAAGCTCTCCCGTGGACATGGTGCTGTCTGCATGGGCGGGGGGCAGTTAGGTCAGTATGGCTGTTGCTCAGGAGTGTGGATTTTTCACATCCTGAGCGAGGTCGTTATACCAACACAGGTTGGTCGTGTAGATCTGGCCCAACTCCGAGTGTCACAGCTAAATTCAAGGTGGAACAGATTATTTAGCATAACATATTTCAAGGGACCATTCAAGGTGAAGTGGCCTAACAACACCCTTCCAGTCCTAGGGAGGAAAGGAATGGGGGGGAAGGAGTTATTAGTGGGGTTCAGCTTGTTCGCATGATCCATGAATCCAGCATCTCTCTTCAGTCCATGATTTTTATTGTCTAGCAAAGTTAACGGGCCGTGTCCCCTTGAATGGTCCTTTGAAATATGCATTAACTACTTCTGTTCCACCTTGTATTTAGCTGTGACACGGCTCCTCAGACTTGAAGAACTCTGTGCACCTGGGAAGCTGGTGTCTCTTACCAACAGAAGTTGGTCCAATACAAGATATTGCCTCGCGCACTTTGGGCTGGTCTACACTGGCGGGGGGGGTTTCGAACTAAGATACGCAACTTCAGCTACGCAAATAGCATAGCTGAAGTCGAAGTATCTTAGTTCAACTTACCTGGCCGTCCTCACGGCGGCGAGTCCACTGCTGCGGCGCCCCCGTCGACTGCACTTACTCCTCCTGCCGAGGTGGAGTACGGGCGTCGATTAGCAGATCGTTTTATCGCATCCAGACAAGACGCGATAAATCGATCCCCAATACATCGAACACTACCCACCGATCCTATAGACGTACCCTTTGTCTCTCTAGACTGGAATAAGCAGCCAGTGTTTTCACCCATTTTCCGGGGTGGGACTGGGTTTGACTCGTCCTTGTCAACAGGAACGTGTGCAGCAGCAAGGGCTCTTAGGCCAGACTGATGTATGGGCTTCCGGATTGTGTATTGATTTTGGCGGGGTGCGGCTGTCTCTGAGGCTAACAGCTGGGGCTATTTGCCTTTTGGTTGTGAACACTACAAGGCAAACAGTGGATGGAGGGCACAGGGGACATGCGGAATCATTAAAAAGCTTCCCCGGACAAGTGGAAGAACAAGTTTCATCAGTGGGCGGATCAGGATTGATTGGTATCGGGTCACTTTCTTTTACTGAACCCCGGGCTGGAGTGGGCATTACTTAAAGTCTTTTGCAACCATCATGCTGGGCCTAGTCCGTCCTGCTAGACTCCTCCCTACCCTGGGGAACAGGGTGAACTGTTTATTGTCCCTGTAGTCGTCTCAGAACTTCCCTAGTGGTTTCTGAAAATGTGAATCCACCCATGTTTTGTTTGCCTGCATATACATTCTTTCTTTTAACCTCTACAGCGCTAGGGCCAAATTAGCCAGTGGGGATGTGGTGAAGTCTGCATCACTTGAAGTCTTTAAATCAGGACTGGATAGCTGAGACAGAGATACTCTAGCTCGACCAGAAGCTATGGGCTTGCTGCAGGAAGCACTTGATGGTGTTTTCAGGCCTGGGTTATACAGGAGGTCAGGGTGGTCTAGTGGACTGCACTGGGACTCAGGAGATCTGGGTCCTACTCCTGCCTCTGCCACGGGCCTGTTGGGTGATCTTGGGCCAGTCGCGCCCCTGCTCTGTGTCTCAGTTTCCCCATCTGTAAAATGGGGATCATGCTCCTGACCTCTTTTGTAAAGCACTTTGAGATTGGCTGATGTACAGGGCCATAGAAAAGCTAGGGGTTATTATTAATATAGTTCTGGCTTTAAAAGTCTACGATTGACATCCTGGCACCTCCCAGGCAGCCAGGCCTCCATTAGCCATCACTCTTCTTCCAAAAAGCTCATTTGCAGAGAGCAGCACAGAGGGAGGTGTAAGGAAAAGGAGGCTTGGACTACACAGTTTTGCAGCATGGTGGCCCCTGACCAAGCAAAGCATCTGTGCACAGTCCCTTGTGCTGGCTGTCCTTGCTTCTGTCAGGAGTGATGTACCCTGGGGGCTGTGACAGGGACTGCTGCCAGCTAGGCGACAGGGAATTTGGGGGGTTCAATTCTGCTTTTTAACCTTCCAGTTTTACTCTTCACATCAGGCAACGTTTACTGTTTCTAAATAGATTTTTTTAATCTGATGGCTGTTGTGTTGTTTCGAGGGCGGAGAGTTATGGGTTTTTTTGTTTGGTTTGTTGTTTTTTCGGTTTTGGGAACCACTTTTGCTAAATACAGTGCAAGGTGTAAACCAGATCCATGTCCGAGTACTCAGCGTTCGGTACTGATTTTATCATCTTTGTGTTCAAAGCGCGTGAATAAAACCTTTCCCATGGGTTTCCCATCCCTCCGTGTTTTGCCCTTTAGGCTAGTTATGGCTTAGCAAAGAACATTACGTAAGATTTTCAAGAATGCCTCCTGATTGTGGCTGTCCACCTTGAAACACCATAAAGGGGTTATGTTCACAGCATATACACAGAAAAGTTACATAGAAACATAAAGTACTCTTGCTGGAAGGTTGCAACGTAACACAACTTTATGTCTTAGAATTCAGAACAATAACACACAAAAACAGAGAGAGAGAAAGCAGGCTGCTCCTTAAGGCAGCGAGGAACAGCTCACCCCACCTTGCTTTAAGACCGTTCTTTACCAACTCCTCTGCTCAAATACTTCACTCAAGACCCCTCTAGCCTGCAAGCAAACCCAGGAAAACCCTTTCACTTAAAGTGATAGTTTGTATTTTCAGCACTGTTTTCAATACACCACAAAAGGGACTTAATTTTCAGAGGGTACGTGCTCAGCGCCAGTCTTAAAAAACAAACAATGCTTTGGTGGTTTTTGGTAAGAGATGAGGTTGGGTCAAAAATTCTTATCCAATTGGATGGGGAAGTAGGTGGATGGGTCTTAGAAGAGTAAGTTGGAGAAGCTGGATGGAAATCAGAGAAGCAGAGGGAGTGGTTGTATTCAGGGCCAATGAGGAAGGGTGAAGTGAATCCATAGAGTTTTGAAAGACAGGAAACCTCATTCTAAACTGGAGCAAGATATGGACAGGAAGCCAAGTCAGATCAATGGAGGATGGTGATGAAACGGCCCAACATCCTGCAGTGACGGGGCATGCCAGTCGCAGCACGACGAAGCAGGGATTGAAGGCTATTCAAGTCGGATTGCAATAAGTGAGACGAGAAGTGATTATGCCACGAATGAGGCAGGTCTGGATTCTGGTAACATTCCAAACGCCACAGGCAGCAGAGAGAGAGCGTGGGAAGAGGCCAGAAGCGTAGGGTTGGAGGTGAACTCCCTTTATGTCTGGAGCTGGAGCAGATAAGGAAGGTGACAATGGAATCAGAGATCTAGGACAAAGTGGAGTTGCATCTATGGAGAATGCAATAGACAGACCACATCTGGTGAGGGAGACAAGTGGGTCAGGTACCAATCTTTGGTTCCGTTTGTACAGAGCACCATGGTCTCTTGCTCCATGATGGCTCCTGAGGTGCTATTGCAATAAATAATAACACCATCAAGAGAAGTTTGGGTGGAGAATCCTCCTACGAGGTGACCCTGCATTTTCCAAATCTGAAAGGCAGCCCAGAGATGGAAAACACCTGTTTGGACCCAGCTAGCCCATCCCCCAGCCAGGGGCGGCTCCAGGCACTAGCGCTCCAAGCGCGTGCCTGGGGTGGCAAGCCGCGGGAGGTGCTCTGCCGGCGCCGGGAGGGCGGCAGGCAGGCTGCCTTCGGCGGCTTGCCTGCCGAGGGTCCGCTGGTCCCGGGACCAGCGGAGCCTCCGTGCTTGGGGCGACAAAATGTCTAGAGCCGCCCCTGCCCCCAGCCCAGTGTAGTACATCCACCAGTCCTGAGTGTCCCATGCAATGTTCCCCCAGTGCCCTTTGGAGACCATTCCACGCCCTAAGAGGCCTCACCGTGGAGATGGACTCGGACTCGGAGGACTAGGACTCAGGCAGTGGGGGTTCACTTCCCCCTTCTGCTGACTGTTACAGCCTTCCTGTCTGCCCTTGGGTAAATCACTTCCCCACTGTAGGCCTCAGTTTCCCCAGCCTTTGTCTTGTCTATTTAAGCTATGGGTTTTTTGAGACAGGGGCTCCCTCTCACTGTGTGTACATACAGTTCCCAGCACAATGCAGCCACGATCTCAGTTGTAAACCGTAGTCACTACTGTAACATACAAAATAATCATGACAATCCGTTCCTTTTCTTAACTCTCTTTTCCCCCTGCTTACACCCTCCTGGATCCCCCTAACAAATCTCCATCCTCTGTGTTTACCCACTTCACACCCTTGCCAGCAGTTCTCCCATCTCCCGGGGTTAAAAGCTTAGACGAGGAATAATTCTGAGCGAGCCCAAACAACTGCAGAATTCCTGTTGAACTGGCTGGGGCCTGTTTTTGACCCAGTGACTCTTGATCTGTGATGCGGCTCAGCTTCCGTTCCCGTAACTGGTTAGATCTGGGTGAGCCAAGCAACACGGAAGAAACTCTCTGTGTGTGTGCGCGCGCTCATGCGCATGCCTGTGTGTGTGCACGGTACACCCTTGGTTGGGTGTGTCAAGAGGAGTGTATGGACCACTCAGGGTTCCTCATCCCTTTTTTCCTGGAACTCCTGCCATTTCTGTCTATCTTCAGTACTTCTGTGGCCCACATCCCTGGAATATCTGAGCACCTCGCCATCTTCAATGCAGTTATCCTCACAACACAGGACAGTGCTATTGCCCTCATGTTATAGATGGGGAAACTGAGGCACAGATAGATTAAGTGACTCACCCAAGGTCCTAGAGCAGGAAGTCAGTGGCAGACCCGAACTCTCTCAACTCTCAGACCCGCATATTAACCACCAGCCCATCCTTCCTCATCACAGCCTCTACCCCTGAGGGCTGGCTGTTTCCCAACATGTCTCTTATTTACTCATCAGGCCTAGTGCCAGCATGGACGAGAGCTAGAAAATAAGGAAGAAGCTGGGGGAGCAAGAGGGGAACTGCCCCTCCTTTGGCTTGTGTTAAAGGTACCATTAGCTTAACACCGTGCGGGAGGTTTTCGGGGGGTTTCTATTTATGCAGCACCGCAGGCATTGGTGGTGCTTTCCAGGCACATAAAAAGCAGGGGGTGAGATTCTGATCTCAGGGCTTGTGTACACTTGAAACATGACAATGGTGCTGCTGCAGCACGTACCTACCCTACGCCAACAGGAGGGGCTCCTACATCAACCTAGCGTGGTCAACGTGGGGACATATGCCAGCTTCACTATGTTACACACCTAATTTTGTAGTATAATCCATTGTAAAGCCAGTCACTGACTTCAATGGAGTAACTCACCAGCGTTACAGATCCGAATCTGTTCCTATGGTCATAGATTAAAGTGGAGCGACTCCAGTTTTACACCATCATAACTGAGCTCAGTATGGCCCTGGCTCCGCTGATTACGTGGGTTGACTCTAGATTTACTCTCAGTGTAACAGAGATCAGAGATGAGGCATGCATCCCATGAAGTGGGTTTTAGCCCACAAAAGTTTATGCTCAAATAAATGTGTTAGTCTCTAAGGTGCCACAAGGACTCCTCGTTATTTTTGGTGATACAGACGAACATGGCTATCCCTCTGAAAAGAGCACAGAGTCTGGCCCTGACTATTAAGTGGCGTGCCTGCAGATTGAAACCAGCCTAACTGAGCTCAGTGTGGCCCTCGCGCCACTAATTAAACGGAGTCAATCCAGATTGACACCAGCCTAACTGAGCTCAGTGTGGCCCTGACTTTATTGATTAAGCGGAGTGACTCCAGATTGACACCAGCCTGAGATCAGAGTCTGGCCTGTGGGTGTGACCGCACCTTTGCCCCGCCGCCCCCGCCCTTCCAAACCGATCAACCCTGCTCCGGCTCCACCCGCGCCCGGGGCTGCGGCCCGGCCGCTAACAATCCCCTCCCCGGCCCTGCCCCGCGAGCCGCTGCCGGGCCATGGCCGCCGAGCGCGGGCCCGGCCGCAGGAAGCCGTGTCCGCCCCGCAGCGCCCCCCGGAAGGCGGCCGGGCAGGGCCGGAGCCCCGGCCCCTGCGGTAAGGAGCCGCCGCGGGGCGAGGGCGGGCGGCGCCCCCGGGACAGCTCCCGCCGGCGGGCTGCGGAGCCAGGGGCCACCCGCGGGGGCTCGTCTCCTCCCAGGACCCCCCCCGCCAGCCCCGGGGACCCCCCCCCCCGCCAGCCCCACCGACCCTGCTCCCACCCCTGCCTGCCCCAGGGGAGCCTCCCCCCCCCCGCCAGCCCCACCGACCCTGCTCCCATCTCCTGCCTGCCCCAGGGGAGCCTCTCCCACCCCCAGGGGGCCCTGCTCCCACCCCTGCCTGCCCCAGGGGAGCCTCTCCCACCCCTGCCAGCCCCACGACCCGGTCCCACCCCCAGGGATCCTGCCTCTATCCCCGCCAGCCCCAGGGGGCCCTGCTCCCACTCCTGCCTGCCCCAGGGGAGCCTCCCCCACCCCTGCCAGCCCCACCGACCCGGTCCCACCCCCAGGGATCCTGCCTCTATCTCTGCCACCCCCAGGGGATCCTCCCCGCAGTGACCCTGCTCCCCCCCCCAGGGGACCCTGCTCCCCCCTCTGCCAGCCCCAGTGACCCTGCTCTCCCCTTTGCCAGCCCCAGGGGATCCTGCTCCCATCTCCTGCCTGCCCCACTGACCCTGGTCCCACCCCCAGGGACCCTCCCCCCACCCCTAGAGATCTTGCCCCTATTCCTGCCAGCCCTAAGGGACCTTACTCCCGTCTCCTGCCTGTCCCACCCCCAGGCTCCCTGCCCCCACTCCTGCCTGCCCCAGGGGACCTGCCTGCTAGACCCCAAGAACCCAGCAACCCTGCTCCCACCTCTGCCAACCCCAGAGACACCGGTCAGTTGGTCCCACCCCTGCCTGCCCCAGCAACCCTGGTCCCACCCACACCAGCATTGGGGACTCCCCTGGCAGCCCCAAGGACCCTGGACCCACCTCCTCCCCCCGCAAGCCCCAGTGACTCCCCTGCCAGCCTCAGAGGACCCTGCTCTCACCTAGGGGCCCTAGTCCTCCCCCCACAAGCCCAAGTGACCCCGCACAGCGACCCCCACAGACCCAGCAACCTTGGTCCCACCCCTGCCAGCCCCAGGGATGGCCCCCAACCAGCCCAAGGGGGACCTTTGTCCCATGCCTGCCATCGATAGGAGATCCGCCCTGCTAGCACCAGGGACCTTTGTCCCATCCCTTCCAGCTAAAGGGGATCCCCCTGCCAGTCCCAGGGACCCTCCTCCAGGGGACCCTCTGGGCCTCATCCCATCCCTACCAGCCCCAGGGGACCTTCTTCCTAAGACCTCTCCCATCCATACCAAATACCTCTGGTTTCAGCAGTGGAAGGTTCTTCCCTGTGATGAAACTGACACTTCCTGTCCCGAGGGGAATGGGGTTGCCAGGTTGGGGCCTGGTTGTGTGTGTTGTGGGGGAAGAGGCTAGATTTGTGGGCTACGGTGCCTGTGATCCAAACTGAAAGGTGTTGGGGAGGCTATTTTCTTTGTCCCCACTTGGGTTAATTATTGCTCGGTCAGTTCCGCTTGTAGATTACACATCTCAAATGCCCCTCAGTCACATCCCTTCTGGGACCACTGTGCAGCCCCTGATTTTGGCCTAGAGGTGTACAGGGGAAGGGAGCACCCACTTAACGGGCTGTGTTTTAGCCTCTGTGTTGAGGTGGAGCCGGAGAGGGGAGGTCTCTGTGGGTGGAGGGAGGAGACGGGTAGGGGTGCGTGTGGAAGGCCTTCTCTCACGCTTGGAGCAGCGAGTGAGTAACAGCAGCGCTAATTGTTTCAAGGACTATGGGGAAAATGTATTCAGCTGCATTGCTCTGGCTGGGGCTTGGGTCAATATTTACCTAGGCCTCTGTCTGTTTGCCGGCTGTTATTCCCATGGCACCAAGGATCCAATCCAGAGGCCATGAAAATCACTGGAAAGGCTCCCCTGGGGACCCCAGTGGGCTTTGGATCCAGCCCTGAGGGTGGCACTGAAGATCCTTGTGCTCCAGGGGGGAGTCAAAGAGGCCCAGCCCCTGACAGGATTGGGCCTGTGATCAAATAGAGATGGTATGTGGTCTGATTTTCAGAAGGCACTCAGCACCCTCCACACACACATGAAGTACGCGGGAGCTGGCAGCGCCCAGCGTCCCTAGGAATCAGGGCCTAGGTCACAAACAAACATAAATCGTAAAAACAAAGAAGCTCCTGTTCGTGCCTTTCATGCAGACATCTCAAATGTTAGTGAACAAAGCCTCCCCTTCCAGGGCTAGGTCAATACTCTCCCCATTGGACCGAGGGGGAAACCGAGGCACGAGGGAAGCGGTTCACCCAAGGCCATACAGCAAAGTCAGTGGCAGAGCTGCCAGCAGAACCCAGGCGTCCTACCTCTCAGTCCCCACTGCTCTGCTGCGGAGGGACTTGCCCACACATGGAGTTACTCGGGAATAGCTGTTTGCACTTTAAATTCACGCCCTATCTTAATCTGAATTAACTACGCTCTAAATCCCTTTACAGAGAGAATAGAGCCTGAGCCCCAGGCCCCACTGCTCTGATTAGTATATCCCGCTCCCTCCCAGGGGCAGGAATAGAATCCAAGAGTCCTGCCTCCCCGTCCCATGCTCTAACCCCTAGACCCCACTCCCTGTAGTGACAGGAACAGAACTCGGTTCACAAGCTTTTTGAGGCAGGAACTGTCTTTTTGTTGTGTCTGTGCAGTGCCTAGCACCATGGGGCAGGGGCCTTTAGACAGTACTTCAACACAAATAACCACACAGGCGTCCTAACGTCTAGCACCCCCCTTCTCTAACCACTAGTCCACCCTGCTTCTCAGAGGTAGGGATACCCACAGGTCCTGTCTCCCTTTGCCCCCCGCCAGGCAAGGAACCCAGGAGTCCTGACTTTAATCTCCTTGTCTCTCCCCGGAGCAGCTGCTGCCCCCTCCCCTTCCTCTCTAGGTGGGGGTCTTTAATAGGTTAGTGTCCCTTTGACCCGAGGCTTGGGCCTGAGAAAAATAAACCTGCTAGCCCGGCTGAAACGAGGCAGGTGGCTATTTCCCACTTAGCTCCCACATTGATTTCTTAAGGACCCTTGGTATTCTCTGTCTCCCTCCTTGTTTCCCCCCCCCGCCAGCAGCCTCCTTTGATTTCACGCCACACAGTCAGACAGAATAGTAGTAAGCAGGTAAACTGAGGTCCACCTGATGCTTATAAAAAATAATGCAGCTATCGCCATCATTTTCCAATGCCGGTCTCTCCCTCTCCCTAGATATCAGGCTGGCCCCATCCCAGCAGCTGGTGGGGCACTGGGCCTCCATTAACTTGGTTTCCAGTGTCGCCTCCCAACTGCCCCCCCAAGAAAGCATGGAGTCCTCCCAGGAGGACATTGCAGAAGCCAGGCCGACAGCTGCCAACCTGGAGCAGATCCTACCCCCGGAGGTGCCTTCAGCCGAGACCTTTAGCTGCGACCCAGCACCCTGCCCTCACCCATCCCTGGAGCACCAGGCAGGCCAGCTGGGGATGCTGTCCGGGGAGTATCTGCAGATGTGTTTAAGCAGCATGGGAGAGTCGTCTTTGCACAGCAACCTGGCGTCTGCCTTGCTACCTGCAGTACCTTCCTCAGACATTCCTTTGCTACCAGCCAGCACGCCCCCATCGCCTGGGGCCTCCTGCATGGGTGAGTCGTATCACGCCAGTTTGGATATCCTAGGCTTTGCTTCCCCATACAATCAGCCCAACCTTGCAGTTCAAGAAGCCTAGTCCCCGGGTTAGTCTTTAAGGCTACTGTGTGAGGCTGCAGGTTGTCTGAAATGCTAGCTGTAGGAGAGATGAGAACGGCTCCCATAATCGGTTGTTAACTCTGAAACCTACTGAGTGAAAAACCCATACATTGGCCTCGTTAGCTGTTTCACTGCTGATTGTTTCAGCAGTAAGAGCCAGCTAGTCTGGCATAGCGGGAGGAGTCTGATTACAGCACGGCCACTCCCTCCCACCCCGACAATGTTAGAGGTGTTCAGAGGGAGACAATGTGGCTGGAACTCGACAGAGGTAGGTTTTGTTCCTCACCTTTCCGCTGGTGGGCTGAGTGATCTTTAGGGCCCTCTTTATGCTGGTTTCCCCATTACACAGATGGGGCTAATGATCCCGACTCTCTTTTGTAAGAGGCTTTGAGCTGTAGGGATGGAAAGCGCTAGATAAAAGCGAGGGGTGGTTACTAAACAGACCTGGTTGCCATTCTTTCAGAAACCAACGCGGCAGTGGATCCCGAGACTGGAGAGTGGGCACTGGCCTAACCCTGCCCATCCCGCCCCTTTTCAGAGGACTGATCTCTTCCTGTGGCCGGCCACACCTCAGACCCGCGTCTCTCCTCCCTGCTGCCACGTCCTTCCGAGCTGGAGTAGCGACCCTCTGTTCAGCATCCCAGCGATACTCCCTACGTCAGGGATCTCGAACTCAAATCGCCACAAGGGCCACATGAGGACTAGTACATTGGTATTGAAGGCACCAACTGCAGCCTTAAAGCATTGAAACAAAATTCTATGGCTTCCAATCATGCCAACATTTGTTTTTCCAAAGGCTGGTTTGAGGCAGCTCTTTTTAAAAGAACCCAGCTAGCTGCTTTTTTTATATACACTTTAGAGAGACATCAGTGTTTGTCCTAGAAACACAGATCTCTCAGCCCCTCTGGTAAAAGTTAGTGGCCAAAGCCTCATCTAGGGTTCCATGCATTCCTTTGCAAGCATGTTATGCAAGCTGCAGGGTGAAGGGGTAACCTAGGGTTACAGGCCAGCAAGCCAGTGTTATGTAGAAGAGCTGTTCCTCCCTCTTAAAGAGGCATTTCATGGTCAGAAAAGAGAATGGGCACCTACCACAGCTGCAGAGGATTTTTTTTTTTTTGCCCACTAGACCCTGCCACGCATTTATTTTTCTTGTTCACGTGTCACTTGCAATGCACCAGCTGCAATGTTCTTGTCAAGGATGAGTGGTTCTCCCACAGGAGGTGGTGATGATAATGTGGGTCAATCCAATGCCAAGTGCCATCAACAGATGAGTTCCCCTTGACTGCAGAGGGCTGTGGATCGGGGCTTAAGAGAAAGCAAGTTGGGCTGTTGCATTTTTGTTAATGGGGGAAAAAAATAAAGGATCTTTTACTTTCGTAAGTCGCAGAACTTGGTTCAGTCACTTTGAACTATGTGGACCTTCTTGTATCAAAGGAGCAGAGCAAATTTAAAAAAAAATAATAATCAGGCTTTCTATCCTGCAGGAAATTCCAGTATTTCTGTATCTGTTTCCAGGCTGATTTGGGGGAAAACTGTCTCAAAACTTTTAATGAACATAAGAATGGTAATACTGGGTCAGAGCAATGGCCCATCTAGCTCAGTATCCTGTCCAAAGAGTGCTAAAAAAATTCCAATTTGCAAGTGTCTGATTGTTGGGGTTAAGACTAAGCTCTCCGCTTTCCTGAGAGGCTGCAATGACTGATAGGCGTTATAGTTCTGGGACTCATGCTTGCCTGTGGGTTCAGTTCACTGGTTAGACTACATTTCCCATGAACCACTGTAGCCTCATGCTGCTTGGTGCATCAGGGAAGACGTAGTCCAGGCAGCAGGCACCATGGTAGCTCAGGCAGACACAGATAGTGCTTAAATTTTCCTGCTGGAAAGTTGGTGAAACCCCATTCCCCGACAGGAAAGTGTTTCTTCCCACTGTTCTTCCAACCAGCCTGGAAAGAAAAAAAAAATCCAAACTGCATCAGGCTCCTGGTCTGGTCTCATCTGCAGGAGCAGCCAAAGAAAGATGAAGCCACCAGCAGCATGGAGTTCCTGCCTGACTCCTTCAGGCTTGCAGCCCTGCAGCATGAGGTTGGGGTTGCTTTAGCCCAGAATCGTAGATACAGAAACATCCCAAGGCTGGCAAGTTCAGCGCCAAAGCCTGCGAACGCTCAGCCCAAGCGTGCGGGGTTTGACCTGCAACGAACACCGGAGCTGAGCACCACATGATCCTGTCTTTTTAAGAATCATCCCGCTGGAGTCCTGAAGCGGAAAGTCCCACAGGTTAGATGCTCCATGTCTATAGCCCACCCAGGCTCCTGGGGTGAAGCCCTGGCTGCTGTGAAGTCAACATGAGTGGTGCCAGGTGACAGGATTTCCTCACTAGAGCACAGCTGCACCACACCGTCACAGCAATGTGTGAGGCCTACTGGGTGACCCTGAGCAAATCACTTCCCCGCTCTGTGCCTCAGTTCCCCTCCCTCCCCCCTTCAGTAGAGTGGAGATAATGACACTGAACTCCTTTGGTGAAGAGAGCTAGATAGCACTAGAGGTTATTACTGTTATTCAGAGACAAGCAGACAGTTGTCCCATTTTCATCTCAGACAGGGGCAGTGCCCTCCATGCTAAAGCTCTCCCTGCTCCCCTTTACACTGCTAGACCTGTGTGCAGTATATCACAGCCAGCCACTCCCCCCAGACAGCTGGAGGCATGGAGCCAGAATGGATCCCTTGTCATAAAGGCAAGAACCCTTTAGATTAGAAATGGGACTGGACCAGAAACACTCATTCAACCACCCGGGAGCTGTAGAGTTTGGATTCCAACACTGAGCCCCACCTCTACTTTAGGACCCTACCTAAGCTGATGTGACTGCTAACTCACCTGTTTCTCACGTCACATGGCAGCCAGGATAGCACTAAATAACGCTACAGAACAGCTGGCAAACATGCCTCGTCTGAGATCCAGAAGTACCAGCTGAGACACCAGTTCCCACAGGCCCACAGCCAGCAGTGAGGCCAGGCTCGGCTTGATTCGCCACTCTCCAGCATCTTGCTGTCACTTGCTAGGGGAGGGAGCTGACTCAGACATTGCTCTGTTAGCAACACCCATGTTATTGCACCATGATGGACATAGCTCAAACCCAGGCAGAGAGAGGATCTCTCTCTGCCTGGGTTTGAGCTGATGCTACTCTACTACCTTGCACCTTAAGCTATTTGGTAACCATTAAAAATGGTTCACAAACATATTGGTGTGACATATAGGAATTATTTCTTCCCCTGGGGAAATGCAACCAGTTCTGGGGCTGAACACTGTAGCAGAGCAACAGTAAAGAGTCATCCAGAATGGGGAGCAACATCCGCTGCCAACTGAGACTGGGGGGAGAAAGGTAAATTCCAGAGATTTGGAATTTGGCTGGGCCACTAACTTTAAACCGCTTCCCTTGTACCCAAAATGGCCTTGGGCAATTCACTTCATCTCTCCCCCGAGCAGCTACCCCTCCAGCAACACAATCCCACCTAGCCCCCAGCTGGGACACTGCATCAGACCACCACACCAATCCCTCTACGGGTCTGCCATGTAGGCACCAGCCAAGCCAGGTTCACCTGGGAGATCTTACAGGATTGGCTTTTTACTGTGACCCACTCAAGAGCCAGAAGCCCTCGATTGTAAAACTAGTTGGAAAAAAAATTAAAACAAGCTACCAGAGAGCTGGGACCCAATCAGCACTAGAGAAAAGAAACTAGGATTTGTTTCCCAGCCAATAGTGAAATCAGCAAAGACTTACTCCCTTTCAATAATTTGTACTAATCTCCACCATATCCCTGGTGGATGTTCCTGCAATGAAGCTGGAATGCCCCCTTTGACCACTGGGTCTTGCTGCCCACAATGGTCTGTCCCGGCTGAGCAGGACACATGAAAATTTATTTCAATCCGTGGGGCAGGGATGGTCTACTTTGTTCACACAGCAGCCAGCCTGGGGCGCCAGGCACCACTCGAACATACATTTACCACCAGCCTGGCCCTACGTATGTACAAAGCTACCAAAAGGGAGAGAGGTCTTAAAAAAATGTTCTTTAATTGGTCCAAAAGGCAGAACAAAAGATAGAAGCATCTGAAGAAAACCTGTCATCACCTCTCAAAACACCGAGTGAATTACATACCGCAGAGGGAGGGTGTTTGGTGAGATTTCAAGTAACACTTTCAGAGCTGGCTCCTCCGAGCAAACTCAGCAGAGTGAGAACAGGGGCGTAACAGCAATGGGACCTGGAACTTGCCAGCTGAGGGGAGTGCTTGACACTCCGAATTCAGAGCTTTCAGGCCAAGATTTTCAAAAAGGGACTGGTGATTTTTTGGGCACCCAACCTGAGGGACCTTAAAAGAGGCCCCGTTTTGCGGGCAGGGCCAAGCCCCGACCCTCTGACAAAAGAAAAAGATCTGGCCATTTTTAAGGGGACTCATGCTGGACACTTAACATTGACGCATCCCAACGTCATTAGTTCATGCTGAAAAGCCTCCGCCCTATTGGCGAAAGGCAACTTTTTAGCCGTCCCAGGTACAGTTAGAATTCACGGGCAGCAGATTGCTGCCCGCTCACCAGTGAGGCAGAGTGTTAGAACCGTGTGACACCATCTTCTCCCGCCAAGGAACTGGTGACGTTACAAAACACTCAAGTGGGTGGCACGTGCGGGGTGTAACTAGGTTGATCTGCTCACAAGCTGGCGATTTATACAGCAAAGGCACGTTGCCTTCTGTGACCCAGCCTCCGAGGGAGAAGACGACTAGTGGTTTCTCCTTTTTAAAAGAGACAGAAGATCATTTCTCCCAGTGGTGAACACGACCAACCCCCCCCCCGTCAAGCCACAATCCCTCGCTGGCTGGTTTAAAACAAGAGCAGCGATTAAAACCAGAAGCTGGGTAGCACCTTGCAAAGTGCGCTATGGGAAGGTTCTGTATTTGTGAACGCCGGGTCAGGTGCGCGGATGGGTGGAGTGAAGGGAGAAGCTAGACACTGGCCTAGAAACTGCTAATACTTCTGACCCCTTAAGTGAGGCATTTCTGAGGCAGGCCCTGCCGGATCCCAGCCCTGCCCTGGAATGATTCTAGAGCCCCCGAGGAGACCCTCTGTGCCAGATACCCCCTACAAGTCTTTTAGAAGCAGTAAGGGAGAAATGGATCAGTCCATCCTCGAGGCATCAGACAGCTGAGCAGCTATGAATACAGGGCGGGTCTCCTTCCCACCTCCCCCAGCCGAGTGCTGAAGAGCCAGGATCCAGGGTGCAGAGGTAGCACTGCAGATCATTGCACTATTCCCCTCTGAGCCGGGAGTGACGAGGGGTCAGGACTGTTGAGATAGAGAAGAGGACGCGCAACCGTGGCTGTTAATAAATAAGTTCCCAGGAGCAGCCACTTCAGGAGCCCGAGGGTCCGGTGAGAGAACCGTGGCCGGCGCTAGCTGTTTCTAAGTCCTGCCCACATCAGTCAGTTGATGGGCTCGTACTGGGAATGGCGCTTCCTCCGTGCGAACAGCACCACAAGGCCTCCCGCCAGCAGCAGCACCACAGGGGTGCCCAGGGCCACGGCCACGATGGCCATCACGAGGGGAGAGAAGGCGTCTTTCGGGGGCGTGCCGAAGCCGAGCAAGGCAGACCTGGGGGAGACAGGGAGCAAAGGAAGAGGCTAGTCAGCGATGAAGTGGCCGGTCTGGGCCAATCAGCCGAGTCCCATGGCCTCCTTCCTCCCCGCAATGGGGACAGAGGACAGCCTTGGGGCTAAGGCACTGGGCTTGGGAGACCCGGGTTCAAATCCTGCCTCTGCCCTGCAGGCCAGTCACTTCCCCTCTGAGCAGAGATAGTTGGGGGGAGTTTGAAGTAGCCCGTGGCAGAGGACACAGGAAGCTACTTGGAGGGCAGGGAAAAGTGGGGCTCAGTGACTGACCCTCCAAGCCACAGGCCTGTCGGGAGTGGGAGTGGGGCAGCAGCAGCAGGAAGCCAGAGGCTGTCAGCCAGGAGCTCTCCAGGGCAGGGGCTGCACCGTCCATGTACATGGGCAGCACCTAGCACTCTGCAGGGGTAGTGGGTAGAAGCCGGCGGGGAGATACCACTCAGACAGGCAGGGGGAGCAGAAGGAAGGTACCACTCACCAGCTCAGGTAGCCCTTCTCGGCGTAGACCTCCCCATCCTCGCCGCCGAAGGAGATATTGATGGCGGCGATGTGGTGGCTGCGGCCCAGGTCCTCCCCGAAGTAGGCATGCGCGATGCTGGGCCCTGGCAGCGTCCGGTTGGCTGTCTGCAGGGGGCGGTAGCGGCAGCGGATGGCGTTCTCCCGGCTGGCCTCCCTGGAGCCGTATGCCGTCGTCTTCCACTGGAAGAAGCTTGGGCCGATGCTGTTGTTGCGGGACTCGGACACCAGCTGGGCCATCTGCCCCCACCCAGAGAGAGCGCAACACGTTAAGAGGGCAGACAAAGCAAGGGCATGACGACCAACTGCTTTCACGCTGGAGCCGGGGAGCTGGGAGCCAGAACTCCTGGGGTCTGGCCCCAGCACTGGGAGGGAGCATGATCTAGTGGTTAGAGCGGGGACGGGGGTGAGAGCCAGGATTCCTTCCAGTGCCCAGGACAGAATCCAGAGAGCACATCCTGCTGGTCAAAGCTGAGCGCCAGGAGTCTCGACTCCTGGGTTTCTTTCCCAGCTCTGGCACTGACTCAGGCAAGTGACTTCACTTTCTCATGCCTGGATTTCTCCCATACAAGCAGGCTCCTAAGGGAAGTTTCAGAATAGCTCAGACAGGATGTAGAAGCCATAAACAAAACACCCTGGGAACAAATACTAGGTGAAGGGCCCTTTGCTAACCTTAACGTTTGAAGCTTAAGAATTAGATCAGCCTGGAAAGTCTCCATCAAAGACAAAAATTGCAACCCACCAAGCAACGTTTCTCAGGAAGTTTCGTTTTCCAGCCAACCTGGACTTAAATCTGTGTCTTCCCCTGCCAATATCACAACCTCTTCAGGTCATTAGGGCCACGAAGCACCAAGGGCCTCCACCTCTACCACTTGAGCTAAAGGAGGAACTCCACCCGCTGTCACTTGTAGTAGACTCTTACTCTCCATATATGTGTCAGCCATTAGAATGGGACACTCCCCCATCTCACCCCAACATGGGTCATATTCACTCCTACTCCAGCTTTTTCCCTTCCATTCTATTCTATATTAACTCCTAAATGGTGCCATTACTGAGGTAGCTGAGCTCCTAATCGGCATCTGTCTAGGCAGCCGGATGGCTTTCAGCACCATAGTGCCCCCTAGCCCTCACCTCAAAGATGGTGGGCGTGTACTCATCATCAATGGACCGCACAGATTGAAGCCTCTTGCGCCCGCCTTTCTCCTCCACCGTCACCACCTCCAGCATGAAGCGAGACCTGTTGCCGTGCGGGGCCACCTTGTCCATGATGAACTCCACCTTGGAGCTGTTGGCGGTGTGCAGGAGGCGAGGGAGGGGGCCGTCCCGGCCACCCTGCTCGTAGGCTGTCACCTGGAGGCAGAGGCATAGGAGAGGAATAGCACAGTCCAGTGGGCCAGGACTCAGAACTCATGGGGTCTGCTCCCAGCGATGCCACTGACCTGCTGGGTGGTCTTGGGCAAGTCACTTCCCCTCGTTATGCCTCAGTTTCCCCTCACACCCTCCCTTGTCCATTCAGGTTGTCAGCTCTTTCAGGCAGGGACTGCATCATGTCTGTGCAGCACCCAGCACTAGGTGGGTACCCAGTGCTACCATAACAAGTGTTACAGCAAGGATATGGGGGACTCATCATGACATCCCTTACAACTCCATATGCCCTACAGCGACCAGAAGGAGCCTACGGTGACGAAACTATGCCAGATTACCCAGCCCAGCAGCGTTACCATTGGAATAACAATGCACCTAAAGCCCTGGAGGATTCACCATCTCTTCCAGCCTTTAAGTCAAGCGTGGATGTCTTAGGGAGAACACTAGCTCCGCCAAAAGATATGGGCTGCACGCAGGAATTGCTTGGCAAGGTTCTCTGGCCTGTGTTATACAGGAGGTTCGACCAGAGCATCAGAATGGCCCCTTCTCGCCTTAATCTATGAATCCTACAAACCTTCTCCAAGCAGTCCTGGGGGCTTGGAGAAGGTCAGAGAACCATTGGGTCTTGCTAGGCCACTGGGGAACCAGCGAGGAGTGGCTCATCCTCCGGGGAACACTCTCATGCTACAGCACATGAGACTGGGAGCCAGGACTCCAGGGTTCTATTCCCAGAAGGATAGAATGGGGGTGGCTTCTGGCAGTCGGGAAGCAGGTCCCAACGCAGCCCCGCCTAACCATGGCCCTGCTGTAAGCTCAGGGAAGAGGCCCTGTCCCCTACTTGATCAGGAAGAGGCCAGGGGAAGGGGGAAGAATGCTGTTTGGGGAATGCAAACAGGACTGGGGAGCGGACCAGAGGACCAGCAGAGGACAGGGAGAGGGTCGACAGCAACAGAGGAGAGGCAGCTGAGAGGCTGGCGGGGGGCTGGAGGGGTGCATGGAGGGCGTGTAGCACATCTCCAATGGCACAGGCAGTAGAGCCAAGAAGGACCAAGGGGCCCAATCCTGAGCTCCTGGGAAGCCTCTCAACAGTTTCAGCGGGCACCCCCTTGGACGGCTAGTGGCAGACCCCTCTCCCGGGGCGGGCCGCCTCACCTGAAAGGAGATGGTGCCATTGCCAAAGGCCCTCCCGGGGTCCACCCCCTGGAACCTGGCCGTGAGGGCCGTCTGGTTCACGGTGCGGTTCACGCTCTGCCAGGAGAAGCCAGCCAGGTCGTAGGGGGGGTAGAACGGCTCCTCCTGCCCCTTGGAGAGGGCCGACGCGTTGGCCCCGTTGTACTCGAACACCTGGAAGCAGGAGGGAGAGGGGCCTCGGTTTGCATTGGACGAGACTTTAAACACCAGCTCCCCCCCGCACATGCACACTTGACCCCAGCCCCTTGGCAATGCAGGGCACCATGCCTGTTCCACATATTTCCCCTGACTACCGAGGGAGGCACCCTCCATTGCAAACCCCTCCCCCTCCTTTCATCCCACCTGCATGCTCACTGGGACTTGTGTCCCCTCCAGGAAGGAGCTGCCTCCTGCCAGAAATTTAAAGGCACAGCACACAGGCTAAGAGGCAGCCGAGTTTCTCCAACTTGCAACCACAGCAGGGTTCCCACCCCAAGGGAAGAGGTGGGCACCCCCTCCCCTGGTGGGGGGGGCAGATGGGGTTAGCACACTGGAGAAGGCTGCATAGGGACAGCCCCACATCAGGCAGCAAATGGGCATGAACAGAGGGCAGCCGGATGCCCTACGTGGCAGAGCCAGATGCCACCTTCTAGGACCAGCTGTGCCGGGAGCTAAGTAGGCGGCTCCTTCGGCTCTGACCCAGCCTCCCTCACCACCGCCACCCCTGACCTTGGTGAAGACAACAGCGGTGGAGTAGACGACGCTGCCGGGTGGCTCGATCCAGATGGCCCCGGCGGGGGAGGCCGAGAGGAGCTTGGTCCAGTTGACGCGCAGGGCGCTGCTCTCGCTCCGGGTGTAGAGCAGCAGCACGGTGGGTGCCCCGATGCTGCTCCACACGTAGTGCAGGGTGTCGTTCCGGCCCACGGCCCGCACGTGCAGGAGGTTGGCGGAGGAGCTGTTCGAGCCGGGGACAGCCTGCAGGGTCACCTGGGCGATGGGAGGCAGAGCGCGGGCAGGGCATTATTCACACACACAGACCATTCCTGAGCTCATTAGACTCCGCTCAGCACGTGCCCGGCTGGGCAGTGGCAGGACAAGTTTAGACCAGGATTGTCAGCCCTGGACTCCTTAGGGCCACTGGGGATCTGGAGCTCTGCATTATATTGGCCCATTAAGCTGCCTGTACCTGTCTGGGACCCTATTGCCACAGCATCTAGGCATGAGAAAGCCTTTGCTGCGAGGTAGCAAAAGTATCCACCATTTTACAGATGGGGGGAAACCGAGGCCCAGCGAGACTACGCGGCTTGCCTGCTATCACACAAGGAGTCTGGGGCTGAGTTGGGAACTGCGCCTAGGTCTCCCAAGCCAGAGGCTCGCCCCCAAACCACTAGACCATCCTTCCCCGGCAGACAGGGCTTCACTCCCTCTCCTCCTACAAGAATGACGTACAATTCCATAGTAACACACACAACTGCGTTTTGAATACAATAGACCCCACAGATACTAAACCCAGTAAAAGACGGTTTCTCCTAATTCCATCAGCTTTGCCCCAGATATCGTCAGTCGGGGGCACAAGGCTCCAAATATTAAGAGTTGGCAGAGACCCATCGAACCATCCAAGCCATCTAGACAGAGCTCCCATCATCGAGCAGTCTCTGGTTTTGTTGTGTGCTTTACTTCGGCCAAAGTATCTGACCAAAAAGGAGCAGAATTTCAATAACCAAGGGAAGGGAAGAACATAGATTTTCAATTTCTTTCTGATGCAGGGGAAATGGGAGAACTGAGAGGTTTGCTGCTGGTCTTGCTTCAATGCTCTGATTACACGGGACAGACGACAAACACTCCCCAGACATATCATAAAGCCTTGTTGAAACCCACAAAAAAGTTGTATGGCTTCAGCTATCCTGGGATAGCTGAAGCCATACAAGTGTGGAGGCGACATAGCAGTATAAATGGGATGATGTCTAACGACTCCTCTATGGGAAGGGAAAATAGGGGATACCAGTACAAGGCACCTCTACACCAGTAGAACTGCAGCCACACCGGGAGGGTTGTACTGGTATAACAATATTGCTAACAAAAAATATATATATCAAATAAGTTAAAATAAATCACACCCCTAACAGAGTTATATTGGGACAAGCACGGTGTTTCATAGACCCACAGAACCGTAGGGCGGGAGGGGATCTCAAGGGGTGATCTAATCCATCCCCACCCCCCAAGGCAGGACTAGGTAGAGCAGATCCAAGACGAGGTTTCCCTTCTTCCAAGCTCTATCGAACTAAAAAGGGAAGCCCCAAGAAGCCAGAGCACTTTGCAGAAGGAGAAGCCCCACAGTTGCTAGCCCGGAGCCTGCAGGCTTGGAAAGGAACCAGCTCAGCAGTTCCACTTCCTGCTTCGAAAGGGCATGTCAGGGAAAGACAGAAACTCTCTAAGCAAGAGTCATTCCCCCTGAGTCAGCAGGAGAGGCAGCCGGCTGGGAGAGCCGACTGCTGTTGACAACCAGGAGGGCGCTGGGAGGAGGGGGCTGATAGCTGGCCATCACAACGGGGTTATTCAGGAACTATATACAGGAACTAACATGCCCCAAGAACAGGACCTCCAGCCACGGGCAAGACACTTGCAGGACAAGCTCCCCCCAGCACTCACTGCCATACTGAGCTCATCTGCTGGGACCCCGACAGGGGTCTGCCCGAGCCAGTCACTCCCTATCCTCCCCCCACTGAGGACACCCCCTCAATTACTACTGAGCAGGCCCCCATGCGGTGCCATTAGCAAGGTTCTGAGCCCCCCCCCCCATTTCTTCAGGCTGCTTATTTGGGGCTGCCAAGCTACAGGCCTCTGGTTTATTTCACTCCCAGGCTCGTCCCTGGCCCAGCTGTAGGGAAGGATCATTAGCAGCAGTTGGGCCAGGGTAAGAATCCAGCTTCCTGGCGAGCCAGCGCCCGCCCCCCTTCCTCCCCAGAGCAGGGCAGCTTGTTCCCCTTATGGGACTCGGCGGAGGCTGCAGCAAGATGCCCACAAGCGGAAGGCAGGACAAGGCGATTGCACATTTGCACAGAGAGACCTCAGCCAACAACATCTGGGGAAGGGGGAATTGCAGGTAGAACTAATTGACTGAATCCGACCAGCCTGCAAAGCCAGGCACTGCAGATCCCCGCCTGCCCGGGCTCTGCCTAGGAGCCCCCCCCACCCGCAAGGCTGCGCGTCCCCCTCTTTGCACGGATGTCCCCGGGCTCAGACCCCGGACGCATGAAATTGCTGCAGCCACTCAACCTGCTCCTGCAGCAACCGAGCAAAGCCCCCAGCCGCCCCCCCGCCGCTCACCTTCCTGCGATAGCCCCCCGCGGCCCCCAGCAGGCAGGAGACGCCCCCCAGCAGCCACAGGCCGGGGAGCAGCAGCCAACTTCCCCGCAGCATCTTTGCTCCTGTGTTGCAACTCTCCCCTCACGTGCGCCTGCCCGGCTCGTCCCGCCTTAAAGGGGCAGGGCCGGCTTCTCTTAAAGGAGAGGACTGCTCTTAAAGGAGCCGCTGCCCGAAAAGAGGGGGGGTGGGGGGAAGTGGCTGTCCCCCCAGCTCGCTCACGTACAGGCTCAGTGACAGACATGAAGGTGGCAATTTTACAACAACAAAAAACAGACTCCAAAGCGAGACCGCTGAACTTGAGTTAATATGCAAATTAGATACAATTAACGTAGGTTTGAACAGAGACTGGGCATGGTTGGGCCATTACACTAATTGAATCTATTTCCTTGTGTTAAGTAGCCTCACACCTTCTATGGGTCATCTCGATTATCACTTCAGAAGTTCTGTTTTCTCCTACTGAGGGATAGCTCAGTGGTTTGAGCATTGGCCTGCTAAACCCAGGGTTATGAGTTCAATCCTTGAGGGGGCCATTTAGGGATCTGGGGCAAAAATTGGTCCTGCTAGTGAAGGCAGGGGGCTGGACTTGATGACTTCTCAAGGTCCCTTCCAGTTCTAGGAGATTGGTATATCTCCAATTATTACCTCATCTCAAGTGATTGGCCTCTTCCAGTTGGTATGGCTGCTTCTACCTTTCCATGTTCTCTGTATGTATAAATATCTTCTTGCTGTATGTTCCAGTCCATGCATCCGATGAAGTGGGCTGTAGCCCACAAAAGCTTATGCTCAAATAAATGTGTTGGTCTCTAAGGTGCTACAAGTGCTCCTGTTCTTTTCACATACAGTTAATGATCTCGGGTTTATTCGACATCTGTCATCCCAAAGCGCTTTGATACAGCTCGTTAGGGCCCCGAGCCTGGGCTCAGTCCACATGGGTGCAGCAGCCAGCCTGCCTCCCACAAGGCCCAAGATCCAGGCCTACACAAGTATGTCTACACTGCATTGTAAATCCGGGTCTGGGGACCCAAGCTCGTGGAGTGGGTGTTTCTAAGACTACACCTGAGCATCCGCACTGCCTTGTAAACCTGGACTTACAGTGGCTGGACCTGGGTCTCATGACTGTGCTACTGCATCCACACTGCACTGCACAGACCTCCTGACTCAGGTCTGCAGCTCGAGCTGCATCCACGCTGCAAAACGACAGGGCTCGGATCCGAGTCACTGCAGGGCTCGGGCTCTTGCTGATTGGAGTCAGACTGATTTGTTTGCAGAAGGAAGGGTGGGGGGCTTTGGCTCAAACCTGAGTCAGAGCCCAGCCTTACTGTGCCATGTAGACGTACCCTGTATATCTGCAGGGATCACTCCCCCTCTAGCTGAAATGCAGCCACCTCTGGGCTGGAACACCACAGCTGTGCCACATACAGGTGACAAAAGACAAACACACTGACCTTGCTGCCACGCATACATTCTGTTAAGATTTCCATGGCAGAAACTCAGTAGCTGCAGCACAAATAGAGGGTGAGCTGTGGTGCAGTTAATATGACCTTTATTGGGAGAGAAGGGAGGACTTAGTTTCTCTAACAACTTCCCACAAATACCCTTTTGATGGTCTCACATTACCATGACCTATTATGATGTATTACTGGCATTGCAGCAGCGCTTGGGAGCCTCCGCCCTGGAGTTTACCCCATGGTGCAAGGTGCTGTACAAACACAGAACAAAAACACCATCCCTGCCCAAACAGCTTCCAATCTAAGCATAAGGCAAGAGACCCCAGGTAAATACAGCCAGACAGGGGAGCACAAGGAAACAATGAGACAAGGTCACAGTGGTGGGCAGTGGTCTCAGGCCACCAGCCACCTATTCATTGTCAAGGCATAACAGCAAAGGAATCTCTGTCAATCAGCTTCTCTGTGGGAATGTGAGGGCTGTTCTATTCAGCACGGACAACACCATTTTGTCTGCACACACAAGTGGCCCCGATTTAACTGAAACTGATGCAAGCTAAACTGCTCTTAGCGAGCTGTGAACTGACTTAAGTATGTCCACATGGGCATTTGCATTGGTTTAGCTACATCGGTTTTAAGATTATAGTTAAATGGGTGCAACTTATGTCTGCTCTATTCTACAGAGGCTCTTATATCACACTCATCATCACCACAGTATCTGAGCGGCTTCCCTTAGTGCACTAAGCAACACGTGTAAGTAAGGCCTAAGTTCTGGTTGCAGGAACTTGGGCCTGGATCCTCAGAGGTAGTTGAGAAGATCTGGATGATTAAAACTAAAGTAATAGAAATGGGATGAAATTGAATAGTGCAAAGGCATGCGCTAGGAACTAACAACAAGAATAACTAGGAGCCAGCAATGTGATGCGGCTGCGAAAAGGGCTAATGCAGCCCTAGGAAGTATCAGGCGAGGTATTTCCAGTAGAGACAGGGAAGTGTTAGTACCATTAAACAAGGCCACGAGGAGACCTCATCTGGAATAGCGTGTGCAGTTCTGGTCTCCCATGTTTAAGAAAGATTAATTCAAGCTGGAGCAGGTGCAGAGAAGGGAAACTAGGATGATCTGAGGAGTGGAAAGCCTGCCTTATGAGACGAGACTCCAAGAGCTTGGCTTGTTCAGTCTAACCAAAAGAAGGCTGAGTGGAGATATGATTGCTCTCTATAAATACATCAGAGGGATAAATACCATGGAGGGAGAGGAGTTATCTAAGTTAAGACCAACATGGACACAACAACAAATGGATATAAACCGGCCATCAACAAGTTTCGGCTTGAATTTAGATGAAGGTTTCTAACCATCAGAGGAGTGAGGGTCTGGAACAGCCTCCCAAGAGGAGCAGTGGAGGAAAAAAACCTAATTGGCTTCAAGACTGAGCTTGGTAAGTTTATGGCGGGGATGCTGTGATGCGACTGCCTACAATGGTATGTAGCTGCTGCTAGCAGTCAGATCGGCTATCTCCAGTGGCTGGTGATGGAAAACAATTCTCTGTTGTAACTCAGAGCCCTCCCCATCTAGTGTCCCAAGTGTCTGGCTGGTGGGTCTTGCCTATATGCTCAGGGTCTAACTGATCCCCATATTTGGGGTGGAGGAGGAAGGAGGAATTTCCCCCTGCGTCAGATTGGCAGAGACCCTGGGTTTTTTCACCTCTCTCTGAAGCATGGGGCCCGGGTCACTTGCACATTTAAACTAGCGTAAATGGTGAATGCTCTGTAACTTGAAGTCTTTGAATCATGATTTGAAGATGTCAGTAACCGAGCCACAGGTAACAAGTCTATTACAGGAGTGGTTGGGTGACGTTCTGCGGCCTGCAAGGTACAGCAGGTCAGATTAGATGAACATGATGATCCCTTCTGGCTTTAAAGTCTGAGTCAATGGGGAAAAAAAGACAGTTTTAGCCCTGAGCAGCCTCCTCTCCCTCTGCTGCCTTTAACTTGGATCTTGTGTGCCCCATCCAAAGAAAAGTGAGCGAGAGAGAGAACGTATTAACCCTGCTGACAATGCAATTCCTCTTCTCTTGACGTGCTTCAAGCACAGTCACACATGCTGCTCAGAGACTTTGGCTGTAAGTGAAGGAGAAAGGGAGGTTTTAAGGTGAAATTTAAAGAAGGGAAGGGAGTCAGTCTTGGAAAAAAGAGGAGGGTTAGATGGATGGGAAAGCCCAAGAGCACCCTGCAACTGTGCAAAGGGGAGGTATAGAGGTGTGTGGAGATGGATTTGAGATTAAGGGGAGACAGAAAGAGGTCAGAGGTCTGGGTGGAGCAAGCCCATGGAGAGATGGGAATTAGATGTGGAAGTGGACAGGAGGCTCAGCTTCTTGCAGCTGGGAAATCCACCTGGAATATTCTGGACCCTCCCGTAGTTTAGAGATGTACGGTGTCAAATCCCTAAAGATGGGACCCAGAAAGCGGACGTCAGGCCCGGTCTGCTGTAAATACATTTGTATTGGCACAGCATGATCCAGCAACAGGTTGACACACTAAACACGGTAGCTAAGGAAGCACAGACCCCATCAGGTTGCTTGAGATTGAGTAAACCATCCAACAAGCATTAAATACACATACACCCACCCCCAGCAGGAAATACACCTCATATGGATTTGAAAATCATTTCAGAGACCCTGTAAATTGTGGGTAACGAGAGGGCACAGATCACAGCAACGGCATGGCCACGTAGCACAGGGAGCGGGTCAGGATGTGGTTCAGCGGGAGCAGTGAAGCCTAGCACGTGCAGTTCCTAAGCTGGTGGTATATACACGCATGGATGTGGTTGCAAGCATGGAATTCTTAGTCCCTGCCAGTGAAGTGCTGCTCCCTTAAAATACACTTATAGCTCCTCCCATTGGAGGATTTCAGAGCATGTTACAGGGAATATACTAAGCCTCAGAACCTCTACCACAATGGAAGTATTACCCCCTGGAGAAACTGAGGCACAGAAAAGTGAAGGGACTTACCCCAGATCACAAGTCTGTGGTAGAGTTGGGAATAGAACCCAGCAGCCCTGATTTCAGGATCCCTTTGCTCTAAAATGCAAACCATACCCCCGGCCTCTACAGTGGTGGATTGACATCAGTGTCACGCAAGCAGGAACGTGAGTTTTTTCAAATAAAAGCTCCAATCTAAGGTGGCTAGTTGAAGTTTCAGGTACTACACATCAACTTTCAGAAGGATAGCTGGGTTAGTGCGTATCAGCAAAAACAACGAGGAGTCCTTGTGGCACCTTAGAGACTAACACATTTATTTGGGCATAAACAATTATAATTTTCATATAGCCCACAAAAACTTATGCCCAAATAAATGTGTTATTCTCTTAGGTGCCACAAGGACTCCTCGTTTATACATCAACTTTGTTAACTATTTACATTCCAGGCAGCAGGTAATTAATTCCCCTTGGACTAATCCATTTTAGTGCAAGTGGGAGAAGGGGGCTCCCAAACCTCAAACAGCCCCATCTCCAGCATTCAGGCGAGGCAGACTTAATCTACCAGCTAGCCCCAGCCCTACTTCAGTAGCCAAGCTTTGGTGCTCACATGCAGGGTCAACGGGCAGAATGATCTCCCAGTTCAAAGAGGTGCGGCTCAGGGCACCACTCAAACCCAACGTCTCAGGGAACAAAGTGATAGGTGAGTGGAAGCCGATGGGGCAGAATTCTTCCTTACCTCCTTTTGGAGCTGCACCGTGAAGTTACTTAAGCCACAAGAGCCAAAGGAGGATGAATCTAAATACGTTCAAGGTATCAAAGGATTCAGTTAAACAATCGTAACACTGCCCTGTAATGACACCCTGAAGGAACAGTCTGGACTAGTCACTGCAGGGCAGAGATAAAGTTGAGTGTCTTTACCATAAAACGTTCAAATTTAAGTTTAACCTTCATCCTCAATTTCCGAGGTTTAGAATACTTGGCTCTGGGCTAATTGTGACATCTCTCTGAGGTCCTTTACCCCGATACTTATCCTCAGTCCTAACTTCATTTTAACAGACTTTTTTGTGTGTGGGGGGGGGAAAGAGAGAAGATATATGTGGGTTGAGATTTCCAGGTTCATGGGGAGTTAGAAACCCAATTCCCATTAAATTAAACGACAGTGGGCATCCAAATTCTAACCTTAAGATTTTAAATGTTATTTTGTGCCAGCGAAAGATGCCAGCCAGTGGCCAGTGCCCACCAAGGAACAGAAGATCTACCCCTCAGATGAGGGAGGGGGAACCAACTGAGAATGGCAAGAGCAACTCAAGGTTCCTGCCCTCCCTCGATGAACCTCAGCCCTAGAGAGCACAGATTTCCGTCTGCCTGGCCGGCTCTGAACTGCCAACACAGGAGCCATGGTCATTGGTGGTTCTGAAACAGACACGATGCCCTCAGTGCTGCTCGTAACGACCATATATAATAGTGTCTCTTTCAGACCCCTTTTGGGGTGGTCGGGGGGGACGGACACAATAGGTGTTAAAGCCCCCAAACCTCAGGGATCCCCCAAAGCCTGTCTTAGTTTTGCTTTTCCTCCACTCCCCATAGGGGATTTATTAGGCCAGCACTGGCATGGCTTCAATCATGGTTGCTAGTAACGGAAATTCTTAAGAAACAGCACAGTGGGATAGTCCAGTGGACCAGCACATCAGGCTAGCGAGTCACGTTAGATATGGACACAAGGGACCGAACAGGAGCGACACGTTTTATTGTTGAAGCAAACAGCAGAAGTTACAGTATATACTTAAATTAAGTGTCAGTGTCTCCAAACAGCACACGTGACGGCAGCCCGTTCCCCACAGTCATGGACCTTCCCTCCCACCCACTGACTTCAGACAAACTAATACTCAATACTCAGACTGTGTCCAGGCCCAGGCCGAGGAGATACAGCGGTAATTTTGTTAGGCTGTTTCCATACTGTAGTTCAAGGCGCATGGTTCCTCAATCTCCTCTTACTCCTGGGCTGCATCTGGAGCTCCAGTCGATCTGCTTTGACCATCACCCTTTTTCTTATGCCCCGAAACGATGTCATCGATACGGAGAAGGAGGACGGCAGTCTGGGGAGAAAAATCCCAGGGCCGGGTCAGGGAGAGGACGTGCTGCAGCTTGTGCACCTTGCTGAGATAGCCAGCGTTCGCTTAGGGCTTGCACGCGCTGTATTCCCACCAATTTAACTAATTTGATTCTTAAACCAATTTGAAGTGGTGTAAAAAAAAAAACCTGTGCTAAATCCAGGGGGGACCCCATTGAATGCTGCTCTGAATTACTGCAATGCCTGCTTTTAAATCTGATCAGCAGCCTTTGCTTTCAGTTCTTGGGAGTTTGTACATTTGTATCACAGAAGAACAACAGTCAACCCAAGCGCACACACTTCAATCCTGTTGAGTCCCAAAGTACTTCACACCTTACCGCAATGCAGCCACCTCTGCGGTGGAACATGGTAGCTGCTTTAACAGCAAACAGCAACACGACATGGTGGGAAGTACTGAAAATATTGAATCCTAGTGTAACTAGGTGGAAGGCTGGCTGGGAGACGAAGCTGATAGGGAAAATGTTTAAAGTTTTCTGGATATGTGCAGGAAGGGAGAGAGTAACTGGTTTAATCTACCACACACCACCAGTCTACTGAACGTTCAAATCTTAATCTGTGGGGGAGAGAGGAAAGGGTCGTTTGATCAAACCAATCGGTTAACCATGGGGCAGGACACAAAGTCCTACCAACTGGATCCCAGAGGTATGTTCTTTGACCTGGATTTCTCTGAGACTGTGGCAACACCCAGCCATAGATAGCACGGGCCACAATATCTACTGACCTTGTAGGTATGGAGACACAGTGGCAATTTCTTCCCTTCCCGCACACCATTTCCTGCTCTAGACACTCAAGCACAGAAGGTCAGCGACACACAATCACTCATCAGTTGCTTCCTTACCTCCACAGCTGTCTTGTAGGTCTGTAATTTGACAGCTAAAGGCTCCCAGATCCCCAGGTCCTTCATGTCCACTAGGGCTCCAGTCTCGCCATTTACTCCCCAAGTTTGACTGCCTTCCTGAGTGTGTTTTGCCTGTAATAAATTGGTAATAAGGTTTCAAACCAACCCACCTTTCTGGAGGAAATCTGAAACACTGATTCATTCAGTCAGTCTTCTATGCAAATAGCAAGGAACTGTTACGATTTTAAACATGTGTAAGTTTTAAAGGGACAGCCGTTTTATTTATATGGAGAACAGCACTCAAACTGCACTAAACACTAACTAGATTTAGAGTCACCAACCGAAGACAAATTAACTCACCAGCTTTGTTAGTAAGATCTGAAACTAAGTGTAAATAAAACTAAACATTTATTTCTAAATCTTCTATGTCATTTGCTTAATTTTGGCATATTCACTCAGTTTAGACTAGTCAGTTTCACTTTCAGGTTCTCATGCACTATACAAAGCTGCAATATCTGGGTACAAACATTGCAGAGAAATGCAAAATAATCTTCCATTGATTTAACGAACACAACTTGGAGATTGTCTGCATGTTTTGTAAAAAACTGTTACAAAGCTGAAATCTAGGTCCCCAACAATCTCACATGCTACCATTACCAAATGATCTTTCATGCTATTTCTACTCGCACAACTAGCTAGGATTTCCAAGATGAAAATATATTTTAGAACTGGAAAAAAAAAAAAAAAGAGGCTGATAGTAACTAGCTCTTTGGAGAAGTTTTTCTTGCCAGCTAGATTCCCATGGACTATACCCTTACTCTTAGTGAGGTCAGAATGCGAATGGTACTGGCTCCACAGTTCTGAATCAGTGTTCTTGGAATGACTTCCAGAGCCTGGGCGACCGCACGGTAGGGCCACTGCTCCACTCCTGTCATGACTTTAGACTTTTCTGTCAAAGCGTGAGAAACAGCCATCTCTGCAGCGCCCCCTCCTGGCACCAGCTGAGGATCTACTAGGACATTACGACACACCTGCATGGCATCCTGGAGGTTGCGTTCCACCTCCTGTGAAAAAAGAAAAAGGCAAAGGTGTGATAGATTTGCAGGTTTGCTCATTTAAAGCACAACAGCAGCATGCCAGAGGCTACAGAGCAGTCAGGACCAATATTAAATCTGCACCAATATGACATGGCTCCTGTTTACAGGAACACTCAATATTGCTTCAAGTTCTGATCTGAGGCAGCAAGGCTTGCAGGTTTAAGAAAGAGATTAGGCACCAGCAGATCTGTGTTCTACTCCCAAATCTGGGAGCCACCAAGTTAGTTCAGTATGTCTTAGATAAATCAGGTGATCATTATGGGTCTCATTTTACTTCTCTCTGCCAGATATGGGGTCAGGAAGGAATTTTCACTCCGATCAGACTGGCATGAATGCACCTTGGGGAGTGGGAGGGTTCCTTCCTCTGCACCATGGGGAGTGTTGGGTTCACCTGGGCATACTTCACCTATGCAATTTGCTGCCATTGCAGTGCCTTGGGCATTGGTGGCAACTTGTTCTCTCCTTATGCTATATCATTTTTGCCTCCTGAACACTGAAATGCTTTAGCCTAAAGTTTTTGGACTCAATACAGGGTGAAATTCAATGACCTGTGATATACAGGAAGTGAGACTAGATGATCTAAACAGTCCCTTCTGGCCTAAAACTCTATGAAACGATTTTAACATAAAAGATATATTTGAAAGATGTTTTAACATCCTTGATGTAAGGTGCTACACAGAAGAAGCTGTCATAGGTGAAGTGCTATTAAAGGCCACACAGATGTCCACTGGTCAATTGTTTACTCTGGGAAATATAGATTTTGCTTTTCCTATGCAGTGTTTAAGGCTGGAATTCCTTGTAAACCATCAACTCTCCCATTTTTCCAAACCATTTCACAATTGAGAGAGATCTGCTAGCAGTAAATTTTGTCACACAAGATGGCTCTGCCTGACAATGGAATGCTGCTGGCAGTCAGAAAGATGCTATGATGATGAATTAGTAAGCTTCTTTCCAGGGAACTCTGCCTCCTGGCATCAAGGGAAGGTCTATCATGCCATAACTTACTGCTAGGATTTCCTTGCTGGCTCCACGCAGCATGATAGTGCAGGCCTTAGGGTCTTTGCAATCTGTGATGAAGGTGAAATACTCATCTCCTATTTTCTTAACTTCAAAAAGCTTGGCTCCAGTTCCCACGTCCTCGTCACGCAGCTCGTCTGTGCGGCTCACAATGCGAGCTCCACAGGCCCTGCCACAAAGGAAAAAAACCAGAAATCCTTCGCTGTAGTTTGGGTTGCAGTAGAGTGGAGAGGCCCTACATGATCAGGGCCCCACTCTGCTGGGTGCGGTACAAATGTGTAGCACAGAGACAGTCCATGCCCTAAATGTCCAAACTAGTTCGTAAGCTGAAGTGCAACATGCGAATAAGTGAGAGTTGGGGGGAGGGACTGAGGTACCAGTGAGAGTCCTGCTGAAATCAACGGTGCTATGCATGTGTGTAAATACCACTCAACGCGAGTGAGGGCTGCGCAACGTGGCTCAACAATGAAGGTCTGTTCACCTGGCGATTCTGTTGTTGTCTGTTTTCCTCACCCTGCGGATGGCTGTAATGTTGGCTCTGATCAGGTAGTGCTGGGCCAAGTCTGAAACCAAGTTTGCACAGAAGTTATTTTACATGGAAGAGTCACCACAAAGACAGTTTCTACAGCTGATGATACGCAGGTTTGGTTTAAGGTTTATCACCACTCTGGAAACCTACCCCAAGGATTATGGAAAGAAAAGAACCTGGTGCTCAACACTTCTCCTAGACCAACAGCAAAGAAAAATGTTCCAGTGCTGCTTGGATAAAACTATGTTAGACATTCCAGACCCAGCTCCTCTATATTCTGCTAGGTTCTTGTTCCCAATAGTGTTAAATACATTACCAAACCATGGGTCAAACCCTGAGAAAAGTTAAGCATCCACAGAAGTCACTGGAATCACAGGATGCATAGTCTGTATAAGTATTGCAACATCTGACTGACTAACCAGTGGAATCGCAAGCTTCCCAATTAGCATCTGTACAGCAGGAGGGGGGTAGTTACCCTAAGCAAGCTACACATCCAGAAAAAATAACAAGTTGGAGGTTTATTTTTTACCCACCCACCCTGGCTGTCTACAGAGTGAGAGGGTCTTTAGCACTCCATAAATCTAAGAGCCTGCTTTAATATTTTCTCTCTGAAAGGCAATATTCAGAACTTGTTACCACTCTCGCACTTGTTAACACTAAAGTATCATGTTGAAACACAACTACAGTTATATTGGTCCATCACGCCACTTAAATCATATACATTACCAGAGATTCCTTTCTCTGTGATGATGAGATCTGGTTTGACCCTTATCAAGTCCTCACAGATCTGCTGAATGTATTCTTCCTCCATTTGCAGGATGCGTGCAAAGTCTTCCTCACGAGTAATTTCAATATCAGTCTGCATAGAAAGAGATTTAAGGGGGTTAGTCTCTTTCTCCAGGGTTTTAACATAAATACAATGCATGTCCCTTAGCTAAAACAATCATACTCCATTTTTCTTGTCCGTTCAACTGGTGCTAAGACAGACTGAACAGAGAAGAGGTGAAAGGAATCATTAGTACCCAATGAAAAGCTGTTGATCCGATGAGTAAGCCTTGGTGTAATGTCTTTCCATTAGTGTAGCACCAGAGTATTTCACTGTTAATTAGGATGGGAACATGTTTCTATGTATATTTTACTCATACTTGCAAGACTATGCAAGACTTGAGCTGCAAGAAACCCTCAAGAAGCAGAAGAGAACATTCAAAACGCCTTGCCCATTATGGCATCGTTGGCTCTTTTCACCAGTATCATACAAAGACCTGCAGACATCTTTACACAAGACCTGCCTTACCTGGCTCTCTCCTTTCTTGTACTCTAGCGAACAGTCCAGAAGCACAATGCGTGGATTCTTGATATAGCGACGCATCCTTGGGTGAGTTACGTCTTTGTTTACCATGATTCCACGCAAGACACAAGAGTCTTCGATTATGCCACCTGGAATCTGACAGACACATGCAGGGCATACGTGAGAGTTATCAAAGCAAATGAGAAGACAAGTAACTCTCCAGATGACTGGGAAACCGATACAAATTTGGCAGATTGTAATCTCTAGCACAAATTTATTTTTAACATAACAGCAAACAAACCAGTTTATACTTAAGGAGGAATTAGTTGCTTCCAACAAATTGTAAGGCCCTTTAGAAGGCTGAGGAGAGATTCCCAAAGGTATTTAGACACATAATAGGTTCCCACAATTTACAAAAGCGCCTACACAGATTGGGAACTGGACTCTCATTGATTCTCTATGGGAGTTAGGCACTGAACCTACTCAGGTCCTTTCATAAATCCCCCCAAGGAGCCTAAATATTGGTGTAAAGCTGGCCCCACTTGTCCTTAAGTTTTAGCCCTATTTCTTCACCATTCCTTTTGCACACTTTGTTTGACACACTGGCTTATTACCCCTTTTACAATCCCACAGTATTCTTGGAACCAACGTGTGGCTTCTAGTTTTGATTGCTGTCCTTTTCCACTACACTGTACAACAGGCTACGTTTCTACACTTGGATGCCTAATTTTAGACATCCGCTTTTGAAAACTGAATTCCAAAATAAGACTTCTCCTTTTCCAATAGTGCCTTTCAAACACATTAGCATCACCAGTCTCCTCTGAAGTAGTTATCCTCATCATACAGATCAGTAAACGGAGGCCCAAAGTGGTCATGTGACCTGCCCCAAGCCACACAACTCTGTGGCACAGCCAGTAGAACACGGGCACCCCAATGCTCTAGCCACTAGAGGATCAGTTCTCCACTCTACAAGGCTGAATGCTGGTTCCAATGCCTTTATTTTTAGAATTTAAGAATTACTTTATGAGAGCACAAGCCCATGAGTGTACGAGCAGAATGGAAAGCTCTCAGAAGTCTATCCCATGAATGTGTGTGTCTGTGCTTTTGAAATCAAATGAATGGGTTTAAAACTGTACTTCGTTTCAGTACTGAAAACAGAATGTGCACTCTGTCTTAACTACTTATGACTTGTTCTGGTCATGGTAGACCATACTAAGGTAACTACTGCAAGCTGGCCTAAACTGTTAGTACCTGAGAAGACACAGAAGGCACTACTTACATTCCATTATTTGTGATACTTTCTTGGAAGTCTGAAAAATCAGATATCCCCCTCTCCCATCAATATTACTTTTTTCCCATTTGGCAAACCTGGTTTCTAAAACCTTGAAATTAATTCCTTCCCCAACGCCATTCCCTTCACTATGCCACAGCATCAAAGAAGATGCACAAAGTATAATATATTCCCAAGGACTGAGTTCCTGTTGACTTCACAGCAGCAGAACACAAAGCCTTTCCCACAAGGTCCTACATTAATATTATTTAGTATTTACATTATTATAGCATGTAGTAGCCCCAGTAATGGAAGGGACCCCATTATGCTAGATGCTGTACACACACAGAGCACACATTGTAGCATCAGAAAATTGCTCTGCCATTAGCGAGAGAGATACAGAAAGAAGCGAGGGTCCAAAGCACACTTACCTTTTCTACTTTTGCATAATTCTTGATATCAATTTCCTTTCTGCCATTTTCCTCAAACTCCACAGTCTTGACAGCATCAAGAGCAATGCCGCAGGCCAAGTCAGACCAGTGGCTTATCGCCTTGGTGTTTATAGCGCTCTTTATTATATTCAGCATCATTTCTCTGTTGTTCACGTCAACTGGAGTGCTAGAGCAAAGAACAAACAGCACATGGGATATTATTCACAGTACAGAAGGAAAAGATTTAGTAAATAACCCAGTTCAGCTCTCTGAAATTGCAAGACTATTCCCTATAGGGAGTGATCTTCCCCACACTGAGAGATGGTTAAAGATCAGACATGCTTAGCAATAATCAAATTACTGTGGGTCTGCTCAGAGACACTAGCCCGGAGGTACCACCATTCAAATATCTATTCAATGTAGTATGATAATTAACAGACTGAAACACAGAAATACTCATCTATAACATCCTCCCTCCCAAATAGAGCCATGAGAACTAGGTTTACTTTATCACCGTTGACACTTGCTAACTTGTGTGGCTATACAAACTGATTTCTAGACCTCCCTCTGAGTTACACTTTGCTGGGCTGAATCACCAGTTTCATCTTTACCCAGAATTGCACAGAGAAATAACTCCAAATCCAACCAGCACTGCTCACCTGATTTTGTTCAGACTGCTGATCATATCATCCAGAGCTTTACGATATGCACCAATGATCACAGTTGGATGCATCTGCTGTTCTAGGAAGTGCTCGGCAACAGCCAACATCTCTCCAGCTAAACAAAAAACAAAGACAAGTTAGTGGGAACTGGTGGCACATCAAATAAGGGACACCTAAAGCATCTGCTACCTATTTCAGGAGCCTTGTAATCACCAACACATCTCTTCTATATTTAATCATGATCATTTGCTTAAACCAGAATATAAGCTCTTGAGGGCAGGGAATTGCCTTCAGCTAAAGACCAGCGGCAATGAGTCTCAGAGCCCAGGTCAACTGACTCAGGCTTGTGGTGCTTGCGCTGTGGGATGAAAAATAGCAGTGTAGACATCTGGGCTCAGAGGAAAGAAAATTTTAAGTGACTGCAATGCTTGGAGGCATACTGGGGGGGGGGGGGGGAGGGAGAGAGAGAGAAGGAGGTGCCCCTTAGATAGTAACTCCCCAGTGCCAAATCACAAAAAATTGGTGCACAAAAGCAAAATGCTCAGCCCTTAGCCATCCATCAATTCACATGGCAAGTTGTCCAAAATTTCCACTTTGCTTGCCAAAGACAGAAGCCAGTCTTAGACAAAGTGGCTCATAATTAATGAGACAGCATTTGTCAATATCTCACAAATAGAAGAGCATCAATGCGAATGTTAAAATGAATATCACTTTGCCATAGATGTATTAACCAAAACACAACAAACTTTAGCTGCAATCCCTCCTTGATTTAAAGCACGTCCTCACCAAGGATAATTACAGATGTGGTCCCATCTCCAACCTCTTCATCCTGAGTACGGCTGATCTCTATCATGGATTTCGCAGCTGGGTGCTGGACCTGAATCTGCAGGGAAGAAAACAAAATGGGAACACTTGGTCTAGAATGCAAGGTACTTGTTCACATTTAGTGGGATACTGTTTTTAAATACTATATAAGGGCTAGATATGATTATTTTCTAGAGTTGTCCAAATCACTGCAAATGTACATTGGCAACGTAATGTGGAAATCACCGAGTATCTGCTTAAGAAAAAGGTATCAAAACTGAAGACTCACTTCTCTAAGTATAGCATTGCCATCATTGGTCATCACAATTCCACCCATTGGATCCATAAGCATCTACATTAGAGAAGAGAAACAGTATATAGATTGATCTTTAAGATATATAGCATTTCTAAGCAGAGTCTAGTGCAAAGACTACAACAAAAGCTCTTACCTTCATCATAGCTCTTGGTCCCAAACATGTTCGGATAACGTCAGCAATGGTCTAAAATGAAAGAAAAATGAGGTGATGCAGGAGTTGTTCATAACTAATGCATGTTCTGCCTTTTTTTTTTTTAAGCAAAACTCATGAGGAGAGGAAGAGAAAATATCAAGCAATAAGCTACTAAGCTGAATGTTACAGTTTTTAATACCAAAAAGTGACTTATGTTAATATTTAGAGCGTGGGTGAGAGAAAAATTCAATCCTAGTCTGTATTGCCTTAGTTCGTTAACCTCTTATTACCAGACCTCTTCGGCACTAAGCATGAACTTTGTGTGTTAAAACTCAGTGACAATATATTCTAACTGACAGCATCAAGAGTTAAACATGAACAGGAAAGGTCTGAAACTCCTATTTCTAATATAACTATAATAGTACTAGTTAGGCAACATTTGACGTATACGTAGTAAGGAAAACATATATAGAGATGGGACTCACTTTAGTTTAAAGCCAGCTAGCGAGCTGGACAAAACTGTTGTCCTGCTCATGCATGATTTAATATTGTGATATTAATTGCTGAAAAAATGTAAGCAATCCTGAGGGTAGGAAGGCACTACGCATAGATATGCTAATACATAACTGTCCCTTGTGAAAAGTAAACACCTTCCGCCGAAACATCCAGAATTAGCCAGTGTCAGAGGTAAGATAATGAACTAGGTGGACCCTTGGCTATGAAGGTTGCGTCTTTGTGCATAGCCCCATGAAATGCTTCAATACATACATGCAATTAGTCAGTACTGAGGTAGCTATATACCAATAGACTAGAGTGTGATGGTACAGAGCGCCTTTTATATACGAGTTACCAGTACAAAACTCTTTACAAAGAAATAGATAGGATTTAAATAGCCATATATTATTACCTAGATATCACACATGAGGTTATGAATTCCTAGGCACACTGTGCATGTTGCAATAAGGATTAGGTGTGTGGTTTCTACTTTTGAACTGCATGTAAACAACACTGAAGAACTGAACTGATTCAGACTTTGTCTAATGTTTCAATTTTTGCCCTGTACTCTAAAATATGAGGCTACCCATTCTGATTCTAAACTATCTCCTTTTAATCCCTTGGGTCCAGCAGTCAGGGTTTCATTAACACACATTCAGTGCTTCAAAATTCTAAATGGGCTTGAATAATCCCTCCAAACTACACAGAAAATGCAGACCTTGTCATTAACATAAAGTGACCCAATGATTTTACAGTTCCTTGGATGAAGCAAGAGCAAGATTTAATTAGGCATGACAATAAGGCTTAAAGGTTAAAACAACAGCTGCCTCTACTCAGACATCAGACACGATATTTTAACGTAATCATCTTCTCAGACATCACCCCAAACTACTTGCTAAACAAGGTGTCACGGTTCAGATATATGCAGCATTCTGGATTAAAGTTTAATTTTTCTTCTACCCTTTTTTTTCCTTTTTTTAATTACTGTCATCACTAGAATAAAAAGTTTTTCTTTTCAATTGCACCTGTTATTTTAGCACAGCAAGGGAGTGACCGGCATTTCTTCATTTGAGATTTGTAAAGAAATATCAACAAGTGGACTATAAAGAAGTCAAAGGACCTGCTAAAAATGTTCCAAGCTCATTATGCTTTTGATTTCTAGTTCGCGAACGTACTTGGTAGCATAAAACAGTACCTTAGCAGCACTGATGTTTCCAATCTGAACCTTCCTTCCAGACTCACGTTTTGTATTCTGACCTTCAGAAAACAAAAAATAGCAACAGCATGAATATAACTGATCTTGTGAGCTCTTAATGGGAAATCCAATGCTGAGGAGGCAATACTGACAACATATCAACGATGCAATCTTACTCGTGCACATGAATTATGGAACCATGCATTTAAATAAGAGAGTACCCAAGAGGTACAGCCACCAAACTAAAACTATGCCAACTTCTCCTCTTAATTTAAAAGAATATTAAAAAATAGCAACATTAAAGATTTCTAAGGTCGTCTTCATTAATTAAGTCTCATGAGTAGAAAGTATGTTTTCAAATAAGGCAATATATAAGATGTCTTGACTTGTCACCAAAAGAGGGCCAATAGTACTGAAGATTCAAGCTAGTCAATATTCCTGAGAATCTACTACAAAATTGCTACATGGTAACTTTATGGTACTCTGAAAAATTACTATTTTAAGGAATTTCTCTACAGCACCATAGTAGGTAGAATAACATTATAAGTGTTAAGTTTCCATACTGCACCTCAATGACCCATAACCTGCCATACATAAAATAGTGTGTATTGATTATACCCATAACCGAGGCTAACACCCATATTAGGTGATCTTCTCCTGTCACAAGGGTCTGCCCCAAAGAAACCCCACCCATATTAAATGTGATGTCATTTATTTATTGCAAGCCCAGCTTGGATAAGCAAGGGATCCTTTTGTGGGGAGGGGGAGAAAACAAAAGTGGAGGAGGGATGGATAGCTCAGTGGTTTGAGCATTGGCCTACTAAACCCAGGGTTGTGAGTTCATTCCTTGAGGGGGCCACTTAGGGATCTGGGGCAAAATCAGTACTTGGTCCTGCCAGTGAAGGCAGGGGGCTGGACTCGATGAGCTTTCAAAGCCCCTTCCAGCTCTATGAGATAGATATATCCCCATATGAAAAGAGTGAAATAACAGGAAGGGAGGAGTGAAAACTCCCACCCCCAATATTGGGAGGGACTCCAAAAACAGAAATAAACTCCATACAAGAGGGCTACAAAAGAGAATCCCCAAATAATGGGGGGGGGGTTAGTAATGTGAGATGGGAACCCAAATAGGAAGAAATGCCAGTGTAGAGGACTACAAAGGGGTAAGGAGACCCCAAGGTGGGAGGGGAACATCCGAGGTACCTCATACAAGAGAGACCAAAATGGGAGAGCACCACCAATCTAGCGGGACACCCATGAGAAGAGAGAGGCTGTAAAACAAGAAAGGGGGAACCTAAATAGGGGGGGAATATTTAGGGGATAACCCCAAGGGTGGAGGAGAAAAGTGGGAGGTTACCCAACCTACAGGAGGAACAATGGAGACCCAAATGAGAAGACACCCCAATGAGAGGCAGTGACCCCAATGAGAGGGGCACTTGGGAGGGGGGGGGGACAATATGAGGGAAGATCCGAGGAAACTCGAAAAGGCAGCACCAGGCGCCAGAGAACTGACATGTGAGGTAATTTTGGGGGGGGGGGGTGGACACAAGGGAGGAACAAGAAGGAAATGGGGGGAGACCCGTGGGCTGGGGAGGGGCAGGGGCAGGGGCACGGTGAGAACCTGACAGGAAGGGCCCATGCGGGAGGGGCCCAGGGCTCGCGGGCGGGGGGGGTTATTGGGGACCCGGGGGGGGGCTGGAAGTTTCCAGGAGGCCCCGGGGGTGGGGGGCTACGAGAGACACAATCGGGGGCGCGGCCCCCCCCTTCACACTCACTGAGCACGAGCACGGGGCGTTGGCCCATCATCCTGGCGGCGGCGCGGAGCAGAGGACCCGGCGCGGAACCTTCTGGAGAGAGAGAGAGAGACACTCCGAACAACGCCGCTTCACCGCGCCGCGTGACACCCTACCCCAATGGCCGCCCGAGCCGAACGCCCAGCACCCAATAGGGATACAGGACCTCAAGTATAGGCCCCGCCCCCCTACACTTCACCAAAAGCTCGGTTGAGCGGTGACTCCCTGCGCATGGGGCCTCGATTGGAACCGCCGCTGTTGGGAGGGGAACAGGCAATAGTGCGCACGCGCCGCAAAGTCGGGAGACCGCGCCTGCGCGATTATTCGGATGAGGTGATTTCACACATGCGCAGTGCCCAGGGTCGTGGTGAGGCGCATGCGTACAAGCTCCGAGCAGCGGTTGGATGGACAGAGACGGGGAGCCCGGCCTGCGTCCGTCGCGCTCGGGTTTCGGCCATGCCGGCTGTAGAGGCGAGTGGGGAGGAGAGCAGAAGCCGTTAGGCAGCTGGCTCTCGCCGCTGTGGAGGACCCTAGGAGTCGTAGTCCCTTCCACCGAGGCATGCTGGGAATTGTAGTCCTAGCCAGCGGCTCCCTCACACTGGGGTATCATGGGAGTTGTAGTTTGTTAATGAGCCATGTTGGGCCATATGACCGATGTCCTACCGTGCACAACATGGGGCCTAGATGTAATTATCTTTGGGGGCCAGTGCTGTGTTGGATGCCACTCACTGACCACCTCACCCCAGCTCCCCTCCATACACAGTGCAGCCAGGACTTATGGAGCAAAAACAGCCCTGTAAGAATGAGTTCTTGCCTTGTAAATGTGTTTTTTTCTCTCTGTGTTAACATAACTATGAATCAGCCAACGCACATGTTGCCATAGTCCACTGTGGATGGAAAGAGAACTGTCTGGTTGTGTGCCAGAGGCCCTATACTGCTACAATCTAATGAAGATTCTCCTTTAGCCTCAAAGCAAAGGACCTGCGCATGTGGAGCGGAGGGTTTGAGCTCTAGCCACCTATTTATATGGTGTAAATCACCCATATAGCTGCTACTGTAAAGTTCCAAGTGGTCACAGCTTTGTTACGATATAACATCTCTTTGTATGTTCTAATTTTTCATTCTTTCTAACCACTACAGTTTAAAAAGAAAGAATACAGTATGTCTCTAGCTAGCACACACAGCCAAGAAGATAGTTACATTCTAGTCTGGGTCTTTCCAACCTTCTTCCTTTAAAATATTCCCTTGGATAACATAGCTCTTTCCTTTCCATAGGCACAAGCTCTGTTCCTCCTCAGATGGAGCCAGAAACAGATGCTCAGGAAGAAAAACAACACTGGAAGAGTATGTTGAATGCATTTCTATTTCAGACACAAGCCAACCTTTAAAGGCCAAATTGGAACTTCTGCAGCGAAATTGACATAAACGCTCCCCATGCCAAAACATAAGCTCTCTGGGGCAGGGTCCATCTTTTTGTTCTGTATTTGTACAGCTCCTGCCTCCATGAAATCCTGGTCCATGAGTGAGGCCCCTAGGTTCTATTGCAATGCAAATAATAAATAATATGCATACTGATTGTATTACAACTTCATACAATATAATTCCTGCTATGAGTATATGTAATTTGCATGGCATTAGGGTTATGCATTGGTGCTGCTGGCTGGGTTGAGGACACTGCTTTGAATACACACCACCACTGAAATGCAGCTAGCACTGGGCTGGATGATGACAGATACATAGCACAACAGAAGACGAGAAGGGGATATGGTAGCAAATCTTTGCTTGTACAGACAGTACTGTGAGGGTCTGATTCTGAAGGGTGCTGAGCGCTGAAGGGAGCGGAGAGTGCTCAGTACCTTATAGGAACAGATCCTTAACTTTCATGAAAAGCATATAGGAGAGTGTTGCCTAGTGATTAGAGCACTGGTCTAGGTCTGAGATGACCTGGGTTCTGTTCCCAGCTCTGCCAGGCCTGCTGGGTGACCTTAGGCCAGTCACTTCCTCTCCTTGTACCTCAGTTTCCCTATCTGTAAAATGGGGATAATATTACCCTCCTTTGTAAGCACTTTGAGATCTACTGATGATAAAATCAGGATTAGCGCTAAGGATTATTATAGCCCCATTGGACATCTCTGGCAGTATAAAGGGGCCCTAAATTATAAATTAGTTATACTCACAGTAGCGTCCCTTTGCACAGGCAGAGTAGTGTAAAGCAGTTTAGTGTCAATAAAGGCACTCAATGCAAAGATATCAGAGCAGCAGAAGAACTCTTCCTTCGGAGTCTTGTTATCCCATCAATATAAAAACTCACGGTAACAACAGTCGTTTCTTTTGCAGACACAGTGAGACGATCCACTCAAAGCCCACGTACGTATTTCCCCAATCTGGAATCCCCAATCTTTATACCTACTTTTACTGTAATGATTGTTACTTTAAGATTAGGTTTTTTTAACAATAGGACATCAAATAATCACAGACAACCAAAAAAAAGGGATATATATATAAAACTGTATTTTATCCATGGTATTCCTATACATTACCTGAGAGGCAGTATGATGTTGTGGCTAGAGCTCCTGACTGCACAATCAGAACTCCTGGGTTCCGATCCAGGCTCTGCTACCGACTTGCTGTGTGGCCTTGGGCAAATCGTGTCATCCTCTATGCCTCAATTTCCACTTCTGTAAAATTATCAGGAGTCCTCCCTCCATGGAGCTGGGGTAGGGATTAATTGGCTAATGTCTACAAAGCAGCATTAACAACTAAAGCCTGATTTTTCATCGCCCTGCATCTTTTGTCATCATTTTCACCAGTGCTGTAAAATGCTACTGGATCAGAATAGTGGTGTTTTGCACTAGTGTAAGTGACAAGGAATAGATCCATAATATGCTACATAGTAAGTCTGTTAGCCTAGTGGATGGACTGGGACTCGGGAGTTGGGTTCCACTCCTGGCTCTGTCCCCAACCTGCTGAGTGACCTTGGGCTTTGCCGCTCTGTGCCTCAGTTTCCACATCTGTAAAAGGGATAATGATACTTGCCTCCTTTGTAAAGTGCTTGGAGTCCTACTGAAGAAAAATGCTATACAAGAGCTAGGGATTATTAATCAATAGTGAAAAACATCCTTGTAATACAAAGCCTTTTTTTGATAGGAGAGGATCACTTCGAAGGCCCTTCCTCTTCTTTTAAGAAGCTATGTCCTGCCAAACCCTCCCCCAGCTTTCTTGAGCTTCCATCTTCCCAACGGAGGCCCAGCCCAGGTCTACCCTGTGCCCAGGCTTCAAGGAAAGGACAGAAAAAATTCAGTAAGTGTTGGAACCACCCCAGCTTTGGGAAGGGCGTGTTCTCTAGCGGTAAGGGGTAGGGGGCTAGGAGTCAGGACTTCTGGAGTTTATCCTGGTTCTGGGCAAGAGCAAGGGCTAGTGGTTAGGACAAGGCACTAGGACTCCTAGGATCTATTCCCAGGTCTGTGTGACCTTGGGCGAATCATTTCCCTGCTTGGCGCTTCAGTTTCCCCATTTGTAAAATGGGAATAATACCCCGTGCACTGGGCTGTGGCACAGCACAATGAGGTTCTGGGATGCAAGTCTCTGTAAACAGACAAAATTTCAATAGAATTACGAATCACTTAGCATTTGAGGAAGGGGGAAACCAAACAGCGCTTTGCTCCTTTTTTCTCCAGCCCCTGATCATCAGCCACAGGAATGCTACGGCCTACTGGAGTGCATGCACAACAACATCCAGATCCAAACCCAGATCGCTCTGGCACAATTGAGCATCCTGGAAGGCTTGCAGGAATCCATGAACTTGCTTCTGGCTAGCGAAGAGAAGAGGAAGGAGCAGAGAGACCAGGAGGGCCTGCAAAGCTGAGTCTCCTCCCCCACCTAACATATCCATAGGTTTGGTGGCTAGCTTTGATTCCCATAGTCTCATCCCTGCGGCCTCGTCTCCTTTGGGTTCACTCTGGCACTGGCTATCAAGTGTATAGCTACAGGATTGGGGTTTGTGTTACCATGACAACTGATAGGGCTCTGCTAGAGGTGCTGCTTGGAAGTAAAACTATTGTAAATACTTTCAGTGTGAGTTTTCCTGAGGGCTACTCTAATTTTTGCTCTGCCTCCAATAGCCCTTGCAATATGTTCCAGCCATGCCTCCTCCACTGGAGACAGGGAGCAGAGTGGATACAGAACCCTTATGCAAGCTCCATACCAGCTGGGGTGGCTCCTGTGCAGGGAGGATTCCCAGGGAGCTGGTTCTGCTCATTTTATGGTCCCTCTGCACTGCCAGAGCAGCACAAAGGGACCTGAGTGTGACTGACAGTCAGGTTCACCATCTCTCCCCAGCTGAGGCTTCCTCATTAGAAGCCAGTCATGATGCTGTGCTCTGTTATCTGCTTTGGCCTTGATTGTGTGTCTGCTGGCTGGATGCAAGAGGGCTGGTTGGTTCTCTGGCACCCTGCATCTTGTGTAGTCTTTTATATGTGTGCAGTGGGGGTGTTGCACACCTGCTTGGTACTGGTGTGAATGAATACATGAGGTAGAGGGCAATATGGGATGAGGCCCCATGTCTGTGCAACCATCTCGCCACTGCATTACAGCTGGGTAGTTCATTTCATCTGGGGATCCCAATGTTAATGAGAAGATTCCTCTCCACTTACCTCCCCTGGGACTTAAGTATCAGAGATGGAGAACATGGAGCATGGCCGAGGGGCCTGCTCTTTAAAAGTGCTGAGCACCCTCAGATCACACCACAGTGGAAGTAGGCAGCCAGCTGCCCCCATGAGTGGGCAAAACCCCTTCATCTTTTCCAGCCAGATCCAGTTAACAATGCTGGCAGGATCCTGCAGTGGCCTGTGTGGTCAGGTGCAAACCGAAAGACAAATACAATGTACTTACCGCCTGAGATTCTATTTTGATTAAATATAAAATTATAGAAAAAGGATACGCACACAGGTGGCTGCTCCCTTCCCTTAAGGCAGCACCATCCTCAACAGGAGTTGAAACAGGAGGAGCATTAGGTTTCTATGTTCCCCATCTAAAGCTCTATTGTGAGGCGAGGTTAGACGATCAGGGAGAGCGGCTGCTCAGAACTCTGGATGCAGAGGCCAGCTGCACTGGGCTTTGAACCCCATATGAACTCTGTTTAAGAATGATTCCAGCTAACTTGGCTTCAAACACCATCAGGAGCAGTGTGGTCCAGTGAAGAGAGGGCAGAGTTGTGGCATCTATTCCTAGCTGTACTGCATAACATTGGGTGTGTCCCCTGCCCCACTCTATGCCTCAGTTTCCCATCTATACAGTGGGGATAATAGTGCTGCCCTGCCACAGTAGGTGTGAGAAGAAATACACTAAGAACTGTGAGATGCTCAGCTACTGTAGTGATGGAGCCAGGCAAGTACCTTAGATAGACAACACCACAGATGGGGTTCTGCACATGCAAAAGGGACCCTACCAACCTATGGAATATGTGAACCAAATAATAATGGGAGAGAGAACTGAAGAGACCATGGAACACTAGCGGTTTCCCATCTGATGGGTGGAGTGAGGCACGGAGCCAGGGATGCACAGAGGTCTGAGGCTCGGGAGAGAAGCAGCTGCTCCGAAGCGGCTCCTGTACCCGAGGAGGGGAGACGGTGTAAACCCGAGCACCGGGGCAGTCAGGCCCTGCTGATGCACCCTTCAGGCACGTGCTTGGTAGCACGGCAGTCTCCGGGGACGGGCAGGCGGCGCTGCGAGCTCGGGAGTGTGCAGGAGGCCGAGCGCAGCGAGCTGCCGGCAAGCGAACCTCCCCCTTGCAACGCTCCGCGCGCCTGGATCCCGGGAGCCTCCTATTGGACACAGCCGGGCTGTGCGCAGGCGCGCTAAGCTCCCGCCGCGGCGGCGGCGCCGGAAGCGGACTCCAGTTCCCAGCGTGCCCCGGGGCAGAGGCGGGTTTCCGGGCGCTCAGTGCTGACTCTGGCTTCCGGTGCCGCAGGGCGAGCCGGGCCGCGGCGGTGAGCGGGGCCACGGGCGGGTTCTGGGTCGGGCCGGGGCCCCGGGGAGCCGTGCGGGTGTGGAGGGAAGGTGGGGTCGGGGGGGAACCAGGGGGTCCGGGGGATCCGGAGGGCAATGGGGGTTGGGGGGGTCTGAGGAGGGAAGGAGGTTTGCAGGGGAGCCCCGGGGGCGGTGGTTGCGGGGGGAGCCATGGGGTTGGGGGGATCCGGAGGGCAATGGGGGTTGGGGAGCCTGAGGGGGAAGGAAGGTTTGGAGGGGAGCCCAGAGGACGGTGGTTGGGGGGAGCTGTGCGGGTAGGGGGGAAGGGGGGGGGGTTGGAGGGGAGCCCAGGAGATGGTGGTTTGGGGGGGACGGTTTGGATGACCCAGAGGTGGGGGTTTGGGTGGGGAGGGCTGTGGAAGTACATAGGGGAGGTCTCTGACACGTCAGCGCTCCATGGAGGAAAGGCAGCTAGGGAAGTTCTCCAGGCAGCCTATAATCAGGCTGTGGGGTTCCTGACTTGCTGCCTGTTCTGGCTCCAGAAATGCCATGGAAATGGAGCCACGTGGCTGAGCGTAGCAGCCAGGCCCTAATGCTTCCTGGTAGAAAGAGCAGTGTGTGCCACAGAGACGGGGGACGTATACTCGGCATAAGGAAGCAATCATCTGTGGCTGCGGGAGGAGGTGGTGGGAAAAGACATGACTGTGCCCTGTACAGGGGCTGAGCAGGAGATGGGAGTGAAAGAGCCACTTTTGCATACTTTCATTTAAGGTAGATCACGGATTCTCCAGCCTTTTCATGCTGTTGTCCAATATGTGTTAGAATAGATGGATCTTTTCCCAGACCCAACCCCCTCACTACTTGATTATCAAAATATAATTTCACAAGCCCCTGGGAAGGGCTGTGTGATATAAGACCACTGTTTAGGAATCACTGTATTAGCCAATTACTCAAGACTTTGTTGTGGCTAGGGAAGACCATGGCGCTGTAGCCTCAAAAATCTCAGAACTACAGGATGAGAGGTTTCCTGAGAGACCTATGGACAGGCATTTATATTGGCTATGATTTCAGGCTAGGTCTGGTTATCTGCCATCAAAAGAGAGGATGGATACAGAAAGCCAAAGGGGTGGTAGGAGCTTAGTGGAGTGAGTGGGGTGTCAGATCATCAGGACAGAGCTCTCTCACTTTTTTTGTCTGGGAAGAAGAGGTTTGTGCCAGGGCTGAAGAAAAGGAGTGTGCACTTTGGAAGGGTCTGCAACCAAACAGCGTTTGGATGGGAGCGGACTGATGTTTGAATATCTGTGTGTGAGAGTAAAGATATGAAATATATGGGCCCTCAAGTTAACTTTGTCTTAAATAACATGTTCTCTATTCTACTGCTAACAGCTGATATTAAATTAATTACTTTAAAAAACAAATCTTTAAGCCATTTGTTTTTCTCTCATCTGAATATAGGCTAGTAATTTTCCAGGTCATTTCTAGTCAGTTGCAATTCTCAGGTGCTAACACAATGCTGCAGTGTTTGTTTGCAGACACTGCAGGGGAATGTTGTTGTGGTGTGTGTTAAATTGTTTCCACTGGATTTCAAAGGAGAAATAGCAGCAAGGTTTTGTCTGGTCTTAGATATGAGACAGTAGTGGGCCCTTGTTGCCTAGAAGGCCAACGGCATATTGGGCTGAATTAGTAGGAGCATTGCCAGGAGATTGGGGGAAGTGATTATTCCCCTCTATTTGGCACTGGTGAGGCCACACCTGGAGTATTGATCCAGTTTTGGTCCCCCCCACTACAAAAGGGATGTAGCGAGTCCAGCAGAGGGCAACAAAAATGATTAGGGGGCTGGGGCACGTGAATTAGGATTGGCTGAGGGAACTGGGGTTATTTAGTCTGCAGAAGAGAAGAGTGAGGGGGGATTTGATAGCAGCCTTCATCTACCTGAAGGGGGGTTGCAAAGAGGATTGCTTTCGTGTACGATGTTTGAAACCACGCAGCTGCCTGTGCTTCATAACACATTGCACTTATGTATCTATTCTGCTGTCTGCTATTGCCCCCTCCAGAAGGCCGCCACCTCCAATTTTTCCTCTTTAGAAACTTGGGCATTACCAGTGAATGTTTTCCCCTCGCAGATGAAGCTGTTAGCTCTTGCTGTGTTTGCCCTGCTGTCTGTTGCTCACAGCGAGGAGGGAGCCAGGCTACTCGCCTCTAAATCTCTGTTAAACAGATATGCGGTGGAGGGGAAGGACCTGACTCTGCAGTACAACATCTACAATGTTGGCTCCAGGTAAGGCTGGTCTGTGTTCTTGGTACCTATCAGATGCCTGGCTCTGAAGGACACGGAGTGTTAGAGGTGTGTCTCTGCGGTGTGTGTTCCCCTAGCTCGGGGAGGAGGGAGACATCTAGAGTAAAAGCCTTTCTCAAGCTCCTCCCAAATCCCCTCTGGGGGCAGGAGCGAATAGAGGGGAAGAATCTCTGTTCATAGATTATAAGTCCAGAAGGGTCCACTGTGGTCACCTAAGGTTTTCTGTTACCGCTGTTAAAATGACTCTTCTCACTGGAGTCCATAGGACTGTTGACTTGAGCAGGAGTAAAGTTGCAGAGTATGAGCCCCCTATCAGGCCCACTTGGGAAGGGGCATTATACGTGGCTTCCAGGGTGATGAGACTAAAGTGTGCAGGGGGTTTTTTGGAGTGTGGGAGAGGAATGTGATTCTGGAGGCTGTGAAAGGGTCTCAGTGGATTCCTGTGTATGGGAGCAAATCAGTGTTCATTGTGTTGCTGTTTTAGACTCCATGGCTTCTCTGTCTCTGTCTGTCTCTCTCTCTCTCTGTCTCCCTTCCGCCCGCAAAGCTCATGTCTAAGCTCTTACCAGGTTCTGGCACTCCACTCTCTAATCCCCCTGTTTCCCCTTTCCTCCCTGTTCCAGCCCTGGTCTCTGCCTTCCTCACGTGTGTCTTTGACTGCATCATCATCCACCGGTGTCCAAAATGCTGCAGTTGAAAATCACCTTCCTTTCCTGTCACTCGTATCCCCAATGCGGGGCTCCCCTCCTCATGTGCATAGACCTCCTCTGGCTTCCCGGGCTCTTTCCACAGCCAATTCCTTGTCCTCCACTTCATGGCTCCTCCCCGCTCTTCCGCCCCAGGTCCAGCTCGTCCTACTCGGCAGTCATTTCTCCTTGACGCCGTCTTCCTTCTACTCTCATCTTTGAGGCTTTTTACTCCAGATCAGCAGCTAGCACTGAACTTTCCCCTGATTGTGAACCAGCCTGTAGCATCATAGGGTTAGAAGGCACCGCCAGGATCATCTAGTCTAACCCCCAGTGGGACTCCCGCTAATGCATACCCCAGGCTCTGTTCATGACCCCTCTCTCTGTTGTGTTTAGTGCGGCTTTGGATGTGGAGTTGTCGGATGATTCTTTCCCCCCGGAAGATTTTGGCATTGTCTCTGGAATGCTTAACGTCAAGTGGGACAGGATTGCTCCGTATCTTTTTGTAGTTTGAAACAATCTCCCCTCATGCCATGTCCTGGGTCTGTTCTTGGGCTCCTCCTTGTCCCCTCTGATGCCCAAGGATACCAAGACACTTCCAACTCCGTGCATCATCCCTGAAATGCAAGCGCACCTGACTTCTGGCTAAGCTGCGAGGGCCAATCCCAATAAAGTGCCCTGGGATTGCGAGTGTCCTTGCAAACAAGAACTAGTTCTCGGGTCTCACAACACATGGCCGCCCCTCACATTAAATTGCATGGAACTCCATTCATCCGTCAGGGAAGGAGGAATAGATGAGTTGTCCCTGTAAGGGTCTGAATCTGTAGTTCAAGGTGGTTTTAAGATTTCAAACCTGCTGGTTAGACACCCCCCCTATGTTTTGAGTCTTGCACCCCCTGTCCCCTGGAACATAATGCAATTTGTTTCCTTAACTGTCTGCTACCCAGAGCCAGCAACGTATCTCACACTGTGGTCCTGAGGCCCCTCAAAGCTGGTTACTTCAACTTCACCTCAGCTACCATCACCTACCTGGCACAGGAGGGAGGGCAGGTTGTGGTGAGTGGCTACTACCTTCTTTGTGAACTGGATCATGTACAGGATCCTTATGGCAGATCTTACAGCAGAGCTGCACAGTGTGTGCTCCTAGACACAACCGTAGAGGGATGATAGATCGTCCCTCTCTCGTCTCATGTAGTGTTTGCCACGCAGCGTCTGCAATGCCAAGAACAGCGGGCAGATGCTATTTCTCTTCCCTCCATTTCAGGTTGGCTTCACCAGTGCTCCTGGGCAGGGAGGAATCCTGGCTCAGAGAGAGTTTGACAGGAGGTTTTCCCCTCACTTTGTAAGTACCATTAAACCAGTAATCCATTTTCTCACAGTGACTGTACAGTTGAAATCCGCGTTGGCCTTTTCTGTGTGCGTGAAAGCGGAAGCCCAGGCACTAAATTAAAAGCCACCTGGGAAGCAAGTTTTTGGGGCAACTTCTGCAAAATCTTGCAAGAAGAGTGAAAATTAATTCATCATGGGCCGTTAGACTCGCTTCTAGGAATGAGCCTGTGTTGTAGGGTTCGGATCAAAACGCTTGGGCGGTGGGGGCTCAGGTATGAGATGCTGGGAGTTCAGCTGTGGATAACCCGTCTCAACTCTACTTCTAATGGGTTTTCCCCTTCTGCTAGCTCGACTGGGCAGCTTTCGGAGTGATGACCCTTCCCTCCATCGGAATCCCTCTGCTGCTGTGGTACTCGAGCAAGAGAAAATACGATACCCCCAAGACCAAGAAGAACTGAGGAAAGCCAAATGCAGCCAGCCCCCAGAGCTCAGGAACCCCGCTTAGAATGACAGTGTACTCAGAGTAGCAGCAATCAACCCTCCAGATCAAGTGACTGGGCCACCAGTTCAGTGCTGGCAGGGGCAGGATTGGTATAATTCTTGTGGCCAGTCGCTTTCTTGAGGGTTTTCTTAACCCTTTCTCAGCAGGTCTGGAGCAAATACCTCTCCGGTTCTGTTGTAATTAAGCTCCAGCCGCTGTACAAGAACGCTAGTAACGCCCAAGGAGTGTGGGGCTGAGAGCCTTTCTGCAGCATCGGTGGCATCACCCCTGCTTGCCGAATGCCAGTCGTGTGTGGCCAGATCTCCACAATCCTCCTCGATCTTGGATCAGCCCATCACCCTCGCTCCTCAGCATTTTATGTTTCTTACAGCTGTCACTGAGAGGATTGATCAAGTGACGGTAACAGAGACCTCCTTTCTATGCAGGTTTATTAGTGCCATTCCCTCTCAGCCAAGCGGTGGCCTATGAACCCCCATAGAAAGATGCCTGCCCTAGAGAGAATGTTGGCTACGTTGTTATATTTTGGTGAGCAATTGACCGCCGTTTTTCTGATGACTCTGTTGAGACGTGTGTGACTGTACGCGCCAAGGGTTTTATAATAAAATGAACACCACAGAGTGAGTCTCTCTCTTCTCCTACCAGTAAGTCCCACAGTCAGACTGGTGGGTTTCAGGAGCCGTACCTAGAACTACAGTAAATCCAGTGGGTGTTGAGGCTCTGTCTGTATGCACCAGCAGCCGGCAGATCCAGCTGAAAGAGTATACCAAGCCCTTGTCTTCATTAGGATTAATGGTCTGTGTTTAACACATGTTAAAATCCTACTGAGGATCCAACCCTCCCTCCAGGGTCCCTTGCGAGCAGTTGCCACATGTTAGAACTAAAACTCAGTGTAGATGAGGCACGTTGAACACTCCACTTTTTTTAGACTAGACATTGCCAAAGAGCTTAAACTCTAAGAGACGGGATGGGAGAGAAACAGCCCTACCAAGGGTAAGTGACTTGCCCAAAGCTGCATGGCCAGGAATAGAACCCAGATGCTCGTAGCTCCCAGTCCAGTGCTGGGTGCTCAGTACCATGCTGGCTGACATGAAGCTTTGAAACACCTGGTGTCCAAAGCACAGCAGAATGTGTGGCACATAACACTGCACTCTCCCTGGGGAGTGGATTAGCTGGGATCAGTCTAGAGTAAAACCCCTTTACAGCCCTCAAGAGCTGAGAGAAAATTGAAGTGGGTCTGCTGTACCTGCTCAGCTCTCTGTACCTTTGTGTATTGGCCGCTGGCTTCTGATGAGTTTTGAGCTGCCCTGTCTAGGGTGCTGTCCTCTGGAGCCTAGCTTCCAGCAAAGGCAGGAGGCACCTGTGTTCCCAAACTGCTTGCTGTCTTCTTATAATGATAGAAGCTTTAGAGTAGGAGCCCCAGCAATGGGACTTATTTTTTTTTTCAAATGCAAAAGATTTTCATAAGTGAAAACCAGGCCCGGGAGGCTCCCCAGGCGGCCCTGCTGCCCTCTTGTGCTTCAGGTCCATATTGCAGCTTATCTGTGCCCTCCTGCAGTGAAGTGACTTCTTACAAGCCAGTTCTCTGAATTGCCTTTCTAGAGATGTCTGCCTTGATTTGGTGGTGGGGTGGGCCCTGACTGGCCTTGGGCAGCGAGAATAGATGAATGTAAGCCAGGCAAACTACACCAGAGGTCCCCATTGGAGGAGATGGGTGTACATGACCTCAGGTGCGGGGGGAATAGAAGTGGGTGGTTTTTGGCAACCTCAGAAGAGAGTGCAGGGATTGGCCAGATCTAAGGCCCGTTCCCAAGGGCAGCGTGTAGTGGGCAGTTTGCCTTGTTGCTACTGCACAGCCTGTTCTCGGCAAAGAAGCCTTTGGTCTGCAGGGCTGTCAAACCAGCTCTAAATTCACACACGCGATTCAATTTAGTCTGCGCCAATTTCTTTCCACCTCCTTCCAAATGAGAATCGCAGAGAGCTTCATGGCCATTCATGAATTAAACCTTTCAGTCCCTCCCTCACTGGAATTAACCATCCCCATTTCACATATGGGGAAACTGAGGCATAGAAAGCGGATGTCACTTGCCTCAAGCACTCAGAGGGGGAAGAACTTGGGTCTCCTGCCTTCTAGCCCTGAACCTTCCCTATGTGCCCCATCATCTTTTCTCTGTCGACCAGGCTTCTGTGAACAGGACCCTGATGGGTGCTGCTAAAGTAGCTGCAGGATTATTATTTTTTTTGCCACTCAGAGCAAAGCGGTCTTGTTATCCAAGAATTCCGTGTCGGTGGCCCAAGCTCCCAGGCTCTGCTGGAAGCAAACACTGCAGCTTTGTCACAAGAACAATGTTTCCAAGGCAGGATTTCTCACCCCCTCGTCTCAACTGCTCGCTGCCGCCACCGGTTTCACCCTTTGTTTTGACTGAGGAGTGTTGCAGTTGGCAGGATCAAGGAAACCATTGATGCTAATACTGAACAAAGGAGCTCCGCTCCACGAAGGGTGTGCGGGGGGGGGGGGGGGGCTTAGAAGCTGAACTAACAGGTCTAACTGGTGCATCCCACTTCCCAGCATTAATGCTTTGTGCTGCCTTGCGTTGAGTGTCCCAAAACAAGGGAGCTTTCCTTGTGAGCCTTGGCTTTGGGAAGACTGTTACTCATCCTTTGCAGCTGCCTCTCCTGGTGATCTCTGGTAGGATGGATTGCAGGCAAACAGGTGAGAACCAACAGCTACACCTTGCACACATGTTGCTTTATTTGCTGCCTTTCAAGTTCTGTGGGGGGATGCTTAGAACAGCGGCTCTCAACATTTCCAGACGACTGTCCCCCTTTCAGGAGTCTGATTTGTCTTGCGTACCCCCAAGTTCCACCTCACTTAAAAACGACTTGCTTACAAAATCAGCCCTAAAAATACAACCGTGTCACAGCTCACTATTACAGAAAAAGGGCTTGCTGTCTCGTTTTTACCATAGCATTGTAAAATAAATCAATTGGAATATAAATCTTGTACTTAAGTTTCAGTGTGTAGTATATAGAGCAGTATAAAGTCACTGTATGAAATGTTAGTTTGTACTTGCTTCGCTAGCGCTTTTGCTGTAGCCTGTTGTAAAACTAGGCAAATATCTAAAGGAGTTGATGTACCTCCTGGAAGACCTCTGCGTCCCCATGCCCCTGATTGACAACCACTGGTTTAGAAGGACCTTGATAACGACTGGTCCTAGGAGGCTGGTCCTGTCTGATCTGTGTAACCTTTGTCTGCGGGGCTGTCAGGCCGGGACCTTACAATGGTAGCATTATTTATTGGTACCGTGGTAGCACCTAGGAGCCCCTGTCACCGATCGGGACCCCAGCGTGTGCAAGGTGCTGTACAACATGGAACAAAAAGATGATCCCTGCTCCCAAACTGTCTCACATTTAGAAAGACACAAGGTGGGCGAGGTCATCTTTTATTGGCCCAGCTGCTGTTGGTGAACAGAAGGGACTGGTGTGGCTATAACAATACTGCATACATCTAAAATGTGTGAATTTCCCAGCTCTCTCTACGTGGGGTAACAGTACAGTGTGCTTCCCAGGGCAGGAGCTTAGAGTTTTCTGCCCTCTTCCCTTCCCCCTCCCCAGGAGATGGGCGTTCTCCTCCTATAGACGGGAAAACTGAGTCTGCGTGCCCTGTATTTAGACTGTCACCTCGTGGACAGTCTGGTGCATTTGCTCACAATGAGATGGTTCTAAGAACAGATGCAGCCTAAATCTAAGGAGTTGTCTGTGGGACTAGCTGTAGGCTGTGCCTGGTCACTGGGGAGACGGGGGTTCACCCCTCACCCCATCTCTGAGGAAGGAAGGACTGGAGAGAAAATCGGGCACATGGGCTCTGTGGCGACTGCCCCCATCGATGGCCAATTGCAGTCATGGCAGCAGGACGCAGAGACTTAAGGGATGAAGGTGCCTTTCTCCACTAGGGGTCAGGCTTTCCCGGCTGCTGGATGCCAGCAGTTCCCAATGGTGTCCCTTGAAGTACTGGGTGCTCAGGTGCTAAAGCTTGAGGGAGACACACCAAGACCATTGTAGAGCTGGCCTGTGCCCGCCGTTCCCTTACACCTGCTCCAGGCTGGATTGAAAATGGATCCTGAGGCTGGAAGCCTCCACTGGCCTCTCCGCAGCTCTCCATGTGGTGGTGTGAATTCAACTGTGCTGTGGCTCCTCCGAAGCAGCGGGCGGGCCCGTCGTCCTTGCGCTGGGCCTGATTCTTACTGCAGCCCGCGGCTGGTACCGGCTCATCTTTGGAAACCTGCACAAAGGTCCCGGTGTCACCTGTTTGCTTAACAGGCTGTGGTCATGTTTACTGAACTAGCCAGAATATGGAAGAAAGGGCACGATCACAGACAGAGCCAAGGTACAAGCTCTGGGACCTGCTGGCAGCTCTTGCTCGGGAAACCTTTCATGCTAGATAAGGGCTAGCTGGATCAGTGCTAGAACTGTCTGAAGAGCAGCCAGATGCTGCAACGTGTGTGTGGTCAGTAGGGGGTGCTCGTCTCTCAAGTAATGTCCCTGTGCACCCCCAGGGCTGTGATGCGGGACCAGGGATGCTTAAAATGAACAAGGCCTTAATTGTTTGTGCATAGAACCCTCCAGGGGACTATTTTTAAATCTTGTTCCTGCTATTATGGCAGGATCCCAGTCCCGCTGCAGGGCTCTGCTTGCAAGCTTTAAAAACCTTCCTCCTAGCTTGGAAGGTTGGAAATTAAACTGGTGCATTAGTGGCCAGGGTAGGTTCCTCATTCCCCCTCTCCCCCAGGAGAGATCTAGTCCATCCAACAGCCCACCCCTATCCTGAAGGACCTAAGGCATTGAGCAGTTGGCCACGTGCATCCGCCACCTGGATGCATCTGGTCTGGTTGGGGGTCCACTACCATCCTCTATCCAGCCAGGCCTCTTCCGTCAGGCTCCACCCAGACATGGCTGGTACGTTGTCTTGCTCCCCATGCACCTGGCGTGCTTGGCGGCAGTCGAAGGGTTAACACACTGGCTCCCACAAGGCGAAGAAGGGACAGTCCCAGAGCTTGGAGCTGATTCGGAGGCAGGCGGTGGCTGGACCCACTGTTTGGAGAAGGCAGCATCCAGCAGCGTGTGGGCAGGGTGATGTCATGGAGGCCTGAGTCACCGCCGCAAAAGGTGTCACCTCCATTGTCCAGCCCTGCCCAAAGCCGCCTTATCACTGCTCCCGGTGGGGCCCCGGCTGGCTTGTGTGCACCCGCTGCAGCCCCGGACCTTCCCTGGGTCAGGCTGCGCGGAGCCTGCACCAGTGAGCTTTGGAGACTGCCACGGGGGCCTAACCACCCTGGCAGCCAGTGATAATTCGCCCTAGGTCTCCCGCGCCTTCCGCTGGAGGGTCTCAGCGCGCGTTGCCCACGCTCATGACTGAAGCCCCGCGCCCGGCCGGGGAGGTAGCTCAGTGTCACCCCCTCTCTGAGCTGCAGTTTCCCCAGCTGTGGACAGGTCACCCCCAGCGTCCTCCGGGGAGTAAGTGGCAGAGCTGGGAACAGCGGCCCGCTGCTCTTACCATTAGATCCCACTCTACCGCAGCCAGGAATTCAAGCCAGGAGTCCTGGCTTAGCCCCCTCCCGCTTTAACCACGAGGTCGCCTCCCTCTGCCTGCGTACCATGACAGGTGGGTGCTTGGTGCTCTGACCTCCCAGAGGAAGCCGTACTGGTTTGCAGATCTTGGCTCCCGGGAAGCCAATTTCCCATCTGCAGGGGGGAGCTGAGCTCCCCCAGACAAGCACCACCTTTGGGGAGCACTGGCAGCCGGGGTGGGGATGCAGATCTCAGTTGCCATCTGCAGGATGCTGCTCCCCGCCCCCGGCCCTTAGCACCATGCTGGGCTCTGTCTGCTCCCTTTCTGCAGCACCTCCTGTTCTCCCCAGGTCTCCCGTCCCCCCCGGATTAGCAAGGCCTGACTGAATCGCTGCTCTCGGCTGTGGGACTGTCGGGTTGGGTCTACGCAGCACGGAGACACCCGCGGCTGGCCTGTGCCAGCCGACTCGGGCTCGCGGGGCTGTCCCCCTGCTGTGTGGACCACGGCTCCAGGACCCTGCCAGGCGGGAGCCATTTCTCTGCGGGGCTCCTCTGTCTCTGCTGGGCCGGAAGAAGATCCCCTAGCATGTCACAGAGTGATCCTTGACATCCCAGGGGGGAGGCAGGTGACGGCGGCCCCCTTCTCACAGGTGGGGAAACTGAGGCACCCAGCCGGTAAAACCAGAGGCAGGATGAGACCTCAGGACTTCCCCATTCCCAGCCTCCTGCTCCAGGCTGCTTCCAAGGAAGCTTTTCTTTCTTTCTTTTCTTTTGTGGTCCAGGCTGCACCCTGGGTATTTTGCAGCCTTCAAAAGGCGGCCGCTTGCTGCTGAACCAAAGGTCCCCCCGCGGTGGCCGCCTCTGCCTCCTGGAGGAGCCCAGCGCCCGGGTGAGCCCCGCTGGGGCAGGGGCAGGCGAGAGGCAGGCGCTGGAGGAGGAGGATGCAGGCGGAGCTGGCCCCGAGGGTGAAGGGTTAACAGCGGGGAGGATCCGAAGCGCTGGGCGGGTCCCGGCTCTTTGATTCGGGGTGAGCGAGGAGACGGGGGAGGAACCTGCAAGTGGCGAAGAAGCGAGGCTGGAAGCGGGAGCTGCAGGAGGGGAGCGGGGTCCTGCCGGGGCATAGCGGATCCGCCACCCCGCAGCCCTCCCGGGGGAGCAGCCGCCCCCAGCCCAGCAGGTACGTTCCTGCCGCCGCTTTCCCCCCATCACCTGCAACAGGTGCCAGCCCGCCCGCCCCGACCCCTCCGGGGGCTGGGCCAGGTGCGTCTCTCCACCTGGGCTGGGGTCGCCCGGCGAGCTCCGGAGAATGGGCCGAGCCCTGCCCTGCCCCCCGGGCTCGGCCCCTGCCCTGCCCCCTGGGCTCGGTCTGTTGACGATCCTGTGGCTTCCTGGGTAACCTTTGCCCCGTGCTTTGGTGTTTAAAAAGGGCAAGGGAGAGGCGAGCTGGCAGCCGTCTCCGGGGCTAGTTAAAGCAGCGTCGTGGCATTAAGGTGGCTGCTCCCAGTACAGCTCTTCCCGCACGGTCAGGGGGACGAGCTACACCCGAGTACCTGCGTCCACACAGTCGGAAATCCCACCCCTACCGACAGAGCTGTGCCAGGACCAAGCCCAGACCTCTCGGTCTGTCCCAGCTCTGAATTCTACCACCTGAAGCCCCGGCTCTCCCTGCCCTCCAATTTTAGGTGTGGGGGTTAGGAGTGTGATTTTATTATCATCACTTATTTTATTTTACCGACACAGGCATGCTGCTAATAGCCCCTGCAGTTCGAATGAATGCTGCTTGGTGGAACCAGCAGAAGCTATTTGGGGACAAGCACTCTTATACCAGTGTAACTGTGTCCACACTAGAGTTTTCCCGTACAGGAGTAACTATACCTGATGAAACCCTCTAGCATAAGAAAGGCCTCAACAGATGTCAGATTTTTCTCCCATCTGGAGGGCTGGAGCGTGTGGCTGTGTTTAGTTATATTGAAAGTTTGGCTCAGCTTGGAAAAGTGACAGTGGAAATATGGCAGGTCTGCTTCTTGTGCGTTATCACTTTAGTGACAAATGACAATATAGTGCCATGAGCCCTGCAGAGCCAGCCTGGTTCTGGGTGCAGGAACTCCAGGGTATTCTACTTCACGCATGATCAATCAAATTGCTTCCTCTGTTCCCCTGGAGTCACACCTGGGGTGTTGTTGAGGGCAGAATTTGGGTGTTGAGGTGCAAGGTGGAAAGAATCCAAGTTCTGACTCTCAGATCCCCAGCTGGGTTTGCAGGGCTGGGTGCTTGGGGTGGGTGGGGGGAGAAAAGGAGAAGGGAGATCCCTTTGCTACAGAATCCTGGGAAGGTAATTTCATGGAGCCCACAACATCATTTTTTAGAACTGTCTTGGGGGGTGGGGGGAACCTGGCTCTGAACTCGCCCTAAGGGAAGCTGCCCCATCCCTTTTGCAAGTGATTCTCCTCTCAACCCATTTGCTTCTAATGGGTGCAAAGTGCTGGCTGAAAGGCCCCATACAAGTGCAAATCTGGGGCTGCTGGACCAAATTCATCCCTGCGTCACCTGGCTTCCCCGGAGTCATGGCGGGGATGCACTTTGGCCGAGGGTGTTTGAAGCACGTCTCCCCCTGCCCCAGTAATGCAGAGTATTGATCTTGGCTCCTTTCCTGAGGATGGCTTGCAGTCACAGCGTGAATCTGGTCTGAAGCGTGTTATTCAGTCCGGGGGGAGGGGGCTGCCAGCGTTGTAGCATAGAGCGCAGGGCCCCCACCCCTTGCATGTACAGGGGGGGGTGGCGGGGAGATGACTGGCCCGCATGAGATGAGCGGGCCGATCTCAGCACCCATTGTAGAAACAGCCCCGACAACCAAGAGGCCACCCAAGAGGCCATAGAGCCCAGAGCTAGACCTGGTTCAAGGTTTCAGTCGAAACAGGTTTCCAGCCGAAAAACGCCATTTTGACCGCGCTGAATTATTTTGCCGACTTGGATCCGTTTCGATGAACTGGCGTTCAGGAAACAAATTTGGAATTTCTTTGGGGAAAAATGCCGCAACGTGTTCGTTTCAAATGAAAAGTTTCCTCTTTTTTGGGCTCCAAAACGTCTTTGCCTTTTGAAATTCGCTTTCTGCTGTATAACTGTTGAAAACGGTCACATCAAAACGTTTCATTTCAATTGACCTAGAAGGATTTTTCCCCCCTGAAATTTCGTTACAGAAAAACTTCCGAATGTTTGGCTTTGGGGCCTGATTGAGGATGGAAAAAAATGTTAAGCTTGAAATATTTCACCGCATGGGCCCAACCAGTTCTACCTCCAATGGGCCATGGAGACGGAATTCCCCTCTCATCCCCCACGGTGTCCTTCTATGGTGGCAGTGAGACACCTTGGTCCATAGGTGGGCACCGTGCCCTGTCCTTACCTGGGCTGGGCCTGTTCTGTGGCTATTGGACTGGGCAGCCATCTATCCTGGATGGTTTAGACACAACAAATCCTGCATCTTGGCAGGGGATTAGACTAGATGACTCTTGCGGTCCCTTCTAACCCTCTGATTCTGTGACCTGGTCCATTGCCTAGTGGGGATCTTCACTGGGGATGGATTGGACGTCCCATGTCGGCAGGTTTTCGATCCCAGCCCAGCCCTCAATACGCTCAGGACCTGATCCAACATGTGCTGAAATCCAATGGAAAAACTTCAGCTGACTTCAGACTTGGGCTTTGGATCAGGGCCTTAATAAGATTTTGATCCCCTCCCACAGGAACTGGATTCTTTTCTTGCTAGCCTAAGCAGCGCCGAGGTTTGTACTTGGGGGAGGGGGGGGGGACTTTCCCCTAATCCTGAAAAGTCAGCACTGAAAGGAACATAAGAATTGCCAGACTGGATCAGACCCAAGGGGAGCCCTACAGCAGTGGATGTGAGATAATCTGCCCCCCAGCATCAGGTCTTATCCTGACCCCAAACAGAGCCTGGCTCAACCCCAAAGAGGTTTAATATCCCTTCCACTAGCCTAGCTCTGGGTAGTCATGCTAGCTGTATACATGTCCAAGCCCCTTTTGAGTCTTGCTGACTTCTTTGCCTTCGGAGTCATCCTGTGGCAATGAGGTCCACCGTCGAACTGCATACCGCACAGGGGACAGTATTTCCTTGTATCAGTTAGGAACTTGCCACCGGTTAATTCCACCTACTTGTTCCTATGTCAGGAGACAGGGAGGATCTGGATCCTGTGGGGGAAGGGGATTCCAGTGGCACCTCCCACGTGGGCCAATTTAGCAAGGTCTTACCCCTCATCTACCCCTGTTATGTTGTAAGGATAACAAAGCTGCTCATCAGTTGAGCCAGGAGCTGCGGCTCCAGTAACACGATCCACGAGCCTCTTTGTCACTCTGAGGCAGGTGGCTGTTGGAATTCTTTGCAAAACATAAACACAGGTTTTAAGAGGGCTGGGTGTTGATTTTAGCCCCATTCGTAAGTTACAACTGAGTCCACCACAATCCATTCCTTTCTGGGGGCCCCCCCGGGACTCAAATCCTTGCTGTGATCTGAGCTGTTCCGGGATGAATCTAGCAGGCAGCAAGATGCCTGGCTGAAAGAATGACCTGTAATAACCGGGGCAGATTCTAGAAGGAATGTGCAGGGATGTCTCCTGCTGTAGCACGAAGGCATGTCTTCCTGAACCCAGCATATAAACTCAGCCTGGAGCAACGAAGTTTTATAATGTCTGGCATTTAAAGCAGAAGAGATGTTTTCAGGATGTCCACGCACACTGTGTCGTGTTTGGATAGGGGTATGTTTCAGTCTGTGGGTGTGTCCAGGCATATAAGTGACTTACACTATCAAACAGTGTGTTCAGAGCCCTTGCTCTGCTCCACAGGACAGGATAAGAGTGTACTACAGCTACCAGCTGAGGGAGCTGCTCTCGCAGCTCAGGTGGTGTAGTCTTGTGCTTGAAGGTCTGGATTTCAAACTGCATCACTGAGCCCAGCGGGGACGGTGTGTCTGTGTGTGTTTGAATCTTTTGTGTACATGGGCGTGTTTATGTAGGGTCGGTGCATGCACCTGTCAAAGGTATTTTGGTGGATGGAGAGAATGTTGCCTAGGCTAGAAAAGGTGCCAGGCAGCGAGCTGGGAGTGTTGGACAGCTGGCTCCGAATGAGGGGCAGGATGGTGCAGTGGTTAGGGCTTGGAAGACATGGGGGTAAGTCCCAGCTCTGGGCCTCCATTCCCCATCTGTACAAGTGGAGCTAACAGCAGCTGCCCTGTGTCATGCGCTAAAGATCACGAGGTTCTGGGGCGGATGTGGGATGGGCCCTGGTTTCTCTCTTTGGGATCTTGGCCAGAGCCGCCCTGTTTTCACGCTGTTCCCTGCACGCTGGCACAGCTCCCACCTGCGCACGTTTCACTCCTGAGCAGCCAGACACTTCATGCCCCGATGCAGGGAGGGGAAGGAGCTGGTGGGGGCAGATTGTCTTGGATAAAATAATAATACCCAGCTGCTAGATGGTGCTTTCCATCAGTAAGGCTCCAAGTGCTTTCCCAAGTGGGTCAGTATGGTTAACCCCATTTTACAGATGGGGAAAATGAGGCAGAGGGAGGTGCAGTGACTTGCCCAAGATCACCCAGTAGGCTAAGGGCAGAGCTGGGACTAGAACCCAGGTCTGCTGAGTCCTGGTCCAGTGCTCTAGCCACTTGGACATGCTGCCTCCTCTTCCTTGATCCATTTTAAATGCACAGATTGACTCATTGGACAGGCAATGGCTTCTGTACCGGGATTGCTGGCTTGGTGAGGAGTAACTTGGGGTGCAGGAATAGATCCACATGAGTGGTGTATTTTCTGGGGTAGCAGCGTTTCCAGGAATGGCTTTGTTATTGAGGACCCCATACAAGCTACAGTGGGGTGCCCCCCCAAAATAATGTCCCAGTGCTGGAACAGGGGAACTGGATGCATATCTCACTAAGGCCCTAATCTGGACTCTCTCACTGTCGTTCCTGAGCACCTCACCTCTGTTTATCGTCACCACTCCCCTGTGAGGCAGGACTACTAGCCCCATTATACAGATGGGAAAATGGAGGCCCGAGCGGCTAAGTGACTTACCCAGGGTCACACAGGGAGTCTCTTGCAGAGCAAGGAATCGACCCCAGGATTTCCAGGTCCCAGGCCAGCCCTTCCCCTCCATCATCTATCCTGCCATGGAGCCCCCTAAAATCACTCTGTCTGACCCAGCCAATCCCACTGCTGCTGGGGTGGGGACGCAGCAGGGGATGTGTTTTAGGGGGCCACGGAGCTTTGAAGTGCCATGGGCTTATGGGTGAGTGTGTGTGAGGGGGCCCCCCGTTTGTGCCGATCCACAGCGGTTGTGAGTGTGGATTTCCCTATGCTCCCCTGCAGTGGTCACTGTGTTGCCAATTTAGTTGTTTTTCAGCCCCCCCTGTAAATTCGTACCCCCCCGCCCCATTTCAATTCCTGGCGAAAACACTAATCAGCCGCTCCCCTGACTCTGCATAGGGCTGACGCCGAGGTGTAGTCAGCGGTGCCTTTAGCAGTTACCAGATGCTCTTCTAGCCAGATCTGAGACTTCCACTGTAGCCCCACGGGCTTGGCTGGGTCCCTTGACGATTGGTGACTCAAGGCTCCGAGATCAGCAAACAGACTCTGCCACAAACAACCCACACCTTAGTGCCGTGTTTCCCGGGCAGGCAGGCAGGCCGGCCTTGTGCCCTGCAGGTCCAGTGCCCAGAAATGCGCAGCAGAGACGATGCAAACAGTAAAGGCAGAGGGATTTTTTTGTTTGTTTTTGCGGGGAGGGGGCTGGGAGGAATGGAAGAGGAAGAAGGGATGTCTACAGGGCAGAGGGGGAGCGGATACCATCGTGATCAGAGCCAGCAGGAAGAGAATTTAAGTGCCAGCGGGTGCCACCTGCTGTTGTCTGCACACCTTGGATTCCATTTGTTGTGCCAGTGTTTTGATGTGGCTTCTTGGTAGGTGACGCACGGCTGTGAATAGGACAGAATACCACACAGGCTGCTGCACCGAGCAGTTGCCCCCACTCCAGCTTTGGGTGAGATCCTGGGCAGAACACTCAGGTTTCTTTAAGCCCCACCTGTATGGGCAGAGGGGAGCATTGTTTAATGTCTCCTCCTGATCTATTATAATCAGTTTTGCGGTAACAGCCGGGAGCCGCAGTCATAGCCCAGCCCCCTGGGGTGCTAGGTGCTGTACAAACACAGAACAAAGCCACAATTCCTGCCCCAAAGAGCTTACAGTCCAACCTAACAGGACATGGCATTTATACAGGGCATAGGTTCTCAGCCTGGGGTTGGCAGAGAGAGGTCGGAGTCCTGACTGGCTGCTCATATTACTGAAAGGAAAGGGGGTCCTGGCTAGATCCTGGCAGGGTACGGGAGAGTTCTGATGCTGTGTTCTTGATATGAGAAAGGGTGAGAGCTGCTGGTCTGGTGCTGTGTGGACATTGATTCCTCTTTTCAGCTCCCTGAGAGGTGGGTCTGGGTTGTTCCCTCCATTTTACAGAAGGGTAAACTGAGGCACGGGGGAAGTGACTTGCCTGAGATGACACCCTGAGTCAGTGGCAGAATCCACAGTGGGGCCTCCTGGCCTGGCGCTCTAAGCCCTGGCCAGCATGCAAATCCCATGGACATCAGCGAGCACTGGAGGGCAGCGCCTCTTAGAGTCTTAGAGCTTGTATTTCTGTTCGGCGAGCCTCGCTTGGAGCACGAATCTGCCTTTCAAACAGCGGACTCTCCTGGGCCTGGGTCTGATTGGACACGGTTTGCTTCCCACTTGCTGGAAAGGGCTTTGCTGCTGCAATGTGACACGGGCATCTCCAGTGGAACAGACCTGCAAGTATTCCTGGGCCTCAGTTTCCTCACTTGTGAAACAGGGAAAGCAGCACTTCCCTACCGCGCAGCCTGTGGGGAGGATACACACAGGCTCGTGGGGTGCCCCCTGGCTAGATGCATTATTAATCTGTCCCTGCATAGGCTACCGGATGAGGGAGCTTGCTCTCTGCAACTGTACATGGCGTTAAGAGTACTGTTCTCATGATTCCAGCAAGGGGGTCTGGAGACCTGACAAGCCATGTGTTAGCCAATAGCCTGATAGAGGCGTGTTGCTCTGGGCACGTTATTTAACAGGAGAGAGTTAAATGCAGATCTACCTGCGTCCCTTGCCTTCCTCCACATCTGCTCTGCTCTCCTGCATGGTCTGGGGATGTTCCCGAGCAGGATTTATAAAGAGCCAAAGAAAAGGCAACCTGAACCCTTCAAGGCAATCCGTGCCACCCGCGAGCCCAGTGCAGGATGGGCTGGGAGTGATGAGGGCTAAGCCAGTTGCCCACCAGCCTGAAGTGCTTTGCTGCAGTTCAATCAGATCACTTTAAGAACGGATTTCAGCTGAATTAGTGCAACTTCTGTGTGGAGACAAAAATCGAGCCGCCAGGCCTGACTTCCACTCCCTCTGCCTTGTGCAACCACTCCGGTTCACGGTGAATGTAAAATGCAGCTAGATCTGGGTGTTTCCCACCCACTTTGTGTGAGGGTAAATGGTGGTCCCTACCGTCGCAATTGTATCCCAGCTCTTGTGATATTTAGTATTTTTTTTCCTTCAAGCCCCAACTCCTGGAGTCACGTGATTTGGGGAGAACATAAGAATGGCTGTACCGGGTCAGACCAAAGGTCCATCTAGCCCGGTATCCTGCCTACCGACAGTGGCCAATGCCAGATGCCCCAGAGGGAGTGAACCTAACAGGCAATGATTAAGTGATCTCTCTCCTGCCATCCATCTCCACCATCTGACAAACAGATGCTCGGGACACCATTCCTTACCCAGCCTGGCTAATAGCCATTAATGGACTTAACCACCATGAATTTATCCAGTTCTCTTTTAAACGCTGTTATAGTCCTAGCCCTCACAACCTCCTCAGGCAAGGAGTTCCACAAGTTGACTGTGCGCTGTGTGAAGAAGAACTTCCTTTTATTTGTTTTAAACCTCTGCTGCCTATTAGTCGCAGGGATTTGTTTAAAGTAAGTTTCTAGCTCTTGTGATTGCTGAGGGAAGCTGGACAACATGATCCCAACATGAAAGGCTCAGAGATCAGGAGGCAAAGGGGAAAAAAAAGAAGCCAAATTATTTATTTTTAAAAAATCTCATGATTTATCAGCTGATCCCATGATTGCATGGGGCTGATGCTGTTATGTAAATGACTCCATACAGTGCAGGGCAGTGGTGAAATCAGAACCTAGGGGTATGTCCTGGCTGATGTCATGGGGAATTTTGCCATTGATTTTAACAGGGTGAGAATTTCAGCACTAGTCCAGTGATTTAAAGAGTTCCCAGCACCTGCATCTCTTCAGACACGGTGCTTCCCATGTTCACATTCTTAACATTCCAAACGGTGCCCAGTAAGCAGGCTCGGAGGGGTTAGATTTATACTGGTAAATGTCAATAGACGTTGATTTTGCTGAACCCACACTAAAGAGAGGACAAACCATTTCCATCAATAACAATTGAAATTTCCAGCTAGGCAAAGCAGGAAAAATGCTGCTTGAGAGAGTTTAACTTAACCATAATACTTAGTCCTTCCACAAATGCAGGGCACTGGACTAGATGACCTTGCAAGGTCCTTTCTAGTCCTAGGATTCTGTGATTTTTTTGTGTGTATTTTCACGCTATGTGTATTGATGTTGACAGTTTGTGACTTACTGGTTACAAAGCTTTCATTTTTTATGTCTCGGCATCCCCTGTCATTCAATAATTGTCTGACACCTGCTCCCATAATTTCTGGCATCTGTGAACATTTAAATAGATCAAAATAGGGGGGAAAATGCATAAACCCCATAATTTTGCACAACTCTGAAAATGTAAATTGATAAAAATACACATTGATATTATCCGTTGACCTAACAATTGAATTCTGCCAAGCCTGCTAAAACAATTTTTATTAGGCTTTTTAAAAAAAATTCTTGGTCACTTTCTCATTATAAAACCATGGTCTCGAGAACAATAAGGATGTCCAGGAATCTCCCACATGTTATAAGGCTGCAACTCCATCAGGAGTGACTGGTGAGCTCAGAAATTGTCAGCACGATGCCGGAATGGCTTCCCCCTCTTCAGTTTGGGAGGCTTTGCTGAACGCCAGCGAGGGATGTGATCAGACAGTTAAAGCCCCTGATGTGGAAGCAGGACTCCTGTGTTTTGTTCCTGGCTCTGGAAGGGGCATAGGCGACTGGGAGTCCGGACGCCTGGGTTCTAATCTTGGCTCTGCAAGGGAAGTGTTTCCTACTGGTTAGAGCGAGTTTTGGCCATGTCCCGTTGAAACGGTTCGTTTTGATGTTTCCGAAATATTTCAATTTTGTTTTTCAGGCTGGAGTCACAGACTTGAGGGCGGGGGCGTTGCTGCCTGGGGAAGTGAGCGCTGGGTGACAGTGAGTGCTGGCGTGCCAAGGAGACGAGTTTGTTACAGCCCCCGCTAGGGTGGTTTGGTTGTGTAGCTCCTGCCATAGCAGCTCCTGCTTTCAGCGGTAGAGGGCCCCGGTGGGCACCATGCGCTCGCAAATGCTTCCCAGCTGAGGTTGCCCAGGTCATGGCATTCGCCTCCAGGTTCTCTTCCCTGCTGCTGCTGACGGGAGCCTGGCCCCTTCGGGGATGGGGACTGCAAGGAGTAGAACATGGGACTCCCCAGGCTGGATTAGATCTGGGGCGGGGGGGGGGTCCCATCGAGTCCCGCATCTCATCTCTGACAGTGGCCAGCACCAGCTGCGTCAGAGGAAGGTGCCGGATCCCTGCAGTAGCAGACAAGAACGTGGCTCAGGCCCAGAGGCCCTGTCCCAGCCCTCTCCTCGCTCTCCCCGAGATCAGTCCCAGCCTCCCAAATCCCTCTTCTCCACCCCTCCCCCACCCCCGGCATTTCTTTTTCTTTTCTTTTTCTTTTTGCCTGTTCCTCCCCCTCTCAGCAGCTTGGGTCTCAAGCCTGTTTACATTCCCCAGCAGCACACACAGCGCGTATGACGTGCTCGTCCGATCTCCTTTCTCCGAGTGTGAGGGTGAGTCCTGTTCTGGATTAAAGCTCGAAAGATGGGTTGGGCTGATGAGCTGTATTCATTCACTACCAAATACTTCTTCTAAAAGTACAGGCAGGATGCACGCAGGGCCGGGCAGGGCTGCCTCATCGTCAATTACGTGTTTGATCCATTTCAGAAGGAGGCCGCGTGTGGGCTGGGGGTAGGGTCCTGGGTGGGGAGTCAGGATTTGTGGGTTGTATTCCTGGCTCCAGGAGGGGTGTGGGGCCTGCCGGTTAGAGCAGGGGACTGGACGTCAGGACTCCTGGGTTCTGTTCGTAGCAGTGGCAGAGAAGTATTTGATTGGGAGGCAGGACTCCTGGATTCCCAGCTCTGCCACTGATTTTCTTGGGTGACCTTCAGCAAGTCACTTCCTCTCCCTTTGCCGGTCTCCCCATTCGTAAACCCCCCCCCCAACCTCACCCCCTACCAAAACAATACTCAATTCTCCCCCTGGGGAGCGGGTGAGAGAGAGGACATATCACAGAGGCCAGATGGTTGGTGGCTTAATGCACACCTGGAAGAAGCTCACTTGCTACTGTGAGGAGGAAGGTACTTGGATTGCAATCTCTTTGGGCGGGGGCTCTCATTTTGTTCTGTATTTGTACAGCGCCTGGCACCATGGGGTCCTGGGGCATGATTGGGGCTCCTAGATGCTCTGATAATTGAAAGAATAATTCATAAGAGAAGATATGAGACCGTCTGTAGAGTCTAGTAGAACAGAGACGTTGCCTCCCCACAAGGGAGTTTTGGGGTGGGGGGGCGCTAATCCAGTGCACTGAGCTCCTCAGATGGAAGGGGAAGGCTGATTTCTAGTCTCTCTCTCCTCATCTGAGCCACCCACCCTGCCTGGGTCATCAGCAGGGGACTGACTTCCCCTGCTTGAGCTAAAAGAGTTTGCTCCGCTCCCTGGCAGCAGTAGTAAGCCTTTATCCTCTAGCAGATCAGCTACTGGCTGGAGTGGGGACACACACGCACATAGCCAGTGGGTCATGCTAGCCCTGCAGGGGGAACTGTGGCCCCAGAAGGAGAATCTCATCGGGGGGGGGCACTTTGATTTGCTTTTCAGTCACTTCCCTGATTCTGGAGCTGTGGCTCTGAGATGGGCGCTGGCCTCTTGGAGTGGTTCCCTGGGGGAAAGGCTGGCCTGTCCTCACCCCCTGCCTCTCCCCACGCACCCCAGTGGGAATCCGGCTGTGTTGTGTACACTCCTCCAGGTTTCCATGGGAGCGCTTCCCGCCCTGCACCCTATCAGCTGACTGCCTCTCAGATCGGCTTCCTTTTCCCTTCTGCGCTAGATATTCCCACCCACCCCCGTTAGCTCCCGGCTGGCTCAGTCCAGCCTGCTGAGTGGTTAAATCGGTGCTGGGTCCACCCAAACTGCCCCTTCCCCAGGGCTCCTAGAGCCTCCTTCTCCAAGCCAGACTCTTCCTCTCCCTCCACACATGAGTCCTCGTTCGCCTCCTGCTCCCAGCCCAATGCTCCTGATTCTTCCCTAGCCTCCAGATTTGCCCAACGTTCCATACTGAATTGGTATCAGAGCTAGGAATAGAACTCAGGTGTCCTAGTGCTCTAACCACTAGACAACACCTAGAGCTGGGTATAGAACCCGGGCATCTCCCAGTCCCATCCGCTATCACACTACCTTGTTGTGAAAAGAGAGCTAAATTTCTCAGGAGTCCTGCCCCCTTTGTTCTAATCCCTACAGAGGCCACGCTCCCCTTCCGGAGTTGGGATGGAACCCAGGAGTCCTGGCTCCCAGCTTTAACCACTAGACACCACTCCCCTCCCAGAGCTGGGAAATGGATCCCAGGCTCCCTGTCCCCTCTTCTAACCACTAGCTCATGCTCCTCTCCCGGTTTTTTTTTTTTGCTCCATCGCTGTATATGGAAAATTGGTAACTGGCCCTAGGACAATTCAGCAAAGATCTGACAGCAGATAAAGGGCTGAAGGGGAGGAAAGTTCTTGTCAGCTGACTGTGCCTGGGCGCTCGAAAACAGGAAAGCAGCTGAGCTCATCCCGTTTGCCCCGGGGCGGTAGCGAGGAAGTTTGTATGTTGGGGAGAAAGAGGACGCCGCAGGCTGGCCACAAGCGTGGGGAGGCGTCAGTGCAGACAGAGACTGGAGCAGATCTCCGCAGGAGCAGGTGAAGAGGGGGAGTCTCTGGCAGCTAGAACAGAAGGATGGGGCTGATCACACATGCAGGAAAACGCAAGGTTTGGTCGGTGACTGAGCAGGGCTAATAGGCCTGGTGTTAAAGATGGTTGTAGGATGGGCAGCATGATCTGGTGGAGCGGGCACTGGGCTGAGCCTCAGGACTTCTGGGTTCTATGCCTGTCTCTGCCACTGACCTGCTGGGTGACCTTGGGCAAGTCCCTTCCCCTCTCTGTGCCTCAGTTTCCCTCCTGCCCTTTGTCTGTTTTAGATTGTGAGCTGTTCCAGGCAGGGCACGGTCTTTCACTGTGTGTCTGGTGCAGCATGTAGCACGTTGGGGCCTCTAGGTGCTACTGTAATCATAATATTGTAGCCAAGGGCCCGTCCATACTAGGGCTCCCAACATTGCAATGTCATTAACCTCCCACCCAACGTGGGTCATCAACAGGGTGTGACCAAGGATCTGCAGCACAACTGTCTGCTACTTGAGCTAAAGGAGTAACTCCGGCAGTTGGCAGCAGTAGTAGCCTGCTATCTTCTATGTGCAGATAGAGCCATGACTAGGGCTCTACCAAACTCACGGCCATGAAAAACGCGTCACGGACCGTGGAATCCAGTCTCCCTCTGTGAAATCTGGTCTCTTATGTGCTTTTACCTTATATTATACAGATTTCATGCAGGAGACCAGCGTTTCTCAAACTGGGGCTGCCAACCCAAAAGGGAGTTGCAGGGAGTGGGTCACAAGGTTATTTTAGGGGGGGTTGCAGTATTGCCACCTTTACTTCTGTGCTGCCTTCAGAGCTGGGTGGTCGGAGAGCGGCAGCTGCTGGCCAGGCGCCCGGCTCTGAAGGCGATGCCCCACCAGCAGCAGCGCAGAAGGGTGACAATACCATCCCGTGCCTCCCTTATTTCTGCACTGCTGCCTTCAGAGCTGGACGGCCGGAGAGCGGCGGCTGCTGACAGGGCCCAGCTCTGCAGGCAGCAGCGCAGAAGTAAGGGTGGCAATGCCAGACCAGGCCATCCTTACTTCTGCCCTGCTGCTGGCGGCGGCTCTGCCTTCAGAGCTGGGCTCTCAGCCTGCAGCCGCCGCTCTCCGGCTGCCCAGCTCTGAAGGCAGCGCTGCCGCCAGCAGCAGCACAGAAGAGCAGCAGTACTGCAACCCCCACCTGCCCCATTCCCTTGCGACCCCTCCCCCCAACTCCTTTATTGGTCAGGATCCCTAAAATTACAACACCCTGAAATTTCAGATTTAAATAGCTGAAATCATGAAATTTACGATTTTTAAAATCCCTTGTCTGTGAAATTGACCAAAAGAGACCGTGAATTTGATAGGGCCCTAGCCATGAACCATAGTGAGGTTATGTCTTCACTGCAGAATTGGTCTGGACTCTTACCTGGGTGTTCCTCCTAACCCCAAACCCGGCCACACACACAACCTCTGACCTGAGTTTGGTGCTACTTTCAACCTGAGCTCACTGAGAGGGGGTGAGATAGATCTCTCTAGTGTAGATGCAGGCTAAACCCCTTGCATGCTGATAGTCCTCCAACGCCTTTCCACAGTTTCAACCCTGTGTGGCCAGAAGGACGGACAAGTTCTCCCACAATTTGCTGGGAAAGAATCCTGGAGCATCTCGGTTCTCTGCAACACAAAGAACCATGGAAATGTCCTAGCGACCCAGAAGTCCTAGCGACAGATACGGGGTGAACGGGGTGGGGGACGGGACACAGAACCAGTGAGGACACAGTCATCCAGGCAGGGCTTTGTAGCAAGGAGGCTCAGAACCCACAATCCCAATCACTCCTTGTACCTACTGCATCCCAGGAGGGGCAGGTCTAAACTGGGGGCGCAGAGGAGGCGGTAAATATGCAGACACATGTGGATGCTCAAATTGTCCGACAGCCACTGAATGTAGGGCCCTTGGGTTTCCCGCGGGGAGGGAGATTTGTGGTGAGCTGACTGTTCGCAGCCCTTCCCTCCACAAAGACACCAACGTGACCCGCAGTTACAGGAGCCATCATCTTCCCACCGGGCTCAGGGCAACCATATATAATCCCTAGTTCTCCTGCAGCACCTTTCCTAGCTGAGGCCTTGTCTGAGCCAGAGGATAGACCACGTCCGTCGGCTGCATTAATGCTGCTCCCAAAGAGACATGCCAGGGTCTCAGCTAATCAAGGGTCACCCCACAGCTGGGCGGGTGAAGGAGCCTAGGGCTGGGTAAGGTGATGGTGTTACAGCTAGGGGAGAGTGAGCTGGATTCCGTTCTGCCTCCCGCATCATTCACAAAACAGGTGTCTCCGGTTCTAATTTGCAGAACTTTTCCTGCTGGCGATACTGACCGGGGCTGGGGCAGGAAGTATTACCCATCCCCTGAGGCTGCCTTTCTTATCACTTGTTAAGTGCCTTGAGAAGATACAATAAAGAGAAAGGCAAAGTATTTATTATAAATAAGAGAGTAACTCAGAGAGGATGGGTGACCTTGTGGCTAACAGCAGTAGCCTGGGATTCAGGAGATCTAGGATCAATTCTTAGCTGTGCCACAGACTCCGTGTAGGACCATGGGCATGTCACTTAGGGTATGTCTAGACCTCAATCAGTGTCTGTGATATACCCCAGTCCTGGAACAGTGAGGCTGCAGCAACTAGAGACACCTTTAATTTTCCTGGGCCTCAATTCCCCATCTGTAAAATGGGATTATTTATTTATTTTGATAACGTTGCTTCCTTTGTCTTGTCTATATAAGCTCTTCAGGGCAGGGACTGTCTCCTACTGTGCGTCAGTGCAGTGCCTAACACCGTCTCAGCTGCGGTCTCTGCACTGTACTATCACAGTAATAATAATAATAATGATGCAAAGAGCAGAGGTGGCATTTCAGATCTCATGGGGCTGGTAGGACAATTATCTCTCGCAAATGCAGCTGGACGCTAGCGAGAGGGGATAAACGGGCCCTTTCTTTTTTAATAGCATCGCTTTTGTGAGCACGCCTGAAAAGTCTGGGCTCTCAAACCGGCAGCCAGGTAAGCCCAGGAGCTCCGGCAGCAGCCAATGGAATAGGTCTCATGGACTCCTCAAAGCACCACGTGAGCTTTTCAACTAACACCGGGACTGGGCCTCTTTTTCTTCATTCTGACTCACCACCTCTGCACTGAAGGAAGGTCACTATCTGGACGGTTTTTGCTTTTAGCACCATGACCTCACGTTGACCTGTGAGTCAACAGTCTCCGGGTGAGAGCATTTGAGTGCAAAATCAAAGGAAAGGAATGTCTGAGCAGGCCTTCATGACGGTCCCTCTGCAACTTACAAATTTCATGCAGTGGCCAGGAATCATTAAAGCCACTTCTTGGGCCGAGCCTTCCCAGGTGTGTCGATAGATCATCAGGCCTTGCAGAAACGGCAGCAGTCGTCGTCTAATCCAATTTCTGTACTTAGCTAATAAGGCATCGGATTATTACTATTGTATAAGTTATTATCATAGCATCTAGGAGTCTTCACCATGGACCATGGTGCCAGGGGCTGTACAAATGCAGAACAAAAATATAGTCCCTGCCCTCCTGTTAGCATTTTAAGGGCCAGGTCATCAGCTGGTATAAGTCAGCACAGCTCTGCTAACTTCAGCAGGGCTCTGCTGATTACCAGCAACTGAAGTCTGGGAAAGTAAACTGGATCAAAATTGGGAGGCTGGATATCCCTCTGTCTTGGGTAGTTTAGACACAACAAATCCTGCATCTTGGCAGGGGATCAGACTAGATGACCCTTGCGGACCCTTCTAACCCTCTGGGTCTATGACTTTTGGGGCCCATTCTTGAAGTTCTGTGGTTGAACTTTGCATTTCTCTCCTGGAAGTCAATGAAGCGAATCTCTCTTCTGTTTATGGTCAGTTTCACATTCAGTGCTGCCTGCCCGGCAGCGTTTGGGTTGCAGACAACGGCGGGGGAGCAATCCAACTGGCTCCGGGCTGGATCCAGTCAAATCGGTTTGAGGTTTTGTAAATGCTTTTAGGTTGTTGGGATTTGGAACCAAGCCTGCGTGGCTGGTGCTCCTGGCCTGCTGGATTTCCTCTAGAAATGGTGTGAATTTCATTACCCCAAAGACCTTTTGTTGGCTAAGTCCAATTTACTCTCTCACTTCACATGATTGTAAAATGAGGCCCTGAGAAGTGATGACTCACCCGAGGTTGCACTGGGAGTCGGTGGCAGAGCAGTGAATTGAACGTGGGTGTCTCGAGTCCCAGGCTAGTGCCCTAACCACTGCCCCCTCCTTCCTCTAAAAGGTATTAAGCCCTATTCAACAGCGGGGGAAACTGAGGCACAGTGACTTGATCCAGGCCAGACAGTGCGTTGGTGCAAAAAACCCAGGCGTAGCTAGCTCTAACCACTGAACCACACTGCCCTTCAATGTAACTTCAGCCCTAATGATTGCTAAACGGCAGCTCTAGGTTGCTTTCGAAATGCTGAATTCCCCTCTTTGTCGTTAGGTATTAACTACGCTCCCTGCCTAGTGTGATTTCCCCATCTATGTTTTCTGTTTTCTGCCGGTGTTAGAAATGCCAGGCGAGCTGTAAGGGGACCGCGATTGCTCGTTGGATCTGGATCTCAGTCCAGCAGTGAGCTGCCTTGGATGCTGTGGCATGTTTACACAGGAAATGCATCACATCAGGGGAGGGACAGAGACTAGCAGGAGCGGGCGGATGGTTTGGTGGTTAAAGCACAGGCCTAGGTGTGGGGACACGTGAGTTCTATTCTTGCTTCTGCCACAGACTTCCTGTGTGATTTTTAGTTCGGGTCCTTCGGCTGGGGTTTGCAAAGGAGCCTAAGGGATTTAGGAGCCCCAGTTAAATTGGATTTAGGTGCCTTAGCCTCCTTGGGAAACCCCCAGCCAGAGTGTAGTGAATGAGACTGGGGAAAGAGGGTCGCGTTTCAGGCGGGGCCTCATTTTGTGTGACACGGAGGGCAGAGTAGTGCAAACTGGGCGAGCCAGGCTGCTCAAGACAAACACAAGCCCCTCCGTGTGTAATGCTGACCCCTCTGCCGTCTCCATACAGCTCTTTCCTACCGCTCCGCTGCGTCGGGTTTTCTTTAACCAGGGGCTAGAAGTGGGCAGCCTCCCAGCCACCTGACCCGGCCTGCCTTGGGCTTTGATGGGAACCGGGCATTGGTGGGGAGCTGGCAGAAGGAATTGCCTGGCAGGCTGCTGGACACCCTCTGTCCCAGGACTGGCGTAAGACGCCTGCTCCCGCTTGTCAGAGGGGCGATGCTGCTGCCGGCACAGGACAGTGGTGCCGGAAGGGGGCGCAATAAATGCTGGTGGTGCATATGTTGCACGATGGGAAGACTCCCAGGCTGGGCCCTCGTCCTCAGGTGCCCCCAAAGGAAATGGTCAGAGGGTCGGACAGCAAAGGCTGTTGGTTTTACAGGAGCACCTAAGTGCTCTTGTCCTGGACCAGGACGCCACAGGGCTGGACGCTGCAGAAAAATGGTCCCTGCCCCAAGGAGCTCGCGGTCGGAGACACGAGACAAGAGATGGATGGAACGAGACAGAGGCTGGATTCCAGGAATGAACCCTCTTGTCTAGGGAGCTTATTAGAGACCCCTGAGTGGCGTGGTCTTTGCAAGGAGAGGTGCCCTTGCACACCCACCCGCCCGCCCACAACTTGTCCATTTACACACACACACACACACACACACCCCCGTATCCATTTAACCCGCGACCCAGGCGTGGAGTGTGTCTAGGGGCACAGGGGGTGGGGCCGGCTCCTCTTTTCCTTCAGAAATTCTTTGCCGTTTAATGAGTAACTCGGGTGGCGAGATGAGAGGGGGGCACTTGGCTTGGGGAGATTTTTTTTTTTTCGCTTTCCTCTTAGCGCGCTGGAATATCCAGGGCCGATAACGCCACCCACTCTTGTGCCCGTCTTGTGCCATCCTCCCAGCTCCTAGGCAAAAGGCCCAGGGCGTGAACGGGTGCCCCCCCCTTCCAGGGTCTGCTCCAAGCCCACGCTAGGCCCGGCAGGGGCGTGTGCTCCCCAGCGAGGGACGTGGACTCTCACGTGCGCTCCAGCGAACGGGCCCGACAGAGGGACCTTTAGGATGAGCGATCCATAGGTGACCTACCCGCCTCTTACAGCCCTGGCTGCTGCTCAGGTTGGCCAGCGGGGCGGCTGCCGGTTGAGCCACGTATCCGCCTGGAGCCCCCCACGTCTGCCTAAGAGGGAGGGAGCTGGCCAGAGGAATTCAGCCCCTTGAGCTGGTCCGCGCCTTGAAGGGCCTGATTCAAACCTGAAGTCAATGGAAAGACCCCCAGGGGGCTTCTGCTCAGGCCGCCCGTTCAAACTCCCCAGCTGGGGGAGGCACTGCAATGAGCAGTTAACGGGGGTGAGTCGCCGCCGCAGTCGTGCCTGGAATGGGACCTGCTCAGCTCTGTGTGTCCTAAGCCCTATACTGCTGACCCACCAGTTCTCCTTTAGCTCAGGTGGCAGCGGGCCCGGCGCTGTCAGCTCAAGAAGAGCTGAGTTCTGTCCCTGCCATGTCCGTGAAGTGCCAAGTGGAGAAGTCTCGGGCAGGAAATACCCGGTGCGGCTACAGACTCATTAAACCATCCATCATCTCTTGGGGTCAGAAGGAGAGAGACGGGATGGAGCGATTGCATAAGGCAGAGGCAGGGAGGAGTGTGTGTCATATCCCTGAGGAGTTCCCAGCTCTGCTGTGAGCCCTCTGGAGAGGGTGGCTGGGCTAGTGGTTCAAATCCTGCTCCGCTGCAGCTCCCCATGTGACCTGGAGTCGCTCACTTAGCTCATGGAGCCTCAGTTTCCCCAGCTGTACAATGGGGCTAATGCGTCCCAGGAGGGTTGTGAGGATAAATACGTCACAGGCGGCGAGGTGCTCGGGTACTGCGGTGAGGGGGAGTGAGTACGACCCACAGGCGCTTGGCTAATTGCTTTGCTGTTTGGGGACGGGCGGAGACTTGTTTTCCCTTAGCGCTTGGCAAGGGCTCGCTGGGAATCAAGGTCTCTTCACCCGCCCAGTGCCCAGCTGCTGTGTCTTGGGGGACCCAGCCAAGAGCCATTGGGGAGCACGGATGCTGGAGCCCCAGATTCTTGGTCGATTCGTCTCCTCCCAGCATCACCCTCTGAGCTGTAGGTCGGCCGCTTGGGGGAGGCTCTGGGGTGGTTTACGACGTGCTCGCTGAATGGGTCTGTTGAAGGGAACACGGGGAAATGGCCAACAAGGGCCGTTCCTCTTTATGGCTGTAATAAACTTTAATGTCCACTTGAAAGGCGGCTGCTTTCATGGAAGAGCTCATAAAGAGAGCATGATGGGACGGGGTGGGGATGGATTGGTCAGGGGACACAGGATCAGCTGTAGCAACCAGCTTACAGGAGCCTCAGTTTTCCATCAGCACCCCCAACAATTGCAGGATAAGGCTTGACAGCCAGGTTGTAACTGGGTGCTACAATCCTGCGTAGAGCCGCAGCGCCGTATTGGCTGACTCACCCGGGAGTTAGCCCAGGTGGGTCCTATCAGCTTGAACAGGCAGATGGAACTAGGGGCTGGGAGAGAGGGGAGTTCCCAGATCCAAAGTGGGGAGTTCCCAGATCCAGCGTGTCTGGTGGTGCAGGGGGGAGGGAATGGAGCAGGATGGGAACTTCCACCAAACTTTGTCCTCAGCTACACAGGCAATAGCAGGACAGGCAAGAGGCTGCCCCGTGTGGATGTACCCCCACCCTGCTCTGACGTGATCAGCGAGCCTGGTTCTGTCCCAGCGTGTTCCGGTTTTTCCCGTACTCTGGCCTAGAAATTTGGGGCCTTAAAATGGGCAACTGTGTTGTCCCTCTTTCATGCTCAGTAGTTCCCCATGCTGCCCCTCCTCCCCCTACACCCCAGTCGAGCAGGCGCCGCAGTGTCCATCAGCCGTGCCACCAACGCCACTGAGCCCCGGACGGCGGCTCTGGCACTGGTACCACCCGGGCTGGCTGGGGTGGGGACTTGGTCAGCTCTGGCACAAGGCTAGCGAGGAGGGGGTGACGGGCCCCTGCTGGGTGAGGAATGACCCAGGGTCCTGGCCTTCGATAATCTGGTCACCGTAATCCCCAGGGTCCGCTCGGGCTCTGGGGGCCTGTCCTGGCCTCTGGCAGCGAGGGGGCTGGTCGGTGCCAGTCAGGGTGATGGCTTTGGGGCTGCGGATGCTTGCAGAGCTGAGAACCCACCAACTTGTTTCCTGTAGGAGCTGTATCCTGCGGGGGTGTGGCTGGAGTTGGGACCTTGCCTGGGGGCTGTGGGGGCAGTTTGGGGAAGGACAAGCATAGGGGCAGGGAGCAGGCACCGGTCCCAGGGTGAAGCAGGAGTCAGGGGTGAGCGGGAGTCATAGCCAGGGGGTCAGAAACCAGACGGGAGTGGGGCTGGGCGTGAGGACTGGCTGTGGAGGGGGCTCCCTGGGCCCAGCTGAGCTCGCTGGGTTGCCTAGTGGTCAGGCTGGAGCTGACGGGCCCCATCCGGTGGCCATCTGATGGGAGTGACCCCAAGTCACCATTGGGAACCCCCTACCCTTCCGTACCCGCCCCCAGCCGGCTCGCTGTGACGTTGCTTCTTGACTCAGCCGGGGCCTGACCTCTCTGTCCTGTCTGTCCCCCCCCCCACAGCGTCCGTCTGTCCCCGTGACTTGAGGATGAACAGCCCCGAGCAATGCCCGGGGGCCTGCGACGGCGCCCCCTGCAGGGCCCGGGGCCAGAAACGCCGCTGCATGTCAGCTGTGGAGCAGGACTCCTGCCCCGACGGTGACCCGGAGGCTGATTGGGAGATAGAGGAGGAGGAGGACCGTTTCCTGGGCGTGCCACTGCGGAGGTCGTGCACGTCGAGGGCCTCCTTCCGTGGACGGGACTCCTACCGGCGCCACAGCTGGGAGCCCGGCAAGAAGCTGCAGAGCGACCCGGACTACGACCAAATGAGGTACCCAGCCTGGCCCATGGCACCTTCTCTCCCTTCCACGGCCTGGAAGCCTGGATCCCCCACCCCACACCTGCCATCTTGGCACCAAACTCAGAGCCTAAGAAATGTGCTTGCTGCTTGACATTAATGGTGATTGGGGGGGAGGGGTTAACCCTTGGAACTGGCCGCTGCAGGGTGGTGGTTGGGGTGTGTCTAGCTGCTAGGGTGTATTACTGGTGGAGATGGGGTGTTAACACCTATTGCAGAATGTTATGTGGGCAAGGGTGTGGCTTGTGGATCTTGTTTCTGAAGGGTATTTTGGGGGCAGGCGGTTAACTTACTGCCACAGGCCTGTGAGATATTAACCCATGGAACTGGCTGCTGCAGCGTGCTGCGACTATCTGCCAAGCAATACTACTTGGGGGGACGTTAACCTGTGGAACTGCTTGCCACAGGACTGCACAGAGTTTGGCAAGACCATTGAAAGGCTTAAACCATGTGGCTCGCACGCAGTGATGCCAGCTGGGATAAAAATCTGAGGGCTCCCCATCTCTCTGCTGCAGGACAAACCACAGCCCCTCTCCGGGCCTCAGTTTCTGCAGCTGTGAAATGATACTGGCCTCCTTTGTAAAGTGCTTTGCGATCTATTGATGGAAAACTCTGTATGTCTGTGCAGCACCTTGCACAGTGGAGCCCTGGTCCGTGGCTAGGACTCCAATCCAAATAGTAATAATAGACCATGGCTCTGTCCTGCTGTGGCCACCTCCCCACTTCCTGTCCTACCCCTGTCCATTCACCCCTATTGCGTGGGCTTCCCTGGGGACTGGCTCCCGTGGACTGGGCTCCGATGGGGTTGGGGATGGGGGCTCTGATCCCAGGGTCGCCGAGGGGGGCTGCAGCTCTGTTGTTTCTGATCTTGGCTGCCTTTGTTCAGTGGCTTCGATTCCCTTTTATTGCCCCTCGGCAGCTAGGCCCAGCGAACGGGCCCCGGGATTGATGGCGATGACCGACAAAGCGATGCTTTGGCAGCTGGCCCGGCTTGAGCCGAGATGCTGGGCTCCATCCTACCTGGCTTGACGAGCTGACCTCCTGCTTTGCCTCGGAGCCTGTTGGCTTTTGCTAGCGAAGCAGAGTCAGGCCGGGTCAGGGCTTGGATGGGAGATTGAAGTGCTCCAGGGGATCGGGGTTTAGAATTTGAACAGGTCAGGATCCAGTTCAGGCCTTTCCCTCGAAAAAGGCAAATGTCATCCCAGGACGTCCAGTAGGGAGAGGGAGGTATTAGCGCCAAGCTGCTGATAAGACCTCGTCGGGCGTCCTGCGTACAATTCTGGCCAGTCGAGTTTGAGAGAGGCGAATGCAGATGGCGGCAAGTGCCGAGAAGGGATCACAAAGGGACTGGGGGGGTGAACCCTACAGGAGGAGAGTCTCTGGCTTGTTCAGTGTGGCAGAACCAGGGCTGAGATCGAGGGGATCTGGCGGCGCTCTGGGAAGACATTGGGGTGAACCCCAGGGAGGGGGACGAGCTAAAGGACAAATGTTGGCATGAGAACAAAGGGGGATGAAGCGGCTGTGAGTAAATTTCACCTGGGAACTATAAGGTTTTCCAACCATCGGAGGACAGAGGGTCTGGGACAGCCTCCCAGTGGCAGAGGCAATAACCTCACTAGCTTTAGGAGGTGCTTGATCCGTTTCTGAAGGGGATGGTCGGAGGGGCTGCCTGTGACAGCCCCGGCCTGGACCGAGTGGTCCCTTCGGGTCCTGTGTTCCGGTTTGACACAAAGTAGGCAGATGGGTCCCCCTGCTGGTAGCTTGAGGCAATTGCGCTCTCAGTGAGCCACCTGCCCGTGGCAAAGACAGAGGCCATTGCTGAGAACCGGGTCCTTTGTTTCACAGTATTTCAGCTCCCCGATAAAGCCGTGCATGGCAAGATCCAAGCTTCAGTGTCTGTAGCAGAAGCCGTGCCCCCTGCTTGCGTGATGGGGGAGCTGGCCCCTCTGACTCACCCTGCTGCTACGCCCACCCCACGGCCCCTTCGTGTGTCCGGTTGAAGCAAAGCCTCTTTCGCTCCGAGGGGAGCGTTGGGTTTTTCTCTTTCTGAAAGTGGCCAGCTCAGGCTGATGATTGGCTTTTTTGTCCGCTGTAAAGAGGCAGCTTTGAAAAATAACCAACCCCCAACCACCAGCCCACTTCTGCAAACAGCGTGGAGGCCGGAGCAGGAAGTCGGGCTCTGAGATCCAGAGACCGATTCTAGAGACGTGCCGGCATTGGGGGAGTAGGGGGAAGGGGAGATTGCGACAGGGGTGAGGGAGGGGTTCATCCAGGCGCTATGTTCAGCAGGCTGTGGTGAGTAAGGTGTGCTCTGTGGGAATGATTTCCATGTCAATTTCCCTCCTGGCCTCTGAGATAGGAGGGGCTGGGTGGGGGGCGGGTGGGTTGTGGTTAAAGCAGGCAACCTGCGTGTTGGAGATGTGGGCTCTGTCCTGGCCTCTGCTTCCCTGGGTTGCTATAAGCATCCAATGCTGTTTGCAAAACTTGCATTAGGATTCAACTTTCCCCTGCTGAAAGTCAGGGGGCGGGTGGGTGTTGGACCCTTTATGGGTAAGGGAAAGGAAAAAGCAGCATGATCCAAGATGCAGCTGGTTGTGACCTCCCTGAAAGAGAGGGTTTTTATTCTGAAGCCAGCGGCGAGTTAAACCTCCTGCTATGCTGAAGCATCTATGACTAAATCCCCCTTGGGGACGGATTATCCCTAGCTGTAGGGGCAGCAAGGCATCATCATCCCCCTTGTGCAAAAAGGGGGAAACTGAGGCACGGAGTGGGGATGTGACCTGCTCCGAGCTCAGGACCTGCCCCCGGCCTCGGAGGGGAGCTGCTGTCAGAACCAGGTGGGGAGCGTGGCAGTTCTGGCTCCCGGTGCTGAGTGCGGAGCCGGGGGGCATGCAAGGTGCCCTGTGCTGCGGTGGAGGGAGCGAAGCAGTCCCAGTGTGCGTTGGTTTGGATTTGGGGTTGGGGTGGGGAGCCAGCTAGCAGGTTTCTGGGCCCCGGCCTCGGAGTTCTCAGCCTGTCTCTCCCTCGTCTGTTTCAGCGTGAGTTTGAAGGGCCTGGCTCCTGAGGAGCTTGACTCCGCTGCGGGGCAGTTGGACGGCTTCTCCCGACACCGCAGGGACCCCCGCCGGGCCCCCATCATCCGCAGCAACGACGAGCTGGAGTCCCTGCTCTCGCAGGACGAGGAGGAGGAGGAGGACCTGGAGCGGGCTCAGGTAGGGGATGCATCTTCCCTCCCTCCCTTGAGCCCCAGGGGACTTGCCCGAAGGGGGTGGAGGGCCAGATCCTGGAAGGTGCTGACTATCTCCTGCCAGCTGCTGAGGGTCCTCAGCTCCCATTGGCTTCAGCGAGAGTTCTCTGCACCTCACAGGATCAGTGCCCTTCCCCTCCCCCCCCATCTCGCCTACTTGCACCTGCATGTTTGCAGCAATCGTGCAACCAGCTCTCATGCTTCAGGGCCTTGTCCTGCACCTGACACAGCTCAGGAAGGAATTATCCCTCTGCTTGTGCATCACTACGCACCTGGCTGCAGTTGTATCCCCAGGGGCAGCTGTTTTGCTCTGAAGCACCCGAAACGGGCCACAAGAGGCAGAGATACTGACTCAGGTGGGCCAATGGTCTCTGATACAAGATGTGGGGAGACCGGGCAGGAATCCGATCCGCTGTGGAGGGAGGGTGGATGCCGGCGGAGAGGGGCCGAATCTGGTCTGGTAGGGAGGTGAAGAGACAATGAGATGGCCCTGCAGTGCAGCCTGGGAGAGTAGGAGGAAGTTCAGAGCAGACTCCTCAATGAGCTAAGCCAGCCAGGCAACCCCTCCGGTCCCTGCCCAGCGCTCTCTGCTCCAGTTCTCAGCTGTTTTCACCGTGACTCTGCGGCTCCCTTTGTTGGCCCGCAGTGGAAGGAGGAAGGCAGAACAGTTCCTGTTCGGGGGCGTGTTAGCCTCGATAAGTGATTTTTCTCTTCTGGGGAAGGGAAACGGCCGGCAGCGCTGGCGAAGGCCCGGGGGGTAAAAGCGAAGTACGGAGCCTCGTGCGAGACCTATAGCCACGGCCTGGCTGCTCGTCCTTCTGTTCCTAGATCGTAGAGCCAGATGGGACGTTGTGATTGTCTCGTCTGACTCTGGGGTGGGGGAACCAGGCCGGGGTGCTGGAACTAGGGGCGTTGGGGGGGCTGCCGCACCCCCTGGCTGGAAGGGAATTCCATCATATACAGGGATAACAGTTTGGTTCAGTGGCTCTCAGGACCCCTGGTACAAATTGTTCCAGCCCCCCATGAACCATGGCTGGGGGGAATCTGTTTACCCTTCTTCTGCTAGACCGAAGAGCCCGTTAATTCCCGGGGGGATCCAGTCACCCCTTCACCTTCCCTTTGTGACGCTAAACAGATCGAGCTGCTTGTGCGTGCCCTTCTTGGACGCGTCCTCCGATCCTTTCATCCGGCTCGTGCCTCTTCCCTGAACCTTCGCCAGCCTCCTGCTGGAATTGTGGTCACCAGCAGGGGGCCCAGGATTCCAGCTGTGATCACGCTGGGGCCAGATGCAGGTCCCACGGTGCTTTAACAAACATCGGGGGTGGGGGTGTTTAACCCCTGGTTTCCTGGCTAAATTCCAGCCTGGGCCAATTCTACCTACAACTAACTATTCTCTGCATTTTTGGTAGGGGCTAGATCAGACCCCTGCTGCAGTAGGTGCTTCACCTACACTAGTGAGAGACAGTCCCTGCTCCAAAGAGCTGGCAGCCTAAACAGAAAGCAGGTGGGAGGGGAAACTGAGGCCCGGAGCAGGGCAGTGACTTGCCCTGGGTTGGCCAGTGGCAGACCTGGGAATGGAACTCAGGGGTCCTTAGGCCCAGGGCCAGGTAAAGGTTCCCATGCTGGAGTACTGCTGATCTCTGGGATGCTTGCTGGTCTCCTGGCACTGGATTCTCTCGCCTCTTTTCCAGCAGACAGGAACAGGGGACGGGGGGAAGAGAAGCAAAGAGCTAAAGGTGGGAGGAGGAGGGTGACTAATTTCTGCCCCAAACAACAGAACCTCGGTGCACCACAGGCAGCGAAAAATCCACAACATGCATTTCAGGTGTGACCTGCCATGGAGGCGGCGCCTGTAGGTGCCATGGGGCTGATGTGATGGGGAATGGCGGGGCTGGGCAACGGAGAACGGGAGGGGAGCCCCCGACAGTGGAGGTGTCCAGGCTGCTTCTTGAATCCTCTCGCTCTCTTGCTGCTGCTGCTGTGGGGTTCCACCCCAGAGGTGGCTGCATTTTAGTGGTGGGCGAAGTGATCTGACCAAGCAAGAGCATCTGGAGAGGCTAAATTCTTCACCCCCTCCCTGCAGCAACCCCAACCAGCTCTCCTTGGAGCGGTGGGTGGGGGTCCCAGCCAGGATTTCAAGGCCCCACGTTCCGCTGGCGAGGGGGCATGGCGGGGACCCTGCCCCCTCTACAGGCGGGTGCTGCGGGAAGCAGTGGGCACACCACTGTGTTTCTGAGCCGTTGCCCCGAGCCACCCCCCTCACCTGGCAGCCGCACCCCTGCGTGGCCTGGCCCTGATCCCTGCGCTTGTCCCCAGGAAGACGCCAGGAGCCTGCAGGCGTATCAGACCAGGCAGAACCCCGTCTCCAGCGCCCTCTCCAAGTGCGTTTCCCTGAGCGGCATCGACCGCTTCCCGGATGTGGATGGTGAGTAGGGAAGGCCCCTCCACCCGGCTCCTCGGCTAGGTAACCCCAAGTGCCGGCGGGGGGGGGGGGGCGTCCAGAGAGGCTCGGGGCGCCGTGCAGCGCTGCAAAGCCCTGAGCACAGGCCAGGTGCACGGGCCAGGTGTTCTGCCATGTACCTCCCGCCTCCTCCTCCTCTTCCCCCTATGCTCCAAGCTCCCCCCCAGGCACTGCCTAGGGAGACCAGACAGCAAGTGTGAAAAATCGGAACGGGGGTGGGGGGTAATAGGAGCCAATATAAGAAAAAGACCCAAAAGTTGGGACTGTCCCTATAAAATGGGGACCTCTGCTCACCCTAGCAGTGCCAGCTACGGGCCACCAGGGAGAGAGCTGAGACCAGAGGAAATCCCCAGGACCCGCTCCAGGGCGTTTGAGCTGTTGGATTTCCCTCCTGGCCGAGCCTCCCTTCTTAGGGGGGAGGGTTGGGAAACAGGGGGCGTCTCTCGCTCTGCAGTCCTAGGACAAACCCCTCCCCCTCCCAGCCGGCTTTTCTTTCTCAGCCCTGCGCCCACCGGACTTTTGGTTTTGCTGGTGGGTGTTCCACACTGGCCCCGCCCCCTCCCCAAAGCCCCGCCCCCTTCCCTGAGGGGACCCCCCCCTCCTCTGAGCGCCTCCCGCCCCTCCCCGCTCACTCCTTTCTGCCCCTTCCTGCCTTAAGGACATAGGGGGAAGGGGGCAGAGAGGGGGCGGTGGCGGGGCAGCCCCGCTCGACAGCTGACGGGCGGGGCAGCCGCTGAAGAGCTGATTGGCCGCCAGCCCCAGGGGTACGTGGGCCCCTGAGCACCCCCAGAGATGGTGCCTATGCCTGCCCCCTAGCCAACAGGGAGGAGGGGAACTGGGCCGGGTTGTCACCAGCAGTCGAGTGCAGCTAGAAGGCTGGGAACGCCTCGCCCGCCCGGTGTTAGCCACTGCCGGGCGGAGGGCAGACTCCTGCCCCGTGGGAGGAAGCCAGATCAAAGCGACCTGGGTCAGCTTCCCACCTGATCCCCTTGCTAAGGTGGGAGACTCTGCTGGGGGCAGAGAGCCAGCCCAAAGCCAGGCCCAAGCAGGCTGCAAGGGGCCCATCAGCCTTTGAGTGGTGCCCCCTCCCCTGTGAGGGGAGCGACTTCTGTCTAGGACGCGAGCGTCCCCCTCGGAGAGCGTCCCGTCCTGCGGCCCTGGTGCTCGGTGAGCTCTCCAGCACGCCGACTGTTTCCTGTGTGTGTGAGGAAACCGCCAGGCCCTCGGCTTTGTGACCACGGCCTTGTGGGCCGCCCCTTCCTGAACCCACTGCGCGTCTCCGGCGCAGCCTCGCGTTTCGGCAGGGAGCTTTCCGTGACTTTGCAGGGTGATGACGTCCACTGGCTTTCGCCCTCCGGGCACCAGCCCGGCTCTGAATCTCTGTCATGAGCCATCTGCTGTGCTGCCGTTTCCCTCCTAAATCAATGGAACACCCCAAAACTTTAGCCTTGAGGTGGGGCTGCCCGGTGGGGCCTGCTCCCCTGCCAGCATGGGGAGAGAGGCGAAACTTAAACCTCTCATTCATGCCCTCGGGGTGCACAAAAAGCCGGGTGATTTTGCAAATGGCTAGTTCTAGGGGGCTGTATCTCAAGACCCCCTTACTCAAACAGCCCCCGAGCTGGACCATTAGCCATACCCCTCCCCTCCGAGGCGGCACAGCAAATTTCAAGACAATCCGAGTAAGTGTGGGGATTTCAGAGCACTTGGCGTAGTAGCAAGACTCAGCGTTAACCGGTGCTCTGCTGTTCCGCTCCTGTGTTCTCCGGTCCTAACCCCGAGCCTTGCGGTATCTCTAGGAAGCTGCAGGGCGCTGGATCGGTATCGTAGTGGTTTGTTCAGTGTAGCCCATGGGACGCTGAACTTGCTGTGAACCTCTTCGCTGGCCTCCGGCTTCCTACTGTCTTTTTGTTTTCACCTTTGCAGAAATCTCCCTCTTCGCTTCCGGGACGGAGCTCGCCAATGGGTAAGGCTTGGAGGCATTTGCTCGTTGTAAAGATCTGCCTGGGTGCTGGGAGCTGTACAGTGGAGGGGCTGTACTTGGAGACGGAGGCTGGTCCTGTGGGTAAGACAGAGGCATTTGCCTCAGGGGGTCCGGGTTCTGTCCCTGGCTCTGGTATAGGCTCCTTGTGTGACCTTGGGCAAGTCCCCTCCCTGCCTCAGTTTCCCCACCAGTCAAGTGGGGTTAATGATACTGACCTCCTCTGTTAAAGCACTTTAAGACCTATTCATGAGAGGAGCTTCGTCACTGCTGGGCCTGTTGTTGTTTCTCTTTTCTATTTAGCTTGCAAGTTTTTCAGGGCAGGGGCTGTCTCTCACTATGTCTGTGTCCCGTGCCTAGCATGATGGGGTCCTGATCTCAGCAGCTGCCTGTCGATGCTCCCATAATACAAATAATAATAAGCCGCTCCCCAAGCCCCGAAGGGTTAACAGGCTAAGGACCCCTGTTAGTCCAGTACCATATGGAGCAGGTTTCACGGATGCCATACTTCAAATGGGATGGGAACCTGGATTCCCAGCACCTCACGTGCTGTTGCTGAATTGGTGCAGACAATAGCAGTGTGGCTTAAGAATTGCGAGTCAGGTCCCTTCTGCCCCCCAAATCATGAGATTAAAAAAAATAAAACCAGTAAACTTGAGGTTCTTTTTATTTACCTTCTGGTTTGGGATTCACATTTTCAAGCTTCTGTTTGCAGCTGTGAGAGCTAGAAACTTGCTTAAAAAAAGAAGCAGCAGCTGAGAGTCTTTCCTAATCCCATGACTCCAGAAGCAGGAGCTTTAAGAAAAGACACCAAATATGAGTAGGGGCCCTACCAAATTCACGGTACATTTTGGTGAATTTCACGGCCAGAGGGTTTTAAAATTGGTCAATTTCACGATTTCAGATGTTTACCTCTGAAATTTCAGGGTGTTGTAACTTTGGGGGTCCCGATTGAAAAGACAGGGCTGTCCAGAGGGGGGGGGGGCAAGTGGGGCAATTTGCCCGGGGCCCTGCCAGGGCCCCCATGAGAATACAGTATTCTATAATATTGCAACTTTTTCTTATGGAAGGGGCCCCCGAAATTGCTTTGCCCCAGGCCTCCCGAATCCTCTGGGCAGCCCTGTGAAAAGAGGATCATGGCTGGGGGGGGTGTCATAGGATTGCCACCCTCACTTCTGTGCTGAGCCCAGCTCTGAAGGCAGCAGCCGCGGAGCTTCCTGCAGCTGGAGGAGGTTCGTGGAGGTGGAGGTGATGCCAATCCTCCCCCGCTGCCCCAGCTGGGGGCCCATGGCTGCTAGTCCCAGCCAGTGTCCAAGGACCCCGGCCAATTTGGAGGACCCTGGAAAAATGGGCACCCTGTGCTCCAGCGGGAGCCGTGGGGGTGGGGCAGAATGCCCAAGCACGGACACCCCGAGGCTGCTGCAGCGCAGAAGTGAGGGTGAGAACTTCTGCGTTGGCTCTGCAGGTGGGTCTGCTCTCCCCACCGAGAGCGGCCGTGCAGGGGGAAGGACAAGTCCTGACCCTCCCCAGCCTGGCCAGGACTAGCAGTTAGGTGCCCCCGGCAGGGATGCTCCCAGCAGCAAGCAGGAGATCGGATTTCACGGGGAAGGGCTGATTTCGTGGTCCGTGACACGTTTTTCACGGTAGGGCCCTAATTGGTGAGATTCCAGATGCAAATCACACTGCCATGGGGGGAAACGTTTCCCTTGTGTGGACAGAGTCATAGAAGCAGATAACAAGTGGCTGAAAGATTTGCTTGAATAAAGGATCTAAGGGGACATTTACCAGCGTGCAGAACTACAGAGGTGTTTAGGCTCCTGATTTCAGTGGAAGTTAGGAGCCTAAATACCTGTGTGGATCTGGGCCCCGCGGACTCCAGGAGCAAACGCCGATGAGAGGGAGTCCCGGATGACAGAGGGTTTAATGCATCTGGGTGTCCCTTTAAGCTGTCGATTTCATTTTGTTTGCTCAAGCATCCCCTTGAGCTCACTGGTTGCCGAAGTCCTTTCCCAAGCACGTCCAGCTGCTGCGTCGCGGCCCCCGGACGTCATGATCCTGGTCGGCTTGTGGAATGTGACTGATGCAAACCCTGAGTAACTCGTCTGAGTCAGGCCGCCAGAATCTCCTGGGGCCCCAGCTCTCACTGCCGTGTGAGCCCAGCCAGCATGCTGGGGTTTGCTCCGGCGCTTGCGGCCCTGCCCAAAGCCCCCCCAAGAGGAATGGGAAGGCGTAGGTTCAGTTCCCGGCTCGGCCGCAGACTCCCCTGTGTGAGCTGGCTCAGGCTCCGGCTACACTGCAATTAGACACCCGCCGCTGCCAGCTGACTCAGCCGGAGCCCCAAGCGGCTGTTTAATTGTGGTGTAGACGCTCAGGCTGCAGCCCAAGCTCTGGGGCCTTCCCACCTCGCAGGGTCTTAGAGCCCAGCCACCAGGCTGAGCCACAACTTCAAAGCACGGCTGGTTTTAGAGGAGTAGCGTGAGCCCCCGCATCTGCGGATCCGGGCTGGGAGGCCCAGTCCAATACACTGCACAGTCTCGCCTGCCACTGATCAGCCACCTCCCAGCTGGGCTGGATCCCTAAAAGCCAGCGAGCGTCTCCGGTGGGAAGCGGGCGGGGTTTTGTGCCGCGGGCCGGAGGAAGAGCTGCGGCCGTACGGTGTGGGAGTTGTTACCTGATGAGTCGGGTGTCTGAAGAATCAAACTGGGTAGAGTCTGGGCGTGTGGGGTCAGCCCTTCCTGGGCTGGGGGAGACAGGCCAGGAGCCTGCAACCAGGTTCAGTTCCTGACCTTGGGCAAATCACTTAGGCCAGATCCTCAAAAGTATTTAGCAGGGCTGTCAAGCGATTAATCACAGTTAATTGCACCGTTAAATAATAGAATATCATTTATTTAAATACTTTTGGATGTTTTCTACATTTTCAAATATATTGATTTCAATTACAACCCAATACAAAGTGTGCAGTGCTCACTTTATATTATTTTTGAATACAAATATTTGCACTGTAAAAAAACAAAAGAAATAGTATTTTTCAATTCATCTAATACAAGTACTGTAGTGCAAGCTCTTTATCATGAAAATTGAACTTACAAATGTCGAATTATGTACAAAAAAAACTGCATTCAAAAATAAAACAATGTCAAACTTTAGAGCTTACAAGTCCACTCAGTCCTACTTCTTGTTTAGCCAATCATCCAGACAAACAAGTTTGATTATATTTGCAGGAGATAATGGTGCCCACTTCTTGTTTACAGTGTCACCTGAAAATGAGAACAGGCGTTCGCATGGCATTGTTGTAACCAGCGTCGCAAGATATTTACGTGCCAGATGCACTAAAGATTCATATGTCCCTTCATGCTTCATCCACCATTCCAGAGGACATGCATTCTTGCTGATGACGGGTTCTGCTCAACAACAATCCAAAGCAGTGCAGACTGATGCATGTTCATTTTCATTATCTGAGTCAGATGCCACCAGCAGAAGGTTGATTTTTTGTTTTTGTTTTGGTGATTCGGGTTCTGTAGTTTCCGCATCTGAGTGTTGCTCTTTTAAGACTTCTGAAAGCATGCTCCTCACCTCGGCTCTCTCAGATTTTGATGGCACTTGAGATTCTTAAACCTTGGGTGGAGTGCTGAAGCTATCTTTGGAAATCTCATATTGGTACCTTCTTTGCGTTTTGTCAAATCTGCAGTGACAGTGTTCGTAAATCAAACAACATGTGCTGGGTCATCATCCGAGACTGCTATAACATGAAATATATGGCAGAACGTGGGTAAAACAGAGCAAGCGACATACAATTCTCCCTCAAGGAGTTCAGTCACAAATTTAATTATTGCACTATTTTTTTAACGAGTGTCATCAGCATGGAAGCATGTCCTCTGGAATGGTGGCTGAAGCATGAAGGGGCATACGAATATTTAGCATATCTGGAATATAAATACCTTGCCATTTTGGTTACAAAAGTGCCACCATGAGAACGCCTGTTATCACTTTCAGGTGACATTGTAAATAAGAAGCAGGCAGCAGTATCTCCTGCAAATGTAAACAAACTTGTTTGTCTTAGCAATTGGCTAAACAAGTAGGACTGAGTGGACCTGGAGGCTCTGAAGTTTTGCATTGTTTTGTTTTTCAGTGCAGTTATGTAACAAAAAAAATCTACATTTGTAAGTTACACTTTCACGATAGAGCTTTCACTGCAGTACTTGTATGAGGTGAACTGAAAAATACTATTCCTTTGTTTATCATTTTTACAGTGCAAATATTTGTAATAAAAAATATTAAGTGAGCACTGTACACTTTGTATTCTGTGTTGTAATATAAATCAATATATTTGAAAATGTAGAAAAACATCCCAAAATATTTAATACATTTCAATTGGCATGCTATTGTTTAACAGTGCAATTAATTTTTTTAATCGCAATTTGTTTTTTTTGAGTTAATCGTGTGAGTGAACTGCGATCCATCGACAGCCCTAGTATTTAGGTGTCTAACTTCAACAGAAATTAGCGGAGCCTAAATCAGGAGTGGAGTGGAGCTCCCTAAAAGTGGGTGGGGGCCACCGGCACCTGAGACCCTGCCTCTGTGCCACCCCTTTCTGCCAAGACCCCCCACCCCACCCCCATCGCTCACCCTTATGGCCAGTAAAAAGTGATGGGGCCATGGCCCCCTGGATCCCCCTGGCCTAAATACTTGTGAGATTTTGGGCCTTCATCTCTGCATGTCTCAGCTCCCCGCTGGAGATAACGGCGCTTCCTGCCTCGCAGAGGTGCTGTGAGGATAAACGTTTCACAGAGTGACGGGGGCTCAGTAAGGGGGACAGAGAGAAATATGCCATCTAGAGGAAGACTAGCTCCAACCCAGGGCTGCCCGGGGGCGGGGGGGAGAAGTGGGGCAATTTGCCCCGGGCCCCACAGGGGCCTTGCGAGCCGCTCTAGGTTTTCAGTGGCACTTTCGCGGCAGGCCCTTCACTAGCTCTGGGTCTTCGGCAGCGGGTCCTTCGGAATGAATGAAGGACCCGCCGCTGAGTTGCCGCCGAAGACCCGGCCCTGCCCCAGGCCCCCCGAATCCTCTGGGCGGCCCTGCTCCAACCTAAGGGCGTAGAAAAGGCTTGAATGCTGCTTTTGGCAGGAGAAGGACCTGCTGGGAAAATCCTTAGCGCTGCTCCAAGCTGGGGAGAAAGCTTCCGTTTTATTGCTCTCCGGTTGTGGTCACAAACCCAGCCTGGGCTGTGCTGAGAGGCCAGGATCGGGCCTTACTTCATTCACTGGCTGGCCCAGGCAGGCAGTCAGCTGCGGCCACCTGCCTGCTATTAACAGGCTTCATTCATATTTATGCCTTGGGCAAAGCCTCCCCCTAGTGGGGTGTCCTGGCAGCTGCAGATACTGCTGGTCTCTGCTTCCGGCGAAAGGGGGGTATTTGTCACAGGTAGTAAGGGAAGGGTTTGAGATTCTTGGGAGGTTGGCGCCAGACTTGTAAAGATTTGAAGATGCTGATAGGCACCTACTGAAAATCGCACTAGGCACCAAAATGCCTTTACAGATCTGGTCTCAGGCCTGGCCGCTTGGCCTGTCTGTCACAGTTCACGGCCTTCGCATATTTCAGCATCGCCATCTCTGGCTGCTTTACTGCAAGTCTTGTGCTATTCAGTGGGGTTTTTCTTTAAAGCTCTAGCTTCTGGGGTCATGTGATGGGAGACCCTCCGGTTTCTTTTCTTTTCTTTTTTTTTAGAGTAAGTTTCTAGCCCCCTTGTAAAGTTTGGAGATGTGATTCCCTACAAGAACTGGGAACGGAACCCACCACTTGCTCCTCCTACACTAGATCTGGCTCCCCTCCCAGAGCTAGAAAAGAGAAGCCGTGTCCTGGTGCTCTGACCATCAGGCTCCACTCTCAGGGCTGGGAAGGCAAAGCTTGGATTTGTGAGTCCCTCGCTCCGACCACTAGACCCCGCCATCTCCCTGAATGTCTCCCGACCCGCCTGTCACACACTGCCCTCCATTGTTTGTGTCTGTGTCAGGCGGGGCAGCCAGTGACGAGGGATCTGTCGCTGGAGCTGGTGGGAGGGGATGGATGAATGAATGAGAATGGAGCCATGGGCTGCCAGTACATTGCTCACCGAGAGCAGCTTCATGACTTGAAAAGGAAAATATTGGTTTGTTCTGGCCAGTCCTTGTGAAAAATCATGGGTGAAATCCTGCTGGCCTGCGGCATAACTCCCAGGGATCCAGTGAAAGCTGTGAGTTAAATCAACATGTCTCTGTGCTACTAACAGCACCTCAGGTTATTAGAACGGGCAGGGTTTAGGACAGGAAGTGAAGACGTAGGCCATATCCAATTGAAACTGCAGGGGGAGGTGGCTGGAATGTAGCTACCCAAACTGGACTTTACCCACCCCTATTTCTGCTGTTTGTTTACTTCTGCTGGACTTCAGTGGGACTAGTCAGTTTCATTTGTACTTAAGGTTGATTTCACATCTAGGCTGTAACTAAGGCCTTGGACTGGGACTCAGGAGACCTGAGTTCAAGTCTGGTCTCCTTCTGTGACCTTGGGTAAGTCACTTAGGCCCAGAGGTCCCAAATCTCATTGATTTCAATAGGACTTAGGAGCCTCAATACCTCTGACTGAGGGTCTGTGCCTCAGTTTCCCAATCTTCCATGGGGGAAAATATTTCTTTGCTTGTCCAGTTAGTGTGAAAACTTGTGTGCCCTCTTGGCCCTTTTCTACACACAATCGTGTGCCACTTCAACCACAGCGGTATGGTTCAAGCCATGCGGTCCCTTTAGTGTGTGGGGGCACATTGAGTCTTGAGAAGACAGGTGGGGGGAGGAGAGCTGAAAACTGTCTTCAAATATGTTAGGGGGTGCTACAAAGAGGACGGTGATCAATTGTTTTCCGTGTCCTCTGAAGATAGAAGCAGCAGCAATGGGCTTAATCTGCAGCTAGTGAGATTTAGGGTAGATAGTGGGAAAATCTTTCTAACTCTCAGGGGAGTTAGGCTCTGGAACAGGCTTGCAAGGGAGGTTGTGGAATCCCCTCATGGGAGGTTTTAAGGACAGGGATGTCAGAGATGGTCTGGGTTTACTTGGTCCTGCCCAGCCGGATTTGATGACCTCTTGATGTCCCTTCCAGCCCTACAGTGCTATGACTCTTTGTACAGCTCCTAGCACAATAGGGCCCTGCTCTTGGTTGCGATCTCTAGGTGACTGTAATCTCTTTGAGAGATTTTAAAGCTTTTTACAACCCAACCTCTCTGTCCCCCTTCACCGTTGGAGATCATTCTGCCACCAGCGCGTTGCCCCGGAAACGAGCGCTGCGGTTCGTGTGGGGCGTTATGACTTCAGTGCAGGGTGGGATACAGGCGCCGGGGCCGGGAGGGGAGCCGAAAGCCTTGGATCATTGCAAACTGGTGAGGTGGGCGGGGACAAGTGAAAGGTGACTCGGTTCATGTGTTGAGTCTGATTTAGCTGGAAGCTTCCCCTTCCTGTTGGGAAAGTCCCTCTACAGCCAGATCTCCGCTTAAAGGTTTCGCCAGCTTAGCACTTAGGGGATGTGACTGTTTAATAACACAACCGCGTCGCAAAAGCCCTAGTGTAGATGCAGCTCTGCTGCCTAAAAAGTGGTTTTGCTGCCATCGTCGATTTTTCACCCCCCGAATCAGGACCAGCGATGGCGGCAAAGCACTCTTTTGCTGGTATAAATACATCCAGTCCAGGAGGGTTTTTGCTTGTGTAGCTATACTGGCAAAGCTTTTCAATGCAGACAAGGCTGGGTGGGAGCTGGGTGGTGCCCTGGGGAGGCACCCTGGAAATCTTGACTCCCTCCAAGAGCGCTGACCCCTGGCTTCCCACCCAGGAAAGGGTCAGGGAAAAACCTTAAATTGGGGTCTGTGGACCATGTGGGTATGAAATTCTGCCTCCTTAATCCCATGACTCCTGGAGCTGGGGCCTTTAAGAACCCCCCCCCCCCCGATACCGCCAGAATTGGTGACGCTGAATTGTCCTGGACAGCCAAGCCCACGCTGAATGCACCAGCCCCATTGTATTCCCTCCGTTCCTGTCGATTGCAGCCAGGGGTGGGGTGACCAGCTCACCCCTGTCCAACCAGCTTTCAGCTGCCGTTTATCCCTGCACTTGCAATGAGAACATGGCCCCTTTTCCAGCCAGCGGGTGCGCCACATGCCTCCGAGCTCTTTACGGCCATGCAGACGTGTTAATTGACCTCTCCTTAATGGATCTGCCTTGCTCAGAATTCACCGCCGTTAATTAGCGCTGAGGCTCATTCCCCACCCGGCCTGGCAAACAGAGAGGCCCTTGTGCGCGGCGCCGGCCCCCTGGGAGCCTGGCCCGTGTTTGCTCAGGGCCCTGGCACCGGTATTCTCGGTGGGCGATGGGGCAGTGAGAGGTGCCGGCTTGCAGCGGCAGGGCAAGCCCCACCCCTGCCAATCTTGCTGGCCCCTCGTATCTGTAAGACAGTGATGCCCAGGGCAGGAATGCAGCTCCCCCTGCTAAGAGCACAGGGGGCTCCCTCTCCCCGCCCCCCAGGCTTGGGGTAAGCAGCTCCCTATCCCATAAGCAGCACTTCCACCCTCACCCCACAGCTCTGGCTCCCCCCTGCCCCAGAACAGCCCCTCTCCTTGGCTGGTGCAATAAGAACTCCCGTGTTGCAATCTTCTTTAACCCCGGGGAAAGCACAAGACGCCAGCCCGAGCGGGGCCCTGTTGTGCCCGGTGCTGGCCATACCTGGAGATGCTGCCTGCCCTGAGCCCATGTCCTCTAGGGACCAGGGTAGGTGGCTCCCTGGGGCCTGCTGCCGTGGACCCCAGTCCTGCTAGGGGTTGGGCTGAGACCCTCCAGCTGGTTTCACGGCTGCTCCCGAAGGGGGAGAACCTTCGTTCCGAGTGGGAGACCCGGCCCCGCATGGTATAAAGCGGCTGTAGCTGCCAGGCAGCCGGAATCTCACACCATCATCTCACCTCTGGGCCCCTGGGCTCGGTTGGTGTCTTTGACTGGGATCCTCTGCCAGGCTCCCGCACCTCCCCACCCTGCCAGGCTGCAGATGTCCAGGTCTCCGCCCGCCCCGCGCTGCCCTGCCGAGAGAGGATTACCATAATCTCCATCCATCGCCTGTCACAGCCCATTCCCGTCTTCATTAGGGGGGGACCGGCCAGCCGGGCGCTTTGTTATTTCAGGGCTGGGATTACTGAGCGGTGCCTCTCCCCTGGCTTTGATAAAGGCCGATCTCTCGCTGGCTGCCTGCAGGGCGCCGGGTGTAGGGAGGGTAACTGGAAGCTGTGTGGCTGGAGTCTGTGCCGTGCGAACCTGGCCTAGATCTGCGTCCGTTTCACTCCGCGGATGGGACCCTTTTCTCTCCGCCTTCCCTTCGCTCAGCCCAGACCAGAGCCTGTCCCAGGAGAGTGGGGGGGAGGGTGCTTCCTTATCGCTCTGCATCTCTTGGCTTTGGAATCAGGTCTGTGCCTGGGACCGTCTCCTGTCCTCGCTCTGTGTGTGTGTAGTCCGGGGGGGGCGGGGGTGACTTCTGGAGCACGCCTCACCCTGCCAAGGCCCGAGTGAGGGCCTCCACGTGTGGCGAAAGACCCAGGATGAGGGACCCCCCGTGATGCTAATGCAGGAAACGGACCCTGCTGGAGCGGCATCCATTCCTTTAGTGGGGATGGCCCTTTCTGCAGCCCTGGTGCTAAGAGTCTGCCTTCCTGATGGCGGTGACAGCAAGGGGCGCGCTGGCTTTTGACAGAGCCTCGGGGCTGAAATTTCTGTGTGGAGGCAGGCAAGCGACTTGCCCCAAGGTCACCCAGGAGGCTAGTGGCAGGGCTGGGATTAGAACCCAGATATCCTGGGCAGTCCCTTAACCACAAGTCCATCCTGCCTCTCGTGGTACAGCCGGCAGGTTCCCACCCTGGTTCCTGCAGCGGGCCCAGGGACTTGGGGCAGGTCTCGTCGAATCTCGACGTCAGGACAGCGGGATCGGCCGGAGGGGGGACGAGGGGAGGGATTTACCTGTAGTTCTCCCCCCTGGCCCCCCGCTTTGGGTTGATTTGTGCAGACTAGTTCGTGTCCCATCTCCCTGGATCAAGCGGGTTATAAGCTGCTGCCCATCACCGGGGCTTCTGAGCGCCTGAGCTCAGGGGTGTGTGAAATCCCCCCCCCCTCGCCCCCAATTTCCTTCCTGTGCAAAGGGGTTGGGGCTACAAACCCAGTAGCCCAGCCCAAGCTCTAAGGCTGCTGCCAAGCAAACAGAGGGCTCTGTGTGCGCTTCGCCCAGCTGGGGACTGCAGCAGCCGCCCTGGGTGTCGCTGGGGCTGCTCAGGGCGCTGGCCCCTCCCTATTTCCTGGCCTTTAAACAACAACAAGAAAACAGGGGGATTGTTTTGTCTTTAGCGCCTGTGGGTTTTTTGTTATCCTCCTTCCCCTGCAGCTTTAATGCCGGGAGCTGTGGACAGCTGGACGCTGCCGGGGAGGCCGGAGACCAGGAGAACCAGCGCCGGGAGGGGAGCCCTCTGGGACGAACCCTGAGCTTCCTCATGAAGATGACGGGCAAGTCGAAGGTAGGAGGGACCGTTCGGTTTGTGACCCAGCCGGGGACTGGCAGTGGGGGGAGCCCGGGGGCTCCTGGTTGGAGCTTGTGATCAAGAACTCCTGGGTTCTCTTCCCAGCTTTGGAGGGGGAGTGTTGTTTTGTGGTTGGCGCATGTGAGTGGATGTCAGGACTCCTGGGTTCTCTTCCCAGCGGTGGGAAGGAAGTCTTGTCTAAGGGTGAGAGCATTTGAGCAGATGAGAGGACTCCTGGGTTCTTTTCCCAGTTCTGGCTGGGGATTGGGGTTCTGCTGGTTAGAGCATGTGAGTGGGTGTCAGGACTTCTTGGTTCTCTTCCCAGCTCTGGGAGGGAAGTGTTGTCTAAAGGTTAGAGTGGGGTGGGGGGACGCCCACGCCTGCTGATGCTGGGACCCCATCCGCTAAGGAAGACGGTGGGACCTGTGGGAGACCTCTCCTCCCAGGGTGCCTGGCAGCTCAGTAAGCGGCATTTTCTGTGAGATGTTTGGCTCATCACCCCGGTGCTTTTGATCCAGGCTGGATTTGAATCAGTGACCTAGTGCTGACGGATTCCCTGTGATCCATCCGCTGCCCTGGAAGGAAGCTCCATTGGGATGTAACCCACCCTCCCGCTCTGCCATACCCTGGAATTCCCCTGCGTCGGGCTGTCGGCTCAGCCTCTTGCTTCCTCAAAACCTGGTGTATCCGCAAAGTGAAAACCTTTTCCTGCCTCATAAAGGGACAGGGAGGCGGTGCAGCAGGAAGGGTTAGCAAGCGTGTGCACTGCTCCGCGTTGCCCACCCCGGCTTTCTTTAATCAGGTCCAGGTCCTGGAGCATGTGGTTCAGAGTCTCCTGCCGCTGCTTTCCAGGAGATGGGCACAGGCAACAGATTCTCCCAGGAGAGTTGTGCACGAGCAGCCATTAGTGAGTACACTGAGCTCAGGACTCTTGGGTTCTGTCCCCAGCCTCCTTGGCCTAGGGATGGTCCTGCTCTCTCATGCCTCAGTGTCCTGTTCCAGGGGGCTAATGTTTATTTACCCACCTTTGTAAAATGCTTTTGAGAGCCACACGTGACTAGTCTCGTGTGAGTGCCGAGAGCCATTATTTAGGATTGCCTGGTAGCCCCCAGGAAGCAGCTAGTTGGCCCCTTCTAACTTGAGCTAATGAGGAATCGCCATCAGCAATACAGGGCTCATGACACATAGCTGGGCAGTGCCGATTCCCTCCACTGGAGGGCAGTGGTGCCACATGCACGCTCGCCCATTCAGCACACTGCAGATTTTCACGCTGGCTTGTCTCGCCCTTCCTCTCCGGGGCTGGGCAAAAAACAGGAAACGTTGCTTTTCTCTCGATAGCATCTGCAGGGTGCAGCCTCGCTCCTCCTGATGAGCGTGGATTAGGCAGCTGGGTTAAACCCCTCTTAGGCTCTTTTGCAGAGCTCTGGCTCCGTAGCCCCCGGGCACAGACCGTGCAGAGCAGAGTGCCGCGGGCGAAGAACAGGTGCAGCTGTGCACGCTTGCCCAGGTGCATTATGGGTTTCCCCCTCAGCTTCCTCCTAAGCATCCCTCAAGAGATTGGGGGATGGGGTGGGGACCTCTCTGACCTGATCCCATGCATGGCACAGATATGGGGCTGAATTCACCAGTGCAGAGCCCAGTAGAAGGGGCTCGAACCTCCCACAATCCTGGAGCTGGCTGGAGTAGGGCCTGTCCCTAGGGCACCTCCGTCTGGCTACCTTCAGTGAGGGGTGCACAGCGCTGGAGCACCTGGTTCTGCTGTACCCTCGGCTGCTGCACCCAGCACACCACCTCCGGCCCTGCTGCTGGCTGGGGGTCCGTAGGATTGAACCCCACCCCCAGACGCTGAGGGGAAGCAGGGCTGTGAACCCGCCGCTCCGGGAGCTGCAGAAACCATTAATCCCGACCAGCCTCCCCAATGTGATCCTCCCTCCTTCCTCACCGTTCAGGGGCGAGGCGGCTGAGCAGCCAGCTGTGAACAGCGCTACCAGCCAGCCCAGAAATACAGCCTCGCTCATCCCCCCTTTTGCACGGTTGGGAAACTGCTGGCAACTTTCACCTCTTGGCTCCCAAGTGTGGAGGAAGGAGCGGGAGGGCGAGGGAATGCCTCCGCTCTCCTTCAGAGGCTGGCTTGGGCCTGTTTTTTCGCTCCATTCAACAGCTGTTTCCAGGTCTGTTCCCTCCTGCCCCCACCCCCCTCGGCCTGAGATGATCCAGGCCATCGCTTGATGCTTGAGTCATGGGGCGCCAGGAGGTTGTAGCCATTTAAACCGTCTCCTGTGCGTTTCGCTGTTGCTTATTAATCATGGGAGGGAGGGAGGGAGGAAGGTGGGAAATGGAATGAAAACCTCTCTGTGCCCGGGGAGCCCTGTCTGAGAGTGGGGCCCCCTTGTGCTGTATGGACACACGGAAAGTCCCGGCCCCAGACAAAGGGTGGGAGGGGAAAGCGGGGGCGGGGGAAGGAGATGCCAGAGGTCACCCAGCAGGCCAGTGGGAGCATCTTTGATCGGAGGATCTCAGTGTCCTACAGACACGATTGAGCTAAGCCTCGCAGCACCCCCTGCCTGCTTTCCAGAGACGGGGCCGGAGGGGATTTGCTTGAGGTCGCTCCGCCAGCTGGTGGCAGAGATACTGCCTGGAGACCCCAGGGGTTCTGGTAGCCGCACTTGTGCTAACCAGCGGGTGATACCTCCTGCCTAGCTGTTGCTTGTGTGTGCAGTTAGCGGGAGGCCAGGGGTGCAAAGGAAGCATTAGAGATGAGCAGGAGAGAGAGATTTGAGGCTGGTTAGAAAGCCCCAGGGAAGCCGGTGTCAGCCGGTTTGGATCCAACGTGCTTCCTGGAGCCCAAGAAGCGGCTCGAGAACAAGGTTTGAACTGCCCTGCGGCTGCGAGTTTGTTTTGCGTAGAAGGGATCAGACTCGGGACATGGGTCAGGGGCCCCCGGGAAAGTTGCTTTCGTAAATTTCCTTTTGAGTAGTTAGGCGACTGAGCCTCTCATTTCAGGGAAGGAGAAGGTGTCAGTTCCTTAGCCTCTCCCCCTTGCCTCTCCAGGAAGTCTGGGATTGTGGTCGCAGGGCCGTAGTCAGGAACCGGCCGTTTCTGTCCAACTTTAAAGCGATCTCCAGCCGGGCGGGGGAAAATCATCTGTTTAGACGTTCTTTGCCAAACCGGCAGGACACACAGGGCTTCATGTAACAATTGCATCAGGCGTTCTGTCTGCCTAGCAAAACAGGGCTGTGCTTCAACTGGGAGCCCGAACGCTTCCCTGCCCCACTGGCCCTTCACCCCCAAATACTAAACCACTGGCCTTTAGAACCGACATCATCAACACAGGGCTCTTCATGAAAAAGCTCAATAATGCTTCGTCCTTCGAGGCTTTCATCCAGGGATCTCAAAGCACTTTCCAAAGCAAGAGAGAGCTCATCTCTGCTTTATAGATGGGGAAACTGAGGCACGAGGAGGGGAAGTGACTTGCCGAGGTCACCCACCAGGCCAGGGTCAGAGCCTGGACTAAAACCCGGCTCCGCTAATTGCTGGCCCAGTGTTCCAGCCGCTAGACCGGGGTAGGCAATCTGTGGCATGGGTGCTGAAGGTGGCACGCGAGCTGATTTCAGTGGCACTCACACTGCCCGGGTCCTGGCTACCAGTCCGGGGGGCTCTGCATTTTAATTTAATTTTAAATGAAGCTTCTTAAACATTTTAATAACCGTTATTTACTTTACATACTACAATAGTTTAGTTACATATTATAGACTTATAGAAAGAGACCTTCTAAAAACGTTAACATGTATGACTGGCACACGAAACCTTAAATCAGAGGGAATAAATGAAGACTTGGCACAGCACTTCTGAAAGGCTGCTGACCCCTGTGCTAGACTATGCAGCCTCGTGTTTTAAAAGGGGCAGGGTAATTTTATGGCCTGTAACTTTGTGCCTCTCTTAGGGGTTGACCCTCAACCTTCGATCCTGACATGGGGAAGATATGGAAATCCCAGTCCAAACCGCCCCGCTGGCTGGAGAATTCGACTCTCACTCACCCTAGAGAAAGATTCGAGCTGTGAATTCGGACCTGAACCCGTATCGGGATCTGAGGTCCCCACTTCAGGTCTCCATTTCTGACATTAGCTCTCGTTGCTTGAGCCCCTGCCTGTGATCTGTGTTCCAGGCAATCCTGACCCTATGCAACAGCTAAAGAGGAGGAGAATAAAAGCTGCTCTCAGATGGCTGGGAATAGCCTCAAACTTCCCAGCAGGACTAAATCCCTGGCCATGAATTGCAGCACCATGGGGAGATGCTGCTAGGTTCCTAGTTGTGCAGCTAGTGGGATTGTTTGCAAGTGACACACATGCACAGAGTAATTTACCCTAATGGCCTGAGCACAGGACTGGGGCCCAAGAACTCCTGAGGTCAGACCCTGCCTTTGACACGGATTCCCTCATGTCTGTTGGTCTCCAAGCCTGAGCTTTCCCATCTGTAAAATGGGGGCTTGGGGTGACCAAACTGCCCCAGCTCCCAAGCGGCAGTGGCTTGCAAAGCCCCGTACAACCGCCCAGTACCCTACTTTGCAACGTGGAAAGAGACTAGGGGCCAGAGTGAAATCCTGAGACGTTGTCGAGCCAAGGAGATTGCCTGGTGTATGGGGAGCTCTCCGCCGTCGTGAGGCCAAAGCGGAAGGTGGGGGGAGGGGTGCTGGAATGTTTCTTGCCCCCACGTTCCCACCCTGTCGCCTCCCGGCTCCCACCTTCGCGTTACCTCCTGGGCCCTGGGGTGCTGCCAGCTTCCCAGCTGGCGAATAAATGCGGCCCGGCTGTTACATGCCCAGATCTCCGCTCCCGCGGGGTATTTTTGTCTCTCCCAGCGATAAGTTTCAGCAGGGCCGCCCGCCCGCGGGTTTGAATCGCCTTCAAAGTGGCACGGCGCGGACGTCTCTCCGCTCCCCAACCCAGCCACTAATTGAGCCCCGCTGCGCGGTGTTTCTGGGATGGGAGATGGGCCCTGGCTGAGTGATCCGGTTGGGCCGCTCCGGTGCTGGCCCTGGCACATCAGGACACGTGTTGTAATGCAGTTGGCCATTCCAGAGCAAGGGATTTTGCTATAGCTGCGTGTCACCTGGCTCTCTCCTTTCTTAGCTGTCCAGGTTAATGAGCCGGGAGCTAGCTTCCCCGATAAGCACCAGAAAGAGCCTTTTCTACCACGCTACACTGCATGGATTTCCCCAAGTCCTCCTCCAACAGGCAGCCTGTGAAATAGGCTCTGTGTTCTGGGCTGTGGAGGGCGTGGGGAGGTGGTGATTCTCCAGGAGGGGCTCTCTCCATGAACTGAGCCAGTGTTGTGTGGAGGAGAGGTGGAACAGAACCTATTTCTGGTTCTTCACAGTCCTCTGGCACTTTTTTGCCTGAGTGTTAACCCTGAAGTCCTTGCCACTGTCCCTTGAGGGCGTTCACATTTTGCGTCCTTCAATTCCCCATGCAGTTTCAACTGAGTACGGGACTCTTCTTTACCTCGTGCCCTAAATGGTTCTGCCGAGTTGCTGTGTATCCGTTCAATAGCAGCAGTGCTCCGCCCCAGAGATGGCTGCATTTCCGTGCTGAGTTAGCGAGCCTTGTGCAGCGTTGCTGTGAGCTACTAAACAGCTGCTGCGTTCCGCCGCAGAGGTGGTTGCATTTCTGTGATGAGTGAGCAATCCCTGTGCAGTAGTACTGTGAGCTGCGATACAGCTGACGTGGTCCAGCCCACAGGTGGCTGCATTTCCATGCTGGGTGGGTGAGTTGCTGTGTAGCATTGCTGTGAGCTACTACAGAGCTACGTTGTTCCCCCCTGGAGGTGGCCGCAGTTGCATGCTAGCTGAGTGATCCCTGTACACTGTTGCTGTGAGCTACTAAACAGTAGTCATGTTCCACCCCAGAGGCAGCTGTCCTCTAGCAGTGGGCAAAGCAAATGCAGCAGGCAGTTTGTGTGTCAGTTTGCGCAAGGTTTGGAAGCGCTCTTCCGCCCAAACACTGCTCCAGTGTCCCCTTTTCTTCAACCTCTACTATTTTTAGATGTGACTCATGTTCTAAAATCAGAATCGTGTGTGTGTTTTAAAAATAAACCCGCCGAGCTGCTCATGAGCGTTACATAGAATCAATGCTGGCCTGGTTTGAATATTTCACTGGCTAATGAAAACAAAGACAAACACATTGTCCCAGCGGTTAGGATGCTGTTTTAATGGCTAGGGCTGGGCCTGGGCAGAACTTCCTGGGAAGTGATTTATCACATGCGATGGCTGCTCTTACGGCAGTTCAAAGATCCTCTTTCATGACCCGATCTGATGCCCACTGAGTGCTTCCATTGACAGCAGGACACTTTGGATCTGGCTGTTAAGAAGCAGGTGAAACCTGCCCACTCCTTTATTTAAAGAGACAGGATCCCAGCCCAAGGGATGCAGGGAATCCGCAGGTCAGCCTGTTTCAGGGCCTGATCCTCCAAGGTCCTGATGCCTGGCTTGGATGGGAGGCTGTGGGGAGGGGGTCTCCTCAAAGGCTGGTTCAGCTGTGTACGTTAATTTTATAGGCCCTGCTCTGTGATGCAGAGGGAGAGGGTTGCCAGTTTTGGTGGGACGTATTCCTGGCGCTTTCATCACATGACATAATTTTTAATTTAATATTCATCTTTAATTCCTGGAGGCGCCAGGCCAATCCTGGAGGGTTGGCAACCCTAAATGAAACCTTAATCTGTCACGGTCTAAATAGGGTAAGCGGGCGAGGGACAAAGACTGACAAGGAGGGGGCAGGGATGGGGGTTAAACCCTAGATCCAGCCACCTCCACATACTGGAGGCAGGAGCAGATCCCAGCTTGGATCCAGATCAGAATTTCTTAACCGACCTCCTGTCCCGCCTTTGGGTCAAAGCAAGTCCCTGGATCGGAACTGAGCGGAAGCAGGTCCGAACTTTGCACCTGGGCTCCATAGCAAGAGGAAAATGAAATCAACAGGACCAAATGCTGTGACCCCTGTGGAATTTATATATGTAAATCATGTGATTTTCATCTCTAATCACATGCACGCAATATGTGTGTATAGATATAGAGAGGGTATCTACATCTAAGGGGGGAGGGATAGCTCAGTGGTTTGAGCACTGGCCTGCTAAACCCAGGGTTGTGAGTTCAATCCTTGAGGTGGCCATTTAGGGAGCTGGGGCAAAAATCTGGCTGGGGATTGGTCCTGCTTTCAGCAGGGGGTTGGACTAGATACCTCCTGAGGTCCCTTCCAACCCTGATATCCTAGGAAAAAAAAATATATCTTTCTCTCCTCTCATTTGTACCTGATGGGCAGAAGGTTGCAAGCAAGCAACAGATGCTAATTGTGCTCCTTAATGCCTTACTGGAAGAGGGTCAGATAGCAGGGTGATGGGCAAGGGATAGGATAGGATTTTTGTCAATAAACACTGCTCAGCATTTCTGACACAGGTAACTTACGAGGGATGGAACCAAATGATGGGTCTGAAACTTCCCCAGGGTCTGGAAGGTACGTAGGGTGTGTGTGTGTGAGATGGAACATTTTGAGTTCAGCCTCACCTCTGTCACTTAAAACACTGAGCATGACACATCAGCAGGTGGGGGTGTAGCTTAGGTCTGTAATGAGAGGTGATGGGGTCGGAAAGTCCCTGCTGAAGAGCGACAGCAGTGATATAATGGGGGTGGGAGTGGAATGTTTTGAACAGCTGAGTGGGATTCCTACCTGTACACAGAAACTCTTAGTGATTGAGAGGTTCCAGCAGACTGAAGGAAACTCATTGAGCTGCCAGTCATAGTTGGAAGGAGGAAGCATCGGACACAGTTTGGGTTAGTTTATGCAGACAGGGGTGGGTGTTACAGGATCCGGGGTTATTTGCATAGGTGCTGGAATTAGGGGGGCTGTTGCACCCCCTGGCTTGAAATGGTTTTCTTCATATACAGGGGTCACAGTTTGGTTCGATGGCTCTCAACACCTGCCCTATAAAAATTGTTCCAGCATCCCTGGTTATGTGGTATCTACTGTCGGAAAGTATGTAGCAAATCTGCATTGTGGGGGAAAATCTGCATAATTTCAACATGAAACTGTTGAGCGGCGACGTGGAGGAGGATCTGAAAGAAAGGGGTGTGTGTCTGGGGGAGGTCTGGCAAGGAAGCACTATAATAATACCTTACCTTCTTCTAGCAGGATCGCCAAGCAAACACAAATGAAGCCACGCACCACCCCGGGGGAGGGAGGAGGTGGTGTTGTCCCCATTATACAGATGGAAAAACTGAGGCACAGTGGGTGGACACGTCTCAGACACCACGTCACATGGTGAGAGGTGCCAGTGAAATACATAGAATGAACAGGGAGTTAGTATCGGAGCAAGGAGTCCAGATTTCCAGGCCCCGCCCATAGCTCTAACCACTAGACAATACTCCCTTGTCCACTGGAGGGAATCTGCATGTGACCCTGTTTTAAGGCATGATCCAGGAAAATGCTGATCAGTGGCTTCAATGGGAAATTTGAGTCCTCCCAGGAGGCAAGCTTGTGGGGAAGAGACTCCTCAAAGATTGATGAAGTCAGAGCTGGGGATAAAACCCAGCAGTCCTGGCTCCCCAGCATCTGCATTAACCACTAGACCATGAATCATAGAATCTCAGGGTTGGAAGGGACCTCAGGAGGTCATCTAGTCCAACCCCCAACCATGCTCCCTCACAAAGCTAGGGATAGAACTGCAGAGTCCTGATGCTCAGCTCCCTGGTGTAACTACCGGACTCCCAGATTCTGTTCCTGGCTCTGCCACTAACTTACTGTGCAACCTTAAGCACGTCACTTCACTTCTTTCTGTGCCTCAGCTTCCCCCATCTATATAATGGGCATATTGAAGCCATAGGGAACGGGGGAGCTAGTTATGGTGATGGCTGCGACTTTAATTCTTAAGATTTTGTTTTCTCTGTACTGCACCTTTCAAATGTCTAGAGAGCTGCCGTCTGTCATGTATCATGTGTCTGAAGGCACAGCTCCTGTTGTGACAGGCAGAGTTTTGTAGCATGTTACAGAGGAGCTATACACAGTGTGCTCTTCCCCCTGGAGACTTTACTTTGGTTCTTTATTGTTCCGATTTTCCATAATCTGAAACAAATTGTTCAAACTGTAGTGTAGTTTTCCTGTTTGCATATAGAAACCGTAAGAGCGGTGTTGGTTGGGGTGATTGCTTAGGCATTGTGCTTGGATAGGTGAGCAAACATCACCCCAGTTTTCCATGCTGTAACAGGGGAGTAATGATTGATATCTTCCTGTGTGAAATGTTCCCAGGCTGCAGGGAACTGGCTGATCACATGCAGCTGCTGGGCTCCGCCCCTTGTTCAGAGGAGTGGAGCAGAGGGGAGCGGGGAGATGAAGTGGAGAACAAAGGAAGCAGGGTGACTAAACTGAAAAGGCCAAAACCTCGCTGCACTTGAACTGAATCTAAGCAATGACTGTAGCAGTCACAGCGGTGTAGCATGAGTGGGAGAGACGCGGGGCTGACGGGTGGGGAATGCCCATGAGATAAAATATGAGCCACTACCGGGAAATAGATTGAGAGTCCCTGGTCCAGAGCTTCATCTGCTCGAAGCACCTGGGTTGATGGATTAGGAAGCGGAGGGACAGAAAGGTGAAGTGACTCGCAGAAGGTCACACATAGAGCCACTAGCCGCGCTGGGAATCGAACCTGTGGCTCTCACTTGCCAGAGCTTGATTACACACCAGGTACGAAACTTCATTGGAATCACAACTTTAGTTCATCACCTGGGCAAATCCCATGGGAACACGGGCCTGCTTGCAGATCAAGCGCCGCCTGGATCAGTCTCTGGCCAGTCCTTCAGGGGGGCGGGCTGGCTGGCTATGCAGCTGATGTTGTCACTGGCGATCTTATTGGGCCACTCTGAAGCTTTTGGTACCCATGTGCCAGCCAGCTAGCAGCCTTCCTGGGTAAAAGCGCTTCAGAATTTGTTGGTCTTCCATCCTAATAACACGTCCGCGCCGAGAGCGGCTGAAACCAAACCAGGGCTGAGGGCGGCCATGAGTGGGTTTGGCTTCAAATATCCTCCTGGCTGATTTTTGGCCTGGAGAATTGCAAAGCTCAATCCGCTGCTCTCCAGCCTTCCTCAGCACTCACGTTCCGCGGCCGGACACTGGCGTTGGTGTTAAACGGTTGCAACGTTGCGCCTTGTTCCTTGGGGCGAACCACTCACCTGCACTGCCTCGCGGACCATTCCTAGTACTTAAACAAGCCCCTCGGTTGCTACGGGAACCAGGTTGGTAACGTTCCATACCCTGCGCCTGTTGTTGAAACACACCATGAGAACAACACCCCCACACACCAGCCCCCACCAATGGTGGCAGAAACAGCTCCTGAATTCCACGCACCACCTGCTTTACCCCCCGCCTCCCCTGCTCCTGGGATTATGGTCCCTCTGCAACGACAGCGGTGGCACTGGGCAGAGAATCGGCCTGGGACTTTTTCTGCTGTGTCTGGGTTAGAGTTGTTGGGGTCAGGCCTGCTAACAGCAATTCCAGGCCCCAGGGCTGAACAGTCAGGGGGCCCCCCCACGCACGCCGTCCGCCTGACGTTTGGGTGGTGCTGGGCCTCTGGTGGCTGGTGCCCAGCGAGCTGCCGGCTGCGCTCCTGGGCGTGCTCTTCTGGCACCGCCCGGTAGGGTTGCCAACTGTCTAATCCTGCAAACCCAAAGACCCTTGCCCAGCCTGCTGCCCCGCCCCTTCTCTGAGGCCCCGCCCCCTGCTCCCCTTCACCTTCACTCACTTTCACCAGGCTGGGGCAGGGGGTTGGGGTGGGGGGGGGCGGGTGCAGGCTCTGAGAGGGAGTTTGGGTGTGGGCTCAGACTCTGGGCAGGAGTGGGAGTGCAGGCTCTAGGCTGGGGCAGGGGGTTGGGATGCAGGAGGAGGTCAGGGGGTCGGCGCTTATCTTGAATGGCTCCCGAAAGCGACTGGCACACCCCTCTGGCAGTGGCTCCTAGGTGGGGAGCCTGGGGGTCTCCGCGCATCGCTGCCCACAGGTACCACCCCTGCAGCTCCCATTGGCTGCAGGTCCCGGCCAATGGGAGCTGCGGAATCGGCGCTCGGGGCAGCGCGCAGAGACCCCCTCCCCAGGGGCCGCAGGGACGTGCCGGACGCTTCCAGGAGTGGTGTGGAGGGCGAGCAGGAAGCCTGCCTTAGCCCCACTGTGCTGCCGCCGCTGCTGGGGGCCCCCGGGCCCTTTTAAATCACCTGGGCCCCTGGGCAATTGCCCCCCACTGTCGGCGGGCCTGGGGAGGGGTTTTCTTTAACCTGAGGTTTTCTGAAGTATTTTGAGAGAGGGAGCGTGAGTGGTGGACACGCAAGCAGAGAATGGAGCTGAAGAAGGGGAGGCTACTGCTAGGCAAACAGACGAGGCTGGAATAAAACAGCTCATCCACCAGTCGGACGCTTTGTGCTGGAGAGGAAGGATGGGTCAGAGGTTACACGGACCGCGTGCGACATGTGGGAGCTGGGCACAATTCCCGGCTCCAACATGACCCTTATCTTGGGCAAGTTGTGGAGGGCGACCTTTCCCAAAATGCTTTAATGACTTGGGAGCTGACTGTGGTTATACTAGAAGCCGTCGGGGCCAGAGACTCTCTCACTGATTGTACAGCTCCTAGCACAGCGGGGCCTGCAGCTAGGTTGGGGTCTCTAGCTGCTCTCCTCCTCAGTGCCCGTTCGACGGATAAACAAACCGCTGCAACCCATTCACCAGCGCTGAGCTCGCTCTTGAGAGAGCCTGGCCTTTCAGAGCTGGAGGGGATGACAGGTTGGTACAAGGAGGAGGGAGAAAAATTGTTCTCCTTAACCTCTGAGGACAGGTCAAGAAGCAATGGGCTTAAATTGCAGCAAGGGAGGTTTAGGTTGGACATTAGGAGAAACTTCCTAACTGTCAGGGTGGTTAAGCACTGGGATAAATTGCCTAGGGAGGAATCTCCATCATTGGGGATTTTTAAGAGCAGGTTAGACAAACACCTGTCAGGGATGGTCTAGGTCAGGGGTAGGCAACCTATGGCACGTGTCCCAAAGGCGGCACGCAGGCAGATTCTCAGTGGCACTCACACTGCCCGGGTCCTGGCCAGTGGCGTAGTCAGGTGGAGGGAAGAGCGGGAGCGGGGAGAAAAAAGGCACCACCCACTACGGCGCTTTTACTGACGGGGCAGCGCTCCGGGTTTTTGGCGGCACCTCGGCGGCGGGACCTTCACTCGCTCTGCAGGTCTTCAGCAGCATTTCAGCGATGAAGCTTCAGTGCCACCGAAGACACCCGGAGCGAGTGAAGGTCCCACCGCCGAGGTGCCGCCAAAGACACCCGGAGCGAGTGAAGGTCCCACCGCCGAGGTGCCGCTGAAGACACCCAGAGCGAGTGAAGGTCCCACCGCCGAGGTGCCGCTGAAGACACCCAGAGCGAGTGAAGGTCCCACCGCCGAGGTGCCGCTGAAGACACCCGGAGCGAGTGAAGGTCCCACCGCCGAGGTGCCGCTGAAGACACCCAGAGCGAGTGAAGGTCCCGCCGCCGAAGACCCGGAGCGCCACCCTGTCAGTAAAAGCGCCGCGGTGAGTGGCGCCTTTTTTTTCCCGCTCCCGGGTGAGTAAAATTAAAAAGGCACCACTTGTGCTCGGTGGGGGAGTGGCCGCTGCCCTGCTCTGCCCCTAGCTACGCTGCTGGTCCTGGCCACCGGTCCGGGGGGCTCTGCATTTTAATTTAATTTTAAAAGAAGCTTCTTAAACATTTTTAAAACTTTGTTTACTTTATATACAACACTAGTTTAGTTCTATATTATAGACTTATAGAAAGAGACCTTCTAAAAACGTTAACATGTATGACTGGCATGAGAAACCTTAAACCAGAGTGAATAAATGAAGACTCGGCACAGCACTTCTGGAAGGTTGCCAACCCCTGGTCTAGATAATACTTAGTCCTGCCAGGAGGGCAGGGGACCGGACTAGCTGACCTGTCAAGGTCCCTTCCAGTCCTATGAGTCTATGAGCTAATCAAAGATGGACCAATAAGTAGAACACCGGCTGCCCAGTCCTGCTGCATGGCTCAGAGGAATGAAGACGCCTGATCCGGAGGCCCATGTATGGCCATCCTCGGAGGAGGTGGGTGAGTCAGTGGAATGTCTTGTGTGGGCCCAGCAGCCCCTCGCTGGGTTTGAATCCAGCTAAAAAGAGATGCCGAGGACGGATTTCCTAATGAGTTGGCAGCTCGCCGCCCGGCCAAGCCCTGTCTCCCTGGGGTTAGAGCAGCAAACGGGCATGGGTAGCATTGAGCGGGTTTTTTACAGCAGTGCCGAGAGCAGAGCCCCATTGTGCTAGGTGCGGTACAAATACAGGGTAGGAGACGGTAGAATCTGGTAGCATCACGCCCTGGGGAGCCACAGCACTAATGGTCTATGGCGGGGAGGTTCCTAGATTCCTCAGGCCTTGGGGGTTTGCTGCTGGTGCTTGGCAGACACCCCCCAGGATCTCATCAAATCCCAGCCACTCTACACCTTATACACAGAGCAGAGTCTTTTTATGAGGGAGAACTAGGATGCGGCAGGGTATTGGTACCAAGCAATGCCAACGGGCTCTCGTCTGTGCTGCGGAGGGGCGCTCGGGGGTGCCAGCCAAGCCCAGAAAGTACTTGTGAAGAGGATGAGCCCTCGGCTCCGCAGGCCTGGGGCCTGGATTCTGCCGTTTAAACCTGGTCTTCCCCTCCTTTCCCCAGGGAGCTGCTGTTCATAACCCTCTTCGCCAGGGCTCTAGCCTCCGAAAAGGAAACTAACCTAGACAGACCCCCCCACGGCCACTTCCCCTTCTCCCCATAAGGGGCCACTTCCTGGCACGTGACCTCCCATCAGCTCCGCTGTAGGGGCTTTCCACTGACGGGAGATCTTACCGGACACCGGTCTCATCCAGGGCCTCTGGAACAACAAGCCGCCCGTCCATGTGTTAATCTGACGCGCCGGGGTTTTCTCTGCAGGGTGCGGGCACCGACTTTTCTGCTGCTGATTCTCCCTTGAACTATTATTAGAGGTATGATGGCAGCAGTTGGAGCTCCCGCCCAAGATCACAGCCCTGCCGTGCTAGGTGCTGGACGTACACGTAGGGAGAGATCCTGTTCCAAAGAGTTTAAATAGACTGGATGGAGTGCAAGGGGAAACTGAGGCACAGAGGGACAGCAGCTTGCTCAGGGGCAGTGGCAAAGACAGGACTAGACCTGCTGTCTCCTGCATCACAGTTTGGTGCTCTGACCACTAGCCCACACTGCCTTCCCTCATTAGCTGGGGCCACCTATGGATGTGGGAATGACAACAGGTTGCTAGGTGCTCCTAAGGAAACCATTCCCCCCTCCTTTAGCTCTAACCAGGAGACCACACTCTGCAAGAAAATCAAACACTGTGGTAGGACCCTCTAACTTCACAGCCATGCCATGACAATCAGCCTTGGAAATATGCTTTAATTATGGAAATTAATTATAATCTCTGTGAGGCAGGAACAGTCTTTTTGTTCGATGTTTGTCCAGGTGGCCTGGGCCATGACACGGGCTCCTAGTTGCTAGGACCCTACACCTCATAATAATCATAAGTACTACAGCATCCTTTCAGTTTGAATGGTTTCATCGAGATTAGGGAACGACCCAAGCAAGAAAGAACAAATGTCAAGTGCGTGCGCAACTCCCTAACATGCTGCCTCCTGATGCAGCCCTGCTGAGACAGCCTTCAATATTTAAAGGCTCAGAACAAAGAGGTAGCAATTACCCAACTCTGCACACCGCAGAGAAGGCTAAATGGGTCTTTTTCCATCTCAGGGTCCTCCCCTTATGAAAGGCAGCCAGGCAAGGTGGAGTCCTGAGAGGCTGCTTGGTAAACATAAAGATGGATTGTTTGTAGGAAGCCCAGGGACTGTTTAACCCTCTTGTCTCCCCTGTGCGCTGGCTCAGGAGCAGAGGCAGCGTCCCCCAGGTAAAAGGTGCTGCAGATCCCACAAAGCAAATTTCTGTCCTCCACACACTCCTGCAAGGAACAGGAGCAGTTCCACCTCCATGGTCTGGGGGCAGTTCTCAGCTCATTAGTGCAAAGTGGGCTGGGAGAGTGGGAGGTGGGATTGAAACCCCACTCCTCCCCTAAACTCATTGTAGCTCAGGTGCGTCTTCACTACGGAGTTTGCCTGGGTGGGAGCAGCCAGGCTGCAAAGCCCTGTCCAGGTTCCTGCGTCCTCACCGCTGCTGCTGTGTGCTGCTGGGACTTCTGGGGCCCATCCCCTGGTTCTTTGGGCTGCAGTGTGATTCGTTCCCTATGAAAAGTGGGCGGACTCACCTGTAATGGGTGCAGAGGGAAGGCACTGGAGGAGTAGCGGCACCTGTGGGGTTTAGCCTGGGTCCACACTACAGAGCGAAAGTCTCTAACCCCAACCCGCCCAGGATTGGATGCAACACTAAACTCAGGTCAGAGGGTTTGGCTGGAGGGGGAACAGCTGAGTTAATGCTGCAGCAGAGACACACTCATAGAGGATATTCGATTTTCTACAGCGGTTGCCCAAATTCTTGCACTTCGCCGCAAACTGGGTCTGACCCAGCGTCTTGACACCATCTACTCCAGAGGAAGCTGTAAACGTGGGATGAGCCTCTGTCCGACAGCTGGCTGCAAAGCGGGTAGCAGTGTTCCTGGCAGGAATGGTGTTTTCCCCTCTCAGCTCCGATGGTAGCGTGCCCACGCTTGGCACACCAGCCGCGTGTCGTCATCCCAGTGCGAGAGAGGGGTTGGCTTTGTTTCTTGGCTAGTGGATTTCGTTAAAACGCCCTTGGCAGTGAGCCAGCACTCCCCCTCCATCCCCCAAAGGGCTCGTTCGGTGCTAGCATTGGCAGCTGCTGCTAACAAAGCAGTGGGCTGTCTAAAGATGAAGTGGTTAATTAATTGAGAGAGTTAGTAGCTCCCATGAGCACTTGGGGTTTGGCCTTAGAGATGTCCTCTCCGTGTGGGTACCTGGTAAAGATTCAGGAGGCCCCCATCCCAGGTAAAGCTAAGGTGGCTGCTTGCTTATTTCTTTCATATGCTTCAATAAATACCTTATTTTAGAGCCCTTTCTTTATACACCTCTCCTTGGGCCTTGGTCCTTTCTATTTGCCTCATCTCTCTCTGCTCGCACACATAATCAGCGCAAGAGCCTTCTCCTCTGCAGCCCTCTCCACCTCTGATTTCTTTCCCAACTGAAGCTCAAAAACCTCCCCTTGCTTGCTGTTGGGTTCTTGATTTCTCTCATGCCTTCTGCTGCTTCAGTTTAACTCTCATCACCATCTATGGCATTTGTTTGGACTTGCTAACAAAGGACACTGCAAATTAAGCTGTTCTGTTCTCTGGGAGCTTAGCATAAATAAAATAGCAACTTCAGGGGAGGCTGTGTCTATGAGTGGTTAGAGCGCTGGAGTGGCTGTCAGGAGCTGGGCTGTACTGCTGGCTCACTCCCCCCTGCCTTTCTTTGCCTCGGTTTCCCTATCTGTAAAATGGGGATAATAATACTGACCTCTGTTGTAACGCACTTTGAGATCTACTGACTTATTGTTTATTTTTTTTAGAAATATACCAGGCCACAAAAATGACACAGGCCTTATCTATGCACAGTTTATCTCAATTTTTAAATTATATCTTAATATTTAAATATTCTTATTAGTTACCTCAATTTAAATCCCAGTGATGTATTGGTGTCTTAATTTAGTGAACCAGGATACACCAAATTAAGCCAAATGCAATCAGATTTAAGTGTCCACATAAGGGGATTTGCACCTGTTTAAAATCAGTCAATGCAACTGTGGCGTATAGCCAAGGTGTGAGGGTTCTGATCTTGCAGGTGCTTGTGTGTCGGTAATTCAATGGGACCCGCTACTCTGGGGGAAGTTACTTGTGTGTCTGCAGGATCGGGCTCTAACTCAGCTGTTGGGTGACCCAAACACTGGACTGTTTCCATTTCTCGGCGGCGCAGCCCGTGTTAAATCTCAGCTTACAGGGAACGGGCGTTCTGTTGCTGGGATCTCGTTAAGCAATGGTGTCCGTCGCTGGGATGGATGGCGGCGGAGGAGTGGGGAGCAGCGCTGGTTCCCATGGTGAAAAGAAGAGGAAACTCGATCTCCTGAGTCCTGTTGACTTGAAGGCAGGGCGCCTAGCGCTCAGGTGTCCTTGTTCCTCTGGGGCTGCTTTTCAGGTTCAGCAGGTTCTGAGATGGAAGATGCTGTTTCTGGTGACGGTGACCAAATGTCCCATTCAAACCCACTTATTCCTTCCCCGGTCTCCATTGGTTATAGGCGAGATTGCCCATCTCCAGCAACTTGTATTTCAGGCCTCCGCTCCTTTACCCCAAGGTCCCCCAAGTATTGCTTGAAGTATCTTCTCCCCATTCCAGAGCAAGGCAAACTGAGGCAGGGAGAGGTGTGGTGACACACCTAAGCTCCCAGAATGAGGTGGTGACTGAGCTGGGAGTGGGACCCAGGAGTCCTGAGTCCCAGCCCCTCTCCTCCTAATCTAATGACTTGACATGCTGCATGGCTAGTGCCTGGGCTGTAGAAGAGATGGGTGAAGCCCAGCCCAAAGGAGGAGCCGCTGGAGAGAGGGAAATTGAGTTGGCCAAAGTCAGCAGTAAACTCTGAGTCCCAGTCCTCTGCTCTAACCACTAGGCCATGCGGACGCCTGTTAAGTTACACAGGCTACTGCTTTCACTGGACTCCCTTGCACAGCCCCGGAAGCTGGGTTGACTACCCTCCGGCAAAGGGAGGTTGGGGGGGAGGGACAGGCCCACTGCAAACAGGGTGGTTGGGTGAAACACACACACACACACTTTTCTTTCCTCGCTGTGCCGTGTGTGTGTGTCCATCCAACCTTACGGCAGGGTCTTGCTGCTCCCTTAAATAAAGAGGGGAGAGTAAATCTGTCCTCCAGCACACAGACTGCACAGGACAGGTGGCTAACTAGCCCTTTGCTTTTAAAAGTTTCCTTCTGAATCCCTTTCCTTCATCATGGCCTAGTGGATAGCGCACCAGGCTGGGACTCAGGAGCCCTGGGTTCTATTCCTAGGTTGGCTGCTGGGTGACCTCTGGTAACTAATGTTGCCCCATCTGTAAAGTGGGGCTAATGGTACTGCCTTCCTCTGGAAAGCACTTGGGGATCTATGGATGGGGAGGTGTTATCTGTTTGAATGAGTGTAGCTGCTAGAGTTCCACCTGGGTGCTGCCCAGACATGTGTAGAGAGACAGATCTTTCCCCTAGAGTTTCCACTCTGCATAGGGATGGGGAAAAGGAGTCTTTATTAATTCCCCATTTTATAGATGGGGAAACTGAGGCACAGAGAGGGGCCATGACTTGCCCAAGGTCTCTCACAGAGTCAGTGGCAGATCCAGGAGTAGAACCTAGCTTCCTTGGGGGCCAGCCCAGTGTCCTCCCCACTGCGCCAGGGTGGGAGGGGGAATGGATGCTGAGAGGTCCTTGTCCAAGGTGAGGGAGCCGGGGTCTCCCACTGGGCCATGCAGCCCCTTTAAACTTCCAGCTTTACTCCAGCTGCTCCTGTGGGATTTGGGAAATAATCCTTCTCTGTTAACTCGCTAGAGGAAACTCCTACTGGCGTGGCCTCACTGGGGTGGTGGGGGCAGAAGGGAAGGTAAATCTTTTATTAGCTCTCTTGCTGGGAAAGTGCCCCCCTCCTTCCCCTCTCCCCCGTTTGGAACAGAGGCCTGAGTGAGAACATTGCTGCTCTTGTCTAAACACTAATGTTTTTCTTCTGCGTCCAGCCCGTTGCATTTTCCGGCCCGTCTTGTGGGACAGAATGAATTTATTTTGTGTTGGAGTTTTGTTTGTATAAAGAGTCCTGCCCTGAGGGGCTCTCTCTGTATATACACTCCACTCAGGAGCACTATATAGTTCCTGGCTTGGCACAGAGTATCTTTATTAGCGGTGGTATGTTTTAGCAGTTACTCATTAAGCCGTGTACCGCTGGCTTTTCCCTTCATGTGCACATGGCCTCGCCTTGGGTTCACTTAGACGCTGGGTCGTGTGGAATGTTACCGGGCCTTTAAAATTTTTATTTTAAAAGCACTTTACTGGCTTACGGTCTAACCTGTCCAATTTCTCTGCCCCGATCTCTTTCCCCCTGCCCCCATGCATGATGATTGCTTTATTGTGTAGCAGGGAGAAAGAAAAAGCTCCCATGCAAAATCCGACTTTGTAGATTTAGAGGCAAGCCAGGGTTTTTCTTGCTGCTGACTGCTGGAGACGAATGTCACTTGGAGCAGGAGTTACTGCGTGTTAGCACTGGGGAGCGGGGGGCTGGTTTTAGTGGATCTGACGCTGCCCTGGCATTCAGGAGATCTGACTTCAAGTCTCTGCCTGCCGAACTCACTGGGCTGAGTGAAATCTGCTGGCCTGTGTTAGAGAGATATATTAAAGCCAGAAGGGACCATTGTGATCACCCTTCCGCATAGCCCATGCCACAGAGATTTGCCTGGCAGTTCCTGCAGGATCGCCGACTAGCTGATCCCTTCTGGCCTTTAGACATATGAAGCAAGCCACAATTCATGGCCCCGATCCTGTGAAACCAGCATGTGCGCTGAGTTCCTGGGACTGCTCACAGGCTTGAAGCTGCAGAGGAGAAGGCGCTCGCGTCACCTGTGGTCTGGTTTCGGGAAAGGGGCTGGGGCTAGGTGAGATGGAAAAGGGGGAGCAGAGACAGTGGTACAAAGACAGGAGGTTCCAGCCCCCTGGATTTCTATAAACAACGATTTGGGGTAAAGCAAGGCTGCTCTGAAGTTACTGTTTCATCTCTCAGGATGGCTCTAGGGAATGTGTTTCTGTTGTTCACTGATCATAAAAGCATTGAAGCCACTGGGAGCCTTTCCACTGATTCCCAGTATGGCCAGCCTCAAGCATTGGTTAAAAAAATCATGAGTGGGGCCTACAAGCAATGAATTTAAAAACAAAACAAAACAGGGATTCTTTTCATTTGTCTTCTGGCTTATGATGTGGGGGAGTTTTTGTCTTTTCCCAAGAAGCCATGAGGACTAGAAACTTACTATTTTCTTTTAAATCAGAGTTGAGATTCCCATAGACTCACGTGACTCCAGCAGCTGGGGCTTTAAGAAGAAACATTAATTCTATCACATGGTTTGTGATTAAACTCATGAGCGCTGGCAGCGGGGGGGAGGGGAGGCTTTTGGATCAGGCTCTGTATCTCTTAAAATGTACCTGTTTTTCTTTCTTTGACTGTAACACAGAGCTTGACTTCAAATGTACAAACCCCCGGGACTGTGTTCCTCAGAAGCTGCCCCTCTCTCTGTTGGCTGGTCACGTGGGCAGAGCTACGTCCCGTTACACTGGTGTCAGACCAGTGCAGTTATTCTGGATTTACGGTGGTGTAAATCGGCACTGTCTGGCCCTGGGTACCCAATTAACTGCCTGCACAGGGTCTGTTGGGGTCTGATCCTTAGGTGGTGGCTACCTCTGCTCCTGTCTTCCCTGAGATTTGCTGTAATGAGTTTAGGCACCTGCCTTTGATTGGTTAATGCTCATTTGGATGAAGGCCAGAGTCTAATCCCTCCGAAATCCTCAACTGACCCTTCTCTGCATCTTTGATCTTTTCCCCAAAACTCTTTCATCTTAGTCTATTAATCTGGATTCTCCCCGCTCCTCCTGCAAACAAAGCAAGCCTCACTCCCTTGTATTTCAGATTATACTGCAGGTTTAAAAGTAAAATTGCTGTTGAAGTAGATTTAAAGAAAACACAAGCAACCTAATTTCTAAATGAGAAGAGCTCTGTGCAGCTGGAAGGCTTGTCCTTTCCCCCTACAGAAGCTGGTCTTTTCTCTCTCTAATTTCTAAATCTCCATCTTCAGCTACACTGTACTAATAACTCTTGGTATTTATCTGCCTTTCAAAAGGAGCATTTTTCTAGTGGTTCGCGCCTGAGATTTGCCATCAGGACACCTGAGTTCTATTTCCGGCACTGTGTGTGAGAAAGATGTCAAATTATTTAACTGCTCCGTGCCTCAGTTTCCCCACATGTGAAATGGAGTCGTTAAAACTTTCTCACCTTTGTAATCATTTGATGAAAGGTGCCACATAGTACTGTGTGGATATCAAAGCACTTTATAAACTGTAGTTAATCTTCATGACAGCCCTGGTTAGGTAGGTAACGTGTTATCCCACTCTTATAGAGTGGGGAAACTGAGGCAGAATGAAGTGATTATCTATGGTCCTGTGATAAATTGGTTGCTGCGTCCGAAATAGAATGGAGAAGCCTCAATGGCAGTCATTTACCCTGCCATCCCAGAGCTGGGCAGAGAACCCAGGAGTCCTGGCTCCCCATCCATCCTCAGCTGGAATTGCTAGACTGCCCTCTCTTTGACAGAACTTATGTTTCTGTCTGCTGATTTCTAACTTTTACCCCCCCCACCCATGTGCACTGCGATCTGCAGGGAAACAAGTGAGATTTTCTAGAGTGGTTGCCCGAATTCTTGCACTTCGCAGCAAACTGGGCAAAGAGTCGTTGTCTTTCGCTGTTCCTTAAAGAGAAGTTAACGGCCCTCCCGTAATTATTTATTAATGTGAAGTATCAGCCTCGTCTTAATATTCACTTTGCTGCAAACCGGCTCTGCAGATTTTACACATGAATGATGCAAAACTGGAACGGATCCAGTGTCTTTGTCTTCCCCCCGCCCCAGCTCTCGTTCTCTATCCATGGCAGAGAGACGCTTTGCCGATTCCTAAAGTGTTCCCTTATTTCTCCTCCTTTAGCTTGCAAGCAGTGAGTAACCATGCTGAGAAAAACTTCTGCCTCTGGCTTTTGTCATGCTTTTTAATGATCGTTTAGCTTCCTGCTAATGCAGAATCTAAGGAGCAGGCCATTAATCAGAAGCCATATTAACTAGTGCTAGCCACCCTTGGGCTGCCAAACGGGAGGTAGTGTTTCCTAAGGGTTAGAGCAAGGGTGGTCTGGGAGTCGGGACTCCTGGGCTCTATTCTTAGCTGTGCCATTGACTCGTTTTGCGACCTAGGGCGAGGACGGTATCCTCTGTTGAGCCTTGTCTTCCCTAGAAATGAGGTGTTAAAACATGACTGTGAAGAGCTGGGTTAGCTTAACATGACTCTAGCTACACTAACAGCAGAAACAAGCAATGTCTCACCTCGACAGCTGATTGCAGGTCATCCTGTTTTGATCAGGGTACCCACAACCAGCCGACGTGATGTTAAACATGATGTTCTCAGTCTGTGCAGAGTCACGTTGCCTGGCATGACTTGTCTGGGGCCACATTCTCGGAGTTAATTTTGTCGTGGCTATCACCCCGACGGGCCTCAGTTGCCCTGTAAACCTGACGCTGCTCGCTAGCTCGTGCTGGGAGGCTCTCCCGAATGGCACGTGCTGCGCTTTGATATCGATCATGCATAGTCTAACTTCCTTGTGGCGCTGACAAACTCCCAAACCCTCTTTCCCGCGTTACTGACCCGAAGCATTCAAAAATCCTGATCTTAAATACAAGGGGTTTTTTGTCTTTAGGGTCACATTTTCAAGCTTTTCTCGAGACCTTCATTTCATTATGTTTTAAATGAAAGCCCGGTTTCTCTCTCGACTCCAGGACCTGGGGCTCTAAGAAAATACACCCAATATCACAAAACTCATGGTAAAATGATGCAAAGCTGGCAACACTTACACATGGCTTCTCTTCAGCACCCAGCATAACCAGGGCCCTCTCCCTAGTCCTGTGAAAAGTTTTGTTTTAGTATTGTGAGCTCTGCAACACAAGACGTGTCTACAGATCCTGCATAAACTGATTTTTTTTCTCCTCAGATTTCTCCCCATCAGAATTTTTTTTTTTTCATGAAACGCTCTGGGCTGTAACAATTTTGAGAGACCTCATGTGTTGGAGCTACATTATGAGTATCCATTTAATCTTCAAGTGCCATCTTGCTGAACAAGTGAAGCGCATTCTAGGTGATTGGGCTGAAGCATGGTGTGGTTTGGGTTTTTTTGTCTTCCTGTGAAATATTACGCATTGGCCACTGTCAGATACACCCGACTTGATAAACCAGGGGTCTGATCCATTACGTCAAGTTCCTAGGATGTGAGGAAGTGACGCGAACGCCTGCGGTGGGCTTTTTTTTTTTTTTTTTGGTCCATCCCAGTTTGGGATATAAATAGGGCCCCAGCAAATTCATGGTCCATTTTGGTCAATTTCAGTCATAGGATTTTTAAAATCATCAGTGTTGTGATTGTAGATACTTAAATCTGAAATTTCATGGTGGTGTAACTGTGGAGGTCCTGACCCAAAAGGGTGTGTGTGTGTGTGTGGGGGGGGGGTTACAAGGTTATTATAGGGTCGGCATGGTATTGCCACCCTTACTTCTGCGCTGCTGCTGGCGGTGGCGCTGCCTTCAGAGCTGGGCGGTTGGAGAGCGGCGGCTGCAGGCCGGGAGCCCAGCTCTGAAGGCAGCGCCGCCGCCAGCAGCAGCGCAGATGCAAGAATGGCATGGCATGCTATTGCCACCCTTACTTCTGTGCTGTTTTCAGAGCTGGGCCCCCAGCCAGCAACCACCGCTCTCCGGCCGTCCAGCTCTGAAGGCAACAGTGCAGAAGTAAGGGTGGCATGGGATGGTACTGACACCCTACTTGTGCGCTGCTGCTGGCAGGGCATTGCCTTCAGAGCTGGGCGCCTGGCCAGCAGCTGCCGCTCTCCGAGCACCCAACTCAGAAGGCAGCACAGAAGTAAGGTTGGCAATGCCATGGCCCCTCTACAATAACCTTGCGACTTCTCCGTGACCCACTTTTGGGTCGGGACCCTCAGTTTGGGAAACACTGGGCTGTCTCTTGGAACACCACATCTAATAAGCTATCTAGTCTGGGAGCCTGTCTAACGTGCCACACTCCAACCCTGCATCAGGATAAAGCAGGATCTTAGCAGATATCCCAATTCCGGCACTTTGCTCCCAGGAATATCGTGGCCCAGCTGGACAATCCTCTTCCAAGGCTGTATTCTGTTGGTAAACCGATTTGGGGCTGGTTGGGGGATCTTGCAAATAACAAAGGGGACAGTGACTGGGCTGCTAGAGGAGAAAATGACTTGGGGGATGTTTGATTCTGTGCACCGCTCGCCACCTCCCCCACCTCTGTCCACGCTGCTGTCTCTCTCAGATCTTGATCAATTTGATCTGTTCTTTTCTTCCAAAACAGAGGTCTGCGTGTCTGGCAGGCTGCAGCAGGATGCGTGTGCCTCCTCTCCGGTCGTGTTCCAAGTATAATTATAGCATACTCTGGAAGGCCCGCTTAGCATCTCTGTAATTCTGGTGGTGGTTACACGATTGCTTATTTTGCAAGAGGAATGCCAAATCCCTTTGGGCCTGGAAAGTTCAGCTCTTGTTCCTAAGCAGGGCTGGCCAAATTCTTTGGAAGGAATAGTGCTCATGCATAGATCTAGCTACTTCTTAAGGTGATATTGTTTGGGGTTCCTCCTGTTGCGTTGGGGTAACTGTTCCCATGTTTTGGCTGAGCTGGCAGGCTGAGTCATTTGATAAAGGAGGTGGTTTTTAGGGTTGTGTGTCTGTGCGGTTAAATAAACTCTAAAAGTCGCCCTTCTTAAATCTTCCTCCTCCCTGCTGCTGTTGCTTACAATCGGCTTTTATCTTGCCTTTGTGGGATCACAAGATGTAAACGCGGCAGCAGGACCACCCGGGTGTAATGCTCTTGCAGAATATTTACTCTTTGTTGTGATGTTTAGAGGAAGACAGGGAGGATTTTGGTCACCTAAAGGGTGTTGATACGTGTCTCTAACGCCTCTTTCCAGGGAAGGGAGCGTACAATAACAGTTTACTCTGTTTTAAGATAAATACGGAAGATCATCCACAGATCAGTGCACAAGGGGCTTAGGAAAAAGCATGATGGACAAATGGTGGAGAACGGGGCATAATTCATCATTTTATATTTTTCTAAGAAGCTGATTCCCTTAGCCAGGGACTGTGTGTTTGTACAGGGGTCAGTTTAGAGAAAATAACAAGGTTTGATTGTTTCCTTGTAAAACAAATTCCAGACATCTCGCAGGTAAAAGAAACCACGGTGCATTAGCTCGGCGGAGACCAGGCATCCCATGAGGGGTTGTTCCTGCTTGAATGCTAGAGCACAGGCCTGGGTTCCAAGGTTGCGAACCTCAAGCAATCAAAAATCACGTTAGCCCGCCCAGAAATAATGAGACTGGCTTAAAAAGAAAATGAAGAAATGTTGGGGTCCTTTTTATTTTCCTTCTGGTTTTCAAGCTTTTCTTTACAGCCGTGAAGGCTAGAAATTAGGATAATACGGACTGACTTTGTAAAGTGCTTTGAGATCTACTGATGAAAAGTGTTGTATGATCCCTAGCTAGGTACATAAGAACGGCCATTCTGGGTCAGACCAAAGGTCCATCTAGCCCATTGTCCTGTCTTCTGACAGTGGCCAGTGCCAGGTGCCCCAGAGGGAATGAACAGAACAGGGAATCATCAAGTGATCCATCCCCTGTCGCTCATTCCCAGCTTCTGGCAAACAGAGGCTAGGGACACCATCCTTGTCCACTCTGGCTAATAGCCATTGATAGATCTGGCCTCCATGAATGTATCTAGTTCTTTTTTAACCCTGTTATAGTCTTGGTTTTCAAAACATCCTCTGGCAAGGAGCCCCACAGGTTGACTGTGGGGGAAAAAAACAAACAAACTTCCTTTTGTTTGTTTTTAAATCAGATAAACAAAGGTATTTGTTTTTTAAATGACAGTGGAGATTCTCACACACAGTAGAACCTCCGAGTTAGGGACACCTCGGGAATGGAGGTTGGTTGTAACTCGGAACAAAACATTATGGTTGTTCTTTCAAAAGTTTATAACGGAACGTTGACTTAATACAGCTTTGAAACTTTACTATGCAGAAGAAACATGTTCCTTTCACTTTATTTTCCAGTAGTTTACATTTAACATAATACTGTAGTTGTTGCCTTTTTTTTTGTTTGTTTGGTCTCTGCTGCTGCCTGATTGTGTATTTCTGGTTCCAAAGGAGGTATGTGGTTGACCAGTCAGTTTGTAACTCTGGTGTTCATAACTCCGAGGTTCTGTTGTAATGACATGACTCCAGAAGATGGGGTACACTTTTTTTAAACAAAAAAACCTCCTAATATCCCATGAGACTCACCAAAAAATCATGACAGTTGGCAGCACAGGAGTTGTAGAATTTCCGGGGTCCTTCCATTGCTCTCCGGCTGACCTTGCACAAGTCGCTATGCCTCAGTTTACCTCGTCTGTAAAAACGAGAATGGCAACACAGGGAAGTTTAAAAAGTATTGCTTATAAAACGCGTTCTGGTCCTTTAGATGAAAAGGTGTTTTTGATAGGCAAGGAGTTAATGCGTCTACCCAGCCCCTGGAGTGAATCTCAAACAATATAATGTATGCAGTGGAAATTACCTCTCCAGGAACACAGCTCTTACCTTCCACTTCTAATAAGCTAGGAGGAATTCTGGAGCGGAGTCAATTGTACATTGCCATTGTCTAACTTTAAGCGTGTTTCTCAGAAGCAATTACGTGGCTTCCTATTTCTTTTCCAGAATCTGAGACCTTAGATTTCCTTTTGTGAGAGATTCTGGGCCTTGATTCTAATGTACAGTAATAATAATACTTACACCTCAGAGTGCTTCGCAAAGGGGGTCAGTAGCATTAGCCCCCTTTTTACAGATGGGGAAACTGAGGCATGGATGTGACTTGTTCGACATCAGCCAGCAGGACTCTGTTCCGCTTTGGCTTTATGTAGGGGCCCTAGGCTGCTGCAGTTTAAAGGAGCTCCTTTATGCGAATTGGAATCGGGGCCTCTGGTTTGTCAAGAGAAATGGGCCAGCCTGGGCGGAGAGACTCAGAGATGAGGACATCCTGGCAGCTAATGAGGTTGTTAATCAGCCCATTGAGGGTCAGGTGAGCCCTGCCCTGTAGCCTGCAGCTGCAGGCTGTATTGATAGCCAGAAAGGAGTGGCAGCTCTGTGCCTTGCAATGTTGATAGTGATTAGAACAGGTGACCAGAGACAGGTGCTTTCTGTCTTTTGGCTGCTTTCTTCTTGAATTAATTTATTTCTAGTGGATAGTGCACTGAACTGGGACATGGGAGGCCTGGATTCTATCCCTGGCTCTGACACTGGCCTGCTGTTTGACCTTGGGTGAGTCACTTCCCTGCTCTGTGCCTCAGTTTCCCCAGGGAACAGACTGTCTTTTGTGTGCTGTGTGTGTACAGACAGATGTGTTACACACATAGTGAGTTAATAGCTAAAGTGCCAGTAGGTGGCGATCAGGAACATCCTGGGTTTTCTAGGACCCAGAAAGCTTCCGGATGTGCATGGTGAATAGTTTCTGGTGGGCAGCTCTTGACACCTACTATGAGCATTAATCTCTGTTGTTGCTAAACTAATAAAAATCACCCACTTAATGAGGTACCTGCTCCCTTCTGATCATGCTGCTAGAATGCAAGATGCCGAAGCGCCTTGCAAACCAGCCTCGCCCACCTCCTGTGAGTTAGCTCTTGTTAGGTGGATCGGAAGCTCTTTGGATGCAGGGACCATGTTTTAGTTCTGTATTTGTACAGTGCCTTGCACCATGGGGCCCTGCCTGCTCTGTGAGGGGGGTTCCTAGGTATTACCATGATGTGAATCTTGTATACCCCCATTTCACAGCTGGGGAAGCAGTTTGCTCTAAATTCACACAGCGCTGCGCAGAGGACCCAGGAGTCCTGATGTGCTACGGGACTGCACTGGTGCACCTATCCCCATGGCTGCAACTGGGACATCTCCTCCCATGTAGATAAAGCCTGAATGTGTATCCTCCTTTCCGGCCCCTTCCCCACTACAGCAGCTTCCTAGGCTATTGTCCTGAGTGACTGTTGTCCCAGCAGGAAGCCAGGAAGGTCCCGCTGAGCAGTGACTCTCCATCCCCGCCCCCCCAGTGTGTATTGCAAGCTTCCCTTTGAACTCCATCAGCTGCTGATCTGCCCTTTGCTCCCAGTTCGCGACCCTCCCTCTACCCCCCCTTACCCAGTTAGAACCACTCATGCTTTTTTGCGTTGGAGAGATCTTAGGCAGGTTTTTCTGCCTGCATTTGAAAATCCAGGGGCCTGTTTGAGGCATGTGCCCTGGCCAGGTTCCTGGCTTGTGTACATTTGCTGCTAGACAGAGTATTTTTTCCCCCTCTCTTCCTGTTGGGTGGTGACAGCCAGCCATTGTGCTCCACCCCAGAAGAAGCTGCATTTCAGGCCAAAATGAGAGGTGAACCATGAGCTCCTTATCCGTCTCCAAGAGCTTTGCAAACTCTGCTATCTGAAGGCTGAGATTGCTAGCGCTTGTGCAGGTGTGCGCCATCTGAGCTGCTCTTAGGCCTGGCCCTTTCTCATTGTTTGAGGACACCTTGGCTCGTAAAATGTAACTTGCTCAATGAGTGACTGCCGGGGGTGGGGGGAGCAGCCAGACCAGCGGATGCCAGTTGGGCTCCGTTCTGTTTGCAGGGGCTGCAGACTGGACTGGGTGCAGAGACTGGAAGCTGCTGTTTCAGTCCAGGTCTGGGTCTAAACTCCCCCAGGAGCTGGGGCGTGGGGTGGAGCTGGGGAGGGGGTTGTTTTAAGCCCCCTTTCGGTGCTTTTTGGCAGCACCTCTGGCTTGGCAGTTCTCAGCCCCAGCCCCTCTGGACTCGCTGCATCAGTTATGCAAGTAAAACAAAATAGCTTGAGCCCCGGCAGCTCTCTCATGACAAATGATGCCCTGAGCAAGGGAAGACCCTACTATAAACAATAAGTAACAGGGCAGCTGGGGAGGGGGGGAAGTGGGGCAATTTGCCCTGGGCCCCCACAAGAACATAATATTCTATAGTATTGCAACTTTTTTTAATGGAAGAGGCCCCCAAAATTGCTTTGCCCCAGGCCTCTGGGCGGCCCTGCTGAGTGAACAAACCGGACAGGGCTGGAGGGCTTCCTGGAGGCTTCACCACGTGCCACAAACTTTTAAAGCTTAATCCTGAATTCCTGGAGATTCCAGGGCGGGTTGGCCACCCCCCCGCGCGCCCCCGGTAAAGCCCAGCTCGGAGGCTGTTTGCCCGGGGCAGAGTTCAGGGACTGGGCGGGCTCCTCCCTCGCTCTCACAAAGATCAGCTCCAGCCAGCCAGTTTCGGTCGCTTCCCCCACCCCGGCGGCCCCTGATGGGGGATTCCCTCCCCCGCGGCCCCACTCACCCCTCCCCGCGTGGGAGGCTCGGCCGCTCCGGGGCCGCTCGGAGGTGGGTGGGCGCTGGCCCCAGCCGGGCTCCGGAGAGGAGGAGACTGATTTGAATAAGCGAGCTGCGCGGCGAGCTCCGCGGCTCTTTGACTTCCTGCGCCGGAGCCGGGCTGAGGTCCCTGCTGCTAGCGCCGCCCGTCTGAACGCGCCGCGCCGCTCCGGGGGGCCAATCCCCCGCGGATCCGGAGCCTGGGGCGCCGGACTATGTCTCGGATCGAATCGCTGGCCAGGACCAGGATTGACCGGACAAAGGACATCGCGTGGAAGGTCGGTGCCCCCCCCCCTCCCTTGGGGGGGAAAAAGCAGCTCTGCGATATTTGGGGCGCGGGGTGGGGGGGGGGAGTTTCTGGGAGGGGCCGTGGAGGGGGGTCGGGTCTGGGAGAGAGGGGGCAGCTGCTTGGGCGCGGGGTGAGGGGATCTGGGAGGGGACGGAGGGGGCAGCTGTTCCCCTTTTAAATCTAACTGCGCCCGATCTGAAAGTTGAATCCTTTATTTTAAGTTCTGGGGGGGGGGGTGAGGAGAAATGGTCTATTTCCACCCCCCGGGTTTCTGATCAATCTCTCCAGAATCGCCCCCATAGACCCTCTTCGCGCACGCACCCAGGTGCCATTCCGACTCCTGCCTTCAGCTCCGCAGGGGTGGGGGTGATGGAGAGACACCCCCCCCCCATGCTGGGCTGACGAGCAGCTCGCCGGGGTCTCTCGGCCATTAGGGGAGCGGCGGAATCCCAAGTCCTGGGCAAGGCGAGAACTTTACTGGCGTGTGGAGAGAGACTCTGTCTGTCTGTCTCTGCTCTTTGTGGCTCAGCCGCTGTCTGGTCTGAGCTCCCTTCCCTCGTGGAGGGGGTGGGGGGCAGTAATCTGTGTCTGGAGGGCCCCTGTAGCTGGTTCCTATTAAGCAGGCATCTGCAAAACCACTTAGGCTGGGGAGATGGTGCCTGCAAAGGGGCTGGGCTGGGCAACCCCAAAGACGGAGCGGTTTTAACTTACCAAGTGTGTGTGTGTGGGGAGGTGCAGATCCGTCAGCCGATCTGGATTCCGGTGGGGGGTCCCGTTTGGACCTGTGCACTTCGGGCTCGGGTGCTGGTTCCGAGCTGGGGGCAGGGAGGGAGGCCCATTTGAAAATCCCACCTTCATGGCCCGCGGTGATTCTGTGTCTTTGAATTCCCCCACCCCCAGTCTACAATGTTCCACCGGTTCTTTTTGTCAAGAGGGATTTGGAGATTGAACTCTGGATCCTGCACCAGCCCCGTTGTATAGGGGAGAGCCCCGGGAGGCAGCGTAACTGTGTGATGCAGTTGAGAAGGGGGTATAAAAATCCCCCTTTTCCACCCACGCACCCACCCACCACTGCTTTCTTGTTGCTTCCCCCCTGTTTTTAGACCCCAGGGGTGACACTGGAGCTGCTGCCACGTGGGGCTATTTATCAGCTCCGGCCAGGCACAATGAAGTGGTTTCCGTAGCCATGTGATGCTCCCAGCATGGTGGTTAAAATAGCGCTGAGCTAAAATGCTGCTATTGTCCAGCCTTGCAGGGCCCCCTTTGCCAGCAGGCCTGGGGGGCTGCACAGGATGAAATCCAGGCAATCTGGGAGTCCTCTCTCCACCAGTAAAACAGGGGATCGTTGCAAACACCGGGCAGGGAGAAAGGAAAAGAGACGGCACATGTGACTTCATAATAAGCTTTATCCTTCTAGGGTGTCTCCAAATCAGAGATGGGTTCAGGTCTTGATCCAGATTCCAGGCGTCCTCATGCTTTTGGGCCTGATGCTCCTTTGTACCAGGGTCCCTTTACGCCGATCTGGCAGATAAATTACACCACACTGAGGCCTCTATCAATTCCTTTACACTTTCAGCCATAGGGACCTTGGTGTAAAGGAGGATCAGACCTCTGATTTATTATTACAGTAGCACCCACAGGCTCCAGATCGGGCCCCCATCGTGACTGGTGCTGTACGTACACCTAGTGAGACCTCTGTCCCTGCCAGATAGACAAAGGGTAGTTGAAAGGAAGGATGATTCCTCCCTCCTTTTGCAGGTGGGGGAAACTGAGGCACAGAGCTGACGGGCCTCTCCCAAGGCGGCACAGAGTCAGTAAGCCCATCTCGGGAGATGTTTGGAACCAGGGTTTGGGTTCTGGGTACATCTCTGCTCTTGAAGCTTAGTATAGTGGCAGATCAGAGGGGGGGGGGAGTTGGAGGGGGTGTCTACCTGAGAACTGCCACTGGGAGGAGGTCTCCCTGCTAATCCCCAGCTGCTACACTGCTAAGGAGGCGGGGAAGGGAACTGTAGCTCAGTTGGGGGTGGCGGGTCCCTTCCCTTGCCAGCTCATGAGGCAATAGCTGGCCTGATGAAATGAGACCTTGGTATCTCGAAACCCAGAGCAGCCGTGTTTTTGTTGGCTGCTGGGAAGCTTTGAGGCCCCAGCTGGTGCCATGAGAACAGGCGGGGGGGGGACGCTGCACCCGGCAGACTGGCAGGATGCTTGTGTCTCTCGGAGGGGCAGATTGGTGCCGGCGCTTGGCACGAGTAGCTGACTGCTCTGCCAGCAGCGTTGATTGGCAGGCCCTGGTGGGTGCTGTGCTGACGCTGAAGGAGGGTGGAGTTGTGGTTAAGACATCAGCAGCTGGACTCCTGGGTTCTATTCCTGGCTCTGGGAGGGGAATGTAGAACAGGGGACTGGGTGCCGGAGACACCTGGGTTCTCTTCCTGGTTCCAGCGTGGTTAGAACGGAGGAGTGGGAGTCAGGACGACTGGGTTCTATTCTCAGTTCAGCCACTGCCTCACTGTGTCCTCTTTGGTGTCCAGCCTCCTTTGTGCCTCAGTTTCTCTATCTGTAGAATGTGTTACCGGGATTCAGGCTTAACTATCAACTGTGTCCCCCTCCGGTGGCTGGTCCCAGGTTCAATCCCGCCTTCGGTCAGAGTTCTTAGAGGAGGATTTTTGTTGCTCGCCGGCTCCTGATGGGATGTTCAAATTTAGCAGCCCTCGGTGCATGTTGGGAAGGAAATGCTGAGGCGGGGCTTTCTCAGGGTCTGGGAGGGGCGGGCTGGTCATGAGTGGCTGCGTATTGGGATGTGGGGGGAAGTGGTGGTTTGCATGTCGGATGATTTCATCAGCACCCTGCTTGCCGCACCCCAGCTGGGCTTGGGGTCTAAATGCATCTCCGCTCCCAAGAGGCCTGGTTGGGGGCAGAGCTGCAGTGGCTATGACCGATCTCAGGCACTTGGAGAGTTGCCACTTTCCCCTCCTGGCTCCCGCTCCCTGCTTGCAGGCTGCTGCCACCAGCTGTCACGGTCTTTAAAATAGTCGCCCCCCACTGAAAGCCAGGGGGAGCTAGCTGGCAAGGGGTGGTGGTGGCCCGTGCCTGGGATCTCCCCATGCATCTCTCTCAGCTCCCCTCACTCCGCCCTGCCAAGCACCCCCCACCCCTCTTCTGCTATCCAGAGCCCTTGGTTTTTGGCTGAGCAAGGCCTGCCAAGGATAGGCAGAGAGGGGGATGAGGAGCGCCACACCGGGCAGCTCCTGGGAGGTCTGGCTTCCTAGCAGACACGATGGGCACCGGAGGCTGCTGAGGTTGCTCCCAGAAGTGCCTGAAAAGGAATTTGCCAGGATTCTGAAGAGCCGGGGTCTGGTCCTGGATCCAGGGTGGTGGAAGCCTTCAGTGTGGGGCCATGACCCTTTTGGGAACGGGCCGTGGGGGAGCCATTCGGGGGGCGTGGAGAACCGCTACTACCTGCATCTTCCACATGGGTGGAACCAACACTCTGTGGGTCTGGACCCTGTGGGAAAGTCCCTCTCTGCAGCGCTGGGCCCATCTCTGCTTAAGATGGAGGCTTCCTTGGCCCTGGAGATTCCAGCTCTGGGGGCAGCTGGTTGGGGCAAACCCCTAGTGCCTGTCTCTTGGGACTCCCCACTGGGACTTTGCTTCTCGTATGTGTGTGTGTGGGGGGGGGATTAAACTGGTGTCTGAAACCCAAGACCAAGCCAGAGAGGGCTGGGGATGGTGTGGAGTGACCGTGGGAGAAACTGGGCATAATAGACAGCGAGGGTTACAAACCGCTTTGACTCAGAAGTGGATGGAGTGTGGGAGGTGGACCAGTGTTAGCAACTCCCGTGATTTCGGTATTTGGTGTGTTTCCTTAAATCCCCAGCTCCTGGAATCATGTGAAATAGGCTTGAACCTCTGCTTTGATTTAAAATCCACCCCCCATGAGTTTCTGTCTCTCACGGTTGCAGAGAAAAGCTTGAACAGCTGACACCCTTCTCATCCCCCCCCCCCCCCGCCAAATCTCAAACTCTAGAGGGCAACTAAAAGCATCCCTGCCTTATTACTGCTTTTAAAATCTCCTGGTTTTCAAATCCAATCTCACGATTTTGCGGCGAGGGGAGGGCCCCGACTCGTGAATGTTGAAGGGGGCGGGGGGGCGATGCTGGCTCAGTCTTGTTTACTCCATACCGGGCCTCTTGCGTCTACCGGCACCGTTGTGCATCCGGCATAAAGGGGCTGTTGTGAGCTGGGGTCTTGCTGGAAAGGTGAAGTCATGGGGGCTGAATGGGGAACCTGTGATTCGGAGGCTAGCGCCTCTGCTTTCATCTCCTGCCTGAAAGGAGCCAGTTGTGCTCCTGGTCAAACTCTGCCTTGGCAGGATCTCCCGCCCCTGAAACTCCGCCGGCCTCTCCCTGCGTGTTTGGGTTTGAGGGCATCTTTTGTTGCAAAGTTAAGGGGAGGAAGGAACTGGGCATTTGAAAGATTGCTTTGTTCCCGGCCTGCGGGGAGTGGGACTGGAGAGCGGCTGTGCTGTTGTGTTACAGGCATGTCTGGGGAAGGTGATAAGGAGCAAAATATCCTCTCGAGAAGGGGTGAAATAATCTAAATTGGTGGGGGACGTGTTATTCATTTGTATTATTTCAGTGGCCAACTGAGACCGGAGCTCTGGTGCGCTAGGCACTGGAAGCGTGTGCCGTATTACTGACCCAAAACATTTCAAGCCCCCAAAGTTGTGAGACTTGGTTTAAAAATCATAAGGTTCTTTTTTTTTAAAGTGTGTGTGTGTCTTGATTTGCCTTCAGGTTTGGGAGATAGTGTTTTCAAGTTTTCTTTGCAGTCTAGAAACTTTTCCCTTTTTTAAACAAACACTGAGATTCTTGCATCATCACCTGACTCCAGGAGCTGGGGCTTTAAAGAAAAAAAGTCACTGTCAATTGCAAGACTCCCAATAAAGTCTTGGGAATCAGCAGCACTGCCTCTGATGTGAATCAGCTTCAGCTGTAACTTACAAATTGCAGTTTGGTCCCCTCACTAGAGATAGGATCTTAAAAACCCATCTGCCTGCAGGAATCACTGGGGTGGGTTCTCTGGCTTGTGCAATGCACTGGTCAGGCAAGATGATGTCATGTGATTATTAGGGGGGCTTTATCTCTGAGCCCCTTGTTTGAGACACCCAAAATTTGGCCCACTAGCCCTACACTGGATCCCCATGAGATACAGCAATTTGCAAGACAAACCGAGGTGGCATGTGGATTTTAAGACACTTTAAAAAAAACTATCTGCTGACCGTTAAGCAACTCTCAATCTTCCCAGCAGAGCTGCGACTCTGTTATACTGGTCATACCCTTCTGGCCTTAAAATCCATGAATAAACAACCCTGAAATGGCGAGGAACATTGAGATCTGTCAGCAGCGTCTCGCATCCCGTCTGTTCTCATTATGCTCCCGTTGGCTTACCGGCCAGTCAAGTTGTGCAGAGAGACCACCTGTCCCTACCTCTGGGACAATGGCCTCCTTTGAAACTGCTGGGGCCGGTTCTTGTTGCAGATAAAGGCTGAGGGATCTGCTGCCTCTTTGGGGGAAGGAGCGCGCTCCGGCGCTGCGGCCGCCTCCTCCTTTGGGATTTGCTAAGGTGCGGAGCCAGCGATGGAGGTTCATTTGTTTCCAGCTTTTTCGACCCTCTTTGTCTCTTCCTGTTAACTCCTTAGAAGCTGGAGGTTAAAGTTCTGAGGTGGTGGATTTTCCCCTGCTCCATGCCGGGTTGCTATTGGAGGGGATTACCTGTAGGGGCATAGGGGAGAGGGGAGCTTGGCTGTGACAACTGATGGGTTAAAGACTGAAACATGGCTAAGATTTTTCCAAAGGGGCTAGTGCCTTTTTTTTGGGGGGGGGGGACTAGTTTGAGACCCCTCAGTCCTAGTCTACACACAGGCTGCACTGCTTAAACTGTGCTGCTTTACGTCAACGCTAGGGCTTGTACCGGGATACCTGTGTTGGTTTAAAAAACCAAATCACACTCGTAACCACTATAGCTAGGAGTGCAACTTTCAGTGGCAGACCCGGCCTGATTTCAAAAGGTGTTTGACAGACGCCCTTCTGAAAATCAGGATTAGAGCGGGTCAAAGTTTCCATCCAGCTTTTTTTTTTCAATAGATTAAAAAAATATTTTTTTTTTAAATCAAAACAGAAATGTGAGTTGCCCCCCTCCACCCACCCTGTGAAAACCTGAAGCTATTGAAAGGACAGTCAGATCCGTGGCCCTGATGACCTGGATGCCCCTCTTGTCATGCAGGGAGTCAGCGGCACATTGGATGAGTCGCGTTGGAGCCGCAGTCTTGACCGTGGGGGGCTGCTTGCTATGGGGACAACCAGCTGAATAATTTGCTGCTGTTGACGGTTTATATTACAGCAGCAGCAAGAGGCCCCAGCTGAGATCTGGGCCCATTGCGTTAGGTGCTGTACATGTACCTGGTGAGAGACAGCCCCTGCCCCCAAAGAACAATCTAAAAAACTAAGGGTGGGAGGGGAACCGGGGTCTCAATGACTTGCCCAGAGTTATCCAGTGGGAGTAGAACCCAGGTGTCCTGAGCCCCAGTCCAGAGCCCTAGACTACGCTGTCTCCCCTAGCTGGGCTGGATAGATAGGCCCTCATTCAGCCCATGGCCGGGTGCAGGAAGGAGGCAAGACACCCGTGCCCCTTATGTTGCTCTGTGCATGAGCCGTGCTTCGTCCGGGTGATGCGCCCCGGAACGGCTTCCCGGGGGCAGGATGACACAGGCGTGAGCTGTGGAAATGTACCCGCACGCTCGGAGTCGCCCGCATCCTGACACCTCATGGGCAAGAGGAAACCCGCCAGGGAGTTGCCAGACTGAGGAGGCGAAGTGGGTTGACTGTCTTGCCGCCTCCTACCTGTCTCACACCTCCCCCTTCCCTGAGCAGGATTAGGCAGGTAGCTCTATTCAAGTTAACAGCCGCCTGCTGATGTCTGAGATCAGGGAACCTAGCAACTAGGTTGACTCCTAGTCACCTGTTCGAGCCGCTGCAGGGCATTTCCTCAAGGGTGGGAAACGGAACCTCAGGTGTCCTGGCTCCCAGTCTCCTGTTCTAGCCAGGGCCGGCTCCAGCGTTTTTGCCGCCCCAGAGACAAGGTGCCGAGGAGCCGGCCGTGCCGCCCCTCGCCGTTGGCCGCCCCAAGCACCTGCTTGCTGCACTGGTGCCTGGAGCCGGCCCTGGTTCTACCCACTCCACGGAAGGTGAGCCCGGATGTCGGCGCTCCTCACCCATTGTGGTTGCCTCTCTGCCTCCCCAGTGTGCGTCTCCCCGGCTCCGACTGCCTCTGGCTGTTGGAACCTGGGGAATTCGTTTCTCCAAGTTGGGCTCTGGGCACTACTGTAATCTGGTGATGCTGATCTGTCCAGTTGGGCTTGTCTGCCAGCCAGACCTGCAGCCTCAGCTGCACTTCACCAAGCCAATTTCAGCACTAGCAACTCTGCTTTACATTTGAGGAGAGGGAAACTGAGGCACCAGGGGCTGGCTGCTAACATGGGGTTGGCTGGCTTTCCGGGCACTCTCAGCGGCTGGCTTCCCGGGAGGTCAAACACCCACCGTGCCCATCGAGGTCAGAGTCGGGGATAGAAAAGGGGCTTCCCTTCTCAGCGTGGTGGCTCTGTCCTCCCGAAGTGGCTGCTTCTAGAAACGTCGGCCCAGGCTGGTGGATCCCACAACGGCCGAGTGGTGACAGCGCAGCCTGAGCTATTGTTCAGAGAGACAAAGGGCTGCAGAGACTCTCAGTCGTCGTCCTCCCTCTCCACCTCTCTTAGTGTTTGTTCCACTCCGCTGTGCTTGCCCCTCACCCTGAGGTCTCTGATCTGTACCCGCTCTCAGACCCTCTAATACCAATGATCTCTGCTCCTATTGCATCTTTCATCCAAGGCTCTGAGACAGATGAATTAACCATCACATTGCCGGGGTGTGTGTGAGTCCCCCATTGTACAAACGGGTAAACTGAGGTACGGAGGTGAATGTTTGCACTGGAGGTTTGTGTGGAGTCCTGATCTCTGCCCTCCCAACCCCCTCATTACAAAATCATACTCTTCTCTCAGCACTGGGGATAGATCCCCGTAGTCCTGACTTCCCCACATCCCTTTCCTTTTTAAGGTTCAGGGTGGGGCTGGGGGCAAGCTTTCTGGGCATCTTAGTTAGTGGTAGAGTTGTCAGGCAGTGTTGTCTAGTAGTTGGAGCAGAGCTAGGAGTGAAGCATATGGAGTAGTGGCTAGAGCAGGGGCCTGGGAGTCAGGATTCTTAGGTTTTATTCCCAGTACTAGGAGGGGAGCATGGTGTAGTGGCTAGAGCAGGGGCCTGGGAGTCAGTATCCCTGGGCTATATTCCAAGCTCTCCTGGCCTTGTAGGCACTTGTGCTTGTGAGTCTTGCTACCGTGAACAATCCTGTACGACAGAACCCTGCTTTAACCGCCTGACCTCAAACCCAGCCAAAGTGCCCCGCTTACAAGTTTCATTACAAACCCGAACGCTCAGGTCGCCTGGGCTGAATCATTCTGAGTCTTCTGGGGGAGCTGTGTATAAACTTCACGGTGTTAACCCCAAACCAGAGCAAAAAACCCCTCTGACTGGGTGAGTGTTTCTTTATTTAGCTCAGTTACGAATGCTGCGATCAGTTCAGTGCCCGAATTTCGGAGCAGTGAGAAAGTGAGTGGAAAATCTCTGAGCACCAGTGCACCAGAGTCTCCTGCCTCGCCGGGCTGGCTCCTTTCCCTGTAGTACTGGCAGAACCCAGAAGCGTGAAATAGCTACAAAGCTCTGCTAGCGTGGGGACAGAGCTGACAGAGGGCCCGGCAGCCAGCTGCCTGTGGATTGTATGTGGCAGGGAAGGATCTATCCATCCCAGGATTGGAGGCTTCGCAGGCAGCTGCTGGCTTTGATTCCATAGATGTCTGCTACGATGTGCGCCTGGAGGAGAGCACATGGCATGAGGAAGAAGCCAGTTTTGGAGGATGCGGGGACTAGATCCTGTTGCTTTCTCCCCAGCCCTCTTGCTGTGTGGCAGGTGCTCTGATACCATGAATCTGGAATGGAAGAGCAGCAGGAGTAGAGGGAAGGATCACTGAGGATTCGGGGCGTGGAGCCAGGAGTTCAAGCAGTAGGGAAGCCTCCCACTGAGGTCGGCCCCTCCTGGCAAGCCTGGCCAGGGGTTCGGCTTCGCACCCATTCGGCCCTGCATAAACTGATCTTCTCCCCGCTCGGAGGAAGAAGTGTCTAGTGATGTCTAGGAGTCAGGATGCCTGGGTTCTTTTCGCAGACGTGAGCAAGTTGCCTCGCCCACCACTGACTCTGTTTTCCTGTCCATAAAACAGAGATGACGCTGGACTCGCAGGGGGAGTTGGTGTAGGATGCTGTGACAGGGTGAGCTGTTTGCAGCAGGGACTATGCTCTTAATACGTCACGCTGCGGCTCCCAACCTGGCTGGGTTGCGGCTGCTACTGTAATATAAATACTTAAAGTTTTTACTCCTCTCGAGGGATTTTATTATTTGCCTTTTAGGGATTTCACCCACTCCTGGTACTTATTCCTCCTTTAATGTTCTAGCCACCCTCACTTTGCCAGGCTGGTGTTACAGCCAGTCTGTGCCATCAAGAGGTGGGAATAAGCAGCGTTCTGGACTGATAGATGAACTGTCTCCACTGCTGCAGTGCAGCTGCTTCTGGGGAGGAGCAGGGCAGCGGTTTAAAATCCATACAGCAATGCTCTTCAGGGATTGCTTCACCTGCTGCTGAAATACAATCACTTCTGGGGTGGAACATGGCAGCTGCTTAACAGCTGCACAGCAACCTAACAGGGAGCGAAGTGCCCACATAACCCTGTTTTTTGTGGGGTCCTGAATGGCCACTTACTTGAGACACAAACTTCAAGGGTCCAACTGTAAGTCTAGAAGATGTGGGGTTTCGAGGAGGCAGTATGGCCTAGTTAATGGAGCACAGGGCAGGGACTCAGAAGATCTGGGTTCTGTTCCCTGCCCTGCCACTAACCTGCTGGGTGAACTTGGGCAAGTCACGTTCCTGCTCCGTGCCTCAGTTTCCCCCTCTGTAAAATGACGATAATGACGCTAATCTCCTTTGTAGATATGCTGAGGAGAAGTATCAGAGCGTGGGATTATTATTTTAGAGAACTGGGCCTATCTCAAATAGGCAAGAGGAGGATCCTTTTTTTTTCTGTCTGGAACAAAAACCACGGGCTGCTAGAAAAGCACTGCAGGCCCCTTACTCACTGCTAAGCAGTGACTGTACATCCTGGATGACTGGAGCATGGAGAACTGATTCTGCACTCAGACTGGTGCCTCCATGAGGGGGCTTGATCCGAGCTGATTGTTACGGTTGGTTCAATGGTAGACGCTTCCGAAACTGGCAGAGACCTGGCAAACTCATTCCCCCTGCGCAGCCAAAGGGGGTTCTATCCCTGGCGCTCAGAGGGGAGAGTGAGGCTATTTCACAAAAATACTTTTTTGGGGGAAAGATTTTTTCCCCTATACAACTGTTTTTTTTTGTTTTTGTTAAACTTTTTCTGTGTGTGGAGGGGGGAGGGTGAAACTACTTTTTAATAATAAAAGGAACCTTCCCTCGCCTTTTTCCAGTTTAAAGAAAAAAAAAAGTGTGTTTTAAATTCCCCGCCCGCGCAACTAAAAATGTCAAAGAAATGGATGTTTCTGTGGAATATTGAGATTGTTTTCCAGGCCCTGTTTTTGTGTAAATTCTTTTTCAATGAGGAAAAAGGGAAACCCTGCTGATTTAGACCAGCGCTAAACCCTTTTTTTGAACCAAGATAACAACTTAGGGGCCTGATTTTTTTGCGGGGGGGAGAAGGAGGTTGTTTACCATTTCCCTAGTGGGGATGCCAGTATTTGGGACTATAAATCTGTGCAGGCCAGGCCAGTCCCTTGTCTGGATTCATATGGGCAACCCCATCTATTAATCTGAAGTCTTGACGGCTCCCATCACCACTGCATCAGGCACCTCGCAATCTTCAATGGGTTTTATCCGCGCACACCTGGAGTGTAGGGAAGTGCTGTTAGCGTCTGCCAGATAGGTCAGTATCGTCTGCCTCATCTCCCAGGTGCATGCATTGGTGTTTGTGAAGTGCTTTGAGATCCTTTTGATGGAGGAAGCTAGAGAACTTAAGAACAAGATAACGTCCCCGTGCACGCCCTGTGGCTGAGGATTTCTGGGGCTACTGCAGAGACCTTTATGTTTTCCGAGGATGGTGTCTTTCAGGGAAGCAGGTTTTTCGTCCTTTGAAATCCTGAGAGCTCTGAAGCTGGGCAGAGATTCTGGTCTCCTGCACACTGTGCAATTTCTCTTATCGGTGGCTTTCAATGAGGGATTGCGTTTGCCGAGCAAGGCGTGCAAATCCCTGCTTTCCGGGTGTGGCGTGGAAGAGTTTGTTTTATGTACAAGGCTCGTATCTGGCTTCCCAGCCCTGTCTCTGCTCCCGAGGGTGAGAGCTGCCTTTCTAGTCATCCTGCCTGCCTAGATTCTCCATGACGGGGAAGGGAGCTGGATTCTGATCTCCGTTACCCCACTGTGAATTACCGGGCTTGATTCTTAGTCACACTCCAGGCTGCTCTGGCAGCAAGAAGGGGCCTTGAAGCTGATGGAAACAGCCCCATGAGAATCCTGCCTGCCCAGCGTAGAGCTGGTGTAAGGGTTTTGCCCCAGTGGGTGAGTGTGTGGCTGGAGTGCACTATGCTGTAGGTATTCTCTGCTTCCCAGGGTCCATGAGGCACCAGAGCATAAACTAGGGCAGCCCAGGGGTTGCTGTAATTTATGCTGGGGCAGGATCCTGCATCACTGTGGAATATGGATTATGTTGGGTTAATGCCCCTGCTGCTCCAAGCACAGGAACAGAGCAACTGAGGCCAGTGATCTGTGGGGGGTAACTCCCTGGCTCCGTGAGGATAAATTACCCCCAATTTGTGTCTGGGGGTGGGGGCGGTTTCACTTGTGGGGATTGTAACACAAGAGTTAAAAGGCCTGGCCCCCAAAGTGGGTCCCTTTCCCTTTAAGCCCAGCCTGCATGTGCGCAGTGGGGGGTCCCTTTAAAAAAAAAAAAAGAGACAGAGAGAGAGAGACAACAGTGTCAGGAACAAATAAATCCTGGGACAATGGCTTGATGATGTGCCCAGTTGCCAGTAACCAGGCAGGATGCTTTGTGGTTCGGGGCTCTCTGCACCAGGATGGACTGCGGTTTCTGTTCCCCGTTCAGTGATGGTTGTGGGGCAGAGAGGCTCCTCTGTGGGGATTGGGTGAGTTCCCTGGGCCCTGCCTCCCCCTCCGGTGTAATGCAGGCAGTTGATTTCCAGGCTGGGGGGTGCAGCTTCTCTCTGACGGGCGCTTGCTCCTTTCCTGTCCCCTGGGGGATCTCTCCCGCCGGACGCCCCCGGCTGCGTGAGGATGACGTGCCCGCTTTGGGGAGGCTGTGGGGTATGGCAGGTGCCAGCCCGGCACCCGATCAGCTGCTGGGTGGGCATGCCACGGCGGAAGAGAAAAAGGCTGTGAATCCTATTAGAGTCAGAAGGGACCAGATCCTCTAATCTGACCCCCTGTATCTCGCCGGCCACCGCCAGTACCTGCACACCCAGCCCGACCCATTGGTGTAGCTCTGCAGCGCTGGTCCCTTGGCGCAGCGCAGGGTGACTCCTGGCGGGTGCCCGGCGGCGATGTCCCACTCGGCCATTGCTGCTTCATGCTTGGTGCCGAGGAATTGTACAAAACAAATAGCGGGGGGGGGGAGGGGTTCACCCAGTACCCCGCTGTCCTCCCGTTGTCCCCCTCACATCAAGGCTGGGAGTGAAAACAGCCGACTCTCCCCTTAAAGCGCTCTCCCGTGTAGAGCCAGCCGAGCGATCCCTGCCTGGTACCGTCCATCCCCCACTCCAAGAACTGTCTCCACGGCCTCCTCCCCCACCTCTCGGCTAAATCCCCTGCTGTGTTCTCTCTCTCTTGCCACCCCCCCGCCCCCGCCTGATACATCTTGGGGGGGGGGGTGACTTTAACCAGATGTTGCATCGCTATGCAGGACCGCAGGAGAGGAGATCTTCCTCTTCCCTGCGGAGCTGTTTTAACCTCCCACCCGCCCCGGTAGCATTCCTGCCCTCTTAGCACGGCTGCCCGCCTTGGCCTTGGTGCTGGTTTGTATCCGATGGAAATCTCTGAAGGGGCGCAGTGTGTGTTGCGGGGGTGTATAGGCAAGCGACTGGGCCTAGGAGTTGAATATGGATGGATGGCGGGTGGGGATTGAGTCAGCCCCCCCTGCAGGGACAAGATCTAGTCCATTTTCCCCTCTCCACCCCAGCCAAAACTCGTCCTGGGCTACCTGCGCCTTCTCTCTTCCCATCACCTGGGTTACGGGTAAATAGGTGGGATTCCCTCTGTGCCATCTCAGCTGCTCTTCATAGCATCGGTGAGTCTGACAGTCAGTCGCTGTGTCTGAATGGTGGTTGGAAGGAGGGAGAAGTGCAGGGCTTATGACCCCCGTCCTGTCTGATAATCTAAGCCGTCCTCTTCATTTCCCATCCCCCCCCAGGGACTAACCTGGCTAGGAGAAGGAAAGGCCATCTGTTTATCGGAGGAGAGCTGTCAGGAAAATGCCTCATTTCCAGCAACCGTGACCCCTCCATTGCCGGGCTTATCAAATCAGTGTCTTGGGGAACACAAAGCAGAACTGAATCCGGCAACAGGGAAGGGGACCGAATGGCTCTATCTGTGGCTTGTATTACAGAAGAGCAGTTGTATACACATTCTGTGTGTGTGTGGGGGGGGGGGGGGTTCTGTGTACAGTGAAAATGGGGCTTGTGGGCTCCCAGGGTCTGATTCCTCCCCCTCCTCTCCACCCCCAATTCTGGCTTTATAATCTCCTTTAAATGGGGGAAGCCTCTTAGGATTAAACCCAGTGGGTCAGACTTCACCGCTCTGCATACAAGTGCAGACGCAATTCCTTTGCTCTAGGATGTTGGGTATCCGGTGAGCCCACTGGTCTGTCTTACTCCAGTACCCAATGCCTTGGAGGAAGGCAGCACATCCTTACCGTGATCTTAATTTTGCATGGGAGTTGGGGAAGGAATTCCTTCCTGACCCCTGCAGCAGAAAGGCAGTGCCCTGAAGGGTGGCAGCTTGATGCCCCATATTGTCAGCGGCAGAGATGAGTAGAAAATTCATCTGCTGGTTCCTTTGGGGCGCCTTCCCTCCCAAATTCTCGGGAAGCCTGAGCAACAGAGCGGGTGAGATTTTAAGTTGTTAGAGCCAAGTCACCCACCAACCTTCTGCGCCTGCTGGTGGGCTGTGGCTGGGGGATTGAAAGCAACAAGGCATCTGCTCTCTGATCTTGTCAATTTCACTCTGAAATTGTCAAATTTTAAGCTCTTCTCTCTTGCCGATTGCTATCTTGCCAGAACAGAGCTACCCAAGGGTGCTAAGCCACGCTGCAGCTTTTATTAACCCGCTGGGTGAGTTGGCTGCCTATTTGCCGAGGGGCGGGGGGGGGAGCCACATCCTTAGCTGGTGTCAATCAGTGTCGCTCCAGTTTACACCACTGGAGGATCTGTCCTGCTATTTTCAAGACTGTTGCATTGCTGCACCATGGTGGATTTGGAGGTTTGGCGACAGGCTGTGGGGCTGCAGTGAATTACGAGGGGATGGAGACCCTTTCCAAACAATGATCCTACTGGAAGTTTGGAGTTGTGGTGGGCTGGTCCCCACTTTGATGCTATCCCTGCTCTGTATTAAGCTGCAGTCACCAGGCTCTGCTGGGTGTTGGCTGTTTGGTGCAAAATACCCTTTGCTGAGCCCTGTTACTTTGGACAACCCCACCGCTTAGATCAGAGGTGAATGCTGACGCTTGAAGAGCTTAGAAAAAGGAGAGGTCGGTGATCCGGATAAAGTGACTGCTTGGGATTCTGTCCTCCTGCGGGTTCTGCGCAGAGTCTGATCGGTCGCCCAGCTTTCTGAGAAGTGTCTCTTCAAGTGCTTTGAGATCGTTGAGTGAAAGGCAAAAATCTCACTCCTCTTCTCCAGAGAGCTGCTGGTGTGTGGGGCGTGTTATGGACACACGGGAGAAGTTCCCTGCCTGTTTGGGAATCTAAATTAGACAGGGATTAGCGACCAGCGTTGTAGTAGGCAGCGAAGTCTAGCGATTGGGCACTGGGTTCGGAGTTAGGAGACCTGGGTTCTATTCCCAGCTCTCCCACAGACCTGATGGCCAGCCTTGGCCAAGTCACCTCGCCTTTCCGTGCCTCAGTTTCCCCTCCTGCTCTTTCTGTATTGTCTCTTTAAACTCTCAACCCTTTGGCTTGTCTCTCGCCATGAGTCTGTACAGCACCTAGCACCATGGGTCCCGGATCTCACTGGAGGCGCTAGGTGCTTCTGTAATATAAATAATTTGCAGGTTTGGGTGTGCAGGGCGGACACGGTCTGTTTTCTCTCACCGAGACACGTGATGCAAAGCTGACTTGAAGTCAGAAATAGCTAGGACTAGGATTACTCAGAACTTTGCAACAGGAAGTGACCAGCTGACTTCCTTTTTCTGAAAGGAGGGTGCCATGACAACCTGTCCCCAGTCCAGCGCCAGGGGCTAGATCCTTAACCCTGTGGCAGCTTCCAATCTTTGTAGGGTTTGTGTTCTTCAAACCTCCAGGCCACACGTGCGAAGGCCGGGGGGAGGGAGGGTTTGCGGCAAGGGTGGAGACACCTGGTTCGGTTCAAATAAAATAAAACGTCACCTGGATTAGGGCAAACTCACTAAATTCATCGCCTGCATCGAAATTGAACTCAGGGGTGTAGGAGTCAAAACTTTAAGCCAGCGCTTGAATGCGCAGCAGCGGCAGAACTGGAAGTCAGGACTCCTGGGTTCTCTTCCTGGCTCTGGAGAGGGAATGCGGGCTAGTGGCTAGAGCAGGGGCTTGGGAGTCAGGACTCGGGGATTCTGTGCCCAGCTTGGCCACTGGCCGTCTTGGGGACCATGAGTTGCTTTGCCTACAGGCTGTAGTGTCCCGTGCGTGGTAGAGAAGGCCCAGCTCTCTGTTATAATTAGTAAAAGGAGGATTGGGGGGGGGGCGGGGGGGACGACTGCGGGACCCAGACAGACCCTGTGGTTCTCTCTGGCTCCCAATCTGTGCTGCCCAGTGTCGTCACATGCAGTCTTTGAGGGTCCTGGCCTGAACACTGCAGTAATGGAGGTTTTCTCGACGAGCTGTGAGGCGTAAGCGTCGGGTTTGAAACGCCGCCTGTTTGAATCTCCATGGGGTCAGCTCAGCCCTTGGTTGGGCAGATAATGTGACTGTCTGTGGTCTCTTGGCTGAGTCTGAAAGCCCCTGATGCTTTTTCACAGCCCACACTGAGATGGCCATTTACCCTGAGTAATGATTGGCTTCTGTCTGCCACCCCAGAGGTGGCTGCATTTCAGGAGCACCCTGTCTGGGGACCCTGTGGGATATGAAAGGCACCAGATACATCTTTAAAGCATTACTAGGAGACTCACTGCACAGTGTTGGGTTGTTTTTTTTTTTATGGGGGTCCTTTCTTGTTGAGCGACCCAATTCCCCCTGCCCCATTTTACACAGGGTACCTCGGCCCCTCTGATCTACAGGAATAACGGGTGTAGATCTTCCCTTGGGCTGGTCTATCACACCCGGGTCTGTGCCGCTTTATGGCATGAGGCATCCATGGCAGGGTGGGGGTGTATTTCTTAAGCAGACACACGGTTGTCATGGTTATCGGAAACAGGGAAGTACAGGAGATTTGAAATAACTGGGTGTCTTCTCCCATTCTCCTCCGTGCACTTTCTCCCTCCTAGGATTCCCGTGGCTCTGGCTGGCTTTTCCAGCCCCCCTCCCCTGCCTCTTTTACCCCATCCTGGTGTGATTGTCCTGCTGGACGCGACATCAGCTGGGTTCTGGTGACCCAATAACACCCCGTCCCCACATCTGTTTGCAGCGTCGGCCGATTTTCCCGGAGTACCCGTGGTGCCCTTGGTCGGCGCCATGAGCTGGAACGCGAAACGACTGGCCGAGGGAGGGATTATCAGGAAGGCGCAAGCTGGAGGGAGGGCCGCCCGGGTGAGAGGCTTCTAGGGTGGTCGTCCCGTTCTCGGGCGGGCGGGCGGGGGGTCCCCCTCTGCGGAGCCGCGGCTTTAACTCTCTCTCTCTGTCGGCCAACAGAACAAAGAGAAAGAGAAGATGAAGGAGGGCAAGGAGAAGGACGCCCGCTACACCAACGGGCACCTCTTCACCACCATCACCGTCTCGGGCATGACCATGTGCTTCGCCTGCAACAAGAGCATCACGGCCAAAGAGGCTCTCATCTGCCCCAGTGAGTAGCCGCGCGTCGGCGAGCGACTTGGTCTTCAGCCCGGTTTCTCCCGCCCACCTATCTGCACCTGCCACTCACCTGCGCCTCCTTGTTGAACCACCTGCTCCTCTCACCTACCCATGTTCCTGTCCACATCTGCCTCTGCCCCTGTATCACCCCACGTCTCTGTTTCCTTCATCCCTGTCTCCTCCTTCCTACCTCCCGCTCCCCGGGCCTCCCCTGCCTCCCCATATCAAGCCTCACCATCTCCTCTGCCCCCTTCCTCTCTCTCATCACCTCCCACCCCCGGCTTCTCTATCTCAGTCCCCCCAACTCAACTGCAACCTCCTGCCCATCCCACGGCATCACGAGCCGCTCCTGGAGCAGGGAAAACACGTTCCACTCCTGAGTGAGAGTAAAACCCTCCTTCCCGCAGCACCAGGTGGCTGGCTCGATGCGCCCCTGGCTACTACCCATGGAAGGGCTTAACTGGGTTGATGGCGAACAAGAGGATCGGTGCTAGTATGAGAGAGGACACTTCTGTGTTTGCACAACTATATCTGGATGCAGGAGTGTGCTGTCCGTGGGGGGCCCCACGTAGCCTGTAGGCACGTTTGTGGCTTGCACAAGACATCAGTGGTGTTCAATGGGATTCCCGGTGCAGGATGGGGGAGAGATTTTAGGGCACCGAGGAGACAGACTGTGATGGATACGCTCGGTTGACTTGCATTGCCTTCTTCTATGCACCTTAGTTGTACACATGGTCCTGATCTGATTTGGTGTGTTAACTACTCCAGTTCACTGCATTGCCTGGTCAATTGAGTAGGTCGTGTGCTCTCTGCGTCTTGGGGACCTAGCTCTGTTCTTGACACCAGAATTGCTCCCGATACGTGAATCGTTGGGGGAAGCTCCCCGGTTCTGCTCTGTTAGTCGATTTCTTTTTGATCGGCTGCACGTGGAAGGTGCAAGATGCAGTATGTGAAAATCTTTGCTCTAGCGGTGAGATTTTTCCACAGGAGTAAGCCTGGGCGACGTCAGTTATGGCTGCACTACGGCCGTCTGCCGGCCCAGGTGTGCCTGTCAGGGGGGTGATGGCTGATGGACAGAGCTCTGCCGGCACAAGCACCCAGTGTAGACACAGTTGTACTGGTGAAGCTGTGCTTTTACTGGTGTAACTTTTCGCTCCTGGGAGGTGGTTTCACTAGACCTACAAAGCTAGAGAATGTACAGCTGCATCCACCCTAAGTACAGTGCTCCAGTACAGCTATACCAGTAACGCGCTGCTAGTATAGACATGATTCAGCTGGGGTCACTGGCATGAAACCGATATACACCAGTGGGAGGGGGGTCTGGCCCATTGACTCCAGTGGAGCTGCCCCGATCTACCCCAGCTGGGGATCTGACTCGAAGTTCAGTCGAAGGATCGTGCAATGGCTCGTTCTCCAAATCCTCAAGGAGAGGCTAGTGCCTGCGTGTGTGGTCGGGCCAGAGCGCCGTGGATGAGCGGGAGGTCCTGTGGCTGGGGGTGGGTTTTGCCTTCCCTGTATTCTGGCCGGGTTTAGCTGTTTCTGAAAGGATCATTCCCATAGCTGATGTATGGGACGGCTTACAAATAAAACGCGTGGCTCTGTGCATACAGGCCCTGCCCTGCCCAGGCTCCAGCCAGCAGGCAAATCCCAGCTGTGGCCGGGAGCGAGAATGAAATTCCATCTCCTCGCTGTGTCTCATTAACACGATGCCTTTCGATCTCAGCGGGCGGGCGTGTGGGGAGAGGGAGCAGAGATTTCATTCAGAAGCTGCGGTTTCTTCCTCGTCGAGTTTAAAAGTGCTTCTTTCTTGCCGTGGAGCAGACAGGGCTGAGCTGCTCAGCGCGCCCAATCCAGCTTCCAGCCAGCATAGGATTGTTCCCTACAGCACATGCTCTTTGCCAAGGAAGTGTGGTCCAGTGGTTAGAACACTAGCCTGGGACTTGGAAGACCTGGAATTCCTTGCTCTGCCACAGACTCCCTGTGTGACCTTGGGCAAGTCACTTAGCTGCGCTGTGCCTCAGTTTTCCCATCTGTACAATGGGGATAATAGCTCTGCCTTGCCACATAGGGAGAGGTTAAAGACGGGGAGGTGCTCAGATACTCTGGTGGTGGGAGCCAGATAAATATGTGTTTGTCCTGGCTAATTGTAAAGCCCCTCAGCAATGTAGCTGTCACTGCTTCTTCCCTTAGTTTCATCTCTCATGCCTAGTTCCTACCGTCCTCGGTGTTTCCACCATCCGGATCTCTCTAGTCGCTGGATACAATTTTCAAAAGCACCGCCGTGACTTCGAAGCCGAAGTCCCATTTTCGAAAGCGGCTCAGGGCTTGTCTGTACGGAGCGGGGGTTATTTCAGCCTGGGGTCCCGTTGACAATACCTGCATCGGAGGACGCCGTAAACAGCTGCACGGAGCTGTGCAATGCATGGTGGGAAATCCCCCACCCGCTGCCTGGCTGATGCTCTGGAATGGGGGTGATTGCCCACTAAGGTTGCAGCAGGTGTTCTTGGAGGATTTAGGTGAAAGAAATAAGAGAGGAATAGATCACTGGAGATGCAGGGTTGTTCCCAGTGGCTTGATTTCCAGCGGTGCTGTCTCCCATTGACTCCCTAATCAGCCTGTTTAAATACCTAATTCTCTTCCAGTCTCTGGGCTTGGTGGCTAGACTCTGCTTTCCTCTTTGCCCTGCCCTCCAGCCCTTTGATCAGAGATGCTAAACCCTAGACGGCTGGGTGAGGGAGTTGGTCTGGAGCGTCCCATCCCTCGGGTGTGGCACGATGGATGTGCTAGTGACTTGGAGTCCCGCCACCGACCCTATGGTCTGATCCGCTCTCTTGCTCCGTTCAGGGGACAGGGCTGCACCCAGGCGGGTCTGAGGGCAGAGTTCTGCCCTTGTGTTGATTTTCGCGGTACAGGGGACAGGCTGATGTGTGTGCAGCGGGTCAGATCTTGTGTGCATGCATCTTGGCTATCAAGTGAGAGGGTGCACGCTGTATGCAGTTGGGTTGTCCCAGGGTTTTGGGGTTTGGCTGTCCCTTTCTGATGGGAGGCGGCTGGGATGCCACGGGGACAGCTAACCATTGCATCAGCCCTGGGTGTTTCCTTCCTGCCGCTGCAGGATCAAAGCTGAGTGAGTTTGAGGAAAGCAGATGCCCATGCACCAGGGAAATTCGTATGTGACTCTCCCGGGATGGCTTTGCCGCCTCCTGGTATCCCGTAGGCCGTGCCTATAGAAGTTAACCTATTCTAGAGTTTAATACTTGTTCCCATCACTGTGGTATCTGGGCAGCTGTTGATTGCAGCCCTACTGCTTGCTTGTGTTTGGATCTTGCTCCTTTGTTTTTTTAAGGAGATGTTAAAACTTAAGGCGGATCATTAAAGATTCCTCTACACACGAGAAGAGATGCTAGCCCCAGGGGCCTGGCCAAATTCTAGCTCATCTCGCTCCGTTCATCTGACTCCAGCATTCCCTCCTCTGCCCTGCAGTTTCAATTGGATGCTTTCTTCCTGTCCGAACGCACCCCAGGATGTTGCTGTGTGGCTGCTAACCAGCTGCCGCGTTGCGCCCCAGAGGTGGACGCACTTCGGTGGCGAGCAGTGCCGTAACTGCGGTGTGTTGGGATGGAAGACGGCGAAGGGGCGTAAATACGAGCTCTGGATTGTTATTGTAGGTGTGCCTGGAAAGAGGTCTGTTCGCGGTTCGGAAGCACTACGGGGCAGGGACTGTCTCTCAGTTCTCTTTGTACAGCGCCGAGCACCGTGAGGTCCTGGTCCATGACTGGCGCTACCACAATACAGAGAACGAGCTACCAGGTGCTCTGGAAGAGGAACCCGTTGGAGACATGGGCTTGGCTCTGAGAAGCCATGTGCATATAAGGAGGTCCCGTGCCCAGCCCCCCGCACGGTCAGTCCCTGTAACCTGGCTCCTGCAGGCCCTGCTGTCTCGCAGGTTACCTGGCTTTGCGCAGGGTTCCTGAGGCTCGCCGGCCCTGCAGCCTCATGGGACTTAGTGCGGAGGAGGCCAGAGCGCTGCCGGGATTCCCTCCTGGCTGCCAGCTGAACGGTACAGATGTACGGAACGTTGTTCGTTTCCTGTCGGGTTCTCCGGCGGGCGGGCGGGCAGAGGAGGAGATGGAACGGCTTCCCTGGGGATAACGCGCTGAGTCACCCGGTGGGAGGAATCCCTCCCCACTCCGCTTTCAGGCGTGACTCCCACCAGGCTTCTCTTTCCCCTCCGAAGCGAAATCCGGGCTGGCGACAGATTGACGCTGTCCCCCCTGAGCAGCGGCAAAGCAAGCTTCCCCATCGCCGGCCTGCGGCTGCAGGTTAGCCCTGACCCGAAAGGGTTAAAGGCGGCTGTGTGGGGCGTTCGCCCTTTCTGCTGCCCGGGTACCGCATGTGCATGCTTTGCCCTACGAGGAAGGAGCGTGGTGGGTCCGAGCCGAGGGTTCGCATTTCAGAGGGAGCTGGGGGCCGAGAGCCACGAAGCTCCTTTGGAAAATCTCATCCCTTGATGGCCAGGGTAGCGCCTAGCGGACCCAGCCGAGATCGAGCCCCTGCTTTGCCAGGCACTGAGCGGAAGGTGTAAAGAGATGAGGCAGACAAAGCCGGGGGAGGCGCAGAGAGGGAAAAACGACTCTCCCAAGGTCACGGAGCAGGTCAGTGGCAGAGCTGAGAATCCCGACTCCCAGCCCAGCGCCCTCCCCGCTAGCCCGCGCTGCCAGTCCCTGATTGTTACCCCCATGGGCCGGATTCTGGGTCCTGCTTTAAATCCTCACCCACTCCAAGCTGCGCCGGGTTAACGTATAACCGGCCAGTGCAGATCCAGCTCCTCTGTGCCAAGAAAGAGCAGACGGGCTGCAGCCGTGCGGCTGGGGCAGGAATGTTTGCAGATATCCGCTCCCCCCTCTCCCCGTTGGTCAGAGACCCTGTGGCGGTTAATAAATGAACGTACGGCGCGGCAGCGGCTATTGTTCTCTGTCGTTCCCATCCGTTGCTGGAGTCCATCCCGCGTCCGGTCATCGGGCATCTTGTATGTTTTGTGTCTGTACCTCCGCCAGTCTAGTCCGCCCCGGCCGGGACGGGTGGAGCCAGGGCCGCCTATCTGGTCCCCCCCCATCCCCAAGGCGGCAGTGAGGGGTACCGCCAAAGAGCGAGAGGTCTGTATGGCCAGCTGGCAGCCGTCCCAATGCAGGCTGCTGTCTGCAGCAGCTTCTAGCAGCAAGCTCCCCGGTGCGTCGGTTTAAACTGGTGCAACTGTCTCCCGGACACCAGGCCTAATGGGAGCAACACCCAACCGTGCCAGGTGGGAAGGGAAGAGGCGATTTGGGAGCTGAATCTAGACTGGGATTGGCCACGGGGCCGAGATCCTCCGGCACTGCGCGGCACGGTCTGTATGCCCTGGTATGCAGCCTTGTTATAAAACGAGCTGAACAAGCCCCCTGGGAGAAGGGCTGGTGACTTCAGTTTCAGCCGGGTGGGGGTCGCTCCCCGAATCCCGTCCAGAGTCCCACGGTCGCAGCTGTTCCCAGCCTAGACGGCCCACTGCTTCTCAACAGCTGCCGTGGCCGCGGGCTCAATCGGGGCCTTGTGTCTGCAACATCTGTCTGCAAAGCAGCTGCCAGCTCTGGGGTCAACAGCTTTCGCCGCCCTTCAGAGAGGATCTCACCCGTGGGAAGAGAAATGGAGTTCTCGTCTCCCCCCCCCCCCCCCCCCGCCGCCCTAGGATCCCGGCCCCATGGCACGGGGACGGGGAGGGGAAGGTCTGCTCTCTGTCGACCCCTTAGCACCTGCCTGCGTCCATCGCATTGCAAAGCTGTTGCCTGACAGTCAGAAAAGTGGCTTGGCTGGAAATGCGATCGTGGAGCGGCCTGTGTTTCCAGCAGTCACAGGTCGCGTGACGAGCCATCGGCTCTGCCCTGGATCTACCAAACTGGCTGGGTGTCCCAGCGGTAGCAATGGAAGCATGCTTGGCATTCCCTTGATTCTGCCATTGCTGGTAGGATAGGCTGCAGCTTGCTGTCCCCTAGCTGGGTCAGCTCATGTATATGGAACGGGAAGAGACAGCTGTGGATGCTATGGGCACGTGGCTATAAGCAAGCAGGGCTATAAACCCTCATGCTTCAGGGCATAGAGCAACCTCTGATAGGGTCAGGAAGAAACGTTTCCCAGGGACAGGTTATTGTGGAGTTGCAGGATTCTTGCCTCTTCCTCCGAAGTGGCAGGTGCTGGTCGCTGTCGGGCCTGGGAGACTGGGCTGCATGGCCCCTCAAGTCTGACAATTGTTTGTATGTAGAGTAGAGCTTAGAGGCCCCAAAAGAGAGCAGGGCCTCCTGGCGCTAGGTGCTGTACGTGCACAGTGAGTGACAGACCCTACCCCAAAGAACTGAGAGTCAAAATAGGCAAGACAGACAAAGAGAGGATTCTTTTCCCCCATCTGTGAAACAGGAAGCTGAGGCCCAGAGATCTCCTGAGTTTCAACCCACCGTCTTACCCACAAGCCCACCCTTCCTCTTACTGAGCAGCTGTGTGGCTCCGAGGGCAGAGGGTGGCGTTTCAGTGGGTGTGGTTCAATGGGCAGCTCCTGCCAGCCTGGCTTGTGCGTTTCTAGGCACTGAGAGAGGAGACTGTCCCATGCGTAGGCAGCGAAACCCGCGTCACTGCTCGAGGCCATTCCCGATCAATATTGCCTGTTCCACGTGGGCTGAAGTGCTGGCAGCAGCTCTGGCTACTGCAGATGGGAGAGACGGGCTGGCATGTGGTGTTTTCTGCCATCCTTCCTCCTCTCCTGGTGCGTGATGAGGGACCGCCTTTGCATTTAATTTTATGGCTTTTGGGTGCAACAGTTCACGCTTTTTAAAAAACCTGGCTTGGGGTGGTGCCTACAGGCCCGTTCTGCTTGGGGCTGAAAACCCACCACGGCCCCTACCTCCTCTTTGAGGCTTTTCATCAGTACATCTCAATGCATTTTAGGATCGTGATTCCCCATCTTACAGTTGGGGAAACTGAGGCACGGGGGAGGGGGAAGTGACTTGCTTAAGGTCACCTGGGGGGAGATCTGGGACTAGAACCCAGGTCTTTGGAGTCCCAGTCAAGTGCTCCGGCCACGAGGCCTCACTGATGTTTATATGAAATGGCCCCTGCCCCAAATAGTTTATAGTCTAATGAACCCCTGAACACAAGGCCTGGTTCTTGTCCGCAGTCTGGCCTCTCTACATTACTCCGGCCGTGTAAATGGCATAAATGACACTGGCACCTTCTTGACGGCCCCCTTACGCTGCCAGAGTGGTGTCAGTGAAGTTGATGATCAGGCCCTAGGAGGGGTAACACTGGATCAGAACTCGGGCCGTGAGTTTCGAAAGGGACTCCTGATTTTTGGGAAGCCCGACTTGAGAGAGGCCTGGCTCTCAGAAAGCACTGAGCACCAGTTCTCCCAAAATCTCGCCCATTCGGGGCACCCAAAATCTCAACCCCCCTTTGGAAAATCTTCGATGCAGGTTTCCTCCCCATTTATCTCTGGTCAGACTCCCTCTCCCAGTGGCCGGTGAAATGTTATTTCCTAGCTGGGCTGAAGCCGGGTCAGTTTTAGGCCATTTCCCCTGCTTTGATCTCATTGTATTTATGGAAGTGAATAGCCCCGGGGGGGCCAGCCTGGGCATTGTCTAGCCAAACTGCTTGATTGTGTTCTCCAGACTCCGCCTTTTCCCGCATACACAGAAAATTCATGAATCTCACGTGAAGCCGTGGTAGGTCCCGTGACTTTGTGTAGCGATGCCAGTGTAGCATCTGGCCCGTGGAATCGAGGGCAGCGTTTCTATCCCTGACCTCCAGCCTGGTGGTGGTTCGTCTGCTCCCCCAGTCGTGGTTTCATTAGATCTTGCTACATAGGATCAGGCTTGGCCGGTACTGGGACAGGAGACCTGTGTAGAGTGAGCAATGGTGCAGGAAGTGATGCCTGCGTATCAGGTGGTGATGCCATCCATGCCCGGCTGTGTGGAAGAGAAGTGGATGTAGCTTCATAGACTCCAAGGCCAGAAGGGTCCATTGTGATCATCGTGGCCAGGGGTTCTCCAACTTCATTGCACCACGACCCCCTTCTGACAACAAAACTTACCCCACGACCCCAGGCGGGAGGACAGAAGCCTGAGCCTGCCCGAACCCCGCTGCCCTGGGCGGGGGGCAAAGCCGAAGCCTGAGGGCTTCAGCCCCAGGCAGGAGACCTGTAACCTGGCCCCTGCCACCCAGGACTGCAGCCCTCAGGCTTTGGCCTCGTTCCCTGACAGTAGGTCTCAGGCTTCAGCCCGGACCCCGGAAAGTCTAACTCTAGCCGTGGCGACCCCATTTCGCGACCCACCGTTTGAGAACCACTGATCTAGTCTGATCATCTGGATGACACAGGCCAGAGAATTTCCCCCAAACAATTCCTAGAGCCAGACCCTTTAGGAAAACATCCAACCTTGCTTTAAAAATGGTCAGTGATGGGAGAATTCGCCAGGACCCTTGGTAAATTGTTCCAGTGCTCAGTTACCCTCCCCATTGTAGCCTGATCACGTCACCCCTTCATCGTCTCTTTGTTAAGCATAAATAGATTGAGTCTATTGCGGTAAGGCCTGTTTTCTAACCCTTTAACCATTCTTGTGGCCCTCCACTGAACCTCCTCCAATTTACCACCATCCTCCTTGAAAGGTTGATTGATACCAGTCAAAGCACGGTTCTGGCTTCTCAAGGTGGTTGTGTCTCCTGGTGTTTTTTGCAATGGAAGGGATGTCGGATCTAGTGTCCTGGCCAGATTCCAGTTTTAAAATTTCTGCCAGAATGATTCAAGAGGCCTGGGGGAGGAAGGCCCCCAGATCTTACGGGAAACCAATGGAAACTGAGCCAATCCCAGTCTATATACAGCCCACAGGACTCTCTTCCCATCCTGCACAGCGGTGGGTTTTTCTGCATTGCCTAGTGGCGGTGTGCCTACATGAGACAGTTGCGTGAATTTAAACCAGTGCAAACCTCTGGGTAGATGCTCTGACTTCAGTTTAAACCGGACTTATTTAAGTCGATCAGGAACTAGTGTAAACTAAATGAGTGTGTCCACACATCCAATTTGGGTGAAACTGGTATAGATTCTGTCTTTAGCATTGGCTGCCGGTTAGTACTGGGTGAAATAACTGTTTACAATTGTGTTGTAATAACCCCTAGCTCTTTTCAGCCACAGATCTGAGACTGCTTTACAAAGGGGGTTAGTTAGTATCCTGGGGAAACTGAGGCACAGAGAGGGAAATTGATTTGCCCAGAGTCACTCCTGGGGCCAGTGGCAGAATGGGGAATAGAACCTGGGTGTTCTGAGTCCCAGTCTAGTGCACTAACCACTAGGCTACTCACATCCATGTGGGTAACAGCTGGGTGACAGTCTGCTGACATGTCATCTGAGGTTCAGCCACGGCTAATATGTGACTCCTCTGATGTTGCTGAAGTTGATCCTTCTTTTCTGGGAGCGGGAGTGGAGCCTGGCCTATGCCCAGGGTGCTCTAGTCCTTTATACATTGTGACTGATTATCTGTGGGTGTCTCTCCTCACACTCCTTTGCGGAGACTCCTGGAGCACAGAAGTACTGGGACGGGGTCCTGCCTGGAAGAGGTTGTCCAGAAAGCTGAGAGGCCTGGGCCCTAGTGGGGTGACTAATCTGGTGTCCGGGGAGCAGGGCTGTTTGCAGGAAGAACACAGCGACCGATTACCCAGGTGGTTCGGTTATAAAGAGGGAACTGCGTGATGAGCTGTCCTCCCTGTGCAGGCAGGAGATCCCCCGGGGTCCTCTCTCGATTCTGGCTCTCACGAGGTGACTCTGTGGTATTGGTCCAGGTCAGATTCTGCAGTGTCACTCCCCACCCGGCCCTTCTGCCGATCAAGTCAGCAGCTCGCAAAGGGCTTTCATTTTAGTTTTGCAAATGGTTTCAACATCCTTATGCCTCAGGAAACCACTGAGATCCCTTGGCTTGACGCAGCAAGGAGAGTGTGTGTGGGGGCGGGGGGTGAGAGGGAGGGAAGTGCCTCTGAACACAAGTTCCTTTTTCACGCCACCATTTGGCGGAGGTGTTGAACTAGTTGGATCTCCGTCTGTGTGAACAGCCCTGTTCATCTTGGTAGCATGTTCGCTCTGCAACCTAGCAAGGGGGTTCGATGAGCTTCACCTGGGACATCACAGAGGTCCCAACCCTTCTTAGGGGCAGAGCGAACTAGAGTCTGGGACAGAAGGGTCCTCCAGAGAAAGGCCAAGCCCAGGGAGATGGGTGAGGCTGAATTATAATTTAAAAGCCAGGCTTGCAGAGGGTGTGGGAGCACCTGGACTTTATCCTGCATCCGTTCAGAGCGGGGCGGGAACTCTGCCTGTCTACACTGCTGTGACTTGCACCGCCCTTGTTAACTACTGTATTCCACTGCTGGGCTGATCAACCCAATGAGACCTCCCTATGGTGTCACGAGTGGGTGGAGCTTAGGTTGTGGGCGGGGTTTGGGAGAGTACCACTTTCAGGGCCCTCTCTAGGCCGACTCCCCCTGGTGGTGAATACCTGCAGTTGGCTGATTTACATTGTAGTAGCCTATCGGTGCTTCAGCCATGGATCGAGAGCTAAGGTGCTAGGAGCTGTACAGAGAGAGAGAGAAGTTGGTCCTTGTTCGTGCCTGGCTTGACTTTCCAGCCCACATGCTGCCCCCCTTTCCTCTTCTGCCCGTGGAACATGCGGCTTCCCTTTCTGTAGTAACTGAGGTTTAGATCTGCTGCCTCATCTCTGCAAGTTCCCCTCCGGAAGAGCAGTTGTTCCTGGGCTCTGCTTATCATCTCTGCCATATGATGTTTTCCCCGGAGCAGTTGCGTGCTGCTGGTAGCTAATTCAGGATGCTTCACCATTGCTTTTCTCCAAGCACCCCTCGGGGTGGCAGGCTCTGTTTGTTTTGGCTTTTTTACAGGGCCGTTCAAGTGCAATTTAATGTGAGAGGCTGGAAAGTGACTTTGCAGGGGAAGGCCATTGCGGGCTCCTATCCTGTGGATTTCCAGAGCAAAGCAGGCTCGCTGCAGGCGCCATTGTATTAAAACACCTTGTGCTGATATATGAGAACCCTGCTAGCTTCCTTCTGCCTCTTGCGTAATCCTTAGTAATAAAGATTCTCCAGTAGATTGCACAACCCCCCCCAATGGGATCTGAGAAACTGTCTTCTGCTGTACTCTGCAGACCTGACTGTGTTGGAAATGTGGAGTGAGAGAAAGGTGTGTGCGCCCTGTTGTTTGTATTACAGTAGCACACAGCGGCCCTAATTAAAATCAGGAACCTGTTGCGCTAGGCCCTGCACGTGCACTTAGCGAGTCACAGTCGCATCCCCGGCACAATTAATCCCTGGTGCCTCTCACAACATAGGGTTCTTAGCCCAGGTTTCCTGTCCTCTGGCCCGTTGCATTCCTCTCCTCAAATCGTAGGCAGCATTTTTCACTCTCCCGTGCTCAACTGTGGCATGTCACCCCTGGGTGCTGTGAAACAGCTGCCGTGTTCCTCCCCAGAGGTGACTGCAGTCATTAGGAGGGGCAACAGGATGCCCAGGGGCTGCTTAAAGGTGTCGTCTAAGGGCAAGAGATTCTAATGGACGCTGCACTCCCACGCCCCCCGCAGAGGAATTTTTGGTACTGCCTGCTGCAGCTTCACTGCAAGGCAGAACGATCGTTGGGCTTGTCTACCATGCAGCTGAAAACCCCTGGCTGGCTCGGCTAAGGGGCTGTTTAATTGCGGTGTAGACGCTCGGGCTGCAACGTGGGAGGGTCCCAGACCTTGAGTTGATGTCTGCACTGCAATTAAACAGCCGCTTTAGCCTGAGCCTGAGTCAGCCAGCACGGGCCAGCCGGGGGTGTCTAAGTGCAGTGTAGACGTGCCCTTTGTTACAGAGGGGCAGCAGACCCAGCAGTCGTCCCCCACCACGCCCAAATGTCCTTGCTACAGCGCTGCAATTGTAGCATTGCAACAGCTGATCTGAGCTCATTTCCTGGAACAGCTGCCAAATCAGACTAAGGAGCAGCTCGGGCTCCTCCAGTCGCTCATTCGCTGAAGTAACCTCTCTCCTAGGCAGCTGCTTCGCCTCCAGCTTTTACCTGCTCTTCTTGGCTACTTTGTACAGGTTGGAGCTAGAAACAAGCGGGCCGGGCAGCTTTGAGTTCCTGCTATGCCAGCCCACAGACAGGCCACTGAGTGGCAAAGCCGTGTGCCCGCTCCCACCCCTGTGCCAAAGGGAGTTGATGGAGGTTTTTCTATTGTCCATGCAGCCCTGGGTGGATAACATCCCCAGGGCCTGGATTTACCATGTATTACTAGAGAAGTCGCAAAGCCGAGGCCAGTCCAACTGCCTGGCCTCTAGTGCTTCAGATAAACAGGAGCTCCCCTAACTGGCTGTGGAAGTAGGTCCTTTATCCTCTCTGTGGACCAGCCACCAGGGGGCAACGCGAGTGAATGAACGTAGTGTGTTGCAGGCGGAGAGAAACGTGGAAGAACTGTTGCCGTGGGAGCTCAGTGTTAAAAAGGGGGGTAATTGCTGAAAGGGAAAATTGGCAATAAGAAAAGCCTGGGGCTTGATCCTGCGAGGGCCCGACTGCTGAGCCCTTCGGAGCTGGTACCTATCAGCCTGTGGGTTAAATCCATTCTGCTCTCCGGGCCGCAGTTCCTCAGCTCTGCCAGGGCTGCCTCGCCTGTCCCCAACTGTAAACCCCAGCACACAGCAGGGCCCCGATTCCCATCACCCGCTTAATCACAACACAGCCCTGGCAGCTTCTGGGCGATAAACCTGTTTCCAGACTCCGACGCTCCCCGCCGGCCTGCGACGATCCTATCCCTCACGTTTAATAGGACAGAGCCTCGGCCGCTCTTCAGAGAGGAGTGAGGCCGGGTGGCGTTCAGAGCCAGGGGCTGTGAGAAAGGGATCGGGACTGGGGCTAGCTAGTGGAAACGCCGAAACACTGGGTTTCTCCCTTGTTTTGTCTCTCTCCCCCCTGCCGCTTTTGAGTTGCACAAGAGCTGGCTCGCCAATCTCTCAAACAATATTTTTCTTCTTAAAAATGCAGAGCATGACTTCATTTCCTCCCCTCGGTCAGCAGACTGCAGCGTCTGACCCGGCTGGCACAGGAGCCTGGGTGCTCGTGTGTTGCTTGCACTTGGGGTTGGTTTAGCCGACGCCTGGCCTGCATAGCTGGATATATTATTATATTATATATGAGGGCAATAATAATATATTGCCCTTATATAAATCGATGGTACGTCCACATCTTGAATACTGTGTACAGATGTGGTCGCCTCATCTCAAAAAAGATCTACTGGCACTAGAAAAGGTTCAGAGAAGGGCAACTAAAATGATTAGGGGTTTGGAGAGGGTCCCATATAAGGAGAGATTAAAGAGGCTGGGACTCTTCAGCTTGGAAAAGAGGAGACTAAGGGGGGCTATGACAGAGGTATATAAAATTTGAGTGATGTGGAGAGATTAGATAAGGGAAAGTTATTTACTTATTCCCATAATACAAGAACTAGGGGTCACCAAATGAAATTAATAGGCAGCAGGTTTAAAACAAATAAAAGGAAGTTCTTCTTCACGCAGCGCACAGTCAACTTGTGGAACTCCTTGCCTGAGGAGGCTGTGAAGGCTAGGACTAGAACAGGGTTTAAAAGAGAACTGGATAAATTCATGGAGGTTAAGTCCATTAATGGCTATTAGCCAGGCTGGGTAAGGAATGGTGTCCCTAGCCTCTGTTTGTCAGAGGATGGAGATGGATGGCAGGAGAGAGATCACTTAATCGTTGCCTGTTAGGTTCACTCCCTCTGGGGCACCTGGCACTGTCAATAGACAGGATACTGGGCTAGATGGACCTTTGGTCTGACCCAGTACGGCCGTTCTTATGAGTGGGGCCATAGGGCTGTTCTCCCGTGCTGGTGCTTGGGGCGTAAGGCCACTTGATGCCCTCTTTGCACTGCCTGTATGTGGGGGGCCCTGCAGAGTCTTGCCCAGCGCTGGTGTAAATTAGAGCAGCCCCAGGGCTGTTGTCACTCGGGCTCCGCCCCCAGGCGAGCAGGGACAGCAGAACAGTGCACCCCTCCCACACCCCCGATGCTGGGGGCAGGGGCAGAGCCCTGACACCAGTTGCATTCTGGCACTGGGAAGTCCCCTGGGTAAAGGGGTGGAGATTCTCAGGGGGCCAGTTCTGCCCCCTTTATGATGCCCTCTTGCGTGTCTGCCCCTTTCTAGGGGCCTGATGGAGGCAGCAGCCAGTTTGTGCTCGGTGGAGATGGCGCTTTGCAGAGGAGAGGCGCACGCAGTGCTCTCTCTCTCTCTGGATTCTTGTGATCCGTGTTTCCATCGTTCTCAATCAGCAAGTCATGCAGACTGGAGGGCTGAAGAAAGAGCCACAGGGAGCCAACCCAATGCTTGTGCAGGGGGGGAAATGTATCAAAACTCCTTATCTGGCCCCAATCACTGTAGTATCTGAGCACCTCACAGCCCTCCTGTGAGGCAGCGGCAGCTGGGGAAACTGAGGCAGGGGATTAAACCCGGGACTCCCAAGGCTGGTGTCCTCACCACCAGGCCGTCCTTCCCCTCTGTCCTAATAGGAACCCTGCTGCGGATCCCTTTTACGCTGGGGTGGTCAATGCTTTTGGGTGCCTAATAGATTTTTGCTGTTAGGAAGCGTCTCCAATCCTCTGCTTTGTTGTGTGGGCTCCTGGGTATCCCCCTTGGGCGTTCCCCTTTGTGGGTGCCCCTCCCTGCTGAGGCTTAGCCGGGGAGCTGTGCCGGCACCCTCAGGCGCTAGGGCACTGAATATGGAGCTTTTGTTCTGCGCTGCGCATTGATCCGCTCGCCCTGGGACAGCAGCTTTATCCCTGCCCGAGCGTGTGATCAGTCGCTGCCCGCTCCCCCCGACAAGGGGGTTATGGTGCAGCAGGGACAGTCGCTCTGTAAGGTGTAAGTGAAACGGCTTCAGATCCCGACTGGGGGAGTCGAACGCTCCTAGGCCCTTGGCTCCGGTAGCCGATTGGCCCCCGCAGCCTTTACTGATGCGCCCATTGGAATCGAGAAGGGGGCGTTTCTTGCCTAAGTGGAGGTTGGGATTTTTCAGAAGGGCCTGAGGGAGTTGGGCATCCAGCCTCCCCATTGAGTTGCGAACGCCCCTTTTGGAAAAATCGGTGCCTAAATCTGCAGGGTTGGATTACGATCTGTATTACGGCATCGTCGCTCCGCCCAGTGGTGCTAGGGGCTGTACAATGCCAAGGACACTCAGCGCTACAGGGCAGGGGCTTTTTGTTGTGTCTGTACAGCGCCTAGCGCCCCCGGGTCCTGGTCCACGGCTGGAACCCCGAGGTGCTACCACAATACGGATGCAAGGAATGGCTCCTTGCCCTTGTTTTGCTACACAGCTTGTGGATAATTGGGGCCTGTTTCCACTGGCTGGCAGGGCTCCTGTACGTGAATCTGAGTTTTAAACCAGCTTTGAATGGGGTCATGCCCATTGGCCAGGTCTACAAAACCCTGGTGTAGGCAAGATGTGATGGTAATGCATGTCCGCTAATGGGGGGTTAGCCCTTGGCTCCTCTCCCCACCACAGTCTGCCCCCAAAGTTGACCCAGACCCGGTGATGTGTTTAAAATCTGTGTGTGTGCAATACACACAGGGCAAAATATGCTCTAAAATCAAGCCCCCTTCTGTGGGTGGGTGTCCCTCTGAGAACAAGCCGGCTGCTGTTTCTTCCTATAGGCTGTGCTCTCTGTAAACAGCGCCGTGTGATGGCTAACGGGTGCATACGCAGCGGCCCACGCCTGGCCTGAGCTGGATGCGCTGAAGGCCCCTTGGACACGGCTCTGGCAGTGGCCAGGGACCTTTGCAGAGGGCAGAAATCCAAGGTGTGCCCGCGTTGATGTCCCGGCATGCCGGAGCTGATGAGCCCCAGACCCCCTGAGCACGGCATGGTCTCTGGCTCCAAGCAGCTGAGGGGCCGCTGGAAGCCATTTGATTTCTTAGAACCAGTACAACCAGTCTGCATGCAATTATACCAGCGCAAAGGTGCCTTGTCCCAGAACGGCTTATTCCTCGTCCCATATGGGAATAGCTGTATCCCTATGAACACCTGTATGCCCATAGAACTCATCCACACGAAGGGGTTTGTACGGCTTTAACTACCGGTGTAGTGAAACCAGGACTGGTGGGAAGGGGAAGGAGGGGGGGACAAGGCCTTCCGGCTGTCTCAACCCCTTCCCCATCCCAGCCCCGTAACAAAAGATCTCCCTCTGCTCTGTCATTAACAAGATCTTTAACATCCTGCTTCTAATTATTCCCCCTACCACCACCACTTTGTTGTCCTGGGAGAATTTGGGTGTCTGGTGGTGGTGGTTTTTTTTTTTAAAAGCATCTTTTCCCTGATCTGTATTTTTATAAGGGGCGTGTGTGAGTTTTAGGGGGTTTATTTTTGTTTGCAATCTCTGTTCCCGTCACATCAAAGGGCTAGGTTGTATTTGCCATCTGCTTCTTTTGGAATGTTACCTAGCTCTTCAAGGCTGCAGCTGCCCAGAACAAGGGACGCCGTCGTACTCCCACATTACAACGGAATAGTCACTCTCCAGTAATGAGAAGGGGAGGATGGTTTTGTGGTTTTAAAACATGGGACGTGGAGTCTGGAGATCTGGGGTATTCCTGAACTGGCCTCTGACTCACTATGTGACCATAGGCAGGGTGACTTGGTGTTTCTGTGTCTCATCTGCCCCTGCCCCAGCGACAAGGCGTCATTCCTTGTGGGTAAAGCGTTTGAGCGGCTCAGCTGAGAGGTGGCAAAGCAGGGCCGGTATGTGGCCAGTAGTGGGTATTTCTGGCGCTGGCGGGGCGGAAAGGCCCAGCAACACACCCCGTAGCAGCTTGGCCACGGATCTGTGACTTTACAATAGCCTCAGCTGGCCCGTGATCTCAGCCAGTCACATGCAGGACCCTCTGTTAGTTCTCCATTGGCAGAGTGCTGGCTCATGGTTTGGGTGGGCCCCCCACTCCCCTGGCTGCTACAAAGCATGGCTTTGGACCAAGACTGGCACGGAGCTACGTCAGTTTCACATTCTTCCTACCAAAGTTAGAGTAGGTCACGTTCAGGGCTTTTATCGCCTGTTACTACTCTCCAGGGATCCCAGAGCTCTTTAGGACACCCGCAGGGGGGAACTTTTTTTGCCACCACTGAAATGCAGTCACCTCTGGGGTGGAATGTGGCAAGTGTTAACAGCACACAACAACGGGACAGATTGGCACAGAATGTTTTAAAAAAATCTGTTGGAAGCTACAAGGGGAGTTTATGGAGGCATAAAGTAATTAGCCGAGTTGGAACTTTAACCTGGGTGAAGTGGTGTTAGGTTGCCAAGGTCTGTTTCTCTCATCAGCTCCTGAGGACAGTTGAACATTTTGAGGAATGAATTGCATCATTGGCTGGATAATTGACCATCCATTCAGCAAAAAATCACAGGCAGGGCAAAATGGAAAGAATCTAACTTGTTCTAGGAATTGTGTTAAAGAGCTAATCTCTGGAGAACTGGCTGGGAATTCTCCCAATCCAACTGAATTTGGAAACCCAGGGGAAACTTTTGTATTTAAAGTCTTTTTCCTGCTGTTACCAGTTCTCACGGTACTGGGTGTTTTGACATAAAGCCCCAGCTGCTGGAGTCATGTGAATCTTGACTTGGGTTTAAACGAGAAATAATTTCTAGCGCTTGTGGTGGCAGAGAGAAGTTTTAAAATGTGAATCCGAAAGGTTCGGAAAACCAGAAGACCAGTTGAAAGAAGCCAACATTTAGGTTTTTTCTTTTACAAAATCTCATGGGGGGGGGGGGCTAACTCATATTTTTGAATGCTTGGGGTTGGTGATGCCGTAACATCCCATCCCCCTAAATTCTCACTGTTGAACGTGCTCTTCGTCAGGAAGAGCGCTGCTGGGGTGTTGCGTGGGGTGACTCGGCACTGCAGCATCCCACCCCAGAGACGGCGGCTTGTCACTGGCAACGTATAGAAGAACAACAAACTTTTTTTTTCTCTTTCACCTTTCGGATCCTAATCGCTCAGTGAACAGACACTCACTGGCTGTTGCAGGGGGGTAACTGCTTATCTAAATTCTCCCTCTGTTGTTCAGTAAGGACTTAGAGGGGTTTTAATATTTGCCCTCAACCACTGTAACCCATACAAGGACCTTGAAAGGGCTTGATAAACACTGGAGTCAGTTTCACCCCAGTGCATCTGTCCTAGTACCTAAGACACCCTGCAGGTAAAGCCTGAGGCATGAGAGCTTATGCCAACCTCCTGCTCCGGGGTAAATCTTATCCCCTGACTAATCTAACCTCAGCCACCTTGTCCCCGTGTCACAGAGGGCACAGGGAGGGGGAAGGGACTTGTCCAGCGATGGGACTGGGCAGAGAACCCAGGAGTCCTGGCTCCCGGTCCACCACACCCCCTCCCTGAGAGGTCCTTAACTTGCTTCTTATTTTTCAGTACAGACTGTAGACCAGATTCAGACCCGTGGAAGACAGCGAACTTTGCAGGGGATAAGAGGGGTCTGGTCTGGGTTAAGGGAGCTAGGTTTGCTTGTTGGTGGGTGAGTCTCTCCCCAGGGTCCTGCTAGCCTGTCCCTGCACAGACCTCGCAGGCCATCTGAGCTGGGGCATTGGCCACAAAGGCTTGTAAAGCACCCGGCGCCTCCCTCGCGTGCATCTTCGGCAAGTGGCATTGCAAGGGGGACCCGTCTGGAGCGAGCGCTGAATCCCTGCCTGTCTCGCTCACCATCTGGTGCCCAGCCCCTGCAGCGGTGGGGAGGCTTGTTGCTTGGCAGCGGGGGCCGGGGGCCTCTTCAGACCAGGTGGCACTCGCCTCGCCCCAAGCCCTGGCACGGCGAGATGCAGATTGCAGCCAGCGCCACCCCCGGTGCCAAGCATTCCAAGGGGAGTGCCCGTCCCCCCACCCCCACCCCTCCGGGAGTGCAGATGGTGGTGACACCCTCCCGCCTCCCTTGTTCGGGGGGGGGGGTCAATTGCACATGAGAATCCATAAGCAGCTGGTAGAGGCTTCCCGGGAGCCGCACCAAGTCTCCTGCCCCAGCTGGCAATGTGCCCTCTAGGGATCTGTGCTCCGCAGCTGCAGTGCCTGCTGCTGGAGTAGGGATGACAGGGTTTGCAGCCTCCCCAGCATAATTCAGGCCTGACTGGGTGGCTGGAGCCTCCATCGAGCGTGCCCAGATCATAGAATATCAGGGTTGGAAGGGACCTCAGGAGGTATCCAGTCCAACCCCCTGCTCAAAGCAGGACCAACCCCAACTAAATCATCCCAGCCAGGGCTTTGTCAAGCTGGGCCTTAAAAACCTCTAAGGAAGGAGATTCCACCACCTCCCTAGGGAACCCATTCCAGTGCTTCACCACCCTCCTAGGGAAATAGTGTTTCCTAATAGCCAACCTAGACCTCCCTCACTGCAACGTGAGACCATTGCTCCTTATTCTGTCATCTGCCACCACTGAGAACTGTCTAGATCCATCCTCTTTGGAACCCCCCTTCAGGTAGTTGAAAGCAGCTATCAAATCCCCCCTCATTCTTCTCTTCTGCAGACTAAACAATCCCAGTTCCCTCAGCCTCTCCTCGTAAGTCATGTGCTCCAGCCCCCTAATCATTTTTGTTGCCCTCCGCTGGCCTCTTTCCAATTTTTCCACATCCTTCTTGTAGTGGGGGGCCCAAAACTGGACACAGGACTCCAGATGAGGCCTCACCAATGGAGGGGGGACGATCACGTCCCTCGATCTGCTGGCATACATCTGGGATGGGCCCCTTTATGGTGGAGAGTCTCTGGTGTGTCCGGAGATGAGAAGCTACTTCTGTCTGGGGCCAGAGGAAATAGTTTCTCAGCGCGAAGGCTCGGGATCTGCAATACCCCAGGCCTTGCCGGATCTACTCATCCACCCACAGGGTGGGGAGCTCTCGCCCAGAGCCTGAACCCTTGTTTGGCATCCGTCCTGAGACACTCCTGCCCACCAGGAGCTCAGCGCCTGGGTAGCGCCAGGCAGGAGGTGGGAACCGGCTGTGGCAGCAGCCGAATGGCCAGGGTGCGGTGATGTCGCTGGGTGGATTTGATCCTCCGCAGCAGGGAAGGGAGGAAAACTGGTGGGAAACTGACGTGTGGTGATGCTCGGCAGGGCAGGGCAGCGCAGGCCTGGCTCAGCCTTTCCAAGGGGAGGTTACAGAATAACACGGCACCCTCCCAATGAGCTCTGACGCTGAGGTCCTGCGTGAGGGTGGGTCATTAAAGATCCCTCTGCACTTCCTGGCCTTGGGAGGAAGCATGGCCTTGTGCTTAAGGTACCGGACTGGGATTCACCAGGTCTGGGTTCAGTTCCCAGCATTGGCTCTGACCTTGGGGAAGTCTCCTCTCTGCTTGGTGCCTCAGTTTCCCCTCCCATCCTCTGTTTAGACCCTGAGCTCTTCAGGGCAGGGACTGTCTGTGTACATACAGCACCTAGTGTAATGGAGTCCTGGGATCAGATTCCATTATGTAAACAAGAAGACTGTAAACCTCTTGGATCCTGGCTAAATTCCACTTCTGTTCACTACGTTCTGTCTCCTTGCAGTTTCAGCTGAACATGATTTTTCTTCAGCCCTAGCCCTGAAGCAGTGTTGCACTGTGTTTCTCTGCACGGTTAAAGTTGCTGCATCTTGCTCCAGAGGTGGCTGCATTTCAGTGGTGGACAAAGTATATAACAATAACACACTTTCACTTGTGGCTATCCATGTGCTTTAGAACCCTGGATACATTGTTATCCTATTTTACTAGTTGGGGGCACAGGGGGGCTCCCAGCCCCTGATCTGACCGCTAGGCAAATCTCCCTCCCAGAGCCAGGAAGGGAACCCAGGAGTCCTGACTCCCAGAATTATGTTCTACGCTTTCTAGACAGCACTCCAGGCTGGGACTAGAACCTAGCAGTCCTGCTTTAACCACTAGGCCATAATGCCAGCTCAACCCTTATCTCAGAGGGGTTTTAATGAGGCCCTTAAAGCGGGCTGAGACCCCGGAATGGGGCAGTGCTGTTACTTTGGTGTCCGGTCTAAACTCACCTCTCCTTCTCTTCCAGCCTGCAATGTCACCATTCACAACCGCTGCAAGGACACTCTGCCCAACTGCACCAAGGTCAAGCAGAAGGTGAGCAGCCAGTGGGGCTGGGGAGGGGTTGAGACCTGGAGGGGGGGGGGGTCCCCATCACCTCTCTTGAGCACTGGGTGAGTAAATGAAATGAATAGGCAGCAGGTTTAAAACAAACAAAAGGAAGTATTTCTTCACACAACGCACAGTCAACCTGTGGAACTCCTTGCCAGAGGATGTTGTGAAGGCCACGACTATAACAGGGTTCAAAAAAGAATTAGATTCATGGAGGATAGTTTCATCAATGGCTATTAGCCAGGATGGGCAGGGATGGTGTCCCTAGCCTCTGTTTGCCAGAAGCTGGGAATGGGCGACGGGGGATGGATCACTTGATGATCACCGGTTCTGTTCATTCCCTCTGGGGCACCTGGCATTGGCCACTGTCGGGAAAACAGGACACTGGGCTGGATGGACCTTTGGTCTGACCCAGTAGGGCCGTTCTTAGGGAGCTGTTCACCACCAGATCACCAGCTCCAGTCTGCCATAGTAGTTCCCTTTTGTGCAAGGAGCTGGCTGATTGTCGTAATCAGCGAGGCAGCTCTGCTCTCCCCTCCGGAGGGCAGGGCAGAGGCACAGGCACGTAGGTAGGGGGTGCTCTGTGGGGGAAGCTCGCCCCACATGCTCACCCCATTGCACCCACTGTGAAATCAATGGGACGTAGGCGCCTAAATACCTTTAAACATTGGCCCTGGGGGATTCTACAGAGTTCTGAGTGCAGCTTCTTTCAGCAGCACTAAATGCAACCGTAAATTAGCTGGGGGGGGGGGAGCGTGCATGCGTGCACACGCCTGTTCTATCACCAAACCTCGGTGCGATAACCTGGCTCGTCCCCTTTCACCCCCAGCAACAGAAAGCCGCCCTGCTGAAGAACAACTCGGCACTGCAGAGTGTGTCCCTGCGGAACAAGAGTAAGTGAGCCAGAAATCCTGACCGGGAAGGAAGAGCCCCCGAGGGGGCCGAGTGCCGGGGTGGCTGGTGAGGGCGGAGAGCGATTTGTTTCTGTTAAAGGAATTGGATTAGTGGGCAGTGAGCGAGGCCTACTGGTTAGGGCAAGGGGGGCCGGGACGGCGTGGGGCCGGGGGGTTAGAGCGGGTAGATGGGAGTCTGGACTCCTGTGTTCTATTCCCGCCCTGGGAAGGATTGTGAGGTTTTGTGGGTCAGAACAAGGGGATCTGAGACAGGGCCTGGAGGTTCAGTTCTCAGCTCTGGGAGAGGCAGGGGGGACAAGTGGTTGGAGCAGGGGACTGGGAGTCAGGACTCCTGGGTTCTACTCCCAGGTATGCTGCTGAAGAGAGCCGAGTCAATGGCACATGATAGCCCGGGGGGCTGCAGTGCCAAAGCTGGAGGTGTTTCTCCATCACCCCCTTACGTGAGTGGCCCATGTGGCATTCCTGTCCCTTTAACTCTCCATCTCAAAGCAGCGGGGGGGCGGGCAGCCTAGGCTTCCAATCCTCAGGTTTGAAATCGCTGGACTTCCCCCACCCCCAGGTTCGGATCCCAGTTGGGCCATCCCAGACCTTTGTCTGCCCCAGGGAAATAAATTGTTCCATGCACGTTACTCCCTGGGGGTCTGCCAGGAGGGGTCCTTAACGGTGGCCACGAAAGATCCCGTGGCCCTAGTGGCAGAGCTGGCCTTAGTCCCCTTGACCCGGACGTCCCACCGCAGCGTGCTGCGTTCCAGTTGGCAGCTGCCCGCCCCAGAGGTGGCCGCATTCCAGCAGCGCTATGTGTGTAGTTCGCAAAGTGCTCTGGGCCATCCAGAGAGGAAGCTGCCACGGCTGCTATTGATCAGAATCTGAGCAGGGGGAGGCGATAACCCTGCGGTTGTCTCGTGAACAGGGTGGTAGTCAAGCCCTGGGTTGAGCATTAGCCCTTCAGGACACGGCAAACTGACCCGGCGTGACTTCGCTGCCCGGTTTGCTGAGCTGAGGTGCCCGTGACACGCACACAGTGTTCGGCTGCACAGGGATGGGGAGTAACATTGAAAAGAGCCGAATGCTTTTCTATAAATCAGTGATACCCCCCTGCAGCACCGGTCGCCCCCTCGCAAAGGGGGCGCAGCAGAGTTAGAGGGGCTGCGGGAGAAGTGACAGAAGGCTGGGATCATTTCACTGCGGTAGACGGGGGCAGGTTATCAAAGAGGACGAAAAGCGAATGGGTTAGAGAAGGTGCATCAGGAGCTTGCGTTCAGCCTGCCTCTTCCCAGGCACAAGGGGCGTTGGGTGACATGAAAAGGGGGTTCCTGTTTTCAGCCGGGGCGTGGTCCTGGGTGGCACCCCCTGGCCTGAGCTCGGCGGCAGGTCCCGGCAGATGACGGGTTGGTCGCTTGTGGCCCTGAAATCTAGGAGAGGGAAACTCTGAGGCCGCCTCTGTCTGTAAATATAGTGGCTGACCCTGCAGAAGGGGAGTTCACACAGGGAGGAGCCGTGGCAGAAGGTGCCCCCCTGAATTGCCCCCTACCCAAGCCTCAGGGCTGGTCTAGCGGGGTTTGGAGCCTCCTGGCCCCGGTGCTTTTTGCCCCTCCTGGGGAAAGGGAGGGGTCTCCACCGAATGCCCTGTGGGGAGGGAGAGAGCTGCAATGTCTGGCTTCTACCCCCCCTGATTGACCCCAGTAACTGCCCTGGGCCTGCAGGGGGCCTGCCCCCTGTGGGTCTCGTCCCATGGCACCCCCCCTCCAAGGGCTGCATGCAGCTGCTAACAAAGCCCCAGGTGCTCTGCGGGGATGGGGCTACACTGCCCCCTCCTGGCGTGACATGGATACTGCACCCCGAGGCAATGGAGATGGGTGTCTCCCCAGGAGAGAGGTCTTCCACCCCTCCTAAGATGTAGATCCACTCTTGGATGATCTGCTGCGATTACGTCCAGGCTCCCCTGCAGGCAGCTGTGGAGAATGCCAGCGGATTGTTTCTCCGAGGCTGGGGGGGCTGTGACGTTCCCGGCCGGGGTCTGCAGCGCTCGGCGCTGGCTCTCGACTCCACCAGACGTTAATCGTCCCAAGGAGGGTTCGGTCGCCCCCAGGCTGCACTCTGTGCCAGTGGAGCTGCTCACCGGGCAGTTAAACCCATTCACGCCAGCAGGGGTGCTGGCCCCTCAGCGCCACGCGCAGAGGGTGAAATCCTGGCCCATATGGAATCGGTAGCACCGCTCCCGCTGGCTTCACTGGGCCAGACTGTCCCACACACCCCAAGGCTCTGAGATGTTCACGTGTGGGCACAGACTCTGGATCCCAGCCCCGGCCTGTTACCCACACAAAATTCTCTGTTACTCACACACTCAAGGGCACCCATCTCTACCCAGTTCCTAGGACTCCAGGCGAAAAACACCTAACTTTACCCCTCCATGGGCTCTGGGAAAACCCCCTTTCCCTGTGGACTCGGGGCAAAATCTTTTGTGGGTTTACGGGGTCTTTTACCAGTGAAAGAGCCTTACGCAGTAATATCCTACATCACCTGTATTTATTAACAATCACCAAAACCAGACGGCACACGCTACACAGACAGGGCTCACCGGTCCTAATAAGATGAACTTTTCTTCATGGCAAGGCAGGATCAGGTCCATCTGGGGGACTCCAGTCTCTGCCCGGCATCATTGGCAGAGTGTTGAGGTCTGGCCGCTCTGATCTTTGGGGCTGTGTCCTGGAGCTGGTACCCAAAGAACTTCCTTTTGGACCCATTTATATAGTGAAATTTGAGTCTTTTTTTAGCTGTACCTTAACCAATCCTAACAGTGCAACAAAATTTGTTAACCAATCCTACCCCCCCCACCTTAATTAATTTACACCTAGCAAAATTAATTATACAACAGATAGAAGCTGGGACCCCAAACGTTCTCTCTTTCTGGGTTTCCTCTCCCTCCCCCAGCCACCTGCTCTAACCACTAGTCCCCACGCCCTTCCCCAGAGCAGGGGAGTGCTCTCCCGCTGGGCACGGCTTCGGGGAACCACGGGCTGCACTGGACAGGGTTGGGTCCCTAGCATGGATGCTGCCCCCAAGTATTTACTGCGGTGGCTGCCTTGGCCGGGTCCTGCACGGTGGGGACCCGCGTGCTGTGGTCTGGCTCTCGACGTCTTGGCGTGGCCCATGCTGTTCATTGGCACAGTGAGACTCTAACTGGTCTGGCTGTGCCGGGGTGGGCTCGCCAATGGGACCCCCGGTGCCCCAGCTCACGCCGCCCGTTTGCACCCTCTCTTTGCAGCGACCACAAGGGAGCGTCCCAACTCGGCCATCTACCCCTCCGAGAGCTTCCGCCAGACCCTGCTGGGCTCCCGCCGGGGGCGGCCCACCCTGTCCCTCTCCAAAAGCGTCTCCACCACCAACATCGCAGGGTGAGTGCCGGGGCGGGCGGGGTCTAGTGGTTGGAGCGTGGGACCAGGAATCAAGGCTCCTGGGTTCTTTTCTCAGCTGTGAGCGGGGAGTGGGGTCTAGTGATCAGAGCAAGGGGGCTGGGAGGCAGGACTCCTGGGTTCCATTCCCAGCTTTGCCACTGGCTTTCCCCATCTGCCCGTCCCCTCCTAGTGCCTGGGTTCCCAGCTGTGGGAAATTGACTGTCCGGTGATGGCTGGCGCGGCACGTGGCCAGGAGCTGCAGTGTTTTCGTTTCCCGTCCGGGGGGGGCTTTCTCTGACCCTTGATTCTCCCGCCGTCTCCCTCCAGAAACTTCAATGACGAGTCGCCCCTGGGTCTCCGGCGCATCCTGTCCCAGTCCACCGACTCCCTCAACATACGCAACCGGACGCTGTCGGTGGAGTCGCTGATCGACGAAGGTGCGAGCGCGCTGCCGGGCTCCCTCGGGCTCTAGGAGGGCACATCGGGGTGACGCTCGAATCGGTCTCAGGCTGGGCAGTGACCAGAGATGGGCACCGCCTCACCGTCAGTGGGAGACCTGAGGTGGCGGCCCTGGGCACTGCAGGGGCAGGGGGTTCTGGGCTATGCAACGGGTGGGGGGTCATTGGCGCTGGGGCAAAGGGGGCAACATCCCCCCTGGACTTCTCATAGGCCCATATGCTCTGCTTCGCCCCTGCCCCCTGCCTTCTCAGGGTATAATAGGACATAGCCTGTGATTCTCCTCCCCCGCAGTTCTGAAACGACACCCCAATGTGCTGGCGCCAGCTGGGTGGGCGCATTGCTCTGCCCCCGCTCTCCTGTTCTGTGCACACACCCCTGGGTGGGGTGGGGGAACTTCACCCCTCTGGCCGGGCTCCCCCTGACTGGCCATTCTCCCCCCACCCCAGGGGCCGAAGTCATCTACAACCAGCTGATGAGCACCTTCGAGACGGACGAGCAGGACTTTGCGGCCGACTCCTGGAGCCTGGCGGTCGACAACAACTACCTGCAGCAGCACAAGAAGGAGGTGATGAAGCGCCAGGACGTCATCTATGGTGAGCCCTGCCCCCCTGCGCGCTGCTGGGCCTGGCCGGGACGCGGCTCCGCCCCCCGCTCTGCCCGTCCCCGTCCCGGGAGCGCGGGGCGCCTCCCCATTCCCAGGCGGGGCAGCCCCGGTGGGTCAGGGCGTGGGCCTGGGACCCTTTATCTCTCCATCCCTGCTCGGGGAGGGGCCGAGCAGATGGCTTTGTGCAGGCCAGGACTCCTGGGTTCTATCCTCACCTCCCGCTCTCCGTGCCTCAAAGGCGAGCGGCTCGCAGGGGATAAAGCCCCTGTCCCTGCCCCCAGGAGCTCACAATGCAGAGGCCTGATTCCCGCTTGCTCGCGACGTGAGTGCGAGACCCAGCCAAGCTGGGATGACGGTGATTTTAACCCCGCCTTGGGCTCGGCTATGGGGCTGGGCTCAGCCCTGTGGGTCGTTACAAAGCAGCTGATTCACTGGGGCGTCCCAGCGCCAGAACCAGGGAGCTGCAGGGTTGAGCGTGCCAGTGCCCAGGGCTGGAGCTGAGGAGCCAGGCTGCCCAGCTAGGGACTGGGTTGGAGTCTGGTCCTCTGTGGGCACATAGCCCTGCCCCTGGGGGGGCTGCCTTGGGGTTCCTGGCTCTGCCTCTCATCTCCCCGTCTCGCGCACCTCCCCAGAGCTGATCCAGACCGAGATGCATCACGTCCGCACCCTGAAGATTATGACCAACATGTTCCGCAAGGGGATGCTGGAGGACCTGCAGATGGACCCGGCCCTGGTGCAGAGCATGTTCCCCTGCGTGGACGAGCTGAGCGAGATCCACGACCGCTTCCTCATGCAGCTGCTGGAGCGGCGCAAGGAGTCGCTGGCCGCCGACAGCAACAAGAACTTCGTCATCCACCGCCTGGGGGACGTCTTGATCCAGCAGGTGGGAGGGGGTGGGGCTCGCTCTGCCTGGACCTGCCAGCTGGGAGCTGTAGGCTGGGCGAAGGCCGGATGGGAGACACAGGGACATTGGAGCGGGGTGGGGGGCTCAGCAGGGGGCGCTCTCCCCCTGAGTCAGTGCTGAATGCAATGCCCCAGCATGGCGCTAGGGGGCGCTGTGCTGCAGGGAGCAGGTTGGGGGGCTCAGCAGGGGGCGCTCTCCCCTCTGAGTCAGTGCTGACTGCAATGCCCCAGCATGGCACTAGGGGGCGCTGTGCTGCAGGGAGCAGGTTGGGGGGCTCAGCAGGGGGCGCTCTCCCCTCTGCGTCATTGGGGTGACCGCTGTGCTGTAGCACAACACTAGGGGGCGCTGTGCTGCAGTGAATGTGTAGGTTTCCGCCAGGGGGCACTGTCTGTACTGGTCAGTGGTGACTGCATTTCCTCAGCATGATGCTAGGGGGCGCTGTGCTGCCAGGCCCAGAGCAGGGACCCAGCAGGGGGCGCTGTGCTGCGATAATGAGCTCATGCGCAAGCAGCGGCCGGATCTCCTGCCCCCCAGAGACGGCTGCAGTTCCGCGGTGGGGGAGGGGGAAGTGGGCCCTGCGTGTGCTGGTTCTCCCGGCTCTGTGCAGCGGCGCTCGGTGGCGATGCCTGACGCTCTCTCTCCCCCCCCCGCAGTTCTCCGGCCCCAGCGCCGAGCAGATGAAAAAGGCCTATGCGGAGTTCTGCAGCCGGCACATCAAGGCTGTGAAGCTCTACAAGGAGCTGCTCGCCCGGGACAAAAGGTTCCAGCAGTTCATACGGGTGAGTCCCTGCCCGGCCTCCATCCGGAGCCGCAGCGGGGTATAGGCTGGGGTATAGGCTGAGCGCGGGAATTCAGGGCTCATTCCCGAGGGTTGGCCCCACCTTGGCAAGCCAGGCTCCTGGAGCACCCAGGGGCCTGGCAGAGGAGTGAGGCTGGCGTGACTCTGTCCTGGGGGGAGCTATTGACCGGAGCGGGTGCTGGGATGGGTCAGGAGATCTGGCGTCTGTTCTCGGCTCTGCTGCTGACCATGGCCAAGACCCTTCCCCTCTCTGTGCCTCAGTTTCCCCATCTGTATAGAGGCTCATAGACTTTAAGGTCAGAAGGGACCATTATGATCATCTCACGGAGCTTATCCTGCCTGTAGGGCAGTGCGCCATTGACTGAGCAGTGACCCAAGACTGGGGAGCCCCCGGGCTCTGAGCTGACATCTGACCCTTGTCTCCATCTCCCCTCCTAACAGAGGCTGACCCGCTCCTCAGTGCTGCGCCGGCACGGGGTGCAGGAGTGCATCCTGCTGGTCACCCAGAGGATCACCAAGTACCCCGTCCTCATCGACCGCATCCTGCAGAACTCCAAAGGTGAAGGGGCTCCTGGGAGGAGGGGCTGGGGGGGATTCAGGGGCATGGGCAGAGCTGGGCGGTGGGGAACCCAGGGCCGGCATAGAAGGGGGTTGAGGGGGCAGAGCTGGGGGCGTGGGGAACCCAGGGCCGGCATAGAAGGGGGTTGAGGGGGCTGCAGGTCGGGCTGGAGGGACACGGGCAGAGCTGGGGGCGTGGGGAGTACACTGCCCTGCCCTGCCCAGCTCAGCTATTGGGGAAGGAGCCGCCCTGACGCCTGGTGCTGTCCCCTCCCTTCCCAGGGAACGAGGTGGATCAGCAGGACCTGGGCACGGCCCTGACGCTGGTCAAGGACCTGATCTCGGCCATCGACCAGGAGGTGCACGAGTCCGAGAAGAGCGCGCGGCTGCAGGAGATCTACGGGCGCGTGGACGGGCGCTCCAAGGCCCTGCTGAAGTGGGAGGGCCGCAGCGGCTCCTTCTGCAAAGACGAGTTGCTGCGCCGGAAGCTGGTGCACGACGGGTGCCTGCTGTGGAAGATGGCGGCCGGGCGCTTCAAAGGTGCGGGCCGGGGGGAATCCCTGGGGGAACCCGGCTTAGGCTCAGTCCCCCGCCCCCAGGCACATCCACATGGGCTTCATTTTCCCCACCCCCCCAAAGCCCAGCCTGAAGCCACGCCAGGCACCAGCCTCCGCCTCCTCCCAGGGGTGGCTGCTCCCCAGGGTGTCCCTGCCCAGCTCCTGGTTCCTTCTGCTGCCGGCGGAGGCTCCATCCCCCTCCCTCTGTGGCCTGGCGGAGGCTGCGTGAACCTGCCAGGCTGCAGCAGCTGATGGCAGGTTCCCATCGCCCGCAGGCCCCTCGCCTTGATGCCTTTGTGTCCTTCCTCTTGCTCCCAGATGTCCTGGTGCTGCTGATGACTGACGTCCTCATCTTGCTCCAGGAGAAGGACCAGAAATTCACCTTCCCTGCCCTGGTGAGCTGCTGCTGGTCTCTCCGGCGTCTCATCCTCTGCCACAGGGCCGGTCAGAAACAGCTGGGCCTCCTGGCAAAAGGGGTGGCTTAGCTGGGGCTCAGGGCACACGGCTAGGTGGCAGGACTCCTGGGTCCCATCTTACAGCAGGAGAGCCCCTGGCCTGAGCTCTCTGCCTCAGTTTCCCCAGCTGTAAACAAACCTGATGTGATCCTGACCCACTCCTGCCAGGGGCCATTGGGAGGGTGAATTCATTGGCATCGGGAGCATCTCCAGTGGTAGGCGCTGTGTGAGCAAAGCGTTGTTAGCCGGCCTGGCTCGTAGCCCGGTGGTCTCTGTGTCACTCTTTTGTGGCTATCGCTGTTGTTTATATGGTAGTGGAGAGGGGCCCATTGCACCGAGCGCTGCACAAACCCAGCGAGAGACAGTCCCTGCCCCAAATCTACATGGAAAAGGCAAAGGCTGGGAGGGGAAACTGAGGCACGGCGGGGGTAGCGATTTGCCACCCAGCGGGTCAGCAGCGGAGCTGGGAACAGTCGATGTCTGGAGTCCTATCGGGTGCCTGACCCAATAAACGTGTTGCTCTGCTAGATCTGCTGCGCCCGGCTTAGTAACCCGCGGCTCTGTCTGCCCTGCAGTCCGGGCAGGCAGACCTGCCCGTCTAGCCTGGTGACGACCAGCTGTGCCACTGGCCGCACGGGCTGGCCCAGATCCCTGGGCACCTGCTCGCATCGCCCCGGCTCCTGCGTCGTCTTAGCCGCGCTGGCACGGGTAAGCCTGCCCGGGTGCATTGCCCGTTGGCCGGAGCCGGCGTTACGATAGTGTCCACGGTAGTCCTGGACCGGGCCCCCATTGGGCCAGGACACAGAGTGCCCCGGAGTTTCCCATCTAAGTATGACACGAGATGGGCAGACGGATGGGCTAGGAGATAATGGCTCTGCCAGTCCTCTCTCTTCGTGAACCCCTGGGATGCCCCCATTCCCCTTCACGCCCCCCTAATGGGCTGCCACACCCCCTCCCGCAGGACAAGCCGGCGGTGATCTCCCTGCAGAACCTGATCGTCCGGGACATCGCCAACCAGGAGAAGGGCATGTTCCTGATCAGCGCCACCCCGCCGGAGATGTACGAGGTCCACGCCGCCTCCCGCGACGACCGCAACACCTGGATGAAGATCATCCAGCAAACCGTCCGCCTGTGAGTGCCCCTGCCCCGCGGGAGGGGGAGAGGGAGGGACTCCGTCTGCCTCTGGTCAGGATAAAAGCTTTACTACAGCTGCCGGCAAAGGGAGCTGCTTCTCCAGCTCGAGCGTCGGAAGCTGGGGCTTTTAGCACTGGAAATTCCAGGTTCTGGTTCCACTGTTGGCCCAAGTGGGGAGGCCCCGGGCAGGGCTTGTGTTCTGGGGGAGCCTCCCTGCACTGGGGAAGGGGGTGAGCAGTGTGGGAGGGGCAGGGAGGTGTCAAAGGTATGGGGTTGGGGGGTGCCTGGGACCTCTGGGAGGTTGTGGGGGAGGAGCGGATAAGCTATCGAACTGGTACTGGGTGGCCAGGGTGACCATCATGAGCAGCCAGTGAAGGGGTGAAGATGGCATCAGAGGGAATGGGGTGCCCATGGGGAAAGGGGGCGGGGGGGAGGCAGCCATCCACATGGGCTGGGTGCCTATGGAGGGGGCACTGCTGGGTGGATCTGTGGAGCCTCTGGCTGGGTGGACGGAGCCAGCTCTGATTCCCTGCTCTCGGGGAGAGGGCTGCGAGCTGGACTGGGCACAAAGGGAGTCAGTCTCTGGTGGACACGCCCCCGGGGGGGAGAATGACAGTGACCTCCCCCAGGGGCCTGGGTGGAGCTCAGGCCCTCAGCGTCTGGGTGGTGCTTTGGGATCTGCAGTCAGGGGAAGGGGCTGTGGGGTCTGGGGATTTCTAGCCTGTGGCTCCAGCCCCTGACACGGCCGATCTGCTCTAGGTGTCCCAGTCGCCACGATTTTCCCCTGATCGAGACCGAGAGCGAGGCCTCCCTGCGCAAGCTGAAAGGTAGGGGGTCGCCCTGCCCCTGCAGTGACTGCCCCCACTCCCCCCGGTGTGTGTCCCTGGCAGTCACTGGCCCTCGTGTCCCATCCCAGCAGTAACCTCGACCTCCACTCCCTGGCCCAGGCTGCCCTGCCAGCCCCCGTCATTCATCCCCCTCCCTTCCTGTCTCCCCCAGACCAGATGGTGCAGCGGGACCGGGAGATCACGGAGCTGCTGGAGGAGAAGGTGGGGCTGTTTGCGGAAATGCTCAGCCTGCAGAGCGGCTGCGAGGACCCCCCAGCCTGCCCGACCCCCCGCACCCTCTTCCGGGCCGAGTCATTGGACGGGCCCCGCGGAGAGAAGCTGCTCCATGAAGCCATCCGCGAAGGTACCCGATGCCACGGGACTAAACGCCCCCCGCTCTCAAAGTGCTCTTCCTCCTGCAGGGCCGGCCTGCCGGATCGCCTGCCATAGCAGATCAGACCCCGGGCCCATCTAGCCCGGTATCTGGTCTCACACACTGTCGGCACCAGCTGCTTCTGAGCAAGGGGCAAGGACTCCCTCTAGTGGACAGTTGTGGGATAACCTGCTCCCCAATGGGTCTGCTCCAAACCTCTAATAAGGATGAGTTTTAAGGCCGAAAGCAGGCAGATTTCCCCTTCCCAGTGTTGTCTCTTGTCAGGGGGGAGAACAGCCAGTGCTAAGAGGGAGAGAGTGAACCAAAACTTGCAGTCTGCATAGACCAGACAGACACAGGGTGCTAAAGAGGCATTTGTATTAATTCCCCATTTTACAGCTGGGGAAACTGAGGCACGGAGCCCGGCAGTGACATGCCCACGGTCACGCAAGGAGTCAGTGACAGAGCTGGGAATTGAACCCAGGTGTCCCGAGTGCCGGTTTAGTGCCCATCCTTTCTCTGTACCCCTCCAGCCCCATTGCTAGCAGACCCCAGGGCTGCAGAAAGATAGGGAATATCAGTGTCTTGCCAGCCCTAGTTCACCAGGCGTTTCTCCCCCAGTGGAGTGTTTGAAGGATCTCTTCGTGGGAGCCGCGAGGGACCGAGACCAGAACCACCCTGCTGATCCTGACAGCGGCTCCGGCACCAGCTCCGACACCCCGAGTACGAGCTGAGACCTCCCTTCCGATTCCTCCCCTCCCTGTCGGGGGCGCCGCGTGGCGCAGTCTCACTGCAGGGCCCGTCGCTGCCCGTGTGGACCCCGGAGCTGATCAGGGGTTTCTATTAGTGCCAGCTCCTTTTCTCCTGTGTGTATCTGGCAAGACAGGAGAGGCCTGTAGCGAGAGGGACGGGAATGAGTCACGGGGCTGGGAAAACCTGCCTCGCAGCGAGACGCTTCAGGAGCTGCCCCTGCCCTTTGGGGGAAGCAAAATAGATGGAGGGCGACTGGGTCCTATCCCAGGACCACCTCCAGGGGGAGGCGATTTGAGTGGGGGGAGGGGTGTCTAAGCCAGCGGCCGATGGGTGGGAGCTGAAGGGAGACCTAGCTAGGAATGAAGCACAGATTCTTAAGTGCGGGTCGTTAACCATTGGAACCCCATGCCTAGGGACATGGGGGATTCTCCACCCCAGGACCGCGGCTACGCTAGAAACGCTCGTCAGTATAGCTGTGCTGGAGAGCTCCACTGGCTCCTAGTGGGGGCGCAGCAAAAACCGTACACCAGTTCCCCAAACTGTCGGCAAACGGGCTTTTGGTACCGGTGTAACTATGTCTACACATGGGTCTGTTGCTGGCTCCGCTCTGGGTCGGGGATCGCGCCTGGGACCGACTGCTCGACCAGCGAAACCTGCAGTAGACCAGGCCTTAGGCTTTATGCCAAGACCGGGGCTCTCTTCCTGAAAGTGCCTCTCCAGCCCCGCCAGGTGCAGCCGTCGCTGGGTGAGGCTCTCGGCTGTGCAGGAGCTCAGATTGGCAGATCACGACGGTCCCTTTGGGCCTTGGAGCCCTTGTCCCCTACGGAGGTGCTTCCTAGCACAAGCTGCTGAAATTAGGTGTAGCAAGGGCTGGGCCCCTCGGCGCCTCCTGCGTTGGTGACCCGCAGTCGGATTTCAGCCCTGGAAGGGGCTAGCGCGACCTGTCTCATCTGCTCACTCTTCCCTCCATAGATGGTGAGACCAGCAGCCTCAACGGCTCCCTGGAGTTCTGCAGGGCCGACTCTGAGCAGCGGGTACGTCCCTTTCTGCCCCGGCAGGGAGCCAGTCCCGGTGGGGACGCCACGGCAGAGTCTGACAGCCAGCGCAGGGGGAAGCTGGGTTCCATTCCTGGTGCTGCCTGAGCCACGTGGCCCTGGTGTGCCTCGGTTTCCCCATCTGTAAAACAGGGATGGCGTGCTCCCTCCTGGGAAATGTAGCGGGGGCTGTTATGCTCAGCTTAGGCCTGTCTGTAGAGCCCTTGGCCGGCACATTACTGACACTGCCTCCATCCACACTGACACGCTGGGGGCTGAACCAGCGACCTCCAGGCCTAAAAGCAGGAGCTGCTACAGCTTGAGCGGCAGAGCCAGCCCCCCTGGCTTGGGCTGTAACAGATTCATCACATGGGGGGGCCTGTAACACACACGCTTACTTTAGGGGTCCTGGCTGGCTGGGGGGGGCTTCACACGGCTAATCTCTGCCTTCTCTCTCTGTAGGATGGGAATGGTAACCAGCTGCAGCAGAAGGTACCCCATGAGGTAGGGGGGCTGGCGGCCTCTGGATGGGTGTGGGATTTATACAGCTGGAGGGAAGGGGTCAATAGGAGAGGGGAGTCCTGGCTCTGCCCCCCGCCCTCTTTGCCCTGTAACTCGGTGTGTGTTTTCCAAACAGCTGTGCTGAGTGTGGGGAGGCAGTGTGGCCTAGTGGCTAGAGCCCTGGGTTCTATTCCCAACGCTCCCAGTGGCCTGCTGGGCCAGTCATTTGCCTACTCTGTGCCTCAGTTTCCCCATCTGTAGAATGGGGATAATGATACTCAGCTCCTTTCTAAAGCCCCTTGAGATCTGTGGCTAGAAAGAGCTGTTGATTTATTATTTACATGGATGTATTGCTCTCTTCCCTCCCCAGGAAGTGATTCACCGGCTCGTGGCACTCTACGCCCTCCTCCATGGCCTGCAGGTCTGTACCATCAAACCTCCCTCCCATCCCACATGCCCCCGGCTGGGGGAACCCCGAGCTTTGCTCCCCACTAGCTGTAGAGCAAGTTTTCGGTTCCCCTTGGTGGGTGCGGTGGGATCCGTCCTGGTGTGGAGCTGAGGCCTGTCCCTATGGGTGGGGGTGAGGTTCCCCTGTTGCTGCCTAGGTTTGTCATTGGGACGGAGGGAGTCATAGTGTGTTGATGTAGAATGAAGGGACGGGGTAGGGGGACCCCTGGGCAGGGGGTGAGGTGGGAGGGGGAGTCCTGAGGAGAGGGCTCTGAGAACCAGGTGTCAGGGATGGGGGTATGAGGGGCACAGAGCTGGGGGTGTGGGGGGGCATTCCTGGGCCAAGGGGTGCAGAGCTGGGTGCAGGGGATGGGGTGGGAGGAGGCCCAGAGCCCAGGTGAAGGGGGCTGGAGGGAGGGACACAGGCCCTGGGGACAGGGGCACAGCTGTCCCTGGGGGGCAGAGTACGGGGCCGCCACTGGTACGAAATGAGCGCTAGAGACAAGGGTTTGGTGGCCGGGGAGTTGCTGGAGCCAGGATCCCAGCCTAGGGGTCGCCCCTGCCCTGCCTGGGCCCTGTACGTCCGGCTGAGCGTGGGGCCACGACAGCCCCGGTGACGCCCTCTCCCCTCCCCAGGCCGCCGTGGTTCAGCAGGACACCATCCTGGAGCTGCAGCTCTACGACGGGGGCGGCCGGCAGGAGAAGCTATCGCGTGCCAACTCCCGCAAGGGGGGGCCGGGGGACGCGGCCGTGGCCAAGGCCCCGGAGAAGCAGGCCACGGAGCTGGCGCTGCTGCAGAGGCAGCACACCCTGCTCCAGGAGGAGCTGAGCCGGTGCCGCCAGCTGTGCCAGGAGAAGGTGCAGGAGGCCGGGGCGCTGGAGGCGCGGCTGCGGGAGAGCGAGCAGGAGCGGGCCCGGCTGCAGCGCGAGGCGGAGGAGGCTCGCAGGCAGGTGGCCGCGTTGCGGCCAGAAGGGGGCGCTGCCGAGGCGGTGTGGGTCCGGAAGGGGGCGGAGCCTCGGAGGCGGAGCCTGCCCGCGGGGGACGCCCTGTATCTCAGCTTCACCCCGCCCCAGGTATGGTTACCCACGATGCACGGCGGCGCCTGGGGCGGGGCAGCATTGCGAACCCGCTGCTCAAGGGCTGCCGGCAGGGCTAGGGGTCGGAGGCGCGGCAGGGAGCCCCTCAGTCACCAGTTCGACTCCCGACGGGGTCGGGAGTAACCCAGCGTCCTGAGCCATGACGCTGGGCGTGAAACCCATTTGCTGGGTCTCGGCTCCGTGGGCAGCAGATGGGTGGCACAAGCTGGTCCCAGGCAGGGCAGGGCGAGGCGGGAGGTCGCCCTGCCGTGTTGCTGTCCCCAGGGCTCTTGAGCCGAGCTGAGCCAAGGCATTCACACGCCGCCCTTCCCCGGACAGCCCTCTTGTCCCCGTGCTGAAACGGGGAGGCAGCTAGGAGCCTTCTCTGGGGTTTCCCTCTGCCCCCCAGCACAGCGCACCGCTGGTTCCTGGTGCCCGCGGTCAGTCTGTGCGGGTCCCAGACAGCGAGTGCAGGAGCAGGATGTAAAAAACCCTGGGTGCAGTTTGATTTGGAGCTGGAAAAAAATCTCTCACCCCCTAAAAAAAAAACCCCACAACCCCGTCGTACCTGCTTCTTAGCCCCCCATCCAGGGCAGCGTCACCCCCTGCGCCATCCCCTCCAGATCCTAGGCAGGGTCCCTCCCCCCGGGAGCCCGTGACACAAGGATCCCATCTTTCAGCACAAAACCCTTGGAGTCCTTGGTCCTCCCCGTTCCTCGATTGGCCCTGCTGTCCTGCCCGTGTCAACGGGACTTGGTTTGAAGCCCTGCTGCTGATGACACCCCCAGGGCCACCGCGTTGCATTCACACGGGTCCTCTTTCCGCAGCAGAGCCGAGGGAGCAACCACGGGAACCTGTTGCCAAGCGACCGTGCCTTAGGCGACGGCCCCGCCCAGCTGCAGGAGGGCGACGAGGACTCTGAGGCGCTGTCTGAGGACGAGGGCGTGGCCAGCCACCCGTCTCCGCCTCCCAGCCCGCGAGGTCAGTGTGGTGCATGTGGCGGTGTCACCCCCGGCCGTCGCCACAGCCAGCTATTAATGCACCCAGACCCCTTTGCTCAAGGGCAGGGGGTTGCGCGCTCGGCTCGGTGCGGGAGGCTCTGGGTTTGATCCTGCCCCTGGCGTGCGTATTTCCTCCCTGTGCAACTTAGCAGGAGCTTTGGGGCTTCAGGGTAACGAGGCTGCATAGGGTCCGACATGGAAATGGATGAATGATTTGGGGGGACGGGACCTGTCCTGCACTGGGCAGTCTCTGGTGTCCCTAAGCATTACAGTGGAACACCCAGTTCCCCGGCCCTTCTCCAGAATGGTGCATCTGGGAGTCAGGACTCCTGGGTTCTGTTCCCAGCCCTGGGAAGGGAGCGGATTTAGTGGCTCAAGCAGGAGGGGCTGGGAGTCAGGAGTCCTGGGATCTGGGTGACCTTGACCAAGTCCTCCCCCCACTTGTGCCTCAGTTTCCTTGTCTGTACAATATGGGTGGGTGATGCTGTGCCCCGTGGTGCTCTGGGAAGGGGGTGTTAGTCCATGAATTAATGGACGTCTTGGTGCATGAACTTATCAGTTGGGGTGTTTGGTTCCTTGCAGATTTTTCGAGGATGCAGGACATTCCCGAGGAGGTGGAGAGTGGCCAGGAGATCAAGGACGGAGAGGGCGGTTCCTTGGACAGTTAAAGCGGGGCCCCGACCCCCCTACTTCTCCGCCCACCCATTGCCAAGGGATTGACGCTGCTGCCACAGATTTCCCTGGCCAAAAACGGGAAGAGACCCTGGGAAAAACGGCACCAAATACAAACCAAATTGTGGAGGGGGAGCAGGACCACGGCCCGGTTCCCGAGCTGCCCCAGGACATTGGGCTCATGGGATGTTTTTTAACTCTTTGACCCACGGCTCCTTTTTTTATTCCTTCCCCTGGGGAGGGGGCGGCCGGTTTGCCACGGCTTCCCGAGCCAATTAATTTATTTATTTTGTTTGTTGGGGCGGGAGGGACCGGAAGGGTTCGGATTATTTGCCGTCCTTTGGCTGGGAGCCGATCAGACCTTGGGAGGAAGCCACAGGTGTCTGATATCCAGGGCAAACGTTAATTTCCCCCTGGCTGGTTTGGTCAGACGCCAGCCGGATGAGTCCTCCCGTCTGGGTCCATTCTCCGTGACGTTGCACGAAGCTCACACTAGATGTGCCTGTGCGAAAACACACAGAAGCCAACACTATAGGGGGCCCCCTGGCAGGTTGGGGTGAAGGATTTAACCCTTCCGCTGGGGTGCCCAGCAGCAATATCTGGAAGATCCAGCAGTCAGAAGGGACCTTCTGCTGGGAAGTCCGGCACTGAATTGGTTAATTATGCAAGATGTCGCTCGCCCCAGTTGACTCGGAGCCAGGACAAGTGCGAGCCACTCTGGGGAGGAGCCCACATGGTGTGTAACATAAGGGAGGGAACAAGGAACAGACCTCCCACTGTGGCCTGCTCTGTTTTTGATGCTCTCTAATGGCTGCCGGGCAGCATCCCTTAAAGATACAGTGAATGGCCCCAAATCCCATCTCCGGGTATTTATAAGCGGTGGTTCTACTGGCCCTTTAAAAGAAACAAACCTAAAAGAGGCTCCTCAATGTGATGTTTAAAGGGAGGATGGCGGGCGGGAGTTGGAAATGAGGGCGATCTCATCAGGGTTCAGCCCTCTCCCAGATTTTTTTGGGGTGAGGGGGGCACTGTTCCCTGTCCTGGGCCTTCCCCTCCTGCCCCCTGAAAAACAGATGAGCGCGAACAGTCCCCAAATCCCAAGGCCTCCCAGACGTTGCCCCCTGCCTGCCAGCGTGCGAATGGCAGTTGTTTAAAACCCCCTCCTGGTGTTGGGGGGCTGCTGGTGCAGTGGGGATGGAAGAGAGGGAACGTACTTAAGCCCTGGCTGCATTGTTTGCTCCACAGTGTATCAGGCAGCTCCAGCAAAGGGATCTGGGGTGTATCAGAGGGCAGCAGAAAAGCAGGTGGCGGGTTCTTTGTACCAAAGCTGGAGTTCTTTATAATAAAATAAAATAAAATAAAATAAAAAGATGATGGAGGAGGGGACAGTTTGGGGCTCTGATTTTTCCCAGAGGGATGATTGACTTTGGGGTGTTGCCATTTTCCGGGGAGTCATCAACGGAGCTCTCCCTTAAAGGAGTCTAATGTACAGGTACCACAGACCATCGAGCCACTGAAAAAAATGCGGCCTCGTTACATTTCATTTTGGGGTGACTCCAAAATCAGTTTGCAGATGCACTAGGAACCACTGCAACATCTGGGCCTTTGTGTTTACAATATTCAGCTGATCTGCTCCTGCTGGCTGGATCTTAGGAGGAAAACAGGGATTGGGGCATGTTGAAATAGTCCCGGAAGGTTTGAGTTTTTCAAAAGTCTGACCACAGAAAATCTTTTTTTTTTAAACACCTGCTGGCCAATAAAACCTATTAATAGAAGATGTTGCTGCAAGGGAGGAATTGTTTTTTAATTAACGCCAAAAAGAGTTTTAATTGGTTTGTTGTTTCCTGTTGATTTAACTGTACAAAAAAAATATTAAAAAATCAACCCCCCCCGTGTGTGTGTGCTGGATTTACTCGAGTCAAAACAATCTGCTTGAGAGAAACTTCTCGTGAATTTTTAACGGGTGTCTTGGTTGCTTACAAGATTCAGGAGGCTGGGGGGTTGCCAGCTGCAACCCTGCAAAGAGGAGCCTCCGCCGAGCTCATCGGCCGGTGGAAACTGGACGTGTGCTTTTCAATCATTGCAGTATTGGGCAGCCCAGAATGCTGCGTGAGGCGGAGCCAGTGGCGCAGCAGGGGTACGCTCTGCAGTCAGTGATGACCAGTGCGGTGCCAGAGGGTACGGGGGAAGGAGGGGGCACTCTGGGTCAGTGCTGACCCCAATGCCTCACTCCAGTGCTCTGCTGCAGGGGGTCAGCCCGGACTCACTCCAATCTGGCAGTAGGGGGCGCTGTGCTGCAGGGGACGAGTTTCTGCTGACCCCCGTGTGGCAGTAGGGGGCGCTGTGCGGCAGGGAGCAGTATCTGGGAAGCAGCCCCCTACTGACGAGTGGAGTGGAGTGGACGAGTTCTCTAGAATCCCGTTTACAAGGCTGGCACAGTCATTGGGGTGGGGATGGGGGTGAGATTTGGGGATGAAAAGTCCAAACGGCAGGCGGTTTGTATTGAATGTAAGATGTTTCTGGTTTAATTCGTGGTGGTGGGCTTGCAGCCCCTAGGGTTTTCCATAGACTTCTTTGTTTTTTAAGCCAGAAGCGCCCACAGCGACCCCTTGTCTGGCCCGTGCGACTCAGACACTCAAAGCCTGTCCCGTAACCTTGCTGGGAGGGGCTAACATGCATCTTCATCGCACGAGACACCTCGGGGCTTCCTTCTGGAGGCTGGGGGTCGCACAGGGCATTCTGCACAGGTACCACTTTGAAGCTCTGACATCTCCCAGCAGGGGACTGGACTGATCAGCTGGTCGGGGGGCAGGGTCCAGCGAGGCTGCTGTGAGGCAGGTGCGATCCTGCTCCAAGCTCCAGGGGGTCAGTCCCCGCAGGCCGCCCAGCCACAGGGCATCCTGCTGCTTTCCAGGGGTTGAACTCTGGCTGGGGCCAGATCCTCTTCGCTTCCCACCAGCAGCTGAAGTCAGCCCCCGGTCTCTGTTTCGGGGTCCGATCCCTGTTCCAAGAGCAAACTCTTTGTGCGTTTGTGACGACAGAGGCCGGGGGAAGGAGATTTTTGTGATGTAAAACTTTCCACCCGCCAGAGAGACTCCGCCGCCCGTGGGCGCCGGAGCTGGGCTCTTTGAAGCACAATTCCTGGCGCTCCGGCTGATGCCGGTAGCAGACCACCCAGGGCTGGAGTGGAGGGGGAAAGGGGATAGGAGCGCTAATACGTCCTGGAGCCAAAAGGCTTCTGGAGGGAGCTTGGGAAAAGAACCAGATGTTGCTGAAGTATAAACAGCGAGCGGCGTGGTCTGTTTCCATGGCTTTTGCCTCCCTTGCAGTTTGTTTGGATGCAAGCCGAGGCTAGGGCCCTGCAGCGCGAGGGGCTGCAGTGACCAGGCCTGAGAGACGGTCCCTGCCCTGCAGAGCTTGCCATAGACGTGAAGAAAGACAATGGCTGGGGGAGAGGCTGCTTCATAGACTAGGAGGCCAAGAGAGATTAAGGCCGGATTGCTCCGGCCTTAATCTCTAGCAAACCCGACTAGAACGAGAGGGGAAGGAGCCGAGCCTGGGGAAGGGTCAATACACCAACAGCCGGCACCAGTGGGGAAACGTGAAGCAGGTCGGGGCTCTACAGCCATACCCATCTCGGCAGGGCTGGGAGACGACTGATTGGCTCTGCTTCTCGTTGGGAGACTTGTCTGAAGCCCCTCTCCACCGTTCTGGCAGTGCACAGTGGGCCCAAATTCCCTTTAAATTCACTCTAAGGCCCCCTGGCCCGGCCCGAGCGGTGGAAAGGGGCCTTCACGTAACTGAGAATCAGGCCCTATTGTCTTTAAATGCATAGAATGGTATATTGACGCGATGGCTCTTTAACGAAGGGCCTGCGTCATGTGACTACTTCCCGGCGTTAACCCCATCAAGTGGGGGCCGCTCTACGAGGTTGCCCCCTCCACCGTGCTCTGTTCAATGCCAGATCCCCGATGCTGACCTGCCTTCCTTTGGGACACCCCCCACCACATCTTCTGGGGGCAGCTTCGGGCTTCTTCCTTCGGCCTCGGGCTGTTGGACGCTCACCGTTTTCCAGCCCGGCTTTACACGCCCGATCCAGCGGGGCCAGGGCTCCCTTCTTGCTGGGGGTGTAACTCTGAGCATGTCTCTAACGTACACACTCCTCCCAGGGTCTGTCCGGTCTCACGTGACTGCTGATGTCACAATACCCCATTGTCCCCCTGCACGGGCTCCCCGGAGGGTGGCCGGGTGGCAGGTTCCCATGCTGGGTTACGAGGGCCTACGGGTGCCCGGTGCTGCGTGGAATGAAGGATGAGCTGCCCCTCGTGCCAGAAATACGCGTGGGGCTGCACTTACGACAGGCTGCGCCCCGTCAGACCCATCCGGGTACCGTGCGACAATGCAGAGCAAGAGGGAGGCAGGCCCCATAGAAGGGTGTCCCTTATAAGCCCCATAGGAACCCATAAGTGATCCAGGGGCAGACTTAGCTGCTGGTGTGACCTATGGTTCAGGGGGTGTTGCTAGTCCCTTGAGCCAGAGCCCGGTAGGAAGCTTTAGTTCGAGTTATGGAGCCTTGTGCTCTGCTGGTCACCGGTTCAAGCCCTGGTGTTGGGCTGGGAGAAATTCCCATGCAGGGCCGCCCAGGGGTGTGGGGGAGGAAGTGGGGCAATTTGCCCCGGGCCCTGCAGGGGCCCCGCGAGCCCTGGCCCAGCGGCGGTCCAGGTCTTCGGCAGCATTTTGGCAGCGGGGGGCCCTTCAGTGCTGCCGAAGACGCAGAGCGACTGAAGGGCCCCCCTGCCGCCGAAATGCCACCGAAGACCCAGACCGCCGCCGGGTGAGTACAAGCGCCGCAGCTCCCCGGCTTTGCCCCAGGCCCCCTGAATCCTCTGGGTGGCCCTGTTCCCATGATCCGGTGAAGTTGCAGTTAACTACGGGGAACGGCTGCTGCTCCAGATTCAGCATGTAGCAGCCGGGATGGAAAGCGAGTCTCTGCCGGGGGCTGCACCGTAGCCGCTGCATGAGATGAGTTTTCGGTCCACTTAATGCAAAAGCATTCGCATCCCAAATGAACCACCCTGTCCATTGGCACGGCCTGGCCCCTGCATGGGAGTGGCTGGGTGGGGGTGACGGTCCCACAGCGTCCTGCTGGGGAGGTGGGCACGGCAGGGTAGGGTTGAGGCATGCTGGCAGGGGGCAGCGCCTGGTGTGCAGAGGGTTGCCCTGGTCTGTTCTTAAAGGCTGGGCCCGATGGACGCCCTGCGAGCAGCTAACCCTAGATTCTCTCCTGTTCTCTCAATCACAAGCTGCCCCCTCCGGTGCCGCTGGTGCCAGTGGCCCAGAGGCCCCTTGGCCAGCAGGACTGGTACCACGGCTCGCTCCCCAGGCAGGAGGCTCAGGCGTTGCTGACCAGCGAGGGGGATTTCTTGGTCCGCGCAAGCCAGGGGAGGCCAGGAGCCCATGTCCTGTCCGTGCTGGCTGGAGGACAGTGCAGGCATTTCATCATCCAGTGCCGGCAGGTGAGGAGCTCGGTGGGGAGGGGCCGTGATGGTGAGCCCTGCAGGCCGTGCATGCCAACCCGCCAAAGGGTTAATCACCTCCAGGCAGGTTCTCATGCTTGCTCGTGTAGTTGAATTGATCTTTCTGGCCATCCCTCCAGCAGTCGCTGCCTGGACTTGCAGCGCCCAAGAGGAACAGGCTTGGGCTTCTATTTCTGGCTGAGACTGGGCAAGTCACTAGACCTTGTTGTGCCTCAGTTTCCCCAGCTGTAAAATGGTGATGCTGATTTGCTGGCCCCATCGTGCAGCCAGCACTCTGCAAAGGGGGCCTTAGGATAAAGGAAAATCGGGCTCCAAATCTTTAGAGCATAGAATACAGGCCGCTATGCAAATATAGGGTTTTTGTAAGAAATCAGTGGCCACCTGGGACTTCGCAGCTGTTGCCGCTCAGAAGCGCACAGCAGCAGTGGGGCTGGAATTCAGAGCCTCCTGGTCTAGAAACACGGCCCCCTGCTATGGGAGAATCCCCACTGGCTGGGAGCAGTAAAGGGCCTGTAACGCACACAGTGGATTTCTGATTCATTCCAGCAGAGGGCAGTGTGCTCTCTTTCTCTCACTCAAGGCAGCTGATTCCCTGCTCCCTCCCATGGTTTTTAAAATTTGGGGACCCCCCTGAGGGGGACCCATCCAACCTGGCCGCTACACTCCCCTTGTCTACCAGCAGCAATAGCAGCTTCTGTGCCGATCAGCTGATTTCCCCCCCCGCTCGCTCTGTACTGATCTGGGCTCTTCTGCAGGGCGGGTACCAGCTCGAGCCTGGAGGGGTGGGGGCACCCACCATCCCCTCGCTCGTCCACCACCATCTGCAATCACGCCAGGTGCTCACCGCGAAGTGCCCATTCCTGCTGCGGAACCCGGTCGCCAAGGTGAGCCCGCTGCGCTGCTGCATGCCCGGGACCCCCGGCCAGGTGACGGTGGGTGGGGGGTATGGCAGAGATCCAGCGGGGGCTTGCAATGGGAGAAGGGGCCTGGGACAGGGGGTTCACCTCTGCTCCACTCCCCCCCTTGGTGGGCATGGGGGCCCCCTTGGGTAAGGTTATAAGAGTGGATGTGAAAAACAGCTTGGATGGAAAATGTTGGGCCGGCCCCAGAATCAGGCCCATTTCTCTGTGTTTGCTCCAACCCTTGGTAACCCCCCCATTGTCCCCCGGGGCCCGATCCCATCCCCACAGTCAACGAGCAGGATCAGCCCCCCACCCAAGCTATCAGCGGTATTGTCGCCAGCCCTCATTGACGGTGCCTTGTTCTTCTGTAGGCCAAATGGGACCTGAGCCATGAAGACGTGGTGCTGGGGGAGCTGCTGGGCAGCGTAAGTGACTCTGTTCTCGGCGGTGAACCATGTACTGCTCCGCACAGGAAGCCTGATGTTAATTGTGGACAGGGCAACAATCTGACAGTCAGGACACCAGGGCGTTGTTCCTACCTGTGCCACTTCCTGCCTGCCTGGCCTTGGGCGAGTCACTGCCCCTCTCTGTGCCTCTCTAGCATATAAATGAGCATCAGGCCCACCATCCCCCTGGAGAGAGCACAGTGTGTGCATCCCACACCGTGCTGCGGCAAAAATGAAATTCAACAAAGACAGGTGCAAAGATCTAGATGTAGGAGCTCCCCAGCTCCCTCTGCCCTTCCCCAGCGCCGCTCCACCCTAGGTACCCTCCTCGGCTTCCCATGCAGCCAGGTCCTTCTCTCTCTACAGCGAGAGAGAGACTCTCACAGCCTCTGGCCCTCAGCCCTCTTATAGGGCCAGCTGTGGCCTGATTGGGGCATGGCCCCAGCTGTGGCTGCTTCCCCTAATCAGCCTGGTTTCCCCCGTCCCCCTACCCAACCCTCTCCCAGGGCTGTTTTAAGCCCTTCAGGGCAGGAGCAGGGTGGCCACCCCGGTACAGACCTGCCATACAATTTCCATACCCAGATGTGGCCCACGGGCCAAAATGTTTGCCCACCCCTGCGCTATACTCAGCACTGATGAGGCCTGAGGTGGAGTACGATGTCGGGTCCCAGGCACCACGTTTCAGGAAAGATGTGGAAAAAACGGATGCAAGTCCAGAGGAGAGCAACGAAAAGGATTTCAAGGATTAGAAAACATGATCTATGAGGGAAAACTGAAAAAAATGGGTTTGTTTCGTCTGGAGAAGACTGAGGAGAGGACGTGACCACAGTCCTAGAAGGTTGTTCTAAAGAAGAGGGTGATCGATTGTTCTCCTTAACCACTGAGGACAGGACAAGAAGTAATGGGCTTAAATTGCAGCAAGAGAGATTTTTCAGGGTAGTTAAGCCCTAGAACAAATTAGCCAGGGAGGTTGTGGAATCTCTCTCACTGGAGCTTTTTAAGGTCAGGGATGGTCTAGATAAAACTTAGCCCTGCCTCCGTGCAGGGGACTGGACTAGAGGACCTCTCACGGTCCCTTCCAGCCCGATATTTCTGTGCTCTAGAGGGAACTCTAAATGTATCTGCTCATTGCCTCCGCCCTGTCTAGTAACATATGGACGAAATCCCTTTAAAAGTTACACCTCTCTGTGGTGCTTGTATCTGCCTTAGGCATTCACTTCCTAGTCCCTTTTGTTCACTACGTCCTCAGCACTGAGGTAATGACACTAACCACAGGGCGCCGTGAATATTTCATACAGCAGCTGCCATCCCGTCTTCGTCCCGTGTTAGGAAATACGGATCTGATGGTTTCGTGCTGCCGTGGCCCGTAAAAGGCTCTCGGAGCAGTGATGAGGGGCGGTGGGTCTAGGGGGTTGGAGGGCGGACAGGAGTGTAATGCACCTTGCTAAGGGAAGGGGAGGGAAGGATAATGGTGGGAAGGGTCTGTGGTGTCTGTCATGGCACGGCCCTGGGCGAGTCAGCAGCAGTGGGACATCTGCATCATACGTCAGAATCCCTAGTTCTTACCTAGCACTTTTCATCCTTAGAGTGCCAAGTACTTGGCAAAGGAAGCGGGTACCATTATACCCATTTTGCAGATGGGGAAACTGAGACAAAGAGAGGGGAAGTGACTTGTCCAAGGTCACCCTAGTGGCAGAGCTTGGAATAGCACCCAGATCCCCCCGACTCCCAGTCCAGTGTGCTATCCGCTAGGCCACACAGCCGCTGAGCAGTAAGATTTGTTGTTCGGTGCTGTGGTTGGCATCTCAGGTGCAGCCCTGATGTCACTGGGAGCTCAGTGGCCTCTGCAAAATGAGCTGGTGGGTGTCAGGATGATGTCTGCAGGACAGGGGTCGGCAGCACAAAAACCCAGCCGTGCTGTGGGCCCTGCTTCGCTTGCAGCCTCAAAAGAGAAAGCAAGGAGACATGCCCAGATACCAAGGTGATGGGCTCTGTCTAGGAAGCTGCAGAGAACAGAAGGACTGAATGGGCCAAACTCTCCTTTCATCCCTCGGGGGGAATCCTTCCTGGCAAGGGCACATTGGCAGGGGGTCGGTGTGGCAGGGAGGCCCAGGCAGCTAGAAAGCACTCCAGCCTTCAGAGCTTGCAGGCTGACACAGTTTGAGGGGAAGGAATTGGGTGTGCAGCCCCTTTAAATTTCTAAGCACTCCGCCGGTGGGTGGAGACAGCTGCCCTTTTGTTCTGGGAGTGGCTGCAGCGTGCTGCCAAGTGAGGGGGTGCACACACTGTGCTCTCTCTATGGAGAGGCGGGGCCTGATTTCCCTTTGGCATGTAATGCAGAGCAGGCCTTGTTCTGCTGCCTGATCACTGCCCCGACCGCTGTTTCTCCATCCCCAGGGGAATTTCAGGGAGGTGTATAGCGGCCGCCTGTCCTACGACAACACCCCTGTGGCTGTGAAAACCTGCAGGGAGCACCTGGCCCCGGAGACCAAGCACAAGTTCCTCATGGAAGCCAGGTCAGCCAGCAATGGGGTCTGACGGCCCAATGGGCGAGGGTCCTGCCCTGTCGGCTCAGAGGCTCATCCCTCTGCTCCTTCCTGTTTCTAAGGATCGTGAGGCGCTACAGCCACCCGAACGTCGTCCGGATTATTGGCGTCTGTGCCCGGAAGCAGCCTGTCTTCATCGTCATGGAGCTGGTGTCGGGTGAGCAGGAGAACTCGCTGCATAACAGCATGCGCTGCGTGTCTGCCTGTGACCCCAATGCACCTTGCCTCCTGGGTGCAATGTCAGGCCTGCTGCAGCAGGGTTGGGAATGTCACCGCCTAGTGGTCGCAGCCTGAAGTGCGTGCATGCCCTATTTCCTGCGCAAAACCTAGCGAACGGGGCGTTCGACTGCGGATTGAAATCCAGCCATAGCTGGTGAGTTGGCGTGAGGGGCACGGATCATCTGGGCCTTTTGTTCTTTCGTTCCCTCTCTCCCCCCACCCAGGTGGGGATTTCTTATCGTTCCTCCGCTCCGAGGGGAGCCGGCTGTGGGTTCAAGACCTCATCCACTTTGCAGTTCAGGCAGCCGCAGGGATGGCCTATCTGGAGAGCAACGGTTGCATCCACAGGTATGGATGAGACCCCCCCACCTTGCAGCACGGAGAACTGCACCCGCTGGGAGGCTAAGGTGACATCCCGGGTACCCAGAGGGTCAACAATTGCCCTGAAGAGTGAACAAAGTCCAGCACTAAAGCTCCGTGTCTAGCTCCCCTGCTGGCCAGTCCTGCATGCTGCATCCAGGGAGTATCCAGCCAGCGCCCGGGTGCGACTACCCTCCCTCCTCTCCCCGCAGGGACCTGGCGGCCAGGAACTGCCTGGTGGGGGAAGGCAACGTGCTGAAGATCAGCGACTTCGGCATGTCGCGGCAGGAGGCCGACGGCGTCTACGCCTCCCGGGGAGGAATGAAGCACATTCCCATCAAGTGGACGGCGCCGGAGGCTCTGAGATACGGTCAGGGGCCGGGGAACAGCTCACTCCTCGCTGAGCTTTTACAGCGGTCGGGGCAGGAGGAAGGGGCCTGGGTCCAGGAAGGTCTGGGGCAGGGGCGGCTGGTCAAGGCCAACAACATGCGCCCTCCTGGCGTTGGAAGGGACTGGAGCAATTTTTCTCCTGGGTTTGTCTGATATCAGCTGGACACGGGGAGGATGCTCCGGTGCAGAGCGGGCTGATCCGCCCTCCCGGGTGTGAGCTCACTGGTGAAGGCAGGATCCCCCAGGCAGGGGTGGGCCCAGGCAGTTCTGGAGTGTCCTGTATTCTGGGGACGCGTCGGTGGCTACCCTAGCGTCACGGGTAACCCTGCCGATCGCATGACAAAGGGCGACGGGATCGGGCCCCCTTCACTAATGGCCTCCGTGTGGGTTGATGGCAGGCCGGTACTCGACGGAGAGCGACGTCTGGAGCTACGGGGTCCTGCTGTGGGAGATCTTCAGCCTGGGGGCCGCCCCCTACCCTGGCATGTCGAACCAGCAGGTGGTGAACCAGGTGGAGCGAGGCAAGTAGCGTGAGCTGGCGTTTCTCACAGCACGGGTCCTGGACAAGGGGCACACCCCGAGCTAAGGGGGGCGGGTGGCCATGTGCTTAAGGCTCAGGAGACCAGGTTCAGTTCCTGGCTCTGCTGCAGTACTGACGATCGTAGACTCATAGACTTCAAGGTCAGAAGGGACCAGTATGATCATCTAGTCTGACTTCCTGCACAACGCAGGCCACAGAATCTCACCCACCCACTCCTGTCTGAGCTACTGAAGTCCTCAAATCACGGTTTAAAGACCTCCAAGGTGCAGAGAATCATAAGGTACCTCCGTCCCGTACATAGGGCTATTTCCTGCCCTAATCCCCAGCCCCCCGCAGAGCTACCGGCCCCCCGTGCTGTGTGTCTCCAGCCTCTCTTGCCTTGGCAGGTTTCCGCATGCGAGCTCCTCCGCGCTGCCCGGTGGAAGTTTACGACGTGATGCTGAGGTGCTGGGAAGCCAGTCCCAGCCTGCGCCCCAAGTTCAGCGCCATCCATCAGGAGATGACGCAGCTCCACTGGAACTCTGAGTGACCCCGGGCTTCCACTTCCCCTTTGTAATATGTATCCCCCCTCCCCCCTGAAATAATCTATATAAAGCCTCTCAATGCCTTTGCTCCAGGCCCTTCATCTCAATACTTGGAACTTGGTTCCTAGAAGGGCTGGTGGTTTGAACCCACTTTAAATAGTTCCGTGACATGCTGCCGTTAACCAATCAGAGCTCCTCTGCCAAACGATTGGCTGCGGCGAAGGTCAAAATGATTCTCCCCTGAGCCGGTTGGACAGGCTAGGCACCAACTCTGCTTCCCGATTGGCTCATTGGTGAGGAAGGTTGGTGATTTTCTCGTCCTGAACTTCAGATGTTGTCTCCACTTCTGAAGGAGGGTTTAAACCCACAAGGGCTGAGCAATCCAGGCCTGCAGCACAGAGAGCTCTCGGCGCAGCCGATGGAGACGTTCCAAATGCAGGTAACAACGCGACGATGGTTGGGCCAGTGCGGGCCTGGGCGCTGCTTCGTTGTCGTCCGTGAAGTCCTGGTCACTGCTGCTCTGGTCTGGGTGTGGCCTGTGGATTTAGCGGTTCTGTGAACATCGGACTCCAGCGTGGGTTCACCTCCATGAACGAGGCCCCGCCCCTACTCCCAAGGCCCTGCCCTTGCTCCGCCCCCTCCCCTGAGGCTCCGCCTTCACCCCACCTCTTCCCACCCCAGCTCTAACCCTCCCCCCGAGGTCCCCACTTGCTGCTTTCCACCCTCCCCCAAGTGCCTTTCCCAGCCACCAAACAGCAGATCATCGGCACCTCCAAACAGCTGTGACTGATGGTGCTGAGCACCCACTGTTTTTTTTCCATGGGTGCTTGAGTGCCCCCATGGAGAAGGTGCCTATGGATCCAAGGGCCCTCTAGCCAAGCATCCGGTCTCTGGCACTGGCCAGCCCCAGCCGCTTCAGAGAAAAGCGCAAGAACCCTGCGGTAGGAATAACCTTCCCCTGCAGAAATCTCCTCTTTTCCCACAGTAATCAGAGGTTGGTTTATGCGCTGACACAGAAAGGTTTATAGCCCTTCCAATCTCTTGATGTTTAGTATGAGCTACAATACCTCTGTTTGGTCTCACTAGCCGTATAAATCACAGAAATGCAGGGCTGGAAGCGCTCTCCAGAGGTCAGCGGGTCCATCCTCACGCTCTGTGGCAGGATTAAATAGACCTAGACTATCTGGCTTCCTCTTTGGAATCCTGCTGACTGCTTGACCTCAATGATCCGTTGTGGCAATGAGTTCCGCAGGCTTAACGGTGCAATACATGGTGGGGAAAAACCCACAGCTTCATAGTGGTTTTTGAATCTTACTGGGAACACCTGATCCAAATCCTTCCCCCCACACCCCACAATGTTGGGAATGTTTGGCTCTGAACTGGCTAATCTCTTGTCAAGATCCACCTTCTCGTCTGGCAAAGATAAGAGGCCGGGTGATCGTAGAATCACAGCAATGTAGGGCTGGAAGAGACCTCGAGAGATCATCTCGTCCTGCCCCATGCACTGAGGCAGGACCAAGTAAACCTAGATCATCCCTGACAGGTGTTCGTCTCACCTCCAAGGACGGGGATTCCACCACCTCCCTAGATAACCTATTCTGGTCTCGCTTGTTAGAGGTTGTTTGCAGGGGGAAAACGCTGGACTAAACGAAGTGTGTAATGAGGTGGATGAGTGTTTAAAGCTCCAGATCTGTGATGGTTAAATAGAAAGAGGAAATTAAAAATCCTTGTCCATCCGAGCAAAAGCAGAACAATTAGAAAAACACGCACAGTCCAAATGACGCTCATTACAGGCCGTGATGTACAGCCAGTTGTGTTTGGCCAGACGGGAGCGAGATAAGGCCCTGGCTGTTGTTTCTTTTAGCAAGCGCGTTGATTTAGAACCTGATTTATAGCGCTTTGTAAATGCTCACGGCTCAGGGCACAGGCTCGCCAGAGTTCATCCCGCAAGCGGCAGCCCTGAAGGGGAAGCCGATCTCTCGATGCCCCTGTCACGGGATGCCCCCCGAGTCGTGCCCTCCAGAGACAGACCCCCAAGGATGGGAGCAGCATCTCTCCACATCCAGGCCTGTCTTCTAACCCCGAGGCGTGCTGGCTGCGTGTTGCCCTCCGAAGGGCTAAGCCTGGAAGCGTCACACGACCGATAATTCCCTGGTCCGTCGTCCTCCATCTAACCTGTTGACAAAGGGGTCGGAGCAGCCAGATCTGCTCGGGCCCGTGGTCCTGGAGCCCTCGCCCTGGGTCTGGCTGATGTCTGGGCTGGATGGGGATGCCCGGCCTCTTGGCTATTTTTTCCCCCATTTGGTTTAATGAGCTCTGATAGCTGCAGAGAGGCAGAATCCCAGGCTAGAGGGCAGGCGCTGGGCTGCATGGCGCCTAGTGGACCGAGCACCGGACTGGGACAGAGGCCACCTGGCTGTGGCAACCACTTCCTCTCCTCGGGCCTCTGTCCTGCCCCGCCCTTTGTCTCGAGCGCCTTGTGACAGAGGCTGGTCAGTTAACGTCCAGCTGGAAGGTGCCCAGATCCCCTAGCGATGGGCACGGTGAAAGGCGGACAAAGCTGGTGGGAGCTGGCTGGTCCCTGCGCTGCCGGTGCAGTTTGAGATGGTCACCGTGTGCATGGGTATCTCTAGCAGCAGAGGGGCCAGGTAGCGCGAGGCCTGGGCGTGACCCACCCCCGGTTTGTCACTTGCCCTCCTGGGCCCTGCAAAGCGACGACGAGCCGGAAGCGAGACCCTTCCGCAGGCCAATGTCCACCCCAACCCGCCGTGGCTTGCACGGCGAGCGGCTCCTCCAGCCCCGGCGACCGGAGAGCGCCTATGGCCCTAGAAGGGCCGTACGTTCCCCACGCACGCGCGTTCAACCCCAGCGCTCCTGTCCTACATCCTTGCTCCCGACTGCGCATCTGTCTGGGCTCCCGGCGTGGGGCAGAGAGAAATACATTTTCTGTCTCCAGTTCTCCCAGCCCCTAGGCCCTCCCCCACCCTCCAGCTGTTCTGCAGCGTCTCCAGTTCGCCCACCCCTTGTGATAATTTTGCACATTATCCGTCAACCCCCGGCAAGTGGAACCTCTGAGACTCTGACCCCCAGAGAGTGGGCAGCAACCTGGCCCCTTCTGCAGCACCACAGACACTCAGGCAGCCCCTGGGATGATGCACCTGCCTCCCCTTTCCCCAGCCAGCGACTTTAATTAAGACACAGCGGAGGCTCTGCCATGAAACCCCGGAGCGCTCTCCAGTGGAACAATAATCAGCCCCACAGACAGGCTCCTCTTATCTCACAGCTGTGTTGATCTACGGGGCTTGTCAATGAGGAACAGCTGATTACAGGAGTGAAGGATGCAGATGGTGCTAGATTGCACTGCTTATCGATGGCCCTTCGATAACCACCCTGCCGGACCGAGCCTCCTGGGCACAGGTTCGAATCCAGCCCAGGGCTGCACCGGCTGCACCGGCGCTGAGTACAACGCATGGATGTGAGCAAGCCAGCTGGGCTCGAAGCCCCTGCTTGTTAGAGGGGGGCTGTTGCCCAAGGCGTGTTCCAGCCTCTCGATTGATTCGGAGAGCTGCAGGTTTGAGGGTCGGCCAGGAGTTGGCTTGATGATTAGCCAGGTCCTCCGAAGCCTTGCGAGGCTGTGGCAAAGGAAAAGTGCTGCAGTCTGGAAAGGGTTAATGGATCCCACAGCTGCTCGGGCTGGAGTCCAAAAGGAAGGGGCAGCTGGGTGGAAGCAGGCTAGGGGGGAAGACATGGCACTTCCCTTTCTGGCTGGTTAAAGCCCCAGGGAATTACGCTCCAGGGTTTCATCGTTGATTTTCAGTGTTGCCGGTTCTCGTGACGTTTTGGTGCTAAGCTTGAAGCTCCAGCTCCTGGAGTCCCGTGACTAGGGAAGAATTTCATCTGAAACAAAGCCCTTGAGACCCCAACACCTGGCACTTTTATTTAATCTGACATCACGCCAGCAGCTCGGCATCTCTGCGGAACACCAGGATGGCTGGCGGCCTCAGCAGCATGGAGGTGGGGAGGAGGAGCTATCGCTGCTGTCAGCCATGTACGGAGCTGGGGGGTGGGTCTGAGTGGTGGCCTGGGAGCCAGGAATCCAGGGTCCCACAAGAAGTTGTTGGCTGCGCTGGGAATTGAGCCACGTCTCCAGAGCCTCCAGGCGAAGGCCAAGCTCGTCCTTCCTCCTTGAAGGGCTGCCTCCAGTTCCCCGGATGTGAAGAGAATGGTCTAGTGGTTAGAGCAGAGCGGGACTAAGAGTCAGGCCTCATGGGCTCAATTCCTCTCTGCCACAGCGTCCCTGCCCTGCTCTGTGCCTCAGTTTTCCCACCTGTAAAATGGATATAATAACTTACCTCCTAAGGGCAGCGTGAGGCTAAACTCACTACTGCCGGCCACAGAGCCTGTGATGCTGTGGAAGGGCACAGGATTGTGGGTAGCTGGGCAGTATTCATATTAATAGGACAGGAAATTTTCCAGTCCTTTACAAACATTGACACAGATGTGTTCCCGGCTCTAACGAGCTCGTCCTTTTAATTAGCGAAAGACAGGATACCAAGGAGCAGAGGCTAGATCCTCAGCTGGTGTAGCTCCATCCGAGTCAATGGGGCTATGCCAATTTATACTAGCTGTGGGGCTGGCCCTATATTTTCATGTAATGCCTGGAGATGGACAGCGCTAGGTAAAAATTTTCCACGCCGATGGCTGCAGTTTTTGGCAGCTCAGTTTTCTTCCCTGCTTGCTGTGTGGAAATTGCATGTATACGTCAATCATTTGTTCTCCCACCAGCCTACCCTCAAGTGTCCCTCCAATTTTTTCTCTTCGCTTGGTGCTGGAGCGCCCCACCCCAGCCCCCCAGCATATGCAGGCTTCCTTCACTGTTCAGGAAGAGAGAGAGAACATGCAACAGCTGGCGATTTCCTGCACTATCCTGGACAAACCATATTGCATTATGGTTTTTAGGAGCCCGATTTATTCCCATTGCAAATGTTTGTGGGAGTGCATGGAACTGTTTTAGGATGAAGACGGGACTAATGCAGCTATTAGGAAGCTGAAGGACTTTGGGGGACACTACATGTGAGGGGAATTTCTTAGGAAACGCTTGGGGGAAAGGGAAGAGCAAAGGACCCACCCCAAATCCCGCCTTTAGAAGAGACCTGTTGGCTGGCTAATCACCTAGTCACAGGCTCGTCACAGAAGAGTTGCTCTTAATCTGAGCAAAAGGGTGTAATGAACATGAGACCCCCCCCACCCCGCCAGGACACCCCTTTGGGGGGTTTGAAGCACTGCTCACCTGCCAGAGTCCACGTTGGAGTTGGGGTGATCTCTGGTGAGCTTATCAGCACACGTGTAGGTTCTTTTATGATTGTAAATATGTTTTCTCGGTGTTGCTTTTACCTTAAGAATAAAATGTGCTTGCTGGGGAAGAGCGGCGTGGGAGCTTAGCACTGGGACGGTGACACTGGGTCCTGTCTCTGCGGAGAGGAGCCATGCAGGCCTGCTGGGGTAGTCAGATAGCACCGTGAAGGCAAGGCTCTCCTCCGCCTGGCAGTAGCCAGGCCAGAAGGGAGAGAGATGCAGGTCTCTACCCAAGGGCAGGGATGGCTGGAGAGTCTGGAGCCTAGCACGGGAGGCCCTGTGGGATCATAAAGGAGGAATACGGGTGCAGTTGCCCTGAGCTGTGATAGGAAGGCCCAGTGGTTTGGGCACTAGCCTGGGACTTGGGAACACTGGGTTCAGTGCCTGCCCTGCCACAGACTTCCTGTGAGACCCTGGGCAAGTCACGTCATTGCTCTGTGCCTCAGTTTCCCCATTTGTATAAACAGAGGTAACAACCCATCTGTTGTCTGTCTTGTATCCTGAGTCTGTAAGTTCCTCGGGCCCGGGGGGCCTGTCTCTCACAATGTGTCTGCACAGCGCAATGGGTCCCTGATCCAGGGCTGGAGCATCCATGGAGAAAAATTAGCGGGTGCTTAGCACCCACCGGCAGCCAGCTCCCCTCCCTCCCCTGCACTTCCACCTGCCGGCAGCTCCGGCTGATCAACTCCAGCACAGAGCATCACGCAGGAGGCGCCGGGAGGGAAGGGGAGGAGTGGGGATGGGGCGTCCTCGGGCAGGAAGGGGGGCAGGAGGAGGCGGGGTGGGGATTTGGGGGCAGGGGTGGTGTGGGGGTGGGAAGGGGTGGAGTGGGGACAGGGCCTGGAGCTGAGCGGGGGGTTGAGCATCCCCCAGGAAAATGGGGGGGGGGGTCTCGCAGGCTACTGCAGTGATGGTATTGGACAGGGAAATACCTGACCTCAGCTTTGCGTTAGGCTGGGTGCTGAGCAGGCAGGGAGAGCTGAGGACTGTGGGCTTGTCCCAGGGCCTGGCCGTCACCGTGACCTCGTGTTGTATAAACCCCCCAGTTCCATCGAGGGTGAGTGCGACTCGTCAGCACTGGACAGCTCAGGCCTGGACTCGGGGCACGTCCAGCACCGCAGACAGCTCCCAGTAACGCCTGCAGCCTGGCCCAGCAGGATTTTGAGGGACTGGCGGGGGAGTTTAGTGGGTGGGCGGGGGTGTTACTCACTTAAAATACATTATTTGTATTCCAGATTGGGGCCCCATTGCGCCAGGTGCTGTATAGACACAGACCGAGCGACAGTTCCTGCCCCAAAGAGCCGGCAGTCCAAATAGACACAGGTTCAGAGGGGAAACTGAGGCACCCAGCGAGGCTGTGACTTGCCCAAGGTCACTCCAGCAGGTCAGGCGCAGAGAGAGGAATGAAGCCTGGGTGCTTCACCACACTGTCCGGTTTGATTTTCCTTCAAAATGACTCTAGATCTAGCACCTTCCATCTTAATGCGTTGGGTGTACAAAGGAATCACTGCACCCAGCAGTGCAATGCAGCCACCTCTGGGGTGGAGCAGTGTGCACGGGTTCGGGACAGGAAGTGAAGACTACGTGGCTGCTGTCTCTCTCTGGCCCCTCCCACTGGCACTGACGTAATTCCCTTTTTTAACGACGACGAGAGAGAAGTAGGAATTACCATCTCCCCCAGTTCCCCTCCCCTTCCCCAGTCTGCCCCCAACAACGGCTGCAAAGGCTCCGGGGTTGGTTACTCTAGTGCATAACAAGAGTAGGATCTCTGTCTATACCACGTGTGCCTTCCAGGGACGCAGCTAGATGCAGGCGGCAAGGCCAGCATGCTCGTGTACAGGTAGTAAACGTGTCTTTGGAACTCAGCGGTTCCCAGTTGATTCCTTCGTATCATTATTGTTGTGTGAAGAGCAAAAGACTCTCTGATCCTCCCCAGCCCGGAGCTGGGTACTGCCCATTTCCGTCCCCCAGGACTGAAAATCCTGCCCTCCCCCACGCCTGGCAACCACGCCCATGTTTCGTCTGCACTCGAATCGCTTTGATGCATCCTCCGTGTGAGCGTCCGTTCTCCAGGGCAGGGAGGGAAGGGGGTCTGATCCCTGCTGGCTGAAGCCATGGTTCTATCTTTTAAGCTGGAAGCGGAATATCCTTTTGATTCATAGACTCATAGACTTTAAGATCAGAAGGGACCATTATGATCATCTAGTCTGACCTCCTGCACAACGCAGGCCCCAGAATCTCACCCACCCACTCCTGTAACAAACCCCTGACCTCTGTCTGAGTTATTGAAGTCCTCAAGCTGCAGAGAATCCTCCTGCAAGTGACCCGTGCCCCACGCTGCAGAGGAAGGCGAAAAACCTTTAAAAAAGCATCGTCATTTTAAGCCCTGCTTTCATCCTGCAGAGCAAACCTGGCACCCGCCAGCCTCATTCACAGCTGCAGCCTGAGGGGCTGTTTGGTTGCAGTATACGGTGGAAATCCCACGAGCTGGCGTACCCAAACAGGTCACGTTCTCTGCACAGTGAGGAGGGAGTCCAGCAAGAATCTCCCCTTTTTACAATATTACAGCCACAGATTATTTTTATTCAAGGATTATGTCTGTTGTGGTAGCACCTCCAGGGTCCCACCCCAGAGCAGGGCTGTTGTGTTAGGGACGGTGAGGCATCTCTTCCTGGAGGTTAGCTGTGTGCCTGACATAGCGCAGATCCTCTCGAGCCACTGGGGGTAACCCGTGCAAGGTGGGGGGCTGGCCCCCAGTCGTGGCTGAGGGGGACAAAGCACCACACGCGCTGGGTGTGGGTTACACAGGTGAGTCTTAGCAGTTTGGCGGAGGTGAAAGGAGGGGCTTTGAGGGGGTTTATTTCACCACACTGATTCGCTCCCCCGGAAATGCAACCAACCGGACCTTTCCCCAGCCAGCCAATCACCTCCCTCCAAAAGAATCAATCTGAAAAAAAGTAAATTAATAGCATTAAAAACAACCCAGAACCCCCACCCCAAAAGCAGAGTTTTTATTCCCCGAAAGGAGAAAAGCCAGAGGCGCCATGAAGCCCCTTCCCAGGGCCTTCACTCCCAGTTTTGACATGGGACGTCCTCGGATATAATGGCAATGGGTGGCCATAGTCAGTAGAGAGCAAATCTGATGATGGCCCCTGAAAACCGGCACTGCTTGTACCGTGATAAATATTTTCCAACTCGGGTGCTTGCAGGCAGGCTCCTAAATCCATAGCTAGCTACCTAGACAAGCGGCCTGCGAAAGCTGGTGCCCCGCAGAGGAGAAAGCAGCAAGGTACTTGAGTTAATGGACAGCAGCCTGCACCCATGAAAGGATTAATCAGCTCTCAGCATTGCCAGGTAAGTGTCCAGGTGCCTGGAGCCAGTGAGTGTGGAAAGAATGCCTTGAGTGGGTGCTGCTCAGCAGAAAAGGGAGAGGGTTCCCCTAAACCCGTGGAGAAAGGAACGCAGCTTTGCTTGCACAGTTTGAATTAGACCCTTCATAAACGCAGCTGTCTTTCTAATCCCCACCACCACCGTGTGCCTTGTGCAGTCATGGACAGCTGTGCAAAGCGGGTGGACAGGGCTCCTCTGGATTTGTACAGCACCTAGCGTATTGGGCATCCACTCCTGAGTGCTCCCTGGGCAGTGCCATGCTAAAACTAGTGACTAATAGTACAGCTGTGCTCTGGGAGCGTTCCACACCCACTTGGCCCTGGTGTGCATCATTGCACGTGGCGCAGGGCAGGAGAGAATTGGGCACTACTGCTCAGAGGCCAGACCGCCTGCAGGAATGGAGTCAAATCGACAAGGCTTTTCCCAGGCTGATTTCCTCCCCTGTCCTTTCTTTTGGCACTGAAATCGCTTTCGCCCATGCAGGAAAACTTTCCAAACCGTTCTTTGCTTTGGACCGGTTTTTCACACCACATTTTTTTTATTGCTTAGGCACGTGTGCCTGAAAGGCCAGATCTTTGCTGCATCTGCTGCTAATTTCTCCCCATTCCCCCAGCACCTGACGCCATAATCTTCCCCTGGTGAGGATATGATATGGCGATGGCAACCAGCCAGGCTGTTGCAGAGAGAGGACTAGGGTGAGAGCTGTAGCTTTTTGGCTTGCAGGGGATTCGGCAACTGTTACGTGTTTGGGAAGGAAGGTGGGTTTATGTGAGTTTTGTGGGCCGAGTTTCCCATGTGCCCAGAGAGGACAGACAAGTTCTCCACTGTGCAAGAATTAATAGACCGGCTTGGGCCCTACGAGCCATGGCATGTGCCCCACACCAGTGAGTTCAGCACCGGGGTAGACACTGGGCACTACAGGGTCTTGACTTGAGTGTTATTTTGCAGCGAGGCGGCTCTCTCTCCTGCTAAGCTAACTCCAGAGCAATTAACTCAACTCTGCAGTGACGCTGCAGCCTTTGACTTTGGAGAGGGGATGCGTTAGAGATGAATCAGACTGGATTGTCCATGCAAAACCCCCTGAACACCAGAGAGGGGGCTTTGAACCTGCCTCTGTCAGATCCCCGAATACGCTGGAGACCTGCACACCTGGAACTCCATGGTGTCAGCCCACGGACAGAGTGATAAACTCAAGGACAGCCAAGCACCCTGAGTCTCTTCCTGGGTTTCTCCTGATGCCCCAGGCTCTGCGTTCCCTCGGAAGGTTTGCAGACCTCAGAGCTTTTGGGAGCCAACCGTATTATTAGTCCCTATTTTTAGCATGGCACGGCACTGCCCAGGGAGAGCTCAGTCTTCCCATTGCCCTCCAGTACCGGCTGCTCCAGAGGAAGAGGCAGGAAACCCGGCAGCGCAGGGATAACGTGCCTCCTGGGGATGTATCTGCCTAACAACCAGCAGGTATCAGCACCACCAGGTAAGAGAGGACGTGGTTAGGACTTTAACTTAGGATATTACAGATGTGGGTTCAAATCCCTGCTCTGCTACACATTTCCTCACTGATCTTGGCCCAGACTCTTCAAGGTATTCAGGTCTCCAACTCTCATTGAAGTCAATTAGTCTCTCAGGGTCTCCATTCCCCTGCCTCACGGGGACATTGTGAGAATACCTGCGTTACAGATTGTAAAGTGCTTCAGTATTGTGATCACGGAGAGTGGACAAGGACCGAGCGAGATTCTCAGATTGATTCATGTTCTGTAGGGTGTTTAGCCCTTTCCAATCTAAACTGGTGCTTCTGTAACAGAAACAGGTGAGTTTCTTTGTGTGGTTTGTGCAGTCCTAATTATACCTTGATTAAGGAGCCAGAAGCGATTAACTGCTAATCTCCCTTCTCTGTCCCCTAGCAGGAGTAATGATAAAAACATGAAACATAAAATAGACCCATGAGCAGAGTTGTTTTCCTGTGTTCTGCATTTAGAGCAGCAAGAAAACACAACAGCTGAGAACCACCTCAGGGCTTATCCCCTCCAGAAGGAACACTGAATACCCCCTAGATTCTGTTAAGCCAAGGCCCCTTTACAAACCCCCGGCAGTGTAAAGGAGCCTTGAAATGGCAGCATGGTACCCACTTTAAAGCCTCTTTACACTACCAGAACGAGGCCTTTAGGATAAATGAGACTCAGCCCCTCTATCACGAGTGTCGCCAGCTAAATCACAGTGAATAATTTATTTACTTCCATTGCTTTTTGCAACTGGTCTGCAAACAGGCTGAAAAATTATCAAATGTGTTCACTGATCAACTGGTATTTGGGTCAGAATGGAGAGGGGTAACTAGTGGTGTTCCCCAGGGGTCAGTCCTAGGACCAATCCTATTCAATTTATTCATAAATGATCTGGAGAAAGGGGTAAACAGTGAGGTGGCAAAGTTTGCAGATGATACTAAACTGCTCAAGATAGTTAAGACCAAAGCAGATTGTGAAGAACTTCAAAAAGATCTCACAAAACTAAGTGATTGGGCAACAAAATGGCAAATGAAATTTAATGTGGATAAATGTAAAGTAATGCACATTGGAAAAAATAACCCCAACTATACATACAACATGATGGGGGCTAATTTAGCTACAACGAGTCAGGAAAAAGATCTTGGAGTCATCGTGGATAGTTCTCTGAAGATGTCCACGCAGTGTGCAGAGGCGGTCAAAAAAGCAAACAGGATGTTAGGAATCATTAAAAAGGGGATAGAAAATAAGACTGAGAATATATTATTGCCCTTATATAAATCCATGGTACGCCCACATCTCGAATACTGTGTACAGATGTGGTCTCCTCACCTCAAAAAAGATATTCTAGCACTAGAAAAGATTCAGAAAAGGGCAACTAAAATGATTAGGGGTTTGGAGAGGGTCCCATACGAGGAAAGATTAAAGAGACTAGGACTCTTCAGCTTGGAAAAGAGAAGACTAAGGGGGGACATGATAGAGGTATATAAAATCATGAGTGATGTCGAGAAAGTGGATAAGGAAAAGTTATTTACTTATTCCCATAATACAAGAACTAGGGGTCACCAAATGAAATTAATAGGCAGCAGGTTTAAAACAAATAAAAGGAAGTTCTTCTTCACGCAGCGCACAGTCAACTTGTGGAACTCCTTACCTGAGGAGGTTGTGAAGGCTAGGACTAGAACAGGGTTTAAAAGGGGACTGGATAAATTCATGGTGGCTAAGTCCATAAATGGCTATAGCTAGGATGGGTAAGAATGGTGTGCCTAGCCTCTGTTCATCAGAGGATGGAGATGGATGGCAGGAGAGAGATCACTTGATCATTGCCTGTTAGGTTCACTCCCTCTGGGGCACCTGGCATTGGCCACTGTCGGTAGACAGATACTGGGCTAGATGGACCTTTGGTCTGACCCGGTACGGCCTTTCTTATGTTCATATGTCTCGCACCATCCAAAGTGCAACGCACGCTGCGTCGGTTAGTTGCACGTGTCACACGAGGTTGTTTCTGAATTGGGGCTGGTGGACATTTTTCAATCATTGACAAGTCGAAATAAATGTTGACAAAATGTTTGTGACCTCGCCTTGCTTTTTCCAGCTCTTTTGGGTTTGAAACATTTCAAAATATCAGTAAATTTAGGAATATTTTAATGACAATTTACATGGTTTCTTTTCTCAGAACCAATGCATTATGATTCTGAAATGCTGCCACAGTGAATCATAGGAGTTGTAGTTCAGGTGCTTCATGCGCCCATTCTCCCTTCTGGGCTGGCCTCACTGGTCATACTCCATCTCCCATGATGCACTATAGTTTCCCATCTTGATGTATCATGGCAGTCATGTGGCCATGGTGCATTGTGGGAGATGTAGTCTGACCAGAGAGCTTAGCCAATAGAGGAGAAAGGGAGCATGAGGCTCTAAAACTATAATTCCCATGAAGCACATGGCGGCATTTTGAAAACAAAATGTTTCACTTTGGGGGCATTCAGGTTTTGGATGAAACAACAAACTGTCTGCACAGAGCAGGTGTTTTTTGTGAAAAATTCCATTTAGCTGAAAACCTGATTTTTCCCCTCAAACATCAGTTTTGATGGAAAATCTGCAATCAGCCTTCTGGGCTCAAGATATTTGAACGATACCATAGATGGGTTAAATAGGAGAGGAGTTTGTCAATGATCAGCCAAAATCTTGTGATTGGCTTAAAAAAAACCAACCCAACCTCCTGAGTTTTGAACAGTTGGGGTTGACCACACTTCCCCAGTAAAGAAATGTCTTCCTGTAAATACTGTTTTTAACTTAACCATTGCTTCCCCTTATGCCCATGGTTTCCCAGCACCCACAAAAGTCTTGTGTCCAGTTTTGGGCCCCCCAACACAGAAAGGATGTGGACAAATTGGAGAGAGTCCAGTGGAGGGCAATGAAAATGATTAGGAGGCTGGGGCACGCGGCTTAATGAGGAGAGGCTGAGGGAACTGGGGTTATTTAGTCTGCAGAAGAGAAGAGTGAAAGGGGGGGATTTGATAGTAGCCTTCAACTATCTGAAGAGGGGTTCCAGAGAGGATGGAGCTCAGCTGTTCTCAGTGGCGGCAGATGACAGAACAAGGAGCAATGGTCTCAAGTTGCAGTGAGGAGGTCTAGGCTGGCTATTAGGAAACACTATTTCACTAGGAGGGTGGTGAAGCACTGGAATGGGTTCCCTAGGGAGGTGGTGGAATCTCCACCCATAAAGGCTTTTAAGGCCCAGCTTGACAAAGCCCTGGCTGGGATGATTTTGTTGGGGTTGGTCCTGTTTTGAGCAGGGGATTGGACTAGATGACATCCTGAGGTCCCTTCTTTATTATTATTAAAATATGGAGATATACCTATTGCCTAGAACTGGAAGGGACCTTGAAAGGTCATTGCCTTCACAGCAGGACCAAGTACTGTCCCTGACAGATTTTTGCCCCAGATCCCTAAATGGCCCCCTCAAGGATTGAACTCACAACCTTGGGTTTAGCAGGCTACTGTTCAAACCACTGAGCTATCCCTCCCCCTCTAACTTCCTTGGCCTCCCTCTTCCAACCCTAATCTTCTATGATTTCCCCTAGTGCTCATCTACTCTTGATACCTCTAAATCAGGGCCAGATTTTTCACAAGTGCTCAGCATCCCTTTAGGGTATTTAAGGCCAGAATTTAATGTTCTGAGCTCCCTTGACAATGAAGCCACTTATTTTGGTACCTAGAGAGGGTCTTTGGGAAAATCCACCTCTGACTGCGAGTGCTGAGCCCTGCAAAAGGTTCCGTCCCCTTAGTCGTGACACTGGTGCAATTAAACTCCTCCGTCTAGGCTGGCGCTTTGCTACTTCCCAAGCAAAACAGTGGCCCTGGGTTGACTCCAATCAAAATTTAATTTCTGTGAACAGGAAATGGGCCCTGCTTGTCCCCTGACGGGCTGGGATTTTGTGTTTGCTCAAGGGCTGGGAGCTGATTACCTTTTTGATTTGTCCCTTTTTGATGGCCCTTTATCACCCCACCCCACCGCCCCCCCACATACGGCCTACGTTAATTGCAGTATTGCAGAGCAATTCATAAATCAGATGGCTGGGAGTGAATTATAGCTACAGGAACAAGTGAATCATATTTTTTCCCGAAGAGCTTCTCTATACACAAGCTTTAATTACACTGGTCTAGTTAAAGCAGTATGACACTCTCAGTTTTATTGGTATAAAGGTGCTTAACTGTAGCCATACTAGAGGGGTAAAACATCTCTTTTCCTGGAGGCGGGGTCCCTGTGACCAAAAGGGAAAGGGCTTTACCATTATAATAATTCCTACAGCTTTTCATCAGCAGATCTCAAAGCACTTTCCGAAGGAGGTTGGGATCATCCCATTTTACTGATGGGGAAACTGAGGTGCAGAGCAGGGACTCACCCAGCAGGCCAGCGGTAGAGTCTCCTGAGTCCCAGTGCTCTATCTCCTAGGCCACACTGCACCTTTATTACATCCACACTCGGCGTTTGACGGATTTAACCCCATTCGCTTGGAAGATCCTGCCAAACTTGTTCAATGGGCACAAACCCTGCGTGCCGAACCCCACCCCCGACGTTCCTACCCAGCTTCAATAGGAGCTGATGGAACTCAGCACCGACCACAATCAAGCCCTTAGGATGGATTTAACCCTTTTAACCCTTCATGTGCTGGATAGCGCTGTGGAACGTTCCCTTGCTAAGGAATCCAGCTGCTCCAGCGGTTCGGCGGGGCGGCCTCGGCCTGACTAACACTTGTGCTTCCACACAGCTGGAAGCATTACGCGGGGTTATGTTTTCAGCTGCGGTGCAGTTCCTCATTAACCTCTGTCCTGGAGCTAAATCAGGTGCTGGCAGCAGCGTCGATGCCGCCTTGATTTAGACTTTGACACAGGCTGGAGTTGATAATACCTCACGCGAGCCCCATAAATCTGGAAGCCAGAGAGTTGGCTTTTTTTTTTTCTTCCCCCAGCTGATCTTGCTGCTGAATCCAGCCTTGAAAACAGAGCCATCTTCTGTCTGTCCAGGGTTCGAGGCTGGGGGGTGCCCGGCAGAACAGAGCTGGCTATAAGAACAAGGACATCTGGGGTTTAAGGTGAGTGAGCAAGGACCCCATGTGCTGAGCGTGTCACGTAGGAACCCCAGAAAGTTATGCCACTGTTTACAAAGCCAGCCTGACCCCTGGGGTAACCAACCCCATTGGCCTTGAAGTTACAGTGCAGTTGACGATTGCTTTGGGCCCATGTACTTTGTGGGCGGGAGGGTCGGGGACACTGGCCTGCTGGGAGATCGTAATTCAATTCCTCACTCCCGTGCACTGCTTAGGCTGGGGGGAATTGCCCCGAACGGGGGACGTGATTTGTGCTGCTCAGCGTAGACGTCCCTCCCGCCCCAGGGCTGCCAGCAGGACTCTAAAGAGGAAACCCACCTGGCCCTCTTTGGTGAGGGTGCCATGCCGGGCCGGTGGGAGACGTCGCTCTGTAAAAGGCTCTTGCGTCGGGGTTTGGCCATTGCGCCGCAGACCTGGCAGGAGGGGCGGAGGCCTGTTGCACCCTCCTTAGAGAGGTCAAGAGGAGCACACGTGTAGGTCTTCGAGTCCCAAGCCCCCTTGCGGGTGGAAGCAGGGAAGGTCCCGGGATCTGCAGGCAAGTGCTGAAGTCCTCGTTAAGCTCTGGAGTCCTCTGTGGCAAGACCACGACGGGACGGGGTCTCCTGTGACGTCTGCCCTATCAGAAGCTGACGGTGGCAAATGAAGCCAATGGAAACGTAAAGGAGGGAGCCACGAAACTCGAATGCAGATACCATCCGGCTCATCAGACCGGTCGTCAGCAGGGAAGAGGTTTGCTTGGCTCTGACGCGCTGTGGAAGTAAGACCACAAAGTCCCTCTTTGCTCCCCGGCAAGTCCTGCAGTGTTAGGAGTGTTAGGGCTTCAGGACGGAGCCCTGGCTGAAGCTCCAGCTCCAGAGTCAGGTCCCGGCATTCCTAACAGGAATACAGTGGAATCGTTGCTTTCGCCAGCCTGCATCGCAAAAGACCTCCAGTTAGGTTGGGTGCAAAAGATCACAACCCGTAGCACGACCAGTGCTAATGGCAGCCCCGTGCCCTGCTAGCCCAGGCTCCTCTGCTGTTAGCCCAACAGCCATCCGCGTGTCTTAGAGGCCGTGATTCACCCGCGCTCACTTCAGGCATCTCCTCGTTGAAGCCCGCCCCAGGGCCGTCCCTACCTCGCCCTGCAGGCTGGCCTCCTCGGCTCTCAGTTCAGGCACGACAGTGACGGTGGTGGACAGCAGGGCGTATTCCTTCTCTGCCACCGGTAGGTCTCTGGGGCTGCCCCTCCGGTGCAAGGGCAGTGACACCTGGGCGGTGCCCTCCTCCCTTGCCTGGCCGGTGGAGGAAGGCAGGCAGGAGGAAGCCTGGGCCAGGAGGCTCAAGAAAGCATCTTTCAAAGCCCTGCGGAACTCCCTCCGCATCAGGCAGTAGACGACAGGATTGAGGCAGCTGTTGCTGTGGGCCAGGCAAGTGGTGAGGGGGAAGATGTAGGTGTGGAGGAAGTAGAAGGTCTTGTCCCAGGGGACAGCCCCGAACTTCACCAGGGCTCCCCAGAAGGTTACCACGTGGTTGGGGAACCAGCAGACGAAGAAGGAGGTGACCACTAGCCAGACGGACGTGGCGATCTGGCTCTGCCTCCTGGGGTTGTTGGCGTTGACCCGGTGCTGTTGGAGGAAACTCAGGAGCAGCAGGTAGGAGGCCAAGATGATGACCAGGGGCACCACGAAGGCCACCAACACCTTCTGGAGGTGATACACCCCCAGCCACCGGTTGGTGGGGAACTTGAGCAGGCACAACTCCACCCCGACCACATCTGTCACCGTGGCAAAGATGGCGGTGGGGACGGTGGCTCCCAAGGCCACGGCCCAAAGCGCCACGGTGATCCACTTGGCCAGGTTGGCGGTCAGCTTGAGGCCGGGCCTGACGGCGGAGGCCACGGAACAGTAGCGGGTGACGCTCATGGTGGTGAGCAGGAAGACGTTGGCGTAGACGCTCAGGACGGTCAAGGTGAGGACCAGCTTGCACATGGCATTGCCGAAGGGCCAAGTGAAATCCAGGGCCGTCTCCACCGCCCAGAAGGGCAGGGTCAGGGCGAAGTGGAAGTCGGCCAGCGCCAGGCCGAAGACGAAGACGTCTATGGCGGAGGCCGGCCGGCCTTTCTGGGCCCGGACCAAGTACATGACCATGGAATTACCCAGCAGCCCCACAGCGCACACCACCAAGTAGATGCTGGAGATGAGGATCCGCAGGCCGAAGATCCTGTCCACCGGGACAGAGGCCGCATCATCCCCGCTCAGCCCCTCAGCGTCCAGCAGGGATTTGTTCCCAAAGTCGGGTCGGGACGAGCTGTTCAACCGCCCGATCCCCCCTGCCTGCATGTTCAACACACTCGCCTCCCAGCTGGGGGGGGTGGGGGTTGTGGCACTGGGGACGTACAGCACCCGGCGCGCGGAGGAGGAGAGCGGCCCCTCTGCTCACCACGTGGCCGGCGCGGCCATCCTCGCCCGAAGCCAGCCCATTCGCCGTCAGTGCTCTTCCGTGCAGCTCTGCTCACCCTGAGTGCACGCACCGTGGCACGGAAACGGGGACGGCCCCATGCAATCAACCAGCGGCAGCTCGCACGGCCGGGAGGGGGAATCCTTCAGGCACCGCTCGGCCCTTGAGCTCCTGAATCACCCCAATCCTCCCCTCGCAATCGACGCCGGCTGGCCGATCTCCTCTCTCCTGAGCTCCTGAGTCCAGCCGCGCAGGGCGTGTGGACTGAACTGTGCAAGGCAGGAGAGCTGCCGTGGGTGTGTATGTGACACTCTAGCGACTGAAGGCCGGCCCTCCCGAGGGGCAGGGCAAGGCTCCTCCTTCGTTCCTGGGGCAGGTGGAACAAAGGTGCCTCTTCCCCCCCCCCACGCTGCTGGACTCTCTGTTCAGCTGTTTACCTGCAGCCACTGCTAAGGTGAGACTTTCAAAGCCACCCCTGGTGCATGCAGCAAGCCCGGCTGGAGCACAGGCTCTGGGGTGAACCAGGAATGAATGAGCCAGTGGGGTCTGATTCTCCATTGGCCCCGCCGTGGCTAGCACCCCCTTTGCGCTGGGCTAAGTCACTGCACCAGGTGACCAATCTAGTTACCCTGGAGGTAGGGAAATCAAAATCAGGCCCAGCATGTGTGTGTGTGTGTGGGGGGGGGTATTTTAAAGGGCCAGTGTCAGGTCAGCGTTTGGGTCCCACAACCAGGTTTTTTTGCAGGAACAAAATTCTAATGTCGGTACCGACGTTGCCCTGAATTTAAATTCCAATGGAAACAAATCAACTTCCCTCAGCCTGGCGGGGGGGGGGGGGGGGTTTGCAACGTAGCCATTGCACTGCTGCGTTAGGGCAGGAGAGTGAACGATGACCTGAGCACGTTGCAAGCCGCGCTCCTTCCCTGCAGCCAGGGAACGGGTACAGAGACGGGTCTTGCCTGGCCCAAGGGGATCCAGCAAGCCGGTGCCTGGTGAGTGGGAGCGCCCTGCTCCATCCACTAGACACTGCTGCCTCGCTGGGCAGTTGTGGCCTACTCCTGGCTCTGACCCTAGGAGGCCTCGGGGGGGGGGGACGAGAGTCCTCTTTCTGTGCCTCAGTTTCCCCATCTGTCAAATGCTTTATGATCTCTGGTTTAAATAAGTGCTAGAAGTGGAGAGGAGAAACTGACTGTATGGAAACTGACCCGTGTCTCTGCCACCCTGAGACGCACCATGCTTGTCAATGGCAAACTCCTGCTGATTTCTGCCAGGTTAGGATCCCCAGGTCTGACCCGTGATTTCTAATCAGGTGCTGTCCCTTTAACTGTGCTTGTGTATCTCCATCTCCAGGTGATTGTGCTCCGGGCAGCTGATCAAAGCCTGGGAGTGCCCAAGCTGGCTTTCTTTCCCTGGGAAATCCTGGATTTAAGGGTGCTGAGGGGCGAGCTGTACCCTATTGTCCAGATGGGAAACTGAGGCACAGAGCCACCTAGCGACTCTCCCACAGGGAGTCCGTGGCAGAACTGGGCCTTGAACCCGAGTTGCAGGCTAGTGTCCTAACCCCTGGCCCATCCTCCCTCCAGCCGGTCCTTGATCTCTGCCGAGGCTGCAAAGAAGGAAGCCGGTTTTGCGCTGGTGACAGCTGAGGCCTGGCCTTTCGTCTCGCCACCTGGTGCCATCTTGAGAGCTCTGGGATCCCAACCCCACTGGGAGCCTGGAGCCGAGAGTGTCCCCAGACAGCTGAGCCCGCCTGTCCCCCGCACCTCCTGATCTCCGCTGGGCACCTTAACAGGACAATAGCTACCGGCTTCAGGGAAGTTTCTTCTGTCCTTGCCAATGATCTAACATGCTGCGATTGTCTGGTTTGTTTGAGTTGGCAGCAAGAGGCAGCAATAAAGTACCTGGCAGTCCCGGGTGACGAAGGAGGCCTGCAAGAACTTCGAGCACACAAAGCCCCAGGTTTATGAGGGCTAAGGCCGAGCAGAGCACCTCAGACCCGAACCCAAGCGTCTCGGCTCCCTGAAGACCCTGGACGTGACAGCACCTAGGACCAGAGCCTTGCAGTGGCGTAGTAGCTGTGTTGGTTGCAGGATATGAGAGACACGTGGCAGGTGAGGTGACGCCTTCTATTGGACCAACTTCTGGTGGCGGAGGGGACCAGCTTTCGAGCGTCACCGAGCTCTTTCTCAGGGCTGGGGAAAGTAACCCGGGTCTCCACGCTAAACTCAAGGAGGGAGCGATTGTTGGGAGACGCATGTTGTAGGAGACCACTCAAAAACGAGCAATTAACACCTCTGCAGTCCTAGGACAATGGAAGGTTAGTAGCAGAACTTAATTTGTGCCGGGCTTTGCCGGGCTCACCGGTGCCACTCTGGCACCAGCCGGTGTTGTCCTAAATCCAAAAGTACCGGAGGCCACGCCATGTGGAGGACACCATCTTGCTCCTCAGATAGTGTCCTTGGTGCAGCGTGGCTTTCGTGCACTGTGCCTGAGCCCCGGCCCCTCGTTCTTTACAAATGAAGGCGTGGTTAGCAGGCCGTGGGGCGTGCTAGAAATGCTTCTAATGGGCCACAGTGTCTCAGATCAGTCCCTGGTTTTGAGCCTCCGGCAGAATTGAAGTTCCCAGGCTCGTCGGTGGAAGGGGCTGTGCGGGTTTCCTTTGACATGGGGACGCCCGTGCTGAGACCCACCAACCGGCATGGCCCGGTGGCTAGGGGCTAGAATGGGAGTTAGGACTCTAGCCCCTCGGTAACTCAGATGAGTCGCTTCTCTCAGCTCCCCCTGTGTAATTACTAAACCCTGTTATCTTCTTACAGTCTGGTTCCCCCGATCCTGTCCTGCAGAGGGAGGGGTGCATCTCACCTCAGCTGCCCTGGGGTCACGCTGCCCTCTGGGACTGATTGGGATTCATCTGGAAAATGGCCCTCGCTGCATGCCCGTCCGTCTCTCCCCATCCTGTGGAGCACAGGAAGGACGGCACATTGGTGAGGGGGCCAGGAGCGCTGGATTCCTGGCGCAGCTCTGCCACAGACTCGCTGTGAGAGCTTGGGGACGTCACTTAGCCGCTGCGGCTCGATGACGCAGCTGTTAAAAACAGGAGCAACGGTCCCTATTTCCCAGGGGTGCAGGGAGGTTAAAAGCTGGGGAGGTGCCCAGATACTACGGGGATGGGCACCAAATAAATATGGAAATTGGTTTCCCAATCTACCCGTCTTCCTCTTGCGTGGGGGTGCTGCCCTCTGCTGGTGGATTATTTCATGAGCCAGGCTCCTGGCCCGGCCCGGAAATTGACTCAGTTTCCCGAACAGTTTCAGTTTAGATGAATCGGCTTGTTCCCAAAAAACTCCCAACCAGGGCTAGTGCGTCAAGGGGGAATGGGTGTATGCCTGTGTGTGCGAGTGTATCTCGGGGTACAAGCTGCACGGAGCCCATATGTTTTGGGTGTCTAACAATGCCATGTCTGATCTCTACAGAGCCCACCAGGCCTCCTCTGTGATGTCCAAGCAGGTCAAACAGGGGCAGGGGACTTGACTGGCTTGGAAGTTTGATCTGTGTCCTCTCGTGTGTTGTTCCCCTGCTCATCGTCCGTGCGGCCTCTGCTTAACGAAGAATGCGAACCCTGGTCCCGGTGCCGCCGTCGGACCCTGACGCTAACCGGCGTCTCTAATGGCGCCGAGGCTGCAGTTGCTTCTGGGGGCATGGCAGGAAACGTCTCTCCTTTTAAACCCGGGAACGAACACTCTCGGAGATCAGATCTCGGGCAAGCCCGGGCTGGGCCTGAGCCATCAGCAGGTGCGCGGGAGGCGGCGAGGGGAGGGACAGGCTGGCCCTCCAGGCAGAAGGATTAGCTTCCAACGCTCCCCAGACGCAGCACGCCTCCTCCCTTTGACAGCAATTACCAGCTCGGCAGCCGGCGCTGAGTCCCTCTGGGGCGCTGGTCCTCGCCCGGCCCTCCTCCACGCCGGGGACCCCGGCCCGCTCTCGCGGGCCCCCGTCCTGAGAAGCCAGGGGTGCGGCTTGGGGATGGTGTGAGCCCGGCGCTCGCCCTGGTGCTGGTGGGTTTCTCGACCGCCCTGGCGCGGGACGGCGGGCACCATGAAGAAGATGTTCTCCTGTTCCACCTCGCAGGTCGCGGTGAGTCTGATCCTCCCCTTGCCCTGAGCTGGCCGGCGTGCGGGGCTGCGAGCCCAGTGGAGGGGTCATTGCACTAAGACAGGAACGTTACCGTGTGCTGCAGAAGAGCCCTGTGCCACAGTCGTCTACGGGCGTTGTGCCCACAGTACTCCCGTGGGAATAGCCCCGTGCCTACGCTGCCCTCCTCGGCACTCGCCCCATACAGTGCGTATGCTATTGTACAGGTTCTCCCAGGGACCGCCGCACCCGCCAGCTGTTAAGGGTTCTGCCCCCCGTGCTGCCCCCCATGTTGCTAAGCAGGCAGGGGGGCTCAGCTCGCTGGGAGGAGGGGGCTCCCGGGGTGGCCAAAGACCGGGAGCCCCTGCGCTAGCCTCTGACCATAGCCCCCTGCTGCCGTATGGGGTGGGAACCGCGCCGTGCTCTCCCCTATAGGACTGGCCCGCGCCGGCAGCATCTTACGGAGCTAGCCCTTGCGGAGGGCATTTCACAGCCCGGCCCTTCTGCCCCTGGACTGCAGGGCAAGGCTCCTCCAGGCTGGGGCTGACTCTGCGGCCGCTGTTTGGGGGCGGGGGTGATGGGAGAGGAAGGACTGTCCAATGGTCAGAGCGCTAGCTTGGTCCCACGTCCATTCGCAGCTCTGCTCCGGACCCCTGCTGTGGCCTTGGCCAGCATCTGAGGGTTCAGAGCAGCCAGCAGGGGCGGTGCCCCCGAAAGCAAGAGCTCAGAGTAGCTAGTGAGGCCCTCGGAGCCTGTCCCCCTTTTGCTTAGGGGGCCACCGGGAAGCAAATCAAACCAGAAATCTCTCTGCACGGAGCCTCTCTCCCTTTGTTCGCTGTCGCCCCCAAGCCGCGGCCCCTCCTGCCCATGGGGTGAATGCCATGCAGTTCCCAGCCTGTCTCCGCTCTGCATCGCACGCAGCGATCTGGGTTTGGCAACGGGAGCCTGGGGAGGCAGCATCCGGGCCTGACAAACCGGAATGGCGGAGTGGGTTAATTACTCAGGCAGCCAGGGGCTGTTGCATCTCCAGGGTGTTCCCGGGCTTGGTACAGAAGCCAGGGGCCAGCCCCGGGGGGGGGGACGGGGGACGTGAAGCTGTAAAGAGCCCGTTGGGGGCTCAGTGTTCTCTGCCCCCCACCCTCGGCAGAAGTTACCCCAACACCTTTGTCTTGTGGCTCCTGTACCCAGCAGTGCAATGAGGCACTGCAGGGTCCGCCGGGGATCTCCAGTCACTTGCCTGTTAATAGGTATTGGGTGCTGCACATCTGTATCAGGGACAGATGTGTTGGTCCTCTGGTCCCACATCTTTAATACACTCCATAATAGCAAATAACCAATTAATAATCATTTCCTTTCATATCATCCTGAAGGATCCCAAACTTCTTTTCAGATAGGTATAGTGTAATGATCCCTCATATGCACATGTTTGCCCTCTGCTGGTTGGAATTGGAACTGTGTGTCATGGACCCTATACTGCCAAAAAGTTAAGGGATATTCTCCTTCACCTAAAGTGGTAGGGGGCTGGGCCTGGGAGTGGGAGAATCTGAGTTCTAGTCCTGTTTTTGCTGTGAAGATCCAAGTGGAAAGGATTGTTTACAGTTAATTAGTGTAGGCCCAGTTTACCAAACGCCACGTTAATAGAAGGTGGGTGATAATAATTTGCACGTCTATGGCATCGTTAATTGGAGCACCTCAAAGTTCTCTACAACCACGCATTAGGGTGTGACTGTAGGGGGTAGGGAAGCATTATTGTCTTCATTTTCCAGAGAGGGAAACTGAGGAACAAAGCAGTGAAGTGATGAGTAAGTGGATGTGGTAGGCATGGTCCTGATGTCCAATGTTATGTGCTAAACACGTCACAACCAGAGAGTCCTGCTCTAACCATTAGGCAACGCTTCTTTCAAGACCTGGGAATGGAACCCAGGAGTCCTGTTCCCACTCTAACCATTGGATCACACTCCCGCCAAGGTATGGAACCACTAGACCTCATTCATGTGCCCAGCAAAACAAGCGAACAATTGCTTGGCTTCTCTTGACTGTCAAGAGACAAGGTGGGGAAGGTAATATATTTTACCTTGTTTCACTAATATCCTGGGACCCACAGGGTCCAATTACAGTGCATGCAAGGCACAAAGAGAGCAGGTAACTAGACCCCGTTCCCCGCTCGTACACTCTAACCGGGCATCCCACCACGTGGTGATTTTCCCACTGCAGCCCTCATCTGGGCTATGGGGTAATTAGGATTTGAGCAATCATGGGGTGTGTTGTCCTTGTGTAATAATACACACACACACACATGCTCAAGGTGTGTAGGCGGGTGTGGAATGTTAATCACCAACTACCCAACGCTCAGGCTTTGTGGGTCCATTAATACTCCATGCTTGTGCAATGATTAGGGCACGAAAGACCCAGGGTTCAGTCCCGGCTCTGCCACACACGCCCTATGTGACTTGGGCAAGTCAATAAGTCTTTGTGCCTCAGTTTCCCCTCCCTGCCTCATCCGGGGTGGGTATGAGGATAAATGTATTAAATACTGCGAAGTGCTCAGATACTGTGGTGGTGTGAGCCAGATGAGTACATCAGACAGACAGATTCTGATAGTTTAAAAAAAAAACAGACTTGGAGCCAAATTGAAGCCCCCGTGTAAACAGATGCAACTCCAATGGATTTGCCCCCGTCTGCTCTCCCATGGCGTAATTTATCCCTGTGTTTTCATCCCCCCCAGGCCAAAGTTGTCTGTGAGGGAGTTAAGTAGATGGAGAAACTGAGACACAAAGCATGGAAAGGACTTGCCCAAGACCACAGATGACGATAAAAAAAAAATCTAGCTCTTCTATAGCAGCTTTTCATCCATAGATCTTAAAGCCCTTTTACAAAGGAAGGCGAGTATCGTTGTCACATTTCACCCAATGTGGAAACTGAGGCAGGGAGCATCTGGTTCTCGCTGCTGAGCTCAGCCCGTTAGACTGCACTTGTTTCTCTATCTTATGTCTTGAATGATATACAATTCTGGACTGATTAAGACGACTCACTGCATTTGGTCTTTTGATCTGATCCTTCTCTCTCTTATTTTAATACTCATTTGGGCAATTCCTGTGTTAATTAATACACCAGAACGTCTTGTGTCATGTCTCTTTAGCAGCTGGTTAAACACCCGCTTAACCACTCAGCACTCGCTAAACCCGGGTGTAATGCTGACCTGATTCTACAGCTGCCATTGCCTTTTCCTGCCATGAAGATGTCCTGCAGCTTTCCTGATTACGCATGTCTCAAATAAGAAACATGACATTTAACCAGAGGGGCCAGCTATTACCGCTAGGGCTCTACCACATTCATGGTCCGTTTTAGTCAATTTCACAGTCATAGGAACTTAAAAATCATAAATGTCATGATTTCAGATCTTTAACTCTGAAATTTCAGGGTGTTGCCACTGTAGGGGTCCTGAGCCAAAAGGGTGTTGTGTGTGTGGGGGGGCGGGTTACAAGGTTATTGTAGGGGCATCAAGGTATTGCCGCTCTCACTTCTGCGCTGCTGCTGGCGGTGGCGCTGCCTTCAGAGCGGGGCAGCCGGAGAGCGGCGGCTGCAGGCCTGGAGCCCAGCTCTGAAGGCAGAGCCGCCGCCAGCAGCAGGGCAGAAGTAAGGATGGCCTGGTATGGCATTGCCACCCTTACTTCTGCGCTGCTGCCTTCAGAGCTGGGCCCTCAGTCAGCAGCCGCCGCTCTCCGGCCGTCCAGCTCTGAAGGCAGCAGTGCAGAAGTAAGGGAGGCACGGGACGGTATTGTCACCCTTCTGCGCTGCTGCTGGCGGATCGCTGCCTTCAGAGCCGGGCGCCTGGCCAGCAGCTGCTGCTCTCCGACCACCCAACTCTGGAGGCAGCGCAGACGTAAGGGTGGCAATACCATGGCCCCTCTACAATAACCTTGCAACACCCCCATGACCCTTTTTTGCATCGGGACCCCCAGTTTGAGAGACACTTGTTTCTCCCCATGAAATCTGTATAGTGTAAGGTAAAAGAACACAAAACACCAGATTTCACGGGGGAGTCCAGATTTCAAGGACCGTGATGCGTTTTTCACGGCCACAAATTTGGTCGGGCCCTAATTATCGCTAATAAACCCCTAGGGAATGGCACTCCTGATGACAAGCATGCAGCTATAAATAGGCAATTGGCAATCCTTAGCTGAAAGGTGGTGTGTATTGTAAAGGCACCATGTTTTCTTTGTGCATCACATGCACCGGAATAATAGCTAGTGTCTTGAGAGCCAATGAACTGTCACTCTCCTCTGTGTTATTCGCTGCCTTAGGGAGAGCAGGAAACTGAGGCACAAAGGAAGAGGTGGGTTAGTCCCAGGTTACAGAGGGCTCGGCTTTTGTAGAAACTGGCCTGGACACTCCTCACATATTTGTGGTTTGCTTTAGATTAATCTCTAAGGAAAGCCACAGAGGGTTGGGGGAGTGTCCGGACGAGTCTTCACAAGCTTGGTGATGCCCTCGAGTTAATTTGCAGTCAACTCACTGGAGGGAAAAGCTCCAGTGTAGACGTACTCAGGGAGTAGGTAATAACAGTGGGTTTAGAACTCAGGCCACCTTGCTCCCAGTCTTTGCTCAGCCATTCTGCATGCGGAGGTGGGGGCTGCCCTGGCTTGTAGGGTGAGTCACCGGCAGCTACGGGATTAGAACTCAGGACTCCTGGCTCCCAGGCCTGTGCTTAGCCCATAGGACGGAGCCCTAGCTCTGTTTGGCCACGCGGCCCTGTCTCCTCCAGCCCTGCCCGTTCTCACTTTCTCTATGACGCTCTCTTCGAATCAGGTCGAGAGCTGGAACAAACACGACCAGAAGCTTTTTGAAGCCGTCGAGAAGGGGGACGTGGGCCGAGTTTCCGTCCTGGCTTCCAGAAAGACCGCGAGACCCACCAAGCTCAATGCCCTGGGCCAATCTGCGTACGTAAGTTTTCTTGGCCTCTTCCCTCCCACTAACCCAGCTGTTTTTCTGTTTCTAACCGTACCCCGAAGGCCGGTGCTCAGGTGGTTAATTCCCACCAAGCCAGGACAAAGCCCAGCTCCCTTCCAATCACATCTCCCGACCTATCAAGTGTCACTTTAAAATGGGGACATAGGATTTGCTTCATGCACCAGATCATAACACTGGCCTATCGGGCCAAACATCCCTCCCACCCCCATCTTCCTATTCCAGCCCAACCATTGGCCAATCCAGTCCAGCATCCCCACCTCCTGCCATAGCACACCTGCCCGTTGACAAGTGGGGTGGTCTTGTGGCCAAGGCATTGGGCTGGGACTCAGGAGACATGGCCCTGCCATTGACCTTGGGCAAGACATGGCTACTCTCCGTGCCTCGGTTTCCCCTCCTGTAAAATGGGAGAACAATCCTTTCTCCCACCCTTTGTCTGGTCTATTTAGAGTCTAAGCTCTTCAGGGCAGGGACTCTCACTCTGTGTCTACACAGCAACCAGCACCTTGGGACCCTGATCTCAGCTGGGGCTTCAAGTTGCTTCTGGATTTTAAAAAGAGGAAGAATAACTAGAGCATGAGGTCTGGTTTCCCTCCCTCCTACTGTACCAGAGCAAAGCTTTGATCTCATTTAGCCAGCTGTCTCCAGCCCAGACCATTGGTCCAGCTATTCCTGGATCCTGCCCCTAACAGAGATCACCGCCTGATACGTTGAAGGCCCGGGGTAGCGGGTGGGGAACAAAATCCCCATAATGCGTCTGGCTAATTGTGTGATGCAGCACATGGTAGCGGACCGTTCCTGAGCCGCTGGTGCCCTGAACCACAGGACTTGACTGTCCCTATCTTACAGCACATGCCCGCAGATGTTATCTCCCATTAACCTGAGCAATGTGCTGCAGTACCGGACGGCACTGCCGGTTGTGCAGCTGGTGCTGGTTGGCAGCGCATCAAATGATGAGCAGCATTATGATGAGTAACCCCTTCACCCAGCAAAGGCTGCATAGACATGGCTGCCACTGGTGCCATAGGTACTAACTAGATCTAGGAATAGAACCCAGGAGTCCGGGTGCCCTGTTCCCTGCTTTGACCACTTGCTTACGCTCCGCTTCGACCTGGCTCCTCATTCCTGGTCTAATCAAAATAGCTCGCGCTTCCCTGCCAGGAATAGAACCCAGGAGTCCTGTTCCCTGCTCTAACCAACTAGATCCCACCCCCTTCCCAGAGGTTGGACTACAACCCAAGAGTCCTGGCTTTTTTACCCCTGATCTAAGTATTAGACACATCAGGGATTCTCCCACAAGCCTCTCTAGGAAGCCAGCTGGAGCTTCTCTCGGACAATGATTTTAGGGTGGAACGTTCGCGGCTCCCCAAGAATGTGGCTCGCTGGGTGAGTTTCTCGCTGTGCCCGCAATGAGTCCTGGCTCTCCGCCTCTTTGCAGGTTCCATCTGGCAGCTTCCAAAGGGCTCACCGAATGCCTGACCATCCTGCTGTCGCATGGGGCGGAAGTCAATGAGAAGAATGATGACGGTACGGGTAGGGATTTCCCTGGCTCAGCAGAGGAGCAGAGTGCAGGACTGGCCTGGACTGATGCTCCACCTAGGCCAGTGTTTCCCAAACTTGGGATGCCGCTTGTGTAGGGAAAGCCCCTGGCAGGCCGGGCCGGTTTGTTTACCTGCCCCGTCGACAGGTTCGGCCGATCGCGACTCCCACTGGCCACAGTTCGCTGCTCCAGGCCACTGCAGACCCTGGCTCTGCCCCAGGCGTGTCCTGAACCTGCCTGCCACAGTCAGGATCTGTTACTGGGCACCAGGCATGTTGAGCCCGGAGATGAGTCCAGGGGCTGATCGGCCTCCCACCCCCTCCCTGGGAGAGATTAAGCTGTTTTCACCCCTGCTCCATGCACCCACAGTGAGACTCCCCAGCTCCGGGCAGTGCTTAGCTTTCTGTTCCCGAGACGTGATGCTCTCCCTTTGCTCTGCTCCCCAGGCAGCACGGCGTTGCACCTGGCCACCATCGCCTGCCAGCCCCAGTGCGTGAAGGTTCTGCTGCAGGTAAAAATGGCAAATAGCCCTCCCGGCCCCCATGCTCTGGGCGGGGCACTGGGGTGTTCCCCGCTGGGGTCTCAAGCCATCAGCTGGACAGCCACAGGGTCCATCTGATTTCCTTACAGACTCGCTTCACATTCACTGACCGGGTCTGTAGGAGGCTGCAGCGGGGTCTGCTGGTTGGATCAGTGGCCAGAACCTCTTGGGTTCTCCTCTGAGAAAAGATGGGCTATCCGGTCTATGGGTCTAGTGGTTAGAGCAGAGTGGGGACTGGGAATCAGGATGCCTGAGTTCTATTCCCGGCTTTGGGAAGGGAGTGCCTGTCTAGTGGTTAGAGCAGCGGGGACTGGGAATCAGGACGCCTGGGTTCTATTCCCAACTTTGGGAAGGGAGTGCCTGTCTAGCGGTTAGAGCTGGGGGGGCGGGGGAATGGGAGTTAAGGGCCTGGGTTCTATTCTTAGTCTGGGTGACTTGTGGAGAGTCCCTTCCACCACTCCGTGCCTCAGTTTCCCCAACTGTGAAATGAGACTGATAGACCCTCTCCTTCCATTCGACAAATGAAGATCGTGAGAGGGCTGTGCCTGTGATTCGCAAGCGGCACATTGGGAGCTTGATGATCCAAACCAGGTGGAATTCAAGCTAAACTGGGCCGGGATCAGCTGAGAATGCACAGCCCTGAGCCGCCTTGTGCATTTCAGGGACGAAATGAGACCTGAAGCTGGACGTAGGGGTGGGGGGATTCTCTGTAGAGAAACTGGGTCCCTAACTTGGATTTCTGGGAGCACTGGTGGAGCTGCAAACCATGGAGGTTCCCCTAGATCTAATCACATTTGCTAGCGGGGGTGGAAAATGGAGGGTCCCCTTCAGAGCCCGGCCTGCACAGGTGCAATTTCTACTCTCCGTTACCCCGCTGTTGATCCGGAGTAACCCCAGATGTAGTGGGAGCTGTTCTGCATTTCCCCCCGCAAAACCAGAGATCAGACGCTGGGCCCCAGACTCCTCCTGGCTCTGTGGGTGGCATCCGTGCCCTAGCCCAGCCCAGCAGTGGCCGTGCCCCATCTCCTTGCATTTGAGCTGCTCAGGGGCTAATCGGTTCCCTCCGGCGTGGCAAGGTGTGGCCAGGGAGTTTCAGTCTAGAGGTGACAGGGTAGCAGTGGGCGAGACAGAAATGTAACAGGCGTGTCTCTTAGCTCAGGGCAGTGAGCAAATTCCTGCTTGACGACTTAATGTGTTGGCTGTTTGGCCTGTGAGCAGGCAGCAAAACCCCTCGAGATGAACGGACGCCTTGGGATCCTCTGAGAGAAGGTGCTGGGGAGACGCGGGCAGTTGTTCCTGAATTAAGCCCTTGTCTGCCTGGATAACTAGCCCCACTTTACCGCTGGGGAAGTGGAGGCTGCCGGACAGGTGGGGTTTGGCTCACCTGAGGTTCTGCAGTGAGTCAGTGCTGGAGATGGGGAAACGAGATCTCCTGTCTTCCCAGATATATGCTGGGCAGCACTGCGGGGCCTCCATTGTGCTCGGGGCTGTACAAACACAGCCAGAGACTGTCCCGACCCCAACAAACTGGGAGGCTAAACAAAGCCAGAGGAATGGTCGTTATCCCCATTTTACAGATGGGGAAACTGAGGCAGAGATTATTTTTTTTAAAGTGACTTGCCTCAGGGTCACGCTGGGAGTCCGTGGCAGCCTTGGGGCTAGAGTTTAGGTGTCTGGGGCATCGTCTGTCCTGGATACCTGGAAGCCGTGCTTGGCTCACCCCAGGGTGAGGGTTCCTGCTGTCCCACGTCGGCTGGGCCATGTCTCGCTCTGCGGCAGGAGGTGGGTCTGCGGCTCTGTGCTCTAGCCACCCCCCCGGCCCATTGGTGCGGGGGGAGGGAGGTGGCCATTCTCACGCGCTGCCCTCACGACCACGTTTGTTCCTCGCAGCACGGTGCCAACGAGGACTGCGTGGATGGGGAGAACCGCACCCCCCTACACTGGGCCGGTGAGTCAGTTCCGGGCGGCGCAGGCTGTCGGGCAAGGGGAAAGGCTGAGCCCCGTCCGACACGCGCGTCACGGCAGATCTGCTAATGGGGCTGAGGGGTGAGGGGCTCAGAGCCAGGTTGATCAGCCTGGGGAGGCTGAGCCTGGGCTCCTGGAGACAGCTGGTGGGGGCTGGCTGGGGCCCCATCTCCCAGCAGGGAGATCTGACGAATTCCCTCCCATCACGGTTGTCTTGCTGCCGTGCTAGAGAGACAAACACGAGTCAGGTCTCCCATGGGCGTCCCTAGAGTCTTCTCTCTCTAGCCCTCACCATCCCCATACGTGTCTGTCTGTCTATCGCCGTGCAAACCTGCCTGCCTGTCTGTCCCCTGACGTACCTCTGTCCACCTCTCGCTCCATCCCCAGACATGGGTCTGTCTGTCCGTCCATCAGCAGGGATGGGATGCTGACAATGCGCAGTGCCTGCGCATGTCCACTGGGTGTCGCCGTTGCTTAGGTGACAGCCAGCCAGGGGCCATATGGACCTCAAAAAGGCTGATTTGAGAGTGGGCGAAATATACCAGTCCCTACAAGCCGCCCGAGTCCCTAGGCTATTGCCCTGCAGGGATAGCGGGCAGGGAGCCAGACTGCAGGAGCTGCATCAGGGCAGTGGATTGTGTTCCAGCCGTTCCCCCCACACCCACCTTCAAGGAGAGGACCCGAGCGACCAGAGATGTGCCCAGTCCCATCTAGTCTCTAGTCCACCTCTTTGGCCAATGCTGCCTGGCTTGGCCAGTCTAGCTGTAAATTTCCCATGGGAGATGCCCTAACAGATCTAGCTCCCTCCCTCCCCCTCCTGGGGGTTTAAACCCACGTGGGGAAATGACCCTGCTCGGGTCTCGCCTCGCCTGAAGAACCGCCCTGTGCAGAGAACAAGGCCCCAGCTGCAGGAGGTCTCGAGTGATGAAGGTCAGATTGAAGACTTCTTCCCTCACTGGCCCTTGAGAGAGGGGGTACCTGCAGCCGGGGCCTACGGGTGGTGTGTCCCTCGAGCACTGACCGCTCCTTTTCCTCCTGCCCTGCAGCCTCCTCGGGGTGTGCGTCCAGCGTCCTGCTCCTGTGCGACCAGGAGGCCTTCCTGGATGTCACCGATAACGTGAGTGTAAAACCCCCTTCGGGACAGGGCCCGGTGGAAGGACCCTCACGAGGGCTGAAACTCGCTCCCCATGTGGAGGGCACAGGCCAGGGGCCTCATAACCTTTGCAAGGTTCTCGGGGAGCCGGCTCCCGGCCGCTGGGTGCTGGGAAGCTGCGCTGGCTTTGGGTGGGGCTCCGCCACGCAAACCGCCTCTGCTGTACCTTCCAGAACGGACGCACGCCCCTGATGATAGCGGCCATGGGGAACCATCCCGCCATCTGCTGCCAGCTGCTCCAGAGAGGGGCCAGCGGCGACCTCACCGACAAGGACCAGAAGTGAGTCTTGCCTGGGCTCTGGGAATAAAAACAGCACTGGCACCGGGGGCATTGTCGGGGGGGGGGTTCCCCTGGGAAATGGGGGGGAGCAGTTCCCCAGAGGCATTATGGGTGTTCTCACCAGGGAACGGGGGGGGAGGAGGGCAGTTGTCCAGGGGAATTGTGGGCATTCTTGTCTCGTCTCACCCACTGTCCCCAGGTTTCACGAGGTGGCCCCCAAGGCCTTTCAGAACTTGTGGGCTGTGTGGGACAGCTGGCTCAGGGGGACTAGCCTGTTATTACAAGAGTCCCCTAAAATTTCTCAGCCTGGCCTGGGGGCCGGGACCACCCGAGACGGGGGTCATGACTGGGAGTCAGGCGCCTGCAGCCAGCCTGCCGTACCTGTATTACTACCTGGGGAGGGGTCAGGGCTAGACAATAATGGGGAGCCCCAGGTTGCCCCCCCCACCGTACAGGAAAGGTTAAAACCTGCTGCCCTAAATGGGAGCTGCTCCAGTGGGCCAGAGCAGAGAGGGCCACTTGAGGGGGATTATCCAGGTGGCCTGGCTGCAAAGGGTGTCCCTGGGGCTCCCCAGAACTGACCTGACGCCCCCTCACGCCCCCCCCCCCAGGACTGCTCTGATCCTGGCCTGCGAGAGCTGCAGTGTGGAGTCGGCCGAGTTGCTGCTGCGCAGCGGGGTGGACCTCAGCCTGGCGGACAGGACGGGCCATGACGCCCTGCACTACGCCCTGCAGTCCCAGAGCCGCCCGCTGAGGAGGCTGCTGCGCAGCGCCCTGAAGAAGAGGAAGAGAAGAGGTGAGGGGAAGGGGCTGCTGGTTTTGGGGTCAGGAAGGGATTGGGGGGTGGGGGAGGTTCACCTTCCTGTGCAGCATGGGGCACGGGTCCCTTGCTGGCTCGAACTAGAGTAACTGGCAGATCCTCGATCACTTGGAGTCTTTCCATCAAGATCGGACAACGTCAGTAACGCAGCCAGAGGTCAGGGGCCTGTCACAGGCGCTGGGGGCCAGGTTCTGTGGCCTGCCATGGGCAGGAGGATCTACAGGATCACGATGGTCCCTTCCAGCTGAACGTCTAGGAGTGGCTGAGCTATCCAAAAGGCAAGGCTGGCACAACCACCAGAGATTAATGCAAGAAGCTTGCTTGGGGTGGGACACGTTTCCCACTCTGGAGGATGCTCCTAAAGGACTTGGGGGACCCTCTGCTGAGAGCCATTGGTAACATGGCAACAGTTAGTTAGTAGGTAGCATTTTACTTCATTCCAAGATGCAGAAATGCCTCTGAAAGCAGCAAAAACTGTCGTCCCCCCTCGCCCCCAGCTTCCACCTCCAACTTTCCCTTTGTGCCTCTAATCGGCTCCTTTGGTTGGACTACACCCAGCCTCGCTTGGGCAGGATATTGGTTGCTTGGGGTTTTTTTTTAATACGTGTTTGTTTAGTTCATTTGCAAGGAGGTCTCCAGCCTCCGGCAGCTTCTCCAGATGGTTTTGATTTCTAAAAGCAATAATCGGGCTTGGCGGGACTTGGCGAAATGTAATATCCAGGGGACCTTGTCTTCGGCGTTCTGCTTGCTAGGCTTTCGTTTCCATGGCGACTGCCTTATGGATGACAGGCAGGGCCAGAGCCAAAAAATAAACCGCCGGAACGTTTCCAAAAGAATCTCAGCAAGTTTTGTCGAGGATAAGAAGAAAGCTTTGCACGTAGGGAGGAAATTCAGCCTCGTGACTAACGCACAGGACTGGGAATCGGGAGATCTGGCTCTGCTGCTGGGTGACGCTGGGCGAGTCACGTCCCCTCTCAGTGCCTCAGTTTACCCAATGGTGGTGTCCAGTGTTTTAAAGCCGGGGTCTGGAAGTTGGAACCCCCAGGTTCCAGTTCCACCTTTGGGGAGGAGTATTGCCTTGTAGTTAGAGCAGAGGGTGTTTTGTAGCTAGCTCTAGGATGGGAGTGTGCTCCCACGGTTGGAGTTGGGTTCTCCTGGGTTCTATTTCTGGCTTGGCTACAAATTTGCTGAGAGACCTTGGCCAGTCACAGCTGTTGTCATTGGGGATGATCCATTTCTCACCTTACTAGCTGAATTCCGAGGGCAATGCAATTCTCCACTCTGCGCTACGGAGAGCTTTAAAATTTCATTCAGTGCTTTTATTTTTCCCCTGGCAGAGCACGGACCCAGCCGTCAAACAGGAGCCACTGCACAGGTGAGGAGAACCCTTTCGGGGCCAGCCAGAGACAGCCTGGAGGTGTGTCAGGGCTTCTTGGCTGCGTTATGCATCGATAAACTCCGCAGTCCCTGGTTACTCACGGAGGATTGGGGAAAAGTTAGATTGGATCAGGGCGGCCGAGAAGCATCAGCCCTGATTGTGCTGCTGTTGCTAGGCCTGAATCCGAGAGCTTGATTTCCCAACGCCAACCCCTGGTGGTGTCTGTGCAAAACGGGTGCACAAAACCGCTCTTCTCGTCTGCTGGGGTTTTCTGCACTGGTGTAAATGATGGAGCGAGGGGCAGAACTGGGCCTTGTCCCCACCAATTTGGTTCAGCGAGAGCAGTGATTTTCAGTCCCAACCAGCCGAGGGGTAGATTAGAACTAGCCACCTAAGGTATATTGGGAAGGGAAAAGGTTCCACCTCCTAGTACCCATCCTCTTGGAGAGTCTCTGGCTGACTTTTGTCCTTGTTGTTTATAGGACAGTAGCACCTAAAGGTCCTCAATGTGCTAGGTGCTGCACATACCTAGAGGGCAGGGGGTTCCAAATTTGTGCTGGCACGACTCCATTTTAATAAAGTCTTTCCTGTTGGGATCCCGGACAATCTGGAGGCTGCCATTTTGAAGAGCAAAATGGCGTCTTCCGTGCAGCGTGACCTCACACCCACTGTACCTGTGAGGTCACACTGCGCGGAGGATGCCATTTTGTAGCACCGCTCCAATAAACTCATCTGTTCTGTGGTGGTTCCAGGTGACCGCCGAGCCACCGGAGCACAGCATCAGCAGCACAACTTTGCAGAGCGAGGGAGGCGGAGACACCGACGGGGATGAAGAGGATCTCGACGCCGAGGAGTGGAGGTGTCGGTACGAAGACGAGCAGACGAAGGTCCTGCAGCTGGAGGAGCAGCTGGTGATGAAGGCGAAGGAGTGTGATGCCCTGGCGGAGGGGTGCAAGGTGATGAAGGAGAGGATTTGGGAGCAGGTGCAGGAGATAAGCCAGCTGTTGCCGGAGAGGGCAGATGAGGGCAGGCGAGTGTTGAGCCGCCGGTACAGCCGGGACACCACGGAAGAGGACTATTACCTGAACCTTTTGGCTGAACAAGTGCAAGAGCTGAAGAAGAGACAGCAAGAGGCAGGGAGAGGAGGAAGCCAGAACGTAGCAGTGAAGGAAGAAAGGATACAGTGGCCGGGGGAGGAGGAAGAAGAGGAGAAGAGACACCATCAGGAGGAGTTGATGCGGCTCCAGGCCGAAGTGGCCACGGCACTGGAGGGGAAGGAGAGCGCGACGAAGAGGGTGGTGGAGATCGAAGGCCATCTGGAGAACATGAGGGCGGTAATCGCCGTCTACGAGGCCAAGAAGCGGGCCCACGGTGAGGCACTGGAGCAGCTGCAGGCTCGTGTCGCTGAGCTCGACGGCGACAACCAACGGCTACGTGGGCTGCTGGGAAAGCAGCAAGGAGAAAGCCAGAAGGCGGGAAGGCAGGAGGTGGATCAGAGAAGGCCCAGAGCCGCTCTCTGTGCTGAGCTAGGCCAGTTCCTGTCATGGATGAGGGAGGCGGCTGCCAGAGCACAGGAGGAGAAGGCCGCGGTCCTCGCTGAAAATGAGGCTCTGAAGAGGGAGGTAGAGGAGGCCCTCGGGGGCAAATTTCACCTCGAGTCGGTGCCATCAGAAGCCATCAGGAAGAGCATGGCCTCTTGGGAGAAGATGGTGATGGGCTTAGAACGTGCTCTGGCCAAGATGGATGAAGCCAACTCCAGCCTCCTGGAGAAAGCCAGGCCTCTTCAGGAAGCCATCTCAATCCCTCAGAGCAAGCAGGAGTCAGGGGTCTTGATAAACGGCATGGTGGCTTCCCAGCTCCAGGAGCTCAGAAATGGCCTGGAGCAGCATGAGGAGGAAAGCAATGTCTTTAGAGATGAGGCTGAGTCTCCACTGAGACAACCTCAATCCCTGGAGGAGCTGGAGAAGGGCAGGATGGAAAAGAACCAACTCCAAGATGGCCCCCATGGGCAACTCAGACCTAGGCTGAGGAATGATTCTGTGGAAACCAAGGGCCAGGCCAGGAGGAGAAGCTCTGACCTAGAGAAAGAGGTGTCGGACCTCAGACAGAACAATGGCAGCCTCATGAACGAGTTGGCCCAGCTGGGCCAGGAGAGGGAGAAGCTGCAGGATGAGCTCCAGCACCTCTGGCAGCACCAGAAGGAGGGGTCTCCCCAAGGAGAGGCGCAGGGCCTGGTGGAGGAGCTGAGGCAGAGAGTGGCCACCTTGTCCCGGGAGCTGTCAGCTGAGAAGGAAGAGACCAAGAAGCTGAGACTAAGGCTAGAGACTCAGAAGAGGGAGATGGTGGTGCTCAGGGACAGCTTCCTCAAGCAGATGATGGGAGAGGCCAACAGCGTGGGAAGCCAGAGCCTCAGCACCTGCATCTTGGAGGAGCTGCACTGGAAACTGGACAACCTGGTGAAGAAGCATAATGAGGCCCTGCAGCTGGTGTCGGAGATAGAAGAGGAGAGCCAGGTGCTCGGGGGCGACCAGGCTCCCGCCGTGCAGTGCGAGGCTATCGACGCCTCCGTGGAGGGCGAGAAAAGCCCTCAAAGCCACAGTGTCCAGGCCCTCGGTCAGGAAGCGTCCGAGACTTTGGAGATCGTTGGCGGAGAGCTGGTGCTTGAACCCTGGCGTTGGGTGAATGAGCTGGAGAGAGATCTGTGGGAGCTGAAGGAGGAGCTAGAGGCAGCTCAGGCCACCCTGGGCGGTGAAAGCCACGACGTGACCAAGCTGAAGCAGATGCTCGACCGACTGCCTGTGAAGGTGGCAGAGTTGTGCTCGGAGGAGGAGGAGACCCTGCGGATGCATGAGAAGGCCTGGAGCTCCCTGGCGCTCCAGACTCAGGCTCTGGAAGAGGAGCTGCGAGCCCTTCAGGAGAAGCATGAGGAGGTGAGGGGGAAGTCCGCCCAGCGAGAGGAGGCCCTGGTCGCAGAGAAACATAAGAACAAGGACCTGCTGGCCAAGATGGCGGAGCAGGAGAAGGAAGCAGGAGAGCTGAGGGGGAAGTTGGAGCAGCTGGAGAGAACCATCCAGAAGCTGAACAAGAAGGTGGAGGAGCTCTCCAGGACCTGCCAGGACAAAGAAGGGAAGGTAAGACCAAAGAGACCTCTGGAGCTGGCTAGAGACCTATTAATGTAGAAGAGCCTGACACAGCACCCATTGAACCAACAGAAAGACTCCCATTGACTTTGATGGTGGCTGAGATCTTCAGCTGGTGTAAATCAGGGTAGTTTCATTGCCTTCAGTGGAGCTACACCGACTTACACCAGCCAGCGATTTGGCCTATAGATTTAAGAGGAAAGGACAGAGGGTGGGGGGGTCTCCACATACTTCTCAGCGGGATCGCCTGCTTCCCTGGCACGACATCCCACAGCGAGTCCCTGGCCTTCCATGTCCAGCTTCCATGGGGTTTGCAGGTGTTGCTCCCAGGGCACAAATCAGCCTTGCGATGCTATTGGTTGAGATTTTCGAAGGGGTGGGTTAGATACCCAACGTGCCTGAATCCCATAGCCGGCTTGGAGGGTCTCACGCGCTGGTCCTTTAAATGTTCTGGTCTGGATGCGATGCTCAGGGTTCGATTGTTAGCTCACACTGGAACATTGTCCCATGACAGGGGGTTTGCACCCTTATTGAAAATACCAAGGGCCTGATTTTCAGTTGCCCATCAGTGTAAAAGACAGTACAACTGAGAATCAGGCCCTGCTGTGTTCTGCAGTATTGGTCCAAAGCACTAGAAGTGGAGAAGGGGGCAATCATGAGCTGGTATGTAGAGATGCCCAGAACAACCCATTTGCAGTGTGCACTCAAGTTTTCATTGATCCTACCAACCCCAGGAACAACCCTGCATTTTTTTGAGTGCCACACATTGGCACCATAGCTAATAACTATTTATCTGCATAGAGCCCTCTGATCACAAGCCTTAGCAATTTGGATCATCACTGTAAATGTTACAGGGTGTTCAGCAGAAACTGGCCTGAGACTCACCAGGTCAGTTTCACGAAGGAGCTCCTGACTCACCACCCTATGGGAACAGCTGTCAGTTGTTCCCGAACCAGGCTGGATTCAGAGCCCATGACTAGTGTCCCTAGCCTCTGTTTGTCAGAGGGTGGGGATGGACAGCAGGAGAGAGCTCACTTGATCATTACCTGTTAGGTTCACTCCCTCTGGGGCACCTGGCATTGACCACTGTCGGTAGACTGGATACTGGGCTGGATGGACCTCTGGTCTGACCCAGTACAGCCGTTCTTATGTTCTTACGTTATCCCAGCTCTAGTTCCCTGAATCACCCATTTAAAAATCAAAGAGGACCAGGAGCACAGTGTCAGGAGCTATAGGTAAAAAGGATTGAGGGTCAGAAACTGGCATCTCCCGTGGAATGGAAAATTCTGTAAAACGTTCAATTTGGAAGCATCAGGTTGTTTTGTTTCAATAACGTCAGAACATTTCATTTCAGTCCGATAAAGATATTTCATTTTGACTATCAGTCTGATTCACGTTGGCTTGACTTTCATATTAGATGAAAATATGATTGGATCAGATTGAATACCTATCGTACCTAAATATAGGATATTCATTTTCAGAATTTCATCTAAGAGAACAGTCTACATGAAATGAATTGACACACGTGTTGAAATGAAATGTCTTTACAGAAACTACACGTTTGTTTTGTTGTGCTAACGTCAAAAGTCAAAATGATTCAGATAGACTTTTTCCCCCGTAAAAAAAGTCAGCGAAATTGACGCGTTCCTGCAAACATTTCAGTTTTGACAAAGCTGCATTTTCCAACAGCAAGGGGTCTCGCTGGAATATTTTTGACCAGATCTACTTGGGGAAGGGGTTAGTTGCAACATCCTAGGGGCCAGTGGGTGTAAATTGGCCTAGCAACTTTGAAGCAGAGGGAAGAAAACTGATTTATGCCAGTGGAGGAGCAGGCTGTATGGAATCCAATCTGCGACGTGTTGATATTCTTTGTCATTGAACTGTAGATTAAAAAGCTGCTGAAGGAGACGGAGAAGCTTTCGGCAGAGATCCTGGCCCTCCGCAGCGAGAGTGCTCGTCTCCAGCTGCAGTTAGAGGTGAGTCGTGTGCTACCCTGCCTCTGTAGGAATGCTCTGAGCGCACGGTGTCTGCTTGCCAGGCCAGGTGATTGTGGGAGTTTTTACAGTGGGAGGTTCCAGTTCACCTAGGCAGTGCAGCATACTAATACCCAGCACAATAGTCATTCAGATTGCAAGTCTCGTCCATCCGCATTGCAGTCAGGGTGCCATTTATAGGTCTGAGAGGAGCGTGATCTAGTGGGTAGATGCTCTGGCCTGGGACTCAGGTGACTTGGCTCTGCCATTGACCTCCTATGTGACCTGGAGCAAGTCCCTCTCTGTGCCTCAGTTTCCCCTCTCACCCTTTGTCTATTTCATTTGTAAAGTGTTGGAGGTCGGGGCTTTTTCTTACCCTGTGCACATGCAGCTTCTGGCATAATGGGTCCCTGATCTCTTCTGGGGTGCTATCCTAATAGAAATACAAACCCCTGCTGGCAGATTGAAACTCACCAGCACTGTCCATTTTTGCTTTCCCAGGTTAAGGAAAAAAATCACCAGGAGATTGTTACTATCTACAGAACCCACCTGCTCAATGCAGCCCAGGTACAAACCTCAGACGGTCTGGGTTGTGTGGCTTCAGGTAGATTTCAATACATTTCTGCTCCTGCTGGTTCCCATAACCATTAGGTGATTCTCCGCAGGAGCTTAAAAGGTTCTCACTGAATTCTGCTGTAACTGGCTTGAGACTCAGAGCACTGAGGTACTGTAGGCTAGAACAGGGGGGACTGGGAGTCAGGATGCCTGAGAGTTCATCTCCGCTCTCAGAGGGGAGTGGTGTCTGGTGGTTAGAGTAGGGGGAGCTGGTAGAGAACTCCTGAGTTCTCATCTCGGCTCTGGGAGGCCATACGGTCTAGTGGGGTGAGTATAGTCCTGGGAGCCACTGGCTCTAAATCCCCATTCTGGGAGGGGAGTGGTTAGTGGTTAGAGCACTGGATTGGGAGTCCTGAGTCCTATTTCTGGCTCTGGACACGCCTCCAGCCATTTGGAGCGACCCGGCCCGCGTGGCGGGTCACAGGGCTCATCAGGAGGTGCCTCGCACAGCCAAGGGGCTAGATTTTCCCAAGCTTATGCCCGGGTGCAGAGTCCCCAGCACTGCACAGCAATGAGTAGGGACGTTGTAGCCCTGCAAGCCACAGATGTCTCTCTGCTGGGGGACCAGGGCTGCCTGAAAGCGGGCAGCGCTGGGCGTGGATGGGGCAGAGCCAGATGCAGATCTGACAGATCCTGGCAGCAGAGGCTCTGCCGGACAGGCCCGTATGGATGGACGCTGGAGCAGAAAGGAAAATTGTTTTCCCCCGGCAGACCTTCCCCCGCAGGGCTGGCGGTGGGGTGGGGAGGGCCAGACCATGGACACCAGTGTGTTACACAGCCAGAGCACAACACGCTGATCGGGGATGGGGTTTCTTCTGGCTCAGGGGTTCATGGATGAAGAAGTTCACTCGATGCTGCTCCGAATCCTGAGGGCGAAGGACGAATGAGCTTTGCCCTCCTCTTCCCGGGAACTAGGATCTGTCTTCTGTGCAAGTGAGTGTGTCTGTCCGTCTGTCTGTCTTTCTCCCCCCCACCCTTTGCTTCAGAGAAGGTGCAGCTCAGCCCGCTCTCATCGAATGTCCCCGTAAGGTCCCCATCACCGTGGCATCTGAGCTTCCGGGTGCTGCTTTCATACAAACCATCCAGCTGAAAGACTTTAAGCCACAGCTGGGATGCTCAGTGATCACTCAGCAGGTCGGGTGCTGGCAAGAGAGCTTCTGGCTGGGAAGCTCAGCCCTTAAAGGCACAGTCCTCAGTACAACAGCAGCACCCACCCCCCTACCTGCCCCAGCCTTGGAGCTGGCAACATTTGTGCAGCTCCAGGCCCTCTCCCCGTCACTGCTTGGGGGAGAGGGCGGTGACTGACGTTTATGGCGAGATACAAATCATTCGCAAATGAGCTCATTCAATCATCTGCGTTATAGGGTCACACATGGAGGTGTGCAAAACTTGGCAGCTCGGTGTCTGTGAATCCCTGATGGGGCAGTACCTTAAGGCCACCCCTCTCCCCAGCGTGGCCCTGCCCTGGGGATGAATCGTGGCCTTGGTCTCACGGAGGCAGTGTTTGTGGGGATCAATCCCAGCCTGGGATTGTGCCATAGATGTAGTGCTGTGAAAGGGCCACTAGATGGCGGGGTGGGGCTGTGCGGCTCAGCGGGGCATCATGGTCTTTGAAGCCCCCCAGTATTTCTCAGGGTCAGGGCCGTATGGGCCCTTTCACAGCTGGAGACCCGGCTTTGAACCGCAGGTGAGGCTGGCTAAGCATGAGCAGGCAGAGCCAGAATGCCATAGATGACCAGGCCTGTAGATAGGAAACAGGTGGAGCGAAGCACGAACTAACTGCTGGCACTGAACTGACCCCTTTGTAGGTGACATGTATATAGACATATGCTACTTCTGCTCCCTTCTGGATGGGCTCAGAACTGCTCACCTGTGTGTCATATAGTCTCTACTGCTAATCACTTGTGGAGATTCTCCTTTAGTTCAAGAGACAGGGGCTTTTGGAGCAGGAAGTTTCCAGGGATCTGAGACAGACAGGAACGGACACGTGCCACGTGATCTCTTCTAGAGCAGGTGCAGTCAGACAGGAAAGGGCCTGCAAGCAGCCTGAAGTATGAAGTGACGCTTCCATTCGGTACAAACCATCCCGTATAAGACAAGGCTGGATCAAAGCCTCGTGTTCTGTTTCTCTCTACTCACCTGGGCTCATCGCGGAGGCATCTCAGGCCCAGCTTCATCCCATGCCAATACTGAGCCCGGCACAGGGAGTGAGCGGGGGAAGCACTGTGCTTCCCTTATCCTGGAGCTACTTCAGGCATCCCTGAGATCTGCCTTAACATAGCGTTGCACCAACTGAGGGGAGTGGCCAAGCCACGCCGCTTCCTAGCCCCACTGCACCCGGGCTCCTACAGGGCCGGTGAACTCAGCCCTCTAAGCTGGTAGGTATTAGCCCAGAGGCTGTATGGCCCCTTTGCACTGGTGTAGCCAGCACAGAAGGGCCACTGCATACAGGTCCCACAGCTGGATGTAGCTACCCCAAGAGGAGGCTGGGGAAGAGGTTTTTCTCCCATTCCATGTGTGGCCCCTGGCTCCTCGCAGGGCCCTGATCAAGGGGCAGCTCTCGACAGGGCGGCTGAGTTCACAGCTGTGACACAGGGCGTGGGCTGAATCTGGGTACGTGCTGAGCCCTGGGTGGTGGGGGCAGGTCCGCGGGTACAGCTTGGTAGAAAGCTGGAAAGGCACAAGCCGAAGGCAGAGGTCTGGTTCCCAGTCACTCTTTTGTTGTGACTGGGGCCGGGACGGAGGGGATGAAGGTGGCTTGAAGTCCTCTTTCCACTGCCCACATTGTGGGGCTGTGCAAGGCTCTGGCTGTCCCCCAGTGTACATTAGAGCAGCCTCAGGGTTGCTCTAACTTACAGGCTGTTTTCCGTGGTCCCTGGGAGACGGAGAAGTAGCACATTGCTTTCCAGCCACACCCCTGATCTGCCATTGATCCCCCATAGCTGCCATCTAAACCCAAGATCCACCAGCTCATAGAGCCCTTATGCCAGCTCCATAGCAGCCAAGGAGGCCCCGCACAGGGTGGATTCTTGGGGCTGTTTTTGCCCTTTCTAAGGTCCCTTTGAGCTGTCCAAAGCAGCACAACGTGTACAAGAGCTGCAGCTCCTTCCTATCTCTTGCTCCGCGGAAGGGTGGCGACTGCAGCGTAGTTTGTTTGGCATGAAATTGATGCTCAGTGTCTCCCCCCTTTAAGCCCCCCAATAAAATCCCCACCATGAACGTGATGCGGGTTGGCCAGGCCGCAGAGACGTTCTGCAGCTGGAACAGACGCTGCAGCTGGCGGGCCGGCCACGCAGTGGGCGTGCGGTTTGGCACATCTGTTCTCGAGTTGAACTTTAAGCGTTTCCATATGAGAAATGTGATTTCCCCAGGGGAAGGGAGGGGCCCCGTCACCCGGGAGCGGCTGAGGCTATCGCTCATCCTCCATCCAGTGGGAGAGGAGCAGTGGGGGTTGCAGCTCAGCGGGCTGCAGATGGGGATGATTTTTATTTTTTTTTTAAAGTGACAGGGTGGCTTGTACGCAGGTGTCGTCTTCTGTGGCTATATTGCTTACCCCATCAGCATGCTCGAGCTCAGAAAGGGCCGGCCTTTGCTTCTCCAGGAAATCCCAGGGCGGCCCAGTCCGGGTGGCTCAGTGGGGGATGCTTACCCCTTTCCCCATCCTGGCCCTAGCGTAGCGCAAGGGGATGACCCGTCAAACCAAAGTAAACGCCTAAGGTAGATGCGGTTAACAGGGTTTAAGTGGGTGCACAGTAGGGGTGTGCACTGATTAATTGACATATCTAAATCAGTCAGGCTCATAGATTTAAAGCAAAAGGGATGGTATGATGGGAGAGCCTAATTTTGGCAATTCATTGATCTTTGACTACTAGCGGTAAATATGCCCAATGGTCTGTGATGGGATGTTAGATGGGGAGGGCTCTGAGTTACTACAGAGAATTCTTTCCTGGGAGCTGGCTGGTGAGTCTTGCCCACATGCTCAGGGTTTAGCTAATCGCCATATTTGGGGTCGGGAAGGAATTTTCCTCCAGGGCAGATTGGCAGAGGCCCTGGGGGGTTTTCACCTTCCTCTGCAGTGTGGGGCACGGGTCACTTGCTGGAGGATTCTCTGCACCTTGAGGTCTTTAAACCACAAGCCGAGGACTTCAGTAGCTCAGACATAGGTCAGGGGGTTGTTCCAGGAGTGGGTGAGATGTGCAGGAGGTCAGACGAGAAGATCATAATGGTCCCTTCTGACCTTAAAGTCTATGAGTCTATAATCTGCCGCACCCTTTCCTGTACAGACAGGGCCTTAGTCTCTCCCAGCACGCAGGCAGGTTTTGCTGCAATTGGTTTTGGCTGCAACTGACCTGGGTCCATGCAGAATGACCTGCCTGCAGAGGTGTGTCATTAAACTGAAATATCCATTTATTCCAAGGGCTGCAACATTTTCCAATGCCGGCTTCACTCCATTTAGGAACATTCCAGGTAACAACCAGGAGACTGGAGGGCCAAGGCCACACCTTTCCAGCAGCGAGGATAGCGCTCGAGGAACCAGCTGACGCATCACTGGGACCACGTCTGCCACCCCACCGAGCCAGAGACCCATCCTCCAAGGATGTCAACGCCAGATGATCACCTCTGCAATAGCTTTGGTGGTTTTTCCCCCTCCCAACCTGCCTCTTCCCGGTCTCCATGTGCTGCTGGCTGAGCACTGGGGCTTTATTTCAAATAGCCCCAGAGATTTGAAATCATTTACCTTTGAAAGATGGGCCGCGGGGCAAGCGTCGCTTGTAACAAACAAGGCGCTGCAGCTGCTAGACGCAGTGACTCGATCAGCCTCTCGCACGCCTGGATACAGGACTAGAACCTAGGCCGTTTTCCGCCACAGTCCCCACCCTCTACCACTTGCGCTAAAGGACAGCTCCCTTCCCTGCTTGTAGAGGTCGTTTCCTTATCTTCTCTGAGGGCACAGCCAGCTGAGAGCAACAGGAAAGCATGCACCGAGTAAACTCTACGTCAGCCTCCCTCTCGCTGCAACTGCAGACTGACGAGGCAGCCAAAGTGTTTGGACTTTGGTAGCACCTAGGAGCCCCCAGCGTGGAGCAGGATCCCAGGGTGCTAGGGGCTGTACAACCACAAAACAAAATGACGGTCAACCAGGGTTCCTTTTCCTGCCTCACCTTTCCACCACGGAGCTGTTTCTGTTCATCGGGTGAGCAAGGTAGTGGGGTTTGCCCTTCAGACCAGGTGGCTGCAGGAGCGAATCAGGCTGAGTTGGCCATCGGATACATTGCAGCAGTGCTGAACTCTCCAATTCAGAGGTGGGAGCAACTGAGACGTCCATCCTCGTTCTTTGCTTCCTGCTGGATCAGGACACAGTCTGATCCTGCTCCCATTGGAGTGAGTGGCCAAAATCCAATTGATTTCCAAGGCACGGGATCAGGCCTCTAAAAAGTAGACAGCTCCTTGGTGCGCCTCTCTTACATCAGAGGCTCTGGCTGGTTGGCTTTGCCCTTGCCTCGGTCCTGAGTCTGTTTGGCTGTGGAAAGAAAATGACCTGCTTCCAGATGTTTATTCTGGAACCAGGCTTTGGTGCAAGGCCAGATCCTTGTGGCTATCTGAGCAGTGCTGGGAGGAGCGGAGCACCGGGGGGAATGAAAGCGCTGAGATCAGCAAACAGAGGGAAGGGGTTTCCACTGAGCTAGGAGCTGAGATACTCTTGTGGGCCTAGAATTTTGTCACATGGTCTCAGCCTTGCCACCTGAAAAAGACACTAGCATAGGCAGTGTTGTCTAGTGGGTAGGGGACGCGACAGAAGACCTGGGTTCTAGTCTTGACCCTACTGCGTAGCCTTGGGCAAATCCATGTTGCTGCTCCGTGCCTCAGTTTCCCTTCCCAGACTTTGTCTATTTAGATTGTAAATTCTTGGGGCGGGGATTGTTTCTTAAGGTGTGTTTGTAGCGTGGCCGCCCTCCTCCGGATTGGGGCCCCAAGGTGCTGCTGTCATAGAAGTAACGAATGATGTGTCTTTTGTCACTCAGAAACCCATTAAATTGGAAGTTTGGAAACTCTTATTTTCTTCTCTTCTTCTGATGCTGGTTGTTTGTTTCCCCTGCGCTGCTGGGCTTCCATTCCACTTATCGTCAATTTCTCTGCCAGGGTTTGGGGAGAAGAGAAATGATCTGGGGGGCCTGACCAGTGCTGAGAGCGGAGGGCAGCTCCCACTACCCTGCCTGGCTTGGAGAAGCCCCACACCCACCCAACCTCCCCACAACTCCCCTCTCTGGCTTCCAGAAGCTGCATCCCTCTCCCAGATCGCCCTCCCCTCCTTGGCTTGGGAGGGCAGCACCGTCCCCTCACCCCCCTGCCTTTTCCCCTGCTTTGGCAACAGCTCCTCCTCTTTATTGCACTGCTGTGACCAGATCGATTTCAATTACAGCAGGGCCAGGGGGCCAGCGTAGACCAGGCTGCGCGGTATTACCATTGGAATTGCCACTGGAAGGCACCCAGACCGTTCATGGTCGCCCCCACCCCCTTGTGCAGTCATTTCCGTCGCCACACTAGGCCGAAAAGGGGACCGCGGGCAGCCAGCGAGAACCCTCTCGCGCTGGCTGAGGTGGTGAGGGCTTGGCAAGATAGGTCTTTGCCATCTCCCATGCTATTGACTGCCTGACTTTTGCATTGCAAGGGGGTCCCAGACACTCACCCCCTCCCAGACGTGCTCTCACCCCCTTAAACCACACCACATTAGCAGGAAATGGCCGGGGGAGTGGTGTGTGAAGGGGGAGGCATGTTGTGCAATAGCTTTGAAGTGTTAGGCACGCCCATGATCATGCCACAACCTCCCCGGTGCTGCTCATCTTCCTTCAGCTTTAATGCTTTGCGCTGGATCTACTTCCGTACCAGAAGAGATGCAAGAAGCTACTATTCTGCCTACCCAGGTGCCCTCCTTAATCTGATTGCCTCATGATCGCTGGTAGCTTTTTATCCTCACGCCACCCCCTTGTGACATAAGGGGAGTTTTATCCCCATTTTAGTACAGGAAAGGGCACTGAACAGATCAAGCAACTTGCTCAGGGTCACACAAGGAGTCGGTGGCAGAGCCACGAACTCAGCCCAGGTCTCCTGAATCCACATTCTGTACTGTATCCACTAGATCGTCCTTCTTACCAAACACAATCAATTGCATATATTCATAAGCTCCTTCCACAGCAGTCATAGAATCATAGGACTGGAAGGGATCGTGAGAGGTCATCTAGTCCAGTTCCCTGCACTCGTGGCAGGACTAAGTATTATCTAGACCATCCCTGACCAGTGTTTGTTTAACCTGTTCTTAAAAATCTCCAGTGACAGAGATTCTACAACCTCCCTAAGCAATTTATTCCAGTGCTTAACCACCCTGACAGTTAGGAAATTTTTCCTAATGGCCAACCTAAACTGCTCTTGCTGCAATTTAAGCCCATTGCTTCTTGTCCTGTCCTCAGAGGCTAAGGAGAACAATTCTTCTCCTCCCTCCTTGTAACAACCTTTTATGTATTTCAAAACTGTTATCATGTCCCCTCAGTCTTCTCTTCTCCACACTAAACAAACCCAATTTTTTCAATCTTCCCTCATAGCTCATGTTTTCTAGATCTTTAATCATTTTTGTTGCTCTTCTCTGGACTCTCTCCAATTTGCCCACATCCTTCCTGCAATGTGGTGCCCAGAATTGGACACAATAGTCCAGTTGAGGCCTAATCAGAGCAGAGTAGAGCAGAAGAATGACTTCTCGTGTCTTGCTTACAACACTCCTGTTAATACATCCCAGAATTCAGTGTTGCCAGCACCAAGCAAAAGTTATGATCACCCCCCCTCCCCAAAATCACGAGATTGGCTTCAAAACCATGAGATTAAAAAAAAAAATTAGTGGTGCTTTGTAGTCACCTTCTGGATTTTGTGCCTCTGGGGTTCACACTTTCAAGATCATCTCTGCAGCTGTGAGGGCTCAGAGCTTGCTTTAAGAAAAATATTCTCTCCTAATCACTTCCCTCCAGGAGTTGGGGCTTTAAGTAAAACACCAAATATTGTGAGACTTTGTGATCATATCATGAGAGCTAACGGCCCTGCAACTACCCAACTCACTGCTCATCAGAAAATAGTCCTGGTGTTCGAGCCAACTCACATGGCCAACGGTCATGGGCATTTGCTGACCAGGAAGGAAGTTGGCTTGCTTTGCACAACCTTCCTGAGCATGAGTTTCTTTAACAGTACCCAAGACTCTGTGTGTGCGTGTGCGTGTGTGCGCGCGCAGGGAATGGAGTAGTTTTATTCTGTTCACCTGCTCTCTTCTTTTAGCAGAAACAGCTCAAATTCAAGATGAGAAGCAGTATGTTCTGCTGGAACTGGCACTGGGCTGGGAATCAGGAGACCTCGGATATAGTCTTGGCTATCACTGCTTTGCTAAGTGACCTAGGGCAAGTCACTTCCCCTCTCCATTTCCATCCTGGCTATTTAGACAAGGGCATGGACTAGCTCTTACTCCATGTATTGAAAACTCTCCTTTGCCAGGATGCAGACACAAAACTTGGCGACAGTTAGGCAGCTGACATGCAGAGACCTTTGTTGCCCATGCTGTCCCATACTGTCTCATTGTTTCCTTTCCTGTCTGTCTCCACCTGTTGTCTTGTGTCTTATACTTAGATTCGAAGGTCTTTGGGGCAGGGGCCATCTTTCTGTTCAGTGTCTGTATGTCACCGAGTGCCACAGGGGTCCGGGAGCATCACTGGAGTTCTGAAGCTCTGTGGCAATAGAAAGGATAAATAATCATGTATGTACAGCGCAGAGCACCGTGGGGGGTGTCTGATTTTGTGGGAGACCTGTAATGTGGAGTCGTGGGGAAGGCAGAGCTGCCAGAACACACGGACACACGAGAGCCCTGCAACCTGACCCAAACACGACTACAGGCATCGGGGTCAGGTCAGGAAATTGAGGTGATTCTCTCGGGCTCAGCTCTCCTCCTCCCACCCAGTGGGTCGGCCCCACCCTGCTGCTGTGTGCGCTGCGATATGAGTCACTCGCTCTGCAGCACGCACAGTGCAGCCAGGGGCTGGATGGCAGGACTGGGGCACACGCCACTGGGTGAATGCAACCGCCGCGATGCCAACCCCATGGACTGGAGGAGACATGTCCAATGTAAGCCCGAAGGAGGTGGCAGCACTGACTCAGGTTCAGGGGGATGAGTCAAGTCAGAAAACAACTTGAGCTGCTTGGGTCAGATGGACTTGGGTCCGATTCGGGTCTGGTTCGGGCTTAAAAATTAGGCCCTAGCAGACTCCTAGAATGCTCAGTGAACGTCTGGACCTGTGATATGTACATACGTTTGGCCTGCAGAATAACCACAAATGTCACATGCCTGATGTTATATGATACAATTGGCTACTATAATAATATTAATGATAGCACTTTGCACTTCCATGCCGGGGCAAACATTCATTAATTCTCTTAGCCCCCAGAGAGCTAGACAATATCCTCATTTCATGGATGGGTAAACTGAGGCATAAGAATGAGTTGGTGGCAGATCTGGGCATAGAAGCCAGGCATTCTGAGGCCCAGCCCCCCTGCTTTATTAATTGGTCACTCCCATTCTCCGCCTGTGGTGTGCAGTTTAGTTTCCAAAAGGCCTGAAACGCTTTGGTATCATTAGAGTCTTTGGGATTAATAGAGGGGTATCTGGGGGAAATGTACTATACAAGAGTCTGACTAGATGGGCTAATGGGCCTTTCTGGCCTTAAAGACCCGGTGATTCCATCTGGCTTTAGAATCTGTGAATTCAGGAAAGACAAATCCATCCTGACAGGTTGGAGCTGGGAAGCGTGGAAATGTCTGTTCAAAGTGGGGGTGGGGGCAGGAGGGGGAGAAAGAAGGTCGGGGTGGAGGGACAGTCCAGGGTGGGGCATAGGTGCTGGAAGTAGGGGGGCTGCTGCACCCCCTGGCTTGAAGTGGTTCCATCATATACGGGGTTTACAGTTTGATGAAATACCTCTCAGCACCCCCACTATCCAAATTGGGTGGGGTAGGGCTGGGACGGGAGGGATTGTGGGGAACTGAAGGACCGAATTAGCCCAGGCGAACCCCACACGCCGAGCATCTTGGGGGTCACCCATCACTGACACGAGGCATTGGAGTGAAAGAGCCCAGTTCTCCACTGCCCTACACCTTGCCGTAGGCATCTGAGGCAGCACTGAGCGGGCGTGAAATGCCACCGGCTCCCAGTGGGGAGCAGATCACACAGCACATGGACCAAGGCACGATGGGACCAGGTCAACAGAGCCGCGTGGCTGAATTGGGGGGGACCAGCAGCAGGGATCCCACGGTGGGAAGGCAGGCGTGGATCTCTGCCCTGTTTTTGCAGCTGCTTTGCGGGAGCTGAGCTCCAGGGGGCAGCAAGGGAGGGTTGGTTATTTATTTAATCATCTGTATTATCCTGAGTTCCTGGAGTTTGCAGCTAAAGAAAGAGTCAGGCAGGCTGGGGTTTGGGAGGAAAGGGTTAGTTGTGGGCTTTCCCTGGCTGGATCCCTTTTCTGCTTGCAGACCCCTGCCCCCCTCCCCCCCAAAAAACACCCTGAAATCAAACACCCTGCCCCCCCCCCCCAAACCAAACCGAACAATAGTAACAGCAAAGCATGGGGCCTGCGGAATCTGCTGCCAGCTGCACCCGGGTTAACCACTCCTGACCTGACCCAGAGGAAGGCCTGGGCCAAAGTGAACTTGGTGAGTAAGGAGACCCTGGTGGGGGGGTTCTGGGCCTCCAATCCGCCCTCCTCCTCCTGCCACTTTGCCAAGAGGAGGGGGGAATCCAGCTGGCCCCAAAGTGGGTTTCCTGCTGCAAGAGAAACTTTGCTACTTCCAGTGTCTAGATCCCACTTCACTCCCCACAAGCCTTCCCTGCTGCCCCCTAAACCGCCCCTGGGCCCCAGCTCTCCCACGTTAACTCCCCGCTGCCCCCTAAACCGCCCCAGGGCCCAGCTCTCCCACGTTAACTCCCCGCTGCCCCCAAACCGCCCCAGGGCCCAGCTCTCCCACGTTAACTCCCCGCTGCCCCCCAAACCGCCCCGGGGCCCAGCTCTCCCACGTTAACTCCCCGCTGCCCCCCAAACCGCCCAGGGCCCAGCTCTCCCACGTTAACTCCCCGCTGCCCCCAAACCGCCCCGGGACCCCCAGCTCTCCCACGTTAACTCCCCGCTGCCCCCTAAACCGCCCAGGGCCCAGCTCTCCCACGTTAACTCCCCGCTGCCCCCTAAACCGCCCAGGGCCCAGCTCTCCCACGTTAACTCCCTGCTGCCCCCAAACCGCCCCGGGCCCAGCTCTCCCACGTTAACTCCCCGCTGCCCCCCAAACCGCCCTGGGGCCCAGCTCTCCCACGTTAACTGCCCGCTGCCCCCCAAACCGCCCTGGGGCCCAGCTCTCCCACATTAACTCCCCGCTGCCCCCCAAACCGCCCCGGGCCCAGCTCTCCCACGTTAACTCCCCGCTGCCCCCCAAACCGCCCTTGGGCCCCAGCTCTCCCACGTTAACTCCCCGCTGCCCCCCAAACCGCCCCGGGGCCCCCAGCTCTCCCACGTTAACTCCCCTCTGTCCCCCCCAAACCGCCCCGGGGCCCAGCTCTCCCACGTTAACTCCCCTCTGTCCCCCTAAACCGCCCCGGGGCCCAGCTCTCCCACGTTAACTCCCCGCTGCCCCCTAAACCGCCCAGGGGCCCCAGCTCTCCCACGTTAACTCTCCGCTGCCCCCCAAACCACCCCGGGGCCCAGCTCTCCCATGTTAACTCCCCTCTGTCCCCCCAAACCGCCCCGGGGCCCAGCTCTCCCATGTTAACTCCCCTCTGTCCCCCCAAACCGCCCCGGGGCCCAGCTCTCCCACGTTAACTCCCTGCTGCCCCCCAAACTGCCCCGGGCCCCAGCTCTCCCACGTTAACTCCCCGCTGCCCCCCAAACCGCCCGGGGCCCCAGCTCTCCCACGTTAACTCCCCGCTGCCCCCAAACCGCCCCGGGCCCCAGCTCTCCCACGTTAACTCCCTGCTGCCCCCAAACCGCCCCGGGGCCCAGCTCTCCCACGTTAAGTCCCCGCTGCCCCCCAAACTGCCCCAGGGCCCCAGCTCTCCCACGTTAACTCCCCGCTGCCCCCCCCAAACTGCCCCGGGGCCCCCAGCTCTCCCATGTTAACTCCCCGCTGCCCCCAAACCCCCCCGGGGCCCAGCTCTCCCACGTTAACTCCCCGCTGCCCCCCAAACCGCCCCGGGGCCCAGCTCTCCCACGTTAACTCCCCGCTGCCCCCCAAACCGCCCTTGGGCCCCAGCTCTCCCACGTTAACTCCCCGCTGCCCCCCAAACCGCCCCGGGGCCCAGCTCTCCCACGTTAACTCCCCGCTGCCCCCCAAACCGCCCCGGGGCCCAGCTCTCCCACGTTAACTCCCCGCTGCCCCCCCAAACCGCCCCGGGGCCCAGCTCTCCCACGTTAACTCCCCGCTGCCCCCCAAACCGCCCTGGGGCCCCAGCTCTCCCACGTTAACTCTCCGCTGCCCCCCAAACCGCCCCGGGGCCCAGCTCTCCCACGTTAACTCCCCGCTGCCCCCCAAACCGCCCCGGGGCCCAGCTCTCCCACGTTAACTCCCCTCTGTCCCCCCAAACCGCCCCGGGCCCAGCTCTCCCACGTTAACTCCCCGCTGCCCCCCCAAACCGCCCTTGGGCCCCAGGTCTCCCATACCCTCTCCCTGCACCCTCACACCCTTCTTGATTGGAATGGGGAGGGGCTGCTTTGACCAATAAAAAGCGACAAAGAGTCCTGTGGCACCTTATAGACTAACAGGAGTATTGGAGCATAAGCTTTCGTGGGGTGAATACCCACTGCATCAGATGCAGACGTGCGAAAAAATATTAATAGTAATTCCCATACTAATGAGCAATTGTAGCAACTAAGATTGCTATTAATAATCACAGCGACAGGTAGTCCTATAAATATTGCGTGGTAATGTTGGTAAGTAATTATCTAGTAAAATTCAGGGCTAATGCTGATAGTAACTAATACCCTTATTAATACTCAGGCCTAGTGCCTTTAGCAGCCAATTATAGTAGCTAATCCTCAGGGCCGATAACTAATACTGCCATTAATACTCAGGGCCAGTGTTGTTAGCAACTAGCTATTATTCAGGGCTGATAGCAACTGTTACTTCTGTCAGTTCTCAGGACTAGTGCAAATAGCAATCAATACTCAGGGCTGCTGCTGCTTTTAGCTACTAATACTTATGGCTGATAACAACTAATTCTCCTATTAATACTCAGGACTGGTGGTAATAGCAACCAATACTCAGGGCTGATAGCAACTTACTGCTGTTAATGCTCAGGGCTCCTGGGAATAGCAACCACTGCTGAGTGCCCATAGTAACTCCTAGTGGGTTTTGCACAACCCCAGCGGTGGTATTAATGCTACTCGGTGCTGCAGTAGCAGGACTCCTGGTGGCCGGCACTGCGTGCTGGTGGTAATTAACGCTGCGGTGTGGTGATCAGCCGGGGAGCATGAGCCGGGCAGCCTGGCTGCGAGCTCCCGGTCCCTGGGGTGGGTGTGTGTCTGCGGCTGAGAGCCGGGTGCGGAGTTTCGCCCCGCTCCCTCCCGCGCGGGGTCTCTGCGGCTCCGGGCCGGGGGCGGAGTTGTCGCCGCTCCCTTGGCCGCTCTCCCCGCTCGGCTCGGCTACGATGTCTCAAGATGGCGGAGGCGGCGGAGCTGAAGGTAACTAGCCCCCCGCCTCTCCCCCCCCCGGCCGGAGCGACGGGGGACTCCGGGGGCAGCAGCTGAAGGGAGACCGAGGGGCTGCGGGGTGGGGGGGCACCGAGGGACGAGGGTGGATCTGGGGCTGCGGGGGGGCCGGGGTGGAGGGGGCTGCGGGGTGGGGGGCACCGAGGGGTGGGGGGGATCTGGGGCTGAGGGGGGCACCGAGGGGTGGGGGGGATCTGGGGCTGCGAGGTGGGGGGCACCGAGGGGTGGGGGGATCTGGGGCTGCGGGGGGGCCAGGGTGGAGGGGATCTGGGGCTGCGGGGTGGGGGGCACCGAGGGATGGGGGGGGATCTGGGGCTGCGGGGTGGAGGGGGCACCGAGGGGTGGGGGGGGATCTGGGGCTGCGGAGGGGGCGGGGTGGAGGGGGCAGGGGCTGCGAGGTGGGGGGCACCGAGGGGTGGGGGGGTATCTGGGGCTGCGGGGTGGAGGGGGCTGCGGGGAGGGGGGCACCGAGGGGTGGGGGGGGATCTGGGGCTGCGGAGGGGGCGGGGTGGAGGGGGCTGGGGCTGCGAGGTGGGGGGCACCGAGGGGTGGGGGGGATCTGGGGCTGCGGGGGGGCCGGGGTGGAGGGGATCTGGGAGAGGGGGCTGGGGCTGGGTTCTGCGCGGGGGGGGCAGGAGCAGAGGGAAGCTGGCAGGGGCCCGTGGCACTGGGGGCTGTAGGGGGATTCTGGGGGGTGGGGGAGTAGGGGTGGAGGGATCTGGGGGGGGGGGATACTGAGGGGAGGCTGGGAGGGGCCGGTCGCACAGGGGGGTGCTGTGGGGGCGGGGGGCACCGAGGGGCGGGAGTGTAGGGAGAGGGATCTGGGGTTGCAGAGGATGAGAGGGGGCTGGGAGGGGCCGGTGGCACGGGGGTGCTGTGGGGGAGTAGGGGAGGGGCCTGGGGTTGTGGGGGGATGAACTGGGGGAGCCTGGAGGGGCCCATGGCACTGGGGGCTGCAGGGGGGGGCTGCGGGGGTGGGGGGCACCGAGGGTGGGGGGCACCGAGGACGGGGGAGGGATAGAGGAGTAGGGGGAGGGGTCTGGGGGCACTGAGAGGTGGGGACCAGGGGGGGTGGAGTGGGGGGCACCGAGGGGCGGGAGTGTAGGGCGAGGGATCTGGGGTTGCGGAGGAGCAGAGAGAGGATGCGAGGAGGTTGGAGCTGCTGGGGGATACTGGAGGGGCCGGTGGCACAGGGGGTTCCACGGGGGTGCTGTGGGGATGGGGGAGCCGAGGAGGGGGCTGGGGTTGTGGGGGTTGAAATGGGGGAGGCTGGGAGGGGCCCATGGCACTGGGGGCTGCAGGGGGCACTGAGGCAGGGGAGCTGGGGGCTCTGCAGTGTTGGGGGAGGGGGCTGGCAATGTTGGGGGGCACCAGGGGATGAGGGAGGGGTTTGAGGCCTGGGGGAGCAGAGGGATCTGGGGTGGAGGATGGGAGGGGACTGGGGCTGCAGGGGGGCTGTGAGTGGGGCAAAGTGGGGGAGTAGAGGGAGGATGAGTGAAGTCTGGTGGCTGCTGGGAGGGATCGGTGGCACTGGAGGCTGGAGGGGGGCACTGAGGTGCGGGAGCAGGGGGCTCTGCGGGAGCAGGGGGAGTAGGGGGTGGGCAAGAGGGCTAGGGGTGCAGGAAATCCCTGGGTGGGTTTGTAATGGGGGTGGAGTGAGAGGGGTTTGAGGAGGAGCCTGAGGTGTGGGAGCAGGGAAGCCCTGGAAGGTGGGATGGGTTCAGGGGAGCCCTGGTGTGGGCAGGACAAGGGGTTCTTAGGAGGAGCCATAGGATTCTGGGGGAGGCTGTCGTGGGAATCCATGGAGGGGAGTTTTCAAGAGAGTACCAAGAGGGCGACCTGGGTCCTGAGTGGGACAGGACAGGGAGCAGGCAGAGGGTCTGTGGGGGTCATGGAGGAAGGCACGGGGTCATGATGGAGATACAGAAGCTTGGAGGAAGGGGCACAGGGTTTGGGGGTTCATGTGTGTGGGAGCAGGGATGTGGCTATTGAAGAAAGCAAAGGAGCTTGGGTATTTGGGGGGGAGCACAGGACCCTGGGGGGTTCAATTGTGGGGTGTGGCGGTGAAGGAGGGAGAAGAACAGGAGGCCTGGGGGGAAGTGCAAGAAGGAGGCGGAGAGCTAAGGGGCCGGGGAATTCAGCCCTGACGGGGTGCAGAGAAGAGTGTGGGGTCAGAGAGCCCAGGGAACACCAAGGAACAAAGAGGGGCCCAGCTGGGTCAGAAGCAATGCGGAGTGGAGGGGCAGAGTTGCCGTGGGGGGAAGGGGCATGGCTCCAGGATGTCCCTTGCCCAGAGCCATGGAGGCGTGGGAAGAGGGGGGCACGGAGTTGGAGGTGGCTTTGTTTGTAGACCAGTAGTTCTGCACCAGCACTCACCGCTGGAGGGGGTTTCGTCTCCCTCCACTCTCTTTTCTCTTTCTTGTTTTTAGGAGTCAGACTGTAACCACCTTTGCCCACCAGACTGTGGAATATGAAATTGCCCCTGGTAACTAATTCCAAAGCTGATTTGTGTCCTCATTGGCGTGTAATATTTTTCCCCACAGGCTAGAATGCAGCTCTTAGCTGGCTAAAGTGGCCTCAGAGTCCTTCCCCCACCCCTGTGTTGGGAATAGCAAGAATTAGGAACTGGCACCTTTTTGGCAGCCACAACGGGGATATAATTCTCTGGAGCTCGTGTTCCTCTGTAACCTTTCCAGTAGTGACCCATCCTGTTCTGATATTCATGTAGGGCCTGATCCTGCTGCCGGGAGCAAAACTCCCTATGACTTTAATATGAGCAGGACTGGGTTCCTATCTCAGTAAGCACCAAAGTGTTAAAATGTTCATGGAAAAACTGGACCCAAGAATTGTAATCAGAAAGAGTTGCAATTTTGCAGAATTCCTATTGGGAAGAAGCAGTGACTTTTTTTTGTAAAGTTTACCAAAGTTCCATGACCGTAATAAGCTAGACAATAGTCCCACATCTGCAGACTTGGAGAAATGGCATGTCTTAACATAGGTTTTGATCCTGCATCGATTTATACACATGCTTAACTTTATGCATGTGAGCAGTGGGACTCAGTGGGCCTCCTCGTGTGTGAAGTTAAGCACATGCATAAGTTTGCAGGAGTGGGGTCATAGTTAGCACACTGTTAAAGAGCATATACAGAGGGTGAGGTCGGATAGATACAGCGGGGGGTGGAATTTCTCTGACATCTTCCACTATACTCTCTCTCTGCAAATAAATCTCTGCGGAGAAATCATATTGTAAGAGTAGATGTAGCTTAGCACATGGGTTTACATTCTCTGAGGCTTGGTCCACCTCTGAGATTCTCTTATGGGCTCCCAGGCTTCAGACTTTCCCGTGCAGCCTGGCATTATTCATGGCTCTCTGCAGTTTATTTTTAAATCTGTGCTCTCTTCTGGCAACTGAATTCCCTTGTCCATCTCCCTTACCCCCCTTCTGGCTTCCTAGCTAGGGGTTAGTCTAAGATTTTTACCATCTGTCTTTCATTGTAAAGAAAGAGGAGCCAGCTGAAAGCAAAGTGATTGCTCCCTATGTCTGGAGTGGGCTTGGACACCTTCTGTTATTTAAATGATCAGGGATGACTCCTCTGGAAAGAGAAATGTTGTACACTGTTCAACAATTGTCCGTTCAGGCTATTCAGCGTGGACTCAAGTGTGATGTGGCTCATTCACTAAATAGGCCTTTGGGTGCCCTCTGGGAGCTCTTGATTGTGATCACTTGTGGCAATGAGAGAGTCTTTCCGCTGCCGTGCTGCATTGCGTGAGCAGTAATCGGAGACGCTTCAGGTGTCGATAAGAGTCCACAGTAGCGGTGACACAGCCATCTACGAGTACAGGTGTATTTTAAAAAGAAATGTGGTGCTGGTGAACCAAGCTCCACTAATCTCCCAGGAAATTAATGGGCTTAGTTCTCAGGACTTGGAGGGGAGCCGCTTCCAGTGGTGATGGGTGCTGTTTGGTCTCCGTGAAATAGGCAGCCTTTGCGGGTCTCTGAGATTGTCACGAAGGACGGCTGTCTTTGCAAGATGGGTTTATAATGCACCTATATCCGTAACACAATCTTTTGAGCGTTAAAAGGTATTTAAAAGAGACACTGTCAAAGTTTACAGTCTCCAAATTAAAATCTTCCTGATAAATATCTATAGTGCAGTTTTCCTATTTCTGAAAAGCGTTCTCAGTGCTCAAAAAAAAAAAAAAAAAAAAAAAGGGTTACGGTAATACTAAAAATTATTCTTCTCTCGAATAACCAGCCAAGAAAGGTGATAGATAAATTCCCTGCAATGTACTATGTGTGTTTTTTTTTTCACTTGAGACCCTAACTTGAGACCCTCCTCCTGCCCTGAGAAGTGAAACAGCTGGCATGCTGCTCTCTAGAGATGGTTGCATTTTCGGTGGTGGATAGTGGTCCTCGTATATATGGCTTGTAAACGGCTTTGGGATCTTTTGGCATGTAAGATGCAATAGAGCCTACTAAACTCAACTCTGCATGCTTGCTCGCTCTTGTCAGTCTGTGCGATATTGAAATAGACAAGAAGCCTGGTCTGGGAATTCCCAGGAAAAAGAAATATGGGATAGGTCCAATTTTTACCTCTTAAAATAGGGGTGTGGAGAGCAGTAGAAATGTTGCCACATAAGAGAGCATTTTATTACCTCTAATTTTCTTCATGCGTGAAGCATCGGGAACAAGAAAATTTAGAAACCGTTGGCCCTTAGAAGCAAAGTGTACTGCCTGCAGCATTGTTGGGTTTTTTTCAAATGAATACATTGGATTGGGCTCTGCAAATCAACCCAAGTACACAATATTCTTGATTTGTATACCAAAAGAGAGAGCGAGAGACACACGGGTATGTTTGTTTTTTATTGGGAGGAATGCGAGCTTTCTCGCTTTTGCAGAGTAACAGAATCCTAGCCTTTTCCTTCTGCCCCCTAGTGTCCCACGGCAGTCAGATGATAAAGCACAGAGGAAAAGGCGTGTCTGTGAAATTGAAAGGCCATGCGGACTTAAACCCTTCAATAAACTGTAGCTAATTTGAGAACAATTCTACTATTGTTGAATCTGTTTCATTTGGTTGCCTGAAGGCAACTGGCTACTTGGTGGTGGTGAAACACTGTATTCTCTTTCTTCTTTAAAATGGAGAATGTTTAAGGTGATTAGGTTTCAGGTTTAACCCTGTGGAACAGATAAATGTCCAGTATCCAAACATTCTGGAAGGTGTCAGCATCTTAAAGGTAAATATACCTTTTAGTTTAATCATTGGCACGTCTTCTGAGACTGCTAACAAAGTAGTAATGTTCTTTTTATAATGTAGACATGCATCAGCTATGACTGGGCCAGAGATCCACTAACTTATTTTAATCGGCCAGCCATCAGATTTGGTGATTTACTGATTTGGAGATGAAAGGCTATTTGTTCTTCATCCCTTATTACAACAGTATGTGTGTTAATAAACAAAGCATTATAAATATAAATGGGTTTGATTCTTGACTGGTTCTGGTTTCTAACTTTTTACTTGTGTGACCGGAAGGATTTTTTTACATAACCAACAGCCTCCCACAGCATCCGGTGCCATCCCATGAGTGTTTTTCTTTATGCTCTTGTGAGTAGCCAAGTAATCCCGAAAGTCCTATTTTGCATCAGAGAGGAACAATGGTCTTGTGGCGAAACCAGTGGACTGAGATTGAAGATTTGGGTTCAGTTCTGGCTCCACCCCTGTCTTTCTTTGTGACCCTGGGCAGGTCGCTGTGCCTCCATTCCCTCTCTGCAGAATGGGAATAATACTTTCTCCTATTCTGTATGTCATGTCTATTTAGACGGTAAGTCTGTATGGCACAGACTGTCTCTTATTATGTATCTGTGCAGTGTCCAGCACAAAGGGGCCATGATCTGGGATGGGTCATTTAGGTGCTACTGCAGTATACATAAATGATACACATTGCCCAGGCACATTTATAGTTGGTGCACACACAAACTTCGAGCCTGGCTGCATAGTGGGTGCAGCAAGGAGTAGCCGTGCATAAGAGAGTTCAGAAAATGGAAGGTTTTAATGTGTTGGGTTTTTTTTTAAGTGCAAAAAATAATTAGTGTAGGTAAAGCAAATAATCCTTTGCGCTAGTGCCCATCATAGATTTCTGCCTGCTTTACACAGGTGGGTAAAGAAAACTCTGTTTGACAGGTGGAGAAGCTGAGAGCATAGCTGCACTGCACGTGAAAGCGTGGTGGTAGCACGGGTAGGCACACCTGTACTAGCTAGCATGGGAAGTCAGCGTAGATGTGGTGGCATGGGCTACCAACCTGAGTACAGACCCGCTGGGGAGCCTGAGAACACCTTCTGGTTGCTAGCTCATGCTGAAGCCCGTGCTGCCACCAGGTGTAATTTCCAGCTCAGGGAGACGTACACGTGCTAGGTTTGTTTGAGCTTGTGTGCTAAAAATAGCCATGTAGCCGTGGCGGCATGGGCAGCAGCTTGGGCGAGCCCTCGGATTACACACCTACAGTCTCAGAAACTAACCTGCTGGTTTTAGCACCCTAGTTCGTGTGTGTGCATCTACCCGAGCTGGAAACTGCCTCCAGCTGCAGTGCAGACGTACCTGTAGTACAATCATACCTTTACTGGCAGTGCCGACATAACCCGAGGCACAGAATAGCCCAAGGCCACAGCAAGTTAATAGCGGGCGAGGGCTAGATCCCACCTGTCCTGTGGGCAGACTCTCCCATGGAAACAGCATGACCAGTAACTTCTTGTGGTGAAATACCTTGGCGCAGCTGAACAAAGGTATGCAGGAGGAAGGTATCTCCAGACTGGGGTCACACAGGGCCTTAACGCCCATAGTGAACTGGGAGCCATTCTGAATGATCGATTTGGGAAAAAATAGGGGCAGTTGTCTCGTATGAGGTTTCTGCTTTTGTGCAACCCCTTTTTTTCATGGGAAATGACCCGTATTTTTTGTTAAATCTCTTGAGCTCAAAAATACAGTAGCTCCCACTTGTTTGGGTGGAATAGCAAGCGTGACTTCTTAAAGAGGCTGAGGACAAGGCAATCCAAAAGTATATTTGTGCATTAATTTGACACGCAGTTTCATTTATGGCAGTACCTCAAACGTATGAATGTGGTGCCGTACGTCTTGTTAGTGTTAAGTGCCTTTAATGATGATGCCACCCTGCTGCTCTGTGGAGCTCTTGCTGAGATGTGGGCTGAATCTCCTGGCTCCATTTGTGAGAATTATTGGTGACATATGTAGTGAAGAGAAAATTAGCAAGCTGCTTTTAGATACCCTTTAATAGGACAATTATTTAATTCCAGCCTTGGTGTGGCGTTGGTACTTGAGGCATGCTTTTTCTTAGACTATTTCTTTTCGTTATGTTAACTCCAAACTTCTGACTAATCAATCATCTGTTAAATCTGTTCCAGATTTGGTACCCCGTATGCCAACCTAAAGGAATACTGGGCAGTATAATGCAGGCCCGTAGTTTCCGTATTGGAAGCAAAGTGGGGAGTTGCAGAATTTAAAAACAGTTAATAACCTAGTTCTTTAGTTTATGGGCCAGAGTCTCATTTACAACAAGGCTCTTTTATACCACGCTGGTAATGTAAAAGAGTCTTCAAGTGAGAATCATTTCACCTGCTTTAAGAGAGGTGTAAAGAGGCCTTTGTGTAAATGAGAATCTGGCCCAAAGGGTTCTTGTTGTTTAGCCATCCTTTGGCATGGCAGAAACCCCCCCCCCCCAACAACAACATTGTGCTAGTGCAAAAATGAAATTGCCTAGAAACTGGAAGTGGAACTGACCCATTTAGTTCCAAAGTCCAAGCTGAGAAAAATGCAAAGAGGTAAAAGTAAATTAGATGTTTACGGCTCGTTCACCTGTACGTAGATAATCGCGCAGGTAATGGGATTTGTAATTTGACAGTGTCTCTTTTAAGGTCTCTGCCACTTTCATCTAGTGAATTTGTAGCTTGTGTTTGGACTGTGTATTTGGAATTAGCAATGTTAACGTTGTTTTCTGTTTTCTTGCAGCACATGGTTATGAGCTTTAGGGTATCAGAACTGCAGGTTCTCTTGGGTTTTGCTGGCAGAAACAAGAGTGGAAGGAAGCACGAGTTGCTCACAAAGGCATTACAGCTGCTCAAATCTGGCTGCAGCCCGGCTGTTCAGATGAAAATTAAGGAGCTGTACCGGCGAAGGTTCCCGAGGAAGATCTTAACCCCTTCAGACTTATCCATGCTCCATATTCAGACAGGGCAACTGCCCTCCGCCACTGCACTGACGCAGGGCAGCACGGTGTGTCATTTGCCCTATGATAACAGTTCGGCAGCTTCTGCAGTGCCAACGGCTATGTTGCCTCCGGTGCCTATGCTGGGACCCAAACATGAGACAGATGTTCAGCACTTATCCCCGCCCATTCATCCGGTCCATCCAGATGTCAAAATGAAGAGGCTGCCCTTCTACGACGTTTACGATGAGCTGATTAAACCCACCACATTAGGTATGTTGAATAAATTAGCTTTGCTTCTCTTTTCTGCAGGACACTATTACTCAAAGCTTACTGGCTTGACAGCCCTTGAAACTGAAAGCTTCCGGTTATTCACAGATTGGGCATCGCATGGGCAGTGAGGGCTAGTTTCCCAGACTGCTTTGCAAGTGCACATTAGCCTTGATTTGGAAGGACATCATCTGTGGGTGAGGGTGGGAGTCAATCCTGGGCGTCTCTGCTGAGATTGGCTATGATATGTTTTGTGGTAGAGACACCTGTGAACGAATAACCTTAGATAGTTCTTGTCCAACCAAAAAAATCACCATCTTGGCATTTCTGTATGGTGCATAGTCCAATAGGGTCTTGATCCCTGACTCAGTCCTTAGGTAATACTGCAATTGAAATAACCACTGGACTGAGATCTCATTTTTAATAGGATACTGAAGAGGTTTGGTTGCTCCTGTGGTTTTCTGGATTCAGACTAAGGATTTAGTGAAAAGCCTGATATCTTCTTACTAATCCCTTCAGCCAACCAGTCTCCTGCATCTCTTAAGTGGATAATGACCAGTATGTGCCTTTTTTTTTTTTTTTTTTTAAATTTGGCCATCTGTATCAATAGAGCCAGTTTGTGAACTTTGTTGGGAACAGACTGAGTTCTTCATTAAAAATCACCCTCTTTTAGAATTACTATACTGCCTGTGAGTGATTTATGATATTTCAGCATTCGGACTACGAAGCCGAGAGAAGGAATAGCTGCTTAGTATGGGATGGGTTCTCAGAACAATATCTCGAGTGCCAGGTGTGTTAACTGCAAAACTGATAAAGGAAAATAAAAATTGAACAGTCTCTTGGGTAGCGCCTTTAGAATTCCATGGCACCTTCAGGCCTAGTTCTGCGTCACTAGACTTCAAACTTGTTGGCTGGTTCTTGATTTTTTTTTCTCCCTTGTTAGGATGATGGTTAACTCAATGAAAGTTAAGAGAAATGAATTGAAAATCATCAATAAAACCCCAATAAATGAAAAAAATATTATTTTTATTATGAAAGTGCTTAGAAGTCCCAACTGGGATCAGGGCCCCGTTGTGTTACAACAGTGGACAAACATGACGTAAGAGACAGGCTCTTCCAGGCAGGAACTTACTGTCTAAATAGACGAGACGGACAAAGGACAGGAGGGAAAGTGAAGGCATGGAGATTCTAAAGGTGAATAGAAACGGAGGAATAGGGGAAGAGATTCCTTTACGCTACGTGGAACTCGGAGGCCCATTCCATGTATGCTTTGCTGTCCATTGGCTGGCACGTTGGCAGCACCCCTTGGATAAGTGCCGCATATCTGACATGGTACCACTTGATTAATCATGTGCTTTGGTGCCTCACAGTGGCCCGCTTGAGCTGGGGGGGGAAAGTAAGAATTCAACCCGTACGAATCAGCTGGAACAGTCTCTCTTTGCCAATGGTGGGGTGACCACAGTCAGGGTAATTCTGTGGCAGTCTAACTTCAAAGACCTTGTGAGCCCTCCTTATAAGTGTAAGGGTGCCAGTTAAAACAACAGTTGGGGGATGGCGCCCAGCTTTTCCGTACAAACCCCTTTGACCCTGGGATGTCTGTTCCTGGCCCTGCCTCTGAGTAGCTGGGAGACATTAGATAAGTTGCATATTTGTCTCCCGAAGTGCTAGCCATTTTCCATGCATAAAAAAAGATACGTTATCTGTTGGAAAGAACTCGCGCTTTCCCCATCTGTAAACTGGGGGGAGGGGTGGCTGTGTCTCTTCGCTCATATCCGTGAAGTGCTTTAGGATGCTCGATCTAATGCTTACTGAAGTCAGTGGAAAGAGATCCCCACTGACTTCATGGGGTGTGGATCAGGCCCAGGAAGAGCAGAGTCTTATTGCCTGTTTTGAAGCTGGAAGTTGTGTGACCTGTCCTGTTAACTAAGGTCATGTGTTGACGGCACAGCTTCTCTGCAGACTGGCCTGACCCGGCCTACGCCGTTGGAGTGATTGTAGTTGGGATTCAGGTGTGGGTTTTTCCCCCACATAAATGTGGTAGTGTTTGCTGCAGGGGGGAGAGGTACGTCTGGCTTCATTATTCCTGCTCTTGGCACAGCAAGATCTCAGCAACTTGATGCTTGTTTTTTTTAAAGTGTATTTTCTTGACTTTGGCTGCATTATCCCTCCCAGGCAACCTGTGGTTTCCTTAAATGGGATGCTCATGTTGCAAAAGAACTCGTTATTGCTCTGTGCCAAAATCCTCTGCCCCCTCCCCCCGGATAAGCCTTCTTACTCAAATATTGATACTTGAATTCAAAATAAACTTTCTGTATGACTGAGGGGCGGGGGGCGACTCACACTCCTTGCCCCCCTTCCGTTCCTTCCCAGGGGCTCCCTGTGTGAACCCTCCCATCCCCCTCTATTTCAGGGATTCACTGCAACCCCCACCCTCATGCCAGGAGCTCTGTGCGAGTCCCGTTTCCCCCTCTGCCACATGGCGGAGTTCACAATTTGTCCCTCCAGGCCAGGGGTTCTGTGTGCCCCCCCCCCCATGCCAGAGTCTCCCATTCTCCTCCAGGTCTCCCTCCCCCATACCTTTGTCTCCCATTCTCCCCGCCCTGCATGCTGGGGCGCTGTGCTCCCTCATTCCTTCCTTCCCCTCCATGGCAGGGGCTCTGTGTCTCTCTCCCATTCCCCCTCTGCCACATGCTGGGAGATCTGTGTGCCCCCCTCCCCACGTTACTGTCCCCCGCCCCATGCCAGGAGCTGTGTGTACCCTCCCCATTCCCTCCTCTGCCAAATGTCCCCTTGCCCCTCTCCTCCCATACGAGGGTCCCACGTTCTCCACCTCCATTAGGGCTTGTGCTCCCTTTCCCTTATGCCGGGTGCTCTGTGTGGCTTCCCTTTCCCTTCCACCAATCTGATTTCATTTTCTTTCTGTCTGGGAGGAAAGTCATTCAGGGTGTCAGCGTTTTAAAAATGTTTTGGGATCACGGGCTGGGCTGAGATGGGAGTCGGGGAGACATGCACAAGCAAATGGCTTCCATCAACCAGTTTTTTTGATCTGTAGACAATTAGGGAGGCCTCTGAGCTGCTGAGTGTGATAGCCAGATGCAAGGGGCTCAGTATCCCCCCCCTCCCATTTCCCTCTTTCTGATTTCCTATTCTCCCCAAAATCAATAGAGTTCTGCCCTGTGATACCTAAACATTTCAATCAATTCCAAAATTCTGGGAATATGGCATTGAAAAGTTATCACGTTACCGGCAGAGAATTGCCATCAAGTTGAATGTAAGACCTCAATTTGCTTGGCCATTTCTGAAACATGTGTGGTGCCATACAGGTGTGTTCTCTGCTCCAGTGAGTTGATGTGACTTATTTCTAGAGTATCATGAAACTTCCTGATGCTTTAAACAAATAAACCCTGCGCCAAGGAGCGTACAGTAAAAAACAAATCCGTTTTCTGAATTCTGGTATCTAGCAAACATGACCGCCACCCTGAAAATTAGCTGCTGCTTTCTTCTAAACTAAAAATGTTTGCAAAGTTTTGTGTATTTTTATGTAGGGGACTTACTTCCTGCTTTAAGTGGAAACCTCAGTGCAACTTCAGCTATGTAGCTTGTCGGGCACTTTCATAATAAGGTCAGGAAAGGAAGAGTTGTGATAAAAAGAGAGGAGTGATTGAAGAAGTAGTTTTTCAGGAGAGATTTGAAAGAGGGAAGATGGTGGATGAAGTCCCTGAGAGCATCTTGGATGTAGGGGACAGCATGATAGAAGGCACAAAACAGGAGGAATAAGGCAAGAGGATTGAAAGAATGTAGGAAGGGACAGCTTTGTGATTAAGGCATAGGACTAAAGAATCTGGAGAGGTGTGTTCTGCTCCAGGACAAGTCACTTTGCCTCTCTTTGCATGCTGGAGATAATATTGACCAGGGCTTACATTCAGCCAGAGCTGTCTGGAGCAGAGCTTGAGTAAATATTTTCAACCCCCCCTGTAGTTTTTATAGCATGTTGGGGGCTCTGGAAAATACTCTAAGAAATTAAGCCCTGATATTGACCTACCCTTCAGGGGTATTGTGAAGATGAATTCATTCTTGTTTGTGCTCAGATACTAAGGTGATGAATGCTCTAGTAACACCTGTAAATAATGAATTGATGAGACCAGAGACATAGGTGGGGTGAAACTAGTAAGAAAGGCAGTGAGAAGGGTTTTAGCAATGGGGCCATGAGGAAGAGGTGGATTTTGGTGATATTGACAGAGGAGGAAGAAAGGAGATTCAGTGAGGGTCTGGAGAAAGGCCTTAAAGATGACACCGGGATTGTCAGAAAGGCTAGCGAGGTTCCGAGCTGGGACAGAGGAAGGAGTCCGAATGCAGCTCTGGCCAGGACAATGGATGCTCAGGCAGTCAGCATTCCTGCCCTGAAGACCTGAGTCTGTTGTATGGCATGGCAGTAAAAAGGCATGGAGATTTTGTTGATGAGATCGGAATAGAAGCCACAGAATCAAGTCAGAAGGACTCCTACTTCGTTCAGTCCTCTTTCCGTGTGCGGAGGTTGCCACCGAGGGTGCCGCTTGTGACTCTTTTGTGATAACAAATGTCTGCAAATTGTGTGGCCCAGTGGGCCTGGAAAGCTGCTATTGCGTAACAAAGTTTGAGCACCTCTGTGTTCTGGGATGGCTCCGAACTGAGCAATTGTATTGGATAGAAAAGGAGTGATAGGGAGACAGACAGTGGTGAAATTCATGGACCTTGGCCTAGGTCCTGCTATCACCAAGGTAGCGGTTTTGCCATTGACTTCAGCTGGAGCAGGAGCAGAGCCTTGATCTTGCTCCAGGACTGAGGAGTGGAAGGCTAGGACAGAAAGTGTTAAGACAAGGTCAGAAACCTCTCCAAAGAGCTCGCGTTTGTGCTGCCAGGGCAGTTAGCCTGTTTTTGGAGGCTGGCACAAGTTCTGGCAGGTCATCTGCAGAGGAAAGTTTCTGTGTTTCAGACCTTGCATTCTTCACATTCTTCAACTTCAGGAAATTGGAGAAGCAAGCTCCTAGCCCTATTGTGGAATCCTCTCTAGCAGAATTTAGAGTGGGATTAACTGTGTTCTTGGGGAGGCAGGGATGAGGGGGGTGTTGTGCCTAGGAACGTGGTCAGAGTCCTTTTTTGGTGCATGTTGCAGTACGTACTAACATCTGCCACAATTCAGTACGGCAGATTTGCCATAACTATCTTGAATTTATGTAATGCCGCTCCTCCTAAATGTGATACCAGTGCTCTTTACAAATCTGTCTGATACCCTGGCCCAGTGAAACCACCTCTTGGTGGGAATAAACAAGCAGCCCAGCTTCCCAACACAAGCAAAGCAGTGCATGGTAGATGTATGTGGGGTTGATTTGTCCTGATCCAGAGGGATGCTGTCCATCTGGGATCACTCCAGTGGGAATTGTGGGATAAACCCAGAGCGAATGCAGCAGAGTGCTTTGTGTTTGAAATGCCTACAAGATCTGCTGTCTTGTAGGTTACCTGAGCTTACGTTCTGCTCCTGGTTATTTTAGAAGCACCAAGTTTGCATTACTGGTGGTCTGCTACATTGAAGGCAACTCTTTTTTTTAAAGGCAAATTCCTCAGTAGGGTAGATTAAATGAAAATACCTGCACTAGATCAGAAGTGATATCTCCCCTTGAAGTCAAAAGAGTTTAATGCTCAGGAGGACTATGCTTATCCATAAAATTTGCCTCCGTGTCGGTAACTGCTGCTTAAAGTACTTGATTCACCCCCTACGTATGTTTCTCCTTGTGTTTTGTATTTTAGGTAAGTGCACAGCTGTTTTTGTATTTTAGATTTATTTAGGACCTTGTCTGTGCCTTTATGCCTGGGGAAGATAAGGAAAAGATCTATTTCTTATTAGGGGAGTGTGCTCCTACTATAATTACATAATGACTATCATTTCCAGGGTAGTTAATGACCTCTGGGATTGCCTAGCCGTGTCTTGGCCCATAGACTCCTCCAACCTGATCTCTAACTCCCAGGAAGTGCCGTGCACCTTGATCATTACTGCTTAGTCAGGAAGTTATGTATTGAAGATATTAGATCAGGGAATTGGGAGGCGAGGTCTCATGGATTCTATTTTCAGCGCTGCCACTGACTGACTGACTCTGGGTAAGCTGCTTTGCCTCCCTGTGCCTCAGTTTCCTCTTCTGTAAAATGCTGGTGACAGTACTGTGCTACCTTGCATGGGCGATGTTCTTTGAGAGCCCCTGACTGGAAGGCATGTTAGAAGTGCACTGAAGTAAGAATCATTGGTGAGGTGTGAACTACAATCCTTGTTTGTGCACAACTACCATTGAAGTCCACGGGAGTTATGACTAAGGACAGCTCTGTATTTATACTGCACGCGATGTGTTCTTACGTAATCGGAGATCAGTTTGTGTGGAAAGGGAGGGAGATTGGTTTTTTTAAGAACGCCTTGCTGACGACCAACCATCCTTCCAGGAGCAGAGAGATCTCAGCCTTGGGTTCAAGATAATCTTTACCACCTCCTTCTTTTGTTCTCCTACAGCATCTACGAACAGCCAGCGGTTTGAAGAGGCGCACTTCACCTTTGCGCTAACACCTCAGCAAGTTCAACAGATTCTCACCTCTCGGTAAGCAAATGGCTGGCGGTTCAGGATCTGTCTGCCCAATGCGCGTTGCATGTGGCTTTTGTGCAGGCTTTTCACTTGGCCTCCAATAGTACTGCCAGGTCAGTGGGGAGGAAAAATTTGGCAAGAGGTTTGGTGGCTGAGACTAACAAAGACGAGGAGGTCAGATGACATGGGAAAGGGAGCTTGTGCCCCGGAGCACGTTCACTGCAATAACTGGGAATAAAATCCTGGGCCAGATCCTCAGCTGGTGTAAATTGCGTCGCTGCCTTGACCTCAGTGGTGCTGTCCCACTTACAGAAGCTGAAGAGCTGACTCCAAGTCTGTATAATGGGATTGACTTTGTGTACCTAGCAGAGTTAATGTAGCAACCGGATCAAAATACGTAAAACTGGCCTCAGGATCATGTTTGCATTGCTGGTACTCTAGCTGGCCTGCTTTCTCCCTTTTAGCACATGAAACAGCTCTGCACTAGCAGGGGAATGGATTGGATGATCGAATAAGTCTCTTCTGATTTATTTACTTCCTCTTCTTTCTCCACCGTGTCTCTGTTCTCTCTCTTTCAGTCAGCAGTATTTTGCTGTACGCCCCTGTTTGGGGATTTGGCTGCTAGCGAGAACAGTGACCAAAAGCAGAAAGTAGCATGGGCACTTGTTTTATTAGTACTAAAAGATATAGTATTATATCATGGTTAATGAGATGTTTATAATGATGTAACTATCATTGTGCCTAATAAGCAATGCCAGCCATTTAAGAGATGTTTTCTGTTGCAGAGATATCTTACCAGGTGCCAAATGTGACTACACTGTACAGGTACAATTAAGGTAAGAGGTAGAACATTTGTATGTCGTCATGATCTGAAAAGTGAATGATCAAATCCCTTTTCTTTGAGCTGCTGTTTTGGCTGTAACATCATAATTTTGGGGAATCAGGCCGTAGCATTCAGTTATTTGGATTTGCATATCTAAAAGCGTGGAGAATTCTGAAACTTTAGGTGCTGTATTGAGACGAAGATCTTTAGATCAGCGTGGCTCATCCTGAGAAGAGGCAGCCAGGGTCAGACACTAAACCAGGCAGAGTCATCGTGAGAATCCAGGAGACTGAGTGCATGTTCTCTCTGCTTTTCCTCCTTAATGTTCCACGCTGCAGCCGACTGGCAAAATCGTCATGGACTGCCATGGGAGTTCTGCCTGATGGCGATCCAATCCTGCTCTTTTAACCAGCTTTTAAGTTTCTATAGACCTGATCGGCTCCTTTTTTCTTCTTTCCTTTTTTAAACACTTTTTAAAAGGTTTTTTCTTTCTACAGCATCATTATTAAAAGTGCAGCAGGAAGCAAAACACGTAGCTTACTTTAAAACTTGCAATATTCTGTTCACAACTCCTCCATACTGTTTCTAAACTATCTTGCATTTTTGTAAAGTGCCTGTTATTTTAAATATCCCAAAGAGCTTCACAAACGATACTTTGGAAATTGCGGCAGCCGGCTGTGGGGTGTTGACCCTGCAGTAACAAGCTAGTGAGCTACGTCCCTCTGATTAGAGGCTTTCTAACCTCCTTTTTCCTGCGCTGTTTGCTCCATTCTTGTACATGAACAGCACTGTGACACATACTGGCCTCTTGCTCTCTGACATGAGTTAGGGAGAAAGATTCTTATAAATTTCATCTGTGTGACTGAGACAAGCATTGTATATTGGTGGGTAGAAATCTCACCTGTACTTAACCCACTAGAGCTGGATTATAATTTATTTATTTATTTATTTTGGCCTACCAGTCTCAACCAGCACCCCTCTTCATATTTGTTAGGGGTACAATATCTTCCATTAGTGTCGAGAAAGAAGCCTTTGTACAACCTCTGTGGTGTTTGAACGCTTCTCTTCTGCCACAGAGAGAACTATTGCCTTTAGCTGGCAAACTTTAATGTTGGAGTTAGCAATGAGAATATTATCATAGGAGCCCCATCTGGGCCCAACTTTCTCAGACATGCCTCACCTTGAAAACGTCCCATGCCTCAGTACAAGAGAGAGAAGTCTAACCCCCATTTTATCCTTCTCTTTGCCTGGGCTGCAGAGACTGCAGTGGGATAGGTTAGAAAACAACAGGCACAGATTCTGACGTGGTAGTGGCAAGGATCTGCATCGGTGGGACACGCCAGGGCTTGTCCTAACAAAAAGCAGACCAGTGTCGTATTTGACTCAAGACTGTGTGGCAAGTCTCTGGTTTCAGTGTGGGGTGTGGTCTCTCTTTGGCAGCGCAGCCTAATTTGAAACAAAATAAAATGCATGATCATCTGATTCAATGGGATTAGAATTTGAACGTGATCCCATTCTGGGTTTCTCTTGCTGACATCTTTACGCCTGTTGAAGGCAATTGTAAGATATTAAGTGGTGGTGGATGAGCATTGAAAAAATATAAGGACTGGCCTATGCTGGGAATTTACATCCTCATAGCTATGTCTCTTGGGGGTTTGAAAAATACACGCCCCTGAGAGCAGGGGGTTGGACTAGATGACGACCTGAGGTCCCGTCCAACCCTGATATTCTATGATTATGCCGATGTAACCTCCAGTGTAGACATTGCTAGGTCGATGGAAGAATTCTTCATCAGCCTAGCTACCTCCTCTCCGGAAGGTGGATTACCCACACTGATAGGAGAACCCCTCTCATTGGCATAGGTAGCATCTACACTGCAGCACTACAGTGACGCAATTGCAGTGGTTTAAGTGTAGACACACCCTAAGTAATAACTAATCTCTCCTCCTGCTGCAAGATTTACATTCAGATAAAGGTAATTCCATTTCAGTTTCTCAGATGGTTGTAAATTATTTTTAAATGACTTTAAATTCTGTTTCAGAGTAGCAGCTGTGTTAGTCTGTCTCAGCAAAGCTTATGCTCAAATAAATTTGTTAGTCTCTAAGGTGCCACAAGTACTCCTGTCCTTTTTTTAAAATTCTGTAGCTCCTTTCACCCGGAAGCGCGGGGTAATTTATAGATACTGCACCACTGAAGAGCGCTCCTCTCTGGGATGGAGGGCAGCAGCCATATGGCACCAAGCATGCTTCATAACAGCTGGTTGTGTGGGAATTTTAACTGTGAGAACAAGGCAAATTCAACTTTCGCTCTTACTAAAGTAGCAGACAGGGCATCTGTTTTTAAGGCCTCATCCAAAATATCCCACCCACATGGGAAACTGAATGGAGCTCCATTCAATCTGCCGTGGAAGGCTGACAGGCTTAAGACAACATGCCTTGCCTTTGAACTTGTGGTTCTGGGGAGTTTTGTTTTTTCAGACCAGATCACTGATTGTCCCCGCCTGGAACATGCATGGTGCACATTAATAATTGGTTTTAGTTGCTGTCATCTATGGAACTTGCATTTGGAACCAATAGATTTTCTGTGTGGAGTGTGTAGAATATATTTGTTGTATGTGTGACATTTTTGTGTACTCACATACAGACATTGATATGCTTGGCTTGAAAAATGTTCTCTAAAGAAAAGTTTTCGCTGCCATTTTGTGTGAATATCACCACTCATATGCCAGTTTCTCTCTCCCGCTTCTTAGGTTTTGCCTGTGTGAAACCAGCTGTCCCCAAGAAGATTATTTCCCTCCTAATTTATTTGTCAAGGTCAATGGAAAGCTCTGCCCTCTGCCTGTGAGTAAACCTTGTTCCTTGCTTATATGGGAGAGGCGGGGCCAAATTCTGCCATCAATTTTGCAACCACAACTCCCGCTATGCTTTGTGGGAGTTAGGCATATATATCAGAGATTCAAAGTTGGCTCTAAGAACCGAATGGTGCCATTAGGATGTCATACTGATCTTGTTACATGCTTGTGAACTGGTTTAGAAGGAATAACTTACCCAAACTTTTGCCTATTCCTCTCATTGAACACTAAGCTACTTGGTTATAACTTGTACTGTGAAGGCAGAAGTGCCAGAATAGCATAAGAGAAGCTGATCCTGCAGTAATTCAACCTGGGCCAAAATGAGAATTAAAAAATTCTCACTTGAGAACCTGTACTGCGTATGAGATTTACTGGCCGAGTTCAATAGATCCAAGTGGGGATGATGAGCACTGAGGTCAGGATTTTCAGAGGGGGAGGGTGGTTCGTTGTTTAAGCTCCCATCTTTAGATGCCTTGAATGGGTCTGATTTTCAGAAAGCCCAGAACCACTCGCTTTCTGAAAATCAGGCTCCATTAAGGAGTTTCAGGTTTGTCCCATAAACCTTTGGATGTTCCTCTGAACCGAGCCTTTCTGAGGTTAGTCTGTCACCACCCTAATATCCCAGTTTGTTGACCTCCATTAATATTATGGCTTGGAAGTGGCCTCTTCATAATTAAGGTCGAGTCCTTATAAAGCTTGGAAAACTCCTTTGGCCTGGAAGTTGCCAGATTTCCCCCCGCTGCAGTGCTGAAGGTCCAGTGTTCAAAGCCCTCTTGATGATGCAGAATAAGGGAATTCCAGTAACGGAATTTGGTTTTATTTTTTCCTCTTTTAAAAAAAAAAACACCAAAAATCCCCAAAGCTAGGAAAGTACGTACAAAAAGCTCCGTTAAAAGAAGATTATTTCGGTTTCAAAACCAAGCATTTGAAAGGAATGAAATGCTGCCTTTACAGTCACCTGTGAAACCTCAGTTATGTCCTCTGTGTGATTGTATTATGATAGTTATTGCTTATTGACTTACTCCACCGGACCCGTACCTCATTCAGCGTACAGAATAGACACACAGTTGTGGCAGAATTAAGGTGATGAGGGCAACCATAACTCTGGCGTTTTCTAACCTTTGAGTGCTTGACTTTGTAACTAAATGACATTCTTTTAATGAAGCGTTTTGAATGTAACAGAGAATAGAAGGTCTCTGACCTGAATAGCGTAGAATCTGAACAAGGCATCATACTCTCATTCACATAAAGGGTCCGTAGCAGCTTTGATGTCCTTCATGACTAAGCTGGAATGGGAAGCAGTGAATGTTCACTAATTTGTATTCTATTGTGGTCCATTTTCTCAAACCGTGCTGGAGGTTTTACTTGTGTCTCTGTAGGGCTGTGCTCCCAAGCCCAAGAATGTCCTGGTGGTGAGAGAGACACATGGGAAGAGCAACTCTTAAGGCTTTTTACAGTTAACAAATGGTTACTGGGACAAGTAACCCAGGTATCTTCCTGAGGCAGACACTGACAGGGAAACATTGCTCCAGTCTTTTTGAAGACCCTGTCTTAGTGATTCCTGTTCTGTCGTGTACTCTTAAATCTTATAGCACAGGTATAACGTGTGTAGTCTGAATTGCACCTTCAGCTTCCTATGCCGAGACAAGAAACACCTCTTATTTGTCCAAAATAAAGAACCTTGCAGAAAGCCTGCAAGAAAGCTGCAGCCAGAACTGTTTGCTTAAAAGAAAACACTTTGTGCACGTCAGCATTGGAGGAGGGCTTGGAGTTGGTTGTGAAATTAAAACGGATCATAGACTATGAAACTGGCTCCAATTCCATGTTGTATTAGCTGCGGTTAAAATTCCATTGTGTTGCCTCCGGGGTTCTGATTGTTCAGCTGTTGCACTGGTAGGGAGGGGGACCTCAGGATAAAGCCAGCTATAAAAGAGGGTTTGCAGTGCGTCGTACAGGGCATTTACCCTATAAGGAAACTTGGTTGATCTCAAATAGCTTCCTTGCCTTTGCAGGGCTATCTGCCGCCCACTAAAAATGGTGTGGAGCCAAAGCGACCGAGCCGTCCCATCAACATTACTCCTTTGGTGCGGCTTTCGGCAACTGTTCCCAATACGATCATCGTGAATTGGTCCTCCGAGTTCGGCAGGGTACGTGACGTGAAGCACAGCAGGTGCTAAGCCTTTGTAAGCCAAAGGGCAACTAGAACCGGTCGCCTCCTAGGTCTTCATAATTGTCATTGTGCTGCACACCGTAGCAACTCAGAACTGCATGGTGCCTGCAGGGAGAGAAGGCTGGACCTCCTGCTCTGAAAGCATGGACTCCTACTACTTGAGCTAAGAGAGAATCTCCATTAGCTATTAACAGCAGAAGGCTTGTGGCACACAGATCAGCCATTCTGATTACATCCAATAGAGGGTAGTAGTGTGGCACTATGATAAATGTGGGAATTTTGGTAGTATATGTATTATCCCTGTGTATGCCTCAGTTTCCTTCTGGTCCTTGCATTGCTGTACACCGAGTGTAAAGGGAGGGGATGAGGTGTCTGACTCATGCAGCAGCCTGGCTGGAGACCAGTGTCATTGACAAACTGAATAAAGTACACATGTGAACAAAGGATCCTTAGAGACAATGCAAACCCCAATGGCCAGGACAGTCGCATCTCGTAACCAACAGCCAAGAAGAAGGAGATTTCCCTCTGCCTCTCCGCAGGGAAGCAGAGCAAAGGTCCCAAGCAGGGGAACAAAGTGGAAAGGTCTCAGGTGGCTGGGGTAAGAGCAGAGATAGGGTTCTGACCTGGGACTTCACTAGAAGGTTCAGCTAGGTTGATCTAATTTTTAAGTGTCGACCAGGCCTGAGAGAGTGAGTCAGGATGGATTCTACAGGAGCTTGGCTGGGTGAAGTCCTGGCATTGGCCAGTCTGAACTTTTGCTTCTCTGCTAACCTCAGGAGTTTCCGATTCTGTAGGCCAGGTGACTAATAAACTGTTATCTTGTTTTGAAAAGGCTCCCTGGTGTCACTGCAATAACTTCCTGAGAGCATGGCACCGTAAGGGGCCGCGCAAGTCTCCCACAGGAGTCTGGCTTGGCTGGGCTGGCTGCAGGGAGCCCCAGAGAGAGACAGGGAGTGCTGGCACCCAAAGGCCCAGTTTTGGAGTCATGGAAGCCACAGGCCTGCCCCTGTAGAATTGTGGATCCTTGGGGGCTGGCACACTAAAGGAGTCACACACAAGAGACTGGTTACAGGCTGGGGCACAGGCCAGACGCTCGATCCATGACAGCGGGTGGGAGAAGGGCAGATTCTGGATGCCATTGAGAGTATTTTGCAATAAGTGACGTGCAGCAGTAAAAACGAGGTTAGTCAAAGAAAACAGCAGAAAATCGCGTATAACCACCTCCCTAGGAAGAACATCACAGAGCTGTGCAGGGGGAGAGGTGAGCATTGGGAAGTTAAACAAGGCCCAGCTGATTGCAGGGCTGGGCAGGATGAGGAGGCCAGGAGCAGAGGTCCAGGCCTAGGCAGAATTCTGAGGGAGTCTGAGGATGGCAGAGGCAGTAGCCACAGCTTCTGCAGCAGCAGTGGACATCTGCAGGGCTCAGTTCCCCAGCTCTGGAGTTGGAGTGGCAGAGCTGGATGCAAAAAGGAACCGAGGCTGGAGTTTGAGGTCCCTGCAGGGGGCATAGGTGCTAAATTATTGGTCTCATTCCAGGGAGTGGGGGGAGATGTCTACCTCCCCACCTTTGTGAAGGTTTGTGAGTTGAACCAAATTCCCCCTGCAGACTGGCTGCGTAGTGTCACTCCCTTACGGGGTTCCCAAACCACTGAGGCACATAGCCAAGTGGACTGGGCTGACGCTGGGAACTATGAACCATTCAAGAGAGCCTTATTGCATATGTTTGACTTAACACCTGAGGCCTACGAGAAAAGGTTTTGGGGTGTGCAAAAGAACAAGGGGGTGATGTACATGGAGGTTGGCACCTTGCTAGGCAATTGTTCCCACAGTGGGGTAAAGGGGCCAGTGTCCCCACTCTGGAATCTTTGTAGGAGGAGTTCAGCGTAGTAGTGTGACGTGTCCCCTGGAGCTTGTGTGTGGTTAGCGGATTGAACACCTAGAATTCACGTCGTGCAGGCGAGTTGGCAGATCAAGTTGTAGGCAGTAGGCCCAGCTGCCAAAGGGGAGTGGCCAAAAGCGTGGGTCCTCTTGTGGAGGCTCCCCAAAAGTTGAATTTGGATAACTCCAAAGGGGCTGGGGGGAGGGACAGCTGATCCCAGTAGACCCCTGCCGAGGGACCCCAAAGACCTGAGGTGCAACTCCTGGAAAGGAGCCAGGCCTCGCCCTGCAGGGCTAGTGTGGGAGGGCCTGTACAGACATTAAGGAAGGTGTTATGCAGGTACAAAGTGTCACTAGTAGTTGTTAAAAATCCCTTTTTACAGAACTGTACAGTCACTCCAGGCTTTGCAAACAGAGAGGAGCCCTCTTCCCTAGCAGTTTGCTTTGCAGGCTAGAAGGCCTAACCTCAGTCTTTCTGTCCCTAGAACTACTCTCTGTCAGTTTACCTGGTGAAACAGCTGACTTCAGTCACACTGCTACAGAAGCTAAGAGCCAAGGGCATTCGGAACCCAGACCACTCCCGGGCCCTGAGTGAGTAGCTGCTGCTTTACGGTTTTTAACCGTTTGTTACACGATCTCTAGCTGAATAGATCTGAGTCCACAGCCAACAGGGCAAGCCCAAATTCCCATACGCCCTCTTGCAAACACACATACGCCTAAGATTACACATGCAACCAGTCCCATTTTTATGAAAAGCGTGAACTGCCCTCGAAAACAAAGATACCTGAGTTGAGGGAAGGGGGTTATACTGCGTGGCTGCTGGTAACATCATGGGACGAGCTCCACGTAAAAATTCACAAGGCTGCCCTCCTCCTTTCAAGCTCTCCTTAAAACCCCTCTGTGCTGCGATGTCTGTCCAACACTTAACAATGACTAGGCAGCTGGTGGTTGTGCTTGCTGCTTAGTGCACTGATCGTAAGCTGGCTCACCGGTAGCCTGTTCCCTTTGTCTGTCGTTTCCACCGGTTGTTTCCTGTTAAAGGTAGGTTGTAAGATCTTTTTTGTTATATGCTCAAGGGAGCCCTGATTGGGGCCTCTAGGATCTAATATAATAGAAATAATGTGTTTGCTACCATAAACACTTCCTAGATAGCTAACTTCCTACTGTAAAATATATAATCTGAAAAATATCACAAACACTTTTCATAGACCTGAGAAACTTTTTTTCCTTTCAGTCAAAGAAAAATTAACAGCTGATCCCGACAGCGAGATAGCAACAACGAGCTTGCGGGTTTCTCTCATGTGTCCGGTGGGTTCGATACGAGTTCTCTATGCTTCAACATCCACTTGGTGTTTGCTTAAAAATGTCATGTGGGATGCTGCTGTTCCGGTTTTATAAAAGGTTCTCCTCCTTGGGAGTCTTATTAAACCAGCCCCTTTTCCCCATGAGTAAAAGTTGGCTGGAAATGCTGATCCAAACTTCTCAGTGTATACACCCATATGTATATAGTATTTTCTGGGCATAGCCTAAACTGTGTGATACTGACTAAGGCTGTGTAAAGTTTTCCACTTTCACCAGTTAGGATGCGTGTGTGGGGTGGGAGATCCAAGGAAGTGGAACTTCCCCATCCATGGTGAAGCCTTAGTTGATGCTACATCACATCCCCCTCCTGGCATAAGTTGGGCTCTCTGGGCACGTTCAGTGAAAGGGCCAAAATAGGAAAAAATGGAACTTGTTGGTTTCTCCTGGTGCCCCGTGGAAGCGCTTTGAATCAAACCGTATTAATTTCTCCTTTCTCTGTCTTCCAGCTGGGTAAGATGAGGCTAATAGTGCCCTGCCGAGCCATTACCTGCACCCACCTCCAGTGCTTTGACGCGGCGCTCTACCTTCAGATGAACGAGAAGAAACCTACATGGACCTGCCCTGTGTGTGATAAGAAAGCCCCCTATGACAGCCTGATCATTGATGGGTAAGCTGAGTGGGTCCAAGACCAGCCTGGAAACTCTTTTTAAGCTAAGTCCTTAATGTTGGTATGTACAGACAGTCCCGGCCTTGAACAACTTAGTCTAACACTCCCACTCTTTCCACATACACCAGCCTGACTCCTGGTCAGTACTGGCCTGAGCTGGATTTGAACCCAGGACTTCGAAATGTAATTCTCTATATTTCATTTACCAGTCCCCTGAGCCCATCATGTCTGTGCCATGAGCCTCCCTCATGTCTGTACTGTCAGCACCCAAGTATTCAGGGCCAGGCAGGCTCCCTCAGTGGTGCGGGTCTTTTCATGGATGGTTTTTTTTCAGCGTATGCTTTTGCTCAACTGCATGACAGGTTGTTCATGGAAATCCTCAACTCGTGTACGGACTGTGATGAGATCCAGTTCATGGAAGATGGCTCCTGGTGTCCCATGAAGCCCAAGAAAGAAAACCAGGAGGTGTGCCCGACATCTGCGTACAATGGGATTGAGGGTACGGGAGCTACGGGCACCATCTCTTTTAAAATGTCTTGCTTTTCCGTAGGATCTTTCTCTGGAAGGGTCCAAAAGCATTTCAGATACTTGAAATACGATCCATATGTGCGGGTCGCTGCACCACTGAAGTGCAGCCAAGAAACACGGCAGGTGTTTAACAATGCACAGCAGTGCTACATAACCACTCCCAGTGGGAAAGGAAGAAGAATCCCATGTCCAGTTGAAACTGCAGAGGGTAATTCTAGGTAGGCCGGAAGCAAGTACTAGAGCTGAAATGTAGTTAATACCCTGTCTGTTATAAAAAGCGATGACACTTTTATCAAGGGGCTTAATGTTATTTGAGATCCTCGGACGGAAGATGCTATAAAAGTGCAAAGCTTCTTTGTGGGGCAATGCTTTGCCTTCAGCTACCTTGGCCAACTGCAGCTTCTTGCTTCCTCTCTCTCTGCAGCCAGCTCCCTTTACGCTGTGGGCTCTGACGGAAAACACTCCTTGGAGAGCAAAAAGAAAGTGGAGGTCATTGACCTCACGCTGGACAGCTCATCGGACGAAGAGGAGCCTCCTATCAAGAAACAGTGCCCTGTCTCCACGGTGGCTATCCCGTCGGCAGTAGGGCCCAAGGGGTAGGACACGTCTTATAAACCTTTTCGGGGTTTTCCTCTTTCCTGCATGCTGCAGGTTGCATAGTAACAAGGAGAAGCAGCTTGTCCCATTCATAGAAAATGTATTGGACCAGGCCAGTGGTCTCGGCAGTCCTGTGTCCTGTCTCTGGAAGTCTATACCGGATGCTCGGGGAAAGCAAACTCTCCGCCCTCGCAGTAATACACATTGCCAGTTGTATTGATACCATTGTGTAAGGGAGTGGGAGGCACATCTCAGCTTGACTCTGGGCCATGATCAGAGCGTTCCCTGAAGCACCGGGATTGATAGCCTGTGTCACTTTCTTGGATGCTGTTTTCATTCATGTGTCTCATTCTTTTTTTAATTCACAAAGTGTGATGTCTCACTGACTCGGTGTAGCCCTCATTGGATTTGAGTTTCACGATGCCTTCGTGTTGAACTGCTGCCCACTCGGGTATAGCAGAGTGTTTGGGGAATTGTACTGATTTCAGAGGCCTGGAATACGTAGTATGGGCATGACAGTACGTAGTATGGGTAGTTTATTTGCCGATTTGACTAACGGACAAACATGCAGGAGTTTGTATCAGCTTTTGTGCCTATAATTTCTGAGTAGAGCAGGACAGACCGTGCTTTTCCCTTGTCTGTTTTCCAAATGTCGGACACGATTTAAGAGAGAAATACTTTGGGCATTGTCCTCTCTCCGTGGCACATGTGTTGTGCCCCTGGGAGGGGTGCATGCCCCACACTTTGGGAAACACTGTCTGATGGGATTGTGGCTTATATTGCTGCTTCAACAGCAGTGGGATCAGCCCCTGTATGATGAAGGGGCCCTTGTGCCTGTCACTTACAGCATGTCTACACTGGTATAAAAAAATAAATATTATTTCCCACAGCACAGAGTCTCAGAGCTCAGGTCAACTGACTGCGGATGGTGCTATGGGGCTACAAATAGCAGTGTAGCCGATCCCGCTTGGGCTGGAGCCCGGGCTCTGAGACCTACCCCCCACCCCCACCCCTTGCTGGGTGACCGAGCCTGGGCCCTATCTGAGCAGGAACATCTACGCTGCTGTATTTGACCTGATAGCACGAACCCCGCAAGTCTGAGTCAGTTGACCCAGGCTCTAAGACTTGCAGCTGTGGTGGTGGTGGGGGGGGGGGATGATGATGATTATTTTTGCAGTGTAGACGTACCTGTAGTCTCTCTAGCCCAGATCCACAAAGGTATTGAAATCAGTGGAAGATCCTTGGCGGATCTGGGCCTCAGTTTCTCCATTAAAACAAGGAGGATGATACTGACCGATGAGAGAGACTGGTAACAAGCGATGGATAAGAGCAGGGTGGTGGGATCCTCCTCTGTACAATGGGGATAAATTGCACTTCCCTACCTCACAGGGGAGTTGGGAGGATAAACACTAAAGGTTGTGAGGTGCTCAGGTACTGCCGTAACGGGGACTATATAAGCACTTACCTTAGATCCAAGTCAGATTTTTTTTTGGTGTGATTTTTATTTTAGCCAGGTATCTTTAAACAGGTGACCTCATGTTCTTTCTCTTGGTAGTAATAATATCTGGCTTTTATATAGCGCTTTCCATCCATAGACTCCAGAGCATGCTTTCCACTAGAGGTCGGTAGCGTTATCCCCATTTGACAGATGGGGAAACAGAGGCACAGATTGGGGGAGTGATTTGCCCAAGGTCACCCAGCAGGCCACAGACAGCCGAGTATAGAACCCTGGTCTCCTGAGTCTCAGTCCGGTGCTCTGCCCACTGCATGACACTGGCTCCCCTCCATGCACAAGCTGCAGGCATGGGTAGGACAGCTGATAACGGTTCTGGGAACATGCTGTGAACAGGATGGAGGCACCACACAAGAGTGCGGCTAGTCACTGATCAGCTCTGACACCTGAAGCTGAGGCCTAACGCGGCTGGGCGTTCAGGTCCCATGGTGACGCTGCGTCTGTCTCATTTCCCATGGTGGGGTGGGGCCTGCTGCTTGGTGTCCAGTATTGTCTCTTGGGGTTTCTCCCTGGTGTGTCACTGTCCCTGACTTAAAGGACAGGCTGCTGGTGTGTTTCACACCCGGAGTTATGGTCGCTTTGCTCTGCCTTACTGGGTTCCTGTTCCATTTCAGGGTGTTAAATGTTGATCACCAGCCATCCTCTGTGCTTCGAAGTCCTCCCATGGCAGCTATCGGCAGTGACTATCTCTCCAGCCTCCCAATCCCCGAATACCACCCTTCCTACCAGGTGCCATCAGAGATTCAAGGTAAGGAGAGCAGCACTTTCCAAATCATCTATTCGGGCAACTGTACCAGTTTACCAGACCAAGACCTCAGCTGTAGCCACCAGCGCCCGTGGCCTCCCAGTCAGTTCTGTATGATCTAACCCACAAAGGCACTGTCGCCCAGCCTTGCGAGGCTTGGAGCAGCCTCATGACGGTTGCAGATCAGAGCACAGATAGTTGAATGGCAGAGTTCTCTTAGCCAGGAAGCAGGAGCCTGAAGTACCAGCCCTGGTGTGAGATTTCTGCAGACCTGCAGGTGAGCTCCTTAGTGAGGCAGAATAAATTGAAAGCTGATTATTAGTAACAGAGGAGGAGGAGACCTAGCCATTTGCCGGCCTAGTGGCTAATGCTTTTCATGATCAGAGACTTCCATTCCTGGTCTTGCTGCCGTGGCTGCCATAAGGGGAAATGGAGGCAGCTAGCTCCACCCTGAAAGAGTGGAGAGATTTGTGTCATTCAGTTGCAATCTCCTCAGGCCTGATCTAAGATTGCAAGGCAATAGTTCACTGCTCTAGAAAACAGTTTCCTGTCATCTGAGTCTCTCCAAGTGCTTCACAAAAATCACTCGTCATGCCCCACTGAAAGAGATTCCAACTTTACAGATGGGGACAGAGAGAGGGAGAAAGTGACTTGCCCTGAGGTCACACAGGCAAATCAGTGGCAGAGACCGGACGAGCGGTGTTCTAATTTCCAGTCCCACACATAGACCACTGAGCATGCTCCCTCCTCCTCGGCTGGTGGAATACTTGCACGGTAACAGGTTGATGGCCTGTTAGGAAGCTTTGATAAACTAGCTGGTTCCTAGCTGTCTGGCATCAGCGCACAGGACATGGGTGTCCATTTCGGGTTGTACAAAAAGTTTCATTTCATTCTGCTGGAATCAGAGGAGGGATCTGAACCCACATCAGTTTCCCTCCTGGGTGAGGCCCTACTCCGGCCTAGAGAGTCGCTCACTCTCTTTAGCCCAATGAATATTTAACAGTTTATGCAAAGTGGAACAGTTGCAACAGAAAAGAGTGAGCGCAGCCCACCCCAGAGTAGTCTGTAGCATAGTGAGTGGGGTGTTCACCAGGGAGGGGGTCAGTCTGAGCTCAAATCCCTGCTTCAGAGTCATGGTTCCATCTCCCCCATCCCAGGCAACAGTTTCGGGTCGACCGAAACTACATTTTTTGGCAACAAAAAAAAACCCTCTTTGCCCAGCTCCAGCCCTGAGCTTTGTGACACAAAGGACCTAGGATGCATTTTGCAAGAAAAACGTTGTCAACACCAGCATCTGGGCCATTCCGCATTGGGACGTTGCCTCCCTAAATTCCATTTGTGGCTTCCTTTCCTAAACATGCTTTGCACTTTCCCGTCCTCGGCTGCTCAGTAGCGTTGCTGAGCGCGGTTAAACAGCTGCTGCGTTCCACCCCCGAGATGGTTGCACTTCAGCAGTGCATGATGTTAAGGATTCTTATTTAAAGTGAATCCTATAGATAGTTGGCAAATGTGCTAGTAAATTTTGCCCAGTGATGATGGGACACGCACCCACTTTAAGGTTCCCTAACGCTGCCAGACCAGTACACATGAGAATCTGGCCCCCGGTGTATTTCAACACCAAGGCTGCATGATGAGTTACAGAGGGCTTTGTAGCCCGCTGGGAGTGTGCACCACAGCTCCCCCCTTTGCCAGTCTAGAGAGGATCCTCTTTGTGACAACTGCAGCTACAGAGCCCTGGCTTGTTAGCTCAAGCTGAAGCAGCTTATGCTTTTTGCTCTGAAAGTTCCTACTTCTCTCCCCGGTGTTGGCCAAAAAGGCAGCCATCGTAGTCCGTTACTGACCTACAGCAGTGAGGGGGATGGGCTGTAACGGTCTCTAAAGAAGCAATTAGATCCCATCCCATTAGTTGACGCTTAAAATCTAGCACAAATTGGCTCCCTCCCCCTCCCCCATAAATTTATTTACCATTAAGTTATTTTTCCCCTTTTATTTTTCTAGGTCTGGATTTGTTTACCTTCCTTCAAAGTGAAAATCAGGTAAGGTTGTTTGGGGGGGCTCTGTCTCTCTCTCTCTCTTTTCCTCCCTGGCAAATCTGTAGGCCAGTAACCCTGTCCTTTTCCTCTCAGCCAATCCTCCTCCTCCTCCACTGGAGCAGTCTGGGCCTGATATGCACAACATTCACATGGCCAAGCCCAGCCACATGCCTTCAGGTTCCATTGCTGTTGCCTGGAATGGTCCATGTGCTGTCTGGGGCTTGGAATGCTGGGTTCTCGCTTTCGAGACATGACTCTTCTTTTCCTTCTTAGCACCTGTATTCTTCACTCTGCCTCGCCACTCCAGGTTCTGGAAGGGGGTCGGGCGCTGAGCTGAAAATGTATCACGTACCTGCTAGTGAATCTAGACAAACTTGCAGTGCAGTTTGTTAACCCGGGGCTGCTCTCTGCCTGCCTGGCATTTGATCCTTTCACAGGTGACTCAGGGCGGAGCTGGTGATTGAGCTAGCTAGAAATACCTTCTTCTGACTTAAGGGAGCTTGGAGCGCGCTTTCCTTTCAGAGCTGGTACAATGGGCTCCTTTCTCCTTCCTGGGCCTTGTCTCGCCACCACGGCGTGTCTCCTGTTCAGATGGCGCCATGCTAACCTGCCATGGCGTGCCAACTATAGCAAAGCCCACGCTCTCTGCCGGGTTATACCAAATGGGAGGCAGCTGGCTCAGGGGAAGTCTTGGTAAACTGGTACAGTTCCCCCAAATTTCAGGAGTGTCACTTGTGCCTCTCAACTCTCTCCTTGGTAGCGCAAGCAGTGAAATCTGTTGCTTTGCAGTGATGCCTGTTCCCCTTGCAGATTGGGCCCCACCAGCGCTCTAAGCATTGAAGGGGGTTTGGGAGGGGGAGAGGTTTGAATGGTGATTGATGCCCTGCCTGGTGATCGATGCCCTGTTCCTTGCCTGGCAGCACTACAGCCCTTCCGTGATCACCTCCCTGGATGAACAGGACGCCCTGAGCCATTTCTTCCAGTACCGAGGCACGTCTACCCATTTCATGAACCCTCTGGCTCCCGTCATGGCAGGATCCCACAACAGCATCAGCCCTGCCAGCGGCCGCATCAGCAGCATTGTCTCCTCCACCACGCTGCGGGAGAGCCATGGGCACAGCGGGACAATGAGTAACAGCGCAGCTCTCCCGGGCTGCAGGTCGGACATCATTTCCTTAGACTAGCCCCAGGCCCAGGCATCTCGTTTCCCCCCCAAGGATGGGAGAGAAAAGCAGATTTCAGCAGCTGCTGCTGAGTTGGGATTTTGTCTGGGATGGAAAGGACCCAACCAATACCAGGTCTCCTAAGTGTGTGTCTCGGTCAGGGCAACTCCCCTGTTACGTCCAACCTTGGAGCCTCACAGGCGTGGCTTTCAGTTCTGCACACGCTTGCCTGAGCGCCCTGGTATGGCTTGCTGGGGGGTGCCAGTGGCCAGCAGGGAAATGCTAACCTCTGGTTTTCAAGACCATTTTAAAACTGTGTTTTTAACTCTCTTTTTTTGGTAGGATTCTGCACAAAGATCCTACAGTGAGAATCCCCACCTTGGTGCTGTCCTGCTGGAACAGCACCATCTAGTGGCCAAAGCAGGACTTAGCGGCCATTCACCCTTGGGGATCAGAGAATATCAGGGTTGGAAGGGACCTCAGGAGGTATCTAGTCCAATCCCCTGACAGATTTTTGCCCCAGATCCCTAAATGGCCCCCTCAAGGATTGAACTCACAACCCTGGGTTTAGCAGGCCAATGCTCAAACCACTGAGCTACCCCTGGGAGGTCACCTTCTGCAGCCCTTTGCACCACACCACTACTGGCTCCCTGAAGTGGGGTGAAGAGAGAAACTTGTGTGAGTCCAGCAAGCCTCTAGGCATGGATGGAAGGTGGGTGGGTGTCTTTCAGGGAGCTGCCCGCTGCTTTTATGCACCAACACAAGCTCTTTGGCAGTAGGGATTGAGCTGGATCTGGGCTCCTATGGCATTCTTGACTCCTTAATCCTCTTCTTTGCTCCCCTCCTTCCCTGGGGAGTCTGCCCTCCCAGCCCTAGGTTAGAGCAAAGAGCTGGTGACTCAGAAAGAGGCTCGCAAACTTCTGCTTCCAGCTACCAGGCTGTGCTGAGAACCTCTGCTGTCCCAGGGTTTCAATAACCGAATGGGCAGGAAAACAGATGCTTTAACTGAGCCCTGATTCCAAACCTCATCCAGCAAACATGGACATTCCCCAGCAGAGACCTAGCCACGGCGGGGAGGGTGAATCTGCAGCCTACGTGCACTTCAGGTTTCCCATTAAGCAGGTGAGCAGCTGGGGCTCCCTCCCACCTCGCTCTCGATGGTATGATCCGAAGCAACACCGCTGGGCCCCAAACTCAGCTCTGCTGAGCGAATCCGTTCTTCAACCCCCCGTGCAAACCTCTCGTGTTTGTAATGGAACGTGCTAGTGGGTGAGAGCCAGAAAGAGAAACTGATCGATCCGTTTTCAAGGAGAAAAAAAAGATTTTGTAAATGTGTTTTTTTTTTTTAATTGAACAACCTGTGGCATTACGAGTAGCGCAGGAAAGGAAACGTTCACTTTTTAATTATGAACGTTCACCACCTTTAAAGTCAGCCGTTTCCTGGCTGCTGTTTTAGTGTTGTCCTCATTACGACGTAACCTTTTTTTGGTAAGAATCAAGGCAAAAAGAGGCCATTTGAATTGATGTCCTGTCAGTGGCATTTACACGTGGGTTGAGGCAGTTCTTTATTGGGATGCTAGAGGAGGCAAGCGGGGGTGGGGTGGGGAGGGATTCTTGCTTGCGAACCCTCCTGCAGATAGGACAGTATCGAGTGGAGGCGTAGCAGGGTGACTGCCAGGCCTTTTGTCTCCCATCCATCCCCTCGCGGAGGCACTGGGCAGCTCGGCCCAGTCTGTCTCGGTTGTAATTACGATGTATTTTTTTTAAATGTAGATGTTTTCCTCCTCCTAAGTATTTCCAATACAGATCTGTACAGAGAACAAAGCTATATCTATATTTTTAGTTGCAGCTTTTGTACATCCAAAACTCCAAAGACCTCTCTGTGTCTATCTCCTGAGGACTAAATGAAGGTTGTGTTGTCCCCGCTACAGCGCCTTCGCGGGGACAGCGCATCGCCTGTTGCACAATTTATTTATGTATTTAAATGTATCCCTTCGTTTGTAACCTTCACAGCATCACAGCTGCTGCTTCGAGTGTCCTGCGTAACCAAGGTCTCGCTAAACTACCCCAAGTACCTACTGCCAAGCTCATATTTTTATTACTGTAGCAAGATTGGCACATGAGTTCGATGCGTCAAAATGGCATTCAGAAAGTATAATATGTAGCAGTTTTTTTGCACCTTTTCTCCCCTCCCAAGTGTCCTCCTCAAGAACTTAAAAACAAACCAATTTCCCTGTGGTTCTGGACAAGGCTGCTCTGGGGTAGCTGTGCCCAGACTCCTGCTGTGACTTTAATGGTTCTCGTATCATAGTTGTAGTGAATTTCTGAACGCAATAAAAGTTGGAAATCCTACTGAGGAATAGTTAAGGTGCAGCTTTACCGTGCGTTCTTCGCCCAGGCTTAGTCGCGCTAATCATTTCCCCTCGGTTTTGGAGAGGGACGAGTCCAGCTGACGCTCCGCATTTAAAGAGCGGTCGGCTGGAAAATGATGAACCAACTACTGCAGTCTCCTTCAAAGTACCAGCCCTCAGAACTAGCTTGCTTGGCTCTTTTCACCGGAAAACCTCCAAGTGGCAGACGTAGCTCTCTGTAAACCAAGAATTATCCTTCCCCACTTGCGTGAACGGCTTTGAAAGCCTTGGTGGAGAAGTGCGAGGTCGAGGATTTGCTTTTTGGAGAAATGGTGCTTGGAGAGATTACTGGACTTCTGCAAACCCCTTTCTCTCTGCTCATCTTCCCAGCACCAAGCTGAAAAGGGACTTAGGACCAGACCAAATGTACTGTGTACATTGCTGTGGGAACGTAATTGTTTGGGGGGGTTTTCAAGTTCTGATGTTGGGGGGCGGGGGGATGGACAGACCCGCTCCCAGTAAAGGCAGATTTCTATACACATTTGTAACCCTCCCCGTCTGTCCTTTGGCCCGTCTCCTACCAAGATCCTGCAGGGCCAGTCACAGGCTGATCAGCCCGCGTGACAATCCAGTGGCTCCACTGTACCCTTGGAGAGGCAGGTACTTTCAGTGTTACGTACAGGGGGTGGTTGAGGTGTAGCTAGAAGCTGAGGAGACCGACATGAAGGTATTACGCCTTTACAGGGAGCGCTGGCTGTTTTCAAGGTTTGTACATACAAGTTGTTTGTGTAGAGGGTGTGTGTGTGTGGGGGGGGCGGTTGGGGGGTAGAGGAGCGTCTAGGGTTTTGATACCGTCTCAAGTCCCTTAGTGTTTTATAAGCTCTCACACGGTAAACGTTATCTAGACACCTTTAAAAAGCAGCTAGCCACTTTCTCTGGTTTATTTATTCTGTCCGTTTGATATCCAGCTGTTTATTATTTGCAACACTTCTGTATATGCAAACTACCTTTTAGATAATAAAGTTCAAAGCAGCCCCCCGCTGTGCCAGTGTCAGTTACTGGTGGAGCAGACCCCTCTGTTCAAGCTGGATTTGAGCAGCTGGGAGCTGAGGAGAAGGGTGAGTTAGCCCCATTTCCCACAAGGGGAAACTGAGGCAGAGCCATGACGTAGTCAGTGGAAGGTGGAATTGGAACAGAAGTTCCTAGCTTGAAGGCCTGAGCTCAAACCGCTGACACACGCTGTCTCTTCAGTGCACCCTTTGGCTAAGCAAGACACTTGGATGGCTAAGGGCAGGCGTGGTTATTTGAATGTTACTGGACGTGTCTCACCACACGCTGGCTTCCAACACAGTGAACGACCCCCCCGTCCCAGGCAGCCGGGCTTTGGGCTTAGTGCTGGCATGCCCACCTAGTCCATTCAGGAGTTGCCTTCCCTTCCTGTCGGTCGCTTCCTTCATAGGAGGGAGAGCCAGAGAGTGACCCCACTGCCCGCCTTCCCTTCCTGCTAGGGCTTGGAGCAGTGAGAAGGAACTTCGTTCTGGGCAGGCCTCGGCAGCCGTGCTTGGTAAAGCCAAGGTGGTGACAGAGCCGACCTCCTTCGCCGGCAGCTCCGCTCCCCAGCTGTCTGCCCCGCGGGGAGGCCGGGGCCTGGGATTTCGCTGCTCACTTGTCTCGCACGGCTAAGGTGTCTAGCCAGAGCCGAAGGGCAAACCTGGTCCCGGTGCTGACCCGTTCCACATCGTCCCCCGCTGCAGGTGCTGTGTTCAGGAAGGTCGCAGCAGGAAGTTCCGAGGGCCGGGCCGAGCCCCCGCTCAGCTCCGTGGCGCTGGGTAGATGTAATGGAAGTTACTCAGAGGGGTGACTGAGCGGGGAGGGAGAACACTGAGCAGGCCTGATGCACGAAACACCCCGGAATGGCCAGTGAGGGCTGGTCCCTGTACCCAGCAATGCTCCCCCTGTGGCTTCCAGACCAGGCTTGCTCCTGTTAGGGTGGCCGGCTCCAGCCTGGGAACAGAGCACAAACCGGCTTCTGTTTCGGAGGCCTGGCCTGGCCTCCCGCACAGCGAGCTGGGGAGTGGGAAATGGGCATTGAGGCTGAATCCTCACTCTGGTTCCAGAGGGCCTGTGCTCCCCACTGAGCCAGGGCTAGCCAGCCCCCCTCCCCCCCAGGCTTTAATCAAAGGCAAAGCTCTACTGTGTTACCTACGGGGCACCCCCCCCCCATGACTGCGTTGGAGCCTGGGACCCATAAAGCCCCCCCCCCCACTTGTCCCCACCCAGCGGGGCAGGTGCTGACGGCAGTGGGAGCTGTGGCTCCCTGCCCTAGGGGACCATCTAGCCCTGGGCGAAGAGATGAGAGAAGCCGAGGGGAAGTTTTGGGGCGTGGGACACGCTTCCCTCAGCAGCGGTCCAGCATGGGGGCCAATAAAGAGCATTTCCGCCCAGGCGTGTTAACCCTGTGTCCGGTGGTCAAATCCCAACCTAGCCCCTTCCATTCTGCCCTCTGGAGAGTCTTGGTCACTTCCCATGGGGAAGCTGCGATGCTCCTCCCCAGACCTGGCTGCATTTCAGAGGAGGGGAGCAGAGTCCTGCCTCTCCAAGGGAAGATCATCATTCCCCCCCTTCTTAGAGGAAAACAGGTCAGGCTGGGTTGGCAAATCCCGCTCCTTACTCTATGGTTGGGGGGAGGTTGTTGGGCACACGTCCCGTGTTCTCTGCTCCGTCCTCGACCGCCGCGACACACTCCAGAACGTGGGGCTCCAGCCAGGCATAGGCGCTCACCTCGCTCTCGTCCGCCTTGATCCTCGTCTGAAATCCAACCCGTGGCTCTGAGTGCCGGGAGCAGGGCTCAGAGCTCTCTGGGGCTTTGGGCATCAGCTGTGGAGACTCCATCGGGCTATGGGCAGGACCGGGCAACGGGCTGGGAGAAAGGCCTCTCAGCCGGCCCGGAAGCACTGTCCAACCTCAGGGGCAGGCGCTGGCCGCCTCAGTCGGGTACCGGCCTGTCTCAGCAGAGAAGCCAAGGGCTGAACAGGCGGTGGAGGCTGGATTCCTCGAAGGGTCCCTCACGCCCAGGCCTGAGACCCTGGGCTTGTGGCGCTACACCGCCGGCCCCCCTAAGGCTGCCTTCAAGCTGCTGGGGAGGGTGGGGGCCGGGGACAGCAAGCCCAGGCAACGGACGTACATCAGGGCACGTAAGAACAATTCTCTACCTAATCTCTCCTGACCATCTTCTCCAGGGCCGAGCATCCCCTCGCTTGGGGGGCGCCAGTCACCCCCAGCAATGCTCCCCTGCAGCCGCCTTAGCCCGTCGCCCCCCCCCAACGCGCTCGGGGGTGCTCACCTGCAGCTGCTGGTGGCTCTCGGTGGACAGAAGCAACAGGTACACGACAACGTGGTGCCGCCTCGGCAGCCCCCTGCTCAGCATGGGCGGGTACACGGACTGCGCGGACGGAGAACACGGAGCTAGGAAGAGGCAGCCCCGAACAGGGCCGGCTCCAGGGTTTTTGCCACCCCAAGCAGCCGGGGGGGAAAGCCAAGATTGCGATCGGCGGCAGCTCCACCACACCGCTTTCTTCTTCGGCGGCAGGTCCTTCCCCCAGCGAGGGTCTTGCCACCAAAGAGCCTGACGGGCCGCCCCTTCCTCTCGGCCGCCCCAAGCACCTGCTTGCTGAGCTGGTGCCTGGCGCCGGCCCTGGCACCCAATGCCCGCCCCAGAGGCAGAAACCGAGAGCTGGAGCCTGAACTCCTCAGCCTGAAGGCCTCTAGCACACGACGTGAAGCAATGGAAACAGCTGCTCACGCCATCAGGGAAATGCAGCTGCCTCTGGGGTAGGGTGCTGCAGCTGTTTAAACAGCAACACTACACGAGCACTTGGGGCAAGAGAGCAGGGCTGACACCCTGACTTTTGGCCGGGGGGAGGAGGGCACAAGTGTCTTAAATGGCCAAGACCGTTCGTTTGAGCCCTCAGCTTCCCTCTCCAGCAATCCCCATAAGACCGGCCATGCTGGGTCAGGTCACTGGTCCATCCAGCCCAGTGGTCCGTGCCAGGTGCTGCACAGGGAACGAACAGAACAGGGCAATCGGTGAGTGATCCAGTCCCAGCTTGTGGCAGTCAGAGGTTTAGGGCCACCCAGAGGCTGGAACCGTGTCCCTGGCCACCCTGGCTAACAGCCATCGATGGGGGACTTTGAACCCAGCAATACCTCCTCCCAACCCGTGGGACGGGGTGGAAGCCACGGCAGGGAGTGCTGGTGATTCAGTAGGGGGCACTCATCCCCAACCCCTTTCATTGCAGCGGGTTACGGCTGCGTGTGTGGCTGGCACTAGGGGAGGGAGGGAAGCCATCGCCCCCTAGTGGCTGGTCCGCAGGAGAGGCTTGAGTCAGCCACTGCTGCTGGTTGACGGACATGGTCCCTCGGCCCACCCAGGAGAGGCTCGTGCTTTGAGCATGGACGATCCCAGATTTGCACCTCTCCGGCACCTGGCACGTGCCGAGCGGTTCCACGTGACCCAAGTCAGGAGAGGGGGAAGTTACCTCCCACAGGCCCAGCATCCTCCAGGAGAACCCGCCCGGCTCCAGCCGCAAGCCTGTCTCCTCCTGCAGCTCCCGCAGGCCCGCCTCCAGCAACTACGGGCAAGGGACAGTGAGGTGAGAGCCGGCCCGGCCCGGCCTGCCTGCGTCCCACTTTCTGCAGCGCCTGGGGCTCTGGAACGCAGCCTGGTGCCACGCTGCGCCGCAACAGCGCCCCCTAGCCACAGAACCCAAGAGCTTCACAAGCCTCTGCATGCTAAGCTGGCAACCCCACTTTACAGATAGGGAAACTGAGGCACTGAGCGGGGAAGTGACTCGTCCAAGCCCATGCAGCAGCTACGTGGCAGTTAGACCGAGAACCCAGAAGCTCTGATGCGTCCCTGGCTTGAAGCAGCCCTACCCCCGTTCCCCTTTGAAAATCCCAGGGAAAATGATACTACGCTCAGCTTTATCCCCCACTTCCCTTCCCCAAATAGGCACAGAGACCCCCCCCACCCTGCAATTGCTGCTCCCGCCCCACCCCTCCTTATTCATCTCCCATCCCTCTCGCCCCCGGGGCTCAAACTCCCCTCCGCTCCCCCCCACCCCAGCACCACTCGCCCATTCAAACCAAGCCCAATGGAATCTGCACGGCGGGTCGAGGAGGTACCTGTTCATCCGGCTCCATGTGCCCACCTGCAAGGGGAGAGAATTGGGAGGGGTCAGTGGCACAGCGAGCAGGTCCAGCGGCCCCTGGAGGCAATGGAGATGCTCCCAGCGGCTGTTGCTTCTGGACCACGGTGGTCTCACAGCCCCTGGTGGATTGGAGGGGGAGGGCAAGGGCTGTCTTTGTTCCGGGGTCTGTACAGCACCTTGCACCATGAGAACCCAATCCATGACTGGCCTCCTGGCCGGCACGGATAACACACAACCCTTGCAGAAGAAACACTCCGGCCACGGCAGGGGCCCTCAGCAGCGGCTGATCTCCCGGCAGCAGCATTTTCTCCCCATACCGAGCTGGTTTAACACAGCACTGGGTAGTTTCATTTCCTTCCACCTCCCCGCTGGTTAATTCTCTGCACAGTCCTAGCACCTGTCACCGCAGGATCTTGACGTGGCTAGTGAGTTACACCCTGATGCATTAGGTAAGGACCGGGGGGCAGTAAGGTGAGGGAGGCCAAGAGAAGGAAATTGACTTGGCAAAGGTCACACAACAAAGTCAGTGGCAAAGCTGAGAATGGAACCCAGGAGTCCTGCCTCTCAATCACTCTCTTTAACCACTAGCCCACACTCCTTTCCTCAACCTGGGAATGCGACTTCAGAGGCTCAGTTCCCAGACTCTGACTCTTCCCTGTAAACAACCCTCTCCCCTTTCCAATGACCACAGAACCCCCCACCCCATTGGGCCGGGCAGACAATGGACAGGAATCCCCAGCTCGATGCATCATCCGGCCCCCACTGCAGTGCCCATTTCTAAGCCAGCCTCGTCCGCGTCCTCTCACCGGGGGGCACCCAGATGTTGGGGAAGATGCTGAGATTCTTGGCCCTTCGCGTGAGCAGGACTCTCCTGTCGACAGACTGCAGGATGACGGCCACCCCCACGTCCACCCCGCGGCCTCGGAGCGTCTCTGGCAGCGCGGCAGCCTGGCTCTCCTCCAGGTGCTTGATGGGACAAAAGGACGGTCTCTGGGGAAGGAACAGGAGAGAGTGTTTGGTAACTCAGCCGGCGTCACGGCAAGAGACCACAGCTTCCCGGATCAGGCCCGTCGGACCTTTCATCCCAAAGAGCTTCACCAAGTTTCTACGCGCAGCAGCTGTGACATGCAGCCACCTCTGGGGCTTATCACAGCAGAGGGGTCATTTTGGGCCAACTCTCCTCACTACGCAAAGAGCATGAGGAGCAGCCAGGATCCGTGGCTGATACAGGCAGTCGCTAGACACCCCACGGCCAGTTTCACATACCCAGTCGTGTTCCACGTGCAGCCTCGGAGCTCAGACCCAGCTCGACGTCCCTTGGCAAGGACCCTGGCCTAAGCCCCTTCCTCCTCCCAGAAAACGCCATGGGCTCTTGTCCGTTAGTAAGTTACACAGCACCGACCAGCCGGGGAGCGCTGAGGATTTTAGATATTACCGGACTGTTCTCAGCTTGCAGGTGGAGAAACTGAGGCACAAATGCTTGCCCCAGGCCATGCAGCAAGTCAGTGACAGAGCCAGAAATAGAACCCAGGAGTCCTGACAGCCCGTGTTCAGCTCTAACTCCTAGGACACGCTACCTCCCAGAGAGGAGTGGAGGACCCAGGCGTTCTGATGTGCAATCTCCTGCTCTAGCCACTCAAGCTCACTCCCCTCAAGCCCATTGGTTTAGATACAAGTGCCTCCCCCCGCTGCAGACGTCCCCCCCCCAATATCCTGACCTTCAGAAGGATCCAGGTGGAGCCAGGGAACTCGCTGTCGGAAATGACAAACTGGTTTTGGTCCAAGCCGCAGCAGACCGTCGCCTCGTCCTCGTGGGACGCACAGAAGTGCCCGGTGATGCTCTGCGAGAGAGAGAGAGCAGGGAAATCACGGGCCTCGTCTTCTCGCCACGCTCCGTGGCGGGCTCCCAGCCCTGTATACACGTTATCCGTGGGCAACAGAGCCCAGCAGCTCGGGCAGGATCCTCCCCGCTCCGGAGGGGAGATGGGACTCGGCCATCTCAGGGGCCGGGTGGACACTAGAGGTCAGGAGTTGCAGAGACCGATCTCCACGTCCGAGCCCAGAGCTGAGGATAGAGCCCACGTGTACTGACGGCAGCAGGTGGCCCATCCACTAGACTCGGCCCAGGAAACAAACCGGGCCGTCCCCATCGGAGCACAGCGCCCACGGCCCGAACACCTGCAGGTTAACGGGGCTCAGAGCGAGAGGCGGCTGCCGGAGAAGGCCACAGGCCGGAGTCCCTCATGGAGGAGGGAGCGCAAAGGGGTCGCTGGCTCCAGGTTAGTGGTTGGAGCAGGGGCCTGGGAGCCAGAACTCCTGGGTTCTATTTCTGGCTCTGTCACTGACCCAAACCACCTCCTGCACACCCAGCCCATCCCCCAACCTCCCTGCACACACCCCCCATCCCCACACACCCCCTGCACACCCAGCCCTCCCCCTAACCTCCCTGCACACCCAGCCCATCCCCCGCCCCCTTGCACACCCAGCCCTCCCACTGAGTTCCCCCTGCACACTCACCCCATCCCCCAACCTCCCTGCACACCCACCCCTGCACACCCACCCCATCCCCCAACCTCCCTACACACCCACCCCCTTACACACCCACCCATCCCCAAACCTCCCTGCACACCCACCCCCTTGCACACCCAGCCCTCCCCCTAACCTCCCTGCACACCCATCCCATCCCCCACCCCCTTGCACACAAAGCCCTCCTCCTAATCTCCCTGCATACCGAGTCCCCCACACACTCAGCCCATCCCCCTGCACACAGCTCCCCACCCAGCCTCCACCCCACCTCCTGCACACCCAGCCCTCCCCCTAACCTCCCTGCACACCCAGCCCTCCCCCTAACCTCCCTGCACACCCAGTCCTCCCCCAGCCCCTTGCACACCCAGCCCCTGCCCTGCCCCCCCCCGCGCCGCACACACCACGCGCCCCGCACCTGCAGGAACCCGGCGCGCTCGGGCCGGGCGCTGCCCTTGGCCAGGCGCAGCAGCCCCCGCGCCAGGCTCTCCATGGGCCCGGCTCGGGGCCTGGCGGCGAGCGCAGGAAGCCCGGGAGCCCGGGCGGCTGCAGGCCGCGGAGAGGGGCGCCCCTGCTGGCTGCTCGCCGCGCTACCCGCTCAGCCGCTGCAGGACACGCGGGGACCCAGCAGGGGTTGGGCACACGCCGCCCTCCCGCGATCTCTGCAGCCCCCTTGGAGGCGGGGCGCACGGCCCCGGCCTGGGGCGGAGCCCAGCGTCCCAAGGAGCTGGTGGTGTTGCCGTCTGGAAGCGGTCGAGATCCCCCCGCCCCCGGGGGAGCCCTGTCCTGGACCAGGACCCCGTGGCGCCAGGCGCTGTACAGACACAGCACAAACAGCCCGGCCCTGCCCCAAAGAGCGAGCCCCCCTCTAAGTCTCAGCTCCTCCCATCGCACCTTCCTACCTAGGGCCTCGCCCCTGAGGGCGCCCCAGAAACCTGCCCGCAAGAGGGGCTGTAAAATCAGGGAGGCTGGGCCAGCTGGCTTGGAAGGTTTAGCAAGGGGAAAGTTTCTCCTAGTTTCTTGGTGCGTCAAAGCAGGGCCGGCTCCAGAGCCCAGCGGGGCAAGCACCCGCCTGGGGTGGCCCTTTCTCGGGGGGGCGGCAGGCTGGGCCGGCGGACCTGCCGCAGGCATGACTGCGGAGGGGACGCTCGGCTCCCGGCTCCAGTGGACCTCCCGCAGGCATGACTGCGGACGGTTCGCTGGTCCCGCGGCTCGGCTGGACCTCCCGCAGGCATGCCTGCGGCAGCTCAACCGGAGCCGCGGGACCAGCGAACCGCCCGCAGCTGCGGGAGGTCCAGCCGAGCCGCGCGACCAGCGGACCCTCCGCAGTCATGCCCGCGGGAGGTCCGCTGCTCCCGCGGCTCGGGGGCGCCTCCCGGGCATGATTGCTTGGGGCGGCCAAATTTGTAGAGCCGCCCCTGCGTCAAAGTCTCCGGCCTGGAGATTATTCCTCCTGCTAGCAGTGATGGGTGAAACCTTAGGGCTTCGTGCCTCTATCTGCAGCCACCGGGGGGCAGATGTGATTGCACCCAGGGGCAGATCTCCTGTTCCTCCACTGGGGCAGTGGTTCTCAACCTGTGGGCCATGGACCATGTCTAAGGGGGCCGTGAAAGGTTGTTACCATAGGACAGTGGTTTTCAACATGGGGATCCACAGCTGATGGCTAAGATTTCCAAAGGGGTCCGGCCCTCCGTTTGAAATTTTTTAGGGGTCCACTCATGAAAAATGGTCAAGAACCACTACACTAGAGGACAGTGAAATAGATGCACTAGGGAGAGATGAACCTAGCGGATAATAAAAACATGCCCAACCAGCACCCTGTCTGATGTGTTCAGCTGGCACCACGTCTGATGTGTTCAGCTGGCACCACGTCATGACTAGATTTCCACTATACTCTGACTTTTCTGCAGCCTCCTGCTATTTTCCACCACCATGTCAAACCTCTCAGTCATGCTGCGGCTCTGGCTGCACTGCAAGCAACAGGTGCGTTTACACGGAGACCGCGATCTTGCTATGAAATCCTGCTGCAGACCAGGCACAGATGGGGTCCCCAGGCTGGGCTCTTCATGGTCAATTCCAGACTTAGGAGGCTCAGTGGAGAGGTTTTGCAAGGAACCCTGCCCTTCAGACTCAGCGCAGCATCCCGGCAGCTGGCCACGGGGTGGCACTCTCCCCAGAGCGGCCACGGACTGAATGGGTTATATACCATCCCCACCTCCAACAACCCCCTCCGAAGCTAATCAGCACAGTCAGCATTTTATTTCCCCTCCAATCACTGTTAAACATACAGTAAAAATAAATAAAAACTCAGAACATCTGTCTGAAAACTCCCCCCCGCGCAGGAAGCAGACAGTTCCACCCAGAGTGCCATGATGGGCGTGGTGAAAGGGACGCAGCCTGCCAGCAGGGGGTGCCCTCACAGCTTCTTCACAGTGCTTTCGATGTACGACTCCAGCACAAAGATGGTTTCGTCGACTTGATTCTCGCTGGCGTCGATCCTGTGATTTTAAGGACAAGGAGAGGGAGAGCGTCACAGGCCGAGCAGCGCGTGTCAGTGCTGCCTTGTGCTTAGCGGGAGTCTCCCAGGTGAGCAGTGCAAAGCTATTTACTAACAGTCATGCGGGCGGAGGGGAAGTGGCCTTGTCCCTGCTAATATGGGGAACCTGACGACGCAGATGGAGAATGCAACTTGCCCAAGAATAGAACCAGGAGTCCTGACTCCCAGCCCTCACCCTGCTCTGATTAGACCCACACTCCCACAGCCAGGAATCCTGATTCCCCATCCCCTAGACCAGCCTGCCCAACCCTCCCCACGGCACTGCTCACTTGTTGACGTTGCGTTTGAGGTTCTCCAGCTGCTGGCGCTCCGGGGCTGTGATCATCTCCTCGATCTCCTGCAGCTGCACCTCCTCGGCGCCTGTGGCCTGCATGGACGCTAGGATGGCCTCCACCCGCTGAGACTTCTCCAGCAGGCGCCTGGGGGCGAGGCAGACAGCGTGCACTTGAGTGCCAGTGAGACGCTGAAGCCCGTACCCATCACTCAGGTTCGGGCCGACCGCGCTACTCGCAAGGGGCCAGACCCAATCTAGGATCCAGGCAGGTTCCTGCCTGTCTTCAAATCCACGTGTCTACCTCCCCACACACTGTCCTCATCAATAACGTCTCCTCCTTGGCCCTCCCTTCGCCCATTCCCCCGGGGCGTGTCTTTATTCCTCTTCCCCTCCTACCCTGCAAACTCTGGGGGTAGGGGCTGCATTTGCAAAGCGTCATGTGCACCAGCAATGCCCGTGGCTGTGCCAGACGCGCCAGGGCCTGTCTCGGCAGGGGTTGTTTGTACTGATGCAGCTCCCCAGAGGGGTGAATCCCCCCCTGCAGATCCTTGCACCCAGGGCACTTCCCACTATTACAAAGCTGGAGTGAACCACATTGGCTCAAGCCCTGACTGATGCTGGGGCAGGGTGTGTGTGTCTGTGTGTGCACTCCAGGGTGACCATCCCAGCATGGATGATATTTATCCTTAACCGCCCTCCCTGCAAAACAGTCTTCACTGCCATCCGTCTGTCTATCTTTGATGCTTATTGGGCACCAAGACCCAGTTGCTCCAAGTTATTTAGGCTTCTAACTCCCAGTGGTAGCTCGGTGCCCAACTCCCTTGGAGGCTCTGGGCCCCACTGCTCTAGCAGCCGGGTACCAGCTAAGCCCCAGCTTGCTGACACTTCCCATTGGTGAGCCCCTCTAGTTACGAAGGCCATGCCGGAGGCCTAAGCTACTTGGCCCCAGCGTGATGACTCGGCCCAGGAGCTTTCGGCCTGCTTAGCGCGACTCACTTGTTCTCCTTGGTTTCGTACTGTCGCCTTTCAATCAGGTTGGCCACACTCTAGGGAAGGGAAAGAGAGGAACAAGAAGCAGGGTTTGGGGGAGGGATACAAAGAAACAGCACCGTCTGATTGTGCGTTCAAAGGGGGAGGAGAGGGGAATACTGGGCCCCAAAACTGGCTCCTGCCGGCTCTCAGCCTGCAGAGATCCTCTGCCCCATGAGCCGCAAAGACGGGCAGAATCGGGGTGGGGGATGGGTTTTATGCATCTGCTCCGGCTCTGGTCTCTCTGCAGATAATTCTTGTGCCATTTACAGGTCCTGGTGTGGAAATCCGTGTTACCTTCACGCACAGTTGCCGGGGATGGTGTTACAGGTCACAGACGCATCGGAGAGGGTTTATCACCCACCCCGAGCATGAGCCTCTACCATCGTGTGGGAACTGCAGCCTCGTGCTCTGAGCCTCTCGTAAGGGAAGCAGGGTCAGGCTAGGTCTATGCTCGGATGACAGCCCTTCAAGGCAAACCTAGACAGAGCAGGGAGCGGTGAACGCGATGCCCAAGCACAGCAGCAGAGGGCACTGTGCTGCGAGCGGTTGCCTCTGTCAGCAGAGATGCAACACTGATCCGCTCTCTGTGATCAGTAAAGAGGCACTACCATCACCAGCCTCCTGGGCAGGTGTGAATGCACCGAGTGACATTGTGCCTCCCTACAGTTCTCCCTGCCAATTCAATGGAATGCTGGACTTTCCATTTCCTGTGCAGGGCAGCTGCGCACCATCAACCCAATCAAGGGGGCTGCATTTCAGTGGCTGAGTGAGCCCCGTGTCACTTTTCCCCTCCGCCGGTAAATCGCTATGGGATGAAAAGGGGCCAGGATGGTCAGCTCAGTGACTGTGCACCTGGGAATGGTTTTCTCCATGTTGCCGGGTCCCTGACGACCCAACTGCTGTTGTGGTGACGCGGAATCAGAGAGGGAATAAACCAAAGGAGTACAAGGGGTGCGAAGGACACAGTGTCAGGTGGATGGCCAGGGAATCATCGGGTACCTTATAACACCGGTGCAGCAGCATCCGCGCAGAGGACAGCGTGTTCACTGTGTACAGATAGAAGGTCCTGGAGGGGGCGTGGTCGGGAGTCTTCGGAATCTCCTGTTTGCGGGCAGGAAGGAAGGAAGATTGTAACGTATGTGTCAGCCCTCCAGGGAGAAGGTATCTGTCTGTTCTCTCTGTGCACTCCTTTCTAGCTTCCCCCAGGGACCCAGCGATCGTCAGTCTTTGCAAAGAGAGAGAGGGCGTGTGGGGGCTAGTGGTGTGACCCTGACCGCTTACATCCTTACCACGGCTCCACCAGTAATTCGCCATGTGATCCTGGGAAAGTCGTTGCACCTTTCCCGGCCTCGGCTCCCCCCGTGGCAAACTGCAGGGAAGGGCACTTGCTAGTGGCAGCCTGAGGACCAGTGCTTGGAAACTGTCCAGTGACACGTATTTCCCGTTACTATTATTCGTTAGCAAACCAGGGGCTAGCCAGCCAGGGGACCCAACAGCTAGGGGAGAGCAACTGAGATCACAAAACACTTGACAGATATTAATGAAATCAGCTTTCCACTCCCCAGGGAGACAGGGTAACACTGGATCCATTGTCCAGGTCTATGAAAACGGAGGCAGAGAGAGATGAATGACCTAAGAGTTCTGATTCCTTTGTTCTAATGCTAAGCAACACTCCCTCCCAGAATTGGGAATGGAAACTAAGATCCCACCCACTGCTCTATCCACTAGACCACGCTCCCACCCCACAGCTCGGAATGGAAGCCAAGCGTTCTGACTCCCAGCCCCCTGCTCTGATGGGGATGCAACCCCGGATTCCCAGTCCCCCGCTCTAGCCACCTTCCTTCATCTGCATTCATCTCGATGTCCTGTATGCCCTGTTTGTGGCACACTCCGCTCACCTCTGGGTGACAGCGCGAGTAGGAACGCTCACCTGTAAGGACACAAAGTTCTCGGACAACATTTTATACAGCATGTCCTTTGCCTCCTTGGCAGGAATCATGGCAAAATCTTCCACTTGTTTTTGTTCCAAATGCTTCTTCCGCAGAAGCAGCCGGAATATCCTCGCGCAACGGGAACCAAATCTAGATGGGGGAGGAACAAACCAACTAACACACAACTCTGGGGAAGAGACACAACATCAAAACCTAGACCCGCTGCACAGGGGCATCGGAGAATTGAGAAGGTTCCTACATTAACGCTGCAGAGGAGAAAAAGCATCTTGTGTGTGTTGGAGATGGAATGAAGTCCTGACTTCAGAGCCACAGGCCCAAACCAGGTCAGACCGCTGGTGCTTTGAGTCCAGGACCTGGTCTCTGGACCAGCGACTGATGCTTTAGAAATGCAGGAAAATGATACGCGTCTGAGAGTTAATCGTGCAGATGTCACTAAATCTTCACTCAGCAATGTTCATTTGCCTAGTTCCTGACATTCAGGCTAGCTAAAGAGGGAGCAGCCAACTCATCACAACTAATGTCACCTTCCTATCTGGTACCACCCAGGAAGCCTTGAAACCATGAATACTTTCAACATCCAGCTGGATAATGTGGGGCCTGATCCTGAGATATATCAGTCACTAAAACTGATGGGAGTTGGGAGGGAGCTTTGCACCTCTCAGGATTGGATCCTTCCTTCCTCCCTCCCTCCCTCTTCAATGAAAGGATGGAGACTGTGGGTGATAAAGGACGGTTGTAGCTGTGTGGGATATGGACAGACCAGGTGGGTGACATCATCTCTTTTACTGGACCAGCAAATATTGGTACTGCCTCACCCACCTTGTCTCTCTGATATCTGTGCCTTGGGCAGAGTAACAAGGGGGCTAACAAGCCGCAATCGAGCGTTGCTTTACCTCTCCTGTACGATGGATTCCAGAGTTGCTGTTGCCAGAGTCGCAAGGGCCTTGTGGAGATCTGAGCCGTACGTGTCAAGGTACCACACATGAATTACCAGGGATCACACCACGCTCAGTAAGCCCCGTGACCAGCAGTAAACTGCCCATAGTAGATTTCTCAGTAAAGGATACTGATGACATACATACCGCCCCCACTGTCCCCGGATTTACCAACAAACTCCAGCTACAAGGAAATAAAAGGGTTCAATGTATCCAAAGACTATTATAATTCTGATACAAATTGAATACCATTTGGAGCAGAATGCAAGTTTCTTAAAATTCCCCAACCTTAATGGTTAGAGGATGTTTCCAAAGCCTAATGTTAATAGTAACAGTCTCATGATGTTTAAAGGTTAATGAGAAACATGTTTTTCTTTTGCATTTAAATCTTCCTCCTCCCAGCTGCAGCCATTCTGACCTAGGGCAGGAGAACTCCAAGATGAAATCGACTCGAAACAGAAGGTAAAACTGACTAGTGCCTGTTTTCGCTGTCCACGCTGAGTGAGGTGAAGAAACCAAAGCCCTGATCCTACCAACGCATAAGCAGGTGAACAGCTTTGCTTATGCAGGTACCACTCACTTTAATGGGGTCCACTCACGTGGAGAGGACTGCATGATTGGGGCCCTCAATCAGAACTGGACCAAAGGCGGAAACCCTGTTCAAACCCAAATTATACATAATGCATTTCTTACCGGATCATCAGCTAGCAAAGTGAGATACTGATCCAGAATTTGTTTCACAATGTTGTATCCTGCTGGAAGAGATCTGAATATCTGTGGAATAAAAGAACACCCAGAACATACGTGCTATTCGCATTTAAGATGATAAAAATAAACAGTACTTAATTCATTTGGATATCAGAGGGCTTTACAAACATGTGCTCATTGATCCTCAGAGCCCTGCTCCACGGTAAGCATTTTTATCTCCGTTTTACAGAAGGAGAAGCTGCGGCACAGAGAGGTGAAGTAACTTGCCTGAGGTCACACAGTGAGTCAGCAGCAGAGCCAGTCATCAATTCATAGATTCCAAGGCCAAAAGAAGTCACTGTGATCCTCTAGTCTGACCTCCATATAAGAGGACACAGAAACTCCTGAAATAATGCCTTTCTGAACTACAGCAGATCATTTAGAAAAACACCCAGACTTGATTTAAAAACTGCTAGTGATGGAGAATCTGCCACGACCGCTGGTGAGCTGTTCCAATGATGAATTACCCTCACGGTTAACATTTCACACCTGATTTCCAGCCTGAAGTTGTCTAGCTTCAACTTTCAGCCATTGGATTTTGTTAGATCTTTGTCTGCCTTGAAGTCTAAAACGAGTGTTCAGCTGGGTTCCTGTGCCATTCAATAATACAGTGTCTGGAGCTTGTTCTGTGTCGAGCATCAAGAGGTCCTGGTCGAGGACATGGGTTGCTAGCTGCTGCCACAATGCATATAACAGCGAAAGAAATCCAGTTATCCGTGTCCGATTACTATGGAGTGCCCCAAGTTCTGCAGAAACTCACCTCGTTGGAAGACAGTGGCTGCGTATAAGGTGCATTGGAAGATGTAGTAATTTCACTCATCCTCAGCATAGTCCGCACTATTTCACTGCTGGTCTGTTTCAAAAGGAAGGAAACAGCTTTTAGGCCTTGAAAGAATCTCTGTTCACATGACGGAAGAAGAAGAATTCCCTTCCCCCGTCAAGAACCAGGGTGCTCCAATTTCAGAAATCAGCCTCCAGTAAGATCTAGGTTGCATTAGCCTCCTTCCACTCATCTTAGGCTGGTCACATGCCCCACTGAACTGCCAGCAAGACCATTCCATTGCAGGGGAAGTGAAAGATGCTCTGGGAGAGCAACATATGGGCTTAGCAGCATGGATAACAGGCATGTAGGAATTGATATACTGGAGCAAACAGCTGGTGCATCTAGGGCAAAACTCCCATTGAATAAAACGGGAAGAAGCCCTCGGTCCAATTCCTGTCTGCAGCAGCAACCAATGCCCGATATTTCAGAAGAAGGTGAAATATTCCTTCCTGACCCTTGTAACCATCAGCTAGTACCTTGAAGCATGAGATTTGAAGCTTTTAACATGTAACTGTCAAGGTTGCGATCACCCAATTCCCCACTCCTGCTACCTGGAGTAACCCAGCTGAGGAAGTTCCCGATTACGTCTGCGTACCTGGTCCATCCTGTTGGCCACGGCGCTGACTATGGCTTGGTCTCGGAAGTGCTGGTGGAACCGATCGATGTTGGCTTGCCAATAAATGCCGTCATCGGGCGGGGGCTGAGGAGAAACGGGGAAGAGGGAGAAGGAAACGCTGAGGCTGGTTTACTGGCTGCAGAGCCAGATGCTCGTCTGAGGAATGAGCACCGTCAGCAGGGCAAATTCTGAGGGGTGCTGAGCACCTGCAATGAACCCTGGAGCTTGCTGGGAGCTGCAAGTGTCTCGAATCTCAGAAGAGTTGGAACAACGGGAATCGAACCAAGAAGGGGAGGTTACATAGTGGATGACAGGCAGACTGTCCACACCAAACAGCCTCTTGAACAAAGGCTGTAGAGCAGCCTCATTCCCCCTAGGGTAGGCACTGTGGACTCTGTGGTCCCTGCTGGTCTTCACTGGCTATTGACCCAAAAGGTCAGATACTGGAATAAAGGACTGCTAAGATCGCAGAGATCATCGCTGGTCTGAATGCAAGCCAAGGAGCAGCAGCGGGTTAGCAATACCTCTTTGCTGTCTGCATCTTGTTTCTGCCTTTTTGCCTTGTGTTCACCGTTATCTTCATCGTCAAATGATCTTCTCCTTTTCCCTTTCCCTGCGGGCCAAAGACAGGGTTTGCCTCTGAATACCAGCCCAGCAGTCTTGCGTTCAGGTCAGAAAGCTCCCAAAGCCCTTTGCTGAGTACACAGAGATCACCCCGAGCATTTGATGCCACCCACCCACATTCTAAATGCAAGCTACCCAAGGAGATTGACAGCTCTCACCTATGAGATTCAGGTTGGGGACCATGTACATGTCCTTCTCATTAACCGCCAAAGTGGGCACAGGAGGTGGTGGCGCATCCGAAGTCTCAGTCGTTTCAGGGGCCATTGGGCATCTCTGAATGAAGTGCGTGTCCGCTAGGCGCACAAACGTGTTGGAGACTTCACCATAGTCCATGGTTTTCCCATCTGGGCAAAAGGATACCAAGGAGAACATAATGGATCATGATCCCAAACTCCAGCTGCTCCTGCACCCGCGCGGGGATCAGGCCGCACCATCGTCTTTAAGAGACAAACAAGCAGGGCTGCGCAAGAGAACGCTCCATATTTGATGTGCATTTAGCACCTTCCACCCACTCACTCCAGCTGACTTCAGACCTTGGGCCAAATCTGCAAAGGCGATGGGTGATTTCGGGTGCCTCAGTTTCTAGGTGGCAACTAGAGACCCCTTAAAGGGGCCTGAGATGGGCCAGGCAGGTCTTTTTAATGTGTCACAACTTGGGCACCCAAAAATCACTAGTCACCTTGAAAAATCTTAACCCGTCTTTCTCCCCACCATGCTCGTAGCATGAGTCTGCTCTCTGTCCCTTTGCAGATCTCACAACTGCTGGTGCAAGAACCTTCTCCTACGCTGCTTCTACACCTGAAACATTTCCTGTATATTCCTGCTCCACTCCCCACCTCTAGCAGGGCCCTCTCTCAGCCTCTCTCTTTGCCACCATCCACAGGAGAGTCTTTCTGGCAGCTTTTAGCAAATTCCTGAATCTCCGTCTTATTTCAAATCTCACCGGATAATGCAGTTTGTCTCTGATGCCTCTTAACTTCTCTCATTATCGTCATTTATATTCCAGCAGCACCTGAGATCAGGGCCCCATTGCACTAGGCACTGTATGTAGTGAGACTCTCTGCCCTGAGGAGCTTACAATCTAAATAGACAAGACAGATAAAAGGCAGGAAAGGAAACCGAGGCACGGAGTGGGGCACTGATTTGCCCAAGGTCACCCAGCAGGTCAATGGCAGAATCAGGAATAAAACCTGACTCTCCATGCAGTGCTGTAGTCACTGCACGCTGCTCTCCCCTCTCTTCCTGTTTAACTCAGTGTTTGTTGAGACACAGCTTGTACACCAGAGGCTATAAAGCTCCATTGGATTATACAGCATTGGTGTCTTTTAATCAAGCGGAGCCACTAATATAGTTCAGTGAACAACTATGACTCTGGCTGGCCAGTTGAGGTTTTTCCCTTTCATAGAATCTCAGGGTTGGAAGGGACGTCAGGAGGTATCTAGTCCAACCCCCTGCTCAAAGCAGGGCCAATTCCCAGACAGATTTTTGCCCCAGATCCCTAAATGGCCCCCTCAAGGATTGAACTCACAACCCTGGGTTTAGCAGGCCAATGATCAAACCACTGAGCTATCCCCTCCCCCCGAGGGAATCTGGGAATATCTTTCTTCCCAGATATTTAAGGCCTCCCACATTTCTCTTAAGAGAAAGATGCAGTGGAAACACAAAGATTTCCACCTCTTTGTAGGCTACGAATCAAGGGAAATAGTTAAATGAGCAGAACAAACTTAGGTCTGTTGGAGGGACAGACACGGAGGTAAGGGAAAAACAGATTCAATGACTAATACATGTGTTTTCCATTTTAGTAAAATTCAGCCTTGAGATGAGAAATATGCAGGAAACCAGGACTTACATTCTTTGGAATCTACATAGCACTTGTCATTGGGTAAGTGTTGTTACTCCCATTTTACAGATGGGCAAACTGAGGCACAATGAGGGGCAGTGACTCCCTCCAGGTCATACAGTGAGCCAATGGTAGAGCAGAGAATGGATTCCCAGGTTTCCTACCATGCTGACTCTACACTTGTCTACTGATAGAAGGATAGGGTAGAAGAGACATCGAAATAAATCATAGTCAAATGGTCCAAGCACAGGAGCCAGTTCTGTTCCCAGCTCTGATAGTGACTCACTGTTTGATCTTGGGCAGTCCCCTCCTCTCCCTGTGCCTCAGTTTCCCCATCTACAGAATGTGGATGATGATATTGACCTCTCTCCTGGAGGTGCTTGGGAGTGTCAGTGTTCTGTACAGCCCCTAGAGGATGCTCCATATGGACCTGACCTAAAGCCCACTGAAGTCAATGGAACGATTCCCATTTACTTCAATGGACTTTGGATCAGGCTCTATGTCCAGAGCCCTCTTCTTCTGCACAGATCCTGGAAGCCATCCAATCCCCTTTCACTGCGTACAGAACCCAGCCACTCTGGTAGCATGAAGTATCGGCCCGGCAGCCCCAAACCTTGCCAGACAGATGATAAGATGCTGCAGCAAAAGGTTTCAGCTCTATTTCTCAGCTATCTCCATACCGCTTTGGCTCACCCTCCATAGTTTCCGTCAGCCTGTTCGCAACCTTTCGCACCACAGCACTCATGGTCATTTTGCCATTCAGCAGCAGCTCCTCCACGATCAGCTCGCCCATGTCGCTGTAGAGGGTCTTGGCAGTGTAGATGTAATGTGGATACCGGAGGATCCTCAGCACCCGACTGCATGAAGCTTCGTACTCCACAAAGCCTCGCTTCTGCAGCTGGTAGGTCACCAGGTTGTGTTGAATGAGGACACAGAGAGCTTTCTTAACCTGCACATGCCAGAGAAAGGAATGAGCCACGTACTTGGAAACTTAGCATAGTTTATATGGGGGAAAACAACCATCATACTTCAGGGCTGATCACCTCAGGGATCAGGAAGGGAATGCCCCTCCGCTTAGGTGCTTTATCTCCATCCATAGTCTCAGGAATGGTCATACATTCCCCAATTAGCGCTGATCATTTACAACCTAAGATAAAGCTATTGAGCTGTTCACCAGATCATCTTTATTGTGGGAGAGGGAAGGGTGATGTTTGAAATTCCCCAGGGGCCCCGGGCTGCCACAGAACTAAGAGATGGAAAAACATACAACATCTCCTCCTACTCGAGGCAGGGCCTGAGAATCTCGACTGTAGTCCTGATTCACTGTGTGATTCTGGGCCAGTAAGTCTCACCTCCTTATTCTCCAGATGCTGCACTAACTTCAGGGAACTCCATCTCTTGTGCACTCCACTCTCTATAAAACTAAATTAGACCACCCTCCTTCCCTTTGCCCTTCGGTGGAGACTTAAGAGCTCAGAACCTTTTCTGTTAAAGCCAACGGCAAAACTCCCATGGATTGCAATCTGTACTATTTATGAAACTGATTTGGTTTTAAGGAGACATGTTCAAATTCTGATTTACCTTTTGCAAACACATTTAGAATAACAGAATTCTTCAAAAGCACCAGAAATGGTGACTGACAAGTTGTAATGAGCGAATAATAGTTCAGTCAGTATTCCAGACATACCTGATCTAGTGACATCCCTGTGTCGTTGGCAATCACTCTCAGCGGCTGGCTGCCTGTCTTGATAAGATGAGTCCCTATCTTTTCCACAATCTCGCCAAAATGTTCTTGCAGCAGGAGGGAACAGAGTTTAATTTCTGCCTGAGTCATCTTGCCAGCAACTTAAAATACCAGAAGGATATGGGAAAAGGCATTTATGTTATTAAAGTTCTTATCAGGTGATACAGGCAAGCGCAGGAGATTTGCTGATTGGATGCAACGATTTTCACCTCTCTAGTCACCTGTTTGAATTGGCCTAGATCAGTGGAGACTAAAAGCTGTTACCGATTCATGCCTGAAATGAATCTGGTGGGTTTGAGGCTAAGCCTATACCAAAGCTACCATCACAGCCTGCCCCCTTCTTGGCAATCTAGGCAGGCAGGCACACCTGCCAAGGACTGAATGAGCCACAGCATGGGACGTGGGGCCAGGACTCCTGGGTTCTGTTCCCAGCGCTGGGAAGGGAGAGTGGCCGAGGGGTCGCAGCATGGGACGTGGGGCCAGGACTCCTGGGTTCTGCTCCTAGCGCTGGGAAGGGAGAGTGGCCGAGGGGTCGCAGCATGGGACGGGAGGAGGGGCAGGACTCCTGGGTTCTCTGCCTGTCCAGCTGCCTTCGTGGGACAGCCTCCACAGTTCGATGCCCCCTGGCCAGGGAGGCACTCCTCCCCCCGCCGCTGGCTGCCTTGGGGGCCCCACCCCCGGTGCCCTCACTCACCTGGGGCCTCAGCCTGAATTGTCTGGGAGGAGGGGGGTCGATTAGGCCCACGCAGCAACCATAGCAACCCCGTCCCCTTCAACTTCCGGCTCAGCGCTGATTACTTCCGGTCACTTCCGACCGCTCCGATCCCCCCTCGGCGGGGGACCCGACAGTCAGAGCTATAGAGACTCTATCCCTTGTCCGCTAGAGAGCACGGCTATAATGGGGCCGCTCTACGCACACCCCTGCTCGTCTCGGTGGTAAGACTGGCGCGCTAAAGCGCAGGCCATCGGTGGAATTTACCGGGCGACGCTCTAGCCTCACCCTCGCCCAAGTCTCGCTGGCCAAGTGGAGGACTTGGGAGACGGAAGAACCGAGGGGGCCGCTCTACCTTGCAGCCCTCGCGTCTCGCTAGCCTGGTGGAGGACTGAGTCCTCCGGCCCCCTCCCGGCGGAGCACAAGCGAGTAGGCGGAAGTGGGCGGCTAGAGGGGCCTGCCGGTCGCTCTGGGCGCGCGGGCCCTAGTCTCGGCGTTCCCCCGCGGAGGACTGACGGCAGGCAGGGAGCCGGGGGAGGGGGAGAGAGAAGATGGCGGAGGCCTCGGCAGCGGCCGCCGTGTCCCAGCATCGCTTCTTCTGCCACAGCTGCAAGGGGGAGGTCAGCCCCAAGCTGCCGGTAAGGGGCGGGGCCAGGCCCCCGGGCGGGGGGCGCGACCCCCCCGATCCCCCGGGGGGGGACCAGCAGCCCCCCGTGAAAGGGGGGGGGTTAAACCCCGGTCCCCTCCCCCGTGGGGGGCTGGCGGGAAGGGGGGTTAAACCCCAATTCTCCTCCCCCCCTGAGGTGGGGGGGTTTAACCCCCTCCGGCTGGGGAAGCTGCTGGAGTTTAACCTTAAATCCTTGTTCTCGGGGATGGGGGGGGGGGCGCAGGCAGGAGGGGTTGAACCCCCAGCCCCCCCCCCGCGTGAGAAAGGGGGGGGTTAAACCCCAACATGTCACCCAGGGAGAAAGGGGGCCCGGGCGGGCGTGAGGTTTAAACCCCTAAATCTGCCTTTTCCCGAGAACGAGGGCGAGTATGAGGTTAAACCTCAATATTCCTTGGGGGGTTAAACCCCAACATATTCCCTGAAGGGGGGGGCAGGCCTGAGGGTTAAGACCAGCTTAAGGGACAGGCTCCTTCTTCCCTCTCCCACCTGAGGGGGTGGGGGGTGGGGGCAAGAGGAAGGGGGGGTTAAACCCCAGCACATCTCTTGGTGGTGGGGGGGCGGGGGGGGTTGAGTGTTCCTCCAGTTGAGCCCTCTAATCTGCACAGCAGAGAACTGGAAGGGGAGGTCCTCGTTCAGCCCCAGATTGTCCTTCAAAGAGATGAAGGCACGAGGGGATAACACCCCCCCCCCCGTCCTCCCCCGCTTTAGTGTTGGAGAGGCTGCCAGGTTAAACCTCAAGCTTCCCTGATGGGAGGAGCCACTACAGTAGGGGGGGGGTGTGGCGGGCGGGAGCTAATCCCAACCATCCCCATGGAGAGAGGGGGGGTTCCCTTTGGGAACACAGGGAAGGTTAAGCCCCACTGAGAGTGGCGGTAAACCCCAGTTCACCCTTTACGGTGGCCCCAGGTCTTCTAGAAAGCAAGGGCACCCATTCTCCCTACTCTTGAGAGAGAGCTGCTGGGGGAGAGAGGCAGGTACCCAGTGGCATAGAATTGTAGGACTGGAAGGGATGTTGAGAGGTCATCTAGTCCAGTCCCCCGCGTGGAGGGAGGACTTCCAGTTCTCATGGTGAGAAGGGCAATTTTCAATTCCCTGGACAGAGGATCAGTAGGGCCACAAGCAAGGGAGCCTTCATGCCCTAGGAAAATGGTTCTCCTTTTGAGTACCCTCTCTGGGTGTGCGTATCTCAGTAAAATAGCCCCATATCTCTTTGAGGTTGACGTTGTATGCGATGTAGTCGGGGGCCGTGTCACAGCTAACACCAGCGGTTCTGCGATAGGGTGGCGGGGTCAGGACGAGTCCAGTCTGAGGTCTCTCCATTTAGATCCAAAATGGTTAGAGTCAAAGGGTGTCCATGTTGTGCTGCTGATATTCTAGTGATGTCACAGACCGTATCTTGGTGACCTCCTGTCCTAGGAGTGTTGGGGAGCATAAGGCTATCTGAGGAGAGGAACAGGCAATGCAGCTTGACCAGATCAGACCAGGCATGTAATACCTTTTTTGCCTGATATATGGGAATGTCTGGAGATTCTTTGCTAAAGGGGTCTGCGCCCCTCCCCCCCCGTGCCTAAGTTTCCCTACCTGTACAATTAGGATAATACCCACCTACCTTCTGAGAGAGCAGGTATAGGAAGATTGTGAGGATCTTAAAGTTTGTGATGCGCCTTACGATTCTCAGAAGAAAGAAGCTAATGAAGACCAGGGTGCTGCAGCAAAATCTCAATGATCTGGACCCCGAAACAGGGTGATGTCCTCCAATTCCTGGGGATTTCGTAGATGGGGGGCACCCTTCAGTTATCCAGACTGATTCAGCATCCCCCTGACATTTAGGTAAACGAGGTAATGCTGCGCTATTGTTCTTCCCCTCTGCACCGTGAAGGGAGGTGAGAGGGGGCTTCAAGGATTTTTTTTTTTTACTTTAAAAATCATTCATACATGACATGACTGATGATCCTGAAGATTTCTCTAGCTTGCGTCACGGGTAGCTCACACCTCTGCAACTGCATATAGTCCTGTTGAGATTTACGCTTGTCCATCAGAAATGCAAATCGATCATGTATTTCTCTGCTTCCAAACCCACCCTACGGCCCCTCAAGTGTAGCTAGTAGCCCTGCATTCTGGTGTTTTCTCTTCTCTCTCTCCCCCTCCCAAATCATGTTCGGTTCCCTCTTTATACTACTTGCCTCTCTTGCTGACTTATGCAGTTTTCCCTCCCATGTTTCAACTGTCCTTTGTTGTAAAGAAACGCTGCCCTAAATTGCTCACGACCAATTCTTTTCCGTGACTGGGATTAAGGATTTCCTGATGCCATTAGTGCATTTTTTGGTATTGGAACTAAAACTCCAGGCCTAGTATGTCCATGCATTTACATGTCGCGTTGTTGTTCGATTGTTCACCATGTAAACAGCTTAGCATTGGCTCCTTTTTTTTTCTTTTGCTTTGATGTATATGTCCTACCCTGGCCCCTTTATTTCTAAATCAGTGTCTTCAGTTTTGCTCTGCCTGGGCATTAGAGCTTCTGGACTCTTTGTAAGGCTAATGGTTTGACCTGGCTTTTATTATTATAATTAGTAGCACCCAGAACCCTAATTGGGATCAGGGTTGCATTGTGCTGGGAACCTGTCATCTCCCTCTCTGTTTGTGGACACTGTGTTGTGCTCTTGAACATTTTCTGTCTTCCACCCCGCAGGTGGCTCCATGTCAGGTATTCTTGAGGATGATACGTACTCTAGAAATGTGAGATATTATTACCCAGACTCTATAAATAATATGTTCAGGACTTGTACCTGCCAAACCAACTAATTGTTTCACCTTTTCAACCTCTCCACTACAGGGGTGACAACCTCTTTATCTCTCCCTCTTCCGGTCACACACCTAAGCTGATGGGAACCTGCTTGAGTTAGGGGCCACCCCACTCTTTCAGTCACCTCCTCAAGTTCTCAAGCAAGGGATCTCCCGTCAGAGTCCCAGGCAGCCACTAAGGAAGGCCCTGACGTGCCTTGTCATGTCATATTTCTGGAGTAGGACTCTTGCACTCTTCTGAAGGCCAGTCATCATGAATCAACCTGTGTTTTGCAATCTCTGGTTGAGGCAAACTTTCCTTAAGGAGCATGAAACTGGGAGGAGAACGCCTTAGTTCTAATGATGCTCTGATACTGATTTCCTTTGTGTCCTTGGGCAAGTCACTTCCTTTCTTCATGCCTCAGTTTCTCCATCTGTAAAATGTGGCAAACATTGGTCTCATGGGGTGATGGGTTACTGTTTGTAAAGGGCTACATTAGGACTTGCTTTCAGATCTCTGAATTATCCAGTAGAAGTACATGGGCCTGTTTACCTCCAGATAGGATGAGATAGCTCAAACCAGTGACTTGGGCCTGGTCTGCACTCAACTTAGGTCGACCTAGCTGCTTCGCTCAGAGCTGTAAAGGGCATCGTGCCCTGAGCACCGTGGTTAGGTTGACGTAAGCCCTGGTGTAGATGAGGCTGAGTCGATGGAAGGATTTTCCCGTTGCCTTAGCTACTGTATCTTACAGAGGTAGATTACCTGCTTTGATGGGAACCCCCTTCCGTTGCTATAGTCTATGCTGCCCTGCTACAGTGACCCAGCTGCAGCATCCTAGGTGTGCTGCTGTAGCACAGACCTGGCCTAAGCCTGAGAACTAAAGACTGAGAGTCAAGATTTCTGTTCCCAGCTCTGCCAATAACTTTCTCTGAGAGACCTCAGGCAAGTAACTTCCCCTCTCTCTGCCAGTTTCCCCTCGTAAAATGGGAAGTTTTTGTGCTGCTTTGGTGTGATCCTTAGATTAGGATAATGCCATCTTAAAATAAAAATGATGTCTTTTGAGAGAGATTCTGAGATTGCTTACATAGTGGGGCGAGGAGGTAATCCTTTATACCCGGAGTAACACGCTGCTGAAAAGTGTGAGGCCATCTCCTCCTTTTGAAGCAAGTGTACAACTTCCATTGGTGCTTACTGCATGGACAGGCCTCAGGTAAATCTCCGAGAATGTCAGTGGGACAAACAGATCTTGGTGTTGTGCTGATCTTCAGTGTAGCTGTGAATTGTCCTCTATTCAACAGCAGCGTTGTTGGGATCGACTGTATATAAAAAATATTTAAAATCCACTATTTCCCATCTCTGCCTCCTTCACCAAAAAAGAGCGAGAGAAAGGCAAGCAGTCCTTGAAACAAACCACGTCTATACATGGCTGGAGCTGTTCTCCTCCCAGGGTGTCACGTGAAGGCTGGCTGGTCACTGACACGCACAGAAAGCGTTAACGCGTGTTGGATCTCAGTAGTAATGTTTCCATAGCTTCTGTAGCATAACTGCTGTGCAAGCCACCATTGGCTGAATGTGGCCTGGTTTCATTTGGAGCGGGGGGGAGGGGGGGAGAATAAACCATGTTCCCTGACTGCCATTTCAAATCACGCTCTCTGCTGTATGCTGCAGGTGCAAGTCATGTTGCAGCTGCAGCCCAGTGGAGATGTTTTTATTTTAAGGTAACGGGATAACTCATCTTGATTAAACCCAGCACGAGAGAGAAATCAGGAAGGCTTTTCAGAATTCCAAGTTAAATATCTGCGGTGAAGCGAACTGCTGCCATATGCTTTTTAAAAACAGTCTTCCCCCCCCCCCCCCCAGTGGCCCACGTTACAATGAATCTGCGGCTTGCCCCTCTCTCGGGTCTTCTGTGATCCTGATCAGTTAATGTCGTCAAAAATCTCATGGCCCTTTTTGTCAGGGATAGGTGGCTGACCCTGGCATCTTGATCATCCCCCAGTTGTAGTCCGAAGATATCAAATCCCTGCAGGTTCATTTATGTTGGGGTGTGTGTGTGTGTAGAGCTTCCCTTCACTTAACATTTCTCCACTCTTGTAAAGCACTTTGAACTCATCCAAAGTACGCTAAAGGTTATGCTAACTTCCCATCCCGAACTGTTGTGTAGGGTTGCAGCGCACTGTTAAATGGTGGCCACATGTCGCCACGGGTTTGACTGCATTTTAGTGATGGATTAAATGATCCTGGTGTACTAATTCTTTTAGCGCTGAGAATGTGATCAGCACTACGCAATTCAAATACGCAGAGCGGTCGGTATAAAATGTTGGCCTCATCGATACTACCTCTATAACCAAGTCAAGGGTACAATACGATTGCCCCTTGCATTGGTGACAACACAGTTAACATGTGTAGTGAGGATAGAATCTGCATCCCTCTAAGTCCTTGTATTTGGGTAAAATCCTTGTGAAGACAAGGCAGTCTGTAGTTTTCACTCAAGTTAGCGGGTGAAGTTAAAGACTTATGGAGGAGCCTGGGGTTTACCTTGGCTTGCAAACTCATGTGAAACTGCAAACTGTCTTGTCTTCATTAGGATTTTGCCTCATATTAGCTAACTTGAGTTATGATCACATCTGTTTTCCTAGTGAAGACGTACCTCAGCTGGGCTAAAACACTGGAGCGTTCAAGGGTTTAGCTTTGTTCCAGGAATGGAGTCAGATCTTGTGTCCCCTGATTCAGCTATGTTGGTGGAGCAGTACTCTCTTTTGGGGAGTGAAAGGTGCTGAAGGAATGTAAGTTCGTTACCCCTCATCACATCAGAATTGTAAACTAGGAAACTCTACTTTTTCCAACTTCCCCAAAACTGGCTTCCAATGTCATCGTCAAAGTAGATTTTAATCCCACAGCCTGGAATCCCAGTGTATGGTTAAAAGAAACTTTTGAAATGTTTTCCATGTTAATATTAAATCTGGCTTCTTATCATATGAAAGAATGAAACTTTTTTACTATATGCAGTACATCAAAGTTATAAGGTAAATGCGCTAAGCAAGAGAGGGGAAAATCCTATCTAATCTCATCTGTGTCGGACATAGGAATAAACTGGTTGATTCTCTAAAAATTCTGTGACCCATATCCCTTAAATGAATACAGTCTGTCCTGCGTTGGTTGACGGTAGCTTTGTGTAGGGAAACATTTTCTAATGGCTACCTGAGAGCAGTAAACTTATTAGAGGAAAAAGATTCACAAGCTGTGCAACTTAGTCCATCATGAATTGGCATCTTCCTTTAAGCTGGACTCTCTTGACAGGTTTTTCTTTCTGGTTCTAATGGGTTTTTTTGTTCCAGAAGAATGCCTGTAGTAAAGGCTACGCTGGATGGGAGGCACCTGTGCCATTTCTGCTGTGCTCCGTTTAGGTTTGAATAAGGAATGCCTGCAGTATTAATTAAAAAGGTTCAACTCATCTCAGGCCATTGGGGCTCAGCCTTTCTGAGAGTGCATTGCAGGCTAAAATTTCTGCAAAATTGTACAGCTCTGAAATATTGATTGGGGTCAGGACACCCTTTTAATAGAAATGATCCCAGGGCACTTTACAAACGTAGGCCCTGATCCTGCCCATGCTTAAAGTGAATTCCCGTTGACGTGAACACACGAGTAGTGCTATGAAAATGAATCAGCCTGCTCGTGCTTAAAGTTAACCACGTGTGTGTGTGTTTGCAGGCCTGGAGCCTTGGAGATGGGTCCTGTCGCCCTTTATGCATGCAAAATTGTCACAGATCGCAGGATCAGTACTTTTATCCATGCAAGATGCAAGCTATATGAGATGCAAGATGTATATGGGGCTTATTTAACCCTTGGGTGAACATGGGCTCAGTTTTAGCAGCGTGAAGTGACGCTGCACAGCAGTTTAAAACAGGAAGTGAATAATACCATCTCCTCTAGTTTTAGTTGGTTAACTTTTAAGTAGGCAAAAAATACTCACCTGTGTTGCAGGCTGGCCAAGACACTGGGTTAGGTCACCCATTACTCTTCTACCTCGAAGATAGTTGGCTCACAATTAAAGGGCAAAATGTACTTCTGTGGTGTCTCTCTCCATAGGAATGAATTTTGCCAGACAGAGCACATCAAGGTATATAAGGGGTAGGAAAACAACTACAGCATTGAACATACGTGTAAAACGTGAAATACATAGGCTAGACAATAAAGTAATAGCAGTTAGCTAATGCCGTGGCTCTAGGGAAAGGTGGTAGGACCCAGCAGGCTCCCGCATTCCCGCAGGTGAATTGCATACGTTTGCATCTTGCTACAAATCTGCAAAGCACTTGGTGCTGCATGAGGAAGAGAAAAACACCGAGGTATCGAATAACCATTATGACAAAGTTCAGGTAAATGCAATTGCCCCTTCCTTGCAGTGTAGCTGAAGAGTCAGTACAATTTTATATAGTCAGTGAAGCTGTCCCAAAATCCTCTGCAAAATACAGTTACCGAGCTAAATAATAGCAGAAAAAGAAATGAAAGGGTATAGGAACAGCACAAAAGAACTGTGTTCAGGATCCATGCAAGGAGCACAGTTCAGATAGTAGGAGCTACCGAAGGGAAAGATACTAGGTTTTGGTTTTGGTTTTTCTTCTCCCCAACATGAGGAAATTGTTTTGGTTACGGCCAGAAGGGGACATTAGCGTCGTCTAGTCTGACTACTTGCGTATCACAGAAATTATATAATGTGTGTGTTTATATATATATATATATATATATATATATATATATATATATATATATATATATATTATATATATAATAGATTAAAAAATTATCTTTAAATTGTTCCATTCTAAGTTGCCTGATAAGTTCTTGGCATAGTGTGAGCAAACAGCTCAAACTGTAAATAGCTAGTATGTCTTCCTTAGCTGCTGGCTAAAAATGTTCTTATGCCACGCCTGTTACACTGGTATGTGGGTGCCATGTTACTTCTGAAGTGAACTAACCTGGCTATTTAGTGGCCCACAAAAAATGATTTTGGTGGCTCAACTGAATTCCCAGTGGAAAGGTGCCTACATCACTAGAACTACTGCAGTTGAGGACAGTCCCAACAGACTGGCCAAAGACAGACTAGACCACAGATACTTGGCTACCCTGTAGGGGACTGTGCCGCATGTAAGGATTGAGACACATTGATCATGTGGAAGAAATTAGGGTGCCTGGATCCTTTTGTGGGTGGATGAAGAGTTCAAATATTCATCCAGCATATACCAAAGGAAAATTTAGCTTGAGATTCCCACATAGGACTGTAGCTTGCTGCTTGCCCTGGAAGATAAGGAGAGGAAAAGAAAAGAGACTGTCAGTGACCTCAGTAGAATGGTATGGAGGTTGTATATCTGAGCGTCTTACCCTCTGGTTGATGATAACATGGCTAAGAAGCACTGCACGTGTCGTTCCATTGCCGTTTCTCTTGATTTGCCTGCTTCAGATTGAGAATCAAGGCAAAAGGATGAAATACGTATTTGCCCTCCAGTTCTGACTGCTTAAAAATAATTGGGCTTGGACACTTCTGCACAGTTAATGATCGGCTGGAGGGACAGAAGGCTTCTAGCAGACTGGCCACATTGGGAAATGCATGAATCAGAGCTGATTGGTGTTGACGGAAGATTGGCTGGGTGCGCTGGGCAGTGTGCTGGAGACTTCTAGACTCCTTGGCAAAGTTTGCTCTCCCTATCCCTTCCCCGTTGTGGCTCAGTCCTGCCTTGGAGATGGTAGGTACCTTCAACCACCGTCGGAGGTAACAGCGGGGGGTTCAGTTTCCAGGGCCCATGGCTTTCCAGCCAAGACTACCACGAAAGGGGCCAATTGTGATCATGGTTCTTATGATGCAGGGACGGGACTGAGACCCACCGTGATCAGTCCATGTGAGCAACCTCCAGTCACCCCATAGCTAGACACTGAGCAGTAACTTAATGACGAAAGGTTCTGTATCCCTGAGCAATCCAGCGCCTCTTTATTCTTCCAGCTTTCTAGGGGAGTTTTTTTTTAAACAATGGATAGTATTAAAAACAAAACCGTTTGTTTAGTGTAAGAAATAATTCTGAAATACCATACACAGCGCCACTCATCTGTTTTGTTCCCATTGCTGATTTCCCCTCTATCTTAGTTATTCAGTCCAAATGCTGTATTTATCTCTGTTTGTATCCTGCAAGTAATAGTATATTAGCTTTTGGGCAAAATGCCTGTGTTTGTCTCTCCAACTGATTGGATGTAGGAGAGGACTTCCAAAAATGAACAGGGCCACAGGCCTTAAATCTGTCTTAGTCTTTGTGCACGATCATGATATCCCCTGAATCACTGCGTCATGGACTCTGGAACTAATCAGCCTAGTTTTAAAGATGTTCATCCTAGCATCTTCTCTGAGAGGAGCTCACGTCAGCATCAGAATCCTAAGCAGAACTTTATCTTGAGGTCTGTCTTCTGGAAAAGAACCTCTCTGCATGCATGTCCTTCACTTGGACTGCAGTGAACTGCACAGCCAACTGAAATGCATCAGTTCTGCAGGCCTTGGGGAAACAGAAGCGTCGGTGATGACACGGAATGGTGCTGGTTTAGAAAATCTTTGTAACATGGTGGTTTTAACAGAGAAAACCAAGCAAAGGATTTTAAGCAAAGCCGAATGCCGTGCTGTTGAGTTGGAATTTGGCATTTGTTTAACATGTAGCTGCCTTTCCAAAACTGGCTCTTGTGTTTGGGTCCCTCCATTGTTGGGTGCCCAGCACAGACACAGTTGGCCTGATTTTCTGAGAGTTGCTGAGCATCCACAGCTCCCAGTGACTTAAGGTGCAGCCCAGCACCTTTTGAAAATCAGACCCCAGGCATCTCAAGTGGGGATGCCTGAAATCTGGGTGCTCTTAGGAAACGTGGCCCTCTCATTCTAGTCACATTTTTCATAAATCAGGGCCGTGAACTCATCCATTCAGCTGTACAAAAACCACCCCTCTTATCTCACTGCCAACTTAAAGTAAAGTTGGCTTGTTCCTGAAAGATAACAGAGTTGTGGCTTTGTCAGACCACAATAAGGGCTGAGTTCCAGGCTCGAAGAACCCCTCACCATGAACACCCTGCTAGCAGCAACTTCCTGTTAAAATTAGGGGCTTGTCTCAGGTGCACCATGGGAAAGGGAGGAGGAGTGTCTCTTCAGACTCAGTTCAGCACGTGCCCAACTTCAGGGGCAGGAGCAGATCCATTAAAGTCAATCGGATCACTTGAATGCTTAAAGCTAAGCATGTGTCTAAGTACTTCACTAAACGGGGGCTTCATGTAACTTAAAAAGGGATAGCATGGAAACAGGGCTTGAGTCTCTTCCCATTAGGTCTTCTGGGCCCCTTGTCTGTTCCCTATGTCACTTGTTCAGCTGCTTAGTCCAATCAAATAATACTCTGTATTTACGCTCATAGAACATCATATTCTTCAGAGCATCCTTGTAACACTCCTGAGTCAACCCCTCTGGTTCTAAATACCAGGAAATTGAGTTAAAATACCCCACAACCGTGACTCCGCCCTCTTTGAGAGACATCATAGCTCTTGGCTGAAGCCCTTTGTAGATCCATTTCCACCCTGAATAACTTCTAAAATATTGTTTCTGCCAAGGGGCAGTGGGTGGGAGACATTAGCTGAGGTCAATCCTGATCTCAGTTTGGGGAGAATCAGAGTCATAGTTTGAACCTGGAGTGTGTGCAAGAAAAGTTATAAGAACCATAAAATGTTAGTTTTTGGGTGGGGGGGGGTCTTATATCTTAGGAATCCCTTGCTCAAGCAACTTCAGATTTGGACCATAACCCCACAGCAGGGCCCTAGGAGGCACAGCGATTTTCCACCCTAAATAGTTATCTCCCTACTAGTTATTGATGCCTTCAGATACTTACAGATGGTTACATGGTCGTACGTGCTTCCTCCCTCAGTGGTTACTTAGTCTAGCTGTGCATATTGGTATTTCACTCAAATACCTGCCTCTACACAGAACTGAGCAATGCAAGTCTTCTTTCAAATGTATGTGTCTGTTCTCCTTAGCGTTTTTAAACTGACCTCAGACTTTCACTGGTGCTGAGCTCCAATAATTCTGGGCTCCTTTGAAAATCCTGCCACTTATTTAGCTACCTAACTGATACCTGAGCTCTCCATAGAAGCTTGTCCCCTTATGTCCAAGCAGGAAGGACAAGTCGTAAATGTTCATAACTGATGCGTCAGTGTAGAAAATAGCAAAACAAGATTAATCTGTGGAGGGCAGAAGGGCTTGTGGTCCTTAATAAGGGCTCCGAGGTGCTATGGTAATACTAATTATAAATAAATATATGTGGGAAATCATTAGAAAGATTCGATCAGAAGGAAGAATGTGGAAAGCAGTTATGCCAACCCAGACACACACAAGACTGTAAACTGGAGTTTGCAGTAGGACGGCAAAAAGACCAGTGCAAATTTTGAGGCTGCACCCATGAAGGCATCACATGACAGAGCAGGGAGGTATTTGTCATCTTCTCTATAGCTCTGATAACATCACTCCTGGAATTTGAGCAGGTATTCAACACCAAAAGGTATCAGGAATTCAGAAGAGAACTGGATGATGCATTGTAGGGAGTAATCCTTTATTGGATGGACTGGGCAAAGTGAGAGGTCTCTTCCATCTCTGACGCTTATGTATCTTGTCTTTTGTTTGTGCTCCCTGTAATGCTCTGTCTGATTAGCAGACCTCTTGATACCTAAAATACTCTCTTGGTTTGCATTTTGTAAAGATTCCTGCTGGGTTGTTGACGGTCTTCCTGGGAGGTGGATGTAGCCGATGGCATTTGTGCTCATAACTTCTCTGATCACTGCAGACCCACCAAGCAGTGTTCTGGCCCGAAGCCTGAATGTTCAAACATGTCCTAAGCATTTAATTTTCTCCAGTATGCGCTCCACCGATAAACTGTGTTCAATATTTTTTTAGAAGCATCTGGAACAAGGGGAAAAATATTAGCGATTCTTGGATTAGATTTCAGCTGTTGCTTATGACTAAACTAGTTCCATGAAACCACTAGTGAGATGTAAAGTAACTTGATCATTTCTCCCCGCCCCTCCTTCTGACCTGTTTCGTATCTACCTGGATACACATGGGGCTCAAGAATATGGATGACTAGATGCTGCCAAATTCAAGCTTGAAATTCTGTTCCTGAGTCCTGGGAATGTTCCTTATTAAATCACTCTTCAGCATGGTGGGAGCAGAGGAAAAATAATCTTTAGAGACTGTTTTTTATTTTTTTTATTTTGGTGATGTCTGCCATAAATTGAAGCAGATTTATGATGCGGGAGCAGAACTAGGCCACTTTCTAAATAAGCTTTTTAAGACCAGGAATTGGTAGAGGGAATCTCATCAGTATGCTGATGGGGATTGGAGAAAGGAATTCCCCACTACTCTAGTGTAAGAGCAGATCCCAGAATGTTTAAGCTGGCAGCCAAATTTTTACGTCCTGTCATTTAAGGGATAAACAGTAGCTTAGGCTGTTTTATGAGGTCATTTGCCTGTTTTTCCTCAGGGTAAACAGCTGATTAGCTTGCCCTCATGGGAGCCAGGTTTTGCCACAGAGTTGAAATGTTCTCTATTATTTTAAAGTGAGTTTTAAAATTTAGAAAAACATTCCAAGGTTGTTCCTTAGCCCATCTGGGGTGAACTTGGAAACTAGAATCCTGGACTATGACCACCAAATGTCTACAGGACAAAAAATGCTGGCACAAACTGGCACCCGAGGCTGGGGTATTTAAAGGGGTCTAATGACTTAGATGCTTAGCTTTCCTTGACCATCAACAGAAGCTGGGCGCCTGACTCCCTTAAGCCTTGAAAAGCCCATCCCTAATTGGCAGTCTTGGAGGAGAGGCTAAGAACTGGAAACATGCTCCTACGGGTCAGCATGGAGGAAGCTGCTGTCTGCTCTGGATCTCTCTGTCCATCTCTGGGGCTTCCCCTCCCTTGTCCTGGCACAGCAGTTTCCCCCCACCCTCAGTATCTGACATCGCAAACAGAGTCTGGGTATGTTTCCAAGGAGGTTTCAGATTGAAGGTGAATACCAAAGTACAACCACAGGTTTTCAGACTGTGCATACAATGGGCCTTAATGTGTACCAATATTTGATGAAGTCAGCGTTTAGTGGAGGCTGTGTATGTTAGGGGGCATTGCTGTATGTAGGGTCACTGAAATATTTGAAAGATCACATTGTATTAACATTGACAGATTGCTTCTATTTGCCGACCTCAGCATTTTTTTTAAATGTTGGGCTTAGGGACCAGATCCTCAGCTGTTAAAAATCAGCACAGCTCCATAGCAATGTTGGTTTACACCAGTTGGCATCTTCTGGGCCAGATCCTCATTGTGTTTACTTTCCAGTCACAAATGCATGGGTTGCCGTGTGTGTTGGTATAGAGTGTGATCTTCTGGCCAGTCACAGATGCTAGCAGGTGTCTTCACGTTCCCAGGGCAGATGCCATCACTGGAAGTAAGGTTGTTTATAGAGGAGGCAGGTTCTTTGAATCACTTTCCTCAAAGAGCTTTACAAATATTAATGAATTAAACCGCATAACCTCCCCACCCCAGAGAAATAGGGGGCAATATTGTCTGCATTTTACAGATGGGGACACTGATGCCCAGGGAATGGAAATGTTTTGCTCGGAGTCTCTCAAGCCCATGGCACAGATGGGAACCTAGATTTGCCTCTCCTTTGCATGCGTTAATTACAGGAGCATCCTTCCCTTTAGATCATGCACTCTCCCCAGGGCTCCCAAAATGGGGAGCCCAACCACCCAGTCATTAGAGGAACTCCAGCTACCTGTATAAACGAAATAAGTTGGGCTTCCAATTTCTTCCAGCACATAAACTAAAACCTGCTTTTTAAAATATCTTTCCTATAACGGATGCATCCATTAACTTTACATTGATATCCTTAGCAGGGCATTTGCCTAAATTCATATGACTGGGGAACCCCAGTTCTTGAAAGTTTTGCGCCACTGGCACCCCCCACCCCCCCTTGCATTGATGGTGACCTCCCAGGAGCTACGTGCTTCTGGTCTTGCAGCTTCCTGCCTTGTGTACAGAGCACTGAGAAGGATGATGTCATGGTTGAGCTTGTGGTAGGAAAGGTGGATGTGTGAGTCTTATGGTTAATATTTTGGGGGTTTAAAGGGGTATAGCTTTGTGTGACCATTCAGGTAAGGGGGCAGGGCAACATGCAACAGGAGACAGACATGAGGCCGTGCATTTAAAAAATGTCCAGTCTGAATAATTCAGGCTTGTAAAGGGACAGCGTAGTCGGCGAGAAAACAGAATACCAGGCAGAGCTGGTATCTGGTTGGCGGACTGAGTGAATCCAGCTCATTTCTCTTATCTCCTTCTATGAAAGTGGCTTTAAAAAGAGATGACAAAGCTGTTTATGCTCTGACTTTGATAATTACAGAGTGACTGGCCTGTAAATTCCTGCAGTGCTCGCTACAGGAGGGCCAGCGCAGCGGCAGAGCTGCGTTTGAAATAGCTGCTTTCTGGCACCTCTTTAATTGAAGTGGCTTTTTTTTCTGTCACCATTGCTGTCAATTGGCAGTTGAAGCAGTCCTCCTCCGAGGCCTGTTATCAAAGTTCCCAGTGCTTCTCGGTAGGCTTTTAAATGGCACTCTTCTTAAATGGAGTTATCCAGGCTGGTTTGCTGCTGATAGATAAAGACCCGTGTTCAGGCGGGTTGTGACAGAGCATCCGGACGCCACAGAGATACCAATGCTGAGCTGTGGAATTGCTCTGTAAGAAGCAGAAAATCTGCTTTCCAGTTAAACTATCCCAGTGTACATCTCCAACCAATAGCTTCTTATAATCTACTTTGCCCTTCCCTAATGTCGATTAATCTGAGACTGTCTAAGCATTTTACACCCAGTCATAGCACCTTTGTGACTTAAATATTCTATTCACTTGATGGATGAATAAAATGGATCACGAGTGACATAACCAAAGGACCTAAGCAAATAGGGACAATCAGTCTAGCTCCTTCCAATTCTTCCTGTTCGAGTAGCATACAGTGTGAAGTGATATGGATGTTGAATCTCTTTAACTATTGGGGTTTTTTCCCCCCCGATCTCACCTGGGAGCTGCTTTTACAAATATAAAGCATAGCTTGTAAAGGACTTCAAGAATGTCAAGCCTAAACTGAAAGGAGGTAGCACGGTCTACTGGTTAGAGCAAGGGAGTCAGGAAGCAGAGGATTTGATTTTTTTCCAATTTGCCACTGACTTTGTGTGACCTTGGGAAAGGCATCTCTCGGACCCTCAGTTATAGCACGGGAATAATACCCCCCTTTTTAAAGTGCTTTGAGATCTTCTGATAAAAGATGTCACGGAGGTGCAAAGTCTGTATTTTTATTGCAGGGGAAACAAAAATTCAGAATCCATATCAGAGTCACACATGCGGTGTCTCTGAGCTTCACCTTGGGCACTGTATTTCCTGCCTGCATCTGCAAACTGAGCATAATGTGACTAAAGACTTCCCTTTTCTCTCTTCGCAGGAGTACATTTGCCCCAGATGTGAATCCGGCTTTATTGAAGAAGTGACAGATGATTCCAGGTATTGTACATACTCATGAATGTGTGAGGTCAATTACTACTATATATTTGTAATCAGTGTGTAAGTTGTGTATTGCAAGGCATTTAAATGCTGTACATAAAATAAGGGGAAATGGATGCAAAATTAAAACAGGACCTATTTATGTCAACTGATAGCAGTGACAATTATAGAACACTCATCTCCCCAGAGTAAAACAAACAAAAACAGTTACTGTGACACTGGAGTGATATTGACAAGGAGAACTTCAAGGAAGCCCCTTAATAAAGAAGTGGAAGTTATGAGGTTAGTCTCTGCTTGTGTCCGGTAGATCAGTGATTCTCAACTTTTTTTTCATTTGCGGACCCCTACATAAATCTGAATGGAGGTGCAGACCTCTTTGGAAATCTTAGACATGGTCTCAGACCCCCAGGGCTCCACAGACAACAGGTTGAGAACCACTGTGGTAGATGAGTGTTGTTATGGATTTGGGGATATAATTGTTAATGCCAATTAGGCAAGTTCATCGAGAGGAGATTCAAACCTTTGTGGTTGCAGGTATGAAGGTTAAAAGTAACTTTTCTCTCCATGTAAGGTTCTTTAATTACTGTAGTATCTGAGCACCTCTTACTCTTTAAAGTTCTTTATCCTCCGAACCCCCTGTAAAGTGGGGCAGTGCTGTTATTCCCACACTACAGACAGGGAACTGAGACACAGACACTAAGTGTCTACACTAGCGCTGCGCTTCACAGCTACGGTGCTGCAGCTGTGCTCCTGTATCACTGTTGTGTAGACGCTTCCTGGCTCAATGGAAGGGGTTTTTCCATCAGTGTAGTTAGTCCATCTCTCCGACAGGCAGTATGTAGGTCAATGGAAGAATTCTTCCATCTACCTAGTAGTGTCTACACCGGGGGTTAGACCTAAGTGACTTGTCCAGGCCACAAATAGGGAGTCTGTGTCGGAAGAGGGGATTGAACCCTGGTCTCTCAGCTAGCTCCCTAACCGCTAGACCAGGAGTGGGCAAACTTTTTGGCCTGAGGGCCACATTGGGGTTTCAAAACTGTATGGAGGGCCGTGTAGGGAAGGCTGTGCCTCCCCAAACAGCCTGGCCCCCGCCCCCTGACTGCCTCCCTCAGAACCTCCGACCCATCCAACCCCCCTGGTGGTTCCTTGACAACCTCCTATCTAACCCCTCGTGCTCCCTGTCCCCTGATGGCCCCAACCCCTATCCACACCCCTGCCCCCTGACAGGCGCCCTGGGACTCCCAAGCCTATCCACCCGCCCCCGTCCCCTGACCGCCCCATCCAACTGCCCCCTGCTCTCTGTCGCCTGACTGCCCCCGGGACCCCTTGCCCGTTATCCAACCCCCCCGTTCCCTGCCCCCTTACCATGCCACTCAGAGCAGCAGGAGCTCGCAGCCTGGCCAGAGCCAGCCATGCCGCTGCGCTGCCTGGCAGCAGCTCGCAGCCCCGCTGCCCAGAGCGCTGGCGACATGGTGAGCTGAGGCTGTGGGGGAGGAGGGACAGCAGGGGAGGGGCGGGAGCTAGCCTCCCCCCTGGGAGCTCAAGGGCCAGGCAGGACAGTCCTGCGGGCCAGATGTGGCCCGCGGGCCGTAGTTTGCCCAACTCTGCACTAGATCATCCCTCCTCTCTATTAGCAAAGCTCAGCAGAAGCCATATTGATGCTATAACTTTTCCCATACTACTGCTTCTTTCTTATGGGCTGCTATAATTAAGAGTTCAGAGTAGCAGCCGTGTTAGTCTGTATCCGCAAAAAAAAACAGGAGTACTTGTGGCACCTTAAAGACTAACAAATTTATTTAAGCATGAGCTTTCGTGAGCTACAGCTCACTTCTTCGGAGCTGTAGCTCACGAAAGCTCATGCTTAAATAAATTTGTTAGTCTTTAAGGTGCCACAAGTACTCCTGTTTTTTTTTTCTATAATTAAGAGTAACTGTCTAAGTCTGGAACTGGGGGTCAGGATTAGAACTCGAGTGCGTTGCTCTGACACCGACTTCCTTTATGGCCTCAAGAAAGTCTCCTCGTGCCTCTGCTTCAAGTTCTCAAACTTTAAAACGGGGATAATATTTAATAGGGTTGTTGGGACTGATTAATATTTGAACATACAGAGCACTATAGAGCTGCTGCTATTTTATTAATGGAAACTAATTTGGTGGTGGGGGGTAGCATCACTAGGTACTAATTTAGCACTCTTCTGGCAAAAACGTAGGCGAGATGGAACGTTGATTTGCAACACAAATCCTGACCAAGTTTTAGGTGGAGCAAAATCTTGGTCTAATGCCATATAATACGGCTTGATTTAATATTCCACTTAATAGTAATGATGGTGTAACTCATTATATGGTGCCTATTTCAAAGATGTTTTGTATTGGTGAGCTCTTCGGAGATGGGTAGAACTTTATTTTGTGTGTTAGTTGATTAAACAGGGCTGATTAATCGTGTTTGAACAAGACTCCGCCTTTCCTCTGATTGCATAAAGCAGACTCTGTATCCTGACACTCTGCTCCTTCTAATGTGCTAGTTGTCAGGATTTAAATGACAATTAGCAGTTTTCATCCATTGATTTCCGCGTCTTATGAAAGAGGAAATTGAGGGACTGTGCCCAAGGAGTCACAGCGATTTGGTAGCAAAGCCAGAAATAGAAGCCAGCTCTCTTGATTCACAGTCCAGGTCTTTATCCAGTCGAACACGCTGCCTACAAACAACTAGGGACTGAAAAATGTGCTAGTCTGGCACTTACTATATTCAGTCCCGAGCTGCTGCTGAGAAAGTTGTGCTATTTGGAGTGGGAGTGGTAACTAAAGTCTGATATCTCAGGGCTCCCAAAGCAGGAAAGCCATGTAACATGTTTCACTGGAAAGATGTGAGTCACTGTCCCTTTTGAACACAGATATTCCTAGCAGTTAACAAATGAACATGAAAATGTAACTCTATGAAGCCCAATGTTTTTGCTTGGCTCTGTGGTTAGGAATGTTTGCCTTGGAACCGAGTAGCCCTTTCACCGTTCCCTGAACAAACTCTGCAAAATGACATGGTTTGTATTGCAGAGCTAAGCACGGGACGCTTTCAGTTTCAGTTTAGGAGGTGAGGGAGTTTTATGGGAGGGGACAAAGTGCCAAATGTCCAAGATAAACCAGTGAGCTGCTCTGAAGGGCAAATAAACAGCTACAGTGAAGCACAAATGCTAATCTAGCAACCCGAGGGAAATGTATTTATACCGCTGTTCAGTGACTCTCTTGTGAACTGGCTTCCTCCAAATTGGAGCCTCTCTAAAACATCTTGCATATTTTTTCCATACAAGGGAAACCTAAATCGGTGCGCTGCAGAGTCACGTTATTCTTTCAGCAGGCGCATCAGCTTTACCTGCATTTCCCCTCCGAGCTGACACTGTGTTTTATATATAGATTAATTCCTTCCACAAAGGAACTCATGTACCACATTTGATCATCCTTCTTTGCCCGCATGGGAGCCTTGTCTTGTTCCTTATAGAGAGTCTGGCTCACACTGGCTTCTGTCTATATTTAACCCCCAGAAGGGGGGGAGCTTATTTTTGAAAGCAACAACCGGCTCTGACTAGTCTGTTTTTTCTCCTCAGTTTTCTAGATGGTAGTGGCAGTGGAATAGACGACAGTCCATCCACACAGTTTGCAGAGGTGAGTTTGCTTTTAATGCTGACTTTTTTTTTTTTTTTTTTTAAGGTTTTTATTTTTATACCCTTAGCTGAGCAAAAAATCTAGTTTGGATTTTAGCAATTTTTTGGAATGGAGATTTACATTCAGGGAATGCATGTCTTGAAAGCATGTCTAGGAACACACTGATAGGCGGAGGAGATTGATCTGTGACTGACTTATTTGCTTTCCAGCAGATAGCAGTCTCAAACCCTGAATGTGTTGTCGTAAGCCATGCTAGATGAGAGCTTTTTTGTATGTATGTTTGTTGAGTAGAGGCACGCTCCTTTACAGAACAGATGGAATCTCTGCTCTCATCTCAGACACACACAAGAAGGTACAGTGTGACCTTGGGTGAAATTTTGGTCCCAGTACACGAGAGTTTTGCCATTGACTACGGCTGGGCCAGGATTTCACCTGTAATCTTTAAGGAGCTCTCTCTAGGAGGCTTCATGAACATGGTGGGTTTTCAGGAGGGCTTTGAAGTTGATGGCTTGGCACATGCGAACAGAACAGTTCCAAGTACAGAGCATGACAGGACAAAGGCTCAAAGCAGATAATCGTGCAAGGAGACAGGGGCAGCAGATGCAGAGGGAGGGAAAGAGGCATGATCTAGGGTGCATCTACCACAATTCCCTTCTTTCCCCCACATGTAGCAACGAACAGCGGTGATGGGACCCGAAAGGGGCCTTGTCCAGTCATCTCTCGCTGGCAGGAGTATTAGGAGACAGAAGAAGATAAAAACACAAGAACAGGCATACTGGGTCCATCTAGTCCAGTATCCTGTCTTCTGACAGTGGCCAGTGCCAGGTGCTTTGGAGGGAATGAACAGAACAGGGCAATTAGCAAGTGATCTGTCTCCTGTTATCCAGTCCCAGCATCTGGCAGTCAGATGTTTAGGGATACCCAAAGCGTGGGGTTGCATCCCTGGCCGTCTTGGCTAATAGCCATTGATGGATCTATCCTCCATCAACTTATCTAATTCTTTTTTGAACCCTGTTATAGTTTGGCCTTCACAGCATCCCTTGGCAATGAGTTCCACAGGTTGAATGTGCGTTGGGTGAAGAAACACTTCCTTTTGTTTGTTTGAAACCTGCTGCCTGTTAATTTATGGGGTGACCCCGGGATCTTGTGTTATGCGAAGGGGTAAATAACACTTCCCTATTCACTTTCTCCACACTAGTCATGATTTTATAGATCTCTATCCTATCCTCCCTCCCCCTCCCCGCAGTCATCTCTTTTCTAAGCTGAACAGTCCCAGGCCTTTTAATTTCTCCTAATATGGAAACTGTTCCATGCAATTAATCATCTTACAATCAATTAATCAATTACAATCTGCATATCTGAGGCTGTGTCTACACTACCATGTTTGTCAGTGTAACTTATGTCACTCAAGGATGTGAAAGAACACCCCTCTCAGTGACGTAAGTTATGGACAGCGCTCTGTCGGCGGGAGACGCGCCCCCATCGACACAGCTACCGCCGCTCGTCGGAGGTGGTTCAATTATGTCAGCGGGAAAGCTCTCGCCCACTGGCATAGAGCACCTTCACGAGTGATCTTACAGCAGCTCTGTTGTGCCACTGTAAGCTCGCATGGCCTCAATTCCCCTCTGCATTTCAGCTGGATATAGCATTCATCTAAATGAAACCATCACTGTGTGCTATTAAACTGCCGTGGTCTACTCCAGCAGTGACGGTGAGCAAAGCGATCTTTGCTTGTATTTTGTGTGGCAGTTCACACAGAGCTTTGGGATGTTCAGGATGAAAGACGCGATGGACGTATCAAGATTAGTGTTAATAATGAGCTTTTGCTCTTGGCGGGGTTGCAGGCGAGCGTAGCTGCATTCTGTTCAACAAAAGTTCCCGCTCAGTTCTGATTCTGGGGCGTGTGTTTGGTGAATCACAAAGCAGATCATAATCTTGATTTTATTTTTGTTTCTTCTCCTTCCCCTCGGCCTCTGATGCCGGGTTGAACTAATAGGCATAAAGATCTTGTAAACTGAGCTACTCGGATGCACAAAATAAAGCTGCAGTTTTCCACTCATACCCCAGGCTGATGAGGTGTCAGTAAAATGTGGATAGTAAATATGTTGAGATTATTCTATTTCCGTTGTACGATATGTTCTGTAGCATCTGATTCTTTTGGTACATCTCAAAATGCAGCTGTTTCTAATGTCATTTTATAGCGATGTGTCTAGATCACCTGACACTGGTATATCCAGTGTAAATTCCCACTGCTCCCGCTTCACACAGGTAGCTCTGTTGTCTGACACTACTTGCTTGCTTGCGCATTCTGAAATCTTTCATAAAAATCTTATAAAACCTTCTGTGCCCTCATAGTAACAGAGCATCAGTTACTACTGACTGAGCTATTTTGAATCGCAGGCTTGTTTAATCACGAAGAGGCTTTCTAAAAATGCAATAAAACAAAACTGGTTTTGCAGCCTAAGATTGCAAGTTAGCGCTTTCAGTTCTGAACGATGCCGTCAGAGGTCCAGGAGAGGAGACTGGGGAGGTTCCCTTGCTTCGTGACTGTCTTTATACGCCCCACTTCTTTCCTGCAAGCGGGTGAAAAGGCAAGGAAATCGAGCTAATTGCGCTGCATAATTTCATCAACTACCCCGAAAGCTCATGTCCTATGCAAATAGCACACCTGAGCCGAGCGTCTCGGCTTACCTAAGGGGTTGGCACGGAACCGACAGCTGTTCAGTTTAGTAAAGGAACAGGTGGGTTTCGACAGCAAAAGCAGCAGGTGTGTGAGCGAATGGAGCCTGCCCTGGTGGTGGTATAAACAAGTGAGTCCCCTCCTGGGCAGCCCTGCACGTGGCTCCTTGCCTCAGTTTCCCTCTTGGGTAACTCAGAGGACTCCACTTCAGGCTCTTAATTAAACTGGCCCCCAAGCGGGGAGGTATTTATTACAAAATGGTCGTGCAAATAGTCTGTAACAAATGTCCCGAAATTATAGTCTGTCTCACCCCAGTGCATCTAGTCCTTGTTCTTATCCTACCCCAGCATCTTCCGTCACAGCTGTCCTTTCCCTCTGTTGGGGCAGAACCCCTGCCCATCCTTTTGGGGTGCAACCCTGCTTTTCCCAGCAGGAACTCCCCCAGCCTCTCTGCTGGGAGCATCCCTCGCTCTCCCAGCCCGCTCTCTCTTCCTCAGGGTCCAGCTCTCCAGCAAGATGTCAGCGGGTAAGCCGCTCTCCTGCTCCCCCTGCCTTCCGCCCTCTCCGGCCCTTGGCTCTGGCGTAGAGCCTGCAGGTAGCTCCCTCTGCTGCTCCCCCTGCCTTTGGCCCTCTGGCTTGGGAACACCAGCCAGCAAACTCCGTGTGCTGCTCCCCTGTCTCAGCTTTCTCCCAGGAACCCCCATCTCCCCAGCAGCTCTCCTCCCCTGCCTGATTCCCCTATTCTGACTTCTCAATGACCTTTTTAGCCCTTCAGTGGGCCCAACAGGGAGCTCCTGGACCGGATCTGGAGAGCTGAGCCCAGTTTCGCTTAATGAGCCAGCTCACCTGTTGCAGAATGAACAGGCTACTGTTTGTTGCCGGCCAGAAAGCTGGGCTTAAACATATCAGTGGGTCCTACAAAATACGTTGCACTGTCTGACTTAGACGATTGGCCATTATCACCACAGCTGTTGTCTGTGGTCTGAACTCAGCAACCTGTTTCCAAGCCGGTTGTCCTAGCTAAGAGCAAAACGTGCTCTTCTGTTTCTATGGAACCTGGCGTTGGAGGATTTCAGATCTAATGCTAATTAGTCACATGCTGATTCACATCGCCCTCCGCGAGGGAGGCTTAATCCCCATTTTACAGGTGGAGAAATAGAGGCACTGGGAGGCGGTGTGGCTTTCCCAATGTCACACAATATGGAGGCTTAGCTTTTCGTCCTCTGCTCTACCCACCAGAAACCTCTCCTCCCCCACATCCCATCAAGACTTCTTTTTTCATCGGTGTTAAAACAAAATGCTTTAGTTTTACCCATTCGATCATTAAACCTAGTGCAGTGAAAGGAGCGGAAGCATTGCTGCTCTCCCCTACTGTTGGCAGAAAAGCTAATAAATATTCTGCTGCAAGGCCACGAAGGAAAAAGAACAGCTACTTTCTCCCTGGACCTTTGTCAGCTGATTGGGAAGAACACACGAGCGACCATCTCTCTGTGAGTCCGTCCAAGGCAATCGTGTTCATTCCGTCTCTTTGATGCACCGAGGTTCCATCTGGAACTGGCTGAACATGAGACTTCCATGGCCTGGTGTTACCTCCCTATGTGTATCCACCACGGCTCCTTTGCAGCTGATTTGAAGGTTAGATGCAAGGCTTAGATTAGTTCTCCCCTAGCCTTTTTCAGCTGTTCCTTCCCTTCCTCACCCCTTCTTTGCCAGAGGCACCTATAATGTTATTACCTGTTTTCCCCCATAGCTGTTAAAGCACTTTAAAAAGAAGGTAAGTACAGATGGGGAAACTGAGGCACAGAGAAGTTAAAGTGACTTGCCCAAGGTCACACACTGAGCCAGTGGCAGAGCCAGGATTAGAACCCCTGTCTCCAGAGTCCCAGTCCAGTGCTCTTACCAGCTAGACTATGCTAACACCCACTAGCCCAGGGCTTTGAGAACTGCATTTAGCTCCATTCTGGCTGAGTATGAGGAGTGCTATGTAAGTTACTAAAACAAACATGTAGTCTGCTTTGATAGCTGTGCATAAATCTGCCAGGGAAGAATCAACAAATTAGTCTAATTGGGGGTGATGCACCTGATTAGTTTGGGCTAAATTAAGCTGGTTGCCATGGTTCCCAGAGAATGTCTGGCAAACAATCTAAATTTGCTAAATTGCTTTTCTCAGGATGACTTTGTTTCCTCCCCCCGCACCCTGCTCTGCTTGACGTTTTACAAAGTTTTCCCGAAAGGCGGCTCTTAATTAACCGACTCCTTGGTTATAGCAGCCCTGCTGCCTCCTTCTGTCCGGTTCCCCAGGCTTGGCATAACCCTGCTGCCCCATTTTGCAGTACGCTGAGGATTTTTTGTCCCAGCAATTGCAGCTTCAAAGGCACGAACCTAGAGGTAATCTGTAGCCTGCAGCCCACAATAGCCTGCGTAGATGGAGTCCGTTATTTGTCAGTGGGGTCGGCCTTTTCAGACTGCTGACATGCAGAATATCCCCTGCTGGGTAGCAATGGCTTCTGGCCACTGCTGACCTCTGCCGGTTGGTACCTGCTGTGTAGTGAGTCCCTGATTACTTATCAGAGAGGCAGCATGGCCTAGTGGGTAGAGCGCTGGACTGGGACTCGGCAGACCTGCTATATGATCTTGGACAATTCACTTCCCTTCTCTGTGCCTGTTTTCCCGCCAGCCTTTTGTCTGTCTGCGTAGACAGCATTGCCACAAAGAGCTTACAACACGTGGCGCTTACTAGGTGTCTGTACAGCACCTGGCAGCTGATCTTGTATGGGGTCTCTAGGCGCTACGGGGCTACAGATAGGGCAGGGAGCTGTGTGTGTGAAAACTTGTTCTGCCCTGGCAGTACCTGCTCTGGGAATAGAGACTGTCAGTCTCCAGGGATGTCAGACTAACACTTGTCACTGCTATACTGTTCCTTTCTAAAGGGCCTTTAGAAAACCACAGCTCCTCTGCTGTTTAGCCCTGCATTTACGAGCAGCCGATATTTTCCCCTCTGGGTCCTGTCTCCATTGGAACAGAAGAAGCCTCACCTTTTGGTCTAGAAGTAATCTTAAAATCCATCACACTGGAGAAAGAGTCCAGATTTGCAGCCTCAGAGATTGTAGTCCTCTGTCTAACCCTAGAAGAGATACCAGCAGTGTTAGTGTCCTTACGCTGCTCTCATCCTGAGCCTCTGTTCTGCCCTGGGGGGGTTTCTGTGGCCTAGTCAGTCCTGGCCTCTGCTGAGGCTAGTAACAAGGGGCGTGGTGGGGGTGTCTGTCTGTCTCCCTAGGTGTAGTATCCTCCCCTCCCTGCTCATTCCACGGGCTACTGAACGTGCGCCACCATCCAAGTGGCAACAGCTTTCAGTCTCTATCGACCTACGTTAGAATCAAGCCAGTGATCAAGAGGAGAGAGATCCCATGTCCGCTACTGATCCCTTAACCCATCCAGTCCCTCTTGAGCTGTATTTAAAGCAGGTTCTTCCTTTCCTGCCCTAACAGCCTGGGCGTGTGTGTTGTGCGTGTCTTGGCTTCTCAACAGCTTTGGGACCACCTGGACCACACGATGTTATTCCCAGACTTCCGACCGTTTCTGAGCAGCAGCTCGCTGGATCAAGACAGCCGAGACAACGAAAGGGGCCACCAAGCACATGCGGATCTCTGGGGACCAAGCAGGCCCCCGCGGCTGCCCATGACGCGGAGGTACAGATCCCGGGGCAGCTCACGTCCAGACAGGTCTCCTGCTATTGAAGGGTAAGTGACGAGACTTTCAGTGTACTTATCGCGGCTTCTCTCGGGCCTCCCTCCTGCTTGAGCCGCCAGGCTTCCCAGACCCTTACCCCTCAGCAGACTCATCCCCCTACCCCCTGTGGATGACTGGGTCCTTTGTAAAGCCTGTTGGGGCCCCTCCAGAATTGGGGTTGCTAAAGAGAGGCATTGGACCCACTGCTTCTGGGGTGCCCCAGTGGTGCTACCAGTCTGGGAACAAGGACAGAGACGAGTCGTGACCTCCAAACCCCTGCACGGCAGTGAGATGCCCTCCCATTAGATTGTGGCGTTGGGCCCGCAGTCGTCTTAATTCTTAAGGCCTTGGGCATGGGGCGGGTCCTTAGATTTGGAGGAGAGCGGGAGTATTGGGTCAGAGTGCTTACCTAGACGAAGTCCCAAATTGGCACTGCGTTCATCAGCGGGGAATCCCCCTTCTTATTTGCATCCTAACCCGCTCTACCCGCCGCTCGTCCCTGAGCACACCCTCAAGCCAGGACCCATTAAGGGGCCGTGGGGCGTTCGTTAAGGGAAGGGGCTGCCCCTGCGGTCGCGGGACATGCTGCGGGAGGTACGAGAGCTCTTGTTTGGGGAGGCAGGGAGGACTGGTGCTATGGAGGAGAGAAGGGATTGGAATAATCTCTTTGGCTCCTGACTCCCCCGGATGGGAGTGTGCTCGGCCCAGTGGATGCTGAGAGCTAATACAATAAGGGGTCTTGGTCCTGCATCTGGTGCTGCGGCAGGTGCAGGAAGACTGGCTTTGATCTGTTGAGTATCCCTAGAGCAGGGGGTCCCCAACGCAGTGCCCGTGGGCACCATGGTGCCCGCCGGGGCGTCTAAGTCCGCCCGCGTACTGGCCGGCGGACAAGAATCCGCCGAAATGCCGCCGACAAGCTGCGTCATCCAGAGGCATCGCCGCTGAAATGCCTCCAATTTTTGGTGGTATTTCAGCAGCGATGCCTCTGGATGCCGCAGTTTGTCGACGGCATTTCGGCGGTGATGCCTGTCGACGTTGCCACTTGGTGGAATTTCAGCGGATGCTCCGCCGCCGCCACGGTGCTCCGTGGCTCGTCGTCTCGTGCCCGCCAGACGAAAAAGGTTGGGGACCACTGCCCTAGAGTCTAGGGCCCAGATTTTTAAAGGTGTTTCTGCATCGCTGGGCTCAGTGTTGCAGTGCCAAACTGATTTAGGAGCCTAAATCTCATTTTCAAAAGGGATTTATTTACACGTAGGAAGCGAATCCTGTTGACAGTTGATGGAATTTTTGCTCCTAAGTGTCTAAATCCCCTTTGAAAATGCGATTTAGGCTCCTAAATTAGTTAGGTATTGCAGTGCCTAAAATCCTTTACATGGGCCCAGGTTTTTAACTCTGAGTGTTCATTCATTTGCCATACCTGCAAATCCCATAACTCCTTGGATCCAGGGCATGTCATTTAAAAACCCATATTCTCCTCCAAAATCAGTGAAAACTATTGACTCGGAGTTGAATATTTTTCACTCTCCACTTCCTCCTCCTTTAATCTCCGTCCCCACAGCAATGAGAGCTATCGGGGTAGGGAAAAAGAGTCAGTGCCCTGGAAATCTCAACCCTTTGCTTTCCCTTCTCAACCCCTGGCACCATCTTGGAGAAGTTTGCATTGCTTTAACACGCTTCCTTCCTCCCGCCTGTTGGGCAGTCTTGGCTCACCCTAGGAGGAAAGATGTACAACAAAAGTGTGGCTTTCTGAGGGAGGGACCCAGAGTTGATTTTGGGAGGAGCTAGTGGTTTACTGTCCTTCTCTCACTAAAATGTCATTGCTTGCCTAGGTTTTTTTCCCTAGCCTGTTTGCTCAATTTGTTTTTTTTTGTTTTGTTTTTGTTATTTTTTTTACCTTTTCTTCTTAACAGAATAATACAGCAGATCTTCGCAGGGTTTTTTGCAAACTCCGCAATCCCAGGCTCACAGCACCCTTTTTCCTGGTGAGTAGCGAGCAGCGTTCAGCACCACCACCTTGGATCAGATCGTTGCAATCAAAAAGTGTCGTGCTGCAAATCTGTTGTGTCTGCGATAAATGGCACTCCAGCTCTGGTGCCGTCAGAGCTGTACCCAACTGAACGGCTTCATCTCTGGGATCCCACAAGATGTTGTGCTATATAAATACTGCTGGTGTTTGTTTGAATTTCAGTGCAAGACAATTTCTGAGCTGTATTGAGGTTGACAAAATTGCTCCCTTAACTGTTTGCCCCTATCTGCAGGAGTGGAATGCTGCACTCAAATCCAGGTGACTATGCATGGGGACAGAGCGGCCTTGATGCTATTGTGACCCAGGTAAGATTTGCATGTATGCTGATGTGGGGTGAGACCCAGTTATGCTGCCCAAGCTTTCTGATTTGTGCCAGTAAGATTTTTCTATCTTTCACTTCCCTCTCCTGTCAGTCTCACCTCCTTCTAGAGATAATCCCTTTTTCATAGATTTTTAAGGCCAGCGAGGACCATTGGATAACAGAGTGGAGCAGATAACAAATTATAAAATTTGCAGATGGCACCACGCTGGGAGGAGTTGCAGCCACTTTTGAGGACAGGATCGCAGTGCAGGATGACACTGACAAATTGGGGAACTGGTCTGAGTTGGACAAGATGAAAATCAATAAAGACAAGTGCAAAGTGCTTCACTTAAGAAGGAAAAATCAAATGCATAACTAAAAAATTGGGGATAATTGGCTAGGTGGTTGTACTGCCGAAAAGGACTTGGGGGTTTTAGTGGATCACGCATTGAGTATGAGTCAGTAGGGTGATGCAGTGGCAAAAAAAGGCTAATATCATTATGGGGTGTATTAACAGAAATAGTGTATGTAAGACACAGGAGGAAATTGTTCTGCTCTATTTGGCACTGGGGAGGGCTCAGCTGGAGACCTGTGTCCAATTCTGTGTGCCACGCTTCAGGAAAGACGTGGACAAATTGGAGAGGGTCTGGACGGGAGTGACAAAAATGATAAAGGTTTAGAAAACCTGACCTCTAAGGAAAGCTTTAAAAAAAGGGGAATGTTTAGTCTTGAGAAAAGAGTGTGGGGGCATCTGGTAAGTCTTCAAATATGTTACAGGCTGTTTATAAAGAGGACTGTGACCAATTGTTCTCCATGTTCACTGAAGATAGAAACAGCAGCAATGGGCTTAATCCACAGCAAGGGAGATTGAGGTTAGATATTAGGGAAAACTTTCTAACCCTAAGGGGAGTTAGGCTCTGGAACAGGCTGCCAAGGGAGGTTGTGTAATCCCCATTGTTGGAGGTTTTTAAGAACAGCTTGGACAAACACCTGTCAGGGATGGTCTAGGTTTACATGGTCCTGCCTCATCAGAGGAAGTTGGACTTGATGACTTCTTGATGTTCCTTCCAGCCCTACAGATATATGGTTCTATGATTAGATCATCTGGTTTGACCTCCAGTTTAGCATAGGCTATAACATTTCATCCAGTTACTGCTGTATGGAGCTCAATAACTGGTTTGAGTAAAGCATCTCTTCCAGAAAGGCATCCAGTTGTGATTTGAAGACATCAAGAATCCACCACTTCCCTTGGTGGTTTGTTCCAATTGTTAATTACTCTCACTTAAAAAAATTAGGCCTTATTTCTAATTTGAATTTGTCTGGCTTTGGTTCTTGTTACGCCTTTCCCTGTTAGAGCCCTTTAGTATCTGTACCCATGAAAGTAGTTAAACTCCATCATCAAGTCCCCTCTGGATCTTCTTTGATAAGCTAAACAGTCTCTTTTAGTCTCTCACTGTAAGGCATTAATTTCAGCCCTTAAATCATTTTTGAGGCTAATGATTTTGAGAGCAGCTGATCCACAGTTCCACAACCATCAGCCCCACCTCAGGCTCCTCGGTACCTGGTCTGAGAACACACCTCGCTAGTGTTGCATGTAGTAATTTGATGCAGCTCCCAGTGCTTCATTCTGACTCCACCTCAAACGTCTTGGTACAAGGGGATCCTGATTATGGTAGCAGTGAGGCTGCTAGTGCTTTAAGCTATTTTTAATTATCATCTAGAACACTCACAGGGACGAGAGTAGAGGAGGAGGAATTGGTTTTGATAATTTTTGCTTCATCTCTGCTAAGAACCAGCCCATCTTTACAAGCAAAGAGGATGGGGAGACGGGTCAGGATACTTGGGTTCCCAGCTCTGCTGCTGACTGGCTGTGAGACTTTGAGTGAATCTCTTCTTTCTCTGCTTTGTTTTCCCCTGTATAAAACAGGAATATCTGTCTCCTTGTGGGAATGGGGCAGCGTTGAGGCTTAATTACTGGACTGCTAATGCAGAGGCTTTTTGAGGGCTTCATATGAAAGCTGACGTTGAAGTGTATATTATTTCATCTCCTTGCCTTTTTGTGAGAGCAAATTCTAGCTGTGCCGCTATCTGCTAGGAAGGTTGCAAGTTCCTTGCAACAGACCTGCAAACCTTAACGATAGCAAAGCTAACTTCTTATCATTTATTTGTCTGACCGTAGCGCCCAGGTATCGGTTGTGCTAGGTTCTGTACAAACGCACGACAAAAAGACAGTCCCGGCATTGCGTTGAAGATTTCAGTTCTCGGCATGGATCCCTGTTCAGACAGATGCAGCTTTTATGTCTAGAGAGCTACAGAGCCTTCTGAAGCTATGAGTTACCAATTGCCTTCTGCCCACTAGGGTCTGTGCATCTTGGCTGAGGGAGAATTGGGTCAATTCCTTTCCCATCACCACCCCACAAGCCTTTTTTTTGGCTAATATGAGGACAGAAGGGGCTGGCTTGGGAGTGGAGCCAAATCTCTGGAGGGCAATGACTCCCCTGTCTTGGAGAAGATGAGCAACTAGAACATTTTTGTGGTAGTTAATCTTGCTGTGAACATGGCGTGCAGGCCATCTGTCGTCATTCGCCGCTAGCCACAGCTTTACAAACTGCCTCTCAAACGCATCTTGCTCTCCATCACAGCTTCCTCAAAGGAGCCCAGATCCCACATGTCCAGGGGAGGGGGCTTGGAGAGAGTCTCATTATGGTCATCGGGTGCCATTTGCTGACATCACCTCCCCCTCTATTCCACAAGCAGCAGTCTGGCTTCTGTGTGGACGTACAGCTCCTCTTGACTCTGCCTCCAGTGTCTGGAGGGGGCGAGTGACAGGTGCCGCTCAGGTCGATATCCCCTCTGTCATTTTATTGTGGTGTCATTACTGGGCTAGAGTGGGACCACTTGTAATTTCCTCTCCATGTCCTGCCCAAGTCCCAGCGTGTGCAGAACACTGCTGTGTATCTTCTTACGCCCACCGGGCTGCACAATGCCTTTTTCCAACCCTTCAGTCCTGAGACACCTCTGTCAACTCCCTTTCAGTCCAGTATCCTCCTCCCATTCCCTCCAGCCTGTCTCTTGGTTTTTTCTTCTCCTCCCCACCCTGCTCGTACAGCACTGGCTCCCTGCTGTGGTCAGAGAGCCTTCTCCTCTGCCGTTTCTGCCAGATGCAGCCTACCTGCATCCATTTAACATCAGATGCCGTCTGAAAACCTCTCTATCCTGTAGCGAGTGACTAGCGTACATTTTATGGTGCAGCTCCCTCCCTGGCCTGGTTAATGTGGTGGAGTAGTGTGGAGGCACAGCTTGAATGAGAGGGGTTCCACAAGACAAGGCTGTGTTGTGTTCTAAAACATGGTGTGTTTGTCATCCCCTTGCAGCTTTTAGGACAGTTGGAAAACACAGGACCGCCCCCAGCTGACAAAGAGAAGATCACCTCTCTTCCAACAGTGACAGTAACTCAGGAACAAGTCGGTGGGTTAAATCCAATAGCTGGTCGGTCTTCCCATGTCTGATAATGCTTGACGTCCTGCTGTGTGTCTTCTACCATTTGGATGCATTGCTAGATCCACACTAGTGCTCATCCATAGGTTCCTAAGGCTTTTCTGACTTAAGCTTCCCTATGTTAATGATTAGACGCTTTGCCTCCACCACTGCCTGCTATCTCCCATTCAGTAGTGTGTTGTGTGTACCCTCTAACATCTGCTCCACCATCTAGATGAGTCACTCAGCTCAAGCAATGGAGGGTTGTGCTTTTTAATTCTGGAGATTCTGCTGACCACTCGGGCTACCCTGACTCTGGAGGTGGGCCTGCTTTGATCCCTTATCTCAATTGCCCTCCCAAAAGCTAAAATGGTCTGAATTGTATGAGTAGCAGGCATTGGTTGGTAAAGTCAAGGCTTTGGGCTGACAGCGGCATGCGTGGTGCATGTGGTATGTTGCATTTATCCAGTCATCAGAAACACGCCTTTTGCTTATTTGAGCTGTTGCTGCTCTACTTTTAACTTACCTCCTTCTATTCATGTTATCGCCTTCTGTTTATCAAATCCAAGGGGGGGGTTGCATGTCACTTCTCCTTTCTTAGCTGGTAAATACAACTCTGAACAGATTCCTACCGAACTGCCCCTAAATCCTCTTAAAATGTGGGTGTAAGGATCACAGGTTCCTTTGGCATAACTGACAGCAAAGAGTTGTGTGCGTTTCATGAGTACTCACGGTTTAACAGTTGGTTCAGCAACGTGTGGTGTATTTTTGTGGGTTTTTTCTTTTTTTGTTTTTGTTTAGTGTGTTTGCAGGCGTGTGTGACTCACAAAGTCGCAGTCTGGATTCTTTCCCCCCTATAAGCTAATGTGTTCCCTGAAACTAAAATTGTTTTGAAGACGCATTTACCAAAAAAAAAATCTGTTTCCATGGTATCTGTTTTTGTCTGGATCTTTTTATATGCACGAGTTTTAGTCTCATTTATGGAGACTGAAGAGGAGCGTGTATCTCCATATTATAATATCTCATGCAAAGCAACAGCAAGGTCTGCCCTGTGTCTGTGAGCTAGCTGAGCATCTGTTGTGCTACCAGGCAACTGAGTCGGGAATTAATGTGACAGGTTCAGTATCTCTGCTGGCAAAGGACACAAGCTAGGAAATGTGTTTTTGGGGCTGGAGTTGCAGTGTCAGTGCAGCACTAGTGGTGCCGGGAGAGCAGCTCTCAGTGTCAAAATTGGGATTGCCCTGTAGCCAACATGCTCTTTTCCTGGGGAGGAAGAATCACTAATCCTAATTCCATAGCAGCATTGCAAAATTAACATAAGAACAGCCATAACTGGGTCAGATCAATGGTCCATCTAGCCCATACCCTGTCTTCTAACAGTGGTCAATACCAGGTGCTTCACATGGAGTGAAACAGAACAGGTAATTGTGAGTGATCCGTCCCCATCATCCACTCGCAGCTTTTGGCAGAGACTAAGCTCTCAGAGCATGGAGGTGCATCCCTGACCATCTTGGCTAATAGCCATTGATGGACCTATCCTCCATGAACTTACCTCGTTCTTTTTTTGAACTGTGTTATAGTTTCGGCCTTCACAACATCCCCTGGCAATGAGTTCCACAGGTTGACTGTGTGTTGGGTGAAGAAGTACTTTCTTATGTTTGTTTTTGATTTCATTGGGTGACCCCCTAGTTCTTGTGTTGGTGTTGTTGGCACTGTCCTACGCGAGTGAGTTTATTAGACAAGTAAAATGCCCTTAGTTTGATTTTCATTATCGGTCATCTTTTGTGCCAGCCTGGTAAATGTTAGCATCCACTAGAGGCTGTGTAGTCCCCAAGGCCCTATATTGGAAGATCTTTAATAGCACTTTGCAGAGCATTAACTATGTAAAAAAGTCCATTGTGGCCCCAAGATCAAATATAAAGCAGACTGCGAGCCATTAAAGTCGCTGAATGTTCTCCCCTCCCATGTATGTTTTGGAGTCCAGCCATCAGGAAACAGTAACTATAAAAACAAAAACAAAAAAAAGTTATAATAAAAATAAAATTTGAAAATGGACTCGCCAAGGCCATAAAAAGTCAATAAAATAATGGCAAAGGCATTTGAGAAATTTACTGCTCTAGAGCTCGATCCTACAAACACTGTGTAACTTCACCCCTGTGAGTAATCCCATTGACAGAACTAGAAACCACTATCCAGCTCAGACCCTCCTTCCCTAGTTCTAAACTCCTCCTCCCCATCTCTGGGACCTTTCCTTTCCCCTTTCCTGTGCTGAATTTTCCCCCCCCCCCAATTTATTCTCTGTTTATCAGTGCGGGGTGTCCGGTACCTGTTCTCCGTTACTGTCGGTCGCCCGTCAGCAATGGGTAGGGCGCAATGGGTAGTGCACTCTGGATAAAATATCTCCTTATTGTGCCATGCACGGGAGACCTAAACAAAAAACCAATCCATCCTCCATCATTTCCTCATGTCTGCAAACTCAGCCATGCACCTCTTCAACAACTGATCACTGTTCCCCAGCTCGAGTCCTCCTGTCTGCATCCCTCTGGGAGAAATCAGCTGAGATCAGTAAGTGAATGCGGCATTTGATGCTCCATTTTGGTAAGGGTTTGGCTGTTGTAATTGGGCCCAGTATGGATTAAGGCCGTGCAAACAGGTCTCTGCTGTGTCCAGCGTGCTAACCCATTCCCTGTATGAATCTGTCCTGCAGATACAGGTTTGGAGTGTCCTGTGTGTAAAGAAGACTATACAGTAGCAGAGCAGGTTCGACAGTTACCGTGCAATCACTTCTTCCACAGCAACTGCATCGTGCCATGGTTAGAACTGGTAAGTGTGTGTGAGAGAGAGAATGACACTGTGCTAATACTGACTGCTCCTCGCTGTCTCGTACCTCAGTCTTGAGCTACTAGTGCATGTGGTACATTGACCACACTATCTGCCACTTAAATCCAAAGCTCTTTCATTTCATGACGCCATAATATTAATCATCCAGCCTTTGAGACGTGTCTGGTCCAAAGCCGTCCTTCAGGCTGAAGTAAAGTGGAGACTTGGAGAAATTGCTAATGGATTTATGATGCTTTTTATCTGTCACCCAGTCAGATCCTGCTGGAGTTAGCATAGTCCAACTTGTGCCATCTGACAGTTGGTTGTTACGTGTGAAACAAGCTGGGGTCTCTGTCGTAGTGGGAAGTGTCGACTTGAAAACTCCCCCACCACTTCTCATCATCCTGATATCATGGAATGAATGAATCATGTCGATTGACCTTCCTGCACCCCTCCTGGCAGGCCTGAGGATGCATAGGCAGAGAGTGGGGGAAGCTTGCAGAACAGCACAGTGCCTGCCTAATGCACAGAATATCTCTGTCTCCACCACCTCTGATCCAACCCTAAGAAGATACTGTAGAAGGAAGCATGGCTTAGGCCATTTGTTCCTCTGTGAGCTGAGCTTAGTCCCTGCACCTTTCTGCCTCAGTTTCCCCCCCTGCCAAATGGAGAGAACTTAGCTCATAGATTTTAAGGTCCGAAGGGACCATCGTGATCATCTAGTTTGACCTCCTGCCCATCACAGGCCACAGAACCTGACCCACCCACTCCTGTAATAGACCCCTAACCTCTGGCTGAGTCACTGAAGCCCACAAATCACAATTTAAAGACTTTAAGTTACAGAGAACCCACCACTTACACTAATTTAAACTTGCAAGTGACCCGTGCCCCACGCTGCAGAGGAAGGCAAAAAAACCCCAGGGTCTCTGCCAATCTGACCTGGGGGGAATTTCCTTCCCGACCCCAAATCTGGCGATCAGTTAGAGCCTGAGCATGTGGGCAAGACCCACCAGCCAGACACCTGGGAAAGAATTTTCTGTAGTAACTCAGAGTCCTCCCCATCTAGTGTCCTATCACCAGTTACTGAAGATGGCTGTTGATAGCAGTCGTAGATTGGCTACATGCCATTGTAGGCAGTCTCCTCATACCATCCCCTCCGTAAACTTCTCCAGATCAGTCTTGAAGCCAGTTAGGTTCCGTCCCCATCTTCTTTCTCTTCCCACCCACCCCCCGCCACGCCACGCTCCCCTTGAGAGGCTGTTCCAGAACTTCATTCCTCTGATGGTTAGAAACCTTCATCTAAGTTCAAGCCTAAACTTGTTGATGGCCAGTTTATATCCATTTGTTCTTGTGTCAACACTGGCGCTTAACTTAAATAACTGCTCTCCCTTCTTGGTATTTACCCCTCTGATGTATTTATAGAGAGCAATGGTATCTCCACTTAGCCTTCTTTTGGTTAGACTGAACAAGCCAAGCTCTTGGAGTCTCCTCTCATAAGGCAGGTTTTTCATTCCTTGGATCATCCTAGTCTCCTTTCTCTTCACCTGCTTCAGTTTGAATTCATCTTTCTTAAACATGGGAGACCAGAACTGCACACGCTATTCCAGATGAGGTCTCCTTGTGGCCTTGTTTAATGGTACTAACACTTCCCTGTCTCTACTGGAAATATCTCACCTGATACTTCCTAGGGCTGCATTAGCCCTTTTCACAGCCGCATCACATTGCTGGCTCCTAGTCATCCTGTGAGCAACCAATACACTCACGTCTTTCCCCTCCTCTGTTGCCTCCAACTGATAAGTCTTCAGTTTACAGCAAAACTTTTTCTTGTTAGTCCCTAAATGCAAGACCTTGCACTTTGCACTATTAAATTTCATCCCATTTCTATTACTCCAGTTTACAAGGTCATCCCGATCATCTTGTAGGATATTCTGGCCCTCCTGCTTCTTGCCTAGACCTCCCAACTTTGTGTCATCCGCACATTTTATTTTTGTGCCAAGGTCAGCAATAAAAATGTTAAGTAAGATTGGTCCCCAGACCAGTCGCTGAGGAACGCCGCTAGGAGCCTCCCTCCAGCTTGACAGTTCACCTTTCAGTATGATCTGTTGTAGTCTCCCCTTTAACCAGTTCCTTATCCACTGTTCAGTTCTCATATTAATCCCCAAACTGCAAGCTCAGAAGCCTCAATGGAGCACTTGAAGGTAAGTATTCCCACCATTTGGATTTAAATTGGTTTGTGAATTCATCCCTTCTTTGTGTTGTCGATGTATCTGTTTTAGTGACTGGGGACCCCCTTATGGTAATATCAGAGCTCCTCGGAGTCTTTAATATTTAGACTGATGACACCCTGAGGCATTTGCCTAAAGTCGCGCAGGGAGGCTGTGGCAGAACAGGGATCTGAAATGGAATCAATCGAAGAGAGCTTCAAATACTGCATTGGTAGCAAATGGTGGTTCGTTGCTGCCATGTTTTCCCATGAAATCTTTCCATTGTCGCTGTTGTCCACTCATCTTTCCTGTCTTCTTTCCTATGTAGCCAAGTTGTTAAAGCACCTGATTACAAGATAGTTACATATAATCTGCTTTTAGAAAGCACCGAGTAACTTCTATTAAAAAACCCTTCTCTTTAGAAACGTACGGCTACTTTTCTACCATGTCATTCTCGTGCTGTGCCAAATAACGTGTCACCAATTAATTTCAGATCCATTCATCAGTCCCTTGTAATCCATTATCAAAATAGCAAACAAAGATGATGGTAGCTACTGGTTAATAGTTACATTACATTGGCCAAACAACTGGCAGTCCTGCCATCATGGACTGTGATCTCAACAGCTCTGAGCTAAGCAGGGGTGTATTGGGTTAGCCCTCGGCTGGGAGACTGCCAGGGCGGAATGAAATGGTGTTGGTTAGAAGGGGATGGTCTTTCATCTGAGTCGGTGTTAAAAACTTGCCCCAGCATATTGTTCGGGGCTCTTTGCAGTGTCGTTCGGATAAGGCCCTAATCGCTTCTTTTCACGTAGACTCAGCAGCGCTGTTCACAAGAGTAGGAGCGTTAACCCGTGTGCTCTCTCCACATTCTGCTGTGGGTCACCACGTTCCACTTACGTACTTGGTAGAATCCCTGGCTCTTTCTTAGCACTTCTCATCCATAGCTCTCCAAAAAGCACTTCGCAACAGTCAACGGTGTAAATTCCCCCCACCCCGCCTCCTGCCATTTCAACTGGATGCTGAGTCTTTCCTCCCTTTTCTAAACTACTGTATAACTAGGATTGGCAGAATTTGATTTTTTTTCTAATTATTTTATTCTTAGTATTTTTTCTATTTTTAGCTGCTGTTGTTTTGATAGTTTTGGGGATAGGGTTAGGGTTTGGGCAGCACGGACAGCGGGGAGCTGGGGAAGGTCCTGGGCTGCCAAAGGGCTTGAGAGACCAGGGCACAAGGTGTGGGGGAGGCTGCAGTCCTCCTGGCCTGGCAGAGCAGAGATCCCCACCCAGGACTGTAAGGAGGAAGACGAACCCCCAGCCCTGGGGGAGGCCTGCTGCTGAACAGATCCTGCCCCTGAATCGGCTCCTGTGCTCCTGGCTGGTGAGTGAGCGAGCGGGGCTGTAACATTGGAGCTGTGGGCTGGAGACATTGGAGCCCTGAGGCCCAGAGTGCAGGGAAAGCTGCAGTCCTGGCAGGGCAGAGTAGAGACCCACAGCGCTCCTGGTTGGTGAGTGCAGAGGTGGGGGCGGATCCTTGACAGCATGGCTTCAGAGGGCTCCCTGCACTGCCAGAGGAGCCATTCAGCAGTGGGGTCACCTCCCGCCTGCAGCTGGGTGCTCGTTGTCCTGCTTGCAGTCCTGGCGTGTCTGATCTGCTCTGCGGCGGCTTGGGGAGACCACTGCAGCTCTGCTGTCACAGACCCGCTTGTTCACTCTTGTGACAGCAGTGCTGCAGGGGGTTCCCAGCAAGGCCGGTGACAACGGATCCCTGCAGGCACGCTGACTTATCTATTGGGGGGTTTTTTTTTTTCATCAACTTAAGTGTGTCAGTTGAAATCGACATTTATCAATAGTTATCCATTTAAAATCAGATCCTGCCAAGCCTCTATATAACGTTGCTTGGCACTGCTAAATCAGCTGTCGTGCACTAACCCAGAGGTGGCTGCATTTTGATGGTAGGTGAAGGGAATTCCTCCAAGTAGTGCACATAAAACACTTGTGGGGTGGACAGTTGCTATATAAGCAACGGTTGCTAACTGGTTACCAAGGTGCTGGGGATGGGCTTTCACTGTACATTCCTGTTTCCATGTCAGCACGACACATGTCCAGTCTGCAGGAAGAGCTTAAACGGCGAGGATTCCACTCGGCAAACACAGAACCCGGAGGCCTCAGCAAGTAACAGCTTTAGCAGCGAAAGCCAGTTACACGATCGATGGACTTTCTGAAGCTTGAGGGCTTCGCGGGGGCTTTGGCCGTAGTATTCTTACTACAGTTGTAAATTGTATTATAATTAAAACCGACAAAAAAGAGTAGCAGGAAATATAGGGGAGGGAACCCAACCCGTGATATTTCTGCAACGAGTACTGTCCCTTTCCAAAACTTAAATTAGCATCTCCGAGTGAATCGCATCTCCATCAGAATTGCCTCTTTAGTCCTGAATTCAGAGTCTTTGAGTGAGTGATTTGATTTTTATACTTGTGAAACCTTAATTAACGTGGTTCTTTCAAAGCGTGTGAGGAAGGGAGCATTTCCATCTCTACAGGCTCCCTGGAGTCCTGAGCGCTGTCATGCAGCATTCAACATTGAGATGGAATTCCCCCCACCTCACCCTCAGTGTTCCTAGATAAAATACCATGAAGAGGTGTGGGGCTGGGGGGAATACTCCCTCTTGATCAGATGGGAGCGGCTGCTAAGAGATGCAAACAAGGATTTTGACACATCTCCCTCACTCCATTCCGCTCTCCTAAAACAGAGTGGGTGAAATTGAATCCATCAGTGTTTACCTCTTGAATTCAAGTGAAATATACACAGTGTTCTAGGTTACTTATGGAGGTGTGAGTGAGAATTTATAAGATAAAAGGGGATGGAGAATCTCTTTGGATCAAAACGTCTTGCCCATGGCTTTTTTTGTGGGGGGTGATTTTTGGCCGGGAGATGCAGTGTCATCCAGAATTCTGGGGAGCAGGCATGCGCAGAACGTTTTTGTCTCATGACCTGATTTTTCTAGTCTTTATCCATGTGCCGATGTTCCCAGGTTTGTCCAAAACGGGTTGTTTGGATTTTTTTTTTTAAAACCCATCTGGACAGTAATTCATATAGGATCCTTAACTGACTTGTATCATATGGACCACTTTAAGGCATCCTTCAGGTAAACAGACTTAACTGTGCATAACTGTTTTAATGGCTGGTTCTTCAGTGTTTAACATGAAATCTTAATTCTCCTAGACCGATAACATTAAGAGAATCTTTTTTTTTATTTTTCACTTCTGTAACATTTCATCTTGTTTTTATCGTCCAAATCATGTTTGAGCATAGAATGCCCACTCACCCACCTGTGGCAGTGTTAAATCAGTGGATCAGCCCGGAGGAAAGGAGAGGGTAGGTCGCGTCTAAAATTGTTGCCACTTCATTGCTGTAACAGTGTACCAGGTACACTTGATTTAAACTAGTGTTTCGTTTGCTATAAAGTCAAATAAAGGCCTTTCTAAAGAAGATCAAATGTTGAGAAGATTGCTGGGGGGCTTGCAGGGGTGGAGGAGGGATTTTGAAAGGTACCAAAAGAATCACTGGAGACAAAATAGGCAGGAGTGTTGCAGCTTCTCTATTAAAGAACATAGGGTCTAGCTTAAAGGGGCCCTTTATGTTAAGGGCTTAATCCAGGACCATTGGGAGTCAGGAGAAAGACTCCTGTGGGCTTTGGAAACTGACCTATATTCTGAATTGCCAAGTACCAGACTGAGGGTAAAATTATAAAAGCACCTAAATCTTGTTTTCCAAAGTGACCTGGGTCCTCATGGATAAGGTGTTGCGGGGTTGCTAGTGGCTTTGGGTGGCCAACTTGAAGGACCGTAAAGGAGACTGATTTTTCAGAGAGTCGGTCTGTAGCACTTTCTGAAAATTGGGCCCCCTTCAGGCGTTGCGAGTGGCACTCCCCGCAGTTGAGGCACCCGGAGTTACTAGTGGCTTTTGAAAATTTTGACCTGTTCTATTGAAAGTCAGCGGGACTTCAGCTCTGAGGCACCTAGGTCACTGGTGAGAATGACGCTCGGGCACTTGATTGGGTTGGTTAGAAAGCTGTGCCCTGGTCGCGGCCCAGCAGAACAATCCCAGCGGACACTGTTGTTAAGCCTGGCTCCGGAATAGCATTGCAGAGTGCACTGAGTCGAGATTTGAGGCACGGAAGCCGATGGGGGTGGAACAGGATGGGCGTGCGACTCCCGGCAGGGTGTTCTTGTGGAAGGGACTCTGCTCTGGAGCTTGCATCCTAGTCAGGGTTTAATTTCTAACAAAAGAGGTAACAGGGCTCAAGGAATCCTTTCACTTTTGTAACTGACGTAGCAAGGCCGGAGGTACCAGGGCTATGAACTGCCGAGCCTGGAGTTGCGGGGCTCATCCCTGGCACGAATGAATCACTGATCTTGGTCCAGCAGAGTCCAACGAATGCCGGGGAGCATCTGATTCCCCCTGGTTAAGATTGGGACCGTCTCGCTGCGTGCACACCTAGATCTATGTTAAAAGGTCAGGATGCAGTAGAATTTTCCTAAGTGTTGCCTGCTCTAGGAAGCCCCGCCCCCAGCACAGGCTGACCTTGGCATCCCTCTTCCCCCCCCCGATCCAGAGAAGGTGCCACACAGCTCAGTCTGGAGGGTCTAGTGCGCTGCCCGTAATGTGCATTGAATTCTTCGGCGCCATCCACACCAGGGATCTCCTGCTGGGGGAGGATGGTTTATCTTCCTGGCTATAAACAGGGCTGATATGAAGCATACTGAAGTCAATGGGAGCCTCCAGCAGGCCTCAAAATGGGGAACTGGGAGCTGCAAAATCCCCTTTTAGAGCCTCTCAGGAGAAGCTGAAGCTGCAGCACTAGTGGGAGTTGTTAGCAGGATTGGAACACCCCTTCCCGGCCAGCGAGGATTGTGTGCGCACACTCGAGAGCCGTGTTAGGCCCTTAAAGCGATGAACTCCATAAGGGACAAGTGTGTGCAGACTGGGTCTCAGAGAGACAGCCCCTGTGCCACTGCTCAGGGAAATGCAATTGGCACTGCTAGTGGTTCTTATCCTAGTGTGGTCGGGGCTTAAATTGGTGGGGGAAGAATGGCTGGGTTACAGGAGGGTTTCTATGAGCGATTTGAATGGCCCATGAGGGCCTTTAATGAATAAACTTCCATTCTGGGAGGTAGCAGAGACGAACCTTTGGTTTATTATTATTTAACTGTTTTATTGTGCTAACGCCTAGGGTCCAGCTAGATTGGGACCCAGTTGTTCTAGGCATTGTATAAACCTACCACGTGCCCTTTTTGCAATCTAAAAGTATATTGGTGGTGGGAGGAAGCATCAGGAAATTCATGCTGTGGAGTCTATTCTGTTCTATTCTCTGCATTCTCAGACCGCCCTCATCATCACTGTCGCATCCGAGCGCCTTCCAGTCACGCATTAAGGGACGTGACTAATATCTGCCACAGGAGGCTTGGTTTGGCTTTTGCAAAGGGATCTCTGAGTCTCCCGTCGTGTGGTGGGACCTGATCTCTCACTTGATGGTGCTGTATGCTAAAGCATAATCACCTGCAAATACATCTCACTGCCAACTGCACACCCTCTAGACTTGATATTCAGTCTCTCTCATTCCTGAAACCCTCAGTCACTGGAAATGGGTGGGTATTCTGTTGAAATCAAACTCTGATTTTAAAATAAGAAATGAATCCACAGCCAGGCAGACTGATGCTGTTTAACCCAGTGCTTCTCCGGCTGCTGGTCTGCGGTGAGTTTCCTCATAAGAGCATCGAATAGGATGATAATATGGCACATTGCGGGGGGGGGGGGGGGGGGAATTGCCAGTCCCCTACATCAGATGGCTTGAGAAGCACTCGTTTAACCTCTTGCAACCTACCCAGATGGTATCTTAATATTTTCTCCAGTCTGTCTCATCTTCTATTACTGGCACTTCCAGACATTGTTTGCTATGTCACAGTCCCCTAGAATTAAAAACCCTAATTCTGCACCTTGATCGTGGTGGCTGCTAATTGGGCGGGGTGGATTTCCGATGCTCACGCAGCTTAATGTCAATATTGTGGCGTATTCTTTTAATGTGTGTTTTCCTGGTTCAGTTCTGATTTCACAGAAAGGTCACCCCCCCCTTTTTTTCCCCCCAATTAGCTGCCACGTGGCCGTGTCACAACCAACGCAAGTGATGTGCTAAGTGTTTTCAGTTAAGACTCGACTCCCCTTGACTGGGGATCTGATTAGGCCAGACTTACGAGGCCAAATTTTCAAAATGTTTGGCACCCAGCGCACAAAGTCCTACTGAGTGCCTGGCCACTTATTTCGGTGCTTACACGGGAGGTGAGCTCTTCTGTATATCTGGCTGTTTAGTACATGCGGTTAACCTCTGTCCATTGTGTCACAGGAGAAGTCTGTAAGGGGCACCAGTGCTGCTCTTTGTATGGCTGTTCACCGTAGGATTGTGTGGGCAACGGCACCTGTTGGTTTTGACTGGGAGTATTTGCTGAAGGGGGATAATTGCATCTCTGCTGCTGAGTGTTTGTCAAAGACACACAGGCACTTCAAAATGTTTTGCTTCCCATTTCACCTTGACTGCAGATCTACCTGTCAATGCTGCTTTATTTACAGAAATCTGCTTGGATTGTTCCACCCACTCCCTTGTCTTCAGTGGGTTTTTTTTTTAAGTGCGGCGGGCCTGCATCCTCACATAGGTGACATGAAAGGCCGCAGGGTTTAAATGATCTGTGTTGTGCCAGTGAGCTGAGTAGAATTGGTCCGTTCTGTGGCACCGAAAGGCCAAATTGTATCCTTCGATACAGGGGTGTAAAGAGGGGCTAATTTTGCTGACTTCGATTGGATTATTAGCTTTGTTCGGCTGCGACTGAGAGCAGAATGACGCTCTGGGCTCACCTAATTCCATAGCAGGATTACGAGTGTGAATTGTTTGGCTCATCCTGACCATTTATTTCTCCATTCCTCCCGCTGCTCGCTGAGGAATTTCACAGGCCTCCGGAAGCAGCTGTTCAAGAAAGAGACAGACGTTTGCTTCCTTGAAGCACTGACATTGAATAATTGAAAAGGGAAAGGAGAGAGCCAGACGGAGCTTATCCACAAGCTGTTTAGAGAGTGGCGGTTCTAACACACTGAATGCAAAGGAAATCGGGTGAAAGGGGGCACGCGGACTGTGTGGTGTATGTGTGTTGGAAGGGGTGGGATAATGGAAGGATGATGAATTGATCCATCCTACCGCTAATTCAGAGAGTAAAGTTATTGGAGGTAGGAGCAGAGAATGAGCCTGTTTGATCTGTAATTAACGACTCCCTGGTGGGGAAGTGGGCTATATCGGGAAGACCTTTTTATGACCAAGGTCATGTCCACACTAGGGGTCTGTAGCACCATCATAGCTATGCTGCTATAGCCTCCATAGTATAGACACAACCTCAAGCCAGGGCAGGGGGTTTTCCCTCAGCATGGGAGTGCCACCTCCCTTAGCAGTGGTTGGTGGAAATATTATTCCATCCAGGGGTGGGAGGGATAGCTCAGTGGTTTGAGCATTGGCCTGCTAAACCCAGGGTTGTGAGTTCAATCCTTGAGGGGGCCACTTAGGGATCTGGGGCAAAAATTGGTCCTGCTAGTGAAGGCAGGGGGCTGGACTCGATGACCTTTCAAGGTCCCTTCCAGTTCTAGGAGATTGGTATATCTCCAATTATTACCTATTACCTGCATCTACACGTAAAACCTAGATCAGTTGACCGAAGTTTTAAGTGACGACCTGGCCCAAGATCTAAATCCCACTGCAAAAGAAACACAGGCTTCGTTAAATGTTGCAGCATAGTTTGTAATACAGAAATCAAACGTGACTAGTAATGTGGGGTGCCTCCATTTTTGGGGGGCCTCACCTTAGCCGCCTTAAAAAGAGCCCTAATTTTCAGAAAGGGCAGAGCCCCCTCCCCATCTCCCTTAAAATCAGGGCTCCTTTCAGGCATCTCAAATTGAGAACCCCGAAATAGAAGTGCCCCCAGATCGCTACTGACTTGAGAAAATCTTGGCTGTCAATTTTTTTAAGGCTAGAAGGGACCAGTATAATCATCTAGACCAGTGGTGCTGAGACTGAGGCTCGGGAGCCTCTGCGGCACATGATATTAAAACACTGTGTGATTGGTTAATAACTTGCATTTAATTATTAACCAATCAGGATGCTTTTCCTATGTTAACCAATTGTAGTTGATAAAATAATACTTCAGTCAATCATTTTGCTTTGAGAATAATCTATAAAAATAATAAAACATACTCAAATGAAACAATCAATTCACACTACTGTGGCTCTGTTGGGTACTGTTGATTGCTAATTTGGCTCCTGGACCAATGAGGTCTGGGTATCACTGATCTAGACTGACCTCCCGAATAACAAAAATGCTAAACGATTTAGAAAAGCTAGCCTAGGAGGAAAGACTAAAAAAAATCTGGGCATGTTTCGTCTTGAGAAAAGAAGACTGGGGGAATCTCATAAGTCTTCAAATATGTTAAGGGCTGTTATAAAGAGAACAGGGAATCTGTTGTTCTCCATCTCCGTTGAAGGTAGAACAAGAAATAATGGGCTTAATTTACGGCAAGGGAGATTCAGGTTAGATATTAAGGAAAACTTTCTAACTCGTAAGTGTAGTTAAGGCTTCCAAGAGAACTGGAATCCCTTCATTGGAGGTTTTTAAGAACAGGTTGGACAAAGTCCTGTCAGCTTCTAGCTTGACATTTCTCTGATCCTATAACACAGGCTGTAGAATTCCCCTCTGTTTCCTGCGCTGAGCCCAATAACTTCTAGTTGAACTAGCGCATCTGTGTATCAATACTGGAAATCTCAGGCTGACTCCAAGTGATGGAGAATCCACCATGGCGCTTGAGAAACTGTTCCAATAGTCAATTACTCTCACTCTTAACAATGTGCAGTGGGAGCCAACTTGGCCTGGTTCTGTTGTTGTCTGTGCATTTGTAATAAACAGCCATCTTATGTGATTGCCTTGTCTAGACTTTGTGTTACCATGGCTGCTTTTTGTGGAGGTGCACGGTCAAAAAATCACAAGACTGGCTTAAAAATCCATGGAAACCAACTGTCCAAAGGTGTTCTTTGTGATTTGGGAGCCTTCAGGGTTTCCATTCTTAAGCATTCCTTTGCACCTTTTTTTTTATTATTATTATTTTATTTTAAGGACAGCTGAAATTCTCTTGTCATCACATGACTCCAGGAGCTGGAGTTTTAAGAACCAAAACATGAACTATCACAAGAATTGCGGTTGAATCCATGGGCATTGGCAGCACTGCGTTAAGAGGGTTCTGCTGGTGGTGTTTGCCCACCAGAGAATAAGAGGTGAGAATATTATCCCACCAAACAAACAATTTGCCTTTTAGTAGGGAAGTTGTGGCTTGTGCATTTGCCCATTTTTTATTGATGTAGACGGTCGTGCTGAATTCAACTCCTGCTGCTATTTCAGGGAGACAGAAGTCCCGGGGTGTAGTCTTAACTGTGCCACTGATTTGTATGTCACTTCCCCTCTCTGTGCCCATGTCACCAGCTGAAAAATCGGAGGTAATAATGTTGACCTCCTTTGGAAAGTGCTTTGACGTCTATGGATGAGAAGTGTATCTGCACGAGGAAAGTTTTTTAAGGCATATTTTCTACTTGTTGCTCATTGCAAGAACCTCCGAAGACGACTCTGAACAGACTGCAGACAAAAAGCCTCTGGGCCTGCTTCTCATTTGCACTGGGGCCCTTTTATATGGCTGTGGCAGTGTCCAGGGGCCTACAAGTAGAATTAATTCCATTAGTAACTCACTAGTATTAGAGTCGAGGGTTAAACGTTGGATTACTCTGTGCAGTTGACAGCCCAAAACGTCAGTTTCTCTCTTCTCCTTGGGCAGTCTGTTTCCTCTGGTGTGGGAGGGTCTCCCCCTCCCCCCGCCCTTTAGCTGCATAAAAATAGGAAAATTAATGCTTCAGTCCTGCCGTGGGGCCCAGCTGCAGGGATCTGCCATTGCAGGAACCTGTGGCTGAGACCACAAAATTGGCAGGGGGATGTAGAGCTGGTTATGGGACCTGAAACTACTCTAATGCCTTTTATTTAACTGATTGCTTCCAAGTTTATGGTGTTGCTTTAATTGTAAAACCCATTCATCTGGAGGTCGCAAAGTGCTGTACAAAGGCGGTCCACTGTCATCCCTCTTTTACAGAGAAACTGAGGCACGCAGGCATAAAGTGACTTGCCCAAGGTCACCCACCAGGCCAGTGGCAGAGTAGAATCCAGGTCTCCTGAGTCCTAGCCCGGTGCGCTGTCTGCTACGCTACGCTGCCTGCCTGTTGAGAGTTGGGATCCGGTCCCCTCTCTCTCTCTCTGCCCCCCCAAGTTGCTGCTAATGATTGTCCTCTTAAACCTGGGGGACGAATTGCACAAGCCAAAACAAAAACTACATTCAAAGGAGCTTCTTGACAGCCAGCATCATAGAATGTCAGGGTTGGAAGGGACATCAGGAGGTATCTAGTCCAACCCCCTGCTCAAAGCAGGACCAATCCCCAGACAGATTTTTTGCCCCAGATTCCTAAGTGGCCCCCTCAAGGCTTGAACTCACAACCCTGCATTTAGCAGGCCAATGCTCAAACCACTGAGCTAAGAAGCGGGCACTGTTTTGATTTTGCAGAAGCTGGGAAGATGGATTTGCTCACTACATAGGCAGGAGACTGCAGCCTGGAGGTTAGTAGTGGATTTTAGACCATGTTTAGAGAGACTCTTTGGAGCTTGTTTGCATGGGCCATTTTTCAAAGGGAAGCCACGAGAATACATCCTCTTTTCATGAATACAATTTATTTGCTCCAGCAGCAGAGTCACGGATTTGCTTGGTTTTGTATTCAGTGCAGACGGAAGGGGTCAGATTTTCCTTGTGAGGCACAACCAGAGGCACAATCAATGGAGAAGTGGGTTGTTAAACAACGGAACTTCTCCATTGCACATGTGTGAGTGGGAGTCCTAGGGCAAGCGACTGTGTCCTGTGTGTGTTCGGCACCCAGCACGACACTGCTGTATGCCACAAATAAATCAAGGCTGCGACTTCACTAAATGTTCCCTCTTCTCTCCTTTGGACAGATGTAGATGCCATTGTTTGTAAAGGGCTTTACATGTCAAGTATTAATGGTTGAGTCTGTAATTAGTAGGAATACTTCGTATGCCTGTTAGCAAAGTACAACATAATAGAGAGTTGAAATATAATGGATCCTTAGCCATAGGCGCTGTCGTTGGCGTGCCGGGTCGGCTTTGAAAGCTTTGAGTGGATGGATTAGTGTGCAAGCTCCTTTTTCGGGTACGTGGGTTGGTGAATTAGTGAAAATGAACGACTGAGATAGAAGGGCTCTTTTCCAGAATCTTTAGGCCAGGAGCAAGGTTATTTCGTTGACCAATTCCAATTGTCCAATTCCTATAAAGGTGGGAGAAGGTTAACTACACATCAGAAGGATCCTGCTGCCTTCCTGTCGTTGCCTTTCTCCTTGGGTAACTGCTTAACTCCCTTTCTAGCGACAGTCGTCCTCTCTTTTCTCTCTGCTTGTTCCTTTATTATAAATCATGTCCCAGCAACTGCAGGACCTAACCGCATTAAGGCTTTAATCTACAGTCGGGACTAGCCTGGATTCAGCTGCCCTGAAATGGAGACCAGGCCATGCAGGGGGTTTGCTTCGGGTTCAGTTAGTGCGAGCAGCTGCATGATTTAGTCTGCACTTCGGGGACAGGTTCCTGGGGGTTATATGGGTTGCTGAAGCCCGGATGTTCTTGTGTGTAGAAGGCCTTGGAGATTTTCGTAGTCATTCCCCTTACGCAGACAGCAGCTGACGTCCTCAGGCTCGAGAGAGGCTGCTCTTCAGCTTTCATAGACATGGCGGGCTGGAGGGGACTTCGAGAGGTCATCTAGTCCTGTGCTGAGGCAGGGCCAAGCGTACCTAGACCATCCCAAACAGGGATTTGTCTCACCTGTTCTTATGCCTCCCCAGTGATGATACACATGCAAAATGGGAAAGGACTACCTCGGAAGGAGTACTGCAGAAACGGCTCCAGGGGTCGTAGTGGATCACAGGCTAAATCAGTCACCAGAGTAACGCTGTTGCAAAAAAAGCGAACATCACTCTGGGATGTATTAGCAGGAGTGTTGTAAGCAAGACACGAGAAATGATTCTTCCGCTCTACTCCGCGCTGATTAAGCCTCAACTGGAGTATTGTGTCCAGTTCTGAGGGCTACGTTTCAGGAAAGATGTGGACAAAGTCCAGAGAAGAGCAATAAAAATGACTAAAGAAAACATGACTTATGAGGGAAGATTGAAAACACTGGGTTTGTTTAGTGTGGAAAAGAGAAGACTGAGAGGGGACATGACAGCTTTGAAGTACATAAAAAGTTGTTACGAGGAGAGAGAGGTTAAGAACAACAATTTTTCTGAGGATGGGACAAGAACCAATAGGCTTAAATTGCAGCAAGGGCATTTTAGGTTGGACATTAGGAAAAACTTCCTGTCTGGGTGGTTAAGCACTGGAATAAATTGCTTAGGGAGGTTGTGGAATCTCCATCCTTAGAAATTTTTAAGAGCAGGCTAGACAAACCCCTGTCAGGGATGGTCTAGATTAGTCCTGCCATGAGTGCAGGGGACTGGACTAGATACCTCTCGAGGTCCCTTCCAGTCCTATGATTCTATGATTTTAGCACCAAATGATAGGAGAATCTCTCTGAACTCTGTCTGTATCAGTGTCCGCCACATTCATCCCACTCTAAAACCGTCTCCGCTCTGGCTGGCCATGGACTGCGGAGCTTGAATACCTGCTTAGAGTAGGAGCTGGTGACACTTTGCCATGGGTACCTTCTATTTGTCCAGGCTCGAGTCAAGAAAAAATCAGTGTCTATTTCAGTGCTGGAGCAGACTCTGCAGTCCAGGGGATGCCCTAGGAACTTCCCATCCTTGAGGTTTTAAGGGGGTTGAGCAGATACACACACGAGGCTGCGGCTCTTTTTAACCCTGCTGCTTTGGCTTTTGTGGCCTCTGCCTTTGGAGAAACATGCAGCAGGTGCAAAGCAGCTCAAGCTTCAGGCTTGTTCTAGAGAATGAGTCACATCCTGCTCCACCTGGGACAGGGCGGAGGCAGTGACACTACAGAGCAGTAGCTGGGGATGTGATGCTTTCTTACCTGGCCTCCTCCAGCCGGAGGATTTTCTAGCCCCAGACTCTCTCTCTAATCACATGCTGTGTCCCCCCACCCTTACCTTTATGCCCAGGCCATTGTTGCGTTACCTGGACCTGCATCTCAGTGCTCAGTGGTTCCTATTAGTCATTCCTGAAAGGGGGAAAAGCAGTGGAGCAAGAGGTGCTCCCTGAGCTGTCGGGCGTCCCTTCCCTAATTCCAGCTGTCCTGTTCATGCAGACAGTTCCTCTAATTCCTCACCCTGCAGCCTCTGTGGTGCTGGCTGCTCACTCCGCCCCCGCTAAGCCTGGCTCCGTTTCGAGTGACTAAGGTCGGCCCCATTCTTGCAGCAGGAATGCCCTGAGCCCCCATTGCACCACCCGAAGGGAAGCCCCAAGTGGGATGGAGCAGACATGGCCTAGTGACGGGACTTGCACCCTCTTAAAACAGCATCTGCCGTAGGACCGTGTGGAGTGAGGTTTGTTAACTCTTTACAGTCCCGTGTAAGAAGGAGAAAGGACATAGCAAACCGCGCTGCAAACTTTATTGACAAGCCCCGGCTGGCTACGCCACGGTGCAATGACTACATTGCTCAAAGTGCAGTGGGAACGCCGCGACCGCCTGTGGCCGCAACTGGAGAGGTGGAAAGAGGTTCTGTGCGACAGCATCCGACGGCTGCTGCTGTCTTTCTGATTTCAGCTGGCCTGGGCTGATGAGGTCGAGTGGCTGATTTGGAGATCCACCCTGGCTTATGGGTGTGGGTTTTTTGTGCCTGCTTTGGTAGCCAGTAAGGTTCCCCGTAGTCCCTTTGGGCTCAAAATACTTGGGAACCTAGCTGCATCCTTCATGCAGCTTAGCTTAGGAGCACTAGCAGGGTTATGGGATGAGCGTGCTCCCCCCCACAACCCTGGCACACCATCTTTTGAGTTGTGAGCCCAAGCAGGAGGGAGTCCATCTTCCGCTGGTTCTACTGCTGGCCCCCATGTGGCACCAGCGAGAGAGGAAGGTGGTAAGGTCCTCGGAGCCATGGGCGTGCCAAAGGAAATGTTCATGGGCTAACCGAGGAAGGGTCCCTTCTGCCCCTCAGCCCAGCCCCTGCTGCTCTTCCTCTGAGGCAGGTGGGATCGGCTGGAGCAAAGTGGGGCTTGAGAGACAGTGAATTTGTTGTAGCAAGGAGCAGGGCAGCCCCCGCAGTGTCACTGCTCCTTCTCCTCTTCCTGGATCTTCTTGTGAGTAAAGAATCCAAGCTGCCAAGAGAGGGGAGAGGAGATTGACGGGTCAGTGTGAATTTTGCCAGGGAGGTGATGATTAGGCCTCGTGGACCTGCAATAGACCAGCCATGGGGCTAGAAAATAAACAGGTCAAATAACAATCCCCCACCCCGCACTGCTCTCTGGCAAAGGAGTATAACCCTGACCAGCCTGCTAGTCTCCCTCCAGTAACCCAAGACCTGTAGTCTGCAGCCAAAGGAAAGGAGGGGGGGGGGTCCCTGCGGCAGACAGACAACAAGAGGCAGCCCGAAGATGCTGATCAATATGCGGCATGTCACGACGTTTGTCCACCCAGCAGTATGCTGTGGCTAAAGGCCTGGTGCACTGTGGGAAGGTATCCCAGAATCCTCCACAGCACCTGCAGGTTCACTGCATTTTGGGGCATAGCTGCAGGCAGGGTGGGGTCAAACTGCCCCCAGCCTTCCCTTTGCTGTAATCTATCGCTAAATAGGCTCAAGCCCCTGACCTTGTTCCAGCGGGATCCTGGGACTTCGCAGCTGTGAGGACTCGGCCACCCAGGGCCCTCAGACAAATTAATATGAATGAACTACAGCTGTGAATTTCTGAAGTGGACTAGTGAAACCCTATAACATCCCTGTGTAGCTGTGCTCGTTCAGAATTACAGTGGCCTTAATTGGGTTTAGCTTAATTCACTTTGGAAACGCAGTCTAATTTAACTCACTCCGAAGTGAATTAAGCTAAACCCAATTAAGGCCACTGTAATGCTGAATGAGAGCATCGTTCGAGGGATTTAATGGGGTATCGCTAGTTTAATTAATGAGGTTTAACTTTCTTTGGGATCCCTGTGTAAACCTGAGCATTTGAAGCCTGAAGGCCCCGTAACTTTCCAACTGGCACCTTTTTACCTCGCTCTGCCAGCATAAGCAGCTGTGGCGGGCAGGGCTGTAACACAGGGCGCAGTCCCTGGGGCTATCCATACACACCCCCACGTTGAAGTCCTGACAGCTGTTTGGTACCTGGTGTACCAAAGTTCGTGCTACATTTCTACACGGCCGCCTACCTTCCACAGACAGAATATGATCAGCGCCAGTAGCAGGAGCCCTCCGATGCTGCTGCCGATCAGGATCCATAAGGAGATGGGGATGCGCTTGGGCTGGATGATCTCCAGGACTGTCTGCAAAGAGCTGCTGCTGTTAGAAGCAAAGCCGGACGTTCCCTGCCCCTGCCCGAGTTGGGTATTGAGACCTTAGTGAGGGTTAGCTGCCACGGTGAGGGGGGTGGTATAAGACCCAAACAAACCACACCTTGTAAGGACTGTTTGCCTAGTGTGCCATACTGCTCACTCTGGGGTGGAGCACGGTATCTGTTCACCACTACACAGGACAAGTGCAGAAGAGCAGAGCCAGAGTTGGGCCAGCTCATTCCAGCAAGGTAGGTGGGTGGGGTGTGTGTGTGTGTGTGTGTGTGTGTGTCCGTCCCCAAGGCATTTGTAAAGTGGCGGTGACTGAATTTACACAGGCAGTGCTGTATAAGGCTTGTCTCCATTGAGCAGGGGGGCTTAGCGGAAATGAGAATCGTGCCCTTAGGATTTAACCCTTTCTCCTTCCCCAAACCTACCTATGAACGGACCAGCTTATGAAGGAGTGTTAGAAGCAGTGCCTGGCTTCTCCTAGCCAGCTCCTGCCTACACCAGTTAATGAGCCTGGAGAGCAGACACGCCACCCAAGCGTTGAGACGACGCCAGGGTGATTTCCCTCCTACTAATTGCAGGGCTCAAGGACTCAACCCGCTGTCTTTTGCCACCAACGGTCTTGACCAAATCTCGGCTTGTGGGAACGTCTAACGCAGCAGCTGCCACTCGGGCAAATTCAACTTTCACTCAGCTGCTCCGTTCCACCCGGCCAGCACCTGCCATTCCCCAACGCTATAAACGTGACCCCAACCAAGGCAGAAATCAGGCAGGGGCAGCCTGTCGTTTTTGCCACCTTGACTTTGGCCGTATCTGAACGAGAAAATAAGGCTTCAGGCCCAGCTTGTCCCAGGTATTTAGGTGCCTAAATCCCCCCATCCCTTTGCGACCCAGACCAAGGTGGGCTGCAGGGTGGGGACTAGAATCCCAAACCATGGCTCCGTAGGAATGTCCCGCTCTGGCCCATTGGAGGGCTAGAAACCCCACCCCCATCCCCCCACCCGCTACCTCTCGCCGATGCGCTGACTCCTCGAGGAACAGGAAGCTGTTCTCTGCGGCGACAATTGCAAACGTGCTGACGACTTTCACGGTTTTGAATTTTGCCTGTTGGGAAGAGTCACAAGGGCCAGGGATGAGCCTGGCCTGGTGCAGAGTGGAAGCAGGGGGCTGCAGGTCGAGCCTGAGGCCTGGTTTATGCTAGAAACGTAGGTCGACAGGGCTACAACCCTCAGGGGTGTGAAAAATCCACACCTGGGGGCTGCAACTATGCCAGCCTAACCCCCCATGTAGCCACGGCTAAGGCGCCAGGAGAATGCGGACATCAGCCTGACCACTCCCGGCGTTTGGGGCGGTGGCACGACTCAAGCAATGGGAAAACCCGTCTATCGTACGGGGTTACAGCAGCCCGGGTGCTGCTCTAGGCCTGTGCTGGAGCCAAGCCAGCGAAGAGGAGGCACCGTTGTGGTTGGCTAGTCGGAGCTCCTTTAGGGACGGCCCTGGTTTAATCAGAGCACATCTTTTAAAGGGAACTTGCACGAGGCTACAGGGCCGCGCAGAAAAGCGCACTGCCGGCCGTGGGGAACAAAGGGCCGGCTTTCATCCCCACAGCACCTCCGGGCCCTGCTCTGATGCCTCTTAGCACAGCAGAAGCCTCAGCCAAGATTGAGACGTCCCTGTGCTAAGCGCTGCAGCCACAGGGGGAGAAACTGTCCTTGCCCCCGACCCGGAGCATCCAGTCTAGACAAGATGAAGGATGGGAGGAGAGAGGGGAAGTGACTTTGCCCAAGCTCACTGGCAGAGCCAGGAACAGCACCCGGCTCCCCCACATCCACTCGACCACGCGGCTGCTCCCAAAAATGACTACAATAATGGATCCAGCGACCGTGGCTGTGAGTCTGGGGTGCCGCCGGTATGATGCAGCCGTACATGTTACAGATTGAGATGTGGATGGGACACTGGCCATTGTCGCTCCCCCCATACCACACGCACAACATCTGGGCGCACTCACCCTCCTGAAGAAGTCATTGTGGATCACCCTCAGCAGGTGGATGGACACCTCCGTGTTCTTCTCCAGCTGCTCCAGCTCACACCTGACCACCTGGCACCAGGAGTTGCTGCAGTTCTGTGAGGGGAGCAGAGGCGGGGCCATGAGCGCCGCACTCCGAACTCGCGCCAGCCGACCCCCACCATCACCTTAGGCAAGGGCAGGTGGGGGGTGAGGCTGGTGGTACAGGTGGGGATGTCTCTGCCAGCACTAGGACATAGCTGGTTGGCTGGCAAAGAGATCACTATGGGGGGAACCCGTCCCAGTGCATTTGACTCAAGCCAGTCTCACCAGCTGCTTGATGCTTCACAAAAGAATTTGCAAAATTTGTCCCAAGCAAACATTTTTTTGCCAATACTTTGTCTTTCAAATATGTCACTGCCGGGTGGGTTCTGGGCGGGATATTTTTTTCCTTCTTTTCCCATCCCCCTCGCTCTCCCCACCCAGGTCATTTTCAAAAATAACCAGGGGGTGGAGAGGAAATGGAGCAAACTGAAAAATAGAACAAGTTTGTAAAAAGAAACCCAACCACTTCACCCAGCTGTAGGGTAACATTTTCCAAAGTGCAGCTGGGACTGGCTCCTGAATCCCCTTTCTCAGGAGAGACGCAGGCACCTGTCTCCCACTCACCGGCACTGGTGCTTAAGCTTGTAGGGCCTAGAGCCTCAAATTGGAGCTGCAACACCTTGGCGGCTCTGCGTCCTAAGTACCCAAGACCTTCTGTAGCATCTTAGCCAGCCGCTGCAGTGTAGACGCAGTTATCCTGCTCCAGAGGAGCGTTCTACTGGTCCAGCTGTTCCCGTGTGGGAAGGGAAATAAGCTATATGGCACCTTTATACCGGCATCACTACAGCCACTCTAGAGGTTGGCCTGGCATAGCTAAATCACTATGGCCACATCTCTACGGACAGCGCTGCATGGCCCAGCTGTACCGAGCCCGCTGTGCCACTGCAGCGTGTCTGGTGAAGACGCTCTATGCCACTAACAGAGTTAAACCGGTATAAACGCTGGGTGCAGATCAGGCCCTTTGGAAAATGGGACTTAGATGCTTTTGAACAATGTCACCCCCTAACCACTATCGTTTTGGGGAGGGGGGCGTGGCAGGGCATAGCAACAGCAGGGGGAATTTAGGGAGGCCCAAAGAAATGACCTGAGCTGGAATTCAGGCAGGACACCAATATTCAGGCTCTCTTTGCCAGGGTGTTGGTGGTAGCGGTGGTGTCCACCAGCTCTTCAGATGAGCACAAGCTGCCACTTTGGCTTGGTTGAGCTGGACGGCACCTCCCATGTTGCGCAGCAACCGGCTTCGGCTCTGCCGACCTCCCCCGCCGGGGAGAGCGCCCCCTTCTGAATGGACTCTCCCAGTTTGGGGACACCCAAGCTTTATTTGGGGGAGAGGTCCCCTCCAAGCGTGGATCGAGCCCGTCTCTGCTTTGTTTGAGGTCCCTGTGTGAAGGCACTAGGGCCGCTGGCGCTGCCTGATGGTGCCGTGCCACTCACCAGTCTGTCTGCGTGCAAGAGATCTTCAGGGTGAATAGGAATCACTCCAGCCTGGCTCCGTAGCGTTGCCTCCGTCAGGTTTTGCACGACACAGGTAACCTTGAACGAGACAGCACATGGCAGTGTGGTCGCTACGGGGCCTGGTAGGAGTAGGGCCTAGCGGGGGGATTTGGGGGCTGGCGCTGCACAGCCAGCCAGCCCTTTGCAGGGCAGGGGATCCTACCAGATCTGCCCCCTTCTCTCTCTTCAATTATTTCAGGTGCAGAAGCACCAATGATGGAGAGCAGCAGAGACCTTAGACCTGACTTGCACTCCTGTGCTTGAGCCATGAGCCCATTCAGCCCATGTTCCCAGCTGGAGCTGAGCGGGTCTAGCAGCTGTTAGCACATGGGGAAGGGCTGAGGGCTGGCCCGGGGCGAGAAGACTGCTCCTGCTCCTGTCTCGCAGGCCAAGGACTCACGTTGTCGGCGATGATGTGTGTGACGGACAGGAAGTAGCTGCGCCGGAAGGCCATGGCGGGGAGGTACATTATGACGGAGAGATTCCTGACCGTGTAGCAGCCGAGGTTCTGGACCTGCACGGAGACAGGAGCGATGCCGTTCGACAGCTGGCAAAGGGCAGGGGCCAGCTCCTAGCAGTGCCAGCCTCAAGCAGCCATCCAGCCTAGGCTTGAGGTCTATGCACCAGCTGTCCAGGAAAGATCCTGGAACGGCCCAGAGGAGGTCGCCTTCGATGGTTTGCTCTTGGGGGGGCAGGGCCAGTTGGCTTCTGTATTTGTACAGCACCTAGCACCTCCTCCATGACTGCTCGGCGCTATGACTCTCCATGCATCCTGCTGGACAAAGCCTCCATTGGAGCCCTGGGCTTGGTTCATTAAGGGGATGCTTCGGATTGGCGACCCCTGGAGTTCAAAGACCCCCGAGCTCTCCAAGGGGCCACGCTTCACTCCTAAGGGGTTTTCCCAGAGGCATGGCCGGAAGAGGAGCCGACGTGATCTAACCCCAGCCCCGAGAGCTGTTGAAGGCCCCCCCCCCCCATTCCAACCAAGCCCAGGAGCTGCAGGAGGCATCCCCCGCTGCCCCCTGTCTCTTGGGAGGCGCTGCCCTCCCCCCCGCATTGCTGGTACCTTGATGGTGGTCTTGAACTCCGGCCCGACGCTGCTGGAGAAGGTGCCCGCCGGGTGCACTTCGTAGCGGTTCAGGGCGGCCTCGCTGCGGGGACATGGCATGACTGGGGGTGGGGGGGACGTGGTGCAGAGCAGATCGTCCCCTAGCGCCCCGACCCTGCTGTTTCCAGACACCTCTAGCCCCCAGATCACAGGCCTGCCGGGGACTGGGGGAGCCTGGACTAATTTGGGGGCAGGGGAGCACTGTCAGAACAGTCCCTACTAAGGTGGTTTGTGGGGCCGGGAGCCCGATTTATCCCCCGGGAACGGGCAGGAGCTGCAACGTGTCCCCTGCGGGGATTGGCCAGGTGCGAACAGGCAGGTCTGGGGCTGGGGCTCAAGCATCTAACTGGCCAGGAGGCCAAGTCTGCTGGAATCTCTTGGCCATGTTTTCCCCAGGCCTTGGCCCTGGCCCAAGCAATTTGGAGACTGCTCGGGATTCGGGGAGGCCCTAGTGCTGGCCTAGTGGGGGGATGGATTTCCCTACGGCCACCTGCAGCAGGGCCAGACTGGGGAGGCGGTGCAGGGTCTATTACCCCGCCCCCCCGAATCAACTCAGACTCAGCATCGGGGTCCCCTCCCCGCCTGCAGGAGAGGGGTGCCCCAGTTTAACTTCCAGTGCACCTTCAAACCGGTTTCGTTCTACCAGTGCCAACAGCTGCGGTGGGAACGCTCATTGGGGTTCAAATCAGGATCAAGTTAATTCGGAACAGGTCTAAACTCAACCACGCTCTTAAACCAGATTGAGAGCCTCCACAGACACAGGGCGTCACTAAACCGGGTTGACTTCACCTCTAAAGCTGTGCAGGTTTCTCGTGTGGACAAGGTCGCGGTTCTGGCTGCTTTAATCCCATGGCAACACTCAGACTTCCCCCAGCCGGCCTCACCTGGAGAGGAAAAGGTCGGGCTCGTAGGTGACGTAGGCGAAGGGCTGCACGGTGTTATCGTGCAGGGTCTCGTTCGGTTCGATGCTGTCGCTGGCAGGAACAAGAGCGGATCGTTACAGCGGCCGGCTCCCATACCCCGCCCGTCCCAGTTCCCAGCAGCTGCCCAGCCTTGGTGAAAGGCCCTGATCCTGGTCGGATCTCTCCCACTCAGAGGTCTAAGGCAAACGCCCCCTCCGCACTCCTGAATCAGATGCCAGCCAGGGCTGATGCGGGAGGAACAAAGGGGGACAATTGTACCAGGGGCCCAAGCTCCTCCCCCCTCCACGCCCCCAAACATCTGTGCAAAGACAGACATGGGAGGGGGTGAGCCCCAGGCCACATGATGTCCCAGGAGCCCCAGATTTCTCTCCTCCAGCCTGGGGCCGGCACCTGGCCTCCAGCAGCTCCAGGCCGGATGAGGAGCAGCGGTTCTCCTCACCACCGCCCCTCGCAATCTTTGCCCTCCAAGCCCCTCTGTGCGGCAGGGCCGGGCTGGGATCCCCACTGGGGCGCTGCGGCCCAGATCCACACTGGCTTTTCGGCCCCGAACATCCACTGCCGAGGTTCCAGTGAAATCCGTGGGCGCTGGGACCTGTGGAGCCGGGCCCGAAGTGACCTGCTCTAGGAGCCTGTGAATTGAAGCCAGCTGTCCCGCAGCCCCGGCTAGCGGCCTGTCCGCTCCTTGGTGGGGATCAGCAGCCCCGTGGAGGTGTGATTGCCCCCCGCCCCGCCCCAGCCTGTTAGCCCAGCGGGCCGGGGAGGGTCAGTTCGGCCGGCCGCTCTTACCTGCTGGCCGTGAGTTTCAGCTGCGCGCGGTCGAGAAGGAAGGAGCAGCTGAACTCGAACTCGAGCAGGAACGCCACCTGGGGAAAAGCAGAGCTTTCAGCCCAGCCCCCTGCCCGGCTCTGCGGCAACCCGGCGTGGGCCATGGCCAGCGCTGGGGTGGACGTGGAGACAGAGCACTGGGTGCACGAGGGGACAGGCAGGAGGGGTCCCCAAGGCTCCGGTTCGCTGTCCAGCGGCCTTGCAATGGTGTCAGTGACGGCGGTAGCAGGGGGCAGAGCTAGCGGGTTAGGTCTAATGATCTCCTCTGCCCTCCTGTGTGCCAGCTGCTTCTCCTGCCAGGCGTGTGCCGCTGCGTCCCACCGGCCCCAGCCGCTTTCCTTCCTGCCCTCGCCTGGCTGCCTGCCAGATCAACTGCCACGCCCAGGAGCACCTGGGCCACAATGGGTTAATAAGCCAGCCTGTCGCCTGCGTAAACCAAGGGAGGGGGGGGGGGGCTCAGAGGACAGCTTCACATCCCACCCTGCCAGCAGCCTGCCACAGGTGGGAGGTGGAACCCAGGGCTGGAAGAGCGGGGGGCCGTGGGGTGGGATTGAGGGGCATCGGCAGAGGTGGGAGGTGGTACCCAGGGCTGGAAGAGCAGGGGCCGTGGGGTGGGATTGAGGGGCATCGGCAGAGGCGGGAGGTGGTACCCAGGGCTGGAAGAGCAGGGGGCCGTGGGGTGGGATGGGGGGGCATCGGCAGAGGCGGGAGGTGGACCCAGGGCTGGAAGAGCGGGGGAGTGGGTGGGATGGAGGGGCATTGGCAGAGGCGGGAGGTGGAACCCAGGGCTGGAAGAGCGGGGGAGTGGGTGGGATGGGGGGGCATCGGCAGAGGTGGGACCCAGGGCTGGAAGAGCGGGGGAGTGGGTGGCATGGAGGGGCATTGGCAGAGGCGGGAGGTGGTACCCAGGGCTGGAAGAGCAGGGGCTGTGGGGTGGGATGCGGGGGCATCGGCAGAGGTGGGACCCAGGGCTGGAAGAGCAGGGGGGGTGGAGGGGCATCGGCAGCTCTCAGGTTGAACGCGGGGAGGGGGCCAGGACTGGAGCTACATGCCAGGAAAGCAGCCGGGGGGGCGGTGGGGCACGAGCCAGGCTCCCGGCCCTTTAACCAGCAGTACGAATTCACTCCGAGCCAGGACACTAAGGGCTTCGGCCGGACTCACCTTTGCCAGGGACCTGAAGACGGGGTAGCTCACGCTGCAGGCGCGGGCGTGCGGGGAGGGGGCCGCGCATTCAACCTTCACCTGGGTTTCCCCCTGCGGGAACAGACGAGCCCGTCACCAGCCCGGCTCACCCCCATCCAGCAACGGGGCCGGGGGGGCTTCACCCTGCCTGGCAGGACAGGCGGGTCGCGGCCCCTTTCCCCCATGCACTAAACAGCTTTAGCCAACGCCTCTGTCGCATCCCAGTCACATGAGGCGGCGTGAGGCTGGCTCCTGGGTCCAGGCACCTAGATGGGCCCATCCCCCTGACCTCGCCCGGGCAGGAGGCGCGTACCAGACTGGGAGGACCAGTGCTCCAGTCCAGCCCAGCCTCATTCCTGTGCACTGCCCTCTGCAAGGTGCCAGCCCTTCCCCGCAGCTCCCCCGCCTCCAGCCCTGGCTCCCAGCGAGCGACCCACCTTGAGCGAGAGGCTGGCGAAGTGGAGGTTTTTGGAGAACCAGAACTTCAGGCTGGCGTTGTAGGCGTTTTCCTTCTTGTTCTCCAGGACCGCGTCCACCAGAACCTTCCTCTTCCCCTTGCGGATAACGTGAGGCTTCTGCCTGCAACGGGAAAGGAGGCGACGATTCAGCCTCAGACTGGGGGCAGCTTTGGGTGCGCGGCGGCTCCACCGTCCTTCCGGGGGCAGTGAGACACGTCTGGGGCAAGGCCTGAACCCGCAACCTCGGGATCTAAAGCCCCTGCTACCTCAGCTAGACGGCGCATCCGCTGGCTGAGCCTGACCACACGCTATACACAGACTGGCCTCTAGAGGGGGACAACGCGTCATCCAGAGGCGTCGCCACCGCCGAAATGCCACCGAATTTCGGCAGCATCTCGGCGGATCCTCGTCCACCACCACGGTCCTTCGTCCGGCGGGTGCTTTAGGGCTTGCAAAGCTCCCTGCGTCTCGGGGGAAGCCAGGCTCAGAGCAGACAGTGGCTGGGCCAAGGCCCCTGCAAGTCCATGGCAGAGCAGGGAACAGACTCCAGGCCACTCCGTTCCCGGGGCTGCCATACCTGGAGCCGGCGAGATCCGTGCTAGCCTGGAGCACCAGGTCTGTGACGCACTCATTGTCCTCTCCGCAGTCCTTGAAGAAGGGGATCTGAAAGCAATGGAGAGGGGTCATTGTTGGCTACGGCTCAGCGGGAGGTGCAGGGCTGTTATCCGAAGTCAGTGGAGGGTGGGGAAACTGTCTGCAAGGCGGCCGGCTCGCACCTGTGGCCGGAGCAGATGAAGAGGATTCCAGCTCATGCATTTTGTCCCACCCAGCTCAGACTCCCCCACCCTCCCACAGAGCCTTCAGCGGCGGGGCAGTTGGGAGACGCACGGGGAACGCTCTGAGCCGTAGAGTTTAAGGCCAGAAGGGATCATCTTGTCTGAGCTCCTCTGTGTCACCGGCCGGACCCGCCCAGCACCCGCACACTCAACCCAGCCGCTGAATGTAGACCCAAGTATTACAGCCAGATGACAGGCTTTCAAACCACACCAAGACACAGCCAGAGTCTAGAACTGTGCCCCTCCACCCCAGCAGAGAGTCTAGAACCACCCATCCACCCAGTCTAGAGCCACCCATCCACCCAGTCTAGAACCACAGACACACGTCTAGAAGAGCCCACGGGTTACTGGGATCCATTTCCCAAGGGCACCGTCCCATGTTAGTTTCATCCCCCACATCTCTCCTTGTTTTTGGAGGCAACCCCCGCCCCTTTCTGCTGTCTGCAGAAGGTGCTATCCAGCCCCCAAGGCAGGTGCAACTGCAGAAAAGGGAGCCAAATGGAAGCAAGGTTTCAAGTGGCCGTATCCAAATCCTGGCCCAGCTCCCAATCCCAGGGGGTGGGATCCCGGCCGCCCAGGAACACCGCGGCTTGTTAATGACCCGGAGCAAAGGGACAGGCCGAACGCTCACCAGCTTCTTCACGGTGGTGGATGATCTCTCGTCCAGCACGGGGCCCGGGTCGGCATCGCTCAGGGCAAACTTCACCGTCATGCTGACCGGCCTCAGGTAGTCGGTCGTGTCCTGCCGGGAGGAAGGAACCTAGGCTGGCTTCCGAGACGGGATTCCTTAGCCACCCCCGGCCCCCGGGAAGGATGCCAGCTTTGCTTGAGAGCCGCTGGACCCCATGCTTCGGCAAGAGGGTATGGGAACACTTCCCCTGGGGCATTATGGGATTGAAGGGGTCACCTTCCTCCGAAGCATCCGATATCAGCCAGAGCTGGAGGCAGGGTAGCTTAGCCAGGCCAAAGGTGGGATCCCTATAACGAGGTGACGTGACTTACAGATCCCTAAGTGGCCTGGGACTGGCCCTTCTCTCCACGGGCCGTACTCTCCAACCTGGGTCCCCCTTGTCATAAAAGAGGGGGCTGCCGGCCGGGCATTCTCTGGGAGCCTGGAATTTGCTCCTGCTGTGGTCCAAAATAACCCACATTGGTGATGCTGCCAAAGCCCCCTGTTGGAGCGGCGTTCTGGAGTGGGCTGGAGGCTTGGTGGCTGGCTGAGCCCCCGTGACACGGACGATTTCCGGGCTGCTGAGGCTTACGTTTCATTGTATTTATTGCATCATTCGTTATGCTAACGGACCTGGAGCCTAAGCTGGGTCTCGTGATTATTTTAAGTCTAAATCAAGAACGAGTCAATAAATAACCCCCGGGCCAGGTAGCTCAAAGATGGGATCAGTCGCGGGGGAAACCCAAATAGGACGACAAATGCTTTGATCCCGGGCGGCAGGACAGCGCCCCCCTCATTGGGCAATGGCACATACAGCAAGAAGGATCAGGCAGCCCTAAGGGAGACAGTGTGGTCTAGTGGGTAGAGCACCGGGCTAGGACTCAGGAGACCTGGAGCAAGATGCTTCCCCGCTCTGTGCGTCCGTTTCCCCTCCCACTCTTTCGACCGCCAGCTCTTAAAAGGGCAGGGACCATCTCTCGCTATGGGTCTGTCTACACTGCACTCGGTGGCGTGACTGCAGCACGGGCAGACGGACCGGGACCGTAACCGGCTCGGGTACCAACAGCAAAGAAGCCGCCGCCAGGTCCCTGGGCACGTGCCTGATCTGCTAGCCTGTGTTTGCCGGCAGATAACACCTCCGCCTGCCGTGCAGCGCAGCCTCAGGGTCCGGGTGCAGCGGCGGGGCCACTGGGTGCTGTTGTAAGACTGACGCTGCACAGCCGGAGGCAGGATGCTCCATCTCTCCCCTCTGACCCCTCCCAGGGCGCCCCCCGTACTCACGATCACGTGGAAGGGCAGCGGCTCGCAGGCTGCCCTCCCCACGCTGGCTCGGAGCCGCCTCTGCACCAGCTTCTGGGAGGTGTCGTCGAACACGGCCCTGGTGCCGAACTTCCTGTCGTCCAGAGACACGCTGTACTTGAGCCCTGCGCCGACAAGGGGGAGGAGTCACGCCGGAGCCTCGGCACTTGCCGCGGCCCCACGGCACCGCGTACCAAGCCGGGGGCGGGCGCCGGGGCCCCCCGGCACTCACCGAAATGCCTGTCCCCCCGGCCCGGGGACCTGGAGGTGGCGCGGAAGCAGACGGTGGCCGTGACGCACAGGGAGTCCTTGCCGTGCCTCTGGCAGTTCTTCTGGAGCACGTTGATGGAGGCGGGGTTGACGGCCAGCGAGGCGTTGACCTGGACGATCCTCCGCGACCTGGCCCCCCGGGGACCACACGTTCAAGACACTGGTTCCCTAGGGCGCCCCAGCCTCCCACCGGGGCCGGCTCAGCCCTCCCTCTGCAGCCGTTTGTCCAGCCGCGGGGGAAACTAGCGCCCAGGGAAGCGAGAACCGGACACTCGATACGTTGTGCCCAGCTCCTCTAGGGTACTCAGCCCCCCCTAACGAGGCCTGAAGGCGGGTGGAACTGCCCCTGCCCCCCCGAGACTCACCCCTGCACTGGGGGCATCCCTCCACCCTCCATGCCTCCTGCCCGGCATTAGCTAAGGCAGTGCTGCCTAGTGGTTAGCGCACTAGACGGGGCCTCAAGAGCAAGTGACTTCCCCCTCTTCGTGCCTCAGTTTCCCCATCTGTACAATGGGGATAATGACCCTGAGCTCCTTTGGAAAGCGCCACGGCCATCGGCTGGTCCGACACACTCGCCACCTGTCCCGCTCGGCCCCTCCGCAGCGGGAGGGAGCGACTCACCGCAACACCACGGCGGCTCCCTGGGCCCCGACGGCCAAGTCCACCAGCTCGTCCCCATCCAGGTCCATCTGCCCATCCACGCTGCGGCCGAAGTAGCTCAGACTCGGGTGGAGGGACGAGGCTTCGATCCGCTGGCGGGTAAGTGGGAAGTTAGTCACCGGTGGAACAACGAGCACAGCCAGGTTTAACTCAGTCCCCCAAGAGGCAGCGTGGCCTAGTGGTTAGCGCATCGGCTGGGGACTCAGGGAGCCTGGATTCTATTCCCAGCTCTGTCACTAACCTACTGGGTGATCTGGGGCAAGCCACTGTCCCGTTCTGTGCCTCAGTTTCCCCACCCATGCTTTGTCTGGCAGGCTGTTTGGGGCTGGGAGCATCTCATACTAGGTGTCCATGCAGCGCCCAGCACAATGGGGCCCAACCTTCTGGGTGCGCCAGTGTAGTAACAACACCCCCCAAGGCCCATTAGCACCAGCCCCCTGGGGAGCCAGCAAGGCGTTCAGGGAGATCCAGGCTGCTCTGGACCAGCACCCAGAGGACCCCGAAGGTAGCTTCCCTCCTGCCCCAGGAGCTCCAGCTGGGAGATCCCAAAGTCTTCGCCTGGCCAGTGGGGAAGAATCCCTGTTGGTGTTTCTAACGCTGGAGCCCTGTCTCTTCCCCAGCATGAGGGGACACGGTCACCTCCTGGGACACCCCAAAACTGCCCTTGCTGGACCAGACAGGCGTCTGCGTGATGGGCAACCCCCCAACCCGCCTCTGCGCTGAATCTGAGCGCAGGAAAATCCTTCGGCCCCTCAAGGGGTCTAGCCACAGGGCAAGCGAGAGAGTTGAGAGGATTTCGGTGCCATCTGCCACCAGGGGGCAGCCCAGCCACAAACACCCCCGCACCCTCACACCTAAGGGCGTTGGGGCTGGCGAATTCCTCCCCCATAGGCCCCCCAAGCGGTGGGTGCCAGAGAGGGACCCCTACAGCCAGGGCCCAGATCCTCGTCTATGGAAATCAAGAAGCGTTAGGCGCCTAAATACCCTGGAGCATCTGGGCCCAGCTATTGACCACGGGATGGTTTGTTGGGGCTGGCGGTGGAGGAAGGGTGCTTGGTGAGGGGCACTGAGGCAGGTGGGTGGCGGGAGGGTCTAGTGGTTAGAGCTGGTGGGGGTAGGGGCTGGGAGTCAGGACCCTTGGATTCTGTTCCCAGCACCAGGAGGGCAGTAGAGGGGGGCGGGCGCCAGGAGTCAGAACTCCTGCGTTCTGTTCCCAACCCTGCCACTGACTCAGGCTATGACTCGGGGCATGTCACTGCCCCGCCCCGTGCCTCAGTTTCCCCATCTGGAAAATAGGGGTGAACATTACCCAGCTCACTTGGCGATAAGGGGCAAAAAGACTTTAATGAGTGAACGTTAACAAAGCACTTTGAGCTCCTCAGGGGCTAGCGAGAGCTGTAAACCTGGCATTACATTATCCATCCGTTATTGACAGCGGTTAAACCACTTGTTTACAGTAGGTCCTAGCGTAATGGAAGGATTGGTTTTAGGATCCATACAAGTCTCTGGATCTAAATCCTCCTTATCAAGGCTGGGCTATTTCTATAGGCCAGACATGCCGTGTTCTCGGACACCTTCCGTCCCGCCCGAGTCACTGACCTGCTGGTACTGCGGCAGGATGGTGCCCCGGGAGCCATGGTAAACGTACACGGCCCCCCGGTGGCCGTCCTCCAGGGGCGCTCCCACCACCACGTCGTTAAAGCCGTCGTGGTTGAGGTCGGGCACGGCCGCCAGGGAGTAACCGAAGCGGGAGTCCTGGGGCTTCTTGTCAGCACGCAGGGTCCCGTTGAACGTCAGGAGCAGCTGGGATGCAGGGAAGGGAGTGAAAGGGCCGTAACGTCCTCCAAGCCAGATTCAGCCTCTCTCTGCACCTGCCAGGTCCCCGGCCATGTCTACCGGGAGCCTTTGATCATGTCGCCCTCCTGTGGCTAGCCCTAGCAATTACAACAGCCTACTGCTTTCCCGCAGCCAAGAGTTAGCCACATCTACTCTGTCCTGCCCTCCCCTGCTCCACCACATCTACAGGCCGATGAGCCTGCTACCAGAGCTGGTCTCTTAGATCAGGATGTAGAAATTCATGCTTTAAAATCCCAAGGCCCCAGGTTCAATCCCCCCTGCTGACATCCTGGGATATGGTGTTAAAATGGCAGGAGCAGAACTTCAGCAGAGAGCGTGTTTGTTTGCAGGGTGAAGGGTGGGGTCTGTCAGCCCCAGGAACCAGACGCACGGCTTCTCTTTCCCCTCTGCAGGCTTGCAATCCCATTCCTCCCCCTTGCCAGCCTGACAGCATGCTCCTTATATGCACAACCCTGGAAAATACCCCACCCACCCACGGAGCAAGGTAGGGCAGGCACTGTAATTTACCTGGCCGACTTTGTAGATATAGACCCGGCCTGTTTCTTTGCTCTGACCTCCCAGGTACATTGGGGCGGCGACCAGCAGGACGTCTGTGATGCCGTCCCCGTTCACGTCCACAGGGCACACTTCGCTGCCGAAGTACGAGCCGATCTGCAAAGAGGGTAGATTGGGGGAGGGGGCACTTCAGGAGGCAGCGAGCCCTCGTTTTCCTGCCTCCCCAGCATGCTCAGTGCCAGCCTTGCTATCTGCACCGCTCAGGCCTTGTCTACACCGCGACGTGGCCTCAATTTAATAATTGGCGCTGAATTAACTGAAGCTGGAACCGGTGCCAGAGGCCATGTAGACGCTCTGTTAAGCCAGACATAAACTGGTTTAACTTCTGTTGATTCTGAGCCAAAATGGGTTCACACAGATTTAGCTGAAATTGGCTTAAAACAGATCAGTTAAACCGGTTCCACTTCCTCATGTAGACAAAACCCCAAACTAACCCACCCTCTTCGGAAGATAACGGGTGGTGGAATGGAATGGAAAACTGCATTATAATGTTCTGCCACTGGGTGACACTGTGTAACTTTACCAGAGCCAGGACTAGCCAGAGCAGCTGTAACTATCCTCAGGAGAAATCATCTCCATGTATCCAGCCTTAACGGGGGCAGGAAGGGGAGAATACTTCAGAGTGACGCGACACCTCGGGTGGAACTTCCCCCCTTTTTTACACGCTCGCACGTGCAATTGTGCATGGTGGGAATTTTTCACCGAATGCTTTTTTCCTGGAAAAATGCAGATTCACCCAACCCCAAACCTGATCCCGAAGCAGGGTCCGGATTGAGGAAATCTGACTCAAAAAAACCGTTGTGGGGAGGGTCAGCATTCGCCCGGCCAGACGCTGGCCTTTTCCAGCTTTCCAATGCCAAGTGGCTTTTCAGTTTGACATTTACGCTGATTAGAGTGGAAAAAAGACGGGGCGGAGGGCACACGTGAAAGGAAAAAAGTTTGGATGGCCCCGGAAGGAGGGAAATGGCAGGCTCAGCCCAACCCCTACCTGCTCCCCAGTGAGGGCCTGGGATATGACCACGCGCCCGCTATTGCTCATCTCGAACAGGATAACCTTCCCCTTGTGCTTAAAACGCGGTGCCCCCGCCACGTAGAGACACTTCCTGTTCCGGAGCCGGATCGAGGAGACAGCGTAACCTGTCGCGGAGAGAGGGGACCCCGTCAGCTCTGCCTCTGGCACCCTGAGACGCTCTACACTGCAGAGAACATCAGAGCTGTTCTCTGGGGCGGGCCGTGGGTTCCTGGGCCGGGGAGGGGGCAGCTGGCCAGCTTTGGGGTTCGGTTGGCTGACACAGAGAAGTGGGTTTTACTGATCTGTGGCGCTGCCTCCAGGGGTGTGGGTCTGAAGACGACCCTTCCAGAGAGAGAAGAATGGGGCAGGGACTGTTTCGTTGGTCTGTGTGCAGCGCCTTGCACCGTGGGGGGCGGAAAGGTGCCACCACAATGCAAATGAAAAGAAATGAACAATACAGTGACTAAAGGCACAGAGCTTTTCCCTGGCCTAGTCTTCTAGAGCCAGCCAGTTCTCCTTTTCCTTCGGGGCCCAGGCAGAGATGTGTTTCCCGTGCATTGTTCCCCCCAGCCCAGATTTTCCTGGGCCGTCCTGATTTGGACAGAACTGGGGTACGGGCAGCCATGCCTATCAGGGCTGGCACCTCACCCACTCGTGTCACAGAAGCCAGTTGGCAGCTAACACTGGCTTCCAGACCCAGCAGGGATTGTCCTTTTGTTCCGTTTGTACAGAACCCAGCACCCTGCCCCATGACTGGGGCTCCCAGGCGCATCCACAATACAAGTAATAAATCCCACCGGCTTAGGGCCAGGTTTTCAAAGCCATTTAGGCACCTAAAGATGCAGGTCGGTGCAGAAAGGGATTTGCAAGAGCATCTACGTGAGTCAGGCACCTAACCCCCTTGGGAAATCTGGCCCTTGTCTTGAGCCGGGCGACCTAGAGGAGACGGGATCTACAGCCCGGTATTGATCCCTCGAGACATTCCACGCCCTGCAGCCCATGAGACATTTCCAACCCATGTGCCCTGGGCGCTTGGCTCCGCCCCCAAAAGTCACATGATGACAAGAGGCGGGACAATAGAATCCCAAGGTTGCTCAGTCCCGGGAGAAGAGGGCTCGGGCTGATGGCGCCACCTCACCTAGGTAGGCAGCGTGGTTCTTCAGCTCCAGCGGAAACTCCTTCTCGAAGGCTTTCCTGGGCGGGATGACCCGGCCGTGTCTGCTCTCCTTGAGGACGGCACCATCCCAGTCGTACGCCCCCACGGTGCCAAAGAGGATCCCGTCCTGGCAGGGGCATGGAGGAGAGAAGATGGGAAACCGTGATGTTTCTGTTACGCCAATCCCTTGGCCACGAGCCCAATTTACTTTCCCCTTTGCCGGTCCCCCTGGAAGACAGTCAGTTCCTTGTGCTGTTCCTCAGTGGAAAGGGGATTCTGATGCACAGAGAGGAGAGGCTATTAGGATAACTTTCCACTTCTGCAATTGCTTTCTAGAGAAGTCCCTCGTAACAGAAGCAGGCAGTGACTGATATAAGGAGACAACATGCTCCAGTAGTTGGGACACCTGACTAGGCCTCAGGTGGCCTGGGTTCTCTGGGCGACCTTGGGGAGGTCCCTTCCCCTCTCTCTGCTCCTGTTTTGCCTTTGTCTCGTCTATTTAGATGGCAAAGCCTCCAAGGACAGGGATAGCCTTTGTATGTACAGCGCTGAGCACAATGGGAGGTTAATTTAATCTGCCTCGTCGCAAAGGGATGGATGATATGATTTTGAGCCCCCTTCTAGCCCTACATGTGGGGGAGAGGGATAGCTCAGCGGTTTGAGCATTGGCCTGCTAAACCCATGGTTGTGAGTTCAATCCTTAAAGGGGTCATTTTGGGATCTGGGGCAAAAATCTGTCAGGGTGCTGTGAAAGCAGGGGACTGGACTCAATGACCTTTCAAGGTCCCTTCCAGCTCCATGAGATAGGTATATCTCCCTATTAAATTAAGCCAACCAGCAGCAGCCTTACCTCCAGCAGGTGGGTTGAGAAGCCAATCTGGGACATCTCCAGTTCAAAGGAGCTTTCGTTATATCCATGAGTCCCTGGCGGGGAGGGGGAGAGAGAGAAAAAAAATCAGCATCATTTCAGGGAACACAGCACAGGAAGATGGCCACTCCCGGGGGCTCCACTGCTGGCCCTGCTCCCGGCTGCTGTCCCAGCTGCCGGCCCCATACCTGGGGGGCTCTGCTGCTGGGCCCAGCCCCGGCTGCCAGCCCAGGTCCTGGCCGCTGGCCCCTGGGACTCCGTTGCTGCCCCGATCAGCCAAACGCAGTTACCTTCGAGGCTGAAGATCCTGTCCCCTAAGGCATCCACAATGTCATTCAGGGCCGCCTCGTCGCTCACGTTGAAGAAGTATTTCTCATCGGGGTCGCTGGCGATGTATTTGATTTCGCTGATGAAGGAGTGGGGATCCTGCTGCCGGCGCATGTAGTGACCTAGGACCTGAGAAGCCAGGGCTGTTGAGAACTGTGTCACCTTCACCTGGTTACTCACTGTCTAACATGGCACACTCTAAAGAATCCCTCAACTTGAGTTGGTTGGAAAAATATGTTTTTCCCCCTCTCCCAGTGGAAAATTTCAATTTGGAAATTGCCACCACAGTGCCTCATGGGAATTATAGTTCAGCTACCTCTTGCTCCCATTCTCCTCTATAGGCCAGAGTCACTGGTTGGACTACATCTCCCAAGATGCACCAGTCTACCCTCATCAAGGAAGCAGTTGCACCATGGGAGTCTTTGGCCATGGTGCAACATGGGAAATGTAGTTTGGCTGCCTCCTGCTCCTCTATAGACAGGTTTGGAAGGATTAGCTTTTTAGTGGGTAAATGTTGTTAAACATTGACTTCCCCAAACACACAAACCAAGACAAAAATATTTCCATTGATGATAATTGAAATTTACAGCTGGGTAAAGTAAGAAAAATGTTGCTTGAGAACTTATTAGAATTAAATTTAGGGCTATTTACTTGTATCGTTTGAGATGTGATGGTGACAATTTGTGTTTTAATCTTTATAAAGCTGTCACTTTTTCAATCTCCAGGTCATTAAATAATTATCGCCTGACCCCTGTGTTGTCTGACCCCTCCCAATGTCCCACAACTGTGAACATTTAAATGGCTAAAAATTGAAAAAGTGCTTCAAAACAAACATTGTTATTATCCGTTGAAAGTATAAAAATTAAAAATTGATTTTGGCCAAACCCATTTATTGGCTGGCAGCCGCTGAGTGGACTACATCTCCCATGATGCACCACAGTCTTTCCTCTCCTAGGCAGAAGTTGCATCATGGAAGTCCCTGGTCATGCTGCAACATGGGAAATGTAGTTCAGGTGCCTCATGTCCCCGACCTCCTCCATGGGCCAGGCTCCCATAGTGAGAAGAGTTGACACAGGAAAAGGAGGGAGGTTTCCCCGGATAAAATTCCCCATCACCATCAACCAGTCCAGAGCATGAGAATCAGACAAGCCGGACTGGCGCATTCACACAGCACTAGCCCATGCCGCAGCCACATCGAGTCCCTGGGCGCTACTCACTCACCGCAATAGCATAGCGCGTAATGTTGCGTTTCTCACATTCAGCCAGGGCCTCTGGCAGCTCATCCCCGTCGTGGGACTCGCCGTCGGTCACCACGATCATGAGTTTGGTGGCTCCTTCCCGGCCCCCCCTCTCCGGGCTGAAGGCCTCCGAGCTGCCACAACAGCGGGAGAAGACACAGAATGAGGTTCTAGCTCTGGCTGAGGCAGGGTCACACGCTGTGAGAGGCCCAGTTCATAACCCTGCCCTATAAGGCGCAGGACCCATTCAGGCTGCCAGAGAGTGGACCGATTGTGGTGGTGGACCCCCACCGTGCTAGGGGCTGTACAAACCCCCAGCGAGCGCCCTGCCCTGACAAGCTTACAATCCAAAAAGAACAGTCAAAAGGAGAGAGGGGAAACTGAGGCACGGAGACAGGAAGCAACTCACCCAGGGTCCCCCATCTGGTCAGTGGCAGAGCTGGGCATAAAATCTCCGGAGCCCCAGTCTGATGCCTTCTGTGCCATGCTTGAACTGGGCTGAGACCCAGATTTCATTTCCACTTAGCAGCATGCAGCTCTTCTTCTGCAAACCCACCTTCAGGCCAGCTCTGCACTGCAGATGGGGCTCGGTCGGTCCGGAGGTGTGATCCCCCGATTGACCCAAGTACCCTCGCAGCAGGCACAGCTTACGCCAGCAAAACTGCACTTTGGCCATGGCAGTTTGCTCCGTTCAGAGGATGTGGAATAATAACCAGGCCGAGAGAAATTTGGGGGCCCGGTAAGTCATGTTCACTGGAGCCTCACCCCAGTTATTTCTGGAGAGCTCAGTAGTTAATTTACTCAGACATTACTGATGTTTTGGGGTCCCCCTGGTCTCGGGGAGCTGGTACAATTGCCGCCTATTAGCCTGATAACAATGATACAGCTTTACCGATACAAGCCATGTCTACACTAGGAGAGCGTTGCTGGCATAAGATATTGATCTAGCTACCCAGGGCAAAGTGCTCCTGGCATGCACGTGGCTTCAGTCACGTCTCGTCCTAGAGGATGGGGTAAGAACGCGTTTTCATAGGCTGATCCCTGGGAATCTGTAGCAAAGGTCCTGCTACACCCCCCCCATCCCATAATCATAATACCTGATCCCCTCCCAATCTTTAACAGATTCATCCTCCCCAGCCTCCTGGGAGGCAGAGCAGGGCTATTATCTCCACTTTACAGTTGGGGAAACTGAGGCACAGAGCTGCTAAGTAACTTTCCCAAGGTCACGCAGGGAACCAAGCAGGGGCTTGAACCTGGGTTTCCCCCATCCTAAGGGAGTAGAACTCTTCCTCTCAGTAGCCACTGTCTCCTCTCCAGATGGGAACAGCGCTCCCGTTACCAGCCTCCCACCAGCTTTCCCCAGGGTCAGTCTCAGCTCCCAAGAGGCCTGGCACTGTAGCCCAGCAAAAAAGACCTCAGAGGATGCACAGGGTTAGCTTTTGGGCTGGAAGAGAGCTCTGTGAGCCGTCCAAACGCCACGCACTTGAGATGCCCGAGGTTCAGTGTGTTGGCGTCTGCGAGGAGTCTTAAAAACTAAATTCCCGTCTTAACAAACCTAAGGCACTTAAGACATGAGTGAGGACTTGCCCTTCCTGGGCTGCGTTTCTCCTTCCCCACACTGTTGTGCTGGGTTGTTAACAGTTGCTCTCCACCCCTGAGCTGGCTGCATTTCGGTGGCGTCAGGCACACACAGTTTGTGCCGGGTGTTGGGATCCCAGAGCCGTATAAGCACCAAGATACTTTGCCATCATCTCCCTGCAAGAGGCCCCCTTTTCTCTGGTTCTGCCAGGGGAGGAAATACCATGAGAACAGGGTATCTAGGAACGTTCTGCTCCTGGAAATTCACCCCAGAATGGATATGGCACTTAAGCAGCTAAGAAGTGCGGAGACCACAGTTAAAAATCCTCACACCCAGCTCTCATGAGAAATCCCTCCCGCCACTCCCCGTACCAGGCCTTGTGGATAGCGAACGCCGTGCGAGTCTCCCGGCCCTCCTGCCGGCTGATGTTCTTCGCCGCCTCCACCACTTCTTCCGCCGTCTGGTAATCCTGGAGGGTCCATTCGTGGACAGCTTTCTCCCCGTACTGCAGCACCCCCACCTGTAACGGGGGAGGCACGTTCAGTGGTGCTACAGGCAGCTCGGTGCTAAGTTATCCCTTATCCCTGCATGCAGAGGCTGGGGTAGGAAGGGGAGGGCAGTGGATTGGGATTCGAGAGACAAGGGCTCAGTCCATGGCCTTCAGCAAGTCAGTTGACCTTCCCTTTGCAGGTGTATTGAGGACCGTGTTGGAATTGCAAGCTATCACTTTAAGAGCGGCCGGGGGGCGGGGGTGAGGGGGTGTTCCTGCTTTCACGCTAGAGGGCTGTGTAGCAAAGTGTGGGAGCAGAGTCAGTCAGCACAGCAGGCAGCCAATTTGAAAAGAGCCCACTTACAGCAAGATGGGGTCAGTCATTTGTCACTGCATTAGGGAGCAGCCTGTTTTGTCTCTCTCTGTTTTGGGGCTATTGTTCTGAATTCTAAGCAATACAATCAAGTTATATTGCAACCTTCCAGCAGGAATACGTATGTTTTTATCTAACTTTGTGTGTGTGGGCACAGAGCTCGCTGGAGGGGCAGACGTGGCATTGTCTGAGCAAGGAAACTGCCTGCTGTTTGTTTCTGCCATGCTTGGGAAGGGAAGACAGGACTCTGTGCACACATTTTTGTGAAGAAACAAGGGTAGCTCTGACTTGTAGCACTGACAGAACCCGCCCTGCACGGCCCAGAACACTGGCTAACTGCACAGGCCAAAGGGCAAACATCTCATCAGTCTGATTAGTTCAGGTGCAAGGTTGCAGACCGGTCTGGGTGTGTATCCCAGACGGGATGCTGCATTGTTTGCCTCTCTCATGAGCATCGAATCCTCCAGCCAGAGGAAATCCTCTCTCCTTTGGCTAATGTACTAGAGCAGCGAAGAGCAAAGGGGGCAGAGGGAACACGCAGTCAGACTCCAAGTGCTCGCTAGGGGCGGATTGGAACGTAAGATCTGTACGCAGGGAGTTAACACAGCCCAGGCAGGGCAGGCGTCTGTCCAACACACCAACGGGAGGGGGGAAATCCGTGGCATCATGGTCCCTTCCGTTGGTTGGTGGGAGCTAAGCTAGCAATAACAAAGCTGGCTTTCGCCCGGCCTGGAATGAGGTTTTGCGTTTCAGCCCTGGCCTGTGCCGACTCAGCAGAGCGGGCCTTCTCCACCCCGCCACCCCTCAAACGCACACGACAAAGCTCAGAGGTCAGGCTCTCTTTCCGCCTCTTTTCTTTACGTTTCCTGTTTCCCATGGGGTGGGATTTCTTGTCTCCCCCCCGAGTGGACACAAACCCTGGGGAGTGGGAAAAAACCAGACGCCAACCAGAGTGTCAGTGCAAGGCATTGTGGGACCAGGCCAGCTGGTGCCAGCCGCGGGGCATGATGGGACTGGGCTAACGCCAGGGCCAGAGCGAGGAAAGGCATTTTGGGAATACAGCAGAGGGTATGAGCAAGGCATTCTGGGAAGGCGCCGCTTGCAGAGCCAGAGCGAGACTGGACATTTGGGGAGCAACGTGGGGCCAAAGGCAGGCCAGGCATCCAGAAGAGAGGGGCTGGGTGCAACGAATTCTGGGAGCCGGTTGGGACCAGAGCAAAGCAGGGCATTCAGGGGGCAGCAGGGCAGGGTCAGAGGCCCGTTTGCATGGTCTGTCTGGGCTCTGCAAAGGGGGAGGAGAGACAGACACCCCAGGGGGCTGGGAGCACCTCCGCCCAGCCATGGCTGCTGATGGCTCAGGTCGGAAGGGGCCCCCCTTGCAGAGGCTCCTGAGTTTGGCCCGCAGAGTATCACAGCCACCGGCCCCGCTGCTGGGAGGAGCTGAGCCCCAGGGCCCGTGGGAGCAGCGTGGGTGTGCCACTCCTCTCAGGATCAGGCCCTTGGAAGGGAATCGGGACCCGTGGGAGGGTGGGGGAAGGGGAGGCAGTTAGCCACCACCGAGGCCCTGAGTCAAGCCTGGCTGCCCCCTGTGAGTCAGCCCTGTCCCACGGCAAGCCAGCCAGACTCACCGTTTCCTTCTTTACTCATCCTGAGGATGTGGGGAAGGGGGCGGGCGGCTGGCGTTTGCGGGGGAAGCCTGTTTCCTTTGATCTCCTTGGGGGGGCCGGAGGGAGGGGGCTTTAGCCTCGCCAAGATGCCGACTCCCTGCTTCACTTCAGCCTCAACGCACTCCTTACTCCCCTCCCTCCACCTTCTCTGCCCTGCCCCCCACCTCCCTTCCTTACGCCCCCTCTCCTTCCCTCAGCTGGCTAATCCCCACCCCAAGATTTATGGGGGTGGTGGGTCAGCCCTCCCTCTGCTCGCTCCGGCCTTTCCCCTTGTCTGTCTTGTCTATTTCACCTGTAAACTTTCTGAGGCAGGGACGGTCTCTGAACAGCGCCTGGCCCAAAGGCGCCACGTTCTCACCGCTACGGTAACGCAAATCTGCGGAAGTGAGGCCTTCTCTACACTGGGACGTTACCAGCTGCATCGGTGGCCCCCTAGAATAGACACCTGTTCCACAATTTTGCACCAGCGTGCAGTTTATCCCAGTCCGCACCCACATAAATTAGACGAATGATTCTCAGCCAGGGATACGCATACCCCACGGGGTACGCAGACGTTTTCCGGGGGTACATCAACTCAACTAGAGATTTGCCTAGTTTTACAACAGGCCACATCAAAAGCGCCAGCGAAGTCGGTACAAACTCAAATTTCATACAGACAATGACTTGCTGCTCTGTATACACTGAAATGTAAGGACAATATTTATATTCCGATTGAGTTATTTTATAATGATATGGTAAAAAGGAGAACGTCAGCAATTTTGCAGTACTAGTGCGCTGTGACGCTTGTGTATTTTTATGTCTGATTTTGTAAGCAAGTTGTTTTTAAGTGAGGTGAAACTTGGGGGTACTCAAGACAAATCAGGCTCCTGAAAGGGGTGCAGTAGCCTGGAAAGGTTGAGAACCACTGAATTAAACCATCTAGGTTATGTCTAGGCTTGGATTTTTATCGGTGAATGTCGTGGAACGTCGATTTCTCCCCACGACGAAAACCTATTTCCATTGATCACAATTGAAATGTTCAGATAGGCCAAGGACGGAAAATGCCACTTGAGGACTTAACGTTCGAGATTAGCTTTCTTGTATTTTGACACGTCACGTCGACAATTTGTGTTTTAAGGGTTATAAAGCTTTAACTTGTTGGATCTCAACATCTGTCTTGAAATAATTATTGTCTGACACACACACCCCGGGGCAGAATTTCCAGAATTTCCCACCACCGTGAAAATTTAAATAGTTAAAAAATCTAAAAAATGCTTAAACATAAATATCTATTAGCCACAGAAATTATTAAAAAAATAAAAACCGAATCCTGCCAAGCCTAGTTACGTCTGTCAGGGGCTTGCCCTCCTGCAGCTATGTTGGCTGCTCAGATCCTGGTGTAGGCAATATTTACGAGATCCCAGTATCAAGCCAGAGTCACTCCGCTGAGTTCCACATGACTGCTCCAGATTGAGTCCCCAACTGAATCTTGTGGATACACTCACCTGGATCTGGTTCGGGTCGATGAAAAACTTGCTGAGGATGTTGCTGAGGAAGTTCTGTACCTCGTACCAGGGGTAGATGCTGTTGGAGCCATCCAGAACAATCACTATGTCCATGTAGGTAGAACACCCTGAAACACACATGCACACATGGCAGGTGGGTCATCAGATGGGAGCTGACATGGGGGAATGGGGATCATGGCAGTTGCGGCTTTGCTGTACAGACCTGGGGCTAGCGGGTGTGTCCTGCTGTTGGAATTAGGGAGGATCTTGATTGGGTGGCTGATTTTTACAGAGGCAGTGTGGTGTAGTGGTTAGAGCAGCCAGGAGTGTGCTGAGGTTCGGAGGGTGGGGAGTAGAGGGAACCAGGACTCCAGGATTCTTTCCCCAGTCCTGGCAGAGGGAGGAGCCTTGTGGTTAGAGCAGAGACTATTCGTGACTCTGAGAGGACAGAGATCTACCAAGTGTAAGAGTCAAGGCAGATTTTGGCCTCTCAGATCCAATTTCTATCCCTGGTGCTTAAATGAAGGGCCCCCAGTTGCACAGCAGGACACTCAAATGAAAACATTTTGGCCCTGCCGGGTGGATGGCAGTGTGTAAGAAAAGCCCTCAGACTCCATGTTGTATGGAAAAGCGCTAACAGCTTCCTGAATGCCTCTCCTGGCAGCAGGTCACCACAGAGCTAGCTGCTGCACAAGTCTGGTCCTAACACCTGGATGCAGTGCATTCTGGGAACAGCCGGAGGCTGGCGCATTCTGGTGCCAGAGGCAGGGCATTCTGGGACCGGCCTGGTGCCAGAGGCAGGGCATTGTGGGAAGGGCTTGGTGCCGGTTAATCCTGGACAGGAGCATGGAGGAGACCTTTCCGGGGCATTGCATTAAGGCTGGACACAGCTGAACGGGTGACCTCTCCTTTCTGGCATTGCGACCCAAGCGGCCAGCAAGCCCCCAAAGCTGCTGCGATACGGATGCCACAAGTCCACACAAAAGGGGTTGAGGAGGGGAAGCCAGTTGGCTGCATTGCTGGCATGCTTGTAACGCAAAACAGTCTCAGGCCCAGGCAGCTTCTGTGGCCTGGCCCGGCTCCATTTCCACGCACGCAGCAGCCGGCTCGCCACCTACTCTGAGCCGTGGGGGCGATGGTTTCGGTCGGCTGGAAGCTGCCATCCACCCTGGTGCAGATGCCCGTGCTGAACATGGAGGTGCCGCACTCCTGGGACCAGAGAGGGGCGCAGGCCTGCCGAGGAGAGGAAGATGCAGGTTAAGCCTGTCCCTGAGGGATGGCGCGTCCCCATCATTCTGTCCGCGGAGCTTAAAGCTCCCCCTCACCCCTTTACTAAAACAGGAGGCATTTGCCATGCCAGCGCAGAGCAGTGGTTCATCCGGACCCGCCTCCCCTGGCACAGCCCAGGGGTCTGGCTAGCCCATTACTCCAGCCGCAGGCACCCTGGAATAGGCCAACGTCCCATCTCCTGGTGCATGGGCAGGGATTAGATGGATCGTGAGTGTCTCTCCCACCTCGGACGTGTCTCCCACCCTGCTGTACTAGGATAGCCCAGCCAGCCCGCTGTCCTTTCCCTGACGTGATATGCGTGACATTAAGTTCTGGCCCTAGAGACCAGCATCCTCTGGGTCTCAGCGCCTACGTCTCCCCCTGGGCTGCGCACGATTGCTGCCAGGTGCGGAGGGGAATTCCTCTCTCTGCCCCGATCAGCCCTCGGCGCTGAAGCTGTCAGTCGAGGGGGTGGTTTCTGAGAGACGGACGCTTGTCTGTTGGGAACTGGCCTGAGACCCACCAAGCTCATGTCATGCAGGAGCCGGCAGCCGGGGAGCACACAATGCCCGACGTTATGCTTTACCGCGCCACCCGAGGTGGGGTGTACGTGGAATTATTTCAGTCGAATTAGGCGCCTAGCCCCCATTGATTTCAAAGGGAGTTGAGCACCTAAATACCTTTAAGAATCTGGCCTTTAGGGTATGTCTCCACTGCAATCAAAGACCCACCCAGAACGGTGACACTGCTATTCGTACCCCCGGCAGCCTGAGCCCCGCGAGCAGGCGGCCATTGACCCGGGCTCTGAGACTCGCTGCTGCGGGTATTCGATTGTACCTTGGCCTCTCTGTGTGTGACACAGGGATAACCCGTGTCCCTACCCCACAGGGGTGTCATGGGGCTAAATCCGCTAACCACTGGGAAGTTCTCAGCCACTCCGGTCTCGAGAGCCAGCTAAGGACCTTCGAACAGATGGCTACTCCAGGGAGTGTGCTGTGTCCAGAGCAGGGAAGCTGCAGGGGAAACTGATCCCCAGTGACAAAGGCAGCGGGGCTGGGGGAGAACCCAGCACGGCCGCCCCGCTGCCCACGGTGGCCTGACCGGCTCTGAGCAGACGCTGACTCAGTGAGCAAACAAGCACGAGACCACAGAGATGCAGGGCGGCCGCTGGCAGGGAGCGAAAAGCGACACAGGGCTATATTCATTCCTCCTCCCTCCCAGCTGAATGACAGAGCCAGGCCCGGTTGCCTTCCCAATGCTGCAGGACTGGCAAGGGGGAAGGGGCCATGGCTGGGTGCTCCGAGCGCCGCCGGGCCCGAGGCAGGCTGAGAGCAGCGCGGGTATTTCCTCGCTCTAGTTTAACGCCACTCGAATGTCGCTCCTCTCCCGCCCCACCCCATCCACCCTTCTGCCCCTTCCCAGCCCTGCCCTCCTTCAAATCTTCTCCGTCCACCCCTGTCTCTCCCCACCATCCCCCAGGATCTACTTTCCACCCCTCAGCAGGACTCTGCCAAAAAGCCCAAGGGATTTAGGCACACACACCCCACTGGGCTCTCGGCAGGATTTGTGCTTCTCCCTCCCTCAGAGCACGTTGGCAAGTCCTCTCCGCCATGCTGGGGAAATTTACAAAACGATAACGTCTCCCAGTGTTAAAATGCAGCTTGCGCCAGCGACACTGGACACACACTGAAAATACTCCTTTTATCCAAGCCTAGCACAGCTCAAGAGGGAGTGTGGGCCAGTGGGTAGGGCCCTGGACCAGCAGTCAAGAATTCTGGGTTCTATTGCCAGCTCTGACTTGCCATGTGACCTTGGGCAAGTCTCTGGGCCTCAGTTTCCCCTCCCACTCTTTGTCTTACACTGCCTTAGATTGTAAATTCTTTGGGGACGGGACTGTCTCATTATGGGTATGTACAGCTCCTAGCACAACGGGACCCTGATCTCAATAGGAGTCCCGAGATGCCACCACAATAGGAAGTTTTTGGGTCTAAGTTTGCGACTGTGAGGCTCACACACAGGATGGTAAAGGCAGCTCACAGAAATGCGGCACGTGGGACTTTTTTCTGCCCGTTCGTAAGAAATCTGCTCACCACAAAGCCATCCTCTTTGTTGTCCAGGAGCGTCATTCCAAAGTGCATGTTTCTGATTTGCGTGGAGACGTTCCGCAGGGCCATGTCACCTGAATAAAGTGCCGGGAGGCGGAAGGAAAAGCAAACGGCGTTTTAGTGCCCATCTCTGAGGCTCAGACTGAGGTTTTCAGGGGAACTGGGCATTTCAATCGGAGTTTGGCACCTAATTCCCCTGAGATCCTTTGTAAACCCCGCCCTTTACATTTACTTTCGAAAGGCTGAGAGGTTTCAAAACCACCCGGGGTGGGGAGGGGGCAGATTTAGACACCCAGTTTTCAGGAATGAAAATGCCAGTACAATTACGAAGGGTACATTCTCATTAGGGTTTGCTGGTGCTTGGCAGATTGGGCGCCAGGGCTCCTGGGTCTGGATGCCAGCACTCCAGTCACCATCGAGTTCCAAATCCCTCAGGGCAGGTTTGAAAATTTCAACCCAAACGGATCTGTTTTTCAAGGTGGTGCCTTCAGATGGCGTTACCTAGGTTGACCTTGGCACACGCAGAGTTGTTTCTTGCACCCATAACGCACTTGTATACGTCCCCTTTCCGGTTGTCGGCTGTCCCATCCCAGGGCGCCCCCACCAACATCCTGTAGAGGAAACACCAACCACGCAGTCAGCAACCACAGTCAAGGGGGGCAGAGATGGGACCTTCCTCCTCAGACCATCAAGAAATAAATCGTCAGCAGAGTGGGCATCCTGAGGTTCTGATGCGACAGGGAGAGGTTTGCAGGGAAGTTTTATAGTTAGTTTTTAGAAGTGTTATATGTCAACCCTTCACGGTGCATGGCATAAACCTGAGGTGAATAAGAAACTGCCCCTAAGGGTCTGTTATTCCATAAGTGTCCACTAGGAGGGATTCTTGTGCCTTCCTCAAAAGTTGCTGTGATTGGCTATCCTCAGAGACAGGTGACTGCAGATCACCTTGATCCAATAGGTAGCGTCTATGTTCCTAATTAACAATAATTGGGACTTTGTACAGCATAAACCAGTCTAAAATTGCAATGCATTTCACAGCAGGGCAGAGCATCATTAGCCCCACTGTACAGATGGGAAAACTGAGGCACACGGAAGGGGACATGACATGCCCAGGCAAGTCACTGGTGGAATTTGGACTAGAGATCACACTGCAACTGGCAGGGTCCTACTCTAGATGCTAGACCAGGGGTAGGCAACCTATGGCAAGCTGATTTTCAGTGGCACTCACGCTGCCCAGGTCCTGGCCACTGGTCCGGGGGGCTCTGCATTTTAATTTAATTTTAAATGAAGCTTCTTAAACATTTTTAAAACCTTATTTACTTTACATACAACAATAGTTTAGTTATATATTATAGATTTATAGAAAGAGACCTTCTAAAAAGGTTAAAATGTATGACTGGCATGTGAAACCTTAAATTAGAGTGAATAAATGAAGACTCGGCACCCCACTTCTGAAAGGTTGCCTACCTCTGTGCTAGACAAACTCCCTCACAGAGCTGGGCATCGCAGAGCAACAGAATAGGGCTGCGCTCCTTTAAATAGTCCAGAAGACCTCGAGTTCTGTGGTTTAGACACACCTCCCCAGAAACCAGCCTGCACAGCAGCATGTGCGCAGCGAGGCCGGGCGTGTTTGCGTGTCCTTAGCAAATACGGTTCTTTGGGGCTGACCGTGCCTGGTTTAACCGGGCTTTTCCCAGTCCTGCAGCCTCCTGGAATCCTCATCACACCAGCCCCCTGCTTGCCTCTGGTCTGGTAACGTAATGAAAATACCTTCGGGGAGACAAGTTCTGGCTCTCTGCTTTAGCTAAAACACTGCCTAAGTTTACGGCTCCGTGAGTTCCTCTTGGTTCACACGCCTCCGGGTGAAAACACATGTGGAGGAAATTCTCTGCACAGATGGATCGGGAAGGGAAGGACGTACCAGGCCAAAACCTCAGCTGGTCCAGTGGTTGGGGTGATGCCTTAGGACTAGGGGGATGGGAGGTCAATGACTTGTTCTTCCAAAAACTTGGGCAAGTCACCAGTGCTCCACTGATGCCCAGGAACTACAGAGCTCTGGCCCTATTCTCACCCAGGAAACAACCCCTCGGCGTTTTAACTGCCTGCCAGTGCTTTTAAAACACCCCAGGGAAAAAAGATCGAGTCAAACGAAGAAGGGAGAAAATAGACACCATGAAACCGATCCGGGGAGGCTCTCTGTACTCCCAGGCCTGAGGACAGAGCACTGGTGACGAGAATGAGCCGGAGGAGGAGTGAATGGAGAAAGCAGCTCTCGGGCTGAGGATGGGCGAGAGGAAAAGGCGGGGCAGGGGAAAAAGGCACTTGGATGCAGACTTGGGATTGTTCGGCCAAACTCTGCAACTTAAATCAACCCTCCTCGCGCTGTCTGCGGTTGTTGAGCGCGGCCGACAGAGCTGCAGAGGAACAACGGATTCAGTTCCCAGATCCTCAAAGATGTTCAGCACCTAAACTCCTCAGGCGCCAGGTGCTTATCTACACGCTTAACTTTAGTCTTGTGACATGTCCTGTTACTCCGAGCCTCCGTTTCCCAACTGGGAAACAGCGACAATAGCACTGCCCTCCCGCGCAGCGTAAGTGGATTCACAATGGTGAGGCACTCTAGGTACTTCAGACAGGTCGGTCTTTTCTTGGTGTATCTCCCATCCAGGCCAGCGGCTTTTGACTTCCCAGCACTCATCACAGTTTGTTTCGTTTTTAAAAAAAAAGCCAGTGCCTGCTTAGACAGCCGATATGCTGGCAGCCCGTCAGGATCTTGGCATTGGCCCGAGATTGTTTTATTAGGGCCGATCGAAAATTTTCCATCAAAACTTTTTTTTGGGGGGGTGGGGGGAGGGAGGGGAGGCTGGGATGGAAAACTGGGGTTTTGACGAAACCAAAATATTTACTGGATGCGTCAGCTTTCCTTGAAAGGGTTTGATTTTTTTTTCTTCAGTCAGAAAACTGAAAAAACGTGGGTGGAAAAGCCAGACGGTTTTGAGTGTGGGGCCAACGTTTTTGAGTTGGTCCCCCCTGTAACGAGGAGTTCACTTGCTCTCGCAACACGTCCGCCAGAGACGACTTCTGAGTGCAGTCACCAGTGCTTTTTATTTTCAGTTTCATTCCCAGCACGTTCCATTTACAGTCTGCCCCAAACCAGCCACCTGAGGGACAACTCACTTCTCCAGCCTGGGGCTCCTCCCGTCCCTTTCTCTCCCCCCCTCACTTCCTTCCTGCCAGCCTTATATAGCCCCCTGGCTAATGAGGCCCGCAGGTGCTTCTCTTCTACAATTAGGTGTAGCATATTCAGGCAGCCCCAATTAATGCTTCTTAATTGGAGCTGAGCTGACGGGCCTGACTCAGGACCTCCTGGCCAGCACCCTGTTACACCCCCTCAACAAAAAGTCAACATTGTCCACTGGACGGGTTGACAAAACGACAGGACGGATTTTGGGGTTTTGTCCAATTTTTCCATGGAGCGCCCCTCCCCCCCCATTTCCCAACAAGCTCTACGTTTTCCCGCCCGCTTCCCGCACTTTAAAGTGGCGGAGAGTGTGGGGGACCAGTTTGAAACGCGGGCGGAGGTACTGCCTTTTCTGTCCCGGGTGGCTGCTCAGAACACCATCGCCAATCTTAGGCCCCCAAATTTAGCCCAGGAGGGAAACCAGTTAAGGTCTGGAGGTGGTTTTGTCCGTCAGCTGGACCTGCCTTAGCTGTAGAACACGGAGTTGGAGACACACGTTTTCTTGGGGGTGGGCAGAGGTGCCGTCGGGAAAGACCCGCGCAGCATCCGCAGAGGAGTGGCAATAGATGCTTTTCATGGGGACAGCCTCCCTTTAGCCTACTGACACATGCTATCTTGCCAATTTTGGGAGGGACTGTACCTCAGGAGCCCCTTGGTCAAATGACCCCATATTTGGGTCACTAACCCTCCCCAGTGATCCCATGAGGCCCAGCAAAATTAAGAACATAAGAACGACCAAAGGTCCATCTAGCCCAGTGTCCTGTCTTCTGACTGAGGCCAATGTCAGGTGCTTCAGAGGGAATGAACAGAACAGGGAATCATCAAGTGATCCATCCCCTCTCACCCATTCCCAGCTTCTGGAAAATGGAGGCTAGGGACACCATCCCTGCCCACCCTGGCTAATAGCCATTGCTGGACCTAGCCTCCATGAATCTATCCAGTTCTTTTTTGAACCCTGTTATAGTCTTGGCCTTCATAACATCCTCTGGCAAGGAGTTCCACAGGTGGACTGTGCGTTGTGTGAAGAAACACTTCCTTCTTTGTTATAAGGCAATCCGAGCGACTATGCAGACTGTAGAGCTTTAGAAGAGTTGAGCTTTACAAAGAAAGCTGGTCTAAGCCTTAATACGAATATCATCCCTCCTCGTTGCAGCTAAGAGAGAGGACTTGATTCCCTACGGCCTGTTCTCACTTGGGCATCTCTTGCTGAGACTGGCAGCCCAGGGGGCCAGTTAGCGCCAAGGAAGACGTGGTCGCCAGTCCACTGGGAATGGCTCGGTGACCCACCCTCTCCTACATTGGTCACCTAATGGACGGCAATTTCGGGTCACCCTCTGAGCTCATATTCAAGCCATACAATAACACTAGCTCCCAGCTCCGCACAGAGAGGGCTGCAGATCCAAGACTTTGCTCCAAACACCCACGGACAGCTGTTGGCCTGCTACTTCAGTCCTCTATCTCCCTGCAGAACCCCCCACCCCCCATACTATACAGCGCTTGTTTCCTGGATTCAGCCGACCTTCGTGTCAAACAATTACGACGCACAGTCCCGGCCGCCGCTGGCTCCTCCCGGCAGAACAGCTGGAGTTCCTGAGTGCAGAAGATTTTTATTTTTCCCCCCTTCTCCTTCTGTGAATCATTTTCAAACAGCAGCTGAGTCAGGGCGGCTAGTCATTTCCTTGTATTTTTTTTAATAAACTGCTGCTGTGCGCTTGGGGAAATCAGGGAGCCGGTTCGGACTCCTCGCTCCCCTGCTCCCGCACATGGCCGCAGTACAGATGCTCAAACTAAAGCCAGGGGAACCTCATCTGTTTCAACAGTGCGGGGGGGGAGGGGGAGGGGGGGTTCTCCAGTTTTTGTCCCTTTGGTACCTCCGAGCCCTGGCCATGCAGTGCAGTGAGTTTAACCAGTTTCTCCCAGCTTTGAAGGTTCCCCATGTTCAAGAGAGGCAGCATGGCCCAGTTGTTAGAGCACAGGCCTAAGACTCAGGAAGTCTAGCTCCCTGGCCCAACTCTGCCACTGACCTTGGGAAAGTCACCTCCCTGCTCCCTGCCTCAGTTTCCCCTCGCACCCTTTGTCTGTCTTATCTGTTTAGATCAGTGGTCCCCAAACTTTTGAGGGTCATGTCCCCCTTACCCCTGTCTGTGCCCCCACCTGGAGCTACAGTAGGGAACAGGACTGCGGCTCGGGGGGGACGACATATGGATGGGGAAAGGGACCAAGGCTGGGACTGCAGCTGGGGGTGGGTCTGGGGCCAGAAGCGGGGCTGGGGAAAGAGCTGCTGCCAGGGCACTCCCTCCCCACCCCATGGGGGCTGGCCTGGGCCCCTCCAAAGGTTCCTCTATGTCCCTCTAGGGGGGGTGTGCCCCCCAGTTTGGGGACCTCTGGTTTAGATTGTAAGTTCTGTAGGGACGAGCACAACAGGGACTTGATTTTGGCTGGGGCACCTAGGTGCTTCTGGAATGCAAATAAATAATATTCGCTCTCCCTCACCAAAGGCACCGGAACTACGTCAGACCGGAGTCAAACCGGTTTCCAGTGATGGCCCGAAAGTGGATTTGAATTAGGAATGCAGCTGTGCAAAGCACATGCAGCTATTGGCTCGCCTCGGCTCACTCCATCTCACAAGCCCCTGTAAAATTCTCAATGTCCACGGTGGCACGAAGGGCGGCCCCCTGGAACTGCTGTGGTAGGTGTAATGCTTTCCAGACTCACCATTTCTCCCCTCCGGCCTCGTGCTGCAGGACTTTGTAACCGAACTGAGCCTCCGGTGGACCCTGGAAGATCTGGGGTCTCTTGACATCAATGTTGAATGACCTGCATAGCCCTAAAGAGACACAGAGCAGAGTGTTAGTCTAACTCAGAGACCCCCCCAAAGTTGGGGGAGGTGCAAAGACGTAGGGGAGGAGTGGGAGGACAGAGACAAAACTCTCAACCATTCTCCAGAATCTCAGCTTTCATTTAAAACAAGAGTCAAGTCTCCAGATGTTACGGCTGCAAAGAAAAGCTTAAAAATATGACCCAAATAGTAAGTTAGCTGGAAACTTCATTTTGTGCGGCACTGAAACCACTGGCCAATTCGGCGAATAGCTTGGGCCGAAAAAGGAACCAAACACAAAAATTTCAGACACATTTCGATCCGAAAGGTCGTTCGGAATTGACATTGAAACTGTTTCATGCGGCCCAAATGGAACATTTTCTCTCTTTTTTTTTTTGTTTAGTTGAGGGGTGGGGCAAATGGAAAAAATCAGTTTCAGTTGAAACGAACCTGTCGTGGGGGATTTTTCAGTTCGGTGGCCGAAGCTGACGCTGCATCACTTACACTTGGGTCATACTTTTTAGCTTTTAATCAACGAGTCGCCCTTTTTGCCTTTCAAAACAGGACCAGTAGGAGCAGCATCAAGCCAACACTTTCAAAAAACCCTCCCTCTGTGTACATCTTTCCTGCACTTAAGCGAACTCCAGAAAATTCAGACTAGTGTGTTACTTTAGCATCCCTGATCAGAGCCCCATTGCGGCAGGCACGCCGCAAGAGAAAAAACTTGTGTTAATCCTAGTGTAGACAGGACAGTGGGAGTTTTAACGTGTGTTACTAGTCAGTTACCTGGATCAGGGCCCAACTGCATCAGAATTTTAACTTGGTAAAACCACATCTTTTTTCTCAGCAAAGATCAAGCTGTAGTAAAACCGCCCCTCTCCCAAATTACTTACAGTCTAAGTAGGTGAAACAAAAACATGTGAGGGGAAACTGAGGCCCAGAGAGGCAGAGAGCCAGATCTTTAAAGGTAACTCCATTGGGAGTTAGGTGCCTAAATAACTTTGAGGATCTGGGCCAAAGTGATTTGCCCAAGGTTGGTGTCTCAAATTACATGGTTCAAAACAAATCCATCAGGTGATGCAGGACTCGGATTTTAGAGCCTGGGTACGCAGGAGGTCAGACTGGATGATCACAACAATCCCTGCTGGCCTTGGAATCTGAAAATCTCTGTATCGTGAGCTGCTAGGGGAACGGAAATATTTGTGCAGCCTGCGACCAGGTGCTAAAACAACCCCCTGACCCGCCCAGGCAGTCCACGCCCTCGATGAGACTTTCAGACTCTTCCCAGATTGGGTTCTTTCTGGTTACCGGCCGCAAGGAGGACAAGCAAACCGCAGCCGGCAGCACACGTGGCCTGGGTTGAGTTTGTGCAGCTGAGTCCCCCTGGCCACAGGAAATGTCGTCGCCCCATCATGTGGTGGATTTTGTTAGCCGGCTGCCCCTAGAACTCACTGCCGGCACTTGCGTTTTGACTCCCCGCTGGAGTCACAGATTCCAAGGCCAGAAGGGACAACTGCGACCATCTAGCCTGCCCCCTGTGTAACACGGGCCAGGGGCTATCCAACCGCCTTGGGCTGCGGGACCCGCAGGCCCATGCTGCCCTGGAATGGTCAGCGTAGCTACACCTGGAGCTTTTAGGACAAAGGGTCAGGGGAGTGAGCTACACAGGTGTTTATGCACCACCCCTGGGAAGTATGAGCCTTAGGATGCAGATAGGGAAACTGAGGCACAGAAGGGTTGGGGGAAGTGACTTATTCAAAGCTGATAGAGGAGCTGGGGCCTTGGGGGGAGTAGCCAGCACCAGGATGTGAACCTGCGACCTCTTGGCCTAGAGGCACAGGAGATAAAGACCCACCTCTGCTAGCTGAAGGCTGCTGCGCCCCTGAGCTGAGCCCTAGACGGAGACAGAGCCGCACTGCAGAAGGGTGGGTGAGCGGAGCCGGGCCAGGCATTGCGTGAGCGTGGATTGGAGGTAGAGAGACAGGCCACCGGGAGCAGTGCCGGTAATTCAATAGCGTAGTCAGCGTGGCTATCTCCGGAAACCCTTTGCCTGCGAAAGCCTGATGCTACGTCTGCACTGCAGCTAGCAGCCCCTGGGCCTGGGTAGACAGCCACGCGCTAGCTCTGCTCAAGCTCGCGCGCTAGGGGCTGGCCACCCGAGTGCAGATCCAGGAGGTCGCATGGGCTTGTACCAGGGTGGCTAGCCCAGGGTGCTGCAAGATCTTGAGCAGCTACCTGCATACATGGGCTGGGTGGCATGGTGCCTGATACCGTGCAGACATACCCAGAGAGAACAGCAGGGTGGCTGGCTGTGTCCATGGAATCCCCTGTCTACTATTCACACTTGACCTGGTCAACAAAAATATAAACCCAGCTGGTTTCCATTGCAAAAAGCGGTTTCGGCAAAAATCAAAATATTTCCTGGGAACGTGCTCATTTTGCAACGGGAGGAAGTCAAAAATCCATCAAAATGACGCTATCCAGCTGAAACGTTTTGATTTCTGTTCATGTTTAAAATATCGTTCAGATTTTATCTTTCACATTAATGGAGAACAAATGTCAAAGGAAAAAGTGGCCGCGCTACTGAAGCAAAACATTCAAAGGGTCCCAGATCAAAATTTCAGCATTTTCATTTCACGGGACGTTTTGGATTTTCATTTCATTGGGAACAACCACCACCACATTCCTACATCTCAGGGAACAGAAATTTGGGTTCCCAACCAGCTCTTATAACCCCCAGTCCTGTGTCTTCTCGGGTCCAAGAAGCAAACTTTGTTCCCAAGTTGGCGCTAGGAGGTGCTGTGCTGCTGGCCTCCTTGCAAGATGGATGTTCTGGTTCTTTTAGTGTCCCCAGCAGCCCGGAGCACGTTTTAGAAACAGGCGATGAGCCCTAGTGAGCTGGGCTTCTCCCAAAGTGATAATTTAGTACCATCTCCTTAAAAACACCTCGTAGCCCCGGGGCTCCTCCCTGCGCCTGCTGATCTCAGTGATACCTTGCGTCACACCCCAATCCCAAAGCACTTTAGGATCACAATTAACCCTCAGGCTTGCGTAGGGAAGAATCAGTCCTGCCTTCCTGCAGCTGCACGGTGAAGGGAAGAAAGGCGCCCAGTGGTACAGAATCCCAACTCACAGCCTCTTCCTCTGATCCCACAGCCCACGTTCCCCCCGCCTCCCAGAACTGGGGCCTACAACCCAGAAGCCCCTGAGTCCACTGCACGACTAGACCATTTCAGCGAAGCACCTTAAAACCAAATCCAGGAGGAGGAGGAAGCGAAACTGACCATGAACCTTCAGGTGAAAGTGACTGAATTTATTGCACCAGCCAAAGGCCTAAACAGGAGCAGTGAAAGCAGTGAGCGGAGGTCCGTGCGAAACCCAGGGAGGGCACATTATTTTGAAATATACAGGGTCTGATTTCCATGTACAGCCAGGCACTGGCAATCTAGGGGTCCTCCCGAGGTGTGGGGGAGTTAACTTGTAATTGACACTTGTTTTTAAGGATGTTTTACACTGTCCTTGGTGGAACTATAAAATCAAGCCCATGACGCGGCCAATCTTAAGAGCGTCTGATGCATTTCGTGCATGGGTGTCAGTGAGGATCGAGACTGGAGGAGTTGTCCTGAAATTATACTTTCCAAGCTGAGATCATAACAACCTCCCAGCGACAGGCTCCAGCTTGGCAGGGCAGAGCGGGGCAGTGTTATTTCCTGCCTCTCTGAGGATATGTAAGAAGAGGGCGGAGGCTGTGCCCCTTGCACAGTGACTCCTCTGTCTTGGGAGCCGACCGTGCCCCAGATTCGCAGCAAACCTCAGGAAGAAAACAGCCTAGCAATTACGCAGGGTGTAGTTTGAAAATAGAGCGCCTTCGCCCCAGAACGGATCACACGCACACGCTGCAAATTCCTTGCGTGGCTGGCTAGCTAATTACCAGCAGCACCGAGAAGCTAGCTTCGGAAATTAGCCCGCACGGGTATTTTAGGAAACTCAAATTAAAGAGAGAAAAAATTCTCGTTGTCTTGAAATATTTTGAGAATTGCACCAGCCCAGAGCCAAGAGCCTTGTTTGTCCCAGCCTGGACCTGCCAGTTAACCTCATATGTTATTGCTGTCTTTAAAACTGTCGTACAGTTAGATCCAGAAGGCAGCGTCATGATTGTCCGGTCTGACCTCTTGCGTAAAACAGGCCAGAGTAGCTCACCCGGGCACCCTTGCACTGAGCAATGGTTCTCAACCTTTCCTGGGCTCAGGACCCATTTGTAAATGGTTATGGCCCATCGCAACCCAGTAAATAGCCTGAGGGTAGAATAGGGGTTAGCATCTGGCTGGTATTTGATCGGCCTGGCTGGGTTTTTTTACGGATTTGCCAGTTGCCAGAAAAATAATTTAATCTGCCAGGTTTTTTTTTTAATGTGGGTCTGAAGATTTGCATGATTATCACAATACACGGGGACATCTACTGTTAAAAGTTTCTGTGTCCAGCTAAAGATGCTGCAGCGTTCCCACTTCCCCAGTTTAGGTACGAAAATGATGTTATCAGTCTTATCTATACGTAGGGTGACCAAACAGCAAGTGTGAAAAAGCGGGACGAAGGAGTGGGGGGTAATAGGACTCTATATAAGACAAAGCCCCAAATATCGGGACTGTCCCTATAAAATCGGGACATCTGGTCACCCTATCCATATGTTACCTGCGTATGTAGCTACACGCAGCCGTGAAAGTCTTTAGCAGAGGGGAAGGCAGCGGGAAAAAGCTCCAGCAGCTCCCTGAGGCAGGAAAAGGCTCCAGCAGGGGGCACTACACGTGGGAGGCGCTGGTTGGGTGTGTAGAGAGCGGTGTATATAGACCCTAGGGTTCTGGCATGTCTTTGCTTGCTTTACTCACGCTAGAGGAGCATGCAGTGTGGGTACCCTACACGCCACCATCGATGTAGACATCAGAAAGAGGCAGCCCCTGTTGAAAGGTTTCAAGTAGCGCCAGCGAAAAAATTAGGCAGAACAGTTTTCCATTGAAAAATGCAGTTTCGTTGAAACCTAAGTGTCTCACGTTGACATGCTGATTTCAACTCGCTCTGTTAATGGGAAAGGTCGAAACATTTACCTTGGATTCATTTTATTTAGTAAAATGATATTTAAAATATTAATTTGAGATGTATTAGGCATACATAGCGTACAAAATATTAATGTTATAAATGTCTAAACAGAGTGTTTCAATATTAACCAAATTAGATGTTTTGATGGTCCCAAATTGAAATTTTCTGGATTTTTCAGTCATTTTTGGTATGAATTTGAACCATTTTTCCTCCCAAAATGTCAGTGTAACTGGCCAAGGTGCAGAGCAACAGGGAACGTGGCCACACAGCCACAAGGATTGTCAGCCTAAGTTTCTTGGAAATAGCATCCTGCATCAGGGCTGTCTGAGTCTCCAGTACTTCTCAAGGGACACGTGAACAGCCCTGATCTGTCTCCACATGGAGTTCACCCTGAAACCTAGTGATGCCCATTTTAAAGTGTGGCTGAAATTAGCCACACTGGGAGTTAGACCTGGGTTTTAGTCCCAGCTCTGTCACTGGCTCCCAGGGATACTTTGGCCAAATTCCTGCCTTTCCGTGCCTCAGTTTACCCACCTACAAGATGAAGACACCTATTCTTGCACAGCATTTTGAGAGTTACGAGTGGAAAAGGCTACTGCAATGGTGCCAAATAGTGTCTCTTCTGGTTAAAACAACAAGAAGTCCTTGTGGCACCTTAGAGACTAGCAAATTTATTTGGGCATAAGCTTTCGTGGGCTAAAACCCACTTCATCAGATGCATCTGATGAAGTGGGTTCAAATAAATTTGTTAGTCTCTAAGGTGCCACAAGGAGTCCTCATTGTTTTTGCTGATACAGACTAACAGGGCTACCACTCTGAAACCTGTCTTCTGGTTAAGTCTCCTTGTTAACTATTTCCATGCCAATTATTTCAGCAAAAGCATGACAGCTATTCAGGCACTGTGGGTGGAGCTTGGCATCATGGGCGGAGCTTAGCAAGAATACCACTTCTTCCTTCCCTCCTCTACTCAAGCTCCCCTCCTCCATATACACACACACACCAAGGAAGGGGAGTTTATATGTAAATTAAATGGACTAGCCTGGAACTAATTAGACATGTAAAGAAAAGAGGAACTCCTCCCTATTCCCCTGGATGGAAGAGACCCTCCAACTATGTGTTAAGTACAGTATTGTCAGCCACAAGCATTCCAATATCCCCAAAATCATGAGATTGGACCAAAAACCTTACGGTTTTTAAACTACTAAATTAAGTTCAAGCGTCTTTACTTGGAACGTTGCCAAATCCTGCTGTTTTATCACGAATTCCAAGACATTGGTATGTTTTCCCCAGAAAACCCAGCTGCTGGAGTCATGCGAGAATCTTATTTAAAAAGTACGTTTCTAGTAAGTTATAAAGAAAAGCTCAGAAATGTGACCTCGGTCTCAGAAAGCAGAAGACACAATTAGATTTCCCAAAAAAAAAAAAAAAAAAAAATCACAGCATTTTTTGAAGTCAGTCATGATTTTTGAGAGGCCTGACTCAGGATTTTGTCAAGCATCAGAGGGGGAGCCGTGTTAGTCTGGATCTGTAAAAGCAGCCAAGAGTCTTGTGGCACCTTATAGACTAACAGATGTTTTGGAGCATGAGCTTTTGTGGGTGAATACCCACTTCGTCGGATGCAGGATTTTTGAATGCTTGGGGTTGCAGTTTGCCATGAGGGTTGTGAGCCTTTATGACCAAACTCGGGTCAGACTTTTCTTTGCAAGCATGAGGGCCAGAAACCATTTTAAAAAAAAAAAAGCTGTGATTTTCACTTAATCACATGACTCCAGAAGCTGCGGCTTTCAGAAACAGAAACACCAAATACAGCAAGACTTCCCTTCTTGTGCCTCAGTTTCCCCCTCTATAAGCCCAAGCTCAAGGTACGTCTTAGACTGGATTCCACCTGGAGAGAAGAAAAGGTGTAGAGGACGAAGAACGACCTATTGTAGGAAAAGGATGCTACAGTCATGGAGACATCTCACGGCAGAGTTACATCACTCTGGACAGACAGCGGTGGGGAAAAGTGCGCCCGCTTCTAGACATAGGAGAGTCTAAATCTAAGTCTCTATAAAAGAGAGAGACTTCTATCTACAACAAAATTATGAGCTGGCTCTGCTGTGAGCAAGTGGCAGGCTTAGGGGCTGTGAGGAAGCCCGAGAAAATCTCCCTCATTTGCCAAAATATTTCCCTCTTTGAGAAAAAATATCCTCCGGGAATTTCTCAACCACCACAGCTAATGCCTGCCAATCCCCTGGAGCGGGACGGGGAGGGCAGGATGGGACGAGTCAAAGCAGTTCCAGATGTGCGGTGATTTATGCCATCGCTTGCCGGGGGGCAGCGGGGAGATGGCCAACCTGCTGCTCAGAGATGAGTAGAGCTGGTGGGACGTTCCCCCTCCCGCCGCCCCAGAAAAAAAAAATCCAGATGTAATTTTCATGCAAAGCTGTTTTTCATCAACATTTTTAAAAGAGCCACTGAAACGTTTGACTGAGTTTTGATTTTCCAGCTCCACCTCCCAATTGTTTCAGCTTCTGCTTTTGCTTTTTCCTCCCAAAACCTCACTACAAAACACCAAAGTTGTTCCTGGGGAAATTCTGATTAAAGAAAAAAAGTAAAATAAAAGTTGCATCCACGTTTCCATACAAAACCATGGCATTTTCCAGCTGGTTTTCGCCGAGCTTTGTCTGCCCAGCTCAGAGCAACGAAGATGTCCCGGTGCTTAGAGGCTACAGCTGACTGCAAAGTCGCGGCTTGAGTAGACATACCCGAGCTAGCATTGATCTAGCTAGCTCCGGTACCACTAGCAGGAAAGCCGTGTTTTTAGCACAGGCCAGCCTGAGCCATCACCCTGGGATCCAGGCAGTCTGGCCCATGCGTCCACAACTTCATTGCTATGGGGACCTTAGCTAGCCTGATTAAAGCCAGCGGGGATCCATGCACCCCGTGGCTGCAGTGCAGAAATACCCTGCCAAGGGGACGAGAGAGAAGGTCAGTCGGCCGCATGGAAAGTGTTTTGCTCTGAATAGAAGCTGCCACACTCTGATCTGATCCCGGAAGGGTGAGAGGCTATTTGGATCAATGAGTTTGGGTTGGTCCATTAGGAACCAGCCATGAAGTTCACACCTAAAGCTCCCGAGTGTCGGGAACGGCATTTGGGCCCAGTCTCCAGCTTTTGAATTTGGGAGAGGAGGGTTCAAACGGCCACGCTCCCCTGGAATTGCTAAGTTTGGGATCTATGTGACGCTCCCCTGCAGTCCAACCAGGCTCCGGGGCCTGGGCTGGCCTAAAAAGGCCTTTCCAAAAAAGGCCAGCATCACCTGATCTCAAGAGCGTCTACAGCTTGGAGCCCAAGGAGCCCAGAGGAAGGGCAAGGTCCTCCCCTATTCCTCACCTCTGCTCTCCCCTGCTAAAACCCTGTGCAGATTCCTGCAGAGTCTCTTGGAGCACAGGAGCTGGCAGACGGGATCAGACCCAAGGTCCATCTGCTCCAGTGTCCTGCCGCTGACAGTCACCAACTGCTTCAGAGGAAGGTGTAAGAACCCCGCAGAAGGCAGATGTGGGCTAATCTGATCTCAGCAGGAGATGGGCTGAAGCCCAGAAGCGTGAGATTTAAAATCCCTTCCAAACATGAGTTAGCATCAGTCACAGCAACTATTCTTGTTATCCCTCTAAGTGTCCAATCCCTGTTTGGATCTTGTGAAGTCCTTATCCTTGACAGCACCCGGTGGCAATGAGTTCCACAGTCTAATCACACCTTTTATGGGTTTGAATTTGCTACCTTTCATTTCCAGTGAATGTCCATTCGTTCTACAAGACAGGAAGAACAGAGTCTAGCGAAGCTAGCTCAGGAACTTTGATTTGTTAATTGAGAGACTTATGCCCCCACTTAGCCATCTTTTTTTAAAGGTAACAATCCCAATCTTTCCAATTTCTTAATGGGAGAGGTTTTGCAGATCTGAAGAAGAGCTCTGTGTAGCTCGAAAGCTTGTCTCTTTCACCCACAGAAGTTGGTCCAATAAAAGATATTACCTCGCCCACCTTGTCTCCTTAATAAATTTTGTCATCTGCAAGGTTTTCCTCCTCATGCCTCACCCACCCTTTTCCAGATCAGCCAATATATTTAACGCTGGACCTCAAATGGAGCCACGAGGTGCTGCCTTGTTAACTTTTTGCCACGATTACAATTTGCCATTTATTCCTAATCTGTTTCTTGTCTTCCAGCCAGTTTCTGATCCATGAAAAAATTTCCGTCTTATCCCAGGACGACTTAGTTTCTTGAGTAACTTCTTGTCAAAGGTCTTTGGAGTTATGCCACCCTGTTCTCCTTTATCCACTCGACCGCGACATTCAAAAAAGTCTAATAGATTAGAGACACGCGGTTTTCCTTTGTGTGCTAACCTGATCGTCTCGTGCTCTTCCAGGCTTCATTGTATGTAACTGTTCCAACCAATTTCCTAGGTAGAGATGTGTAGCTTACTGGTCTGTAATTCCCTGGATCTCCCCTAGAGCCTCCTTTCGATACAGGTAAAACATTTGCTACCCTTCAAACCTCCAGTATAGCAGCTGTTTTTAAAAGACAGTGTATTTCTCACCAGCAGCTCAGCCACTGCACATTTGAGCTCCTTCCGTACGCTGGGACAGAGACCATCCGAGCCCGGGACTCATTGCTTCCTGCAGTTACCAGTTCGTTCCAGCACTTCCGTCTCAGATGGAACTGGTGCAAAGGGTCTGGGAGGCACATTTGAAGAGCAGCTATCAATCAGTGGCAGAACGGGAGGGTGGCAGGGCTGGGAGCTTCTGGTATAGCTGCTCGGGTGAGAGTGTATCCCGTGGTTAGAGCAAGGAGCCTGGACTCCTGGGTTCCAATCCCAGATCGGGCCCTGCAATTTGGTGGCATGTCGGACAAGTGGCCACCCCTCTCCCTGCTCCACTGGCCCTGTCCGATTCCCCAAGGCAGAGCCTGGCCGCAGATGTGGGGACAAACAGCTCACGACAGATCATCCTCCAGTGCCAGTGGGCTACGTGCCAGCCCTGTGCCCACGACCCCAGCTCCTCAGGGCTTCGCTGACTCGGGCCTCAGCGTGGCGGAGCCCAGAACGGCTGGGCTTTGGGCCAAGGAGCAGTTGCGTGTGCGGGGGATGCTCGATGGATGTTTGCTTTGGAACATGATCCTCCCCACCTCCTTCACTTTCCAGCATTGGAGGGGGGGAGATTCAGCAGACAGCTGGGCCCCCCCTTCCCCCAGTGGCACAGAGAGGCCAGCTGCAGAAGCGAGTATTGTGCCCCTTTCACCAGGTAATGAAAATCCCAGGAGTTGTCCAGAACTGCAGGGGGAACTGCCCGTAGGAAGCGTCTGCTGTCCTCAGCCCAGGGGATAAGGAACCCGATCGCTTCTCCTGGGCAGCATCTGTCAGATGGATGTTGGGACAAGAGCCCGGAATCGTCTGTCCCAGCATGGCCGGCCCCACCAGGGCGCTTCCCCAGCCCAGCTCCTGGCCCCGGCGCTGGGCAGGCTGCTCTGGCCGTGGGTAGCCGCTGAAGGACGCACTGAGTGCCCTTGGGTTGCCTACCCCTCCCTCGCCACCACCTGGGCCAGTGCCCGGGGGACCGGGGCTCCCCTCCCGTTAGTGGTGATGAGCACAGTACCCACGGCCCTCAAAGCACCTCCCTCAGCCTGCTTGCCAGGGGGAGGAAATGGCTCAGCAAGGGTCACGCGGCGACTCAGTGGAAGAGCTGGGAAAAGATCTCAGGAGACCCGCGTCCCATCAGCTCCAACCACTAGACCCCACTCCCTTCCCGAGCCCACCGCAGAACCCAGCCTGCTCACCTCCCACGCCTGCCCGCTGCTGTAACCATTGGGCCTTGCTCCCCACCCCGAGCCGGGACAGAACTCGGGAGTCCTACATCCCAGCCCCGGGCTTCACTCCTCAGCCCTCCGACTCGCTGATGCTCAGATGCGCCTGTGGGGGAGACGCAGCCTGTGGGGGGAATGTGGCTCTGCCCGATTCCAGCTGAACCCAGGAATCCGAGAGCATCTGCTGAAGCTTTGAGCCGGTTCTTTAATCCCTGACACTTCACTCATGCTGGAAATACACCAACTCCCTCCGCCAAACGCCAGCTCCCCCAGGCTCTAGCCACATGCTCCCCCCTGGCCCCCTCCCGCCCCCCCCCCCCACAGTGACAGCAGGCTCCAGCCAGCGCTGGGCGTGCAGCCCCCAGCAGAGTCTGCACGGTGCACACACGGGGCCAGCACATTGCAAAGCCAGCTGGGCCTGCGTTTCTGTGACACACTTTTCCTCTGCAACTCCCTGGTTCTGACTCTGCATGGCCCGGGGAATGCAGCGGGGGCACCCTCTCCCCTCCCGCAGGTCATGTGCAGCCTCCAGAAAGCAGAGTAATCGACGCTTAGCCCAGGAAAGCGAGACTGGCCTTGTGGTTAAGACGCAGAGCTGGGGCACTGGAGAGCTGGTTCTGCCACCGAGTCCCTGTGTGATGTGGGGCAGCTCGCTCCATGGCTGGGCCTCAGTTTCCCTCTTCTATAGGAGTGGGGGGATGCCTCCTCCCCCTGACCTTTCTAGACTGTAAGTTTCCAGGGGTCAGAGACTGTCTACGGATTTGCACCCAGTATGACGGAATCCGCATCCCAGCTGAGTGTCTGGTTGCAGCAATAAGACAAAGACCCCAGCGTCCGCGCTCACCCGACCCCAGAACCCGGGGGTGCAGGCTCTCACCCGTGCACAGACTGGCTACACCCCCGTCCTTGCTCGGGCGCGGGGGGTAAGATTTACAAGAAGAACCACCCCAAATCGTTTCGTGCCCTGCGTCCTGGGTTCAGCTCTGGGCGTGGCTTGCCGGACACCACGGCAGAACGATTTCGCTGCGGCCAATCAGAGGCGTGGAGTCAGGGTGGTTCTACAAAACCCAGGTGCAACCCTGCAGGTTCCTGAGCGCCGTCCCTCCACCCATGTACAGACCCCGAGCCCTGGTCCTTCTCAGCACACGAGCACTTTGGGGGAAGTGAAGGTACCAGCGCAGTTCTTTTTATACAGCAGTAGCCCCCGCAGTGGCACCAACTGGTTTTTGGACCCAGTTGTGCTAGACACTGGAGAAACCCAGAGCAAGATGGTCCCTTCCCCAGAGGGCTTTCTACCACCGGTGTCGATAGGACAGTGGCGCGTTAACCACCAGGTGGTGTGTGGACCTGCTCTGAGAAGAGTCAGGCAGGGTACTTAACCCCTGGAGCCCCATCTATCCTACTGCTGCCACCAGTGCTGCCTGCTGTGAGGTTACACCAGAAAGCGCAACAGTGAGAAGTTTTCCAGGAGAGAGGCTGGTGTCAACACCCCCCTAACAAGACCATTATGTACAGCAAAGCTTCATTCTAGAGCAAGTACTCCTTGTCTTCCATCCCACCTGGCCCCCCCATACCGTGGCTCTGACCAGGCGTCCACATACACTTAGCAAGATCGGAAGGGCGGGGAGGGGGCTCAATCCCTGACCCCCATTTGCAGAGGGAGCACATCGGTATGCAGAGGGACCATCCACTTTCTACTTCGTGTCAGCCAGGGGTTCATTAGAAGCAGGCGCACTGGAGCGGTGGCACGTTTGCTCGGCGGGTTTATACAGACCAGCAATCAACGGTCTGTAGATGACAAGAATCGCCCACCCGGTGCCAATTTCCCATTCCCCAGGTTGTCCGCCCGACGAGGCAGAATCTCTCTCCCACTCAACGGCTTCTGCATTTGAAGTATTTTATGCCCACCAGCGGCGCCCGGAGCCCATGCGATTCTCCCATGGCGCTCGGAGAGCCACGTTATCCCTTACCCACAAAAACCCGGCACTTTCCTCCAGCCCGCCAGCAACGCACCAGAAAAACTAGAGCAACGTTTGCATTCCAACCCACTGTTAACTCCGCAAAGCCCACGGTCTGGGCAGCTGTGACGTCCCAGGCTGGGCAGGGCACAAGGCGAGGGCTCTACGGGTTAATTTCGCCAGCAGCACCTTTTAATAAAGTGGGTGCTGATTAGGAGGGGAAACTGCCAAAGACACAATGGGCGTTAGGTGGCCAGTTCGGCTGCCCGCTGGATGCCCACCGGTGACTTGGAAAATATCTCCTGCTGAAATAAGACTCAATTCAGTCCTGGATTTCACAGTCCTGCTGGGTTCTGTTTTTCCTTCCCTTTTTAAATACAGAAATTAAGAACCAGCTTCTTTACCTCTAAGCAGCAGCAGAACGCAGAGGACACAGAGACGGCGGGCCGGCTCCATCGCCTGGTTAGAGTCCAGCCGGAGAGTTTGTTCCGGGAGTGCGGAGAGCCAGACTGGGCATAGTGCGAGCGTATGTGAGCACAGCTCGCTCCCGCTGCCTCAAAGGTTACTCTGTCTTCTGCTGCTTTATTACACGCCACTCATATTTTTTCCTCCTTCATCTCCCAGACATTTCAATTGGCTGCTAAAAATAAATGGCAGGGTAGGGATTTTTTTTTAAAAAAAAAGCCAAAACAGCAGAAACAATGAAGGAGCAGCAGGAGGGAATTGCAAACTAGAAACCACCCAGGCAACAGATGCAGGGAGCTAGCTGGGGAAAGCGCGAGTCTGTAGCACGGCTTTTTGAGGCACGCTTTTCACGCAGCCTGTTCTGAGTGTTTGCACGAAGTAGGGGTGGAAAGCGTGCAAAGATGCTCCCCCTTGACCCTGCCCTGGATTTTTACCCAGCCCCCCCCCACACATACTTGTGCAAAAATACAGGATTGGATGAGTCAAATAATCCTGTACATTTGCCCTCAGGGCCAGGACGGAGTGTGCAGAAAAGTGCAAACACCTAGCAGTGGTGTTTCCATCCCCTGTTGTTCACTCCCAGCTTCTGGCAATCAGAGACAAGGGCCACCCAGAGCATGTGGTTGTCCCTGACCATCTTGGCTAATAGCCATTGATGGACCTGTCCTCCATGAACTAATCTCATTCTTTTTGGAACCCTGTTAAAGTTTTTCCCTCCACAACATCCCCTGGCAAGGAGTTCCACAGGTTGTCTGTCCATTGTATGAAGAAATACTTCCTTTTGTTTTAAACCTGCTGCCTGTTAATTTCATTGGGTGACCCTTTTTTTGTTATTATGTAAAGGACTAAATAACGCTTCCTTATTCACTTCCACATCATCCTTATTCACTTCCATGTTTGTTTTTTTAACCTACTCCATTCTTGCATCTTTGCACACCCTAAAGAAAAAGCTGAATAAATATTGCTGCTCTTTGGGGACTCTTGTTAACCCTTTCTTCCGCGCTTCTTTCGAAGGTTTGTGCCTTGAACCATTTCAAAGTAACACTGAAGTCCCCCCGCCCCACCCATTAGCATCCTTATGGTTTGTAGGATTCTGTGTTGTGTGTGTAAAAGCAGCAAAGAATCCTGTGGCACCTTATAGACTAACAGACGTTTTGCAGCATGAGCTTTCGTGGGTGAATACCCACTTCATCGGTGGGGTGCATTCTAGAGAAATGTCCCAAAGTTCCACACCTCCATCCCTTAGCAACTTTTCCCCCGGCCAAGGCAGGGCTGGAAGTGACAAAGACCATGAATTCAGCCCCTGATCAGCCCCCCCAGGTTTTCCACTTAACCTCACTTGCACGCAGTGTCAGCGATTCAACAGAGAATGTACCAAGAGGAATCGCACTGAGGCAGGGAGCAGCCAGCCAGAGCACGTAACATTTCGTAATTCCTAGCTAGGCACCGCTGGCTCTGAGGAGTGAGCCAGTGCGGGTCTAACCATCGGCCAACAGGGGGTGCTGCAGTGTCATCTTTGACATGAGCACCACGTTTCCAGGACCTGAGCCTTTGACGTCACTTTCCAAGAGGATTCTGGATCAGGCCGCACTACCCATGGCTAGCTGGGGACGCCTGGGATCGCAAGCCTGATCATACACAAAAACACAGGGCCTGTGTAATAGTTTTCCAACCCCTCCAACTAGAACTGAAAGTCCTCTGGCCAGAGCAGGGCCAGCCCCAAGGAGAACCCCTCTACGGGTAGTAAATGGGATCCAGTCCCCAGAACGGCCCATTCGGCGCTTGGCCTCCTAGAAGAGGCTGCCAGCAAAAGGGGACGGCTGGTGCAGCGCCGATCCCTTCTGCGGTGTGGCCAGCTGGTGAGACTCATTCCACATGGGCCACCAGCAGCTGCCTGGACTCTCCAGCAGAGATGGGCACTCTGGCATGCACCCTGTTGGTGCACTCTGGGTCAGAGCAGAGGCCCTGGCATCTCAGCCACACATGGCATGGGTAACCCCTCTGCTCCCCAGGAGTAGCCACAACTGCAAGGGTGGTGACCACTGCCTTGGTCACAACCCAGGATTGAACCCCTGACTTCCAGAGCTAAGAGCAGCTGCTACTACAGCTTGAGCTACAGGACGGATCCCTCAGTGGATCAGGAATTGGGGTGGGGGAAGGGACATACAACACCCTGGACAGAGGTTTACAGAGGCTGTGGCCCCGCCAGGGTTGAGACCCCCTCAAAGCAAGAGGCCTCATATTTAACCCAGCCCCCCTCTTCACCGTTAAGAGAATTGCAGCTGGGGCTTTAAAGGTACCTCCTGGTGTCTCGATATTGAAGTTCCCATAATGGCCAGGGACACCGGACCGCTCCCGGCTCCAATTCTGCAAAGCCTCGGCCTGGTTCTGATCCCTGTCTTGGCCACTCACCCAGGGCCTGGCACAGCGGCCGCAGCTCCCCATTGGAAATCCTTGCTGTTGGGTTGCCCTGGAGATGGTGGTAAGAAATTAGAAGGTCTGGATGGAAAACAGCTACAGAAAAAGCCCACGACAGCTCCCCAAGCCCTGAATGAGGTCTGACACAGACACGTGTGTGGGGGCCGGGGAAGGGCACCTGATCACTGAGCAGCGTCAGGCTACAGAGGTGTTATTCCACCCCCACCAGCTTTTAAAACACAGCTCAACACGGGCGTTCCCGTCCCCCAAAGGGAGCCCGACTGGAATGGCTCTTCCTGTATAACACCAGCCTGGACCCTCTATTCCACAAAAACGCGATTCCTGGATTACTCTGTTTTGGAAATGCACTCAGCCTTCCCGAGCAGAGCGACTTATTCCGGAACAGAGAGGTCCCCAAGAGGAACGGCTCCGGAATCGCTTTTCTGGTCAATTTCCACGTGTAAATGAGCCCCGGACAAAAAGGGGTGTGTTCTTAAACAGGTTGAAATCTTAAAAGCCTGTCTTCACTGGGGGGTGGGGGGGAGGAAGGAGGGCTCTGAACTCGAGCTAACATGAGGTAAAATCCTAGTGAAGACAAGGCCGGCTGGAGGCTTTCACAGGTGGAGGTAAAGTTTATGGGGGATGTGGGGTTTATCTTGACCTGCCAACACATGTTAACAACGACAAACTGCCTCCTCAGGAGTCCCGATTCCCAGCCACCCCCCTCTAACCCACTAGACCCCCACTGCCCTCCCAGAGCTCGGGCTAGAACCCAGGAGTCCTGATTCCCAGCCACCCCCCACTTGACCCCATTACCCGAAATTGGGCCAGCTAGTAAGCGTAGGGAGGACTAATGACCCACCAGGGTTTGGCAGAAAGCAGCATGTTTATTATACTGATAGCTAAGCTCAAAAGAAAGGGGGGGTTGTCACATTCACACGCGCATACTCACGTTCCCAGGACAGGCGCGGCACTGGAGATGTCAGGATCCTTCAAGATAAGTGTCCCACAGCGCAGCAATGGACGGGGCGATGAAGGTAGGTCTTCCTGAGGCGCGATGAAATGCGACGCGGCGAACCACTGGCCAGGCGGTCCGGGCGAAGGGCCTTCACGGGAAGTACAGTCGGTGAGTGCACTGCCGAGCACATGGCCCCGTCCCCTTTTAAGGACCTGCTCCTAGAGATGACTTGGCCGTGTCTGGTTGGTCACACTCCACCTCGGACAGTGTCCACACATTGGGTGTGTGATCGCTGCCTAATCAGAGTCCCAGACACCTTGTCTACCTGGGAGCTCTTCTGATCTTCCAGCTGCTCAAGCAGCCCATTCATCCCACAAGCATGGGGGCGGGAAGCCACTTCACAGGTATTCAAAGAGGGAGAGGAGAGGAAGGCGTAACAGACCATTTGAGCATGCAGGTTACACACAGCATACAGCTCACTGCTGCTCCTACAACAGACCCCACCGCCCTCCCAGAGCTGGGGCTTGAACCAGGCGTCCCCACTGCAACAGCCACATGTGGTCCAGCCCCTGAACGAAGCCCAGCCGGTGTTAGGGGAAGGCACCCGCAGCCTGCCGCCTGCTGCGACTTCTGGAGCTGTAAGGTCAGTTCAGGACCATGGTAGCTTTAAAGGGCAGGACTCGAGGGTGCCCCTGTCCCGACGGGGAATCAAAGCCAGCAGCCCTGGGGGCCTCCCTCCTGGGCTGCTACCAGCACTGGCCGCCTGAGCACAGGGCCAGATAGGACGCTGAGCAAGTGTCGGGAGGTGTCTGGGCCGCCGACTTGGAGCCAAGCAAAGGAAACCCAGGTTGCTATTTAATGGGCTCAAGCACCAGGGTTTGCAGGCAGTGTCAGTCTCTGGGGATTCCCCTGTGGGGCGCCATTCACCTTTCGGTACCCCGCAAGCAGAGACAGCTCCAGAATCATCCGTCCCCCCAGATCATGGGACAGACCTGGGGAAACCAGACCTCTGCAGGTTGGGAGCCGGCCCCACCCAAAACACCCCCCTTTTGGAGCCAGCCGAGTTGATTAGCTTGGAAGCACTATGGGCAGGGACCATCATTTTCTTGTTTGTACAGCACCTAACATGCTGGCATCCTACTTGCAATGATAATATCCATAAAACAGCAGAGATCCCACAGGGCGCTTTGCCTAAGAATAGGGGGGCAGTGCACCCTCCCCTCCTCGAGAGTTCTCCTCTGTGGCACAATTGTGCAGCATGCTGTGTCCTAGCTAGTCTCCACCCCAGAGCCAGCTGCATGTCAGCAGCGGCATGTTGCCTTGTAAAAGAATCTGTGGCCTTCTACAGCAGGCCTGGGTGATGGGGGGGCAGCGGTGCAGCGGACAGAGACGGAGCAGGGGGACGGAGCTTAGCAACGGGCGTTCGCGCTGATCAGTCACGGTGATCACATCCTGGCCCTGCCGCTGCCCCAGGGCCTCCTCATGGGAGCAGACCCCCCACCTCCCCCAGGCAAGATGAAAAGTTTAGATTCAGTTTGTTAGCTGCCCTCAAAATCAACCTACTCCCACTCTGCAGAAAGGGGGTGCGTGGGTGGGTGCGTCTGCCACCTGCTGGCTACACCAGATACTGCAGCCTGAGTTTAACCAGCCGCCCCAATTCCACGGACACCGGGCCTGTCCGGCTAAAGGCAGTGAGTGGGCGCTGCAGGGGGGCAGGGCAGCACGCAGCACCCTCTGCCCAAAGCCCTCAGGTTGCCACCCTGTCCAGCTGTGCACAATGGCTCCCTTCAGGCTCCAAATCAGCCATCAATTGCCATTAAACAGGCATTCAGGGTAGAGGCCCAGAGGGCATTCGGTGCCAAGATCCCACCGCTGTTCAGTAAACTAGGGACGCCTCGCGCTCAAGCCCCTTCCAAACTCCCAACCCCCTCCGCTGAGACCCCCCCGAGAGCGCCCGACTACACCCGCCTGCCGGTGGCCGCGCTGCGGAGAGACGAGCGCCGTGGGAAATCAGAGCTCGCTTGACAGCCGCAGCCCCGGAATGTCAGCCGCAGCCTCAAACTCGACGGGCCTGGGCGTTATTCGCAGGGGACAGGCAGAGCAGAGGAGGGAGAAAAGAGACGTGAGGGGAAATTAGATCCACCCAGCCTCCTGCTTCAGGGCATAAGCCAGGCAGCAGATTGTGGGTGGCGGTGGGGGGGGGGGGGAGGCTCGCACCAGCAAGTGCATTAGCAAGGATTTTCCCAAACCCTGGGGCCACTGGGCAGTAAGTGCTCCGGGGAAAAAGTGAGGTTGTGTGTGTGTGTGTGTGGGGGGGTCTATAGAAGACAGTGCTTAAAGTGCACCCGCTTGGCACCCCCTTCTACCTCCCCCCCAGCACTGCGCTAGGGGCTCGCTCCCTGGAGTCACAGAGAGGTGGGAGCGTCTCCAGGAGCAGAGAATCTCAGCTGCAAATGAGCAATTGGGATTGTTCCAGGGGGGCTGTTTCCTCTTTTCCTACTGGAGCAGGGGAGGATTTCCCTCTTCTGGGGTGTGGTGGGGGAAGAGGACCTGAGGGAGACAGTAAAGTGGTAGCACAGGGGATCACATCTGTGTACAAAGGCACTTGAGAGGACTTTCTGCAAGAGAACGGCAGCCTTGCAGCTGGAAGGAGACTCCGCACCCTTCGTTCCAGGGAGGCCTGGATTCTGGCTGCCTCTTATGGGCTGTGCCCCCACCTTTGCTCCCCTCTTGTCCAGTCCCACTCCGGCCGGAGCTACGGCCCCCCTCTCCGTCCCCAGCCCTGCTTGGCTTTTAGCCCACTGCTTTTAGCCTGGTGCAGAGAGGGTGATGCAACGTTGCCCCCTCGTGGCGGACTGGAGCCTATGGCAGTAGCTACTGCTCTTCCCCCAGGGAGGAGTCGGGGTTATTTTCCCAACATGCGAAGAAGGTTTTTTCCCAGCCAAGTTGGCAGCCTGCTCGGAACAGACACCTGGGTAAACAGGATCCCAAGCCAGACGAGGCAGCTCACGCGCTCCCTGCAAACCCAGCATTGATGCAGCCTGTTCCAGCAGCGCACAGGGCGACAGACAGGCTGCTGCTTTGAGGGGATCTGTGTAGGTCGAGCGGCCCCCATGCCCTTGCCGGCTGCCTCTCTCCACCACATCCCACACATGGCGCACGCTTCCTCTCCTGTTCCAACCTACCTGAAAACCACTCAGCGCAGGGTACTGCCAGCCTGGCTCTGCTGCCAGACTCTCGCCACCCAGGCACCCGCAAGTCGGGCATCAGGCTGACGTTTAAACACTGAACCTTTAATTAGTGCTACCACCCCCTCCGCTTTAAAAGAGGCACAACCTGTACAGGCGGAGAAGGAATTGCTCCTGTCCCCACATCCGCCTGCAGTGTTGCATAGACACAAGAACAGCCAGACTGGGTCAGACCAAAGATCCATCAAGCCCAGTATCCTGTCCTCTGACAGTGGCCAATGCCACGTGCCCCAGAGGGAAGGAACAGAACAGGGGATCATCAAGTGATCCATCCCTGTCGCTCATTCCCAGCTTCTGGCAAACAGAGGCTAAGGACACCGTCCCAGCCCAGCCTGGCTAATAGCCATTGATGGACCTGTCCTCCAGGAATCTATCTAGCTCCCTTTTGAACCCCTTTCCTTCAAGATGTTAAGACGACATATTAACACGTACCCCATCCATGTGCACACACGCTCCTGTCAGAGAGGAGAGGGACCTGGAGAGGTCATCTAGTCCAGTCTCCTGCATCCCCCTATATTCGCCCCCTGCATCTCGATCTCCATCCTCACTCGGTGCCCTGGATGCCAGGCATCTCCTCCAGACAAGGGCACAGGGCTTGTACTCCAAGTCTCTCTCACACACCCCTCACCATCCCACTTTGCCTCCAGCTCGGTTGAGGCCGGCTGAAAGCGTCCCACTTAAACACTGTGCAGCACACTAGGGAAAAGCCACCACTCTTTTATTAAATATAAAAAGTCAGCAACATGCTGTACGTCACTTCGAAGGCCGGTGCCTACGTTTGTTGGCCCAGACAACGGAGGGAGGCTCCTGCGTGGAGCCAGGCTCCGAGCCCCGTCGGCCTTTTGAGACCTTTACATTGAAAAAAACAAGCCCACAAAACCCCACAATGACTTCATTTTTAAAGAAGGTGCATTCAAGCAAGGGAGAAAGTATCTGAAGTCAGAGGCAGCCTGAACACGGGGACAGCTGGTTTGAAGCATTAGCACCTTATATACACTTGTTCTCACAAGTAGTTATTCCGCCCCCTCCTCGCCCCCCCCGCATCTGTAAAAATGGGGAAACAGAAGCACCCAGAGAGGATCAGACCCACAAACAGAACTCTGGAGTCAGGCTTCCCGCTTTAGACAGCGCAGCGTCTTGTAGGGAGGCCAACCTCTAATGAAGTCAATGAGGGGGTAGGGAGACAGAACCTCGATTTCAGATTCTGAGTGTAACTTGGAAGAGAGACCCCTGCCTCCCCCACGGGATCAGAACTGACTTCCCAGGTATATTCCCAGCAGCCCCATTCGACTGGGCCCTCTGCCCTACATTTCAGAGGGACTGGCCTATCTCCTCAGGAGCTCAGTCATGCAGGATCGCGCTACGGGAACCCCTCTGCTTTCCACGAGTCGCGATGCAACGGCGGCAAGGCTCCCAGGAGACGACTCGACCCCGTGGCAAAGATCCCCAAAGGGGCAGGGCGGATTAGTCCTGCAGCGTCGACTCGGTGGGCCGAAATGAAACAAGTCACCTCCAACGGGCCCTTGCGGTTAAAAATACGGCATAAATACATGACGTAAACTAAGGCTGCCAAGCGATTAAAAAATGAATTGCGCTGGTAAACAATACTAGAATACTATTTATATCGTTGGTTTGGGATATTTGTAATAAAAATAATATGAAGTGAGGCCTGTACATTTTGTTTTCTGTGTTGTAATTGAAATCAATGTATTTAAAAAAGTAGAAAACATCCAAAATAAATGTGTTAGTCTCTAAGGTGCCACAAGGACTCCTGTTCTTTTTGCGGATACAGACTAACACGGCCGCTACTCTGAAACCAAAACATTTAATACATTTCAATTGGGATTCTAGTGTTTAACGGTGCAATTAAACCTGTGACTCATTTTTTAAATCACGATTAATTTTTTTGGACTGCGTTAATGGCGATTAAAATCGACTGCCCTAAAAGAAACACAACAGAAATACGTTCTCCCCCCCTCTGGCTCCACGAATCCCGCTCCGACGGGCTCAGTTTGCAGTTTCAAGCACAAATCCTCCCTTCCCCTCCCCACTAGGGACCTCATCTATCCAGCCACATCACTGGGGAGATGGACGAGTTTGCCACCGGAACTCTGCCGGCAGTTTTGTCCATGGTACGAGACTCCAGCTCGGAGTGCCGTAACCCAGCCGGAGCCGATGCAGCTGAGAGTTGGAGGTCAGTAAAATAAGCAGATTTGTGGCACAGGCACACCTGGAGCAGATAAAGGGACCTATCTCGGTCACTTGTAGTGGTCAGAAATGCAGAGAGCTCAGGTGATGGCTGCTGTGGGGACTGATCCCGACAGCCACGGTTCTAGACAACTGGAGCGTAGAAACTTCAGTCAACGTCTCCTACGCAGAGGGTGCCGCTCACTCCGGCAAAGGGTCAGCACACTGACGTCCTCGAGCGGGTAACAGCTGGGACGTAAGCGGCTTGTGCGGCAAAGGGATGAATTTTACTCAGACGCTAAAGTGCACGAGCCCTAGCAAAGTTGTATCCTTCCATTACGACTTGCCTGGCAATACTGTCGCTGGTTAAACCTTCAGGAGAAACAAGAGGTGGCAGGATCAAGCAGTGGCTTTGTTCTCAGAGTTTGACCTGGAATAGGGGGGCTCCTTACTCCCAGTCCAGGAGCATAGGGGGTCCCATTGGCTGGTGGGTAAATACGACGCATTAGGTAGTACTTAGGTGCCTTGATTTTCAAGTGCCTCCAACTTTCAGAAGGCAGGTGCTCAGCACTCTCTAACAAGGAGGCCCCTTTAAGAGGGGTCTCAAGTTGGGCCAATAAGATCATTGCTCCCTTCCAAAAAATCTGGGTCTGGAGTTTAGCAGCTAAGACCTGGAGCAATGTTCTTCCCACCACATCTGCAAAGCAGGATGTCGGCGTGCGAACGCACAATGCACTGTGCGAGGCGTGTAAATCAGGAGCAGAGGCAGCGCGGAGCTGGAGCCCAAGCGAGCGCTAACTCGCAGGGCCAGCCACGGCGTCGATGGCAGTTTCCTCTTCAGCCGGACTACCCACAACCGCATCTGAGCCCAACTCCACGCTGGCCAGAGAGACCCGATCCTGGCTGGGCTCGGCTGCTCCCGGTTTCCCCAGCACATTCCTGAGCTGTATCCAGAAGAAAGGCTGCCGGCTGGGCTCCGAAGGCCATTCCAGGTAGGTTTTGGTGCTCAGCATCTTCCGGAGCTTGCAGAACTTGTTGGGCAGGCTCTGGGGATCGATGGCCTCCTTCACCACGAGGATGACGTCCTCGTAGCCCAGCCCGACGGCCCGCTGGTGGGCGAAGTAGAGCTCGTAGTTGCACCACTCGCTGTCAACGAAGCTGCGGGAGAGGATGAAGATGACCTTGTAGCTGTTCTCGATGTTTTCGATGATGTTGTCGATGATCCACTTGCCTGGCGTGAAGTCCCTCTCGTGGATGCAGATGCGGTACGGGGGGCTGGAGCTCTCCAGCCGCCGGAGCAGCTCCTGCCTCACCCAGTCGGCATCTGAGCAGCTGTAGGAGATGAAGGCGTGGTAGGCGTAGGCCCGAGCGGGGTGAGCGTGGCGGGCACGGTACTTCGACCGGACGATGCGGTAGGTAGCTTGCAGATACCACAACACGTCGAACCTCCAGCACAGCACCATGGTTGCAATGATCACAGCGGCCGTGACTGAGACAGAGATGGCCACCACCACCCTCACGTCGCACTCCGTCAGCCCCGGGGTGTAGGCAGCCACGCCCATGTCCAGCAGGGACTCCGGGTGGTAGCACGTCCAGTCCCCGGGCCAGTCCAGCAGGGTTAGCTTACCCTTCCTCCGAGTCTCCTGCAGGAAGCCGTAGAGGTCGCAGGTGCAGTGGTAGGGGTTGTTCCCAGCCTTGAGGCTGGTCAGCTCTGGCATGTTGACGAAGGAGCCCTTGCTGATGACACCAAAGGAGTTGCCATCCATGGCCAGTATTCGCAGGCTGGGGCATCTCCACTCTGAGGGAATGAACTTAATCTTGTTCCCACTAAGCTTCAGCTCCTGGAGGTCTTGGCAGCGGACAAAGTAGCTCATCTCCAGCCGGTCCAGCTCGGAGTAAGAGAGGTCCAGGTAGTGAAGAGTGATGGGCAGGCACTTGAAGATCTCCATGGTAACAGTGTTGTGGTCCAGGGCCAGCCAGACCAGGCCGGGACTCCACTGGCACGCCGTCTCCTTCAGCCCCCCGATGTGGTTGTGGCTGGCGTTGATATGGGTCAGGCGAGGCCAACTGGCCGTGAACTTAGCCACTATGCCCAGGCTGGTCAGCTCGTTTTTGGCCACGAGGAACCGCTCCAGTTTGGGCATGACGCCCTGGTAGTTGCAGCCCTGGTTGTAGATGTAGGCGTCCTTCAGCCGGTTGTTAGAGACGTCCAGGGTCACCACGTTGCGCATCTCGTCCCAGGTGTCGCAGGGCACGAAGTTGAAGTTGACGTTGAGAATGGAGAGGTTGGCCACACCGCTGAACCAGGTGAAGGTCCAGTCGAAACGCAGGATGTCGGGGTTGCTGATGTCCTGCAGCAACAAGCTGTCCAGGGTCAGGTTGGCGATGCCCGCTTCCGAGCGGTTCCCCGGGGAAGAGCGGGCGAAGTCAATGGCCATCAGGGAGAGGTCGCGGATGCGGGACTTCTGGATGTTCAGCAGGGCCAGGCGTAGCAGGTTCTCGTTGAACTTCCCCCGGTAGAAGACCAGCTTGCTGGCTCGCACCTCGGCCAAGCCAGAGAAGACATCTGCGGACTCAGTGTAGTAGGTGAACTCAAAGAGGTTGCGGAAGCGGAGATACTGCAGCGGCTTACCCCTCAGGTCCCGCAGAATCACGGGCAAGGCCTTGGGATTCTTGTCCAGGGCTATGTCGCACCACAGGGCTGTGGTGTTGAGCACCGAGAATGCCCCTTTTTGATACTCCAGTAGGCTGGACGCCGTCTTCAGGGCAAACTTCTGCAAGGCTATATCCTTCAGCGGGAGGAAGTCCCGCTTGCCGACCGTCTGGATCAGAGACCCGCCCATGGAGAACTCCTGCAGGTTCCTCAGAGTGCTGAAGACCTTGTCCAGAGTTGAGCTGAGGTACAAGTTGTTGGACATCTCCAGCCGCCTCAGTTTCCTCAGAGGCTTCAGGGCCGGCGAGGGGATCCGGCGCAGGGAGTTGTTGAATAGGCTGAGTTCCTCCAGCAGGACGTTGGAGGCGAAGGCATCCGCCGCGATGTGTGAGATGTTGTTGTAGCCCAGGTCCATGCTCTGCAGCTGGGTCAGCGCTGAAAAGTCCCCTGAGGTGATCTCTTTGAGCCTGTTATACGAGAGATCCAGCCTCAGCAGGGTGCGGGGAAGGTGCTGGGGAACGCGGTTCAGGTTCTGACCTTTGCATGTGGCAATTTTTTTGTCGGCGGTGACAAGACAGGGGTCGTCCCCCTCTGCCAGTCCCACGATCACCACGCACAAAGCTACGCATATCCCAGCCAGTGGGCGCATGGTCTTCTCTTCACATCTTTGTTCACCTGGAAGATCGAGAGAGAGTAGGACGTCCTGTGAAACGCCCTCGAACGTCACTTTCAGAGACCTGCCCACACGCTAACGTTAACCTATAGAGCAGAGACCTCTACCACCCCACGGTACAGTCGTTTAACTGGCTGAGGCGAACGCTGCACCGCTGAATTACCGACGGTACGCTTTGCGGATGGGACATGTACAGCAGCACTACCCCCAGCCCATTGAGACAGCCAGTCCAGCATCCTGGAACAAATCATCCGCCTGTAGTCCCGCCCCCCCCGGACCCCACCCCCTATCCACCTGCCCTACCAGATCCAGCTATTAACCCACTTTATTCCCTCCACCTCCTTCCTGCCATGCAGGACAAGCCAACGGTGCCTCTACCCCCATCTCTCTGCTGCCTCAGAGACAGGTCCATCTAGTTCAATATCCCCCACCGCCTACCGTTCTCCGTTAGGGCACCGTGATCCTGGCCAGAGGTTAGACGTTGGCCACTCCCATCCGACACTTCCCTTCCCACAATCCCATGGGGCCAGTGATCGTGTTCACTTCACACACAGACACGCACCCCGGCTCCACAACGGGAGAGAATGCGACTTACAGAGCAAGAGGCGCTGCCCCTTAGGTGACAGATGCGGAGCTGAGCACAGCACTGCAGGAGGCAGCTGTCCCTTCCATGCCAGCCCCAGACAGTCCTAGATCAAGAGAGAAGCAGCATTTTACTGGACGCAGGTAGCACCACAAGATGAATCAAACTGGGCTCACCAGCCACCCATGCTAGACACCCGTCGGGGAGACACACTGGCTCAGACTTGCTTCCCAGACCAACCCCGACCCCCGTCTTCTGTGCAAAGCTAGAGGAACGTGGCAGCCAGAGGGAGACTTTCAGAAAGTACAAACGGGAGAAAGATAAACCTCAAGGAAGCCAGGTCAATACCCGGATACTCGCGATGGAAAATGCTGCCGCCGGCGTTCTGTGTCCCCGCCGCTCAGTGACATGGGAAGAGGCTATGCCAGAAAGAAAGGCCTGGCTTCTCCATCACTCGGGACGCGTCTTCACTGCAACAGATAACATCAATTAGTCCACTTGATCTTCCCTAGCTCAGGGCAGAATGCTTCCCATCCGAGCTAAACCAGGAATCCTACATCTGGGCAGGGGTTCGGGTCCCTTCTAACCCCATGGCTTCTAAACTCAAGCTGCCACAACCCTCCTGCATTCGTCACTTGAGCGCCAACCTCCTCGCTCCTCCCACGCCAGCCCGTGGGCCGCCGAGCTCACATCTAACGCACCTCCTTACAACTCAAGTGAGTGATTTGTGTGCGGATGGGAGTCGGGTTAGGGCAAACCCCCAGTTATAGCTCAAAGTGACAACGCGTTGCAGAGAAACCCTTGGCGTCGTTACAGCGAGACGGGATGTCTCTAGGAGACCCGCTCGAGTGGCTCCAGAAGTGGCGGTGTTTGATTGGAACAGGTTGACGTGTTTCGTTCAAGATTTGTTTTGGTAAAAGTGACGGGAAACCGAGCAGACAACACTTCCCCTCCCCTGCCCTCACACCCCCGACCTTGAAAACTTCATTTTGGCCAAAACCTTGGCTATTTTTTTTTTAATTAAAACCCAAAATCGGGACAAGAAGAACTGACTGAAAACAAAGTTAAAAGATTTCCTGACCATCACAGGTGAGATTTTCTGGTCTGCGCTATGCTACAGAACCATATACTGATCCTCTCTGGCCTTGAAATCCAGCTGCCCTGTCTGCTTTTACAAGTCTGGAGACGGCTTTCACCTTAGAGTTTCTATTGCAACTTTCTTCCCAGAGGACGGCAAGTGGTAAGCACTCCCAGAGAGCCCAGCTCCCTGACACATTAACTAGGGCTGATTCCTGAATAACTCCATGCCCTGATTCTTATTCCAGAATAAGTGTTTTGTCCCTGTTTAGCTTAACCTCTGGGTTTAGCTACACAGGAACAAGGCACTCTTGTTCTGGAATAGGAGTATTCAGCACCTGGCACTCTTCAGGAACAGCTGTATCATGTGTACGCAAGCCCTTAAACCACCACTGAAATGCAGCCATCTCTGGAGTGGAATGAGAAGGGTGGGGGAAAACAGCTATAGAAATCACCCGTGTAATTGTCCAAGCTGTATCCCTCACCTGCCCTACTGTTTGTTCTACATTGGTACATGCTTTTAGAGCAGGGGTGGCAAACTACGGCCCAGGGGCCGCATCCTGCCCTCTAGACGTTTTAATCTGGCCCTCAAGCTGCTGCTGGGGAGCGGGGTCAGGGGCTTGCCCCGCTCCCCACATGCTGTGGCTCCATGCGGTTCCCCGAAGCCGCGGCATGTCCCCCCTCTGGCGCCTACGCATAGGGGCAGCCTGGGGACTCCACATGCTGCCCTCAAGCCAAGCACCACCCTCACAGCTCCCATTGGCCAGCAACCACAGCCAACGGGAGCTCTGAGGACGGCGCCTGCGGATGGGGCAGTGCGCAGAACCGCCTGGCCGCGCCTCTGCATAGGAGCTGAAGGAGAGCCATGGCGCTGCTTCCAGGAGCTGCTTGAGATAAGTGCTGCCCGGAGCCTGCACCCTGACCCCGTCCCGCGCCCCAATCCCCTGACCCAGCCCTGATCCCCCTCCTGCCCTCTGAACCCCTCAGTGCCAGCCTGGAGCACCCTCCTATACCCCCAACCCCTCATCCTCAGCCCCACCCCAGAGCCCTCACCCTCTCCCCCACCCCAACCCCCAATTTCCTGAGCATTCATGGTCTGCCATACAATTTCCATACCCAGATGTGGCCCTCGGGCCAAAAGGTTTGCCCACCCCTGTTTTTGAGGGTAAGCAGTTTGGGGCAGGGATGAGCCACGTGCTAGCTACTGCACATATACATTGGGGTCCCTCCCAAAATGCTGATAGCATCTGATAGGGAAAAGGGGGCACTCTGCTTAAAGGCTTAGAAATAAATATGCATGCTTGTTCGGTTCATAGGCCCAAGGCCTGCAGTTAACACAATTTGCTATATAAGGGCAAAGGTTTAGCTTTTGCTAAATTTGTTCATTTGTGCAAAGGGCCTGACAAGCTGGAAACAGGAACAGGGGAACAATTAAGAAAGATTAAGGAAGGCCCATGTGTGCCAATGCAGCTTGTGACAGTTTGAGTGTGTCAAGAACTTTTGCAAAATGTAACCGCAGAGTAGGGGTCGTCAGGACGGGCAGGCCACCACCGTGACTGCCAAGGGACAACAACAGGAAAAACCGAAAATGGAAATAAAATGAGATAGCTTGTTTGTTAGCAAATACTGTATCCCAAATAAGGCAATATCTGTGTGATATGCGTGCTACGTTGTGCAGTTTTAACCTTTAAAAACGTAGGAAAATTCGTAACAGGAGGGCAGTTAACCCCTTGCATGGGGACAGGCTGTCTTTCCCTGCATGCATGCTTGTATGAAAATAAAGGCACCTCAGGCTGTCTGATCCAAAAATCAACGGTGTGGTCAATTTTCCACAACGCATCCCAATGCCCCTAGTCACAGTATCAGGTAGCTTTACTTCAGCTTCAGTTTCGTTCATTTAGATCGCAACACCCGTTCACGCCATCATAGTAAATTACGCGGGGCAATGACGTTGGGGCGGAGTCTTGCTTCAGTATCTTACAGTGCTGCCATAAAAGACTTGGAACAAGTAGTAATGTCCATCATCATGTCTAGTTTCACAATAGTTCAGAAGGCCCTGGCTAAAATCCAATGCCAGTAACTCTAGTAAGCCCATAAATCTTTCTGGAGTCCTCGGCAATGAAAGCCACTAGACACGATTATGTTATGAATAAAAAAATGCCAAGGAAGAGTTCACTTCCATTCGATTCGACTTTCACACCTAAAACCCTGCGTTACCTTTCTAAAACTAGTCCCTCCCCCATGTGATTTTCTTTTGTAAATCACGCCAAAAACATCAGCCGTGTCTGCATAAAGCAGACACTTTTTGCTAAAGCTATTTAGTCAAAAACCCAGTTTCTGGGGGCAGGAGGGGGAAGCCGTTGAGGTGGAAAATGTTATTAGCACCAATATTTCTATATCACAAGGGTTAGGTGATGAGGAGATTTTTCACCCCAGCTCTCAAGCCATGTGGATACAATTGTTGTCAATTAGATCATTACACAACAGTTGAGGATTCTAGTAAACATGCATAATTTGTCTAGAGAGGCCATCGAGCAGGGAACGTGATTTCAGTTTACCCCCACCCCCCCGTCCGGATTTTTCACACTTGCTGTCTGGTCACCCTAGTCAGGAGACAGGCTTCTATTCCCAGATCCGACACCTGGGGCAAGTCACTTCCTCCGTGCCTCAGTTTCCCCATCTCAGGACTCACCTGTGCAAAGCGCTTTGCGGTCTCCGGAGAAAAGTCTCGGGGGGGTTTCTTACATAATTCACTCTTGGAAAGGTGCTGCAGGCAGGGATCTCCTATTGGCAGGGAGCTGGCCGGAACAATCCCCCCCCCCCGCCCCTTGCCCGGTTTTCAAGGCACCTTTATCTCCTGGAGTCAGGATCCAGTGGGACCAGCGTGCCAGTGCGGCGTGGGAACAGGCGCTGGCATGGAAACGCTTCCCCACCACGCCCCGCACTTCATCTCCAGCGGCTGGGGCCCGGGGCGCACACGCCGGCTCCCCCTTCAGCAACTCCAGGGCGCTGCCAACCCCCCCGCGATGAGCCCCACTGCGGGCCCCACACCGAGACCAGAATCCGTCCAGGGGGGTGGTCCAGAAACCCCACCGCAGCTTAAACCCGGGTGGCTGCAGCGGGCAGGGCGAAGGGGCGCATCCGGCAGGTCCCCGCCGGTCCTAGGTGATCACACGGGGCTGGGGGGACTTGTCCTGGGTCCTTCTTGGGGTACTTTCCTGCAGCCCGGGCGGCTTGGCTGGTCTCTCTCACCCCTTGGCTAGGTCCCGGGGGGCCACCAGCCGGGGCTCCCCTCTGGCCCCGCCGCGCCACTCATGCTACCTGGCCCGGCCCTCGGAGCGACTGAGCTGGCTCGTATACGAGGAAGATTTCCAGGCTGGGGCGCCACCTCCCTCTTAAAGAAACAGCGCGCCTCGAGGATTTGTTTTCGCTTCCCTTCTCCCAGACACCCCCCAACACCAAACAGGGAATTAACTAACCACCCTGGCTGCAAACCGGGGTGATATTTCTCTGCTTCACAGGGGGGCTGCAACTCAGGGCCCCACTGTGCTCGGTGCTGTACAGAGAGAGGAGTCCTGAGGCGCTCGGGATGGAAATAGGGAGGCCAGAGGGGAACAGGCACAGAGAGGGGAGGTGCCCAGCCGAACAGAACTCAGCTCTCCTGTGTCCCAGCTCAGTGCACTAGCTACTAGGCGGTTCTACCCAACGGTCATTTCCTTTCCCCACTTACAAGAGAGAGATTAGGGTGTATTTCTGGCCCACTAAATCACTGGATTAATGGCCCAGTATCCCATCTCTCCAGCGCTGGCTGCTTTGAAAGAAGGAGGAAGATCCCCAGGACAGGCTCACCTGCCCCCCCAGGGAAGTTTATTCCTGGCTCCCTTCCAGTTAGTGGTTAGCTTGTGCCCGGGAGCATGGGGGCAGGGGTTGCAGCTGGCACAGGGCAACTGACCCCTTTCAGGGGAGATGGACCCAGACCAGGTGGGGCATCGATCCTTTCGTGAGCAGGTGAGCCAGGCCTGCAGCTCACAGTAAGTTTTATTAAAAAGGGCATCCCTCTAATGATGGGAGAGTGTTTATATGAATAATCCTTTAAAAACTCCTAAAGTCCTGACCTGAACCATATCCTGCAGCAGGGTGTTCCACAGATGAATCATGCACTGTGCATACTAATTCCTTTTCATCCAGAGCCCTCGGTAAAACACTCTGGGCTCTACTGCTGGAGAGGGCGCTGTTAAGAGCTGGGTGTTATGACTTCGCTTGTGACCTCCCTGGAGCAGGTTCTGTCTCTTTGCTCTCTGTTTGCACAGCACTTGGCACTAAGGGGCAGGGTCTGTGGCGCCACCACAATCCAGATTAAAAATCCCTGGGTAAATTGTTCCACTGGCCGATTACACTCGCTGTTGAAGATCTGCATGGCGAATGAGCAGTGAGCTCAGGGTTAAGAGGCTGCAAAACCTACACTCCGCACTGAGAGCCATAAAGAACTGTTTACCCAGGGTAGCCTGGAGACCCCAGGACTGGACAGAAACCATAACAGCCATAGGGATTTAGCAGGAAGCTGTCTCCACTCCCAGGAGGAACAAACAAATTAATTCATTACCGGAACCGAGACTGCCAAGCAGCAGCCAACAGCTGCTGTCAAAAAACGATGTAAGCAGTGAATGCCTGCTGGATTCACCCCGGCCTTTTCCGGGTCTAAATGCCCGACATTCCTGACCTGCATGGTGGCGTGACAGAGCACAATGCCCAGCGCCCAACCCGTATTTAGACCAACTGTTTCAGCTTGCCCAGACCAAGGTGTCGGGCCTGCCCGTTGGAGCCCCCTGTCTCTTGTTTAACGGGGCGTTATGCTTTTCTGACCCCGTCTTGCTGTAAAAGACAGCCTGGGAAGCTGGGTCTTCCAGCCCCAAATCCAGAGGGCTCCCTAGTGTCCCACATAGTCATCAGCCGCTGCTAGGTAGTGTCCAGCTTTGTGATGCGCCAGGGGAGGGAGAGGTTCAGAGCAAACAGAGATAAATCTGTCCCACCCAGGTGTGTTTACCGTCACTTCCCAGGCTGAGTCAGCCCCCAAAGGCAGCCCACAGCCAGTGAAGGGTTAAACCCATGGGGCATGTCAGCCAGGGCTGGGCAGTGGCCTAGATGGAATGAGTTTGGCAGGACTCAGCCTGGCCACCCACGGCACACAAACCCCAACACTAGGACTGGCACCAACTGGCTCTCCTTGTGGCCAGCGCCAGCAGAGGCCAAGGACTGGATGGGCCACAGAGGCCAAGCCATTCCCTGCTCTGGGGCAAGGGCACCTCCCCTCGGCGGACGCTTGCTGCGATCCTGCTGCGTCTGTTGCCACATCTTGTGCCACTGCGAGCCACGAACCAGCATCCCACCAGCGCTGGAGCCACGTACGCACGCAGGAACAGACTGAATCACCTGAGAAGAAAGAGCCCGCTCTGAACTAGCACAAAGACCCAGCTAGCAACTGAAGCGGGACAGATTCAGACGAGAAGTGATGCTGCGTTTTAATTGCTAACCCTTGGAAGAGCTAACCTTGGGGCCGGGGGACACCGGAAGTCTTTAAATCAAGACCGGATGGGATGTCTTTAAGAGACACGCTTGAGTGCAATCAGATATTGAGGCTGGATGCAGGAGTTGCAGTGAGACATTCTCTGGCCTGAGCTACACAGGGGGTCAGACTACGGGCTTGTCTACACTTGGAAATTAACCGAAAGAGCTATTCTGGAATAGTTATCAGCTCCTGCATGCACCCTCATTCCAGAGTAAATTCACATGGGGGCTTATACCAAACTAGTACCGTGCTCCTCTTCTGGTAAGTTTCCCAGCGCCGATGAGCCCTAGATTGTCCCAATAGTCCCGTCTGGGCGTTAAAAGCTATGAATCTGAGAGGGAAGGGACAAGGGGCTGGAAGCGGTTTCCAGAAGAGAAGCTTTCATTGTTGGCTAGCCTGGCTGGAGGTCGGGCATTCCTTTCCTTTAACTTTACCATCCTGAGCCTGGATTGATGGCCCATGGTTTCTCCAAGGAAGGCGCCCAAACACTCCTGTATGTGTGTGTCCACCACACCTCAGCCACAGCAGCTTAGCACTCACAGCTAACGTAGCCCTTTAGCTTGGGCTGCTAGGGCTTGATTTTTGAGGGCGTTTAGGCACCCAACGCTGCAGATGGGCACCCGACTCCCACTGAACTATATATGCCATCATGTGCCAGCAATGCCCCTCTGCCACGTACATTGGCCAAACCGGACAGTTTCTACGCAAAAGAATAAATGGACACAAATCTGACATCAGGCATTCAGAAACCAGCGGGAGAACACTTCAACCTCTCTAACCACTCAGTGACAGACTTGAAGGTGGCAATTTTGCACCAAAAAAACTTCAAAAACAGACTCCAAAGAGAGACTGCTGAACTCGAATTAATATGCAAATTAGATACAATTAATTTAGGTTTAAACAGAAACTGGGAATGGTTGGGTCATTACACTAATTGAATCTATTTCCCCGTGTTAAGTTCTCCTCACACCTTCTATGGATCATCTCTATTATCACTTCAAAGGGTTTCTTTCTCCTGCTGATGATAGCTCATCTCAAGTGATTGGCCTCTTCCAGTTGGTATGTGTACTGCCACCCTTTCATGTTCTCTGTGTGTATAAATATCTCCTGTCTGCGTGTTCCAGTCTATGCATCCGATGAAGTGAGCTGTAGCCCACGAAAGCTCATGCTGAAATAAATGTGTTAGTCTCTAAGGTGCCACAAGTGCTCCTGTCCTTTTTTCTAGGTGCCTAAAGAAATTTTAAGGCCCAGCCCTTGGTGCGGAAGGTCCTTTTTCGATCCCCGCTGCTGCTAGAGCGGGCACACGTGTTAACGTGGTCATGGTATGTTGGCAATTCTTGGCCAGCTAAATGGAGCAGCCCGGCAGCGACTGGCATCGTCCCCTAGGGAGAGAGAAAAGGGTGAGGATTCACTTTCTCCTGCAGGACCGGAGCCATTTAAGACAGCAACCTAGCTGTGTCTCTTCAAATTCCAGCCAGGGTGGGATACAGCCCCGGGGAGGGGGCAACCGTTAGAGGGCTGGTCCCAGTTTCTCCTGGCTATCCCACAAGCTCATTTCTGGCGTGCTGGGCACAGAAATCCCCACCACGCTGGGTAAAGCATTGCGGTGAGAAAGTGTATTGGTTACGGATGGGACTCCAGACTTGGACAACCCAGGCTGTGGGAAAGTTCAGAATCAGAGCCCTGGACTCCTCTCCGGCGCCACGCGCCAGTCGTGTGGGGACAGGACATTGGCTCATCTTGCTAGTGGGAAACTGTTTCTGCCACTGGACAAACTTCAATCAAGTAGCAGCTAGCAGGGTTTTTTTGTTTTGTTTTTGGACACGCTCAGTGCCCAGAGAGACTGCGGGACTGCCCCAGGGAGCTGTTGGGAATGCCAGTCCCGCATTCCCAGTGTCATAGCTAACAAATACTAGCTATGGGCCCTTCAGGGCCAGCTCTAACTTTTTTGCCACCCCAAGCAAAAAAAAAAAAGAGCGCCACCCCGCCGTAACACCCCCGCACAAGCGCCACGCCGCCGAACCCCCCTCAGCGCCGCGCCACCGTAGCCCCGCCCCTGAACGCCACGCCGCCGAAGCCCCCCCAGTGCCGCGCCACCCGAAGCCCCCACCCCCCTGAGCTCCGTGCCGGCCAAGCCCCTGCCCCCCCCAGTGCCGCGCCGCTGAAACGCCCCCCCCTCCGAGCGCCGCCCAGCAGAAAACCAAAACCAAAACCTCCTCCAGCGCTGCCCCGCCGAACCAAACACAAAAACAAAGAAACCCGAGCGCCGCCCCACCCCAAGGTGCCGCCCCAAGCACGTGCTTGGTCGGCTGGTGCCTGGAGCCGGCCCTGGTGCCCTTGATCAAGTTGTGGCACCTCTCTGCCTCAGTTTCCCCACCTGCTAAAATGGGGATGTCACAATTTTGGGTTTCATCCAAAGCCTTCAGTCGCCAAGGTTCATCTAGTCTAGTTACTCCCTTATCTTAGCTGGGTTTCACTATCCCCGAGGTGTTTCAGAAAACAAAGACAGGCAAGACCAAAGATAAACTACTTTACAGAGGGAGATTCTAACCTGGCAATAATTAACTTGTGGAACAGCTTAAAGTTTATTTGCCGTCTCACCAAAAAATATGCCATTGTGCTTTGACCTCTGCAATCAATCCAGGCCATTGCAAGGGTGGAGGGAAGGGTGAAAATGGGCCAGGTCTTGGATAAACATCCTTTACCAATGGGCTTGCATTTACCAGATTTTTTCCATGCCACACACAAAAAGAAAGACACCATTGAGCTGTTTGAGGGTGGAATGGAACTATTGATCTGTGCACATGGCTGGACCAGGTAGCCATGAGATAGGAGGGGGAAAGCAGGTGCCAGTGACCTTGGGCAAATCAGAGCCAGGAATGGAACCAGGTCTGACTCCTAATCTTCTCCGTTCCGCCCAGGCATGGGACTGATGTTTTCAGTGGGTAGGTCAGAGTCCCGCCCTGACCCACCTACACCCCCATTGTCCAATAAACCCCCTAAAGATCTTGGTAATAAGACACACATGGCTGCCTCCCCACAACACAGCCTGGAACTGGGCCAGTTCACCAATAATTGTGAACACACTTCCAGATCAGTGATATGCACAAGTCTAAGTAATTCACACAACACGCCCTGGGGAGGGGGAAGAATGCTGGCCAAGCTATTCTAGGTACTTAACTGACTCCCTCATCCCCATCGTATCTCCCAGTCTTTAGTGTATTTATCCTCACAACCTGCAGGGCTGTGCCATTATCCCCATTGTACAGATGGGAAAACTGAGGGACCGAGAGACTGAGTGACTTGCCCACATTCACAGAGCAGGTACTTAGACCCAGGTCTTCAATGGGCCAGGTGAGGGCCTTTACCGCTAAGCCATCCTTCTCCCTAATCATCCGCAGCTCCTGGCAATCTGGAAACGGGACAAACAGAGCAGGCCTGTTTTGTTCAGGGACATTTGACTTCCCTCCTTGGCTCCATCTCCTGGGAGCCAGGGCCAAGATAAACACGTATCTGAAAGAATCTATACACGCTGTATTTGAAAACACCCATGTTAATGGATCATGGAAACCCAGACAACAAATTAAAGACGACAGAGGATTTGACTCATTGTCTCCGGCCGCTAATTCAGCCTTCAGCGTGCCTGGAAGATTCAGCATCGGAACGTAGCCTGGCACATCTTGGGGCAGCTGCAGGTTTCAGTAAATAACTCGCCGCTAGCCAGATTCCAGTTGGCTCCGTCTTCAGAGCGTTTGAGACCAGTGCTGAATGCAACCAATACTGCAGCTCGGGTCGCTGCTAATTTTGCCTGGGAAAAACCTCAGTAAGATTTCTTAAGAGTCAAGCCACTGTTTTGGGATGATCCCCAGTGCTGCCTTGTAACAGGACAGGAGACAAACACCCAGAGGTAAAGAGTTACTTACATTAGTCATTGAAAACACCACACTGCAAGAGGCTTATAGAATGAGTGACTGTTCTAACATTGATCACTTCCTAAGTGTGCAAGTGCCATGTTCCAGCCCAGGAGCTCTAACCACCCTTAAAGGTAGGGAAATACTTAGCCCATTTTACAGATGGGGAAATGGAGGCCTCAGGAGTGAGGAGAGTGATTTGACCACAGTGAGAGCAAGTCAGGAAGAGAACAGAAATCTCGACTCCCAGCTCCACCACTGACCTGTTGTATGGCTCTGGGCAAGTCCCTTCGCCCTCTCTGGGCCTCCATTTCTCCTCCCATCCCTCGTCTGTGCAGACGCTAACCGGGATGGCAACCGGCGTCTCAGGCCCAGCACCTTGCCCCATGTGGCTGCATAATTTCAGGCAGTCAACTGTAATTCAGGTGCTGGTCTGTAAAAGGCTGATCTGTAAAAAGCACTGAGCACCTGCTTTGCACGGGGTGAGGGCTCGCCCAAGGAGCAGAGCAATGGAAATCACAGCCCTGTCCACCCCCAGACTCACACCTGTTCAAGGTTGTGCCGACCCATGTGGACGCCTGCATTTCACCCCGAGCGGCTTGTTTCGGCAGGACCACTCCAGCTGGACCCCCTCTCATTAGGAAAGCGGGGGTGCATGCTCTTAGACTCCGTGCTCCCCTTCCTGGTCTCCCCACCTAATCTAGTGACCTTCCAGACACACTGTAAGACACCGGCTTGCGCAGGGTTTTGCAGAGAGCTGCGCGTGAGCCTCCTGGGGATGGAGTGGCAGGAAGGGGTGTTCATAGGCGCCGGCTGGGTGTACGTTCCCGCTGCTGCTACTTAGCTACATTGCTTAGGAGGACTGCGGTAACGAGTCGCTAGTTATTTAAAGCATTTTGGTTTAGCTTCCACCGGTTCCTAAGCCACTAGAACAAGACCGAAGTCAGCCTGGTTCAAAGAGAAACAGGCGCATTCACACAGCCTTTTGCATCAGTTTAACCCAATAGGTTTAACCGTCTCCCCCGCACATACACCCCTCACGTATCATAAACCTGGTGCAACGCGTCACGGCAAAGCCCTGTCCGATTTTGACTAGCTTAGCAGGAAGTGAGCAATCTCCGAGTCAGGGCTGAACATACACATCCAGGAAGGCTCATTCGGTCAAGGAAGTCAGATCCAAAGAAAAAACAAAGGATGACAATTAATGGTCAGATAAGAGAATAGCTGAAAGCCCTATTGCAAGCACTGGTTGCACATGCAGATTAGGGTAAAGTCTGTTTCACTGCGAAATCAGAACCCTCCATCGCCAGGCCAAAGAATGGCACCTACCACCACCATGGCCTGGTCTGCCCATGCAAGCTGGATGGCTGTAGCTCGGCCCGTCTACTTAACGTATCACCACTTCCCTACAATTAACGTCATTATACTGGTCTAAAAGGTGCTTATGCGGGTGTCGTTTTCTCCTGCACGGAAAGGGGAACACACTGTAACGTGTAACGGCGCCTGTGTGGACCGCAGCCACACAACGGATTGTGCAGCTTTAAAAAAAATGGTCCGGTGCCTAGCAGACGTATGGGAGAGACAAGGTGGGTGAGGTAATAGCTTTTATTGACCATCCGGGGACCAGCGCTGCAGCCGACAGACATACGAGTACCGTGCGTAGGCCCGGGGCGGGGAAGCGCATGGAAATCACAGATACACCATCCAGGCAGATCAGGGGAAAGCGTTGGTTAAGGTACCTTTTTTGCAGAAGCAGCTCGTATCGGCGGGCGCCTGAGGTTTTCGGGGCCTGGTTGGAGTTTGTCTCCCCCAGAATTCCCTTACCCTTGGGGGTCAGCCTTCAGGAAGTCACTTTCGCCATCATGCCTTCAAAAGTCCTGACAAGGGTTAGACGGCTGGTCCGGTGAGACTCCTGCTGCCTCATTGTTTCCTTGTGCACCCATCCGTCTGTAGCCACCTGCTAGCCCCTGTCTGCTTAGATAGGCAGCTCTTTGGGGGCGGGGACCGTCTGTGGGTTCTGGGTTTGTTCAGTGCCTAGAACTGGTGGGTGGCCTATGGCTTTCAGCACCACCGTGATACACACAGGTGAGTAACCGGGAACCAGAATTTGGGCAGCACCTAGCCTTGCCTGGACACCTAGAATCATAGATTATCAGGGTTGAAAGGGACCTCAGGAGGTATCTAGTCCAACTGGCTGCTCAAAGCAGGACCAATCCCCAAATGGCCCCCTCAAGGATTGAACTCACAACTCTGGGTTTAACAGGCCAATGCTCAAACCACTGAGCTACCCCTCCCATCTCATAGCTACGCTGAGTTAATTAGCAGTAGGAGTGGAGCCAGACCTAGAGACACCTTAAGTGCCCCTGATTCCCCGAGCCCGGAGACTCAGCTCAAGGGTCTCAGATTCGCCAGACCCGTTTGAAAGTCTTGGGCTCCGTTTATTTACTTTGCTCCAAAACAAAGGCTCCATTTATTGTGCAACTATTCCCTTCAGCTGGTGCAGCTTCACGCTTCCAGCACCTGAGTCCCACCCACTGCACAACACCCCCCCCCACCCCACCCCTGGCACTGCAGCAGGAGTCTATAAAGACACTCAATGTGTAAATAAGACTGTAGATAAGATACGGGATGGGCGGGGAGGAGAATTTTTCTGGAGCCCCTGCAGTCCTGCTCCTTGAAGCACAGACATCCATCCCTGACCGAGCACCTGCAGAGCCAGTGGAAGGAACGTGCTGGACTCCTGCATCAGTCGTGGGAGGGAAAGGAAGGAAGAGACAGAGCAAACACGAATGCCAAGCCGCAGGGGGTGACAATGAGGTTAAACAGGCCCTGGATCAGACCCAGCAAGGAACTTCTTCTGCTCAAAGTTTACCTGCTTGCCAATGCTTTATTGCTCAAATACAGCCTGGCCCCGCCTCCATCTCACTAGGCCCCTCTCTCTAGGCCAAAGTTACATGTGTAGAGGGGGCTGCTAGACTATCCTGACCTCAGGATCCTGTAAGAGGGTCCCCGGCGAGGGTGCTGAGGGAGCGCCAGGCTTTTCTCGGCACTGAACACAGCTGGTGCAGTGGGCGATGGGAAAAGCCATGCAGGCCTAAGGCTGGAGTGTGGGTGAAGGTCATGGGCAGAGTGGGACTCTAACCCCTCCCAGGATGGAGGACAGTGGCAACTTGGCCATGGGATGTCATCCGGTAAGTCTCTGCCATGCCTGGAACTGCTCTGAGAACAGCCCCGGGTCTTCCTCTCACCCAAGTCTCCGGACTGAGCGCACTTAGCAAGTACATCAGAGGCTGCTTGTGTGCTACTGGCCATCGATAACTCCGTAGGGCCCCCCACCCTCATGCCTGAGCACCAGTCCAGGCAGACTAGCCCTGTATTACAGATGGCGGGGGATGTGATTTGGACAGAGGAAGTGATTTGCCCAAGGTCATGGGACGGAATCTGTAGCAGAGCCAGGAATTGGGTCAGGGGAGCGAAGCTGGCAAACTAGGTCTTCAGATCCGACAGGGGCCAGGATCTGCATGTGCGGTCCCATGGGGCTACCGCAAGTGAAAGTGAGGGTGAATCTGGCCTGCGGAATCGCTACCGCTGGTGGTGATGGTATATGAGTCACGAGTCAGACGTAACCTGGGGCTGGGGGGAGTTGGAATGGAGGGAAGGGTGGAGTTACGAGGCCTTGTGGTTAAGGCGGCTGGAGTGGGACTAATCTGCTCAGGGAAGCAGCGGCAGCCGGTCAAGGAGAGACAGCAAAGACTACTAAGCAATCTGCGGGGCTGGCCGTAACCCAAGGGACAGTTTAAAGGCAGGGTGGGGACATGGCCACCTGCCCCCGGCCCGGTCCAGCGCCCCAACTTTCCACCTCCTGCACACAGCCTGTGCCTAGCGCTGTCCTACAGGCACCGAGTCAACCAGATTACACGGCGCAATAAGGGGCGTATTTCCGACAACTCTTCAGCCCTAGGGGCAGCACCCCGTGGAATTTTGCTGCTAATCTGAGCCCTGCATACAACCTCCTGTGTCAGAGATGGGAATTAGCTCTTCTAGCCAGGTCCCCATGTCCCTCCCGGACTCCGGTGCCCTTTACCCTGGGGTTCTGCCCCAGCAGTGACCCCACAATCTGGGTCTCCCCACCCCAGGGAACCCCCAACCCTCTATCCCCACCTTGCCTCAGTGGCTACTGCCAGTCGTCATTTAGCCCCCGCTCACTGGGGCAGACGGCAGTCTGTAAACCCCTCATCATCGGCAAGGGGGTTAGACCTGCTGCCTCTGCCTATTCCTGGGCTGCCCCTCTGCAGCCCTAGTACCCTGTCTGTGGGCCTTAACTCGGCCTGCAGCCTGGGGCTTAGCTAGGCTGGAGCTCCCCAGCTCCCTCTGCCCTTCCCCAGCACTGCTCCACCCTAGGTACCCTCCTTGGCTTCCCAGGGAGCCAGGTCCTTCTCTCCCTAAAGCTAGAGAGACAGATTGTCTTCCAGCCTCTGGCCCTCAGCCCTCTTATAGGGCCAGCTGTGGTCTGATTGGGGCTTGGCCCCACCACCTGTGGCTGCTTCTCCCAATCAGCCTGGCTTCCCCCCCCCAGCCCTCTCCCAGGGCTGTTATAAGCCCTTCAGGGCAGGAGCGGGGTGACCCCCCGCTACACTCCCGTTATAAGAATCATAGAATCATAGACTTTAAGGTTAGAAGGGACCATTATGACCAGCTAGTCCAGGGGTAGGCAACCTATGACATGCGTGCCGAAGGCGGCACACGAGCTGATTTTCAGGGGCACTCACACTGCCTGGGGGGCTCTGCATTTTAATTTAATTTTAAATGAAGCTTCTTAAACATTTTAAAAACCTTATTTACTTTACACATAACACTAGTTTAGTTATATATTATAGACTTAGAGAAAGAGACCTTCTAAAAACGTTAGCATGTATGACTGGCACACAAAACCTTAAATTAGAGTGACTAAATGAAGACTTGGCACAGCACTGCTGAAAGATTGCCCACCCCTGATCTAGTCAGACCTCCTGCACAACCCAGGCCACAGAATCACACCCACCCACTCCTGTAACAAACCCCTGACCTCTGTCTGAGCTACTGAAGTCCTAAATCATGGTTTAAAGTTCCCACACTGCCCCTTCTAAGCAAGCAATTTTATTCTTAAGGCAAAAGCATATTTAAAATGATCAAAGAACCTCCATGCATGCTACTAAACTCACCGGAGTTCACACCCTCACTCCAGCAAGGGCTCGGGTTGGTGGGAAGTCCTTCAAACCCCAACACAGGGGTTTCGCCTGTGGTCATCCATTCATACCCCTTTCACTCAGAACTTGGATCTGAGCCTCTCTTCCTTTCATCCAGTGGGGCTTCCAAGCCACCGTGACTAGGTCATCAGCCAGACAATGGGTTTCTACTCAAGGCACAACTTCAAAAGAATGGCTCCAGAGATGGGTTATTTGCATGCCCCACCTCCCACGGATCTCCCGGGAATCCCGCTACTTTGTTTGTCTAACACAATGGAGCCGCAAACGGCTCTTCAATGCGTATCCTGCAGCCCTTTGCAGCACATGATATTAAAACCTGGTGTGATTTAGTTATTAACCAATCTGAGTTATTAGCCAATCAAGATGCTTTGACTATATTATTAACCAATTAAGCCATCAACTTGCACTAAGTTATGAACTTATTTGCTGTGAGAATAATACATATATTAAATATGTCCCTGGTCATTCCCCCTCCTGGGGCTATTTTGGGTCACACTGATCACTAATTTGGCTCCTGAATCACTGAGCGGTGAGTATCACTGGTCTAACCCCTTGTTTCAAAGCATCCTTTGAAGGACATAACACATCCCAGGGTTTCCATTAGCCAAGACTTCTCTTTAAAGAAGGTACAGACAATCCCATGTAACACACAAACATTTGCATTTTTAATGCAGTGAACTCTGAAAACACTCAATAAAGTTTGTCACTTGCAGCAAATTGCCAGAACAATCACACCTTCTGATTTACGAGAGTGGAAGAGCACATCCAGTCTGCAAACTCAAGTATGATTGTAGTGCAGACAAGTATAACCACGCTCGCTTTCATCCAACTAGCATGGGTAACAATAATGGCAAAGAAATGGTCGGACGGACGACAATGTAGGTCGGCAACAAGGGTCTGGACCTGGGGTCCCTGGTTGCAAGCTCATAGTGAAGCCTCGGCTGTCACATCTTCACTGCTCGCCCAGTGGAGCCTACTAGATTGAAGCTAGTCTGGGAATGGCCACCTGAGCTGGAATCAGACCTTCCCTTGCAGTACAGACATAGCCTGAGTGAGAAGCGAATCGGGCCCTAGATTGGAATGAGATTAGAAAGATTTATGCACCGGTTCGCCTAGATGAGAAAAGTGCCGATATGGTGAATGGAATTTATGGGAGAGGCTGCAGTACATTAAGTCTACGGCCTCCCTGGTAGGACGCAATCATTCTCGGGTGGTGCACTTCGCCGCTCACACACTGACCCAACACTAACAGCCAGCCCGGGGCAGGAGGGCTATTCGGGGATTGCTGCCACATCCGGCAGCTCCTCAGGCAGAGATTCAGCGTTCCAAAAGCGAGGGCAGCCTGTGCCAGGACTAAGTCCTTCCCACGAGCCGGGTTATGCCAAACCAGGGGGTGGAGCTGCGTTCTACAGAGAGAGCAGGTGGCAGGACATCAGACGTTCTCCACGCCAAGGCAGCAGAGATGGTCCCATCTAGGCCTCTCATCCCATCTAGGCTGCTCAGACCCCGTTGTTGTTGTTGTATTTCGGTAGGGCCTAGAGGAGGGCCCCTTTGTACCGGGCACTGTATGTGATCTAAATCCAGGGCACCCTGCGTAATGGAGCGAGCGACTCCGGCTTCGCCCTGAGATGAGAATCTGGCCTCGGGGGGGAATCAGAGGAGGAGCTGGGGCTAGTCACTGTACAGCTGGTTCGACTTGTTCAAACATTTGAGAGTTTGTATGTTCCCCGATGCCACAGCAACCAGCTGAGGAATGAGAGTGAGAGATAAGCATCGTGTGCCTCCCGCGGGAACCCGTCCACCCGCCAGACGGCTGCCTCACTCCCCCGTCTGCAGATTTCTCCCTTTAATGGCTGCTCCCGCCGCTGGTAGCTGCTACCCTGCTGCCGGTCATTAAGGTAGGGGGAGCCTGGGCTAGCCAACAGCACAAGGGTAGGGGTCCTACCTGGCAGGCGCCTGGTACGTTCATCCCCAGGGATCATATTGGGCCCTTCGCACAGGGGTGAGTTGCAATCCCAGAGCCGACCTAGGACCACTAGCAGGAGGCTAGAAGGCCTCCAATTGCAACACCTGCCCAATGCTCGATGTGCCAATAATCAACCCAGCGTGTGAGCTGCACAACGGCTCCCGCCGATGCCAAGAATAATGATAAACGATGTGGCTTTGCTGTGCAAAACATTCCTTGGCGGAGTGCAGCCTCCCCGCCCTGCCAGCACCTGATTTTCGGTGCAAGGCAGATACAGGCACCTCCTGGATCTAGCCATCTCTCGCTTGTCTGTTGCTACAGCTACAAATCTGACCCTTGGGTAATACCCTGTGGCTGTCTTTTGCCCAGGGTCTCTGATACCAAAGGGAACAAATTCCTTGGCTACTGTGCTCTGGGCTTTCCTGCAGTTCTGTCGTCACCTGCTGGCTCCTCGAGGCTGAGAGCTCTGATCGCTACACCACTGTAAGTTACAGCCAGAGGCCGCCAGACCATGTTAATGTCCCTAGAGGAAAATGGGGCATGTGGGATGCCCGCTGTAGGGTTCCACATGAAAATGATGCCGAAAGGATGTTTGCAGTGTTGTTAGGGTGACCAGATGTCCTGATTTTACTGGGACCATCCTGATATTAGGGGCTTTTTCTCATATAGGCAACTATACCCCTTCCCGGGGAAAAAAGTGTCCCAATTTTTCACACTTGCTATCAGGTCACCCCAAGTGATGTAACTATGCTGGTCCCGGGATATTAGAGAGACAAGGTGGGTGAGGTAATATCTTGTATTGGACCAACCTGTGGAACTCCTTGCCAGAGGATGTTGTGAAGGCCAAGACTATAACAGGGTTCAAAAAAGAGCTAGATACATTCCTGGAGGATCGGTGCATCAATGGCTATTAGCCAGGATGGGCAGGAATGGTGCCCCTAGCCTCTGTTTGCCAGAAGCTGGGAATGAGCGACGGGGGATGGGTCACTTGATGATCACCTGTGCTGTTCACTCCCTCTGGGGCACCTGGCACTGGCCACTGTCGGAAGACAGGACACTGGGCTGGATGGACCCTTGGTCTGACCCAGTAGAGCCACTCTTATGTCCTTATATTCAACTTCTGTTGGTGGAAGAGACAAGCTTTTGCGCTACACAGAGCTCTTCTTCGGGTCTGTGGAAAGAAATCCGCGTGTCTGAGCTAAATTCAGGCTGGGGCAGATAGTTGAGCACAAGGGGTAACATGCCATGGGAGGTCCCCCGGAGAGGGAGTGGAGACAGGCTGTTAAGGTTGTAAAGAGAAGAATGGAAAAAGTAAATGCCAAAGTTAAGGCTGCACAATAAGCTTAACCCTGCCCCCTTGTGGCTGTAATCCGTGATCCCGGACTATTTCTCATATACTGTACAAATTTTGCTACAGCCTTAGACACACCTATCATCCCCCGCCCCACTTCAGACCCGCGGAGCCATTCACATAGGCCATCCACACACTCAGCCACAAACACACACACAACCACAGTCATGCACAAAGATCTACACAAACACATATAGACTACACACGCACCTAACCACATAGACACACTAACATAGTCTCCCACACACTCTAACCCAACCTGTGCATACACTCACAAACACCTACACACACACTAACTGTTAACACACAGTCTTCCATACACTCTAACACAACCTGTGCATACACTCAAACGCCTACACACAAACACACAGTCTCCCATACACTCTAACACAACCTGTGCATACACTCACAAACACCTACACACACACACAAACATACTCGTTCACACACATTCTAACACAACTTTACAAACACATGAACGCACACAGACCCATCCAAACACAGACAGACACACGTGCAGCGAGCCAGATACACACACACCGAGCCAAATGTGCAACCACACACACACTGAGCCCCATCCACACAAAGCCACGTACGCAGACACATGCACACACTTACACACAGCGCTGTCGCTCTCTGCACAGCACATGTGCCCTGCACACACCGACCAGGAGCCGGGCACACAGGCACCAGAGGCACCGAGCATTTGTCACCAGTCAGAAGCAGCTCCCCACCCCCAGACCTAATTAGCACACGCAGCAGAGAGCGCGGGCGACACAAAGGGCAGCACTTGCCCAAGCTGAGCATCACATGCCGAGCGGCGTGGAAGGCACGAGAAGGCAAAGGACGGGAGACGCCAACCCAAATTTCGGCAAAGCTTGAACTGCTCGCGACACCATCCTCCCCCCCATCCCCCCCAGCACCTGCTCCCAGCTCCCCAGCTCACATGCACTTGTCTGGGGCTAGGTATTTGGCAGGCGTGTGAGAAACAGCTGCAGGGGCTGGTGGTCTCATCCCCAGCACTGAGACCGGCCTTTATAAACATGAGCCTCGCAGCCTCCCCTAGGAGGCAGGTCAGGATCTTTATCCTTATTTTCAAAGTGGGGAAACTGGGGCAGGGCCATGCCACAAATCAATGGCAGAGCGGGGAATAAAACCCAGGAGCCCTGGCTCACACTAGCCCACAGTTTCCTCCCGGAATAGGCATAGAAGAACCCAGGAGTCCTGACTCCCCGTCCCAGCACACATCTCGCCTCCATTGTGTTATCCCAAAGGCCTGGGCCTGATTCTCAGTCCCACTCTGGCCCCTTTGTGCCGCTCCGGCAGGGTCACGGGGTCTTCAAGTGGCTGAGAATGGCTCCCCGAGGGCTCCCCTCCCCTGCAAAGGCCTCCCCAGCTCCCGGCTTAGGGGAAGGCTCGGGGTGCTGGCCAGAGCGCACTGCGTGGTGACTCTTCTCCGCTCCCTGGGGGCCATGCGGCGCACAGCATCAGTCAGAGCAGCCCGGCTAATACTAATTGGCTAGAAATCACTTTAAGCTCGTTTATTTCCTGGCCCCGAGATGGCAGCAGCATTCCTGCCTTTACCAGGCGCTCAGTGTCTGCTGTGGAGCCCAGCTTGCCAAGGCTTCTAAATGAAAGAAAAAAGGCCAGGAAAACTGTTGTGTAGTAAAGACTCGCTTCTCTCTCCATCTGCACCCCGGCTCTCTATTCCCCCACACCCCATAGATCAGAGGCTCTTCCAATGCCTCTGATCTATCCCCACCTCACTCAGCAGCAGGGCATCTGTCTGTCCAGCTGTCGTCTAACCCACCCAGCAGGGGGTTCAGAGATGGGTGGTGGAATGAGGAAGAAAATTCCCCAATGGGCAGTTAATTCCATCATTGTCCCCTAGAAACTTATTTGCACCTGCCTCTGAAGCAGGGCCATTGGGAGTCAGAGACCTGGCTTCTGTCCCTAGCTCTGCCACCAACCTGCTGGAGGACCATGGGCAAATCACTGCCCCACCGTGCCTCAGTTTCCCCCCTATGTCCCAGGTCTCCTGGGCACTGTCTGAGACAGGCTCTAGCCATTCCTAATCCCCCTAGACCAGTGGTTCTCAAACTTTTTTACAGGTGACCCCTTTCACATAGCAAGCCTCTGAGTGCGACCCCTCCCCCTATAAATTAAAAATACTTTAATATATTTAACACCGTTATAAATGCTGGAGGCAAAGCAGGATTTGGGGTGGAGGCTGACATCTCACGACCCCCCATGTAGTAACCTCACGACCCCTTGAGGGGTCCCGACCCCCAGGTTGAGAACCCCCGCCCTAGACTATGCCTCTTATTGTGGTGCCTGCTACTGGTATGCAATTGACACATGGGGTTCAGCTGTGGAGTATCCCCAGACTTCAGTCAGGGGATTGGCCCTTGGTTTTTGGCTCAGATCTGACTCCAATGGGAGTTAGGCACCTAAATACCTTTGAGGAGCTGAGTGCCCCTGGCTGTGCAGCAGAGCTGAAGGCGCTGGGGCTTCTGGCTGGGAAAAGGCAGTTGCCCAACCTGCTACATCCTTACAGGCCTTCACCCCGTCTTCAGCCAGGGGAGCACAGGGTGTGAAAAGAACTCTTGCAGGCCCAGGCATGACATGGCTTCCTGGGCAGGCTGAGCTGGGAGGAACCGTTCCCGATGGGAAGCAGGGAGTCCTGAGCGAAGGCGGAGAGCGAAAGGAGTTTCCATTCAGCTCAGTGTGTGTGTGTGTGTGTGTGTGTGTGTGTGTGAGAGAGAGAGAGAGAGAGAGAGAGTCGGTGTGTGAAACTGTGCCTGACAGAGATTGTGTGCGTGTTTGTGCACACAAGATTCTGTGAGCAGGTGTGAGATTCTCTGCGTGTGCATGTGTGTGAGCATGAGATTTTGTGTGTGTGTGCGCATGAGCGTCTGTGTGTGTGACTGTGTGCGGGTGTGTGCAAGAGATTGTCAGTGTGCACACACCCAAGGGAAAGAGTTCATGTAAAAGGGAAAGCAGGTACCTGTGTGAGAGCGTCGGTATGTGTTTAAGTGTCAGTGTGCCAGGGAAAGTGGGTGTGTGTATGAGTAGGCATGCAAAGGAAAGAGTGAGTGTGTGCATGCAAGGGAAAGTGTGCATGTGTGTGTGAGCGTGTCTCTGTGTTTCAGTGTGTGTGCAAGGGAGAGGGTGTGATAGGATAGTGTGTGAGCTCTGTGGGTTTGCCAACTGCTTGTGCATGTGTACAGGTGTGTGAGGAACAATTTGTGTAATTTTGTGTCTGTGTGAATAGCAGTGTACCTGTATGTGTACGTGTGACTACATCTCTGTATGTGTGAGCCTACCAGTGTGTGTGTCTGTGTGGAACTGTGTTGTGTGTAACTCTGGGTGAACTAATGTGGGGGGAGGTGTGTGGAGGGTTATACCTGGGGCAGCTGCGTGTCTGAGAAAACTCAATAGTTGTGTGAGCGAATAGCTCTGTGTGAATGCGAGTCTGTGTATTTGTGTGCCTCTGTGTGTAAGGATGCCCTGGGCTGTGTGTGTGTTGTGAATCTGTGAAAATGAGTGTATGTATGCGTGCCTCCAGAGCCGGGTGTGTGTTGTAAATCTGTATTCGCGTGTCTCCCTGTGAAAATAAAGTGTGCATGTGTGTGTGCACCCTGGATTGTGTGTCTGTGTGCGTGCTGGGTTTTGTGTGTGTGTGTGTGTGTGTGTGTGTGCGCGCGCGCGCCAGAGGTTGGGGGGGTGAGCACGAGCAGTCCGTCACTCAAACCCCGGCTCCGCCTCCCCCCTATAAACCCGGCTCCGGCGCTGTCCCGGCTCAGAGCGCAGAGCAGCAGCGCCCGCCCCGCCGGCCCTGATCCTGCCCCGCGCCCCGGGTTTACAAATGGTCGTTCAGCTCCGCCCCGCGCCCCAGCTGCCCGGCAGGATGTCCGAAGGGAGCCAGCCCAAAGTGGAAGCCAATATCCTGGTGCTGGGAGCGGAGAAAGTGGGGAAATCCGGTGAGTGTTGGGCACCCCACAGCCCCCCCCGTCCCGTCCGATCCCTGCCCCCTTCCCTCCCACTGCCCCCTTCCCCCCACCCTCCCGTCCGATCCCTGCCCCCTTCCCTCCCACTGCCCCCTTCCCTCCACCCCCCACCCTCCCGTCCGATCGCTGCCCCCTTCCCTCCCCTTCCCTCCATCCCCCCACTGCCCCCTTCCCTCTACCCCCCGCAGCCTCCCCACCCTCCCGTCCGATCCCTGCCCCCTTCCCTCCACCCCCCACAGCCTCCCCACCCTCCCCTCCGATCCCTGCCCCCTTCCCTCCCACTGCCCCCTTCCCTCCACCCCCCACTGCCCTCTTCCCTCTACCCCCCGCAGCCTCTCCACCCTCCCGTCCGATCCCTTCCCTCCACCCTCCCGTCCGATCCCTGCCCCCTTCCCTCCACCCCCCCACAGCCCCCCACCCTCCCGTCCGATCCCTGCCCCCTTCCCTCCACCCCCCCACAGCTCCCCACCCTCCCGTCCGATCCCTGTCCCCTTCCCTCCACCCTCCCGTCCGATCCCTGCCCCCTTCCCTCCCCTTCCCTCCATCCCCCCACTGCCCTCTTCCCTCCACCCCCCGCAGCCTCCCCACCCTCCCGTCCGATCCCTGCCCCCTTCCCTCCCCTTCCCTCCATCCCCCCACTGCCCTCTTCCCTCCACCCCCCGCAGCCTCCCCACCCTCCCGTCCGATCCCTGCCCCCTTCCCTCCACCCCCCACAGCCTCCCACCCTCCCGTCCGATCCCTGCCCCCTTCCCTCCACCCCCCACAGCCTCCCACCCTCCCGTCCGATCCCTGCCCCCTTCCCTCCACCCCCCACAGCCTCCCACCCTCCCGTCCGATCCCTGCCCCCTTCCCTCCCCCTGCCCCCTTCCCCCACCCTCCCGTCCGATCCCTGCCCCCTTCCCTCCCCTTCCCTCCATCCCCCCACTGCCCCCTTCCCTCTACCCCCCGCAGCCTCCCCACCCTCCCGTCCTCCCACGGCCGGGAACAAGCCGCGCCGTACCCCGTGCGTGTGGACAGCTGTTCTGAGTTCTCACTCCGGCTTCGCCCACCACCCTGATCCCACTGGGACCGCGCAGGGGTGAGGGGACGCGCTGGGAGGACCAGGAATGGCTTGCAGCCCTGCCGGGCGATCTGGGCTCAGCCTGGTGCCAGCCTGAGTAACGCCGGGTCTCTTTTGTTCCAGCTCTGACAGTCCGATTCCTCACCCGGAGGTTTATTGGTGAATACGGAGATATTGGTGAGTAGCTTTGGGTTATGATCCTTTTTCTTTCCTTCTTCCTTCCTTCCTTCCACACTCTCTTAACGGCTCCCTCCTTTTTTCCCCCTCCCCGTGCGGCTCCAGAATCCGTTTACACGCACAACGTGATGGTCGGAGGCAGAGACGTTTGCTTCAGCATCTGGGACTCCAGCTGCCCCCAGGTGAGAAATCACAGCCCGCAGCTTCCAACCCACCCAAACCAAATGGGCTTTGGGGACCGAATGGATGGAATGAGTTTGTTGGGACTCAGGCCGGCTCCTAACGGGACCGGTGTCCTCCCAGCCGATGGAGCCAAGGCAGCTCATCCCCAGCCCCTGTCTCCCCTTAGAAGGGCACATGGGCAAGGACAAACTTGCTTTGGTTCTGCAGAGCCTTTAGGAAACCCTTCTGCCCTCAACAAACATGGCCCCCTTGGCTTCCCCCTGCGGCTGAGAAATGGCACCCAATTCCTTTAATAATGGAATTACTTTTTGGGGGAGGGAGGCTGAATAAAGACCAAGGGGGGAGGGCGAGAGCATTGCTGACAGAACTGACCCTCTCCAATGCCCTGGCACTACAGCTGCAGCAACCAATGTCAGGCACTCACCAGTGTCTCCACGTGCCCACAACAAAGATGGCTGCTTCAGCTCGTCCCCAGTAATGGCCAGGCCTGTCCCCTCCTAGCTGGGCAGTTGTGCCATGCGGCACCTGGAGGGAAAATCCTTTCCTGACTCCCCCTCCCCCCTTCTCCCCAGCTGGGCTGAGGTAAGAGAGGGGGTGGGTTGATCTGATCACTGTGGCGACGTGATGGCCTCTTCGCCTCAGCTAATTCCTGGTTTTTTGTCCCGCTCTCTCTAACCTGCCCCCGCTGCCTCCTCTCCAGGCCGCCGAGCTCCAGGGCTGGGTGAGTGAGAAGCAGCTGCGCTGGGCGGACGGCTTCGTCGTGGTCTACAGCATCTGCGACCGCTCCAGTTTCCACCTGGCCCGCCAGCAGCTCCAGCGCATCCGGCAGCTGAAGCGACGGAGCGGTTCCGAGAAAGTGCCCGTCATCCTGGTGGGCAACAAGCGGGACCTGCAGCACCGGCGGGCCGTCTCCAGCGAGGAAGGGCGACTCCTGGCCCTCTCCATGAACTCGGGCTTCTTTGAGATCTCGGCTGCCGAGACGTACCACGGTGCCCTGGTCGTCTTCCATGAGCTCCTTGACCTGGTGCGGGACTCCAGGAGCTCCGGCAAGAAGGCCGTGGGCATCCGCGGCATCGTCCGCACCATGTCGGCCGTCTTTGGGAGGAGGAGGACAGAATAAGTGAGGAGGGGTCCCGCGAAGAGAGCTCAGATCCTGGGGACAACCTAACGTAGCTGGAACCACGTGGCAGTGGCTTGGGTGTCGCTGGTTCGTCGGCCTGGCATCGAGTGTGGCACCGGATGAGCCCCTTAGCGAGGGTCCTTGGTGAGAGCCGGGGGAAGCAGTTCTGTGTGTGTGCCGCCGGCCTTCTCTGGTGGGAGCTCTGGCTGGGGTCTGCGATATAATCGGGGTGGTAATTACATTACGCCTCCCTACCTGTGCCCGCTGGCCGTTTCCACTGGAGGAACGATTCTCCACCTGCCCCTTCCTTAAAATTGTGACCATGTGGCTGTTAAAGAGCTGCTGCGCTCTGCCCCAGAGGTGGGTGCATTTCATGGGGTGGGGGAACGAGTGATGTTTACAGTGAACCGGGTTTGTCAAGTGGACATTGGGTGCCCAGGTCTCCCCTGACGCCTGTGCAGAGTGGGCGTGTAACACTAGCAACCCCGAATGGCAGCATTTTACGGGCACTTTGACTCCAGAGGGCCAAAATCCCTGCTGGAGGAAATTTACACTGCTCTGTGGAAGTGCACCAAATTTGGAACACAAGGCAGCAGAGAAGCTGTCACCCAGATCCCATATTTGGATGATACGGTCAGTATATGGGACCTGAGCCTGAATTCAGCCTGAACTCCCATCGAGAATCAGATACCACAGTGAGGGGATGCCTGTAAAACCTTTGCTTGAGGTTCAAGCATTGGGCCCCCTTAACCAAAGGCACGACTGTCTGCAGCAACCTAAAAGCCTGAAGCACAAAGTTTACATACTTTTAAGGGGCCCATATTTGAAAACTGGGCTCTAAACCCTCGGGTAGTAGAGAAGATTACAATTGTGGTGATGAAATAATGGGGCTTACTGGAGTTTGATTAGGTTGCACTGGGCTGCACTGGCTTTTCTGCTGGGTTTCCAAATTACTTTTCCTGCTAAAAGTAATCGGGTCAGGTTCTGATCTCGGTTATGCTGGTCTGAATCCACGGACTTTAAATCCAGAGTCACTCTGGATTTACACTTGCTGTAACTCAGAGCAGAATCTAACGCATTGCGTGACTCATCAGCTACACCAGTGTAAATCCACGTCATTCATTAGTCAGTGGAGTGACTCTGAATTTATTTCAGTGTAACTGATGGAGGAAATCTGGCCCTTTCATTGCACCCTGTAAGCAACAACGGTGGCATTTGTCATTGCATGCAGTGAAGGCTAGTGACAGAAGTAAGGCTCAGGACTCCGGGGTTCAATTCCTGGCTCTGCCCCTGATTCGCTGTGCGACTTTGGGCAAATCATGTCCCGCCCCGTGCCTCAGTTTCTTCATCTGTAAGATGGGGATAATAATGCCTACCTCACAGTTTGTGTGGTGTGAGGCTTCATTAGTTGCAAAGTGTAAACTATTATTGATTTTTTTTTTCCAAAGCCAAATTCTCAACCTAGAATATTAGAAACATGGAGCTGCTGATAGGGCTTTCGCTATGTAAGGCAGGGTCATTTTAAATGCCACCTGTCCCAGGGTGAGTGGAAGACATTATGGTCTCCAGCAGCTGGAATACAAATTCTCCCAAAATAAAATGTGAACTGTTGTATATTTGTGAATAGCGTAAATATTTAACTTATTGGAGCAAATGTTTACATCTGGAATTTTTTTTTCCGGTTAAAATATTCTACTTGCACATTAATAAAAATGATTGTGAAAAAATGTTATTTTTGGAGGGGCAATAAACATTTGTATGTTATAAAAGAAAATAGTTGGATGCTTTCACTATGACCCTTGGCCGTTGGAGGAAAATCTCAAAGGAGCTGGATTCAGTTCCTGGCTTTGCCACAGACGCCCTGGGTGATCTGGGCAAGTTACTCAGGCCCAGCTATTACAACAGGGGGGGGGGGGGGAAAGGGTGGGGGGGGGTCATCAGATTTCTAAGTAATGAACAGACAATAGCGGGGCTCTGGCACTGATCTGGATAGAGAACTGGACAGGGGACTCAGGAGACCTGGATTCTATTCCCAGTGCTGCTGTGTGCCTCAGTTTCCCCATCTGTAAAATGAGGATAATGATACCTCCTTTGGAAAGTGCTTTGAGACCCGCTGCTGATAAGAGCGAGGGGTTATTATTATTTAACCCACACTACAAAGCCAAAGGGATGAGCAGCGAATGGAGTGGCAGGTACTTTCTGCACAGATGCAGGCAGCAGGCTGGTGAGGTCTGTCCCGAAGTCAGAGCAGGCCACAGTGTAATGAGTTGTGCCCTAGGACACTTTTCACAGCACACAGACATAGCAAGGGGGGTTTCTTTGCAGGTTGGGTTCTAGTGGGCAGAGTAAGGGGACTCCTGGGACCCATGTCTAGGAGGGAGTGTTATCTGGGGGGTTAGAGCAGGGGAGCGGGAGCCAGGACTCCTGGGTTCTCTCCCTGTGATTGACCTCAGAGGAGTCACTCCTGCTCCGGGTGTCTCACTGCAGTCAGTTTTCTCTTCCTCCCTGCACGGGGTGTGTTGTGTATTTGGTTGTCATGGGTTTTGTTACTATGGCAACTGAGTTAGACTATTAAGGGATAGCTCAGCCGGTTTCAACCGGCTGAGTGAGCTCTCTGTTTCTGTAAATAAAATGGAGGTTTTGGTTAGCTGTATGCTCTCTGGCCTCAAGTGATTGCTTCCTACACCGGCTGCCCCAAGGATATAACAGGGTGGAGCCATGTAGAGAAGCGCTCACACTGTCACAGACACCAAACAGAGGGAGCCGGTTGATCTGCAGCCGTGCAGATGGGGGCGGAATCTACACAGCACTTGGGAACATCCTGTCCCCTCCCCAACCATGGGGCAGAAGCTGCGGCTGGGAAGCAGATGGTGGAGGGAGGCTGGTGGTGCTATTTGTGAAGCTGAGTGGGATGGGGGCACAGAACCGACGTCCATGTGCCATGACAGTCACCATCCGGGGGTTCTCGGGACGCAGCTCCCCCACAGATGGGTTACCCAGCGTCCAAGCAGAGCGGGTTCGACCAGAGGCTGCCTGCAGCACTGACTCACATGGGGACGTCTGTGGGGCAAATTCTGGGGTGGTGTAAATGACACATGGGGCCTGAGCCTCAGTCACCCCACCCAGGCGGGGGGGGGGAGGAGGGGGAAGAAGACATTTAGTCCTTTATTCTGCCCAGCCTCCAGTATAAATCAGAGTGGCCTCAGGGCTGCTCTAACTTACGCTCTGCTCCCTACGGGCCCTCGGCAGCAGAGAACAGTCACAGTGCAGTGTGCTCTGGTCATGCTCTGATTCACCCCCTTGCTCTTATTATCAACCACTCACAGACATGAGTTGAGGAATCCACTGTGGACTGAAGGGAGGATGAAGTCCTAAGTTTATATCCCAGTCCAGGGACCACAATAACCCTGGAATCCAGCCCTCTCTACTAAACCAATTGGTTCAGTCATAGGGCACTGGGCTGGGGCTCAGGAGGCCTGGCTTTGATGCCTAGCTGTGCTACAGCCTCACTGTGACCCTGGGCAAGTCACTTGAGCTCGCTCTGCGCCTCGGTTTCCCCATGTGCCGAATGGAGATAAAGACCATTTGCAATTGTACGCTGATAAGGGACATTATAAGGACCTAGGCAGAGAGTTAACCCCCCTGTTTGCCAGTGCACAAGGGGGTCTGCACTCAGACACTGAAGATGGAAACTGATCTATTCTCCCTGGGACCCACATGGCTACAGCAACCCTGCAAACAACTAGTCTCTCTGGGACAGTGCAGGTGTGAAGCTTGCCCTGCTGCTACCTGTTCTGGGTGGATAAACAACGGGCTCTAGCGCCTGGGATTCCTCACACCAGCCCTGATGTGTGTTTGGTTTTACACCGGAGTCCATACACTGAAGCAAATGCCCTGGAATAGCATTTACCCCTCTGTGTGGCAGCCCACATGTTCTCCCCTGAGCCCGCAGGCTACAGTGTGACCCAGAACTCTGGGAACTGAGCGAGGGCAGAGCCCATGCCCTCTTAGTCAGCATTATCTCAGGAATCTGCTAACCTTCCAGCTGGCTGAGCAGTCACAGAGATGCGGTCACTTCCCCTTGCTGGGGGCAACACAGCAGAACAAAGCTCAGCTCCCGGCATTTCCAGGATGTTACAGAAAGGCTCTGGATTTGGGAGAGCGCAGTAGCAGCTACGGGCCAGGCTCTGATCTCTCCTATACTGGTGTAAATCCAATGCAGAGAGTGACTCTGGGTTTGCCCCAGGGATCAGAATCTGGCCCAGTCTCCTAATCCAATAGGGACCGGGGTGTGTGAGATCTGAGGCTGTCTCTAAACGAGGACTGTGCAAAGAACATTATAAAAAATAACATGCAGGGAAAGATAGGCCTTAAAAGCAGCTCAGATCAAATAAAAAATGTACGGTCCCATCCTGGTGCTGATGGACATATATTTGACATCCCTGTTCACCAATCCCCCCAAAGCTGCCATATCAAGAAACAATGGGCCCTTTTGGATCATGGGAGGTGAATCAAAGGATCTGTTCTATCTGGTTTAGGGCATTAAATAGGAACCTTGTATGGAGGTGCAGAGCTACTCTACTGACTCACCCTTTCAGCCAGACCAGGCGGGGCCTGATTAAGCCTGTTCAACAATATAAAGGCTGAGAGTCTGGGAGTGAAGGGAGCGCTAGAAGAGGGCCTACAGGGAAGAGATGTAATGATCCTGCTCAGGATGGAGCTTAGGAGGGAGGGGAGCTAAGGTTTATCATGATAAGCACAGTCCTGCCTGAGGGCCTTGTTACCTTAATGAAAGCGGATGGCCAGCAGTGGGGAAGGGTGAGCTTGGACAATGTTCATCATGCATGTGCTGTGTTAGGAGCCAAGTACAGAGGGCCACTGACCACGTATCATGCCCAATAAGTATCTACTGACCTACCAGGAGTTACAGTGGAATGCAACTCTGGGGAAACAGCTGGGTGCATGGGACTCTGGCTTCCCAGTTCCAAAGGGGCCCCAGGCTCTCCAGACACTGCCCTGCCTAGCAGCAGTCGTTACCTCCCATACACCAGGGGCCTGAGTCTCTGCACCAGCGGCTGTCGTTTATACCACGCAGAGCAGGTGTGAAATGCCCCGGGCTCAGAACGGCAGTGTGTGACACGCACACTGCGCTGGTGTAAGTGACAGCACCGGGGGCAGCGGGATGGAGCTGGGGCCTGGAGTCAAACACCTCCAGGCTGCGGGGAAGTTCAGTTCAACTCCAGAACGGGCTGAAACCCAACCCTGGGGGGAGTCCGGATTTGGATCTGAATTCTGCAGCTCCGGTTCACCTCTAACTCCACTGTAACATTTATGGGTTGGGGTCACCTTCACCTGGCCCTACCAGGAAGGGTCGAGCAGCCTCTGAACAGGGAGATAGAGAAGAGGCCTGGGGCTTGCTCTTCAGAGAGGCTGAGCACCGACAAATGCAGCTGAACTCAACAGCCGCTGGGGGCATTGAGGATCTTGGAAAATCAGCTCCATAAGGCAGATCTCTGGAAGACTCCAGGCAAATTAACTGATCAAAAGGCCCCCTGCAGTACGGAGGTAACACCAGTCCTGTGTCTGCAGAGACACCAATAAGCATCGGCTTCTGCGCGCTCTCGGCAAGGCGGCAATTGAAGGAGGCTCGAAGAACTGAAAAGGAAGAACAGGAGGGCGAGGAACAGAACAGAAGACTCATTAACAGCAGGCGAGGGGACGCCAGACTCGGCAATCAATTGCCTCACTACAGAGACACAGGGCTGGATTCTCCACTCGCTTTCCCCAGTCTCAAAAAGGAGCAGCTCTGCTGCAATTGATGGGGCTATGCCGGTGTGAAACCGGAGTGAGATCAGATTCTGGCCCTTGTGCTGCACCCGCTGGCTGCGGGGCAAGTGAAATGTACGTGTGCGAGCTAGGGGAGGGCTGGAGCAATTCCACAGTGGTCTCGCAGGACCCGATTCGCACCTCAAACTGGCATAAGGCAGGAGAACGCACACGGGAGTCACTGGACTTGTCCCTGAGGGGAGAATCAAGCTGAAGAGGGATACATATTTTGCAAAGCCACAGACTGAGGGCGCATGCCGTGCACACGGCATGCGTATCGCCGCTCGCATGGGCCCGGAGCCTGCAGCCACTCAGCCTTCTTCTGGAACTGCAACGGAAGGGAGGAGAGACAAGGCCGTAAGCCCGCCTGAATGGGAATGGCAGGTTACTTGAGACAGGTGCACCTGTTTAGAGACAATCCAAAGTGCCCCCCCCCCAATCTATTGTTTAAACACAGACATAGGGAACTAGCTACAGGATGCTCACAGCAGGAGGATGCAAGTTCCTGGCCCTGGGGGGAACATGGTCTAGTGATTTAAACCGGGGGCTGAGAAACAGGACATTCTATGTCTGGCTCTGGGAAGAGAGCGGGGTCTAGCAGTTAGAACTAGGGGGCTGGGAGACAGGACTCCGGGATTCCATTCCCAACACTGGGGCGGGGAGTGTTGTGTAGGACTGGGACTTAGGATTCCTGGAATCTATTCCCAGCTCTGCCACTAACGTGCCCCGTGACAAGTCACATAGTCTCTCTGTACCTCAGTTTCCCCACCTGTAAAGTGGAGGATAACACCCATGTGCTTAGCATGTTCTGAGAGTCTGCGCTAGTGATGCAAGAACCAAGGATTGCTCTTTCTGAGTGAGCTGTGCCCGTTTGCAGACCCAAGAGAATGGCAGGGGGACGCAGCCCTGGCTCCAGTGAACGTGGCTGGGTTCATGTATTTATTCTTTTTAGTACATTTTACAGAACACAAGCACAGGAAGGGAAATGCGAGAGGGAGGGGAATCTAGCCTCATAGTGAAACTGATCAAAGCTAATTCACGAGGGCCCTGGTTGAGGGAGCCTGTCCTGCTGCAGTGTCTTTGGAGGTGACGACTCGGTCATGCGAGAACCATAAAGGGTACTTGTGCAGCAGCTGCCACTGGAACCGCCTCCCTGTAATGCATCTCTTCTCTCTTCCTGGCTTCTCTAGGTCCACCCTTACACGCAGGCCGGCTTTCTCGGCGCAAGAGCCTTCTCCAGTGCAGCTTCACTCCCCTGGGACAGCCGTCCTGCATCTCTCCTCCCCTGCCAGTGTCTCCCGGCAGATCCAGGATGATTTATCTTCCTAACTCCATAAAGCCACTTCGGATGCATCTCGCATGGAAGGACAGGATACAAAAGCGAGGGCCCCCTTTTGCACACTGCTCCTGCGTATTTGAAGCCAGAGGGAGCGAAGGGTGCTCTGCAGCTGGCAGGACTGGGTGCTAATGCTAAACTGGAGGCATGTAGCCAGCTATTTGGTAACCCCGGCACTTGCACTGCATTGGGGGTGTTTTGCACGTGAGAGTTAGCTCTGGCCCATCTCCTCTATGTCAGAGCAAGCTGCTTGGAAGAGCTGGAAATGCACGAGACCCAAGACTGTGTTCAGTAAGCGCCACTCAGCTGCGGGGACCGTTACTGCCCAGGGGAAAGAGGGGTCTCTTTGGAAGCACAGTTGTGGTAGTTGGGGAAGATGTGAAGGGGTGTCTGTTAATAGGGGAGGGAAGGCTTGGCAGATGCCAGTGATAAGGTTAGGCTGGCGCACTTGTCACTGGAGAAGATGCCTTCCCTGTGGGGTGGCTGTCGGCATGGTTACCACTGGGCGCGTTAGGGCGATTAACCTGCAGAACTCCCAGCTATGGGATATTAACTGAGGTTATCCTGTGGAACTCTCTGCTGCAGGATGATATCTGAGGCTACCCTGTGGAACACCCTGCCACAGGATATTAACTGAGGAACTTCCTGCTACAGAACAATGTCTCAGGTTAACTTACAGAGCCCCCTGCTGCAGGGTATTAACTAGTTCTGCTCCCCCCCCCCCCCCCCCCCCCCGCAATTCGATTCCTGGCCTAAGCTTCCCAGCCCAGAACCAGAGACGTTTCATTTCGCCCTTATCATTTTGACTTTATAATATAATAAATATACTATTAACCTAGCGCTTATATAGCATGTTTCATCCATAGACTTCTAAGTGCTTCATTTCCCCCATGTTACAGATGGGGAAACTGGCACACAGAGAGGGAAGTCTCCCAGCAGACCATTGGCAGAGCTTGGAATGAGCCCAGATCTCCTGCGCTAGCCACTAGGCCACTCTGCCTCCCTATATAATAGGTGAAATGATAAAGTCGAAATGAAACAATTTCGATAAGGTCATCACGCATTGATTTCATATTATTTTGTTTTGCGAAAGATTCCGAGATTTTGATTTTCTGCCCAGATCTGGGAGAAAATTAAATTTCAAAATCCCAGAATGCCCTGCAGGATGCAAATCCCACTTCCCGCCCAGCTCCCGGCGGTTGTGGCAGAGAAGGGGGGGCGGATGTCCTGGCTGCATGCTCACATCTCTTTGCCCAAGGAGGAGAGGTCCCTGCCCTCCCAGAGCTGGCTGGCCGCAGGGGGTGGAGAGCGAGTGTTCTTGGCAAGGGGATCCCGATTCAGGGTGGCGGGGAGCCCTCTCTGGGTTGGCGACGGGGTGGACCTGTGACCGCTCCCATCCTGGACGCTGTGCTTGCTGCTTGTGCCTCCCGAGCTCGATTGCCTCCTCTGGGCGAGCCGGACGGGGGTGGGATGCTGGGGGAAGCCAGGCTGGGGGCTTGGATCTGAGCCACTCATCTCGGTCAGAGCAACCAGAGCGTGGTGGAGTCGACGTCTCAGCTGGATGGGAACAAGAAGAAGAACCTGGAGAGGTCACCGGCAGGGAATCACACACATACACCCACCCCCCCGGAATGCCCATCCCTCCTAACGTCCTGATGTGAGTCTATTTTCGACCCCGCCTATACGAGCCATTAACGGCTCTTAGGTAAGACCCGGAAAGCACAGGGTCACTTTGCTCAGATGTGATTAGAAAGCCCTGCTGGGAACAGTCCCTTCTGGAAGCTGCTGCCTTCAAGCCAGTCAGGCCCTGTACAGATGCCTGGCACAGCTGGTCTTACCGGGCCGGCCTCCTGGTCCGGTGAGACCCCAGCTCCCCCCTGGACTGGTTCCGGGCCGGTCAGCGGGGCTGGGGAGAAGACCGGGCTGTAATGAATGGAAAAGGGGCTCTCACTGAGTCTGGTGGACACAGACAGACCCTGTGGTTCTCTAGCTCCCAGCCTGTGCTGCCTGGGGTCCAGGGGCGGCTCTGGGTATTTTGCCGCCCCAAGCACGGCAGGCAGGCTGCCTTCGGCGGCTTGCCTGCGGGAGGTCCCCGGTCCTGCGGATTCGGCGGCACGTCTGTGGGAGGTCCACCAAAGCCGCGGGACCAGCGGACCCTCCGCAGGCAAGCCGCCGAAGGCAACCTGCCTGCCGCCCTCGCGGCGACCGGCAGAGCGCCCCCCGCGGCTTGCCACCCCAGGCATGCACTTGGCGTGCTGGTGCCTGGAGCCGCCCCTGCTTGGATCACGGCACAGGGTCTGCCTAGGTTGACCCCTCCATAGAAGCACCCGTGCTCTGTCTATGAGAAGCTGGATCTTCATTGCGGGGGGAAACAGAGGGACTTAGGCATACGGGGAGAGTTTACAAAGGGTTAACCGCCCCTCTGCATCCTCAGCCAAATCTCCCCCGTGGCTACCATCAGCTAAGATTTTGATACTACATGAGGGAGCTACCCCAGACGGAAACATTCACCGTTCACTGCACAAGTGGCTGTTTGAAAAGAACAAGGAGTCCGGTGGCACCTTCAAGACTAACAGATTTATTTGGACATAAGCTTTCGTGCGTAAAAAAACAGACTCCTTGTTGTTGTCTGGATACAGACTAACACGGCTACCTCCTGATGTTTGAAAAGAAACGTTTTCAGGGCTGGATCTGTGCTTTCAGAGCCCCTTGAGCTCCCAGGAACTCCACAGGTTTTACCTCAGTTAAGAGCCTGCAGCCGCGCGCTCTGTAGGTTAACCTCCATTACTGTCACACTGGGATGGCTGTAACAGGGGCTGGAGGCACTCGGCACTAGAGCTGGCCAAAAAAAAGGCAGAATTCCCATCTCCCGGGAAATGCAGAACTTTGAAATGTTGTCTACACTCGTTTGGGACCCCAGGCTAAGGAAACCAGAGCTCCAGTGTCTACACTGCATTATGCGGGCACACGGCCAACCACCATATCCCAGACTGTCTAGTGACCTCCCAAAACGTGGCCGCTCCAGTCCTTCGTTCGTGATGCAATGCGGGAAACCTCGACTGTCCACCAAACCTGACTGTCCAGAGGACAAAGAACGTGGGGCAGCGGGATTATGGGATATTTTTGGTGGACTCCCAGAGCATGAATCTAGCGTGGCTGTGTCTACACTGCAAAGCAATAAGGCGTGGACCCTGAATCCTGACTTGACTCAGGCTCAGACCCTCCACCCCTGGGAGGTGGGGGTGGGGAGGGGTCCTGAGGCCTGGGTTAGCGCGATTTGTGTGTAGACAGAAGCGGGGTTCGGTGTGAGGCTGAGTCAGCACCCTGGGCGTACACTACAGGGTAGAAATGCCCTTGGGGTACCTTACCCAGACCCAAGGAAGAGCTCTGTGTAGTCCAAAACCGCATCTTTCACTTGCCAACCGCAGCTGGTCCAATCAAAGATATTACCTCACCCACCCACCCACCCTCCCCCAGGGTGACCAGATGTCCTGATTTTATAGGGACAGTCCTGATTTTGGGGGCTTTTTCTTATATAGGCTCCTATTACCTCCCACCTCCTGTCCTGATTTTTCACACTTGCCGTCTGGTCATCCTCCCCCCGCGCCTCTCTTACAAATAATGAAATAGCCCTTGGGCCAAAGAGACAGGCCGACTCTCCAGCCCCGTGGTTCGGGCACTTGCATTCAAGTCCTTGCTCTGACGCAGAGAGAGAAGGGACCCAAACCTGGGCCTCCCACGTGCCCGTCCTAACCAACAGGCTGTTGGCTATTTTGGGGCAGGTCTCTCTCCCTCTAGGCACAAATTCCATCCTGGGCCTAAGCAACCTTCCCGGCAACATTTTCATCTAAACCAACGTACTGTCGGGCACCGTTCCCTGGAAACCGACACATTCCCCCCGAAACAGCATTTTGCAACAGAAAATTTTTTTGCCTGCAACTTTTTTGCCCAGTTACAACCCCACCCCCACCCTGAACCAGCCGTTCGGCTCAGGCCTCCGCAGCACGGGAGTTACTGACATTGGATCTCTCTGCTGCCTGCTGATGACAGACAGCAGAGAGCGGCTGAGCCCCAGACCTGCCCCACTCCCCAGTGACCCCTGGCTGCTGTACATCCTGCAGGCCTCACACATGAGCTCATTGTCTTTCCAGAAGGTATTTGCTAGCTCTGTTCTAGGAGGCGGCTTACGGGACGGCACCCGGCTGTCTGGAGAAGCCGGACGAAGCGAGTGTCTGGTATGTAACGGTGACTTTCACCCGAGCCACAAGAATCGCGGCCCGTGGAGCAGGCTTATGGTCCAGCTAGAGTGCGGTACCCACCCCCCGACAGTCAGACAGTAGCTCCCCCTGCTCACACATGCCCGGGCCATGCTATACGGGAGGGAGTCTGGTGACTGGATGGAGCCCTGCAGCATGAAGTTGGAGACCCCTTCCTTTAGGGTCCTAGCAGGTGCAATCCTTATTGATATAAAACATCTAATTCTTTTCTGAATCTCACTAAGCTCCTTGGCAGGGTGATACCCAGTAGCAGTGAATCCCAGGTTAACCTCACTAATATCCTGTAGCAGAGAGTTCCACAGGTGAACCACATTAAAACCGAACAGCAGTGTAAAACATCTACTAAATAGGAGAAATTAGTGGATCTCGTGTGACTCCTGACAATTCTGGGCCATCCAAACTGGATCTACTCAGCACTTTTGTTCATGATCCAGAACCAAGTGCCAAACTGACAAAAGGCTTTGCAAAAATCACCTCCGTGAGCTAGGTACCTAACTCTCATTGACTTTCAATAGGAGTTAGGCACTTGACCGCCATAGGCACCTTTGTAAATCTCACTAAATGCACCTCTAGGTACCTAATTATCGCCATGAATCTGCTCTCAAATCTAGCAGAAGGGTTTTGCTATTTGATTCGGGTCTGGTTCTTATACAGCCCTCACCACTGTGGCATCTGAGCACCTCCCAGCCAACACAACGAGCACTTGTAGCATGCGATTCCACCCCAGGGGAAAATCACAAGAGGGTTTTTCGTTTCGGTCGGATGTACCCATTCTATGGCCGTGTTCTGTGCTCGTTATTATCGGCGGCGGGTCACCTCGCACTCGGAACAGAAAGTAGTCGTGTCTGAGGCACTGCAGCTTTTATCCCGGCCCCAAATTAAAGGGCTGGGTTAGGCGTTGAGGTTCTGACCCTTGTCCCAGCCTCTAATTGGAGCCCTCCCCGGTCCTTCTCCAGGCTGAAACACAAGGCCAGAAGATGAAAGTAATATTATTTTCAAGGACATAAGTGCTGAAGACTGAAATGTAGGGTGGGGCGGGGGTGGGAATTAGATGATGGGAGAATTCAGGCCAGATTCTGATGTTTGAATCTCCTTTCTGGAGTTACTGGAGCTAGGGGCGGGTTCTGATCTCCACGAGACTGATGTGAATCTGGAGTCACTCCATTGTAGTCAATAGAATCGTGGGCTGATTCTGATCCCCGTTATACCAGTGTAAGCTCAGAGTAACCCCACTGGAGTCAATGCAGGTAGGGCCAGATTCCCAGTTACACTGGTGTATACATCCATGGAAGTCAAGGGATTCACTCTGGATTTGCACTGGTGTCCCTGAGATCAGAGTCTGGCCTTCAGGCTTCTGGGAACAGAACATGCTTTCAGGAAGACATATGAATCATGCCCTGTTGTCAATTCCCCCCTTTGCTTGCTACACAAACTGCCCTCCCGGCGCTTCAGACACCCCCTTAACGGTCTCGGAGACGCAGCTGCGGCTCGGCTCATTGACTCGAGCAGGGCGAAAACGCTTTAGCGCTTTGATTTGTCAGGGTAATGGATGCGCCACTGACAAAGCAGAGAAGGAGCCTGGGGAGCAGGGAGAGAAATCACATCTAGTTCTTCTATCCTCCTTGGTTCCCAGCAGAGGTCGGCGTGAAGGGAACATGGCTATTGCATTAAGTCATGAGCGGTTCACGAGGCCCCGAGGTGCTTTGGAAGAGAGTGACCTGGCCATTCGTCTTCAGGTGGGGCCCATGGCTTCAAAGAGAGGCCGTCTGGAACTGAAGGTCTTACGCCGCGGATACACAGAGACACAGGCATCGCCAGCCTGGATCAGACCCAGTGTCTGCCTAGTCCGGTGTCCCGTCTCTAGCACTGATGGGCACCAGATTCTTCGGTGGAAGAGGGAAGGAACCCACACCCCAGAAGCTGGGGCAGCTGCCAGAATGAAACTTCTAGCTAGAGCTTCATTCTTTGTACAGCAGTAACATCGCAGGGGCCCAGCTGAGAGTGGGGCCCATTGTGCCAGGCGCTGCCCAGGAATCCATAATAGCAATCCTGCCCCGAAGAGCTTGCAATCGCCACAGACAAGCGACACAGAGGAAGGACTGTTCTCACCAGCTTACAGGTGAGGAAACTGAGGCACGGTGATTGACTTGTCACTCACAGGGAGCCTGGGGCCAGGAATTGTCCCTTGAATCACACTGCAATGTTTTAACCACAAAACCATCCATCCTGTTTAAATCCCCTGCCCTCAATCGGAGCTATCGGGAGGGTTGGGGGCGGGAAACAAGATGCAAAGTAGAATCAGGTCCTTGCAGCTGAAACCCACAGCTGCCGTCTGACACCCTTAGCCACATGGACACAAGGTCGCTTTAAACCCCCTGCCTGGCCTGACTTCAGCTGTGCCAGGAGCTTTGCTTCAATAGGCCCAAGAGCTGGCGGTCAGGGATAGCGGCTGACCTCACGCAGCACAAGCGTGTGTGAACAAGTACCATGGGGACCCAGGGGATTAAGGGGTCTTTGACGCACGCCCGTTGGGACAATGGCGAAACGGGGCAGAACGGGGACCCTTAGCCCAGGAAGCTAATTAACCAGAGGGGAAATGAGACACCCCGGGCCCCTTCCTGCTTCATTAACTTCTCACACCTCGGGCCTCCCGTCAGGAGCTGGGGTTCGTTAGCGCACGGCCTCTGCCCGTGAGCCAGCTCCAACCTGAGCTCTCTGCAGATCCCGGTCCTGTTCTCTCACTCCCCCCGCCCCTTCCTCACAGCCCGGCATCTGCCTTGCTAGTGCCACCGGCTGTGGATGGAGGCGTCCAACCCTGGATTTTTACTGATTATTTGGATTGCCCTAGTGCAGGGGCAGGCGACCTATGGCGCGGGTGCCGAAGGCGGCACGCGAGCTGATTTTCAGTGGCACTCACACTGTCCGGGTCCTGGCCACCGGTCCGGGGGGCTCTGCATTTTAATTTAATTTTAAATGAAGCTTCTTAAACATTTTAAAAACCTTATTTACTTTACATACAACAATAGTTTAGTTCTATATTATAGACTTATAGAAAGAGACCTTCTAAAAACGTTAACATGTATGACTGGCACGAGAAACCTTAAACCAGAGTGAATAAATGAAGACTCGGCACAGCACTTCTGACAGGTTGCCGACCCCTGTGCTAGCACCTGGCAACCTCAGTCACAGACAGTGGCCCACAGAGCTGCAGGACACGGCGTGCTGCTCACTGCTATAGGAGACAGGATTCTTGCTGAGGGTGTCATGACGATCAATACACTAAAGAGCGTGAGGTGCTCTCAGACACTGCAGCGATGAGGCCAGCTAAGTACCACTGAGGGATAGACAGTATCCCATTGTACAGATGGGAGACCGAGGCACAGAGACACTAAAAATCACACAGAGAGTGTGCAGCAGAACAAAGAACTGAACTGAGGTCTACAGCATCCCCCAGGCCAGCACTTTAACAACCTGCTACCCAATCTGTACTGACTGAATTTCTAAGAGCAGCCGTCTCTGGCCCATTGAAGCCAGCATGGCTCCAGGGTAGAAACCAGGGCTGCCCAGATGGGGGGCAAGTGGGGCAATTTGCCCCGGGCCCCACAGGGGGCCCAGTGAGCCCTGGCCCAGCAGCGGTCTGAGTCTTTACAGCATTTTGGCGGCGGGGGGGCCCTTCAGTGCTGCCGAAGACGCGGAGTGACTGAAGGGCCCCCCGCCGCTGAAATGCCGCCGAAGACCCAGACCGCCGCCGGGTGAGTACAAGCGCCGCAGCTCCCCGGCTTTGCCCCAGGAGCCCTGAGTCCTCTGGGCGGCCCTGGTAGAAACTGGAGCCCAGCAAGAGACGGTGGATCCAAGGGCCACGTGGTGGAACTAGCTCAAAGACGTTCAGTTTCCCTAATGAGCTGAAAGGGCTCTTTCCCTCTCTTACAAGTAGCCTCTTCCCGGAATAAGCACCTGGAGGAGGGTGAGACGACCCTCTGAGTCACTGACTCGTTAAGGCGCTGAAGGCTGCCAGCCTGGGCCTCCATCTGATTCATGCGGGGGAAACCGTCGGTCACTTGGAAGATGCTGTTACCGTCAGCTTTCCCTCCTGTCCTCCTCCCATTTCGGGGCAGCAGGAGACCTGAGATTCTCTCAGACTCAGTAGAAGTAGGTGGACACAGAAACTGCCAGCCTGAGTCAGAACCATGGTCCATGTAGCCCTGTTTCAGAGAGCGGCCAGCCTCAGCTGCTCCTGAGGAAAGTGCCAGAACCCTGCAGAGATGAGAGAACCTGCTTGCCAGGGACATTTCTTCCTGGCCCCATCGGAGGCCAGAGCTATACCCTGAGCATGAGGTTATCCATCTCAGGTCCTTTCATGGTCCCATTACCCATAGTATCGGAGCACCTCACGACTTTCAATGCGTTTACCCTCACAACACCCTCTGTGGAGCGGGGCAGGGCTGTTAGAAATGGGGAAACTGAGGCACAGAGAGACAAAGTTCCCAGATCCTCAATGGGAATTAGGAGTCTAAATACTAAGTGAGTTGCCCAAGGGCACACAGAGTCAGTAGCACAGCAGGGAACTGAACCTGGCCCCCAAAGTCTCAGGCTAGCATCCTAGCCCCTGGACCCTCCTTGAACATGCCTGTGAAGTTTACCTCGTTATAAGCTTGTCCTGTCACCATGGTATCTGAGCACCTCCTGAACATTAATGCATTTACCCAGGAGGAAGGGAAATATTGTCCTCCCCATTTCACAGATGGGAAAACTGAGGCACAGAGGTTTTGGGTGTTTTTTTTACTGTTTCACCCAAGGACATGCAGGGAGCCTGCAGCACAGCAGAGAAATACACCCAAGTCTCCTGCACCCCAGTCTTATGCGCTATCCACTAGGTCATGCTGTCTGCATTATTACTACTAGTAAACTGCTTCGATATTAACAGACTCCAAGATTGCGGATCAGGCTGCTCACGGCTAACAGCTGTGGGGAATTTACTTGGCGGTGGGTATGTGGGATAATGCTACTCTAGCAGGAGCAGCTCAGCCAGTGTGCAGGAGGAGCACCCCACCTGCTGAGACACAGCATTTTGGGTGGGTCAAGCGGTTAATATTGTAGCCCACCTCCAGCGCTACCTGCAAAATCACCCCTCATGCCAGTGGACCTGCTGGATGCAGGTGTGACAGAGACCACAGCTTCATGCAGCATGGTGTGGGGGGGGGGGCATATTAAATATATGAGCGGCTTACGTCTGATTGGTTTCTGCTTCACAGGGGGGGCTTCCCACAGCCCCTCCGGGAACTAAAACAATGGGGGGGCCACCCCGAGGCTTGGAAAGGGCTTTGGATAATTGCACCCCCTGGCCTCGTTTGCACATACTGGGACTGAGGCTGCGTTTCTCAGCGACTAGGAAACAAAGCGAGGGCTTGAGCTCGAACGGACTGGCAGGCTGCCTTTGACTTCAACAACCAGGACCTTAGGGGACCCCAGAGTGGGGAGACAGGGACAGTTGCCATGTGCCAGGGGACTCAGCAGAGCCCCACAAGGCATTGCTCCCCAGACACATGGCTCCTGTCACTTCAGCTCTGGCAAGAAGACAATGAGCAGGTGGATAACACGATTAGCGGGAGCCGCTGAGAACAGAGAGGCCTTTGCTTCCTTAATGATCCGGCTATGCCAGGAGGGTAGCTGAGATCAGCGGCTCAGGCCCTGCTGTTCAGCAGAGGACCACGCTAATAATAAACCGTTCATCACAGGCAAGGGTGGAGGAGCAGGTTAGGTAACACGGTGGTGGTGGTGGTGACGGTGGGGAATAATAATGAGCTCTTATAAAAGACGCAGCTCTCAAAGTATTTTGCAAAGAGGGGTGTCGTTACCCTGCTGACGATGGGGAAACTGAGGCACCGGGCGGGACTGGCCCCCCAACGTCTACACTGGAGCGAGCCTCCCAGCCTGGGTTCGCCAGCAATGCTAAAAATAGCCTTGGAGATGTCGCGGCTGGGGCTGGAGCTGGCGGTCTCAGGCCTGGGGTTAGGGTGACCAGATGTCCTGATTTTATAGGGACAGTCCTGATTTTTGGGGCTTTTTCTTATATAGGCTCCTATTACCCCCCCACCCCCGTCCTGATTTTTCACATCTGCTGTCTGGTCACCCTACCTCGGGTGGGGTCTCGAAAGCCAGAGCCTGAGCATCAACGCGACGTCTAGACCGCGGCCAGATGTGCTGCAGACGGACCCTAGGCCTGATGAACAGTGACTGAAGCACACGCCTGTCGGGAAATGGGGTGAAGAATACGGATGCTGAGGGCCACATTTTCCAAAGGGCTCCAAGCTCCTGCTGCGACTCCGAGGAGCAGATTTTCCAAGGAGTTTAGTGCCGGGGGCTTTGGAAAAGCGTCACAAGTACGGCAGCTGCTTGGAACCGAGCGCCTTTGGCAACCTGGTCCCTTTGCAAAATCTAGTGCCACGGACAACTAGCGACTCTAAGCCCATGCCTGCAACTGGAATCTGGAGCTGCGACCCCCCTCGTGCAGACATGGTTTGCACGGGTGCAATGTGATTTTGCACTGGTGCAGCTTCTCCCCAGTGTAAACAGTGCTTAGAGGTTTGCACCAACATCCATTGCCAACAAGGCCCAAGGGTTTTCTATAATGACGATCACCGTAGCATGTAAGTGTGCCTGGTACCTATGCAGCTATCACAGTGTCTCTCTCTCTCTCTATCTCCCCATGGACATCCTAAAGAGACTCTCACAAACTTGGCTGGGGTTTTCCCAGGAGCCAGCTTCGTAGCCCTAATTTGGAGGCTCCCTGCAGGATCAGGCCCCGTCGCCTTTTCCATCCCCAAAAACTTGGGAAGGGAGAAATGCAGCCAGAGCAAATGCTGCCCCCATCCTCACCCTCCAGGAAGTAGAGGATGCATCTGGTCATCTACCCATTTCCTTTCCAATATCCCCTTCCCTTCGCTCTTACGCAGGGAGCGCTCAGTCCTGCAGGGCTCATCTCCGGCGGCAACACGTTATTTCCTTGTGCCACCCACTGCCTGATTCTCCCGTAGGGATTAAGAGCGTGGCAGGAAGCTGACTCCTGAGAGATCAGACCTGCAACCTGACCCTGGTCTCATTACCTGCCCACACTCCACCCGTCTCCTCTGGGAAGCGCTCTGGCCATCAGAACAGCTGACGGAACAACTTCGTGGCTACTTAGGGCTGCACGTCTGACACTGTACAACATCCCATGGCTGCTTGGAACACCACAGCACATGGGTAAACGTAACTCAAGTGCTCCTGCTCCAAAAACACAGGCTTCTGCCGTCTGAGGGACGGGAAAATCTCCTCCAGCTATTAGCAACACAGGGCCTATGACACACATGATATTATGACCACTGGGCTATGTTTCTTCTCAGTTCAAAGCTTCTGCTCTCTGAGATATGGGAGAATCTCCACTAGCTTTTAGCAGTATAGGGTCTATGACACAGAGACCATGTGACCACTAGGCTAGGCTTCCATAGTTCCAAAGTGACATTCTTGTATGTCTCTCTTTTTCCATATTTTTTGTTCTGACAACAGCTGATGTGCTGTAACCATTCACTGTGCCTATGAAATGCAGAGTTGGATGGGATGGGATGGGATGAGGGTGTGTGTCACAGATGGATTTAATTTTAAAGATATCTTGCAAGATGTTGCCAAAGGAGTTAGTTGCTAGACAGGTTAGACAGACACACCCAGCAAGCTACGAATGCAGGATAAAGCATTCAGCTGATAGATTAGACAGTCCTTGTCTAAATGCAAGAAATTAATTTAAACCACTTTAAAAAGATTGAGTTAACCTGGCACAAATCCCCCATGTGGATGCTCTTAATCTGGTTTAGGAACAGGTTTAAGCTAAACTGAAGTGGCTCTTAATTGACAAACTGAACCAAAATAAACCCAGTTTCAATCCAAAATAAAAGCCTGCACACAAGGGTTAAGGAAATCATTTTTTTTTAAATCACCCTGGCATCATTTTCTTGTGTGGACACCCTTAGATGAGGTTACATAAATCCTAGTAGGCTACGTGAAGGGAAGCAGTAGCTAGATCAAACAGATGACACAGCTCATTGTGATCTGCAGAATATAGCTAGTGAAGGAGGTTAGCATGACCAGCTGCCACAAGCCACTTCATACATTGCTGAGGCTACGTGAAAACTCCCACTGGAGCATTCCTCGCCTGGCCCCTCAGCCCTTCTCGACACGGCTCTTCCGAGCTGCCGGGACTCGTAACAACCTCCAGCAAGCATCCAGCGCCGATTCGTTGGTCCTTCAGAAGAACGACCTCGCGCCACCTGACGTTATCCCAAATCTATCAGCTCTTCAGCGGCCAGCTCGCAGCAGGCCCGTGTCTTTTGATCTGGGCGGCCGCCCTTTCATCACAGCCCTTTGCCCTTCCAGGGAGCTACGCTTCTTAGTACAGAGCTAGCCGGCAAAATTCCTTTCAGTCCCCTGTCTGTGGGGCCGAAACCGCTCGGCAATCGTTAACCAGCTCGGCTCTCCTTCCTGCCCAACCCCTGCCAGCTCAAGTGGCACTCATTAACTCAGCCTGGTAAATAGAGTTGTATTAGGATTGCTTCACAGGGCGATCTGCCTGCCTCCCAAACGAATTTTAGGCATGCTGCCTCCGCCATGGTCAGTGTGCCAGTCTCTGGCAGTGAGTTCAGGAGGAGGACGTTGCACTCTATATGATTTTATGAAAGTATGCTGATGAGTGTGAATATAATGTAACTAAAATCTGCTTCATGCAAAAGGTCTCTTGTAAGGTATCATTACAAATCTACTGAGTGTGATCATCCTATTTGTACAAATGTATCACTCTCGTACAGATGCTCCCTGGGTTACGCAAGACCCGACTTACGCAAATCCAGACTTACGGAAAAAGTTCCGTAAGCTTTTTTTTTTTTTTTAAGGCATAATTGTTGGGTATACGTTCCTGACTTACGCAAAATGCGACTTACGCAAGGCATTCCGGAATGGAACGCGTGCATAAGCTGGGGAGCGTCTGTATCTGAAACTAGAAATATTTCCTAGCATAGCTTCAGTACCATGGCTCTGTGGTTGCGTCTCCATAGACTATAATGGGCACCATAGACCAATGGTTCTCAGCCAGGCGTGTATATACCCCTGGGGGTACACAGAGGTCTTTGCGGGGGTGCATCAACTCATCTAGATATCTGCCTGGTTAAAATGCCCTAGCCAAGTCGGTACCAACTAAAATTTCATACCATGACTTGTTTATACTGCTCTATAGGCTAAACACTGAAATGTAAGTGAAAGATTTCTATTGCGATTGATTTCTTTTATACTTATATGGTAAAGAGGAGAAAGTCAGCGAGTTTTCCGTAATGGCGTTTGTGACACTTGTGTAGTTTTAGGTCGGATTTTGTAAGCAAGTCGTTTTGAAGTGAGGTGAAACTTAGGGGTGCGCAAGACAAATCAGACTCCTGAAAGGGGGACAGGAGTCTGGAAAGGTTGAGAGCCACTGCCCTGGAGGATAAAGGGCATATTACTAGCGCCACCCGGGGGAGCGCTCCTTTACCTCGAAACGGTAGACGGCCACATCTAAGCAGCAAGGTTCTAGCCCTGGTTCTGCAGGAGTGTGGGTCTGTGAGTTGCAACGCAACGGGGTATGTGGGTGTGGGGTGGGTGTGCATTACAGCCTCTTTGTTAAGCCGGCAAAGGACCTTAGCGAGCTCACGTCCGCCCAGCACCTGGTTTGGGTCACATCTACAGGGTCACCTTAATATCAGGTTACATGGCAGCTCCTGCCTGGCTTCTCCCAACCCGCCCTTCTTTGGAGTAGGAGGAGCAGCTCTGTATTTTTCCAGAACATGAAACCTGAGTGTTTGCATTCCCATTCCTCCTGGGTGGGTCAATATTTAACCACTAGGAACCCAGCCAAGAACCCCCAGCAGGGCTGCTGCGGTGCTTTTCATCTCTCAGGGAGGCAGCTAATAGTACAAGGATCCTGTTTGGTTTATACTTGCCTTGGATTGCACAAAGGGCATTTAAATTCCCTCCCCTGCTGGGTTTACTGCCCCTGCCTGGTGAGAAGAGTCAGCTAGAGTCACACCTTCCCTACTGTCTCTCACACGGTGTACGTGCAGCACCTTGCACAACGGGAACCTGATTGCGATTGGCGTCATACAGGGAGTCAGGCTTTAGAGCTCTATGCACTACTGTCATACTAATTAACAGACCAGGAATAAGGTCCTACTTAATTTGCGATACTGCGGAAATTGCGGATCCTGTAATATTAGGCTTCCGCTGCAATTTTGATTTTAATTGGCTTACTTTGCACAGTCCGCAATTTTGCGCACGTTTTGAGGTTTGCAACACACACTTCCCCCCCGCCCCCATTAGTACAGTAGAACCCCACAGCAGCCCCAGTCAATTAGTGTATTGACTAATCTAGTTGCAGCAAAATGTCTAGTTATCAAAAAAAAAATTAGCAGGCATAACATAGTACTTGAGTGTTCAAGAAAAATTTGCTGGAACAATATAAACAAATAGGTCTTCTCTGGCTTTTTCAAATTGCCACAATTAAAAAAGGTCAATTATTACTTTTCCGTTATTTTCTATATGTTGTCTGCAACTCAGATGCAATTATTGGACAATCATCTCGCGATTCAAGTAGGGCCTTAATAATGAGTAGCAATCATTGCATAGATTACAGCTAGGACATTATTAGGAGGACTTTCAAATCCTCTCATTTCAGGGCATGAACTGATCTGTATTTTCCATATGCAACCATGTGTCCTTCAGTGCAACTGACATTTTAGATTCAGAGCAAAGGAAGAAAGAACCAAAATAAAGTCCCTACCCCCACCCTGCCACTCCCATAACTGCTAGACTCCGCCTCCCAAAACAGCTGCCTGTCTCTGCAGGCTGGTAAATTCTAGAGATTTAAAGGGGCAGGACACAGAAAATGCAATTACACCAGCGACACACTCGTTGCACAGGTTGGGGGGCCAGCCAGAAATCTCCCCACATGACACAGTATTGCAGAGAAGCAGCCATCCCAGATCAGACCGATGGTCCATCTAGGCCACACACCTATCTCAGGTAGTGGCCAGAACCAGTTGTTTCAGAGGAAGGTGCATTTTGGAAGCAGGGCTATTAAATCAAATCCTCCCAGCTGTCAGAGACAGGCCATTGGACTGCCACTCCGGCAGTTCTTAGGAGCTGCATATTTCAGTCTCAGCTTATAAATTATTTTAACACAGAAAAGCAACACTGGAGAAATAACCCCTGGCTGCCTGGAAGGAGAAATAGCTTGGCTTCATCACATCCACCTACACTTATGAGCAAATTTTCAATAAGGTAACAAATGTTTTCCCCAAATGCCAGCAAAGGCAGTCTTAACATGGGAGCAATGGGAATGGAGGCCAGAGATGCCATGGCGAAGAGGAGACCTGCCTACTAAAGGAGAAAGGGAATTCAAGGTTTCAAGCATTCAGAGAGACAGGGCGAGGACAAAATGCTTCCTATTGCCTTTGGCGTGCAGTAGAATTCGGTCCCCGGTGCCTTGCTTAGTCTTGCAGAGAGCGGTTGGAAAAATTTCAAACAGCAACTAGCAGTTTTGACAAAATCTAACCATCTTGCCAGACTGTGATGAATTTTGTTGACACACCAAAGTTGAAGTGTTGTGTTAGCGTCATTTTGATTCATTTTGACTTTCATAGACTCTAAGACTGGAAGGGACCTCGAGAGGTCATCGAGTCCAGTCCCCTGCCCTCATGGCAGGACCAAATACTGCCTAGACCATCCCGGATAGACATTTCTCTAACCTACTCTTAAATATCTCCAGAGATGGAGATTCCACAACCTCCCTAGGCAATTTATTCCAGTGTTTAACCAGCCTGACAGTTAGGAACTTTTTCCTAATGTCCAACCTAAACCTCCCTTGCTGCAGTTTAAGCCAATTGCTTCTTGTTCTATCCTTAGAGGCTAAGATGAACAAATTTTCTCCCTCCTCCTGATGACACCTTTCAGATACCTGAAAACTGCTATCATGTCCCCTCTCCGTCTTCCCTTTTCCAAACTAAACAAACCCAGTTCTTTCAGCCTTCCTTCGTAGGTCGCGTTCTCTAGACCTTTAATCATTCTTGTTGCCCTTCTCTGGACCCTCTCCACTTTCTCCACATCTTTCTTGAAATGCGGTGCCCAGAGCTGGACACAATACTCCAGTTGAGGCCTAACCAGCGCAGAGTAGAGCGGAAGAAGGACTTCTCGTGTCTTGCTCACAACACACCTGTTAATGCATCCCAGAATCACGTTTGCTTTTTTTTTGCAACAGCATCACACTGTTGACTCATATTTAGCTTGTGGTCCACTATAACCCCGAGATCCCTTTCTGCCGTACTCCTTCCTAGACAGTCTCTTCCCATTCTGTATGTGTGAAACTGACTGTTCCTTCCTAAGTGGAGCACTTTGCATTTGTCTTTGTTAAACTTCATCCTGTTTACCTCAGACCATTTCTCCAATTTGTCCAGATCATTTTGAATTATGACCCTGTCCTCCAAAGCAGTTGCAATCCCTCCCAGTTTGGTATCGTCTGCAAACTTAATAAGCGTCCTTTCTATGCCAACATCTAAGTCGCTGATGACATAGTCTAGTAGCGTATTACAATAATGCAGTCTATTTTGTTACCTCTAATGTGATGTTTAGGCTAGCTGATATTTGAATGTAATATGAAATGCAAACCAAAATGAGCTGAAACAACGCCGGTGAAAGGAAATGTTCCAACGGTCCCGAATCAACATTTTCCAGAATTTTTGTTGGGTGAGAATTTCCCACAGTTCTGCTTTTTGTTCCAAATGGAAGTGGATTTCCCCCCCCAAAAAAAATGCTGGACTGTCCCCTGCAAGGGAAACGCCAGTTCCTGACCAGCACAAGTTTCCCAGACTTGCTCTAAAAGCTTTGGCCGAACCCAGTGTTGAGCCGTCGCTCTTCAGCAGCAGCCCAGGGAGGGAGTTATTCCAGAAATGCCTTCCCAAGGCAAGCAGGCAAGATCAGAGCATCAGCATTGCACCTGCTTAATTGCCCAGAGAGAGAGCAGGGGCTTTATCTCCCTCATCGACCCCCCTTGGGCATTGCTGCAGCCTGACTGTGCATAGCACCAGTGAGGTGGGAGAGCTTCCCTGCCCTGTCATCAGTTGCTTAGCTTTGCAGGGGGCTCCTCAGGAAGGATGCTGAACACACCCTGCTGCGTGTGAACAACCGTGGAGAGCGATGCTGTTTGTCTTAGCAACCCTATCCCCGCTCGGCCCTCATCAGCAACCCTACAATAACGATCCCGCCACTGCAGCCCAGCCCCTGCTAGCAACCCCGCAGTAACAAGCCAGTGCACACCATCATAGGACCTAATCACATCAGCCACGCCATCGGGGGCTCGTTCACCTGCACATCTACCCATGTGATATATGCCATCATGTGCCAGCAGTGCCCCTCTGTCGGGTACATTGGCCAAACCAGACAGTCTCTACGCAAAAGAATAAATGGACACAAATCTGACATCAGGAATCATAACATTCAAAAACCAGCGGGAGAACACTTCAACCTCTCTAACCACTCAGTGACAGACTTGAAGGTGGCAATTTTGCACCAAAAAAACTTCAAAAACAGACTCCAAAGAGAGACTGCTGAACTCGAATTAATATGCAACTTCGATACAATTAACTTAGGTTTAAACAGAGACTGGGAATGGTTGGGTCATTACACTAATTGAATCTATTTCCCCATGTTAAGTTCTCCTCACACCTTCTGTGGGTCATCTCGATTATCACTTCAAAAGGTTTTCTTTCTCCTGCTGATGATAGCTCATCTCAAGTGATTGGCCTCTTCCAGTTGGTATGCGTACTGCCACCCTTTCATGTCTGCGTGTTCCATTCTATGCATCCGAAGAAGTGAGCTGTAGCCCACGAAAGCTCATGCTGAAATACATTTGTTAGTCTCTAAGGTTCCACAAGTGCTCCTGTCCTGTTTAAGCCAGTGCATGCCTCCCAGCCCCTACTAGCAACCCTACAATAACAATCCGGGGCATGCAGCCCTCGCTAGCAACACGACACTACGACAGCGGTTGCGGTTTCACTGCTCTGGGACCTGCGCTAGCCCCATTAAAGCGGTGCTCATACCCCATGAGTGCAGTCTAGCCATACCCCCCAATCACTCGGTGTCGTCGCTGCAGTGAAGACTAGCCTCCAGAGCAGTGGTCCCCAACCTTTTCCATGTGGCGGGCGCCGGACGACTAGCCACCGAGGACCATGGCCGCTGGACAAGCAGCCGCCGAGAAGCAGTGTCCTCAAGAGGCGTCGCCGCCGAAAATCAGCGGCATTTTGGCAGCGGTGCTTCTTGACGTTGCTGCTTCTCGGCGGCATTTCGGCGGCTGCTTGCCCGGCGGCCAGTAGGCGGGCGCACACAGATGCCCCGCGGGCACTGCGTTGGGGACCACTGCTCTAGAGCAACGGTTCTCAGCTGTCCTCTCCCCACTCCCCCGCGCATCAAACTTTCGGGGAGTGGGGCGGGAGCCTTCCCACTCAGTCATGGGGTTGCAACCCCGCTCCGGAAATTTGGGGCAGCTGCCCCCTGTCATGACGGAGGGGTGGCCAGGCCGAATTTGAGCAAGTGGTGTTCGCGACCCACCCAGTGCATGGGCTCACCTCCATGCCCACTAGCACCCTCTGATCATGCTGAAACTGAGAAACAGCCCCCTGACAACCGTGTGGCTATTAAGGTTCGTGGTTCGTAGAAGGTTTCCTAGCCTGGGCACAGTTAGACAGCAGGCTCAAAGGCCTGATTGATTGAAATGCCCTTTGATTGGAATCAATGTATTAATGATCCCAGCTCCATCTAGATTATACCGGAAAATCCCATTTTGTAAAGGGACGGTGATGAAAACCTTAAAAAAAAAACCCCACCTCCAGCTTTATGAACCCTCCCACCTCCCCCGAGGTTAAGACCGCACTAAGGCAGTTCACAGTTTACCCTACGCTCCAGCGCAAAGGCTGCCTACCCAACAAGCCGCCCTGTTTGTTTACCAGCCTCAGGAAGCAGGAAACAAAAATTAAAATATTCCCCCCTGCTGAACGGGGCATCCGGTTTGCTCAGCAGTAAGGCAGCCGGATTCCTGGCCGTGGGGCAGCGTCTACCTGGACATTCCTAACATTCCTTGGCCAAAACCGCTGGTGGCGAGGGGGGAAAAGGGCTCATTACATCAATGACCCTACAAAGCCAGGACCGAGGAATGTCTCTACTGTGCAGCACTGGAATTACAGGTACCAGAGCAGCAAGGAAGCCTGGCCCAGTGTTAGGATGCTCTGGAGACCTGCGTTCAATTCACTCCTCTGCCACAAATTCCTTGGCCAAACCACTCTGGGCTTCAATTTCCTCATCTGTAAAATGGGAATAGCAGCCCTGCATGGCGGGTGGGTGTGTGTGTGTGAGAGAGAGAGAGAGAGAGAGAAATGCTGAGATCACGGGGACCATATCAATACCCGATAGACTGTTGGTTAAGAACAAACGGATTAAACCATAAGATTTATAAAAAAAAACCCCAAACAAATAAAATTGTTTGGTCTCATCTCATCTAAGATCCTTAAGCACATGCAAAATTGGTCCCTACAGAATGCTGCTCAGTACTCAGATCCATAACGAACATGAGCACTAATTGAAATTCTGCCCTCACTGGCACAAATGGGGAGCCATGGGAAATCAGAGCAGAATTCCCTTTGTATACAAAGAGCTTCACAGGCTGAGGCCGATAGAGTGAACACTGTCTGCTGTATGGACGCCGGATGGAGGGGAAACTGAGGGACTGAGCGGGAGAGTGATTTGCCCAACGTCACCCAGGAAATCTACTTGCAAAGCCAAGAATAGAACCCAGGAGTTTTAAACTCCTAGTCTCCTTTATTCTGGACACCACTTCTCCTCCCAAGGCAGGAATAGAACCCAGGGCCTAACATTTTCAAAGACACCTAGTGATTGTGGATGCCTCTGTTTTTGGAGGTCCCACTCTGAGATGCCTTATAAGGGGCCTGATTCCCAGAGGATGAGCACTCAGCACTCGCTGACAAATCAAGCCCCTTTAGAGTCTCTCCTCAAATCACTGGTTACTTTTGCAAATCTTGGCCTGTATCTATAGAGACTGCTGAAATTGCAGCCACCTCTGGGGTGGAGCACAGCAGCTGGTTCGATAACCGCACGGTAACCATACTGACCACAGCAGGATTCTGCATAGCTTGTGAAATCCAAGAGGATCTCCAGCCCAAGGAGAGATGATTTTTAAGCAGTATTAAAAATATATATATATTTTTTTCCAGCTGAAAGATATTGCCTCCTATCCAGCGATCACAGCACAGGCTCAGCAAGGATGCATGCCACACCCATCTGAGCTAAGACAGGTAGCCACGGCGCTCCATATTTGACACAATATTTCTCCAGCCCTAAGAACAACTGACCTTTCTCTGGAAGCAGTGATCCCATTACACAATATTCTAGGTCACTGCTGCAGTACTCACGGTGGGATCTGTACCCCCGTGTTATGGGGAGATATACGACATGTGCTATCATTTCTCCTCGGCGAGCTGCAAGACAACGCGGCATTGGGAAACCAAGGAGCCAAATTCCCCTGGTATAATCCCACTAAAAACAATGGGGCCTGAGCCCAGGCTTCACAGCGGTTCTGCTCTGACTTCACTGAAGTTACTTCGGATTTACAGGGGGGATGTGAAAAGAGAATCAAGCCAGGAAGTCTAGTAATTACAGCAAGCTCAGCTGGGAGTCAAGATGCCTGGGTTCTATCTCTGCCACTGACTTGGTAAAGCTACCTCTGCTTGGCTATAAAATAGAGGTAACACCTGTTTTGGGGGAGAAGGTTGTGATTAGCCTGGGTCAAAAATGTGGGGCTGAAAAATAGGCCGGCACCCCAGCTGCTGTAAAACAGCTCAGCTCCACTGAAGTCCACGGGCCAGATCCACAGCTGGTGTGAATCGTCTGTAGCTCCACTCCTGCGCTATTTATACCATCTGAGGAGCTGGCCATATAAGGATCTTGATCCACGGGGGCTCAGTGCTTTGTTAAAATGCCTTTGAGTATTAATATCCTAACCGGCCCAAGATGCAGCTGGGACTAAAAGCTCAGCACAAAGGCAGCTCTTTTCATTGCTCCGAAAAACACGTTTCAATTTCTCTTTCCTGCTGCCTTTAATGGCTCTTGCTCCTTCGCTTTGTGCAGCGGGGTAGGAAGCGGGGGGGGGGGGCTTCTCTTTTTAGTCTTTGCAAGCTACAGCTCCACCAGAGACGTTGTTTGTTCTCCTGAATGCCTCAAATTGCAGCAAAGAGCCCTCATGCTCCCAGCAGCGCCTTCCCACGCTAGCGTGTCAATTTCTCAGCAGAGAGCGAGCGTTTGCTAACTTACGAATAATGTCCATGGGCAGATTGCTCCCTCCCTTTCCTCCTCTACATCCCTGATCCGGACTTTGGAACACCCTTAAAACCAAGATAACCCACCCTGCCTGCTCCTTCTGGGGTTTTTACACCAACCCCTCTGCATGCTGGGAGAAGGCTTTGGGGGGTCAGATCCTTGCTGTACAGATGCTCATGTGTAATTGACCATATTTAGGTTGACAGCAGGATTAGAACCCTCGACTTTCCACACTCTCAGCATGAGCGACCACCGTTTGAGCTAACAAACTGAAGCCTGCTAGATAGCAGCCTCAAACCTTTTATGTGGACCTGCCACGAGTGGAGGACGAAGAATCTCCCAGCATTGGTTGTGCAAATAGAATCCATTGAGCGCTACTAGTCTCCCTGCACCTGCTCCAAGAAAGGGCATCTCTTATGGGACTTGCTTGTTAGTTCACGTTGTAGCAGCACATGCCTTTAGCTCTGGAGGTTCACCAGTTCAATCCCAGGTGTGTTGGCCAAGGCAGCAGCCATCCCAAATACCGTGCTGACCTGATCAAAGAACATCAGGGTTGGAAGGGACCTCAGGAGATCATCTAGTCCAACCCCTTGCTCAAAGCAGGACCAATCCCAATTAAATCATCCAACAGATTTTTGCCCCATATCCCTAAACGGCCCCCTCAAGGATTGAACTCACAACCCTGGGTTTAGCAGGCCAATGCTCAAACCACGGCGCTATCCCTCTCCCAGAATGATTCACCTCAGTGGGACTCCCAGTAGCTTGGGAAGCAGCTAGGAAAGATTCCTTCCTGACCCATTGCCATTGGCCACTGAAGCATGACCATGAGAGGTGACAGTGTTGATGCTCTGCCAGCCTGAAATCCTTTTCAGGGCAGTTTAACAGCCATGTTTGTACCATGTGGCACAGAATCAGGGCTTGTCCTGCAGAAATGGACTGGATAGGTGAGTGCCCGCCCGCCCCACACACACTATTTGGGTGTAACCCACATTCCATCTCAGTCTGGATCCAGCATTGCTGGGCATAGAGAGGCCTGGTCCACACTAAAGAATTCCACTTCCCAGCCAGTTTTAATCCACCATCCCCTTAGGCTCCCAGAATCCTTTTCCCACAAGCTGCTTTGCTGGTCCCGGGAGCTCAGACAGGGACTGCAGGAGGGCCCTGCAACACTTGACTAGAGCGCCTCATGTGGACGCGAGGTGTAACTGCCACCAGACCAGGACAGCGAGAGCGGGTACACTGCACCACGGCTAGTCACGCTGCTCCCAGCATCGCTCCAGTTAACTATGGAGCAGGCAGACACAGCAACTGCTTGCACTTCTCCTCCCCCAGCTGACCCCTCCCCCACAAGCCAACCCTCCCTCCCTCATGTCCTCCAATATCTACACGGCTCTGCGACGGACTAACCACCTTGGCAACGTGGCATAGCCACACAGGGGCCGGTATGTCTTTTACCAACCCTTGTGCCGCTAAGCAGGATCAATGAGCACCCCTCGCACCCCGACCTGGCTCGAGAGATTCCACGCCAACCTCATTAGAGCGAGACACACGCCCCAATTACAGCCGGTCCCGCTTGGCTGACAGCGTCCCCTTTGACCTCCTCGCAGTCGCGCGGACGCAGGCCACGTCAGGACCGTTTCGGGGACCGAGATGGGATTAAGCTGGGAAGGAGCAATCCATCAAAAGGGCCGAACAGAGCAAAGAACAAGCACCGCGGGGGTTGTCGGTGGGGGAAGCCTGCTCGGAATCAATTCGCAAGGTCAGCAGCTGTTGAAAAGAAAATTGGAAGGCGCAGTTCTAGTCCTCTCTCAGTCCGATCACAGTGGGAGCGTTGTGCTGCTAAGAACGAAGGACTAATAATTATTTAAACTGCGGCAGCACCCAGAGGTCCTACTCAGGATCAGGCCCTTGCCTGCTAGGTGCTATACAAACACCTAGGCCTGCTCTACACTAGCATTTTTAAGATTGGCAGGGTTTATTATAGGTGGGATTGGTATTAAGGTCGCCCGACACTTCTCATTACAAGCCCCTGTTTTCAGTCGCTTATAGCTTCACCAAACTTCAACCCTTTGGGGGGGAATTTTCCTTGCTGGGTGTCTGCTTCAGGCTGACCTGTTGTGGAAAGTGTCAGCCAAAACATTTCAGCTGTTTCTGATAATGAGACTAGGGGAAAATATATTGTTTTGCCTACGTTAATAAAAATCTGGCAACCTTTTCTTGAGAGAGCTCACGGCTTTTGGAGTAGGGTCTTGAAATTTGGCAAGAGGCGGGGTGGCCTTTATGTCAGGGATGTACCTTTTGCTGTGCCAGTGGAAATCCACTCAAGTTAGGCCAAATTATGAGCCTTTTTAAAATGGCCGGTTGCAGGTGCTCAGTAGAGATTTTTTAGCTTTTAAGCAGCTAAATTCCCCAAGATTTGGTTCACGTAGAGCCAGCCTGGCACGGAGCAAGACTTTCCTTGCAATTGCAGCTCTGGATTGCTGCATTTCATGCCGGGTCCAGGCACCTGGTCTGAGAGCAGGGAAACTGTCTCTCCTGTGCTCTCAAAGACCCCCTGCTAGACCTCCAGAAGAGGAAGCTGCCTGATTTGAATGCAGGGGGACAAGAGTCAGACCTTTAACTGCATGTCCACACATTATGCGTTCCACAGGACCCCTTCCACCTTCGTTGCCCAGCATGGACAATGAGGCAGGACACTGCAGCAAGAGAAGAGACAGTTTCACGGTTAAGGCAGCTGAATGCTCCTCTGGAGGGCAGGATTCTGCCCTTGCCTTTGCCACAGAGTTCCTGTGTGAGGCGGGGGCAAGTCACTGGCACCAAACTTTTCCAGGGCCGCCCAGAGGATTCCGGGGGCCCGGGGTCTTCGGCGGCGGGGGGCCCTTCCGTTCCGGGACCCGCCGCCGAAGTGCCCCGAAGACCCGCGGTGGGAGCCCCCCGCCGCCGAATTACCGCTGAAGCGCAGCCCGGTCTTTGGCGGTAATTTGGCGGGGGGGGGGTCCCCGCCGCGGGTCTTCGGGGCACTTTGGCGGCGGGTCCCGGAACGGAAGGGGCCCCCCGCCGCTGAAGACCGGGCTGTGCTTCGGCGGCGGGTCCCGCTTCCCCCCCGCCCCGGCCCCAGCCTCTTACCCCCGGCTCCCTCCTCACCCGGAGTCTCAGCGCCTCGCCCGACAGCCGCAGCATGTGGCCGGCGGGGCCTGAGCTCCGCCCCGCTCAGAGCCGCGTGGGGAGGGGGCGGGGCTGGGAGCTCCACGCTGAGCGAGCCCTGCCCCCTGACCACGCGGCTCCGAGCGGGGCGGGGCTCAGGGGCCCTGGCGGAGACTCGGCGCTTGATGCGCTAAGGCTCCAGGAGAGGGGCGGAGGCGGGAGCCCCCGCTGTTCTCTTGGGGGCCCCTGCGGAGCCCGGGGCAAATTGCCCCCTTTGCCCCCCCCTCTGGGCGGCCCTGCACTTTTCCCTCTAATTGTGACAGAGTGTCTGCTGAGACCAAGCAAGCCCTCGGACAGCTACCCCTTCCTACTTCTCCACGTGGGAACCAAGGATACTGCCAAGAATGACCTTGAGTGGGTCACTGCAGAGTACGTGGCTCTGGGAAGGAGGATAAAGGAGTTTGAGGTGCAAGTCGTGTTCCCTGTTGAAGGAAAAGGCCAGGTAGAGACCATCGAATTGTGGAGGTAAATGTGTGGTTATGCAGATGGTGTCGGAGAGAGGGCTTTTTTTTGGCCTCGGTCTTCACAGACAAGGACAGCGCCCAGACTGCTGCACTGGGCAGCACAGTATGGGGAGAAGGTGAGCAGCCCTCAGTGGTGAAAGAACAGGTTAAGGACCATTTAGAAAAGCTGGACATGCACAAGTCCATGGGGCCAAATCTAATGCATCTGAGGGTGCTGAGGGAGTTGGCTGATGTGATTGCAGAGCCATTGGCCATTATCTCTGAAAACGCATGGCTATCAGGGGAGTATAATGCTATGTATTCTGAAAACAAACCAGCCTCTCAGATCGGGCACCCAACATTAGTGGCTACGAACGTTCTGTGCCTCGGTTTCCCCTCTGTAAAATGGGGTAATACCATCCCCTTGCCTCACAGGAGTGTGGGAAAAATAAACTCGTCTGGGAATGCTACAGGGGTGAGTGCCCTAGAGAAGCCCATGAGGAAATTAATCATTCCCTCTTCAGCGCAGGTTTTGAAGAGCATGAAATAAATAAAGCCTGCAGCCACCTACTGAACAATCAGCAGAATAGAGATCATTAAATAGCCGCTCTGCAAGTGACCCATTCCACCTGTGCATTGAACGGGGCCAGGCTTCGTTAGGGGGAAAAAAGGAAAGACCGTCTCCATGCATAGACACAAAGGGGTGGAATTAAGGATGCGCCGGCAGCTTTCCTTCCGGCATCTCCTGACCTCCGGGTGCTTGACTTTGCAACCTTCATAGTGTTCTTTGGACATGGTTTTTTGTGTGCAATTAGTTATATTGCAACAGCACCCAGAAATCCCATGCAGGATTAGGCCGCTGGTGCGTTAGGGGCTGTACAAGCACCCGGATCTGCTCCGCACTAGCACGGTTGGTAGCAACAAGCGGGAGCGCTCGTCTGGACAGAGCTAATTTACGGAGCGGCAGGGTGGCCCTACCAGCGTAGGGGCTGTCCCCGGGTTCACTCTCACTGCATGATTCGAACCTGCAGCCCGCTGCCCAGCTGCCTAAGGCAAATCTCTAGTCAATGCAGAGGGGACCGTCAGTCCTCCCCAGCACACATGGGGCGAAGGGGTCAGAGAGGCCTAATGAAGCAGGGAGGGTCTGTGTTTTAAAGAACACACAAACACACCCCTGCCAGGAAAACACAAGCACCCAAAGATGACATGCAATGCACACGCCTATACCCCTACATACTGCAAGTGCACACACACACACTATACATTCACCACAGGCAGACACCTGATTCCACACACACACACACCTGCCTGCAGGCCAGCTGACAGACTGACACACACACAAAGCTCTGAATGCAGGTACATCAATGGGATATACACACAGCCCCGTAAAATACCCACATGCAGGATCAACGGCACCACTGCTAGAGGGTTAACAGTTGAGGTTGGGCTGAGATTTGCAGTTATAGCTGGGTGTGCATCCCCCCGAACCAACACACAGGTGTGCCTGCACATGTATGTACATGCTCTCCTCTGCACAGACACGGTGACGCACATGCAGACAGGTGGAAATACCCGTGTGTCGTCCCCCCGCAGCCTGTCCCTTCTGGCCGCCAGGGAGCCACAACAAAGGCAGCTTTTCTCCCAGCTCGGCAACCCGCGCCAACCTCACAACCCACTGTGCCAAATTACAGGCAGCGGGGCTGTCGTCAAGAGCAGGAACATTATCTGTCATCATCGCTGCCGCTCAGGGGCTGCACATGGCAGAGCACGGGGCCCCACCCCCATTCTTCTCCCCCAGCTCCTGGCTACAAGGGCCAGATCCTGAACTTAACAAGGGTGGATCTTTGCTGTCACTTGATCGCTGCCTTTCAAAGCGCCGTGCGCTCAGTCCAAGCCCCTGGAGGCGGCAGGGGACGAAAGCCGCGCGGCTAATCCTTGAGGGGAAATTGCAAGGGAGAGATATAAGATTTGTTATTATTTTCGGGGGTGGGGGGAATACCATGTGCATTAAGTGGGAAGGGGCCGGGTTGAGACCCCTGTGGGCTGACATCTTCATGCTGCATTTCTCGGCAGAGCAGGAAGGATGGCCCAATGGTTAGGGCGGTAGCCTGCGAGTTAGGAGACCCGGTGTCAATCCCGTCCTCTGACACGGGCTTCCTGTGTGACCTTGGGCTAGTCACTTAGCCGCTCTGGGCCTTGGCTCCCCATTGGTGCAATGAGGATAACAGCACTATGGGCAGATGGGCACCTGAGGCCCAGGGACTATCAAGACAAATTCAGATTAGAACTAAGTCACAAATCGTTAGCCTGGAGGGGGAGTAACCCCTGGAACCAGGTGCCAGGGAAGTGGCGGATTCCCCATCTCTTGGTGTTTTCAGATCCAGCCTGGATTCCTTTCCGGAAAGGATGCTTGAGTCACACACGAGTTCTTGGGCTCCCTAGCTGGATGTAATTCTCTGCTCCGCGTTACACAGGGTGATCTCAGGGTCCCTGCTGGCTTTAAAAACTGACGCAGCTAGAAGTGACTCGTGCAAGGTCAGCCGGGGCAGACCCAGGAACTGAACCAATCCAGCACCCCCTTCTGCCCACAACGTCACTCGGTCAGTCTGTGTCCCAGGGCCATTCTATGGTGGGAGGGGTCCCCCCCCCCCGGATCTGGGCTGAGAACCTGCTAACTCATTTCCCCGCCTGCCAGAGAATGTGAAACAGCCGAGGCCCGTGGGATGGATGAGACAAAGCCAACCTGCTTTTGCAAGTGCAGAACGTTCAAAGCCCCGCAGAGGAATGTACAGAAGCGGTTGGAATAATGGCAGGCGTCCTAGCAGGGCAGACAAAGGCTTGAAGGCCGATCAAATTGCATTCAGAAAGGGGTTCATTACAGCCCTTGTAAACACTCAATGGCTTATTTCCCTCATTAGATCCCCCAGCGAGACGTGCAAGTAATAGCATTATATACAGCCAGCCTGCCAGCGCTGCCTTGAAAGCCCAGCTGCCATGGGGCTGTCTCTCTCCCTACCCCAAGACAAACGCCTCCTCAGGGCTCAAAAGCACTCGAGATCGCAGCACGGGTGCGGGAGAGCAGGACTCAGGTTAGCTCACGCTGGCCACAGAGCAAAGAACCTGCCCTCCCAGATTCAAGCGATTTCTTTGTGAGCCCTCGGGCCAGAACAGACTCTGCACAGCTCTGCCGCATGGAACAGGTTGGCGGTAGAGAAGCACTGGATTTTTGGGGGGGGACCTGGCACATTCAGGAGCTTTGGTGCAGCCACAAAATGAGCCCCATCAAACCCAGTGGCACATGAGCCGGGAAGGAGTCAAAGCCTGATTGTGTCAGATCCACATTAGGTGCAATGAGATCCAGCGGCTGTCCAGCCATCCGGCCTCGTTAGTAGGCTCCGCGCTAATCCAAAGCAACACCCTGGCAGATGTGAAGGGACTGACCTGAAAGAGGTCTATAAAATCATGCCTGGTGTGAAGAAAGTAAATCAGGAAGTGTTATTTACTGCTTCCCGTAACACAGGAACTAGGGTCACCAAATGAAATTACTAGGCAGCAGGTTTAAAACAAACAAAAGGAAGTGTTTTTTCACACAACGCAGAATCAGTTAGTGGAACTCTTTGCCAGAGGATGTTGTGAAGGCCAAGACCATAACACGGTTCAAAAAAAGAGCTAGATAAGTTCATGGAGGACAGGTCCATCAATGGCTATTAGCCAGGATGGGCAGGGATGGTGTCCCTAGCCTCTGTTTGCCCGAGGCTGGGAATGGGCGACAGGGGATGGATCACTTGATGATCACCTGTTCTGTTCATTCCCTCTGGGGCACCTGGCACTGGCCACTGTCGGTAGACAGGATACTGGGCTAGATGGACCTTTGGTTTGACCCAGTCTGGCCGTTCTTATGTTCTTAAAGAGTCAAAGGACTGGCTTTTCCCTCCTCATCCTCATCCTCCAGTTGGGGACACCCCCTTCCCAATGCCAGAGGCTGTAAAGCAGCTTGGATCTCTTTCAGTTCCTCACCCCCACGCCCTGCACCTCGCCAATGGCAAGGCCAGAAACCTGGGGCCCAGCACGGGAAGGGCACTGAACTGGGAGCCAGGAGACCTGGCTTCTATTCATGACTCTGCCACCGATCTACTGGATGACCTTGGGCAAGTCCCATGTCCCCTCTCTGTGCCTTGGTTTCCCCTTCCACCCTTTGTCTGTCTGGCCTACTTACAGTGTATTCTCTGTGGGGCAGGAACCCTTACTATATGCCTGCACAGCCCAGGGCTCCAGATCGCTAAGTGCAGCCCTAAGACAAATACCCCTGGCTCTGTCGTCAGAAGCCCAGAGGTTCCCGGGGGCCTGTTTTGCTAGCAGCTCACTTGCTGGCTTTTTCGGGTCACGAACCTAACCCACCGTGTTCAGCGCCACAACAGATGATGGGAAGCAGCACAAAAGGGGCCGTGGCAGAACTGGGGTTCCCGTGTGTCCTGCAGCCATTGGGGATCCCACAGCTAACCCTAAGTAATAAATCCATACCGTACCTCGGCAGCAAACTCCAGCAGCTGGTTCAGGGCCCGGAGCATCAAACGCCATAGTTCTTCCGCATACGACCACGCTCTCCGGTTCACTCGCCGGGCAGAGGTAGCAATCACAAGCTGCAGCCGCCTGGCATAGGTCTGCTCGCTTTCCGGGCTCTGCCTCACGCCTCTGAGGCTTGGCACCTGCCTTCCTGTTTTTGGGGGGGAGGGTACAGGGACGGATGGTGAGATTGGGTGGAGGGGGGCTGGGCAAAAGTCCCAAAAGAGGATTGTGCCCCTGAAAATGAGGTACAATCTGCAGTGGGGGGAGGGGAGCACATGCACCACTGCCCTCTACTGGATGGAATCAAAACTGCTCAACTGGGTGTCAGAGACCTTCACGTCTTATGAAGATTCTCCCATAGTTCAGGTGACAGGGGCTTAACTTCAGTGTGTTTCTCCTGCTGCCCTTCTCCACAGGTTAGGGTGGCAGATTTGGCTCATCTCCCTCATGGCAGAGGTGAGCCAAGTGGGTCTCAAATTTTTTTACTGGCGACCGCTTTTCACATCGCAAGCCTCCGAGTGCGACCCCCCCCAATACATTAAACACCCTTTTTAAATATATTTAATACCATTCTAAATGCTAGAGGCAAGCGGGGTTTGGGGTGGAGGCTGACCGCTCTCGACCCCCCCTTGTAATTACATCGCAACCCCCCTGACCCCCAGTTTGAGAACCCCTGTCCTACCCAAACTCCTGATCCAACTGGAAGCTGCATGTAACAGCTGGCCCTTCTGTCTACAAGCCTAAACCCTAGATCCAGATCCCCCTCCCAGTTGGTTAGGGTTGAAAGTCAGGATCCAGAGCCCGCTCCTCAAATCCCCAGCTTGAGCTAATCCCTACATTGGGACAACCCCTGAAGATCTGTCCTGCACAGGCAGCGAGCGAGGGGTTTCCGAGGGACTGCGGAGATCCCTGTAGGACCTCGAGCAGGGCTGCCAAGGGGCCTGGCTAACGTGAGTTTGCACAGGGAGATTCCCTGACCCCCGGCGTCATCGTGGGTTTGAGAACTCAGTTCAGGGGCAGCGGGAGCTCACCGCAGAGCAACAGCAGGCTTAGGGGAGGCACCGGGCGGGGAGGCCCAGGGACGGGATGTTTAGACAGAGCCGAATGTTGGAGAAACGCTGAGAAGCAGAATTCTGCTCCAGGTCATTGAGCAGCAAAGGCCCAGTGGCGCTGGGGGAGCTCGGGGCAGCAAACGGCCTTTGTCTGCTCAAATCCCTGTGCAAAGCGCCGCAGGGTTTTGTAGAGGCTTTTGATCAGCGCAACGGGTTTAACAATCCAGGCGTGCAGCTCAGTACTTGTGTGCAGCCCTGCAGGGGCAAAGCAGTGTGTGCAAAACAGTGCCCATGGGCAACCCTACAATAACAGACCAGGGTGTGCAACCCTACAATAACAAACCAGTGTTTGCAGCCTAGCCCCCATGGGCAACCCTACAATAACAAACCAGGGTGTGCAACCCTACAATAACAAACCAGGGTGTGCAGCCTAGCCCCCATGGGCAACCCTACAATAACAAACCAGGGTGTGCAGTGTATTGCTTACAGACATCTGTGCAGTAACGAAGGCTACGCAGCCCACCACTCACAAGCAACCCTGGAACAGCAAACCCTGTCGCAGCGACCCCCCGTTAACAAGCCAGCGCGTGCCGCCCGGCGTTCACCCACCCCCCAGGTGCGCCACACTCGCATGGAAGAAGTGAGGCCTGGCGGCTGGATTCCACCGCGAGTGCCGTGGTGGTGAGCTAAGGGATATCCACCTGCCCGCCAGCGCTTCCCCTCTCTGGAGGCCTGGAGCGCCACATGTCACACACGCAAATACAGCCAGACCACCAGGCCTGGCAGGCAGTCTACGTGCCAGAGCCCCTGTAGCCTCTGAGGGAGTGTGGGTGACACAGCAGCCAGGGGTGTTTGCAGAGCGTCACCAAGCCCAGGGGAAATTGGAAATGACAGTGGTTGGACAGAGAGCAGCCCCCTGTCCGTCCGCAACCGGCACATCAGCACCAGGGTCACCTGCAGCTCAACAGACAGGCAGGAGGAGGCTGGGGTGCATGGGGGGAGGGTTGAGAGGTTAGAGCCAGGGGCTGGGAGTCAGGATGCCTGTGCTCCACTCCCAGCACCAGCAGGGGAGCGTGGGCTAGTGGTTAGCGCTCCAAGTACCTCCTGAATTGGCTCCGTCTAAAGCCGTGCTGCACGCAGCGGGTGGGCTGCCTCTGGGAATCTGGGCTTTGCCATCCCCTCCCACTTCTGAACACTGGCAGAACCGTGAGTCATGCTGACCGACGGGCAGCTTGCCAGCAGGCCCCCAACCTGCTGCTAGTGTCCACCTGGGACTGAGGAGGTGGTGGGGGAGTGTGAGAGCGGGAACAGGGCTGACATCATTCCTCTGGGGACCCCAACAATGAAGCTGCCAGAGAAGGGGGTCTGCTGGGAACCCCAATATCTCAGCTAAATGCCAAAGGAAGTTGCTTTATTTTGGCTCATCCCTTTCTGGCACTGCTTCAGTCAACTGTTGCTGTGGGGCTGTTCAAAATCTGCCATGCTCCACTCCAGAGCTGGCTGCATTTCAGCACCGGGTGAGAGATCCCTGTGCAAAGTTGCTAGGTGGCTGTTAACCAGCTGCCACGTTCCACCCCAGAGGTGGCTGCATGTTGGTGGCACGTGAAGGAATTCCTTCTCGTGTTTTGAGATGAGCGGCACTAAAGAAACGTGAGATACTATTATCTACACTCCTATTGGGGGAGTCGGGGTCAGGACTCCTGGGTTCTATTCCAGGAGGGAGTATGGCCTAGAAGTTAACACAGGGGACTGGGAGTCGGGACTCCTGGGTTCTAGTCCTCACTCTGCCACTGGCTCATGGGAGGACCATGGGCAAGTCACTTTCCTTGAGTTCCATGCCTCAGTTTCCCCAGCTGGGAAGTGGGGCTTGTGACCCTGACCGCCCCAGGGTCTGCCTGGCATGGCCCTGCTGGCAGACTGAGGGTATCGCTGTTACTCACTGGTTTCTTCCTCTGTGGCAGGGAGATAGTGGTTCGCGATCTGCTCCACGCGGCTCAGCGCTGCCTCGGCCCTGGGCTCCAGCACTTGGCCGATGACGCTGGCGTTCAGGACGATGCTCACCCCCAAGGCCGCAATGCCCATCACGTCCTCCACCACCCCGCTGGCCCGCTCCGTCAGCCGGCCCACTCGCTCGGCGGTGCGGGCCTGCAGCTGCTCCAGGCCGGCGGCCAGGCTGCCTCGCAAATTCCCGAGGACCTGGGGGCGACAGGGGCGAAGTCACATCAAGAGGGGGGGGGCATTGACTCGCAGGTGGCACCGTTACATGGCGGGGAGGGGCAGGCGGAGGGTTAAGTGTTGGGCTGTATAGGGAGAAGAGTCCATTCAAAGCCCCCAGTAGCATAATGGGGGAACAAGGAAGAGTAAGATTAAGGTGTGGGTAAGCGTGAGGGGAAGGTAAATTGTGCAGTAAGTCGAGGGGGCTACAGGTAAATTTGGGGTGGAAGTTTGTGGGGAGGACAAAGTGTGCAGGTAAAGGTGGAGGGCTGGTTGGCATGAGTTTCAGGTGCAGGGAGTGGTCTGAGGAGGGTGAATTGGAGAGCAGGGGGTGGTATGTGGGGCTAGGGGGTCACAGCAGGGTCGGAGGAGGGGCACAGTGGAAGGCGGGTGGGGGAGGAGTTACCCGGCTCAGTGGCGGTTGCCGGGGGACATGGCACACGGGCACAGTGGCCTGCTCAGAGCAGAGCTACGGGCAATGCAGACTGGTGCAGCCAGGCCGGGGGCCAGGGGAACCAAGCGCTCTGCTCCGCCTGCGAGGCCCGGCCTCTCCCAGGGCAGCCAGAGGGAGAGGAGATCTCTGACCGGCAGCCGCATCCTTTGCCTCTGGGGCCCTGGCAATGGCTTTCAGCTGCAAAGAGCTGTCTGCTGGCGCCCTCTGGTGTCAATGCCATGTATGGCAGGTGTGCATGCCACCTGGATACAGGCTTTTGGCAAAACACCCTGGCACAGTTCCTCCCCCATCGCGGCCGGGGCGGTCTGTATGGCAGCAGGCCGGCCTGCTGCTTATCTGTAATGATGATGCCCGCACACTCAAGTCTATCAGTAACTTTTTTACGTACATCCAAACCAGGGTGCCAACAAGGATGAAACTGGCAGCTTCTCCCCCCAATATTCGACAATGGGGGGGGGGCTTCTCTTAGAGCTCCCAGAGTACTTTACCAGCACGAACGAACTGAGGATCATCAGCTCCCTACAGGGCAGAAGAGATTATCCCCCTTTTGCAGGTGGGGAAACTGAGTCCCAGAGCTGGGACGTGAGTCGCCCAAGGCTACACAGCTGGGAATAGAAACCAGGAGTCTTGACTTTCAGCCTCCCCATTCTCTAACCACTAGACCCTACTCCCCCCTCCCAGAGTCCAGAATAGAACCCACGAGTTATGACAAGGAAAATGGGATGGTTTTGCGATTGTTTTCTTAGTCACAGCATCCATGGCACCTCTGTCAGATCTCACAGCATAACCCCGCCCGAGCCACGGGCCTTTTACCTCGTCCGCTGACTGATCCAGAATGGGGAATCTCGCCTCCAGCTCGGCCACGCCTCTCAGTGTGTAGCTATTAACTGCAGCTACTGGGCAAGAGAAAGCCATAGGCACGTCACAAATGAGCACGCAGATCTCGGACTCAGTAGGGTGCCAGCCTACAGGGGACGGGTTGGGGACGTCTGTGAAATCTGGATCCAAATCTGGGTTCGAGTTTCAAGTTAGGGCTGTTGGAGGGCAGCTCCACCCTGAGGCACCCCCACCCCCCAGCTCACCCCTGCCCCGTGCACGAGCACCCTGAGCACACCGTCACTGCTTCACTTCTCCTGCCTCCCAGGCTTGCGGCGCCTAAGCTGATTGGCGCCGCAAGCCTGGGAGGCAGGAGAAGTGAAGCAGCCACGGCGTGCTCGGGGAGGAGGCAGGGCAGGGGTGAGCTGGGGCGGGGAGTTCCCCTGCGTGCCGCCCGCCCCCCCTTACTTGCTGCAGGCGGCCCTCCCCAGGCTTCCCTGCCCCAGCTCCCTCTGTCTAAATGCCGGAGGTGACTGGGGCAGCCGAAGATCCGGCCGCCGTGGTCACTGCCGAAGAAAATGGCGCCCCCCAAATCCCAGCACCCTAGGCGACAGCCTAGGTCGTTGAAATGGTTGCACCGGCCCTGCTGCAAGGGGATCCCATGGGAGTTGTAGTCCTGGTGCTCCAAGCTTCCATTCTCCTATAAGAGTCGGGCTCCCGTCGGACTTCATCTCCTATGAAGCACTGCCTCTCCTCGCCCAAGAAGGGATGCCGTGGTGCATCATGGGAGCTGTAATCAGGCCAGGGAGCCCCACCTAAAAGGAGAATGGAGGCACGTCGCAGCCGAACATTCACTTAAAATTTGCTGATTCCATAAATATTCCTGCCACTAAAAGCTCATCCTGGACAGTATTTGCAGGAAGTGAACACAAAAGGGGCATGGGATCAGGGTAGCTGGGTTGACCTGAAGCACATCACCTTGGTAGCAGGGTTCTAGTCTGTTATGAAAGTGTTAAGGGCGTTTGCTGAGTTGCTGGTGCAGGTAGCTCATTACCCTACTTGGACAGAAGGGAGCTGGGAGTGGCTTTCTGGGGAGAGAGGATCTAGGGTGTGGGCTGAGTAGTCCTGTGGGAGGAACCTTAGGAGCCACCAAGCCTGGGGAGAAGATTTGAGCTGAACTTGGCTATCTTGCTGCTGTTTGGTTTGCGACAGAAGGCCAAGCCCGGTGAGGGGGATGGGTTTGGATGCCGTGTGGAGCGTAGACTTCCTTTGTAGAGCAGGTTGGGAATGGTGGCTGGACTCTTGCACCAATGCTTTGGTGCCATTCTGCCTTCACTCCAGAAGTGGAAATATTAAGGTAGGGCAAAGAAAGGGCCATTCCCGTGCCGTGGCCAGTCTGACCAGTCCTAGCAACGTCACACAGAAAGCCTTGCCCCCTCCCCCCCCCAGTCATACTCACTTGGCACCTCCAGCCTCTGCACGACGGGAGTGGCTGCCATCACAGCCACCCCCACCACGGTGCTCACGCTGCGCTCTGCCATGCCACAGAAGAAACCCACCACGGGGTGGGTACCTTTTATGTCCGTGTAGGTGAACACAGCGATCTGATAAGCCGAGTTGAACAGAGGGATACTAGCGATGCGCCCCAGGGTGCTGTCCTAGAGAGGAAGAGGAAAATGGGACTCGCGTGAGTCTGGCTTGCTGGGGAGCATCTTTACAGAAGCATGTCCGTGTCGTTGCCTTCAGGCCTGAACAGCAGCTATCCAACCGCATGATGGCACCTGCTAAGCACAGCCCTTAAAGTCACCCTGCCAGCCTGGAAACCCTTCACTGGCTTCTAGTGCATCAAAGACAAAGCCATTGTCCTCCCTTTCAAAGCCCCGTAGTCTCCCTCCCCACCCACCCACCCAATACAACGTAACATTATTGGGAAGTTGCAGGCAGTCGTTAACAAGTTCTAGTTAACGGAATGTAGCGGCAGTTAGATCCTGGAGGAAATGCTGCGTTGATAGCTGTGGGGCAGCTCTTTTTTTAATCTCTGCCTCCTGCCTACGTCTCTAGGACCAACCCACCTGCCCTATAAATGCCATTTAACGGAATGGACGGGCAGCCAGATCTTGGAGGAAAACACTGTGTTAATATTTGTGGTCGTGTTTTGGTTTTAAACCTCTTCCTTGTCTGAGTCTCTACGACGGACTCCTTCGTAGGTGCAGAGCCAGGCCTGCACGTTCCACCCACTCCAGCAGCTGCCCCAGGATTACACCCATTGGTGAAGACATTCTTGGCACGGGTTTCCTCTCTGCTGCCTGCGTCCTTCCCATTCCCGTCTCCTCGCTGCTCCCGTTGAGCCCTTAATCAGGAAAGACCCCCACTGGCTTAGTACCTCAGATCATTAGGGTGAGGCGATAAAAATCGCAGCCGCCGCCCCAGCCTGCTCAAACTCCTGCTTCGCCGCAAGATTTTTTGCTCTTTTTGTTGTTTGCAGCCAGGGCAGCGTGGAGCCTCATCCCCAGCTGCCCTTCGGTGAAGCCGTCTTATCCAGGCCTGCTGTGCATCAGCCCCCTAAACGCCACATCCTCCAGGCCACCGCAGGCCCTGCTCCCGCTACAGTTTAGCAAAAGGCTCACGCCAACCCCGGTGCCCTCCGAGCGTTCCCTGTCGTGTCCAGCCCCTGAGCCAGGGGCCACGCGCACTATCCAGGCATGCTGTGCCCAAAGGAACAAAGAGTGACGCAGTGCAATCACAACGTGCTTCCCAGAGCCGAACCTTAACAAACAGCTTAACCCCCCGTCTAAGGATGTTTCTCTCGCCCAGCGTTCTCGTCGGCCTTTTCAACCAGGCCTGCTGAGACCGGCTTTGCACAAAGGCCACTCGCTGTCCATTTTCTTCCTCAGTGAAGGGCGCTGGGGGTCTTCTCCCTCCCACACACAAACACAGCAGCGCAAACCTTTGAAGTGCACCTCAAGGTCTCCTCCCCCACCACACCCACCCCTGCTGATTTTCCCTCTTCCTGAGATTCTCTCAGTCATTCTTTTGCATTCAGTTCAGACTGGTTGCAGGTGACCCGTCGTGAACCAGACCACACTCCGGTTACACGGACATAGGTGGTGGGATGAAGATCTCAACCTGGTTTTCACCCGTCCGCCCCAGACACAGACGATCCAAACAGGTTTTGCAGTATAGAGATGTGACCTCTCCCCTCGCACTCGGAGACACGTTTCACAACGACACGGGTGACCTGCGTGACACCGGCTTTCATTTGAGACATTCTCTGGTGCACAAAACGTACATGCCAGACTCAGGAGATTCCTGTAACGCACCTGCAGTTCTCTATGCCCGTTCCACGTGGCAGTGAGACGCTCCTGGTCACACACTGATTCTTCCCATTAAAACAAAAGGGGTTTTCTCCTCCCCCCATCCCAAGTAGGGACAGAAACGGAAAACGTGAAACCAGGAGATCTGCCCCAGTCTTTGCGGTCAAATCCTGCACACTCTGCTCCAGGGCTAGCTCCTTATCTAGGGTCCGATCCTGCCCACATAACTCCACTCCCATGACTAATCCCCTTGCTTTTCATGGCGCTCCTCAAAGGAGTCAAGGCTCAGGACCCACGCTTGCAACTCTACAGGTTAAAAGCGATGCGATAACTGCTCTTTTTTCAAACCCGTCACTAACACCGGCCCTTTAAACCTCGCCGCAACCGCATGAGTCAGCAGGGCACTTTATGTGGTAGGGGGGAGGTTAAAACCATACTGCAGCCTTCGTCCAGACTTGTGCAGCGCTATAGAAAGCCCCAGGGCCTATGGCGGGCGGGAAGTCTGACTCCATTACAGCAGTTCCTTTGGGCTTTATCATCTATGAATGCAACGGCCCCACATGTGTGTGACTGAGCTGGTGCCTATTATAAGCACATGTTGTCATTACGGCTGCTACTGAGCTTGCTTTCCTAACAGATTCGCGGGGGGTTGGGGGGGGGGAAGCAGGGGAATACACAAGACACAGCCATGGAGTATCTTCCTCTGCAAAGTTCTCAGAGCACTACAAAAGATGACTGCACACAGACCACACCTAGCTTTAGGACCGTTACCTACTGCTATAAAGCCGGCATGGAAAATGACAGCAGGTCAGTGGCAGGCAGGTACAGAACCCGGGAATCCTGATGCCTGGCATCCTGCTCTAACCTTACCATGCTCCTTACGGCATAGTCGTGACGGGCACTGAAGAGTTGCTGACATCTTCTGAAAAGCTTCCCAGCGACTTGTCTGTTGTTTCCGACAACACCCAACCGGGAGATGCAGTGCGGCTACATTTTGTCCTCACTTACACCCATCCCCAAGCATACATGAAGGCAAAAATTGCCCTTGTGACACTGTGTGTGAGAGTGTGTGTGCGTGAGAGAATAATGAGCAGCACAGATAGCAGCTTGTTGGCCAGTCTCCATGGAGATGTGTCCAGGGGTCCATACAGACTGCGCAGGATGGGATGGGCATACAGGCAGAATGGGGTTGATCCTCCGCTGGCGTACACTGGGGGATGGCCACTGAAGCCATTTCAGCTGTGGTCATTTATATCCACTGAGGTTCTGGCCCAAAGTCTGAACAAATTGCTCTGCAGCCAGGGTGACCAGATGTCCCGATTTTATAGGGACAGTCCCGATATTTGGGCCTTTGTCTTACATAGTCGCCTATTACCCCCCACCCCCGTCCTGATTTTTCACACTTGCTGTCTGGTCACCCTGTCTGTATACACCACCTAGCACAACAGAATCCTGGGCCATGCATGGTGCTCCTGGGTACTCCCATAATAAACCTAATAATAGTTCCACAGGGAGCATCCATGCAATCTTTCTATTTAACATAACCAAAGGCAGAAATGTATTGTCTATGCGGCATGGCCTCCCGTGTGCCTGCCCGAATCTGATGGGCAGGGATAAGAGAATGAACACGATGAAATCTACTTACATTCTTTAAAGCCATGCTTCCCGCTCAGCAAGTACGGGGGAAATGGAGAACGCTGGAATCAGCTGTCCTGCGGTACCACGAGGCTGCTCTTCTCCCTAGAAACCAACCCGTGGGGGGAAAACGTTTCCACTGAGCAGCTTTTATGTTGGAGACGTCTCCACCCCTTGGCCTTTGAGGGCTTTAATTGTTTGTTTGTTTGAAAAGGGAGATGAGCCCTGACACACGTTCATGTGAACTCGATGCGTTCCGGCGGTTAGCGCTTGCCCCCGTGTCAAATCTCTCTCTGAGGTCATCTGCAGAGATGTCGCTGCTATGGGAAGTCTGCAAACCAGCCTAATTAGGAATGGATTCAGGGTGATGCCCGGAGAGACGCTGGGAAGATGGGTTTGTTATTTTGCGGGCCCCTTCGCCTATCCACCAATCATTTTTGAACCGTACCCCTACATATCTGCGGATAAAGCTTGACTGCTCTGGGTCCTTTTGCCAACACATCGAGAAGACACGAATTAAAATCCAGTCAAGAGTCGTACCTCTCCTCAGCTTGCCGGCCACTCGTGCAGTGCTGGTGCTCCAACCTCATGGATATCTACCCAAGTCCTAAATATTGCACCTGCCGAATGCAGTGCGGCAGCTTGGAGCTCCAGTCATCATTGTGGCATGTTGGACTCCATGACCAACACTTTCCAGGTGGGACACGGACAACACCATTCTCCAACCTTCCACTCCTGGCTGGTATCGACCCTCCTATGACTAGGCTTGAAGGCAGGGCCCTGGACGCATGACTGCACAGAACCACCTATCAGAACAGCTTATTTCATGTCATCTCAAAGCCGTCTCAAAAATGCTGGCAAAAATCAAAACGCCCCTTTGCTGAATTAGTTGAGCCTCTCAGACGGTACATCAGACGCAACTTTTCTAAGGAACAGTGGCAACAGGTGGTGAATGCCATGCCCAGTCCAGTGCCCTACTCACTGGGTCTGCTCTGCCACTGACTTGCTGCAGCTGTGAACAAGTCACTTCCCTTCTCTTTGCCTCATTTTCCTCTCTCTAGTTCTGAGCGCCAGGCCAGTGGCCAATCTGCTGGACCCCACCAGCTTTGCAACGTAAGTGCAAAGTCTGATCATCTCTGCCATGGGAAGACTTTTATCCATAGCTCACATAAGAGCTATGAATAGCCAATGTTTTGCCTTTGGAATGGACTCAGCTGTATGCATGAGGAGAGATTAGTAAGACTGGGACTTTTCACCATGGAAAAAAGATGACTAACGGGTGGGGGGGAAATACAGATGTCTATAAAATCATGACTGTTGTGGAGAAAGTAAACAAGGAAGTGTTATTTACTCCTTCTCACAAGAACTAGGGGGTCACCAAATGAAATGAATAGGCAGCGGGTTTAAAACAAACAAAAGGAAGTGTTTCTTCACACAACGCAGAGTCAGTTAGTGGAACTCTTTGCAAGAGGATGTTGTGAAGGCCAAGACTAACAGGGTTCAAAAAAAAAAGAACTTGATAAGTTCATGGAGGACAGGTCCATCAATGGCTATTAGCCAGTATGGGCAGGAATGGTGTTCCTAGCCTCTGTTTGCAGAAGCTGGGAATGGACGACAGGGGGATGGATCACTTGATGATCACCTTTTCTGTTCATTCCCTCTGGGGCACCTGGCATTGGCCACTGTCAGAAGACAGGACACTGGGCTAGATGGACCTTTGGTCTGACCCACTATGTCCGTTCTTATGTCCAAACCGTGCTCCCAACTGGAACTCCGCTGTAATGGCTCCAATCCTCCTTGTCCTTGTAAATTACCATATGAATGCTGCCTCCTCCAAAAGAAACATCTGTTGCAAATTAAGAGACAAGATGACAGGAAAATAGTAGCAGCTTTGCTTTTTAATTCATTAGTTTGCAAACTGCCCTGTGTCGTCTTAAACCTGAGGAAGAGCTTGGTGTAAGCATGAAAGCTTCTCTCTTTCACCAAAAGTTGGTCCAATAAAAGATATTACCTCTCCCACCTTGTCTCTCTTTTTAAACTATTTACAAGTTAATTGTACCATATTTACATCAAACTGACAATGTGATTGTTAGAGACACTTTGCGGCTGTCTATTGTACATTTTAAGCTTCAAGAAACTTAACAATATTGCTCTAAAATGTCAAAACCTTCATGTTAACCGTATAAAGAAGCTGCTAGCGGCTGGGTTTGCTAGTGGCAGAGTGTGTGTTAATAAACAGACTGAAAATTTACAGTGATTTTTTTACTTAGCATAACCCCAACCCATTTAACTGATTTATGTTCGAGCTACTCTCTCCTTCACCAACGTTAGGAAGTGTCAGAGCGACGTCTAACATTATGCAACAATGGCACTTAACAGCTAAATTATTCTTACTGATATGTGATCTTCTACGGGCTCTGTACTCAGCCTGAGATTAGCACCTGCATAATGCATACAGGTCACAGATAGCCACAAAGACACAACTCTACTTACATTTTACCTTGACAATTTAAAACATCTTCATTTCGCAGGCGGTGGCAGAGCTGTGACCCAACTGCAAGTATGGAGCCCAGTTCCTCTTATAACCCCCCTGCAATCTGCTTGGCTAACAAGCTGTCACTTTTCTCTTGCTATAGCTTATCATAGTGCGAGGCAGCTAAAATCCGAGTTACCCAGGTGAATGAATATTTGTGTATGTACGTGTACAGCCAGTTTTTTTTTCCCACCAGGGCAGGCAGTTGTTCTCAATTTTTTCCATATTGGGATCCATCCATTCCATCCCTTTTAGCACCAGGGGAGGGCAGCATGGTCACAACCCCTTGACATCTGCTCACAAACTGCAGGTTGAGAAGCCCTGAGATAAGGTAAACAGCTGGGGTTCTAGAATACAGAGACTATGCATTAAAAGTGAGACAATTAAGGAGCAGTTCCTGCTGAAAGGGTGTCTACATCAAAATGGCCCCCCGTTACTCAGATCTCTGCTTCCTGAACGTCTGGAGTTCCCATTGCTGATGAAAAGAAAGATCTCCCTTCTGCTAGCTTAGCAGGAGCTAATACAGCTGTAGGAGAGCGAGCTGGAATCCATTCTGACTCATGTAGCACCAACAAAATGGTCAGCTAAGAACCTCCTACAGCAGTGATTACATTAGAAGCTGATCAAACAGCTGAGATTTCACATCATGACTAGGAGTCTCTGGCACCAGCAATTGGAGGAACCGCCTTGACTTGCGAACTAACAAAACTTGATCTACTTTGATCTGTTAAAATGACCATTTTGTTCCATTCAGAGAAATTCGGTTTTGCAAACGATGGGTCATTAGATATTGGACGGATCATTCTATAAGGTATCTTAGTCAGGATGCACAGATGGTAGACAGGATTATTTAGTGGCTTAAGTAAAGGGCTGGGAGTCAGGACTCCTGGGTTCTAGTTCCAACTTTGCCACTGCCTTGCTGGGTACTTCGGGGAAAGTCGCGTAATCTTTCTGTGCCTCAGTTTACCCATATGAAAAATGGAGATACCAGCTGCCACCAAAGGTGGTTTCATACCCTTGTGGACTAATTTTTAAAGATGCTGAGCAGCTGCAGCCGCTGCAGATTTCACTACAAGTTGTGAGTGCTTGGCAATTGTTGAGAATCAAGCTATTATATGCTGTACTAAGGCAACAAACGATGAAAGGGGGGAGGATGAGTTTAATAAGGTACAACAACTGCTCGGGGTACTTCTGGGGGCCACTAGCTCTTGATCCCCCAAGGTTCAATTTTCCCTCAGGGTGCCCTTTCCCGGGTACCAGACCCCTTCTCCCACAGGGATCTTTTCCTGCAGTCCTGCCCCTAGGGTCTTCAACACCGCGGCCTGCAAGGGCCCTCAGCTTCTTCAAGGAGGGATCCTTCTGCTACGCAGTCTGGAATTCAGCTGCTTGGGGGGTGCAGCCCTTGTTGGCCGTGCCTCAGTTTCCCCACCACAGGGCAAAGCCTCAGCCCTCTTAAACCCTGTTCCCGGTAACTCTCTCTCCCCACTAGAGTTTTCCACGTCCTCTGCCGGACAGACTCAGTTGGACTGCGCTGTGACTGTCTAGGTTTGAGGGCCGAGAACAGACACACAATAAACCCGTCCTTTTATGCTGGCTGAGAGCCACCGCGGGGTGGCCCTGAGCACAATGGACGTATGGTTTCACGGTCTGATAGCAAGCTTGTTATGTCGGACAGCAGACGTCAGAGCTCTGTGCCACTCAGGAAACTTAAAGAGACACTGGGCTAGATTCTCATTTAACCTTAAGGCCCCTTTACAGGGCTCTGGCTGTGTATCAGCACCTTAAAGAAGGCCATTCACACCCACTTTAAGGTGCTTATACACAGCCAGTGCCCGAGTGGTGTGAAGGGCAATGAGAATCAGGTTCAGCAAATTACTCTTGATTCATTCATCCCACGATGACAGCAGAGTGCAAGTTTTCAAACCCTCTGACTCAGAAGTGGTCTCTCTCCTAGCAGGCTCTGGTCACAGGGATTTTGGTGGGGTTGTAGTTGGCACGTGCTGCGCACGAGGCCTTGCACACACAAACTCCCGTCTCAAGGATTGAGCCAGCTTCATCCAAGGGAGCTGGCAAGGTTGGAGACGTATCAAGGACTGGGTTTGTGAAACATACAGGCTTGCTGGGCTGGTCCCTGGTTAAAGACTGCTAGCACACCCCTGCCATGACTATCTCAGAGGCTTACCTGGCCCCATTTCCCAGCTGAGCACCTCACACTCTAACACAAAAAGAACAGGAGGACTTGTGGCATCTTAGAGACTAACACATTTATTTCAGCATAAGCTTTCGTGGGCTACAGCTCACTTCTTCAGATGCATCATTGCATGCATGCATCACTCATGCATCTGATGAAGTGAGCTGTAGCCCATGAAAGCTTATGCTGAAATAAATGTGTTAGTCTCTAAGGTGCCACAAGTACTCCTGTTCTTTTTGCGGATACAGACTAACACGGCTGCTACTCTGAAACACTATCATATTTATCCTCACCCCACTCAAGGAGGCAGGGCAGGGCTGTCAGCCCCCTTGTATTGCTGTAAAAGCAGCAAAGAGTCCTGGGGCACCTTATAGACTAACAGACGTATTGGAGCATGAGCTTTCGTGGGTGAATACCCACTTCGTCAGATGCAAGTGGGTATTCACCCACGAAAGCTCATGCTCCAATACGTCTGTTAATCTATAAGGTGCCACAGGACTCTTTGCCACTTTTACAGATCCAGACTAACATGGCTCCCCCTCTGTTACTTGTATTGCTGGGGACCTGGGGCACAGGGAGGCTAAGTGACTTACCCAAGGTCACATAGGACATCTGTGTCAGAGCAGAGAACTGAACCTAGCTCCCCGGAGTCCCGGGCTAGTGCTCTACCCACTGTACTATCTACCTCTCTGATCGAAGACAGGCACCTCGCGTCTACAGAATTACAGCACAAATCAAAGTAAACCAACAGACACTGTTAAGTCAGAAACATTAACTGATGGAGCTGATGTTCCAGGAGGGGGCAGAGGGGTGTCTTTAAAATGTTCTATTTAAAGACAATTTTGTCTCTCTCTTTCATTGCTAACCATGGCTGCAGGTGAATGAGATCTTTGTTCCTTGTTATTTGTATGTTCCTGCTGCTTCAGGCCTTGACCAAAGGCAAAATTCTCTGTTGGAGGCATGGTAATCCACTCTGCAATATGTGACTGGATACCACCAGCAGAGGACTGGGCCTTCAGGTGAGGAACAAAGCAGCCGAGAGCCTGGCTTCACATTAATACTATCAGCAACCAATACAAATCAGAAGGAGCAAATTATACAGAGAATACCGTGAATTCTCCAGCCATGGAAGCTTTTGCTAGGTACTGATGAGGCATCAGTGGGATTTTAATGTCTAGGGGGTTGGAAAGAACAGGCCAACTTCTCAGCTGATACAAGTCAGCGTAGCTCCACTGAGGGACCACCACCCATTTACACCAGGTGGAAACCCGGCTCAGAATCCTCATGCTGTCACAAAGATCTGGGTTCAATTCCTGGCTCTGCCAGTGACTTGTCTACCCTTGGGTGGGTCACTTCACCTCTCTGTGCCTCTGTTCCTCAGCTGTAAAAAGGGAGATAATATTAGACATACCTCAAAGAGGGGTTGTGAGTCCTAATGCAGCAATAGACAAAGTGCTCTGGGATGCTTGTAAGGAAGGGATGGTGGATGCAGATGAGTCCTGAAGGCATGGAAAAAGAGCACTGATTGCTAAGAGCATCCATGTATACAGCCCGTGACAGTTTAAACACAAGCAAGATCATTCTCATTACCCTACATACATAATTAAAAGGGATCACCGAAGAATGCAACGGCTTCAGATATAAATGCAATCCTTGGTGATAAAGATCCCTCTGCAGCCAGATCAGCCATCAGTCTGGAGGGCAGCGTTGATGATCTGACTTTGCACAGAGAAAGAGAACTTGATAAACTCCTGTAAAGTGGTAATTTCAGATCAGAATGTATGTTTATTACAAAAACGATCTCAATACAGATTTCCATTCAAAGTTAGCACTGCACCATTTGTTTTCTCCTCCTCTCCAGTTTATTAAGGTACACCAAAGAAGCCATTAAAAAAACAGCGGGGTGAGCATTTGGCTAGCTGGGTGAACAGGAGTGCAGGCACAGGAGGGTAGGTCTGTGTTATTCCTACTTTACAGATGGGGAAACCGAGGCACAGAGACATGAAGGTCCACAGTCATTCAGGGCACAAGAAAAAAAAAACAAAAAACCAGAACCGGGGTCCTCAGTCCTGTCCCTGCGCCGAGATCACACCTCATCTTAGTCTCTACCCATTGCTGCAAATTGGTGTGGATCATGTCAGTTTCACCTACCCGCTTTCACAGGTCACCATGCTTCATGCCTGAACGTCCCTACGTGCTTTATAAACAATAGAAAAATAGAGCCAGACTGAAACAAATAGGAAAGGTAAGAGGAGAGACTGAATATTGCTGTTTACCTTCATTTTCCTACCATCAAACCTAACTTAATGTTGCTGCCAGGGCAGCAGGAAAATCCACGGTTTCCAGGCATGGCAGAGGTGTCAGAACTGGGGACTGCATCAACAGGAACAGCTGGGAACACTGCAGCCTGCACTCTGCCAGCGCACACAAGGACATGCCATGTCATGTCATCACCGTTAAGTGCTGCTACTCCGCGAGCTTCCCCGGCACCTTTCAAAGTTACCTGGCAGGCCTAATAAATCGGGGCTCAGCAATCCACCCCAGGAGTCTCTAGCCACAAACTCCAGGCGCTTGTTACTCACAGTACTTCAAGGGTTATATTTAAAAACGGGACTGCCACGTGCCAGATGGACAGCCGAGGAGACCAAAGTCCACTCTGTATCCACAGACCAGGTAGTACACGAGCAGCAGCTACAAAGGCCTCCTCCTCTACTCGCTACCTCCTGGCTTTACAGGTGGGGAAACTGAGGCATGGAACTCCTGTAGGGACAAGAGGGGAGCTCAGTCTCCAATCCCTGGCTAAGGCTGTGTATCAGCATCGGTTCTGGTGGCGGAACGCGAACACTTGTCCTATCATAGTATTGAGCCCCCGCCCCCGAAATTCATTGCATACCAGCCACTGGATGGTAGCAATCTTGGGCCCCTAACGTCCTGGGCTGGCCTCGAACCGGTAACATAAAGGCGAAGGCTCCACATCCCTCTACCAACCAGCCAGTCCTCCTGCTTAAGGTTTCAGTTTGAGCCAGGGGTGAACGATGGTGAGGATAGAGAGGACGGAGGAGGTGAGGCCGCACAGCCCCACAAAGCCTGGGTTGGTCTTGTACAGGCCCAGCTTGTCCAGCGGGATGAAGATATCGCAGGCGTTTTTCACCACGTCCACAAGCAGAGGGGGGTTGCTCCTCAGCACGTGCACAAGAAGGTGCAGCTGGACTTTCAGCCTCAGCATCAGCTGCTGGAGACTGCTGTCTGCTCGGAGCGCGTGCCTGGTCTCGCTGCCCTTTGGACGCTTCCCGCACGCCTCACGCTCCATCAGGAGCCGGATCTCGTAGGCATCCCGGCTCAGGTTCAGGATCAGTGCAAAGAAGTAATATCTGAAAGGCAGAAGGGGAAAGGAGAGAGGGTTTATCAGCTAATATTTACTGTCCACTAAAGGGAAGAAACTCCCACTGACTCCAACAAGAGTTATGAGTCAGCAGCGGGCCCTTGTTGCCAAGAAGGCCAATGGCATATTGGGCTGTATTAGTTGGGGCATTGCCAGCAGATCGAGGGAAGTGATTATTCCTCTCTATTCAGCACTGGTGAGGCCACACATGGAGTATTGCGTCCAGTTTTGGTCCCCCCACTACAGAAGGTGGGTGGACACACTGGAGAGAGTCCAGTGGAGGGCAATGAAAATGATCAGGGGGCTGGGGCACATGACTTACGAGGAGAGGCGGAGGGAACTGGGCTTACTTAGTCTGCAGAAGAGAAGTGTGTGGGGAGGGGGATTTGATAGCAGCCTTCAACTACCTGAAGGGGGGTTCCAGAAAGGATGAAGCTCGGCTGTTCTCAGCGGTGGCAGATGACAGAACAAGGAGCAATGGTCTCAAGTTGCAGTGGGGGAGGTCTAGGTTGGCTATTAGGAAACACTATTTCACTAGGAGGGTGGTGAAGCACTGGAATGGGTTCCCTAGGGAGGTGGTGGAATCTCCTTCCTTAGAGGTTTTTAAGGTCAGGCTTGACAAAGCCCTGGCTGGGATGATTTAGTTGGTGTTGGTCCTGCTTTGAGCAGGGGGTTGGACTAGATACCTCCTGAGGTCCCTTCCAACCCTAATCTTCTATGATTCTAAGAGCAAGGTGGCCCCCTAAGGCTACATTACTGCAGCTGGGCTGTGGGACTGCAGCACGTGCAGCCACACCTGAGCTAGTTTTAACAGAGCTAGATCGAATACCGGTAATGGTGAAGCAGCAGCAGCATGGACAGCAGTCGCTCGAGTACATACCCAGGCTGCTGGCTAGCCTGTGCTGCTGCCCATGCTGCCATTGGAACCAGACCTGGCTCTATTCAAGCTACCTTGGGCATGTGCACACGTGCTCTGATCACACCTCCCGACAGCCGTGTGGACAGAACCGAAGCATCTTCATCAGGATAGAACTGTAGGACGTGCTGTTCAGCGGCCAGTCTACAGGATGAGACACCAGGACTCCTGGGTTCTAGTCCCAGATCCTAGCCAGACGTGTGACTGAAGGCTTAAGCAGTGGATTGGGTTCTACTGGAATGACCTTAGATGAGTCCCGTCACCTCTCTGTGCTTTGCTTTAGCCAGCTACTGGATGGATGCACCACTTACCTCTCCCAGGGGGCGGGAGGCTCCATGTCTGTCAAGAGCTTTGGGATCTCTGGATGGATGCTAGGGAAGTGTTACTAGAATCCCATCTCAGGGTCAGCTGCACGACAGGACAGGTCACCTTATTGGAAGGCAATATGGCCAATGCAGATTCTCTCCCCCCCAGACATTCACATTCACCCCGTCTAACATGTGGGGTGTTAAACTGGGCTCAATGACGCTGCGCAGATATGAGAAGCAGCACAGTTCAGTGCACAGGACACAGCACCAGGTCCTGGTTCTATTCCAAGTGCTGCCACAACCTTGCTGTGTTCTGGGGAGGGGAAGGGAAGGGTGAGCTGCTCTGTGTCTCAGTTTCCTTGTGTGTAAAAGCACAGAAAATGATACTCACCCACTTCTGTGCAGCCCTGAGATCTGCAGCCGCAATCTGCTGTGTTAAATATTATCATTGCTGCTAATAAAGAGCCCTGGCCATTTTTTCTTGCAAGCGTAAGGGTGCTAACTCCATCGCCTTATGCAAATTCAAAAGTAGGTCTTTATATTCTGCCTACTAGCACTTGAAGGAATTTCTATGGCTATGCTTCAATGAGCTGCAGCACAGAGCTGCGTCGGGCTGTTGAACCATGCCCATGGTCCACCCCAGAGGTGGCTGAAGTGCCACGCTGGGCAAAGTGATTCCTGTATGCAAGGTTAGCAAGGTGCTTTGGGATGGAAAGTGATAGGGACCAGGGAAAAGGCAGAGTTATTTCTGTTGCAGCACAGCTATCGTTCGCAAGGATTTGTCGAAAACTACCCCCCCCCCCCCCCCCCCCCACCCCACACACACTTACCAGGCAGGATCATCCCTTACCAGGAAAAACAAACGGCACTAGCCCAGCCTCACCTGAAGGACCGCTGGCTCCACTTTTCCTGGTCCACGTGAGGGAGGAGGCCCGACTTCCCCGCCCACAGGATGTTGTCGCAGGCGAAGTACATGGCTCGGTTCAGGTTGCTGACGGTGATGCAGAAGCGCAAGACCACATCCGGCAGGTGGATGGCTCGCTTCGCCGACTCCAGGGCATCCGCCGAGTTCCCCAGCCGGAACACTGGAACATCAAGTGGGTCGAATGAAGAGTCGGCCAGACACTCCCTGCTGTTACATCACTACTAAGCACCAAAGAGTCTTGTGGCACCTTATAGACTAACAGACGTATTGGAGCATGAGCTTTCGTGGGTGAATACATCGCATGCATCCGACGAAGTGGGTATTCACCCACAAAAGCTCATGCTCCAAAACGTCTGTTAGTCTATAAAGGTGCCACAGGACTCTGCTGCTTTTACAGATCCAGACTAACACGGCCACCCCTCTGATACTACTAAGCACGTCACTGATGCCAAATGGGCCAGGGATCTGGGATAACTGACATCCCTCCAGCCTTCCACGCCAAGCTGCGGAGCCACAGACCACCCCCATCCAGCACCGTGACCTAAAACCACAGCCAAAGGTCATTAGCGGGGTAAGAAGAACTTGGTTTCTCTTGTTCAGAGACCCCGGAAGCCTCCCATTACATCCCCTCTGAGAAGCTGATTTCACTTACGCTTGCGCCCCAGGCTCACGTGAGCCTCCAGCTGTTTGATCCTGGAGAGGAAATCAGCACTCGCTCCGTTCTTCTGCAGCGTGTAGCCGAGCAGAGTGCAGGCGTACTGAGCGGCTCTGAAAGAGACAACCCAGTATAGGAACTGCACCTAGCGAGACAGGATCAGTCCAGCAAGCCCAGCCTCCCGCCTCCACCATGGAAGATGAAACACCCTCTTCTTCCAACCCCGGTTGGCTGTCTATGGAGTGCTGCCCATGGCGGGAAAGAGAGATTTCTTCCTGACCCCTGCAATGATCATCACACTGAAGTATGAGATTCAATTACCAATATTATTACTGGCCAGGAAATTCCTGCAGCAGGGAGTTCCATAAGTTGGCCACAGGCTGCTTTAGAAAGTGGTCCCTTCAATGGTCTGTAAAGCTTACCATTTCTACCCCACATCCAGTGACTAACCAACAAGGAGAATAACTCGCCTCCCAGCCTTACGAAACCCAACACACACACACACACACACACACGAGTCCAACTAGCTCATTTCATCTGAGGCTTGTTAGACCCTGAAGAGTTAAAACTAAAAGCATAAAGGATCTGATAGCTAACTAAGTCTGCCTGGGACCTCCCCACTCCCCGCCATGCAGAATGGACCTGCCCTGAATATTTAGCACTTTCCCATTGCAGCTGCACATCTTTGGATAGCATTTACAGGCCTTTTCAAATGACCCAACATGGGCCAGTTTCTGGACCCAGCTGACGGGACTGGTTTCAGTTCTGCTAAGAAGATAGTTCCTGGAGCGAAGCAGAACTCTCTCTAGACTCAATAGCTTCCAACTTATTTTCTTTCCTAGAGGAGAGGGGTCAATTCCCTCCCCTCTCCCCTTCCCTGGCTTTCAACTTTGAGGTCAAATTTTTCAAGTTTGGGTACCTAAGTTAGGCACCTAAATAAGACCCTGATTCGGCAAGGTACTTAATGCATGGGAGTTGTTCCAGTGAAGCCAGCGTTTAAGTGTCTCACTGCAACACGTTCTAAGTGGGCTGATTTTCAGTGCAGTTAAGCACCTGCAATGCAATGATTTCCATAGGACATGTGGGTTTTCAACACCTCTGGAAAGGAGACCTCTTATTTAGCAGGCTAGAAAGGCCTAATTTAGGAACACAGGCCTAGGACTGAAAGGGACTCCTGGGTCTTTGCGCCCAGTGCGTGCTATCACGGCCAACCCCCTCATCCCATCCCGTTCAGAAACTGAACAAGCTCCATTTTCAAACTGCTTAGAGGTTGTTTGCCCCCACAACTCCTACTGGGAGGCTGCTCCAGAACTTTACTCTTCTGCTGGCGAGAAACCTCATTCTCAGCCTATATTCCTGGCCAGTTTATCCCTGTTCATTCTTGCACCAACACCGTCCTTTCGCTTAGATAGCTCTTCTTCCTCCCTGGGCTGTACTTAGAGAGCACAACCATATCCCGCCTCTCAGCCTGGGTTTTGCTAAGTCAAAAAAGCCAAGCTCTTTTAGTCTCCCCTTGTAAGATTGGTTTTCCATTCCCTTGATCATTCTAATAGCTCGTCAAGGGCCCAAATTACCTCTTCAGCTGCTGCCCAACCACAGAATTATTATTTTTAGTCATATCGCAGTGGAACCTGGGGATCCAAATCAGGGCCTCATTATGCTAGCCCCTATATTAATTATTATTATTTATTTGTATTACCCTTACATTAGCAAGCTAAACATTTTGCGTGAGCATTTGCTAAACATTTCACGGGTACTGTCACGCTTCTGGATGTCCTTCCCCTCCCCTTCTGGAAAGGGCACACAGAAATCAGAACACAAATCATATGCTTGACTTTCAGTATGTGGAAAAAATAGGAGATTCTTAGCAAACTTCAGTGCATGTGACTTCTTAATAAACAGCTCCCTGTTTCATCATCTGGCTTGGTATGAAATTGCAAATCTGACACTTTCATCTCTGCGTAAAGCCAACATACTTTTAACCTAGATAATAAATGTCAATGAAATAGGACTGGGGAAAGTTGTGCCATCATGAGATCGTTTTGATGCCTATGGAAGAACTGTTCCGGAGCTTAGATACCACAGTGCGAACTGCCCTTGCAACACCTAACAGAGACAAAATGGTTTTTGAATAACAAAAATTAGAAGTAGGTTCTGAGACGCATTTGATCAAACACTGCACATGGGGATGATGCAAAGACGCAGTGAAGACACTGATAAAATCTCAGCAGACTTCTACAGATTGTCTCCTTGTAAAACTTTTGGCTGGAAAACGTTACCTCCCCCAGCCTAGCTTTAAAACATTACTGCCTGATCCTGAACTGCTCTTGCGAATGAATTTAGTCCTCCCAGAATGTGTCACATTGATATCCATGATTTGATCTGCTGTTTATCCCCAGAAAAGGGACAACCTGTGCAGCTTTCTCCCGCCAACAAGCCTCAATTCCACCCTGGGCAGCAGTGTCTAGTCTCCATAATCAATTCAGTCCCCAGCCTCTCTGCTGAGTGCCAGTTGTGGTCATGATTTGTCACTCCTAAAATGAACCTAGGAAGATCCCAGACCCAGCCATGTTCAGCAGGAAGGAATGCAGCTGCAACAGGTTAGAGGGAGCAAACCTAAATAGGGTTCAGGAGAGAAAATGAGAGGATCCCCTCTCCCACATCTTCTGACAATGAAGTTTCGTCTGTTCAAATCATGTGATTCCAAGGGGCTGCTTAAGGAAGAGGAACCAGATGAGGCTGGAGTTGGAGGGAGGCAGAGCAATTGGAAACGCTTCAAGCAGATAAACATCATTTGAATAAAAGCAAGCAAAGCCAGGAACAATATGCAACATGCTTGCGTTAGACAGGGAAAAAAGTGTACGTTCCTGGAGAATTCAAGGGAGGAGGACAAAACGTTATGGAAGCAATTCAATATTAGATCAAACTGAAACGAGAGTGTCTCACAAATAATGGCCCCATTTGTGAGTACAGGAACAAGGTTTGATATGAAAAGGAGATTGAGCGTCCCAACTCCCAGAGACTTTAATGCTGCGTGTCTCAGGATCTGGCCCAAACCTGCAAAGGCCAAGGACCCATGTGGGTCATGGAAACTGGACACCACTCTTTGTGGAAGGGCAGGATCGAGGCATGTTTGCAGAGGGAGGAGTGACAAGGTTGCCAACTCTCACGAATGTTTTGCCAGCCTCATGGTTTTTGCTATATTCCTTCAAGTTCCAGCTCCAGGAGTCTTGGGATTACGGGAGAATCTCAGCTTAAAATAAAAAAGAAGTTTCTAGCTCTAAAGGCTCAGAAAACCAGATAGCAAATAAAAAACCAATTTTCCCCCCTTAAATCTCATGATTTCTATGACAATTTCATAATTTTGCAGGGACCAGACTCGTCATTTTTCAACACTGGGGTTAGCAATACTGAAGACACTTCCCACTAAGATGTAGTCTACACTTTGACTGTGAGAACACCTGCCGTAGATTATTAAAACAATACAACAAAAGTTACTTCATGCTAGATTTCTTCACTAACCCCATTCTCCCATCACACCCACTTTGTCTGCTTCTTCCACCAGCTGCATCTTATCAGAACCCTTGACTGTGCTCTCTGCAGCAGGGACTGTCTTCACTCATTTGTATAGCACTCATCACAATGGAGCCCTGGTCTCAGATTGGGGCATTTAAGTGCTGTGTGACACAAATAAGAAGTTTATTGGACAGTGAAACTAGTTTAACCTGTTCCACTGGGTTCCTTGTGATCTGGCTCATTGCTCCTGCGTTCAGCACCGTACGTTGCAGAGTAGCTCAAACTGTCCAAGATAGGAGCTGACACTCTATATACTACTGAGACCTGGTGTGGTTTAGTGGATAAAGTCCTGGGCTGGAAGCCAAAAGACCTGGGTTTTATTCCCATCTTTTCCACTGACCCTGGGCAAGTCACTTCCCCTCTCCTGCTCGTTTCTCCTCCCACTCTGTGTCTTGTCTGCATGCACAACGCCTGGCACTATGGAGTCCAGATCTTGGTTGAGGCCAGTAGGTGCTACTCTAAAAGAAATAAAATATTAATACCACAATCACTGGAAAGTTAAGAATCGCAGCTCTCCAGAAGAAAACCCAGTGGTCTCCAGACCCAATGGTTCATAATATATCATACCTTTAAATTTGTCACTGTCTACTGGGTCTAGCAATGATTTTTTAGCCCAGCTCTGGGACTGAACAAAGTAAATCAGGAATTATTTTGGGATGTTTTAAGGCCTGTGTTATACAGGAGGTCAGACAAAATGATCACAATGGTCCCTTCTGGCCTTGGAAACTACAAAATCCTGAAATTGATGAAATCAGAAATTTTAGGTCCTTCAACATCTGCTTCATGCAGGAGTAACCTGCTTCTGGAAGGTATTTGCAATCACAACCATGTGGCACTGAAAACTCTGATGTCAGATCCTGTGCAACCCAGGAGCTGCCAACTAACTTCATAACAAAGCAACAACAAGTGTTTCAATGCCTTGGTCTTAAGGGTTTATTAGTCATTTGTTCAGAGGGGATTATCAAACTGTCTTCTTCATGGTTTTCATCCCCACCCAGCAGTCAAAACAAATAACCTTTCTGAGATATTAGTTTGCACGAGCTAATTCTCCTCCTTTAAGAGCACCTTTCTACCCACCAATCTCAAAGCACTTTACAATAAAGCATTACAACATCCTGATAGGTATTATCCCTATTTTACACAAGGGGAAACCAAGGCATGATACAGTTAAGAAACTGCAAGAAATCACTGATGTCAGAAATAGAACCCAGGAGTCCTGGCACCCAGTCCTCAGTTCTAACTACTAGCCAACATTCCCTCATGGAACTGTGAACAGAAATCAGGTGGCCTAATTCCCCATTCTATACTCCTTTTATTAGACCACACACACACTTTCCCCCAAAACACCCTACATGGCTTTTTCCTAATCTAGAGGCTTTTCTGCCACATAAACTGGTGTCCATCAAACTGACTCGGTTTGATTTAGACATGGAGGTTAGGCTTGTTTTTCCTCTTTGGTGGCCCAAGAAGTTTTCCATTGTTTATCGGGAGACTAAACTAGTCACAGAATTGGTGCTATTAATAATGTAAGAAGAGAATTTGTTTAAAACTACATAATTATCTTGACAGCAGTTCCCCTACAGGAGTCTGATCCAGCACACACTGCTCTTTTAGTGACTAACGGGAACCTTTGTTGAATATTTGTCAAGCTGTAATAAATAATATTTATTATTTGCAATTCAGTAGCACCTAGGAGCTCCAACCACAGACATGGATCCCATGCTGCTAGAAGTGTACAAACACAGAACAAAAACAAAAACAAAACAAAAAAAAGACAGTCTCTGCTCCAAATGCACCATAAAGCTTCACCCTCCTTTGATTCGCCACAGAATACAAGTCAAAACAAGCTACCAAGAAAAAGAAGAATCTTTTAAACATTTCTCATCTCTGGCTGGCTGAAAAAGCCCACGTATCTCAAAACTTGCCTGCCCCATTGGGGGAAAAAATGCTTCTTATTAACTACCAGAATTTAAATCTAACCCCACAATGATTATGGAAACTTAATAAAAAAAAAGGAAGCCCAAGTTGTCCAGAACATCGGGAAAAGCACGACTGGTGAACGGATTTCACAAGCACAGAAATCCTCTAAGCATTCAACCTCTCTCTGGGCTGGGACAAGGGGATATGCAAGACCAATGCCGCTTCCAGGCAGGAAAACACTAGCTTCTCGCTGTTTACCTACAGGGCTTGCTATTCCCTGGCCTTCTCTATATACTGCGTAACCAGTTCATTGCAAGGTAATAGAAGAACATGACATTACGGAAAAATAGGATTATTTGGCCTGTATAGGAGGGGAAATCTAACAGAGGTGCATTATATAACATAACTATTGCCCAGCGAAGGTATTTTGCAAGATTACAAGACCAAAGAGACACTGAAAACTTTAAAGCAACACATTTAAAATAGACAAACAGAAATATACATGGCATAAAAAAAAGGATCAGCCAGTGGAATTTGATACTGTAGGGAAGTGTTTCTCAGCCGGGAAAGAGGCAAAAGACAATCAGGGAGATGGCGAGGCACTGAAAGTGTTATTACAGTCTAAAGCAAAGCCCACTAACCTCCCCTTCAAGGGCAAATATTCTCAGCCTCTCAACACACACACAAATCAATTACACAGACTTAAAACTATACATTTTTTACTCTTACTTTTATTGTCAATATCAAAGGGATTTCAAATAAGGGGTTGCCAGCCTGAATAGGTTTAGCAACACTCCTGTAGGTTTGGTTGTTTCGTTGCTTTCTCCCCCACCAGACAAATAGCTCAAGTTTCTTATTTTAAATATTAGGTGCCGATCTCAGAGATTTGTAGCTATAGTAAAATTTCATCTATTGAGTCTCATTCTTCAGGGCATGAGCTGGGAGTCAAGAAGGAAAGTCTTTCCCGCAAGCCCAGACGATAATGTGGCACATGACCATTCCCTGGGACATTAACCATAAGATGCCATGGGCACTGGGAAAACCAGACTTAGGCCTGGTCAACAAACAGGTTGTTGTACCAGTATAACTGTTGGTTAGGAGTGTGGTTTTTAAACAGGAAGTTATATCGGGACAATCCCCAGAAAGGATACAGTTACACTGTTTTAAAGGTGCCTTATGCTAGTATAGCTTATTTCTAGCTTATTTCCCTTCCCATAAGCTATACTGGTGTAACTGTGCCACACTACAGTGGTTGTACATGTTTACCATACTAGGACAGTTAAAGTGGTAACAACTTTTTGTGCAGCCAAGTCCTTAGACAGGACTATTGGCCTGGCCAAATTCCCAAGACACCCGTTGATCATCATACAGGCAAGTTTGCCTCTGTCCCGCACAAACCTCAGCCCTGAAAATATTTCTGGGCTTCTTAGTCACCCTGCAAAATCCATGAAAATCACAAGGGTTGGGGAAAGAAGGCAGAAGCCAACCGTTCTGGTGAGCCAACAAAAAGAGCAAGTGATTAGGATTCCCCAGGGACTGATGCCTTGTCTACGCTAGAAAGGGTTTGCTGGCTAACCTTCCTACTGGAGACCTAACTTATACTGGCAAAAACGATCATTTGCTGGTATAGTTTCCTGAATGAAACAAGCTGCACTGACAAAGGGAACGTCTATGCAGCTTGCAACAGGGAGCTTTCCAGCCCAGATCAACAGACTCACCTGTGAGGAGTTCACACCAGCACCCTGAAAATAGCTGTGCTGACAGGCTTTGAAGTTCAGGATGGAGCATGGGATCTGAAGCCCACCCTCACCCCAAAGCTTCAGAGCCTGAGATGCAACTACAAAGCACAGTCTACACAGTGTTTTCAGAGTCCTAGCACCACCACACCACAACCTCAAGTCTGTTGATCCAGGCTGGGAGGCTCGCTGCTGGAGGCTGCATAGACATACCCCAAAGGACTTTTTTGCCACTGTAACTAAATCTACACAGAGTCTTTTGCTGGCATAGTTATGTGGGTTCAGGGTGCGATTTCCCCACACAACACTCCTGATACAGGTACGGCAGCTACACCTTTAACTGCAGACCAGGCCTAATGCTAGTGGCACATTTGCTGCAACAGGTGACTGTTTGGACACTGATGTCACAATGGAATTTCATAGGCCCTGGCAATTGAATTCAGGTACCATTCCCGGGATGATCCAACAAAGCCAGCAACTCTGGGCACAGATTCATCCTGGGGTCTCCTCAATCCCTTCCCTCCGGCACAGGGGCAACCCGCTACTCACCGGCAACCCTTGGCTTGTTAGGCCCCAGACTTCCCCCACATATTTTGCTGGGCTGATACCGCACCTGAAAACCCGCTCCTTGGCTTGGCTCTGGGCACTGAACTGCACCCAGAAATCCATGGTGCTGGTGCCCCTCCTCCAGGCACAGCCGGGCCCGAGGTCTTCGTGCCTTCCTAGGTGAGCTGATTACAGGGTCCTCCCACTCTGGGCCTCCCGGTGCAGCTCCGCCCGGGGGGGGGGCGCTCCGCCTTGGGCCTCCCGGTGCGGCTCCGCCGGGGGGGGTGGCTCCGCCTGGGGCCTCCCGGTGCGGCTCCGCCGGGGGGGGGCGCTCCGCCTGGGGCCTCCCGGTGCGGCTCCGCCGGGGGGGGGCGCTCCGCCTGGGGCCTCCCGGTGCGGCTCCGCCGGGGGGGGGCGCTCCGCCTGGGGCCTCCCGGTGCGGCTCCGCCGGGGGCCCCCCTACCCTCGACCTTCTAGTGCAGGAGTCTAAGTCGGGGGAGGACGGGTCGCTCCGTTCCTGAGGGGAGGGGGTGTTGAAGTCCCCTCCGGTCACAGGCGAGACGGTCGCAACCACTTCCGGGAATGAAACGGTGGCGGCCAGGGGTCAAACTTGAGGAAACCACCCAACGCGATATGGCTGCGCCCCCTAGAGCCCAGCAGAGGAAGGGCAGCAGCTGTTCTGCCGGTAGCCCCCGGCCCGTACCCCCTTCTCTGCCTGCCCCCCAGGGCCGGCTCCAGAGCCCAGCGGGGCAAGCACCCGCCTGGGGCGGCCCTTTCCGGGGGGTGGGCGGCAGGCTGGGCCGGCGGACCTGCCGCAGTCATGCCCGCGGGAGGTCCGCTGCTCCCGCGGCTCGGGGGCGCCTCCCGGGCATGACTGCTTGGGGCGGCCGAATTTGTAGAGCCGCCCCTGCTGCCCCCTGCCTGTTAAAGAGAGGATTCTCCAGCAGGCCCACGCCTGGGCTCGGACCAGAGCCTCCCTTCCCCTAGCTCGTATCTCCCAGTCCCCCAAATCAGCGCCCCCTACTCCAGCAGTCCACCCAATCCAGCACCTCTTCTTCCCTCAGTGACCTCCCAGCACCCCCAATCCCCTCATAACTCAGCACCCTGCCTCCCCTTGTACCCCTCAATGGCCAGGGACTCATCTGTGTAACTCCCGCAAGACAGTACACCTGTGTCCCCTTTACTTCTCCCCCAGAGGAAATGATGAGTCAGCAGTGAGCTCTTGTTGCCAAGAAGGCTAATGGCATTTTGGGCTGTATGAGTAGGGGCATTGCCAGCAGAACAAGGGACGTGATCACTCCCCTCTATTCAACATTGGTGAGGTCTCATCTGGAGTCCTGTGTCCAGTTTTGGGCCCCACACTACAAGAAGGATGTGGAAAAATTGGAAAGAGGCCAGCAGAGGGCAACAAAAATTATTAGGGGGCTGGAGCAGATGACTTACGAGGCGAGGATGTCGGAACTGGGATTGTTTAGTCTGCGGAAGAGAAGAATGAGGGGGAATTTGATAGCTGCTTTCAACTACCTGAAAGGGGTTCCAAAGAGGATGGATCTAGACTGTTCTCATTGATAGCGATGACAGAACAAGGAGTAATGGTCTCAAGTTGCAGTGCGGGAGGTTTAGGTTGGATATTAGGAAAAACTTTTTCCACTAGGAGGGTGGTGAAGCACTGGGATGGGTTCCCTAGGGAGGTGGTGGAATCTCCTTCCTTAGAGGTTTTTAAAGTCAGACTTGACAAAGCCCTGGCTGGGATGATTTAGTTGGGGATTGGTCCTGCTTTGAGCAGGAGGTTGGACTAGATGACCTCTTGTGGTCCCTTCCAACCCTGATATTCTACGATTCTATCTGCTGTCGGAGGGTCTCACAGCCCTATTAACATTAATGAATTAACATACTCACAGCCTCCCTGGAAAGGGGGTCAGTCTCACTGTCCCTATTTCACAGAAGGGAAAAGTGAGGCACTGGAAGAGGGGAAGTGACTTGGGTTAGGGTTACACAGCAAGCCAATGGCAGAGCTGGAAATAGAACCCAGGAGTTCTGAGTCCCAGTCCCCTGCTCTCACAACTAGACAGACTCCCTCCTCAAACTGGGAATAGGAACCCCGATTCACAGACCTTTTGCTTTAACCACTACACAATGTTCCCTCCCTAAAGGAGTACGTTTTCAGGATTGTCTGTCCAGTTGCTCCTGTCCTCAGTAGTCATGTAAAGCCAACCATAATAAAACCTGCGTGTCACTCTACTGATCATCTTCCGCCCTTTCACATAAAGTCTCCTTCTGTCACTTTCATGCTCCTGCTGAGAGGCTCTAATTTAAAAATGTGCTGAGTAACCATTTATGGTGGTGAGAACATAGGAGAGCCAATGAGTGCTCTCGCTTGCTTCAACTGTCAACTCCTGCCAAACAAAAGGGATAGCCAGAGCATAATGCAGAGGGATAACAGTTCTTAATTCTTTCTGCTCATTCCACTGCACTATATCTAATTACAAGCCCTGAATAAAGGCTATTTGTTCCAGATCCTCTCTCTCTGCGACTCCATGTGCCCCTTATAATACACTTCAGTAAAAGACCATTTTATTTTCTACAGTGTCTTTCATATAAATGGTATCCCAGCACGCTTCACAGAGTTAAATAAATAACAGCAGAAAGATGTGAGAAAAGAGACATTTTCAGCTGAGATCAGAAAGCAAAATCGATGGAGCAGAAAGATACGGATGGGGCTCTTCCAGACTGCAGGAGCTGTAAAGGAGGAGGCTCTTGCCCAGCATTAGAGAGGACAGAAATGGACACAGGTACTCAAATACTCAGGTGATAGGCATGGTGTAAAGATCTAGATATATACATATACAGCATAATCCAGTTACAAGTTCATCTGTAATAATAATAAGAACGAGGAGTACTTGTGGCACCTTAGAGACTAACACATTTATTTGTGCATAAGCTTTTGTGGGCTAAAACCCACTTCATTGGATGCATGCAGTGGAAAATACAGTAGGAAGATATATATATATATATACACACACAGAGAACATGAAAAAATGGGTGTTGCCATACCAATGATAACGAGACTAATCAATTAAGGTGGGCTATTATCAGCAGGAGAAAAAAATTGTAGTGATAATTAAGATGGCATAAGGACTCCTCGTTCTTTTTGCTGATACAGACTAACATGGCTACCACTCTGTAATAATAATGATATTAATAACATCTAGTGATGCTGCTTTCCCACTCAGCCCTGCCTTTAGGGGACCCATGGCTCGTGAGGGTGTAGGAGGGTTTGGATGCTTGTGAATGAGAAAGGAGTCATTTGCTGGGGATTGATCATGGGGAGGGTAGGTCTAAATTAAGGGGGGGCAGATGAAATGGCAGATAGTGAGGGAGGTTAAGTGGGAAGAATGGAAGATCCCATGAGTGCTCCCTGCCATGATGTGGTGGGGACCTGCCTCATCATCCCCTCTCCACAACCAAAGACTGGAATAGAACCCAGGAGTCCTGGCTACTTGAACCCTTTGCCCTGTGCCACACTTTCCCAGAATCCGTGGCCACACTACCAAAATTCTTACCCCTTAGCCAAACTCCCAGAATTCCTTGTACTTGCCCACACTCCCAGGATCCACTGCGCTAGAACATGACTGTTCTTCTCTAGCAGGAGATAGGCGGCTTCTAATTGGTTAAATCCCATAGTTCTCGCCCCCTGACAACAAAATTTGGGCTGTGATTGGAATATTAACATGTATCTCGTCTTTTTTCCAGTGAGGCGTAATTTAATTGGCTAGATTTTTCATTCCCCGCCCACTTTCTACCAGCCAGGCCGCTGGTTGGGCAACTAGAGAAGTCCCCGCCACCTCAATTGATAATATGCCTTTTGATTCGTTCGCTCTTCAGTCATCGTTAGAGATCCGGGCTGTGATTGGGTATATCTCCTTCAAATCCCGCCCTCTCTTGGGAATACTCTCATTTGATTCGGCCACCCTCTCATCTTCTTCATCTCTGGGCAGACGAGCTCTGATTGGACGGATCACTTTCAGCCCCCGCCCACTCCTTTGGGAATCAGCTCTGTGATTGGTCAATATCTTCTAATTCTCCGCCTCTTCCCCGGAGCTCTGCGCTGCGATTGGCTTCCCCATCCTGCAGGGCCCGCCCACCCCCCCTGCCCGCCTTGTGAGTGGCAGCCCCGGGGCCGCGCAGCCCCCGCCTCGGCTCAGTCGGGGCAGGCTACGGAGGCCGACAGGCGGCGGCGATGATGATGGAGTCGGTGCGCGCCCAGCGGCTGCAGCCCGGGGTGGGGACGCTGCGCTCCCTGCGCCCCGGGGTGACCGGGGCCCCCGCGGCGGCGGCGGCGGCCTCGGCCCCTCCGCCCCCCGCTCCTCCCCCGCTGCCGGCGGCGCCCCCGGCGCTGGTGCTGCCGCCGCCGCCTCCTCCGGGGCTGCCGGGCCCGGGGGCCTCGCCGGGCGGAGCGGGGCCCCCGGCCGTGCTGCGCGAGGCGGTGGAGGCGGTGGTGCGCAGCTTCGCCAAGCACACGCAGGGCTACGGCCGAGGTGAGTGAGGGGAGCCGGGGGGCCGCCCCGGTGCCCGGCACCCCCCGTGCGAGGGACACCCCAGCCCGGGTGGGCAGGGCCCCCGGCGCGTAGCGCTACAGCCGGGCTGCGTGAGGGGGCTGGGACCCCCCAACCCTGGGGGAGCTAAACCCCCTGTACGCAGCGCTAGGGCCCGGCTGGGTGAGGGGGGGGACTGTCCCCCTGCCCCGAGCACTGGGATCCCTAATAGCTCCCCCCCCACACATACAGTGGGGATCCCCCGTTCCCTCAGGGAAGTGGATGGAGCCCCCCACACTGCAGGGCCGCCTTGTTCCTGGGGACCGGGTCCCGTCCCCCCCAAGCAGTGTGACTGTTGAAGTGGGGAGCTGGGAGAGCCCCCCCACACTCCGCCGTCCCTTCAGAGTGGGGACTCCCTGTGCTTGGGGATAGAGTGAAGGTGAGGAAAGAGACCTGCTACTCCATCCTGATTACTAACTGAGGGCTCCTGGGGCTGGGGATCCCCTTACACTCAGGGATGTATGTGGCAGAGGTGAACCAGGGGATTGGAAGTGACCAGAAGACATTGGTAATGTGTTTGCTCTTCTCTTATAATGTATTTAAAAAAAAACAACACAACTTGTTTCCCTGAACTTAAGGGTCACTTGTAAGGGACAGCTCTTTTGGCAAACAGCTGATGGTTCTGTTTCACCACCTGCAGTTGATAGTACTTTGCATCATGTCAGTTGCACTCTTCCCCCTGTTTGGTCCTTTGTTTTTGCCTGGGGTTTGCCTGGGTGCCCAACCTGAGACACCTAAAAGGGCCTGTGTTTCACACCGTGCTGAGCCATCTGCTGTCTGAAAATCAAGTCCCTTTAATGTGTCTCAGGTTGGTCAATTGAAATCACTAGTTTTTGAAAACTTAGGCCTGGAAAAAATAGATACATGTCACTATAAGACTGGCAGAGGGGCAGGAATGTTGGGGAAGAGGATTAGGTGTAGGATCTGGAACAATTCTTTACTATGTTTGAAGATAGGTAGGTTTCAAACTCCTGGTGCTTCTGTAACTTGCTACGTAAATGTACGCCAGTTACTAATCTCTCTGTCAGAGGAGTAAGGTTTTGTTTGACAGCTCTGTGTCTGTTAATGGTTGGGTCCTGAGCATGTGTATGAGACCTTTACTCTCTGGTTAGTGCCTGACAAAAGGCTCTTTCACACCCACAGGGCAGCTATGAAGGGTGTTTTGCTGGCCATACTGATGATTTCCATTTTTCCCACCCCCACGCTTGCATTCTAAGTGACTGTATTTTCCATGAGAACCCGCTCCCTGCCCAGCTTACCTGCAGCTACAGGCGATTCTTTTCACCACCACAGTGAGTGGAAGAAGTGACTAGCTGTATGTCTGCACTAAAGTGGGCTGCTATGGGAGAGTTAACTACACCACACCCCAGCCTGAGGACTCCAAGTATTGCCTCAGATGCTCCCAATTCATATGAAAGCACTCCCAGGAAGCCTCAAAGCTGAGTCTCCTGCACATGCAACCTGGTCCTCAAGAAATGTGGAAGCAATAAAGATGATTCCACCTTTGTGCCAATAAAATCTGAGGTTTAAGTATCCTTCTCCCCACCCATCTGGAGATGCTTTGCAACTGGTTTGAGTTCCCGAGTTCCGGTTATGGCGGCAGGTCCAGTAGATGCAGTTGTACACATCCTAACTGATAAATGCTTGGCAGACGTTATGTGAGTTGAATGCAATGGAACTGCTGCTCGTCTGGCTCAGAAGCATTTCAGCACCATGTGGAATCATTTACTCTTCCTTATTAAATATGCGAGTCAGATGTGCTATCATATACACAATACAGGGACCAGGGTCTACGCTCCAAGGCAATAAACAATTGATATGACTGATGGCCAAAGCACTCTATATATGTGTGACTGGGCTACATCTCTTCGTGTCCTGGCTTTAAGTAACAAAGCTAAGTGGGAACTGCTGCTTTTCTACTGGTTAAGTTTTGAAAAGGGAGAAAAGCTTTTGCTCCATGTAGTACTCTGTAGAGTCAGTGCGTTTCTCTGGATGGGGGGCATGTGTGCGTGGCATTTCCCGTTCCCCCACGGGTGATGGTCATAAATGCTGAAAAGGGATTTTGATTGGACCTCTTGCTGCCAGTGTCAATGTTGACCCAGTGTTTGCTGTTCTCAAATGTGTTAAAATTCCTTTGGCTAAGTACTGGTGTCTTGTATGCAAGATGAAAGATGATACATCATCTGCCTCGCGGCCCCTCTGTTCTGTCAAATCCTTTCTCAAATCCCAACAATCTTCTCCCTTTTTCATTTCAAGATGCTTGTGTCTTCTCAAACCCCAAGTGCTCTGCTTTGCTTCACATTCTCACTTATATGGTAAACTGTTCTGGGTGTGGGAACATGTCCTAAAGTTGTAAGGAGCCATGTATATGCTCTATCACGACTAGTGCAATAGGATCTTAGGGCACTTGAAATATTAAAATAAACCTGGCAACCTCCTGGTGACATCCCTGGTTAGAGACAGGGAAACTGAGGCATAGATTGAAAACAACCCTCCAGGGTCCTACAGCAAGTCAGCAGCAAATATAACTGAGTTGTCCTAACGTGATCCCTTGCTCAAAACACGACACATCATTTCTGCACTAAATTAATGTACCATTTGATTCAGTTGGCCCTCTCTCCCAGTCAAGCAGTGTCTCAAATGACTACATTTTCTGTAGTATTCTGGCTGCCACTAGGAGTCTTCAAAAAGCTGATCTTAATGACGCTTTTCAATGTTGAACCTACTCATCATAAGTTGTGAGCAGGGCTGGGCCTGCTCATAAGTTTTAATATTTTAATGGAAAACTGGACAACTCAGCATCTTCAGTTGTTTCTTTAAGGGTCACAGCCAAAATACTCATCCAACTTCTGGCTTGCAACACAGATGTTATTTTACATCCTCTTTGAATCAGAACCTCCAGTCCTCTTTCCTTGTGGCTTTTGATTTTTCCTGTCTCCCCACTCCTTCTCCTGTTAACTCACACGGCAGCAGCAGAACTCTGAATAGAGTGACCAGACAGCAAATGTGAAAAATCAGGACGGGGGTGGGGGGTAATAGGAGCCTATCTAAGAAAAAGACCAAAAAATCACGACTGGCTGTATAAAATCGGGACATCTGGTCACCCTAACTCTGAACAATATGAATCCACCCATTTCAAGCACGGTCTCTTAGGGAGGATGGGGGTGAATCGGTGATGGGTTTTGAGAACTCTAGTTAGGCAAAGAGCTGAAGATTGCTACCCAGAACAAATACAAGATGGAAGTTGTCTTCCCTCCAGAATCTGTATGCCGCTGTGAACAAATGCTCTTTGCCGTCCGACTGGCTGAAAGATCACTCCACTGGCTAAGCACTTAGTACCTGATAAATATGCATGGTGGCGTGGCCTTCATAGCGCTGTTCAGCTGTAACTATGCTGAAAGGGAAAAGACAGATGGGAATATTCTCTATGCATATTCAAGGAATACTATAAGCTCCTCTCTCTTTTTAAATCACCCCCATTCTCTGTTGGGCTGGAAGCACTGATTTCAGTCCATGAGAGAGAACCTCTTGGATACTCCTCAGCTGCCAGACCTAATGCTCCAGTTGCTAACAAAGCACCCTGCAAAACAAATAAGCAGTGTGCAACATAAAAAGGAGCTTGTCTCACACTGAAAACTCAAGTCCCATGCACTGGCTAAACAGTGTCTCCTTGTTACCTCCACTCAGGCGCTTAGCATCCAGTTTCTTGTCTTAACTAAATTAACAAACTTTTTATTGTTTTGAATATTCATAATAACAAGGGGGGTGATTTCAGCCTTTTCATGATGCTTGAAGTGGCTTAATTTCAGTTTTTCATTTGCGAAGTTGCTGGTATTCGGTCATCGCTGCAAAGATTCAGTTGCCCTGTGCCAAACGGGGTGTCAAACTGTTTGTTGAATAAGGCATTGTCTCTGGCTCCCCGTGGGGGATTATATGCAGGATTTATCTTGTCAGTAGAAAGGGAATCTGCTTGCCCATGTTTGAATTCCATGCTCAGGCTGGTGTGCTGTCGGGCTGGCCAGGAACCACATAGATTGTATATGTTTCCCTGTAACTCTCGGGTTTAAAGCTGCCCCCATGTTGTGTATTTAAGGAAAAATCCATACTCCAAACTTGAAAGTGATCCAAGCCAAGTGCTCGTTATTAACTAACTCCCTGAAACACTGCATCTGAGGCAGGCGGGCAAAATGTTTTAGTAAGAAACTTTGGGTAACTATCCTGTTGGTTCCATTCTGCAGGAAGCTAATGAAACTAATAACTTCAGAGGCAATAAGATAAAGCTAGTTCTCTTATCCTGAAAACTTCATGGCTGAAAACCTAAAGTGTTACAGCACAGTTTGTGGGCTAATAAAATGTTTAGCTGGACAGCTTGAAGTACCTAGCGTGGTCCTCTTTGTGTGTCACCAACTGATCTTCCGTCTTGTCACATTCCCATGGGGGGATTTCTGTAACCAGGGGAGTCCTCTTGCTTGTTCTGTCTTTCTGTAAAAGAAACTGGAATAACTCGCTAGCAGGATTCCGCATGGAAGGGCCTAACTCTTCTTTCCAGTAGCACTCTTTTGTGCACAAAATGTTACTCTAATTCATTTTGTACATTGCTTCATTTCAAAGTGATAACTGAGGTTGGAAAAGGCCCAGAGAAGGGTAACGAAGATGGGTTAGGAGAGGATTTTCCTACAACTAGATATCGCAAAAACCTAGAATTATTTAGTGTAGAAAATAGCTTAGAGAGAATTTTCAGACTCAGGATTTTGATGGAAGCTGTGGGATCCCGGCAGTGGCAGGAGGAATTGCTCTAATGTTAAGGGCAGATACATTTAGCACAAATAAAAGGAAATGCTTCTTCCCTCTCAGCACCTGAAATTCAGAGCTGCAGGGAATCCTGGATAATGTTGATGACTGTTTGTAATTCCTGCACTTATGCAAAGATAAGAGCAATTGGCTCTCATGCTCCTGGCCACAAGCTTATCACCATAGAAGTTAGGAAGCAATCTTTCTGCCAGGTGCAGCCCTGCACAGTTAGTTGGGTGCATAGTGGGATTTCTGAAGCACTGGGGTATTGTCCTTAGGCAGGGGCAGGATATCTGCTTGAATCTAGTATGGCAAATGTTCTACTTATTTAAGGAATATCTAGAAGACTGTTAAAGACTGGCTCTTATCCTGAAAGGACCATAATTGCCAAAGTAAGCCAGGGTTAAAACTTTAGACTCTGGTTTCCTGACATGAATGGAAAAAAAAACAACAACAAAACACGTCTACTAAAAATGATATTCCTTATTTAAGTGTGTGATTCACCATTCAATTATACCTCCTCCCATTCAGAAAGGCAGTCATGATTCTTAAATGAGGCTTCTCCATTCCCACCCAAATGTCAGTGCAATTAGGTAAGGATTGAATTCTGAATGAGCCCTCTGTGCAGCTTCATAAAACAGTGACCACCTCAAACTGGACATGAAATGTCTGACTTAAGGGCAGGTGATTTCTATTGGGCATCTTAGTGCCAGGGCAGGTCAGTCAGGTTATTATTTGCTCTCATTAGCCCTGCAACCTGCCGCACAGTACCACTTGAACACTGCAGAATCTTTTGTGGTCTTAAATGTCTGAAGAATCGCATCCAGTCCGATTCCCGACACTGACAGCCCAGCTGATTGGCCCAAGCATGGGCAAACACATCACTACCAATATAGATTGCCTTTAGGAAAAAGACATTGCTGATTTCTTCCCTTATTAACTCAGATCCCTTCTTTAAAATACTCTTCCAAGAGCCTTTCGGTCTTCCCACCCCACCAGCTTTCTCTGAGAGGAAAATTTCACTACCTAAAGCCTTGCCTTTTAACTCACTCACTGTATGTTCAGACTGTTGTGTCTCAAGATTAGAACCTGGGTCTAGGGGTGCTGAGCACGTACAATTCTGCTTGAAGTTGACCATTCTCAGAATTGGGTTGTTAGCTCCATGGGGAGGGACCCTGCTGTCATATTGGTACAGCTCCATGTGTGTTAATGTGCAAGTGACTCTCCGTTTCTGTAGACCAGCAATCGCAAGTGGGGAGCAGTAAAACCAGTTGCTCAGGCTCCGTTTCCTGCACTCAATTTTTGCGGTATGAAAAGACCATGTCTCTCTCTGATATCCGTCCTTAACTTTTTTTTCCCCTGACTTCTATATCTTCAGTGAACGTTGTGGAAGCTCTTCAGGAGTTCTGGCAGATGAAGCAGTCACGTGGTGCTGATCTGAAAAACGGAGCCCTGGTGGTGTACGAGATGGTCCCTTCCAACAGCCCCCCTTATGTCTGCTATGTCACGTTGCCTGGGGGGAGCTGCTTTGGCAGCTTCCAGGTAGGACCACATGGCTACAGAGACTTGAGTGGCTCTAGCTACGGAGCTCATTCTCTATAGAACTGACCGAGGGGAGTCTATCAATTCCCTCAAGTCCCCATTCTAATGGAATCAAATTCCTCGCTGTGAGGGGTGGGTGCTGGAGATTTTCTGGGAGCCCCAAAACACAGAGGGATCCAGACCCATAGTAGAGGGATAAATCCAACCCAACCTAGTTCTACATGGTAAGTGCAGTGGTTATCTTTAGCTTGAGATTTGCTTTAGCTATCTTACCCCAGGATTACATACTCCCTACACTCACTGCAGGGAATTAATAGAGATTCTGCAAATAGTGAGGTTGCATACATGGCATCTAAGGCAATTGGCAAGTGTTAGCATAACTGTTGTATAGCAATATTTGCCTTAAGTTATATGCCTTATTCTTTACAGGGTTAAGTAGTTGAGTACGGTTACAGTGTGAATTCTAGAGACAATGAACTTCAGTAACGTTTCAATCCCAAATACAGCTCTGAATTCGATCCAGTGTCTCCTCCCAAGATGCTCAGAAAAGTTTGGCAGCCAAACTAATAAGGCTTGATCAATAGCCGCTGGCTTTCGTTTGTTGCAAAGGAAAAGGTCCAATCCAAATACTTAACCAGAAAGATTAAAGTCCAAAAATCACACAAGGTCTTGATTGCATTTCGGATTCCTTTCCTGCAGTGGCTTAAGGCAGAGTTATGCTCTAGTCTTGGTTTGAAGAAGGCATCCAAAAGAAACAATTCCAGCAGCTGAGCTGCCTCCCCATCCCGCAGCGTAGCCCTCGTGTTTAGAGAAGGATGGCTGTGTTTTGGTTTTAAGATAATTAATTTTGTTGGCAATCCAGTTGGTGGTATTTCCATGTCCACATAGTATGTGCTGACTTCAACTTCTAGTTTAATTTTTTTTGCATTCAGTATGGCTGGGCTTGCTGTGGTTTAAAACACACTCCTAATGACTTCAGGATGTCTGAGAAAATAGCTTTCCAGCACTCCACAACAACTGCCACTTAACAGCCATTTCGTATGTGCGGGGAGAACTTTGGAGTGTGTCGGCCTTAACTGATCTCAGCCGCCTCTGCTTTTCTGTTCTGATGGCATGTATGTCTGTCCCCAGTTCTGTCCGACAAAGGCTGAAGCCAGGCGGAGCGCTGCGAAGATTGCACTAATGAATTCTGTCTTTAACGAGCACCCCTCCCGGAGGATCACAGATGAGTTCATTGAGAAGAGTGTCTCGGAAGCCTTGGCGTCTTTCAACGTAAGGGCTTTGAATGTCTTGACCGTTGCAGTTGATAGGGACAGACTGGTTGGAAAGTCTCATAAATCTATGAGAAGGGAAATTTCTTTTGCATCTGGAAACCCTTATGGCAGGTTTTCCAGTGATTCTTGGAATGATACAGAAATACTAAAAATAAAAATAAACTGTTACTCTAATTCTTGTTTTCTCTCAAACTGTTCCCTTCCTGGATTCAAACTCCCTTCTCCAGCTGTCCTCTCAGCCCTGCACTTGGAGTTAAATCTGCATCCAGTTAGATCAGCAGACTTACTTTGGACTGGTGTATCGGAGAGCACCATTTAGCTCTTAATGTTTTCAGCATTCCCACTGTTGAGGGCCTGTTAACTCCAAACTTACTCTGCTTCCAGGAGAAGCACTTCACGCCCTTTCCTCCAATTCTGGCCAAGTTTCTTTTAAATATAAAAATGTCTCAATTCTCTCTTGTATAGAACTGCTTTTATGTGAGCTAAAATGAAAGACTGGCTTACTCAGTGCCTGCCCATGTCTGGTACTACCAGTAACCCAAGAAAGATTGGCTAGATAGTCTCTCTTATTTTTCTTCTGCAGAAGATAAAGGTGAATAATAACTTGCTGGAGTATAGTGGGTTCCATGTGGTATTACTTGGAATGCCTGCAGGATGGGATTGTCAAAAGAGCCTAAGGGAACTAGGCACCAGCTCCATTGACTTTCAAGGTGATTTGTGCTCTAAATCCCGTAGAGCTTTTGAAAATCTTTCCCTGATTCATGGTAATAGGGCTTGATGACACAAAAGTGGAGCATGTGATTTAAAAACAGGAACATTTTATTACATGGTGACTTCTCTGCCATAGATGTTACAATCAATGTAAGGTTGCCACCTATCTGGGATCCTGTGTACTTTTATAGGGATAGGCTCTGAAAAACAAGACTAACATCAAAAAAGTTTCTCTAAGTGCATTGGGGGGGAGAGGAGGGAAATTGTTAGGACTTTACAAGGCACTGTTCCTCCAAAATGTAACACATAACTGCACCTTGCTGTTTCAAAAAAGGTGTCTGACTTCCTGGTGCTCACTGGGCCTGGAGCAAGATAACTCCTTTCCGTTACTGAGCCTGCAGTGTTCAAGCCTGATGAACTCTTGGGGTGTGGAGCTTCTCTGATCAGCCTGTTGTTGTGTGCAGCCTCATTATTTAAACCAGGTGCATTACAAAGCCGTACCTGTTTAAATACTTGGTGGTAGGCATGTTAAGCTTCCTAGAGCCAAAATCATACTTTGTCAGAATGAGTCTTTACTGTGCATTCAGACAGCACCTAATGGAACCCAAACTACTCTGTGAACCTTGAAACAATCTTACAATCCTAAATGTTACCGAAAGATAGCATCCGCTCATAGAAATGTAGCGCTGGAAGGGACTTGGAAGTCAAATTCAGTCCCCTGTCTTGTGCCAAGAGCATGAAACAGTTTGCATTGAAATCATGGTCAAAATTTGCATAGATCCTATGAGGTGACTGGCTAATATGCTATTCAACAAGTACAAGATACAACAGGCATGCACAGTGTGACCTTTAAGACCTGTTACCTCATCAACTACTGAAGCTAGGAAAATACTACATAAGAACGGCCGTACTGGGTCAGATCAAAGGTCCACCTAGCCCAGTATCCTGTCTACCGACAGTGGCCAATGCCAGGTGCCCCAGAGGGAGTGAACCTAACACCTAACCTACTGCTGTATATCTCCTGGAAAGCTGGTATTGCTGGACTTTAGTGGTGATCCTGGTGGTCCAAAAGACATTAAAATGGTCACTGGTCCCTCACACTAGATAAACTTGGAGGCTTTTAAGAACTGGTTGGACAAACACCTATTAGGGATGGTCTAGGTCTGCTTAATCCTGCCTCAGCACAAGGGAATGGAGTAAATGGCCTCTTGAGGTCTCTTCCAGCCCATACATTTCTATGACTCTTGAAAATATAAGCCCTCATAGTTCACACAGAAGTCTGTGGAAGTATGCATGAGGAAATCTGCCCAGAGCATCAGGCAGGGGCGGCTCTAGCAATTTGGCCGCCCCAAGCAGTCATGCCCGGGAGGCGCCCGCGGGAGCAGCGGACCTCCCGTGGGCATGACTGCGGAGGGTCCGCTGGTCGATCAGGTCACAGATACTACATTTTCTGGGTGTTCCAAGATTCCCTGTTCAAATCTCAGGTTTCACGTTGTCCACCTGAATCCAGTTAATTCCAAAGCACCTCTGAGCACTCCTCATCTAGCTACGGCTGCTGTAAAGTATCATCATGTTTCTCCAAGATGGAGACCAGTCATTGGCTTTTGTCTTGTCCTGATCGCTTCTGTCCTGGGACATCTCCTAGCAAGAGCACACTGTTTACTGAGAGTTGGAGGAGTTCAAAATCTCTTCCATGTTTGTAGAATCTGTGAAACATTCAAGGTGGTTAAAGTTTGCCTTATCAGAGTACAAACAAACAGTCTGTGGAGCCTGAAAATGTCTGACTAATAGCAGCAGAGCCATGTGGGAACACCGCTTGCCAGCTGTGTGGTTGCCTTTTTCTGTTTTGGGGTTGTAATTCTTTAATATTACTCTTTGTTGCAGGGTAATCGAGAAGAAGCCGATAACCCGAACACTGGAATTGGTGCTTTCCGTTTCATGCTGGAATCCAACAAGGGGAAGTCAATGTTAGAGTTTCAGGTACTATTCATAACTTGATTCCCTGCTCCAGTCTTGATTAAAGTAGTTTAAAAAAAAAAAAAAAATCTTCTAGTTACATCATTCAGTGCTACAGAATGTACCAGGTCTGTGCATTCAGAAAGCACGTGCTGCTATGGCTTTTGTGTTGCTATACCCTTAGTGCTAGATAGGAGCTCCAGCCACAGAATCCAGACCAGGATTTTTCAAGCCTTCCAAAGTTCAACCATACCTGGATTATGCAGTGTTCTGTTTTGGGCTCCCCTTTGATTAAAACAGCTCTTGACACGCTCACATAGACCAGTATTGTGGAAGGGGTTGTGCATGCTTCATGTGCAATGCCTTCAGTATTGGAATATATTGGTAATGCAAGAAGCAACATGGTCTAGTGGTTAGAGGACTAGGAGTTCCGGGTTCTATTCCCAGCTCTTCCACTGATTTTCTGAGACACCTTGGGCAAGTCATTTCACCTGTTGTCATTTTCTCCTCTCTGAACATAAATGGGCTAGCTATTTCCATTTCAAAGCATCTGAAGGTATTTGGATGAAAGGCACTATGTAAGTGTATAGAATTAGGCATACGGAAGTCTTGAAATCCTTGAGATCATCTTAGTTGGTTACCTGGGGTACGTCTGCAGTGGCAGATGTAATCTCCAGCTCAGGTAGATATGTGTGTGCTAGCTTTGATCGAGTCAGCATGCTAAGAATAGCAGTGTAGCCAATACGTCTGTTAGTCTATAAGGTGCCGCAGGACTCTTTGTCGCTTTTTACAGATCCAGACTAACACAGCTACCCCTCTGATAACATTGTAGCCACAGTGGCACTGGTTGGTCTGGCTAGGTGCCCAAGTACGTACCTGGGGTCTCTGTCGGGACTGTAGCTTGTCCCACTGTCGTGGCTACAGTGCTATGTGCTGGCTCAGTCAGAGCTAGCATAATGTACATCGCTTGAACTGGGAATTACATCTCCAGCTCCAGTGTAGACATCCCCATATCTCATAGTTACACCTTTAATCAGTGTAGATGATGCTTTGGGAGCCGAGGCTTTTCTGGGGTTTATTCCCTGTCATTGGGAGGGAGGCTTGTGCAATGGCTAGAGCAGTGGGCACACAGAATTGGGACTCTGTTCCCAATTGTGCATGTAACTTGTTGCCACATCTTTCTGCATGTTCCCTTCTCTGTTTGATGGGGCCATCTGCCTCTCGGGTATTCTGAGGTTTAATTGTTTTTTCAAGTGCTTTGAGATCCTTGGGGGGGAAAGACCCTTTATGGAAGTACAGATATTACTGTCACTGGAAACCTGAAACAGGGACTTTACACTCTCCCCACTAGTAGCTGATTTGTCCGGATTCAGGAATATGATTCTCAGAAGGGGAGAAATAGACCCTACTTTCAGTTGCCAGATGCTCAAAGGAGCTTGGCAGCTTCACGCATGTAGGCAGGCGCCTTAAGCCCATAACTTATTTTTTTATTTGGAACTCTCTGCTGTAGGCAAACTTCCCTGATGCTGACTTTTTGCCCTGCTGCTCTCCCTTGAATGGTAACATTCTGTAGCGGGAGGATAAAAGTGTTTATATTAATAGCCCTGTTTACACAAACTGACGCCACATCCTGTCTAGTCCTCTGGCTGCACTGTCTGTGGGAAGCCTGGCTTTCTGTGGGAGTTTATGGAAAGGCGTTTGTGCGGCCATCAGAGAAACGTTTGCCCGGTTTCCATTACAACCAAGATCTGCACTATCACCGACCAGTGTCTGGTGCAGTAGTTCCTGGGATGAAAATGGCATAGGGAAGCACCGACAGAGGATGTTACGGCACAAGAGGTATCATAAAGATTGAGCAGTCTGAAGGATCTTTCCCATCCCATCATTGGTAGTGGTCTTCTGTCTAGCTCTGCAAGCCATGGGCATTGCCCTGGGCTGGTAGATCAGCCTATACAATAACATCTGTCCTTTTAAATAGTTGTTCCATGAATGGCCCTTTTCATCTCTCGGTACTGTAGGACTTTATCAGCATGGCCTCAACTTTAAGTAAGCCTGCTGTGATCGCTAATCTATTTATATTGCAATAGTGCTGAAGGGCCTGTCAGTCTAGCGTCCACTGTGGTAGGACTGTACAAACCCATAACTCGGTCCCTGCCCTGGGAAGCTTATTGTCTAAGTAGCAGTAATGGCTTCTAGCCTGTTTCACTCAGGGCGTTCAAAGCACTTCACAAACTTCCTGACGCTTCAGCTCCCCATGAGGTGGTTAACTTACGGGTGAGGGAAAAGATCTAGAAAGATGAAGCCACTTGCCCAGGATTGCAGATAAGAGAACTGGTCTGTAAATGCCACATGGTGACCTGGAAATATAACCCTGGAGTCCTGGCTCCCAGTCGTCTGCTCTAACCACTAAGCCCTCCCTGCTGTGGGCTTAGTAACTAGATGGGCAAAAATGTAAGTGAAAGGAAGGGCTAATTCATTCCTGTTTATCGTCCGCACCTTAGTCTGTCTTATAATAATAGTCTCCACCTCTTACCAGCCGTAGCCCTAGCACTTCTTAGCCGCTGATCTCTAAGCACTTTACAGAGGAGGTCAGTATCATTATCCTTATTTAGAGGGGGAAACTGAGGCAGCAGGAGGCGAAGTGACTTGCTCGAGGTCACAGTAGGTCTCCTGTGTCCCAGTCCAGTGCCCTCCCCACTAGAGAACACTGCCTCCTGAGGGCTCTGTGGTAAAGAAAGCAGGCTTTCAGCTGCATGCTAGAGAAGCATTTTGCCTGTGTACATTGCGGTCCTTCCCTTGATTCGCCAGTTCCTTCCGTTGACACTCTTGCCCTTCAAAGCTGACCGCCATTTCCCCTCGCAGGAGCTGATGACCGTCTTCCAGCTGTTGCATTGGAATGGCAGCCTCAAAGCCATGCGAGAGAGGCAGTGCTCACGGCAGGTAAGGCTGGCCTGGGCACTGGCTGAGTGCTGCTTTGGCAGCAGCACTGCAGGTGCCTAAGGGATTCTTGGTCCTTTTGCTTCGGTGCTCATCCAGACCTGTCATTCATTTCCCATCATGCTGTCATGTGCAACTGAGCCAGATGCTACTAACTAATGCACGTGATCTTAGTGACTCACCATTCATAAGCTCCCGTCATATTTCTTCCTACTAGGAGGTGCTGGCTCACTATTCGCACCGTGCTCTGGATGACGACATAAGGAACCAGATGGCCATGGACTGGGTGAACAGGGAGCAGAGCATCCCCGGAGTCCTTTCCAGAGAGCTGTCCTCGACGGAGAGGGAGCTGGATGAAGCCCGACTGGCTGGGAAAGAGCTGCGTTTCCACAAGGAGAAGAAAGACATCCTGATGCTGGCGGCTGGCCAGCTGGGGAGCATGCACTCCTCCAACTGCTAGACTCTGCACGCGAACTGTTCAGCTTCCCCATGCCTACTAACAATTCCACATTGAAGGGATCTGTACCGTGTCACTTAGGGCATACAGCTGCCTCTTTTTCCGGAGTCGTGGCCCATTTGCACATTTTTTTAAGAAGATGTTTTTAAAAGTTTCTGTACAGATTTTTACCCTTAGTGCTAGCCTTTAGATTACGTTTCAGCTTTCGATCTGCTAAAGAATTCCTTCTCTTTAAAAGTGCATTTAAAAAAAAATGCAGCCTTTCAGTGTTAACACTACTCTAAAGACCTCCGTTCAACCCAGGTACTCTACGGATGACCGTATTCAGTGGAAATGTAGCATTTCCCCAGGGAGATCTGGATTTGAAGAGATCCAGACGGCATGTTACGCAAAACTGCCTTTCCTTCTGCTTTTGCAGTCTGAGGGGTTTGGTCAAACCCCTCTCCTTTTTGAAAAGCACAGCACCTAGCAATATGTTCTGCTCCTTTGTACTAGAATTCATGCTCCAATGGAGAACACCTCAAAGCACATGCATGGAGTTTCGGATCTGGGATTTTGATTTGCTCCATTATAGAAATATGGGGTCAGTCTGCAAAATTGCCATCTGCATCTGAGATCAGATTGAAAACTCCACAAAGTGTTACAGGATGGGAGGTTTGGATCTGTTTTTGGCTTCGATCTTTTCTCTCTTGTACAGAAAGAGAGTCAGCTGGCGACATATGTTCAAACTGCTTCCTTAATACCAAATTACAAGACTCTGGTGGTGTTTAGGGGATTGGCTTTGGTATTAAGGAATTGGGCTCAGCTTTTTAATTATGTCTGTACTAGAGAGAGCTCCCAGCCCTAAGAGCTCTGCAGTCCCCCTCTCGAATCCCCTTTGAACTTTCATGGGATTTGCCCTTAGCCCCGCAGGAGTGGATGAGCTTGGAATGCCATTCCCTGGGCTGACTAGTAAGGTGCTATGAAGATGCTCGACTTCTAGGAAAGTGTACTGTCCACTTCATAAGTTACTTAGTCTCACCTAGGCTGGGGACGCCAGAGTTCTGAGGCTATCCTACCGCTGTCTGGTGTCATGCTATTGTCTCCGTGCGAGCAACCTGGCTTTGGGGTTGCTTTTGAACACAATGTCGGACTAAACCTTTTTCAGGAAGACCTAGTAAACACTTGCCAGATATTTAGAACTGGCTAACGGAAACATTGAGGGAACTGTTCCAGGTGTAGCACCAAAGGCCCCGTGTTTACTACCTTGTTGACCAGAACTGTATTAACCTCTTGAAGCAGAACCTGGATCCAGCTGGTCCCCAGCAGTGGAAGGTCAGATCTGGATCCAAACCTTATGGTTCAGCCTCAACTACACTTGGTTTCTTTTGGCCGGCGTAGAGAGGTCTGAACCAAGTTATAAACAGGGCTGCACCTAGTCTATAGCACACTAACTTGTTTATAATATGGGTCAGATCCGTCTTGAGGATGCCAAGAACAGTCTCCCTACATGGTTTTACTCCCTAAAAGGTTTAGATTACCCATGCAAAATAGATAATAGTAGGCTGCAGAGGGCTGCATTTAATCTCCACTTTGGAACTTGCTCTGTTTGTTATAGTGTTGCTTGAACAAAAGATTCCTGACATGTAAATTTATATCTGCACTATTTTTTTAAACTGATAGAGCCCCGCACTTAGTATAAATATTAACCTGTAGTACAAGTAGCTTAAAAGCAGCATCCTTTCAAATACCCAGATGTGTCTATCGTTCAGATTTATAGCAGAAAGGGGAAAAAATGCCAGCTGCAGAATAGCAGCCCAAAAGGGAAACCCAATCAAGAGACAAAAACTGCATTCCCAACTCCTCTCTAGGGTCTGCTTATCCCAGGGATTGGCACTGAGCTTTCCGAACAGGCTAGGCACTCAGTTGCGAACTGTTTCTTAGTTACCTAACTGCCCTAAGAAAGTTGAAAGAAATCTACGGGGGTTTATCCATTTTGCCCAAGTAGAACCCTCCTGGTCAGAAATAGTTCGTGGATGTCTGTCATGGGCAGAAAAAGTGCAGCTTTGTGGAGATGGGAGCAGTTGCGAGCACTGTTTTAATCAGGTCATATTTACTGAAGATGTAATCAAAGCACAACCATAGAACTGTTTGATCGTTGGCTTCTACACAGTTGTTGGGGGGCAGGGGGAAGGAAGGGGTTAACAACACCTTGGGCACCCCTTACTTCTTATTAGCCCTCAAATGATTCCAGTCTGCTAAATTCTTCTGTGCACACAGATGCCACTTCAATGCAAGCAGGGATTCATTGCTCTGGTTACAAACTGAAAACATTTCACTGCTTGCACCAGGGAAAAATGGGAAGTCATTCCAGCCCAGCCCATCCAAGTCCCTGGATTTCTGATCTTTGTGCATCTCCGTGACACATCTAATGGGCATTAGGGAGCCCGTATTTCATATTTTGCTGTGAGGCCTTAGCCCAAACTTGCACTTTGATCAAAGATCCAGATCCGTTTGGTTCTGCTGAGTTAAAACTGAATATTAATGCTCAAAAAGCAGAAGTGTAGCTTGTAATATTCTCAATAGAAAGTCATACTCTAGTGTTTCCCGTTTATGGCAATAACTGATCTCTCAGATCATAACTACCAAACCTTTTTACCTTTTATCTAGTGACTTGTTGATTTTGTAAGCCTGCTGTGCAAGGCATTTATTTGAAAGGATGTGGGACTCTTTAATCTCGTATCCTGCTTGTGAGGGCTTGCTAGTGTCTGATTTAGTTTTGTAAAGGAAAAATTACAGTATTGGGCTCTCTCCATTAATAGCAAAGTCTGAATCTATTTTTGTGGTGACATAAGTGGCACAGGGATTGATGGAGTAGGAAGCCATGGTACAGAAAGTATCTGTCAGCTATGCCCACACTGTAAGGGGACCAGTTTTAAGCTTGCTCGTAGCTCAGTCATCCAAGGCCGTTGTCATTTTAGACTCTTCCTTTACAAAGTAGAGGGAAAACTAATGTTTTGTAAAACAGCCACGTGGGACATTTTCTGTACTGTTTGCACACTACATGTAGCAAATCAATGCAATAGATTTGCTTGTAATTCAGACGAGATGTCAATCACAACCTCTTGGCTTTTCCTCTAATCAGCATTGAAGAGGTAGGAGGCCTCAGGCGGTGGGGAAGAAGGGGGTAACAGTTGAGCACTTTGTACCGTGTTTCATATTCTCAGTTCACCAGTGTAGTTCAGGTTAAATAGCCAGCTAGAGCACGTCTCCTAGACAATGCAGTCTAACAAAGCAATGATTTGCTGGTGCACAAAATAATCTTCCTCATAACACTTTAAAGCCTTTTCAATGTATAATCCAGAAGAGCTGATGGGATCTCTTGTGGGATCTTGAGTCAAAGGCTGTCTTTTTAAAAACAAACAAACAACAAAAAAATGTTCTACCACTTTGGGATCCTTGTGGATTTCTTCTCACGTTGGCTCTTGGTGTCTCACTAATTGAGACTAGTCTCTGAGGTCCCACTCTGAGAGCAGGAGCCTGCCACAGTTTTGGTATCTCCACAGAGATCATCTCTCAACCCCACTCCATCTTTCTAAAGAAGCCTCTTGCAGAGGATGTTTCAACTAGTAGCATGTGGATTTTGAAGCGACGTTCTCACAAGAGGGAGATCAAGAAGCAATTGCATTATTCTTAGGCCTTCTAGTGTTGTATTCTAGTCCTAACAAGCCTATGTCTGATGGTTTTTATATGTGTATATATATTTTTATATGCAGCCTTTTCACCTGATAGTATTAATGTTTAATGCATTTATAAACTTGATTTGTAAATGGTATTTTTAGTTCTTGGGTTTTTTTTTTCCAGGTTGGTTTCTTGGTTTCTGGACTGTTAAGACACTTAATCGTTTCCTTTCTCTAGAAACAAAGTCACAGAGTCTTAACTTTCTGCTAACATTTCCACTTGTGTGTAGCGTTAAAATAAATCATGTGACATTGACTTGTCTAAGGATCTAATCCTGCAGATGCTTAAGACCTTGAGCACCTTCAAATGAGAGAGGTGGCGTTCACAGCATTGGAACCCGAAGTGTGTATCTCCAGAAATGTTACTTCCAGTTTCTTCTTTATTTTAAGGCCATCTATACATAAAATGCTACAGCAACAGTGCTTCAGTAGACACTTATTACAACAATGGGAGGGGTACTCCCATTCTGTAGGTAATCCACTTCCCTGAGCGGCAGTAGCTAGGTTGATGGAAGTATTTTTCTGTCAACCTCCCGGTGTCTACACCAGGGGTTAGGCTGGCTTAACTACATCACTCAGGGTTTGGATTTTTCACACCCCTTACATGTAGTGATGCTGATCTAACTTTCCAGTACAGAGCAGCCCACAAATTACTTTTTGAATTATGGACCAGATTGTACCACTTTGGCAGAGCAAGGTGGCCAAATCTAGCCCTAACTGAGAATTAACCTGTCATGGGGAAGTTCTCACTTAGTCAGCTCTTGTGCTGACTGGCCACCACACTCCTTGTCCTGGTGTTGGTCAGGATGGAGTGCAGTTGCGTATAATCCCATAAAGACCTCGGCCAATTGGCATAAATTAGAGCAGCCCCATAGCTGCTTTAATGTGTCAGTGGGCCGGAGCTGGCACAATTACTCCATGATTCTCATGGAGGCATAAGATGCTCCCTGGGTTGGACACCTTCCTCCCACATTGTTTGGTGCAGGGCAGAATCTGGACCTAGACCTCAGTTCATCCATGCTGGATTTTTTTTTTAAATTGGCTAATCTGAATTAGTGTTAACTCTACTGCTGACACAGGGTGGTGCTGCAGAAGTCAAATAGCATTAGAAATTTCCTCATTTATCCAAACATAGGCTGCGTTCCCTGTGACAGCTGAATAATCAAACTCTTCCCCTTCTGAAGTCTGGCACTTCAGCTCCCAGCAAGCACTGGAAGCTTCTTAGGGCCTGTCTGCTCCTCATTTTGGTGCTAATTACAGATCTTTTCAAGATATATATATATTTTTTTGCTTATGTGAGACGTTAATGGTTCTCCACTAAAACCAGAAATGCTAACTCTACTCAATCATCAGCACAGTGTTATATTCTGAATAGTAAGGGATACATTTCAGATGCTTTTTGGTACCAAAAATGGCAACAAACATAATCTTGAAACAAAGGTTTGAAACAAAACAACCTATTTGTCAGAGAGTGGAGATGGATGGCAGGAGAGAGATCACTTGATCATTGCCTGTTAGGTTCACTCCCTCTGGGGCACCTGGCATTGGCCACCCTCGGCAGACAGGATGCTGGGCTGGATGGGCCCTTGGTCTGCCCCGGTATGGTCATTCTTATGTTCTTAACATAAGCTTTTAAGGATTACATGGTTTCTGTGATCAAAGGCTAATTCTCTTTAATGGGACTTCTTTGCAGTAGGAGAGGCATATAAAGACTTCATACACAGCAGTTTGTTTTAAAAGGATGATATGTTAGCGTACATCAGCCTTATCCAATTCTATTCATCCATTCACACGGTGAATCTTCTTCCAGGCAAGTTAAACATCCCTAGTTTCCTCACCTGGGTTAAGGTTTGGAAAGGTCTCGGCAGGCCCTCAGACTTTCATGACCATTGTGGAGGTAGTTTTTTATATTTATATAATAAAGTCTGGCTTTATAAGTAGAGCCACGCCAGAGGATTTGCCTGTTTCTGCTAAGCTAGCAGTCTGTCTAATACTGTGAACTAACTAGAGCTCTGGCATCTCATTGCAGACACTCCAAGAACTGATGCGGAGCTGTAGGACGTTGCCTCATGCCTTTTTCATCTGGGGTTAGAGAAGAGGATTTCCTGGGCAGGACCCAGTTTAGCTTTATTATAAATAGCAACAAGTGTCTGAGTGTCTTTCCCACGCCCCTGCCCCCCCTTCTAATCACAAGTTGTCTTGAAACCTCTATCCCCTATGAGCGTCAAGGGGGAAGTTTGGCTGTTGATCTAATCCGTAGCACCAGCATTAATAATATCCTGGCTTCCTAAGCATCCAATGTCTCTTCTTTCCTGCCTTCATGCTGTATATTCCCAATCAAACACTACAGTAAGATAAATCACCTTTCACCTGCTGTCTCTGCCATTGTATCATATAATGTTCAGTATTTCCCAAGCATTTTGTATGTATAATTTTATACAATAAAATAGATTTTTTGAGGAGCTGGTTTCTCTTTCCTTCCTAGGGAGGAGTGCTGGATTGACAAACTCTGCAGTGTGCATGGGTCTAGAGCCCCTAACCAGGTGCGCCATGTGCCGCAGCAGTGCGTGCATTTGAAAGCTAGCTTGAGTGTCTGCCATTTCCACTGCAAAGTGTACAAAGATCAGCAGACTGTTGGCTTCTTAACCGGCATCTCCCCTGCTCCACTTTAGTAACCAACTAAAGACAGACTCTAGCCATGGGGGTAGGAAAGACTAAATATTCCAGTCTTCTTTCTGCCTGTTTTACGGGCTGTTACTCTGGGGTCTAAGCCAGGCTGGCCTGAGCTGTAACAACTGTCAGCAGAAGCACCTGGACTGCTGGGCGTTCGTTTAAAACACTATAAACGTTGCAGAAGGAATGGCTCTCCTGCAGCCAAAGGACCGTGATGGAGAGAACACCTGTCAGCCCTGTGCTACCTCCAGCCGCCCTGAGCTGCTTTCCTGCTGCTGTTTATGCTCCCTGCTGGGTGCTCAGGGCATCTGAAGCCTCTTGGAATAACTCCCTTATCCCCTTTGGCTGCTTGCTAATGAGTCCCTGCTGGCTGGAGTATCTGCAGGGTGTCTGATTTTGAGTTGATACACAGCATTTCTTTTGACCCATCTTTCCTGGCACAGAGCCTGAGCCCTGTTAATGTCACGCAGGCTCTGCCTTGCCATTACGTTGCTAGCTGGCAGGCACAGGCCAGATCTCGCAGCTGCCACGTCACTCCCTCCTTACAGAAGGGCCTTTCCACAATGGGGAGTTGGATGGCTGCAGTCCCCCAGAGGCAATACTGCCGTCTAACGTTAGCTGTTACGAGCAATGGCGCGTGTGGCTCTGCAGTGGGGCAGGCTCCTCTGGCCTGGAGCATCTCCGCTGAAGGCACTGTCAGGGTATGTCTACACTACAAATGCTACAGCAGCACACCTGCTACAGTGACAAAAGGGTTTTTTTCCCATCGCTGTAGTAAATCCACCCCCTGAAGGCACTCACTGTAGGTAGGCTGCCAGAAGAATTCTGCTGTCGCCCTATCTTGTCTACACCAGGGTGTGTGTGTGTGTGTGTGTGTGTGTGTGTGTGTGTGTGTGTGTGTGTGTGTGTGTGATCCCTCCCCCAAGCAACATACACCTATACTTTAGGTGTAGACCAGACCTAAGTCTTACTACCTTGTATCCCAGGCACTTGTAAATCAAAAGCAGTTGTCTTCTGGTTCTAGCACTCAGCTCTGTCTGAGCAGGGAGTGTAATAACTGAAGGTCGGCTCGGGGTCTTGCTAAACCAGCTTGGTTTAAATCTTTGTGACGAGAGAATGTTTGCATTGCATTGCTCTCATTGGCCTTGTTGAATTAGTACTTGGGGGGGTGGGGGAGTTAAGTAGCCATCTCCAGACCACCTCCTCTCATTTCTTTCCCTCTTCTCCCCTTGCTCTGCTTCACACGGACTTTCTGCATGGTACTATAATCTGTGTAAATGCACCAGAACAGGAACAGCTACCCTAATCAGTGAGTACATAAAATCAAATTTTGCAAATGGTAACTGAACTATTTTGTATTTCTATTGCTCTGACCATTCTCCATGAATTTGAAATAACGCTTGGTAAGGGCTGTTATGCTTGTTCCTACTCTGGTACTTTCCATCTGAGTATCTTCCAAGTGTTTTTAAAGCACTTAACAGCTTGCACTGTGCAGGTGTTAGCCCAAGTTTTACAGAGGGGGAAACTGAGGCACAGAGGCATTACAGGATGGATGTAAGCGAATTCAGATCTCCTGACTGCTCATGCACTGCCCTGTCTGCTGCCACATGCAGTGTAAAGGGAGAGCAGGCGAGAAGCTTTGGCTGAGAGGGGAAGCTTAAAAGAGCAACTCCTCGGCCTAAATTGAATAAGGAGAAATGGGTTTCTTCTTTACTTGTGACTGCATATGGGAGTAGCATATTACGTTCATGAGGGGAGCTGTAGGGCCTAGCCTTCAGAGGAGCGGCACAGGCAGTTAGCGACCATAGCGTGGGCTCAGAGCATCAGATGCTGGAACCATTACCTTGGTTCAGTTTCCAAGTATGTGTTCTCTCTCCCAATCGCCTCGGCTGTTGCTTCCTGCCTGTTGCTTCATGCAGTGGCTGCATCATTTCAACTCCACGGTCTTTGGGGATAACTTATTTAGAAGAACTTGAGCAAAGCAGTTTTATGTTGCACTTTCTTGGGTGGGTGGGAAGGAGGCAATATCTATCATAACGTACCTGCCTGCTGAAAAGCCAGGTGACAAGCCGCTCCCAGTGGGACATATGGTAAACCTCCACTCTTAAAAATAAGTGAAGTAGCAGCGTTTGATTCCCTAATGAGGCTTTGTTTTTAATCTGGAAAAAGGGGACAAGGCTCATCCCACTGGCAGACACAGCATCTGCTGCACATGGAGCCGAAGCTGTCCAAAACCACTTGGCCTTTGTGAGCTGTTGGAGAAATGATTGTAACTTGGCAGTCCCCTGTGTTAGGGATCAGATGAGATCTCCATACGTGGCCGTTTCAGACAAGAGCTGAGACATGAAACTGGGCCAATGTACAACAGTGGGTGAAGTTTGCTTCACCTGTAAATGGCTGGTTTGAATTTAGCGAATGGCAGTAGCGATGTCATTGGATGGCTGCTTGCTTGGCTTGTGTGGAATCAGTGTGTGGGGGGTGTCTCATCCTAGTTCCTGCTAAACCGGTGTCCCTATCAGCAAAACCCTATTGCACTTAGTTGTTACCTCTAACATGGGGGGAGAGTTAACATTTCAAAGGTGGTAACCCCAGTGGGGGTGGGAGGAATGGAGTGGGGGAGAATTCATAGATTCATAGACTCTAGGACTGGAAGGGACCTCGAGAGGTCATCGAGTCCAGTCCCCTGCCCTCATGGCAGGACCATATACTGCCTAGACCATCCCTGATAGACATTTCTCTAACCTACTCTTAAATATCTCCAGAGATGGAGATTCCACAACCTCCCTGGGCAATTTATTCCAGTGTTTAACCACCCTGACAGTTAGGAACTTTTTCCTAATGTCCAACCTAAACCTCCCTTGCTGCAGTTTAAGCCCATTGCTTCTTGTTCTATCCTTCGAGGCGAAGGTGAACAAGTTTTCTCCCTCCTCCTGCTGACACTCTTTTAGATACCTGAAAACTATCATGTCCCCTCTCAGTCTTCTCTTTTCCAAACTAAACAAACCCAATTCTTTCAGCCTTCCTTCATAGGTCATGTTCTCAAGACCTTTAATCATTCTTGTTGTTCTTCTCTGGACCCTCTCCAATTTCTCCACATCTTTCTTGAAATGTGGTGCCCAGAACTGGACACAATACTCCAGTTGAGGCCTAACCATTGCAGAGTAGAGCGGAAGAATGACTTCTCGTGTCTTGCTCACAACACACCCGTTAATGCATCCCAGAATCACGTTTGCTTTTTTTGCAACAGCATCCCAACTGACGACTCATATTTAGCTTGCGGTCCACTATAACCCCTAGAAGGAAGGATATAGCCTCATGGGGCAGGGAGGAGAATCCCAAGGCCCAGATGAGGAGGAAGGAGTTGGCTGGTTGCTGTGAGAAGGCAGCTGACTGCAACCGGGGGGGGGGCTGCCTCCTGCCCTTCTCAAGATGGCGACCACGCAGGGGCGAGAATATAGACCTTCCCAAGATGGCGTCTCCCCATTCTGGGGGGGCAAGGCCACGTGACTCCACCAAGACGGAGGACGCCGGAGAAAAACCGCGTGCCCTTCCCAAGATGGCGGCCCCCTCGCTATTCATCTGACTGGAGGGGTACTTCCGCCCCACTTCCCGGCGTGCAGCGCGGTCCCGGCCCCGCCGGCTTCCCGTTCCCTCTGCGCCCGCCCCAGCAGCAGCCGCGGCGCAGGCAGGCAGGCAGCGGCGGCGGCGGCACAGCGGGCAAGATGGCGGACGTGCTGGATCTTCATGAGGCGGGCGGCGAGGACTTCGCCATGGACGAGGATGGGGACGGTAATGGGGGCCCGGGCAGGGGCCGAGCCCCGCCCCCGCCTCCCCCCGAACTGGGCTTTGTCCGGTTCCGGCCCCCAGGCCCGGGCTGGTTCCGGCCCGTCCTCCCGGGTCCTGTCCCCACCCCCACCCCGTCCGGTTCTGACCCGGCCTCCCCCTGTGCCCGTCTCACCCGGTTCCGAGTCCTGAGACCCGCCCCCGCCAGGTTCTGACCCGGCCTCCCCCTGTGCCCAGCTCACCCGGTTCCGAGCCCTGAGTCCTGTCCCCGCCCCCGACAGGTTCTGACCCGGCCTCCTCCCCCTCCCCGTGCCCAGCTCACCCGGTTCTGAGCCCTGAGTCCTGTCCCCGCCCCCGACAGGTTCTGACCCGGCCTCCCCCTGTGCCCAGCTCACCCGGTTCTGAGCCCTGAGATCTGTCCCCGCCCCCGTCAGGTTCTGACCCAGCCCCCCTCCCCCCCCCGTGCCCAGCTCACCCGGTTCCAAGTCCTGAGATCTGTCCCCGCCCCCGACAGGTTCTGACCCGGCCTCCCCCTGTGCCCAGCTCACCCGGTTCTGACCCAAGTTCCTCCCTGCCTTGGGGTTGTTCTGAAACCTGCACCATCTGGGTCGAGCCTGGTTCTGATCCGATAACATTGCCCCCACCCCCCACCCCAAATGGCCTGTTTCAAACCTCCTTCCAGTTGAAATTAACACATTGAACTTCTCTGCAGAAAGCATCCACAAACTGAAGGAGAAAGCAAAGAAGAGGAAAGGCCGAGGATTTGGTTCAGGTGAGGATCTTGTTGTGAACAGTTGAGTTACTCTGTGAATCATGGGGAGCCTCCTGTGCCGTGTAGCTAACTGGAATGGTCTGGCTACTCACTGGAGTCGTTTGGCTGCTTCTAAACAGAAACTGCCCAATGGCTTAAGCCCCAGAAGTGTGTTTTAGGATGGGAATCAGGACTCCTGGGTTTCATCCAGGACTCTGTCACTGACTTGTTCTGTCCTTTGGCAAGTCACTTCACTTCCCCAGTCTGTAAAACAGACCCCTCCGGCTTATATACAAGGGTGACACAACTTGACCAGGGTCACCAGGCGTCTGAGTCTTATCACTGTTTTAACTACTAGGCTTGTGTCACTCTACAGAATTTTATGTGCTGTAAAGCTTAAATGCAGGTACATAAGCGTGTGCCTAGCAGTGCTTAGAACAGCTAGACTACATAGTTAAATATATTTGACTGTCAACCCTTCAGGGCAGGAATTGTGTGCAGTGCTTAGCACAATGGGGCTGCATTCTTGGCTGGTCCCTAAGCGCTAGCATAATAAATGTTTCTAGTCATCTAAAAAGATCTTTGTCTCCCTCCATTGTGTGGCCAGAGGAAGGTTCGAGGGCCAGAGTACGTGAGGACTATGACAGCGTGGAACAAGATGGGGATGAACCTGGGCCTCAGAGATGTGAGTATCTGCTGGAGATGTTTGGATTAGCATGTGTGGTCACCAGCCTTGGCTGCGTGGGGGTGCTTGCACAGGACATCATGCTGTGGGATTGCTTCAAAAATGGGGAGAAACCAGGCTATTCCGAGAGACAGTGAGGTGTAGCGGATAGCGCACTGGACTGGGACTCAGGAGACCTATTTCCTATTCTATTTCCCAGCTCTGCCACTGGTCTGTGGGATGACCTTGAGCAAGTCACTTCAACTCTTTGCACTTTGGTTTCCTCATCTGTAAAAAATCTTTGCGATCAACTGAAAAGCACCATATACAAGCTAAGGATTATCATTGTAATGGCATGTACATTGTGCCCAGACCATCCGCACTGTGTGGATAAACAGAGTGATTGTCTCCAGGGCTGTCAAGCTGCCTTTTTACCAGGGCTAGATTCAGTCCTCCATCTGTTCTGCACCTGTTTTCACTTAACCCCTTGCTGCCAATGGGTTCCAAGCTAAGCAGGGGGTCTGGCTAGGGTGTTGGGAGGATCCCTTTCCATCCTGCTTGTGTAGATGCAGGTGTTGTGTGTGCGCAGTGGGGTTTGTGTACCAAGCTGAGGCGCGTGCCCTGCCTTCTGTTTAATGAGCGTTGCTTTTCCCTGCATGCTGTGGCTACAGCGGTGGAGGGCTGGATTCTCTTTGTCACTGGAGTTCATGAGGAGGCCACTGAAGAGGATATTCACGACAAGTTTGCAGAGTACGGCGAGATAAAGAACATCCATTTGAATCTAGACAGACGAACAGGCTACCTGAAGGTAGGACGGGAATGGATGGTCTAGTGGTTAGGACGTTCCCCTTTTGCTCAATTCCCTGCTCTGCCACAGACTTGGCGTGTGACCTCGGGCAGGTCACTTAGGCCCAGATCCACAAAAGTATGTAGGCTCCTAACACCCATTGGTTTCAGTAGGCGCAAGGCACCTGAACACCTTTGAGGATGTGAGCCTTAGTGTCTCTGTGCTTCATCTGCATAATGGGGATAGAAACACTGCCCTACCTCGGGGGAGGGAAGGGGGGTGAGGATAAATACCTTACAGATTGCATGGGGCTCGGATACTCTGGTAATGGGGACCGGGTAAGCTAGGGAGCCATGCAGATGAAATTGCCCCCATGCAATTGGGAGAGGAAAAGAAACAGAGCTGGGAGCCAGGAGCTCTGGGGTTGTGTTCCCAGCTTTGATGGGGGCAGGGTAAGATAGTGGTTAGAGCAGGAGGGGACTGCTTGGACTCCGAATTGCTGTGTGACCTGGGGTAGGTCACTTCAGCTCTCTGGGCCTCTGGCTCTAAGTTGAGGAGAATACCACAAACAAAGGCCTGTGAGGCTTTAATTAATCTGCTTAATCTTAACTAATGTGCTTTGAGCCCACCAGGGAAGGACATATCAGTGTAATAGTTAATGCCCCCTTCTCTATTAAATCCCTTTCTGGTTAAAGCTAACAGTTCAAGGCACTCATTTGGGAAAGCTCTGTGTGTGTGTGTGTTTAATTGAAAATCTCTATTTACGGTAGGGCCCATTCTATTTACTCCACTTACAGCCAAGTCGGTATTTCTCCTGCCACTATTGACAGTGTTGCTGATGCCAGGAGTGGAGCTGAGTGTACTGGAGGCTCTCGATTGGTTTCTGTGATCTGCTCTCAAGGCTGGCCCAGCTTCTGGCTTGTTCGCTAAGCTCCTCACTGGGCCACTCGCTGACTGAGGCTTGTCTCCTTGCACCCCACAGGGATACACTCTAGTAGAATACGAAACGTACAAAGAAGCCCAGGCGGCGATGGAAGGTCTTAACGGACAGGACCTGATGGGGCAGCCAATCAGCGTGGACTGGTGCTTTGTCAGGGGGCCCCCGAAAGGAAAGAGAAGGTAAGATACTGCCACGGTTGAGGGCTGCATCCCAACTGACACCGGCTTGGTCCTCAGCTTGGCAGTCTCATCAGAGGTACCGAGGACTGAGTGAGTCATGGAGTCTGAGGTGGCCTCAGGGTCCCTCACAAAGGGAGACCCTCCATGGCAGTGTGGAGAACACTTGCCTAGGGCTTTCTAGTGCTGGTAGAACGTGATGGATTGAGAGCCCTGAAGCCACTAAATAACAAACAGGATTTTAAGTTAGACCAACTGGAAATTCTTTCCCCCAGAGTGATTCTCTCCCTCTTTTACCTGGAGCTGCTGCGTGGCACTCTTGAGTTCCTGCATTCAGTCCATGTGCATGCTCTAGGGGCTTTCACCGTAGCCTCTGTGCTTTTCATCCAGAGACGATGGGAACTCTGTTTTGAAATTCCTGGGAACAGATTTTCCCAGAGGAAAATGGTCTGTATGCCACAGTCAAAGGAACTGCCTGAAGCAGGGCAGGAAATGTCACAGAGTCTGTGCCGCCTACTTCCAGCTCTCTGGGAAACACCCTGTAGTAAAACGATGCTTTAGAGCTCCTCCGTGGTTTAGGATCCTGATGTTTCTGCCGAGGGGTGAAACTGAAGGCCTGATCTCTTGAGATCATGAAAAATTAAACAACAGGAATGTTAACCCTGGGCTAAATTTCCAGTGGATCATGAATAATTCTTGTCAATCGGGAATTCTGTTGGATTATGTTCTTCAGCTCTTTAATGGTCTGAGCAGGAGGTTGGCAGTCAAGAGATCTTACTAGTCTGCACCCAGCCATTGACACATGTGACTTTGGGCAAGTCATTTACGGGCTCTGTGCCTCGGTTTCTGTAAAACTGGAACCCGACTTACCTACCTTTAGTGACGCGCACTGAGATCTGTGCATGAGCTTTAAGAGAATATTTTCCTGTTGCTCTGCATTATTAAACACCTGCCGGCTTCCACTCCAGAACTGGCTGCATTTCTTTGGCAAGGAACTGGTCCTTGTGCATAGAAGTCATCGATAGCTTTCAAATCTTTCGAGATGTTAGCTCAGGCTAGCACATATATAACTCTGTCCCTGTCTGTCTGTCTTCCAGGGGCGGGCGCAGGCGGAGCAGGAGTCCGGACAGGAGACGACGCTGATCTCACATTTCTCCATTTCCTTTTGATGGTTCCTAGGTATAAATTCTCCCTGCGTAGCTCTGGAAACAGGAAGTCTCTTGTAAGCTGTCTCTGCAGACTCCTGCCTCAATCTCTTTCTGGGTTTTTAATTGTGCTGCATTTTTACCTATGAGTTCTTGGTCATATTTCTGACAGCATCTGTAAAGTTCTTGATTTGTGTTAAGACTCTTAATCTCCTTTTGACCTCAGACACTTCAAATGAGAGAACTCATCCAGTGATGCTGGAGGGGACTCTTATTTTGAAGGAGAAATGTTACTCATAAATACTGAATAAAAGTCTGCTTTTTTTTTTAAAAAGCCCTCTTCTCTTGACGTCTGCCGGTATCTGTAAGGGAGACTCTGTGTTTCAGTTGATGGGACATCAGATGCCTAGGTTTCGTTGTCAAGCAGAGTTTAGTCTTTGTCCAGCCTATGGGAAGAGCATATGGTTTTAGATTTGAATGGATAAGCACCCCCAGCACAATCAGAATTGGTGTTTATCTGGTAAACACCGGAAATGGTTTTCAGTATTGTCTGCACCCCTTGTCCAGTGCACTTTGTACAGGTAACGTCTGTGCTCCCTGGCTTGCAACAAGGGCTCGTCTAATGGAGCAGTAGTGTGGACGACAGGGAGTGTGATTTGTAAGGCACGTTAACGTGTTACGAACTAATTGGTGTGTAGAGCCTGCTGGGGCGAAACAGTACTTTGTGTACCCATAGAGAGGGAACCCTGAAAAACCAGGTAGAGCTCAAAAAACACTAAAAATAACCCTCCAAAAATGAAATGAATAAACCCCAAAAAAGAAAAGCCCAACCTATAGGGCATGGAGATTTATAGGTCCTCTATCTAAGGTCCTCATCTGGCATCTGTCGCTATAATATCTAAAACCCTTCATTGTATCTCTTTGCACAACCCTCCTGGGAGGCAGGCTGGGACTATTAGCCCTGCTATACACAGGAACTAAGTGAGCCGCACAAGCCCACACAGGAAGTCGATGGCAGAACAGGGAGATGAGCCCATGTGTCTTGGATCCTAGACTGGTGCCTTAACCACTAGACTATCCTGCCTGTCAGTTGCTGGGTTGCTCTGCCTGGGGCAAACAGTTTCTTTTCTACCACGAGAGCCCATCAGTTTCCTGCTGCATTAGACTTAAGGACGGGAAAAGGCTGAGGCGGCACCGCCAGGGTACGTCTACACTATGGTGAAAGATGCGGGTCAGCTGACGTGGGTTCGCAGTGCTATAAAATTGCAGTGTCGACATCCATCTCTGTTACTGAGGGTGGCTAGAACCCAGGAGTCCTGTCATCCTCCTCTGACCACTAGTTCACACACTGACTGATGGGAGTTATTGAGTAGAGAGAACCACTTGGAAATGTATCAGGACCGAGCTCCCCCTTCCCTGTTTCTGGTGGGGGAGCAGAGGCTTTCTGCACTCAGGAACCAACTGGTGTATTCGGTGGGGGACGGTATCATGGAAGTGCAAACTTGGGGATCCCCTCTCAAGAACAGGAACCCAGGTTCCTTCGTGTGTGTTTGAGTGGGGACGCGGATCTGGAAAATAACAATACTCCCTAGCTCTTGTCTTCAGTAGATCTCAAAGCACTTTCCAAAGGCTTCTCCCCATTTCACAGATGGAGAAACTAAGGCATAAAGAGGGCAAAGTGACTTGCTCAAGGTCACCCAGCAGCTGAGCTGGGAATAAACCCTGGGTCTCCTGAGTCAGGGATGTGTCCACTAGGCCACACTGCTAGCAGACTTTTAGTGGCGACCTTTCCAAGGAGCAGAAGCCCACAGCAGTCCGCTCTCTGTGTCCACCTCCACCCATGCCAGCTGGGGAGCGTGCAGCCTGGCACAGCTCTGGGTAGCGAGAGACTAATGGGCACAAAGGGAGGAGATCAAGGAGAGGCCACTGGCTGAGAAAATAATCTGGATTTATTGGTGGGTGCTTGAGTGAAGGAACAATTGCCCAGTAGCCCCCACATTATGGGGGTCCCACTGGGCTCTCCCCCTTGCTGGGAAGCAGAGGTGAGTCCGGGCGTGTCAAAGGTCCATTCATATGAAGCTCTCCACTATCTTCTTCCTGCACAGTTCGCACCTCCCAGCAGGCAGGGCCACGTTAGCCATCACCTCCAGTTCGTACTTGCCCGAGCCCCCCTGGTCCTCCCCGGCACTCCTGATGGGTGCGGCCGTGGTAGAGGCCCGGAAGGAGCCAATCAGCGTGGAGCCCTGCTCCTTCCTGCGGTGGGTGCAGCGGCAGACGCGCCCAATCTCCCTGCGGAAGTGCATGGTGAAGAGGCCATAGATGAGGGGGTCCAGGCAGGCGTTAAAGAGGCCGAAGAGGAAGAGGATGTGGCTGAGGGATGGAGGCACCTTCTTCCGGCTCAGCATCTCTGGGGAGAACCAGTACCAGAGGCCCAGCAGGTAGTAGGGAGTCCAGCACAGGATGAAGGTCAGCACGATGACAATGGACATCTTCAGAGTGCGCATCCTGGCCCGGGGGATGTTGTTGTAGGAGCGGCGGAGGTGGACCTCCTTGGAGGAGACTGCAGGGCAGAAGGAGGAGAAGAATGAGAGAGAGAATAAGAAGGGAGGGAACAGAGGATGGGAGGGGAGACGTAGAGGGAGGGAAATTGTGCGGGGTGAAGCAGAGCGCTTGGAAGAGAACGAGGAAAGGGAGAGCAGGAGAATGAGACCAAGAACGAACCTGAGCGGAGGGAAGAGGGGAAATACAGTGAGAAAGACAGAATGGGAAAGACAGAGGACAAAGAGAGTGAGAGTCCCCATGTTCCAAGCCAGTGTGTATGTGAGTGCTGGCACAGGTCCCCGCAACCTCCCAGAGCTGGAGAAATGCCCAGGGTGGAGGGCAGCTGGGGACTGGTTCCTGGCTGCCTGGGTTTATGGGCCGTGGCAGGCTAGCCATGGCAGCGGGTAGCGCCCAGGGGGAAGCGAGGTGTTCTGCACGGGGCACCGAGCCAGGGCCTGCCACAGACAGAGTGCGGGGGGACATGAAGGGGACGGTTCTCTGCAGCTAAGTACTGGGGGCTGGGATTGATTTTCCCTTGGGGAGAGGCAGAGGAGGAAGACGGTTGGAAAGATGTGTGGGGATGGATGGATAGGGAGAGGTGCACACTCATTGGTGTACGTGGTGCATACATGCATGTCCTCATACACACACACGCACACACATGCGCTCCCACATACACATGCTCGCGCGCACACACACAGACCGGTCCCACCATGCAGACCCCCGCCGCAGTGCACATGCACGTCCATGCACGTTGGGAGCCCGCGGGCGATGGCCGGGGAACACGAGAGGCAGGCCGGGCTCACCGCAAGCTCTCTTCATCTTGCCGGAGATCTCGATGAGGATGCGGGAGTAGCACAGCACCATGATGAGCAGCGGCAGCAGGAAGAGGCAGGAGAAGGTGAACATGTTGTAGAGGGTCTCCTGCCAGTGGGCTTGGAAGCTGCCCACCGTGGCGCACTGGATGAAGTAGATGGGCTGGGAGCGGCTCACTGCATGGAAGACAAACATCTGGAAGAGAGACACACCCCGCCCGGCCCGGAGAAACAGTTAGATCTCGGCACCCCCACAGGAGCTGCACCCTGGACACAGCACTGGCCATCCAGCCTCGTATTCCTGCCCATTGCACCAGTGCTCCAGCATCCCTGCCTCTGGCCCATACTGGATCCATCTAGCTAGGCCACCTCCAGTCCATACTGTATCTGACAACTGGTCCATCTAGCTCATCCTCTGCCCATCCCAGATCCATTGCCAGCAGGCTGGTGTCCTGACTGTACATCACCAAACCATTGGCCTGTCTCGTCTTATATCCCTATAGCTCAGGGGTTCTCAAACTGGGGGTTGGGACCCTACAGGAGGTCACGAGGTTATTACATGGAGGGTCGTGAGCTGTCAACCTCCACCCCAAACCCTGCTTTGCCTCCAGCATTTATAATGGTGTTAAATATATAAAAAAGTGTTTTTAATTTATGGGGGGGGGTCGCACTCAGAGGCTTGCTGTGTGAAAGGGGTCACCTGTAAAAAAACGTTTGAGAGCCACTGCTTTAGTTGATCCATCTAGTTGAGTAGCCCCATATCCTGCCCATACTACATCAGGTCATTGGCCCATCCACACCACAGTGCATCAGAGGCCTGTTCTACCTAAACCAGACCCTGGCAGTACCACAAATGCCATGGCAAAAGGAGGCTGCACCATGGGAAGCCTGCCCCGGGGTCCATTCCACGGTCCTTCCCTACCTGCGCCATTGCCATGGCAACCTACCTGAGGTAGTGCCAGCAACACGCTCAGGGCCCAGGCCACGCACAGCATGGCCTTGTTCTTCTTCTTGGCGTCGCCCATGCTCAGTGGGTGCAAGATGGCCGCCTGGCGGTCCAGGCTGATCACCACGGTGATGAAGGCTGAGGCATACATGGCCATCAGCTTGAGGAACATGAGGGCCCGGCAGGCCAGGTCGCCCGCATACCACTGCACCGTGATGTTCCAGGCTGCGTCCAAGGGCATCACCACAAAGGTCACCAGCAGGTCGGCCGCGGCCAGGTTGACAATGAGGATGCGGATGTGCGGCCTCTTGCGGTACTTCTGGGTGACGGTCCACAGCACGGCGATGTTGAAGCAGGTGGAGGAGAGGAAGAGGACAAAGGTGATGGCCACCCGGACCTTGGCGGCGGTGGAGAAAGTGGGCAGCAGGAAGACCTCCTCACTGGGCAGGCTGGTGTTGGCTCCACCACCAGGCGAGACCTCCACCCCCTCCCAGGGCTGCCCACGACTCTGGTTGCCCATAGCGGGCGACCCCGGCTCGAGAAGCTCACTGACCTTCATGCGGAAAGTGGCGTTCATATCGGAGGCTTGGGCATTCCCACCCAGAATCTGCACAGCAGCCTTACAGAGATGTGAGCAGCCGGGACCCAGGGGGCCGAATCCGGCTCGTCCCCGGGAAGCCAAGCTCCTCCTAGACTGTGGCAGGGCTCGGAGACCCTGAGCATGTTTTGCTGCTTGGATGGAGACTGCTAAACTGGAGCTGCCCGGCTTCTGCTCTGGATTGAACGAGAACCACCTTCTTCTGGCTCAGGGAACTTTATTCCTTCTTCACAGAGCGGCAGTTAACTCCTTCGTGGCTTGTGCTGGTGAGACTCAATAGGGATGGCTCCTTTGGCGACAAATATCCCCCACTTACAGAAAGAGTTCGGGTCGACTCTGGCTTCCAAATCTCCACTGGGAGGAGCCGGCAGGAAACGTGGTTCCCCTTTGCTTTCCCAGTGGTTCCACTAGCCCCAGAGGCGGGCCAGATTCACAGGAGTGAACAGGCACCTGGGAATCTCTGATCAGTCAGTCAGGACTGGTTCTGAGGAGGTAACGATTCTAGCTTGCATCTCATTGGCCGGCTCAATTTGGTGGCTGCCACCTCTCCAGCTGGGAGAAGTGCTCCTGTAGTTGAATTCTGCTCTTAAAGACAATCCGTTGCTGGTGCGGGTGGAAGTTTAATACGGAGCCTCCAGGCTCTTCCGTGCCGTGGCTCCAAACGCAGGTGCTCTCCTTCTGGGGTGCAAATTAGGCCTTAGCCCTGGCTGTTACATGGTAAGATACCCCCCTGAGGGCTTTTCACTCCCTGACAGCCAGCAGCATCTAAGGATACAGCCTCTCTTGCATGGTATCTGTGGATGCACGTGGGCGAATTCCAGGCCACCCTGGTGCTTGCAGAGCAATGCGTACACACATCTGTACGGGGCGAGCTGTGCTTTACAGGGTGTGCATCAATCTCTCACTCCCACCCCTGGGATGCGACAGAGCAGCCGGCAGCCTGAAGATCTGGCCTCTGTTTCCAGGGATCTGTGAAGGGACCAAAAGAGACGAGTGTGTTAGATAGCTGCTATTTTTCTACCTGCCACAAAGGGGCAAAAGGCAGGTCCAGTCTCCAAAGCCCATTCGATTGGGCCCTCTGCAGAAGGTGCCAACCCCGGGGGCCAGTTTGACTCAGAGGAGTCAACGCTCCCCTTGGCTGATGGTCAGAGCTTGAGTGCCCTGTGGCAGAGCACGGGACCAGCTCTCTGGGACTGATGGTAGCAGGGGCCGGTGATGGTTTTGATGAGGTGGGAACTGGCGTGGGATCAGCATCCCCCAGGGCTGAGCAGTCCTGGGCTAGGAACTGGAGTGCCAGAGAGAACCACAGGGCCAGGCTGAGGCCAGACCCTGCTCCGGTTTGTGTCCATCACAGCCTCCGCTTGTCTCTTCCTTACCCTGAGGGATACTTTGGGCCCAGGTCTGAGACCCACCAAACTCCTATCACTTGAGCCGCCAGATGGGGTCATCCTCCAGCCACTGCTAACCTGGATGGGAACGGGTGCTCTAAGGACAAAAGGCTCCAGATCCTAAAGTGGCTTTAAGGGCATGGGCCTGTTCCCTGAGGACTGCTCTTCCGATGGCTGAGAAGTCACTTGACCACCCTTGCCACGTCCAGATCCCGGCGATCTATAGGGGAAATCAGTCCAGCGTCCATTGGAGCCGAGGGACTGGCTGAGTGACAAAAGAGGCCAACAGCAGCCGGCTGGCATCGATTCCTGTTATGCCCTGGTAGTTGCTGGCTCATTAATCAATTATGGCCCCGTGCTGGGGATCTTCTGTGGCTCCCAGGGGACACGGCTCCTCCGATTCTTGCTCTGTGCCATCCACAGCTCCCCTTGCTTGCCAGCAGCACCTCAATATCTTGCGCCCCAGCCACTGCTCCCCGGCTGCCAGCAGCTCTCCATCTCTCCTGCCCCAGCATTCTCCCATGGGTGCAGCTCCTCGGAGATTAACAAACAGATGGCCGCACTCAGTGTTGGCAGGAGGTGCCAGCCTGAGCTTTGGAGACCGCAGGGCAGCAGCAGGGCAAGACATCGCGTGGGAACGGTGCCCACACGGACTGCGAATCGGACAAACCCTGGACTCCACTAGCCATGCAAGCAGCAGTGTCGGGCCCGGCTGGTTCATGGGACTTGCAGCCTGCCTCCCCCGGAGCTGGGGGAGCAGCAGCCAGGTCGGTCCGAGCCCAAATGGGGCTGCCTGTCTCCTGGCAGATTCCAAGCCGGACCCCGGTGCAGGCTCTCTGCGTGCCGGCCTGCTTCCGAGCACACCCCCGTATGCCAGTCTCAGCCACCTCACCCTGACCCGTCCCAGCCGCTTTATTTTTAGCTCAGCTGCGGGGAGGATTTGCCGGCAGCTGATTTATTAGTTGCTGGCAGGGAAGAATAAAGAGGAGCCAGTGATAAGAGGCAGAGGGCTGGAGCTATTTCCTGGACAAGGGAATGCAGCTGCCTCCCAGGGGCCTGGCACAGAGACCTGTCCCACATTCTCATGGCGGAGCTGTCGCCAGGGGGTTTCCCTAGTGGAATACCCTGGGATTTCCCGTGGAGTTAGAGCCACTAACTGGGACATGTGTTGGGATGGGGGAGGGAGGCTGAGTCTCAGTTACACTCAGGCCCCTCTGGATGATGCTGGAGTAGAGATGGGGAGTGATGTTTCGGATGCCCCCCCAAAAAAATTTTTAGCTGGGCAGCTCCGTCCTCTCAGGGAGCTGTTTGACCCCAAACCCCAGCCCGTGGTGGGGATCCAGGCTACGTTTCATCCGTAGATCTCAAAGCGCTTGACAAAGGAGGTCAAGATTATTATCCCCATTTCACACATGGGGAAACTGAGGCACGGGAAGGGGGGAGGGAAATGACTTGCCCACGGTCATCCAGCAGGCCAGTGGCAGGGCTGGGAATTAAACCGGGTCTCCTGAGTCTGTCTGTCTGCCCTATCTGCTAGGTTACACTGCCCCGCAGGGTGAGGGTGTAAAGCAGAACCCCATCCACCCCCTCAGCTTGTAACTTGTGTTCACATGACTTGCTGACATGCATCTTAGACCTGGTCTGCTGGAGGCAATTGTGCCAGTTTAACTACAATTGTTCCTTAAACCTGAGTCAAACCAGCGCAGGGCTCGGTCTGGATGCTCTTATTTCAAGTTAACAGTCGCTTATTTCAGCTTAGCTTCAACCTGTTCCACAGTCGAGTTCAGCTAATCTGATACCATCCTGCGCTGGGATCTGGGTGAGCCCCCGGCCGGCTCTGCCATTGTCCCGACACTGCGGGCAGATGCCAGCGCACCGAGGACACCTGTCATGGTAGCTCTGCCCACCTGCCTCCCCTTTGTCACCCTCTAGTGTTTAGAAGTAGGAATTGCCGTGGACTCACGGCTGCTCTGTTCAGCAGGCATCAGGCTCCAGCACAAGTCCCTTCCCAGGGCTGCCCCCCGTCCGGGTTTTCTCGGGGTCATCCCTTGTTTGAGGTAGCTGTCCCAGGGCATCTGGAAGGGGGCCTAGGACATTGCCAGCTGGCCAGTTTTATGGTCCCAGGGTCACCCCAGGTGTCTCGGGGGTTTTTGTACCTCAGAGGGGGAGCAGCTCCCAAGTCTCCTGATTGGGATTTGGTTCTCCTGGGAGCCCCCCTCCTCCCCTGATGGGAGTGCAGCCGAGACGCAGGAAAGCAGGGCAAGCATTCGGCTCCATCCTCCCAGCAGTTATACAGCTAACACCGAGCTCCTCCCTCATACCTCGCTGTAGCCACTGAATAATGCTGGGATTGGGGGAAACAGCTGCCATCTTGGAGGGAAGGCAGTGTTGCCTAGGGGATAGCGCAGTGGACTAAATCTTGGAAGACCTGGGTTCTAGTCCTGACTTTGCTAGTGACCTTGGTTAAGTCACGTCCCCGCTCTGTGCCTCAGTTTCCCTTGCGTATATAGATGATCAGCTCTCTGGGGCAGGGGCTGCCTCCTGCTATGTGTATGTACAGCACCTAGCACCATGGGGCCCTGATCTTGCTATGAGGCCTCTAGGTGCCACTCCAATATAAATAATAGTGACCACAGACCAATTTGGGAGGCTAATACTTTAAGCCACTAACCAGTCGCAAAATTGCCTGTAGCTTCTCTTTGGCTGTTGGTGTTGGCTCGAGGGGCAGAGCCCAGCAGGGCTGCTGAGTATTTTGGCTCCAAAGGCTGTTTGAGGCTGGGTCTTTTTTTTACTAGTACATGGTGCATTTTTTGCCTCATCCAGTCTGGGAGGAGGAGAACACAACAGCTGGCAAGCCTGGCTTTCTCAGCGCTGGAGAAGCTTCCCCTCCGGCCCCTGTCCGGCTCTGAACCTCCCGATGCCTTACAGAGCAGGGGGTCCGGGGAGTCAGGGCTCTTGGAGCTTCTAGTCCAGGGGAGGGGAGTGGGATCTAGAACCAGGGGAACTGGGGCATCAGGACTCCTGGGTTCTGTGCCCAGCCCTGGGAGAGGAGTGGGATGGACTGCACTGACTCCCCTCCTTGGGGAAGCTGGCAGCTGGGGTTGGGGATCTGCCCTGGGTCCCCCACTCTGCTCGGGGAGCAAGGTGCCAGCTGCAAAGGAAGGACGTCATTAAACAGTGAGAGGCACCCAGCAGGCAGCCAAGGGAGGTTGGCCTTTTAACCCCTTCCCCTCCGGCAGCATCGCTGCACCCCCTTGTCTCCCCCCTCCTCCAGGCCCAGATCTAGCCCCGTGAGTCCTACCTGCCGGAGAACCTAGCCCAGACGTGGCAAGGCTGATGGACACTCGCCCACGGCCCCTGATCGCAGCCCTGCCCCCTCCATCCCGCTGCCGTCCATCTGTGTTATATGGGGAGGGGGTCAGCCTAGGTCCCCATGGGCCCGTCTGGCATTGGAATCAATAACCCTATGACTCCATTATCCCTGTCCCGTCTCCTGCCCCCCGGGGGGATGACGGGCTCGGTCCAGCACAGATAGAACGACGGGATCTTTGCTGGAAAGGTCTCTGCACCCACCTCCTGGCTGTCTTGCTGCCACGCACTAACCCACAGCGAGCAGGGCCGGCTGGTCCCAGGAGCTAGTCTGCTCCTAAGGACCGTTTCCCAGGGGGCTGAGTCTCTGCCAGCTGGCACCTGACGCAGCGGGGGAACGTTGGTCCCATGCTGGCCTGGCCTGGTGGGGGTCCCCCCCCTCTCCCCTTGCTGTGGTGATGTAGATGAAAGCACAGAGCGAGCCAGAGGGGATCGGTCCCCAAGGGCTTGTCCTGGTCTAATTTGAAAAGTCCCACCAGGCGATGGGGGCTCTGACGGGGAGACAAGGCCGCAGCCTAGGAGATCTCACTCTCAGGGGTGATCTGATCCTATATTTCACCCCAATATTCCCCATGATCCCCCCAATAGGTAGCACTCCTGCCCCATCCCTGTTTACACACTCCAGATACCTAGACTCTCTCACACTCCAGTCAGCTCTTTGAATCACCCCTTAGAAATTCACTCCAATCAAATTTGCAGCTTGCCTCTAACACCCCCCCCCCTCCTGCCCCCAACACCTGCTCCCGCTTCCCCCGGCTCGGAGCACGGCACGATCCATTTGCCTAGCGGTGCCTCCTCCGTTTGCCCGCTCCCTCTGCCCTGTCTCAGCCCGCGCGGGTGGAACTTCCCTTACCATCTCTGTGCCTTTGCCGCCTCTGCAACCCTGCACAGCAGCGCGACGGCTGCAGAAAGATCCTTCCAGCGGGGTGGGGGGGAGGAAGAGCGTTCCCCGAGCCCCTTGGCTTCTTCCCAGCGCTGCACCCCGGCTCCTTGGCAAAGCCCTCCGCTGCGAGGCTGGATCTCCCGTCTCCGGGTCCCGTGACACCCCGCCGGTTAATTACCCAGCGCTCCGGACCCGCTCCTCACGCTCCTGGAGGTCACTGCAGTGCCTGGTTGCCTTCTGTCGCTGCCTTACCCCACCCCTCCTCCACCTTCACCTCTCCCGGCTATTTAAAGGTGCACCGCTCCCCGGCCGGCTCCCGGCTTCGCGGGGCAGGAGGCTGTTATCCCCGGGAGATGCCAGCTGAGCAGCAGCAGCAGCTGGCTCTTGTGAGGCCGCGCTAGATGGATGGAAATTTCAGGGTCCTGCAGAGGCTGAACTGGAAAGCGGCGCACAGGACATCATTTATTGATGGGCTGGCAGGGCCCTGTGCTTCTTGGCTCAGGGAGCTGGGAGCTAAGGGAGACACCCTAGGAATTCCCAGACTGGACCAGCATCGCCCACTGCTTCAGAGGCAGGTGCAAGAAATGCCCCCGGTGGATAGTTATGGGGCAACTCAGTGAGTTATAAATGAGAGGGAGTTTAGCAGGGCTCTAAAGCCATCTACTCCAGGGTATAAACTAACCTCTAGTATAAAGAGCACTGGGCTATGATTCAGGAGAGATGAGTTCTATTCCTGGCTCTGCTGCTGGGGTAAGTCACGTCCCTGTTCTGTGCCTCAGTTTCCCCATCTACAAAGCGGTGATAAGAATACTGTCCTCCTTTGTAAAGCGCTTTGACAAATGCTAGATAAGGGCTCTTCACTTCCCCCCCAAAGAGATTTTTCTGCAGCAGCTACACTGTTGTGCAGGCTTGTTGTTAACATTTGGTCTTTTCCTTACATCCCCAGCTCCTGGAGTCATGTAATGATGTGAGACTGTGATGTGACGTGCAACATGAGCTTTTGTTAAAATATACACGTTTCTAGCTGTGAGAGTTGCAGAGGAAAGCTTGCAAGCCTGACCCCTAAATGCTCCAAATCTGGAAGTTGAATTAAAAAGGCGGCTAGTGATGTTGATGACTGATGATGATTTTTTTTAGGGGTCCTGAATCATGATGTTGGACTGTCTGAAGCTGGTGATGCGACTGCAGCATTCTCTTCACCTCTCTCTGCTGGTCAAAAAATAGGTAATGCATTTTGGGGGGAAAGGTTTTGAAAATTTCAAAATCTAGCTGTTTTTTTTAAAAAAGAAACAGTTGTTTGTTTGATGGAAATCTGGCACAGAAACTTCCGTTGACATTTCAGGCATACCTTTTTCTAGGATAGTTTCAGTTTCGAAAAGGGGCAAGGAGGTTAGATTTTATTCTTTCCTGTCTCTCCACAGCCCCCATCCCCCGCCTCCATTTTGGTGCTCATAAATAAAGATGGAGGAAGGGAAAACTGCATTATTTTTTTTTTGTTCTGGAGATTTGTCCAAAAAAAATTGAGAAGTAAAAAAAAAAATTGCAAACGGTTTCACTTTTGTAAAAAGGCCATTTTTAAAAAATGAAAATTTGGTTTTGTTTGTAAAATTGCAACCAGGTGTCCTCGGAAGCAGCTGGCCCCAGGCACCGGGTATTGGGTCAGATGCACCATTCATCTGACAGCTTCTCTCTTAGAATTTCTCTTATTTTCCATTGGCTTTTTAAAAAGTGTTTTTATTTTTAATAGTGCAGTTGGGCGCTGCACAGTCACATAGGTGGGCTATTTTATTATTATGTATTATTTGTGTGACCATAGCACCTAGGAGACATGAGCCGGGCCCCTTTACGCTAGGCGCTGTACAATCACGGCAGAAAAAGATGGCCCCTGCTTAGGAGCTGCCAATTCTTGCACGGTGCTAGCCTGAGGCCAGGCTACAGAGGAGTCATGTTAGTGGCTGACGCTGCAAGTTCGCTCCCCGTAGGCCCTATGCTGCCAGTCATGCTGGCTAATTCGTCGGCTGAGCACCACCGCAGCCCAGGGAGGGCTTTGCAGAAAAATTCAAGCTCAAAGAAGCTGCGTATTTGTCAGAGGGAGGGTAACTCGCGGTTGGATTCCCAAAGGACGCGGTGGCTTGGCCGGCACTTGGAGGCTTTAACTCAGGACCAGGTGACTGCCTATAAGAAACCCACGAGCCATGGGGCTTGACGCAGGAATCTCTGGGAGAGGTTCTCAGGCAGCAGGTCAGACTGGATGATCTGCTGAGCCCTGCTGGCCTTAAAGCCAGGACGTTTCAAAGGGGACGCTGTGGACACAGCCAGCGGCAGCCAGCCTCGGAGCCCAGCTTGACAGACTGGGGCTCCTGCTAAAAACACCTGTCTAGCCAGTGCTTTGAAGCACAACCTATGCTCCTAAGCGGGAACTCAAGCTGCAGCATCTGCCCAGCTGCGTGGGCCGGTCAGCCTGGAGGCTTGCTGCCAGGGGCTGGGGAGATGAAGGGACTGTTAGATCACTTAGTCTGATCTGCATAGCACAGGCGTTGAACTGCACCCACTTACCCTCCGGGGAGCCCATCGGGAGGGTTAGACTGAAGCATTTCGGTCCTTGGGAGGCTAAACGGTCACATACCCACATTTGAACCAGCAACCTACAGCCCAAAGATCCTAATCCCCTGAGCTACCTAGCAAAGCTTGCCATAGCCTGCTGCTGACCCCAGTCCTCCCTGTTGGCGCTCAGTGCTGTCTTAATTAGCATGATGGATTTTTTTCAACTCGGCCCTTTGGCCCCCGTTCCTGGCAGATTAAACCTCCCATGTTAGCACCTGCAGCCAGTCTTCCTGTCTGCAAGCATTGTGGGATGCAGGACTCTCTCCGGTCAGCTGTCGGGAAGAGGCCAGAGAACCTGAACGTGCTAAGACAAATGGTTTATGACTCTTTGCCCTTCAGTACAGCAGCCTCAAAGTACTTTACAAACACTGCCTCATGCTCTTAGCATCATCCCCAGTTCTTAAATCTGGGGAAACTGAGGCACAGAGTGGCAGCGTCCCATTCAGCACATCAGCAGCAGATCTGAGACCAGAACTCAGGATTCCTAGGCTCCTGATCTAAGCAACTGATCACATGCTCTTCCAGAACTTGTGGTAAAATTCAGGACTCCTGACTCCCAGTCCAGCCTTTTTTCCCCTTTCTTAGAACCTGACCTTGGAGCATCAAAGCACTTAACAAAATGTTAAGTAATTGGGACTCTCATCTCAGCCACTTGGTGAGATGTGTAAGGGACAGCTTCACCCACCACTGAAATGCAGCCACCTCTGGGATGGGGTGTGGCAGCTATTTAATGTCACCCAGCAACACTACACAATCATTTAGGACTGAAAGGAAGACGAAGGCTGCGTCCAGTTGAAAGGTGAATGGCACGTGGCCAGGATAATGGGGGTTAACACCCCTTATTATGGGATGAGCTGTGGGAGTTTGAATAAGCAAGAACTTGGTGCACTGAAATGGACATCTCTTCCTCAGCTCTTCTCTGAAAGGATCTATAGAAGGGCAAAGTCTTTGTATTGATTTGCATTGATTTGAAAGCCGGTGGCGTGACTGGCACAAACCCTGCAGCCATAATAAAATGAATCGGCTATTGATAGCATGTAAAACGCTGCCAATCGGTTCTAACTTGGCACTGGCGTCTCTGGCTGCATTCTAACCAATGCATTCAGAGCCGGGGGAAGGGAGATCGTATGGGTGGGTGTGTTGGGTCCTGCTTTCTGAGCTAGGCTGCCCGGGTACTGTTCCTAGCTCTGGAGCAAGCTCCTTTTTGTTCCTCCTGTGTCTGTCTTCTCTGGTTAGATTGTAGGCGCTTTGCGGCAGGGACTGTCTCTCGCCAGGTGGCTTGATCTCGTTTGAGGCAGGGCTGTAGTAATGTCTGGCGTGTGCCCCCTGCTAACGCACGGTGCTTGTTCAGAACGTCTAAGACCAGACAGGACCCTCCTGATCATCACGTCTGACCAGCTTAACCCAGGCCAGAGAACCTCCCCTGTTGATTCCCGCACCAAGTCCATGGTGTCGGCTTGAGCCAGAGCGTCTCTTCGAACAAGACGCCCAGTTGTGATTTAAAGACGTGCCACGACGGGGAATCCACCACGTCCCTTGCCCAGTCGTCTGATGGTTAAATGTTAAACATTTGAGGGTGCCGCTATTAAATCAGCCCGTGATCTCATAGCACTTTACAAAGCTGGCTGAATAGCATTACCCCCCTTGTCCAGATGGGGAAACTGAGGCATAGAACCCTGCCTGTGTGGTTATATGGCAGAGCTCCCCGCCTTAGTAAACAGTCTCCATCTTCTCCCCTCGAGTCAGGCGACCTCCTGCTGCGATCTCTGTCCCATCCCCTGCAATACAGCTGCTTAGAGGCTGGGTTATAGGGTCATGTTCTGGCCCATTGTCAGCCACTCAGTTTTCCTGACAAACTCCATTTCCAGTGCCCACGGTGTCACATCTGCAGCTGCCTCGGCCGCTGGAGCCGCTGGACACAATTGGGCGCAGCTCACCAGTGATGGGAGTTTGGTGGGTCTCTCTCGCCCGGTCCCCCTTCTGCACATGCCCCAAACGGCTGCGCCTATAGCTCCAGCTGTGCACTCTCTCCTCAGAGGGCCCAGGAGCGAAGGAGGCTGCAGGCTGGGAATGAGGTTGCATCAGCGCAGCGAGGGGGTCGGGGAGGAAATCCCAGGACTGGATGAAGAGGGAAACAGCAGGTTAGGGGAGCCTAGGAGTGAAAGGGGGTGGGGCTGTGAGTCAGGAGTGAGGGGCAGTGAGAGAGAAAACTGGATTTCTCCCCCTCAGCCCAGCAGCGAAAGGTGCCAGAGCTCCACCTGCTCCGCCGTGTGGCTCTGAAAAGAGAGAGCTGGGCCGGCGCCAAGGGAATTGCAGCTGTGTTTCCCAACCCGGTGCTTTGGCAGATACAAGGTCTCGTGCAGTGAACATGGGACTGGAAGTCCACCCACAGAGCTGGACGTGATCTAGAGCCCAGCAGTGTGATCTGGAGCAGGGGACTGGGCACCAGGACTCCTGGGTTCTGCTGTTGGAGCTGGAAGGGAGTGTGATCACTAGCCGTGGCGCCTACGAGCCCAGTCATGGACCAAGACCCGACAGTGCTAGGTGCTGTATAGATGGAAGAAAAAGCCAGTCCCTGCCCCCCCACAGAGCTTCTCATTTAGGGTCAGAGCAGAGGGCTGGGGTCCAGGACTCCTGGGTTCTATTCCCAGATCGGGCAGGGAGCGGAGCAATGGCTGAGCGAAGGGTTCGTGTCTCTGTCTCGGCAGCTGGATAGTCCAGTTCCTGGGCGGGTTCCAGAACAGAACAGCTCGGAGAAAATGGCTGAAGCGTGGAACAGAAAGGAGGCCAGGAGTGCAGAGGTGAGGCCCCCCCGCTGGCTCTGGGTTTTCCCCTTAGCTCTGCCCTGGCACCTACTCTGTTAGCAATGTCCGTAGCTTCACGGCGCTCAGTAGCCTGGGCCCAGCGTATCTCAAAGAGCCTGAAATGCTGGGCGGGGGGCTGGGGTTGCCAGCTCTGCTCCGCAGGCCCCAGGGGCGCTGGAACAGTGTGTAGTGGGGGTGTTGAGAGCCATTGAACCAAACTGTAAATCCCGTATAGACTGGAAACCACTTCAAGTCAGGGGGCGCAGCAGCCCCCCAGCACCCCTAGTTCCAGCACCTATGGCAGGCCCAGTGGAACTTTCTACCAGCAGGGAAAGCTCGTGTGGAAGATGGAGCTTTCCCAGGGGCCGGTCCCAGACTGTGGGACTCACCCCTCTGGGGAAGAAAGATTGTTCCAAACCTCACCTCCCCCAGCTCCAACAGCCCCAGGGTGCTCCTCTGACCAGCCTTTGCTAATATAAACACAGAGCAGTGCGTTGAAAACAAGAGAGACCCTACCAAAATCACTCCATTGCACGCATAATTTTTCCCCTGCCTCAATTTCCCCAGGGATAATTCTCCCCTCCCTTCCTCTGTTTACACCAGACCATGATCTATTGGTCAGAGCAGGGGGCTGGGAGCCAGGTCCCATCCAGGTTTTTATTCTGGCTCTGTCACAGACTCACTGTGTGGCCCTGGGGAAGTCCCCTCATTACTCTGGGACTGCAGAAGTGTTACTCCAGGGGTGGATTTAGCCAAAGAGGCCTCAGTTTCCCCATCTGCAAAATGGGGATGACATTTACCCACCTTCCCACACTACAGCAAAGTGTTGACTTCTGTGTATTGACTTCCAGGCACTCACATATTCATTATGGAAACAATCCCCCCAGATAAGCCAGGGCCAGCCTGGCGGCCAGTCCCCAATCTCCATAAAAGGCAGAACTGAACCCCTGGATCCAAGCAGCCCCCATGTGGGGAAGTGCCTGTCTCAGCCCTCTGAGTCAGTCTCTGCCCCGAACCAATTAATTCTGTGTCCGGTCATTTGTATCGAGCAGCTTTCCCTGTGAGTCCCGTTCCCTGCTGGATCCCACGTCGATGGCTGTTCGTAAAGAGGGTTTAAATCCCCTTCCGTCGACACCGGGTTCTTGGCAAGACCTAACATATTGAGTCGTCGGGAGGGAGGTGTTTGTGTGGCTGTATTGACGAGATGAAATAGCGGTGGATTTCAGTGTAATGTCAATATGCACACGAATGGATCCCCCCTATGGACAACCTAGAGCAGGCCAGAGCCAGCGTCCTAGATTCAGACATCACGACCTACGGGAAAGCTCCGATCCCCATCTAAGTCCCAAGAACTTGTGACACTCCTTAGCAACTGACGTTCTTTCTGCCACCGCTCAGCTGCTGTTTGTGAGCCTCTCTTAGTGGCCAGGGCTGGTGGAGTCCCCCCCCCAACCCCTCCAAATGGGCCTGACTTCAGATTGGGGGGGAAATGGGAAAATCTGAGATGCCAACTATAGAGTTGCATTGAAACCATGACCAGTGTTCGGGATGTAGCAACCCCGGTTAGAGCCACCAGATGGCAGCAAAATGGGTCCTGGAAGGGACATGCCCTGATGGGAGAGGTGGGCACGGATTTTAGTCATTACATGTGGGTGCCTTGGTCTCCCCGTTCCCATCGAGCCAGTCAGGGCTTGCTGTAGGAGCCCCAGATGGACAATACCAATCAATGCTGACATTTGTGTGGTACCATCCATTCCAAAGGGCTTGGCAGACACCAAAACGCAGCCACCTCTGGGGTGGAACGCAGCAGCTCTTTAACAGCCTCCCAGCCATGCGGCCCAGGGATCACTCCCCCAGCATTGAAATGCAGCCGCCTCTGGGGTGGAATGCGTCAGGCACTTAGTCGTGTTCACCAAGAGGTGAGGATTTAGGGCAGAAAATGAAAAAGAAATGAAACAGCAAGGAGGGGTTTTTGGAGGCCGAATGGAATTATCCAAGCTGGAATCAGGACAGGGTGCCAGGGTGCCCAGTAACCTACCTCTCAGGAAATAGTGTCTTGGGTTTATTAGCCTCAGACAATCCGGGCCTTAGCTTTGTGCCTCATCCTAGGGGTATGTACGGCTGTTACAGCAGGACAGCTGCGTGTCGACACTTCTTACATCCACAGAAGGGGCTTTCCTGTCGGTGTGGTTAACCCACCTCTCCATGAGGCCGATAGCATCCTGGGTCTCCCATCCAAGTACCAAGGAGGAGAGCCCCAGCCTAGCAGAGCCAATGAGCTCGCAGCCCAAGGAGGTCTGGCTATAGGCCAGAGCACAAGGGAATGTCTCTGCTAGGCAGGCGGAAGGGAGCGGGGATCCAGGCAGAGACAGAAACCCTGGATTTTCCTCTCTGCCTCTTGCTCTTGGGTTGAGCTGAGGATGAACAGCTGCTTGCCTGTGTGGGAGGGAACGGGACAAAGACGCTGGCACCCTGGTGGGGAGCGAAAGCAGCCTGCTGCCAAGTGGGTTGTGCATTAGGGAGCAGCATCGCAGGCATGGACGAAGCAAGAGAGGCGCTTCTCCATCTCACATTGCAGGTCTCCTGCCAGGAACAGAGACTTTTCAGTGAGGCCTGGATCGTTCTAGGATGGGGGGGCGGTTTGGGGGGGGAGGCTTTTCTATGCAGAGTCCCCCGGGGCTGCTGCAGTGTGTTGCAGAGGAGGTGCACACACTGCGCTCTCCCTCTCACACAGGTGTTTGGAGACACAGTACACAGGGATCCCACATCTAGCTATGCCAGCTGTGATAATGGCTTGGGGGACCAGCATGCTTCAGGGCCTAAGTGGGACGCATGCTGGGGTCAGCCAGGATTTGCCTTTTATCCCCATGTGTATAGCTATGTATGGTGGGCCAAGGGCAATTTAAACCTTCCTCTGAAACACTGGACATTGGCCACTGCCGGAGGCAGGGACACTGGCCTGGATGCACCAGTGATGGGGGGTCTCGTGTGGCAGGTGGAGGGATGCTTGACTAGAGGGAGCAGTGCTCTGATTCGGTGCAGCACGAGAGAGGATACAGGAATCGATGGGCCAGTTATCTGAGCCAGTGCAGGGAGGAGATGGGGGGGGTCTAAGGATTGGTCGGGTTTGATCTGGTGCAGCAGGTGGAGGGATACAGGAATAGACGGACTGGTTATCTTATCTGGCATAGGGAAGAAACAGGAGGATACTGATGGACCAAGGAGTCCGGTGGCACCTTAAAGACTAACAGATTTATTTGGGCATAAGCTTTCGTGGGTAAAAATCCCACTTCTTCCGATGGTGCATCTGAAGAAGTGGGGTTTTTGGTGCCATCGGACTCCTTGTTGTTTTTGTGGGTACAGACTAACATGGCTGCCCCCTGAAACTTGACACGGATGGAGCAGTGGCCTTCCCAAAACCTTCTGTTCCAATACAAGGTCACTAGGTGGCAGAATAACCCCCACCCCCAGCCCCAAGAAGACGCAGGTGCGAGCCAGACTGAGCGATGTTGGGCTTTTATTCACTGCTAGGTAAAGACCAAGAGATCCCCCGACACCCCCGGCTGGGAGAGCAGCTGGGGCAGGCTGGAATTACTTCTCCGTTCCCATCTCTCCTCCTCGCCCGCCACGCCCCAGAGGGGACAGGAGCACCCTGGCCAGCCCAAAGGAAGAGCGCAGCGGAGAGGGGTGTGGGCCGGGGGTGGAGGAAGGAGATCAGACACCACCCAAGGCAGAGACAGCAGGCGGCCTCGTCAGTGCAAATCTCGCCACCTTTGGGGTGGAATGGTGACCACACTCACAAACACGACTCACTTCGGCTCAGAGGGGTTCCCCCCCCACCGCCTCGTTCACTAAATTGGGGAGGGTCTTGTGTTCTAGAGCAGAGATGGTAGGTGTTCACACATTAGCTATGCAATCCTACGGATGGGTCAGGGTCATTAGCCCTATGGTGCAGGTGGGGAAACTGAGGCACCAAGCAGGGCTGCAGCTCTCCAAAGGTTATGCAGTGAGTCAGCGGCAGAGCCAGGTGTCCTGATGCCCAGTTCCCTGCTCTAACCACTAGATAAGACTCCCCTTGCGGCGTTGGGATGATCACTCGGGCATCCTGACGCCGAGTTCCTCTGCTCTAACCATTAGACAGCGCTCCCTCGTGGGAGGGGGAGGTGGACCCAGGAATCCTGCCATCCTGCCTAGCTCAGAGGCAGGTCTGAGAGCCGAGGGATCGGCAGAGCGTATGAATATGCACAGCGGAGTGTGAGAGTCCTCTGCCTGCCCCTGGCCCTTTGGCAATATTATCCAGCGATCGGCTGAACTGACAGCTGGACCCTGCACTAACCTAGCACACGGCCCATCGCAGCTGCCTGCAGGGGCCTGTGGCATATTCACCCAGCTCTGCTTCTAACAGGGAGGACTCGCTGTACGCCTCGCCTGTGGGCTTTCAGAAGCTCCTACACAAGCTCTGTGCAGAGGAGTCACTCCCCCCAGCCCCAAAAGGCGACGCTGCACATGGACCTTCAGGGAAGGCCTGACACTGCTGGCCTGATTCCTGGTATTCATCAATGAGCCCCGGTCACTTTTGTCCTGGCCACGTTTTTGACCTGCGTTGGTCACATGCTTCCTCTGCGCAGCCTGCCATAAAGGGCGGTACAGTGTTGCTGCCGCACTCCTCCCCAGAACTGGCAGCGTTTCAGCCCTGGGCGGGATGGGGGAAGGGGATTCCTGTCTATATTGCAAATAGCGTTGAGATCTGGTGGGATGAAATGGAAAATCATTTGCTCCTGCTGATGAGCCAGGCACTGCGTTATTTCCGATTGTCCCTCGCGTGGCATGTCAGGAGCTCTGGTGGTGACTGGAGCTTGTGTCTGCTGAGATAATAACCCCACATATCCGAGGGAGAGGGGTATTTTCAAAGGGCCTTGTGGTTATTTAGGTGCCTAATTCCCCTTGAAAGCCAATGGGAATTAGGTGCCTTGTCAGGAACTTCTGGAAATCTCACCCTTAGTGTAAAGGATTTAAAGCTGGACTGAAGCATCTGTCTGGATCCAAGCTTCCCCCTGAGTCGGCGGCTGCTTGGATCCGTTTTTTTAGCTCAGCTCTGACAAGGACAGAGACTGTGTTCCTGGGTATCTGCCTGCCTGGGGCTGAAATGGTTCCTGGAAGCAGCAGCTGGTGCCTGGACTCTCACCCCGGTTGATTTCTCTGGGCGTCACCAGCGCTGGGATGGAATGAGTGAGCTGCCCACCCCAACAGTGCTCTGAGGCCTGGCCTGCCGGACAGAATTCTCTGGCTAGCTCTGTACTTACGTGCCCCCACATCACCCCTGTGTCTGGGCAGCTGCAGAAACCAGCTTGCGCTAAGCAGGTTCTGATCCGCAATAGCACCCACGCTGCAGCTTCTCTCCCCACCTGCGGCACAGTGGGGTTTCACTCCGGTCTCATGCCTCCCGCTCTAAGCGCTGGAGCAGGGATGAGAACCCAGGCGTCCTGCCTCCGCTTCATCTGCTCTAACCATAAGGCTACATTTCCTCCTAGGACTGGGAATGGAGCTCAGGAGTCCTGACTCCCAGCCCCCAGGCAAAGGGGAACAGAGCCCCAGGAGGACACGAAGGCAGAGGGCGACTCCTAGAATGGAGTTGGGGCAGTGCTCCCGCACGGACAGCTGGGAAGCAGGAGGACTGGCGAGCACAGTTACACACATCTGTCTGTGGTTTGCAAGACAACCAGGGGGAGTCACGACCTACCTGCCCTTCCCACATTGCTAAATGCAGACCTGGCTAGACAGATCCATAACCACCATCACCCTGGCATCTGGGCAGCCCCAGAACCAAGCTCGGGCTCCCCCTAGGGAAGGGTAAGTGGGGGCAGGGTCCTGCTATGGAAAAGACTGAGAATCTCTGAGCCTGGATTGTCGGGGAGGACGCAGCTCAGGGACACACGCAGGGACTGGGTTACGGGAAAGGGTTAAACTGATCGCGTCACAATATGCATAGGGTGTAGAGACCTCCTGGTTGGCCACAGTGGTTGGGATGCCACCCAATGCTCAGGAATATTCCCCACTTGATAAAGGAGTAAAAATGCCCCTGGAAATTGTTTCAGTCAAACATCCCCTCATCCGTCGGGTGTTGATTCAGCAAAACCCAAAGGGACCAGCCACCTGGTTTCATCCAGAACTCTACAGGCGGGGGGATGAGCTGGGAAACGGACCCAGTTCTGCTTCGTTATCTGCAACTGATTTAAAGCAAAATGTTCTCTGTGGCTGCCTTTAATACACCCAAGGTGGGGACGGAGGGGTCAAGGGGTCACACCCACCCACACCCACAATATACCCAAGGCGGGAATGGAGAGGTCACACACACACACACACACTCAGTTCCTTTTGTTCATACAGACCAGTGTTGCTCAGACTAAGGCTTGGAGTCGCAAGTGGCTCTTTAATGAGCACATGATATTAAAACACAGGGTGATTTAATTATTAACCAGTCAAAGTTATTAACCAATCAGGAAGCTTTTACCATGTTACTAACCAATTGTCGTTGATAAAATAATAATACTCGGTCAGTCATTTTGCTGTGCAAATGAAATATATATAGTAAGTGAAACAATGAATTCACACTCCTGTGGCTCTGTTGGTCGTTAATTTGACTCCTGAGCCACGGAGGTCTATCACTGATCTATAACTTACCTAAAAGCTATAAGACAACCCCTGGCTAGGAAACCACCGCCCAGCAGTTTGTGCATTTGGCCAGCAGGGGGCAGCATTCTGCTAGTGCCACCATAGGCCCAGGGAAAGGGGCGTGGTACTGGGTGGGAGACCCTGGGGCAGGCTTGTTCCAGGAGCCTTGCTTCTTAAAGGGTTAATAAGCTGTATGTGGTTACAGATTCATCAAGGGATCTGTCCAGGCCTGCTAGAAATGCATGTGTGTGTTCCAGGTGTGACAGCTGCTATTTTGGGCGATATCAGGGCTTGAACCAGGGACTTCCAGAGCTAAAAGCAGGAGCTGCTACAGCCTGAGGTAAAGATGATACCGGGGGGCGGGGCTACAGCTCCTGGGGATTTCCCATCCTCAGACGAAACTTGTGATTTCAAAAATTGTCTCATCCCAAATTGAAACCAAATCCCAAAATCTCAACATTTTTTTTTTGCAAACCCAGTTCCGCCCCCTCCCCCCCAAATCTTTTTGGCTGATATTTTGTTTTGGTAAATTTGAAACATTTCGTTTCAATTTTGACCTTTTAAACGTTAAAACTAGCAAATAATCTACGCTGCCACAGGAAGCATCATTCTGAGCTGAGAAACGGGAACGTTTCGTTCCGAGGCTGGCGAAAAAGGGGCATTTTGACATTTTCAAAACTGTTTTCATCTCCATTTTTTCTAAATGAAAAATTCAGCGGAATTGACGCTTTCCCATGGGACGTTTCAGTTTTGATGAATCGGCGCTTTCTGATGGCAAATCGTTTTCTGGAATAAGCCCCACCCAGCACTAGTCCTTAGCTGGGGCTGTAGCAGACAGGTCCTCTGTGGATCAGACACAGATGGGGGCCTGTAATGGACACTTACCGGTGGCTTATAGCCACACATATACTGGAGACAGATGTGCTCAAAGCAGTTTTGAAAACCTCTGAAATCGCAACGTGAATTTGGTTCCAAATTTCACAGTTGAGCACCATCCTTCTAGCCTGCAGACTGAAAACCCCAGATCCAACCCTACATGTGTCCCAGATACAGACCTGAAACTGTTCTCACATCATGCTGTATGTTCTCTGACATACACAGCCGGAGAGGGCATTTGGAAGGCCCCATGTATCTGCAGCAAACTAGCCCCCAAATCCTGCCGCAAAAGGCTCCAAATCCTGCAGGAAACTGGAAATCCCAAACAGCATCAGATACACTGAAATAATAAGGTTTCTATGAAACTAAACAGAGCAGTGGCTAACGCAATCAGCACGGGATAAAGTGTGCTAGCTAATCCTCTGGCCAATTTAATCAGATGCTGCCCCGGCCATTTTAAGCTCAAATTCTCAGCTGATGTCAGTCAAAAGAGGCACCATTTACACTAGCCAAGAATATGGCCCTTCATTTTCAATGTGCTGCAGAAGTTTGTAACAAAAAAGGCATAAGTGCTTAGCAGGAGCAATCGGGAAAGGGGGTGGGGTGGCAGTTGGGGGCTTTTGGCATCTGGGGATTTAATTGGGAGTTGTGAGAAATGCACAATACAATGCAACATTTCTGCTAAAATCAGCAGTGGAATAGTTAACAATGTTGTTGTCTGTTTGGTGGTCAGTAGGTTTCAGAGTCAACACCCATTGGCATCAAGGGGTTCACATCTAGAGTGATCATTGTAGGCTGTCTAAAGACTAGGTCAGGCCACATGGCATCAGATACATGTCAATCAGGGCTACAAGCGTATTTCTGCAAACAGAAAAGGAAGCACAGCCAGGGGGTGGGTTCTGCAGAGTAGCGGATACATGGGGCCCTGATTACAGTCTCCTTGTGCTTATAGGGAGACCTGTGCAAATGTTAACTCCCTTAGTTAACTCGGACTTTGCAGCATCACTCAGGGAAGTGCAAGGAAACCTGAGCACTCTGCAGATTCATAGCTTGGTAACTAGGGGCCAGATCTTCCCGCTGGGAGTCAGGGACCTAAATACCTTTGAGGACTTGGGGTTTGTTTGCACCACTGCAGTTGTGCAATGCACAATGACAATGCACAATTCCACAGCTTCCCCTGGTGGAAAAGCAGGGTAACCCACGCCAGTGCACTGGGTCTGCACTGTGGGGTTAGCAATGGGTGTCTATGCCTATTTACACTCAGTCCCCTCACTCCCCCCTGAAATGGTTTCCCTTCTGCATCAGTGATGCTCTGCTCAGTCCTGCACCCTGTGCCTAGAGGGTTTATTCCAGCCCTCCCACTAGTGTTTGGGGGTAACTTCTTGTGCGTCCCCAGTCATATTGCTTTGTCTAGGGGTGCGGCTCTGCCAGAGACCGAATGCTAAATAAATAACAAATAAGACGTAGCATTTCTAGCGCGCCTCTGATCCCGGGATCTCCAAGCGCTTTACAGACACAGGTCGGTATCATTCCCTCCATTTGACAGATGGGGGAGACTGAGGCACGGGGAGGGAGCGTCACTAGTCCACAGTTACCCAGTGAGTCAGTGGCAGAGACAGGCAGAGAACCCGAGAGTTGTTAGCGCCCAGTCCTCTGACCACTAGACAACACTCCTCCTCCTGGAGCTGGGAACAGAGCCACGTGCCTAAAGTGTGTCCGTTTTGAGTGCTCCCATCTGAGACACCTTGAAGGGTCCTGGTTTCCAGCGGGTGAGCGTTCAGCGCAGTTGGGCATCCCAATACACTGAAATAATAAGGTTTCTTTTTGCAAACGTAGCCCCAGATCTCCCTTTACTGTGCCTGCCAGACAACGCTGCCCCCTCAGAGGTGGGGAGTGAACCCAGGAGTCCCGACGGCGTTCACACTAATCAACAGGATATTGCAGGGAGCAGCAGGTGGGGTGCAAGGCCACCGGGGGCAGGGGAGGAGGGGTGCCTGTCTTTAGGATCGCTGCCGCTGCCTTCCAGGTCGGAGAGCCGTGCAAACCGAGCAGGGCTGCCTTCGGCTTTGAACCTGGATCGGGCACAAACCGCTGCCGGAAATTGGAAGAGGCTCCGGCTGGCCACGTACCTGATCTCGAACCCAAATCGACCCTTTCATTCCCCTCCTCTGCATCTCCAGGCCGTGCCCGGCAGGACCCAGAGGGACGGGACCCACGCGCCTCCCCTCTGGTTTCCTGACTGGCACGTGGGAGCAGCCGTTAGAAGCTGTCAGCGTCCCACCCCCAACATAGGCCAGCGCTCTGTGGCCACGTGGCACAGTCATGGGCGGTAATGCTTAGGGGCGTTCTGCTGCCAGGCCACAGCCTCCAGGCCTCCACCGAAGGGACCCAGTGCCATCCAGAAATTGGTCGCATGGGGATCCTGGCCCACTGGAGTGCTCCTGTTCTAGTCAGATTCCCTGGACCCTGGGCGCGGCCCGTCGCTAGGATAGATACACAGCAGGGCGGAGGATACACAGCAACCCAGACACAATGGGCTCGCCACCCAGGATGGGGTGGGAGAGATGGGATGGGGGGTGTCTCCAGCTCCTCCCCACTCCAGGAGCAGCAAATGGGATGGGGATAGAATAAATCTAGGCCTCTTCTCCTTTCCCTTGTTGGGGCTTCTGTCCCTTTAAGTGGCCGGGTCGCCCTGGGCCAGCAGGTTCTGGAAATTGACCAGCTGTTTGATCTGTTCCGTCTGCATAGAATGCCTTCGGAACAGCTTCTTCTTCGCCTTGGGGGAGCTGGGGGCCATGGGGATGAGCCCCCTGTGCACGGGCGAGGGGGGCCGGCCGTTGGCCCGGATGTCAGGGATGGGAGGGTGGGGGTTGATGTTGAGCGGGGGCAGGAAGCCAGGCCGGGTGTGGGCGATGTGATCCAGGAGGAGGGTCCCCGATCCCCTCCTCTCCAGCAGCCCCGGGGAGCGACGCCGCCCCGTCATGGGGGACACGGCGCTGGGGATGCTCTCTAGGGATTCCCGGGAGGAGCTGGTCGGCAGGGTCAGGGGGGAGGCGTTGTATTTCCTCCTCTCCAGGGAGACGCGGCCTGAATCCGGGGAGCCGGGGATGGAGTCTGGGCAGAGGTGCGCGTCCGACTCGCAGTGCTCCATGCGGGCCAGCTTATGGTGGGTCACGGCCCGCAGGCCGGGTGCCGGGCCGCCCCCGCTCTCCTGGGCCTCGGGCGCTGTGTTGCGCCGTGACAGAGGCTGGTGGAGGTGGCCGAAATGAACCTTCTCGGCCCAGGGTGCCTCCGGACCTGGGGCCTCTTCCCCGGAGCCGTGGGGGGAAACCATCTTGAAACCGGGGGGCTCCTGGCCCTCGATGCTGTGCCTCCGTGACAGCACGGACCTCTTGGTGATGCTCAAGCCGTTCATCTCGGCCGTGATCCTCTCCTCCGGCGTCCGGGCCTTCTCCGGATGGGAGGCGGCCAAGGCGGAGGGCGCCACCAGCCCCCACGGCTCCGAGTTGAGTCTCTTGAGTTGCCTGGGCCGGCCTTTGGGCGGTGGGGCTGCCGGCGGCTGCTCCGCGGAGGCCTCGGCCTCCAGCCCCTTGGGAAGAGGCGGCGGGGGGCAGGTCAGCCGGGTGGCCATGGTGAAGTTGAAGACGTCCCTCGCCTCCTCCTTCTCGCTGGCCCCGGGCGACTGGGTGGTCTTGACTTCGATGTCAGAGGGCGACATGCACAGGGCAGGCGACTTCTCCTCCAGGCCCGGGGAGGGGGGTGAGTTCAAGTACTGCTTGGTCTTCTTGGTGCCCGAGGGGGACGTGTCGGTGGTGATGATGATCACCTCCTTGCCCTTGGCTTTGCAGGCGTCCAGCAGCACCTGCAAGGTCTCCCGGTCGCCCCGGTTGATGGCGTACACCAGGGCCGACGCCCCCGCGTAGTCCCTGGCGCTGGGGTCGGCCCCGTGCTCCAGCAGGACCGAAGCCACCGAGGGCCCGGCCCGGTCGGCGCAGGCGTGCATCAGGGCCGTCTTGCCCATCTTGTCGGGGATGTTGGGGTCGGCGCCGTTCTCCAGCAGGTAGCGCACCATGCGGGGCTTGTTGTGCGGGTCGTCGTAGCGGGCCAGGCAGGCGGCGATCAGCGGGGTCTCGCCCTGGGCGTTGCCCTCGTTGATGTAGGCCCCGCCTTCCAGCAAGAGGCGAGTGAGGCGGAACTTGCCCTGCCACACGGCCTTCAGCAGGGCGTTCCCCTCCGCGTGCGGCATGGCGGCTGGGTCGTTCATCGCCAGGCGGGGCCTGGGGCCGGGCGGTCTCGTGGGGGCAAGCCGGGGTTGTGGGCAGCGGGGCGGGGCATTGCACAGGCAGAGCTCCTCCCTGGACAGAGAGAGAGAAAGAGAGGGAGACCACATCATGAAATCTTACCCTGCTCCAGCATCGTTCATCGCCAAGCAACCCCTTCACCACTGAGCTGCCACCTCTGGGCTGCAATGCAGCAGCTGGTTAATAGCCGCACAGCCGGGCTTCACAGTGACCACGCAGCCGGTGCTGAAATGCAGCCTGCTCTGGGGTGGAACAGGGCAGCTGTTTAACAGCCACAGAGCAACACTGCAGAGAGAGCACACAACCGCTACTGACATACAGCCAGCTCTGGTGTGCAGCTGCTTAATAGCCCACGGCCATGCCGCAAAAGGATCACTCACCCAGCACTGAAATGCAGCCAGCTCTGGAGTGGAACAGGGCAGCTGTTTAACAGCTGCACAGCCATGCTGCACAGGGAACACTCACCCAATACTGAAATGCAGCAAGTTCTGGGGTGCAGCATGGCAGCTGCTTAAAAGCCACAGCAACGCTCCACAGGGACACTCATCCAACACTGGAATGCAGCCACCTCTGAGGTGGAGGACAACACCTGTTTGATGACCACATAGCAGTGCTGCACAGGGATCACTCACCCAACACTGAAGTGCAGCCAATTCTGGGGGGAGCTGCTTAATGGTGTACCGCAAGGCTGCACAACAGTTTAGGACAGGAAGTGAAGGCTCCAACAGGCGAAGCTAGGCAGGCAGAATCTTCTTATTCATACTGAAATTGGGCCTGGCTAAGAAGTGCCCTGGGATTTTTAAGGCCTCTTTGGGACATGGCCTCAGTTTCACACCCATATGTCTGGTTTGCAGGCCCCCTCCTTCCACCTCACCTCTGTGTCCATGTTCAGACTTCCCAGAGAACCAAGGCAAAAACAGTTGGGAATTCAGCAGCTCCTGCCGCAGAAAAACCCACCTTCGTCCCACCCTGTTGTCAACGGAGCGGGTGGCAATAGAGCCATCCAGACAAGATTAATCTCTCTCTCTTATCACCGGTGGGTCTCAAAGGAGGGGAGGATCATTACCCCCATTTTACAGATGGGGAAACTGAGGTATGAGGTGTTGCCCAAGGCCACCCAGCAGCAGAGCTGGGAATAGAATCCAGGTTTGCCTGAGTCTCACTCACCCTGCATTCATGGCACATTGTCCTGCATATCTCAGGTATAGCTTTACGCACTGTCCATTAATCCAAACCAGGATCTAGGCAGACCCTCTCTGGTGGTGCTAGGTGACTTCTTCACCCCACGCACAGTCGACCTGTGGAACTCATTGCCAGGGGATCGTGTGAAGGCCAAAACTATAACAGGCTTCAAAATGCATTAGACACGTTCACGGAGGGAAAGGTCCATCGATGGCTATTTGCCATGATGGGCAAGGAGGCGACCCCATGCTCGTCCCTAGCCTCAGATTGCCTGGATCTCGGTGTGGACGACAGGGGACGGATCACTCAATGGCTGCCTGTTCTGTTCATTTCCTCCGAAGCACCTGGCATCAGAAGACAGGATACCGGGCTGGATGGACCATTGGTCTGACCCAGTATGGCCGTTCTGATGCAGCACGGCCTGCTCCCTTTCGCTTCACCACAGCCCAGGCTAGATTCTTGTCTACCGTGAGGGATGCTCCCCAGCAGCCACTAGCAGGTCGCCAAAGAGTTAAACGCTCAACTCACACGCGTGTGCCGTTAAAAATGTCACCGAGCGCTGGCAGATCCCCTTGGCTTCCCATCCCAACCTGCCTGCCTGACTCAAAATCCTACCAGCTGGTGCCCGCGTGGAAAAGGGTAATTAATTCAACGCTGGAAAAAAACAAGTTCACTAATCAAAAGGAGTTTGGCTGGTGAGCGCGTCCTCCCCCCCCCTCCGCCCCCAGCCCCTTCTGCCCTGGCAGCTGGTGAGCTGGTTGGCTGGAGGGGCATTGGAGAAGGGCTGCCTGTCCTGCCTAATTTACCGGAAATCTCTCACTCTGGGGTGTAGGTGACACAGTGTCTATTGGTGCCAGCTTGCGGAGTCCGATGCAAACAGGAGCAGCTTGGCCAAAGAGCTGCAGGTTGGATTCCCGAGGGCTCAGACCCCCCCTCCTGCCCCCCAATCAGGGCAAGCTGCCAGCATCGGCACCTGAATAAATTCAGATTTCTCAAAGGCCTCTGCGTGGGTCCCACTGGGACACGCAGATGGGCAGCAGCGTTTCAGAAGGGCCCGGCTTCCGGCCTGGGCAGCTCTTTGGAAAAACCCGGCCACGTGTTCTGCCGGATTGATTCACGCTGCTCCCACCTGGGCCTACGCTGGGACACGGAAGCCAAAGGAGAGGCAAGAGGGGGGAAGCCGGGGGAGGAGAGAAAGGAAGAGTGCAGGAGAGGGAGAATGAGATAGATGGGAAGAATAAGCGATGAGGGAAGGTAAGGAAAGGGGGAAGGAACAAAAAGGCCAGGAGGAGGAGAAGAGGGAAGGCGCGAGGGGGGAAAGGCAGGGGAAGAGGAGAGAAGAAGGGGCCTGGAAGACTGAGGGTGAACAGAGGAGAGCTAATGAGCAAAGTAGAAGAGAATAAAGGAGGTGTGGAAAGAGAAGAGGCAGGAAAGGGAAGCTAATTAGCAGGGCTAATGAACGAGCAGCGTCCTACAAATCATCAGAGGCTGGCGCCATCCCCTGACCCGGTGCCCCGGGAACCAGGGCCTGATTGAATCACGGACGTCGAGTGCGGCAGATTAATGCCACTGAAGCGGCCAGCTCAGAGCCCTTCCAGTAAGAGGCAGCAGGCTAAGCAGGGTGGATTGGGGTTATGGCTTAGATGGGAGACCCCCTGCCCCCAGTGGTGACTCGATGAGGGGTGTTCTTCTCAGAAGGCCTCCCCACATGTGGTCATCAGCAGCCCTCTTCTTGCTAAAGCTGGTGGCCTGATCGAGGCACGACTGGCCACAATGAGCTTTGCTTCCTATCCTAAAGTGCTAGGGAGTATTCTGTCCTGGAGGGAGTGTGGTCCAATGGTTAGAGCAGGAGACTGTGAGCCAGGACGCCTGGGTTCTGTGCACTGCGCTGGGAAAGAGTGGTTAGAGTAGCTACACTGGGTGCGTGGAAATCTGGACCAGTGTGACATTACCGAGGTCACCCGGGGAGGCTGTGACAGAGCTGGGCACTGAGTCCCGGGCTCCTAGTGAACGTGTAACACGGTGAGCGGTTCTGAATGTGTAAGAGGCAGACGATGTTTCTGTAGGTACCGAGGCAAAAGGTTTACGCTCAGGATTTATCTCCTGAGCCCACTTGTGGGCCGGGTCAGATCCTGTCATTCTCATGTAGCCTTCTCAAACCCTTCTAGGAACCGAACCGCCCCCACACCCCTCTCTGCAAGGATCGGCCGGGTCATTAATTCTGCCCAGGACAATTAGTCTGTGTGACTGGCTGGACCTGGGGAGAGAAGCTGGAAGAGGCCAGCTCAGCTCCACAGCCTCAGCTGATGGAGGAGAAAAGGGGGAAGATTGAAAATGGATGGGCTGGTGTTTTCTGTGGGATTTGGATGGTCAGTTCCCAATGAAACTAATAGGAACTAGGCATCCAAATACTCTCAGCAGCTTGAAACATCTCAGCCTTCTTCTCTAATCTTCCTATCTATCTACCTAATCTTCGTCTGCATCTCTCTCGATCTATCTGTCGCATGCAACGTGTCCTCCGGGCTTTCAAATTAAGCATATTAGAAAGGCTGGCACGTCCCTCTGAGCCAGTGGAGCATTCCTTTTGAGAAAACACTGGATTAACTTGCAGTGACTAGCTCTGTTAAAGTGTCATTTCAAAACCCATCCATGTGCAGCAATACAAAGCCGCGGGAGGGCCCTGGAATCATTTGTCATTTGTCAGACAATGACTGAGCTGCCAGCTAACCCACACTAAGTGACCTGCTTTATCTGTTTTGTTATTAGCACCTAGTCATTTCCTCATTACTTCTAGATTTAACTCAGCGTCCCCAGAGCGTTCACGGGTGGCGGGGAGGGGAAGGAATCTAGTATGGGTTGAGCATGGGCCAGGGCATCAGTGTTCCTGGGCTTTATTACCAGCTTTGCAGGCAGTGCACACTAGTAGTTAAAGCGGGCAGAAGGGGTCTGATGATCAGAACTCCTCGAGTTTATTTATTTATTTTTTAATATCTGTAGCAGGGAATGCTGTACAGCAGTTGGGACAGTGGACTGGGAATCAGGACTCCTGGGTTCTATTACCAGTTGTAGGCCAGAGTGCAATCTAGTGATTAGAGCAGGGGACTCCTGGGTTCTCTTCTTGGCTCTACCAAATCATGGCCCCACTCTGTGCCTCAGTTTCCCCAACTATAGACCGGGGATCGCAGCGACTCACCCGAGTTTTTCAAAACACTTTTGCGATCTCTAGCAGGAGGCGAGGGATTTTCAAAGAAATCTAAAGGAGTTAGGTGCCTGCAATGCCCAGTGGGCTCCTAAATCTCAGAGTCCCATTGCAAAGCCCAACTGAAAAGTGCCACATAAGGGCCTCCATTGAAGTCAGCGACAGCCTTTCCATTGGCCTTAGCGGGCTGCGGATCAGAACTGAAGTGCGATGCCCTATGATGGGGGTTTTATTTCTGACGGATTTTATCCTGAGCAGCCGCCAACATTTCAGTAGCACCAAAAGGCACGCAAGAGAAAACGAGTCGATAGATAAGAGGCAGCAAGCCCTATAATTTCTGCACATCTTCCCTTCCAGAAAAGCATCTAGCCCCCAAGATGCCAGAGTCAATATTGACCAGCAAGACGTTTCAAAAATGAGGAGCTCTCCTCCTGCATCAGTTGCTCTCCTCTGGACGTCACAGTCACAAGTCTGGAAGCAAGAGAACGCCACCAGAGTGGGATGCTTTTGTTCCTCTCTGAAACAACCCCTGTTCCCTCAACCCCCCCTGTTGAGGCCTCCATGAATATACCTAAAGCTGTCAGATTCACCAGTTAAAGCTCCAACCCCGCCCCTTATTTTATATTATTTTTTCTCTTGCCGCTACTTTCTGGGGGCTTTTTCAAGGGGCTGGTGCCGGCTGGGCCTCTTGGGTGGTTGGTTGTTATTATTTATTATCTGTATCTCAGTAGCACTTAGGAGCCCGTTATGGATCAGGTCCCCCTGGGCGCTAGGTGCTGTACGTACACAGAACAAAAAGCCAGCCCCGGACCCAGAGATCTTACAACCTACGTTTGCATCACCGGTGACTGCACTATTGATGGCTCATTAACAGGCTCCCCAGTGGTGACGTGGGGAGGTGATTGTGTCAGATCCCCAGCTGGTGGAAATCAACAGAGCCCCATTGGAGTCAGTGGGTCAGATTCCCAACTGGTGTCACTGGGCCAGAGCGCCACAGAAATCAATGGGCCAAGGCTCAGCTGTTGTCAATGAGCATTGCTCAAGTGACTTCCCCAGACCTGTGCTGATTTGCACCCACGCAGGATCTGGCCCATTGTGTCGCTAGCTTGGGATGTCCGTCCCACCCTGCCCCCCATCCTTTGCCAAAGGGAACCCAGAATGACCTTTGGGCCCAATCCTGCACAACTTACCTGCGCCCACCCTGACGGGAGCTTGGCTCCAGCAAGGCGGGCAAAGTTGGGCTCTTCCAGGCTGAATCTGCTGCCCTTGATCCCACAAGTAATCCTTACTCACCTGAGTAGCCTCGGTCACTTCTAGGGATTCACCAGGATCGCTCGCCCGAGTGAGGGTGGCGGCAGCGGGAGCCTCGGGCCCTGATCCAAAGGCAGGGCCTTTGGACTGACTTCAGTGGCCTGGGCTCGCTTCAGTGTGGGTCTCCCCGTCTCCCCTGGGTTAATGGAACTGCTCAGGGTTCATAGGTTTTTAAGACCACAATGGGCCATAGGATTGGACCCCTTCTGGCTTAAACATCCTAGACAATGTCCCTCCCCTCTGGCTAGGTAGCTTGCCCTCATCAGCATCCCATCCGTGCGCGTCACAATCAGAAATGGGTTTTAGCCTCTCCTGGGGATTATCCCCGTTTCAGGAGAGATGAAGCAACTTGACCAAGGTCACACAGGGAATCTGTAGCAGAGCCAGGAATTAAACCAGATCGTCTGGGTCCTACTCGAGTGTCCTCCCTGTGAGACCATCACCCCTTCCACCCCAGCTACTGTCTCAGTTTCAAGGCAGTGTTGATACACTGTCTTCCACATTGCTCGGGGAATGAATGAGCAATTACCTCTCTCATTCCTCCGGTTTCTTTCCTGAGCTCCACCTTAGGAAATCTATGAGAGCCCTGTATCGTATCAGAAAAATCCATCTGTCATGCTGGGGTGTAATAAAGCAGGCAATTTCATCTCGGGAATCCTGTAAACCCTTCATCATTTATTGTCCAGGAATGCAGGCTAAATAAGCTACGGTCTGGTAAGATCTCACTCTGCTTGTCCCCATAGGACCTCTAAGTATAAAAAGCCATTTTACCTTTGGAATCTTTCAAAGACAAGTCCCGTGCTTTTGGGTGAAAAAACCACAGCCTTTTTCAGATGAAGCAGCCCCTTTTTTTTTCATTTAAAAAAACCCCAGCCCAAATCCCTGCAGAGCACTACAGCTTTAGGAAACAAAGGTTTAAAGCTCTGACAGGGACGCTGAATATCGAGGCATGCAATGGATGAAAAAAGGAGACAACAAAGAGGGAAAAGCCAGATCGATTCTTTGCCGCATCTTTGCATTTGTGGGTTGCAACTGGAAAAGGAAGAGATTCGGGTTTTGGCAAATCGCTACGGAGGTGAACTGGGAATGCCTAGTGGATGTCGGTGTAGAAATGGTCTGATGGGAATTTATTGGAAGCAGAATTCTTCCTGGGATCTTTTTTTCCTGGGATTTCAGATGCAAAGGGATTTACTTGGGGGTGATGAGAGAAACCTAAAGAAAATATTCTGATCTAAATTAGCAAGAGCTTTCACCCACGTCTGGTTACATAACCATATAAGAATGAATGCAACCTACTGAATGGAGGGAGAGAAATTTATATATATATATATATGGAATTTAAAGGAACTTGTGATGCTGAATATTAGAGTTCAGGATGGTTACAGCAAGTGAAATACATTTAAATCAAAGGATAATCCTATTCCTGTTCTAATTCTGTTAAACAGGTGGATTTAAAGCAATACACCAGCTTGTGGCAATAAAACCTGATTAGATTTTAATATAAAACAGATTTCTGGCTTGGTTTGGATCAGCAGAATAAAACACCAAAGGGACCAGAACGGGTAAGAGCAGAAAGACACCTGAGTGGACATCTAGCCACAGAGAAATTAATGATTAGTCTGATGAAAAAGAAACACATTTAATAATAATAATAACGAACCAATCATTCATTAAATAAGTGCAGCCAAAGAATCCCAGAGTTCCAGTGCAAGCTGGGCTGTTCGGGAAACCAGCAGCAATTGGGGAATGGGATTTTAGGATAAACTGACAGTGAATGTGACAGACAGACAAGACCTTCATACAGTCCAGGAGACTTTCTCTCCCATCCCCGTCCGCATTTTAGCCTAAGCGCAGGACCCATGTGCTGATCCCCGGCCAGGAGCAGCGGTGGTGCTTGCTCCTTTCAGCACCCACTAGCTGCTCTGTCATGCTGGAACTAGGGGGGCTGCCGCACCCCCTGGCTTGAAGTGGTTTCCATCATGTACAGGGTTTACAGTTTGGTTCACTGGCTCTCAGCACCCCCACTGCACACATTGTTCCAGCCCCCCTGCTGCTCGCTTCTCTTTTGAAAAGCCGTATCGTACCTGGCGCGGTTGGACCCTCTCCCGTCACCTGCCGCCGGCTCTTCTGGGCGACATGCTTCCTCCTCACCCCCGGGAAAGCGGAGCAGAAGCCTGCAGAGTTTTCATGGCTTGAGACCTTTGCTCCCCTTTTGTGCATTGAGTGCGTGCGGGTGTTTAAAGGAAATCGACCCCGTTCAGCTTGAGACGGGGGATAGACACAGCGAAGCCGAATAATTCAGTCCATCAAAGCCCTTCTCTGCATTTTCTTTTAGCAGCATTTCCCTCCCTTGCACACCTCTCCCCCGTCCCCACGCCAGTTGCAGCCCTGCGGATAGGGGCCTGAGCGCCGGTGTTTTCCACGTACGGTCACAGCCGTCCCGGCTCTTTGCAGAGACAGAGCCAGGCTGCTATTTTTAAGCTCCCTTCCCATAGACCAGAAGTAGCTGTTCCATTCAGCTACACAGAGCAATCACACTGCACCAATATACATGGGAAAGGGGCCCGCCTCTTCCACTCCCCCCTCCTCCCCTGCCAGGGCTTATGAATTATGCTTGGTCCTGGTCTCATCCCTCGATCTCTCTCGGTAGCAATTTGGTGGCACTCTCCAGGGGCGCCGGAACAATGTGCATTGTGCTGAGAGCCGCCGAACCGAACCGCAAGCCCTGCACATGATGGGAACCACTTCAAGCCAGGGGGAGCGGGCGCACCCCTCGTTCCAGCACCTGCGGCACTCTCCTCTCTGCTTAGGATGCTGGGGATGAGTCCAGTGCATGCTGCTGTACTATAAATACCAGCCCCTGGCCACTGCAACGCTGGGCACCATTAACCCTTGATCCTCCGCTGCCCTGCGCCTTTGTCTCCCCCTAACACACCTCGCCAAGTCGCCTCGTTTTAGGAACATTAGTGACCTGCATGGCAGCAAGGCCTCCAGGCCTCAGCGGGGATCAGGGCCCCATTCAGTGGCAGTGTTAGGCCTCTGCAATGGCGGGGGGGCCCCCAAGCAGCAAGGGGGCCCCCCCTCCCGCATGGTGAGTCAGTTACTTGGCCCTGGTGACAAAGCAAAAGCCAAGGTGAAGCGTAACCCCCCCTCCCAACATGATGATGCAGGGACGGACGCAAACCCTGTCCAGCATGTTGGACAGGGCAGCCCTGGTGTTGGACAGCAACACCGGCAGCCCCCCACTCCCACAACTGAGCTTTGCGGGGGGCTGCTAGAGGATAAACCAGGGGGGCTGGATCAGTGTGTGTAGTGGGGGTGCTGAGAGCCATTGGACCAAATTGTCAACCCTGTATATGATGGAAACCACTTCAAGCCAGGAGGAGTTCCTGCCCCCGCACCCCTAATTCCAGCACCTCTGGGATAAATGGTGCCACTGGCCCCATTGTGCCGGGCACTGCACTGACCCAGAGCAAGAGACAGTCTTTGCTCCATAGTGTCTTACAAACCAACTAGACCAGACAGACAATGGGGGGAGGGGAAACTGAGGCACAGAGTGGGGACGCGACTTGCCCAACATGACCCAAGCAGGGCAGTGGCAGAACCAAGAAAAGAGCCCTGGTCTCCCCACGTTTCAGACCAGTGCCCTACCCACTACCCTATGCTACCTCTCACGTGGCAGGGCTGTAAATGACTTCGCAAGTCACAGAGCAAGGGAGGGGTGTAAGATACTCAGCGTCCTCCCAGGGTCTGTCTCCACTGCTTTGTAAAACTGGGTCTGTGGCATCTGGGCTTGTGGACTCCATGGTGCATTGGCAACCTGGGCTAACAATTGCTAGACCCATAACTCACCACTGCAGCAACAGCTCCATACTGCGCTACACAGACCTGACTCGGGTCTGCGGCTTGAGTTGTGTCCACACTGCAAAATGATGGGGCTTGGACCCGAGTCTCAGTGGGACTAGGACTCAGACCCACCCCCAGCTGGGCGGGTCCTAGGATTCAGATCCTGAATGATTGCTGACCCATCACATACAGCTTTGTGTGTAGACAGTACAGGGGATGGAGCTGGGTTCAAACCTGAGCCTAAGCCCAGGTTTATGGTTCAGTGTAGACATAATCCCAGTTTCCCCACCCCCCATACTTGCCTCAAAGATTCATTTTGGATCCCATCAAGGGTGGAGGTGGGAAGTGTTGGCTAGTGGTTAGAGCAGGGGACTGGAAATCTGGACTTCTGGCTTCTACCTCCAGCTCTGCCATGGGCTCCCTACATGCTCTTGGGCGAGTCCATCCCTTTCTCCATGCCTCAGTTTCCCCACCTGTAAAATGGAGAGACTGGCACAGACCCGCTTGCACGAAGCACTTTGAGGATGGAACCTGCTCCGTGTTTGTGCGGTGAGCGCTGTCTCGGGGAGTTGCATGAGTGATATCTCACAACCACTGCCAGCCGGGAGATTCACTCGTGCTAAGGGAAGAGATGAAAAGTGCCCAAGGTCTGAGGCCACCAGGTATAATGGGCAAACGTGTGGGTGTGTATGGCTCTCCACGCGGGGGCTGCGCCTTCCAGAGGCACCTCTTCGGAAGCGTTCGTAATCCCTTGTGCCTGCCCTTCACTGTTGCCATGGTTACCTTGACTAATTGTATTCCTATCGCTCCCTGCCCAGTTCCGAATGTGTTAGGTGTTAGCGGGGAAAAGTCAGTTTCCTTCGTAATTCTTCAGCCCCAGAAGACCTTTGACCTCAGCCAAACCCGGGCGGTGGATTGGTGAAAATTGAGTTGTTGCTGTTATTGCAATAAGGCCAACTGAGATCAGGGCACCATTGTGTCAGGGGCTGTACAGATATGCGACAGGGGCTGGACAGACACAGGCCTGGACAGACACACAATTTTTGGACCAGTATAACTGTGTTGGCTACGGAAGTGATTGTTTACCAGTATAGTTAGGGTGACCAGATAGCAAATGTGAAAAATCGGGATGGGAGTGGGAGGTAATCAGAGCCTATTTAAGAAAAAGACCCAAAAATCGGGACTGTCCCTATAAAATCAGGACATCTGGTCACCCTACAATATAGTTAGCCCCTACTGTGTCCACAATTATACTGTAAAAAGGGGCCTTATATTAGTATAGGTGATTCCCCTTCCCATACAGGAATAAGTGATATTTAGGCTTTCAATGATTCGATTTTTATCAGTAAATGTCAATTTCACTGCACCACACACAACCCCCCCAGAAAGTCCTTCCATTGATGATTGAAATTCACGAAAGATGAAAAATGCTGCTTGACTGCTTCTTGGAGTTTGATCGAAGGAGAGTTACTTTGCATATTTTGCAGGGGATGTTGGCAATTGGAGTTTTAACGGTCATAAAGCTCTAAGTTCTGGACTCTCAAGGTTGACTGTTGTGAAATAATTATTGTCTGACCCCTGCCGTTGTCTGACCTCCCCTCCCAAAATTTCTTCCAACTGGAAAAATTTAAATTGATAAAAATCAGCAAAAAATGCTTAAAAACAAATGTTGATATTATCCATCAAAATTATAAGAACATAAGACTGGCCCTACTGGGTCAGACCAAGGGTCCATCTAGCCCAGTATCCTGTCTTCCGATAGTGGCCAGTGCCAGGGGCCCCAGAGGGAATGAACAGAACAGGTGATCATCAAGTGATCCATCCCCTGTTGCCCATTCCCAGCTTCTGGCAAACAGAGGCTAGGGACACCATCCCTGCCCATCCTGGCTAATAGCCATTGATGGATGTATCCTCTGTGAACTTATCTAGCTCTTTTTTGAACCCTGTTATAGTCTTTGCCTTCACAACATCCTCTGGCAAGGAGTTCCACAGGTTGACTGAGCGCTGTGTGAAGGAATACTTCCTTTTATTTGTTTTAAAATAACAAAAATTGAGTTCTGACAAGCCTAGCCATGCTGGTATAAGCAGATTTATATGGGTATAACTCCACCCACAATCAGGAAATTGTACGGCTTTAACCATACTGGTATAGTATCAGAGGGGTAGCCGTGTTAGTCTGGTTCTGTAGAAGCAGCAAAGAATCCTGTGGCACCTTATAGACTAACAGACATTTTGCAGCATGAGCTTTCGTGGGTGAATACCCACTTCATCGGATGCAAGTGGTATAGTTAATGCACTACAACTGTTGTATGGAGAAGGCCTTTCATTCTGGGTTTAAAACCGAGTTGTTATTATTATGGGAGTAATGCCAGCAGAGATTAGAGCACCATTATGCTAGGTGGTGTGCAGACACAGTGCTGGCCCTGCAGAATTTATAGTCACGAGAGAAGTGATTTGCCCAAGGCCACACAGCCGATCAGTAGCAGAACTAGGCATCAAACCCAGGTCTTCTGACTTCTGACGTAGTGTCCAGCAAACAACCCATAGGCTGACATTTGAGAAAGAGAGGGCCTGACTTTGTAGGTTCGCAGCTGGAAAACTAATGTCCCATCAATTTCTTGGCTTCATTCGCCCTGCCTTTGCTGTGTGATTTGGCAGGCTTAGTCGGCGTTATTTGGTTCCCGTGGCTTGATGCAGGATGGGCTGACACCCACAACAGTGACCATAGCCCTTCGACCGTCTGTAAAGCGGAGTGACACTATGAAACACATATGGCCAGGTTGGGCCAGCGGGGCTTGCGCTATAGGGATGCTATGTATTAGCTGATTGCCGTGGTAATTTACACAGAGTCGGGGGGTAGGAGAGCTGGCTTAGTGGAGAGTGGGATTCAGGAGGCCCGAGCTCAAATCCAGTACTGCCACAGTTCTCCTGTGTCATCAAGTCATCTTGCACCATCTGTAAAATGGGTATAATCCTTCCCTGCCTCCCTGGGATGTTGTGAGACAGAAGCCTGTTAATGACTGGGAGATGCTCAGCTGCTATGGTGAAGAGGGACCTTTTCAGCCGTGCTGTGCACCTGGAGCTCAGCCCCACCTCATCTAACTGCCAGCATGGTCCAGAACTCAGCCACAGCACAGAACTGCTCACCAGCAGTGTGAGTAGCGCCGCCTCTTGGTAAGAGTCCATTATAAGACCCCGTTTTCAGTTGCTCCTCTGAACTTTGCCAAACTTTAACCATCTGGGCTGGAATTTCCCATGCCCCAGTGTCTGCCTCCAGCTGATTCTGTGGTGAGAGACATTATCGGCTAAAGCCGTCTGGGCCTTTCAGGGAACGAGAGCAGTTACAGAAATGTCTATACTGCTATTTGTAGCCCCAGCGTGTGAGCCCCGGGAGCTCAGTTGATCTGGGTGCTGAGACTTGCTGCCCCAGGGTGGTGCTTGTTTTTTTTGCAGTGTCGATGTCAAGGGCTGACCCCCACCCTTCTCCCTAACACCAGATGGACTCCGGAGCGATTCCCACTGAAGCGGATGGCACCGTGCCGGAGCGAGAGCCGCATGGGGGGCTGTGGCGTCTGGCTGGGTGCCTGCTCGCCGTGAGCGCTAAGATCCAGTGTAAGTCATCTCTCAGCCTATTAAAGGTTCTGATCAAGTGTCTTGATGTATTTGGTCTTTTGGCCCCGAGATGAAAACCTTTTCTGTGTCTCTTGGACTGTGAAGCACAAACATTATCTCCTAAGCTCATATCTGGTCTTATCAGTCGAATATCTGATATGTCCTTTATTTGAGGACTGCATATTAAATTGATTTTTGGGAGGACTTCGCAGTATCCGAACCCTGCAGCTCCGCCCTGCCCCGCCCCCACCCAGAGCTCTTCCACAGCTATTTTCAAAGGGATCCAGGTGGCTGCCAGCCAGTGAAATTCAATGGCGGTGGGGTTCCTAAGTCCCTTGGGCCCATTTGCAGCTGACATTCAGCCAGGTGGAGAGAGGAATGATTTATTCCAGGACCATAGAGAGGAAATGAACTATGAAACCGGGACAGTTGGTCGGGGGAAGGGGACTCTCTTTCTAGATGTTGGTCGCTTTCTTTCTTTCTTTCTTTCTTTCTTTCTTTCTTTCTTTCTTTCTTTTCCTCCCCTCCCAAATCTATTTTGGTTGCCAAGGCAACTTCACAGCTGGGCCTGCAGTGCACAGGCTCCCAGAGCCCTGCTTCTGCTGTGGATTGAAAATAGAATCCCAGCTCCCTGGAGCAGGAGGCAGGAGCCAAGCGCATTTTCTCTCTGCTTCTTATCCCGGCACCAGCCAGGTGCTGGCAGTTATTTTGGGTTCCCCCCTCCCCCCTCGTTGCTATTTTCGGCCGCCCTGTCGGAATCGGGGTGGAGGGGAGAGGGAGATGAGTCACCCCATCTGCAGCGCAGCCAAGGAGCCGCTCGGCAGAAAGCATCCTCTGGGCGGGGGGCTGGCGTCAGAGGTAGCAGGGATGCTTCATCATGCTGCAAGGAGCGGTGCAGCGTGGCTGGGATCCTCCAGAGGAATCAGCACCCAGCAGTTCTCCCCAGGGCAGATTCCCGCGCATTGGAAAATCTTAATTCAGTGTTCAAATGGGAGCTGAGCTCTGGTGAAAATTTGATCCTACAGCAGAGCTTTTAGAAAACCCTCCAGTATTCATATCATATTCTAGACACACACACACATTCCCGCCCGTGTGTGTGCGAACAGATTGTAGGCCAACGCTGTTGTGTGGGCTGGAATCAAGCTACATGGCTGGAGTCAGGAAGCCCTGATTTCATGGTCTAGTCTGGCACAGGCACCATTTCAGAAAAATCCTGGGGAGAGGGGAATTGTGATGGCCTCTAGAATATTATATTAAGATCGGAGGGTTTTCTAAAAAGCTCTGCGCTGGGAGTTATTTTGGGGCAGGTCTCTGGCCTGTGCTCTGTGGGAGGGTCAGACGAGATGATCAAAGTGGCCTTGTAATCAACGAATATGTGATTATATCATAACAATGTTGGGGGCGGGGGGGCAAAAAGTGGAGGACCCAATGGAGCCTATGGACCTATGAAAAGTCGGGGGGGGGGGACGAGGTCAAGGGGCCTGCCCCATAGCAAATGACACCCCTATAGTCTAGGCCAGGCTGACAGATCACACAAGCACACATCTGTGCACACACACACACACACACACAAAGACAGCATCAGAAGAGTCTCAGCTCACAGACCCCAAGTCAGTTTAGCTGTAAGGGGCTCCCCACATGGGCCCCTGCCTCCCGTATAAAGGACGCAGCAGCCCTGGTCCAGGGGAAGGGAGATCTGGATCGTGTGGAGGTGTGAAAGCTTTAGCCAAGCAGCTGAGGTCCCTGCAGCTACCCTGCTCTATGCGCCACCTGCTTTAGCTGCAAGGGGATTGTTGGTGGGCTTTTCAGAGCAGCGATCCATGGGGCGGGGGGGTCTTGCTGGGGCGGAAAGGGAGCAGCCAAAGGCTCCCGCAGCTCCCCCTCCAGCATAGAGTCCCCTTCCTTCACGCCGTGAAACCTTTAGCGGCGGCAGCCAAAGCGCCTGGTGTGAGGAGGCCGCAGTGTGAGATGATTTGCTCACCCCAGCAACTTCCCTGTTGGGTCTGACATTTACCACCCCCCCCCACCCCCCACCCGCGCTGCCTGGGGACAGAAGCTGCAGCAGAGAGAGCAGCCTCAGGAGGAACAATGTATGTCTGCAAGGAGCAAGCCGGTGGGGCGGGGGGGGGGGTAGCCTCTCCTTGATTCCCCAGAGAAAAATAGCTGCAACCTTTTCTGGGCCGGCCCACTGGGGTTGCCAGCTGAGCGGCCACCAGCCCATTAACCCTTCCTCGGAGTCAGCAGGACCCCCAGGGGTAGCTGGAGCTTCCTGTTAAGTGGACCCTGTTATTCTAGCCCTAGGCTCTTTCCCCCCAGCTCTGCTGATACCCTTCAATCCTGACCCACACCTCCCTGGCTAATCCAGCCCTGGCTTCCCGATCCCCCAGAGCTCTGTCAATGCACCTCAGTCCATTGGGGGGGGCAGTTTAATGTCGCCCCCCCCTTCTCCGAGCTCTGCTCATGCCCCTCAGTCCCAACCCCCATATTAATTCAGCCCTGGGCTCCCTCCCCCACCGGCTCTGCCAATGCACCTCAATCCCAATCCGCAGCCTCCCCCCTCACATAGTCCAGCCCTGCCCTGGGATCCCCACTTCACAGCACTTCTCAAACCCAACCTGTAGCCCCCTGCTCTCCTAGGCCCCCTCCCCAACCTCTTTCTCCTGATTTGGGAGCACTTTTCCAGTTCTGATATATCTGAGTACCAAGCACCACTTGAGCAGAGACAGTTGATTTGTGTTATGTGGCTAAACATCGCCAGCAGGTCAGCTAGACACCCACACTATCTCATCCCAGCCTGCAACCTGAGCAGGATTTAAACCTACAGCAGCCATACGAAAGCACTAATCTCCTATTAGAAAACGGGTCCAGCCTGACTCGGCCGATGGTGTTGCAATAAACTCCTGTATCTGAGGTATTTATCCCGCCCCAATCATCATAGTATCAGCTCATCTCACAACCTTTAAGACATTTATCCTCACACCCCTGCATGTGAAGCAGGGCAGCACTGTTATCCCCATTGTGCAGATGGGGAAACTGAGGCACATAGCGGCTAAATGACTCGCACAAGGCCAGAACTGAATGCAGGTCTCTTAAGTTGGAGGCCAGCCTCCTAACCATTGCTCCAGCCTTCCTCTGCCAGCCTCAAAATCATTCTTTAAAAGTCAGGAAGATCAGTGGCCTGTTTATTGTGCGGGACTCGTTTGCATGCAGAAGCAAAACAGCAAGGTGCTGAATAATCAGAGGAAGAGGGAGAGCGAAATTTCATCTTAGAACAAGGAGTACAGAAGAGCCGTTCCTGAAAGCAGCCAGTTCTTTGCTATTTATATCTGTGTAACTTGGAGCAGATCTGGCTCCAGAGATAGAGTAGGGTGGAAAATCCTTTACAGAGCTCCATATTGTCAGGAAACGGATGTCTTTGTTCCTATTGTAGAGGCAACTTCAGGAAAGGCTGAAGAGGGGAGCATGGGAAAGCAATGGAAGAGATGCATCCCAGGTCCTACAAGGTTGGGTCTAGCTAATGCTTGGACGGGAGATCCCCCATAGGGGCTCATGCCAATGCACCACACACTGGTATCTCTCTAGTTCCAACAACCTGTGTCATTGGCAGTTTTGCAAGGCCCCATGTCATGTAATAGTTATTTGTCCCAGTGGAAGGGGGCAGGAGCTGCCTTAGCTCTGAAGCCCTTTGTTTCACTGCCGGAGGTCATCAGCCTTGGGGACCGATGCCCTTGGAGTGAGCTCTAGCTGGCTGGGCAGTAGCAGTGAGGCAGAGTTGAGGATCTAGGCTACCCAGGGAGCTTTGCATGCTCAGCTGTTAGGGCAGAAATGCCTAGAGAGATGGCTCCAGGTCAGACCATGCTGTCAAACCTGCCACTCCAGGGAACCCCAGTTCTGGAGGCCCGACCTGCAGGGCCGGTTTAACAAGGACAGTAGTAACTTAACTTCCCAGCCAATAGGGAATCAGGGGGTTTCTCCCTTTGGGGCAGTCCCCGCCCAGCACATGGCAGGTCCCTCCACCCACCCTAACCCTCTCCCCATGCACATGTAATCCTACGCTGCCCCCATGGGGTTCCTGTGCCCCTGGCTAGCAGAGCAGAGCAGTGTGGGGGAAGAAAGCGGGGCAGAAAGAGCACTGGGGGCTTGAACACCCTCCTGGACTGTGCAGGGCTCTGCTCCACCTTTGCTCCTTCCACACACCCCTACACTTCTCTCTCCCTTGTCTCTCTTTCTCATCCAGCCATCTTTTTTCCCAGCCATCTTTTTCTCTTTCTCATCCAGCCATCCATCCTTTTCCCCATCCCTCCATCCCTCCATCTTTCTTTCTTTCTCCTCCATCCCTCCATCCTTCTTTCTTTCTTATCCATCTTTATCTCTTTCTTTGTCTCTCTCTTCTCCAGCAAAAGTCCCTTACGCCCGCCTCCTCCTCCTCCTCCTTCCTTTGATTGGCCGCGGCGCGCACCACTGAGCGGCCGCCTTTGGGCCCCGCCCCTTCGGAACGTTGTGTCTCCGAGTCGCTTCCGGGCGGAACCCCACGTGGAGTCGTCGGGGAGGGCGGCGCGAGCCCGACTCAGTTGCGCGGCCCGGGTAAAGCGCCGATTCGGTTCGGGCCGGGCCGGTCTGCGGCGGCCCAATGGGAGGCGGGGAGCGCCCCGCCCCGCCCCTTCCCCGGGCCCGGGAGCATCTTAATGAGCATCGAGCCCTGCCTGGACTTGGCCCGGTGCGCCCTGGGCCTGGCGGCGCGCTCGAGCCCTGCGTCCTGGGCATGGGGCCTGGCCCTGTGTCCTGCGGGCATTGGGTCCTGCACTGCAGCTCCTGTACCGTGCATTGTGCAGCCTGGGGCCTGGCACTGCAGCTCCTGTACCGTGCATTGTGCAGCCTGGGGCCTGGCACTGCACCCGCTGTCCTGCTCTGGATACTGGGCATTGGGTCCTGTACTGCAGCTCCTGTACCGTGCATTGTGCAGCCTGGGGCCTGGCACTGCTCCCGCTGTCCTGCTCTGGATGCTGGGCATGCGATCCTGTACTGCAGCTCCTGTACCGTGCATTGTGCAGCCTGGGGCCTGGCACTGCTCCCGCTGTCCTGCTCTGTATACTGGGCATTGGGTCCTGCATGCAGCTCCTGTACCGTGCATTGTGCAGCCTGGGGGCTGGCGCTGCAGCTCCTGTACTGTGCATTGTGCAGCCTGGCACTGCACCCGCTGTCCTGCTCTGGATGCTGGGCATTGGGTCCTGCTCTGCAGCTCCTGTACCGTGCATTGTGCAGCCTGGGGGCTGGCACTGCACCCGCTGTCCTGTTCTGGATGCTGGGCATGCGATCCTGTACTGCAGCTCCTGTACCGTGCATTGTGCAGCCTGGGGGCTGGCACTGCTCCCGCTGTCCTGTTCTGGATGCTGGGCATGCGATCCTGTACTGCAGCTCCTGTACCGTGCATTGTGCAGCCTGGGGGCTGGCACTGTGTACCATAGGACCCCGACCCTGCACCACATACTCTCAGTTCTGAGCCCTGTCTCACACACACTCTGGGCCCTGTGTTATTTACTGAGCCGCTGGAGCATTGGGCTTGCACTGTCTGCTAGGAGCCATTCACTAAGCGTCCTGCACCCTCAGCTCTGAGCCCTGCCCTATGTACCATACGTGCTGATTTATGAATCCAGCTCCACGTACTCTGGTTCGTGCCCCATCCACCCTCGGCTCTGAGCCCTGGGTCCCGGATTGCTCACCCTTGTTCTCTTACATGTACCACATCAGGGCAACTTGTGTGGTTGGCTGATGCACAGCTTAGACACTGTTTAACCCCCCCTTAACACGCTGCTAGATATTAAGAGAATGGCTGCAGTGGGTTGTAGGCCTAGCAGCAGAAGGGTGAGTACACCGGACAAAATGGAAGGTGTGTTTCCCTATTAGTGTTGGAAGGAGCATAGAGCAGTGGCTAGCATACTGTTCTAGGCTGCGGGAGATCTGGGTTTAAGGCCTTATTCCCCCATGGCTGTCTGTGTCTCCATCCCCAAACTGGGGTCAAGCACCGCTCTAGAGGTGCACAGAATAAATCAGTTGAAGAATTTTGAGGTGCTGAGATTAAACTAACTTCCTCCAAGCGAGGTGGCTCTCATGTTATTAAGTGCAGGGTGTTCCTAGCATGGAGCTCTGTCCCAGGGCTTTCTGGGACGGTGGCTTTGGGAAGATGCCGTTCTCTAGGTCCCGAGGATCAGAAAAGGCGCTCTCGTCCCCTGTGCAGGTCTCGGCGGTGTTGGATCCCAGCTCTATGTCCACCTCTTCTCGCAGAGCGAGCCATGGCTGGAAGAGGAGGCAGAGGGAGGGGTCGGAGCCAGATGACCTTCAACGTGGAAGCTGTGGGCATTGGGAAAGGCGACTCTCTGCCCCCTTCCACCCTCCAGCCCTCGCCGCTCTTCCCTGTGAGTCCGTCGCGTCGGGGTCCCGTTCAACACACAGTCACTGTGGCGTGGGTGAAAGGTGCTGGTTTGGCAGCACTGGGGCAGGGAGGCCCCTGTGCACAGAGCAGGGAGAGCAGTGGGACAAACATCCCCCACACGCTGCCCTGCCAGTGCCCCTCCTTTGGCCTGGGGGGAGTCTACTTGGCCTTTCAGCCCCCCACTAGCAAGGCGGCCGACTGGTGCCAAAGGGGGATGTGGGAGTGTGGCCTCTGGGAACTGAGACCCACCAACTCATGGCTCTTCCGCAGCCATCAGGAGGGAGCAGCTGCTGGGTGCTGCCAGCCTGGAATTTAAGTGAATCCAGGCTGTAGATCAGGGGTTCTCAACCTTTTTCCTTCTGAGCCCCCCGACATGCTGTACAAACTGCCTGGCTCACGACTACTGTTTTTCTACATATAAGAGCCAGGGCCAGCGTTCGGCGGTAGCAAGCAGGGCCGTTGCCCAGGGCCCCACGCCACCGGGGACTCTGCGATGCTAAGTGGCTCCGGCTTCGGGTGGCGGGCCTTGGGTCACCGGCTTTAGCCCCATGCGCTGGGGCTTTGGCTTTCTGCCTTTGCCCCAACCGGTCTAATGCCGGCCCTGCTTGGCGGAGCCCCTGAAACCTGCTCACACCCCCCGACAGGGGACCCCAGACCCCTGGTTGAGAACCACTGCTGAAGAGCACTCCATAAAATCTCCATAGCCCCACCCCCCTCGCATCTGTATACACAAACACACACGCATCTGTGCCTACACTCACATACAGACACACACCCCAATGCATGTGTACAGACACACCCATCCGTATGTACGTACCTCTTCACAGCCCTGCCTATGTATGTACACAGACGTGCACCCGCATGTGTACGTATATACATAGATAGCCATGCCTATGTATGTACATACACCCATGCATACATCTCTATACACGGACATACTCTTACACATATGTACGTATACACACACACACACACAAAGGTACATACACACCAGTATGTTTATACATCAGAGCTGGGCTCAGACCAAAGCCCTGGACCCTAACTCCCTCCCCCAGCTGTAGGGGGTTTGAAATCCACGTCTGGATTTCACAGCTGGGCCCCTTCTCTCATGATGCTGGACCCCTGCGTACGTATCATCAGCTTGGCAGCCCCAGCTTTGAAGTTCAGACTTGCTTCTCTCCCATCCTGTCTCCGTAGCCCATGGAGTACAAGCCAGTCCCGCTGCAGACGGGTGAGGAGGTGGAATACATGCTGGCACTGAAGCAAGAGCTGAGGGGAGCCATGAAGAATCTGCCATATTATGTCAAGCCGGCCGCCCCCAAGAAAGGTACCGGGGGCAGCTCCAGTTGATTTAGGACCAACATTTTAACTGTTGTTTTTTTTCCCTAAAAAAAAAAGGACTTTAGGCAACTTAATGCCAATGAAAACACTGGGCCTGATTCTCAGTGATGTTAAAGTCCTTTTACATATGAGGCGGTGGGACCCGTGGCTGGTGCACATGGCTAGGACAGATGATGAGTTCTATTCCTAGCTCCTTCGCTGACCTGCTGGGTTACCTTGGGCACCTCACTTCCCTGCCCCGTGCCTCAGTTTCCCCATATGTAAAATGGACCGACTGGTGATAAGCAATCGGGTTTTTTATTATTATTATACCAGTCAGCAAGCATAAAGCCACCTTAAATATAGTTATACCCATTTTAAGGTCCCTTTATGCTTCCAGACTGGTATAAAGGGGCTTAAACCTGGTCTGTGCTTAAAACTTGTACTGGTATAACTCTCTTGGGCAGTGGTGTGATTTTTTTTTACCAATATCGTTATATCAGTGCAACTCCTAGTGCGGATGCAGTTTTATCGGTATAAAGGTGCCTTCTACTGGGCTGGCTTATTCTGGTATAGCTGTACTAGCATAAGCATTTTATATTGTCAAGTATCAGAGGGATAGCCGTGTTAGTCTGGATCTGTAAAAGCAGCAAAGAATCACAGGATTCTTTGCTGATTTTATATTGTGTCCACACTGCAGGGGTTGTATGGCTTTACTAAACCGGGATACTTAAATGTGTAGACAAGGTCTGAGTTTAACTAAGCCCTGGTCTACACGGAAGCGGGAAGGATCGATCTAAGTTACGCAACTTCAGCTACGTGAATAACGTAGCTGAAGTTGACGTCCTTAGCTGAACTTACCGTGGTGTCTTCACCGCGGTGAGTCGACTGCTGCCGCTCCCCCGTCAACTCTGCCTGCGTCTCTCGCTGCGCTGGAGTACAGGAGTCGACAGGAGAGGGCTCAGGGGTCGATTTTATCGTGTCTAGACTAGACACGATAAATCGATCCCTGCTGGATTGATGGCTGCCCGCCGATCCGGCGGGTAGTGTAGGCATGCCCTGAGAATTCAAGCCCATTTATATGCTTATTATAAAACTGCAGTTTTGACCTCTGTTTGTATGTTTCTTTTCAGATGTTGAGCGCTACTCGGATAAATATCAGATGTCCGGCCCCATTGATAATGCTATTGATTGGAACCCAGGTATGCATGGGAATATTTTACAGTCTAACCGTTGCTCACCTTTCTCTTCAGAGTTTTATTCTGGGAAGACTGTGATTCATAGCTGTGGAGAATTGCAAAAGACACGGCTAGATTTATCACCTTTATAACAACACCGGAGACACAGCAATATAGCAGGACAGGAGATCCAGTGAAACTGAAAGGCAGCACATAGAGAAGTGGTGAAAGAAATGTTTTTACATGGTCTGTGGAACTCTGTGCCACAGGATATTGCCAGAATAAAAAGCATAGAGGATTTAAAAGAAGTTTAGACATTTATGTGGATAAGAACATCTACAGTTACATTAGACAGATTGCTAAATAAAAACAAATGATGATAGGTAGATAGATAAATGTATATGGGAATGGATAGATGAGTGCAGGTGTGGATGCAGAGATACATAGATTATAAACCCTCATACTTCAGGGCACAAACCAATCACTAACTACTAGGAAGGAAGAAACTTCTGTTATTCCATCATTGTCCACTCGAGGGTTTATTGCACCTTCTGAAGTAGCTGGTTCTGGCCACTCTCAGAGATGGGCTATTGGGAGTAGACGAACCATGAGTCTGACTCAGTCTGGTGATTTCCTTATTTGTCTTTGCAGATTGGCGGCGCTTACCGCGGGAGCTAAAGATCCGAGTTCGAAAGCTCCGGAAGGAGAGTGAGTATTAAAGAAAATAATGATTCATGCAAGGTCACCCAACAGAGCAGGGATTAGAACCACAGCTCCTGAGTGCCTGGCCAGTGCCTTATCTACCAGGCTACACAGATTTGATAGGGGCTGCATTTTATTCCTAACAGAAGAAAACAAACATAATCCTTAGCCTGTCCTTGCTGTTCCCACAAGAGCTCCTATCTGGCTTCCTCCTAGCTCCCTTCTGGTCCTCTCATGCCCAGAATTGGAGGCAATGACCTCCACCTGGTCTGGTTTCTAGCCTGAGTCAGCAGAATAGCCCTACCTTCTGCCAAAACCCAACAGGGTGACTTAGCACATAACCCAGAAATGTAGCCCAATAATTAACGAGGTGTGTGTGCCAGCATCAGGCCAAGTCCTTATCCCAACAATGGGAGCTTGGCCCGGTGACGTGTGGCAGGGCTTGGAGCACGTCAGTCGACTCCAGCTTTATCGTGATGCATGAAGGTAATGAAACCAGCTCTCCCACTGCCCATCCCGTGCTGTCCCCCAGGAATGCCCCATTGTCTGGCTGTGTTCTGACCACCTCTCTTCCTCTGGGATAGGAACCACCATTCTGATCCCCAAGCACAAACAGCGGCTCCCGGTGGACAAGGAGGAAGCCATTAAGAAACTGGAGGTAACGATGGTTTCCCTCTGATTTCCTGTGTGGGGAATCCTTCCGCACCACGGCACTGCTGGGCATCAGAAGGGATTGCTGAACTACCCCTCTGTCCCCGTCCACCCCCATTCTGTGGCACACTCATTCAGGTAGCTGTGAGGGGCAGCTCCGGGGACATCACGCTTGCCATTACTCACTGGGGCACGCGGTACCCCAGGATACACGTTGCAGGTGGCTGACCGTGCCCGGCTGTGCTGGGGGTATTTGGCCAGAAGTGGCTGCATTACAGCGTGGGTCGCCGGGGAGCTGAAGTGGGAAGTGTCAGACTCTCAGCTGATGGCTCCGCAGGGTGGGACGGAGCCAGCGGGAGGCCGGGGCGGTGTTCACTCTCCACCAGCCTGGCTTGATGCAGGGAATGGCACAAGAGCATCGCTGCTGCTGGATCATCCTCTGGGCTTTTGTTTCTTATTAAATCCCAGACCCTTGAGAAGAAGGAGGAGGAAGTGACGTCGGAGGAAGAAGGGGAGAAAGAGGAGGAGGAGGAAGGCAAGGAAGAGGAGGAAGAGGAGTATGACGAGGAGGAGCACGAAGAGGTGAGGCGCCTCTGGAGAGGCCAGCCAGCCGCACTCTCTGTTGTTTGTCACTCAAGTCTCTGGACCCCATCCTGCACCCGTTGCTCTCAGTGGTGGGAGCTTTGGCTGTGCAAGGGACTGCAGGATCGGGGCCTTTTATTCCCATGGGAAGCAGCTGGCTCGAGGGTTGAGCTGGGCAGGTCTGATCGCAGTTCCCAGCGGGCAGGTGTCCACGTTGCAAACGTCATCGTCCCGGTTGGCCCAGGCTCGGCAGAGAGGCTGAGCGAGTGGTTCGTTGGCCCCTAACGCGGGTCCCTCCAGGGCGGGGTGAGGAACGGGGGCAGCGTGGGGAAGCCAGGGCCTGTTCTGCGGATGCGCCAGTCGCTGGTCCTGTTTCCCAGCATTGCACTGCAGTGTCTCGGCCTAGACCGGCTAATTCCATCCTACCTCCCTGACTCCCCGTCCTCGTGGCGTCCATCCCTTCCACTTCCAGTCCCAAACTGCAGCGTTGCTGTGCGCTGTTAAACAGCCGCCCCTTCCCACCCAGCAGTGGCTGCACTCCCGGCAGGGGAGACGCCGTTGCTTGCCCACCTGGGGCCGTTGACCTTTGCCCTCTGGTTCCCTAGGAGACGGATTACATCATGTCCTACTTCGACAACGGGGAGGAGTTTGGGGCCGACAGTGATGACAACATGGACGAGGCGATATACTGAGGATACCAGCCTGGCGTGTTCAGTGCTCGGACGCCTGGGGCCGCGGACCCCAGCCGTCTGCCCGCAGCAGGGACGGGTGTGCCACGTTGGTGACGGCCGATCCCTCGGGGAAGGAGGGGCCGTGTCGGGGCTCGCTGGGGACACCCCCATCCTTCCTCCAGCTCGGTCACCATTTCCGTCCCCGCAGTGGGAGGCTTGGATTCAGGTCAGCCGCTGAGACGCGGCCCTTTGCTTCCTGCCTGGCCTCCGCCCCCCTTCGAGTGGGCCAGCTGGGGGTGCTGATGGGTCCTCACCTCGGAACCCTCCAGAGGACGATCTCGCGCTTCACCCCTAGGTGGGGCTCTTGGTCCATTTTCCCAGCAGCTGCTCCTTGGAGGCGGATGGAAAATTCTGCTGGGACGGATAGAGAATTGAACTACGGCTGACATAACCAGCGTGTGCGAGTGCCAGACATCCTCTGCCTTCGGACACCCCACCCACCCGCCCCAGCTACCCCAGGGGGTCCGGCTAGCTCAGCTGCGGGAGAAACTGACCAGAACACCACCATCCTGGGACTGTAATGTCCTGTGTTAATCGGCATCTGCCCCGAAGGAGGAGGTGAAACCAGCATTGAAACCCAGCAAGGAGTGGTGACCGGCTCCCACCCCCACCTCCCCGTCGTCCGGTCCGCTTCACTCCCACCTGCCTCTCCCTGCGATCTGGAGCTGACCTCCGTTCCATCTGTGTGATCTGGGCACACGGAGTGGGTGTGTTAGTCCAGGGTTTTAATAGGAAACCTCATTGCACCAGCAGGCTCGTAGTGCTACGAGGGGGAACATGAATGGAGCTGTTCTCCAGACCCACGTCCCTTCCCAGTCCTGGGTCTGATTCTCCAGGACATGACCCCTCGTGCAGCCAGCCGCTTTGCACCACTGTGAACGGCCTGGTGGGGTGCGAAGCGGGAGGTTGCACCAGCTTTTTTCACGGGGGATAAACAACCACACCAGATCCAGGGCCACGAAGAATCAGGTCTTTGGAGGGGGTGGGGTTCACAGAGGATCTTAATCTCATTTCAGACCCCGGGCTGCCACCCGCTTCCCTGCCTCCCCTTGCCCCGAGGAGTCACCAGCTGACTTTGAGGGATCCAGCCCCAGTCCTGGAGGTGCCCTATACAGGTTTCTCATGTGGCTGGTGTCCTGACATCTCCTGAGGCTCATCTCAGAATGGGGTCCATCCTGCTTCACATCAGTGACTCGGATCTCCCCAGTCTGCAAAGTTTTAATAAACGAGGGTGTTTTTACTGTCACTTTAAAATATTTTAGAGCAGGTGGGTTAATAAACGAGGGAACGTCCCCCACAATGATTTTATGCTGCTCAGTGGTTGAGGATGGTTATAATGTATTCTCCCCTGCCACATCCTGCCCAGCTTATAACCCCCAGGCCCTGCAGCCCCCCCTTCCGGAACTGAGCCAGGCTGCAAGGACGGGGTGTCTGGGGGAGGGGCAACTCCTTGGTTTGACCCCCTGTTGAAAGAAACTGGTGAGTGCCCCCCAAATGTATTTGGATGAGTTTTAAAGAAAGAGTCTGCACACAGAATTGTCTATGTGGTGTGTTGTGTTTGTATCCGGGGTGTTTGTGCATGTGTTGAGTTTTGTTGTGGCATTTGTGGCATTCTCGCGTGTAAATTTGTTGAGTTTGTGTGTTGTGTGCTCCTTGTGCGTTTCTGCATGTGGCGCTTTTGCACGTTTGTAAGGGTGGGTGTTTGTCTGTTGGGGATGGGAGCTGTGTTATGTATGTCTGTGTCGACTGTATGTTGTGTGCTCCATGTGTTTGCGTCTCTGGTATGTGTGTGGCACGGGGATGTGCGTGTCTGGTGCCTGTGGGCATGGGGGATGTGTATGTGTGTCATGCATATGTGGCATGGGGGATGTGTGTGGATGTGGATATGTGTGTGAGTAGGCACAAGGGATGTCCGTGGATGTGTATGGTGTGTGGGTGTCTCTGGTGTGTGGCACGGGGGATGTGCATGGCTGTGTGGGTGTGTGGTACAGGGGATGGGTGTGTACATGTGTATGATGTATGCGTGTCTGGTGTGTGTGTGGCATGTGGGATGTGCATGTGTGCACAGGGGATGTGCGTGGGTGTGTATGGTGTGTGCATGTCTGGTGCGTGTGTGGCACAGAGATGTGCATGTGGGCACGGGATGTGTATGGTGTGTAGTACAGGGATGTGCATGTGTGGCACGGGGGATGTGTGTGGGTGTGTATGGTGTGTGCATGTCTACACGGGATGTGCGTGTCCGTGGTGTGTGTGTGTATGGCTTGGGAATGTGCATGGGTGAGTATGGTGTGTGAGTGTCTGGTGCGTGTGTGGCACAGGGGATATGTGTGGGTGTGTATGGTGTGTGGGTGTGTCCGTGGTGCGTGTGTGGCACGGGGAATGTGCGTGGGTGTGTATGGTGTGTGCATGTCCCGGATGACTGGAAAAAGGCTACTGTAGTGCCCATCTTCAAAAAAGGGAAGAAGGAGGATCCGGGGAACTACAGGCCAGTCAGCCTCACCTCAGTCCCTGGAAAAATCATGGAGCAGGTCCTCAAGGAATCAATTCTGAAGCACTTAGAGGAGAGAAAAGTGATCAGGAACAGTCAGCATGGATTCACCAAGGGCAAGTCATGCATGACTAACCTCATTGCCTTCTGTGAGGAGATAACTGGCTCTGTGGATGAGGGGAAAGCAGTGGATGTGTTATTCCTTGACTTTAGCAAAGCTTTTGATACAGTCTCCCACAGTATTCTTGCCAGCAAGTTAAAGAAGTATGGGCTGGATGATTGGACTATAAGGTGGATAGAAAGCTGGCTAGCTTGTCGGGCTCAGCGGGTAGTGATCAATGGCTCCATGTCTAGTTGGCAGCCGGTTTCAAGCGGAGTGTCCCAAGGGTTGGTCCTGGGGCCGGTTTTGTTCAATATCTTCATTAATGATCTGGAGGATGGCGTGGGCTGCACCCTCAGCAAGTTTGCAGATGACACTAAACTGGGAGGAGAGGTAGATACGCTGGAGGGTAGGGATAGGATACAGAGGGACCTAGGCAAATTAGAGGATTGGGGCAAAAGAAATCTGATGAGGTTCAACAAGGACAAGTGCAGAGTCCTGCACTTAGGATGGAAGAATCCCATGCACTGCTACAGACTAGGGACCGAGTGGCTAGGCAGCAGTTCTGCAGAAAAGGACCTAGGGGTTACAGGGGCCGAGAAGCTGGATATGAGTTGACAGTGTGCCCTCGTTGCCAAGAAGGCTAACGGCATTTTGGGCTGTATGAGTAGGGGCATTGCCAGCAGATCGAGAGATGTGATCATTCCCCTCTATTCGACATTGGTGAGGCCTCATCTGGAGTCCTGTGTCCAGTTTTGGGCCCCACACTACAAGAAGGATGTGGATAAATTGGAGAGAGTCCAGCGGAGAGCAACAAAAATGATTAGGGGGCTGGAGCACATGACTTATGAGGAGAGGCTGAGGGAACTGGGATTGTTTAGTCTGCAGAAGAGAAGAATGAGGGGGGATTTGATAGCTGCTTTCAACTACCTGAAAGGGGGTTCCAAAGAGGATGGATCTAGACTGTTCTCAGTGGTAGCAGATGACAGAACAAGGAGTAATGGTCTCAAGTTGCAGTGGGGGAGGTTTAGGTTGGATATTAGGAAAAACTTTTTCACTAGGAGGGTGGTGAAGCACTGGACTGGGTTCCCAAGGGAGGTGGTGGAATCTCCATCCTTAGAGGTTTTTAAGGTCAGGCTTGACAAAGCCCTGGCTGGGATGATTTAGTTGGGGTTGGTCCTGCTTTGAGCAGGGGGTTGGACTAGATGACCTCCTGAGGTCCCTTCCAACCCTGAGATTCTATGATTCTATGTCTACACGGATGTGCGTGCCCATGGTGCGTGTGTGGCATGGGGGATGTGCGTGGGTGTGTATGGTGTGTGTGTTTTTGTGGTGCATGTGTCCCATGGGGATGTGTGTGGGTGTGTATGGTGTGTGCATGTCCATGGTGTGTGTGTGGCACGGGGATGTGCGTGGGTGAGTATGGTGTGTGCATGTCTCTGGTGCGTGTGTGGCACAGGGGATGTGCGTGGGTGTGTATGGTGTGTGCGTGTCCGTGGTGCGTGTGTGGCACGGGGGATGTGCGTGGGTGTGTATGGTGTGTGTGGTGCATGTGTGGCACAGGGATACGCGTGGGTGTGTATGGTGTGTGGCACGGGGGATATGCGTGGATGTGTATGGTGTGTGTGTGTCTCTGGTGCGTGTGTGGCATGGGGGATGTGCATGGGTGTGTATGGTGTGTGTGGTGCATGTGTGGCACAGGGATATGTGTGTATGGTGTGTGCTTGTGTGGCACGGGGGATGTGCGTGGGTGTGTATGGTGTGTGCGTGTCTGTGGTGCTTGTGTGGCACGGGGGATGTGCGTGGGTGTGTATGGTGTGTGCGTGTCTGTGGTGCTTGTGTGGCACGGGGGATGTGCGTGGGTGTGTATGGTGTGTGTGTGTCTGTGGTGCGTGTGTGGCACAGGGGATGTGCGTGGGTGTGTATGGTGTGTGTGTGTCTCTGGTGCGTGTGTGGCACGGGGGATGTGCGTGGGTGTGTATGGTGTGTGCGTGTCTGTGGTGCTTGTGTGGTACGGGGGATGTGCGTGGGTGTGTATGGTGTGTGCGTGTCTGTGGTGCGTGTGTGGTACGGGGGATGTGCGTGGGTGTGTATGGTGTGTGCGTGTCTGTGGTGCGTGTGTGGTACGGGGGATGTGCGTGGGTGTGTATGGTGTGTGCGTGTCTGTGGTGCGTGTGTGGTACGGGGGATGTGCGTGGGTGTGTATGGTGTGTGCGTGTCTGTGGTGCTTGTGTGGCACGGGGGATGTGCGTGGGTGTGTATGGTGCATGGGCATTCCAGGTTTAGACTGAATCCCGGCAGACCAGCCGTTGTTCACCCTCGTTCCCTTCAGTGCCCTCCCAGATGACACCCCCTGTGCATCTGGTTCCGCAGGGTGGGCTGGTGGCTTTAGGATGGTCATTCCTGAAGGAGCCTGTAGCCCGTGGCCAATGCCTCAAACACTGAAGCCCTCGCCAGGGGGCCTATTAGTTGGTCCCCACCCCTCCTGCACTGGGCCAGCGAAATTGGTTTTACTGGGAGCTTGGGGGCTAGGATCAGGCAGTGGGAGGCGCTCTGGGTTTTATTAATTTCCAGAGCCCTGAGATCCAAATTCTCCTTTCGGAGCCATAAGTGCAAGTCCATGGAGTTGAAGCGAGCAGAATTTGGACCCCTGGGTTAATTCGAGGGAAAGGGATGGGTTTGGAATGGAAATGACATAAAATGAATGTACCTAGATTGGAAGCTCTTTGGGGCAGGGCCCATCTCTTTGTTCTGTGTTTGTCCAGCGCCTGGCGCCATGGGGACCTGGTCCATGACTCCAGTGCTCATAGGCATTATGCAGTACAGACAGTAGAAATAACAGGGCCTGATTCTGAGCTTACTTATTCTGGCGTAAATCAGGAGTCAGTGAAGCCACGTAGTGTGCAATCTGGTGTGAGATCAGAATCTAAATCTTGAAGAAAACAGAGTCACCCAAGAGACTAAACTCTCGCCAAGTCTGAGCTGAAGCCCTTTGAAGTCAACTGAAAGGTTACCACTGATTTCACCGGGCTTCAGATCGGGCCCCGGAACAGCAGAGCAGCCAGAGATCGGAGATCATTTGGATTCCTCTCTGCGAAGCTGTCGTCGAGAAATTCGAAAGCAGGGCTGCTCCTTTGCGTTCCGAGCAGAGCTGTCTGTGTCAGAGAGATTGTGTGTGTGTGTACGCGCGTGCGACTGTTAGGTGTCGACAGAGTTGCAAAAGCAAAACCCACCAAGGTCCATAACAAAACGAAACGCACCAGTTGGAAAAAAGCCTTTCTGGTACAGGCTCTGCCAGGTGTTTTTAAAGTAGCAGCCTTTGTTGTCTGGACTCGGCCGGTAGGTGGCATCACAGTCTGGTTGACTTGTTGCAGCTTTTTAACATTGTCTCTTTTTAACCACATTGGTTGGAATAAAAGGATTTGTCTGTTGCTAGCCCAGCTCGTTCTTTGCGGTCCAAGCTGGTGGGATCTCCCCTCCTGCCGCTGCTGAGTGGGATTTGAATGTCGCCTAACCCTATTGCTGTGGACCCTGGGCAAATTCCCCCCTCTCTGTGCCTCAGTTTCCCCGTGCACCTTCAGTCTGTCTTGCTTTACAGGGGTGTCTCCATGCAAAAAGGGAGCTGCTTTAACGAGTCTAGTTTAACGGGACAGTGAAAGCAGCCCAGTCCCCCTGAGTGTGGGTGCAGTCATACCAGTATAAAGGTGCTCAGACCATCCCGGAAAGGGGAGAAGCTATACTGGGTGGTTGTACCCCTTTAATTATCCCAGAATAGCTACAGTGGGACAGTTTTGTGTCTAGTCCAGGCTGCGAGCACGTCAGGACGAGGATTGTCTCAATCACCGTCTGCATCTTCCGTAAGCCCATTCGTGAGGGTTTGACAGTGGAGCGTTCCTGGCAGCCCTCCAGTCGCAAACCCTCGTAGCGGAGATCCAGCTTCAGCTCTTGCTGGTATCGCTTATACCAACTCCCCGATCGAAAGCAGCTGCGTTTACACGGGGGCTTTGGCCAGCGCAGTTAGGTTGTTCGGGTGGGGGGAGGCTCACACTAACCAGCTGATCTATGCAGGCAAAACTTGTAAGTGTAGATCGGGTTTAGGAATAACGGTGTGTTCCTAACTCAAGGTAGAATGCGTGGGAAGACGAGGCAGTTTGCTGTTGTCACGTGGTTGGCGGGACGTGGGAAAACCTACGATCCCCTGTAGTCTTTAACTCGACCTGCTAACTGGTGGGACAGCTGCAACCTGCCTTGTCTTCCCTCGGGCCGGACCGGGCGTTGGGAGCGCGTCTCTGTCACTTGGGGATGTCTGCGTTCGGACGGGGGATGTAGTTTCCAGTGCTAGCTCAGCGTAGCCTGGCTACGTACTGAGGGGCTCGCAGTGGTTAGCAGTTGGTGCCAGTGTGGCTACGCTGCTGTGGTTACTGTGCTCGCAGCATCACAGCTCCGTGCGGGTACGTCTGCTCCAGCTGGAAAGACTGAGAGGTGTGGGGCGATTGAGACCCACCCAGGCCCTCCTGGATCTGGCTCCTAGCCCCAAGGCTCGGCTGTGGGACCAAGCATGTTTGTCTCCCTCTCCGAGAACAAGTCCCTGCAGCCGGGCCTGCGCTTGATCGACCGCCAAAGGCTGGATGGTCTGGCTGCAGCTGTCGTGTGCGCGCGGCTCTGGCAAGGCAGGAGCTGGCTCTGGCCAGAGGTGGCAGGTGGGTGGGAAACGGGAGCTGTTTACAGAGCTGCGCTTGCCTTTCTCCTGCAGCGCCCGCTGGAATGTCCTCTCAGCCCTGTTTTCCAGCCGCTTTCCAAGAACTCTTATATTTAGCCACTTCCAAGAAGCAGCTGGGCATGGGTAAGAGCAGAAGAGGGGAACCGCCCCTTTTCCACTGCGGAAAAACAGCTGGTGCTGGGACGGGGAGTGGACACCCGGGGATGAGGCGAGATTTCCACGGGGCACAGAACGAATGCAGGGTTCTCTGCCTTTGCCCCAGACCCTCAATTGGCACCAAGGCCATCAGTCACTGATTCCATCAGCACGGGAGCTGGGCCCGTTTACCAGCGTATTTCTTTTGCTTCCCTGGTTTCGCGCTCTCAGGTCTTGCCTACACTCAAGCCGTCCCCCTGCGGCTCTCCCAGGCTAGTTAAAGCAGTATAACCCCTGGCACGGCAGCCGTTCTAGTGGTAAGCAAGTGCCTTGGAGCAGTGTAGTTCATTCCCATACAAGAAGGAGCATTGCATGGGGAAAGCCAGTGGGATTTAGGCACCTAAGTCACCTAAACCCATTTGAAAATGTCGCCCTTTGCCCGCTTTGCAGTGCCCAAGGAGCGAGGCAATGGACACAAGGCCTGGGCAGGGTAAACCTTGCACCGTGCTTTGGGTAATATTTATCTTGCCCTTCAGTGGCGCCTTTTGTCGGAGGCTGTCAAAACCCTTTACAAGCAGAGGGCTGGTTGAATGTGTCTCACGCCCATGTTAGCCCATTGATGTCAATGGAATTACTCCACTTTTACCCCAGCATAGGTGAGAAAAGAATTAGGCCCCTAATGCCTCCCGGTGAGGTCAGTGTCATCCTCCCTGGTTTGTAGGTGGGGAAACTGAGGCACGGAGCGGGTCCGTGACTTGCCCACGGTCATAGAGCAAAGCAGTGGCAAAGCTGGGAGCGTCCAGGCTCTCTCCCGCCAAGCTCACATCCCCTTGTTGACACGGATGTGAGATGTCACGGCTCCTCTGTGACGTCCCGTTTGTTCCAGCGCCCTGTCCCTAAATCCAACGCGGTCCCTGCTCGTGCCGCTCCACGGCAAATCCAAAGAGTCTCAGCTGTTTTCCATGCAAAGGGCTTGAGGGCTCGGCAGGCGGCAGCTGGAAGGGGCAGGTGTGGGGCAAGGCACCAAGCTGGGGTTTTCAGCGGCCTGGAATTTTCCTTTGGCCTGCGTGGCTGGAGAGGGGGAGTTGGGATGACGTCCAGGGAGAATGGGCAGCTGTCGAATCTCTGGGCGTCGCATGGTCACTGGGTGACCTGGGGCTATTCGGTGGGTGATTTGGCCTCCCCTGGAGACGCACAGCCAAGCAGCGCTCGGAGTAGGACAGCAGGGCTGCCTGCAAGTCATTGGATTAAGGGCTGGTCTAACGGTAAACACAAAGTTGTAGCAGTTTGATTGAGGCCTGGTGGAGCTGACACACAGATTTTTTTGTCCTAGTTTAACTATGTCAGTTAGGGGTGTGATTTTCACTGACAGTTACACGTACAACCCCTGGTGTGGACACAGTATTGCTGGTATAAAGGTGCCCTATAATTATAGCTTAGTCCTCTCCTCCCAGAGCTCTTCTGTTTTGGCCTGGTCTACACTGGGGGGGGGGATCGATCTAAGATATGCAACTTCAGCTACAGGAATAGCGTAGCTGAAGTCGACGTATCTTAGCTCGACTTACCTCCCATCCTCACGGTGCGGGATCGACGGCTGCGGCTCCCCCGTCGACTCCGCTACTGCCGTTCGCCCCGGAGTCCACGGGAACGCGTTCGGGGATGGATTTATCCCCGATAGATCGATCGCTACCTGCATGTTTATACTAGTACAACTGCACCAACACCGCGGAGGACTGTACAGTACCGCGTTCCTTACACCGAGCTAGCTACACCCTTGTGTGTATAGACCAGGCCTGTAGGCCTGATTCTAAACCCACTGAAGTGAAACCGATGCAACCCTGTGCACTGATGTCTTGAATCGATTTCAATCTGGCTTGTTGCCGTTCAGCTCACCTGGATATATTTACAGACGCAAGCTAAAGCTATGCTCTGGTTCCAAAAGGAATTCATTCAGGGAAGGCCTGTGGTAAAACAGGGCAGGCGAGATGAGTACAGCTGCCCCCCTGGTTTGATAGTCTATGAATCTAAACTCTACTACGCTATGTTACTCCGTACCACGCTCATCGCCGGAGTCTCTGAGCTCCTTCCAGGCGTGTGTTACGCAATGTGACTGCACATCTCTCACGTGGTGTTTGTTCTCTCATCCTCTCCCCAGAGACAGAGAAAGCAAGAGAATCTACGAAACGGAGGGAACGGAGTTTAAATGGCGTGAAATGGCCAGGCACAAATATGCCCCCGTTTCAACTGCATGGTTTTTACGCTGATTTCAGTTAATTCAGTGCAACCTCCACCTGTAGGAAATAACAGAGAGCCCCCTTTCTTTCTTTCTTTGGAAAGAAACGTGGGAATTGTCTGTGCTCCAGTTAGAAGGTGCTGGATTCCCTGCGTTCCATTACTCCACAGGGCACCAGGCAGTAGTGCAAGCTGCTCCCTTCCTAGTATCGCTCATCTCTGCCCTTGCACGAGAAGAGGGGAGCTCAGCCTCCGTGCGCCATCCAAGAGGCCAGCGAGGGAGGGCAGTTAGTGTGGAGGGTAGTGGTGGTTTTGGGGAAGTGGGAATCCAGCTGAGACATCCCCCGCCCCAAAACTCATCGCAGCTAAAGGGGGGGGGGGGACAGCTTTAAAGCGCCAGCCTCACTCCTCGCCTTCTCTCTCGGGAGCCCCCTCGGGCCGCTCACGGGACGGGGGATCTGGCGGCACAGACCAGACGTGCTGCCTTATCCACACAGCAGCTGGCCGTGTTTATGTGCCCTTGTGCTTGCGGCTCAGGGAACAGGGTGAACATCAGGAGCAGCTCAAACTGATCGGGTTCATGGAAACCGTCCCGCCCTTCCGGGGCCTGTCGCCGTTGTTTATCCCAGGCTGCTGAGTCGGAGCCTACGTGCAGGGTGTTGTCTCCCCGGGCGGAGTGGTAGGGAGGGACTAGCGAGAACACGATCTCCTGGCTCACCGTGCACGGCACAGCCTGTTCACAGCAGGGTTTACGGATCGGAGCCGTCTGCCCCAGCCTTGGGATCTCAGCTCCTCCCCTCAACTATCTGCCTCGAGATCTCGCACCATCCCTGCCAGGTCACCTCACCCACTCCTGGTCCCAACCACGCCCAGAACTGGTTTGTTATTGTCAGCACACTCTGTTTGTTATTGTAGGGTCACCTGTGAGCAGTGATCAGCACGCTCTGGTTTGTTATTGTAGGGTCACTCGTGAGCACGGATCAGCACACTCTGGTTGTTATTGTAGGGTCACCTGTGAGCAGTGATCAGCACGCTCTGGTTTGTTATTGTAGGGTCACTCGTGAGCACTGATCAGCACACTCTGGTTTGTTATTGTAGGGTCACTTGTGAACAGTGATCAGCACACTCTGGTTAGTTATTGTAGGGTCACTTGTGAGCACGGATCAGCACACTCTGGTTGTTATTGTAGGGTCACCTGTGAGCAGTGATCAGCACGCTCTGGTTTGTTATTGTAGGGTCACTCGTGAGCACTGATCAGCACACTCTGGTTTGTTATTGTAGGGTCACTTGTGAACAGTGATCAGCACACTCTGGTTTGTTATTGTAGGGTCACTTGTGAGCACTGATCAGCACACTCTGGTTGTTATTGTAGGGTTGCTCCTGCGCACTGACCTGCTCCCACCAGTTTGCTGTAGTGTGAGACGTCATAACACTTCCCAGCATGCTTCAGCCCAGCCATTTACGCTGAAGAGACGCTGCTTTCATTCCTTTCCCCTCAGTGCCCATAGAGCCAGCCCGGTAATGACACCATCCCCAGGCTGTTATCACGTCCCTGGTGGCAGGCAGTTGATGGGCATTTGGAGCCCTCCCCGATGCCGGAAGGAGGCAGCTGGGGGGATGAGTTTTGTGGCCAGCGGTGTTGGTGCATTAGTGACATCGCCGACAATCACTTCCCACAGGACAGGGAGAGGAAAAGCCCAGTGACCTTGACCCCCACGGAGCCGGCTGAGGCCAAGGCAGCACTGTTCATTGCGGGTCGGGTCGGCCTCTGCAGCCCGTCTCCCTGGGTGAAGCAGGGCACTGCCCCTTCAGAGCCTGCCTGGGGGAGACCAGCTAGGAAACCCCATGGAGGGGCAGGGAAGGGGGGTTGTAAGCTCAGCAGGGGGCGCTCTCCCTTCTGGGCCAGTGCTGGTCCCCCAGGGGTGCTGTGCAGTAGGATGGCTGGCTTGAGACACCCTTGCTCCATCAGCGCTGACCTCGGTGCCCCGGCTGGGCGCTAGACGGTTCTGCCTGACGGGTGGCAGCGCCGCCCTACGGAAGGCCACAACCCTGCAGTGTCATGACCTTTGGCCTTCAGGCTCGGCTGGACCCATGTGCGATTTGAAACCACGTTGGGTCAGAGGCTGGGGGAGAGCTGCTGATGGGCAGCAGCCGGGGAGCCTCTCGTGCGGCTGAGGCTGTTTTCCAGGGAGGAGCGGGCACTGGGGTGTGAATGTGAACGTTTTCACTTGCAATCACGCCCTCAGCAATGTCCTGGGCATCCCCCTGCCCTGGATGCTAGCGCTGCTCGGGCAGGCCGATCCGTGCTTCACCCGCTCTGGGCTCTCCTTCCCCCGGCTGGACGTGACTCACGAGCGCCCAGGGACTGGAAGTTGCTGCCGACGGCAGACGTCTCCTTTGCTCAGGTACTTACTGGGCTGGTTGCCGTGCACGTGCCCGGCCGGGCCAGTCCCACCTTGCTGGCACCAGTGGAGCTGACACCAGCCCCAGGCTGTCTGCAGGTTCTTTTTGTTCGAGTGCTGGGCTGCTAGGAATGAAACCACGTAACAAGGATTATGATCCAAGGCTCTTGCCCCAGGGGCGTGGAGGGTGTGTGTGTGTCAGCATTGAAAGGCGGCCGAGGCAATTGGAAAGTGTTTGCACATGGATTCCCTTGTCCCTGCGCATGTGGTGCTGCAGTCGGACAGGTGCACTGTGGGGTTGGCTTATTTCTGCCAATTAATGGAAGCGTCAGGTGTTAACGGCTTCTGGAAGGCAGGTACCGTGCCACATGGGACCGCCGGGCTGATCTGATATAGACAGGAAGCAGGGTACGCTGGACTGCATCGACTGCGGGTTCGATCCGCCGGGCTAACCACCGTCGAGCGTTTTTGTAGGCATCTTGGAAAGACACTAGGCTCTTGGCCATCTGGAAGCAGAGACAGAGTGGGCTCGGAGGGGTAGCCACTGGGGATGCAGGGTCTGCCCCAGAGAGATGCCTTGACACCTGGCAACGCTCTGGCCTCTTTGGCCTGTGGAGATATCTGAAGGCCTGTCTACAGACACGGAGGCCCTGTTCACACCAGCCCAGAGCGCTGCACTTGATCAATTCCTTGCCGTCGCAGGGGCCTCGGGGGTTGGTTTAACTCGGTCCCCTCCGTTCTCCGCCCGTGGCACACTACAGCTGAGTCTCCTGAGGGCTGTGAGACTTTGGTCTCATCTGGGTAGTTGGGCTTGGGTGGTGTCTGGTGGCCCGTAATGTGGAGGAGGTCAGACTGGACAACCTGACCGCAGACTCTCATGACTAAGGGCTGCCTGGGGCACAGGGGGAGAGAGGAGGCGTGATGGGGTAGGTACCGTTTCTCAGTGGTCCTTGTTATTCCCAGCCCAGCTCGCCCCTAGGAGAACGAATGGGGCCACACCGGCCCAGTGCCATGAGCACGGGGGCTTGCAGCCGGTTAGGCCAGGATCTCCTGGCCCCTCGCTGTGGGACAGGGCTGCTTGCAGCCGCCTGGCTCTACCACAGCCTGTTTCAAGTCCCCGAGCCCCAGGCCATGAGGAACCTGATCTGGTTACAGCCCAGGGACGCTTCCCAGCTGAGATGGCCACAGAGGCAGATCCCACATGGGGCTTCCTGTTAGAGCTGGGGGGCGGAAAAAAAAGGCAAAAAATCCAGACACAGCGACACTGAAACGTTTCACAAACTTGCACCAGTTTCATCGAATTGTTCATGTAACCCCCTCCACCACCCCCCAAAAAACCCCAACAAAATCAACCTCCCTCCAAAAAACTCCGAAAGAGGCCGGCCATTTTGATTTTCCTGACTTTCTCTTTGAAATTGATTTCATTTTTATTTTTCAAACATTAAAAAAGCTCCTGGATAGATGCCTAGATTCCGAGGCCAGAAGGGACCACTGTGATCATTTCATCTGCCCTCCTGGCTAACTCCCGCCAGAGACCTGCCCCGAAAGAATTCCTAATAAACGGCTCAAAACTCAACACGCACCAGTTCATTTGGAGTTGTACAAAATGCTTCATTTGACTTGAAGCTACTTTTCCCCCCGACTTTTCGATTTGCCATAAAAAAATTTTGGGAAAAAAAAATCTCATTTTCACATTAACACCAAAGAATTCCATTCCCCCTACCCCCACACTTTTCAGAAGTGCTCGTCAGCTGAAAAATCAGCTACAGACACAGCTCTTCTTCCAGGGCACCCTGGACCACAACTATAGCTTAGTCCCATGACGGTGCCTTCTCTGGTCGATTCCACCACAGAGCCAGCCCCGTTTCTACATGTGTTGTTTCTACATGTGCTGCTGAGGTGCTTTGCACAGGAAAGAACATGTTGTTCTGGATGGAGTTTTACTTAGCCTTCCGGAGGAAGCCAGCTCTGCAGCACAGACCAGAAAGCGGCTTGTGGGCTCGTGATGCAAGGTGCTGCGTGGGCAGAAATGGGTTTCCATGCTGAGCTCTGGCATTTCAGATCGCTTGCTCGGAGACTGGGCCAGAAGAAATCGGAGGGGAAGAGGGTGGGGAGGCAGAGTGGACGGAACCTATTGTCATCTTGGCAGACGGACTAACGCCTCTAGTGGTATAGTTAGTTCAGTGATAGGTGCCTTGGGGAAAAAATAGTATATAATAGATATGACGTTACAGTATTGTGATAGCTAGGTATCTTCCTAAGCATTCATTTGCATGTCAGAAAAGTTTGAAGGGTTAACCCTCTGTTTCTGTGCTGGGGACTGACCGGATACCTATCCATTACTAAGGTCTTAGCATCCATGATCTCCTGTAGCAGAGAGTTCCACAGATTAACTATGTAGCTAAAGTCTTTCCTTGTATCAGTTTTAAGGGTATTGCCTTTTAGTTCCACGGCAGGCCTCCTAGTGAGGATTCAAACCCAGGCTCCAGATGAAGAGAAGCATGAATGGGGGAGAGGGAGATCTTTCTTCTGGGCCACAGCAGCTAATGTCATTTGCCCTGGTTTATACCTCTCACCAGTCCTCTTCCTGGCAAAATATCCAGAAGGACAATGGCAGAACAAGCTTCACCCACTAAACTTATTTCACCCGGGTCACCTAATGGCCTTCAGGTGGGAATGAGGTTACCAGTCGCTTCCAGGTTAATTCCCATCATTACCAACCCAGGCTGGATTTGACTAGCAAGCTGAGGGGCCAGATGCCCAGCCAGTGTAAATCGGCCATAGCTTCAGGGAAGTCAGTGAGCAAGATTTTTAGCTGGTGTTAATTGCTAGGACTCCATTGCAGATATGATGAGTTAGATCACCTGGTGCTCAGGCCTTGGGAGGTGCGACCTTGAAAAGTCTCTGCAACCCACTAGAAATGACAAGGGCCATGAAAGGCTCCTGGCAGACAGCTCCTCCCAGCTCCCATCCATCCCCCTCCCCCCCACAAGAGCTTGGGTTGCACTTGGGACATTGCTCCCCTTTCATTTGTTACATAGTGTAATTGCAGCTCCCCTCCCTCACTGACTTGTGGGGCAACTCCCCCAAGGCAGCCAGGCTGGGTGAAAGCAATGAGCCGTTAGGAGAGTGAAGCAGTGAATGCACACGCACCTACCCCCCGCCCCGAGTCTGGCCGTGCGTACCTGGGGCACCCACTGCTTGTTAACGTCACTCGGCTGCTTGTAATTCACAGGCACCTTGAGGCCTCTGAGGCTGAGACAGAACACCCTGTACTGCAGCATTTCACCCTCCAGCTACCTCTCCCAGGGCCAAGGAGCAGAGGAGGGGAGCTGGCACAGAGCGCAGGGGCATTTACTCCTGGCAGCTCCTTATCTAAAGGAATGGGACAGGCTGGTGCTGGATTCACTCTGGATCAGACCCAGTGCTAGGCATAAGTAGACTCATCAATTGCTTATAGCCCTGACTAGCTCTATTAATTATTAGTGTGTGTTGTGTGGGGGGACCCCCAAATATTCCTGCTTCAGCCCCCAAAGGACTAACACCGGCGCTGCTCTAGATCCCTTGTATATTATGGTTTTTCTGTTCTTTCTTTCTTTCCCATTTGTGAATGCCCATCAGAACCTCAGCATTCCAGCCGGCTAACCCTATTCCACCTTTCCAGAACGCAGATTCATCCTGCTTAGCGTGGTGCTGTGACAGGGCGTTCCATCGTCCAAGCCCTCTGCGAGCATTCCCTGGCCAAGCCACTCAGCCAGTGTGATCATGCGCTCAGTGCTTCTGCAGAGGATCTCAAAGTGCTGGAGGAACCTGCTTTAATAAGGCCTTGCAATATATCAGTGAGGTGCAGTAGAGGAGTTAACATTGTCCCCAACGTACCGATGGGGAAATGGCATGCGTGTATGCACGTGTGTGCATGTGGGTAAGCATAGGAGTGTGTGTGTGTGTGTACACATGTGCATGTTTATGTGGGGAGGCGGGGGGCTGTGTACATGTTGTTAGGATATAGATATTCAAGCCTGTCTGTAAAGGCCTATACTTTAAGAATTTAGGTATATGTTTATCATTTACCTCGTTATAGAGGTATACAAGAAAGAATCCGTATAAGGGCCTTCTTTCACTCGATTTAAGCTTGCTGGAAGTTTACCCCAATAAACACTGAATGGTTTGCACCTTCGGACTTCGGGTATTGTTGCTTTCTGTTCATGCGAGAAGGTCCAGGGAAGTGAGAGAGTGAAGGAATAAGCTCTCTAACACGTGTGTACATGATTATGTGTGCGTGGGTGGGGCTGTGTGTGTACGCACAGGAGCACGTTGGTGCACGTGCACGCCAGTGCGTGTGTGTCTGTGTGTGCGGGTACGCGTGTGTGCATGTGTATGTGGGTACAGTATGTGCACGTGCACATGTGTGTGTGTACGTGCCTGTGTGTGCGTGCCTGTGTGTGCGTGTGTGTTTGTACATCTGCAAGCCCCCACGTCATCAGCCGCCCGAGGGCCAAACAGCAAATGTTCCTTGCTGATAAGCACTCTCCCAGCTGTGCTCAGGAGACCTGGTGGCCGCAGTAGGTGGAACCATTCCAGCCCGGCTGCAGATTCTCAAAGCCACCTGCCAGCCCTTTGTGGCGAGGGAGGTGAGGGATTAATTGCCTGACAGAAACGATCAGGGACAGACACCTGGCTGAGCAGGAAGGCTGGGAAATTGTTCCTCTCCCCAGCGCTGCATGGCCCACTTGTCATCAATCAGGCAGGCACTGTAATAACCCGCGGAGAGGGAAGCTTTGATACCCCCCAGCCCCCTGGGTGCTGGATTAACCCACGGAGCGCTGGGCTCGGCAGCCTCCGGCCTGTTCTGAATCACATGCTGATACCCATGGCTGGGGTGACCAGAGAGCAAATGTGAAAAATCAGGACGGGGGTGGAGGGTAACAGGAGCCTATATAAGAAAAAGACCCAAAAATCAGGACGGTCCCTATAAAATCAGGACATCTGGTCACCTTGCATGGCCCCCCGGGAGCAGAGAATTGTTGCAGCACATGTGCTCCGGCCACACCCCAAGCCACCCCCTACGCTAGGGGCGGGGGGTGCAGGCCCCTTATGCTAATGGCTCCACACTGGCCGGGGAGGCGCGGGGGGGGGTACTCAGGGGGGCGTTTTCACCCGCTCTCAGGGGGCCCCTCATGCCACCAGAGAAGCCAAGAGGGGCCCGGCTGTGTCTGAGAACAGGGCCCAGAACGTAACCAGAGAATCAGGCCCTGAGATGTGACTCAGAATCGGGCCCCAGGGCTGTCCCTGTCACCAGCCTGCATCTCCCTGCACCACGACGATGTCCTGGGGTCTCGGCCCCACTCCCGCCCAGGCCCTGTCTGTTTATGTGCCGCCAGCTGCCCTCCCTCGGAGCCAGTTACATAACCATGGGGTTATTCCCCCCCTCCTGCAGCGGCACGGATTTCACAACCCATGCGAAAAGAAAACATTCCCCGGGGCTTCCTCCGAAAGACCGACAGGCCGGATTCTGTCCCTTTTTCTCCTGCCCTCTTTGCCCACAACGGGGTTTTATTTTCGTTTCACCTGGGGGCTGGAGCTTGCGAAGCAGATCTGGGTGGATGCAGCCCCGTGCGGCCGGGTACGGGGCCATGCCGGGTACCCCTGAGGCCGACCCCCTCAGCCTGGCAGGGAGAGCTGGAGGCAGGGACGGTGACGGGGTTGGAATTGGTCAGTGTGTGGTGACTGAAACGTTCTGCGTGACGGCACCGATTGCCATGAAATTCTGCCAGAAAATGGGCAGGTTTCTGGTGGAGCCGATTCCCTGCCTTAGGGTGACCAGATGTCCTGATTTTATAGGGACAGTCCTGATTTTGGGGTCTTTTTCTTATATAGATTCCTATTATCCCCCACCCCCGTCCTGATTTTTCACACTTGCTGTCTGGTCACCCTATCCTGCCTGCGCCTCTGGCTGGGAACCTGGAGGCCCTGAGAGTACGTCTGCACAGGATAAAAAACCCACGGCTGGCCTGCAAGGATGGAGGGTCCCAGAACACGGGCTCCCAGCCCAAGCCTGAATGTCTACACAGCAATTTTTAGCCCTGGAGCCAGAGTCAGCTGACGCAGGCCAGACATGGCTGTGCCGCGGGTCTTTTATCCCAGTGTAGACGCACCCTGTGAATCCTGGCTCCCAGCTCCTCAAAGTCCCAGACTCCGAGGGCTCCAGTTACCCTGTCTCTGAGGGAACCCGCCATGTGACTGTCCCGGTTCTGTCAGATGGAAGGGCCCATTGCTAGGCGCTTACCCTGCCGGCTAACGAGTGCACCTGGGCCCAATTAAGCTTCCAGACTGGCCCAGCGGCCTGACTGGCTGAGGGGATCAGCACACCTGCTCTTAAGAGCAGCAGCACGGGGGTGCTGGCTGTTTAAAATATTTGTAGCAGCTGCTGGCTTTGGCCTAGTCCTGTTCCTGCCTTCTTGGATTCCAGGTAACCTGGTTTGGCCCCTCTCAGTTCTGATTTCTGGTTCTGGCTTGGCCTTAACCCTCGGTCTTGTTTCCCTGCCCTGGATGCCTGCTCTGACCACTAGGTGAGACCCCCCTCTGCCTCCCAGCCCCTGCCTCCTAGTCAAAATGGGTGGAGAACTTTGAAATTGTTGGTGTTTGTTCCAAATGGGAATGAAACCAAGTTCTGAAATCTCAAAATCTGCCACAAAATGGAATTGCTGCTCCTTGCTCAGCTCTAATTCATGTCAGGGGGGAGTGAGTTCCATAAATGAACCTCAGTAATCCTCTGCCTCTGGTAGTTCCCCAGGTTAATAGCATGAATAGCATGTGGCCAGGAGTTCCATGGGTGGCCTATGCTGTCTCCCCATATCCAGTCATTGTTACTCTCCCCCTAGCTGCTGTCACTGCAGAGTCTGTTCCTCTTCCTGTAACACGGGATTCAGAAGAAGAGGCTGCTGAACCCTGTTGAACCCCTCGCTGTCATATTTTTAAACTGCTACTCAGCAGAAAGAGGCTGTTAAAAGTTTCCTCCTCCGCTCTCTGCAGCGAGACGTGCTGAGCTCAGCGATGCTGTAGGGTCTGTGTTTGCAAGGGCTCCGCAGAGGGCGCTTCAGGCTTGTGGTATGACAGGAACGCCTGGGAGAAGGGAACATGCTGTTCGCAGCCTCGCAGGCCGAGGCAGTGGTGCTGTGGCCGGTGAGCACGCAGCATCAGCTCCTTTGGCAAGGCAGGGGTTGGTGACGCTGGGTTGTTTACACCGTTTTGGTGAGGACTTTTACAGCGATGGGCCTGAGACGGCGAGCAGGGACGTGTAGAGATTAAAATTGCCTTGCTCTTATGCAGGGCCGCCCAGAGGACTCAGGGAGCCTGAGGCAAAGCAATTTCGGAGGCCTCTTCCATTAAAAAAAAGTTGCAATGTTATAGACTAATACCGGTATATTCTCGTGGGGGCCCCTGCAGGGCCTGGGGCAAATCGCCCCACTCTGGGCGGCCCTGCTCTTATGTAGCGTCTTCCCTCTGTACATTTCAAAGCGTTTCACAAAGGAGGGCAGTATCCTTATCTCCATTGTGCCCCAAGGGTCAGTCCTGGGGCCGGTTTTGTTCAATATCTTCATTAACGATCTGGAAGACGGCGTGGGCTGCACCCTCAGCAAGTTTGCTGATGACGCTAAACTGGTAGGAGTGGTAGATACGCTGGAGGGTAGAGATAGGATACAGAGGGACCTAGACAAATTAGAGGACTGGGCCAAAAGAAACCTGATGAGGTTCGACAAGGACAAGTGCAGAGTCCTGCACTTAGGATGGAAGAATCCCATGCACTGCTACAGACTAGGGACCGAGTGGCTAGGCAGCAGTTCTGCAGAAAAGGACCTAGGGGTTACAGGGGACGAGAAGCTGGATATGAGTCAACAGCATGACCTTGTTGCCACGAAGAATAATGGCATTTTGGGCTGTATAAGTAGGGGCATTGTCAGCAGATCGAGGGATGTGATCATTCCCCTCTATTTGACATTGGTGAGGCCTCATCTGGAGTCCTGTGTCCAGTTTTGGGCCCCACACTACAAGAAGGATGTGGAAAAATTGGAAAGAGGCCAGCGGAGGGCAACAAAAATGATTAGGGGGCTGGAGCACATGACTTATGAGGAGAGGCTGAGGGAACTGGGATTGTTTAGTCTGCAGAAGAGAAGAATGAGGGGGGATTTGATAGCTGCTTTCAACTACCTGAAAGGGGGTTCCAAAGAGGATGGATCTAGACTGTTCTCAGTGGTAGCAGATGACAGAGCAAGGAGCAATGGTCTCCAGTTGCAGTGGGGGAGGTTCAGGTTGGATATTAGGGAAAAACTTTTTCACTAGGAGGGTGGTGAAGCACTGGAATGGGTTCCCTAGGGAGGTGGTGGAATCTCCTTCCTTAGAGGTTTTTAAGGTCAGGCTTGACAAAGCCCTGGCCAGGATGATTTAGTTGGGGATTGGTCCTGCTCTGAGCAGGGGGTTGGACTAGATACCTCCTGAGGTCCCTTCCAACCCTGATATTCTATGATTGTACGGATGAGGAAACTAAGGCACGGGGCAGGGACTTGGCCACAGTCACTCAGCAAGTCGGGGGTCTGAACTGCTACCTGGAGCCAAACAGCTTTTGGGGTGTGTGAAAGCATTATTGCCTTTTTCTTCCCTGCCTTCAGCCCGTTTGCAGAGAGGGCAGCCGCTCTGTGTCCCCCAAGGTTGCTGCACCCCATTACAGAGCAGGCGCCTGCACCAGGCTCTCGCCTGGAGGCTTCACATTGGTTCTCTTTTTTTTTTTTTTTACACCCCAGGACAAAAGCCTTTCCCCTCCTCCTGGCCAGAGGCCTTGCTCTCTCCTTGCCTGTGGAAACACCAAGCCCCATCAGCCTCCTATAGACTGAATTAGGAGCAGGGTTTGTGTCGCTATCTGAAGAGCAGGAGTTTCCTGTCCTGTCGTCCTCTCCCTTTCCTCTTCCTTTGCCCAAGGTTTGTTTCAGTTCTAGGGAGGGGATTTTCCTCTGCTAGGTGGGGGCTGGGCTGAAATCACATCCTACCCAGCTTCCCCTGCTGGCCTGTTTTCTAAAGGCTCATAACCAGCAAGGAAATGTCTGCTCCTTTCCTAGAGGCCTCAAGGGCTATTTGGAAATGGATACATTTGTGGGGGAGGAGGGTGCTTGATTGTTAGCGCTTGGGGGAAGAATGTTGGCTGGACAGAGCAAAGCCCACTAACAGGCAGTATGGCCTAGCGGATAGCGTGTTGTCCTGGGGCTCTGGTCTTGTGGCTTCTGTCTCTGCTGGTGGGTGACCGTAGGGAAGTGAAGTGACTTGCCTGTGCCTCAGTTTTCCCATCTGTAAAATGGGACTGATGTCCTGTGTAAAGTGTTCTGAAATCTACTGATGAAGTGCTGTGCTATTTATTCATAGGGCAGTGGTAGTGTGATCTCCCTTCTCCCCCCACATCCCCCTCCATGCTCCATTCAATCACTGGCCTCCCCACTGAGGCTGCTGACCTGGAGATGTCAGTCCTGTGACGGTGTTTGGCCCACTTGGGTGAGCGGCGTACTTGTCACTTGGAAGCTGGGCTGAGACCACTGAACTAACTTGATAGAACAGCCATCAGCCGAGGCTGTTTGGGGAGAGGCAGGATTGCCTAGTGGTTATAGCGCTCGCCTGAGACTTAGGAAACAGGAGTTTGATTCCTTGTGTGTCAAGTGTTGTCTCTGTGCTTCTGTTCCCCCTCTGTAAATGGTGATCATATCCCTAGTCTACCTGGCAGGGGGACTGAGGCTAAATCTGTGAAGATTAAGTGCTCAGATAATCCGTGGTAGCAGCGAAGTACTGTCGATAGACCTGCCTTTGATCCAGTGACTAAGAGGTAAAAGGCTCCAGGGCCTGTTCTTACCAAGTTTAATGATTTCCAAGAAAGCCATGAACACAAATCCCTAGCGGGAGTGGGTGTGTTTATGAGCAGTCGACTCCCTCAGTCAAGCATCCCATGTTTCTCCCGTGACTGATCTCTGCTCCCCTTGCCTTTAAGAGAGGGCGTCTCTCTTCCCTTAGTGACCTGCTGCCTGCTCTGTGTGACAGAGCCTCACTGGGAAATCCTGCCTTCCCTCTCCACAGCCTTGAATGCATCCACAATTCTCAGTCCTGGGGTTGCTGGGATGGTTGTTGGGAGACCGGGGGGGGGGGGTGCTCCAGCAGCGTGGTGCATCTTTTGCCAATAGAACCTGTGGCAGCGAGGATGAGCAGATTGCAGCTGTTTGAGGGCAAAATATGCGCGTGCACAGACACTCGGCTTGCTGCCCACACTGCACACGGCTTGTAAGTGGGTCTCAATCTTCCTTACCCACCCCGTCTGGAGAGCCGGGCAGAGGTCTGGGGAAGGGATCTGATACTTGCCAGGGCCCCTAATCGCCACGGAGTGGTGGGCGAGCGGGGAAACCTGACTGCTGCCTATGAAACGTGTGCCATGCACACCAGGAATGGAGCGAGGGCATCGTGATGGACAAGTGCTTGTAAACCAAACCCACACGGGGCTGCGGCCTTATTCTGGGTCTCTTCCCGCCTGGCAAGTTGCCCTCCAACCTTTTGTATTTCCAGCATCCTGGCAGCTAATTTCAGTCTCCTTCTTGGTTGGCAGGAGCTCCTGACTCACTTTCTTTCCCACAGGATTCAGCGCCTCACTCCACCTGCTGAGAGTTAGGAGTCAGGGAGTGAAGCAGGAAAACTGGTTTTAGTTTTTTAATTGAGTTAAATTCAACAACAGAAACAGGCAAGATTCTGCCCCCAGCTGGAGAATTTCACTTCACCAGCATATTGCCCACCCCAGCAGGGCAGCTGCATGGGGGATTGACTAGCAGGTGCTCTGAGTTGGTACTGGACCAACGGAGAAGGGGCAGGAACTGCGGTCGGTGAATCAGAAAGGGGGACTCTTCCCTCTGGGTTGGGGCTGATGCCAATGCCACACAGCATTGCACTGCAGGGCGTGAGGTGGGTGGCTCAGGAGGGGGTGCTCTCCCCTCTATAGCAGTGTGGACCCCAGGGGCGCCATGCTGCCAGACGCACTGCTCTTCAGAAGTGCCATGAAATCACAAAGGATGCTGAAGGAGCAGGAAAAGGCAGAGGGGCCCATACCACCTCCTTATCAGATACGTGGCTCCGAGTGAAGGCACAAAACGCCCTATGGGGGAAAAGACTCTTGGCCGAGACTCCCTGGGCTTTAACCTCCGCGAGTCGACTGCTGGCTACGTTTCCAGGCTGCTCGCGAGCTCCATTCTCTAATGGGGAAAACCACAGCGCACCAGAGGTGGAACCTTGCCCAGATCAGTGAGAAGATTGTCAACCACCCTGAAAGAACCACGCTGCTCACGTGTTGGCCAATCAGGAATGTGGGAGCCAGCCTTCGTGCACCGGGTGCCCTCACCTGCATCGTGGGACTGGGGGCTGATGGCGAGGTCCCACCACCACCGACTCCCAAGAAGAAATCACTATTGAGGTCACTCGACGAGTCATTGCTATTAACACTCAGTGACATTTCTGACCCTTATTTTTAGGGTGACCAGATGTCCCGATTTTATAGGCACAGTCCTGATTTTGGGGGGCTTTATCTTATATGGGTGCCTATTACCCCCCCACCCCCGTCCCGATTTTTCACACTTGCTGTCTGGTCACCCTCATTTCCACCCACCTTCGCCTGCTTTTAAATCTAGCTGCCGGTACCTGGGTGGGGGGTTTTAAGAGGGGCTCATTAGGCTGGTATTGGGGTGAGGGGCTTTCTTTTATGGCTCAGTAGAGGAGATGGGGTAGGGCTAGGTGGAAAATGTTTGGTTTGTTCCCCCCTGTGGAAAATTCCAACGGAAAGAAATTCACATTTGTCAATTTTCCACAGAGATTTTTTTTTTAAGTGAAAATTTGAAGGCTGAAATTTCAGCTGAACCCTGAAATATTTGAGAACAAACATGAGAACTAGGTCAGTTTCCATGTGGGATGCACAGAGAAGCAGGAAGAACATGATCAATAGCCGTGGGGTGGACAGCTGCAGAGAGACTGAGATCTTTTTGTACCTGCCCTCTTTGCGGTTTCTTAGCTGAGGGAGGCCCCGGCCGCTCAGAATCAGAGGCGCGCGCTCCTGCTGCAAAATTCAGGCCCAGACTTTGAACACCATGGTGTGGTTTTTGGCTCGGCTGATTAGGACGACAGAGGCTGTTTGCTAAAAGCTCAGACCTGGGATCTAGCAGCAAACACCTCGAAGCTCAGAGGTGGGACTGGGTCCAGGGGGTTGATTTGGGACTAGCCCTTTTGCAACCCATCTCTATTATGATTACAATGGCACATAGAGGCCCCGACCGAATGTTGGGGACTCTTTGTGCTAGGTGCTGTACAAACACACTGTAAGAGTCATTGGCTCTTGCTTTCCCCTTCTCCGAAGAGCTTGCAGTCTAAATAGACGAGAGGCAAAGATTAGGAGGGGAAGTGTCCAACACGGGGTCACCTACCAGCTCAGTGGCAGAGGGCAGTCTCCTGTGGCCCAGGCCAGTGTGCTAGCCACTAGGCCATGCTGCCATCCTATCCTGGCTGCATCCTATCCTGTTATGACACTTAATTGTCCATAATTCTCTATAGCTCCGGGTCGTTGAGTCATTGGGGGCTGATCGTGAGCTGTGGCTACATTTCTGCCCTCTGTTTGTGAGCTCGGAGGCTACAAATAAGTGCTATTTGTCATGGTGATAAAAACATTGTGGATACCTGTGATTTTTCTTTGTCTGTATCTCTTGTGCCCATAATTTTTTTTAATAAAATCACCTGCAGCAGCAGTTCTTTGCCTGTGGGGCTTGGCCTGGCTCTGAATATTGCGACCTGGGGCGTGGGGTCGCAGCACCTGCCAGGTTTCCCGCCCACCCCCATTACGACAGGGAAAGTGACTTTGCCAAGATCACTGAGCAGATCAGTGGCAGAGATTTTTTTGATTAAAAAAATGCTGACACAGATCTGCAATCCTGCCTGTGAGTAATTAGTTCTTGCTTCCCCATCCTGCTATGCTCCTTTTTTCTGGGTTTCTGTTGCCTAATTATCCCTAGGCTATGCCAAGGCTCAGTCATAGCTAAAATCCCCTCTACTTTCAGATTTATAATAATACACCATGATGCATCACTCTCCAGTAGGCTGCTGATTCATCTGGTATCTATAACATAAACCCTCCGGCTGCATAAGTGACCTCTGAGCCGCTATTCCAGGAACAGCCTCTCTCCAGTGGGAAGTTCCAGATAATCTTGTTTGCCAAAGATTTTGAGATTATTTTTTTTTTGTAACATTGGTAGAAGGCTTTTTGGCAATCGCTCACTTCATCGAAAGATCGCCAAAGAGCTTTTCACTAGCATAACACCACCCGCGCGGTAGTTACCATGATCCTTTGTTTACAGATTGGGAAACTGAGGCACAGGGCGACTGTATGACTTGCCCCACATTTGTGGCAGAGCAGGGAATAAAACCTAGATCTCTCAGGAACTGCCAGACTGGATCAGACCTGAGGTGCCTCCAGCCTAGTGCCCCATCTCTGATACTTCAGAGGAAGGTGGAAGAGCTCTGTGGTAGCAGATGGGGAATAATCTTCCACCCTGCATAGGTCATTTCCTGATCTTTAATAGAGATTGGCTTAAACCCTGAATCTCAACCTTTAATATCCCTTCCAAAAGTTGCTGCCAGGGAGGCAGTGTAGCCTAGTGGATAGAGCACTGCATTGGGTCTGAGGGGGAGCCAGCTTCTCTTCCTGTCTCTGCCACTGGCCTGCTGGCAATTGGTGTCCCTGCTCTGTGCCTCAGTTTCCCCATCTGTACAATGGGATACAATGATACTGACCTCTTTGGTAAAGCACTGAGATCTACTGAGGAAAAGTACATGTGTGAGCTAGGAATGGTTACTATTTCAGCCCAGAGAGCCAGGCCACTCTCTTGAAGGGAATGTTGCATTGTGGGAATGTAGTTGGAGGACTGATTATACTGGTATAGGTAACATGAGTCCACAGTGCCCCTGGTGCCAGTGGAATTCTGCCTGCATGGGGCTGAAGTCCCACTGAAACAGGCAATTAGATTTTCTTTGCAATTACAGGAATCTCAGCTTTCATTTAAAAAAGTTCTCACATCAAGTGACTCCAGGAGCTGGGGTTTTAACAGAAAACACAAAATAGTACAGTACTTGGCTTGCAATAACATGGCAACAGCTGGTAGCACAGGGGGTGGAGGGGAGTGTTTTGACTATGTCATTGCACTCAGCTTATCAATACCTCAGGTGTCAAGGCTTTGGGGCAATTCTGAGGCTTTTTATTGTCGATATGCAGAAGACGTGCCCTTTGCAGAACTTTTATATCCCTAATAGGCTAGGAGGAGTCAGTGTCATGTAGTTCGTTCACCGTGAATCCTATAGGCACGCTGCAGTCCAGCCCTTTGGGTCATTATAAGTCAGGTGCTATGCTGCTAGCGTAGAGGAGGCTGCAGTAGCTGTGGTATAAACCAGGCACTTTATCATTCCCACTAAAAACCCTAGGGACTAATGAGTTGAACTGGATTCGAACCGCAACCCCTTTGAAGTACCCAGGAGGGGTTAGCGCGGGGGGCTGGGACCAACTCTATTCTATTTATATTTCAGCGTTTTTTGCAAGCCCCGACTGAGATCAGGGCCCTGAGCTCTGCACAGAGAGTGAGAGACTGTCCCTGCTCTGAAGAGTTTGAGCTAAATAGGCGGAGGGTGAGAGGGGAAACTGAGGCACAGAGCAGGGGAGGGACTTGCCCAGGGTCACCCAGCAGGTCAGTAGCGGGTGGATGGAAGCCCACTGAAAAGCAAGCACTGACCTTCAGGAGATGGCTTTTGACACTCTGCCCCTGCAGCCACCACTGCATTTCTCTGTTTATTCCTGGACCTTAGTGTGAGACACCAGGAGGAGTCCTTAGAGGAAAATGTGCCATCTGATTGTACACCACAGTCCCATGGAGGCAGAGAGGAATTTTCTTCCTGACTCTTCCAAGACAATTAATTAATTCCCTGACACGAAGGGATGAACAGCCCTTGCACTAGTTACCCTATCTCCTGGCACTGTAGATGATGCTCACGAATATCAATTTTTTTGGTGTGAGCTCGCTAAGGAATCCCCCCCACCACATCCTGCAGCAGGGAGTTCCAAAAGTTGCTCTCAATTATACCCCACAGTAGCTAGACCATAGGTTAACCTCAGTAATTTGCAGCAGTGTAAGCCACACCCACTCCATGTGGTGCTCTGTCCTTCTCTCGTGGTATCTGGGCCCCACACACAGCCTGCTGCCACCTTGGGTAACAGAGGTTGCTCTTTTAACTCGGGAAGTAGCGGTTCATGTTTTGAGATCCAGAGGGCCCAGGTTCAATCCCCACAGCTGATAATCCATCCAGGAACAGAGTGTGACAGCAACATGTTCCATAGATTGCCTTTATTAATACCCCATAGCAGCAAGTTCTGCAGGAAAACGTCAGGAATATGCTTCATCTAGAATACCCTCATGGATATGAATTCCACAGCATGATCTTGGTAATACCCTGCGGCTCTGAGTTCTATGGGTTAATCTTGGTAATACCCAGTAGCGTGGAGTTCCACAGGTTATAGCCTGCAACTGGGGATTCCCCAGGTTGTTTGTAATCCTTGAATCCATCTAATAACTGGGGTCTCTCCTTTCACTCTCCCTCCCCCCACCCCCGTTTTTGTATTATGCAGAAAGGGTAAGTGAGGGATTTTAATCACCACTGCTCCTCATGTGTTTTGCAGGCTGCTTATCTCCGCTGGCAGGTGGCCAGAGTTCTGGTTGCTATGTGTCTGTTTCAGGGCTGTGGTATTTTTTTATTCTTGCCCAATAACCCCCAGATCCATATAAGCACAGTTAACATGCAAATAGGGAGGGGACCTGTCATTGGTGACTTTCTTTAAAGTCAACAAGCGGCATGCGGCTGATGCATGGCTGATCATGTGAACAGAGGGCCCCCTCCAATCAGAGAGCGGCTGGGCTGAGCTTGCCTCGCATGTACAGATGTTGGAGAAAGATACTGAATTTTCTCTCTGCACCCAAAATGTTCTGCTTGAGGCGTCCTGCTATCTAGGGAACATCTCGTTCACTCTCGGCTCTGGAACCTCAGAGGGTGCGACCAGCAGATCTCCACAGCTAAGCAGGGACGGGTGTGGTTAGTACCTAGGGTGACCAGACAGCAAATGTGAAAAATCAGGACAGGGGGTGGGGGGTAATAGGAGCCTATATAAGAAAAAGACCCAAAAATCGAGACTGTTCCTATAAAATCAGGGCCTCTGGTTACCCAGTTAGTACCCAAGCCGGAGAGAAACCAAGGTATTGCAGGAGCTGTTGGTGACTCCAGCTGACTCCGGAGTCAGTCCTGAATCGTTGTCCAGAAGGGGACGCTGTGCTGCAGACAGTAGTACTCGGGGCTCAACAGGGGGTGCTCTTCCAACAGAGCCCGTCAAGCTTGACAATTGCTATGGTCTACGAGCAGCTTTCTGAGCCTTTTGGGGCTAATGGGCCATCTTTCCGCTGAGTCATAACACTAAGATCTCAACCCCTTAAAATCCCGTTGCCGCCTTATGCATCCGCAGCGCCGGTGTCCTGGCCAAATTCCAGTTAGGGTAACAACATTTCTGCCACCTTAAATTTGCCCAGCATTTTCAACTGGATATGGTAGATTTTGCTTCATGTCCTAGACAATCTTCTATTGTTGCTTTGCCCTGTGTTAAACAGCTGCCATATCCCATCCCAGAAGTGGCTGCATTTCACAGGTAGGTGACACGACCCCCTGTATGGTTTGCAAAGGGCTTCAGGATCCTTTGGCACAAAATGTGCTGCAGAGTTGTGGTGATTGCATGTGCCAACAGGTGGCGCCATTGTGCACCTTTCAAATTATTTTGCTTCGTGTGCGAGCAAGGTTTTAGATTGGAATAAATACTGGTGTTTGTCAGATCTTGGTTATAAAAAGTTCTGTATAAAGCTCTGATTGGAGCTATTCCTGGAGGCAGGGCTGTTCTCTGGGACCAGGCTTTGGGGTTGGGCTGAGATTCCTGGCGGAATGACTAGCCCTCCATGCTGTTTGACCACCTCTGTCCCAAGACTTGTGTGTATATATCAGTAACACTTAGGAAGTGTCCAGCGTCTGCTCACTAATTTCTCCGCCACTGAGCAGGTGATGTGCAACACCCTCAATATTTGCTACCACTTGGCAGCGCGGCGATGCTGGTGCAAGAATAGGACGTTATTGTTGGGAAAAGGGGAAATGATATTAGAACCAAGTCCAGGGCTTGCCAGAGGCAGAGGGCTACTGTCTGACACTCCCTAAATTCTCAAATAAAATGAGATGCAAGTCTTGCCACAAGATGTGAGGGGTGAGTGGGCTGGTCCTTCTCTCATTCTCCTTGTAGGGAGGGGAATTGCTTGCCTGGAAAGCATATTGTGGAGTGTCCCTGACTCGCACCGCCAGTGTCCCAGGCCTGGTTGTGTTGCGGCAGTGCTCTCGGTGAGTCTACGGCCTAGCTATGCAGAGCTCCTACCTCAGGCTATGCGCTCAGGGGACAGTGGCTGACACCTGACTGACTCATCCTGGGATTTGCGTATGTCTCAGCTTGGTGGAGCAAACAGAAACAGGTTGTGGAAATGCCAGCGCCTACCTGGGACTTCAGCATAGCGAACAATCTCTGTTCCTGCCCTGCCTTTCTTGCATCACTCGGGTTGGTGGCGGTATCTTCATTCTACCCCTGATTGCAAGAGGTGTTGAGCTTCGTTGGCCCTATGGGGTACTTAGCACCTCTCTGAAAATCCGGTGCTTCCTCTGGCACCCTCCATGCCAGGGTCTCCAAGTGCTACCTAGACACTGATGATTTGCGGGTCCCAATTCTCTCTACCGCCAGTATCTCACTTGCCCACAAGCAGAACTAGAAATCCAGGGGCCTGATTTTTCCATCCAGTGTCTTAGCCATAAGGACCACGTTCTCCTTGTTCCCAGAGCAGCCCTTACACTCAGGACCTAGCAGAGACTGGCCCTGGTTACTGGAGTATCTGAGGGCCTCATCCTCCCTGCAAAGCCCCCTTGTGAGGTAGGGCAGTGCTATCAGCGAGGAACTGAGCCACACACAGATCAAGGCACGGGGCCTCAAAGGTACTGAGGTGCTGGACTCTCAGAGAAATCAATGGGCATTAGATCCCCAAATACCTTTAAGGATCTGGGTCTAAGTGATGTGCCTAAGGTCACACAGGGAATCTGTGGCAGAGCAGAAATTGAAGCTGGGTCTCCCCCAATCTGAGGTGAGCCCTACCCCCTGGACCATGCTGTGGAGAAGCTGCAAATGGCTCCTGTGTGTGCCTCGTCATCAGCTGCCCCATGCTCTGGCCAATGAAATTCCTTTCCGAAAACTTCAGGAAAGTTCCTCTCTGCATGAAACTTTGTGGCGTTCTCTCATTCTCAGGCTCTGTGTTTATCACTTGGGGCCCTTTTTGCAATCTCAAAGCCCCTGAGTGGGTAGAAATACACCCCCACTTTCCAGAGGGGAGGGAAACTGAGGCACGGGGAAGCTAAGGTCACCCACTGAGTCAGTGACCTAGCTGGGAAGAGAACCCAGGAGGCTGGTGCGGGGCCCGCAGCGCGGTGCCCTGAACCCGTTGCACTTCAGCTACCAGGGACCGCTTCTGTTGCAGCATCTGGGCCCCTCGCCAAGGCCTGGTTCCGCTCTTGCGTGCGGCTTTCCCAAGGGGTCGGACAGACACGCACCCACTCATCCTTTCCCACAGCCGGGCTGGGCTGGGCGTTTCGCTCCATTCACCAGGGCACGCAGTGCAAGAGGATGCCGATTGGCCAGTTGGTGGGATCAGGCGCCTGCTGATTGGCCAGGGCCCTTTTTCACATGGGTGCTCACACGTCGGCCGCATGCTCTGGGCTGGTTCTTCCACCAACTTCCTCCAGCTTCTGCTCTGGATGCTGCAGTGTGCCTGAGTTGCAGGAAACAGGGGTGTTTCCCATCCCTGTCATGAGTTACAACCCAGAGGGCGGAGGAAGGGGGGGGAGAACATCTTGGAAATGCAGGCAGCTGGAGGAACTGGTTGAAAGCAATTTTAGTTGTCTTTTTCCCCACACACACACTTCCCAGGGGGACTTTGGCCGAATCAGTAGCGGGATCCCTTCTCTGAAAAGCCCCATCTACCGGCTGATCATAAACAGAGCTGAAACCCTCCCCTCGGGCTAGGGCTGCCAGTTTTGGTGGGACGTATTCCTGGCGGTTTCGTCCCGTGACATAATCTTTAATTAAAGATTAATCTTGAATTGCTGGAGACTCCAGGACAATCCTGGCAGGTTGAACTTTTACAGGGGCTGGCAGTCGAATGGAGCGGCAGCAAACACCCATTTTCCCCCCATTGGGAGACCATGTGGGTTAGGAAGCAAATGCTCCCGTTCCTAACACAGCTTGGACCCCACCCCACCCCCAACCAAGCGCTGTGCTTCGGTTTCCCCATCCCTACAACAGGGATCACCACACTGCAAAACGCTTTGGGATCTATTCATTATAGGGGCCATCTCTTCTTAGGGCTCGTTTACCCTTGGAAACGGAGCGGAACAGCTATTCTGGCATAAGTGGGTGGCTTGCACTGAAATAACTATTCCAGAAAAGCAATTTTTGGTAAGTTTCCAAGTGTAGACAAGCCTGTACCGCTGCGCCCACTCGAACAGCGGCAGGGAACTGAACTCCGAATGAGGTGCAGGACAGAAAGTGTGTAAAGCAAAGAGGAAGGGAGTGTCGTCTAGCGGGTAGAGTAGAGGACTCTTGGGTTCTGTTCCCCACTTTGCCCATGACTGGCTGCGTGACCTTGGGCAGATCAAATTGCCTCTCTGTGCCTCAGTTTCCCCCTCTGTAAAAGGGGTGTAGTACCACTCAGACACTTCATGAGGGGGCAGGTGTGGTTAGGAAGCTGCTGATTAAGGTGCTTCGAGGTCCATGCAACAAGTGCCCCATGTTATAAACACATTTCACTGAGAGATTGGAACTTCCCTGCAGTTTTTGGAAATGAATTTTGTTGGTCAGCAGGAGTGTGTAAGCTCCACACCCTTTCTCCCAGCTCCCACTCCCACACCCCTCTCCTAGAGGGGCAGACTCTAGGGGTGAGGTCTCCACGGGCCTGTTCAGGCCTTGGACTGTCTGCTGAGAGATGCCAAGGACACACTTGCCCCCGCCCCCCAGGCAGGAAAACAGACTCTGCTACCAGAGATTCCCTGCATAGCTGGCTCTGCTGGAGCAGCTCCCTTGGCAGGCACTGCAAAGCTTAGCTCCTAGGGCTGCAGAAATCCAGCTCCAGTGGGAAACTCGCTGGGCAGCAGTGAAGGAAGGGAGCCGGGCTGGCTCAGATTCTGTTTGACACAAGCCAGGGAGGTAGGAGAGGAAAATCCAGTTAAATGGGGGGCAGGCTGCCTATGTGAGGAAAAGGGTCTCAGGCCTGGTCTACACCTAAAACTCAGGCCAGCTGCGTTCCGTTGCTCAGGGGTGACCTTAGAGGTTGGCATTACAATGTCTAAGGCCCAGTATAGACATTGCAAAGTTGAGAGAGGAATTCTTCTGTCAGCCTAGCCACCGTCTCTTCCAGAGGTAGGTTTGCTGCAGTTGCTGTCTGAAGTGTCTAGGCTACATTGCTGCAGCCAACGACTTCAAGAGGCCTTTGTCTGGAGGAAAGGATGAGCAAAGGGCGGCTGAATTTGGTCCAAAATAACTCCAAAGCTATGTGCTAACCATGATGGGGATCATTTTATTCTAGCCTCAGTGGCATGCTTGATGCTTTACAGCCCAGCCAGATTCCAGTCCCAAAGGGTTGACCATCTAGGTCCACTGATCTAAGGAGTTGTGGTGAGCACACTGGAGTGGGCCTCGGGAGAACTGGGCTTAGTTCCTGGCTCTGCCACAAACTCCATGGGTGACCTTGGGCAAGTCATTTAGGGTGGGATTTTCAAAAGAACCAAAAGGCACCACAATCACTGAGCCTAAATCCTTTAGGCAACTTTGCAAATCTCACCTGCTCTGTGCCTCAGTTTCCCCATGTGTCAGATGGGGATAACAATCCTTCCTTTGTCTATTTAGTCTGTGAGCTTTTCAGGGCAGGGCCTGTCTCTCACTCAGTGTCTGTGCAGTCCCCGGCACAATGGGGCACCGATCTCGGATGTGGGCCTCTCAGTAATAGAAAATAATAGAAATAGTAATAGAAATAGTACTTTGGGTTTCTTGTACTTTCCCTCTGAAACATCTGGCACTGGACACTGCTGTTGGATGACTATGGCAAGGTTTCTCAAGGGGTGGGTCCCAACTCCAATGAGATCAGGGGGCAAAATCTTGAAAATTGTATCCCAGTCTAAAGCAAAGAGAATCCCATTCCCTGCACGCCCTTCCTCTCCAAGGTCAAGTATCCCCTGTTTATCTCTCCGCACATGCAAATCAGTTACAGCCCCTTAGAGGGAAGTGGTCTGGCCTAGCTGGTTAGCCACTGGACTGGCGGGGGAGACAGGAAACCTGCATCCTAGTCTTGGCTGTGCTGCTGGGTGACCTTAGGCAAGTCACGTTGGCTCTCTCTGCCTCAGTTTCCCCCACCCATAAAAGGGGGTAATGATACTGACTTCCTTTGTAAAGCACTTTGTGATCTATGCAGGAAAAGCACTAAGGATTATTGTTTAGCTTTCAAAGTGAATGGAAGGAGGCTGTGGAAAACAACCGGGTTTTTGTTTTTTTCAAATAAGGGGTCGCCAACCTGAAAAGGTGGAGAAATGCCAGCATAGATGGCTATGCTTTGGGCCCGCTTTGGCAATTTCTGTATTTGTACAGTGCCTAGCACCATGAGTCCTGGTTTGTGACCGGGACTCTCATTGCTACCATAATGCCAACAATGAAAATTACCCCTATGCCCCTGCACCAGGGGAAACACCAAAACCCAAAGGCTGTGAGAGCTGCTGAGCCCGCTCTGTCAGTTTCACATTTTTACGCAGACTGTCCCTTTTTGCTGGTAGATTTCCGAATGTCTTTCGATCATGCGCCACATGGTGCTGAGAGGCAAAGCATTTGAACCCCTCGGGGTGGGGGTATCAGTCAGCCCCTTGTTCTCCTGCCTCTGTGCTTCATGGCACAGGAGATGCCTGAAATGTACCCTCGGTTGTGGGTTGCTTAGTGACGCCTCGTCTGTTACTAAACAGGTGTCCAGGAATAAGCCTTGCTACCCAGTAACCCCATGCCGCAACCTGTGTTGACTGTGCTGTGAAGAGACAGGGAAAACGACACACATGCACCCTCGCACATTGCTCTTGCAATGCTCGCAAGGAAAAAGTGTGTAGGCTTGGCAACTCCCCGCCTACAGGCCCCGCTGTTGAGCAAGATGTCAAGGAGAGGACCTAGTTTTGATCCAAACCACAAGGAGGAAAAGAAAACTACTACAGTACTTAACCCCCACCCCCCTCCCCTCCAGAAGAGCATGCAGGCAGTGAGTGCTGTTCACATGCACCGCAGCTTGCACCAATCTCCTTGCAGCTGATCATCTGCCCGCCAATCCGGACAACTTCCCATCCCAGGAGCATGAGATCAGACATAATAACTGTATCTAGCAGAAAGGGAGGGGGAGGAATTCTGACTCATAGGTAACTTTGCCTTTCTATTTTTACCACCTGTCTCACTGGGGTTTTTTTTGTGTTTGTTTGTTTTGGGTTGGGTTTTTTTGTCTTCACAAATAAGATTCAGCATTAGCACTAAAGAATTAAGGGCCAGATCTTCAGCTAGATTAAACTGCCTTATTGAAGTTAGCTGAGGATCTAGTCCTGTGTTTTCTTTAATATATATATATATAATATATATATAGCAAGTGTGTGTGTGTGTGTGAGTGAGGGTTGGGGGAGACTTGCTAGAAATTGATCAGGGTTTGACACCAGAGCACCAGCTGTTCTCGGGGTTCATTTCCTTTTTGTTTTTCTCAGCTGAATCACACTGTACTAAGCACCCAAATGCTCTCAGGGTGGTGGAAGGAATAAGAGTCAAGACTCCTGGGTTCTGCTACTCTCCTGCTACAAATAACCCCCTGGAACATGCCAGACCCCTCTTTCCCCCGCCTCCAATTTGTGTTAAGAATTTGGGGCAGGGTCTGACACCCTTATTGACATTGAACTGCGCCAGTCAGTCTGCTTGATTCCACTCAATAGCCCCACAGACTCTGTCAGTGCTTGATATCCCTAAGGCTTCCACAATCAAGCCCTTCAGACTTTTGGGGGCTAGTGATTTTTGGGGGTCTAGCTTGAGACCTCTAAAAGGGGCCTGATTTTCAGAGGGCAGGCGCTCAGCACTGGCTGCAAATCAGCCCCCTTTAAAGTGCCCTAAGCAAGGTCACTGAAATAACAAACAGCATTTGAAAATCTTGATCGGTTTTTTTTTTTTTTTTGTATTTAAGTCCTGATTACTTATCACTTGTATCATGGTAGCACCTAAGAATTCCAGTCATGGACCAGAACCCGATGGTTCTTGGTGTTGTACAAACAAACACAGCTGCGCCCCGTAGATCTAAGCAGGAGACCCTAGGTGGATACAGACAAGGTAACATGAGAAAACATTTCAAAGCTTTTTTGCAATGCCCCAAGGGCCAAAACAGGAGCTTTGGCCTCCTTTTGACATTGGATGGTGACAATCCTGGGAACAGACCCGTTTCTCCACTATTTCAGTGCTAGAAATGGTTCCCTCAGGGCATGAAAAGGAATCCCATGTGTTCAGTCCACCCCGCTGTAAAACAGGGCTAATAAATATTTACCTCCCTCCTGGGGTGGCTGTGAGCTTTTATTAACCAATGACAGCAGAGAGCTTTGAGAGGCTCAGACGGGCAAATTGTTACGATTATTATAAACATCCCTTGAAGCCCTTAAGATCTCCCTTTGCACTGCTCTTTTCTGTAGCATGATGCCCAGCCAGATGGCGCATAACGGGTGCCTTGTACACCAGAGGGTCTGATTTTTGCCTTATATGGTAACAGGGTCTGATCTATTTTTTTTTTCCAGAGAGGCTGAATCTGGCCCTTACCTTACCACTTATTTGGGTGGCATCCTAGCCTGGTGCGGTGGGCTGGGTGCTGAATTTGAAGTCAAGAGACCTGCTTTCTAATCTCAGGCTGTTCTGGGCAAATGACTATCCCCATCTGTGAAATGGATGAGTCTAACCCTTAGAGGTAAAGCTGCTATATATGAGCGAAGAAAGGTGTTATGAATGCATCATGCCACCCCGTATCTTGCTTGCCTCTGGTTTCACCTCTCCCGCTGGGCATCGTTGCATTGTGTCAATACCTCGCTGATGTCCTGTGATAGGAAAGATGCTGTCTCCTGCTAGGAGTCCAGGACCACGACAAAACCCATCACGTGGGTGGAAAACTGCCCTCCTTACATGTGAGCCTCGAGCATAAAGACAATGCACTTGCCTTTTACCCAAATTGGCTTCGGGCCGGGGCGATACAGCAAAACATCTAATATTAACTACTGTCCCGGCATGCAGCATTAGGTCTTCTACCGCGTTTCAATCCCTGGCTGGGGAGTGAGCCGCTGTTCGCTAAAAGCAGACGGAGCTGCTTGAGAATGACCTTGCACAGTTGTCTAGCTGGCAAAACCTGGGGGATTAGTGATGGGCATTAGAGGTTCCTGGACGTATTTAATTTGCCTTTTTAAAAATTATTTTGTTCAAATGAAGCTAAAATTAAGACTTGAGCAGGTTCATTGCTAAATCAGTGCTAAAGGTTAGAAGGGATAATGGGGTGTGTGTGTGTGTGTGTGTGTATTACAACCCCTCCCTCCCCCAATCCTTACCCATTTTACTAACACCTTAAAAGATTAAATCTAGAAGGACTTAAAAATCTAATTTGCTTCTCACCCAGTTTATGATGCTTGTTGCTTTTTTATTTTAAAATGGATGATGACACAAGATTGGTCAGTTTCCTTTTGGAGTCCAGTCTGTTTCATTTTCTAGTATTCAAGCACTACCACAAGGTTGCAGTGTTTGGGTTTCCAGCAGTGGCCTCCTCCCTCACCCTCAAGACTCAATTTTCCTTGAATTACAGAAGGATTCATGAAACGTTTCTGTTCACATTAGGTTTTGTAAGTCTTTTGGAGGAGGTGGTGGTGGGGGGGGTTGTGTGACGTAAATTGTTGGGCTTACCCTATCTAGACAGACCAGACTGATTTGGATTAAGTATGGCCTCTGGTGCAATGTACAAGAGAGGCCAGGAAAGATGGAGGGTGAGTCAATTGCACTTAGGTGGTAGATCTGCCAACACTGTGCTGCCAAGATTATTGCTGTGAGTAGCCCCATTGGCTTCAAACCACCATGGGATGGTAACCGTGGAGCAGCTAGTTAGAAGCCTCCTTTGTTCCACATAGGCGGGATTGGAATCAAGAACCAACATGACTCTTCAGTGCCACCCCCTGAAAGGAAAAGTGGGTGAAACGAATCCATCCTAGTCTAGGGAAAATATAATGCCATCAGAGTTTCGCCCAGCCAGAAGTGTTGGCGAAATATCTCCTGCCATGTGAGCCAAGAGCGGGGAAAAGTATGCAGTTTCTCTGCCCTGGCTGCGTTCTACGTCCCCTGGTGCGTGTGACCAAGCAAAGCACAGGGCAGGGCAGAACCAGGCCCTGCCTGTTTCGGTCCTGCTGTGTGCATGTGCTCCATAAAGCTCGGACGTAGGCACCTTGCTATACGGCGTAGTCCCAGTGTCTTGACTGAAGGAGCTCTCTAAGTGGGGACCCCACAGCTGGGAGGAGAGAGTCTGTACAACAGGCTGAGTGGGGTCCCCCTGCCCCGCAGGCTGTGGAGTTTGGCTGCATCTGGTCCCTCAATTCACCTCCTTTGGGAGGCCATTCGCAGCCCCATCTCCCCCACCCCGAGCCCTGCAAACCCCAAGGCAGTGCCTTGCTTAGATTTGCCTGAGTTGCTTTTATCTCACGGCCCATCCTTTGGGTGGGGCAGCCACGTGCAAAGCAGGGAGGACGCCCTCATCCACCATAACAGGCAGCACGTGGGGGAGTCTCTTTAACTCCCCATTAGCTGTCGCACCCTGCACTTGCACAGCGGGAGAGACGCTAGGCAGCTGTCCAGCCAATGCAATATGCAAGGTCGCTGCGGTCTTGCCATCAGCGGAGACATGGACAGTCCGTTGTGGTGGATGCTGGTTGCTGCTGCTGTTTTGACGGCCCGGTCACCTTTGCCCCAGATCAGCTCTTGCAGGAGGAGCAAAGCAAGTGAAAACCAGATGAAACCCCCCTCCAGGAATAACACTTGGCTGCGAACCCCCAGGCTGGGAAAAACAAGTTCTGTGCCACATTGCACTGGCCAAGGGATTAACGCCACCTGTGCTGTTTAGCTCTGCAGAGAGCAGAGTGCTGGGGCAGCAAACACCCGCTGCTATATCAAGGCAACTGATTTTCTCAAATTTTTTCCTGAAGTGAGTCCAGAATGGCTCCCACCAGGGTCAGTTTTGGCTCCTCTGTTGTTCAATCTATATACACGTACGACCTTCCTGCAATACTGGCTGAGAAGTCTGCATATGCTGAGGACATCTGTATGGGCGATCCGGGAAACCACTTCCAGAGGAATGAAGGGGACCCTAGCCCAGACATGGATACTTTACCCCCTTTCTTCCAGCAATGGAGGTTTATGGTGGCATCTACAGTCCATCTAGCAATCACCTTGCCAATCAACCCGTCTCGCTCCATGCCCGAGGACGGCTCACTGCCATTCCAATCAGTTAAGAACATGAGAACGGCCAGGCTGGGTCAGACCAACGGTCCATCTAGCCCAGTGTCCTGTCTGCTGACAGTGGCCAGTGCCAGGTGCCCCAGAGGGAATGAACAGAACAGGGAATCGAGTGATCCATCCCCTGTCGCCCATTCCCAGCTTCTGGCAAACAGAGGCTAGGGACACCATCCCTGCCCAGCCTGGCTAATAGCCAATGACTAATTAGTAAACAGCCATTCCAGTCATCACTGAGTGATCCCCTGTTGTCCACTCCCAGCTTCTGGCAATCAGACGTTAAATAACATTATTGTCACATATTGGGAGTAAAACCTGGCCGTAGCCTGACATACCAGCCTCACCTGGAACACATGAGAATCTCTTCCCCTACCCCCCTGATATGAAAGCTTTCGGGAGCCTCCTGGGGAGCAGATCCGTCCGTCCTTTGTATGTCTGTATTGGCCCTAGGGTTTGGCCGGTTAGCTGCTGCTCTGCAGGCTGCCACGCTCAGCTACTTTAATTCTGTTGGCAGAATTAAGATCTGATCTACCGCCTAAGTGCAATTCACTCATGGCTGCTTGAATTCTCCCCCAACCTCCAGTCTGTGCACGCTCGTGCACTTCGCTCCGCCAGACCTTCGAGAGGCCATTCCTGCGAAGTCCGCCTGGAGAGCTGTGACCGACCGATGAAACCAACCTATACGGTCTCTGGCTGACTGATGCCCCTTTCTCAGACCGGGAACAACACGCTCCCCCCACCCGCAGTCTGCTCATATTCCGGACTCCCTGCTCCTGCAGGCCGGGGTGTGCCCGCACGGTTGATCTCTCAACGCCCCTTTGCTACGGCAGCTCAACAGCTCTCGGACGGGAGCGCTGCTGGCCCTTTACCATGCACGGACCATCAGTGCCACCAGGGAGCCAAACATTACATCCGTCCGGCGTGGAGAAGCATTGCTGGGAAAGAGTTGAACACGCTGAGTAAATCCAGGAGTTCCATCACTGACCTTCCTCCTGGACCAGGCTACTCTCTGGCTTGACCAGAGTTGCCTCAACCATGCACCGGCTTGGCCTGGATTCCTTTCCACACTGTCTGCGACGCTGCCCCGCAGTTACAGTCGCCCATGGGGTGGATGAATGCTCTGCCTGACAGCTGGAGGGTGGTCTACAACGCCTGGCCTCCCTTGACTCAGAGGCCAGTCTCTGGCTCTGGAACCCTGGATGTTGAGCTCTGACATCTGCATACAGAAGAAGCTTTATTTAAAAGGGTGTGTGTGGGGGGGGGGGGGGGAGGGAATCGCACCGTTCCAGCATTTGGGGCAGGGATGGAGGAGACTTCAGCCCCCTTTGCTCTCCCTGTACTCTGGGGCTTACACTAGGGGCCAGGAAAGCCCTTGGAAAGTTAGAGCAGCCCTGAGGTGGCTCTAACTCATGCTCTGTTCCTATTACCATAGTTCAGAGCACTTTGGCCATGCCCCGCTCCACCCTGTATGCCTGGGGCTGGGATCCAGGGCTGATGTGGGACCCTTACACGGGCTGGGGACACCCCTTGCCTGGGGGGAGAGGGGCATTCTCAGGGGCCTGTTTCTTTTGCACAGGGATCCACACGTTCTCATTTCCCCACCTGGGCCAGCTGACTACAATGAGAGCTGGTTAATTACCCTCCCTGGTAGTCAATTGTGCCTTAGTCCTCATTTGAATGAGTCTGGCTGTAACTTTCTGCCTTGTTCTACATTTTTTTCCTATTCGATCACAGGTTCCTATAGTACCTGGCTGGTTCTTGGCTCACCGATAAGTCACCCCTCGAGCTGCACCTACTTAAATTCACAGGCAGAAAGTTTAAAAGAAACAGAGGGAAACACTTCTTCACCCAATGCACAGTCAACCTGTGGAACTCCTCGCCAGGGGATGTTGTGAAGGCCAAAACACTAATGGGGTTTGAAAAAGAACTAAGTAAGTTCATGGAGGATAGGTCCATCAATGGCTATTGGCCAGAGATGTGACCCCCTGCCCTGGATGTTCCTAGCCTCTGTCATTGCCAGAGGCTGGGAGAGGATTATGGGGGCTGGATCACACTACGATTGCCTGTTCTGTTCATTCCCTCTGAAGCACCTGGCTTTGACCACTGTCCAAAGACAGGTTAGATGGACCAATGGTCTGGCCCAGTGTAGCTGTTTCTTATGTTCTTTATGATTAAACTAAACCCGTGGAGAGACTTAAGGAGCTCCCTGCCAGGCATTTTCTCCAGCCCTCAAATAACTTTTATGGCTCTTTTCTGCCCCCTCTCCAACTTTTCAACATCCTTTAAAAAATGCAGATGCCATTCCGGTCTCCGTCTCGCCCATGCTGCATCCAAAATCGCCTCCCCCTGCCTTCTCATACGCCTGTTTATACATCCAAGGATTGTATTGGCCCTGTGTAGTTACTGTGATTGATAGACAGACAGAGGATATCCCCATAAACATTCATTTGACTGACCGTCAGAAACCCCCCAGTGGTTGAAGGGTTAATGTGAGCTGTTTCGAATGTCCCCTTGTCTATCTGGGCATGGTTGGGGGGGACAGGCTGTGGTTATATCCACTCTCCCCGGAGTAGCTCAGGCTTGGACCAACAAACACCCTGATCTTAGCAGTAGCAACGTGTTGTCCACTTGCTCCTTTGCCTTTGGGGAACAAATTCATGGCCCAGTGTCGCGTCGCTGCCGGGGGACCTGGCTCTGTCTCCTTATAGGGAGCGGAGTTGCCCAGACTTCTCCCCCATCTCGAGCCTCCCTCGGGGGCTGTAAACAGCTTCCTGGAAAAAAAAGCTGCGTTCTCTCTTGGGTATCTTTAGCATTAAGCTGCCCAAGGACAGCTGGGCTGGCTGGAATGAGTAAACAGGCTGCTCTGGATGGGTGGTGGTTTTTGCTGATTGAACACCTTCAAAAATACCCTCTGTATCTAGGCCAGGGGCTGGGTGGCGCTGGGGGTTGTCCTTCGCCTCTGGCTGTCCAGTTTGAATCCCGGCCTAGAGGACGCTCTGTGGGACTGGAAAGTACAGGGTCCTGGTCCATGATGAGGGTTCTTAGGTTCTATGGTAATATAAACATCATCTAACGAAGTGGGTATTCACCCACGAAAGCTCATGCTCCAATACGTCTGTTAGTCTATAAGGTGCCACAGGACTCTTTGCTGCTTTTATAATCATTTAAAAAGACTTAATTTGCACCAGTAACCTGTGGAACTCACTGTCACAAGATATCATGGAGGCGAAGATTGTTAGTAGTGGACAGGTATCCAGTTAGGCCCCAGCAGAGGGGCCAAGGGTGAACGGGGAGAGGGGCTCAGCCCCCATTTACCCCTCCAGGTCATGGTAAGGCCCATCAGCAGGAGGGCACAGGAAGCTTCCCCTGCAGCTGAACCTGCTCTGGAGAAGCCCAGCCCTCAATTCGTTGGGAGCTGGGTGTATCTAACTTCCTGAAGCTCCCCACCCACAATTCTCTGCACCAGACCCTGAGCTGCAGCCATCTGGCCCTGCCTCTCTCCGTACCTCTTACATGCCAGTGACTGAAACGCAAGGGAAAATTGATATAACCAGTGGCCCCCTGAATCCAGATGAGACGGGGAGATTCACAACAGCTCACGTTAACCCCTCAAACACTGGTGGCTTTTTCACTGTCAGGCAATTGAGCAGAGCGTTGAAGATCTGTCTGTCTCAGTAACGCCAGATCGAACTGTCTTTCCGGGAGATTCTGCTCAAGGTGGGTCTGTAACATCAAAGCGACTTAGTATCTCTTATCTGGAACAAGGAGGGAGCCCGGTTCCTGTAAGCCAATGGAGACTCCTGCGACTGTGGGGCTTGTTTCCGGTCCTTAGTCCGTTCATGTATCCAGGCGGAGTTCCTCTGGGCGGCGTCCACTGGCTCCCTTGACGCCTTCGAGGAGCAGTGGGCGCTGTCCGGGGTCCCCTGCTCGGTGTCCCCGTCAGGCTCTCTTCTTATGACCCTTTGACCGCACTCCTGTCCCTGTTCTTTTATTAGTTGTCCCCCGAAATTAGTGGGTTTCTGAGGTCCTGTAGATCCTCCCCTTAGGCTGCGGGGGGGATCCTTTAGCATTGGGCGATGGGATGTTTTTCCATTGGAAAATGCTGATTTTTTTTTTTTGTCAAAAGCTAAGTGTTTCGCGTCCATGAGTCAATTTAGACAAACGTTTGTTTCAAAAGAAAAACTGAAGAACACATTTCCATCTGGCTGGAACTAAGCAGAACATTTTGATCGTTTTGGAATGGACTGCTTTGAATTTTTTCGCTTGCGATGACGTTTCGTGACCATTTAGGCTATAATTTTAAATATAGACGTTGAAACTGGAAGGAACCGTTTTCATGCCAATCTAAACAAACCATTGCGATCAACCAGAAACAAACAAATCTCCACAGTTTTGCTTTGTGGCTAACTCGGCGTTCTTTGGCTTTCATTCTGTTCTGGAACAGAAAAGTATTTCATACTTGCAGGATTCCCTGTGAAATGAAAAATCCAGTTCTGGCCCAGCTCTGTTAGACAACATTCCCCTTTACTGGACACAGAAGGAGGCAATGAAGGTGGGATGGGACTCAGAGTAATTCAGTCTTGTCTACTCGGGCATGTCTACACAGTGAGAGAAGAACCCAGGTGAACCGACTTGGATTTCACGGGGCTGAAAATGGCAGTGTAGACTTTCAGGCTTGGGCTGGTTCCTGAGCTTTGAGATCCAACCCCCTCATCGGGTTTCAGAGCCCGGGCTGTGCCTGATCGTCAAACTGCTATTTTCAGCCCTGCAGCGGGAGCCTTGCGAGCTCATCGGTTGACCCAGGCTTTGAGACTTGCTGGTGTGTGTGTGTACATAGCATCTCTGTCTGTGCAGCATGGTGCAGTCCTGATCTCAGCAGAGGCCTCTAGATGCAACCATAATGCACCTAACACTGGGTCGACCATCCTCCTGTGGCCTTTTTGCGAGTCCTAGGAACACTCCCCAGAGACTCGCCTTTGCACTCAGCGCAAATACTAATGGCACCTTGCGCCTTTGCCAGGGGCTGGCCTGGCACCAATCACTGGCCCCTGCGTACCTTGCCCTTTTTCGGCCACTCTTTACTGTCACTGGACAGTATCTTATGTAACTTTACCAGGGTCTCTTATCTAAGCTTGGCTCTGGGCTCGGCTGCTGGGCCAGCTGGCCGTGTGTGTGGGTATTTATAAGGATGTGTGAGCTGGAGGCTTGGGTTGCAGACATCGAGTTCAGAGTGGCAGAGGCGGCAAAGCAAGTAGGGAGCTGGGCTTGTAGCTGAAGCCGTGAAGCAGGACTCAAGAGTCCAGTGCCTGTCTGTACGGGTCCCTGCTGGAGAAAAGTTACAGGATCAGTGCCAAAGGTTCCAGGCTCTCCTCTCAGGTCAGCATGGCTAGATCCTGCTGTGGAGGGACAGAGGCGAGCCTTGGCACTATCCCAGTTATGTGCTTGGGAGGGAGCTAACCTAGGACTCAGGAGACCAAGGTTCAAGTCCTTGCTCTGCCACAGCTTCCCTGAAAAACCTTGGGCAAGTCACTTAGGATATGCCTACAGTGTCATTAAATGCCTGCGTCAGCAGATTTGGGCTCCAGAGCTGTAAAAGTGCAGGGTAGCTGCTCAGGCTGGAGCCTGAGCTCTGGGACCTTCTCTGCTGTGCCTCTGCTCCCTGTCTGTAGAATGGGGGTAATACCTCCTCTGTGGATAGAGATTGTAAACCTTTATGGGACAGCGACTGTCTCTCGCTATGTGCGTACGCAGCACCATGTGTAGAGGCCTCTGGGACACTCTGATGCATGGGAACCAGGAGCACAGTGATTCATGGGATGGACGGACCCAGAATCGCTCTGGTTGTTTCAATGGGCTCTGAGACCAGTCCACTGGATGTGGCTGTGAGACCCAGCAACCTTGTTTCATGTCGGCCACCAAACAGCAGCCCAGTGGGAATGGCCATTGATTGCTGCCGGAGCCTGGACCCATCCAGACCCACGGGCTAGTGGGCAAAATCTCCTTTGTCCAAGCCAACCCACCCAGGAGCTCCCTAAGAGACCCTGGGTGGATCCCAGCTGCCACCCAACCAGACAGAGGGTGACCCAGTGATTAACTTTGCTTTCTGCCCATACTTGGCCACATCCCTGGGCTCACCTTTCCCCTGGTTGGCTGTGGCTGCTGCTGCACCTGTCCCATGAGCTCAGGGGCTTATGCAATCGGCGTGCCCGCCCGGGAGGCATGCCCGCCTGCCACTCATGGGCTGTGCAGGGATATCAGTTGCTATTCATGCCCCTACAAAGCATGTTGTACAAAGTTCACAGCATCCTCCATTGCGTCTGCTCTCGGATCAGCAGGCCGCGTCCAGCACCTTGCGGGTAACCTACGGTGCTCAAGCATTCACTCATTAAACCTCCCGGTGAGGCCGAGGGGACTCTAAGGTCAAGTGTGCCCAAGGTGTCCCACAGCAGGGGGACCGGAATCCAGGGGCCTGGAGCAAGCATCACACGAAATATTGCTTGGAGCTGGTTGAAATGCCCCGGAGACGGCCCTTAGCTCCGATCTCATTGAACCAGGGTAGGGTACAGTGATCTTCCCCGTGCCGTTAGGGCAGCTGCAGCGGGTCAGCCAGTCGTCCTCACCCCGTCCCCCCGCCCACGCAGGGTCTTCTGTTTGGAAATGACTCCTAAGCCCCTGTTGTAAGCAATAAGGCTGGGTACGTCCGCTATCCCCGAGTGTCCTGGTGCAGCCGGGGGAGGTATTGAAATGGATAGTGCAGAAAGAGCAGCGATGGAACTGTTGCAAGGCCAAATGATACAACCAGGTAGGGCCACCCAGAAGGGGGGGGGCAAGTGGGGTAATTTGCCCCAGGCCCCGCAGGCCCCCACGAGAGTTTTTTTGGGGGCCCCTGGAGCAGGGTCCTTCACTTGCCCGGAAAACTCTCATGGAACCCGGGCCCCCGGAGCTTCTTCCACTCCGGGTCTTCGGGGCACTTCGGGGGCGGGTCCCGGAGCAGAAGGACCCCCCTGCTGCCGAATTACTGCCAAAGCGGGAGCCCCGGCCGCCGAAGACCCCAGGCCCCATGAAGCCTCTGGGCGGCCCTGAAGCCAGGTCATTGTATGTGATCCGGACAATTATTTCCTTGCCTGGTGTAGATGGATCCCAGCAGTTCTGCCTCCCAGCCCTTTTTCTGTCTACCTGTTGCGGCCTCTCCTGTTACAAGCTGTAGGCCGACGTGAATGATGTGGTGGAGGGAATGGGACTGTTTAGCAGGGGCTGGCTCACCCAGAATTTGGATAACTGCATCAGTGTGTGTAAATGTTACTAGAAGTCAGTGCCATCCAAAGCCCATTTGGTGGCTTATGTGCAAGGAGTGCAACAGTCCCTACTAGATGGTGAAAACGGCCACCATAACTGAACATTGGACCCTGCCGTTAGAAGGTGATAAAATTCTGGTGGCGATGCGCGAGTCCGACTAGAAACCAGCTCCCTTTGCCATAGCCGGGATGGTGCTGCAGGGCTAAGAATAGGACCAACAGACTTCGATCACTTCAGGATGCAGAGAAGAATCTGACTCACCCCTGAGAGTGGATCTGCTGAGGAAGCAGGTGCTATTTCTAGAGTCTGTTTTCGGAACAGAACCAGCTCTGAATTGTTTGTGGAGCGGGCTGGGGAAGGATGTTTGAACCCTGTTTTTTCCAGTGGACATTGTTGGTGAAAATGGATGATTTTTGGTCTCTTGCTGCAGAAAGCCATTTTTCATTGAAAGCGAACGTTTCGATGGAAAATTCCCAACCAGCCCTAAGCGTTCTCTTCCCCAAAGCCGGATCCAAGGCGTTCATGGAAAGAAAATTCTTTTCGAAGCTCATCAGTGTATGTTTTAAAACACAGCTGGAGCCAGGTGCCTGCAGAGGACTGGTGCAAGAGAAGAACATGTCACTCAGTAACCAAAACAACCCAACTAATCTTCTGTTGCACAGCCCATACCTATGGGCACCAGGCCAGCCCTGGCGGGAAGTCAAGTGTGGGATCTAATCCAAGAACAGCTAGAGCTAGGGGAGCTGCAATCACACATTGGGTACTGAGGGCAATAACTTGCAATCAGAGGGTGACAGAGGCAGCTGGCTCTGTGCTGGTTGGTGTTTGGGGTTGCACTGGTTCCCACGGGGCTGGCGGACGTGTCGGGAAGCTGCTTTTTGAAGTCAGCACTGTGTGCGGCGGAGAGATAAAGAGCGCTTCCCAGAAAAGCTGCCTTTCCAGCTCTCCGCTTGGCTCATCTAAGGGTTTGCGTGTTCCTTTTGCATTACTTAATTAGACTCTCACAACCTGCCTGGGAGTGGCAGCAGCCTGATTTTACAGATGGGGGAAACTGAGGCACACGGCAGGGACGTACTTTGCCCACGACTGTGGCGTGAATCAGTGGCAGAACTGGGGATAGAACCGAGGAATCCTGGCTCCCAGTCTCCTGCCCTAACTGCTTAATACTACGCAATGGGTGTGAAGACCCCCAGAGCTACAAAAAGAACCCACGAGTCCTGACACCTAGTCCCATTTTGACACTAAAAAGAACAGGAGGACTTGTGGCACCTTAGAGACTAACAAATTTATTTGGGCATAAGCTTTCATGGGCTAAAACCCACTTCATCGGATGCATGCAGTGGAAAATACAGTAGGAAGACACCCCCACCCCCACACCCATACCCATGAATCAATGGGTGTTACCATACACACTCTAATGAGAGTGATCTGTTAACATGAGCTATTACCAGCAGGAGAAAAAAAAAGAAACCAAAAAACCCACCTTTTTGTAGTGGTGATCAAAATGGCCCATGTCTAGCAGTTGACAAGAAGGTGTGAGGAGCAGTGGGGGCCGGGGGGAATAAACACAAGGAAATAGTTTTACTTTGTGTAATGACCCATCCGCTCCCAGTCTTTATTCAAGCCTAATCTAATGGTGTCCAGTTTGCGAATTAATTCCAATTCAGCCGTCTCTCGTTGGAGTCTGGCTTTGAAGTTTTTTTTTGTTGCACTATTGCAACTGACACAGTGGTGAGAAGTGTAAACTGTCCTTGTCTTTAGAGAAGCATGAACACCGGTGTTGCCTAGGCAAGAGGCTGCCAGTTTTTCTGCATTTGATTCTGCCTTAAAGAAAAGTTGCTTATTTCGATTTAGCGTCAATCTATTTCTGAGTAACTTAAGCTGCACTGAACTAAGCCTGGCTCAAGCCCGAGTAGGGGCGTCTACACAGCCATTCGCACGGGTTTAATGGAAGCGCTTGAAAAGCTCCCCTCGCTCCACACTGTGTGGAGGAAGCTCTGGCCTTCGCTTCCTTAACTAGCAGCACTTGTTGTCCAGGGGTGTTGCCTTGCTAATGAGCAACGGACAGAGAGGGGAATGCAAAGAAACCGAAGCCTGAGCTATTTGCCTCTGCAAGAAAAACCATTTGCCAAGGTCACGGCCGACCTCTGAGCAGCATGTGCTATTTTCCTTCCCTAGAGGCACCTGGGCCCTGTTCGTATCAAGAAAAACAATCCTGCAGCAGGGAGGGCGAGCTCTCCCATGGGATCCTAACGGGGCGAGGGGGACCTGGGGGAGCGAAGCGGGAACGCTGTGGCTGTGGCAGGGGCCTCGTTGCGATGTGGTCGCTCTCGGCAGGTCTCTGCGGCTGTTGATGAACTGCGTGGCTGGGGGGGAGGCTGGCTCCGTGGGCCATGCTGTGTCGCCTGGCGTTTCGCTGCGAGCAGGAACAAAAGGGTCTTCTCCCCCCGCGCCCCCATGCCTGCCTTCCGCTGCTGAGCCCTTTTCCCGCCAGGGGTCGACTTCCCAGGGCTCAGAATCAGCCCAGTCCCCTTCCCGCAACCTCCCACGTCCACTACAGCTATGCAGGCCCTGGCCTGGGACTAGGGAAACCTGAGTTCTTTAGAGCCGCCAGCGACCTTGGGCAAGTCACTTCCCCTCCCAGCTGTACCTAGATTGTAAGCTCGGGGCGCAGGGCCGGCCTCTCCCTAGGTGTTTGTACAGCACGCGGTTAAGGCTGCTAGGTGCTCGTCTACAACCAGCGGTGACTAACTCTACGCCCATATCTGTTCTCGTTCGCAAAGAAACCTGCCCCCCACACGAAGCCTGGGACCTGCAAATCAGGGACTCGCTAAAGCCATCGGATTTACGCGACACGCTAGCGCTCGCTCACCCTCCTTTGTGCGAGGCCGGCAGCCGTGTTAATGGCCCACTTCATCTAGGAAGGTCCTGTGCAGCATTTCAATGGTGGGCTGAGCTGTGGCCCTCAGCGTACCTGAAGACGCGCTCTGAGTAAGCTTGAAACCGTGTCTCTTTGCAAGGGCACCGAGAAAGGGGGGAGGGGGAGGAGTGAGTGGGGGAGGGTGGGGTCTTGGGGGGAAGGGGTGGGGGCTCAGGGAGGGGGGGGGCACAGTTTGGGTGCCGGTGGCCCCCTCCTCCACTATATGAGAGCTTCTGCCACTCCTGTCTCTTTTGCCAACAGAAGTTGGTCCAATGAAAGATGAGACCTCCCCACCGTGTCTCCAATACCCAGCCCCATGGTGAAATTACCTAGCACGGGGCGGTACACTGCCACCTGGTAGCACCATGGGGGCCTGTAGTGGGACTATTTCCCCACCAAAGGTTTTTAAAGCCAAGTTCGGTAGCTCAGGACATAGAGACGCCCCTGGCTACTGGGTCCGGAACAGAGCTGTGCTATATTTGAGTGATTAACCACTGGACCTGTCTGCCATGGGAAGTGGTGGCATCTCCATCTTTTGATGTCTTCTAAGCCTTTGGATGCCTTTCTGGAAGAGACGCTTTCGTCATACACAAGTTATTGGGTTCAGTACAGGAGTAACTGGCTGAAATGTTCTGGCCTGTTAGCCTGACCTCCTGGATATGCGCTGTAATGGTCTCTTCTGGCCTTTACATCTAATCTTTGAATGTAGAAGTGTCAGCCATTCCTTCTTGACCAGCGCTCTGGAATACTCAGCAAGAAGAGCTGGTGATTTTTAGGCAGGGGTGAAGTTCCACTTAACTGATGCTTAAATGTTTTCAAGCTCATCTCTTTCTGGTCCCTAAATCATTTTGGATCACCTCCTGCAGCTGTTTTATTCTTCTCTGTGGATAAGCTTTGCAGCATGGATTTCAAATAGACCCCGTCTTGGGTGAGATTTTAAGCCTCTCAGGGCAAGGACTGTTTGAGCAGAACACACGGCTGGGTACTTGTCTTAAGCAGCCACACAAGCAGGTAGTAAAAATTAAATTGTGGGGAAAAATTGGTTGAAACAAATATAATATGGCACTTTCCATCCCAAAGCATTTCAAATGATGGGCCTGATCCTTCTCCTATTGATCCCTTGGGCACACAGCACCAGCGATATGCAGCCACTGCTGGGGTAGCAGAAAGGCAGATGTCAGGGGTGGGATAGAGAATTTTTTTTTTTATCAAGGGTAATCAATTACTCTTAAGAGCAAGCTATGGGACTTTTAGTGGCCACATAAAATAGACAGGACCTTGGGGATTAAAGTTTCCATCTTAAAATATCCTTACATTTTCCATCACAAGTATTTGCTTAAGAGAAAGTGTTATTTTGAATATGTCTCGATTTTGCTGCAGGAGGGGAAGGAAACAGTCAGTTTTACAAACCTTGCTATATAGGAAGCTTAGTTATGCATGCAACGGATGAAAGAACATTCCTTTGATCACGTATGTGCCTTCTCATTAATTATAATGTGACCTCTTAATTTGCTGCCACCATTGTTGTAACAAGGTGTAGGTCAATGCTTAAAATGCTGCGCTGTTCTGTGAAGCCCCCCCCTATGCTTTCTCCCATCAGCATAGGGAATCCAGCTCCCCGAGAGGTGTCGACAGAATTCTCCCATTGACTTAGCCATCCCCAGTTGGGGTTAACAATGTTGCCCAGGGAGTGTGGATTTTTCCACACCCCTGAGCAATGTCATTATACCAACCTAGTGTAGACCAGGCCAGTATGGGGTGAATTAAGTTGGCTCTCTGCAGTATGGTCACCAATTTTGGTAAAGATCGCTAACAAACCAAGCACATACAAGCCTCCATGTCATCCTAGTATCTGAACACCATGGTTGCTAAGGGGTTTAGCCTCAATGCTGAATTAGGCGAGTATTATAACAGATTATCTGCAAATCTTTAGGCAAATCGCTTAATCAGTGGCAAAACTGCCTATAGAGGTCTCAGACCCTTAACCACACAACACACACACACACACACCCCAGAAGGAACTACTAATCATCTCATCTGACCTCCTGTAGAACTTGTATCCTCCCTCTCTGCTTGTGATAGATCACTAGAGGACTAATGATCTGTGAAGGTGTCAAGTCTCCATGTTAAAAAGCAGGGGCAGAAGGAAGTATAGAATCAGTGACTTTGCCCTAAGTCACACAGCTGGCTAGCTGACAGCTGGGAATAAAAAGGCCGGTCACTTTAACCCCAGGACAACCCAGCACCCTTTCCACTGGGTCAAATGGTTCAGCGCTTATAACAGTGCTATTTACAATAGAACTGGACGCAGGCTCCCATTGATGTCACTGGAAATTGGAGGTGCTTTGGCCATTAAAAACTAAAAGTCACGGATAAAAGGCAGGGACTGTCTCACAGGCACCTACGTTTGAAAGTTTTGGCCTTTTTGTTGCAGACTATTTAAACCCAAGCAGCTGCTGGTTCTCCTGCCCCAGCAATTTATCCCCCTCGCCCCAGCAGTGGAATTGGTAAGTTGGTAACTTGGCCCAACATCCTAATCGCACCAGTTCTGAAGCTTCACATCAGTTTTACCATACGAGCTCCCGCCCCCTTGCCCCACCCCACCCCCAGTAGAGAAGTTTCCCCCCCAAGAACGATGGAGGCTTTGGTTATTTCAATTGTCTTTATTAAAAATGTCACCCCCCGGGGGTGGATATAACATCTTAAATTGTACAAATATAAAAAACTTTGCAAAAACAAATACAAAAAAACCACAGTAGAAAAATTCAGTACACCCGATTCGTGTCATGACAGGCAGAGGCAGCTGCTAAGGCTCAGCAAGGTTGGCTCTGCCAAATACAGATGAACAAACACTTAGGACATGCAGTGCTGGGTTAATGAATACACAAGAGTGGGGGGGAAAAAGTGCTTTTTTCTGTGTAAGGAGAAGACAGACCCAGTCGGAGGGGGAGAGTTAAGATACTAGTTCTTCTCTCGCCTTGCCCCCACCCCCCGCAACCAGAAAACCTTCCAGTCATTTTTTTGGGTTTAACTTGACTAAGTTGGGACAGCGTCGCTTTAGGCCATGCGCCTTTTCCCCTGGTCTCTGGACATTGCACAAGATAGTTTGATCGAAGCTTCTTCAATTGGTGCCAGAGAGTGGGTTTGGGACCCGCAGGCAGGGGAAAGCATGAGAAAATTCTCAGGGTTTGCCTGGGCACAGAGAAGTTTATTTCTTGGCTGGTCCTTGAAGCACAATCCCAGCCAGACTCCTCTGTGCACCTGCTGAGGCCAATTGAACCAAGTAGTAGTGATGGTTGGGGGTTTTTTGGGGGGTGCATTGGTTTATCTGCACAAAGGACGATAAAAATTCAAAACAAAAGAGGACGGAGATAGTGATTCTTCTCAACAGGCTCATGGAGTTTAGCTTACACTTGTTTGGCAGATTCAGAAAACTCAAAAGTCGAACAATAAATGCTACCAAAGCAATAAAAACAAGTCATAGGACACTGCTCTGAACTGACTGTATAAAATCTTGGCTTTGGAGACATTTGGACTGGATAACGTTTCATTTGCTTGTTAGAACAAAAAAAAACACATGCATAAATATTCTTTGCATATTAAAACCTTAAGTTCTTCCCCTCAACGATTGCTATTTGATCTCTTCACTTCTGCCTATTGCCAAGGCACAGAAGTGTTTCCACCAGCACCCAAAATCCTCAACAGGAGGATTGTAAAAAGCTTTGAGATTTACAGTGCTAGCTCAAGCACAAGTAACAATCCTTACAGAGCAACAAGTTTACAATCCTAAAATAGCAGGTTTCATTGAAATCTTCAGACATTAAAAAACAAAAACACTGAGAAATAGATCATGTGTTCAAACACGACTGATCATCAGTACAGCATAGTAACAGATTCAAGGCACGGTGATGGTAGTTTTTCTGGCATAGAAGCCTTTTTTTAAGTCAGAATCTGCTGGCTTCGTGCCTCTCCCTAACAAATTAACTCTTAAGTGCTCTCCACAGAGCACACACCTCTTCCACCCCATGCACTCCCATTACAGTTTCCACACAAGCAACTATTTATTTTCCAGGGAGATTCTTAAGGGTTCTGGAATGCAGGCCAGGCCCGATAGCCTCTGACCAACATGGCATTTCGCTCATCACATCAAGTCTGTGCACACAGCACATCTTGGAAGAAAGACCTTTGCATCTGCCTTCTTCCATGCTGGCTGGCATTTTTCAGCCTGGCAGAAGCTGCCCTACCACACGCTTCCTTGGGACCATTTTCTTCCCGCATCAGGGCTTTGAAACCCCGTTCTGAACTTTGGCTAGGTACAATCACTGCAGATATAAAGTGAGTCCAGGAAAGTAGAAGAAACAGAGGAACAGCTGCTTCTTGGCACTCACTGCACATTGTTGTTAGCATTGCAGGGATCCACCTGGGGAAGAAAAGTAAGGAGGTCTTTAGACACTTGCTGAAAAATACTAACTTGGTAACCTCAGCCAAGATATACAGTCTCCCCTGACTAGTGAACTATAGTCAGGTGTTTAGGAAATTGACTTGAGAAATCAGCTGAGTAGCTTTGAGTTACAGCTTAAGTAAGATGCACCATCATCCCCATTGGGCCACTTTGCACAAGCAGATGTAGTGCGGTTTTAATGCATCCCTGGGCAGATTCGCATCAGTATCTTAAGGACCATTAGTCTCTTCTAGTCTGTCAGTTTCTGTCTTCCTGACAATACAGAGTAGGAGTCTAGCCATGTCTGAGCATTAACATAAGAACATAAAGGCCGTACCGGGTCAGACCAAAGGTCCATCTAGCCCAGTATCTGTCTACCGACAGTGGCCAATGCCAGGTGCCCCTGAGGGAGTGAACCTAACAGGCAATGATCAAGTGATCTCTCTCCTGCCATCCATCTCCATCCTCTGACGTACAGAGGCTAGGGACACCATTCTTACCATTCTTGATACTGGTATGAGCCTCCCACCCCAGCTAAATCCTAGGCTTCTCTTTTCCAGCTTTATTTCCTTTGTGGCTGAAACCAGCCACTCAAGTATTCACCAAATCTCACCTCTGTGTAAGTGGGAGGAGGCATGAACTTGAACTCTGGGGCATACATGAAGATAGGGCTGTCGAAGGAACTGTCGAGATCATCCAGAAGGGGAGTGGTGGGGCTCTCCAGACGGTGATCTTCAGATACGATGTCCAGGTAGCATGGAGGTGCTGTAAGAAGAGAAGCTTGTGAGCCCTACAGGGTATTTGTGTAGGAGAGTGCTTGGTGATGTGATCCCAGTTTTATTCCTAGATCCCAGGCCATTATGATGAAGCAATCCACTCCCCCCTCTCCGCTTCCCCCTCACTGGGGGTGGGAAAAAACACCCCCGAGCCCACGTCTCTCATGGAAGTGGTTTTTTTTAGAGCGCTGGGAGACACCCACACTGCCCTCTTTGCTAAAGACTAAAGCAAGTATCCCCATAAAACAGCCTAGCACTCAGCTCACCTTCTGGAGCATCAGGGAGATTGAGGTCCACCCAGCTCATTTCAGAGCTAGCCTGGCTAGCCATGCTGGAGCTGCGGCTGGCAAACCCAGATCTGCTACCGATGACGAGAGGCAGCTCCAGAAGGATCTTCTTGGAGCCAGGGACGCTGGCGTAGATCTGTATGAACAAGACCAGGATAGAGTTGGTTACTACATCATTACCCTGATACGAAATTAAGAGTCTGTGTCACATTAGAATTCCTAGTGAAACTGCAGTGATGTGGGGAAAGATCTATGGTATTGATTAAGTGTAATCCATCCTTCATTGGTCAAAGTGACATGAGCTAGTGAATCATATGCCTACGTTCCCATTTACAGCGAGACTAACTAATGATGTAAGGACAACCGTACGTGTCCAATTCCCTTATAATGGCATCCCTCATGTTCACTGCAGAAGTGGGCATCCTCTTAAAGCAGGATGGAGCTGGAATCCAAACAGCAGCTAGGAATAAAGGGTTGCTGTGATAGCGAGATCCTTACCTGCAAGAAGTACTCCACCCGCAGGATATTGCAGCCCAGGATGGATGGTTTGATCTTCTTGACCCGGAGAGTTTTACCCCGCCAGCTCTCAGACATGCCCGAGATGATGGGGTTGCCTCGGACGCAGGAAAGTTTCTGGGTCAAAACCTTGGTCTGCCCGTTTGCCAAGTAGGTATGCTTGGAAACAATGGCTGCTTTGGGTACCACGATCCGGGAGCAGATGTTCTCAAAGTCCGCATTTATGCAGATATCATCACCTGGAAAAAGAGATATGGAAGCTTAGTTATGGAGAAGACCTAAGGTCTCTTAGCAGACCAGTGCTGTGCCCTACAATGTGTTGAGAGCTAGTTTTCACTAGTTAAACTACAGAAGCTTCATCTACACTCACACTGCATTATTATATACTCCTACTTAGACCCTTCGGGCCACACCCAGTTCCTTTCCCCTCTTGCATTTTCAGACTTCAAATCCTTGCCAGTGGTCTCATCCCTCAGGAGCACTGCTACCTTCATGCACTCTGCTTAGCCCTTCACCCCCCTTCTTCCCTCACCATCCAACTCTCCAAGGAAAGAAACCAGATCTCACCTTCACAGAATCCTTTTCGGTCAATCCTGGCACTGACAGACACATGCCCATCAGGAATGAACATGCAGGACACCTTCTTGTCTTTCTTGGCAGCGACTGGCGACTGGAAGAGATTCACAGGGAGATTGTGTTACACAGACGAAGTGGCCACAGGCCACAACAACATCAGTCCATGTCCCCCCCGCACTGCCAAATGCTGTCTTCACCTCCTCAGCTCCCCATTCTTGGAAGTTCTGTGTCTGCCCCCTGCCTGACCTTTCCCCTGTCATCTGTGTTTCAAACCTGCTGCAGTTTAATTTATAACTCCAATTAGGCCCTAACATCCTGCATTATGGATAGTAGGCGAGACTCTGATGCCCAGATGGTTGCCCTCCAGACAGGCTGTCTCATGAAGCAGAGTACTAACCAGCCCTAATTGGACGGACTACAGCCCCAGAGATAAGTATTTAATCTGTACTTGGCAGCAAAGCCAGTTAAAGAGATTCCTCAGGCCAGTGAGAATGTCCTTTCCTAAAGGATCTGAGTCATCCCATAGTTCCAGCCACTAACACCCACATGCACAGACACAGAGACCTGATAATTACCATTAAGTCTGGAGTGTTGACATCAACAGGATCCATGACCTCAAAATGCTGCTTTATCTCCTGAGTGTGACAGGATGGGCGATCCAAGAAAGCCTTAACCCAGTAATCCACACAGCCGTACTTCCCTTTGAACGAGGTCCCCAGAGGCCTGCAATACAAGAGGGCAGAAGAGCCCGTTAGAGACGCACAGGATAACTCCAAAGGAAGGACTTTTAACAAGAGTAGGATTCTTAGTAGCCACATTTGGCCAGTACCTACCCCTGGGGAAGCTCAAATCCGAATTTGTATTCGTATTTGTTGCCAGGTCTCAAGATCACAGAACCATCCTCATCTAGAAAGATTAAAGAAAAAGGAATGCATTAAAACACACTGCCGGACTGAGATTTTAAGCTTCATTAGGCTTGTCCTGTTTCACAGTTGTAACAGTCAACGGAGCTGTTGCATTGATACCCCCTAGACAGAAACAAGCGGACACTCTGCTGATGCCCTTTTGGAAGGGGAGTAATATTGCAGATCTAGGCTTGATGTTATTGTAACAGTCTCGTTTTAAGACAGGCCAGCACCTGACTTCTGCTTCAACACAGCACTTCCCTTTGAATTCTCCTTCCCCACCCTCCCATGATCTATCTGCTAGGAGAGTCTCCCGGTTGGAGGGGGGGAGCCATTCAAGGCATTTCTCGTCCCCACCGCTCTTTCATCTTAGTTTTCTCACCCTCTGTTAAGAAGCTCTGCCAAGTTTGACAACTCTGCCCACTTACAACTTGCCTGCAGGATTGATGGGGAACGTCCTGTTACAGAGATCCCGGAAATCCATACCCGTGCCAACAAGCTAAACTTGCAGTTCCCTACGGTGACACCTGTTCTGCATACTGTACTTGCTTATCAGTATAGACTGTACCCACATCTCTTCCTAGGAATCAAGGGAAGCCAGCCATTGCAATTGAATCGAAGGTTAAAAAGACTCATCTGTCATTCTGAGCTGCTCCCACAGTCCTACAGGCATATTAAAATCTGCAACTGTTCTCTGCTGGCTAAAGTAGCCACAAGGCTTATAATTATACCCGCTTTTCTTCCTTGGCAATGTCGTGAGTATTAGTGGCTAGAGTTTTATTACTAAGTTGGAAATAACACTAAATTCTCAAACTGCAATGAGTTTCCCCTGCAAGGCTAAATGTTGTTCTTAGCCAGCTTAGGTCTGCCAGGGCTCAAATGAATGATTAGCGCTTCCTATACTCTAGCAAAAGCCAGGAAGATGCAAATATTTAAGTCTGCATCTTTACACCCAAAATCTGTCTCTCTATAATTGTATCAAGAAACCTTTAAAAAGCCACCAATCCTCAGTTAAGTTAATGCATCCCAGGCCTTTAGTTTTAAGAACAAAGACTTAGTGGGAACCCCACACACAACAAAACGACTCTTGAACCAAGGTTCTCACCAGTGGGATGGTCATCCAGGGTGAGGACATCTTCATAGCGCAGGTACTCCATCTCCTGCTTGCATTGTTGGGGTCCCTTGATCCAGACCACCTTGGCCTCCCCACAAGCCAGCACTTTAACGGAGCTGACCCGGGTGACTTCGGTCACTTCCACCAGCACACGGCCGGCTACCTTCTCTCCACTGCAGAAGACTTTGTCAGGCTCGCTGAAGACGATCTCGAAGGTCTTGATCTTCTTGAACACCACCATGGCGACTGGTTGCAAAGATTTCTCTCTCCTCCCCCCAAAAAGAAATTTTTTTTTGGAACCGGAGTGGTTTTGAGTCACGATCTAGAGGTTTTAAGCAACTATGACTTTTTAAAAAAAAGCTCTAGTTGCAAAACTTCAGAGAGTTTTTGCAAATCAATTCACCCCTTTTTGGGTTACAAAATGACTATTTATGGCAATTTTCTTTAAGTTCAGCCCCTTTTTTAAATGATGGAATCCTGGGAGGGGGAACAATAGCAGGACGGGATCCTCCTGGTAGGCAACAGCTTCCTTTAGTTCAGCAGCACCAGAGAACCCCACTCTGCTCCAGCCTGCAAAGCTGTGAGCCCAGGAAAAGCCGGATGCTGCCTTTATACCCCCTCTCCCCTCCCCTCCCGTGTTGATCTCAGCTCTCCATGCTGAAGGCGCGTGGACAAGCGTGTTTGGCGCGTGATCAGCGCTCCCATTGGCCGCCGCGGTCTTGTTTACATCCCCGCCAGCCAATCGCCGGGCCGACCGCGGAGCGTGGACACCGTGTGTAAGCTGTGCCGGCTGGAGTTGCGAGAGGCAGGAGTGGAGGAGAGAGCGACGGGGGAGCGGGCCAAGGAGAGGCAAGCAGGGAGGCGCCGCGAGCCAATCAGGGGCAGAGGGCGGGATATAATGTTCCCGAGGAGCGGGGCGGGGATGTGAGGGGGTTTTTGTGGTCGGGTTGTTGTTTCACTCACAGGCAGATGTCAGCTCCCCCCCGGCCGTTCCTCGGGGCGGGGGGGCAGGGAGGCTCCCCCCGGATAAACTGTACGGGGGCAGCTCCCAGCCCCCCCAGCACTGCCCCCCCCACCGTGGGTGCAGTTCCGCAGCCCCTCCTCCCACTGACCCGGGGGGGTCAATTACACCACCCCACACTGACAATGGGGGGGTCAATTACACAGCCCCCCACTCACCCCACACTGACCATGGGGGGGTTAATTCCATAGCCCCCTCTACTCACCCCACACTGGCGGGGGGTTATTTCCACAGCCCCCTCTACTCACCCCACACTGATCATGGGGGGGGTCAATTACACAGCCCCCCCACCTCACCCCACACTGACCATAGGGGGCAGTTCTACAGCCCCCTGACAACTCCCCCTCACTGACTATGGGGGCAGTTTCACAGCCCCCCCAGTACTGCCCCCTCCACATACTGACCATGGGGGTGTTAATTCCACAGCCCCCTGACAAATCCCCCCATACTGGCTATGTGGGGGGTACTTCTACAGCCTCCCCCACCCCCAACACTGATCACGAGGGGGGGCAATTCCATCTCTACACCTCCCCTCACACTGACTATAGAGGTTCAGTTCCACAGTCCCCCAGCACCTCCCCCAACACTGACCATGGGGGGGCACTTATACAGCCCCCTGACACCACTCCCAACATTGATCATGGCAACCCCCAACGCCTCCCCTACACTGATCATGGGGGGCAGTTCCACAGCCCCCACCCCAGCAGCTCCCCACACACTGTCGGGGGCAATTCAACAGCCCCCCTACACCTCCTCTCACATACTGACTATACAGCTTGATAGTCCCCCGCAAACCCATGTCACAGATCATAATTGAGGGTGGGGAGATCTCAGCCTCTCCTAACCCTTCTATTGATTATACTTGGGGGCTGCTCCTTTACCAAATCCCCCCATTTCCCAAAGAGCCCTCCCAAGTTCCAAAATGTACTTGCCCCGCAGCCCCAACCTCATCCCCATCGCTACACACAGATTTCCCCTCAGGAAAACAAAAAAATCCTCATTTAGCCACACTGAGAATGTTTAAGAGTTGCACAAATTCCACCCCCTCCTCTGACTGTATTAAAGGACATCACATGCAATGGGGCTGACTGCTTGTAATACAGGAAACAGGGTGACTGGGTGAAAAAATAGGAAACAAAGCTGATTTTTCAGGGGCTCAATGTCACAGCTTTTATTCTGGGCGACAAGCCGTGCGTTGGGATCATAGCAGAGTTGCATGATCATAGCACCTCGTCCTTTGCAGAGTTGATGGTTGGAAAACAGGTTTATTGTCGGATCAAGTGCTGACTCCCTGAAGACTCTGACTTCTGGGATATTAGACATCAAATAAGCAGCATCCCCACTCCTCATTTCCCTCTTATTGACCACACAGGGGCAGCTTCACACACCTCACCCTCCTGAGTGTTTGGGGAGTGGGGGGATCTTGGTACAAAGCCACTCACTGACTGTTCTGGGTATATTTCTACACAGCAGCCCTCAAGTTTTCTTTCAGTCGTCATGTTGTCAGGCATTCATCCCATCCCTGACCAACTGTGGTCCATTTTGGCATAGTTTAAAAGCTGTTTCTCTAGATCAGTGTTTCTCAACGACCAGTCCGTGGACTGGCGCTGGTCCCTGAGATCTCCATGACATAATTTAGGAAGGCAGCAAGCCGGTCCCTGGTATCAAAAGGGTTGAGAAACGCTGCTTTAGATCAATACAATTTTCATGCAAGCAAAGCTGCAAACCAGGGGTGGCCAACCTGAGACTGAGAAGGAGCCAGAATTTACCAACGTACATTGCCAAAGAGCCTTAGTAATATGTCAGCGCCCTCCATCAGCTCCCCCCTCCCGCCTCCAGTGCCTCCCTCAGCCCCACCGGCTCTGGGGAAGGGGCAAGAGCCTTGGGGGAAGGGGTGAAGTGGGGTCAGGACCTGGGGCAGAGCCCAGGGTTGAGCAGTGAGCACCACTGGCACATTGGAAAGTTGGTGCCTGTAGCTCCAGACCAGGAGTCAGCACCTATTCAAGGAGCCGCAGATTAACTTCTGAAGAGCTGCATGTGACTCTGGAGCCACAGGTTGGCCACCCCTGCTGTAAACAATGTCGTTAACCAGCTAAAACAAGATTTTATAAAGGACAGGGGAATAGGGAAATCAGAGACTCTCTTCCTCTTGCTTCTAAAACCTCTGCCCCGCCAACTGGGGAAAGGGATGTGTCCCCAGTATAGTCACTTCCCTTCGCTGTCCTTCGCCCCGAAATGGGGACTGGGAATAGTATGTGTGTTTGTAGTAACTAAGCTCACGTACATTCTCAGATTAGAATTTGGCTTGTGTATCCCACCCCCAAGTCAATTGTTCCTCACAAGGTAGGATATAAACTGATTATCTGCTGGCTCGAAGAAGGAATTTCCTTGCTATGAGAAAGCAATGGGGAAAAGGAGCACTGGCCGCCTAGGAGTGAAATGAAGGAGCTGCATCTTTTTCTGGAACAGCTGCTAACAGCTAGTGTTCGATACGTGGTACTAGTTTAGATACACCACTTGTTTTTGTGGATACAGACTAACACAACTATCCCTCTGATACCACTAGTCTATTCCAATGTGGTAGGTGGAGGGACACTGGGCTAAAGTGAGACATTGATTTAGTCTAATTTGGCAGGAAGTGGAATACCAGATTAGATGGCCCACTTGTCTGTTCCAGTGTGGCAGAAGATGGGATACTGGATTAGCTGGACGGTCGGTTTTGTTCTGAATGCAGTTCCTTAACAGAACATCTTGCATTCCTTTAGGAGGAGCGTTAAATCCTGCCTCTTTGGTTCCCTTCAGTGCATGTATCTCCTGAAGGATTATATTCCCTCTGGCTGTACTGCCCTGGCCTGTTCCAAGCTGCAGCCCGTTGTTGTTTTCTCTCAGCCGGTGATAACACACATTCCACGGATGTCTCAGAACATTTATCCCTGGGCCAGGCAGCCTGCCAGAGCTGTGATCCAAGGCGCATTACAAAAATTGAATCCTCTCCAGCCATCTCTCCCTGGCAGGCTGCTTTTGGCCTTTGCCTCCCTGACTTCCTGAAAATGCCTCACTTCCATCCTGCAGGGGGACTGTGATGTCCTCAGGAGGGGACTAGATTATGAATGCTTCCACATGGGGGGCATAGTAAAACTTCTGGGGCAACATGCCAGATTAGACGACAAGGGGGATTTGGAAAGACTCGTTTTTGGTTTTTAAGTAGGGAATTTTTGCTCATAAAACAAAATCTTTAGTTTGTCACATCACTTTCAAAGAGAAGATGCCAGAGGTGAGCACCACTGAACTGTTGTCTCCGTCTCCCTGCAGCTCTCGAAGGTGGTTCATTAAAGCCTTGTCTGCTCTTTGCTTTGCTACCTGAACTGGTTTCAAACATGGTTCAGGCTAACTCAGCTCAAACACAGGGGGGGATGATGACAACAAACTGTGTTTAAACCAAATTTACAAACCCTCTTCTAGTCTTGATCCCTTTTGCCCTTGGTGATCTGAATTTCCCCTGTACCAAAGATCTGATGCACTGGAGAGTGTTGCTAAGCATCTTTATTTCCTGGCCTAAAGTTACTTGACATGGATCAGGGTAACAAAAAGTTCTCTCTGTCACATGGCAGGAGTCAATCATTCTAGCGTGTCCTTTGTTGCTTGCTCATCCACCCCACAACGAATGATATAACTCTAGTCTCTGAAGGGGGCTGGTTGTGGGCTGCTGTTGCCATGCGTAAAACTCCAAATAGTTGTTTACACAAGATGTACTTTAGCCATATATGGTTTCCTCCAGAAAGTACAGAGACACAATTTCAAACCATTCACAAGGGCCCTACCAAAAGGGACTTGACTGTCATGCAAAGGCTTGACTGTTCCGTTGCCCACTCCAGCACTGTTATTGCAAAAGCTGTTTCCGCTGGTGGGGGTGGGAGCTGATTAACAGAGGCCTGGAAGAAAGAACTGTCTTTTCAGAGCCTAAGCAGGGGGCTGTGGTTTGAAAGTCCTCCTGAATGGCCACACCTATCCCCTGCTTTGCTCCTTTCTGCTCATATCTGATCTGGGTTCTCTGTGTTCATCACCCAAATCCTATAAGGATCAGTGGCCAGTGGAAACACCCTACTGCAACAATGGGGTAAAGGAGGACTGGCTGCCTATGTTCAAAACTGAGCAGATAATGGGGTGTTTAATTTTACCTTCAGAAAGGAAGTGAAATGTTTCTAAATTAAAAAAATGGATGAAGATTTTAGGGGTCAGGGAAACTGGTAACGAGCCATGGGACCTTACACCATGTAGGTCCCTATTTCAAATCCAGCCCAGGTTGGTAGTGACTGGAAATGGTTGCCATCTGATAGATCTTCAGGGATCTATGTGACGTGAGTTTGGTGGGTCCCAGTTCAGTTCCTAGCAGAGGTTAGGTGACCTCATCACAGGTGTCTTCTGAAAGATTCCCATGGTGCTTATCAATCTGGTGCATAGATTTCAACTTCTCTGCCACATAGTGGAACCTATCTCTCCCTGATTGTCCCAGCAGCACAGGGTAAGCGCTTACGTTGATCCAGTTTGGAGGTCCCAGATTGCAAGCTCTTGGCATGAATGCAATTCGCAAAGCTTTTCTAGCTGATGGATTGTTGAGTTAATTGGCCAAGACCATAACAGGGTTCAAAAAAGAACTCGATAAATTCATGGAGGATAGGTCCATCAATGGCTATTAGCCAGGCTGGGCAGGGATGGTGTCCCTAGCGTCTGTTTGCCAGAAGCTGGGAATGAGCAACAGGGGATGGATCACTTGATGATCACCGGTTCTGTTCATTCCCTCTGGGGTACCTGGCACTGGCCACTGTCGGAAGACAGGATACTGGGCTAGATGGACCCTTGGTCTGACCGAGTAGAGCCATTCTTATGTTCTTCTCCATATCCTTCCCAGATAGGGCTTTTATAATGAGTTGAGTAGGAGCCAGAGCTGGTTACACCCAAGTGGTCTGTGACTGGGATCTAATCCAACCATGTATACACAAAAATAGATGTAATTTTAGAGTTTGTGAAAGGTCACATCACCAGTACCCATAACCAGCAGTGAGAACGAGCTCCATACCCACGGAATGCCTTGTGGGGAGAGAGGGCTGGATTTCATTTGTTTGGCTAGTAGAGACTGACTTCTTCTGGACACATGCAGTATGACACCACATGCTTCCAGCCTGGAAGTTTGGTGCCTGCCTAGTTTGGTGCCATCCACCTACTCAGCTAGCAGTTGTGCCTTGCAATGTTATTGGGTTTTTCTTTTAACCTCATTGCCCAATTACTTTGTGAAACCAACCCAAGGGACCAGCTCTGCCTTTGGCAACAGTTGGGCTGTGTACTATTACTACTGCTACTGTTACTGAATAATAAAAGAAGAAGCTCTTATATAGCAAAAGATTTACTGATTGGCAAGAGCGATTTCCTTCCCTCAGGGCTGGGTCTGCCATTTGTAAATCCCCAAACAGGAACGGGACCCCATGTTGCTGGAGGCAGCAGGGAAGAGTTTACTCCACTTCTCCTCAGCAGCCCAGGTTACCATGAGCACATCAAACCCCTCCCCCTTTCTCATCGGCTTCCTGTAGACTAGCGAGTCCAATTCAAGGGCGCAGTCCTTATCTTGGGGGGTGCTCAGTGAGCCCAGCATATTTAAAGGAGCCTGAACGATCCCGGATGGGGACTGTGGTTGACAACTCCACTTCTCAGGCCCAGTGGAACTTTCTGTCATCAGGGTGAAACTCAGCGTTGCAGGAGACAGAGCTTCCTCAGGGGCTGGTCCTAGACTGTGGAGTTAACTAAAGACCATCACAAAACTCCTCACCTTCTTCTCCAAGTGCACAGTGCACTTATTCAACCTGCCTTTGCTAATATAAACACAGAGCTGTGTTGCCATAAAAACCCAATAACAGCTCCCTTTCCCGTTCCCCCCAAGAAAACCAGCAACCAAAAAGAAACCCTATCCAACCCACTCCACTGCAAAAATATTACAAAGCATCAAGCTAGGTAGAATGGTCCTATATGGTAGCACTTCCTATCTATAAATCTCAATGTGCTTTACAAAGATAGATGAGCAGCATTATCCCCATTTTACAGAAGAGGAAACTGAGGCACAGGAAGGAGCAGCAACTTAATCCACCTCACACAGCAAGTCCCTGTCAGAGCTGGGACTTGAACCCACAGCTTCTCAGCTCTAGTTTAGTGCCCAGCAGCCACACAGCACAGAGTCTCACTAGAGGAGCTATTGATGGATGCACATCATTGGGGTCTCTGAATTGTATTGGGGGCCATTGCTCATGTTCTATTCTTTGCCACCCCCCAGTCATGGAGTTAATCAACAAAGAGGAGTATTTCTCCATGGCGCTGCCTGTACTACGTGCCACAACTGGTGATGGACACAGGTCAGGGATGCTTTGTACTCCTACTTTGAGGGGGGAGGGATAGCTCAGTGGTTTGAGCATTGGCCTGCTAACTTCAAAGTTGTGAATTCAGCCCTTGAGGGGGCACTTAGGGATCTGGGGCAAAATCAGTACTTGGTCCTGCTAGCAAAGGCAGGGGGGCTAGGCTTGATGACCCTTCAGGGTCCCTTCCAGTTCTATGAGACAGGTATATTTCCAAATATTTTTTTATTTACTTTGAGGCTAAGGCATGAGAATGAAAAATGTATAGATTTTTGTGTAGGGATTTCATGATGCTCTTGGTAGGGAAATACATATCTTAGGCCAGTGGTTCTCAACCAGGGGTACATGTACCCCTGGGGTACACAGAGGTCTTCCAGGGGGTACATCAACTCATCTAGATATTTGCCTAGTTTTACAACAGGCTACGTGAAAAGCACTCGCAAACTCAGTACAAACTGCAAGTTCATACAGACTTGTTTCTACTGCTCTATACACTATACACTGAAATATAAGTACAAGATTTATATTCCAATCGATTTATTTGATAAGTATATGGTAAAAATGAGAATGTCAGCAATTTGTCAGTACTAGTGCACTGAGACACTTTTGTATTTTTATGTCTGATTTTTATAAGCAAGTAGTTTTTAAGTGAGGTGAAACTTCAGGTATGCCAGACAAATCAGCCTCCTGAAAAGGGTACAGTAGTCTTAGGAGCAAGATTGGGTATCAGCCCAGATTCCTTTTGTGCTATTGATAGCTGGCCCTTATTTCTGAGTGTGCACAGACATCTAGCGGCCTCTCCAGGAACAGCATGACAGCACTGAGCCCCAGAAATGATTCTTCACTCCTTTGCCTCTCTTGACCGGTGTCTCAGAAGTGATTTTGGACCCATCCACGAAGGGTTCAAGACCATGTTAGCTGCGGCCACATTTAAACCCAGATGGTGCGAGCACATTTCTAGCAGGCTGAGCCCTGTTGATAGGATTTATTTTTTAAGGTGCGCGAGGCTCTCAAACTCTGTGTTGAGTATGCTGGGGTTCTAAGAAGGAGAAGGGCATGGCTTTAAGAAATAGTGTAAACCAGGTTCCAGATGACTGTAGTATTTTTAAATGCAATGTGGCCTAGAGGACTGGGAATGCAAGAAATCGGGGTTCCCTCTCCAGTTCCGCTACTTAGCCTGCTGGCGTGACCTTGGCCATGTCACTTCACCTCTCTCTGCCTTGACTCCCCCCTCTGTAAAATGGAAATGATGACTGTGATGGGGTATCTACTTCACACTGGCACTAACGGGATTAATGAGAGCTTAATTAAAGCACTGGGAGGCTGGGCCAGGCCTGATTAAAGATGAGTCCCAGCTGGGAGAGGAGCTGAGTTGTTAGTGTGAAGTGAAGAGGGCTGGAGCAGACAAGGTTAGCAGGGAGAGTGGGAAGAACTCGGCAGCTGTTTTCTAGTAGATGGCAGAGAGACAGGCATGACCTGCTGGAGGAGGAGGATGGAACTGGCCAAAGCTGGGGAATCCTGCTGGGTAGAAGGCTCAGGTGGGGCCCCAAGATAGAGGGGAAGAAGCTGAATCCAAGAGCAGGGTTCCTGGATGCAGGGGCCCTGGAACCATTTGTATAGTGGGGGTGCTGAGAGCCATTGAACCAAACTGTTATCCCTGTACATAATGGAAACCACTTCAATCCCAGGGGTGCTGCACAATCCCAGGGGTGCTGCACAATCTCTTGTTCCAGCACCTATGCCTGGGCACGCTCAGCGTGGGAGGACTCAAAGGCAGAGGGGCCTGGCATATGGACTGCAGCAGGGGGCTGGCTCACTGGATCCCTGATGCGAGGGTCACTGGGGACACAGGCAAGGGCAGGACCTGGCTGTCTAGGTAGAAGCTCTGGGTGGCTTTGCTCACCACAAGAGCCTGCAAAGGGGCTGGGGAGAAATGCCACGGTAGGAAGGAGTCCTGCAGAGGCAGCAACAAGAAGTTGGATGGAGCAGATCTTGGTGGCTGGTTAAAAGGTCTGTGGGCTTGACCCAGTGTGGTGGGGCAGGCCAGAATCCCTTACAGCCACAGGAGAAGTCCAAAGCCTCCCTGAGGGAAAGGGATAAGGACAATTCAGAGCCTGCGGAGAAGGGTGTAAGGACTCCTGGGGCCAGGATCGGGGCCTGAAGACCTGTCGAGGTCTTGGAATTATTTGGACTTGTTTGTTGCCCCTGCTGTTACCCTGGAAGGGGTGGGACTACCTGGCCAGAAGGCTGAGCCATGAGAAGTGGCAGACCGATGCCGGAGTGAAGCGACTGCCAGCAGGAGGTGCTGGACGAGAGCCATCTACACCACCCCCAGCTGGGAGGTGCGCGTGCCAGGGGTGAGTCCACCCTTTTACAAATACCTTTATGTCCTTGCTGAAATACCGGAAGCTCTTCCTATGAAAGATGCTGAGGTCAGAGCCAGGTATTTAATTTAACCTCAGCATCCAGTTTTATCATGCATAGATTCTGTTTAGCTAATGCCACACAGTTACTGGTTTCCCATATATTTCTGGGACCCATTTAATGCTGGGTTCACCCCTCTGAACATTTGGGAAAATCTGGGTCTGAATTCTGTATCTTGGGGCCTGTTTCTAGTTAATAGCACATGCTGCAGCATTGGCTGCAGCACATATGAAGTCAGGCAAGCCTGTGTGTTACTGGCACTGAAGGCGCACTGAAGCTACCTGTGTTAAGCTTTTCAAGACTGACTTCTGAGTTGAAGGGCTCTATTTTGGGGTGTCCAGTTGGAGACACCTTGGCCGAGTACATTGCATCTGAAGTCTCTAGGAGCTGGAGATAGTGAATACCTCTGAAAATCAGCCCCCTTGAAGTTGTATAATAGCTAATGCTAATGGAAATTCTGGAAGGGAAGTTAAACTCAACGATGCAGGGTTTAAGACAATCTCTAATTTTTAGGGATCAGGAGGAGAATTGATGTAGGGGGACAGATTATCTGACTGTGGGGTTCTCTGAAGCATCGGTTGTTGACCATGGTTGGAGTCCGGAAATTGGACTAGATGGATCTTGGGATCGATCCTGTCTGCCAGTTCCTATGTTCCTATGTCTCAAGTCGGGCGTCCGAAAATGGAGGCTGTCCAGAGTTTGTGGCCATTTTGTAAAACATCAGCCAATGCTCCTGATGTCCTCTCATGCAACATACGCTAGGAAACCAAGAGCTTGATCCAAAGCTCATTGACATCGATGGAAGGGCTCTCATTGGCTTCAAGGGGTTTTGGATCAAGGCCTCGGCGCAGCTTCTGACTGCGGCGTGAAATCTGCTGGCAGTGGACAGGTCTCTTCTCCTCTGGTCACTGCCCCAGACATGTCACTGGTGCTGCTTCCGTTGAGATCGGTGGGAGCGCTGACATACGAGCAGGCCTGAAGAGTCCCGTCCCTTGCTTCCCTCCCTCTTGGTAAGATTGCACTTTGCTATGTTCCTGTAGTATCCTCCCATCACCCAGTCCCTCTCCTCCCTCCGTGTAAAATCCTGCTGCTGGGATCGGCTCCTTGACCTGGTCCATTCCTTGCCTCCTGAAAGCTCCCACTTGTCCTGGCGGGGGTGGGGTGGCGGGGGGGAGGCGGCTATCAATCACTGCTGTTCCCATGACGTAATGTTAAAAGGAAAAGACCCAAACAAACAATAATGAATGTAAGTTGGTCTTCTCTGTGCCTATACTGGGCCTAGCACATCAGGGCCCAGCTGCCTGACTCAGACCTCTGGGTGCTCCTGTAACTAACAAGGTGCGTGCCCTTCATCACCACTCAGTCACTTTTGTTTGCCTGCTTCGGTGGCTTTGACATATGGAAAACACATGGGTTTTTTTTTGTTGGTCCTTCAACTGTATACCGTGTTTTGGTGCTATGCGAATGATAACTTCCCAATCTTATGCTGCATTTGAGAGAGAGAATTCCTAATAAAGCAGGTGACTGAGGGTCAGGACTCCCTGAGTTCTGTGTTGCATGCTGGGAGAGATTGTGATCTAGTGGGTAGATCAGTGGACCAGGACTCCTGGGTTTTATTACCTGCTGTGGGAGGCGGATTGTGACCGAGGGGTCAAGACTCCTGGGTTCATTCACAGCAATGCCACTAACTCCCTGGCTCGCTCTAGGCAGGTCACTTCACTTTGATTTTTACCTCCCTGTGGAATGGGGGTAAAATTTGCTCACCTCTGAGAGACGTGGGGTGGACGGCTTCAATGCCTGCTTTGGATAAATGATGCCGTGTACATGTGAAGTGCACAATTAAGATGTGACAGGGCGAGGTGATGACCCCTAATACCACCCCTCTGCCCCTCCCTGCTGAAGATCAGCTCTAAGCTCGGTGCTAATTGGCAGGCGTACTGTATTTTGGAGTGTATTTTAGTACTATGATCGAAAGCTCACTGAAATCGAAGGAAACGCTCTCCCTCATCCAGGGCCGGCTCCAGGCACCAGCGAACGAAGCAGGTGCTTGGGGTGGCCCATGGAAGGGGGCGGCACGGCCGGGTCTTCGGCGGCAAGTCCCTCTCAGAGGGAAGGACCAGCTGCCGAATTGCCGCCGAAGAATAAAAGCGGCGCGGTAGAGCAGCCGCTGAAGTGCCGCTGATTGTGGCTTTATTTATTTTTTTCCCCTTTGCCCCTTGGGGTGGCAAAAAAGCTGGAGCCGGCCCTGCGCCCACCCCTTCCCCCAGTCAACTCCAGTAGCCTTTGAATCAGTGCTATTTCTTATCAAAGAGTGACCTCTGCTGGTCAAGTAACAGGCCAAAGATCAGGCCTCAGAAAATGGTTCAATTTCAGCAGACGTAAACGAAACCAGATCAAGGCACTGGGCGCTGGTGGGCAGGTACTTTGTGCCATCTGGACGTTTGATTGCTCTGTAGTTTGTATCTCTCAGGCAGGGAGGGAAAGGTTGAGAGACGCAGGATTGGCATTGGATATGAGAGTCTCACAAAGCCAGGGGGCTGCAGACTGGGGCAGTATTGGGGCAGTAGCCGGTGCATGGTTTATTCCCTCTCAGTACAGAGCCAATGCCTCAGCACAGTGCTAAGGGACACAGAGTAGGCCAGCCTCTCTGGCACGACTCCCTTGCCATGCCCATGCCCAAGGGCAGCACAGGGTTGCCACTGTTGCTTCTGCATTGGTTGCTGTTCCCAGAAGGCCATTCTACCCCATTATGCCACTGGAGAGGTGCAAAGAGGCCAGAGCTGGGAACCAGATTCCAGTAGGTCTGGAGGAGCCAAGATGTTAAACTGAGGACCTGATCACCTGGGGTCCCTGAAAGAGCCATTGTCACTTTCCCCAGTAATAGGTTCATTAGCTGCTGTATCGTAGCTCAAATTCTACTGGGTAATTATATTCTGCATCCCTAAAACTGCCCCTGGCACTTCACTTAGATACTGTGTTGTTCTTTGTTTCCTGGCCGTTGGGCAGCATTGCTGTGTGCTGTTAAACAGCTGCTGCGTTCCATTCCAGAGGTGGATGCATTTTAATAATGGGTGAAGTAAATTCCGTATCTATAGGGACCTAATTGGGCTGGGTCACAGTCGCCCAGTGAGCTGATTACAAAATAGGAGCCACGATGAAACGTGTTCCAGAATCTAAATGTTCATTTTAAAATAAATAAAATAAGATTCTGGCCCTTATCTTTGCAAAGAGAACCTTGAAAATGCAAACCAAATGTTAACCATTGCAGGAATGTCTGCCTGCATTTGCAGAGAGCCTGAAACAACAGTTCTGAGGTGTGAAGGGCCTTCATCCATTTCTGAGGCGTGTTAACACTGGCATGAGTGTTTTACGGGGGGCAAAGAAAAAGAGCAATGATTACATTCTGAAGATCCACACAATCTATTGCAAGTGGTGTCCCCATTTTGGTATCACAAGTGGGCGGAGCTTGGTTGTAGGTGGAGTGTGAGCGTATCCACTGCTATTCCCTCCCACACCCAGTGCCCTGGTGTGTATATTTAGATCATGAAGTGCTTTGGAATGAAAGGAGCGATGGGGTGGAATACAAGATATAATTATCTTCACCTGTTGCACGCCAACCAGGGAAATAAGAGACAGATGACAGGAAATGAGGACTTCAAAAATAGACACCTTTAATGTCAAACGTTCATGGATCAACGATGCCGGTGTACAAGAAACGGAGAAACTCTTACGGTTGACACCACATGGTGGACAGTGTGTGAGCGAGAAGTACTTTAGAAGCTCCCTAGACTATACCTTTTCCTGTGACTTTGATCAGAGGAGCCATGAAAAAGCAGGACTAGACAAATAAACCAAATATGGCTTGAAACATGAGCCATAAAAACGAACCTTGTTTTTTACGGTTTGATGAGCCTTCCCTCACACTATTTTAAAAATTCTTTCATGCAACAATGTTTGCAAATCCTACCAGCCTTCCCCCAAAGACTGTTCTCTTCTACGAATGCCATCTTTGTAGGATCAAAGCTCTGTGATTCCTCTCACAGTTCAGCAGGACAAGAATTGCAAAGTTGTTTAGCAGATGAATCCTTTTTTTTTTTTTTAAAGTCTTTGTATATGGAAAATATTTGTTAACAAATAGAACTCTATACACGTCTCTTAAAACCTCAAATATATTAAACATTTAACTTCAGTCTCACGGCAATATTTATGTACATTCCTTAATATTTTACCTAGTCAGTGATGCAATCTGATAGCGTTGGCCTTTGCTGCTTCTGGGGTTTATCACATTACTAATCTTACTCTTGAAATCAAGCCAGTGGCTTTGGTTGGGTTTTTGTGGGGCTATGGGAGACAGAATAACAGATCAAGCTTGGGCTAAAAAAGGGGAAAATTAGATGGATTTTTCTCTATACTGTATTGTTGAAACTCAACACTGGTCCAAAGTCTGGGACTTGCTATATTCAGTCCTAGATTAGTGCCAAAAAGAGAGAAATTGCAATGCTGAGATGACAATTTTAAAGTGAAACTTCAGAGATTTGACATTTTGCAGACAGCTGGCAAGTTAGCATTATACCAATAGTCTAAACAATGAGAATACAAGAGAAAAATATTTGTTCCTAGCTCAAGTGGTTCAAGGAATCTCAAACCTTGAACAAGACATTCTGGTTACCATCTTACTGCTTTCTACTTCATTCCAACGTGGTTCCACAGCAGCTCTCACAAGAATGTCTGAAGCTACAAATCAACAAGTTTTGCCATCCAAAAGCTTTGACCCCAGCCTGGATTCCATCATTTCTAACTCTAGCAGGTTCCTGAGCAAGAGTCTGTTTACAAGTATGTTGGAACTGAAGTGCATGCTGGGTAGAGAAAAAGCAAGAAGGGGTCCTGCAAATTACCTATCTTGTGTGCTACAACTAGCTTGGCAGAAGCGCTGCAGAAGCTCAGAGGATCCACGCTCCGGGTTTCAGACACGTGATCAGAAAAAAAGCGAGACAATAGAAGTTAAGTCCCTGCATGGCTTTTTCCCATGTGGCAACAGATTCCCCACTTTTATTTAAAAAAAAAAAATACAAATCAGAACCCACGATGGGAAAATTCCATTAACGCTCAGGAGCAGAACAAAACTCAACTAATCCAGTCCTCAGCGTGTTGGAGAATGGGAAGCATGAGATGCTATTTCCAGGCCTTTTCTCTAAGACCAGGGCCTTTTGCCAGTTTGGTTCCACCCCCATAATAGCAGATTCTAGATAGGGCACCGTTTCCTTTCAGCTGATGTCCACCTCACTCCAGTCTGTATGTCACAGAGCAGCTACAGTACCTGGTACCTGATGGACAAGGAGTGTTAAAAGCGCAACTGAATAGCCAAGAGGTTAGAGGTGACGATGCCAAGGAGGAAGGGTAAGGAGATGAGACAGCAGCCCGCCCCAGTCTGGAAGATGTGCAGTTTCTCAGCGTCTGGGTGGAACATCTTTGCGTCCTCCAGAGCACCATGTGCGGCCAGGGTGAAATTGGCATCGCCCGAGGTTACCACATCAAAGACGCACGACTGGAAGTAGACGTCCTCCACCGGCAGCTTCTCCTTGCACAGCAGTCGCGCCGTCTCCGTGGCAATCCCGGTGTGGCGACACTCACTGCGGGAGATGCGCTGGCTGGGCGGGCAGCCGCCCACACAGAGTTGCAGGTCCTGTTCTTCGGTGAAGGACCGTGTCACCTCCTCGGCTGCCCGGATGGAGAAGGATAGCTGCCGGCCCGCCTGGCGCACGGCGATGGTGGTGCCGATGTAGGCAGCCCGGATCTCCACGTGCTGCCCGGGCGCACGTTCCTGGATGGTCAGGCTGCTCCCCCCTGGCCTCTCGCCACCATTCACCGAGCCATCCTCGAAGGCAGCCGGCAGGTTGTCTATTTCGGCCTGGTAGACCTTCTGGTCGATGCATTCCTTCATGTTCTTAAATATGATCGTGAGCTGCAGGGCAAAAAGAAAGCAGCAAGGCTGGATCAGAGGCCCTATGGTCTAGTTCCGGTTAACCGTGGTGGGGAGACGGGAAAGAGGAAGGGATTGTGACTCTCCTGGATACCTGTCAGGAGATCCAACAACCACCCTGCCCTTCCCGTATTGATAGATGGGAGGCAGGTCAAGGTACAGAACTACTGGTCCAACATCCAGAGCACTGGAGTGAGACTGAGGACTCCTGGGTTCTGTTCCTAGTTCTGCCACTCACCTGCTGCCAGACTTTGGGAAAACTGTTTCCCCTTCCACCCAATGTCCATCTGTCTTGGCTGTTTAGAGTGTGAGCTCTTTTGGGGACTGGGAAACTGGGTCTGTCTGTGCACCACCCAGCGCAGTAGGGCCCTGCCCTTGGCTGACGTTGTAGTAAGAGATCAGGAAGTTACCATGCGGCCCATCATCTTTCTTAGGACTCATGGCAGGTCACTGTACATCAGTGGTTCTCAAACGTTGGTACTGGTGACCCCTTTCACACAGCAAGCTCTGTGTGCGCCCTCCCCCCTTATAAATTAAACCCACTTTATTATATATTATAAATGCTGGAGGTGAAGCAGGGTTTAGGGTGGAGGTTGACAGCTTGCGACCCCCCCATGTAATAACCTCGTGACCCCCTGAAGGGTCCCGACCCCCAGTTTGAGAACCCTGCTGTACATCCAAATACAGCAGGGTTTCTCAAACAGGGGTCACCGCTTGTGTAGGGAAAGCCCCTGGCGGGCTGGGCCGGTGTGTTTACCTGCCCCATCTGCAGGTCCGGCCGACTGCGGCTCCCACTGGCTGCAGATCGCTGCTCCGGGCCAATGGGAGCTGCTGGAAGTGGCGCGGGCCGAGGGACTTACTGGCCACCGCTTCCAGCAGCTCCCATTGGCCAGAGCAGCGATCTGCGGCCAGTGGGAGCCGCGATCGGCCAGACCTGTGGATGGGGCAGGTAAACAAACCGGCCCGCCCCGCCAGGGGTTTTCCCTACAGAAGAGGCGACCCCTGTTTGAGAAACCCTGAAATACAGGGTTTCCACAATCCCAGGCTGGACCCATACCTGGAGGACCTCATAGGGCAGAATGAGCCCCTCCCACTGTTCACCTGGTGACCGCTGGAAGGATGGTCTCTTGACCCCAAGCGTCACTCTCATTCCTAATTGCATAAGCCCCACCCTTAGGGCTGCCTACCATGCCCTATGTGGCAAGTGAAAAGTCCCATTAGGAAAGTACTTAATGTATTTTTCTTAAGGAGCAGGGGCCAGCACCATGTGCGCAGCCAGGTGCAGATGGACAACCAGCAAGTGGTCCATGGGCCGCCGTTTGAGATCTGTTCCTCTAATCTATTCCGCCCCCTTCCCATGCCCAGGAGCAACTGGAGAGCATTTCTGTCATTGCACGAATGGTTCTTACATTTGATTCTGAGCCTCCATCCCTCTCGCACCGCGAATGCAACGGCAGCCGCCCAAAGCCTGGGGAACCCCCAGCAGCCAATCCCAGGCTGTGACGTTACCTTGCCGGTGGCAGTCGCGTTGGAACTCTTTGCCACGAGGTAGCTAGTTGCCTGCACAAACAAGTAGTTATTGTCCAGGAGAGGCCAGGAGCCCTCCACGCGGCAGGTGTGGAACTCATCCTGGAAAGTGCGGACGTGGGGGTCCCCGAAGGCTGCGCAGTGCTGGTAGGTGGGGGACTGGCCATGCTTGTAGAGGAAGCTCTTCTCGTAGTTGCAGATGTCCAGGGACTCAAAGCCCTGGTGGTTGGGTGCTGGTGGGCGGGGCCGGGGCGGCGAGGTGGGGCCTTCCTTGGAGCAGTTGTGCTGGATCATGAGGTCCTCGATGCCGTGGACGGCAGAGTGGTAGACCAGGTCGCCCCGGCAGGTCCGGGCCGTCTTGCGGGTGCAGTGGGAGTAGGAGCGTAGGGCGTTGCAGTAAGCCGCGTCCTTGTTGGAGCCGCGCAGGTTGAGGGTGGCAGCCACGTAGTCGGCATTGCAGCGCAGGATCTTACACTGGCAGCAAGCTGGGTGGCGAGACAGAGCGTATGGCATCACGTCTGATGTCAGTGCTACACCACTCTGCTGAAAGGGGCTAATGGCTACCATCCAGGAGGCCTTGGATGCCAGGACAGCCGCAGACCTTGTTAAAGTCAATGGCTGTGCCAAGCACTCTCTCTTTGTGCCTCGCTGGAAGGAGCAATTAAGCCCATTTGTAATGACAATGACCAACAATGGAGGGACACCCCCACCCAAGGTACATGGCAGGTCAGATCTAAGGGCATGTCTCCACTTACAGTATCGTTGTAACACTTAGTGAAGACGCTACCTACACCAATAGGAGAGCTTCTCCCATCGGCGTAGGCACTCCCCCTCCCCAACAGGCGGTAACTGTGTCAATGGGAGAAGTCCTCCCAGAGACGTAGCGCTGTCCACACCAGGGCTTAGGTTGGTATAACGACATCACTCAGGGCAACACAGTTACACTGACATAAGTTTGTAGTGTAGACCAAGCCTGAGCCCTGTGGGTCGAGGGGTTTCCCTGACTGCAAACACAGTAGTTAGGATGGTAGTCACCACCTGTGTATGTTAGCGGCTGAAAGCCAGGAGAAGCAGTTGTGGTGTGAGCCTGAGCCTGTGTCTACACTAGAAACGCCACAGTGGCTGCAGTGAATCCACCTCTCCAAGAGGCGTTAGCTCGACGGAAGGATTTCTTTTGAGCTTCTTGGGCACAGGGCTCGCTACAGGGGCAGACACGGGGATTTCTGCGCAAGAAAACTGCTTGCTGCTTCTTTCTCCTGTGCTCACGGCACGAGGACTCTCTGTACATTTTTATTTTTATTTTGTAAACAAACAAGATCACACCAAGAATCTCTCCGACTCCTATCACAGATTTCTCGTCCTAATGGAAACAACCCTGAAAGGGCCCAAATCTTGGCTAACTGCTTGGGCTAAAGGCGGCAACAGAGTGTTAAAACATTCTATCCTCCCGTCCCAGGCCATATTACTACACTGCCTTAGAGAGCGGTGAGTATGCGAGATCTCCCAAGATATGCAGGGCTGGGCCTGGTTGCGGTGGGAGACCATATAAGTAACCACTGGGGTGCTGCAGGCAACGGAGTTGGTAATTCAGTAGGGCCACTCTCCCCTGGCTCAGCACTGCCTCCTCACAGTGCGAGAGATGGCACCGTATTCTCTGGCTGACCACCAGCAATATGCTGTTCTCTTGGATCTGGAGCTTCCCCAAAGGCTAAAGCTTGCACAAGGGAATGGAAAATGGGAGGCAGAGGTGCACTGGGGCATTGCAAAATAAGCCAGATCTCAAGCATGTCCTGAGAGCAGGGAGGGAGCCTCTGGGCAAGGGACTGCAGGAGGAGGAAGATCTCAAAGCTACAGATTCCCAGAGGGGTTGGGAGCAATCCCACACTGGTGAGGGGAAGGAGAAAGACTAAGTGCAAAACCCTGGTCCTACTGAATTTGGGGGCAAAGCTCCCACGGTGACCCGGCAGAACCTTTTCATCGCCGATAACCGGTGCATCAGGGAAATGCTGCCGGGCCATTGCTGTTTTTAATGATGCAATGAGCCATCACACTCCTGCCACCACTTTGTATTCTCTAGGGGAACTGCCACCACGCTAGCAGATGCCCACCCCTCTATTTCAGCAATCCCCTGCCTCTGGCAGGTGCATGCTGCTCACGTTCCCACTGGAATCCCCACTGCTGGCGTGCCGCTGACCCCTGGCATCTCTGCATGTTCAGCTCCTTACCATGCCTGCAGAAGAGGAGAAGGAAGAGTGCTCTGAGGATGAAGCAGGTGCTTTCCAGTTGCTGTGGGCTCGTACTGCAGGCTGACTTCCCCATTCCAATCCATCCAGAGCCAATGGGGATTAGGCACCTCCCTTTTCTTCTTTTCTTTCACCAGCTCCCCTGGAAGCAAAGCAGATACAGGGATCTGGGCTAAATAAATTAACATGAGCTGCTGGACAGGATGGCTTGGTGCCCTTAGCTTCACGTTTGAAATAGCCAGAATCCCTAGTGCCGCAGGTTCAAAATCCAGCAGGCTCAGCTACCCTCTTCATAGAATCTCAGGGTTGGAAGGGACCTCAGGAGGTCATCTAGTCCAACTCCAACTAAATCATCTTCATCTTTCCCATGGAGAGACACACATCTACAAGTTACTTTGTGTGACTCTTTTAGAAGACAGCTTAATAACAGGGTCCTGTCTGCTGTGTGTGAACATTAGTGACCCTATGGCACGTGATATGGGATTCTCCCTGGTCCAAACTGCCTTCTCCTCCCCATCCCAGTGTTCTAATGTTCTCTGATGTCCCACCCCCGAAGTGGCTGCATTTATATAGTTCGAAGTGCATTGGGATCCTTCGGCAGAAACTTGCCACTATCAAAGCGCATGATATAATTGTCAAGTTGTATTGAAATTCAGATGTTTTCAAACAGAAATATGGTATCAAAGAGAATTTCAGATATGGTGCGTGTGGCAAGAGAGGGCAGAAATGGGCTGGCTGCTATCTAGCATGCATTGGCGAGGCAGCATTAATGTTAATCTGAAGGGACTGGGGCTGAGAGGGGAATTCATCCTCCATAGTCCACTCAGTCCTTGACCTCTATGCCTAGATTAACCTCAACGGGCACCAAAACTGGGCTGCTGACTTTTGTGGCGGGGACAGTGGGCTGCTGGAAATTGGACTGAGACCCGCCAAACTCATTTCATGTAGGCCCCCAAACCAGACAGCAGACAAGACTGGATCATTAGCGACTTGCGCTGGACTTAATCACTCGGCTCCCCGTCGAAAGGGTCACTGCTCCATTGTCAAGCCCCACAAGACACTGAGCCCGATCGTTTGCTGCAGCCCTTTCTTGCATCCAGAGGACCTGGATCTGCAGACAGCTGTTTGCAGCGGTCCCCATATGCGAGGTTAGGTACAGCCTGTGCCATTTTTGCTGGTGCACAGAGGAATGCGTTACTAACAGCCGTCAGCTGTGACTCCAGCCGGTGAAAAGCTCATTGTGAAAACAGAAGGAATGAAGCACAGAGTTGTAGATTTTTCTTTTTTTAAGGCCAGAAGAGAACCACTGTGATGAGCTAGTCTGAGCTCCTGAGAACCTCAGCCGGTAACGTCTGCATCAGGCCCATCGCTTTTGGTTGAGTGATAATGCATCTTTTAGAAACAAAGGCATCTAGTCGTGATTTAAAGATCTCAAACGATGGAGTATCCACCACGTCCCTGGGTACCATTATTCCAATGGCTAAATTACATGCAGGCATCTATTATGTAAGTTTCACTCCGTTGACCTCTACACTAAATTGACTCCACGTCCGCATAAATAAGCGAGTTAGTATCCAGAACCAGGGGGACTTTCCAGATTCACAGCATCTCGGTCACATGCACACATGGAAAATTAAGGGGAGAATTTCTCTAGAAACAAAGGGATTTTTTTCCCCTCTCTCATTTTCCGTTCAAATGGTCTTACTTAGGAAAGAAGCTGGATTTTAGGGTCTACTGTGGGTGGGAACCTGAAATGGATTATGCTGGCTGCCAATGCAAAAATCTAGATACAGGAGATAGCGTTGATAGTCCTGCATTTATGTCTTTGAGTCTGACTTCACCGGGATCTCTCTCTCTCTCTGATGTAGAGGAATGCACCATGAACACCCCGCTAACAGTCTAACCACGTGTCTCATGCATTGGGCTGGGATAAGGAACACTCTAAATTCCATGGGGGTGTGGGGGGGATGCACATGGTATTTTAGCTAACAGCTAGACTCAAAACTAGCAATTTCTCCACCCTGCTGCTAGATTTAAGGAATAGACTGCAGGGTGCCGACCACTGGTGATCCTGACGGTCCCACAGATGCACGGATATGAACTGGGATGTGCAAGTGTACGCGGGGTAGTGACAGGCACAGATACTGCATGTGTAAATAAAGGTTCTTCTATTTTACTTAAAAGAGAGGGTCACACATTTAATTTTGACTGGCCCAGCTGCCTGTGGGAGTTTGAACTCCGCTCCCTTCTGGGAGCAGCTCACACTGGCAGTGTTTGCAAGTTTCTGAAAATGAAGTAAAAGTTTCTGTGAAGGGAAGAGGATTCTGGAGACAGTAGGGTCACAACTGCTAAATGCCAGGCCATTATTTGTGCTGGATGGACCATAGCCATGGCTAGAACATTTCCCACCCCCAGGCATTTGCTGCCAGGAAAAATAAAATTAGATTAATGGCTGGTGGGGAGGATAGGGGGTGGGAGATGGTTTGAATCTGGCCCAAGGAAAAAATAAAACAGCACCTCCTTGGCATTCATTAACAACATACGCTCTGTCCTTCTGGCCAACACCTGTCCTAAAGCAAGAACTATCTAATGGGATTGCAATGGAGGAGGGAGCTGCAGCCTCTGCAAGTCTGGAGCATGTGTATACCCAGGATTAGATTTCTATAGGCTTATGGATACTGGGTCTGAAATCCTGTTCTCAATAGGTTTTTATACCATGCTCATTGCTGTAGTATCTGAGCACCTTCCACTCGGACAGGAAGCAACGTGACTACACGTCAGTCCTGTAGGGTTTGTTCTCTCGCCCTCCCGCCAGGGGGAGAAGCATGTGCAGATACCTGTCACTGTGCGTTTGGATTAGAGACGGCCAGGTCCAAGAAATGCACCTTAAATGTGGAGCAGGAGAGGGGTGAGGTTTGTGATAGTCCTGGGTTGCTGAGGGAATTCATAGCACAAACTCAGACCATCCCCGGAGAAAGTTCTGTCTCCAGTCCTGGACACCTGTAGACTGATTCTAATGTCCATTTCTGGTCATTATGGGTGCATGCACCTCCCTGTGAAGTCCTCATCGCTCCGAGAATAGACAGTGGTTTACATCCATCAATCCCACAACCGTTTATGTAGAGGCAGGTATCGCTATCCCTATTTTACAAATGGGGGAGGGGACACAGGCACAGAGAGGTGCATCAAGCCAACCGCAGAGTCAGGAACACAGAACCCAGCTCTCCCGAGTCCTGGCGTGGCACGCTAGCCGCACCCTCTCCTTCACTGCTCACGGAGAGCCGCAGGCCACACGCAGCATACAAGCACTGCAGCAGATTTACCCAGACACTGGGTGGTGGAATCTATCTACACTGCCGCCGCCACCATGCTGCTCCGCCAATGGGCCTGGACCCTGGGCGGGAAGGCAGCGGGGGAGATGGGATGCGGGCTTTAGGGAGTACAGTACCGTTCCCAGCTCTAAGAAAAGCTGTCGAGAAGAGTCTGGTGGAACGATCACGCCTCTGATCAGCTGTGAAAACTGAAGGGAAAAGATCCCTGCTCCCTACGCCTGATCTGGTGGTCTCTCAGCGATCACTGGGTTGATCAGGGCTGCCCAGAGGATTCAGGGGGCCTGGGGAAAAGCAGGGGAGCTGCGGCGCTTGTACTGACCCGGACCGCCGCCGGGCCAGGGCTCGCGGGGCCCCTGCGGGGCCTGGGGTAAATTGCCCCACTTGCCCCCCGTCCTCCCCCGGGCAGCCCTGGGGTGGATCGGCTACCGGTGGTTAAGATCTGCTTCGCTGCCCCCGTTTTCCAACTGGGGCTCGTCTATCGCCCCTACAAAAGCAGGTACGAGTCTCTTTTAGGCACGCTTGTGCGCGCGCGCGCACACACACTCAATTGCTGCAACAGGATCCCTTCCTGCTAGGATGAGAGACAGGCAGAGCACCACTATCCCGAGAGCAGACAGATCCTCTCAGATCAGCAGCACTGGTCTAGCCCCGGGACTCATAATGGCTTGGTTCAGTCAGTGGGCTCTTAATGGTGATCCTCTTGTCTCACAGCCCTAGGAACTGGCCCTGTCATCCCCCTTGCCCTGTCCCATTAGAGACACTAACGCTGTCGCCTCCCTTTGTACCTCTGTCCCTTAGGACGGGCGCTGGGTCCGAAGGAATACGAGCAGGTGGTTCATTCTCCTCTGCCTCCTTCGCTCAACGGGTCCAGCCTTTCGCATTCGCTTTCTCCAGCTCTGCCTGTTGCAACTGCGCTTGAACTTTGGGGTGTTTGACTAAGCCGATAAACAACCCGGGAGCATCTGCCAGCTCCCTCTGGGTTCGCTGCCGGAGCTAATGATCAACCCAGCGCTCCCCACCAAAAAATAGCCAACCCGCCACATGCTCCGCCCACGGGACGGGGCCCAGGCCTTGCCATCACCCCTCCCACAAGAGCCTCCCAGTAAGAGAAGCTTCTGATTCACAGAGCTGGAGGCCGGGAGATCAGCTCGTGTGACATCCAGCCTATCACACGTCACCCGCTTACCCCACTGTGGAGCCCGACAGGTTGGGTTAGGCTAAAGCATCTCGGCACGGAGACTTCCAGCGATGGAGATCTGATCTCAAGACACGTGAAGTGAGACCATCTTGGCAGGGCCTGGGAGAATCCAACAGAATGCACGTGGCTTGGTGGAGTCTAGCGGTCAGAGCAAGGGGGGGGTTAGGAGTCAGGACTCTTGGGTTCTCTTCTCAGATCAGGGAAGGAATTGGGTCTAGGGGTTAGAGGACAGCGAGTGAGAGGTCTATTCCCACGTCTACTACTAATTTGCTGTGTGGCTTCAGGCTAATCGCCTCCACTTCCCGAGCTCTAGGAAGGGGATAAAAGACCTCACAGGGCATGTGAGGGTTAGCGTTTCTAGAAGAAGGGCAAAGATCTGTCCCCTCCAAACATCCTTCTCATCATATCCAGTAGCCAGGCTCAGAGGCCTGTGATCTCGTGAAGAATGGAACTCAAGTAGGTAATAAAATGCCAGTGATTTGTATTCTGGTTCCCTGGGTAAACTGTTGCACTGATAACCGAGCCTGCACAAACTGAACGTGAGAGAGAACGTTGCTGAGTGCACCTGCTGCGTCTGCTTAAGGTGTTACTGGAATTTCGCTTTCAACAGTTCTGATCTGACTCCAACCACTAAAACACCATTGACTTCCACAGCATGATACTGGATTTACGCTGAGATCAGAATCCGGCCCCTGTCTCCAATGAGATTTGCAGAATCTATACGCACATGAGAACTGGAGGGCACTTCACGTGCATGAGGAGGAGGCTGCTCAAATTTGGGATGACCTGGAGGGAGTGTGGTCTAGTGGTTAGAGCAGGGGCAAAGGCTCTGGTTTCTACATCTTCCTCTGCCACAATGGGTTGTCCACTTGGAACAGATCTTCCGCAGACTCCCCCAGTTCCAGGGCTCTGATACACACCCCACAGGCTCCCCCAAGGCCCCAGGAGATCAGCAGCTTTCACTAGATTTCATTCTCTTGACTCTTCTTTATAAGTCGCGGGAGAGATCGGCCTCACTTTCTCATCACCCCCGTGTCCCCGCCTTGCTAAAGCCAGGCAGCCGTGGCTGGTGCAGGGGCTCTGGCTGAGCGCACTGGAGCCGGGGACCAGACACGCCCAGAAGGCTGACCCTGCGGCTGCCTTCCCCACACACAGTGCCCCCGGCCAACGTGCCAATCTGCTTCCTCTTTCAGAAAGGGACAGAACCCTAACCACCCCCACGGCCCGCGTGCCGACGTTTCCCCTTGTGCCCCGCCCCCGTGACATGTTCCCTCCTGAGCACAGACCCCCCCCCGCCCGAATCCACTGCTCCCCCATCTGTCACCAGCCCCTAGCGCAGACCCTGTCTCTCCCCACCCACATCCACGGCAGCTCCGAACCACTTGCCCCTTCCTTTTCCGCCATATCCCAGATGCTCCCTAACCCCACCCCATCCCCATTCCCCTACGCATGCCCCTTCCTCCACCACCCTCGTACAGACCCTCCCTCCCCTCAGCCAGCCTTGCCCGCCCCACACAGCAGCCCCCTTCCCTGCCGCCAACAACCAAGCTGACATCCCCGCGCTTGCTTTGAGAATGGAAGGGGGAACCGCCACGCCGAGCTCTCCAGGACCATCTGAGCTCTCAGCTTGCTAGTGAACCACCCCCGCCCCCAGCTCATCCTAGGAAGCCTTGGGTATAATACAGCACCCCCCCCCCCCGCCGTTCTCCCCAAGCAACCCGCTCCCGGCCAGTACCAAGCATGGACAGAGCACGTTCTCTGTGAGACCAACAGGAGAGAGGAGATTTCCGATCAGGATGACTTGATGGCCGTTCCCTCTCTCCCTCCCTTTGGGCCGGCTGCCCCACGCTTCAGCTCTGACACGAATTCCTTTGGGCAAATCCCATGACCTCCGTGGCCGCCCCCCTCCGCCCTGATGATATTTACCTAGCTCACAGGACATAGGGTTTAATTAGCGAGGGTTAATAGCAAAACAGCCAGGGTGCAGCCCTCCAGGCAGGTCTGCTTTTCGAAGACCAGCCCGGTGTTCTTACCAGCCAAATCTTTACGCCAGGCAGCAGCAAGGTGACTCCAGCCAGGCGGCCTGTGCCATCCACCTGGGTCTGCAGTGCTCATTCCCAGACCCCGACGCGTGCTTCCCCGAGGGTACGTTCCAGGAGACAGGGTCAGGAGAAGATGCCGTCTCTTGCAGCGAAAGGGACCGTGCTGATTCCATGCACTCCACCCCGGGGCCAGGAGTCTTGATCTCTCTCCACCCCCCTCGTTGCCATTTTCCCTCAGCAGCTTCCCCCTCACCCCCTCCCGTTCGCAAGACACACAGAGCAGGGGACAGGCGTCGAAATAGATCAGACTAAATTTAGACCGACTATGACCCAGCCAAGAAAACCAAGCACATGGTGCAGCGAGAGGAGCCCCAGAAATAGTTGTTAGCTCCCGGCGGGAGACAGGCAGCACGCTAGCTAGGCGAGTTAGCTACCGAGGCTTGCAGGGATTCACCACTCTGCTCGCTAGGGAGATGGTGAGCTGGCCTAGCAGGCCACATGTGCAAATGTCCCTGTCAGCACGTGGACTGTCCAGGGCGAGGGTTAAAATTTGACATTCCCCTCTACCTCCCACCCTGGGCTGTGCCATGAATCTGCCACACCCACCCTGCCCCTCAACTGGAGAGAGACAAGAGCTGGGATGTACTTCTCTGATCACAGAAATGTAGGGCTGGAAGGACTGCTGAGAAGTCATCAAGTCCAGCCCCGTGCGCTTAAGCAGGACCAAGTGAACCTAGATCAGAGGTAGGCAACCTACGGGTGCCGAAGGCGGCACGCGAGCCGATTTTCAATGGCACTCACACTGCCTGGGTCCTGGCCACCGGTCCGGGGGGCTCGGCATTATGATTTAATTTTAAATGAAGTTTCTTAAACATTTAAAAAAACCTTATTTACTTTACATACACCAATAGTTCAGTTATATATTACAGACTCATAGAGAGAGACCTTCTAAAAACGTTAACGTGTATGACTGGCACAACAAACCTTAAGTTAGAGTGAATAAATGAAGACTCGGCACAGCACTGCTGAAAGGTTGCCGACCCCTGTTCTGGCCTTTGTGCTTGCAGAGGCAAGCTGAAAAAGTGATCACCGAAAGGCTCCAAAATCAAAGAAACTTCCTCCACGTTTCTCACTTAAAACAAACAAACATGATTTTTCAGGGCCTGATGCATGACTTTCCAATGCTTAGGGTCAGCAACGCAAGAGAATGACCTGTTAGACCCTATATACTGCCCCACGGTTGCAGGCTGCATGAATTTACAGTTCTGATGTTAAACCCAGCACGTCTGCAGTGCAGATAGATTTAAGGTCCCGGCAGTAGATCAGAGCAAGACACATTGGTAACTGCTGCATTTGTGCAAAGGGTCTGGCTTTGCAAAGATCATGCACCAGACTGCAGATTGCTCCCAGTTGCTAAGACCCCTTTCAAGCTGATTCAGAGCAGAACTGCTTTTTGACTGCTAAATGCAAAGCAATTTATGCTGTGGCACAAATTCCCTTCATTTTCATTTGAACCCTAACCAAATACTTGAGGCTGGCAGGGCCGGACTTCAAGGAGGAAGCAAAGCATGTGAAAAGAGAGAAAGAGATCCCACACTTTTAATTCCTCCCAATAGGAGCTACTTTCTTCAATCACTTAGAACCATAATTCACCCCAAAGGGGCTCAGCTTACTATGGTGCTGGGCAGGGTTGGAGAAGCTAAATAGTATACAGAACAGAATAGCTTACCGTAAACTCTGTAGTAGTGCAGCTCTGTGGTGGCCCAGTTTCTCTTTTCAAGCCGGGCAATGCTCAGGAAAATGACCTTGGCTCCCTGCTCAGCAGCTCTGATCCCTTTTCTAACGGCAGCTGTCTCAAGCCCGTTAGCCTTGCAGGGCCAGTGCAACTGTTAGCGGAACAAGCTTAAGTCTATTCTCCCTTGCTCACCAACAGACCCATCTGCTAAGATCCAGCGGCGGAACCTTTATTGCTGGTGATAGTTCTAAGAAGCTAAGGCCACCGCCTGGGGTGCCAGATCCCAGTGGCGTTTGCATTGTCAGCTGTTAGAAAAGGAAGGGAAAAGCCTTTTGATGCCTAGGCGGCCCCTGGCTTTTTCTCAAGCTCTAGCGAGGGTGGCATCCACAAAGCGTGGCTGTGTCACAAGGTTTCTGGCTACCCAGACCTTTTACAACACTCCCCCTGCTGAGTGTTGGTATTTGCATTGCAGCAGCCTGCCGAGGCCCCAGCGGGGATCGGGGCCCTGATGTGCTGGGTGCTGCGCAGCCCCAGCCCCTCGATCTGAAGTGCTTACAATCTAACTCGACACAACAGCTGAAGGATCGTTATCTCCATTCGACCGATGGGGAAACTGAGGCACGGGGGTGGGGGAGAGCGATTTGTCAGATAGTCCAGAGGGAGGCAGGGATAGAACCTAGAACGGAGCCCCGCTGCGGCACCGACTCGCAGAACTCCGTCCCCATTGCCCCTGTCCCTTCAAGCGACCTGCCTAGCACTGCAAGACCCTTCTCTGCACTTCCTGTTATCTGGAGTAGCCTCCCCTGTAGCTGCCCTTCTCACTGGCTGGCCAGCTGCACACATCTCTCAGCTTGTGTGCCTTTTACTTTCTTCTTTCCCCTAAGCCATTTCCTATGCGACTGTCTCAGTTCCCCCCCAGCACCGCCGAGGGCAGGGAACAGCTTGCATTGCATCTCCGGGTTGCAGCTTTTCCCCCCTCCAAATCCCACCTAGCCGTGACTAGTATTTGCACCGTCTGTTGATTTCAGCTTCCCTGCCATGAGCTCCAAGCCATGTCAATGCCCGGCTGCCCTGGGTGGGAATCAGTTACACAGAGGGGATGCAGGCGGGAATTCTCCAGGTTGCTGCTTAGGGTCCGAGTCTCAAGCAGAGTCTTTCGCAGGCCTTGATCAGTGGAAGGTGTTTGGTGCGGGAAGGAACCCGGAGGCCATCGCTTTAACCCTTTAACTGCTGCTCAAGGTACCAAGGATGCACAGGCAATAAATACGTCTGCTGTGCTGCCCGAGGCACCAGACGCACCCAGGTCAGGTAATATAAAAATAAGGTAATAATTGGAGATATACCAATCTCCTAGAACTGGAAGGGACCTTGAAAGGTCATTGAGTCCAGCCCCCTGCCTTCACTAGCAGGACCAATTTTTGCCCTAGATCCCTAAGTGGCCTTCTCAAGGATTGAACTCACAACCCTGGGTTTAGCAGGCCAATGCTCAAACCACTGAGCTATCCCTCCCCCCAGCCTACACTGGCTCCCCTACCCAACCTCCCAGAAACCCCGTCGATTTCAGTGACATAATGGCAGCAAACGGGAGAAGAGAGGAGACCAGCAGGGGAAAGGTGAAACAGGAGAAGGGTGTTTTGAAAGTCTGCCCTCGAGCCTGGGTTCGCAGAGGTCCACAGCATTGTGACCTAGACTGGGCAAGTGGCGGGAGGACAGAGATCAGCCAGGGAGCTCCCGTCCAGTCCTCCACAGCCATATCCCTGCTGCCTTCTGATGCGACCGTGTTCCGCCCCCACTCCGCACGGGTGGGAATGGGAGGGGGAGGCTGCCTTCACTTTCTCATGCCACCCTGCCCCTCCCAGCATGGACCCAAAGCAAGCTCCCCCATCCAGGAGGAAGCAGGGCCGCTACTTTTTCTACTACGCCGGGTGTGGCTTGGGGTATTGCTCTGCCACCAGCAGCTGTGCCCAGGCACCGAACATGTCCCGTCCCACGCCAGAGGACTTGGCATGACGCTGGAACCAACGGACAGCTCACGGCTTCCTTCCCGAATCAGCCGGGGTGATTTCCTGTGGCTTGTCTGTGTAGGTACAGTATCAAAGCAGTCCCACCCTCTCTAGCGTGGGTGTAGTTATATCATATAAAGGTGCTTCTAGCTAGTCCCATGTGGGAAGGGGAATGAGCTATTCTGGTAAAAGGCACCTTTATCCCCAGGTAACTGCATTCACCCTAGGGGTGGCCAGCGGGCTGGAACTTTTTATAGTGCGGGTGCTGAGAGCCAGTGAACCAAACTAAATCCCATATAGGATGGAAACCACTTCAAGCCAAGGGGTGAGGCAGCCCCCCAGTTCCAGCGCCTGTGAGGGGTGGTGTATTGGGAAAGAATCACACGCTGAACTGACACATATTTCATGGAGTTAAGGCCAGAAGGGACCTTTGGATCATCTGGCCTGACCTCCTGTGTATCACCAGTTACTCAGTTTCATCTGGATACCACTACGTGGAGCGGATGAATTTTGTTAGACAAAAGCACCTCAGCGCCTGGGATTCTAGACTGATGTCTGCCACGGGCAGAGCACAGACCGAGATGCCACCAACGCCCCAGGCCCCTGCAAGTGGCAAGGAATTGAGGAGGTGAGAGAATCCCTGCAGGTGACTCGCCCCATGTTGCAGAGGAAAGTGGAAACCCAACCCCCCCCCGCCCCCCAAGTCCTCCTGGCCAATTTGCTGGGGAGGAAAATGCCTTCATGACTCCAGATCTGACAACCTGGATGGCCTGAACAAGTGGAGCTGCAGCGGATTTGCCCAGCTGCAAGATGGATATGTGTGTTCAGCCCGGAAGGCCGGGAATGGCTCCTGAGCCGCCAGTAAGCACTTGTGCAGTTGCTTGGAAGAAGACAGTCATGTGTGCTCCTTCGGCTAACCTCCCCCCCGCCGCCCACCCCCAGCCAGGGTTTATTTTGGAATGAAAGAGGTGCCGGGGCGCAAGCAATTTTTTTTACATTCATCACTGATGCAGCCAGAGAGGGATGAAAGTCTCCTGGAGCCCTGGGACGGAGCAAGGGTGGGGGGCCCCGCACTGGAACCATCTGTGGCCCCATCCCATTCCACCCCTTTCACCATGGCCCCGCCCCCGTTCTGCCCACAGCCCCGCCCCTTCCCCCCATGGCCTCACCCCCACTCACTCCTTTCCGGACCCCGCCTCCCCCTGGCCCCAAGATTGGAGAAGCTCTGTTTCCCTGCCCTGGCCCTGGCGGGGGGAGATTTTCCAAGCCCCCCAGATTGGCTGGCCCAGGCGGGAATGCACTGGATGCGACAAGCCCAGAGGTGGGGGGCTATGAACTGCCAAGCCTAGAGGTGCCAGGGCTCTGCCTTGGCAAGCCCCGGCACAGATTAACACTGCCCTCGGCCCCGCCCGCACTCACATGGTTTGGCGGTTCAGACGCATTGAGAGACTGATCTGAACGATGCAGAGCTCACGCAGCCGGGCTGCAGATCACAGCGAGAATCCAGGGTGAGTCCCGCTTCCGTTCACTGGCTTGCAAGTCCCAGGTGGAAGGTGTTGCTGCCTCACATCTTGCAATCCAGAGAGTGGGAAGGCAGCAGCAGCCAGGAAAATGATGGGGGGGAGGGGAAAGGAGAAATGGAGGAAAAGGGGATCCAGAGACAACCCCCCCACAAGGTTCGGTCTGGGTTCCAAGCAAAGATCAGGGCTACAGTGAAAGGGGGCACCACGGCCTGAGGTGCATCTGCTGCATTGGAGGTGCATCTGCTGCATTGGAGGAGGAAGCCTGGTGGTGAGTTGCAATGGCAGATCTTTGCGGGAGACTAGAACAGCAGGGCTGTGTTAGCGGGAGGGCCCCCCAGAACTGGCACAGCAGCAAACCAGGGCCAGGGAGCATTGGCAGAACAGCGGAGGCCGCAGGAAAGTTTGCCTGGAGCTTGTTTGAACCGTAAGCGTTAGCCCTTGACATTTACAAGCACCGAATTCACCCACAAAACGGCAAGATCCAATCTTACAAGAAATCATCGCTCTGACTTACCGTGGCAAACTTCACACCCACTAGCTACCGCGTCCTCCGGCCAATCCCCTGGCACGGTGCTTGTACCAACTTCCCGGATATTCCTGAGATTTCATCCGCCAGCCAGAAACAGGCGGTGGGGGGAGAGGAATCAAGTGTGTTAACCCCCAGGACTGGATACGGTGGGAGAAGAAAACAGCTGAACTCTCCCACAACCAAATCCCTCCCTGAAAGCCAGAGGAGAAGGTTCTAAGTCGACACTTTAAAAATAGCCACTAGTATTTTTGATCCTGAAAGCAGGATTCTGATGGGAGGAGGGGGGCAGTGAGGGGAATCCACTGGCAGAGGATTTTCTAGTCGGACTCACTTCCTTATCAGAGTCTATAGCCAAAGCAATCTCCGGTGATATCCAGGAGATCCAATCCGGACCAACATTCACAAGAGATGCCGCAAACTCCTGCCTGTGTTGGAATCCCACTCACTCAGTTCTCAGTGTGACACGCTCTGGGGCTGAGTTTATGCTGCTCTGAAGAATTGTTTTTAAATACCCCCGCCTCTCCCGGCGTCGGAACATCATCCAGGTCTGGAGCCGCTTGCTGATCCCAGGTGGCTGCGAAGAATTCAGGCGGCATCCCCTTGTAAATCGCTCCAGTTACTTGTTTCCGCACAGGAATGGAAAGAGCCAAGGTGGATTTCAAAAAGAAAGGTCTCAATCTGCTGTCTCTCTCCCTGCTTTACCCAAGGGTTGGCCCGAAACAAATCAATGAAGCTGAAGCCCACCCTTGGCCCATCTGCCAAGCTGAAACCTCAAGTCCTGCTGCTTCCCGCAGGACACAACCTTTCCTACCCCTTATACAAGCTCAGATCCTTTTTTTCCCCATGCTTCTCCAAAGCCCTAGGAAAGCTGGTGTCACTCCCATCCCATGTCTGGGGAGAGAAGTTCTTGAGAACATCCAAAGGACAAAACTCTCCCTCTTTTTCCTTATGTCCCTCCAGGCACGGCGAGAGGCTGAATGGAAAGGAGAAAGGTCCGAGGGCATATGGATGAGAGGCCCAAACTCCCCCTGTACTTTTCCTGTGAGCCTCTCCAGAATGTGGGCGGCAGATCTGAGAAGAACTGGAGTCCTCTTGATTGCATCGCTGGGGAAAGCAAAGCAGGAAGCCCCAGTCAGATGTTAATTCATCTGTCCCGCTCCCCTCCCCACCTCTTAGCAGAGGGGGGGTTGCAGATTTTCACAGAAGAGCTTCAGGCTGCTGCACAGATAAATCAACAGACAGAAGCACCTGCTCCTGGACTAGCAACTGGGTATGAGAGGCGCTCAGCCCAGCCCTGGGCTGCACCATGTGTTTAAAACGTGAACTGGGGCCGGGGAGGGGGCAACCAGAGAGGGGAGGGCGCAGGGAAAGGCGGGGGGAAGTTGTCTAAAAAAAGATGGAAACAGATGTAGCTGGAGCCAAGCTGCTTCTGATCTGCCCCGTCTCCTGGGGAGCTGACAGTCGGTGATGCTCAGCGGGTGGAAAGAAACCAGCGGGGCTCCGTGGATACACCGGCTGAGGATCTGGCCCTGAGCTCTGCGGGGCTCTGGAATGCTTTGCAACTATAGCTCCTCTTCTCCATGAGCTCTCGAAATCAGACCTCCCCTCGTCTCCTCTTCCCCTGGAGCATCAGTCCTGGCAGCTCCCGAGCCCGAGGCCCTGGGGCTAGATAATGAGGTGCAGAATTCTCGTTTGCTACAGCGAGGGTGTCTGGCCTCCCTGGGCAGCCCCGCAGCACGGCCTGAACTCCCGGGGCCACCCAGCCGTCCGTAGGGCGCAGCCGTGTGAAACGAGGGTCGAATGGCTGCTGCATCAACTGGGGCGTGTTTTACACTCGCTTTGCACCAGTGCCACTGGCTACACGGCAAGAGAGAATCGGGCCCCTGGTCTGGAGTCAGAACCCCACGACCACTGCCTCATATCCTACATCTGTATTTGCAGGGAGGCGTGGCCTAGAGGGCTGAGCACAGGGTGGGCACTCAGGAGACCTGGGTTCTGGTCCTGTCTTTGTTGGGTGACCTGAGGGGGGTGAAGCTCTGTGCCTCGGTTTCCCCATGTGCCAAATTGGGATCGCGATGCTGCCTTCCTTTGTGACGTGCTTTGCAAGCTACTGAGGAGAAGAGTTTGGTATTACGAGCTGGATGGTCAAGTGGGCAGGACACGGGGTCAGCACTCAGGGAGATCTTGGGTCTATTCCTGGCTCTGACATGCTGTGTCACTTTTCTGTTCCCCGTTCTCCTGGCTTGGCCTGTAATAACCCGATTGTCTAGCGTGAACGTTCACACCAAAGCCGTGATCACCGAGGGAGGAGTTTTCTAAACCTCTCCCGACCATCACCCCTCCCAAGTCACAGGAGACAATGAGGCGTAGATGGAAAAGACCTAATGGGGTCTTGGTGTCCCCCCAGGACTCTCCCTCGGTGGCACCTGTGACTTTTTATTCTACTTCAAGTGGAAGGGGAGGGGGAAAGCGAGCTTTAGTCGAGGAGCAAACCGTAGGGCCGCTGTGCTTGTGGTATCCGGGTTTGATCTGCCTGTCGGTCTCCCCGCTGCCCTGCTCCCCCTTCTTGCTCTCACATTCCCCCTCCCTTTTTAAAATCGCCCAGGCAAATGGCAGTGGGATGCCAAGCTCAGCCCCGGCGCTGGGTCCAGCTGTCGTCTCTCGGCAGGCCAGTGCCGATCGGTCAGAAAGCCTGACCCGTGGGCCCTTGCAGGGTGACGCTTTGGGGCTAGTTACCCTCCGCTCGTGCTGGGACCTGAGTTCGAAAGATGGAACCAACTCCCCAAAGGGGCTGTTCACCGGGGTCCTGGCCCTCGGGCTTCAAATAAGGAAGCCAAGGGAGCACACTGGGTGCCTTTTAACCCCTTTGGCTACTAATCCGCCCCTCCACACGCTGCTTTTCCTGCTGCCTGGCCCCTCTCTCCCCTGAATTCGGTGCAGAGCTTCCGAATCAAAGCCCCGCCCTCCATGCGCTTTCCACCCGAAAGCAGAAACAATCCCCCAGGCTCAGACCAAAGGTGATCTCCTGCCTTGCTTGAAATCCAGCTCAGGGTTTTCCTGAAATCAGTCCCAGGCCTTTTCCTGCCTCGACCCTCTTTAGCTGGGAGGGCAGCGTACCTGGCACAGGGATTGGGTTTGCAAGGAGAATAGAGTCATAGACTATCAGGGTCGGAAGGGACCTCAGGAGATCATCTAGCCCGATCCGGGGAAAGCGGCGCTCCTGGTGAGGATGTGAACCGCCGACAGAAGGAGGGCAGTGTAGACACGAAAGCATAACATGGCTTGACTTAATTTTGTAGCATAAGACATGCCCTGATTCTTGGGCCCAAGAAGCATGCAACATAGGGCGAGCCAGCCAGGAGGCCTGTGCAGTGTGTGCGGAACTCCACCGGGGGGCAGCAACGTCTAAAAAGTGGGGCCGGAGGCTCCCTTTGGCTTCTAAAGACTTTGGAAAAACTCTAGTTTTGCCATTTGTCCGCACATGTCAGAACCACTCCTGGGGGATCTTCCCATTGGCTGCTGCACCTTAACAGCCTGGGGTACAATGCAGCGAGAACCCGTCTCTTCCCTGATCACTCAGTGACACTGTGCCTATAACCTGGGGAGATGGAGGGGGCTGGATAGGCCAGCCCCTTACTGGGGGAGGCATGGCCATTCTGGGAGACCAGATGTCCCAATTTTATAGGGACAGTCCCGGTATTTGGGGCTTTTTTTTTTTAATATGGGCTCCTATTACCACCTACTTCCTGTCCCGATTTTTCACACTTGCTATCTGGTCACCCTAGCGCAGGGGTAGGCGACCTATGGCACGCGTGCTGAAGGTGGCATGTGAGCTGATTTTCAGCGGCACTCTCACTGCCCGGGTCCTGGCCACCGGTCCGGGGGGCTCTGCATTTTAATTTAATTTTAAATGAAGCGTCTTAAACATTTTAAAAACCTTATTTACTTTACATACAACACTAGTTTGATTATAGACTTATAGAAAGAGACCTTCTAAAAACGTTAAAATGTATCACTGGCACGCGAAACCTTAAATTAGAGTGAATAAATGAAGATTCGGCACAGCACTTCTGAAAGGTTGCCGACCCCTGCCCTAGGGAGAAGGTGTGCTGGTCTCTACCTAATCACACTCCCCGGCTTGGTGGAAAGAAGCCGGGCCCCGATCCTCCAACGTTCTTAGGCGCTTTACTCCAAAGGGAGTTAGGTGCCTAAAATACTTTCCAGGATCTGGACCCAGGACTTCATGCGCACAAGACTTTGCCCCTGATTTTTCTGGAGCGGATGGATTTTGAAACTCTGGCTACTTTGTTCCTGCGTCTAAAAGCCAAACCCCTCTGAAAATTCAGCCCGGGGAGCTGAGGCTTTCCATACGGGTGTTATATAATCAGAGGGGGGAGTGCACACTACTCTCTTTCAGTCTCCCCTTGCCCAGCGGTGGATGATGCACTGATGCATCAGGGCCTCGATTTCCCTTCCCTGTTGTGTGTATTTAGCTTGCAAGCTCCTCGGGTGAGGGACTGTCTCTCGCTATGTGTGTATGCAGTGCCCAGCGCAATGGTGCCCGGAGCTTAGGCCTACTGGGTGTTACCGTTTTAATCATCACCATCAAACTAGCCCTGGATTTCACAGTCTAAACCCATCTGCGTGTCCCCAGCTAGCCCCAGACTCAAAGTTTGCTGGAGCCACCTGGTCCCCTCCCCCTTCCCAGCATCGGCTCTTCTGTAAGGGAGGGGAAGCATCTAAGAGGTTTCTCCTGATTGATTGGCAGGTCTCATTCCCAGACCTTTTTGCACAGAACCCTTGTTGCTGATCAAACCCGCCTCATTTGGCCTCTGGGCCACGCAGTGAATTAAGACAAAGCCACCAGGCTGCAATTAGAGATAAGGAACTGTTGATAATTATCCAGAGAGGAGAGGAGAAGGATTCAAACTTGGGCACGGAATGGGGGAGAGTAGGCGGGAGTGGACAGTTTGCCCGAGACGTGGAAATTTGCATGAAAATGCACCGAGCTGAATGAGGTTCCATTAATATCAGAATCTCAATGACTCGAATGTCATCTCCCATTATCAGAGGGGTTTTATTTGAATTCTCTCTTTAATTTTTTTAATTTCGCTGTGATTGATTTTTCTCTCGCATTCAGCCGATCGGCGTGTACACAGACTGACAGTGCCGATGTGGCCTCTCTTATAACCCCAGGCGGGGAGAGGGGAGAGGAAAGAGGATTTGATTGAATTAAAACTCCCGGGACTGATTCTCTGCCATCCTACCCCCTGCATTCGGCTCATGGTGGTGTTTCACATTCCACTCTGCACTGCTGTGAGCGGTGGCACTAGGGGCAGAGGGATGGAAAATGGAACCCAATGTGCATTTTGCTCATGATAGTTACTTTGGCTAATCTAAGAGATAGAGCATTAGGCTGGGACTCAGGAGACATGGGTGCTAATCCTGGATCTACTTCTGGCTTGCTGGGTAACCTTGGGCAACTTATTTCCCCTCTCTCTCTCTGTGCCCCAGTTTACCCATCAGTAAAATGGGGATAATGAAGCCGCCCTCCTTTGTCACGAGTTTTAAATTCTACTGATAACAAGTGCTATGTAAGAGCTAGGGACCATCCTTAAGTGAGATCAGCAGTGTTGGAAACTCTCAATTTTTACCATGAGCCTTCTCATCATTGTTTGTTTTTTCTTAAAGCCCCAGTGGCTCAAATCAAAAGACTGCATGAAAACCTCAACTAACTAACTAACTAACTAACTTTCTTTCTTTAAGTTTGTAACCTTGAGGGCTGCCGAGAAAAGCTTGAAAATGTGACCTGAGTGTGACCCCAAAGGCTCAGAAATTAGAAGGCAGATTAAAACTAACCAAATATTATTTATATTAAAAAAAAACAACAACTCGGGATTTTGAAGTCAGTCTCGTGATTTCTGGACGCTTGGGGTTGTTCCTGCTGGATCAGAACTAGGCCCACGATGCCCTGCTCCCCTGCCATATTCCTCGCTGTCATTGTAACAGTCCTTCCTACTCACAGGACCACATTAAAATGCACCTAAATGCTTCATTAACAGGCCCGCGAGAAAGCAGATCCAAAGAATTTTACACCTTCTCTCCGAGAGAGGGCGAGGCTCGTGTCGTGGGCGGTTATGTTTCTTCTACTACATTGTCCTATATAAGCTAGAAATCAACACAGACCAGCCCCTAAAATTAGAGGTTACTTGGAAATTCACAGTCCCACCTGTCCCGAAACAGAGCTGGTTCAGAAGCCCTGGAGGAGGCAAGCAGGAGTTCTTCATCTAGCAGCTTATCCTTGGGTCAGAATCCAAGCCCATGTAGGGTTTTCTCTCTCTCTTTCTGTATCCCCACTGAGAAAGACTAACGAGGGATGGGTTTCAGAGCAGCAGCCGTGTTAGTCTGTATCCGCAAAAGGACAGGAGCACTTGTGGCACCTTAGAGACTAACACATTTATTTGAGCATAAGCTTTCGTGGGCTACAGCCCACTTCATCGGATGCATGCAGTGGAAAATACAGCAGGAAGATATATATATATACACAGAGAACATGAAACAATGGGTGTGACCATATACACTCTAACGAGAGTGATCAGTTAAGGTGAGCTATTACCAGCAGGAGAGAGAAATTTTTTATGGCGGTTAATCAAAATGGTCCATTTGCAGGAGTTGACAAGAAGGTGTGAGGAGCAGTGTGTGTGTGTGGGGGGGGGGAATAAACATGGGGACATAGTTTTATTTTGTGTAATAACCCATCCACTCCCAGTCTTTATTCAAGCCTAATTTAATGGTGTCCATTTTGCGAATTAATTCCAATTCAGCCGTCTCTCGTTGGAGTCTGTTTTTGAAGTTTTTTTGGTGTAATATTGCGAGTTTTTGAGGGATGGAATATTCAGGTTTCTGGAGTATTTTTGTCACTCCCACTTTGATGAGAAAGAAAGATTTAAAGCCAATAAATAAATGAAAGGTTCCCCCTCCCCCCCCGCATTCAGACATTAAGTCCCCCATCCAACATCGTCAGACAAACTTGCCAGATTTCCTGGGGCCAGATTTTCCAGGGTTCAACTCCCCTTTGAGCACCTAAATAAGACCCAGATTCTCTAATCGGGCTCTTCGGATGTTTAAGTAGCAGCTCAACTACTTTTAGCACCTGTCTCCCTCGCCAGGTCTCTGAACCCCGGGCGCCAGCCCAAGCCTGGCCGGCTACACTGTTAATTTCAGCCCCGCAGCCTGAGCCCTGCAAGCCTGAGTCGGTTGACCTGGGCTCTGAGACGTGCTGCTGTGGGTCTTTTTCTGCTGTGTGAATGGGGACTCGAGAAAGCCCATGCACAGCCCGACTTTTCCGTCTGCATATGTTACAAGTAAAAGGAAGGGACCTAAGACATTCGCTCCGATTCGGGTCTCTGTCTGTACCAGTGTGAGGCCAGAGCAAATCCGCTGGAGGTTAATTGAGCTACGGCCGAGTTACACAGGCGGCCGTAACAGCAAACAGAATTGGGCCCATCGTGTACAGCTTGTATCAGGAAGCTGTTTGTAGGAAAGTTGTTATATGCAAACATAAGAGCCCTGGTGATCAGAGCTGACCCTTGCAAACCTGAAATCCGCACTCTCTGTGCCGTACGCTAGGAGTTGTGAAAGAATCTTCAACTGCTTTCAGCGAAACGATCCATTTTTGCACAGGGAATAGGCAGTCCAGGGTTGGGAGGAGAATGGCAATTTTTTCCCTACGGGCATTGGGCTGCCTCTGGCATCTGCCAAAGGGTGTGTGGGTGGGGGAGGATTCCTCGAAACCCTTGAGCTCTCCTGGGGTCACGTTAGCGCTTGTAGGGGGGAAATTTCCCCTTGTTCAAAATGTTACCAGAACAGGAGGCGGGAGCAGTGAACCCCGACCCTTGATTCTAGTGGCTTTGCGCTGGGCAAGGTTGACAGCAGAAAATTCATGGGCGGGAGGGGAGATTTCACATGGACACACACACACACACATACACTCACTCACTAAGGACTAGGGGAGGCTGTACACTCTGAGAAATCCTGAAATCAGCCTCGGTACATTTATTTTAATTGTGGTTGAGTGACCCTGGAATCATCCACGTTTTCCTGGCCGAGCTGACGGGGTGGGCGAATGTTTGGCGTTGGAGCTTACAGGAAATGAGTGTTCTCAGCATCACCTGGTTAACAAAACAATGTGAGACTTTGGGAAACAGATTCCTGTTAAGTTTTTTATATATATGTAGAGTGCATGTGTGTATAGATCTAAAAATATAGGCCACAATCTTGCAAATCCACAGACTTGTGGTTAAGTCCCATTAATTTTAGTGCGGTTACCCACATGTTGAAAGCTAAGCATGTGCTTAAGCAGTTGCAGGATAAGGGCCATAGAGAGACATAGCGGTCTGTAATATTCTTTACTGCCTGCTTTTAAAATTGTAATTCCATCCACCAAGTCATTTCGGGAGATGGAGGTTTGGACCAAGCGGCTGTGAGGATGAGCGATCTTTCTGAGTTTGCCGTATGGAATAAGCTGTATTAAAATATGGCACTAACAGAAGCAGAAATGTGACAAGCTAAGGGAGACACTGGAGCACTGTGCAGGATTCGGGAATAAAGATCTGTCCAGCGAATCCACTTCACTGTAAGTGGAACTGCAATGTGCACGAAAATCGCCGAAGACATTTCCCTCCCGGAGGCATTTCACTGGCTCTGAGTTCACGGGAGCAGATAGGAGTAAATATGAATCAGGTCTGTGCCACCAGGAATGCAGCAAAGGAGTGAATTCAATCAGATTAGAGGGTGGTTAGTTTTTTTTTTTTTTTCCTCTCCACAATGCCATTCAAGGCCTGGAAAGGCAGTCCCTGTCCCCTTGAACCAGTCCATCTCTGAAGCACAGCTATGCAAATTGGTCATTCCTTTTGCAAGCTACATTAAGACTTCGGTAAGCAGCAACTGCAGGGGTAAGACGCTTGCTTTGGGGTTGTCGGGCTATTTTAAGAGAGAGAGAATTGCTTAATTTCCTTCTTTGGCTACACAAGAATCAGGTCAGAGCAGAATGATCTTGATTTTATCTTCCTGGGGTTTTTTAAATCGAAAAAGGGTTGGTGGGGGAAGTGTTGCTTTTCGGCCTCTGAATATTTCCAACTCGAATTGAGTCAATGTCCAGCTAATATTTAACTTGGGGTTACGAATGCATTTCTTCCAAACCCACATTGCATAGTGCTATAGGGAAACAAAGCCCTCCGAACTCTGCTACCGTTGTTCCCAAATGAAGCTGGCTTCTGGGGATATGGATATGGCATAACGGATGTATAACACTGTTTCTTCCACTTTCAAAAATAAATCAAATGACAGCATCCTGAGAGATAGAGAGCAGCGATGCAGGCTAGCTAAGCAGCAAATTGAATTCACATGCACTGAATTATAAACATGGCGGGGTGGAGAACGGTGCAAATTACATGATCGGCTTTTGAAAGACACATTTATCAGTTAACAAATCACTCTCTCACAATAGACCTCTTGCAACAATGGGAAGAGTCTGTATCATTCCTGTATTACCATGGTTTCTTTTTGTTGCTGCAACTTTCTGGCTGCCTAGCAAACTTTTAATTGGTGTACTTGGAAGAAATTCTCATCTGCTGTTTTCTGGCTTGTTTTTGTTTCAGTAAAAGCATATGCGACAAACAGCTTAAAAAAAAAAAGAAGCAGGCAACATCCTTTTTTGCACACATTAAAAACTCATTCCTCAGTTCTCATGCTATGAGTTGCTTCTTTGGTACAACTATGCATTAGGACTGCAAAGAGTTAATATGCAAATGTTCAGATAGACACAGCAGGTCCATCAAATATACATCCCTTCGTGGTGATGGATTTTTTTTAAATTTAATAGGCCTGTCAATCAGATCAAGTTCCTGGGACCTTTAAGCTACAAAATCTTGCAGAACTCTTTCTTTATACGCCAAATTCTGCCTCTCAGACTTTGCTGCATCGTTAAAGCCAGCTCTGAACATAAGATCTATCCACAGGCAGGTTAACAAGAAATATACTCCACAAATGAAATTTACAAGCAAAGAGTGTTGCACACGACCAGGAACAAATCAGGCTCAATGTTTGTTTTCATGTGTTTATAATTTCTTTTTTAGGTATGCATTTGTGAAACTCTTGTATCCAGAGGAGGAAATTTTATTTTAGATAGGTCTAATTTCAAACTCGAGGGGATGGGGGAGGGGGGATTGTCTGTGCTGACATCCCCTGTTTTAAGCATGATGGCAAATAAAAAAAAAACAACTAAAAAGAGAGAGAGAGAGAGAACACCTGACTGTGAGTGGAATAACATCTGATCCAGGGATTCTAAAACACAGAGGGGCACTGATAGACATGGGAGTCGTTCGGCTAGGAGGGAAATTTTGTTAGGCCCTTTCATGAAAAAGATGTACATGTAAATAAGCAACAGGCAACCCTAGGAAGGAAAGGATGCTGGGATGCTGCTTAGCATATTGTAGGAGGCCATGGATTTTGCTGCTTTTTAAAAGACACTGGTGGCAGGGAGAGAGGTGGAAATACCATCCAACTCGAGTTAAACAAACACTGCTGTCACTGTTACAGCATCATGAAAAGGGACCTTGAGGTGACCGGTGCACAGGTTTATTTGAGTGCAATACAGCACGTTATGCCCATGCAGTGAAAGTGCAACCAGGCAGTGTAAGTCCATGCAACGGGGTGCTTAAGTGCGATAATATGATGGATATAGGACATGTACAATGTATGTGAAGTTTGCAAAATCCAACATGCCCTTTCATTGGGGGAATGATTGTTTTTAATGGGTGAGTAAACAAGACATGCCACGATGGTGAAAGGGCCGGTGAGCGGCGCTGGGCCCGGAATGATGATTTTTCATGGCAGTGTTGCAAGGCCGCTGTGTTCAGTCAGTGCATGATATGCCCTGATCCTGCAAAGGCTTATTTGTTTGATTAATTTCACAAATGGGCATGTTCTGTGGACTAAAACAGGGCCACTCCCATGTGTAGGTCTTTCAGGATCGTGGTCTCACATATACGGTGATGGCGCTACAAAAACCCCACAGACATCACCAGGTGTGTGTGAGGATCCCACAAACGCTCCCCCCCCAGCTTAGGATCCACACTGAGCTGTACTCACGTGAGCAAAGCTACTCCCGATTTGCAATGTCGAGCCCTAAACTTATCTTTACACCTTCATTCACCGGGATACCCTGTGACTGTCATTTTTTCCTGCACTGTTCAATTGTCCACCTCACCCCGTCGCTGTTTTCAAGGGTCTGCTTTAGACACAATTGGATTTTCATTTTCCATTTTCAGGGTAGAGGAGACAATGCAGCGCATCTGTATCACAGGGCAGATGCATTACAAAGTGATCCAAAAGAGCTACAACATCCTAGGACAGAAATGTCCTACTTCCTTCAGAAACACTTACATTCAAATGGGAATATTTCCTTTTACAGTAATGTATCTTTAATGCAACTAAATATACTTGGGAAATATCACTCATGCAACTGATCCTAAAATTGCATCAAATGTACTTATTTTGTTACAATTTTCTTCCAAAATGGAATCTCAGCTTCCTGTAATGTACGGCATACCCTAATCACTCTTTTGTACAGAACTCTGCAGAGGTACTTAGCATGAAAGATGCTAAGCAAAATAAATTATATTGAACCATGTAGCATCTTTATCGGGGTGAATGCTTTTCTTTTCAGCTGCTAAAAGGCTTTAATATACAAAAGCTGCTGAAAGAAAAGTGATCTTTTAAAATAAGCAAAAACAAATAAGGTGGGTTAATTTCAGATTCATTTTTTTTTCTGTGAGAGAGTCTAATGCAGTCAGTTTGTCAAGATGACGCTTGATAATGTAACTTTGCATATATTGTCCTGTGACTGAAGGAAACAAATCCTATTAGAAAAATGGAATGAAATACCAAAGGGATAAAAAACGATTTAAAGTGGAATGGAAAATATTGCCCACGGTGCAAATATAAAAAACCCAACACCTTTGTTTGCAAAAGGATGAACGGATTCTTGCTTAAAACTAGATCGGGTCAGGTCTCAATGTCCCTGATGCTTGGAAAAGTTTGAATTTTAGACAGAACTTTGCAGCTGGGGCTCCTGGCTCCTTAAAATCATTGTGAAATCCATTCAAAACGGGAAATAAGAGTTTGATTCCTGAATCCCCATGGAAAGAGGGTAGGGGCCTGTTAATTCTCAAAAGTGTCTCAGGACATGAATATGTTTCTAGCCACCCAAGAATTTGTTAGAAAATTAATCATTTTGTTTTTCAAATCCATCTGTACTTGACTCCTTGCACCCTTTGATTAGGTGTGCCTTGTGCTGTCATTTCATTGTTTTTAACTTATTCTCCTTACTGTAAACACGTCCATCTCAATTGTACCTGACTGTGCTCATTTCAGTCCTAAAAGTATTTACACTCCACGCCTGTTAATTACCTCCTCACTTTTATCATTGAAAATTATTTAGATCAGAAATCACCAACCACGAAACTGAGGTTTTAAAGAGACGCTTTCTACCAAAGGAAGGCACCTCACAGCGTTTAAGATTTCCTCTATGCCTAATTTTTTTTCTTAATTTCCCTTCATTTGGGGGGTTGTGTCCCACATCAGCTGTTGAGAGGCATGAGAACGTAAGACAGAATCAAACCCCACACCTAACCCCCTCCTTGACGCAAAGCCTTTGGGCACAGAAAATAGCCCTGGTTTCAGAGATGTGGTGCTGTGAGAAACTGACTTGAAAGGTGTTTTCTGCCAGGGTCACCTTTAGACGCTGTCGAATGTCTCGGAGAACTTTGCAGCAGGTGTTGCCCAGAAGCGATTGACAGCTAGCGAGTGCAATTTGTAAGGCATGGTCATTTCATCTAGTTACTGAAGGCAAAATTGGTGCATTTTTAAGGGTAGCCGTAGCTAGTAAACGTGATCCCTCTAACATGTCAGTCTCTTGATCAAATATGAAGCCATCTACTTCCCTTCAATCTGCTTTTTGGCTATTTAGGGCCTGATTCACTTTGACCCCCCTTTACACCACTCGGGCAGCATAACAGGGACTTAAACGAACCCCATTTTAAGGCCTTTTTGCACTGCCCAAGTACTCAAAGAAGCATCAGCGGAACTAAGAATCTGGCCCTGCGTTTGTGTTTGCTCGGAGCTGGTTAAACCCGCTTCATTTAAAGGGGCCTGCTCACCGATTCCAGATCCCACCGCCCGGCCTCCTGTGTGGTCATTTACACCAGGTGTAAGCCGATTTGGTAGCGTTTTACACGGCCTCTGCTTTGCACTGGCGTAAATGACTGCACACAAAGTACGGGGCAAATGGAGAACAAGACCCATAAAGTACAATTTAAATACAAATCCTTCAGCTTTGTTAAAAGCCATGCTAAATACCCCAGGCGCATAAGGGCTTTCCATGGTGTGGAGAATAGAGCTGATTTATTATGTAGGGAATTATCTGGCTTCAATTGCTTTATTTTTTAAATCCTACTTAATAGTTATTTATGTGCAAGTGTCTTTTATGCGCTTTTCCAAGCGAGCTGCATATACATCCAGCGCCGAAGAACTTGGTACTTTTGCCTTCGATAAAGAAGCGAAAAAAGTTGCTTCAACATGTGCAGAAAATACTTTGACAATTGCAAATAGAGAGATAGAGCTTTGGAGCTATCTAAGGTAATTGTAAATAAAGGGTGACCGCCGTATAAAGATACACGCACGGCAGAGAAAATACAAGCTGCAAAACCTGCTGTGGCAATTGTGATCACGGTACAAAATATATACTAGAGAGAAAATACAGCATTTAAAACCTTCTGTAACAGTGAAACATAGTTCTTCGTGCTGTGTTTTAAAATCCATTTCTCAGTGTTCAGTCTTTGTTCCTTTTTAAAAAATAAACACAGCAAGAAGAGTTAAAAAAAATCGGTCTGTCCATTTTTTATGATTGTCTTATTTTGGTTTGTTTCGTAACATTGTAGAAAAGATTCCTTAGGATAAAAAGATTTCTCCTCTCTGGCATGAGAGGTGTGAAATGGCATGCAGATGAGAATCATTTAGCACTGTGCGGAGCGTTTTAAAATACAAATTAATGAAGTCAAGACTGACGCAATATTGCTGGTTGATGTTTCCTTTCTAAATTGCTTACTCCTTCCTTCTTTTTTCTGCTCGATGCGTGCTGGGTATGAAGAGCTTGAATAACTATACAGGCTAAAAAGGAGAAAGGTTAACAATTCAGCAAGGTAGTTTTTAATATAATTTCTTACAAACACACAATTTTGGTAAGGCTGGAAAGACTGCGGCATGCAAAGTCCCTAAGATATCAAAAGGAGAAAACAGTTTTTAGGAGGGTGAGGGGAAGATTAAGATTTGTATTCAGGATGAAATTGAGTTGTTTTAGTATGCAAATAAAATTGCTCATAGGGAAACCTAAGTTCTTGACTACACAAACTATCCTGGTCAAAGAGACTTCTCCTTGCTTTGTTTATTCTGTACCTGTGCAGCTGAATACCCCAAAGACATGGTTAACTTGAAATCTCATCCGTTTCCGAAAATGAGTTAAAAGCAGTGTCGTCCCCCACCTGCCCCTGAAGCCCTGTGTCAAAGTCTGAGGTTTTATGAGCACGTTTTCCTATTTTTAATCTTTTTCTTCTCTCCCACTTTGCTGTGTAAAAAAAAACCCCAACATCCTAACTGACGATTCAGGGGAAAAGACACAATGGACAGAGTGCTAGCAAATGCACAAATTAAACAAGCAAACAAAAATAACATTTGTTCTCCAATATCTTTTATCTTCAGGGTTACTTTAACAGCATCAGGTTAATAATATTCAAACAGAAGTGTAGTTTTTTAAGTTGATTGTGTCCCTGAGTCATAATTTCCTCTTCCACTAAAAAGCAGCCTTTCATCTGAGGAATGCAAAGTCCTTTATAAACCCTGATCAAATCTTTCTAACCCACCTTAATGAAGCAGGGATTATTTATTGTCTTTATTGTACAGAGGTACGTAGTAGCCCGCCTGCAAGCCGGTCTCTGCGCTCAGGTCCTCTGGTGGCTTTTATTTAATGTTTTTTTTTTAAATAGTATAAATAAAAAACGGATTTAGCACTCTGATTTATAGCAAGGTGCAAGGATTTGTTGAATCATTTTAAATCAGAACCAGAGAAGGAGGTTTCGTAATGGTATTTAGTTTAATGTTGGATCGAGCCTGAAGGAATTCTAATTCTAAACAACAATTATTTAAACATTTCCCACAGGACATTGTACCTAGAATAGATCTGGGATCCAGAGACAGATTTACAGAGAAATATAGATATATAAAATCCAGATGTGTCTATCTACAATGGAGAGACAAACTTGCATAAGCAATTGAAACATCAGTTTTTATGCCTGTGCATCCAGACCTAAGACCCAGATAGTTATACCAGCGAATAAAAAAGGGTGAGTAAGAGAATTTCCTTCACTGTGTTATTTAAAAAAAAACCCTTTGCTGAATTCAGATCTTCCAGATTGTTGTTACTGGTGCCTATATAATGAGGATTAATTGATCATCCCCTATAAAATCTCACTTTCTATAGAGTCTACCTTGCTTAGGCAGGTGTTAGTCTACTTGATGTATAGAGGTTGTATTCAATAACTTACTCTAAAGGGAAATTAAATCTATCTGGCTAGGTATTTCTAGTACAACATTACTGTGGTACCTAGGCAACCAATAATTAAATTATACATCTAATCTAACTATCTATTTAATATGTAGATAGATGCATAGGTATACACATACATGAAACTATCTATCTATCTATCTACAAAGATGCTAACCAAAATAGTTTGCTTAGGAGTCCTGCATCCCATGCTTTACTCTTTAGCGGGAATATTTGACGGGCAGCAGTCATTTTAAGGCAGCCAAGTGTGAGAACATGGCAAATGGTGTTTCACTGACCATCTTGTCTAATTTTGTTTCTTTACTATTTTGTGGGGTCCTTTTAAAATATCAATTTCTAACACACACCCTGATACAACAGCTGGTAAAAGAACACCAATCCTTTTTGGGTTTAAACCTGGCATTTAACCAATTTGTGCCTATTTTCCAGAAGTTATTAGTCATATTTATACCACGCACAAAAAATGTACTAGGGGCTCGATCTAACTTCTGTTGAAGTCAATGAAAAGATTGCCAGTTGATTTCAATAGGCATTGGATTGAGACCTACATGACACGTGAAACTATTGCCATATTCCCTGTTCAGATACATTTATAATTTAGTTTTTTTTAAATAAATAAAACATAATAGGTAATTTGTAGAGGTGCTAAAGCCAGTTCGATGTTTGTGGCTGGGGAGAATTTTGTAGAAAAATAAATCTTTTGCCCCATTGGTCAACGATTGGATTTTTTGAAATGATCTGATTTTGTAGTGTACTAAAACTAAAAATGCAATTGTTTGTTTGCAACATGAGCTGCAAATATGATTGAAAAATGGGTGTGTGGCTGCAGAATGTTTTGCACAAATAAATGTTGCAAATTGTAAATCACGTCACCTTTGAGTTGCCAAAAAATAGACACGAGGAAAAACGAGGTGTTGTCATATAAAAAGTTACAGCGAGAATTTATTTTTTACACGCGTACAGTCGTAACTAGTGCTTCATTTTTGCTGGGGCTTGCTCGAGCTGAGCCCCGGCACCTCTAGGCTTGGCAGTTCATAGCCCGAGCACCCCTGGGCTTGCCGCATCAGTTATGAAAGTAGAAAAATTGCTTGTGCCCCGGCACCTCTTTCATTACAAATTAAGCACTGATTGTAACCAATGCTGCGCTAACTGTAGTGTGTTTTCTCGCCTTGCATACTGTATATTAAAACCTCTATTTTACCATGCAGGTACGAAACTAATTTGCATCAACAGCTCTTACAAAATAGCCACTAAATGTTGCATGTTGCGTTTTACGAACCGCAAGTGCAAACCCTTGCATTTTAGTATCTAAATGATTGATGCAATGATCAAGTAATTGCTAAGAGTGTTGGCTTTTTGCATAGTTTGGAAGCTTCCGCTGAATTTTGGTCTGTGTTCTAACACGGCCATCACGTTGGCTTATATTCCTAATGCTCCTTGCAATTTTGTCCCAACCCAGAAGTCAACAATGCAGATTCTTCTTCACTGACTTAAAAAAAAAATGAATAGAGGAGAATCCTGCTCTTTCAACACACTAGCCCGGGCAATGGTATTTCTCAAAGGGTGCAGTTTGGTTGGGCAACGACGCATTGATCAGGCTTCCAAAGTGCCATTTTACATGACAACCCATCATTCCAAAAGCACAAAATCGGGGTGCGATCCCGAGAGTATGTCAAAGTGAAAACTTTCAGTGGCTTCCTAAGAAGGGTGGGCTGGTAGGTGGAATATCACAGGTGGGGTTTCTTTCACTATTAAAACTACTCCCGAGAAACAAGTTAATTGCTAGACCATCAAAACCAAACACATAATAATGGAAATCTAAAGGCAGCTGTCTCTTCTTTGGATTCTTTTCCTCGACGATTTAAAAAAACAAAACCAAACCCAATATGACAGCTTTAAAAAAACCTCACCAAGATCACCTGGAAATCTTTGCAAAACGTTCGACACAGAAATAAACCCCCTCTCTATACATGTATATTCTCTGCTCTTTCCCCCCCTGAATAACTGGGGGCATTTTCATGAAAGCAAATATTTTTTTTCCTTAAAGAGTTGCTTTTGCTACCGATGCCTCTTTCCCTCCTGATGTCAGAAATCTCCGGTGGTGACATCTTGTGCTCATCTCCACAGCAACTAGTTGGGATCTTATTAAAAAAGAAAAAGAAAAAAGAAAGGGGGGGGGAAGCAAGGATGAGCTCTGCTAAGGGAATAGATAATAAAGATCCTGTCTTCTTGCAAACTTACCTAGCCGATATCCCCTCCATGACAGAAGCAGTCTGTTTTTCAGTAGCATGGGCTTTATGTAGATGTATATATTTTATCCCTTGGAACATTGGGGCAGTGCTCCCGAAATGACTTCAGATTAAACATCCTGACCTTTGCCCTGCCTTCCCAGCAGCACTTTCATCTGAGGATCTCAAAGCTGTTTGCAAATATTAATGAAGCTTTGCAATGCAAGAATGTTTATTCTCTCCTTTGACAGACAGGGAAACTGAGGCACAGAGCAGCGCCATGATTCCCCACAGTGTACATGTAAGGAGCTGGGAATAGGATCCTGACTAGAATAGGAATCCCGGCTCTCATTCCTCCCGTGCTGCAGTTGCTCGGACTGTGCTCAACCACCCTGCACTGTGATCAGTCCCCTTTGGGTTAATCTGGCTGGTGTGAGGGACCTGGAATGGGGAATAATCTTGAGTATTTCCCCTGGCTCCATGGACCTGGCCTAGGGCCAGCTTCTGCAAGGAGCTAAGCCCCTTCAGCCGTCCATGTAGATGGGGCCGGGCTTTGGGTGGCACGAAGAGCCCACCCGGTCCATCTTCCCAGTGCCACTTCTCAGCCCCTCAACCTCATGGATTCCTTGCCTGCTCAAAGGGCTGCGCGCACACAGACGGGCAGCAGGATTGCGGACGTACGGGGTGAAGAGGGTGCAGGGACAGGGGTGGGACAGCAGCTGGTTGCCACTTCACTGTGCGGTGATTAGCGCCTGGGTTTGTTTTGTGGTTACGGGAGCTTTTCCGTGGGGCCTTATTCATAAATCCTGCTAATAACCTCGGACTTGCGTCAGGAGACACCAACGCTTTTTTCAAAGGAAGGTCAGTATTACTAGCCTCAATTTACAGAGGGGGAAACTGAGGCATGGGCGGGGGGCCATGACTTGCCCACGGTCAGCCAGCAAGCCAGCGGCGGAGTCAGGAATGGAACCCAGGTCTGGCGCTCTATTCACTAGGCCACGCTGCCTCAGGAAGTCATCGCTGGGGCTGGATGGGCGGTGAGCTCTGAGCCGTGTGTGGCGTTTCTGGCCTTTCGGTGGCAAAGAGCTTGATTCTCTTGGTGTTTCTGGCCTATTCACGGCTCTCCCGCCAAAGGGGAACCAACTGAAATCACCCAGGGCCTGATTTCTACCTGATTTACCCTAAGGCCCCTTGACGCCATTCTGCCAACGCGTCATCCGCTTCACAGCACCCGCGAGGCTGAGAGAGGCCCGAGCCTGGATTGAATCCTGAACCCCAGAGCCAGAATCCATCACCTTGATCTCATTTCCCCGCGGCTCACTCCTCCGGGGGCCGGTCTACACCTGAAGCACCCCAGAGGCGCAGCTGCCCCGCTGGAGTGCTTCTGTGTAGACACGCCCTCTGCCACCGGCGTAAATAATCCCCCTCCCTGGAGAATTCGTCCATCGGCCTAGCACTGTCTACGCCAGGGGGGAGGTCGGGATAGAGCCGTGGATTTTTCATGCCCCCGAGAGACCTAGCTGTGCTGAGGAGCAGGCCTGGGAGGAGAGGGAGAGCAGGTTGGAAATTCCCCAGAGCATCCTAGTAAGTCACTTTTCTCCCCCCCAGCCCCGAGTGCCGAGACCAGAAACGAACTGGGGACGTCAGTTGCAGTTAAAGCCTCTCCCCGGTCAAGGGGAGGAAGGGGGAAAAAAAAAAAAAAGCAGCCCCCCCACGCACCAGGCTTTTCTGCTGCGCCATGTGAATGAACTAACTTTGTTTTCCACCAGGCCGTTCCCTTAATACCCTCGCCCCTCCCCCGCGCTTTTGCTGGCGTTTGAGAGTAAGTGAGGCGTGAGAGAGCTTTTGGAATAATGAGGTGTAATTAGCCCTGGCAGCTTTTATCTCCCAAACTCTCCCCCCCTCCCTCTCTTCAATTAGATTGAAATAAAAAAAAAAAAAAAGGCGAGAAGGAACCGGGGGAAAGTTTGCATGCCGCCCGCGTGGCCCCGGGTGCATTCCTGGTGGGGCAGCCAGAGCCGTCGCCCAAGGCCTGAAATCTGGCACTAACGTAGCACTTTGCATCAGTAGCTCTCCACGCTCAGAGCAGGGGCGGAGCGGCAACTCCAGCGACCGGGCTTCTGTTCCCACTGGCCATAGGCAAGTCACCGCCCTGCTCTGTGCCTCAGTCTCCCTCCCCTTCCGGAGAGCTCAGGGATTGTCTCTTGCGCTGAGTCCATTCAGCACCTGGCAGGACGGGTCCCCCGTCTGGGTCTCTGCGACCAGGCCTCCCAGGTGACAGACGAGTGCCGCAAGCAATGACTGGGGCCTGGTGCACAAAGCCGAACCAGCTTGTACCTTCTGCTGTCCCCGTCCGCTCGTGGGAGCCACCTTAGCTCCGCCGCGGATGGTAAATTCAAACTCGGGAGGGTCTTTGCGCTCTGTTTGTGCAGCGCCTGGCCCAATGGGGCCCTGAGCCTTGCCAGGGCCGATAGATGCTAGAGCCATTCAAACAGTAATAATAATAATAGAGCTTTGAGTTCTCTGGAAGAGCCTGGAGCCCTGCGGATGAGAGATGCTGCAGAGGTGGGAAGCTTTATTCATTATTATTATTTTATGACTAATCTGACCGGAAAGGCTGGCGGAGTCAGGAGAGAGGGCGCAGGCGTAGTGTGGACGAGAGCCGGGCTGATTTGCGCCAGCTGCGGATCTGGCCCTCTGTTATCCAAACACACGGCTGGATGGCCAGGAGCCCGGGCACGAGTCCGCGCCGGCTGGCCGACCAGGAGGAGGGTAGAAAACACCCTCCGGGCCCAGAAATATTTTTTCCGGCCCCTCTGCCTGACGTTGCCACCTCCCCAAAATCTCCTGAGGTTTTTGCTAGGCAAGGGAGCGTTGCCACCGGGGGGGCAGCGGGTGGCTTCTCTCACTGGCCTGGTTCTCGCGGGAATAATTCCAAGGCAAAGGACCGCCCAGCCCTGGGGAAGGGCGGGTAACATGAGTGCCCCCCGGCCCTCCCCAGACTTGAGCCCCGCTCTCCGCCTCCGGGCCTGCCAAGTGAAATAAAATAAGTTGTTCTAGGCCCATGCGTGGCTGGCCTGACCCCTTTCTATTCCCGACTGCCCTCTGGTCTTTCTTACCCGTGACCCTGCTCTTCAGCCTGACAGCCTGATGGATGGTCAGCGCCCGGTAATTCGTGACGGCCTTTAATATTTGGAAAAACAGACAAGCCCCAACGGCGGGGGAGAAAGGAGGCTGCCGAGGGGACGGGGCTGGGTGGATTTTCAAGGGGGGGGGGGGAATCTGTCAACCTTTTAGACTGGTAGGGGGAGGGGAATAAAGTGCTCCGTCTGTCCTGAGTGATTTATGTGCAATTGCTGTGATTAAATTGGCCTTAGCTAATGATAACTAACTCGTCAGGGGCTGACCTTTCTGTGACAATGGAAAGGGGCCAGGAGGCCGGCTGTGGCTGCGTGTCTCTTCCCTCCCTCTAAACGGGGGAATTTATTTAGCTAAGCCACTGCTCGTTCTGCCCCCCCCCCCCGCTTTAGAAATCCCCCCCCCCTCCTTTGAAATTGCCATCGGAGTCTTGGGGAGGAGAAACTGTCCAGCCGCTTCCCGGGATTAGGCTTAAGCCGGAGGCCGGTTTTCCACGGAGCAGGAGTCGGCGGCGGCTGGTTTGGGATCGCTAAGGCCGAACAGGCTTTCCATTTCCACAGGGGCTTGCTGAGATCGCGAGGCGGGAGGGTCTTGTTGAAAAATAAACGGCTCATTTATTCCAGTGGGTGCTTTGAAAGCTGGATCCGAAGCGCTATTCTGCGGCAGTGTCCACGTCCCGGATGGGCCGTTTCCTCTGTGTCGTCCCACGCTGATCATGCTGGTGGGTTTAAAGACACATTTCCTGGGAGTTAGGCAGTTAAATACCTTTGAGGATCTGGGCCTTAGCTCCTCTGGGCCTCAGGACCTCATCTGTCTAATGGGATAATGGTCTTCTCTGCTTCACATTAAAGATTGTGAAGCGCTTGGAGATTTACCGATGCGGAGCACTCTGTAAGAAATGGTTGTTACTATTTTATTATTAATTCTGGGCTTGATTCTCAGCTGCCCTGTAATTTCAGCTGCTTTACCCTTAGGGTGACCAGATGTCCCGATTTTATAGAGACAGTCCTGATTTTGGGGTCTTTTTCTTAGATAGGCTCCTATAACCCCCCACCCCACCCCGATTTTTCACATTTGCCGTCTGGTCACCCTACTTACACTACTTGCTATGAGGAAGGTTTACCCAGTGGTTAGGGCATTTGTTTAGGAATTTAGAGGCTTAGGTTCAATTTCCTGCTTTAGCCCAGCATCAACTTGAGTGAGTTGCTCTGTGCCTTAGTTTCCCCATCTGTGTAATGGGCATAGTTGCCCTGTGGAAGTTGTGAGGCTAGACAAGGTACAGATTGTGAGGTATCAGCTATCACAGTGGTGGGGGCCAGAAAAGAACCAACAGTTGAAAAATCTGCTTCCGGGAAGGATTTTGGTTTTGACTTTTTAGATTTTATTCATTTGATTTTTTTTGTTTGTTTGCATTTGGGATGATTTGTTTCGAGATCATTGTTATGTTTATTGGGGGGGGGGGGCGGTTGGCTAGGAGGGGATGACAGAGTATTGTGAGCCAGAGACCCAACAAGTGGGAGGAATGTGCGGAGGGAGTTCGCTAGCAAAGTTAGCATCTCTCTGCCCCTGACATCTTGACATGAGCATAATAGCCAGGCTGAAGGGCTGATTTCATGGAGATTAACCTCTCGCGTTGCGCTCGGGCTGCCTTGCTGCCTGGCCCTGGTTCGCGAGTGTGTGAAAGGCGGATTACAGATATATTAGCCTATCTGTCTTTTTATGCATGGGGGTTTATCATACGGACGAGAGTGTCTGGTGGCAGCCAAAACAGAGGAAGAGGAGGGTCTTTCCAAGCCCATCTGACCCCGAACATAAGAGGCGACGCAGGGTTGTGTTTTTTTTAAAGGAGGTGAATTTTGCAGCTGATGGCCAATGCGTGCGAGACAGCCCCGGGGCCTGGAGTCCTGCGTCTAGCCACAGAGCGGATACAGCGGGCCAGCTTCTTCCACATCCACACTGCCCTGCCAATGAGTCCCAGCTTGGGCCCGGAATCAGTGGTGCAATTCAGGTGACCAGCTGTCCTGATTTTATAGGGGCAGTCCGGATATTTGGGGCTTTGTCTTATATAGGCATCTAAGACACCCCCACACCCCATCCTGATTTTTCACCCTAGGTGCAATTCTGCACTTATTCAGAGTTGCATAGGCCAGGGAGCCAGGGAGCCACGGCCCAACCGCTTGTAAGCATCAGCCTCTGTCCAGGCGGAGGGGCCACTGGGCCCCATGGTGTTGTGACCTGGTGCACGGCAGAGTCTGCTGAGAACTCAACTCCTGGCAGCACCGTCTCAGTCACTGTGAGGATAAGAGAGGGGAGCCTCCCCGACTGAGGGAGACCTGGCGTCTCTGGAAGGTGAGGGCGAACGGGACCGGAATAGGGTCCCAGCTGGTGCGGGAGGGGAGGGACTTGAATTTTACACACACACCCCCGAAATATCTGAACTGATGCCACTGCCTGCAATGATCCCCCCTCCAGGGATAAGAACCATCGTTTAGGTGCCGTTCTGCACCCCTTGCTAGTAGCAGAGGTTGCAGGCCTTCAGAGAGCCCAGAGCGACATCCCTTTCCGAGCACTTCAAGGAGAGAGCTGCAGAGGGGGCTGGTGCGGGAAAGGGGCCTGGCCGAAGCCTCTCCTCCACAGGGATTGTAGCTGAGGGTGAAGCCGCACCAGTGCCCTAGTATAGACACAACTGACTTGCTCTGGGGTGAATCCTGCTGCGCTGGGGCGAATCTCGTCTGGGCTAAGATCCCATAGGAGGCAGGGCTTGGGAGAAAGGTGCATCCCCCTGTCCACTCATTCCAGCCACCCTTTAAAAACCACCTGGAATAAACCGACAATCTCTCTCCTAACACGCGTAGACACCCAGAGCTTGCCCGGTGCTTTAGAAAAGTCCAGTGTTAGCAAAACCCAGGGGCCACAGCTGATAAGTTGCCAGTGGAACGGTGTCCCTCTGCTGAGGTGGGTATGGTGAGATGGGACCGGGAAGGCCCAGATTTTCAGCTCCGATCGGCTGGGGAGGTGTTTACGCAGAGCCGGTGACTTTCTCCCGACGGCCTGACTGGAGCTTCCCAGAGGACGGCGGGGGGTGGATGGAACGGGGTGGGGGGGGGGGCGGGCGGGCGTGGGGCCGCGCCAGCTCTCTGCGCCGTTTGTCACGAACCGAGCCTTGAAAAGGTTAAAGTGAGGCCCGAGCGAGCGAGAAAGTGCGAGCGAAAACGCTGAACAGGGGCCGTTTTAATTACATTCCATTAAACCTCCCTTTCGGGGCTGCGTTTCTCGACCATGTGCTGCACATTCTCATGGTAATTATGGGACATCTGTATAGAGGCTCCTTTCTCATCAAAGATGGCTCTCATCAAAGACGCTCCTGGGAAACCCTTCACCTTTGACCCCCGGGGTCACCGCCGAAACAGTGGCTCTATAGTTTGCGCTACTGTAAAGCCGTAGTATCCTTTTTCCTTCTCCAACCTGACCCGGTCTTGAGACTTTAATGCAACCCATGTTTGGGCGGGGGGGAAGCTTGTTCATGTCGGCTTGGGGAGGGCGCGGGGGGGGGAGGACGTGCGGAGAAAAGGGGCCTTTCTTTCCCCCCCCAGCATCAATAGTTTCCCTTTAATGCCCCCCCAGTCCTCCTTCATGCTCCCCCGCCCCCCGAAGCGCGGGTATGGGCGAGTTAATATGTCTCTTAACTCGCCAGCGACCCAGTGCAGGTTGACGGGGAAGGCAGATCAAAGTGCAAAGACAAGCGGTTTTAATTAGATTGACTGGAGCTGTGGGTCTCCTCATTCATGCTGGAGAAGGGGAGGGCACATGAATCCACCCTCTCACCGCCCCCCTCTCCGCAGTGTTGAAATCAGCTCCACCCTGGGAACTCACGTCAACCCCACGACACCCTGCATGTTTTCAGAACGACCCTTCGTGGGATGAAGCCACAACGGGGGGGATCTGGGATCGGTAACGCCTTTGATGAGGAAGAGCTGGGGCATGCATGGGGCGGCCCAGCCCGAGTGCTCTAAATATCATGAGTCAGCCGCCCCCAAAATCACATAAAAATCATGAGATTTTTCAAACTGCAAAACACTGGGTTCTTTGCTTTTCGATTTCGGAGCTTCTAGGGGGTCACTTTTCTTAGCTTTTCTCTGCAGCCGCAGGAGGGGGGGAGGTTAACCGAAAGCCGAGATTTCCCCATAATCACAAGACTCCAGGAGCTGGGGATTCAAACATCAAATATGGAGAGTCTTGCAATAACATCATGAGAGTTGGTAGCACTGAGAAAGGCCTCGGGAGAAAGGTTCCTCACCTGCCACTCTCAGGGATAGCAAACTATCCATCCTGTCTTTTCTCTGTCTGCCCATCCCTTTGATCTCTGTCCATCCATCCTCTCTTACCAATCCGTCTCTCTCTCCTGCATCTCTACAGTGTCCATCCCCTAGAATCTAGGTGCTCATACCCAACTGGGATTGGCCCAAAGAGCCACCCAAAGTAGGCACTATTTCCAATTTGCTACAACTGCTTCCTGCGTGTCAGTAGCCATGAATGGCTCTTTCTACAGCCAGAAGAAGGAGAGTCGCCTAGTGGCTAAAGCACTGACCTGGCATTCAGGAGACCTGGGTTCTTGGCCTGGCTCTGCTGCTGGAGGACTGTGAGCGTGTCATGGCTCTCTTGTGTGCCTCAGTTTCCCCATATATAAAATGAGGATACCAGTACTGCCTTCCCTTTTAAAGCACATTGAGAGCTAGGGCTAGAAAGCATTATGTGAGAGCTGGTTGGGTTCATATCCTGATTGTCAGGCGCTCATCTATAATAATATAAATAACAAGGCTTGGAAGGATCAGCTTTTTATCGGTAGACATTGATTTCACTGCACACACACAAACCAACAACAAAAACTATTTCCTTCAATAATCATCGAAATATACAGATAGATAAAATAAGAAAAATGCTGCTTGAGAATTTATTAGCATCAAAATCCAGTGATTCAGACTTTTGAATTAGGCTGGTTACAAATGGACTCACGAATGAATAGTAAAAACAGGTACAATCTGTTGATTGCAGGATATTTACTTTGTATATTTTGACATGCGACGTTGATCGTCTGTGTTAACGGGGTATAAAGCTTTTAACTTTTTCATTCTCCGCGTCTACTGTCATTAAATCATTGTCTGACACCCCCTCCCCTCCCCACCCTCCCGCTCCCGGCATTTTCCACAACTGTGAAAATTTAAATGGGTAAAAAGAGAAAAATATGCTCACAACCCAAATTTCACACAAGGGTGATGTTTCAATGGCTGCGAATTGAAAAAAATATAGCTCTGAAAGAAACCGGTATCAGCTGTCGAAATTATAAAAATATCAAAATTGAATTCTGCCAAGCCTACATATGACCCAAGGTCCCCTCTCTCTGTTCATGTCCCCCGTGATGCCCCAATGCGCCCCGCCTCCTCTCACAGTCACTCCCATGCCGCCTCCTGCCCACCCCGGCACAGTCACGCTTTAGTAGGACAGTGGGAATACTCCATTTCCAGAGCTGCCAATAACACCCATAGGGTTGCAAACCATAATGGAGAGTGGGATGCAGCAGCAGGCTGGCGGCTTGACCCTATTGTGACACGTGTCGAGGTAAAGGCAGTCAGGTCTCTAGGGGAGCGGAGGTGGGGAAGCTCCTGCCTCCCGGCTGGGGGCACAGACAATATTAATAGGTTGTCCAGGAGAACAAGGCCCATGGAAGTCAATTTACCAACCAACTGAGGTGGGGGCAAGGGGCAGGGAACAACCCATGGGAGCAGTTCTGCGTCTCCAGAAAGCCCCAGGAGCAGATCTCTTTTTGCACTGCAGCCTCGCCCCCGACCATGCGTGGGGCCAAGGGACCGGCCGTGGGGATAGACCTAGGCACGACCTACTCCTGCGTGGGGGTCTGCCAGCACGGCAAGGTGGAGATCATCGCCAACGACCAAGGCAACCGGACCACGCCCAGCTACGTGGCTTTCACAGACACGGAGCGCCTGGTGGGGGACCCAGCCAAGAGCCAGGAGGCCCTCAACCCCCAGAACACCGTCTTTGATGCCAAGCGGCTGATCGGCCGGATGGTTGAGGACCCCATGGTTCAGCTGGACACGAGGCACTGGCCCTTTCAGGTGGTGAGCGATATCGGGAAGCTCAAGGTGCAGGTGTCCTTCAAGGGGAAGGAAAAGGCCTTCTACCCTGAGGAGATCTCCGCCATAGTGCTCACCAAGATGAAGCAGACGGCTGAGGCCTACCTAGGCTGCTCCATCACCCAGGCCGTCATCACGGTGCCAGCCTATTTCAACGACTCCCAGCGCCGGGCCACCATAGATGCTGGGACGATCGCTGGCCTCCAGGTCCTGAAGATCCTCAATGAGCCCACGGCAGCGGCCATTGCCTACGGCCTGGAGGCCAGCCGCAAAGGGGAAGGGAAGCGCAACATCCTCATCTTCGACCTGGGCGGCGGCACCTTCGACGTGTCCATCCTCAGGGTGGACGACGGCATCTTCGAGGTGAAGGCCACGGCGGGGGACACCCACCTGGGCGGGGAGGATTTTGACAACCGGCTGGTGGATCACTTGGTGCGGGAGTTCAGGAGGAAACACAAGGAGGACCTCAGCCAGGACAAGAAAGCCATGCAGAGGCTAAGGACGGCTTGCGAGAGGGCCAAGCGCACGCTCTCTTCCGGCACCGCTGCCGCCATCTCCGTCGACTCCCTGTACAAGGGGGTGGATTTCCACACCACCGTCACCCGGGCTCGCTTCGAGGACCTGTGCGCCGACCTCTTCCAGGCCACCTTAAAGCCCTTAGGGAAGGCGCTGCGGGACGCCAACATGAACAAGGATCAGATCCACGACATCGTGCTGGTGGGAGGCTCAACCCGCATCCCCCGGGTCCAGACACTGCTGCAGGAGTTCTTCAGTGGGCGGGAACTGAGCAAGAACATCAACCCAGACGAGGCCGTGGCCTACGGGGCGGCTGTGCAGGCGGCCATCTTGACAGGCAACAGGTCCCAGGGTCTGCAAAACGTGCTCCTCCTGGACGTGACCCCGCTGTCTCTGGGGATTGACACAGTAGGAGGGGTGATGGCCACCGTGGTCAAACGCAATTCTCCGGTCCCAACCCAGGAAACCATGGAATTCACCACGGCCGAAGATGACCAAGAGACGGTTGTGTTCGAGGTCTACGAAGGGGAGAGACCCATGAGCAAAAACAACCACCTGCTGGGCACCTTCATCCTAAGCGGCCTTCCCCCGGCGCTGCGCGGAGAGCCCATCATCCAGGTCAGCTTCTCCATCGACACCAACAACATCCTGACCGTGTTGGCGAGGGACACGGATACTGGCCACACCAGCCAGCTCACCATCACCGACACCAGGGGCCGGCTGGACAGAGAGGAGGTGGAGCGGATGGTGCGGGAGGCCGAGGAGCACAGGGCACAAGACGAGGCGCAGCAGGAGAAGATCGCAGCCATGAACTCCTTGGAGTCGTGTGCTCTCCACCTGAAGAGGGCTGCGGAGGGAGGCCAGGCCCTTGATGTTCGAGCCAAGAAGAGGGTGTTGGAGCTGTGTGAGGAGGCCACCTCTTGGCTGGAGGGAAACCAGCTGGCGGAGAAGGAGGCGTATGAGGAGCGGCGGAGAGAGCTGGAGGAGGCGTGGGACTCGGTCTTCTCCGACCTCAGCCAAGGTCGGGGGGTGGAAGAGGAGGCCAGGGGCGAAGAAGAGGGGGAGGAGGCTGCTGTTGCCCAGCATGGCGAGGAAGTGGGTTGAATATGGACCGCACTGCACTGTGCCTAAAGGACGCATTAAAAAAAACAATAAGGGACCCGAAGCATTTTGCCTCCTTCGTGCGTCTATTTAGCAAAGCAACAGATGGCTGCAGGGAGCTTTCTGCTCCCAGGCCCCCCTGCCCGGCACCTAAATCAGTGACTGGTGCCCTGAACCATTTCACCTTCCCCCTGCATTCCCGATAGGTCAGTATCATCACCCCCATTTTACAGATGGGGAAAACTGAGGCACAGGGAGATGTGACGTGCCCAAGGTCACCCAGCAGTGAGTGGCAGAGACAGGAATGGAACCAAGGCTTCCTGACTCCCAGTCCCCCTCTCTAATCACTAAACCCCGCTGCCTCAAAGAACTAGGAAGTTTGGACTCCCAGTCCCTAAACCATCAGACCATTTACCTCCACCTCCCCCTTTGAGGCAGCTTCTTTGACCCAGACGCTCTACGGCAAAGCGTACCAGGCAGCACTTCTGGCTGTTAACAGGCCTGGCACGTGTCGGAGCTGAGATAAGGAGACAAGACTGCTGCAAGGCCTGGGCTGTTTGCCTAAGGTGGGGGCGGTCAGTTGGGAAGGAAAGCCTCCTAACTGGGATGTGGGTGGTCGTGCCTAGTGGTTAGAGCAGGATTCAGCGGTCAGGAACAACAAGAGTCAGAGCCGGAGTCAGGATCCAAGTAGGGCTGGAGCAAGGCTGGGAAGGAGGCAGGCACAGGAGCGATCATAGGCGTTGAGCAGCCAGCGAACAGCCCTGTTGGGTCCCTTCAACCAATCAGGAGGGTTGGCCACCCAGGAGGTTTTGCTGTAGCCCATCTGGGCTCATTCGTCTGCCCAAAGACTGAACTAGCTAGTCTCACGTTCAGCTGCAGGCCCTCGTCCCTGAAGGGCTACTTCTAGGGTCCTCTCTCCAGACTGCTCAGCCCACACCCTTGATCCTCCCTCCCCAAATTGCCCCTCCCAGCTCACTTTATCGCTAAGTCAAGCTGAGGATTGTCTGTCTCACCGAATAAGCAAAAAGCCACTTAAACCCTTTCCCCAGGAGGGTCACCACCTGCTAAGAGGCTGGTGGGGGGTTGCAGGATGATGACGGATAACAGAGATGTATTTTATCCAGGAAAAAAATCTAACTGAAATGGACATTTCTGCACCCAAATCCCCGGAAAAGAAGTTTGGATGAAATTTTCATCCTTTTTCCTTTTCTTTCAGTCGGACGATTGTTTAATAACTGTGTCATGCCAGGCCCAGGCCCATGATCCCGTTGGGCCAGGAGCTGTATAAACGCGGAAGAAAGAGCTGATCCCTGCCCCGAAGAGCAAACAATCCTAGGCTGGGTCTACGCTTCCGCTTCCCCGGGCCCAGTTCTGCCGGGCAGGCCTGCGCTCCTTCACTGACTGTGCTCTGCCGGCAGAAGCTGCCTCGGCCAGCGTGGTTGGATTCCTTCCAGGTGTGGCGGATCAAACTCAACCTGGGCAAAACCTGCCTTGTCGGGGATGGGCGGCATCCACACGTGGAGCGCTTTGCTGGTCTCGCAGGCCGGACAGGCACTCCTAGGGCAGATGCCGCCTGAGGTGAAGAGGACTGGGAATGAGTGACAGGGGATGGATCACTTCAGGATCACCTCTTCTGTTCACCTGGCACTGGCCACTGTCAGGAGACCGGAGAGTGGGCTAGATGGACCATTGGTCTGACCCAGTATGGCCGCTCTTATGTTCTTATGATAGGTGGTAGGCCGAGACAGACAGCTGGGGCAGTGCAGGAAAATGAGGAGAGACATAAACGGCCTGGAGATTTTTCCAGGAATGAGGGTGATACAAATCTTCCTTCTTCCTTCTCTCTATCCCCAGCTCTGCCCACTCTGTCCCCACCACCAGGCTGTCCCGTCTCCCCCCCACACACACACACACAGCCATTCACCATGACCCTGCTTTCTCTGGGCTGGAGAAGCAGAGAGATCAGGGGAGCACCCCGCTGCATTGGGGCCTTTTTGCACACGACAGGCTCGCTTTTCCTGCTGCTGTCAGCTGCCACCCGGTGCCCGCAGCAGAATAAAGCCCGCACAATAGGGACCTGCACTCGCAGGCCTGTGGGCCATTTCTGAGGGAGCCCAGTCACGTTAAAACCCAGTCACGTAAAAACCCCATGCTGCCTCTGTCAAAATCCCCCAGGATGGGGTCTGAGGCTCTCCTGTCCTAAACCGTCACACAGTGCCGTTTAAATGGCTGCCGTGTTCCGCCCCAGAGGTGGCTGCCTTTCCACTGGGAGTTGTGATCCTTCCCTTTCTCTGGGCGAAATTCACCCTTGTGCAAAAAGGCTGAGGCCCCTTCAGCCCATGGGGGGGTTGTTTCGCTCAAGTGGCTCGTGGAAAAGAGGGAGGCAGGATCAGGCCCCTCCTGGTGGGCTAGCGAAATCTCTGCCGAGGCAGCCGCAAATGGGCTGAAATCTCAGCGCCACTTTCCGCTAAGTGGCCAATGATTATTCATCCTGTCGCTCCCCGCGCAGCCATAAACTTTAATCACAATGAAGTCATTTGATTTCCATGCACTGCAATCCTGCGCCGATCCGACGGGAATTAATGGCCACTTACGGGAATGGAAGGGGGTTGGAAGTGAGCGTCGCAGGGTTTTTTTCCCCCTCCCCCAGAAGATGGATGGAGTTTGGAGAGCTCACCAGGAGACAGCTGGACCCGTCATGGGGCTAAAAACTCCTCTTCTGGCTTCATATTCCTTCTGTCACCTTGAGGTGCCTGTGGCAGCGGCCTGACTGATTTCAAAGCACTTTGTCTTGTATGAAGACTTGGCAGAATTAGATTATTTTTTTTATCGTGCCAACGGATAACTTAGATGTTTATTTTAAGCCTTTTTCTCGATTTTGATCCATTTGCATGGTCATAGTCTTGCAGCATTTTTAAGCATTCACCTCCCCCCCCACAACTTTGTATCGATTAAAGTTTCACAGCTGCGGGACACTCTGGGTGGTAATTATTTAACGACAGCCTCCCATACGTTTTCAAGCAGCAGTTTTCTTACTTTGCCGATCGGTAAAGTTCCGGGCGATATTTTTGCCTTGGGGAGGGAGAGGAGAGGGGGTTGTGCCTGTGGTGAAATTGACATTCACCGACATCTGTCGGTACCTATCGAATCCTTCCAGGCCTTGGGAAGCAGGTCAGCCTGGCCTTTCAGTTTATCCCTGGGGATACTGAGGCTGCAAGCTCCTGCGGGGGGCAGACCCCTTTGTTTTGTTCTGTCTTTGTACAACACCCTGGCCCTTTGAGGTCCTGGTCGGTCCATGCATGGGGCTCCTAGATGCTACATGTGACAATCAGTTATGAAGTGACTTGGCCTAGGACACACAGGGAGCCAGTGGCAGAGCCCGGAATAGCCCCCAGGAAGTTTCAGTGTCTCCAGGCAATTTTTAAAATAGCCCCTGATCTTCAGTCCCAGCATGAGGGCGCTTGCTGTGTCTTAGGTGGTCTCTGAGCACTGCCCACAGTCGCCTCACAGCGCCGCTGCGAGGCAGGGCAGAGCTGGTATCTCTGTTTTATGGGGCAGGAACACAGAGCAGCTCCGGGACCCACCCAACGAGTGTCTGGAAGAGCACGGAAGTGCACCCAGGTCTCCTGAGTCCCAACCATCAGGAGTGGCGCCCGTGGGTGCTGGAGGCACCCAGGGTAAATAACCCCACTGCGCCCTGCGAATCCGCCTCCCCTCTCCGCTCCCGGACTGGTGCTGAGGCTGACGATTTCAGCAGAGCCTTTGATGCTCAGCACCACAGTGACCCCAGGCTCTGGCTGCGGGTGTCGAACTGGCAGGAGAAGAGGGGATTTAATCGGGGGAAATGAAAAGAAAAGGGACAGGGCTTTCCTGTCCCGCGGGGCCTTTGATAGAGCGGGAAGGGAAGGGCTGAAGCACTGAAGCATGCTGTTGACTCAACAGGGAATTAAGCTTATTATGAATCCAAAAGGGAAGCGGAGCTGCTGGATGGGAGGGGGCGTCGAAGAACCGGGATTTTCCTTTCTAACTCAGTCGTTCTTCCCCATCGGCTCCATTCGTCTGGCTTTCCCGGAACTCGTTCCTATTTGCGTTCAAATCGGGAGCCTGGAAATAATGGCCCTGAAATCCCAGAGGGATAGAAACCTCTAAGGGTGGGCTGGGGAGACATCCCAACCTCTCCGCCCTGTCAGGCACAGGCCGGTTTAAATTCGCTGGTTTCCCCAGCTTTTCATTTTCATCCTCCGCAGCCGGGCGGTCGGAACAAATGTTGCCATCAGAGAATTTCCCGCAAAAGGGAAACTGCGGTTCGCACCCAGCTCTGCTCCGGAGTCACTGAAGGGCATTCGAAGCTGCAAAAACAAGCAGGAGTCCTTGTGGCACCGTAGAGACTAACACATTTATTTGGGCATCAGCTTTCCTGGGCTAAAACCCACTTCATCAGATGCATGGAGTGAAAAAGTCAGTAAGCAGTATATATATTACAGCACATGAAAAGATGGGAGCTGCCTCACCAAGTGTGTGGGGGGGGGGAGTCAGTGCTAACGAGGCCAATTCAATTAAGGTGGAAGTGGCCTATTCTCAGCAGTTGACAAGAAGGGATGAGTATCAGCAGAGGGAAAATGACTTTTTGTAGTGACCCAGCCACTCCCAGTCTTTATTCAGGCCTAATTTGATGGTGTCCAGGTGGCAAATGAATCCCAGTTCCGCAGTTTCTCGTTGGAGTCTGTTTTTGAAGTGTTTTTGTTGACGAATGGCCACTTTTAAGTCTGTTATTGAGTGTCCAGGGAGACTGAAGCACGTTATGCTTCCCTTTCAGTCCTTCCTTGCCTGTCTTGTGCCCTCCCTCCTCTGCTTCCCTTCCTCTCTCTGATTCTCTTCCACTTTATTTCCCCCTTCACCATCTCCCCCCACCTCGTCCTTTTCTGTATTCATCCGAAGTTCAGCCTTATTGTAGTTTATGTGGTAAAATGCTGGTGTATGATTGTTCCCTTTGTACCTCAGTCTCCCGCACTGAAGAATCCCGGAGTCTCATTCTCCCCTCTCAAACAGCTTGGCATTGAACTCTTATTATTCTCCCTGTCAATTAGATTTTACCAAGTCTTCATATTTTCAGGAGGCGTTCTCGCTGCTTGAATGGAAATACCTACTATACAATTATGCCAGACAGAATGGCATTTTAAAGAACTCTGCCAATGGCGCAGCCGATCGCAAAAAAAAAAAAATTGCTGCTAATTTGTAGTCTTTGCATTAGCTCTTCAAGTGTTTTTTTTATGCCGGCAATAATTTATAGCTGCAAGACAACAGCTAGTCATATGTGAATAAATAATGCCAAGTTTCTGCATCACGGATAATGAACGAGCTCACCTTTGCTGGGGAGTTCAGGAAAGAAGATCTTCCTGTGTTCTGCTCCCCCCTCTCCCCTGCATTTTCTGGGGAGTTCAGGTTAGATCTTCCTACGTTCTGCTCCCGCCCCCCCAGATTCTGGCCTCCAGCCATTCTAGGCACTAAGGTCCCTTCTGAAGTTTCTTCCAAGGACCTAAGTTGCAGAATCAGGAAATAGACTAACGCCCAGCCAGGGTTTGATTATCTCAGACAGCGTGGTCTGGTAGGTAGTATGCGCTGCAGAGACTCAGGAGACCTGGGTTCTCTTCCCAGCCCCCTGGGACGAAGCAGGAATGTGCTGTGTTGTTTGTAGGAAACCGATGTGTGCCTCGATTTCCCGCTGTATTGTGGGGGGAAAAAAAAGCCAACCACAGCCACCAGTTTGTCTCCTGCCAAAGTACCCCAGGAGCCATGCAGCATGGGAGTGCCTGGGCAGAATGAAAAGGGTCATTAAAGTGGCTGAAACCAGCCCCAAATCAACAGAGCATCCAGCAAGGCAGAGAGACACCCAGCGACTGAAGCATCCACACGTGACAGTGGAAAACCCCAGGAAGACAGACGAGGGAGAGAGCCAGAGCAGGGATCCATCACAGCTTGGCTGGCTCATCACGGCACTGGCTTGTGGTTTAACTTCTGCCTCTGGGTGCTAAGCTAAGAAGGGTAAGTAACAAACAGCTCCTTGGTTTTGCAAAGGCTCCCGTGTCACCGTAAATATCCCTGAGCGCATGGGGCCCAGGGTGGGAGGCAGGGTGGGTTTGAGGCCAAGGTGTTTGGCTTGGGTGGCCGGAGATGAGGGTTTGATTCCCGGCCTTGCCCTAGACTCGGCATGTGACCATTCCCACGGGGGGAGTGGCTGGATGTGCGGCCTAGCTTAGGCGCACGACAGCTGGGTTCTACTCTCCACTCTGCTGCTGGGTGGGTGTGAGCAAGTCACTGCCCCTCGCTGCCTCGGTTTCCCCAAGTTACGGAGCCTGACCTCCTTTGTAAAGTGCGCTGAGATCTGCTGATGAAAAGAGCTAGTGATTGGCATCATAACACACCCATGTAGTCCTACACAGTTACATGTGTGTAGACACACAAGCGTGCACATGCGTGTGTAGACACACAAGCGTGCACATGCGTGTGTAGACACACAAGCGTGTGCACACAATCACAGCGAGGCCGTCAAACATGCTAATACACAGCTGTGCACCTCAGGACAGCCTGGCTCTGACGAAGAACCTCGGGGGTTCTGGATGACCCACATACAGGTTTTAACCAGGCTCGCTCAGTCACTGATGGCTGCCGTCCATCGGTCTGTGGGGGGAGAAGCAGGAGTGTCTCCCGGTGTCTCTGCCCCCTCGGCCTCTCTCTTGGATCCAGCACAAAGTGAAGGTCAAGGCGAGGTCATCGATCCATCGATCACCATGACTCTATGCCGGGGACTCTTAAGGGAATATGACAGCCCAGAGCTGGCTGTTAACACCTTCCCTGCCGAGGCCTGGCTGAGATGCAGCTGTTGCTCCTCATGGCGCCAGCCAGGGTTGAGGACTCCCTACCTCAGTGCTTCCCCTTGCTGTGCGGGTAAAGGCTCCTTGGTGGGTATCTGGGCTCCATGGTTATGGGGTGAGGGAGGGGCTGGGTGGGACCCGAATGGACGAGTGGGTGGGAACCACAGCCGCTGGTGGGACCGCACCCCACGGCTGCTCCAGGTGAGATGTGTCACTGAGGAGGAGGATGAAGGAGTCGGGTGCTGAAGGAAGACAAGAGACCATCATGGGAGTGGCCCGGCCCACCTGACCCTAACGACCAACCCATCTGGATGCTCCAGAAGAGGGGAACGTGCCCCACGCATCCTTCTTGAGAGAGGCCGGATACTCCGCTTGCCCCTCGAGAGACCCAGGTCTGGGCTCAGCCACAGGCTCTCCGAGTGACCTCGGGCAAATCACTCCCTCGCTCTGTGCCTCAGTTTCCCCAGGTGTAAAACAGAGCTGGTCACCCTTTGTGTATGCAGCCTGGAAACTCTTCAGGGAGGCGACTGTCTATTCCTCTGTGTCTGCACGGCACAATGAGCCCCGCCTGTAACAATGATGTATTTAAATTGCAGTCTCTTTGGGGCGGAGGGCTGCCTTTTTGTTCTGGGATTGAACAGCACCTAGTGCAGGCTGGTGTGTGACAGGGGCTCCAAGGTGCTACCATAATACAAATAATAAATGATCATGATCATTTCTTCCTGACCCTCCTCTCCCAGATCCCCCCAGCTCCCGCCCTGAAGCCTGAGGATGGGTCAACCTCACCTCGGTATTTGTTTGCCTGACCTCACAGGTTATGAAGGGCTCTAATAATTTCCAGCCCTGATGTAAAATCCAGCGGCGGTGCAGCATGTGTGTGTATGTTAGATATTCCTTCTACCTCCCCCTGCGCATTAAAGCCAGCCTTGTCCTGCCTCACTGCCTTGGGAGAGGAGAGGACCCATCTGTTTGTCTAGACGCTGACTCCCATTTGAAGATCTGGACCGATGCCCTTAGCACAGTGGGATCTGATGGGGGCATGGACTTAGCCCCCGGCAGTGGGAGCTGTTTGCTGGGGGCAGGGCAGATGAGGGTTACAACACCCGCCCCCCAGGCCAGCTGGAAGGAGCTGTGTCAGAAGGGGACGGTTTTCGGGCATGATGAAAGCTTCTGAGGGAGAAAACCAGGGACCCACTCTCCTCCCTGAGGCTTGACAAGGTCAAAGTGAGGGCGGAGCAAAGTTCATCCCCTTCCCCGGGCTCAGGGGAACGGGCCTGGTTTCGCCGCGGGCCTGTTGCTTTAAGGGGAGTTTGCAAAGGAAGCAGGTTTGAGTCCCTGCCTTGTTTCATTGCATCCAAAGTGACTCTTAGGGGATGGCAGATTTTCCAGACCAAGAAGCTGCAGCTGGGACTGAATTACTCAGGGCAAGGCAGAGAAGAGAGGAGAGGGGATGGGGGAGGGTGGGGGCGCTCCAGCCTCTCTGATACAGCCAGATCCTGGCCATCCTGACCCCTCCCCAGCGCTTGGGCTGTCCAAGCATTGGTGGATCCTCAGTTAGCCAGACAGCAGATTTGAGGCTGCACGGAGCCACCCACGGCATGCGGCGGGAATCAGCTCTCCCAAGCGGATCGGATCCTCCAGATCCTGCTGGGTTCCCCGCAGCAGCTGTCAGAGATCCAGCCGCCGGGGGCTGTTCGCGGAGCTGCCTTTAGTGACCCAGCTGGACACGTCCTAGAGGGGGCAGCCCCGGCCCTCCCCCCCGCCCCCCGGGTCGCCCAGCTACGGGTGATTTTGCTCAGGCCTGCGGGGGCCTTTTCAGACTCCGCGTAGCAAGGGAGGCTGCCCATTTCTGGGCTGAACATAACCCAGCCAGACGAGAGCAACCCTGCCGATAGCACCAGGTGGGGGTCGGGGATGGATCTTCGCAAGCGTGTAGGTGTGTTTGGGAGGCGGAGGAGTGGGCATGGTGGTCAAATTGTGAATGTGTGAGGGTGGGTGGGTGATTTTCAAGGAGGGGTCTGTGATGGGGCTCCCCTGTCTTCTACAGTCTGGTTGCATGTTCGTGAGCGTGGATGTGAACAGTGACCGCGTGTGCGAGCACTCGGAATCAGAGCAACGTCGGGCTGGATGGGACCTCGAGAGGTCCCATCCAACCACCCTGTGCTCACACAGGAGCAGGTAACCCTAGACCGTCCCCGACAGGCGTTTGTCCAGCCTGTTCTTAAAAACCTCCAGTGACGGGGATTCCACAACCTCCTTTGGACGCCTGCTCCAGAGCTGAACTCCCCTGAGAGTTAGAAAGTTTTTCCTAATATCTCCCCTAAATCTCCCTTGCTGCAGGTTGAGCCCATAACTTGTCCTGCCTTCAGCGGACAAGGAGAACCATTGATCCCCGTCGTCTTCATAACAGCCCTTAACACATTTGAAGACTGTCATCAGGTCCCCTCTCAGTCATCTTTTCTCAAGACTAAACATGTCCAGTTTTTTAAACTCCTCCTCATTGGTCAGGTTCTCTAAACCTTTGATCACTTCTGTTGATCTCCTCTGATTTGGCCTCATCTTTCCTAAAGTGCGGTGCCCAGAGCTGGACACAGGACTCCCTCTGAGACCTCACCAGTGCTTAGTCGAGCGGGACAGTGACCTCCCGGGTCTTACATACGACGCTCTTGTCAATACACCCCCGAATGCTATTCGCCAGTTTGGCAACGGCGTCACCTCATTGACTTTAGTGATTCACTAGAGTCCCCAGGTCCTTTTCGCCCAGCCAGTCATCCCCCCTTTTTGTAGCTGTGCATTTGATTTTTTCCTTCCGAAGTGCAGTAGTATTTTGCACTTAGGAAGGAAAGTCTTGGTTGTGAACACATAGGTGTGAGCGTGGGAGCGAGCACGAATCGGCGTGGGCGCACGAATTCGTAAGCGTGAACATGCAGGCATGAGCGTGTGTCTGTGATTGTGTCAGCGTGTGTGAGTGTGTTTGTGGGGGGGGTATACGTGTCCGTGCCCTGTGTGGTGGCGAGGAATGGGATTCCGACGGGATTCCAGTGGGCTCTGAGTCCTGGAATGCCATCAAGGCAGATGCAACATCCCCCTGCCGTGAGCTTTCACGGGGGGAGTGGAGGGTATGGCCTCGTGATACAGTGGCTCTGCAGCCTGATGGGATTGTGCTGGCTTTGCAGCGTGGCACGACAGCAGTGCAAAACGTCATAGTGCAAAGGCTGCTGACTTAGTGACACCTGCCACGTACAGGCCACTCCCAGGGAAACCCCTTGTGACGAGATCAGTGGTGGCAGCAGTGTGTGTGTGTGTGTGTGTGTGTGTGTGTGTGTACGCACGCACAGGGTTAGACCATGAGCTGCTGCTAACCCTCCAGCCAATCTTCAGCGCTCCTGCAAATTCTGATCCCCGCAGGGCAGTTTAGCAGCATATTAACAGTGTTACCCACAGCTTCCCCCGAGAGAGATGGCAGGGGCGGGTCAGCAGGGCCCCCCTGGAAACCCAAGCAGCTCAGCCATCCAGCCCCATAGCGATTCCACTTAGGGAACCTTTTAGGGATTCAATAGGATTTCCTTGTGGGAAGGCCTGGGGTGAGCCGGGAGCCCAGCTGGGAGCCCGCCACGGCAGGGGCCCGATGCTTCCCTATCCTGTTCTGTTCGGTCTGGGTCTTTAAGATTCTTTGAAACCATTTAAAGAGGCCCCTTAGGGATGGTGAAAGGAGCCTTCGTGTTGCTCACAATGCACAGTATGGAGCTGTACAGCCCTCAGAACAGGGGCAGGGAACGTGGAGTGCTTCCTAGAATACCCTGTGATTTTCACCTGATCCCAGGTACCAGCAGCCCATTTCAGGCCTGCTATTTAATGAACCACAGGAGCTAAAAGTTCCTGCTCAACACCAGCAGCAAGGCCAGCGTCCCACCTTTCCAGGCGGCATCTTCTAGCGCGGATGGTTCATGAGAAGTCAGATACCACGTTATACAGACTACGCTCCCACGCTGCATTTATACCACCACCTAGCGCTTACCTAGTGCTTTGCAAGAGTAGATCTCCACGCACTTTACCAAAGAGGTCTGTAATTATTATTTCCATTGTACATATGGGGAAACTGAGGCACGGGGTCAGGAAGTGACTTGCCCAAGGTCACCTGCCAGCAGAGAAGGGTGTAGGACCCAGGTCTCGTGGGTCCAGGTCTAGTGCTCTGTCCACTAGATCACACTGCTCTGAAGACAAACCAGTCATTCTACAAACTAGAAAAATATAGCTTTGCAGGAAATGTTCACAAGCAGGTGGCTGCACCTCAGTGCTGGGGGAATGATCTCTGTATAAAAAACATCTGCCACATCCCACCCCAGAGGTGGCTGCATTTTAGCCTCAGGGGCATAGGTGCTGGAACTAGGGGTGCTGCAACACCCCCTGGCTTGAAATGGTTTCCATTATATACAGGGTATACAGCTTGGTTCACTGGCTCTCAGCACCTCCACTATAAAAATTGTTCCAGCACCATTGCTCAGGGGAGCAATCCCTGTGTAAATATCTGCCACATTCCACCCCAGAGGTGATTGCATTTCAGCAAAACGTTGGCTGATCCTATATCCCAAGGGTCTCTTTGGGATACAAAGCCCTACAGAAATGGGAGAGGATTTCCAGAATCATGATATTTCTGACCCCTCTTCTGCTCAGTACAAACAAACAAACCCCTCAAACGATTCATCGGCACTCAAGTGCACCTACTTCTGGCCTGGAGCATGGCCTGCTCGTTAAACTCCATCCAACCTAGCTGAAGACTAATTGTCAAGCAGTCCACTCATCCCCTGGGATGCAAATGGAAAACTAGTTTGCAGAGATCTCTGGAGAATGGGGGGTGGGTGGGGGAGAATCAAATTCCTAATCAAGAAGGAAGTAAAGTCAACAAATCAGAGGAAGTGTTTCAAGGGGAACGGAGGTTCCTCTAGTGGGAACAGCCCAGCTGACTGCATCTAGGTGATAGGAAGCAGCTGTGGGGTGGCAAAACCGCAGGGATGCTCCTCTGACATGTGTCTTTGCTCTGGAATAGGACCAAGGAGGCATTTCACGAGGGACAAGGCCCAACATGGACAGTGGTTTTGGTGGGAGGGAATGATGGTCTTTCTGGCTGATGCACTGGAACGGGAGGTGGGATGCCTGGGTCTAGGCCGAGCTCCGGGTGGGAATAGGGTTAGACCAGTAGCCGGGAAGTCAGGAATCTTGGCTGCTAGAGGGAATGTGGGGCTAGTGGTTAGAGCAGGGAGGGCTGGGAGACGAGACACCTGGACGCTGCTCTGGACTTGGTGAGGGAGCGTGGTTTAGTGACTGGAGTTGGACTCAGGGGGTATGTTTACACTGCATGCTAAGCCCAGGCTCTGACTCAGGCTTGAGCCCAAACCCTGTCTCAGTCCACACACAAATCAGTCTGACTTGGGTCAGCAACCACTCAGGACTTGGGTCCTAGCACCCTACTGGGGGGTGGGTTAGAGCCCTAGTCCCACTGTGACTCGGATCCAAGCCTTGTCAGTTTGCAGTGTGGACACGGCTCAAGCCAGAGACCCGAGTCAGAAGGTCTGCGGAGTGTAGTATGGATGCTGGGAGACAAAGGTCCAGCAATTGTAACCCAGGTTTCCAATGCAGTGTAGACATCCCCATAGCGTCTAGGGAAAGCAGTCTACTGATCAAAGAAGGGGCTACGGAATCAGGACTTCTGGGTTCCAATCTCAGCCCTACCACAGATTTGTGTGACTTGGTTTTCCCATCCATAAAATGGGAACAGGAACATGGACCTATCCCACTGCGGGGTGGGGAGGGGGGTGATGAATCCATGCAATTACATGAGCTGGAATTGGACAGGACACCCAGCCCTGACAGGCAAAAAAAAATGCCATGGGATCTTTAGTGACCTGCCAGCGGCTTGTGTTTATGTCTCCGTCCGCAGTGCAGCCCCATAACTTCATTCTAGAGGGAAGAGCGCCCGCCCCCCCACTGAACCACCGTCACCACTCCCCACAGCCACCGAGGGGTTGCAAAACGCGGGTGGGTTGCAGCATATGGCTCCATCCTCTCCCGCTCTCTTTTTTTCATTCCCTCTCCCCACCACCACCCAACCAGCCAACCGTGCGTCACCGTGAGTGCGTCTTCGCTCTGCACCAGCCGTTCTCATGGAAATGATCGCAGGGCCACAACCTCGGGGCGAGGAATTGTGTGCCTGAAAGAGAAACGTAGCAGATGGACTTTGAAGGGGGAACGGTTCCATTTAGCCCTGCATATGTTCAGCAATTAGTCCCAATTGCAGGGGAAATTCAAAAAAACCCCACAAATTATGTTACAAAGAGGCGGCCACCTCTCTTTGCTTTTCTTTCTCTCCTTTCCACAAAGTTATTTCTGTCTTTCGAGCTTTGGATCTGTGCAAAAGTTTCCTCAGCTGCAGGGCTTTCTCTTTCGCCGTCACCAGGTGCTTTTACAACCGGGAAGGATTTAAGCCTTCTAGCTTCTGCGGCGAGGTGGTGGCTGGTGAGTAAATGTTGTTATCCCCATTTTACAGTTAGGCAAACTGAGGCACCGAGACTTGGCCAAGATCAGTGGCAAGGGCGAGGAAGAGAACCCAGGAGTCCTGAGGACTGGCACTTAGATGTTGTTAGAATTATTAGAATTCCTGAGTCCATGATTCCATCTCCTGTGCTAACCCATCAAATCACCACCCCCTCCCAGCTGCAGGAAAAAAACCTAGGGATCTCTGACTCCCACCCTATCCTCTGCTCTAGCCACTGGAGAAGACTTCAGTCCTAGAGTTGGAAATGGAACCCAGGAGTCCTGACTCGCAATTCCCCTGCTCTAACCAGTAGGAAACACTCCCCTCCCAGGGCTAGGCACAGAACCCAGGAAGCTTGGCTCTCAGTCCTCTATTCTAACCCACTAGATCCCCAAAGCTGGAAACAGAACCCGGGTGTCCTGACTCCCAATCCTTTCTTCTAACCACTACATAGTCCTTCTGCCGGGCCTGTTAGTCTTGGTTTTAACCAAGCTCAGTTTAACAGGTTGCTTTCCAGTTTGGTAGGTGGCACTTGGCAAACGCTCCTCCGGTCTTATGCACGAAACGGTTGGACAACAAAGTTAATGGAGAGGTGGGAGAGGTCACTGTCTCTCTGCACAGCGCCCCCCCCCACCTTAATGTAGGACATGACATGGTGTAATTTATAAACTGCATTATGGAGTCACTAATCTGCTAATGGAGAGGAGCCTGCCCCAGCTAATCCTTCGCTCACACATTAAGAGAGCTAATACCATAGCAGGTCATAAATATGGGACCCTCCCCTCCCATCGCTCTCTGCTTTCCTGGTTGCAAATTTTCCATCCAAACATCCATCCAAACATTCCCTCCCCCCACATTGGAAAACGCCATTTTGAGAAAACCCAACGTTTTGTGGGAAGGGGTGAAATTGTATCGATTTTGACAACAATTCCTGGAGGAAAACACGAGTTTTGAAAACATCCCATTTCAACGTTCTCGGAAGGGGGAGCGCGGATTTTTCATTTCCAAACGACTTTTCGTTTCGCAAGCGACTTCCTAGATACGAGGATCAACATCAAAAGGGAATATTGGGAATGGATCCAAAGAGCAATGTTTTGGTTGAACAATTTCAAATTTTTGGCTTGTCGCCTCAGCTTGGGACCAGAAAAACCCCTTCGAAATCTCAATATTTTTTGTGGGGGTGAAAAAGCCATTTTCCAGCCAGCTCTAAGCCAAACCTAAATAGGGCCCATTCCTGTGTTGCCTCTTTATGAAAATGCAGCCCAGAAGATTCAGTCCAGGGGGAGCAGTGGATTCTGAGCAGCAAACAGCCTCCAGTGTAAAATTAGAGCAGCCACGGGGCTGCTCTAACTTTCATCAGCCTCTCTTTGGCTACATAAGGGCCCAGAACAACCCCACACAGTGTGTGGCCCCTTGCACCCCGCAACTCCCCTTCCCACACTGGCATACCCCCCAATGCTAGGGCTATCAAGTGGGGTAGCATCACGCCAGTTATGTTAGCCCAACACTGCTCCTGCACCAGGGGAATTCTCCTGAGGCCCCTTGCAACTCATTTATAACCTTGCGATAGCACAGGAACAGGGGCCAGAAATGGCCCCATGATGGGATGCCCTTAAAGGGCCAGGATCTTTGACTAAATTTGGATCAGCACCTGAGGTTCAGCTGCCTCTCTGCCTCCCCCTCCCCGCCGTGTTCTTGGATCTACCAGAACGAGCTGAGAATCCTGCAGGGCAAGCCTTTCTTCTGAGATTTTCCCCTTCCGGGTCCCAGCAGCTGCAAGGAAGAAAAAATGAGGGTAGAGGGGAAAAAATGTCCCAAGTGACTTCAAACTTTTTCAAACGTCAGGAAAAGTTTTGGGGGCTGGGTGAAGATTTTCCAACTGGTTCTTTATGTGTTTGGCTGCTTTGACCTGGCCGAGTGTTATTTTCAGTGTTGTGGTTGCCTGAAGAGGGCTGAATTGAGATCAACGCCGGGCAGAGCGCTGCACAGACACCTCCGGTATGTCTACACTACAGCGGTGGGAGAAGCTTTTCCATCAGTGTCATGAATCCACCCCTGCATTGACACTGGGGATCAGGTCGAGCTAACTACATTGCACAGGGCAGGTATTAGCAAGAGCGTCGTAAGCAAGATACGAGCAGTAATTTTCTTCTGTTCTACTCAGCACTGATAAGGCTTCACCGGGAGGACTGTGTCTAGTTCTGGCCACCGCACTTCTGGAGAGATGCGGACAAATGGGAGAAAGTCCAGAGAAGAGCATCAAAAAGGATTAAAGGTCTAGAAAACACGAACCTATGAGGACAGATTAAAAAAGAATTGGACTTGTTTAGTGTGGAGCAGAGGAGACTGAGAGGGGGTGTGACAACAGTTGTCAAGTACGTAAAAGATTGTTATAAAGAGGAGAGTAATAAATTGTTCTTCTTAACCTCTGGGGACGGGACAAGAAGCAATGGGCTTAAATGGCAGCAAGGGAGATTTAGGTTGGACATTAGGAAAAACTTCCCAATTGTCAGGGTGGCCTCTGTCATTGGAGGCTTTTAGGAACAGGTTAGACAAACACCGGTCAGCAATGATCTAGATAATACTTAGTCCTGTCTCAGTGCAGGGGACCGGACTAGATGACCTCTCAAGGACTCTTCCAGCCCAGCATTTCAGCCCTGAGTGATGTAGCTAAGCCAGGCCCCACAGAGAGACAGTCCCAGCCCTAAAGAGCTTGCCATCTAAATAGACAAAGTGTGGGGAAGGGAAACTGAGTCACGGAGCGGCAAAGTAAGCTGCTTGACGTCACCCAGAAGATCAGCAGCAAGGGTAGACCCCCGATCTCCTGAAGCTTAGTGCAGTCCGCCACCCACTGGGCCGGGCTGCCTCTGCTAACAGCGCCGAGCAAAACCAATGAGAATAGTCAGAGGCAAAGCTGAACATGAGTGGAACAGACGCAGCGAGAGACACAAAGGATGGGAGAAAAGGCAGACCACCGCCCGCGTCTCAAAGGTGGGCACGGAGGCACAGGCATTTTAAGTATCAGGGGGTAGCCGTGTTAGATCTGTATCCACAAAAACAACGAGGAGTCCGGTGGCACCTTAAAGACTAATAGGTTTATTTGGGCGTGAGCCTTTGTGGGGAAACCCCCCCACTCCATGCATCTGAAGAAGCTCAGCTTTATTCTATATTAAAGCACACCCCAAAGCTGGGATTCCCTCATCCCATGGAACAAGGAAATGAACCAAACAGGCTCACCCGCTTCCACACACACACCCCGACAGCGATGGGCAGCTCGCCTCAAGGTCAGATCTGCCTCTGGAAGGAATCCATTTAGCCTGGGCGTCTCTAAGCACTCGCAGATATCCGCTGTCCCCACTTCCCTAGCAGGGCCGGCTGCTGCTTCCCAGCCCGGCTCTCTGCAGGGACAAGGCCACTCTTAAACCCGACCCCAATTAAAAGCTGGGGTGACGCAGGTTCCGACCTCCAGCCCTGGCCCATTTGGCTAATGGGAGACTCCAGCTCTTCCTTCCCGCCCGGCATTCAGGCAGGGTGGAGCTGACACGGCTGGTCTCCCCGAGCAGCGGATGATAAATTCTAGTGTAATCTATAAGCCGCCTGGCACGCAGTTGCCAGATTTTGTCTGGTTCTTTAATGTCAGGGCTGTAAATTAGCTGCCGGCAAAGAGGCGACCTTGGAGAATCCTCGGCGGGCCGGGTTTCAGTTTAGAAAGAGGAGTCGGCCGTCGTTCCCACTCCCGTGACAGCAAGAGAACGGCATGACTACTGAATACTGGCAGTGTCGCCTGGCGGGGAGCATGCTGGCCTGGCCACCAGGAGAGCTGGATTCCAATCCCAGCTCTGCTATTGGGGGTTGCTGAGCAAATCCACCTCCCCTTTCTGTGCCTCGGTTTCCCCAGCTGTAGCTCAGGGGGCGAGGGGGTGACGCTTGCCTGCTTGGATAATGTGCACTGGATAAGAAGAACTAAGCTGTGTTATTATTGGGCTGGGCAGTAGCTGCCTGGCTCAGGTTTTTCTCTCTGGGGCTATATCCCTCTATGATGCCTGGCAACAAAGATGGCTCATGCCGGACATTGTCACTGTGGACTGAGCAGCAGGACTCAGTTATCTCAGGTACTTGTCTGGGCCCCGGTTACCACAGTAGCTGAGCACCTCAATATCTTAAAGGCATTTTAGGGTGACCAGATGTCCTGATTTTATAGGGACAGTCCCGATTGTTGGGTCTTTGTCTTATATAGACTCCTATTACCCCCCACCCCCTGTCCTGATTTTTCACACTTGCTGTCTGGTCACCCTAATGCAGTTGTCCTCACAACCCCTCCCCCCGCCGGTGGGGCCGAGCAGGGTTATTATCCCCATTGTACAGATGGGGAAACTGAGGCACAGAGCGGCTAAGTGAGTTGACCAAGGTCTGACCCCAGGTCGGTACCTAACCAGTAGGCTATCCTTCCTCAAGGGAGCACCTGCATTCTGCTCCCAAGGAGCGTTCTCTAGTGGTTAGCTCAGTCAGCACTCCTGGGCTGTCTTTCGGTGCCTTGCTTTAGGAAGATTTTCCAAAGCCCCGAAAAAAACATAGAAGCGGGAGCCCCCCGGGTGGCCGGCGGGCCAGATTCTGCAAGCGCTTTTGGGGGATCTCCCCCTGGGGATGAACATGGCAGCTTCAGCCTCCCTGGGCCCCATCTGTAAAGTGGGGGAGTCAATAGCGACCCTCCCCTTGTGGCAGCGCGCTGGGATCAGTGCATCCAAGGTGCTAGAGGTCTTGCTGCTGGCACTGAAAGCAGGCAGGTGCTGCAGGCCTGCACTCTGAAGGCTCCGCCAGACTGTCCCTCTAGCGAGCCAAGCGTCAGAGGAACTGACAAGGATTCAGTGGCTGGCACTGTTAGTTACCACAGATTTAGCTGAGCTGGAATGCACCAGACTGCACCTCTGACTCCTCTGACCTCCGCCGGCAGGGGATTTCCTCACTCCCTGCGGCGGCAGGTAAACATGGCGGCTGGCGCAGGCTTCGGAGTGCAGCAGGGGAAGGATTGCCTGGCTCGGAGCATCGTCCAGACTAATGGGCGAACAGCATGGTCTCAGAGTAAAGTCAGCCAGGTGCATAGTTCTGCACAGAGCGGCAATGCAGGGCTCAGGACCAGCTGCAGTTATTGTGTGGTGGTTGGTATTTTGGAGGAACAGGGATGGTGAGCGGGGAGCCCTGTCTGGGAAGTTCAGATCCAGGTTCTGATCCAGATCAAGGCTTGGATCCAGATCAAGGTTTGTATGTAGGACCCAGGGCTGCCCGAGGGGGGAGCAAGTGGGGCAATTTGCCCCAGGCCCCCTGAATCCTCTGTGCGGCCCTGGCAGGACCAGATCCAGATTGATGCTTTGATCCAGATCCAGCTCAAGACACGGATCCAGGCCCAAAACCAGATCAGGAGTTGGATCCACATGTAGTTTGAGATTTGGATCTACTCAAGGTCCACAGTTCACAGATTCTGGTTCCGTCCACCTTTCGGTGGGTAAAACCAAAGGGTGGTTGGTTTTGTAAAGCCAGAGCGCTGGTGCTGTAGGCTGTTGTGAACGGCTAATGCCTTTTGGCCGAGATTGTCAAAGCTGCCTGCGAGAGGTGAAAATCCGGCCACTTATTTAGGGCCCTAAATGGGATCTGAGCCCTTTGAAAACCTGGCCCTGAAAGAAAAGATCTAGCAAGTGGCTGAGAATAACCTTAACCCTAGATCCTAAAAGATGACGCAAGACAAAGACCGGGTACAAGAGAGATCGCCCTGAAGGCAAGCCCACTTCCTTAGTAGTGCCAGGGAGGGCCAGTAATCTTTTTCACTGGAAATTGCAAATCTGTTGAAGCCGGACCCGTTGGAGGGAAAAGGCCGGGTTTGACAAGTTTTCCAACATGAAAAAATATTGGGAAAAAAAAAAAGGTTTTGGAATCGTAAAAAGGTCCCGTTTTGACATTTTCGAAAGGGAACGTTTCGCTTTTCTGCATCAAACAGACTTTTCATTTGGAAATTGAACTTAGTTGATAGGAAAAGACAGGTTCAGAAAAGAATCCAAAGTGAAACAAAAGATTTCAGCTGACCCAAACTGGACTCTTTTGCTTGGTTGGTGACATTTTTTGAGATTTTGACCTGTGCCCTGATTCAGGATGGGATTTTTTTTTTTTTTTAAATCTCAAAAATTCTCGCAGGACAGAAAAGCCATCCCCCACCCAGCCCTGCTGAGGCCCCAGTAAATATGGGGGTTGGATTCTCCCCCAATTCAAAAGGCAGTCACCACCTTGCAGTTAGTCAAGTCACTAGCACTTTAGATAAGCTGTCCCAGTCATGAATAGAACGCATTTCCCCTTTGTTGCTTCTCTCGGCCCTGGCTCACAAAGAGTTAAGGATCTTAGCTTTGGCTCCCTGGCAGCAGTAGGAACAACCTTTCACATAGCATCTAACTACTGACCGCAAACTTACCCCCAAATTATCGATTGTCCTCCGACACCCCCTGTAGCAACACCCTCACTCACGTTGCAACTGGCTCATTAAGACACAGAATCCCGTTATCCAGCCTGTGCTGACACAAAGGAACCTTTGCATGGAGCTTATTTGACTTGTGTGTTGTGAGTGAGTGTGTTGCATTGTGTTTCTGTGTGTGGTGTCAATGGTAGTGTTGTGCGCATGAGTTTGGAGGGCTGTTGCGGTTGGGGGAGTTGTGTGTCTGTGTGCGTTGTGAGTGGGTGTGTTGTGTGCACTGGGGAAAAGGGGTGTTGTGGGTGGGCATTTTGTGTGTGTGTGTGTGGTGAGTGGATGTATTGTGTGCATGAGTATGGAGGGCTGTTGTAGGCGGGGGTGTTGTGTGTTGTGAGTGGGTGCATTGTGTGCATGAGTATGGAGGGCTGTTGCGGGCGGGAGATGTGAGTCTGTGTGTGTTGTGAATGGGTGTTTTGTGTGCATGAGTGTGGAGGGGCATTGTGGGTGGGAGGGCTGTGTGTATTGTGTCAATGGGGGTGTTGTGTGCATGACTGGAGGGGGTGTTGTGTCAGTAAGCCTGTTGTGTGCCTGAGTGTGGAGGGGTGTTCTGAGTGGGTATATTGTGTGTTTGTGTGAGTGTGGCATGTCAGTGAATATGTTGTGTATATGAGTGGGAGGTTTTGTGTGTGTACATATGGAGTATTCGTCGCCCCTGAGTCTGTGCTGTGTGTCGGTGTGATGGGTATATGGACTGTCCCATGCCAATCCATGCAGTGACACCCTGATCCCTGCTAGGGCCATGCAGTGCAGCTGTCGTATGTGAACATCAGGAGTCCATTGACGATATCCCTGCCAGGACCCTGCATTACACAAGCAGAGCTGACTCGATGCTTGCCTTCTCAGCGCCGAATCGCAGCTGGAGACACAGGGAATTTTATTTTTAAACTCTCTAAAACTTTGTCCAGCCAACACTGGGTCTCTCCTTCTCCTCCCCCAGTGCATCCTTCTCTAAAATGCCGTCATTTCGTTTTCCAGGGGGCAGCTTTCCACTTTTGCAGATGGCACCGTTAATTAGCCGCCCAAGCACGCCAGGACTCCCAAAATAAACCAGGAGGCCAGCATTTAAATGGCTGCATGGGCCAGCGATCCAGGTACTAAAGCGGTGACGAAATCCACCAACAGTGGCCACAGACGGTCAGCTCTGGCTTGTGAAACGAGCGAAACAGACCATCCCCTTGCTGGGTTGACACACCTGGAATCCACCAGGTTGCAAGATGCTTCCTCCTGCTACCCTCCTGGTCAATTTCTCGGGGGAAGAAGTAATGGGACTTGACAGTTCGTTGCTGATATCAGTGTCTTTACTGATTCCCTTTTGAAAATCTGGATGAGGGGGCCGAGAGAGAAGGGAAGATAACAATCTCATTAGGGAATCTTGCCATTTTCTTTTTTTTATATACTGACATATAAATTTATTTTTAACAGATTTTACTGACAGGCAATTTTCACTCCCCTCTTCCCCCCACCCTTAATTCCACTGACAGTAAACTTGCTGACAGATGGAGACTAGTCATCACGGGATGGTATAAATCAGTGAGGACTGGCAAGACGCTGGCTCTGGGCAGAACTATCGAATGGAATCTAATGGTCTGGCTAATCTATCGATCTAGATACTTTTCTGCCCTCCGCCCCATCAGCAAATTTTCGGAGCGACTCTAGAGTATCTAAAATTAGAAGTATCATCAATATGCTTTCCGCATCTCTTTCTTCCTTGCTTGTAGGAGAAAAAGCTCCAGGGTTTATAGGCTGTTTGTTTATGTTTGCATATGAGAGTGGGTGTTTTGTATGTCTGTGTGCGCGTGTGCTTTGTGAGTGGGTGTGTTTTGTGAGTGGGAGTGTTGGGTGTGACTGTGTGTTTTGTGAGTGGGGTTGTTGGGTGTGATTCTGTGTGTGTTTTGTGAGTGGAATTGGTGGGTGTGACTGTGTGTGTGTTTTGTGAGTGGGCGTGTGGGTAGGTGTGGGTATCTGAGTGAGTGGGTTTGGCGAGGGGGGAGCGTTGAGTGTCTGTGTTGAACCTGTTTTGTGAGGAGGAGGTTGCTGTGGGTCTGTGAGTGTTTTGTGAGTGGGCGAGTCTGTGTGTGAGTGGGTGGGATGTGTCTGTGTGAATGTATTTTGTAAGTGGGTGGGCTGTGCCTCTCTCCAGGGGTGTGTGTGTGTGTGTGTAAGCAAAGGGGTGCCGTGTGTAGGAGCCACAGATGGGAAGCTAACTCAGCTGCTTCAGTGGCAGGACCCAGGCAAATGTGACACCTGGTCATAATTCATGTCGTTTGAACCTTGGGATTTTGCCCAAGATCACAGATTCTCCCCGGGGCCACTCACAACTAGAGAAGGTCCCAAACCAACCCCCTGAACCTGACTCCTTGCAACTTCAGGGAGTCAAGTCCAGATCGAAGAGAGATGCTGGGCCAGGGTTGCCTGGGAGAGCAGAGTACTGGACTCCATGACCCAGGCAGTCCTTCCCAGTCCTATGCTCCTACAGAGCTGTGGTTCGGGCTCATGTCTCTGTGCCAAGCTCCTAAATCTCAACTTTGCAGCAAAAGCTGCGCCTAGGTTAATAGTCCCTTCTGGTTTTACAATCTATTAGATCATCTAGTCTGGCCTCCTGGATAACACAGGCCAGAGAACGTCACCTAATTACCCTGGGCCCTGTGAAGAGCCCAATACTTGTGTTTGACTAGAGCAGCTTCCAGAGAGGTGTCCGCTCTGGAATTCATCCGCACTTCTGTCCTTTCTGTGTGCTGGCGCCGGTAACCCCACTGCGTTATAGAAATCATATAAATGTACGCCTGGAAGGGACCTGAAGAGGTCATCTAGTCCAGTCCTCTGCCCTGAGCCCAGGCTAAGTATTATCTAGAGCAGTGGTTCTCAACCAGGGGTCTGGGACCTCCAGGGGGGTCACGAACAGGTTTCAGGGGGGGCCGCCAAGCAGGGCCGACATTAGATTCGCTGGGGACCAGGATAGAAAGCCGAAGCCCCACCACATGGGGCTGAAGCCAAAGCCTGAGCAATGTACCTTCGTGAGGGCCCCTGGCAATTGCCCTGCTTGCTACCCCCTAACGCCGGCCCCGGCTTTTATATGCAGAAAACCAGGTATTGTAGCACAGGCGGGGAGTGGAGTTTTTATAGCATGTTGGGCGGGGGGGGAGGGGCTCAGAAAGAAAAAGGTTGAGAACCCCTGATCAAGACCATCCCTGACATGAGTTTGTCTGTTCTTAAAAACCTCCACAACCTCTTTAGCTAATTTGTTCCAGTGCTTAACTACCCTGACAGTTCGGAAGTTTTTCCTAATGTCCAACCTAAACCGCCCTTGCTGCAATTTAAACCCACTGCTGCTTGTCCTGTCCTCAGTGGTTAAGGAGAACAATTGATCACCCTCTTCTTTATAACGACTTTGGACGTACTTGAAGACTGTTAGCACGTCACCCATCTGTCTTTTCTCCAGACTAAACAAATCCAATTTTTTCAATCTGTCCTAGGAGGCCATGTTTTCTGGACCTCTAATCCTTTTTGTTGCTCTCCTCGGCACTCTCTCCAATTTGTTCATGTCTGCTGAAGTGTGGTGCCCAGAACTGGGCACAGTCCTCCCGTTGAAGCCTTGTCAATGCTGAGCAGAGTGGAAGAGTTACTTCTTGGGTTGTTGTGTCTCAGTTCAATTCCCAGTCCCCATGGCCATGCTATGTCGCATCCAGCAGAAGGCACTAGCAGGCACACACACTAGGCAGGATACTAACCTCAGGTGTAGGTCAAGACTACCTAGCTGGGCTGTATATGCCTGTATGCGGATAGTCTACCATCTTGGATATGGCAGGTGGTGCCTCATGGGCATTGTTGGTCATGGTGCATCATGGGAGATGTAGTTTGGCCCCTTGGGGACACGAGGCAACGGAACTACAATTCCCATGAGGCACTGCAGCCACATTTCCAAATCAAATTATGCAGCTTTTAAGGCATTTGGTGGCTGATGAAAAATCAGAATTTCCTGGAGGAAGCTGACACCTTTCCGTGAACATTTTCATTTGATCAAAAACCCAATTCCCCATCAAAAAGCAGTTTCTGTGGAAAATTTCCAACCAGTCCTAGTCAGCTTTCATTTAAAAAAAAAATAGGAGTACATTTCTAGCCCTTGTGTTTGCAGAGAAAAGCCCGAAAATGGAGCCCCTCGAGGTGACAACACCAGGAGACAGAGAAAAAGATCCCCAAATTACTATTATTATTATTTTTAAAATCTCATGATCTTTAAGCCAATCTCATGATTTTGGCAGCAACACTGAATAAAGGCGACGCCAGCTAATCCCCCTCTTCTGGGGAAGGTTCTGCTGAGGTGTCGCTGGACACTCACAGACCAAACCAAGCGTAAGCTTCATCTACGCCCTGATCCAGAGTTCAAGGAAGTTTGTCGGTCCCAGATCTATTGAGGCTCCAAATTGCCATTCATGCATAATCACCCCTGAGGATCTGATCTGTTGTGACTTGGTTCTCACTGTTTTTTCCACATTCTCTCTCATGCGCTCCTTCTCTGGTTCCTCTCCCTGATCTAAGCTTCCCCCTTCCCTGACTTTCCAGATTTAGAAACTCCCTCTCAATGCCCGCAATATATTCCTGGCCCCACACACACAGAGTGGCTGCTGTTGCTCAAGGGGGACTTCGGCATTTAAATCCATTCAAAGATCTGAGCCTAGGAGCCTTTCTCTTTATATCTAGCTAGCTTTTTAGGATTTGGCTCAGCCCCTTAGGACTTAGAGGAAAGCCCTGATGTCCTTTGCTCAGCCACACTCTGCTGCTCTCTCTCCAGGGACTGCTTCACCTTTAGCTCATCAGAGCAAATACTCTCAGGCCCAGGTGCACCTGGAGGTCTTCCCCCTGCCTCTTTGTCTCTCTCTGCTGAACGCTGGAAATGCAACAGGTGTGAACAGCAGCCAGCGTTGCCTCTCCCCTTGTAGCTGCAGTGTGCAAATGGGATTTCAGCTGGGGATCTAGTGAGCTGGGGTTGTGAAGTTCTGGCTGCCACGGGGCTGGGGGTTTGTTATTGTAGGGTGGCTCGTGTGCTGTGGCACAGCCAGTGCAGTCGTCCCAGGAAGCCCAGCCAGACCAGTGCCCGTTCTCACTGTTGCAGAGGCAGGTCTGGATGACACCCGCTGCTGCAGATGCAGAGGGGCTACGTGTAGCCGGGACAGCACGTGAGCTTGGAGCATCAGCAGGGAGGGAAGCACCAATGGTGACCTGCCCCAGGCAGAGCTGGTAAGTGTGGGGAGGAAAGCCCCATGGCAGGGGGCAGCTGTAAGAGGGGTGGGGGCTGGGAATGGCCACGCAGGGGTGGTTCTGCTTTTACCTCTTGCTCTGGGCCCTGTAAAACTTGACTGCAGACCTGGGTTGCACCTACGGGTTTGTTGTTGTAGCTGGGGCTCCACCCTCTGGATTGTTGTTGTAGGGTTGCTTGCGTGCACTGGGGCACTGCGCTCTGGATTGTTGCTCTGGGCGCTGGGGCTGCATGCGCTGGTTTGCGCTGGTCGAGCCACTCATATCGGTTTGTTGTAGTACAGTTGGCGCGGAGGTGAAGTTTTCCCACCTGGTTTGTTATTGTAGGGTTGCACTGGTTTGTTGTAGCATCGCTCATGAGCCCTGGGGCTGCTTGTGAATTCTGACCTGTTCTGTGGCCCATGGCAAATCTCTTCCTTGCCCTGTGCCTCAGTTTCCCCTTCTACCTTTTATCTATATTACCTGTTTAGACTGTAAGCTCTTTGCGGGGACTCTGTCTCGCTATGTATCTATGCATCAGCTGGCTGTGTGGACCTCTTGGCTTTACAGTGATACAAATACATCTGTAGAGCAATGGGAGAGGGTTCAGCGAAGAGCCAGGAGATTGATTAAAGGATTAGAAAACCTGCCTTAGAATGAGAGACTCGGGGAGCTCAGTCTGTTCAGTTTAGCAAAGAGAAGGTTCAGAGATGGTTTGATCACAGTCTATAAGTATGTCCATGAGGAAGTGAAGGATGATAATAGAGGGCTCTTCAATCTCGCAGACAAAGGTCTAACGAGACCGTATGGAAGGTGAAGCTAGACAAACTCAGACTTGGAAATAAGAGGCGAATTTTTAACAGGGAGGGTAGTTAATGCCTGGGACAACTTACCCAGGACTGTGATTGAGTCTCCATCAGTGGAGTTTTTTAATCAAGACTTGATGCTTTTCTAAGAGATCTTCTGTAGTGGAACCCTAACTATTGGGCTTGAAGCAGGAATTAATTCAAAAGTTGTGTTCTGCAAAAAAATCAGACTAGATTATCATAATGGACCCTCCCGGCCTTAGCCACCTATGAATCTGTGAGGATAAAAATTCCTTGCACCTCCCTGAGCTCCTGTCTTAGTGAGTAACTCAGTCAGGAAACTGATTTCTCCCCCCGATCCGATTTCCTTTTTCCTCTTGAAGGCATCCCGTTAAGGTGTGCGAGCGATCCGGATCCAGAAAAACATTGATGGGAAAACATACAGTGTTAAATAATCTGTGGCAATGTTATAAGAATTAAATGGTCGCTCCCGATTATGATTGAGTTAAAATAAAAGATACATTAATGGATTTAAAGCTGCCTCAAACTGATGTTGGAAATGTTGTCACGTCTGTATTTACTGGATAAAGTGTTGCTTTAAAATCCGCTGAATTCCCGACTTAATGACTAGAATAAAACCTTAAGTAACTTGGAATGTTGGAAGGGCTTTTACGGAATTGTATGTTTTCCCCCCGCTGTAAACAACACGCAGGAGGAACTAGTGACAAAAGGAAGTGAGATGCTCAGACCGCTCACAGAGTGGGGTCGATACGTTTCTAAGGCCTCGTCTACACTTGAAAATTAATTCGGCTGTGAATTTAAAGTGAATTTAGCTATTCCAGAATAACTCGGTGTGTGGACTCTCTGATTCTGCAGTAAAAGTGTCTTGGACATAGTTCGCTTAATCCACTGTCAAAGAATAGCTCCGTGGGTAGATGTTACCCACTGGTGAGCGTGTGTGTCTCCTGTGCCGATCTACAGAAGGTATGAGTTGTTACATCCAGGGCCGGTGCAAGGATGTTTCGCACCCTCGGCGAAACTTCCACCTTGCGCCCTCCCCAACCCCAAGCCCCCGCCCTGAGGCGCCCCCCCAGTGGCAGCTCCCCCCCTCCGCCCTGAGGCACCCCCCCCGCCCCAGCTCACCCCTGCTCCGCCTCCACCCCGAGCACACCGTCGCTGCTTCACTTCTCCTGCCTCTCAGGCTTGCGGCGCCAATCAGCTTAGGCACCGCAAGTCTGGGAGGCGGGAGAAATGAAGCAGCCACGGCGTGCTCGGGGAGGAGGCGGGGCAGGGGTGAGCTGGGGCGGGGAGTTCCCCTGCGTGCCGCCCCCCCCTTACTTACTGCAGGCGGCCTTCCCCGCGCTCCCCTGCCCCAGCAACCTCCGCCTAAATGCCGGCGGCGACCGGGGCGGCCGAAGATCCGGCCGCTGCGGTCACTGCCGAAGAAAATGGCGCCCCCCACATCCTATGCCCTAGGCGACCGCCTAGGTCGCCTAAATGGTTGCACCGGCCCTGGTTACATCCCTTTAGCTACAGAGTTTTGGTTCTTTGTCTCAAGCTATGGCAGCTCATGCTTTGAGCTCTTCAAATACTAGTCCTCCAAGGTACACAGATTTTTTCCATTTTTCTAGTTCTTTGTCTCTGAGGTTGAGCTTTACCTCTTTCTCTTGTCCTCCAATCGCTGTAATTTTTTTGTCTTCTCCGTGCTAATCTTCAATCATAATGTTCTGCTTTCCCGGTCTACCTGGCCAGTTATTCTCAGTACAACCTCACTGAGCTTGAGATTGGCCACAAATCTAAGGTCGTGCACTTCCTGCCACATAACGTGACTCCTCCCATGTCATCTCTCAATGCTGCAGCCATTTTTGCTTCCGGGACCGAGCTGAACCAATCTGGTGACCGCGTGCGTCTTTGTCTCACTCCTGCAGGCGTCCTGAGCCATCTTGTCAGCTTCTTCTCCACTCTCGGGGCACTTATCAACGTGCTGCCGATATTTTCTATCAGCTTGATCAGGTTTTCGGGAATGCCCTACCGTCTCGCAGCTTGCCACAATCCTTTCTGCCGAATGCTATCAAAAGCCTGTGTGACAGGTGTAAAGTGATCGGTTATGTTCTGTGTACTTCTCCGATATCTGTCTTATTAAAAATAAACCTGATCTATTGTCCTTCGTCCTCATCTAGATCTGGCCTGTTCCTCCACAAATCCTGCTTCCACGTATCTCTTCATTCTCCTCTGCCATGTCTTGGGGAATGCTTTCCCCGGCATGCTCAATAAGCTGTGTCCTCTGGAGTTCGTTTCTCATCTCCTTTTTCGTAGATCGATACTATTAGTATTTTCCCCCGATTTGCTCGGCACTTGCTCTTGTTTCTACATCTGGTCAAATCGCTTGCACATCCCCTTGGACATGGGCTCCTCGCCCGCTTGCAGCAGCTCCGCAGTGACATTGTTACTTCCCGGTGCCTTGTTCCTTTTTAAACTTTTGATTGAGATTTTTTACGTCTTCTGCTACAAATCCCGGCATTGCCTCTCCCTCGTTTGTTGCCGGGAAGCTTCCCTGGACCCGTTTCCTCGCCTGTGTTCTGCACAATGTACAGCTCTTCAAAATAGCCTTTCCAGCTCCTAGTCTTTCTTTTTCATCTTCAATCATCTGTGCCACTTAGTTCTATTATCTTGCCAAGGAACCCCTGTGTCGCATTGTTCTGCTTCTTTACATTATTTACTTATCCAGTTATTTCTGTCTCTCTTCACTTTCTGCTTTATCTCTCCGGTCAGCCTATTCCCCAGCTTGTAGACTTACGTCTTCCTTTTTATTCTCTTTCAGCTTCCACACTTGTCATGCAGCTACAGCACTTCATCCGTTATCCACCTTGACATCTTCGCTTTGGCCTTGTCGCCCGCCACTTGTTCAGCCTCTCTCATAATCTCATTTTTTAACACCGTTCCCTGCCTCTTCAACATGCATTTCTTCTTCCACTAGAGACATGGCGTTTTCCCACACGGCTTCTTTGTAGTCTTTGCTGATATCGGGCTCTTTTAGGGTGACCAGATGTCCCGATTTTTATAGGGACAGTCCCGATTTTTGGGTCTTTTTCTTATATAGGCTCCTATTAACCCCCCCACCCCCACCTCCTACCCCTTGTCCTGATTTTTCACATTTGCTGTCTGGTCACCCTGGGCTCTTTCAGTTTGTCATGTCCTAGATATTAGTTCTTGGTACTTTTTCTCAGTTGCTTTCAGGCTCAACATCACTAACTTATGATCTGCACGACAACACCTTTGATTTCCACCTGTGATTCACAAGCATAAAGTCTGTCAGTCTCTTCGTTTGCCTATTAGGTTAAACCCATGTCCACTTCCTCTGCTGAAATAGCGTGTTCGTTATCACCAGGTTGTTGTGTAGGCTACTAAATTTCTGACTTTCTCCTCGTTCGTTTTCTTCATCTGGTCCAAATTTGCTTATTGCTCCAGCCCAGTCCTACTTTTGTATTAAAATCTTCCATCACTCAATAGCACGTCTTGCCATGAAACATCTCATTTTGTTCTCTATAGAGAGTTATAAAATTAATCCATTTCTTCCTTGGGCGCTACTGACATATGCTGTTGTAACGCCACTGGATTTGAGTCAGGCTCAGACCCACTCTCCAGGCAGATCCTATGATCCAGATCCTGTGTGCTTCCAGAAATGAGTTGGAAAGGTTTGTACATGTACGGGGGGTGGAGGGGGGGTGAAGGGGGTTGAATTCAAACCTGAATCCGAGCCTGGATTTACAATGCAGTGTAAATATTCCCCCACTGGCCTGCTGGGTCACCATGGGCAAGTCACGTCCCTGCTCTGTGCCTCAGTTTCCCCATCTGTAAAAAGGGTATGGTGATACCGACCTTCATTGTAAAGTACTTTGAGGTTGACTCATTAAAAATCTCTATATAAGAGCTAGGGATTATTACTCGTATTGCAGTATCACCTAGAGATCGCAACTGAAATCAGGGCCCAGTGCACTGGGCACTAGATATAGGGTGACCAGATGTCCTGATTGTTATCAGGACCATCACGATATTAGGGGCTTTGCTTTATATATGCAACTGTATCCCCCACCCCAGGAAAAAGGTGTCCTGATCTTTCACACTTGCTATCTGGTCAACCTAAGTGGATAGACCCATATAAGGCCTGGTCTTATATTCAAAGTTGCATTGGTTTAACTTTTATTGTTGCTATCATTACTATTATTAATTATTTATTTATTCGTTTGTACTGCGGTACCACCTAGAAACCCTAGTCAGGGCCCAGCATCCATTGTGTTAGGGGCTGTACAGACAAAGCACAACAAAAAATGCTCCCTGCCTGAAAAAAATTTACAATCCAAGTATCCGCTTCAAAACTGACTTAGCTAAATGAGTGCAAAGCTCTGGGTAGACCAGTGGGTCCCAAACGTGTTCCACCGCTTGTGTAGGGAAAGCCCCTGGCAGGCCGGGCCGATTTGTTTACCTGCCGCGTCCACAGGTTCGGCCGATCGTGGCTCCCACTGGCCGCGGTTCGCTGCTCCAGGCCAATGGGAGCTGCTGGAAGCAGCGATCAGTACGTCCCGCAGCCGGCAGCCTTTTTGGCACCCTAGACGGCGGAAGGTCCCACCCCCGAAATACCGCCGACGACTGCGGCGGCCGGATGTTCGGCCGCCGCGGTCGCCACCCCCCAAATGTCAGCGCCGTAGGTGACCGCCTAGGTCACCAAATGGGTTGCTCCGGCCCTGGTCCCTCGGCCCGTGCCGCTTTCAGCAGCCCCCATTGGCCTGGAGCAGCGAATCACAGCCACTGGGAGCCGCGATCGGCCGAACCTGCAGACGCGGCAGGTAAACAAACCAGCCCGGCCCGCCAGGGGCTTTCCCTGCACAAGCGGCGGAACACGTTTGGAAACCACTGGTGTAGACACTTTGAATTCAATTTAAAATCAGCTGACATCAATTTATCTGAACTTGATATCGATAGACGTTAACTGGATCCTTTTTGTCCAAGGGCCCCACTTTGGGGCCTGATCCCACCCCCTAATTCTTGACGGGGGTAGGCCACTACTGAAGAGATTCCCCCTCGTAAATCACACCACCTTGTGCCTGAGTGAGCTGGATAATGCAGCTTTAACACACACTTATTTGTCACCTAAGCAACTGGGGAAATCAAATCAAGGCTTTTTAAGCTCCTTCAAATTGCACCCGTTTATTATTGTCTCTCTCTCTCCCCGCTTCCCTTCTCTTCCTTTCTGATGTCCTGAAGATGTGCTAATTACGAGCTCAGGTTCGTCTATTATCGTTTGGCGCTGTGAGCCGGCTCTGTAAAAGCATGACAGCGAACATTAGAACTAAGGGATGCAAAGTTTTGCTTGAGCTGACAACACCACGGGGAGAGTTTCGTTGCTTTTAGACGAGGCACCAGGGAGCTGACAATTCAAAATAGCCCCAGGTGGATAGCGAAAGACGGCAATTTTACACTTTTTCTGGACATATTATCGACTATTAAGAAAAAAAAAAGGATGTATTTTTATGTGCACTAAAGGGGCGGGGGAAAGGGACCTGTATTTTACTAATAGGCACTTGAATATTTAAAAGTAGCATTCTTTTGATTTATTTTTAATTCCTTTTCTATTTGGTTCCTCATTTTGTTTTGAAGGCCATCTCTCCGCTCCACTCTTTGACATTGATTGACAGCTGTACTGATCATTTGAAATGATGCACTCGTTGAAGTAACTTTTTTTTTTATTTAATATATAGAATAATTATTTTAAAGACTCTTTTATGCACAGCCACCCCTTGATGGAAAGAAAGTTCTGATTTTAAATGGCAGGCACAGATAAATGCAGGAATAGGTAAATACGAAAACAGAAAACTCAGTAATAATGGGGAGTTTCAGCTATCCCCAAAGTGACAGGGAACACGTCACCTCTGCACAGGATGCAGAGATGAAATTTTTAGACACCATTAACGACTTCTTGGAGCAGCTAGTCCTGGAACCCTCATGGGAAGCGACAATTCTTGATTCAGTCCTAAGTGGAGCACAGAATCTGGTCCAAGAGGTGAATATAGCTGAACCACTTGGTAACAGTGACCATAACATAGCACATTGAAGCATCCTTGTAAGGGGCCAAAATGCCAAAGAAACCCACCACGGTAGCATAAAATTTTGGAAAGAGGAATGATACAAAGATGGCTAATTAAATGGAAATGGCAAAAAACAGTCACAAGCGTGAAATGCCTGCAAACTGCATGGAAACTTTTTAAAAATACTATAATAGAGGCTGAAACTATATGTATATCTCAAATAATAAATAAAAACAGTAAGAAGACCAAAAAAAATATATGCCACCGTGGCTAAACAGAGTAGGCCGCCAGGGACCAAAAGACTTTTTAAAATTGGAAGGAAAATCCTACCGAGGAAAATCGAATGGAACATAAGCTCTGGCAAGTCAAATATAAAAGTCTAATTCGACAGGCCAAAAAAGAATTTGAAAAACAAATAGCAAAAGGCAGAGCAAAAATGTTTAGAGGCACCAGAAGCAGGAAGCCTGTCAAACAGTCAGTGGGGCCACTGGACGATCGAGTGGTGCTAAAGGAAGATAAGGCCACTGCAGAGAAGTTAAATGGATTCTTTGCATTGGACTTCACTGCCGAGGATGTGAGGGAGATTCCCACACCTGAGCCATTCTTTTTCGTGACAAATCTGAGGAGCTGTCCCAGGCTGAGGTCAATAGGGGAGGTTTGGGAACAAATTGGTAAATTCAATGGTAATAAGACGCCAGGGCCAGATGGAATTCACCCAAGAGTTCTGAAGGAACTCAAATGTGAAATTGCAGAACTAACTAACTGTGGTATGTAACCTATCGTTGAAATCAGGCTCTGTACCAGATGACTGGAGGATTGCTAATGTAACACTGATCCTTGCAGTTTCAGACCAGTAAGCCTAACGTCAGTACCAGGCAAATTGGTTAAAACGATAGTAAAGAACACAGCGATCAGACACGCAGATGAACATGATATGTTGGGGAAGAGTCAACACGGCTGTCGTAAAGGGAACTCATGCCTCACCAATCTATTAGAATTCTTTGGGGATGTCCGCAAACATGTGGACAAGGCAGGGCCGCCCAGAGGGGGGGCAAAGGGGGCAATTTGCCCCGGGCTCCGCAGGGGCCCCCAAGAGAACAGCGGAGGCTCCTGCCTCCGCCCCTCTCCTGGAGCCTCAGCGCTGGATGTCTCCGGCGGAGCCCCTGAGCCCCGCCCCGCTCAGAGCCGCGTGGTCAGGGGGCGGGGCTGGGAGCTCTGGGCTGAGCTCAGCTGCCTCCGCTCGGCGTGGAGCTCCCAGCCCTGCCCCCTCCCCACGCGGCTCTGAGCGGGGCGGGGCTCAGGCCCCGCCGGCCACACGCTGCCGCTGTTCCGGCGAGGCGCTGAGACTCCGGGCGAGGAGGGAACCGGGGGTAAGAGGCTGGGGCCGGGGGGAAGCGGGACCCACCGCCGAAGCGCAGCCTGGTCTTCGGCGGCGGGGGGCCCTTCCGTTCCAGGACCCGCCGCCGAAGTGCCCCGAAGACCTGCGGTGGGGACCCCCCCCCCGCCGCACTTCGGCGGCAGGTCCCGCTTCGGCGGTAATTCGGCGGCGGGGGGCTCCCGCCGCGGGTCTTCGGGTCCCGGAATGGAAGGGCCCCCCGCCGCCGAAGACCCCGGGCCCCCGGAATCCTCTGGGCGGCCCTGGGACAAGGGTGATGTAGTGGACATAGTGTACTTGATCTTTCAGAAAGCCTTTGACGAGGTCCCTCACCAAAGGCTCTTAAGCAAAGTAAGCAGTCATGGGATAAGAGGGAGGGTTCTCTCATGGATCAGTAACTGGTTAAAAGATAGGAAACAAAGGGTAGGAATAAATGGTCAGTTTTCACAGTGGAGAAAGATAAATAGCAGGGATCTGTACTGGGACCAGTGCTGTTCAACATGTTCATAAATGATCTGGGAAAAGGGGTAAATAGTGGAGTGGCAAAGTTTACAGATGATAGAAAATTACTCACGGTAGTAAAGTCCAAAGCAGACTGTGAAGAGTTACAAAGGGAATCTCACAAAACCATGTGACGGGGTGACAAAATGGCAGATGAAATTCAGTCTTGGTAAATGCAAAGTAAGGCACATGGGGAAAATATAATCCCAACTCTCCATACAAAATGATGGGGTCTAATTAGCACTCAGGAAAGAGTCGCTGTGGATAGTTCTCTGCAAACATCTGCTCAGTGTGCAGCAGCAGTCAGGAAAGCGAACAGGATGTCGGGAACCATTAGGAAAGGGATAGGTAGATAATAAGACATAAAATACCAGAATGCCTCTATGTAAAGCCACGGTACACCCACACCTTGAATACTGCAGGCAGTTCTGGTCATGCCAGCTCAAAAATATGTATTAGAATTTGAAAAAACACAGAAAAGGGCAACAAAAATTAATAGGGGTGTGGAACAGCTTCCATACAAGGAGAGAGTAAAAAGACGGGGGCTGGTCAGCTTAGAAAAGAAACAACTAAGGGGAGAGATGACCGAGATCTATCAAATCATGAATGGTGTGGGGAAAGTGACTAGGGAAATGTTATTTTCCCCTGTGCATAACACAAGAACTATGGATCACCCAATGAGATTAATAGGCAGCAGGCTGAAAGCAAACAGAAGGAAGTACTTCTTCACACAACACAGTCAACTTGTGGACCGAGGCGGATTAAGCTTTTGTGGGGCCCTGAGCCAGAGCAAGTGGGGACCACTCCCCACCCCTTCTGCCTGCAGTCCCCCCGCCCCGCCACCATGCTCCTGTTGGGGAAATGGGGTCAGGGTGTGGGGGCTTCCCCTGCCCACCCAGCGATCCTGCCAGGGACCCCCAACCCTGCTCCCCGGCAGGAGTGCTGGGCGGGTGGAGCAGGTCGGGCCATGGGGGTGCCCATTTTTCTAGGGGCCCCTGGGCACAGGCTCTGTTGGCCCAGTGGCTAATCCACCCCTGCTTGTGGAACTCATTGCCAGGGGATGTTGTGAAGGCCAAAAGTATAACTGGGTTTAAAAAAAGAATTAAATAAGTTCATTGAGGAAGATCCATCAACGGCTATTAACCAAGATAGCCAGGGACACAACCCCTTGCTCTGGGTGTTTCTAAACCTCTGACTGCCAGAAGCTGGGACTGGGCGACAGGGGATGGATCACTGGATAAATTGCCCCGGTCTGTTCATTCCCTCTGAAGCACCTGGCACTGGCCACTCTTAGAAGACAGGATGCTGGGCTAGACGGACCATTGGTCTGACCCAGTATGGCCGTTCTTATGGCTTATGTTCTTGGAACTAGATAGAAACTTTCTAGCTCTTGATTCTTTGGGTCTGTTGCTCATTTACACTAAGAACTCCTCTGCACGGCTCTGGTGGCATGAAGGGGCCTTTGAGTGGGCGTACATAGCCAGAGAGGTGTAAGATCCTGAGCGTGAAGCCTTTATCTGTAATGCAGACAGGTTTGATTATTGAGTATCGTCTCCCCCAGTGATAACTTTTCACAGTGGCCTTTCCAGATTGTCCTTGAATTCATTCCAGAGGACGCCCTCCTGTTGATGCGTGTAACGTGTGTAATTCACCCTCTCGAATGTTTGTTTAAAATATTTCCCCTAGACGTTATTTATAGAAGGGTCAAGCAAAGCCGCGCCAATGTCCTTTGGTTTGAAAAGGCCATTTTTGACTTTTCTCTAATGGGCTTTTAAAAACCTGTAATAAACCATCGCCGCCTTCTGTGTGGCGATTCCCCCCCCCGCTCCTCCCAGCCTTTGATTTCTAAGACGGCTGTGGGTCCTTTCTGCTCGAAACATAGTCTGGGCAGAGATGCTGCAGAGGGGAAGGATGGTCCAGTGGTTATCGCCTATTGGAGACAGTGAGAGCTTAAGCTAAGCCAAAGCTATTTATACTTGTAACGCAGGGAGTGCCAGACTGGCTCAGAACCAGGGTCCATTTGACACTGTGTCCCATCCCCACCATCTGCTTCAGAGAATGGTACATTAGCCTTTGCAGTGATGGGATAATCAGCACCCAGGGGATGTTTTCCTCCTGACCCCATCAATTCAAGGTTGTTTTTGTGCCCTGAAGCATGAGGGTTTACAGCCTTTGGGGCCTTTTTAAATCCCTATTATCTTACCCTTGGATATTCTTGTGTGTCCTATCACTGTCCCATCACTCTGGAGTTCAGGCTGCTTGGCATCTTGCTAAATTAGGTCCTAACAGAACAGCCCAAGGCCTATATTGGCCGATAATTGTTCTTTGGTGGTGCGTGTGTGTTATCATTTCTGTGGCTCACAGTCCAGCCAGTACCTAGTAGCACAGTAGGGCTGAATTACTGCCAGAGAAGACACCAGTGACGCATCGTCCAAGTCTGTGGAACTGGCCGCGAGAGCATTGGCTGAGTACAAGGGTTGCAGTTGATTGCACGGACAAAGCAATCTGTTGGTGTTATGGAATGCAAATAGTCCTGCATCTGCTGACTTGCATCCTCCGCTTGGCAAAGGTTTTGCACTGAATCCAACCACTACACTGTTCTCTCTTCTCTTCTCTCTGGGTTCTTGTACCTCCCCTCACCACCATCCTATCTCAGCCCCTTCCAGTCGCGCATTAAACAACAGGTCTAAGTAACATTGGTCTTGGGTCGTTCATTCTCTCATCCTCACACCAGCGGGAGAGTTTTGCGTGCGTGGTGGGGTGATTTATTTTGGTAGGGTCTCCTTTTTTTGGAATGCACTGCTGTGTGTTTATATTAGAAAAGGCAGGTCAGAGACGCGCACTGTGCGCTTAGATCAGCCCTCATCCCATGACTTGCGGTTCTTAGAGAGATGCAGGGTGACCCTGGGCAGGTACAGGACAGGCCACTGGGTGATCCCAGGCCTGGTCTCGTGCACAGCAGACAAGATCCTTGAATCTCCCTTGGCTAAAGCGGCTTCTCTGTTACGGTGCATCTCCCCTGCCTCTCACCCAGACAGCCCCAGGCTTACTGGCTCCGGACACCTGTGTTCCGGCTGCCCCACCGGCCGGTGCCCGAATCGTGCTCTGGGGAGGTTTTTTAAGCCGCCTTCAAGCGATCAGGAGACGGAGAATAACAGATAAACAAACAATTAGGCTATTGTGGCTCCCGGCTGACAACAGGCACGAGGGGTGGAAGATTGCTGCGTTCAGCTTGATTGTTCCCAGTGGAGCCTGCCCCTGGCAGCAGTTGCTGAACAGATGGATAATAAGATGATGAGTTCCTAATGGGATACGCTCGGTACAGAGAGAAGTGTTTGCAAACCCCACATTGTTCCCCTATTAGGAACCCAAAATGGAGGCCCTGGGCTGTCAGTTTTGCAGCCCCTAGAGGCGATGGATTCAGCCTGGGATGCACCGCTGCAGCATCGTTGGGAGGGGCAGCGTGGCCTTGTGGTTACAGCACTAGACGGGGACCTGTCCCATAGCTCTTGATTTTGATTAGTGGAGTGAAATGTGCAGGGAAGACAGCATGGTTTAGTAGGTAGGAGACTCAGGACATCTGGGTTCTATTCCTGACCTGCGCGGTGACCTTGGGCAAAGCACAGCCCTCCTCCGTGCCTCAGTTTCCCCGCCCACCTTTTGTCTACTTAGCTTGTAAGCTTTTCAGGGCAGGATCTGTCTCTCGCTCTCTGGCTGGGCAGAGCCTAGCACAATGGGCCCTGATCTCGGCAGGACTTTCTAGATGCTATAATAATATTTCTTGTTTTTTAGTTTCTGTATCACTGTCCCACTCCATGGGGCTGGCTAATCGGGGTCTGTCGTCTGCGTAATGGGACACCTGGCCCAGGAGTTGACGACACCACTCATTGTTATATGCTCAGCATTGAACCCTGTAACCAAGGCATTGAATGAAAGGTCCCCAAATCAGAGCCACAAAACAGCCAGATCTGGGGTTCCGGTTCGTGCCTCTCTACAGAAAAGATCCAGTGATGCAGTTGAGACCCAAACCTCCCCAGGGGTCAGTGGCGTTTGGAGCTACGGATTTAGTCTGAGTACATCTCGGGGTGAGATCTTGCCCCCGACTAGGGTGACCAGACAGCAAATGTGAAAAATCGGGATGGGGTGGGAAGGGGGGTACTAGGAGCCTATATAAGCAAAAGACCCAAAAAACAGGACTGGCCATATACAATTGGGACATCTGGTCACCCTAGCCCTCGCTACGGTCCAGATTCAGTAAAGCATCCGCATGCAGGATTCGGGAATGACACTTCCACGCCGGCTTAAAGTTAAGTGCCCCTGGAATAAGTCTCCCCCCCCGAACCTGCATCACCGGCCCTGCCTCCTTTACATTCTTTCCACCAAGGTAACATGTAACAGTGGCGGCTGGGCTAGATTTTCCCCGAGACACGTGCCCCATCCCACTAGGTGGGACCATCTGTCTCCGCCGCCGGTGGCTGGCGAACAGACAGCTCGGCTTCCCAAATGCGCAGAGCCCCAGGGCACTCCAGCAAGAAGAAGAAAACCTGGAATGAATTCAGCAATCATCAGTTTTAATTATAACGCCAGCTCCACCAAAAAAAAAAAAAAAAAGAAGAAGAAGAAGTGGTGGTGGGTTTTTTTTTGTTTTGTTTTGTTTTGTTTGTTTCCAAAGAGAAATCCACAATCCACAGCAAAATATCTTTACAAAGGAGAAGGGAGGAATTAAAAAACAAAAGGAGATGGGGTGGGGGAGAATATACACTTTCATGTTCAAGGGATGAAATTCAGGATATAATATAGGTTTATTTTATTTATAAATAGTCCATGCCTCAGGCCTCTTTTATTCCAAGGGAATTGGTAAACTTCACCCCTCCCCATCCCACCACACACACACGCGCGCACACACACACGGGCAATGAGATTGCAGGCTTGGCTTTGTGTGTGTCTTACCAAGCCGGGACACCCCTCGACACCCCCACCCCCTTTTTTTTTTGACAACCCTCCTGCCCCCACCAAAAAGGGAGAGAGCAATTCGTCGCAGGATCAAGGCCACTCCGGTAATGAGTCCTCAGTTCTCAGCTGCCGGACACCAAATATAGTCAAAAGCCAGAGACAGGCTCGCGTGGGCTCAGCTGCCCAGCTGCCGGGCAGCGGCAAACCGTTGGGTGCTTGGAAGTCCCACGGATGGGGTGCAGCTTGGCCCTGGTTTGCGGAGTCCCCTCGCAGGCCGGGGTAGGAGGAAGGTACAGATTTTTCCGTGCGTACAGGTCAAACAGAAGCAAACGGGTGCAGGTAGCTGCATGATTAAATGTGGTTATGTCCGTGTCACGCTGGTAGATTAGATCGAGGCTGGGGGGTGGGGGGCAAGTGGGAATTCCTGCCCCATTGGAAATGGAACAGGAAGGGCCTTTTGAGAATCGATCCCCTCAAGAATCAGTTCCACTCCCCTTTGTTCTCTGGAGTCCAGACGCTGGGCCCCATGCCCCAGCACCGGGGACCGTCAACCCCCGCCCTCCAACATGCCGGCCGTGAGTCCTGCCCATTCCTCCAAAGCAGGGAGGGGTCACGACGATCCTTCCTGCTCCGGACGGAATCCAGGAGCGCGTCTCCGCTGCCCCGCAAACCCCAGCTCCTCCTGCCGCCCTCCTCACTGTATGGGGATGTAGGGCCAGTTGAAGCTAGATCCCGACAGCAGCATGTCCCGGATTAAGGTCTCGATGGGCGTCTTGCCCACCAGGCGGACGAAGAAGAGCTGCTCGATGACGGGCGCGGAGACGATGCGCAGGGAGGGCATGCGGAGCAGCAGCCGGCCGAAGCGGCTGGGCTGGTTGGGGTACTGATTCCGGACGTACTCCTCCAGGGCGCACTGCGACTTCTCCTGGATGCTCTCCACGGGGCCCAGATCCGAGAGGCCCACTGCGTCTGCAAGGAGAGCAAGGGAGGAGGCGGGTGAGGGAACACGGCTCTCGGTAGCAGCCTGTACAGGGCAGGGCATGGTCAGGGTTAATCTGTGGAACTCCCTGCTGCAGGTCACAGTTGGGGCTAACATGTAGGACTCCTTGGCACAGTAAAGGTTAACCTGTGGGTCTGCCTGGCACAGCCAATTAACCTGCAGGGCTCCCTGGCAATGGGGATCAAATCAATGACCTCGTTAGGCACATTACAGGCTGACCAAACAGACACGGTGCTTGTCTCCAAGCAGTTCCCAACCCAGTTATGTATGTGATGCAACAAGTGAGTAACAAACAACAGAGAGGGACTGGATGTGGAGAGACAAGAGAACCTGGGAAACTGAGGCACTGATAAGTCAATTGACTGTCACAAGATCGCAAGTGGAAATAGAACCCAGAGAGGCCTGAATTTCAGTGACCCTTGTTCTAGCCTCTTGATTGTCCTCTCTTCCAGGAGCCCTGGCTCCCACTCCCCAATGCACCCTTGTTTTGGTACATGAGCGGGTTTTACAGTTTGTATAATTCCTGCACCAAACCACTAGCCACCTGGGCTCGTTAGAGTTCTGAGACCTTCGGCCAAGGAAGGGAGCTTGCGTCAGAGTCCTGTTTAAACTGCAATATGCTACATAAGACCCTGCCAAAAGCTCCCCCCCCAAACATCAGCGGATACCAGCGCTAAATGAAAGGTTCTAAATGAAAACTCTTTGGAGGCATAAAAATGGCCGTTTTTGCAATAACGGAAAATCCCTGGCTAGAGACTCTCAGCTTTTCTTTCTCTGTGGCACGTTTTTACCAAAATCATTCTCAAAAGCCGGATTTTTTCATAAAGGAAAATCTTCAATCGTGATTTCAATTGTTAATCAATCCTGGGAAAAATCATTTTCCGGGTGAGAAATGGGTCTGTTTCAACCCCGGCCCAAAGGACAGAACTGGCACTTCGGTTTGAAGTTTTCAACCCGCTGTGCTGCATACGCTAGTTTTCCCTTCCGGCCCTAAAATGTGCGCAGCGTTTTTGTGCACTGTTCCAAAGCTGCCGCGTCCCACCCCAGCAGTGGCTGCATCGTAGCAGCGGCTGCCGCAATTTCCCCCGGGGCTTTTCGAGACCCTTTGGGATGGAAGGTGCCGATAAACATCTCCGTGATCAAAGAGAAGTGAGCGTTCCATTCCTCGCCCTTCCAAACCCCTTCGCCCAGTGCAGCCTCGTCCCCAGTCCCCAAACGCCTCCCTGCCGTGCCCTCTACGTCTCCCAGCGGCCTATTCTCTCTAGAGCATCGCTCACCCCCGGGCTCCTTCCAGACACATCTCCCCAACCCCAGCCATTCATCCTCGAAGCGGGAGCGGTTCCCCTAGGGCCCGGCGTGCGAGGAGCTGGGTGAAGGTCGGTGTTTCCCAGCCTGCAATAAAGGACACCCCCGGCCCAGCCGAGTTTGCTCAATTCACGGCCTGAATTGAGGCAAAGGAGAAGGGGCTCCTTTCACAGCCCTGAATGAGCTCTCGCCATTCAGTCGGGGGCCGTGACCACCATTGACAGCTCTGAAAGGGGGCTCGGCGCGAACCCATTCACACCCGCAGCCTTTCAGACGCGGCCCCGCTATTACACAGACCGTTAGCCCGGGCTGAAAGAACGGCTCCAACGCCGCCGACAATAGCTGGCTCCTAAAAACTCTCATCGTGCCACCCTTCCTCCAAAGGCCACCAAGAGGCCTGGCGGATGGGGTGCCCCTGGGAGGTGCAGTGGGGGGGAGGGAACGGGCTGTTTGTGCCTCACGCCCTTAGGTGCCCTAGGGGTGTCTTGCAAAAATCTCCCCAGTGTTGCGGCTTCGTTGTTGTTATGGCAGGTCCTAGAGATCCCAGCTGAGATCAGGGCCCTGCGGGGCCGGGTGCTGCACATCCAGCCTCTGCTCTGCAGAGCTTAGTCTCAATAGACAAGACCGACCAAGCATGGGAGTGGAAGCAGAGGCACAGAGACCCTTCCCCCAGCTGAGATCGTGGCCCCATCGTGCCAGGTGCTGTACATACACGTAGCAAGAGACAGACCCTACCCCCAAGAACTTGTCATCGAAATGGACCAGACAGACAAAGAGTGGTTGGGGAAACTGAGGCAGAAAGGGGCAAAGTGACTTACCCAAGATCACACAGCAGGTCAGTGGCAGAGCCAGGATTAAAAGCTAGGTCTCGTGAGAGCCTCGCCAGACCTTAGCCACTAGTCCACGCTGCCTCCCTCTTACTGGGGCGAGCAGCCGGGTTACTCATGCCGTTTGGCTCTGCCGATGCACCTTAGTCCCGTTCCGCGTCCCGCCCTGCTTCCCCGCAAAGCTCTGCTGATGGCCCTTAGTGCTCCTGCTATTCCAGCATTTTTTGATTTCCCTTCCACTGGGAGTCACATTTTCAAGCTTTTCTGTGCTCCCACAAGGGCCAGAAACTTTGTGGTTTTGGTAACGGAAAGCTGAGATTTACACATGGTCACATGACTCCAGGAGCAGGGGCTTTAAAAAAACCAGATGACATAGCAGGAGACTCGCGATAAAGCCAGAAGAGCTAGCAGCACGGGGGGAGACCTCACTGTGTGTGTGTCGGGGAAGGGGGTGTCCCAGAAAATGAATTCCACACTAGGAATTGCTTGACCGTGAAAATGTATTTGGGGGGAAAGTGGGGAAGCCTGGGAAATTTCCCTTCTAAAAACCTGTCCACTTTCAGGCTCTAAATGGTCAGGGGAATTAACTTGAGTTGAGTAAGAGAGGCTGGCTCAGGGGATGGAGAAAAGGGTACATGCAGCTTGGCCTAGATGGAGTCGAGACCAAATGTCACTGGTCGGTGGCCTGGAAACGGAGCTCTCTTCTCGGCTCGTCTGCCGGTCAGGGCTGGCAGCGTGCTGGGGCCGAGGGCAGTGTCCAGCCGCTGCGGTAGCTTGCCCTGCTGCACACATGGCCTTGACCGGAAAAAGGGGGTGCTTCTCCGCGGGCCCCGCGTGGTGCTGTCCTAAGGCTGGCACTTGGCGCTGGCGCGAGTGGCTGGGGCACATGACAAGTCGGATCAGGCTGCGTACAGAAGACACGGGAGATGGGATCTGTGAAGTGGCGCACAGACGGACCACCGAGAGTTGCCTGGGGCAGCAAAACGCATGGTCACTCAGGCTGAGAGGCAGAGGCCAGTAAAGGCAGTGTGGTCTAGTGGTGAGGGAGGTGGTCTAGGAGACCTGGGTTCTATTACTGGTTTCGCTGGGTGGCCTTGGGCAAATCATTTCCCCACCCCCTCCGGTGAGGTTATAAGCTCTTTGGGGCAGGACCTTTTGCTAGGCATGGTACAACACCTAGCGCCATGGAGCCAGCCGCAAGGTCAGCTGGGGCCTCTGGGTGCTACTGTAATAACTGGCCCCGGGATGCCGGCATGAAAGGCTGACAGGGCCCCCTATGAAGCAAACCTGCCCATATTCCACACTGAGATCAGCCTGATCGATGCCGTTTGATGCCAAAGTCTGAGCCCCTCTCTAGCTGCCTTCCCGGGCAATCACCATGGGGGGCCGTGTGGTCAGGCACGGTGGGATCCCTCGCGTAAGGGGCACACGCATGGCTATTCCCGGATGGAGGGGAAACCCTGCCAGGCCTGAGCTGGAGCTCTCATCACGGCGTCGCCAGGCCTCTCGCGACAGCAGCTGGTTTTCCTTAAAGTGCCAGCTCCCAGCATCAGGGGATGATGGGAGAATCTCAGCTTTCCTTCTTCCTTCTGCTTGTTAATTATTTTTTTAAAAGTTCCTTTCTCGCCCCGCCGGTTGCAGCTAGAAGCTGGAAAACGTGAAGCCCACATTTGCTATTGAAAAAGAAATCGCCTCCCGGGAAAGAAAAGCGGGGAGAGGTGAGGGGGGAAATGTTCATTTCTGTTTTTTCTTTGCCGGGTTTTTGACTTCCCTGATTCAGTGAACCTCCTTAGTGACACGGTCTGTTTTTAATCAGCTTCCCTTTCTCCTGAACTCGCAAAATGCTGACAATCTGTCAGGTCTCCAGCACTGCAAGAGAATTGTATAAAAACCCTTGTGGTTTTTGAGCCAATCTTGTGATTTAGGCAGAGGGGCTGGACTCAGGATTTTCAGTGACTCCGACCTGTCAGTAATAGAACAGGCCTACAGGTCACTAATCCACCCAGGCATTCCCTGGCCAGTAAAATATCATCCCTTCCTGACTAGGATCAGATCGGGGATTTTAACCTTAATTGAGAAGGGCTGATTCTTCACCGGTTTTCTGCTCTAAAACCCCATCCGTCGGTGATCAGGGGTCAATCTATCCGCCGACTGGAATGCCGCAGCAGCAAAACAGCCGACTTTTGGAAATACAGGCCTGAACTGAGGGCAAATGTCTAGACTTTTTTAAGGACATCTGCTCTCAGATTCATTTCCCTGTGTGGCTGGGAATACCAGACTTGCCAGGAGATGAACAGACTATTGATCCATTGATCCTGCTTTTTGCCAGACCGGAACAAATGTCTAAGCTATCCAGTCTGTGGGTCACCTGCCTACCGTGTCCTCAGAGACTTATGATCCTGCTGGAATAGACCAATAACCCATTCATATTTCTCCACCTACAACCAATGCTGGATGACCCAACCTAAGTATATGCCTCGCTGTGCGCTTCAGCACAAAGGGAGTGTATGCTAGATTCCACCCAGACCCCAGCTAGCACATCCATGTGGATTTTCCCACACCAGAGTGAGTGTGGAAAATCAGAACAAGGAAACACCCCCACCCATCGCTGCCCTCTTGTGCTGCTGTGGGTAGTGGCTTTTTCTAACGACTGCTCCTCTTTGCACCCCAGCTCCCGGTTCTCCTGTGCAGCGTTGCGGTGAAGTCAGACCCCCCCAGTGCTTGTGATATCAGAACCTACTGCACCGGCAACGGCTGATGTCACCCCAAGGGGCAAACCACCGATTTCAAGGAGAGCCGCTTAGCAAAGAGGAAACCAGAGCTAAGCCCCAGATTCCTGTGTGGACCGAGGCCCCAGAGAAACAGTCAGCAGTGCAAAGCGAGCGTAAGATGCTCCCAGATCAGAACGGTAGTGCGCTGCATTCACTGTGCATCAGCCTAAATAACTGAGCAAGATGCAGGACAAATAGAGAATGCACAAAGTCTCCATGCAAGCCACGGTATGATCTGTAATGGATCCTCTTCTCACAGCTGGGCCACAAAGAGTTTTCCTGATCCATGAAATTTTTTGAGTTATTATCAAAAAATTTCCCACCCTGAATCAGGATGTAAAATCAAAATCTCAAAAATTTTTGCAAATCAAAAATATGGGGGGTGGAAATTGGGTCAGGTCGATTTGAAACATTTTGCTTTGATCATTTTAAAATGCTTTATTTCAATGTCAACCTTTTGATTAAAACACCCCATTTTTTTTAGCCTAAATTTACCAACATTTCAAAACAAACAATTGTTTCGTCTCAGGAAACGGACTCTTTTTGGTTTTGCAAATGTCAGAAATGAAACATTTTGACAATCTCATAACTTTCTTTCCCCAGTAATGGTTCGAGTTGGGAGGTTCTTCAAAACTGACCCCGTTTTGAGAACAATTTGGGTTTGGGTGAATTTTCAGCAAAAAAAATTGCCTGTCAAAATTCCACCTGATGAATGTTAATTAAGCCAGAAACTACCAAGAGGCAGATTTTCAAACAGACTCAACAACCAGCAGCGCCTATTGAAAATTATAATCCAGTAATTTCCATAGAGAACAATGCAAGCGACTGGGTGCTCAGCGCAGTCTTGGAAATCTGGCCCCTTTGTTGGTGTTTAGGTGCCTAAATGAGAGCTGCTGGATGTTAAATTCTTCTGAAAATCTGGAGGAAGGATTGAGAGAAATGAACTAAATCTGATTTCACTGCTGGATGCAGCTCATGGCCTGATCCATGGAGACGGGACTCTGAACACACAAATCAGGATTTAACTTTTTTCTTTAACTTTTTTTTGCTTTGAAGTTCACCTTCAGAAAGACCTTTAGAACCTCCTGTGTTCAAGAACCACGAGTCAGATCCCGCCCCCCATCATGCAATTGGCTTAAAAATGATAAAAAAAATTTAAAGCGAATTCATTTGGGTTTCTTTGCATTCACCGTCTGTCCTTTTGTTTTTGTATTTGGGGGCTTTTTACCCTTTAGGGGTCATGGTTTCCAAGCTTTTTTTCTGCTATGACAAAAGAAAAGCTGAGAAAGAATAAAGTTAAGAATCTCACGTAGTCACATGAGTCCAGGAGCTGGGGCTTTAAGAAAACTAGCAAACATCGTGAGACTCACGATAAAATCAGTGAGTGCTGGCAGGCAACACTGCGCTGTCAGTTTAGCCCCGACCTCCCCAAATTAGGGTTTTGTTTTAAAAAGGAGGCGTTTTAACAAAACCCGATATTAACGGAAACATTTCATGACTTTTTTTAATGCAATTCTCTTGTGATGTTGAAAACCCTAAAGAGCACCAGCATTTTGCTCTAGCAGGCGAAAGTGAAACTGACCAAAAAAAAAGTGAAACAAACATAAAATCCTGACACTGAAAACAGAAATGAACATTTTTTCCATCTCCCCTGCCGCCCACCCCCTTCTCTCCCCGGAGGTGAAGGGACAGAGGAGACACCCCTCAAAACCAAAAGGCTTTAGATCCCATTAAGAAAATGTCAAACGAGGTGGAAAATTTGGGCCGAAAGCCACAATGAAACATTTGTAACCAGCCCTAAGGATGGGGAGGAGGCAGCTACAAACAGGAGACAGACCTGCCCCATCCCCCAGCACAGCTCAGCTGGCCTGCACAAGGCAACCGCCCCTGCCCCTTGCTGCAACTCACCTGGTGCAAACAAGGGGAGGGGCTTGAGACAGGAAGCACCAGTGGGGAGGAGAGATCTGCCCCAGCCCCGTCCCTGAGCGCCACTCACCTGGCGTGAACAGAGCGATGGCCTTGAGGCAGGAGTACTCCGCCGAGTCGACGTGCAGGGCCTTGAGCTTCTCCACCTGCTCCTGGAAGACCCGGATGTGGTCCATGAAGGCCACCACCCGGTCGGCCGGCATGGGCGAGGCGTGGAGGCCGGCGGCCGCCAGCAGCGGGGCCACGTGCAGCGGCATGGAGCACTGGGCGGCGTTGAGCACGAAGAGCTCGCTCCAGGTCATGCGCAGCAGGGACACCTGGTCGGAGAGCTGGAAGTCGGGGAAGAAGGGGATGTTCTTGGCCCACTCGATGGCGCTGAAGAGCAGGCGGGCGGCCAGCTCGCAGATGTTCTCGATGCCCATGATGTTGGACTGCAGGCACTGGGCCCCGTAGCGGGAGGTTGGATAGGGCTCCGCCCGCAGCAGCAGGGAGATGAAGCCGGTCAGGTAGGAGTGGCCGTTGTACGGGTCTCCGTTGTTCAGCAGGTACTGGCCCGGGCTGGTCTGCGTGTGGGCCATGCGTCCCCGTTGCACGGCTGCGGTGAGCGGGAGAGAAGAGGAGAGACGGGATCACCACAGGAACAGCTGCGGGGAAAGCCGGGGGCTAGCAGAGGTGCTCTGGCTCTGTCGGTGACCGCCTGGCCTGAGGCTGGGGTAACTTGGTTCTAATCCCAGTCCTGCCCTGGATCTGAGCCAGATCATCTTCCCTTCTCCGGGGACTTGCAAGACACCCAGGCTGCAATGACGCCCCATCAAAGCCTGAGATTAGAATGGGGCCTTGGGACGGTCCTGGCCCAGGCAAATTGCTTCTCCGCTCTGTGCCTCTGTTTCCCTCACCCACCCTTTGAGCACCTGATCTGGATCGGAAGCTCTTTGGGGGCAGAAGCGTCTAGCTGGGATTCTGAGCTTAGCCGGGGCCTCTACTCTAATACCAAGAAAGAAAGAAAGAATCACAGGGTTGCAGGGGAATTAAATGGGCTTGAACGAACAGCGACTGGGGGAGGGGGCCGCGATGCAGATGACACTTCGGGCAGGGCTGGCTGGAAAGCCAGGCCGGGAACTCAGGCCTTGCTCTCCCACATCTCCGATGAGCTCCCTCCCCGCCTGGCTACCTGGGGTGGGTCACACTCATGGAATTTTCCGTTTTTATTCCCCCACCTCAAAAAATAATAATCAGAACAGCAAGGGAAAGGACTGGGCTGCGAGGGGGAGGGGGCCGGGAGAGGGAAGGCCAGTGACATCTTGGTTTCCATTTACGGGGGATCAACCAAAGCTTCCTAAAAAATCCGACTAAATCTTCTCCGCTTTGTCCGAGGTCGCAGCATGTTCCCCGCTTTTTAGCTGCGGGGTCGGCCGAGTCTAGGGATAGAGTGGGCTTTTCCTCCCTCGGCATTTCCCGATGAGAATCGTTTGGTCGGGAAGTTCCCAACCAGCTCTGGTTGAGGATTCAGGTCTGAGGCTGAACTGGGAGTTGGGTTCAGTGGGGAAGCTTGTGAGATTTGGGCCCAAGCTGCCAAGGGCAGGTAATAATGAGGTGGCTGAAACCCTGTGTAATCAGAGGCCTGTTCCTACAACCTTCGCAATGTCTCAGGCGTACGTGTCGTGAGATTTCAGCGACCTCTGAATCCTCTGTGCCCTGAGGGGTGAGATTTAATCACCCTGGCACAGGTACGACACGTCTTTCTGAAACAGGCCAGGCCTCCGATCAAAAGAGAACGGAGTCAGGGAGGAATCAACCCATTAAAAGCAACTAATCAATCATATGAGTCTAGAGGGAGAAAAGAAAAGAAGGTCACAAAGATGGTAAGAACCACGGTGGGGGAAAAAAATCTGATTGCTGAGGTGGGTAGATTTATAGCTGGTTTAGATGGTGTTAAATTTATAAAGGCTATAAACTCTCCTGCTTCAGGGCGTGAGCTAGCCACTCCCTGAGGAGGTCAGGAAGGAACTTCCTCCAGGAGTAGGTTATTCCACCGGTGTCCACTAGGAGGTGTCCTCTGAGGCATCTAGCCCCAGACGCTTTCGGAGACAGGTTACCAGACCAGAGGGACTCTGGATTCCTGTGTTTAAGGCCTGAGTTTTTTCAAGAGTGCTGAGCACGCACAGTCCCTGACGTGGCCGTTGATCTTTATTGCCCACGCTCTGAGTTCAGGGCGCCACCACAGTCTAGCATTCCCTGCTGCCGCCCCTAGGAAAATGAGAAAGGCTGAGTCTGGTCACAGCAGTCTACCTCTGTGGGCTTCCACGGAGTCGCTCCAGATTGACACCGGCCTGGCGGGAGAGCCGGGTCCAGACGGGGGCGTTAATTAGAAAAGCAAAAAGCAAATCTTGTCTGATTAGGAACACCGGCATTGCCAGACTGCATCAGACCCGAGGTCCAGCTAGCCCAGTGGCCTGTCTCCCGCAGCGCCCAGCACCAGCTGCTTTAGAGGAAGGTGTAGAACCCGGTAGAAGGCAGAAGTGGGAAAATCTGCCCCCATGAAAGTCCCATCCTGATTCTTAATAGTTAGAGCTTTGTTTGAACCCTGAAGCCCGGGGTTTAATCGTTATTATTATTATCATTCCTAGCTGTTATACAGCACTTTTCATCCATAGGTCTCAAAGCGCTTCACAAAGGAGGGTCAATATCATTACTCCCATTTTACAGATGGGGAAACTGAGGCACCAAGCGAGGCCGTGACTTGCCCACCGTCACCCACCCAGGCCAGTTTCAGAGCTAGGAACAGAACCCAGTACTGCTGAGGACCCCGTCCTCCATATACTCAGCCACACTGCCGCCTAGATGGTTTGCTAGCAATAAACATTTAAAACTCGGCTTCTCCACTGCCCTGCGCCTTGTGCTGCCATTGCCGCTGGTGCAAAGTGCTACCACAGCAGAATGGCAGAGTTTCACACCAGCGTAAATGACTGCACAAGGTGTGGGGCAAATGGAGAACCAGGCTCCTTTTACAGGAGAAAAAAAAAACCTTTTGTTGACTAAGCCCTGAGATGATTCAGACTGAAAGAACTTTTAAAATTAAATTTACTTTTCGCCATTGATCCTGTTTTATTTGCTGGCATTTCTCCCAGCTCTCACAGGAACATTATAGCATGAGGGGAGGGTGGGGGGCGGGGAAATCTGGCTATGGAACAAACTCCCTGGGGAGATCAGTCAAATCCAGAGGCTGACTGTCTTAGCGCTTCCTCGTCACACTTGCAACACTGACACCCCCTCTACCCTTGAACCCCAACACAGACTTCCCATCTACCCCCTAATACTGCCACCCCGTCCGTGCCTCACTCCCAATGCAGACATTGCATCTACCCCTGAACCAACACTGGCACCCTGTCTGCACCCAAACACCTACAACCCCCCGCCCCAAAAGGAAATTAATAAAATCTAAAAAAACCCCAACCCCTAAAAGCACCCTGCCCCAAGCAGAGTTTTGACCCCCTAAAAGAGAAAAGTGCCAGAGCTGCCATGAAATCCACTAGGGATTTTGCTCGTGCTCTAGATTTTAAACGGAATGTGCCCAGCTATTGCGATGGTGAGTGGCCGTGTAAAACCCTGAGCTAGATAGAGTGACACTGGTCAATTTAACTTGTTTGTTACTAGTCGGTTTCACTCTCAAACGCCCCCGCAGGAGCCCAAGGATCTTGGCTTTGAGATTCCAGCTAGAACTGTGTATAACAGGTCTTTTGGTTTGCTGGCAGGTCTGAAAAGTTGGGGGGAGAGGAATTGTTTTCGGTGGACACGCAAATGAAATTTTTCAGCATTTTCAGCAAATCGAAACAAAATATTTTCAGGTTGAACAAAATGTTTCACTTGACCCGACCCAAAACGTTTCCTTTCGGCTTCCACCTTTTTAAAAACGGTTTTGCTGTTTTAAGTAAAAATCTGAAAGAATGGAAACAGTTCGTTACCAAAATGTCAAAAAATGAAACATTTTTGACTTGTTCACAATTTTGTTTTAACTGAAACAATTCAACGAAATCGACCCAGACCCGTGAATCGGTCGACCAAAATCTACCCTGTGCAGTCAGAAAATGTTTCAGAGGCATAGTCTCTCTCACCCAACTCTTTTTCCAGTGTGCAAGGGAAGGGTCTGAATTAAAAACCTGTTTGGGCTGAAATGAAAACACAGCCAGTGCTCTGAGGGTGTAAGCCGATCAAGTTTTGTAAATCTTTCCCCCTCGTCTCCTATATGCTGGGTCTGATTCCCTGTTCAGAGCCGCTTCTGAATCACAGTCTTGGTGGGGAAACGGAGGGGGGTGGAGGCACGGTTAAGAAATGGAAGAGACACAGGAACCCAAGGGCAGACCGGTGACGTTAAGTGTATTGTGTTCCATGGAGCTGCAAAATTTGGATTTGGGCCTAATGCAGGATTCAGCTCGTTTGGGGGGGCTTCTGTTATTTGCTTTGCGATATTAAACCCCGCAATCAGCGGTTGTTGGCTAGGACCAGAGTCGGGAAGTCCTGATTCTCCAGTGCCCTGCACCCTGTGCAGACGTTCACGTCAGTGCATGCAAAGTGGGATAAAAATCTACTGTTCTGATGCTGACCACACGGGACACAGGGCTAAGGAGAACCAGGTTCAAGAGATTCTGTGCTTGGTATTGATAAAGAATCCAGGAGGCTCCCACAGGTGGCAAACCCAGGTTCAGCGCCACTTCCGGAGCCGGACTCCGATCTCAGTAACGCCAGGGTAAATGGGGAGTGATTCCACTGAAGTCAGTGGTGTCTCTGCTTTGTAAAACTGGTGTAAACAAGATCAGAGTCAGGCCCTTTTTGTTCCCCTTGAATTCGGACTCTAAAATGGGACCTTCTCTCCCAGACAAAGACGAAACCGACTAAAATAAGATGACCTGCCAGTCGGGATGGGGTGTAAGGTTCTGCAATGAGGCTGATCCTGGGAACACTTACTCTTGGAGTGGGGGCTTTGCAGGATCAGGTTCTGAGTCCCCGTTTCCCTTGCAGCCCAAAGGCGCTTCCCATTGGTGGAATGAGTTTGCCGGGTCTCAGGCAGACTCAGCAGGGAGGCCAAGGGCTGCCTGGGCGCTGAACTCCTCTCTCACCCCAGAGGCAGGGTCAAGGCCTTGTACGCGGGAAGCTCACCCTGCCGCTTCCCCAGCCGTGCAGAGAGAGGACTTGGGGCTCCCGGGGCTTGTCAACTGGGGCTAGTATTGGCCGTCATCTCAGGGCCAATCGCCCCGAGGACGCATCCGGGTGGGCGGGGGGAGAGCAGGGGTCTCCCCTGCTGTGAGAGGATGAACATCGATCACAGCTGGGCAGCTCGGAGGCATCTGAGCGCCCCACCCAACGCAGTCCGTGGGGACACCATGAGGCAGAACTTGGCATATGGAGAGTATTTAACTAGAGGCGTTAGCCACTGTGCTCCTAGCTGGATGGCGCAGTTCTAAAGCCAGGGGTCCTCTGCCTTACTTCCCCACATCCCTGTAACTCAGTGGAAGGCGTGAGGTGGGCTGGGGGTGCTCGAAAGTGAGCCCTTGGGCATCTCGCATTGTTTCACTGAAAGAGACTAAAAGGACCAGGCTGAGGGGGAGGAAGAAAATGGGCCCAATGTCCTTCTCATTTACTCTGGCACAAATCAGGAGTGACTCTGCTGAAATGAGCACAGGAGGTGGCGCTGGTGCAAGCGCAAAGGGAGACGCAAACCCAAGGCGATTTACGCGTGTGCCGGGCTGGGTGTGACAAAGAGAGTGAGAGATGGAATACGAGTGAAATGAAACGAGGTGCGGAAGAGACAGGCCTGGTGGATGTGGCTTTGAAATCCCACGTGGCACTTAGCAATTAAGAGAATCTGTCTGTGCCTCTTAATGGGGCGAGGTTGCTAGGATTGAAAGAATCTAGTGGCCGGAGAGCTGCAGCGTCCCCCATGGTCGGATGGTACCATGGTGCAGTGCTTTAAGGGCGGCAGTGTAGCACAGCAGGTAAGGTACCGGTGTGGGGCTCAGAAGTAGGTTCTAGTCGTGCTGGCTGCGTACCCTGGCTGAGCCACTTCTGATTCTCCTTCCACCTTGTGTCTAGCTCACTGGTTCTCCACCCGCGGCTTCCGGGCCGCTTGCGGCCCTGTCAGCACAGAGCCGTGGCCCATGTGACATCCTCAGGGCCATACAGGTAGTAATGGATGCGGCCCATGATGGTAAATAGGTTGAGAACCACTGGAGTTAGATCGTGAGCCCTTTGGGGGAGGGGCTGGCTCTCCCCGTGTCTGCGCAGCACCTGGCATGACGGGGGCCCTGATCTCAGGGCCTGTAGGAGCTACTTCAGCGATGCTGGCCACCCCTGCAGCAGTGTGACCATTTACAGCACTAAATGGGGTGGGTGGGGGGTGGGTGATGTCGTGACATTGAGTGGGGCAGATCATTTCCCTAGGAGAGGCGCAAATGCCCCCTCCCGCCCATTCTGGGGTTTGGTTTTAACGGCGTCAGGCTCCACCCATGAGTCAAGTGCAGCTGGTTGAGGGGTGGGTGGGGTAACCCGGGCAAAGGGGTTTGTGAATGGAAAAGGTTTCTCCTGAGTAAGTAGTTCCCTGGCAATAGGAAGGTGAAAATATTTGACACTGTGATAACACTTGGAATTTCTATCACTGCTGCCCTCTAAGGGTCTGAGACCACTGACGTCAGTGGGTTTGGGACCCAGCCATAAACAATGTCCTAGTATTCATCCGTACGCTGTCATGGTGATGCATTACAGACAGGGAAACTAAGGCACGGCGGCGGCATGTTCTAATCACACACATTAGGGACAGCGGGAGGAAGCCCTGCCTCCTATCGGCTTTTACCACCTTCCTTTCCAGAAGCAGAGCTAGAACCCAAGTGTCCTAGCTCCCACTCTGCTCCCTAGACAACAACCTGGCCTCTCTGTTTGCTAGGAAAAAAATTCTCCCCTGCCATCTCGAAGCTCTGCAAATCACTGATGATGCTTTCGCTAAGCCGCTGAATCTCTCTTTAGAGACCATATGGGCACAGGTCACAAACCTGCAGGTGAAGCCCATTGGTGCAGGAGCCGTTTGCTCCACAGCTGACAAGCTTTTTATAAATGCACATGCATCCGACGAAGTGGGTATTTACCCACGAAAGCTCATGCTGCAGGACGTCTGTTAGTCTATAAGGTGCCACAGGACTCTTTGCTGCTTTTACAGATCCAGACTAACACAGCTACCCCTCTGATACTTTTTATAAAGGGTTGCTCTCACCAGGCATTGTTGTTATTGTTATTAGCCTTTCTGTAGTTAAGGTTACAAGGAGAGCTGGGTGGGAAATAAAAACATAAGAACGGCCAGACTGGGTCAGATCAAAGGTCCATCTAGCCCAGTATCCTGTCTTCCGACAGTGGCCAATGCCAGGTGCTTCAGAGGGAATGAACAGAACAGGGAATTATCAAGTGATCGATCCCCTGTCGCTCATTCCCAGCTTCTGGCAAACGATTTTCCCATCCTGGGAAAATTTCTGAGATTTTGGAATTTTTTCCCATCCTGAATCCGGAGGAAAAGTTGAAATTCCAAAAAATAAAAATAAATACATAAAATTGCTGACTGAAAAAAAAATCTTTCGTTTGGGTCAGTAGAAACATTTTGGTTTGATAATTTTGACGTTTCATTTTGATTTCAACCATCTTTCATTGTTTTTAATTGTGCTATCGTTAGTTTGAATTGGAAAACAAAAAGTCATTTCAAACTAGGAAAAAAATGAAATTTTTCCTTTGGAAAATGTGAAAGGAAAATGTCCCATTTTGACGAAAAAATTTCAAGTCAAAAACCTTGGTCTAAACCCATCTTTTGCTGCTAAAAGTTTCAGCTTTTCCCAACAAAAAAAATGTCCTTGAAAAATTCCCTACCAGCTCTAATGCCTTTTGTGCTTAATTCCTACCCCTTTCCTCTGATAAAACACTCCCTCTCCGTTGGCCAGGAACTTGGCTCGCGCAGTCCTGGAGTGATTTAATTTAGCTAGACAATGTGGGTGAGGCGCTCTCTCTTATCGGACCAACTTCTGTTGGTAAGAGAGACGAGCTTTCAAGCTTACATGGAGCTCTTCTCCAGGTCTGGGAATGGTACTCCAGCTCCATACAAGGTGGAACAGCTTGTTAAGCGTAAGGAGTTAACACGTGCTGCGAGAGACCATTAATTTAGCTAGTCAGAAGCAAAGCAGCCGAGCCATTTCCGACATGAGGTGGGGAGGGGGCAGATTTTCAAAAGCTCTCATCACCTGAGAACGCCATTGCTTTCAGAGAAAGCTCTTGGAAATCTTATCTGGCCACTTTATGTAGGTGCCTATGGGGAGTTAAGATGTTAGCCAGATTACCAGATATTAGTCACCTCCCTTAGTCCACAGCTTGGGGGCTGGGGGGCAGGATTAGCACCCATAGCGAATGGATGGAGCTCTTTCAAAAAATCAGTCCCCGGTTGTTGTTGAACCATTGGAATTCTGGCCCGATGGCCCTTGCGGGAAAAGAGATTTGATATAGTTTGAACGAGTCTCCTCTACCCTGTTTTTTAAGAGACGGATCTAATGAAAGCCACACAGCCCTGATCTCTCTTGCTCTGCAGGCAGTCACAGAGAGATTTTCTCTGCCTCTTACTCAAATAAGTTCCCCCCGCTGCCCCACTATGAAATCCGGGTTCAAACGAACTCCGAATCTCCCAGCAACAACCCAGCATCAGCTGGTTTGGTGTCTGAGTCACAGGACATTTGCACGTCTCCCATGGGCCAAAGCAAACGCTGTAGATCAGCCCAGAGGCAGCTGGGCCTGGGCTCTGGAGAGGAAGGGTGGACCAGTGCTAGCCAGGTAAGCTGCCTTTGGGGTTCCTGCTCCGCTACAGCTTTCCTGTGAGACCTTGGGAAAGTCACTTAGTCTCTCTAGCGGGATAATAGCACTTCCCTGCCTCACAGAGGGGTTGTGAGGGCAACTGCAGTGTGACATGCTCAGATACAATGGAGATGGGGGCCAGGTACATACCACAGACAGGCTTAAAACAGAAGGAGAATGAACTCTTTGCCCAGCGCCTCTGATGAGGATTGGGGCTCCATTGTGTTGGGTGCTGTACAGACAAAGATCCACAGGGAGGGAGGCCAGAAGGGACCACTGTGATCATCTAGTCTGGCTTTCTGCACAGTAGTGGCCATAGGACTCCCCTGAATTAATTCCTGCTTCCAGCCCAATGGCTGTGCCTGAAATAGAGCAGGTCTTTTAGGAAAGCACAGATAATAACAACCACCCCTCCTGGCTCTATCATCAGTAGATCTCACAGCGCTTTATAAAGGAGGTCAGGAGCATTGTCCCCATTTTACTGATGGGGAAACTGAGGCACAGAGCGGGGATGTGATTTGCCCATGGCCATCCGCTAGGCCAAGAGCAGAGCTCAGTTGGGTCCCCTGCATCCTAGTCCAGTGCACTATCCGCCAAGCCTCCTTTCCTGTCTAAAAGACACAGAGCAGGTGGAGCCGAGGGGCTGTGGCACGTAACACGCACGAATTGGCCTCGCTTTGTCAGTGATGCACTTTTTCGTTTGGTTGAGTAATTGGAGGGAGGGTGGGGAACAGCCCCACTGGAGGGGCTGCCGCCTCTCGCGATGGGACTGCAAGTCTCATGAGCTTTGTTGTTATTCGCCGGGTCCCAGCTCCCGGAATCATGGGAGAATCTCAGCTTTCATTATAAACAAGCAAAACCACCAAATGGTCTGGCCCTTGTGGCTGCGGAGGAAGGCTGGAAACCTGACCCCTGAAGGCGCAATAAAACCAGAGGGCAAACAAAAAGAACCTCACGGCTGATTGGCTTAAAAGTCATGACATTTTATAAAATAATCTCCTCATTTTGACTCCTGATTTCTGAACCCGTTGGGTCAGCGACACGGAATTAGTGAGAGTGGTTTGTTCGGCCCCTTGTACAGTTCAAGACAGGGGCTCCTAGATGCTACCATAATACATCTAATAGCAACAAAAATCTACAGCCCATAGCACAATGAGGTCCTGGCCCATGACTTGGGGCATCTACTGTACTGTAATACACCTAATAGCAATAAAAATATATATGCCACCTAGCACAATGGGTTTCTGGGTCCATGCCTAGGGCTCCTAGGTATTACCAGGAGACAATGACATCAGAATCATAGCAGAGCAATGACGCAAGCCATAGATTTTTTGGCTCCAGACCCAAAGCTGAAGGGTGTTTTGGATCTGGGGATGCTCTGTGCTTTGTGGTTTCTCTTGCCATAGAGATCCAAGCAGACGGCGCCCCGTGAGTCCAGCTGCAGCACGGGGGCTGAAACAGCCTGCGCCGGCAAACACAGCAGCCTTGTCTGCTGCATGCCGCATTGAATTCTGCTGCCCTGCAGCTAGCGGGGTGGATCTGAGAGTCATAGATTCCAAGGACTGTTGTGATCAGCTAGCCTGACGCAGGCCAGAGAGCTTCCCCACAATAATCCCGGAGCAGAGCTTTTCGAAAACCAGCCGATTTTGATGTCAAAATTGTCAGCGATGGAGAATCCCCCGCGATCCTTGAGAAGTTGGCCCAGTGGTTAATGACTCTCGCTGTTAAAAATTTACACCTTAGTTCTAGTCGGAATTAATCTAGTTTCAACATCCAGCCGTTGGATCACGACATACCTTTCTCTGCTAGATGGAAGGGCCCATTATTAAATATTTGCCCTCCTCGTACGTACAGACAGACAGTAATCAGCTCACCTCTCAACCTGCTCTTTGTTAAGCAAAATGGATTGAGCCCCCTGAGTCCGTCACTCTAAGGCGGGTTTTCTAATGGCTCCTCTTGGCGCCCTCTCCAGCTGATCAACCCCCTCCTCAAACGACGCGCACCACAACCGGACACAGGACTCCAGCCACTGTAGCACTCGTGGGTCTTGCGATAGCTTGATGTGCTCAGTTTAATTTGATGGGGCAGCTTCACGGGCTGCAGCTGACCTCACTCAAAAGGCAGGAAACTGCCTCTCGCCTGGCTATGGTTGTCATCGCCCGGACAAGCATTCAACGGTGGAGGAGACATGCATGGACCGATCTGGAGCGCGACCCAAACAGCTGTTTGTGCCCTCAGGATCAGGCCATTTGGTCTTAAACGCTCCCATTGCAGGGTGCAAATGTGGGCCTTGTTGTACAGGTAGAACCCTATCCCCCATCTCGTTCAGAGCAGCAGGTTGCCGGAGGGCTAAATACGATGCCCGGATGCAGCTACTGGGCCTATTTAGCAAAGCAGGGAAGAGATTTAGCAAAGGCCGGCAGTGGACTAAGACAGTATGTGTGTAGCCCACTAGGGAGCATATGTGACAGGCAATGGAGTGTTTGGTTTGGTAGCCAAACCAAAAAATCCAGAAAAAAATTAGTTTCAGGTCAATCGGAAACAAAAATTTTCATTTTTTTTTCCTCACCAAAATTTTGTTTCATTCACTGCTCCTGAACTCACAGGGAGCCGTCCACTTGGATCACCGGGCAAAGAGAAACCACAAGACACGGGATACCCCTGGATCCAAAACACCCTTCAGCTTTGGATCGGCAGCCAAAATTCGTAGCTTGTCATTTCCTGGCTAACTATTTGTTACTATTTATCATTTTATTTGACCAAAAAAAGAAAAATTTGCATTTTGTTTTCTGGGGTTTTTTTTAAATCCTTGTTTGTTTGTTTTTTTAAAATAAATCTAGCTAAATTTCCAAATGAAATGTCATTTTGAAATGAAAAGTCCATTGAAAATGGACATTTTCTGTTTAGTTTTTCCTGGCTGGAACTATTTGCTGAATTCGACCCAGATTTGCAATAGTTTCATGTAAATCAATAGGTCTATAAAATCATGAGTGATGTGGAGAAAGTGAATAAGGAAAAGTTATTTACTTGCTCCCATAATATAAGAACTAGGGGCCACCAAATGAAACGAACGGGCAGCAGGTTTAAAACAAATACAGCGCACAGTCAACCTGTGGAACTCCTTGCCTGAGGAGGTTGTGAAGGTTAGGACTATAACAAGGTTTAAAAGAGAACTGGATAAATTCATGGCGGTTAAGTCCATTAACGGCTATTAGCCAGGATGGGTAAGGAAGGGTGTCCCTAGCCTCTGTTTGTCAGAGGGTGGAGCTGGACGGCAGGAGAGAGATCACTTGATCATTACCTGTTACGTTCACTCCCTCTGGGGCACCTGGCATTGGCCACTGTCGGTAGACAGGATACTGGGCTGGATGGACCTTTGGTCTGACCCAGTACGGCCGTTCTTATGTTCTTATGTTCATTGACCTGAAACTGCATTTTGCAGTGAATAAAGAATTTTGCCCAGCTCCTGATCTACTGAGGATCTGAGTTCTCCCCCCTTGCCATGGATTTTAGCTCAAGCTGCAGCAGCTCCTGCTTTTAGCTGTGGAGGAGCTCCCCAGTCTGATCCCCAGCGCATTGGCCAAGAGGGCAGCCATCCCCCATGTTTGATGTCCCTAGCGCAATGGGTAGCAGGGCAGGCAGCTCCAACAGTGCATGCATGGCTGTTTTGTGCATCTGCCCTTCTTATTAGCACGTAGGAGCAGAGAAAAAAAAATCCACATACCAGCCCAGGCACAAGATCTGCTCATCCACCTTCCCACCAGTGATGGAAAAATTGGTGAGACTTTGCTAACTTGTCAAAAAACGAGCTCCCGACCCACCCGCCTAGGTGAGTAGGCGCAGAGACTGTTTTGCAAAGCTGGGTTAGCTAATCTATCCTGCTGGAAAGGAGCGACTGAAAGAGGTTCCCGGGAAGCTGAGAACCAAAACGGCTGGGATTTGGAAATTCCACCTTCCCCCCCCCCAAATAACCAGTATCTATTGCCTGCCGTAAGGTTTAATCCCCACTCTAGCGCCGTACAGTCACTCTCTAGAACAATCTCTGCTAGCGCCTTTCCTCCGACGCGCCCAAAGCGTCCCCTAAATACAGATGCTGCCTTCCTACACCATTCCACAAGGCAGAGAGCTGCCTTCCCATTGCACAGGCTGGTAAACTGAAGCAGAGAGAGAGAGGAAATAACTTGCCGCTGGTTGCGTAGCAAATCTGGGGTAGCACTCGGAATAGAACCCAGGAATCCTGACTCTAATCTCTAGGCCCCACTCTGCTCCCAGAGCTGGGAACAGAAGCCACGTGTCCTGACCCCCCACTCCCTGCTGTAGCAATTAGCTCAAACATCTTCACTAAGGTACACGTGTCACTCCGTTTTTCTTGACTGCTGTTTGGGCCAGATTTTCCAAAGAATACAACATTTGCAGTGCTGGGCTCTCTGGATTATTTTGGTGGCTAAATGGGAGCTAAGCTCTTATGAAGAGCTGGTCCTTAGGTAGCACCTGGTTACGACAGAGCCCCCATGCAAGAACCGCAAACATGACATCCTGCCATAACGAGCAGGGTTGCTGCGACGTGGACGCTCCAATCCGGGTTGTTTCTTTGGCCAAAACAATTGTTGTGTTTGTTCCACTGTTCACACGTTTTGTCCCAATCGCACCGGCCAGGGATGCCCGGACATGTTGCACCTTTGAGAATAGGCGGAGGGTTTCCCTCCCTGACTTATCCACACGCCAGGCCTCTCACAAAACAAATGTTTGTCCTTCTTCATCTGAGCATCAAATAGCCCCAGTCTGGTGGACGAGGGCCAGATCCTCAGCTGGCATAAATCAGCATAGCTCAAAGGAGCTCCATTAAACTAGATGAGACTCTGACCCAGATTTTTTTTTTGCCTCTGGTCCTGGACCAAATTGATTAATTTCGCTCACGTCTTGTTTGGAGTGGTGTCTAAAAGCCAAGACCTGCCTTGATCTGCCAGGATAAAACCTAGGTGTTTTAAACTCTCCATTGCTAGGCATATTGGAAAGGTGGGTTCAATAGACCCTTCCATTTTCCGGGGTATTAATTAGAGCTGTGAGAATAATTGAGTTTTTGGTTCACTGGCCATTCTCAAAGGAAATTTTTGGCGAATCGAAAAAGTGTGTGTGTGGGGGGGGAATAATTCGGGGTTGAATGGCACTTTTTTTTTTACCCTTTTGATTTTTTTAAAAATAAGACCACGGTAAATTTCAAAACAAAAAGTCGTTTCAAATCGAAACGTTTCATTTCAAAAGCATCAAAATAAAACGTTTTGATTTTTTTTCTTTGTTTTTTGGCCAAAACAATTGAACAAACGTGAGATCAATCCACACAACGTTTTGGTCAACCTGCATCTGCATTTTGGAGGGGTGGGGGAAGGTTCCAGCCAGCCCTGGATTTAATTGGAAAAGACAGAACCCAGGATTTGAATCACGGAAAACTTCCGAGGCCACAGTCAGCTGACGCTGGTTGATTCTCATGCCCACTTTGCTTTGGGGTGTACAGCTGCAGAAGATGCAGGAGAATCTGGACTCGGTGGGTCTGGGAGCTGGAGTGGGGGTAGTAATTTATTTGTGAAATCCCTAGAGGGAGGTGTTTATGTATGTGTGAAAAGGGCGGGGGAGGGAATATGGGACAAAGCCCTTGATGCTGCTGACCGAGGAACACATGAGATTGAGATGTATTTAGCAAATGATCATGCAAACCCTCGGAAAAATGGGGGTGGAGGGGAAGGGAATTTGCTTCTGTGACTTGGGAGAGACGGAGTTTAGAACTAGGGAGGAGTTTAGCATCCGGAGTTTGGATTTCTGCATTCAAAAGAAATCGATTTGGCTGTGCAGCTCTATGGACAAGTGGAGGAGATGGGGGATTTTTCTTCTTCTAGGCCAGCCTACTCGGCATCCCAGCAACAAACATGAAAAACCAGTAAGGGCCTGAAAAGCTGACAGCTGTTTTTATACTGGTGGAAAACACCAAAAAAGGAGGTGCTTGCTTTTCCACTGGGCCCCTGCTCCTGGTGCTATCATTACACCCGTGGATAGAAAAAGCAACCGAGGCAGAATGGGTGGACCTAGCTTTCACTTACTCCAAAGCCTTGTCTACATGGGATAGTTTTTTTCAGTATAACCTAAGGCCAGGTCAGGTCTAGGCTGCAGACTTCTTCCGGCATAGCTCTGTCGGTCAGAGAGCTGTAAGCCCTGACCAACAGACCCGACCTGGCACAAGCGCCTGGGGTAGGCACCGGGGCGCCAGCAATGCTGAGTTTTTACCAGTATCGCTTGTTTCGCTCAGACTAAGAGATAGTCTTTTGCTGGTGCTTGCCCGTCTAGTATACTCCATAAGGGATGGGGCACAGACCACACTGGTACAAGGCACCTTGATACTGGTCTCCACTAGGGATTGCACTGGGACAACTGTGCTGGTAAAAACTCGCCCCCTAAGCGGCTTAGCCCGAGAATGCCCACACGGAGGGCGTGCCAGCAATGAAAGACGCAGCCTCGCAGGCCCGATCTGGCCAGGTCTCCCCAGGCAACCCATCGGCACTATGCCCTCCCTAAGGAGGGCAGGATCAGACCCTCGCATTGTCCAGTGGATTGTGACTCAGCGAGGTCTCGGTAAGGGCTCTCATCACAGTTCTAGCACCAACGTATTGCATGCTGCAAGGCAAGTAGTCCCGTCCCGTCTCTGTGCCTCAGTTTCCCCTCCAAGCCTTTGTCTGTCTGGTTTACTTAGACTGTAAATCCTTTGGAGCAAGGATTCTCTTCAACGACACCCAGTGCCATGGAGCCCTGATCTTATGTAAAGCCTGTAGGTGCTACCATAACACACGTAATAACGACTCTTCTCCCAGTGACCATCTCAAAGCCCTTTACAAACACTAGCCCCCGTGGGGTTGGGGTGGGGAAAACCGAGGCCTGGAAAGGGGAATGAACCCATCCACGTTCACAAAGCCAGGAAGCAAAACCCTTCCCCATGCTCAATCCTCAGGATTGTGAGTGAACGGACTAACTTGCCCGATTCTGTATTTGACTCCTTTTCGGGTCAAAGCCTAAAGCTCCTTTCAGTGAACTACAGCACAGGCTGTGGTTCCAGCTAGTTGTTGCGCATAATACTGTGAAGTTAGGTGGAAAAAATAGAAAGGATTTGTTCTTTTTTTATGTACAAAAAATTATGTATACACGTCCGAAAACTCTTCTGTAGCAGAGAACAACTACAGTTCGTTAGCTACTAAGCACTGAGTATCTTAAAAATTGGGGAGAATACAGGTTTCACTGGATAGACAAGAGACAGAACTGGAGAGAGAGAGAGACAAGATGGAATTGGAATTGACTAAAAACAACCAGCGTCTTTCCTTCCGCTGCACTGTAAATGGGCTTTTGCTCTAACCATGTGCAATACCGTCGGGTTGTACCAGGCATGCTTCCCCATAAAGCCATGAGAGTAATGCAGGAGGGGGCAGGAGAGGGGCTTTGTTTAATGAAAACGTGAGTGGTTTCTCTACCGCCGCTGCCTCAGAAACAAGGGACCCGATCTCCCTTACTTCCACGAGTAGTCCCATGCAAATCAGTGACGTTGCTCAAGTGAGTGCATTTCAGGGGCACGAGGCCTTTGGTCAATAGCTGTCTTTGCTGTGTGAAAGGATTCCTAGGGCCGGGTTTTCCCAACCAGCTACCAGGCGACAAGGGACGTTTAGGCACTCGGGGGCCCGATGGTCAGTCGGTGTAAATTGTCAACACGTAACATCAGAAAGGGAGGCTGACTGCTGCCGGCATTGAAGTCAATGGAGCGATGACAATATACACCCGCTGAAAATCCGCCCCTCAGTTTAGAAGGCTGCTTCCCCTTGCCAAAGTCTCACTGTCTGAGGATTTCACAGAATAATAATAATCACGCATACGCTGTTATACTATGGAGCAGATCTGCCGCTGGTGTCAGTTGTGATAGCTCGATGGAGCAATGACAACTTAGCCCAGCTGAAGAGATGCCTAAATCTACTGTAAGACCTTGCATCTAAAAGGACCTCACAGACATTAGCAAATTAAGCCTAACAACATTCCTGGGAGGTAGGGGACATGCTGTGCATGCAATACCAGGGTACATCAGAGTTCTGTTGCCGGTATATTAACCGTTTACCTTCCACAAGTACCAAAGAGTCTCATAATTGATTTGTTTGCAGCTATGGTAGGAACACGTTAAAAATCCACCCATGTCTCAGCAGTTAGGGTGAGCCCAGTTAGCAACACACTGGCTGAGAAAATACATGTCCCATGGAGAGCAATTTTTTGTGGACAGCTTCTTCCACACAAAAAAACAAAAACAAAAACAAGGCAGATTCTGATCCAAATGGCACCGGCCTAAATCAGGAGTAACTCTGTTGAGTTCAGCAGTGGATTTACACCAGTAGTGCAACTCAGATCAGAATCTAGGCAGAATCTCTACATAAGTAGATGGCGAGTGGGGGAGTTAGCTTAGAAAACAAAACATGGCTCTGTGTCTATTGATCAGAAACTCTTCCGAACAAGGAAGGCACCTTTCTCTTTGTCGTGAAATACAATGTAAATTTAGGGGGAATACAGCAATTAGTAATAGCAATAACACAAAGAAGAGATATCTAAGAACTAAAACAGACAAGTGATTTCTCTGCCGTGTATTTCCTAGGCCCTGAGGGAATTGTTTCTAATCTTTGGTGATTGCTAGCAAAATACTGGTTACCACCCAAAAAATTGCTGACTTTTTTATGCCTAAAATAATTCCTTTATTATTTAAAAAAAAAATGAAATGGCTTTGAAAAAAATCAAAGGGCTACATAGATAGACACTCAAATTTAAAAAAATCAAACTTATTTTTAAAATAAATGCCCCTTCTCTCTCTTCCCTAATATTACTATGCTTTACAGACCAACTTTTCAAAAGAGCTCAGTTGCCATTTAGGCACCTACCTAAACCATCCAGATTTCCACCAGTGCTTCTCAATAGATGCCCGGCACTTTTTAAAAATCTACTGCCTCCATCATGTGTAAAACCAGAGAGAATTGTGACATTCAGATTTACTTTTGGGGGGGGGAAGTGACCTGCCAGTGTCACTTGTTTCTAGTCAATTTCACTTTCAGGCCCTGATGCACAATGCTGCAAAGGGGAAGCCAGCGAGCCAAGGAAATGGTTGCTTGGTTAAAAAGGAAAAAAAAAATCCTATTCTCTCTAGAATTAAACAAACAAATAAATAAATAATGGAAACGTTTCCACTGGTCTTAGGTTTTGTAAAAAGCTTCTTCCTGCGACTCCCTGTCTTATCTGTGCAAAGCCTAAATTCTGGACCAAACCTAGCAGATTATCGCCGTGGTAGATTAGCGCATAAATGCAACATACCTAGTGAGTATGTAAAATCAGCCAGATACTGTGAGCGCAGATGCTTTAGAAATGCACTTAACAATAACACCGCAGACTGAGGCCAACCCTTCGTTATGACCCCAGTAGCAAATCCTTTAAACTTGGCGGTTGAACTTCAGTGAGCTGGCTAGTAGATTGCTAGCCGTTTGGCCACCAAAAGTGACAACGGTGTTTAAATGGCGAAAGGGGATTTCTCCTAATCGTTATAATAATTAACAAAAGACCTCATCTGCGGGGAACGCAACATGACCCATTTCCAATGCCAAGTGCGAGGGGCAGACAAGCAAAAATTCAGACTATTCGATTGCTGGAAAATGGGCTGGGGAATAGAGCTATTGAAAGCTGACTCAGTGTCACTATACTCGGAGTGAATTCACCCCAATAAAATAATATTGATGAAACTAAAAAAAATGAAACATTGTAACATTCTGCAAATCAGCGCCTATATTGGGCCATTCCCCATGCCCTGGTTCAATCTATTTGTTTCCATGTGTCCCTTTTTAAAGTTAAATGACTTTCGAGACCAAGTCATCACTCACGACCAAACCTTTGTGCAAGTCTATTTGTCATTAAATTTCCCTTAAATATTCTTGATCTGAGGAAAAGGGCTGCAATAAGAAACACCCCTTGTAAGATACAATTTGAATTCTATGTTTGTAATTCATTAATACACTCTAGAATTTTTCCATAGAGCCCAGTTTTTGTAAATTGCATTTGAGGATTTGTATGGAAATTTGATTTTTTTTTTGAGTGGGGTTTTGTGGGGTTTCTCCAGCTATCATTCCCAGCCTACGATCACTGGCAAAGAATTAAAATATAATTTCTGAACCTACGCTCAATAATTTCAATTGAGTGTGTGTCTTCTGCACAGAAGCAAGGGAATCATTCAAACAACGCTTGAAATCCTTTGAATCAAAAAATTATCCCAAATTTAAACTGGCATGGAACAAATTATATAATGTATCATTACATAATCAGAAAAAAGATAAGTAGATGTATCTTTGTTTATTTTCAGCTAATAGTTGAAGCTTACTTGCCAATGTAAATATTTACCTGGAATAAAATTCCAAGTAAGGTGGATGTTAAAAAATCAAAAGGAATACAAAAAATAGAGTTGTTTACAAATGCTTTTGAATCTCTCCGCATAGATGTTTCAATTGTTGAGTAACCACTAAAAAAACGTAGTGTCCACTCAACCAGAATTGTAGTGATCTGAGCACACCTTGGGCTATAAAGACACGTTTGTTAATGAACATAGGCCAACAATTTTCTTATTATGCTCCCTAATGCTGTGTGGGGTTATGACAGACATCATGTTTAGCTCAGCAGTTCAATAAGGTACATATGTGGGTTTTCTGACCCGGCTTCTCTCTCTATTTACAAAAAAAAAAGACTTTGTCAAATCCTCAGCTCATGTTGATTTCAGCTGAGCTGTACCACTCTACACCAAATGAGAATCTGGCCACTGTGTGATGCATGTCTTTGGACTGCAAGGCTCTTTTTGCATTGACCACAGCTCGAACATCAATTTTATTTTAAAGAGTTGGCTTCTAAGGCAGAGGTTTCCGGGTGTGAATATGGCTCCAGATTGCAAGAACTTTTGCCCTATGAAACTCTCTAACCTAGCGCTTTGCCGGATGCCGTCACCGTGTCACCCAAATGCGTTACAGGGGCCGCAGTAAAAGGAATAATAGAGGTAAAACCGTCCCCTTTCTAACTTCCTTTTCTCAAAGCCATGCCCGTGATCTGAGAAGACATAATCACCAGGTTTGACAGAGGGCTTAATAATGAAATTAACACACGTAACTGAAAAGAAAATAAGAGGAGAAGGAAATCGATTGAGCTATCCCAGCTCCTGTTTGGATCAGGGATAAACCACAAGGATTTTATGCTGATGATTTGAATGGTCATTTGTGTAGAATAAACTTATTAGAAACTTTCTTGTATATCTATAAGTATATATAAATAAACGAGAGTAGCAAGAGTTGCTAAGATCTGCTACTAGTACCCATTGGGATTTGCAGTAATCATCTCACCAAAAGAAGATTAAATGCCATGAATGCATTATTGCAGCCAAATTACTGGGCACGTTCATAGAACGGGAGGGGGCAAAGTTTTCAAAGACAAATCTTTACCCTGGGGAGTGGGGAGGAAAGGGATTTGCCTTGATGTTTTTCTTAAATATGTCCCATCGTGGGAGAGAAACTTTGCCACTTTTTCCAACCCACTCCTTAACTGAGAAAATTAAATGTACAAGAGAAGTTTTTAATAGTATGGTTGAAATGCTGGTCGTCTGTGAAAAGGTTAAAAAAGAATGTGATTCCTATTTAAGTCATATGGATTCTTGATTGTTACTAGTTAAAGAAGGTATTTTGCATTATGAATGAAGTACCATAGATACGGAGTATTATTATTATATGCATACATCATCATTATATGTGTATCTTATACTGAGAGATACCCATGCTGTCGCACGCTTTTTGCAATCCTACATTTGCTCAAGTGTAACTTGATAAAAACATTTCTCCAGGGCTTTGAGATCTGATGAAAGATGCTATCTGAAGGCCAGGTATGTTGTTCTTTCCACTCAATATATTCATGTGAGGAATAGTTTAATTCTAAATCCTGAGAATGGTTACTATAAGGGTGGTGAATTCAGTGTAGTCAGCTTTGGCCTTTTTTTGTATTCCTATCACAGACATACAGATGCATTTTTAAAAAAAAACAATATTTCTATTCCCACTGTCTTCACTGCCTACCTTGTTCTAAATAAAATGCATATAGGCACAGTGAAAATTCCTACCTCTGCGGAGCAACTCGCTCTAAATCAAGCCCTATTTAAAAACCCAAGAGAAACGAAAGGTTCACTCGTTCAAAGGATTAATTGCGCTGATCAGATAGTCAAGTGAAATATGAATTAGGGTTATTTCCCATGATCCTTTTGTTGTAATCGACAAGTACAGGGACTTGGGGAAATTTAGCCTTTTAAGAATTCTGCTTTTCTCTTGCTAAAAAACAATCAACAAATATCCAGGCTTTACTGTCTCAGGCCCAAATGGGGAAGTACAGTAGACAACATTGGGGAATGGGGATGCAGGGATGTTAAGGGGGAGCGCTGATGAATTTGGGATTTGCAAAAAGGCCAAACCATCTGATTTTGTGTAGATCCGAAATTTCAGCCAAGGGCTGGTGCAATGGTTAATTCAGTGGAATGAAAGTTCCCTGATATTTGCCCTGCATCAGATACCATGAAGTTTACCCTTCATTTAAAAAACAAAATAGCTACATGGAACAGGAAAGGAAAACCAGTTCAAGCAGCAAATAAAACGGAGATGGGTTGAGACCACGACAAAAGCAATTCTGACGCATTTCTAGCCTGTGGGTTTCCACTTTACCCTGATCCCCTGTTAAGACCTGGGATTCTCTTGGCGCTGGGGAATATATGGGGATGGGATGGGAATGATATTAAGAATATACTGAGTCCCTAAGACAGCAGTGTAAGAACAGTAAACTCCCAGCTAGAGAGGGAAAGCCCTGGCTAGGGCTTTGGGGATAGATAGCAGGGAGGCAAGTAGGGAAGGAAGAGAATACACAGGGAACCACAGGGCGCTTGCAAGGAGAACTGTCAAGTGGAAGGATGATGCCTGGTACACATGAGCCTGTTGCCTTCCGTAAGGGGGAAGCTGAGGAGTTCTGCAGAGGTGGGCATCCTGTCTCGAGAGCAGAGAAAGGGTGGGAAAGGAGAGAGTGAGAAAACAGACGGGGAAAGAAAGAGAGGAGGAGGGAACGGGAAGGGAAGAAAGATTTAGAGACGGAAAAGTAGTGAGACGAGAGAAAGTGGATGAATGAGAAAATGGTAGAGATGTAGAAAAAAAGGCAGGAAGAAATTCAAGAGAGAGAAAAGAAAAAGAATAAAAAGATTTTCTTTCTCTTTTTCATTTCTTGTTTTTGGAATGAGAGAGAGGAATGACCAAAGGAAGAAAACCTTTCCTTCTTCCTCCCCTTTCACATTCTCTTCTCTCTCACTCCTCTTTCTTCCGGAGAAAGAGGAAACAGAGAGAGAGAGAGAGAGAGAGAGAGAGAGAGAGAGAGAGGAAAGACTAGAGAAGGAACATCAAAAGAAACCAGAGATAAGAAAGCAAGATAACAGAGAGAGAAACGAAAAAGAAACGCAGAAGGGATGTAAAAACGAGAGAACACAGAAAGAAAAAGGAAGAAAGACGGAGAAAGGGAGAGCAGAGAGAGGGAAGGGAGCCCAGGGAGAGACAGAGAGAAGAGGACGCAGACAGAAAGAGAGGGAAGAACAGAAAGAAAGAGAAGACAGACAGGGAGGTCAGAGAGAGGGAGCCCAGGGAGAGACAGAGAGAAGAGGACGCAGACAGAAAGAGAGGGAAGAACAGAAAGAAAGAGAAGACAGACCGGGAGGTCAGAGAGAGGGACCCCAGAGAGAGACAGAGAGAAGGGGACACAGACCCCAGAGGAAAGACCCGGCAGCCAGGCGAGGCTGGAAAGCGAAGGAGCGGTGGGGCCGGGCCGGGCCGAGCCGAGCCGGGCCAGGCCGGGGGTGGGGGCGGCGGGGGGACGAGGGGGGCTCACCTTCCCGGCGCATGCCGACCTTGAGGCACTTCTTGAGGCGGCAGTACTGGCACTGGTTGCGGTGGTGCTGGTCGATGGGGCACTCCCGGTTGCTGCGGCAGGTGTAGCTCAGGTTGCGGCGCACCGAGCGCTTGAAGAAGCTCTTGCAGCCCTCGCAGGTGAACTGCCCGTAGTGCTTCCCGCTGGACTTGTCCCCGCACACCATGCAGTCCACGCTCGGCGGGGCGCCCCCCTTCTCCCCCGCCTCCGGCGGGCCCGGGGCCGCCGCGCCCTTCGCGGGGCCCGGCGGCGGAGGGGCCACCCCCGGCTCCGGAGCGCACGGCAGGCCCGGAGGGGGCTGGGCGCCTGGCGGGCCCCCGGGGATCTCCTCCTGCCAAGGGTTCACGACCATGGCCATACTAGCGCGGGGAGGGGCAGGGGCAGGAGGAGAGGAGTCAGGATGGGGGGAAGGGGGGAGGAGAGAACTCGGGATGGAGGGAAGGAGGAAGGAGCGGTAGAGGAGAAGACTCGGGATGGGAGGAAGGAGGAAGGAGCGGTGGAAGAGAGGACTCGGGATGGAGGGAAGGAGGAAGGAGCGGTGGAAGAGAGGACTCGGGATGGGAGGAAGGAGGAAGGAGCGGTAGAGGAGAAGACTCGGGATGGGAGGAAGGAGGAAGGAGCGGTGGGAGAGAGGACTCGGGATGGGAAGAAGGAGGAAGGAGCGGTGGAAGAGAGGACTCGGGATGGAGGGAAGGAGGAAGGAGCGGTAGAGGAGAAGACTCAGGATGGGAGGAAGGAGGAAGGAGCGGTGGAAGAGAGGACTCGGGATGGGAGGAAGGAGCGGTGGAAGAGAGGACTCGGGATGGAGGGAAGGAGGAAGGAGCGGTGGAAGAGAGGACTCGGGATGGAGGGAAGGAGGAAGGAGCGGTGGAAGAGAGGACTCGGGATGGAGGGAAGGAGGAAGGAGCGGTAGAGGAGAAGACTCGGGATGGGAGGAAGGAGGAAGGAGCGGTGGAAGAGAGGACTCGGGATGGGAGGAAGGAGGAAGGAGCGGTGGAAGAGAGGACTCGGGATGGGAGGAAGGAGCGGTGGAAGAGAGGACTCGGGATGGAGGCGAGGGCAGGAAGAAGGGAAGGGGGAGCAGATAGGTGGATAGAGGAGGAGAGAGAAAGTTAATCCACCCAGCAAGGAAAGGAATCAATGAAACGGGGGTGGTATTTTGAAGTCTCTCCTCTGTGATCGAAATGGAATTCGGTCCGTTTCTTCGTGGCTCCCAAACCCTCCAGCAACCGAAAGAGAGAGAGAGAGAAAACAACAACCTCCTTTTTTAAAATACCCCCTCTGTCCTGGCGCGGGGGGAGCGGGAGAAACAAGGTTTTGTTTAGATTAAATTCTCTCTCCCTGCTGGGTGTGTAGCTATAATAACAAATAATTAATATTTGCAACGTCGATTTGGTCTTTGCAAGGAGCAGAATTATAATCAGAGGGAAAGGGGCGGGGAGGGGTGGGGGGAGTGAGAAAAGAGCTAAAATGACGAAGCCAGATTCCTGGAGGGTTTTATTGTCATTTCAGCCACACCAAAAATCCATCGCTCTCGTCTTCCCCACCCCATTCAAACAACCCCAACCCAACTTTGCAGGACGCAGAAACTCTCAAGGGGCTTCCAATTCCTTACGGATCTGGGACGGGGCGGGGGGGAGACAGAGAAAGGGAGAAAAGGGGGGAGAGAGAAGGAAAAAAACCCCATCAAAAGGCTACCAAGCGTTAAGTATTTCACAATAAACTCTCAGCCAATTTTGGACCGTGGTTTCTCTTCCAAACCCAGCAGAATAAAATACCAGAAGCCGAACACACACCGCGCAGGTTGGCAACAGATCTTTAAAAAAAAAAAAGAAAGAAAAAAAGATTCTCCCCCTGTCTCCCTCACGTGCAGCCACATTTAAAAGCGATTAATTCCTAATCAACCCCAGAGAAGCCTAATTACAAACACAACCGGTCGCCAAGATCAAAAATAAAACCACCCGCCCTCCCCACGCACCGAGGGATCCCGCATACACGGGGAGCGCGGAGGATTCCTCGCTTATCCTCAGTCAATGCAAATGGGAACCCAGAGATCCCACCAAATTCGCTTTTGGATGCAGAGACTAGGCTCGGATCCGCGCTCGGTTTCTTTCGTCAATTTCACTGCCTCTGATCAGGCGGACAAGTTGGGCGGAAAAGGGTAAGGGGAAAAATAGAAATAACATACAAAATAAGGCAGCGTTTAAATCCTCCAGGGCTTTGCGGAGTTTATCCGTCTCCGATTCTTCCTTCCCTGTATGGAAGGAACTATTCCCGCGTCTCTTTCACACACGCGATTATCTGCCAATACTTCGGTGCGTGTTTTGTTTAGTCTGAATCGGAATATTTCCCGTCGTTTTCTCTCCTTCCTTCGATTTCTAGCCGGCAAGCAGACGGGCTTCTTTCTACTTGGCACCACCCTGACCATTTTGTTTAAAGTGACTTTATTTTGGGGGGGGGGGGGGAGTCAGGCTGTACCAAACTATGCCCATTGGAAAAGAAACGCGTCCAGAAGAGGCAAAAGTTGGGATGGGGAGGAAACAATGGGAGCAGAGCTAAACAGAGAGATCATTGAAAAGAAATGTACTGTACCTTGTGAAAGGCAATTTCGTTTCTCTTCTGTCTCAGCCTTGGGGAAGGATGGTCTAGAGTGTAGCTGCTGTTTTGTGTCTTTTAAAAGCTAGATTATTAATCACACGCACATTTCACAAGATTTTTCTCTCCCCCCCCTCCTCTTTGTGTGTGTGTGTGTGTCTGCGTGTGACTTGCAAGCTCATAAAAGTCAAGATCTGAAATGAGATGGAGACAGATTCCACCTTTTGGATTTTCCTCCGTCTCCTGTTCCCCCTCCTTGGAGAGAAGCAAGGGGTGTTTTTTGGGGGGTGGGGGTGGGGAGGCTGCGGAGGAACCGCAACACACACACAAACTTTTAAAGTGAAAGAAGGGCCCTTGTGCTTGTCAATTCCCCCCCGGTCTCCTCCCCCTCGAAGATGGTCCCGGGGAGGATCACGTGGAGAGCGGCTGAACTCTGACAGTGGAATTCATTGACAATGTGGCCATGGAGACACTTTCCTTATAAGGCCCAACATTCCAAGTAGGGGAGGGGGCTGGGGGGTGGAACCCGCCCGCGCAACGCGGCGGAGCCCTGCCTCAATCAACGGTGCGGAGGGCCCTGATTGGTGCAAGCCCTCGGGAGGCGGCGGGTGGGCGTGGCTCGCCCTGGTCAGTGGGTGCAAAGTCGGCGAGGGGAGCGATTTAAAAGGGGTGGAGACGCCGCGGGTGAGGGCCACTCCTCCTGCTGTCACTTGGTCCCGCTTGCCAGGGCGCTGGGAGGTCTGGCACATGGAGGGGAGAGAAAGTGACACAGGGAAATCTGCCTGTTGCTGTGGCTTAAGAAACGCCCCTGGAACTCAGTGCCACCTTGGCTTGCTCACGTCTCGTAAGGTTGCATAATTCGAAATGAGTCAACACCGGGCTGGCTTTGCTCCCTGTTAAAGGCAGAAAGCTCTGATTCAACCCGGAGAGTGGGATCGGAGACGTTAGAGAGGCAGAGGAATGTCCCCCTGCCTGCAAATGCGAGATCTGTAGCATGCCAGTTAGGGTGACCAGATGTCCCGATTTTATAGGGACAGTCCTGATTTTTGGGTCTTTTTTCTTATATAGGCTCCTATTAGCCCCACCCCCTGTCCCAGTTTTTCACTTTTGCTGTCTGGTCACCCTAATGCCAGTAGATCAGTTATTCCACTGACCGATTAGTGAACGTTTGAAGAGGTAAAGCACTGGATGTTGTGATGATGCTTCCATAGATACCAGGGTGCTATAGATGACCTCCTGAGGTCCCTTCCAACCCTGAGATTCTATGATTCTATGTATATACTTCTTGCATCTGAAGAAGTGAGGTTTTTTTAACTATGAAAGCTTATGCCCAAATAAATCTGTTAGTCTTTAAGGTGCCACCGGACTCCTTGTTGTTTTTTCAGGGTGCTATAGATAGTCCTGAAAATAGCTAGCTTAGTTCAGGTATTATCAAGTCATTATTATTATTTTGTATATTATGCACATTCAGCGCCGCAATGGTGCTACACTTTTTTTACAGCCAAATAAAATATATGCAAACTCTTCACTGAGTCTAGCACAGTAGTTTTCAACCTTTTTTTCATTTGCTGGCTGCCTAAAAAATTTCAAATGGAGGTGCAGATCCCTTTGGAAATCGTAGACAGAGTCTGCAGACTGCAGGTTGAAAAGCCTCTGTTCTGAGGTAAGGACAACCTTTTGCGGAATCCTTAGACACAGTCTGTGGACCCCCAGGGGTCCATGGATAAGAGGTTGAAATCCACTGGTCTAGCACAATGCTGTTACTATACAAATAATACTAGTTTAGCCTTAGCTAGAGCAGGGTTGTTTCAAATTTTTAAAAGCTAAAACTCCTGATGCGTTTACTTACATTAATATTTCTAGCCTGCACTTATCTATGTTTGTAAAGAGCAGCCTAAATATAGAGCCTAATAGAAATGATTTTAATTGTTTTTAAATAGATTACAAAAATAGTTTAGATAGGGTAGTCATATAACTCCCACTGTTGCAGAATTGGTTGATGATATAATATAATTATAATTAATTATAATTAATATAAATTTCAATTACTTAACCCTTATATTTTTGTTTATATTTTTAGATTTTTGACAAATTAAATTAAAAGAGAGAACTGAAAAGGACCAAAAAATTAATGTAAGGATGAGATTAAAAAAGCAAACCTCCTGGTGGGAAAACACATTTTCACAATAATACTTATAGGAGATAATACTATATTACTTGAACCATTTGTTACTTTGATTTAAAACACAGATTTAACACTCAAAACAGAAAGAATAACTGGCAAGATTAAATAGCCGAATGAAAAACAGCTAAGGTTTGCACCACATTTTGAAAAGGTAAAGCACTATCTAAGTGCTAAATATTTTTAAATAAGGAAATGAACTCATGTGAATTAATCATAAAGTTCCGAAAAAGACTGACCACATGCCTAAAAAAATAATAATAATAAGGTGACCTATTGTTAAGCTGATGGGAATACATCTGCACAGAGCTGTCAAGATGTGACAATTTGAATGAGTGGAAAAAAAAATCCAAGTGAGATTTTTAAGTGTCTAATTGAAGCTACACATTACATGCGGGCACACACATCCTTCCTTCTTGAACGAGCCTTAAAAATGTGCTTTAAAACACATCCAGAGGTCTGGGGGGGGGGGTCTCCCTTCCCAGATGAGCTATCAGGAGGAAAAATAGGAGTTTCTTGCCCAGGAAGAAATGTTACTTTAACAGAGTTGTCCCAGGTACCACCTCCAAAATCACATGCTCTCACTACCTAACCTGGCCTACCCGTTACCCAGAAAATGAGTGGGGCAGGGGGATCATTATTTTAAAATAAAGATTCCCGGGAGAATGATTGTAAGTCGACCAAGTGCTAGTCTCATCAGCATGCAGCTCCAGCGCTGTGCCGTGAAAGGTAGAACTGAGTGGGGGGAGAGGAGGTTGCGAAATTAAAACTCCACAGAAACAGGAGACTAAAAGGAGAGAGTGAAAGAAACCGACAGCTTCTCAACCAAACCGGGGAAGATGGCGGCGGCATGGCGGCGACATAAACCCGCTCGGCTCTTTGTCTGCCAGAGCTGAGAACCTCCTTCCTACAAACTCTGTCTGCCATGGTGCCTCTCCTTAAATAGAGTCCCTACATTCCAGATCACCCTGTGGCAAAGGAATGAATGAGCAGGGTCACATCCTGATCCCTTTGCCATGGGTGCTGAATTTGTGCCATTCTCTGTGCTCTGTGTGGCCCACCGTCTTGCTTTCAATGGATTTCCCTTCCCTCCCGTAAGAAAAGAGACTGCCATGAATGCTGAATTTAACAGGGGCACATATAGGTAGTTGTGCCCTCTTGAGGGTGTCTACGCACTGGTTATAGGATATAGCATTGATCATACTCATCTTTTTTCCTTGTGCCCCCTTCGTTGGAGCTGCTTGTTGTCTCTTGCTTTGTACTGTTATGGCAGGCGTCACCAGGTGGTGCTGTTACGAAGAGTCTTTGTCTTAGCATGCGAGCGACATACAGTCTTACAAGAAATGCTGCGTTGTTGTTAGTGTTGCAATGGTGTTATTGGCAGGGGAGCTTTGGCAAGCAACAAGAGAGTTTGCTCTTTGTCTCTCTTTCTCTCTCTCCCCTAATGTATTTAACCAGGGTTAATTCTTGAGGCAGAATTGCTGCCTGGGAGCCTGGAGCTGCTAGTTGGACTGAGATTCCTATAAGGGGCTTGCTTGCATGCTGTTTGTGACCACCTCTGTTCCAGGACTGGTGTAAATAAAACAAATCACACTAAGAAAATATCCAGACTTTGTATCACTAATTTCTCCTCCAGTAAGAAACCAACCTGCCAGGCCCCAACATCTGCTTCCCTTTGATAGAAGGGGGACAATATTTTAGATCAGAGCAGGGATGGCAAAACTCCCATTGACTTCCCTGGGGCAGGATTTTGCCCATAGATTTTTAAGGGCAGAAGGGATCATCTAGCCCAGTGATACTCAGACCTCAGTGGTTCAGGAACCAAATTAGCGATCAACAGTGCCCAACAGGAGTGTGAATTCATTGTTTCATTTACTATCGTACTATATATTCATATTTAGTTTATATGTATATATTATTCTCACAGCAAAATGACTGACCAAGTGTTATTATTTTATCAACTACAATTGGCTAATAATATAGTAAATGCATCCTGATTGGTTAATGACTTAGATTGGTTAATAATTAAATCCCCCAGTGTTTTAATATCATGTGCTTCAAAGAGCCGCAGGAGATGCATTAAAGAGCCACTTGCAACTCGTGAGCCATTTGCGACTGAGTCTGAGTATCACCGATCTAGCCTGACCTCCTGCGTAACATACAGGCCATTTCTTGCACCTTGCTTTGCAGCAACTGGCATTGGCCACTGTCAGAGACAGGTTACTGGGCTAGACATTCTGATGCTGTTTAATTTTTATAATACTGATACCAGATGCCATGGTGATGGGCACATTAGAGGTTTTTTCCTTATGGTCCAAAATGCTACAGTCCTCAACGGTGTTGCCACAGTGTAACTGTGCCATTCTGGTAGTATTATTTGGTACACACACCCAGCTGAGACTGTCTTTCTTACGAGATTGCTGTTAGGTTAGCGGAAGAAGATGGAACCAGTTTACACTCTTGTAAGGAGGTATCTGCTCTCTGTCACACCTGTTCACTGGATTCTTTCAATTCCATGCTGACCTTCATGAGACATCCCTTCCCTTTCCTGCCTGTCAGCAGAGACTAGCTGCAGGCTCCTCACAGCTCAGGTGTCTTGGATGAACTAGTCAAACCAGCATAGCCTGTGACACTAGGGCTTGGAGAATGCACCTCTGGGCCCGTGCTACAGAATGCAACACGCAGCTCAGAAACCACTGGCTGGAAATCCCTTGCGGAGCAAATCTTTGCCCTATAGAGAGTCTTTGGTCTGAGGAGCTCAAAGCTCTTGCATTAATCAGTGAAGATCTCCACTGCCCTTTGGAGTTTTAGAAATAAAGTGACTTTCTCAAGGCCGTGCAGCATGTGTGAGACCTGGTAATATGCCCTAGGAATTTCAGCTGCCAGCCCCTCGCTCACAGCCCACCCACGGCAGGAATAGAACCCAAGAGTCCAGTCACTAGACCCATGCTCTGTGCCAGAAACAGGGATAGAACCCAGGAGTCCTGACTCCCTGTCCCCCCCCAAGCTGTAATCACTAGACCACACTCCCTGAGCCATTCTGCATGACATGTTCTTTGTATTTTTCACCCCTTTTTGCATGAAAATAGGGTCTTAGTTGCTTGGAGATTCAGCCTATTCCCCGTCTGAGGTCATAATCCTCTGACATCACTTCCGTCCTCAGGGCAACCAAGTGATGCATCAGAGGAGAGGGAGGAGTAGCAGGAATGAAGCGATGTAGAAGAGGCCCCACTTTCGTGTGTCTGTTAGGAAAAGCGGAGGAAAGACAAACCGTTAAGGGCTCTGAGACCGCAGTGGTACAAACATCTACCCCAAGGCAATGGAGCATCAGGTCAAACCCGGGAGCCGATGGAAGCTTTGCTAATCCCAGTGGCTCAAAAAACCAGAGTCGGGCTCCAAAAAAAAAAAAAATCCAGAGATTGGCTTAAAGATCATGCGATTTTACCCAAATAATAATAAATGTTGGGTTCTCTCTTTTTGCCCCCTCTTTTTTAATTTAGTAATTTGAGTCATGCTCGCTACATGTTTTCAGGCTTCTCTTCACAATCGCGAGTGCTAGAAACTCACTTAAAAAATAAATAAATCCCCATGTAATTACATGAATCCGGGAGCTGGGGCTTTAAGAAAAGCACCAAATGGCGCAAGGCTCATGAAAAGATCTTGAGAGTTGGCAACGCTGCAGCAGGCTGGATTCTCAAGAGCATCCTCCAGCGTTCTCTATCAGCTCTTTTGACTAATCTGGGCTTACTGAAACACTGTCACTTTAACTTAGAGCTGGAATGGAGCTATCCAGAGACCTCGCTTCTCACCTTACATTTTTCAACTGTAAATCACCATCTGGGGCTCTAATTTTGGTCGAGCACCAGGATGCAATGCGCTTGTGCTCCCAGGTCACAGGAAATCGAAAGGGCTCACCTATTAAACTAGCCACATTCCATGTGGTGGGAAAAGGAACTCTGATTTTGCAGTCCAGCAAACATATCTATATATCATACACATGTGTCTAAACAGATATATTTAGCTTTGCTCAGGATTGCTTCAATGTCTTGATTGCATCATTAAGTGGCTGATAATTATACTTGTTGTGTCCATAGTTACCAGAAACTCTTTAAATCAAGACACTGAGAGCCTGATTCATCATTGCCTGGCACCTCGTGCAGTCATCGACACCCGTATGAAGTGAGGGCAAATCAGAAAGGCGGCATTTTACACTTGCCTGGCGCTGGTGTAAATGAGTGGGCAAGGGGCAGGATATTGGAGGGGCAGGCCCAGGGGACCGAGCGGTGAGATGTGTAACTCTGAGCTTTGTCTGCACTGCGCCAGCACGTATACAGCACGGATGAAATTCCCAAAGTCTGCCGCAGCTCAGTGTAAGAATGGAAACAATGGATTCTCTATGTGTCTGGGTGGGGTGGGGGTTCTAAATGATTCACTGGTTTGGTTTGAAATCAAGAGGCAATATCCCCATGACATGAACTTAGAACAATTAAATTCACAAACTGATCAATTTCTTTTCTTTTCTTTTCTTTTCTTTATGCTTCTGGTCAGTTTCACTTTCTGGCTTTCCTCACATGCTATCAAGATTCTGTTGCGTTTGGGTTCCCAGGAAGGCACGCATCCAAGCTGGTGATCAGATCCATGCCTTCCTTCACTTAAGAGGGGCTCTCTGTATGAATCCAATTGCAGTGTCGGGCTCAGAACTGTTTCCAATCCCTTTTTTTCCCCCCTCCTTTCCAAGAAAATGTCAGGAAACCACTTTTATTCCCGTTTCAAACCTTAAAAACAAACCAACCTTACATCTGAGGCTTAATCTTCTTGGGCCAGATCTTCATCTGGTGTAAATCAGCAAGGTTCCCCACTGATGGAGTTACACTGATTTACACGAGCTGCGGATCTTGGCCCTGGAGTGCCCCTTTAAGAATGTAAGGGACTCGTTCGAACTCAGCAGTCAGTGATGTCTTTAAGATACACACACATCTCTAGGATCCTTTTAAGCTGTGTGGTTGGTCAAAGGAGACTGTAAATAAGCTGTTTCCTATAATTGCTCATAAAACCGTTCGCTTGAAATTTCATTATTCATTCCCTGCAGGGCCAGGGGGCCATCAGCTCCATAAATTTGCTTTGGGTTCCCTTTTAGGAAAAATTCATTACCTTTTACCTCAAGATGGAGTGAAATCCTTGTATGGAGGTCAGAACTTCCAAGGGCCGTTGGGTGATTTATAAAGTCGAGGGGGGAGGGTGGTCTCAGCTTTCAAGATGATTCAGTCCCTCAGGTGTGACTTCAGCTTTGAATTAGGTTGGAGGAGGAGGAATTTACTTCGAGATGTTAAAAACCTGATTTTTCCAGCCGGCCTTTTAACTTCAGTTGGTTATTTGTATTCCCCCCCGACCCCCTCCTTTCTAAGAACCAGATTTTCCAAAGAGCCTCGGGCCACATTTTCAAGTGTCCAGAACCCACAATTGGAGCCAGATATTCCCAAAAGCTAAACACCCCATGAGCTGAAAATCCAGTGCCTGATGCCTGGGCTCTTTAGAAAATCGAACCCCGATTTTGAGTGCTGATCCTGTTAGTAAATCTGGCCTCCTAATGCCTTGATTTGGGACAGTGCTTAAGCATGTACTTAAGCCTATCCCTGTTTAGGACAGCAGTTAATAGTCATCCTTCAGTCTCGAGAGACCATGAGTATGGACCTCGGAGAGGTAAAGATTTCCCTGGCTGAAGAGACTCACTGGAGAGAGACTGTCTCTGCAGCATCTGTTACATTTAAAGGTGATGTTTCGACCCTTTGGGCTCTGCTTTCTGTGCTCTCTTTTCTCCTCTGCTAAACTGGACGGCTTCCTCTCCTAACTCTGGAGACCTTTGTTAAGCTCTTGGTTCCAAAGGCTGTGCTCAAAACATTGACCTAACCAGATCAGCCACACCATCACCGGTTCATTCACCTGCACATCCACCAATGTAATATATGCCATCATATGCCAGCAATGCCCTTCTGCTATGTACATCGGCTAAACTGGACAGTCTCTAAGGAAAAGGATAAATGGACACAAATCAGATATTAGGAATGGCAATATACAAAAACCTGTAGGAGAACACTTCAACCTCCCTGGCCACACAATAGCAGATCTTAAGGTGGCCATCCTCCAGCAAAAAAACTTTAGGACCAGACTTCTAAGAGAAACTGCTGAGCTTCAGTTCATTTGCAAATTTGACACCATCAGCTCAGGATTAAACAAAGACTGTGAATGGCTTGCCAACTACAGAACCAGTTTCTCCTCCCTTGGTTTTCACACCTCAACTGCTAGAACAGGGCCTCATCCTCTCTGATTGATCTAACCTCGTTATCTCTAGCTTGCTTCCTGCTTGCTTATATTTACCTGCCCCTGGAAATTTCCACTCTTGCATCCGAAGAAGTGGGCATTCACCCACGAAAGCTCATGCTGCAAAACGTCTGTTAGTCTATAAGGTGCCACAGGATTCTTTGCTGCTTTTACAGAACCAGACTAACACGGCTACCTCTCTGATACATTTCAGGAAAGATGTGGACAAATTGGAGGAAGTCCAGAGAAGAGCAACGAAAATGATGAAAGGTCTAGAAAACATGAGCTATGAGGGAAGATTGAAAAAAATTTAGTCTGGAGAAGAGAAGACTGAGAGGGGACATGATAACAGTTTTCAAGTACATAACAGATGGTTACAAGGAGGAGGGAGAAAAATTGTTTTTCTTAACCTCTGGGGATAGGACAAGAAGCAATGGGCTTAAATTGCAGCAAGGGAGGTTTAGGTTGGACATTAGGAAAAACTTCCTGTCTGGGTGGTTAAGCACTGGAATAAATTGCCTAGGGAGGTGGTGGAATCTCCATCATTGGAGATTTTTAAGAGCTGGTTAGACAAACCCCTGTCAGGGATGGTCCAGATAATACTTAGTCCTGCCACAAGTGCAGGGGACTGGACTAGATGATCTCTCAAGGTCCTTTCCAGTCCTATGATTCAATGATCTTCCCAGTTGTCCACATCCAGGTCCATTTCTTCGAGGTCTCACTTACATGCATCCTTGAAACACAATTTTGGGCATCCTTTGGGTCTTTATCCAGCTGCCAAGTCGCTATAGAAGATGTCCTTCTGAACGCACTCGTCGTTCACTCAGCACACCAAGTCTCTGTGCGAGGAGCGTTTGCATGCTGGGTATGCTGGCCCGCTGGCAGTTACGCATGTGACTTCAGTGGGAGGTCAGAATATGCTTAAAGTTAAGCCTGCACTTAAATTTGTCCCAAAGATGGACGCTGTCCAGAATCAGGACCCTAAATAAGGGCTGTGTTTTCAAAGCTCCCAGCACCTCCCTCTGTGACAGCAACGGGCAGATTTTCTCAAGAACGTAGCTCTTTGGAAAACCTCCCCACTCATTTAGGTGCCTAAAAGGGAGATGGGCTCTTGCAAAGCCTGGGCCCAATTATGGGAGCCGAGCCTGTTCAAAAAATTGGCCTGATATTTTTGGAGTGATTCCTCCCCCACGCACACATGCAATATAATTTGCCAGGAGGGGGAAAAAATAGAACTAAGGATTCCCTTTTAATTAGGGTTAGAGAAGGTAACGCGGTGAGCTCATCCCAGACTGGTTTAAGGCCCCAAGCCCACAAACGCTTGCACTCATGAGGAACTTGATGCACGTCACAAGCAGCGTCGGGGGCTTTCGTTGGACAGTGTCTTTCACCCCCAGGTGTCACCGGGTTAAATAATGCAGAGAGAGAGAAATGAAGACGCAGGCTCCAGAAACTATCTGTCCGTGGAGAATCCTGGAGGTAGAGACACACAGGCGGGCAGCAGAGGAGAAGGCTCTTATTCCCTCGGTGGTGAGCTCGCGAATGAGAAGACTAGGAGGTGACAAAGGCTATGTAGTGACAATCTAAGCCAGGGCAACAGGCCCCGTTCCTCAACGGTCTTTAGGCTCCCAACTTCCATGGGACCCGTAGTGAGTCTGTCTGATGATTGTTTTCTCATGCTTTTAATACTGACAAACACTTACAGGCATGCTTAACTTCATCCACATGAATCCTCCTGTGCAAGTCAACGTGGGTAAAGTTAAATGCGTGTTTGCAGGATCTGAGCCCAGGCGTCTCATGGAAAAAATATCCAGAGTCCTGGTTTGGTGAATTTGCAATGAACTGTTGCCATGCAATTAGTAGTATTATGGTAGTGCCTAAGGGCTCCACTGAGACTGAGGACTCCATTGGGCTAGGTGCGGTACAGACATAAAATCATCATCATCATAATTAATAAATAAGTATCTAGCTCTTATAAAGTGATGTCCATTAGTCGATCTCAAAGTGGTCCCTGTCCTGAAGAATTAACAGTCTAAACAGCCAAGACAAAGGAAGAATTGTTATCTCCCTTTAACAGATGGGGAACTTGTATGTCGTGAGATTAAGTGACTTCCCCATGGTCACACAGCTGGCCAGTGGCAGAGTTGGGACTAGCCTGCAGAATTCCTGAGTCTCAGTCCAGTGCACTATAAACGCTGCTGCCGCAATTGGTCCCCTGGAGTTTTTAATCAAAAGGAAATGCTTCCTCCTTGCAGGTGGAAATCTGTTATTTTTTCTCTATCACTAAGGCATCTGTCACTATGGTTTTAGGTGCCAAGAATCTCTGTATCTTTACCAAGAAAAGAGGATTTTACATTCTGCCTTCCTAAATTTCCTCCCACAGATTTTTCAAATGGACATGGTATGTTTCACTCTTGCCCTAAGATGTTGCTGTGCGCTGTTATAAATCTTCAGCGGTTCACCCCAGAGGTGGCTGCATTTCAGCCAGGTGAAAAGATCCCATTGCCATGTTGCTGTATGTCATTAAACAGCTGCAACATTCCACCCTACAGGTGGCTGCATTTCAGCAGCAGGCAAAAGGATCCCAACAGAGCATTGCTGTGTACTGTTATACAACTGCTGCGTCCCACCCCAGAGCTGTCTGCATCTCAGCAGCAGGCAAAGGAATCACAGTACAGCTTTGCTTTGCGCTGTTAATCAGTTACTGCTCTTCATTCTAGGGGAGGCTGCATTTCCATAGTCGGTAAAGAGATCCCTATATGCCTATGAAATTAGAGATGCAAGATGTATTTTTGTTTTTTCAGTATTTCAAAGGAATGCATGAGATTTTAGCAGCCGCTCTGCTCACGGATTTTATATGCATTTATCAAGAAGCAGGTGTATTTGCTACCGGGGCGGCACACACTAATCTCTTACCGTTGCCTTGCCAAGCAGAGGGAAAGTGTAGCCGCGTACAGGGTCGCTCCATTTAAAAAGCAATTGTGCAACTAATCTTGCTCCATTATTTCTGACAGGGAATCGTCACCATATCATATCTTAGAGCAACAGAGAACTATTTGCACATCTCATTCCCATAATGGATGGGGAGAGAATGCGATTGCAAGGGCTGATCGGCGTGATGCAGGCAGCCAAATGGGAAAATCAAACGGATGTAGGGCGCGAGGAAGATGGGGCGTTCGCTGCCCACAGAGGCTGTAGCCGAGTTGGGGAAAATACATCCTGTGGGTAGCACAGACGGACGAAGCAGCAGGGATGTGGGACTGGGGGCTAAACCTTTGGACTAGTCTGGGGGGATGGTGATGGTGGGTGGATACGGAAGCAGTCCATCACAGGCATTTGAAATTGCAATACACTCATCCCAGTATTTCCTAGGCCAGGGGTTCTCAAACTGGGGGTCGGGACCCCTCCGGGGGGTCATGAGGTTATTACATGGAGGGTCGCAAGCTGCAGCCTCCACCCCAAACCCTGTTTTGCCTCCAGCATTCATAATGATGTTAAATATATAAAAATGTGTTTTTAATTGATAAGGGGGGGTCGCACTCAGAGGCTTGTCATGTGAAAGGGGTCACCAGTACAAAGGTTGGAGAACCAGTGTCCTAGGCACTGGTTCTGGTGTAGTCTGAGTAACCGAAGAGTCCATTCTGTCTGACAATCGCTTGCATGTGCTTTTCTAGCCCGGCGTCCCAGGTCCCATCCCTGCAGACAGCCCCACCAGGGGTTGTTACAAATGAGGCTTCACTTCCTGTCCTAAAATCTTGCCTAGTGCAGCTGTTCAACCGGCGGGTATGTCTGCACTGCTTTTGGAGAGGCGACTGCAGCTCGGGGAGGCCTACCTGGGCTGGCTTTAATCTAGCTAGCACGGCTAAAAATAGCAGCGAAGACATGGCCCGGATCCTGGCGCGAGCTAGCAGTGTGCTGGGCGAAGTGATCTCTCTGTGCAGGGCAGCCTGCCTTCTTCCTGCCTGGAGTGTTGTCTGGGTGTAAGCTGGTTGGCCAACCCTCTTAGCCAAGACATTAAATAACACTCCCAACGGGAACAGAATTTCAGCCTCTTTTCTTTGGGGTTGAGTTTTATTTCTCCAAATCAGATTGCTGGATAGGTAGGGCGGCCCTGTGATTGATTGGTTGGTTGGTCGATTGATAAATAGATTTCCCTCCCTCCCTCTATCTGAACTCAGGCTGCCCGTTATAACTCTCAGCAGGCCTGGTTCTGAGTCACATGCGCCCATCACATGACCCCCTGGACTCATTCCCATCACCTAGGGAGGTGGGCTACACCTGGCACAGATGAGACTGAGCTCCGACCCTCATAAAGGGCCTGCGCCCCGTGACCCGGAGCCTGCAGGCCACCTGCAGCAATGGCTCAGAGAGGGGTGGACCACCATGTTTGTCTTCTTTGGGCTACAGCGTCTCACGCCGGCTGGGGATCGGGTCCAGTAGGTCTGACTGGTTTTATTGTGATGTGTCTTCCAATCGTCTGCTTGTGCAGGGCCCCGTGCGCACGTGCGTGTGGCGCGAGAGAACCCCTGCCCCAAGGAGCTCACCAGCAAAAGAGGCCCGGGGATGGCGGGGGGTACCTTGCCCAAGCGGAGGAGTGGTCAAGAAGCAATGTCTCGTGAGTCCCAGCCTAACGTCCGAGATGCCAGGCCATGTGATGTGCTTGAGAAGCTGCCTTCCCCGTCTACTCCTGCCGATGCCATCTGGAGTCGAGGGCTCGCCGCGCCCTCCCAGGATAGGGCCCGCTGTTGTTTTTGGCGAGTGCTTGGACCCGCTGTGTAGCCACAGAATGGAGAGCTGGCTCCCCCACCCCACTGCTGACATGCGAACCTGGAGGCCTGTCTCCCTTGCAGCTGGGCTGGGACCTCCCAAATTCCTATCACCCAGGGCCGTCTGATAGGAGCAGCTTACAGACCAACGCGGGCCATGGGGCGACAGTGTTTGTACATCCGGAACCCGCCCCGTCCTCCCTGATCCTCATTCCAATTCCTCCCCCACCCTCCACCGCCGCCTGACCGTGACGCCTGCAGAGACAAAACACTTCCAGCCTCCTGGTCCCGAACGGGCCTCTAGGGATGGAGCCCATCCTCCTCCGGAACCAGCCATAAATAGAAACCCACACAGCACATTCCCACCTGAACCGGGCTGCCGGACACGCAGAGTGATGGATGGCGGTTTTCATGCTGTGTTTTTAAAGGCCGGAAGAGCGTTGGTGGGGGATCGGGGGTGGGGGCAGACCCCGTTTTCAACCGGCCGCCCTGGGTGACCCGCAGAACGACCAAGCCCCCGCCGGAATGAAAACAATCCCTTGGCTCTCTCCCGATAAAGGGGGCTGGTGCATGACAGCAGCAACTGCCTCAGCTCTGAGCAATGGAAGACTGGGTCGGTGTCACGGCTGGGTCAGGCCCAGGCAGAAGAATGGGATCCAGCTGTAATTTACGACCCAGGCTGACACCTCGAGTTAACACTTGGCCGGAGCTGATGGAGGGAAGGAAAGTTTTCAGGGATCCCAAGGAGCGAGCTGAACCCAGAGGGCAGAACTAGCGCAGCGTATACAGGCACAGGAGGAGGGAGTGTTAAAGAAACAGGATCATCTTCAATAGCGCCTGTTTAAGGGGCCCCCCAAAACTCTGATCCAGCCCCCCTAGGAATTCAGGATGGTTCTGATCCGGGATTGTTGAGTCAGCCTGTTATAAGGAGCTGCAAGATTTAGATGGAGGAAACTGAGGCACAGAGAGACGTGACATGCCCTGGACATCTGGTGAGTCAATGGCAGAGCTAAGAAGGAAACCCAGATCGCTTCACTGGAAATCCTGTGTCACATCCACTCAACCATGTTGCCAATGGTAAAGCCCTTCAAAACACACTGTAGCAGTGTCTTAATGAGTGAGGTTCGTCACAATCAGACAGGATGGGGGACAGTCCAAGGGTGCTGCCTGTCCTGGGAACAGGAATCACGGTCCGCCTGGGACAGGAGGTGGTTAGTAAAAAATCAACCACAAACAGGTTTCCACGCAGTTCAAGTCCCAACTTGGGTGTCCGTTGTTAACCAGGGACCACGCCCTACCTGAACCCTCGACAACCCACAGAGACCTCTAGAGGCTGAACAGCATCCTGCACATAAACAGAGAGGGAAGCCAAGGAGCAGTCCCCATGGAAAGTGAGTGGGTGGGATCCGTACACCAAAGTGCCCCATGGGACAGGGAAAGGTTGTCATGGTAGCTGCTTCACAGCCGGTCCTGAGGAGCCCCACACTGAGTCTGATTCCTTGGGCTAGCCTGGAAGATCAGGCGTTTTGGAGCGGATGGGTGAGCCCGTCCTGGCGGAGCGGGAGGGAGAGTGGTGGAGAAGATGCCCCAGCAGCCAGCCGGCCACGCTGCTCTATTTAGCTCGCGAGCGCGAGCCCAGCTAGTACCAGCCTGCCTCCAGGCAGGTGGAAGCCTCGCTCCCAGCTGCAGCGTAGAATTACCCTCTCAGAGCCCAAGTCAGCTGACTCAGGCTTGTGCTATGGGGATAAAAGTAGCCGCACGGACCTTTGGGCTCAGGCTGGAGCCCGGGCTCTGAGACCCACCCAGACCCTGAGGTTCACTGACGCGTTTCGGGGGCCTTTTTTGCAGTGTAGACATATCCTGTGTGTCTTGGTTCCTCACCCGTGAACTGGTGGCGGTGGGGGGGAATGGAAATTCTTGGGGTATGTCTACACTGCACGTGTGGGTGATGCCGCACAGGTAGGAGTACCCGTGTGGGCTTTAATCCAGCTCGCACGGGTTCCAGGAGCAATGTAGACGTGGAAGCGCCGGCTAGCAGCCTGAATGTGTTCCCAAGATCTCTGGACTTGTTCTCCGGTGGCCAGCCCCTGCCACCACGTCTAGACTGGTCTTGTAACCCGTGCTAACTAGATTTAAAGCTACCCGCCCGGATAGGCCTGCCCATGCTACAATTGCACCTTTCCTTGCAGAGCAGACGGACCCCACAGGGGAGCCCCTGTCTCCCGCTCTGTGTCTGTGCAGCCCCTGGCACAAAGGGGCCCTGGTCTCAGCCACTCTCATGCCAATGGTAATATTTAGAGCTGTCCCTGGGACCCTGATGTTTAGGTAGATTCAAGCTCCATTTAGCCTTAATTTCACCCCCACCCCGGTGGCCTCTCCCACTCTGGAGCCATCTGCCAAAGATGCTGGCGCCCGGAGCAGGGCTGCAACTCAGACTTCCCAGGGCTCGGAGTCCCCGCTGGGCTAACCTTTCCAGACCCCTCTCCGCGGGAGCAGCAGGAGGGAGGGGCTGTTGATCCCAGAAAAGTGCCAAAACAAACAAGAGGCGGAGAGGGGACTCTGGTGGCCGGGGAGCCAGGACGCAAGGTCAGCGCAGGAACAGATCAATCCCGCCCGGTGACGCCGGCCCAGGCAATATTTTTAACCTCATAATTAACTCCCTGGCTGACAAGGAAACAGGAGGGTCGTGAGTCAGCGCCGGCTTAGCCAGCGGCATTCACCCTTTCACGCTGCTGATGCGGCGACAGCGAAACTGTCCTTTCTCCCACCTCCGGCCCTCCGGGCTCATTAGCAACAAGCCGTGCGGCGAGCAGGCAGAGTTGCAGGAAAGAGATCTTTGCTCAGCAAGCAGAGGGGCCGGTGTTACATGCAGAGAGGCCTGGGATGTTTGCCCGAGAGCAGTCCGGCCACTGGCTTCCATTCCTTACCACCGAACTAAACCTCCACTTCCTGGAGCCTTCATACGATACCCCTTGTATCCCCCAGCCCACAGGACCACGGCCACGTCAGCCCCCTGCTCTGCTCTGCCAGCTGCTTAGGATGCAGAGCACGTGGCCTGCTGGCTAGTCCCAGCCTTTTCCACTTCTCTCTCCGGGTGTGTCCACACTGCAAGCAGGAGGTGTGATGGCACCCAATGTAGCCGGCAGCATAGCCCTGGCAAGCGACCGCTCCAGTGAGTACCCAGGGTCCTGGGTGGGGCGGAGGCTAGCCCATGCTGCCGTGGCTTCGTGGCTATCATCACTCGCGCTAGCTTTGATCTGAATCACACCTTTGAATCACACCTTCTGACTGTAGCAATGGCTAGCCCTGGCCTCTTCTCCATCCTCATGGGGTTTCTCTCATTCCCGGCCTGGCTACCCCAGTCATGGAAGGGGCTGCTGGCTACCACACAGCTTGAACTGATTGGCTAGTAGAGCGGGCCAGGAACCGGATTTTCCATTTCACAAGAAAGGCTGCAGTTTTGAACGGTGTCCCGTTTCGAAATGGACCGATTCAGGGATGAGGGAGCTAGCTATCGGTTAGATCTCCGGAAGCAGTTTCTAAGGCTCATTAAGCACTGGAATAGACGTCCTAGGGAGGTTGCGGCATTGGAGGTTTTTAAGACCAAGTTAGACAAACACCTGTTAGGGATAGTGGAGGTATTCTTGGTCCAGCCGCAGCACAAGGGGGAGGAGTAAACCTCCATTTGAGGTTCCTTCCTTTCCATTTCAATGAAAATAACAAAATGTCAGAATTATCCATGACGTGAAATTCCAAGAGAAAGTGTTGATTTGGTTCTGATTCTGGCCTTTTAAAACTTTCTAAAACGGGCGGTGGTTTTCTTTGGTTTTGTTTTTTTAGAACCGACGAATTTCATTTCAAAGGGAAAATCGAAAGGGCCCTTTCAGGAAAATGTCAAAACAGGAAGGTTTGATGTTATCAAAATGTTTCATTTCAGGGGGGAGAGGGGAGGTTGGGGTTCAAGATGCAACTTTGCCACCACCGACGTTTTTCCCAGCCGTTTCAGTTTCAACAAAAACTGCGTTTGCCATTGAAAAAAATGTCTTGACGGAAAATCTCTGACCAGCCGGGCAGTTTCTCAGACACGCTGGAAAGGGAGTGGGCCATCAGCTGCCCAAATTGTCCATCTAACCTCCCTGCCCCTCTGTGCTATTGGAAACCACTGAGTGGTCTCTAGACCCCTGTGGCCCCCCCAACCCCAGAACAGGTGAAGCCGGAGCCATGCTGAGCGACTGGACATCAGGGTTGAGTTATTCAGCAGCAGGTGGTTTGGTCATTGGCAGAGCTTGGGAAAATTCCCAGGGCCTACTCCTGACCCCACCCCAGCCCCGTCGCTTAGATTTCTGCGCTGAGGGGACAAGGGGAAAGTGCCTGGCTGCAGCCCATTACCCCCCAGGGGATAACAAAGGGTTAAGGGTTGAATGAACGACAGGAGAATAGACCCTGAATATTGGGCAAAACTTGCTGGTGGACCCGCATACAGGCAGGGGTCGGACTTTTAAACCAGATCCCTGGGGACTGGATTGTAGGGGAAACTGACTAGCCAGGGCTCAGTCCTCTGTGATGCTGTTATTTCCCTTTTAACTCAATGGGTCCTGACCCCATCTGGCGTAAATCAGCGTCACTCCATCGGAGTCCCTGGGGCCCCCTCTTATCTGTGCTCCAGACTAGACGCCTTTCCACGGGGGATGGGAGCTCCCTACGGTTAATCTGCCTCCAAGCTAGCGACCACCCCACCGGTGACCCAGCCTCAATGCTGCATGCACGTGTCCTGGGTTCGAGTCACTCCAACTCCCTGCTTCTGCGTTTGGATCTGATTTCTCAGCCCTGCAGCTGCTTTGCCTCTAAGGGGATGTCCACACTGCAGCTGGGGAGTGCTTCTCAGCCCGACTAGACAGACATGCGCTAGTGCACTAAATACAGCAGTGTGGACGCAGGTACGGACCCGGACCCAAGTACAGGCCTATGCCGCAACCTAAGGTTTGTCTACTCTGTCGTGTGGTGTGGATATGGGCTCTGACACATGTCCTACCATCCACACACAAAGCCCTCTGAGACATGCCTGCACCCCGTCTGCACAGGGGCCGGCTGGCTCATCCAGGGGTACCGGTACGAGCCCAGCCTGCTCACTTTGCAGTGAGGACACAGCTAAAGCTCATGTTTGGCGAGTCCTCCAACGCTGTCCCACAATTCCTGGGGCCCGTGTCTTCCCTTCCGGCCCTCCTGCCTCCCAATGTCCCACTTGCCGCCCTGAACTCGTGGGCGATTCCTCCTGGTAGCTGCGCGTGCCGGGGTTCCTTGTGGCTCAGCCGCCTTCCCCCCCCCGCCCGGCACATGATCCCGTCCTCCCGCAGAATAACCCTCCTTGTTGTCAGAAACGAAACAAGGGGCTCCCTTGTCTTCCCTGCTCGCCTCCCTTCCCTCCCCCCCTCCCCAGCAAAGGTCGCAACCCCCGTGCCCTTTGCATGACATGCTCGGTCATGCCTTCTGTGCATTCCACAGCCCTGCATTCCAGCTGCCCCGGGGCGGCAGAGCCCCCACGGCCTGTTCACCTCCCCCCTCAGCTGAGGTTTTGTTGTTGTTTTTTCTCTGAGCTCAGCGACACCTGAAGATACCAGAGAAGGAGAAATACCCGCTCTGCCTCCCACACGGCGGCACATCCCTGCAGCATGAGTGTCCAGACCCATAAGCAGCCCTACCGATGCCGTGCCAGGCTGCCAGAGCCGGATGGCTAGAACGCCTGTATATTAAAAAAACCAGAGCTAAATTGAGAGGCAGTGTTGCCTAGTGGGTAGTGCACTCACTTAGGAATAGGGACATTTGGGTTCCAGTCGCGTCTGTGCTGTGTCACCCAAGCAAGTTGCTTCTCCTCTTCCCTGTGCATATGTTTCTTCTCCCAACCTGTAGTGTGCAGGCTCGGGATGGCCCCTCTTCACATAGTTTGTGAGCCATCTAGTGGCGCTTGCTGAGTTCTACCCTGGGAGAAGAGGCCAGAGAAGTCGGCCAGAGCAGCTTTACGCACGTAGTTGAGGCCCGCTCTGTTCGCGTGGTGTTCCGTAAGCACAGCTATTTGCAACCCAAGGCGTGGGTTTCTTTGTATTGCTTTGCTCGCATAAAGGGCAAAAGGCACAATGCAATCCTTGTCTGTATTAGGCTGCCGCTGTTCGAAGGAAACCCCAGGAGCTGGTTGCTGAAGGCTCTTTGAAAAGCCAGGCATTAGATCGCAAGGCACTGTCTCTGACGATGAGCGTGTGCAGCTCCGAGCGCGATGGGGGCCTTGCTCTCAGCTGTGGCCTCTCAGAATGACTGGAATAGAAATCAGTAATGATGGATTGCTGTGGCTCTGCATGGTGCTAGCAGGACACCTTTCCCCAGCCAAGGCTGAGTCTCGCGACATACAGAATTTGTGCTCATCAAAAAATAGGAACCACGAGAGATAAGGAGCAGAGCCTTAAATTAGTGGGATACAGGAGCTGATGAAAGTGAGAGCAGCTTTCAAGACACTCTCCAGAATAGTATTTTAAAAAAGCGGGGGGACAACAAGTTTCTTCTCTCGGCCGCCCCTACGGGTGTAAATTCGGATTCTGCTCTCAGCCCCAGTGGGGTAGTTATTTACATCACTCGGGATTGGGTGTAAAATGAGGCACAAGTACAGAGCAACGGAGAAGCTGTATAATTTGGAGGGCAAGGAAAGAGGCAGCAGAAAGAGGCAGCACTGCCAGGAGGAGTGAAATAAACGACAGCAGCGTAAAAGGGACGATCAATTTCAGACTGGGATTGAGGACCACATGGGCATTGCAAGCTATTGCTTTAATACTGGGAGGCTTTGCTGCTTGGCTTGCAGGCTAGGGGGCTCTGTAGCAAAGTGTGAGAGCAGAGTCAGTTTGGAAAGAGCCAGCCTTAAATCAAGATGGGGTGAGATGAGTCGCGCTGTGTTAGGGAGCAGCCTGTTTTCTCTCTCTCTGTTTTTGGGTTCTTGTGTATTATCATTCTGAATTCTAAGAAATAATATTGTGTTATTCATTCCAGCAACAGAATCTATATTTTTATCCAACTTCTCTTTGTGTATGGGGTGAACTTTACTGTAGTGTTCCCTTCTGTCATGATATTATCACAGATGTTGAGATTTTGAAGGCTCCCAACTGCTGGAGTCCTGTTATTATGTGAGAATTTCAGCTTTCTTTCTTTCTTTCTTTCTTGTATATTTCTAGCCCTTGTGGCTGTAGAGACGTTACAAAACGTGACCCATAAAACCTCTAGGAACTGAAGACAAATATACAGGACCCTATATTTGCTCAATTTTAATGAGTTTTGGGGCAGCTTGTGACAGTTTTGAAAATATCCTGCAATATCCTGGATGAACCTTATTGAATTAAATTAAATCTTGTTGAATTAAGTTCATTACCTTTGGAGTCCACTGTATTAATGATTTTGGAACACGTGGGGTTGGCAGATCAAGGCGCTGAGTCCGTTTTGTCGTGAGTCGCAGGGTCATATTTAGGCGGCTGCTGGGCACCTGTGAGAACGTTGAGGGCTCCCAAAGCGTTCATGAATATTAGCCGCCTTGATGGCTTGGAGTGCAGAAAGTGTCATTTGCTGCTCCTTATTCCCCAATTTTAAAATGGTTCAGCTGTCCAATGAGGGAGCAGAAACAGCGCCATGTGATTTTGGTGACCAATTGCACATCAGGAATGACCAAATAATAACTAGTCGGGGGAATGCTTTGGGAGCATCTCATAGGCTGAGAAAGATTGGTTCAACCCAATTAGAAATACGTATGGATAACAAAATATCCTTCCTTCCTTCCTTCCTTTCTATCTATCTATCTATCCCCATTCACCCCCTATCCATACATCCCCAATCCCCATCCACCCATCTATCTACCCATCTATCTATCTATCTATCCATCTCCATTCACCCCCTCTATCTATCTATCCTCATATACCTCATCTCTCCTCTCTCTCTCTCTCTCTCTCCACCTCAGGGCTGCTCTATTTTACCCTCAGAGCCCATGGTCCCCTATGGTCCCCTGCTATGTACATCGGCCAAACTGGACAGTCTCTAAGGAAAAGGATAAATGGACACAAATCAGACATTAGGAATGGCAATATACAAAAACCTGTAGGAGAACACTTCAACCTCCCTGGCCACACAATAGCAGATTTTAAGGTGGCCATCCTGCAGCAAAAAAACTTTAGGACCAGACTTCAAAGAGAAACTGCTGAGCTCCAGTTCATCTGCAAATTTAACACCATCAGCTCAGGACTAAACAAAGACTGTGAATGGCTTGCCAATTACAGAACCAGTTTCTCCTCCCTTGGTTTTCACACCTCAGCTGCTGGAACAGGGCCTCATCCTCCCTGATTGATCTAACCTCGTTATCTCTAGTTTGCTTCTTGCTTGCTTATATATACACCTGCCCCTGGAAATTTCCACTGCTTGCATCTGAAGAAGTGGGTATTCACCCACGAAAGCTCATGCTGCAAAACGTCTGTTAGTCTATAAGGTGCCACAGGATTCTTTGTTGCTTCTACAGAACCAGACTAACACGGCTACCCCTCTGATACTAGAAGCAGAGAGTAGCCACAGTGCGCAGCATATTCTGGCCCACCCGATGCCCCTGATCCGCCCCTTCTGCTGGTGGGAGCAAGGCCCTTACGCTGGCTCCACTCCAGCTAGGAAGGCATCGGTGTGGGGAGGTCGTTTCTGACCACTTTAAGGCCCTGTGGCGCTGCCAGAATGGCCTGGCGGGGGCCAAGTGTGACCGAGAACCAGGACTGGGATTTTTATGATTTTTAGTAGGGAAAGTTTGAGCATCTGGTCTGGGCAGAGAGGTAACCAGGGGACAGCCTGTTGCAAAGGGCATGTGTTTGGGCATGTGACAAAGTGTGTGTGTATATGTGTGTGCACACATAGGGGGATGTGTGTGCATACAGCTATGTGTATGTACATGCCTGTGTGCATGTGTGTGTGCATGTGTGTAGATGCATGTGGTTGGGTATGTGTATGTACATACAAGTCTGTGTGTGTGCATATGCACCTATATACTTGTATATGTGTGTGTTTATACCCATGTGTGTATGTACGTGTGTGTGCTCACATGTATGTGTATGCAAGTGCATGTGTTTGCATGTGTATGTGTGTGAGCCTATGTACATGTATGTGTGTGCAGAGGAGTGTGTGGGTGTACACACCTGCATGTATGTTTGTGTATATGTGTGTGCACACAAGTGTGTTGTGTGTACGTATGCATGCATATGAGTGTATATGTATGTGTATATGAGTGTGTGTGTGCAGAGTGTTATGAGTGTGTGCATACGTGTGTGTGTGCAAAGTGTGTATGCCTGTGAATACATGTTTGTGCATGTCCGCACATATGTGTTTGCACACGTGATCTCCCGTCGGTCTCCCTTGCAATCCCGGCATCACGCTGATGACCTATCCATGACTTTTACTAAAAATATCCCTAACTAAATCTTAGGTGCTGGGCGGGGGGGGCGCTTCTGGGGACAGTGCTGATCCTGGGGGAGGGCACTCCTGGCCCTGCTATGGCTGGGGGCGGGGGACAACCCGGGGCCCTGCCGCTGCTGGGGGGGCGGAGGGGGCGCAGCTTCGGGCACTGCTGCTGCTCCCAGACCGCTGCTCCGGGGTAGCGCCTGGGACCAGCTGCCTGGAGCCACCTGAGCAGTGGCTGCTCGGGTAGCCCTAGGGTCAGCTGCACCAGCCGCTGCAGAAGTCACGGAGGGCCCAGAAAGTCGTGGAATCCGTGACCTCCGTGAAAGGCTCGCAGCCTCATTTATCAATCATCCTGGTCAGGCAGGACTACAAAAATCCAGTCAGGCAGGTCAAGCATTAGGGGCCGGCTGGCGGGCGGATTCCTGGCTAATAGCCTGTAGGTGCATTGCAAGGCGTGAGATGTTGGGACGTGTTTGCTTGATGCAGGGATTGCTTTGCCCACGGCCACCTGGCCAATCGTCCCCTGGCCCTGGTAATTGCTGCTGGCATGTGCACTGACAGGAAACCTAACCCTCCCACCCCTAAGTCCTCATGAGGCTCAAACCTGCAGACTCTAACCAGGACTGGGCTGTGGTGGGAGCGGGAGGGGAGAGCCGCAGGGACCTGCCCTTCTCTAGCACATCAGCGAGTAGGCGCTGCAGGGGATCAGGGTTTTAGTCCTAGCTTTGCCACTGGCCTGCTGGGCGACCTCATGCAAGTCACTTCCCTGCCATGGGCCTCATTTTCCCCATCTGTACAATGGGGATAATGATAGTACCCTTCTGGGTACAGTGCTTGGAGATCTGCTGATGAACAGCACTAGATAAGAGCTAGGGATTATTCTTGTCTCCACTTTCACGGCCCCCACCCGGCGTGTCCTCCCAGCTACCTCTCACCCCCCTACCTCTCGTTCACTATCGAGCCGGCGACGCCAGCCTCCGTCGCCCGCGTGTTACATTTCCAAAGAAAGCCCCTCTGCGCCTTCTCCTGCGCTGCCCCTCACGCGTGGGAGGCGCTCCCCATAAACCTCCGCCAACCGACAGCCTCTCCTTTGCCACAATGCCGGCAAATACATCGACAAGGGATAGGCAGCTGGTGTGTCGCGGCTACTGCCCGTCAGTATAATCTCATTGTTTCCTGGCACTTCCCCGTCTGTCTCTGCCTCCACTGGCTGTCGTAGCAGTCCGCTCTCTGAGCCCTGGTCTGTCACCTAGCACCATGAGGTCCTGTCTGTGACTAAGGCTCCTAGTGCTACGGTAATTAATATAAGAAGAAGAATTGATAAGCAATTAAAGAATGCAGTACAGGTGAGTCAGTAGGGGGCGCTCTCCCCTCTGAGTCAGTGCTGCCCCTGCTGCCCCAGTGCAGCCCAACGGGGCGCTGCACTGCAGGGAGCGGGGCGGGTGGGCCAGTAGGGGGCACTCTCTCCTCTGAGTCACCTCCCACCCCCAAAACCCAAGTCCCGACAACCTGTGAGCTCGCAACAGATCCCTCGACTGGTTTCACAGCAGCACCCCCCCGAGTCAATGGGACCCAGGAGTGCCTGGCCGCTCTGCCAAGCCAGCCCTGGGTGTCCCAAGTTGGCTCCCCCCCCCCCACACGCCCGCCCCGCAAAAAAAATGGAGACACCCTCTAAACATCAGAAGCCTCTTTGGAAAAGTTTAGCCTTGAAGGATCAATTGGGCCTGCATCAAAAACCTGGTGCCAACCCCCCACCCCCGCCAAGCTCTGGATGCAGTGACGTGGTTCAGGGCGGCCGCTAATGGCTCTCACTAACCCCCCCGCCCCCCCGAGCACCACTGATGGGGGGCACTGGAAGATAATCTGCCCATTGCCGGCTTTGGGTTCGGGGGGCGGGACCGGGAGAGGATTCAGGGCCAGAGCGCGTCACAGGCCCGCAGTGGCTGTTTGAGGGGGATGCAAAAGGGGCGTGGGGGTTCCTTTAACCCTCACACTGCGCCCCCCCTGCCCCCGGAGGCTCTATTCACTGGCGGCTCAGCCAGCTAATCTGAGGCGGTGACTAAGTGCCCGACATGATCCCTGCTTGAGAAAGGAACCTGCCTCTCCTCCAGTTGTTTAAGTACTTAATGAACATTTGTAGCCCATATGGCAAGACTATATTAACCCGCCCCCGCCTCAGGAGAGCAAACACTGCCACCATTCAGCAGCCCCGCGCCCCCCCACCCTGCCCCGCTCCCCGGGTCGCCCCGTCCCGGTCGCTTTGATACTTTCTGGCAGGCGAAATGCTTTCGGAGGACGGTTTTAGCAGCAGCTCGAGCCCTCTGACCTCTAGCTGTTCTCTCCTCCCCGGCGGGAGGGGTTTCAAAAGAAGGGGTCAGCAAGTGGTCAGATGGTTCCTAAAAACCAGGCCGGGATCTCCGGCCCTTGAAGAATTGAGGCAGCGGGATGGGGAGGGGGAGATGGAGGAGGTGCCAGAAGGAAATGGGCTTAGCTCAGCATTGGCCTCGCATCGCGGCTATGAAGGGTGTAGGCTGGGACTTGTGAACAATTAATGGATCGGGGAATTCTGCAATAACTGCTTGCTCGCTTTCTCCCCCCCCCCCAGGAGAAATGCATAGGTCATTACAGGTTAAAGCCCCCGTATTTCATTCCATCCCAAGCCGCTGGGAGAAGCAGCACCCGCTCCTATACAAGGGTGCTGGTCCCAGGCAATGCCGCTGACCAACGTAACGAACGCTGGATCTCGCAAGGAACAGACCCCCGTCACCGCCCCCCTGCCCTGCGAACACCTGACGCTACAACCCGTGACAAGTTAATGCACTTTCCAGAGCTGGGGGTCTGTGAGGTCAGGCCACGGGGTCAGCGGGAGCCCATCTCCCACACACGCACAAAGCCTGCCCTGGGTGGATGTGGGGAAGAGACAGGGGGTGGGGAGACGGACCATCACAGAGGGAGAGAGACCCAAAGGAGATGTAATCAGCAAATGAGGAGCTGGGGCCGGATTTTCAGACGGGCTCAACGCCCACACTCAGGGGCTGCATTCTCAGAAAGCTCCAGCACTCTTTAAATTCCTAAATAAAGACTTTTCCAATGGGCTCAGACACTGACAGGCAACATGTCCTGAATTTTCACCCGTGTGCTGAGTGCTTGTGAAAATCCAGCCCTTAATGGTTAAAGGTTTCGTGGCTGGAACTAGCATGGAGGGGAACTAAACTATCCGAGTAGCTTTCAGCTCAAACCAGCCAACACACATGTACGTAGATGCATTTATGCAAACATACGTTCATAGATCGCTGCACATCTGTGCACGCACGTTTACCTGTGTGCACACGCATCTCAATACCGGCACATATATGCAAACAGACATATGCCCACACACATGCACTGCACAAATATATGCACATGCTCATACATGCATATACACCCACACAGGAGCATATGCTGATATACAGAAACTCCCCGCCCAGCACATGTACACTGCTGAACCCCCACATATCCCACCATGGTAAAGTAGCTTCCTGTACTCTGGGTGCGTTTGTTTAGATTTCATTTAGGGCTCTTTGAAGGCACGGCTGTCACATCTGCCCCCGGGATACAAGTCAGCTGTGCTAGGTCACAATACAAGCAGAAAGGGGGAGCGACAGGCCAGCGGAGGAGGAAAGAAATATTTGCTGCTTCCCTGTTTTCCCTCCCGCGATGGATCCTGTTTCAGGACACGCATCGGCGAACGCAGACACCCAACTTTCCCCCTCGACGGAGGTTTCCGGCTGCCCGTGGAGACAGATTTACTGCTCCGGGAAGGAAATGAGATGAGTTTCCCCCCACCAGTCTGAGTACAGTTACCGCCGTCACGGTTATGGCTGTACCTCGGCATCCCCTTGCCCAGCCGCGATGCTTTTAGCCGTCGTACCCCATGGGTGACGGCGCGTGACAGGTCCCGGCGCACACATGAGCCGAGTCGGTTACAGCCTCAGCTAGGGGCTCGGGGGGGTCCCCCCATGTTAATAACACGCTCAGGGCAGTGATGTGTTTACGGCACAGACGAGCTAACGGGACATTTTCCGGGCCGGATTCTCATTTATAGCAGCACCCCGCTCCGGCAGGGGGGAAGGGGCGTTAAGGCAGGCGTCTACCTCCTCCAGCCCCTCTCTTTCCCCCGACACCTCCAGGATGGCCATGGCTGGGGTGTGGGAGATCGGACAGGGCTCTGAGGGCAGTCCCTTTCTCTCTCTGGGGCTTGGCTGACTGGCTCTTGCTCACATGCCCAGCACAGTTGCCAATTTTCACATGGTAAAGAAGCCCCCCCCCCCCCACCCGACTTTCACGATAAGCCAAAAATCCAGCTAATCCCGTTTCAAAGCAAGGCCAGAACAGCCAATCCCTAAGAACCCCAACGCTCTGTGTGACCAGATCCCCCCTGGCGTGGGGGACTGTGGTAGGCCCGCTGTGCACCCCAGACTCTCACCCCCCCCCTTGCCCCTGCTTGCCGGGAGCCGATCAAAGCTACAAGCCAAAAACTAGCCAACCAGCGACTCACAAGCCAATTGCAAGCCGAACTGCTGCGTTTTTGGCATGTGTGATGCTCAGGGTCTCACTGATCACCATAGCTGGGATCAGGAAGGAATTTCCCCCAGGTCAGAGTGGCAGGGACCTTGGGGGGGGTGGCTCCTTTACAGAGTAGGGTGCAAGTTTATCTGGGTGTGTCTCACATAATTATTTCCCGGCCACTGCGGGGGTCTCAGGCCCTGGTGCACCTCGGTCCCTCCTCTTCTCCGCCCGTGGCACATAGCGGGCTCGTCTCCTGCAGGCTGGGGGGGTCTGATTTCGGCGGCTGGGTTTAGTGTGGGGATGCCGGAGGTCAGAACACATGATCTCGTGGCCGTAAGCGCCGTGACTCCCTTTTAGAGGGGCAGGGAGGTGAGCCACAGAGAGGCCACGTAACTTAGCCAAGGCCACAGAGGGCGTCTGGAGCACGGCCAGGCACTGGCCCCGGATCCCCCGTGTCCCACGTACGCGCCTGCCCCCACCGCATAGGGTGACCAGACAGCAAATGTGACAAACTGGGACAGAGGGTGGGGGGTAATAGGAGCCTATATAAGAAAAAGACCCAAAAATTGGGACTGTCCCTATCAAATCGGGACATCTGGTCACCCTAGCACCGCAGCGCCCAGTGGTTGCACGCCTGTGACACGCGCTTTAAGGCAGGGCCAAGGCCAAAGCGGTGCAAAGGGGCCCTGGTGTGAAGGAGCATCAGCCCCGCTGTCTCTGAGGAGTAAGGGGACAGCGCCCTCTCCCTCCAGCGAGGGACGTGGGCCAGGACCCCATGGTGCTAGGGGCTGGACAAACACAAAACCAAGCGACAGCTCAGGTCTTGGCGTCTCTCCTCCTTCCTTGGGCAGGAAGTTCAATCGGGAGGAAAACAGGCTCGAGAGAGGAGCAAACTGAGGAGGAATGAACGTCGCACAGCTCCAGGGTTCCCTGCAGAGACGCACCCGAGAACGGGGATGCTGATCCAAGGTACGTGCGGTGCAGTGGGGGGGGGAGAGTTCAATGGTTGGATCAAGTGCAGTGGGTTGAGGGCCGTTCATTGGTCCACTCCAATACAGTGGGTTGGGGGGGGGAGGACGACTCATTGCTATGATCCAGTGCAGTGGATTGGGGGAGGGGGCTCACTGGTCCAATCCAGTGCAGTGTGCTGGGGGAGGGGCTCATTGGTCTGATCTAGTGCAGTGGGTTGCACGGGCTTGTTGGTCCAATCCACTGCAGTGGGGGGGGGGGCACTCATTGGTCTGATCCAGTGCAATAGATTGGGGGGGGGGTGCATTGGTCCAATCCAGTGCAGTGGGTTGGGTGCATGGGGGCGGGGGGGGGTGGCTGGTCCCATTTGATGCAACAGGTTGGGGAGGGCTCAGGTGTCCAATATGGCGCAGAGGGTCGAGGGCGGGGGAGGTGAGGCCCAGCGGTTCCATCCGGCGCAGAAGGGAGAGAGGAGGGGGACTGGCCTGGTCCATGCCCGATCCGGCGTGGGGAGCCCCCTGCCCCGCCAGACACTCCCCAGGACCCTTTGTTTGCCCACAGGGCGGCCTGGGCAGCTTTCTCCCTAACGGGCCTTTTAACTCACCCCTTAATCCCGAAGTCACTTAGTAAAAGACCCAGCCCCTGCCCTGCTGGGCCTTTGTGCTCCCAGCCGGTGGCCACGCAGCCCAAACAAGAGCGGGGCGGGACGGGCTCACACGCCACTGCCTGCTAATGCTGGCCCTTAATCCAGGGGAAGAATGGGCCTGTCTGAGGCTGCCTGGACCCCTCCAGGGCATTGAATGGCAGGTGCAGTAGGGAGCCCGGGCGGCTACAATGCAAGTGTGGAAAAGGCCTTGCCATTTAGGGGCCCGGATGAAAAGGTCCCGCTCCCAGCAGAGGTCGAGGGGCGTTCGAAGGTCCTGCTCCCTGCCCCCATCGCCGAGGTGGTCAGCCTGCCGCAAAGGCAACGGGGCTGGGGGGGAACCGGTGCCTGACTGACACTACCCCTCCCAAGCATGCTAGTGCAGATACCTAGGTAAACACCAGGGCTGTAACCTGCACAGCCATAAAACCACGCCGCTGCAGGCAGAGGGCCAACGTGTGCACGCTCACCAGCCTGCTCAGTGCACAGACACGTGCAAATGCACAGGCATGCGCAAAGGGCACATTCGCACACAGGCGTGCTCGAGGATGGCCGTGCTGTGTGCACGCCCAGGTACACTCGCACACGCCTATGTATACTTGTGCACACACTCATCCAGGACAGAGGGCAGAGGTGGGTACACACGTGTGTGCAAATGGGCACACACCTCCCTTTGTGCCAGGACCTGCCAAGTGACACTCATGCACAGACGCTGGCAACCCCACACGCACACATCTTCCCTTCCCTCTTCCTTTTCTCATCTTCTGTCACCTTCTTGTCTTGGCTCCCTTGACCAGAAAATGCCCATCATCCGCTGACTGCCCGACAAGGCCCTTTTATTCCTGGACCGCAGTTGTAGCCAGCACACAGCTGATTTCCACATGGCCCAGCCACGTGGGGGCGGGGGGAAGTCGGGGAATGGCAGGGAGCAGCAGGCGGTGAAAGAGACCAGTCATCGCAAGGTTGCCCGCAAGCCAGCAACAGGCGCTGCTCTCCCATTCGCTGCCGGTCCGCACCTTGTCTTGTCTGCAGCGGCACAGCAGGGATTGAACCGGCGATCGCCAAAGCTAAAAGCACAAACGGCCAAAGAGGGGCGGTCACAGGCTCACCTCGGCTGCAGGTTAGGCCCAGAGGGGGACCTTTAACAGGCACTCACCTGTGCGGGGGCTGATGAATTCATCACAAGTAATGAAGAACTAGTGGAGGGAGAGGGAGCTCCCATGGGACTGGTCCTCGCCCCTCCGGCACAGACCATGTTACTTTCCCCTCCTGCCCCTGGGCCAGGGGACTGACCTGCCCACAAGGCCCGGTGAGCTATGCCAGAGGATGCCGGCTGCCCTGGACCTGAGCTAGCTCGTAATTAAAAGTGATTAGAGTCTTTGGCCGAGAGGCGGGGGATGCTGCATTCCTGCTCCCCATCAATCAGTTCTCCCCAGGACTGAGTCCAAAGGGGCCTGGCCAGGAAGCATCAGGAGGGCCCGATCCAGGAGGCAGATGCCACCCGAGCTGTGAGCATCAAGGGCTGGTGGTTTGTAGACAAGTGAAGAGAGTCAGCGTGCGCAGGGAACTCTGCATGGGGCAGGGGGACGCTCATTGCTCCCCGGATCTGGCCCCCACGCACCCGGCGCCGACGGCTCAGTGCAGCTCGGATTTGCTTGCCTTGCCCTGAAATGGGCCTGCCATGCAGAGCTCAGATCCAGATTTCAGGGAAACTGAGCTGTTTGGTTCACCCTCTTCCTGAGGTCGCGCTGCAGAACTGGGAGCCGAACTGGAAGTTCCCTGGACTTTGTGGGTTGCTGGATCTGGATTGCCTGGGCTAGATCCTCAGCTTGCCAGGCACAGCATCATCTTCAGTTACACATGGGCCGTTTCCCTTTGCGTTCTCCGAGAGGTTTAAAGAGGCCAGAGGCCCATTGATTTCAATGGGAGCTAGGCACCTAAACACCTTTGAGGGTCTGGACTGGACGGTAAATGGGAATCAGGGGCCATTGGCTCTGATGCCTTCAGTGGAGTTAGTCTGAACTTTGCAGAAACCCAGCAGCCCCTTTAGCAGCAAAAACTAAAATAGCTTTTAATTTCAGACACATGCATCACCCGGTTTATCCCAGGAGCCGGGCTGCAAAGCAGCAACGTGTCGCCTGGTTCTGATCCATTTAGCTAAACCCATCATCACCCTTAGGTGGGCCCGGGCCCTGGAGAGCACCTCGAAAGCTTGGGCGAGTTGTGACTTGAAGTAAAACATGTGGGCTATGGCTCCTCCCAGTGGGGAGATGTTAGACTACAGCTCCGACAGGATAGCAGGACAGGGGCACCTCTTAGGAACTCAGTGGTTTGAGCATTGGCCTGTTAAACTTAGGGTTGTGAGTTCAATCCTTGAGGGGGCCACTTAGGGATCTGAGGCAAAAATCAGTACTTGATCCTGCTAGTGAAGGCAGGGGGCTGGCTTCAATGACCTTTCAAGGTCCCTTCCAGTTCTAGAATGTAGGATATCTCCAGAATTAGAAAAAACAAAAAAACCTCTTAGGAACTCTTTGGCCATCACCCCTCATGGTTATTTTTTATGCTCATGCAAAGTGCAGGTAGTCTGCTACCAGATCGGCATGGCAGCATTCGGCTCTCAGCATCAGAGGGAGAGCTGGGCGCATCACGTCTTTTTCAGGTCACTGGCCATTTCCAAAAAATCATGAGAAAGAAAGAAAGACATCAAATGAAACTGAATTTTTTTGAAATTTTTAAGTGAATCAGAAAGTTTTTTAAAAAATCATTTGGGGTCAAACAAAATGTTTCCTTCGACCCAAAATGAAAATTTTCAGTTTTGAGCATGTTTAAATGTTTCTGGTTATTTTAAAAATACAATTAAAGGAAATTTCGAGAAAAAAAGTTAAAGAAAGAAGAAAACAACCAAAAAACGCCCCCCCAAGCCCTCACAACGCTTTGTTCAAAAACACCAAAATTAAACATTTTGATTTTTTCTGGATTTTTGGAGGGTTTCCCCGCATCATAAACAATTCAGCAAAGCTGGCGTTAATGCATGAAATGTTCCAGTGTTGACAAATCTGTATTTTTTGCCTCCTCCCTCCAAAAAAGTTTTATAGGCAAAATTTAACCCAACTCTAGACAGAGGGTCCCATTCATCCTGACACGGTGCCCTGAGGGAGGCTGATGCCAAGGGGGAAATCACTCGATGATCACCTGTTCTGTTCGTTCCCTCTTGGTCACCTGGCATTGGATGGCGTAACACAGGATACTGGGTTAGATGGACCTTTGGTCTGACCCAGTCTGGCCATTCTTATGGGGTCAACAACCAGGCATCTCCAGCCTTTGCCCGGGGACACCCAGGGTGCAGGGGGATGAGCCAGGGCAGCCTGGGATGGATTGTTCCAGCCATGCTGCCCCAGTGGGGTCAATGGGGCAGAGGGTGCACTGAGCAGAACTACAATTCCCAGAGTGCACCCGGGGAGTAGGTGGGGTGGGGAAATCCAGGCGGGCTGGTGAAAGGCCTCCTGGGAGCTGTAGTTCTCTCTCGCTCTCCTGCCCAGGTTCTGGAGGGGCGGGGACTACATTTCCCAGGATGCAAAGCCCGGCCGGGACGCGCGTGGGGGCTGTGGCCGCAGGAAGGTGGCTGGAGCCGTGAGGACAGGCACGGCGCGGGGGTCCCTGCAGAGCAGCACAGGTAGGGGCCGGCGGGGTCTGCTGGGGACGAGCCAAGCCTGGGAGCTGGGGGAGCCCCGCCCCATTGTAAACCCAGGATCCTCCCCCCCCCCAGCCGAGCAAAGCCAGGATCCTTCTCCCCCCGCCAGCCACGTAAACCCAGGATCCTTCCCCCTTCCCCCCCCAGCCGAGCAAACCCAGGATCCTTCCCCCCACTTCCAGCCACGCAAACCCAGGATCCTTCTCCCCCCCCCCAGCTGCGCAAACCCAGGATCCCCCCCCAGCCGCGCAAACTCGGGATCCCCCCCCAGCCGCGCAAACCCAAGATCCTCCCCCCCCCCTCAGCCATGCAAACCCAGGATCATTCCCTGCATTGTATGCAGATTAGCACCCTCTCCCCCCCCCCCCACAGGATCTCCCCACCATGTAGACTCAGGATCATCCCCTCCAGCATACAGGTCACTCCCCAGTTGCAAACCCAGGCTCCCTCTCCCTCTAGGCAAACCTGGGATCTCCCCCGCCTCGCATGCAGCCTCCCCTCCCAGGTTCTCCCCCTGCCCTGCATGAAATATCCCCCACCTCCCAGGCTGTCGTCATGCTCACCCTTCATGCCCCCCCCCCTGCATTCTCTTGCCCCCTGTGCTCCTCCTATCATCAGGCTCTGCCCACCCCATGCACAGCTGCCCGTTACCCTCCAAATCTGCAGGCAGCCGATGCTGCACCAGGGGATGTTGTCTCAGTCTGTCCCTCCCCACTCTCTGTGTTGCAGCCTCGGGGCGCTGTCCCCACTCCGGATGCTGCCCTCCCGCCTCCTTCGCCAAGCCCTCCCTCGGCCAGCCCCCAGCTTTGGGTACTCAACAGCTGGTCCCGCCATGGAGGAGAAGCCGGTGGAGTCGTCCATTCGCGCCAAGCTCCTGCGAGCCCTGCAGCCAGTGCACCTGGAGGTGCACAACGAGAGCTCCATGCACGCCGTGCCCCGGGGCTCCGAGACCCACTTCAAGGTGGTGATCGCCAGCCAGCGCTTCGCCGGCCTGCCCCTGCTCCAGCGCCACCGGCTGGTGAATGAGATCCTCCAGGCTGAACTGGCCGGGCCCGTCCATGCCCTCTCCATCCAAGCCAAGACCCCCCAGCAGTGGGAGGAGAACCAGAGTGTGAGCCAGAGTCCGGGGTGCCTCGGGGGATCCAAACACGACCCGCACATGGCAACCAAACTGGGCACCCAGGGGTGACCCTGAGGGACAGCGCTGGGGGGTGGGGGTTTGGGTTAGCTCAACTCACTCCCCGGGGTGACCCTGACGCTTGCTTTGTGACCACATCCAGAGCCTTGCAAAGCCGCCTAGCGCTGGAAGTGGAAACATTCACAGGCTGGGGTTGCACCACCAATGCTGGGCGTCCACCAGGGTCAGCCCCAGACTCTGCCTGCCTCCCGCACTTGGCCGCGGGTTATTGGTTTTTCGGTTGGTCGTGTGAAATATCCCTGGCTCCACTGCTATCATGGTAGCAGGAGGGTCCAGCTAGCGCACCAGCTAGCGCACCAGGCTCCCGGTAGGCGCTAACGCACGTGTTCATGATAATTGTGTCGGCAAAGCTGGGTGAGATTTGCGAAGCCAGATTTTTGAATGGAGACTGGGTGCCTGAAATCTCTCCCAACGGCTTTAAAAAGCTCAGTGTTGTGAGTTTATAGTGTGTGGGGGGGAAGCCCTTGTGTTGTTAATAAAGCTCTCGGCTGAGCAAAGAATGGGTTCACGCTGGAAAGCAGTGACGTCGTGTCTCTGGATTTGGTTGACTCGGGCTGAGTTTGCAGCCGCAAAATCTTCTTTATTTCCCTTGGGAAACTGAGACGAGCTGGTTTGGTTTTTACCCCGTGCGCATCGTCCCCAGCGACAAGGATTCTGCAGAGCAGACCCTGCCCCTGATGACCGGGGATGCAATTTGCGACTGTCATTGGAACAGGTGAGGATGTTCGAGCCAGAATAAACTCTGGCCCCTGCTCCTGTCTCTGGGCTGGCCCTGCAAGACTCATAGAAGCCCTTTGGCTTGTGCTGGCTCTGCAGGGCTACTAAAAATATATGTAAGGCCAATGAGAGACAAGTCATTTCTGCCATCAGCTATGAGCTCTGCCTCCAAAGAGGCAGAAGATGAATAATGATAATAATTAGTACCTACCTGGGATAGAGCAGGCGGTGCCTTTTCCCCATTTGCTGCAGGGAGGAAAACGGAAATTAGGGGTTGAAAGAATCGTCATCATTTCTGCTTTGTTTCAGTGTTAACTCTTCATCGGTTCTGCTGTATTTTGCAACGTGTTCAACTTGGGGCAATGGAAAATAGACTGGTCCGTTTTGTGACCGTGAGTGTGTCCATCTGTCCATCCCCCCCCACGTGGTGGGTTTCACTTTTGCCCTTTGCTTCCCCTGTGCTAGTACAAGGCTGGGATGTTGGGGTTAAAAGCAACAGGAAACATTCAAAACACTGTTGGGGCCAGAACACCCTCCCCCCCCCAACTTCATGGGGATGTTTGTTTGATCTCAAAGTTATCCCGATCTTGGGTCTTTTTTTTTTTTTTTTTTTTTTTTAACACCCTCCCCAGTAAAAACTAAATTTGGAGCAAAAATCCAGACAGAAAACAGATCTGTAGCAGCCCAATTGGGTTTTCCCCGTAACTGTTAGGGCAAGATTTAGCATAAGCGGGCACACGTGACGAAATGAGCGAGGTCTGGACCGTGTGTTTGGGATTTGGAATGTTCAGTCTTCATCGATTGGCTCAGCTGCGTGGCCGGAAGGCTCCCGGGAGTTACAGGGCCTGGGAAGTTTGGAAGCTCTCGTTATCTTTCTCCTTTGGGGCTGCTGGAGGATGTTTTTCCTGGCCGGGGCGGTAGGTGAATCCGATGAGGAAATAAAAATGATTTGTCTGTGATCGTGCAGCTCTGAAGAACAGGGGAGATTCTGCTCTCAGTCCCACGAGTAGAAACACAGGCTGCATTGCATTTTCTGCTGACCTTTTTCATAAGCTCTGTCCCACTCCCCCCACTTCCATACACACCGTGTGTGCAAACGAAAAGGGGCACAAACCCATTTATTTCCCGGCACCCCTAAAGCCACCCCCCAGCCCAAACCAGACTCCGAGGCAGCTGGTTGTTTTTTTTTTAATCTTTTAATCTTTTTTTCTTTTTACATTGATTTTTGTGGAATATTAGTTCATAGCGCTGGAAAAAATTATCACTGAGCCAGCAGGGGGCGCAATTGCTTTTTCCAGCCAAACGAACCTGACACGGCCTTCTTTATTTCATTCACAGCACCTTATATTTTTTTTATTTGATTTTTTTTTCCCAGCATGACATTTAAAATAATTGTCATATCTAATCACTCTGTTTTATACAAAATGGACAAACCAAAGACCACAGCTGAATTCTTAGTTTGATTGATTTTTGGGGGGGGAGAGGGAGTTTTGTACATTTTTGTTCTTTACAAACATCTAAAAACTACACCACAGCACAGTTTTGCATACGGACAGTACTACGCGTGTTTTCTTAAAAAGACCAGCTACACCGAAGAATGGAAAGAGCGAAAGATCGAGAGAGACGGTTACTTAGAAAAACAGGATGGGTTGTGCTGTTTGATTGGTTAGGGCTGGCGCAGGTCACGTGGAACCAGCTCTGGATCTGCTTGCTATGAGTGAAGGATCCTTTCTGCACGGGATTAATTACGAGAGCCCAGGGTGTAAAGCGGATGGGGGAGGTTCTATTTTGGGGGGTTGGATTTTTTGGGGGGGAGGGTGTGAGGGGGAGTTGCTGAGTTCAAACCAGCACTGATGCACATTGTGGGGACCCATTCCACTGCCTCGCACGCTCTTCGCTGCCAAAACTTGATGCAAAACCCAAGAGGAGATGAGGCAGCTAGTCTAGGGAAATCTCCCTGGTGGAGAATATAGCCCTGACCTTGATTAGCTACATCAGGGTAAAACAAACTTCCTGTGCCTTCTGCCGGCCAGGGCTTCCCCTGGAGCTGTAAAACCACAGCAGTTTTTGCAGCGAAGGCAGCCTGTCCAACAGGGCAGATTGGGTGTCAGAACGCTACCCCATCCGAATGCTCTTGTGCAAGGTGCAACGCAAGACCTACAAAGCTCCCTCGCCCTCCTGCACTCTCTGTGCAGGCAAATCTTTCCCGTGGGCGTTTCACCTGCACCCAGATGCCACAAGGATGGACCTTAAAAATCTAGATAGGGTTATGGCAGAGTACATCAGCACTGGATGTCTTACCCAAAGATCTGACCCAGCTCAGCCTCCAGGCCTGGAGAATCCCTGACTGAGGGGGCTTCTCTGCCCCGTGCTATGCAGGAAATCAGATGAGATCAAACCGGTCTCTTCAGGCCATGGCAATCTAGGATCACCCAGAGCGCTTGGGTTGGAAGGGGTTTGTGCTGCCTCCTCCGTGTGATGGTACTTCTGAAGATGGTGCTCATGGAATGCTCCCCGCAGCCTGGAGGCCAGAGGATTCAGAGCCTCCCAGACTGCAGGGAGCCTGGTGTAACTGCATGGCGCGGGGGAGGACGTCTTGGCCAACTGCTGCGGCGTTAATCTGGCCTGTACCTGGGCACAGTCATGCACGTTAAGACGTGAGACTGCAGGGCTTTGCAGCGCCCTCTGCGGGCACGTTTGTGACACATTGTTTTTCGTCACCGCTCGCCGATTCGTCAAAGCCGAAAGGGGGGCTGGGTTCGGCGAATCACACGACTCGGAACAGGGTGGAAGGAAACATTTAAACACCATCGGAATGCTTCACTCGACGCTTTGTAAGCGACACGTTCCTGTTTGCTGTGCCTCTTGCGTTGGCCATTTCAGCTCGTTCAGTCGAAAACAAAGTTTGAAAAAGAAAAGAAAAACAGGCCGAGGGGAAAGGCCACGGCCAGGAAGTAGTGAGACAAAAACCATTTCAGTTGGCGAACGGCGTCAGGGTTTGCCTGGGCGAATAGCTGCGATTTCGACTTTTCGGCCCCACGTGAGACGGAGGGGCAAAAACTTTAAACGCTCGACAAGATTCACAGGGCGGGAGGGCCGTTCTCCATGCAGCTGAACGTCTGAATCAGCGGCGCCCCAAGCGTGGCAGGAGAGGCCTAAACTAAGGGAAGAAATGTTCTCTCTGCCCCTGTGACTGATCATTGCTAGGGCAATGAGCCAGGCGGGGATGCGCAGGCCCACCATGGGGCAGCCCTAGGGCTGAAAAATTGGCCCTCCCATTATGGGAACGCACGTTGCGACTGTAGTTCTTTGCTTCCCACGTGCATTTGTCCTTCAAAGGACCCCCTTGGGTGCTAGCCCAGCCGCTGGGCTAGGCTGCACCCGAGCAGGGTTAAGCGGGGACGTAGGATCATGGGCTTAAATTGCAGCACGGGCGGTTTAGGTTGGACATTAGGAAAAACTTCCTAACTGTCAGGGTGGTTAAGCACTGGAATAAATTGCCCAGGAACATTGTGGAATCTCTGTGATTGGAGATTTTTAAGAGCAGGTTAGACAATGGTCAGGGATGGTCTAGATAATACGTAGTCCTGCCACGATTGCAGGGGACTGGACTAGATGACTTCTTGAGGTCCCTTCCAGTGCTATGATTGTGCTTTTACCTGGTTCTAGCTTGCCTCTCGTTAGCCAGAGGAACCCCCCCCCCTCCCGTTATTTGTCTTGTCCCTTTGCCAAGGTGCATCAATCTGGATGAAGTGAGGATGCTGGGTGGCAAGGGAGGGCGGGGGGTGCGTGGTTGAGACTCAGCAGCTGTTTCTTTCCAGGCGTTCCCGGAGGCGTGCGAGTGCCTCGTGGCCCATGCTTGGTGGGGATTTGGGCTCCAGTGTAAGAGGAAGCCCGGCTGGTTTTAGGTTGCCCTTGTCCCAAGTTGGTGCAGGTACCTGTGTGCTTCCCCAGCAGCTGCTGGTTTTAAGACTTTAGCTGCTTGTTTAAAATGTGCTCTGGGAACCCCCCGACCGGCTCCACAGAGGGCAGGCGGGAAATCCAATTGTGCACGGAGCCCGACCTGCAGGGGGCTCTGAAAAAAACCTTCCTTCCCCCACTTCCCCTAAAGCACCACTTGCAAACCCTTCCACCTGGACCAAATGCCCCCCCCACACACACACACCTGTGCTGCCTGCTCCCCATCAGCTGGGCCAGCTGCATCTGTTGATTGAGAAGACATGAACTACAGTAATTTAAAAAAAAAAGTCAAAAAATATTTGGCATTCCATGTCATCCAACTTGATGTAAGGGTTGTCCTGGGCGATGGGTGCATTTCAGAGCTTTCTGTTGGTCCCGTTTAGCCTGTTCTATGTACCCACCCCTTCCAAACACATCATTAGTGACTGTGCCAGCGCGGCTCAAATGGAGCAGGCGCCAGCAGGGTCCCCCGACTGCTGTTCTTCCAATGGAGGAGCATCGCTGGTCGCTGTCGCAATGAGTTACCTCCCAGAGCACGTCCACCGGAGTCGTGTCACATTTCCATGGGCGTAAGCAAGCTCAGGCTCCAGGCCTGGGTGGTGCCGCTGCTGTTCCTGCTACAGGCCTGATGCTCAATTTGCGGCGCAAAGGTCACCTCAGTGGAAAGGAGACTCAGGGGCCTAACCTGTGTCTTCTGGCTTCCTAGGGGCGCAGTTCTGCCCTGGGTTACTTCAGCTCTGGGGGTTACCTGGGAACGAGGAACCTGGAGTCGGGGTCGAGGGGCGGAATCGGCAGATCTGAGTGGCAGCAGGGTGCAGGGGAGAATCTGTCCGGCTTTGTGCTTTTTCCTACATCGCGTGTGGCTTGTGCTGTGCTCACCCAGGGATGCCGCCGCGCCTGCTCCCAAACCTCCGTGAGGCGCCCCCCAGGCGGGGTTGTGTGTGAGCCATCGCAGCAGGGTCGGGGGACGGGAGAGAGTTTCTGCTGATCTCAGAAGACAGGGGTGCTGGTTACTTATAAGGAGCCCAGGGCCAACAGGCTGACCCTGCTGGGGGGCGGGGGGGAGTGATCATTTTCAAAATGTTTGCGATATTTATCCCCTTCCCCCCTTTTCTTTTCAAGCAGCCGGTGAATATTTTCCAACATGTTCCCTATTTTAAATCTTAGCTTTCAAAATAATTCTCTAAAAGGGGGCGGGGGGGTGGGCAGACCTTCCCCTCCCTCGGACCAGTTTGTTCCAGTAAGATTAAAAATCCCTCCTGCCTAGAACGTCGCTCTCCTACTGCTCTCTCGTCTCTTCGGCTCCAGTTTGCAACTAGATTTTGAAACAAAAAGCGTGATACAATGATGAATGTGTTTTTTTTAAAGGAGACTCAGGGTAATATTTTCCAAAATGCCTACGTCCCATTTCCAAAAGTGACTTTAACCCTTAGGGGCCTAAATCCTCTTGACTGACAATGAGATTTAGGAGCCGTCAAAAGCGACTAGTGATTTTGGCCCACCCCCTTTTTTTTGGCATACCTCCGTTGAACCATCTTAACACGGCTCGCTGCCCAGAAGGTGGGCAAATCCGATCTCTTACGCATGCCAAGCTGTGTGCACAACACTCAGCTGCTCGGACTCATGAACCCTCTTGACAAGGGGACTTAGGGGTAAAATTTTCAAAAGCAGCTGAGCGACTTAAGAGCCCAAATCCTATTGGAAGCCCATAAAGCTCAGGCTCCTAAGTCACATTTGAAAATGGGACGGATGCTCCCACGGGACCTGGGGGCTTTTGAAGATTCCGGCCAGCGTTCGGTTCGTCTGTTGTAAATTACTGTACAAGACCATCCCCACCAGCTGTGCTATTCCCACTGCTTGCAGCCTCCCTCGTTTGGCCCAGAGTGGTTTGTCTCTATGGTGAGAAATGTGTAACCCAGTATAGGAACAAGCTGAGCCCAGGGTCTTGAGTTAAAGCTTTCTAAAACTCAGTCCCCTTCGTCGCTCAGGCAGCCATGAGGCAAGCGTGCCCGCCGAGCCAATAGGAGAGAGGCAAACAGCCTGGTTAGGATAGCGAAACACTGGCGATCACCTGGGCCATGCATCCCTCCCTCACTGGAGCAGGGGGCATTGGTGTCAGCTTGGCTGCAGCATCGGGACCAGGTTTTCTAATCTCCCCTCTGCACTGGCCTTTTAAAATGAGCTTGTGTGGGCAACACTCAAGCTCCCTTCCGGCTCAGGTTACAATGTGGTCATAATCCAGTCTGGCCCCATTCACAGTGGGGTGGAAAAACCGACGTAGTTGGGACCTGTACAGCTTCTTCGACGAGCCTCCTCCTAGGTGGGACTTTGTCCTACTATAGCACATGGCCTTTTGGTACCTTTATTAAAGGGACTGGCTACCCAGCAATAACCTTGTGGTTAGCTGCTAAAATAACATCTATCAACTGTCATGCTTCAGGACTGGAACTATGGTTGCTGCATGGGTCAGGAAGGAAATTCTCTGTCACATTACATGCAGGTGCTTGATGCATGTCCTTTCTCTGGTCCCCCAGCCATCATGGGAGGCCCAGGAGCTGATTCACTCTTTGCCTTGCACCTTGTGCAGCCACTGCTCAGTGCAAATCACCACTTTTCTCACTAGGGAGTGGTGCGCGCCCGCTGTGCAAGGGACTGAATGGGTGTGCGGTGCCACCACGTCAGAGCAGTGGCATCACGCATTGACTTTACCCAGCTGTACATGACGATGCAAGGCCCAAGGCACTGAAGAATTAGGCCCAGAGGCTCCTGGCCTTGTCTACACCCAGGATAATAACACGACCTAGTGCCTACAAAGCAGCTGCACGGGCTTAACGTAGCGTGGTTCTTAAAGTGCTGCAAACCCTTGTGTGGATGCTGCTAGTTCAGTTTACGTTAACCCGGTTCTCAAGCTAAACCCTAGTTTAACCTGAACTGTGTCCACCCAGCCTTTTGCACGAGATGAAAATCATTCTCAAACTGATGCCACCCTCCACCTGGGCCAGCAGCCCTGATTCTCCAGGGCAAACCCTTAAGCTTGTAATAAATGATGACACCTTTGTTTAATTAAGCTTTGTTAATGGAAGAAACATTATGCCCTCTCTTTCTGCCAGAGAAGTCGAGCAATGATAGCTGGGCTAGGGATCCTGAGCTAGGTTCGATTCCTACCTCTGCCACCGATTCCCTGTGTGACTACGGGCAAGTCACTAGGGAGTGTCTACACTCCCTGCAGCGGTGTGACTGCAGCGTGTATAGACAGGCCCGAGCCAGCTAACTGGAGTACCAATAGCAGTGAAGGCTAGAGCACAGGCAGGGGGCTGAGTGGGTTTGTCCAGCTCCTGGTGCTGCAGCTTTGTTGCTATTGTTGTTCGAGCGAGCGTTGGTTGGATATGTCTACGCGTGCTGCACTCCCTCCTCTGATCACAGGATAGACAGACTCTTTGTCTCACTGTGCCTCAGTTTCCCTACCTGTAACTTGCCGCAAGGTACGGCTGTGAGCATTAGACATTGTGATGTGCTCAGACAGCCCAGCGGGTGAGGCAGAGGAGCTAGGTAGCTGAGAGACAGAGACACAAAACTCTTGCTTTCAGCTATGCTTGCGAGAGGCGGGGAAACTGAGATCTGGTGTAAAATTATAAAGAAAGAAAAATATACTACTCTTTAAAATGTAAAAAAATACAACTCTCGCTTAAAATGATACAGCAGTTCGTTTCTCCCTTGGTGTACACCACACTTCTCTACGCATCAGCCTAGAGTTGGCGACCTTGCTCTATTGTCTAATGGGGGCCTAAATGACCTTAAACTGCCCCCCCTTCCCCAAATACAGTTTGTTTCTCTGTTTAGCTCTGCAGCAAAGGCAAGATATTTAATTCCCTGTTTTGGAGCTCGGCTGGCACCCATTACCCCAAAGACCCCCAGCAAAACCAACACAGGTGCTTGTCAATTTCACCCCTTGTTGAAAAGGACATTTTTGGTTGGGTGTGTGTCCAGCTGCTATGATTAGATTAATGGGCACCACGGACCACACGCCTGTTCAGATCTTCGGATGACGACACAAAGAGACACAGCTAGCTATTAAAGCATGGAACCTGCATGGGCAATTAACCTACAATGTGACAATTAGTGGGCTTTGTTATGCAAATGGATTATAAAATACAACCAGAGAACCATGACTCCCCCCCCCCCCCTGCCCCTTTCCTTCTATCAAAGTTGCCCTGAAGTCCAGATTCTGCTTTGTTAGACTGGTAGGACATGGATTTACTCCAGATTTACCCCCAGGATAACAGAAAGCAGCATAAAGACCAGGGCCAGCTCTAGTGTTTTTGCTGCCCCAAGCACACACACAAAAACAAAAAAAAAGCCGCAATCGCGATCAGCGGCAATTCAGCGGCAGGTCCTTCGCTTCGGGAGGGAGTGACGGCCCTGCTGCCGAATTGCTGCCCGCCCCCCTATTCATTGGCTGCCCCAGACACCTGCTTGCTACGCTGGTGCCTGGAGCCAGCCCTGATAAAGACATAGCCCAGTGCATTAGGTTTTTAAATTAAGAATTGCTCTGTCACCCTGCAAGGTAGAGATCTGGTTTTAAAATGCTTATTTCCTTCCGCCCCACCACTGGGGTCCTGCTGCTTGTTAGAATTCAGTGGCGGGGCAGTGGTGGGGGTTAGATTAATTGAAGATCTGGGTTGGAACTCACTCACCATCCGGAGTTTAGGCCAGCACTCCAGCACGTGCTTAAATCCGGTTGACCTCAGGGGGTGAATGTGCATAAACACTCTCCGGCCATCCAGGCGCAAGCCTCCTGCTTGGGTAAGGCACCACGCGTGTGTCTCTTCCAGCACAAGGTCAGAACAGAATCAGGTGCCTCCATCTCCTTGCTGACAGCAGAAAGGACACAGCCGGGATCCTTCTCTCATGGTTTCCAAGCCATGAGATGGGAAAGATGCGGAGACATCTGCCTAACATTAGCTGGGGTTTTAAAGAACATTTACATTCTAAGCTACGACCAGCCCCCAAGACAGCTTCTTAGCCTCTTGGTTGCTGGACAGTGCTGGCTTTATAGCACAGAGAATTAAAGGGCTGGCATGGGACACCCCGCTTGGAATGAAAAAAGTGCATTGGTCCTAAGGGGAGAAGGCAGGCCAGGTCGTGCTTCCGCTCTGTGCCCGTAGATGGCGCTAGATGGCTGCTACAACACCCACTGCTGCCTATCAGGGTGAGCACTTTGCAACCCACAACAGGGTGTCTTTAAAATAGCCCCCTGCTGTCCCCAAGGACCTCTGCCCTCACTGCTCCTTCAGCCGAGCAATACATTTGCCCAGCTAGTCCTGGTGAGCAAACTCTTCGAGGCCTCTTACACCAAGCCCCTGGCAGCACGCGGCCCTGCCCCAGCTCTGCCTTGCGTCAGGTAAATCTGCAGCAGGAAAGCGACAGCAAGAAAAGGCAGCCGGAGCTGGGGTGTGGCCCGTCTCTAATGAGCAAGGCGCGGTGCTTTGGGTGTTGCAAAGGGAGAGCCCATTCGTGAGGCACGATTGGGCCTTATGTGCTGAGTTCTGATCTGCCCTCCCCTAGATTTAGCTGCCCGCCACCGCTGGGGAGTTCCCTCTGGAGAGCGTCCCAGGCAATAGATTTTCAAGGATCTTACTCCCCCTTTGGGAGCAACATAGCTGGGTTGAGCTAAGTGTAGCTTAGACCTTAGGGTCAACCAAGGAGCCGGGCGAGGGCGGAGAGACAGAGGGCGACAGAGTTAAATACACGAAACGCCTAATTGGAATGACCAGCAACCCACAGACAAGACCGAGGTTAGCGGCGCTCTCAGGCCAGCTGGGCTGCTGGCCTGGCGCAATGGAGTCCTGATCTACTATCACACCCTGCCCCCCACCCTCCCCCGGGCTGTGTTTCTGGATGGCCTTTGTGGGGAGGGACTTGGGGAGAATTAAAAAAAAAACCAGCAACCAAAAGCACAATCCCTAAGCTTCAAAGTCAGATTTTTCTCCCCCCAAACAGAAGAAACAATGTTTAAATCCCTGAATAAACAATAATAAAAGAAACAGAGCATCGCTGTATTGTTCAGCTGAAATGGCTAATTGGAGGAGGGGAATCTCCCTGGATTAGTGCGTGAAATTCGGTCCGGTTACAGAGGGATTTGTGAGCGGATGTTGGTCCAAGGGAGAAAAAATAATGCTCCTTTGCCCGCACATACATCACCTTTCCTCCAAAGCACTCCACAGACGGAGGCAAGTATCATGATCCCTGTCTTACAGATGGGGAAACTGAGGCGCTCGGCACATTAGGACCAGGCACCCACCAGAGCCGAGGATGGAACCGCTGCTCTGATACAGCCTCTGCCATGCCAATGAGATCCTAGACCTGCTGCCTGCAAAATGTATGAATGTCCGAGACCACTAGAGTCTACAGGGGTGGATGCCAGCGGCGTCTGGCGCGGCTTGGCCAGCGATTTGTGACACCAGCGCGACACGATGCGAGGACGCGTGCAGATCAGGATTTCAAATTCGGGTCACGTGACACAGAGGAACAACTTAGCTCTGCCGATTTGCTCCTGCAAACCTGGCTGAGAAGCCTGAAACGGAAGCTTTGTTAACACCTGAAATCGACGCTACGTTACATATGACTCAAAGGGCCCCGAAAAAGCAGTGGTGGGGGAGGGAGGTTGCGTTGCTCGCCACACACCACAGGTGGCTGATGAAAAAAATAAACGAGGCTTCGGAGACTATTACACAGCCAAGATCCGTGCGCACACGTTGCACGTACTACTAGTTTACACCCACGTGTGTGAAATTAAATGGAGCACGTGTTCACCAGCGCACACCCTAGGGTGAGCGCCACAAAGGGATTTCGGGTTTCTGCCGCATGGCAGGGCGCCTAGACATTAGATGTCCCCTTTGAGGAGCTGGCCCTAGCCCCTAGCGTCCAGCTCTGATCAGGAGCTGCCCAGTTAATCCATTCACACTGCCGAGGCTGGGCCATTTCCAGCCTGAATTTAGTGCAAAGAGGTTCTTCCCCCCTCCTTCTCAGTCCAGTTTTCTCCCCCCCCCCAACTGCTGCAACGAATGAGCCGATTCTCACACATGTTCTGACACCGAAAAAAGAGGGGGAAGGGTAGGAAGGAAAGAGCGGTTGGGGGAAGGGGAGCGAAAAAATAAAATAATCAAAATCAGAAAATAAGACATTTCACAGTGTCTAACAACTTGAATCTCCTGGGGGAGGGAGGAAATCTGGGGGGGGGCACACACCCCCCCACTCACTGCAACACCTGCCCGCGCGTCTCCGGCAGCCTCAACGCTAGCGAGCTGCCCACAGCCAGCGCTGTCGAGGCCAGCAAGATGGGCACGGCTTTCGTGATGCCGACGAAGGAGGTGAAGATGCTGATGCCCAGGACGGCCGCCAGCTTGCAGAGGGCGTTGAGGAAGCCGAAGGCTGTCGTCCTAGAGAAGCGGGGAGAGAGGACGAGGTTACGGGAGAGCTAAAGGGGTTGGGGGGGCAGTAGGCTATTGGGCGGGGGGGGGGGGTTAATGTCCCCTTTCTCCCTAAAAGATGGGGAACAAATGGTCATAGCAGCAGCAGTCCAGAGTAATCTGACTGCGTTTCAGCCTCGTGGCCTGGAAATCTGGACACCAGCATGCTATTCCTGGCTCTGCCACTGATCTACTGCATGACCTCGGCCAAGTCCCTTCCCCTCACACCCTTTCTCCATTTCAACTGTGAGTGCTTTGTGGCAGGGCCTGTCTCTCTCTTGGTATATGTACGGCACCCGGCACAATGGGGCCCTGAGCTCAGCTGGGGCGCAGATGCTACCCGTAACACCCAATGATGGAGAGGGGAAAGGATTTTTATTGTAGATAGAGAGAAAGAAAGAAAGAAAGACACACACTCTCTCTCTCTCTCTGTGTTTAAAGCTCTGCTGTTCGCATGCATTTTTCTATCAGGAAATCAGTCACCCCAGTATATTTAACACCAATTACGGCAAAGCTACCGTAAAACTCTTCAACGACAGGCCCTGCGTTCTAACTTTAGCTGCGAACTCTCCAGCCTGCCTCTAGTCAGCACAAGGGCCCAGCTTCCATTCCCCGCCCCCAACCCACTTAGCGAAGCAAAGGCTGGTCCATTTAATGCCTTACTGCCTGGAGCAGCTCCCCAGTCCTTGTACACAGGCCACCTGTTCTCCTCTCCCTTTCTACTGTCTATTTCCAGCCTGCAGCAAGCCGCAGTCAAAGATCCCCTTTTCCTAGGGGGAGCGGGTCTGCAAAAAGCCGAGCACACATGCGTCAGGCACAAGCAGAGTCCAGACTACCACCTGGTGCCCATGCATCAGTGCCCCTTGCTCTCAGTGATAGGCCCTCCAGACAGCCAAGGCCCAAGCTGGAAGCTCTGTGCATCAATTGTGCTTGCGTGATTCCTCCTTGCTTCTGCTCTAACCACTAGACTCTCCTCCTGGGGCTGGGAATAGGACCCAGGAGTCTTGACTCCCAGTCATTCTGCTCTAGCCATTGGGCCACCTTCCCTCCCCCTAACATGCAGGGTCCTTCAGGCCCTAACAGGTATTTATCGTTACTGCAGCGAATTCCCAAAGCTACCAGTCGAGGTGGTAACCCAGGATTCCTCCTTCTCAGCCACATCTGGACTGGGCATCCCGGGATCAGGACGTGCTCTGCCTTGGGTAGCTAATGGAGGCGGGGACTTGTACCTTTTGTCCGAGGGGTAAAGCTCCACCGTCAGCACGTCCAAGGCGTTCCAGGAGGCGATGCTGACCCCCCCGAAAAGGCAGAGCAGGGCGATCATGGCTGACTCGCTGTTCCCGAACGACAGGAAGAAGCAGCTGACGCACGACATCACGCTGGAGCCGGCTGCAGCAGGACGAGGAGAGGCGGGTTAGGCTGGGGAGGAGGGTGTATCCGCAGGGACGGGCCTGGCTGGAATCGTACCTGGTCAAAGCCAGCATCACCTGCCTGGTGCAAGAACCTTTCTCCTATGCATCAGCCTCCATCAGTCCTGCAAGGCCTCCTGACTGTCCCCTCCCCACAATCCAGTGCAAGATCCTCCCTGCCCTACCCACCAGCTTCCTCTTTGCTCCTTTGTTCTGCCAGTGCAAGAGCCACCGACTCTGCAATTCTGCCAGGCCCTCCGGCTACGAGGCAGCTGGGGCAGCTGGCCCGAACGGTGCAGGGTTGCAAATCCTAGCCGTGCCCCTGCTCTGCAAGGAGACGTTTCCCCTCAGTGCAGGTCAAGGAGGAGAAGGCTCATTGGCAACAGCTGATGCCTGTGGACCAAGAGGGTCTAGCTCAAGCATCAGCCAAGGAATAGAGCCAGTTGGGAATTTTTCAACTCAACTTCCCCCCCCAGAAAATGGAATAATTGAATCTGTTCGTGGGAAAGGGTCAAATCTGACGAATTTCCCCTTTCAAACCATTTGAGGAGTTCTGTCTTTCAGCTTAAAATGACTTTCCATTTTGAAACCTTGTTCGGGTATGAGACACACCCACAGTTCAAAAGAGAAGCGGTGGAAATAAAGACCAATCATTTTGAAACGATCGAAATGTAACGCGTCACTGCCCGGATTCAGAAAGAAAACATTCCGATTTTCAGTTCGGGACAATTTTTAAGATTTCAAATGTTTGTCCCGAATCTGGATGGGGGGGAACTTTGAAATCTCAAAAATTCTCACGGGCTGGGGCAATCTTGGCTTCAAGCCACAGGGAAGCTGGATTAAAGGGGCAGGGATCAATTTTTGCTCCTGCAGCCAGGATCTACAGGGGGAATCAGTGCAGAAGGAACAGGCTATCCCTACCCCCATGCTGCCACCACCACTTCCCTTGCCAGTCCCCAGGCAGCATCCCCGCCCCTCACCCAGCATCCGGAGGCGCCCGATCTTGTCCATGAGCAGGGCCGAGACAATGTTCCCCGGCAGCACGGCCAGGGTGCCCAGGAAGCTGACGAAGTAGATCATGTAGGCGTTGTTGTCATCGCTGAAGTCCAGCTGGCAGCCTTCTTTGTTGTGCAGGAAGCTGCTGTTGACCATTTTGGAGTTGATGAATTTGTACTCGAACAGGTCTGTGGAGAGGGAGAAGACGACACTGGGCGTGGCCTTGCACTGAGCTGCAGGGCGATTAGCAGGCCGTTTGCCCCTCCCACCAAACAATGGGGGGTGGGGAGGCAGATGGGCTGAGATGCAGCCACCTCTGGGGTGGAGCGCAGCAGCTGCTTAATGGATGGACAGCAACATTGCACAGGGTTTGCGCACCCAGCACCGAAAAGCAAACCACTTCTCATGTGCAACGTGGCTGCTGTTTAGCGGCCTCACAGCAATGCTGCGCAGCTGTCACTCACCCACCACTGAAAAGCAGCCACCTCTGGGACAGAGCGTGGCTGCTGTTTAGTGGCTACACAGCAACGCTTCACAGGGGTCGCTCACCCACCACTGAAATGCAGCCACCTCTGAAGTGGAACACAGCTGCTGTTCAACAGCATGCAGCAGTGCTGGAAGTGGAGACAGAAATGCAGGGGAATTGTAAGCCACCGGGGTGTAATTAACCAAGTAACCAAGACGAACAGTTTTCTGTTTTGCAGACCGGCCCAGAGATTCTTAATCAACACGAACAGCCGGGTGCCTGGGTTTTAATGGTTAGGTCCAAGCCCACCAGAGGGCAGAATGAGTCAGTGCGGCATTGCAATACGGGGAGGGTGGGACACAGAGGTTCCCCGCATTTGTTCTCGCACACGGGGCCGGCCTTGGAGCGGCATCTGTCCCAGGTGAAGATGGCTTTGGGGGGGGGTAAATTTGCTCCCCCTTCGACAGCATTTGTTGATGCCTTTCAGAAAATACATGGGTTAGCAGCTCCAGCTGCCTGATCTCTCCTTGTCTAGGGCTCCCCTCCCAAAGCCCATCAGAGTCTATTCAGTGCCAGGTCACCATGAGGCAGCTAATCAGCACGGCCCGGAGAATATTTAGCAGCAATTTCAAGCCCCGCAGAGGACCAGGTGGGGAATTAAAGCCCTAAAACAAAACTGCCCTGGCCCAATCCTCCTCCGCCCTGCACCTTGCCTGGCCATTTCCACTGGTGCAAAGTGGTTCCCGGATGCTGCCTGGTAGCGTTTTACACCCCCTTTGCATCGGTGTGTGTATATGGCTGCAGATGGGAGCAGGGCAGTGGAGAATCAGGCCCCGTTTGTTCCCCCGTCACGCTAGTTGAGACACTGCCCTTCATTGACACCCCCCTGCCCAAAACATCACGGTCAGGTCGCTTGCCTGCCCCTTCGAGGGACCCCAAAAGCAGCATCTGCACTGGTTAGGCTAGTGAACACAAGGGCTATTAATCCTCATGCTCCATGGCGCAAGCTGACCACCAGCTGGCCGGTCAGGAAGGAACGTCCCCTATGAGGTATACTATTAGCCAGCAAGGTCCAGTGTTGGAGATTTCAGCCTGTCTCTAAGGGCATGTCTACACTGCAAAATACGGTGTGTTCTTAACATGGGTTAACTAACCCACATTAGCTAACTCGGGTTCAAATAGAAGTGAAGACAGGACAACCTGGCTTTTACCTGGGCTTAGTATCTCAAGTTCAGTCCCTGGCTGCCCTATAAACTTGAATTTGAGCTGCTGACCCAAACTGCCAGGTCTGCACTGCTATGTTAACCTGAATCAGCGACCCCAAGTTCAGAACACACCTTTGCAGTAAAGACATAATCTAAAAAGCAGAGAGTTGGTGTGGCCCAGTGGATCTGGTACCGTCTCAGTGAGTCTCAACCTATTTATCATTGTGGGCTACATCCAATGTCTGGGGATTGGTCCTGCTTTGAGCAGGGGGTTGGATTAGATACCTCCTGAGGTCCCTTCCAACCCTGATATTCTATGATTCTACGATTCGACTGTGGCCCTGAGGATGTCACATGAGCTGCAGCTCTGTGCTGACTGGGCCAGGTTGAGAACCATGGGTCTAGATGGCCCATCGACTTGTTACAGGGCAGCAGGAAGTTACCTGTGTTGTAGAAGACAGTGGAGAAGAAGGAGCAGTTCTTGAAGAAGGTGTTGCTGGAGGTGATGTCTTCGAAGTAGCACTCCTCAAACAGGGAGTCCTCAAAGGAGACGGATTTCAGCTTGAGGCCGATGAACCTGCCAGGTACGAACCCGGGGACTGAGTGACCCAAGAGCGACTGGGATAGGGGGTGTGGGTCTCCCTCCATCATGGGGGGACAAAAATGGTTTCTGGACCTTGCTAAGCCAGACACTGGATGCTCGGCGACCCCTGCTGTGCAGTGAGTTTGGTGGGTCTCAGTTCAGTATCCACGATTGGGAGTTAATTAAGTATCTGCAATTGGCACAGCAGGTAACTCAAGGCTTGCGTGGACTATGGGGGTCCGTAAAGGCAGGGGTCGGTGTGTGGCGGGGTGAGGCTCAAGCTTGCCCTGTTGATGCCCGTGCTCTGGATACACAAAGCATCCCAACCTCCCCGGCTGCACTCCTGGTGAGGTTCTGGCTGCATTTCCTCCAGCACCTGTATTTATTCATGCAGCCCTCCTCCCCTCGAGCCCAGAGACCTCCTCCCGGCACTGCCCAGACTAGCTATCCCCCAGCCCTGGCACATGCAGCCCATTCTCTGCAACCACGGAGCCATGTTAGACCCCACCAGTGTCCTCACAGGCTCTGCCCAGTACAGGACACCTGGTTGTTCTCCCATGAGCACGGCCCCCCCCCAGCATCTCGACCCATCTCACAAGGGTCAAAGAGGGCTCTTGCTAATTGCCCTGGGGGTGAGGAGGGATGACCCACCACTCACTTGTCGTTGTAGTATTCACCGCTGCGGTGGATCTGGTTCTCCAGGGTGAAGTTGAAGGTGAAGTGCTCCACCTTCTCATGGGTGAAGAGCTTGGTGCGGGAGGCATATTCGATGTTCTGTAAATGCTTGATCATGTCTGGGAACCAGACGGTCAAGCCGTAGTAACTATCAGAGAGAGAGAGAGAGAGAGATCAGTACTTATTGTCTGTTGTGCCTAGGAGCCTGAGTCATGAACTAGGCTCCCATTGTGCTAGGAGCTGTACATTGTTATTGCTATTAGGTGCATTATGGTAGCTTTAGCACACTATGTCATGGGGCAGGAGCCCAGTGTGCTAGGAGCTGTACGAAGAAGGAACAAAACTCAGACTCTGCCCCAAGGAGCTCACAGTTAGTGCTGGGTGGGAAACGGTTTCCTGGGACATTTCTGAAAAATGTTCCTAACTTGACTCAGGATGAAAAGAGGAAATCTCAAAACTTTTTCACAAACTGAAAAAAACCCTGCAGTTCAGGTCAATCAAATGGCTTCATTTTGATCCTTTTGAAATGCTTCGTTTCCATTTTGACCTGTTTGTTTTTCTTTTTTTTGAAACTTTTTAAAAAAGTATAAATTAAGTTAAATTTCCAAACAAAAAGTCGTTTCTGACTGGAAAATAAATGTTTGGTTTCAAAAAGGTCGAACCATCCCGTTTTGATCCTTCTGACTTTTTTTTCCCAGCTGGGCAGCTCGCCTCTTTCCTGCAGAACAATTCGGTTTCCATGAATCCGCAAATTTGTTTTTGCATAAAAACATTTCTCAGAAAAATCCCCAACCAGCTTGAGTTACAATCTAAGTATCAGACAAGGGACCCAGGTCTCTCGAGTCCCAGTCCTGGGCTCTGTCTCCAACGTGTGCTGGATCTGGGGCTTAAATCTCAGCTAACAACAGGGCATCCTTTCCCAGTACGCTACCCTGACAGCCTCCATTCTCCATGGACCAGCTTGTCTTTGGCCTCTGTGCTGAGGCTGCCAACAAGGGGCTGGCTAAGACTGGGGATCCCCACCCCTAAATCTGAGCTCAGACCCTCCAAGCCTTTCCCCCAAACACTTGCTGCTCTCTGCCATCCAATGGTGGATTTGAACCAGCCACCTGAAGGCCCCAGAGCTGCCCCATAGAATGGGTGGAGGTCTCTGGGCTCGGTGGGTTGTGGTGGGGGGATGCTCATCAAGAGGGCAGCCCTGTAGATTGGGATCTTTTGTGTATCCAGAGCATGGGCACCAGCTGGGCATGCTTGGCCCCCGCCCCCTCCACACACCGACCCCTGAACCATTCAGCTGAGCCCCCAGCCGACTGTAATGGTGGCTTAAAGACAGCAGGAAAATGTACTGACCCCTGCATAGCGGGGGGCCCGTGGGGTGATCAGAGAAAAAGGGAGAAAGAAATGGGCTTTCCTGCAGCAATTCTCATGGCAGATTCTCTGCACTGAGCTCCATCCTTCAGCACCAAGGACAACTACTAGAGTCCAAAGTCTGCCTGAAGTCCTTCTCGGGGTGCGGTCAATACCACTGCAGGGGATAGAACCCAGGAGTCCTGACTCCAAGCCCTGCACTGTAGGCACGGGAGGAGATTCCCTCCCAGACACAGAACCCAGGAGTCCTGATCCATCCCCCGGCTCCAACGCCAGTCACTGGATCACGCTCCCGCCCTCTGCCAACATATGGGGAGTTAATAGGCTTTCTTCTTAATGTTCAAGAAAAGGATAGATAGATAGATAGATAGATAGATAGATAGATAGATAGATAGATAGATAGAGGGGGTGTCTGGGGATAGACAGATAGATCAAGCACCCTAGAGAAGCCAGCTGACTTCTGTGGGGCTTTATGTGATGTGACCCAGCCTTGTAGGCTTTGTGCTGGGCAGGGGTGGCTCTAGATATTTTGCCGCCCCAAGCACGGCGGGCAGGCTGCCTTTGGCAGCTTGCCTGTGGGAGGTCCCCGGTCCCACGGATTCGGCGGCAGCCTGCGGGAGGTCAACCTGCGACTGGCAGAGCGCCCCCCGTGGCTTGCCGCCCCAGGCACGCGCTTGGCGTGCTGGTACCTGGAGCCTCCCCTGGTGCTGGGCTACAAGCCCCCTCTGATACGAGCCAGCCTGCCCTGGTTACACGGCCCTATTGCTGAGGTGGCCGAGAACAGAGAAGCCGGTTAAATACAACAGCCGCAGAGCCACAATCTGGCTGCTAAACTCAATGGGGGTGCCTGGGCGTGAATGGCGATTCCCCAAGCGACGGGGACGCCGCCCCTCTCCGCCGGAGACTATCCCACAGCCTAGCACGTCTAGCTGCTGCAGAAAAGGCTCGTCATTGTGAGCACGGCTCTCCTGGCTTTCCCTCTGCACAGCTCCTTCCTGGGGCAGCCCCGTGTGGCTGTCGGGGGGAGGTGGCGTGAGAGCCGTGGCAGGGCCAGGCCTGTGTGGGGAAAGTCGAGGCGTGCGGCAATCAGCCCTGCCACCCCCTCCCCCATTCTGAAACACAACCCCCCCCCCCAGCCTCTCTGACAGCCACTGAACCTAGCGTGAAATCCTGTTCTGGGAACAGGAGGGGGGCGGATTCTGTGAGCGAGATGGATCCCACACCGAGCGAATAGCGTCTGGCAAGGAAGCGGAGCATTAATTAGCTCCAAGCCAGGGTAGCGGGGAAGACTCAGCAGTGCAGTGGGAGTTGGGGCGACGGGCTGGATGGGAGGCAGAGGGAACGTGCTTGGAGCCTGGCCTTGTTAGCTGGGGAGCACAGCGGGAGTGGCACAGCACCAGGGGGATCCTGGCTCATTGGGAGGGGGTCAGTTCGTTTGTTGGAAGCCAACCACAAGGAGGGAGGTTTGGAGCCGGAGCGCGCTGTGTGCCGGGGGATGGGGGAGCTCCCGTCACACAAAGCCACGTGGGACATCGCCAAGGACAATCAGGGGCAGCAATAGGGTGGGGAAAAGTTTCGGTTAGGGTCAGCACGTGGCGTTCTGGAGGCGGAGCTGAACTCTCCGACTGAGTGGAGACTGGAGGGTCATGGTGGGGAGGGTCTCTGACTCCCGTCCTCTCTCTTCACCCCGTCCGCGTAGGCAATCGGAGGACCGCAGGCCAAAGCCAGATGCTTTCGAACAGGCACCGAAATCTTGTTAGTATTTTTGTATGATTTTTTCTGGAGTCTGGAGCTTGACCAAGAAATGTGGACCTTGACCAATAAACTAATTGATGACCCCCGCGTCTGCACTGGGAACCTTTACGCTCGCTCATCCAGTCGAAGAAAAGAAGTGATACCATGTGACCCCACTGACCAGTCGCACCAAAGCGACACAGCCCCTGCAGCGAACACATGCGAGCAGCCCAACCCGCAGGAATAGGACAGCCTGGGGCCCAGTTTGCAGAGATGCCCAGTGGGTGGATTTCATGGGAGCTGCAAGCACTCGGCACCCAATTCCCTGGCGTGTTGCTCGCTGCGAATAATACGCCCAGCCGCAGCAATTATCCAACCATCCCAATAACGGACCCACACGTGTCCTGTAATACGCTTTAGCGGAGTAGTCCAGAGATTAGTTTGCTAAAGTTAATTGCCAATCAGTTCACTTGAATTAGAACAGGAGCAAGACACTCTAGCCTTTGCGCCCGCAAGCAGGACCTTGACTGCACGAGAGGAACTCCATGACCATCACCTCTCTGCCAGCTCCAACTAACAGGACTTTGCAGAGATCAATTGAAGAGACCTCGTTCCTGATTGGAGCCCTCGCCAGCTCCCCGCGGCCTTGGCCGACATCGGCAGCTGAGCTCCTTTGTCCCAAAAAGCCAAAGAGGCAGATTTCTCCTCACAGGGCCACTGTGCAAATTGGTGGCCTTTGATTCTCCTTATGATGCTGGTAATTGCTCCACTTACATTAAAAGTCAATGAAATATTTAATCACAGCGATGCCAAGACTGAAATCGAGGGGAGCTAGGTGCCTAAATACTTTAAGGATCTGGACTCAGATCCCCAGCTGGTGTAAACTGGCCACAGCTCCACTGGAGTTGCTGGGCCAGTACCCCAGCCAGGGTATATCGGCCTCGTTCCACTGAGTCTGCACCGACGGGCGGCCCGAGGAGTTTCGGCCCTGAAAATATTGCCTCAGCCCGAGCGGTGCTGGAATCTTCATCCTCCCCTTCCTCTCCTTGACTATCACAGCTCCTCGCTCAGCTCCACCTCAGCGCTCCAGACCCCAGCAAGGACAGAATGCTGCTCCCGCCATCTCCCCCCAACCCCCAAACCCAGCCCCAACGCTCATGCTCCTCCACCTCCCCCCATTCAATGCAGGATCCAACCCAGATTGAAATGTTCTGTTGGGTTTTTTTCAAGTTTTCGATCTGCCGAAAAGTTAGAAAAGTTTCATTTTCGGTTCCTCCCCCAACAATTCCCCCCCCTTTTTCGGAACGTCCGAAGAACCGAAAAAGCTGTTCTCCTGCTGGCCCTAACCAGAGCCACGGCTGATGCCAAGCGATTGGGCATGACCCGTTGCCGATCACAGCACGGCGCCGACTGGCTGCTGCAGAAGGAGCTCGGGAGAAGGGAAGCGCACAGAGGACCTCATGCAAAGCCAGGCAGCATGAGCAGGGGGTGCCTGCCCCACTCTGGATTGCAGAGCTGTCCTCTGACCCTGGGCACCATCCCTACAGCGGGTGGGGCGGGGGTCTAATAAGGCACGAAAGTGGCTCAGGGGAACATCGATACCCAGCTGCTGGAAAATTCCTGTCAACCACATTGTATTAATCCCTCCCTGGGCACGCCCCCTTCCCCTTCCCAGCGGCAATATAGAGACAGTACGTGTAGTGGTTAGAGCAGGGGACAGGGACTCAGGACTCCAGGGTTTTGTTCCCAGCTGTGTGTGTGTGGAGTGGGGCCTAGGGGTTAGAGCAGGGTTGGGGCTGGGAGTCAGGACTCCTGGGTTGCACTCTTGTCTCTACCACTGACACCCTGCCTGACCTTTGGCGAGTCACTTCCCCTCCCCGTGCCTCAGTTTCCCTGGCTGTAGCATGGGCATAACAGGATTCCTCCACCTTTTGCAAAGCACGTTGTGGCCTTCGCGCCGTGCAACAGGGAAACATCACTGAGCCCGGGATAATCCACGGCTCAGAGGAGACCCTGGCCAATCCCCTCCCGCACTGGGAGCAGAGCCAGGAAGAAACCGACCCAGCAAGTCACACAGAGCAAACAACACCGGGGCCGAAATCACCTCTCCAGCCCCTCCCCCAGGGGTCCCCGGCCCATCCCACCTGAAGGACATGGTGAACCACACAGCCATCATCATGAGCGTGACGCGCCGGTACTCGGGGGCAAAGCACTGCAGGAAGTTGCTCCAGACCTGAAGGAGGGAGAGACGGGGAGCGTGAAGGGACCCCTCACCGCCACGCCAGCTCTGCTGGGGGACAGGCACAGCCGGGGACACGCCCAGCTCCCAGCAGGGGCAGCTGGGGGGCTATGGGGGAAAGACCCAAGAAGAGAGACAGGTAGAGGGAAGATGGAGGCAGGGGGGATGAGTGGGGAGATGGGGCGTGATGGAGGAAGAAGACAGAGATGGAGAGAAATCCAGCAGCAGATGGGGCGAGCTGATGCATGTGCAAGAACAGGGGCCAACAGGGGGGTTGGGATGGGCACAGAGAGGGCTGGGGTGCAGACCCCACGCCCCCAGGAATCCCCATTGAGTTCAGCAGAGCAGGGCCCGGGGGGGGGGGTGCTAGGACACACAGGACATTGGACCCCCCTCACCAAGTCCCAAGGCCCGGGGTTGGCTGGTAAGGGAGTCCCTACTGCATGAGCCAGATGCCCAGCCCTGGAGACCCGGCTGGGCACGTCCGCATCCCCCTCCCTGCTCGGTCACGGCAAAGCAGCCCGGCTGGAGCCCGTTGGAGCAGATTGTTCCAGCTCGGGGTGGGTGCCGGGCAAGGCCGCGGACAGGGATCGGGGGGAGATCCTGGACATGGCCACGCTGGTCTGTGTGTTACAGGAGCCCCGGCTGCGGCGCCACCAAGGATGCTCCCCCAAATAACCCCCTCGCCCAGGAAGCCAACGCCCACCGCACGGGGCGGGGACGACCTCCCTTCTTCGGGCTGGGAGAGCGCCCTTGCGGTCATAGCCACGCTCGGCTGCGGGTTCAAACCCAGCCTGAATCATCCCCTGAGAGGACTGGGATCCAGTCCAGGTCGCCGTGGGACCAGCGCTCTCGGATCTCTTGGCAGGGGGCTGTGGAAGCCCCCCGCCCCCACGCTGGGCACAGCGCCCCGGCCAAGGGACAGGCCAGCCAGAGGCGAAGGAGGCTGGTGTTGCTGGATAGGTAAATCCCCTTTGCTTTGCAAGGTGTCACTCAGCTTTGACCTCTGACCTACAGTCCCTGCCAGGCTATGAGGTTGCATCGCATGTCCTGATAAAGCTGGTCATCTGGGGGGGAGGGAGGACCCTACCCCGCTTCCCCCCGGGGCCCAGCACGTGGGGCGAAGTGCCTCACGGGGGGCGTCGTGCCAGCTCTCGGCCGCGCTGGGGGAGGACTCTGGCTGCATGGAGACGTCTTCCGGCCTGAATCCAGCCCCGGTGTAGTGCAGGCCAGGGTTTGAATTGGCCCCTGCATTCCTGGGTTTATGACCAGGTCCCGGTCGCCCAGGGGCCGGCCCTACCTGCTGCAAGAGGTTCAGGATCCGAACCATCCAGCGCCGGTACCAGGTGCCGGTGTCCAGCTGGATCTCAATCAGCTCGTCCTCCTGCTTGATGGTTTTGATGTGGGTGACCTGCGAGGCGGGAGGGAGGACGAGGTTACCGGTGGCGTGGGACAGAACGGGGACGTCCCCCGGCACGGGGCGGGGCCCGACGCCAGGCATGGCAGGACGGGGATAAAGCACGGGCAGCAGGACGCTCAGAGGGCAGAGATCTCAGCCGGTCCGGTCCCTCCAGCCTGGGGCCTCAGACCAGCCAAAGACCCATCACTCCATGCCAGGGGAACCAATGCCAGGTTGCACCCCGATCTCTGCTCCTGGCGGCAGGTTTGTCCATGACACCGCAGCAGCGCAGACCGGAGAGCCAGGGCCTCACCCCTGCAGGGAGGTGACCTCTCCCAGGTTGGGAACCAGGCTGCCCCGCAGTACTTCTCCCGTCCCCGAACACCCCGTCTCAATCCCCCGCCCCCTCCCCTGCTGCCCCAACAGTCCCCGCGGCCCTCCACCCACCTTTCGCTGGCTCATTGGAAAAACGAATCACACCAAATCCAAGCGGAGCCCCTCGAGTCTTCTCCTCCCTAGCCCCACTCCTTCTCCCCCACCCCACTCGGCTTTGTGCCTCTCCCCCTCTCACATTCTCCCTCAGTTCCCTCTCACCACCCCCCTCTGCCTTGATGCCGCAGACCAGCACCCTCCTTGCTCCTAGCAGCGGGGAGCACACTCGTCCTAGGGCTCAGATTGAGCCAATCCTGGCCTAGATGTTGGATGCTGGCCCGGCGTGCCATGTTGCCCTCTAGCAACTGGCCCATATAGAGGATAATGGCCTATTACTGCTACCAGCTAACGGAGTTACTCCTTTATCTCAGAGGGTGGAGGGCCAGGTCTGTGCTTTGGTGGGGAAGATGCCAGGTTCCAGCCCTGCTGCTGGCCCATGGTGCAGGGCCTGTTATATTTATGGGGTGGTAGAAATTATTTCAAACAAAAATAGCATTAGCAACCCCCGCACGGGGGGTCACTATCCCACCAATGGCCCAATAGAGGCAGCTGGCACCATATTCCCCTCACAATCCACGAGTGGGTTTTAGACTCTCAACCCCCACAAAAGGTAGGGAAATGGCCTAGCGGATAGAGCACTGAGCTGGGACTCAGGAGACTCATGTTCTATTCCCAGCTTGCTGGGTGACTTTGGGCACGTCGCGTCCCCGCTCGGTGCCTCAGTTTCCCCAGCTGAGAAATGGGGATAACGATAGTGCTCTGCTGATGGAAAGAGCTAGGGATCATTATCGTTATTTACAGGTGGGGAACCCAGGCACAGGGAGGGAGTGATTTGTCCAAACTCGGCAGCAGAGCTGGGAATAAGATCCAGGTCTCCTGATTCCCAGACCAGTGCCCTACTCACAACACCCTCCTCTGTCACCACCGACAAGTGTTTTCCCTTGGCTCTCCCCTCTCTCCTCTAGCCTAAAGGTCTCTCCTCTGCCCCAGGGGACCAGAGCAGCTGGGGGCGGGGGGGGGGCGACCGAGCAGCGCTTACCGAAAACACCCTCTCGGGGTGGCCCTTGGCTCGCATGTTGGTGTCGTGAACCTGCTTCAGCACCATCCAGGCCTCGTCGTGCTTCCCGTTCTGCAAGAGAAAATCCAAGGGGGCAGCGTGGGGCAGGCTGCCCCCCACTGCCAGCTCGTCCAGAGCCCCCAGTGCTAGGCACCTGGGCTACTGCAACACGGCCTACAAGGGGCACCCCACTGCCCCATGCTCCCTGGCTTGAAGGGAGGTCAGCCATGCAGGAGATGCCCCTAAGAATTAGGGTCACCTCGGCCAGCTCTCAACCGGGGGTCCAAGGCCCCCTGGGGGGGGGAGCAGATTTCAGGGGGTCCGCCAAGCAGGACCGGCATTAGACTCACTACAGCCCAGGTCAGAAAGCCGAAGCCCCGTTGCCCCGAGTCCCGCCACCCGGGGCTGAAGCCGAAACCTGAGCAACTTAGCTTTGCGGGCCCCAGGCAATTGCCCTGCTTGCTACCCCCTAATGCTGGCCCTGGCTTTTATACCGTGGAGGTTTTATAGCACATTGCGGGGGCCTCAGAAAGAAAAAGGCTGAGAACCCCCGATCTAGGCACCCCGCACCTCGTGCCAGCACTGGCCTCCCTCTCAGACCAGGCCCTGAGCCAGGTGTCGCCGCCCTCCAGGTATCATGCCCCACCGCTGCAGCCAGAATGGCCCTTCCTTCCCGGCCCCCTCCCCACCTGCGCACGGGGGCATGGCCACGAGTCACCCAAACAAACGGTAGAGCCACGGGACGCCCCATGCTGCCAGCGGGCTCTAAGCACCGTCCCTGCCCCAGGCTGCTGATTTAGCATTGGAACAGGTGCTGCTGGGTTGACAGGAGCTGCCTTTCCATCCCCAGAGCTCATACGGAAGCACCAGCTTTCTGCATCGCCCCCCGTCGGTCCTGGTGCACCTGTTCACCGCTGAGGCTGATGGGTTCATTGCTAGGCCCAGGGCGGTGACCCCAAAGCCCCGTCTCAGATAGTCCAGGAGCAGCCTGGGACTATCTCTAGTTTCTACTGCAGGAGGTTGGAGCAGAGCTGGGGCCCAGTTCAGCACCCGGTTTCCATACCCCAGATCCAGCCTGTGCCCCCTTTCTGCCTTAGATCCTGCTGCATCCCAGCCCAGGGCCCCAAACGCGGACACGCACAGATTAGTCCTTTCTGGCGCCCTCCCCGCATCGAGCTGCACGGCCTTTACCTCCAGGAAGAAGCGTGGGCTCTCGGGCATGGTGGTGAGAGCGCCGATGGCAAAGACGGAGGGGAAGGCGCAGACCAGGACAAAGACCCTCCAGCTGTGGAACTGGTACGCGGATCCCATCTGGAAACTCCAGCCTAGGGAACAGGATGGAGGCAGGAGAGGAGAGGAGGGAAAAACAGGAGGAGGAGGAGTGAGACGTGGTAGAACTCTGGTTACATCTAGAGCTGACTGCCGAGAGTTACAAAGGGATCTCTTTAAACGGGGTGACTGAGGAACAAAAGGGCAAAGGAAATTCAGTGCGGATACGTGCAAAGTAAAGCACATTGGAAAACCAAATCCCATCTATACAAACAAAACAGCAGGGTCCAGATTAGCTGTTACCATTCACATACGAACATAAGAACGGCCCTACTGGGTCAGGCCAAAGGTCCCTCTAGCCCAGTGTCCTGTCTTCCAACAGTGGCCAGTGCCAGGTGCCCCAGAGGGAATGAACAGAACAGGTGATCATCAAGTGATCCATCCCCCTGTCATCCGTTCCCATCTTCTGGCAAACAGAGGCTAGGGACACCATTCCTGCCCATCCTGACTAATAGCCATTGATGGACCTAATCTCCATGAACTCATCTAGTTATTTTTTGAAGCCTGTTATGGTCTTGGCCTTCACAACATCCTCTGGCAAGGAGTTCCACAGGTTGACTGTGCGTTGTGTGAAGAAATACTTCCTTTTATTTGTTTTAAACCTGCTGCCTATTAATTTCATTTGGTGACCCCTAGTTCTTGTGTTATGCGAAGTAGTAAACAACACCACCTCTCTCTCATGAGAGAGATCTTGGAGTCATTGTGGATAGTTCTCTGAAAACCTCCACGCAATGTGCGGCGGCCATCAATAAAGTGAACAGACTCTAGGAACCATCAGGAAAGCCTCCCATCCCGAGGGTGTGGTGGGGAACTGGAAGAGTGTGGGAGGAGCAAAGCAGGATCCAGGGTCCCAGTGGCCGGCAGGCAGCCTCTCTGGCGTGACTGACACCCCTGGAGCAGTCCAGAGCCTGGCACTCAGGGTTTAAATGCCACCCCAGACTGCCTGCTGCCCCAACACGCCCCCTTAGCGAGAATTTCTTTCCCAACTCGTTATCTTGCAATCAGTTCAGCCTAGTGCACATAACAAAGCCCCTGGTCTGACACACAGGAGCCCTGGATGTTGTTAGCATCCACATGCCAGCTGGGGCACATCTCAGAGTCAGTTTCGGGGCCAGCATCCTCCTACACACATGCCCTCTGTTCCTACACAGCCAGTGTGGCCTGGCCCAGAGCAGGCGCAAGAGGGGAGTTCAGGCCCACCAGATGTCTCTGCTGAGGCTGCCAGCCTGGGGGTGTGAATGGCTGGGATGGCGAAACACAATCCACGCAGACAGCTAGGCTGTGACAACTGGTGTGAACTGGAGGGGTAGGGGCTACAGAGCTGAAGCTGGTCCAAAAAATATGGGCTTTCCCCCCTGGAAAATTTTGATTTTTCAGCAGAAATGTGAATACCGGAAGATTTTGATTTGGAAATGCCACTCTGGTGCCTCATGGGAGCTGTAGTTCGGGTGCCTGATTCTCTATAGGCCAGGCTGCCTGGCTGGACTACATGTCCCATGATGCACCACAGTCTCCCCCCCACTTGGAAAGGGGAGGTGGTGCATCTTCAGAAGCCCTAGCCATGGTGCATCATGGGAGATGGAGTCCAGCCCAGGAGTCCAGCACATAGGGGAAAATGGGGGACAGGAGGCACCTAAACTACAACTCTCATGATGCACCATGGTGGTATTTCTGAATCAAAATGTTTCTGCTTTGAGGCACTAGAGGATTTTCTGAGGGAAGCAGACACTTCTTGCAAAAAAAATCATTTAGTAAAAAAAAATCCAATTTTTTTGTCAGAAAAGAGTTTGAATGGAAAATTTTCAGCCACTTCTATCCATAGTCCATTACTAGCACCCCCTGACCCACCCATTCTTTGACACAGTCTTTGCTGGAGCAAGAGGGGAGACCACGGTGGTCTTCCCAGCACAAGAGGGACGGGAGCACCAGCTGGCCCCCTTTTCTCTTACCGTAGTGCGGGATGATGGCCCAAGCCATGGCTGATGCGTAGATGCCCCCGATCATCCAGAACATGCAGAGCCAGCTCAGGTGCTCACCTCGCTTCTCCTGAGCTAGGAACTCTGAGAAGTAGGAGAAGACAATGGGGATTGAGCCCCCGATGCTGGGAAAGGGAGGAAGAAAACATGGATCAGAACAGCTTCCAGTAGGAGAGAGCCTGCAAGGGCTGGCAATCCTCATGCTGCGGGGCATAAGCTCATTGCCAAATGGGAAAGGGGTCAGGAAGGACTCGTCCGCACCCTACTGCAAGGTGCTGAGGTTTTAACACCGTCCTCTGAAGCCAGGAAAGCAGCTTCACCATCAGCCTGATGAAATATAGCAGCAGGTAGTGGAGGCTACCAAGTTAGAGAGGCAGTGGGTGGAGCAGGTCATATACCTGGGCTAGATTAATTACGTGTTTGCTTAGGGCAGGGGGGGAAAAGATCTGAGACTGGAGGGATTCCCCGTTACTGACTCTTATTCCACATCCATTGCAGACACACCAGCCTGGCCAGATTCCGGCACTGGGTCTGGACGTTCCTTTCCACAGCGTTGGTTTTCTCGGGGAAGCCTGCTCTTAATTACCTTAATTACCAGCAGATTTCTGCTGGCAGATTCCAGGCGGTGCTCCCCAGAGAAGGGGAATTCAGAGGTGCACGCGGCATTAGCATCTCAATTCATTACGGCACCTGCTTTCCTGCCCAGATGTGGGAGCTAGCTTGATCAGGCAAAGTGGCAACTTGGCTTATAAACCCACTGGGAGAAGAGAGTTTAGGGGTTAGAGGAGAGGGAAGGGAGACAGGCTTCCTGGGTCCTGTTTCTGGACCAGCTACTGATTTGCTGGGTGACCTCGGACAAGTTACTTCAAGTTGCACCTTCCATATCAGTGGCCACCTTTGATCTCCCAGCCAGGCTCCTCCATTAGCATGAGCAGCAGGGATTCGAAGTGGGACCCTAACAGGGGATGGAGCCCCCTGGATGAGCTGGTAGTTGCTGCGTTGAGATTATCAGAGGGGAGGATGGGAGAATCTGGGCAGGATGTCCAAGGGGGAAGGGAGCAAATGGAAAAATATTACAGAATTTCCCGGGACATTTCCATTCCAGATCAAACCACTGGTCCATACAGTCTGATATCCCCACCTCCTGCCAGCTCAGATCAAACCACTGGTCCATACAGTCTGGTATCCCCACCTCCTGCCACCTCAGATCAAACCACTGGTCCATACAGTCTGGTATCCCCACCTCCTGCCATTTCAGATCAGATCTTACTGGCATCCCACCAGCTGCCACCCATTTGACCACTGGCCCATCTCTGCCAGTTTCCCACCTTCTACTATAACATATCCAGACTCTGGCCCATCTGCTAAGGCCTCCCGACTGCCTCTCGTATAGCAGCTCCGACCGCAGGTCTACCTAGCTCCCTCTCTTCGGATACCACGGCTCACCCAGCATCCCAGACTAGACCGTGCCAGTTCTGACCTGGCCCAGAGGAGACCTCAGTGGCTCTAAAAGCTCCGGGGAACGGGTTTTCCATCCCACCTACAAACATGGTGCACAGAGACTGGAAATGGCTCAGGATCAGTTTCGATCCACCAGCCATGACACGGCCAGAGGTGAACCTTCCCCTTGGCCCCCTCGGGGACCGGATCCCATCCGAGGGCGTGAACACGCCACCCTCCTGGCAGAGCATCCACGACGAGCGGGCTGGCTCCTGGCGGGCCTCCCTTACCCCACTCCGGAGAGCAGCCTGCAGAAGAGGAAGGTGCCGTAACCTTGCACGAAAGAGGAGAAGAAGGCGAAGACACTGTTGACCGAGAGGGAGATAAGGAGGCACTGCTTCCTGCCGATCCGATCCGCCAGGCCGCCCCACAGGAACGCTCCCACCATCATGCCCAGGTAGACGATGAGGCCTGGAGGGACACAGCAAACAGAGTGGCACCTGTCAGCAGTAACGACAGCCCTGGCGCTCCCTCGGGGCTCAGCAGAGCATGTCCATGCAGGGGCCGTGCAGCCACCAACGCCAGTGGAGTGCGGCAGGCGGGTAGCACAACAGCTTCTAGGAGGCAGGCAGTTAGAACAGGGAGAAGAAGAGTCAGGACTCCTGGGTTCCACACAAAACCCTGTGCTCTACGCACGAGACCCCACGCTTCTCGCAGAGCTGGGGAGAGAACCCAGGAGTCCTGGCTGCCAGCCTCCCTGCTGTAACCACTAGACCCCACTCAGAGCTGGGGAGAGAACCCAGCAGTCCTGCCGCCCATGCTGTGTCTGAACCCCAACCCCAATGAATTAGGAGCTCATAGGAGATGAAGATCCCTCCCTCCCATAGTGGGCAGCCCATCACTCTTCTGGCTGGCTGCTCTGTGCGGCTCCCAGTGCCTCCACTCCCCCCCCCCCTCCGCCTGCCTGCCCTGCCAGCAAGGGCTGTGATCTCCCAAGTTGTCCCAGCGACCCGTGGCTAATTTCATGCTGCACTTCTCTTCCACTGGGGGATGGGGGCACGAGGGGAGCCCTGCTCGCTGCCCCGGCTACCAGGACTGGTACGGGGGGCAGCCCGGTGCCACAGGGGGAATGGTGAGCCCAGGCGGGCAGGGGGCTGCTGTAACTGGGAGCAGGACATGGCAGGGGATGGGAAGGGAGGAAATGGGGAGAGATGTGCTATGGGGTACACTGAGCTGGGGGGCAGAGCACAGGGGGAAATAGGGGGCGCAGAGGGGACTGTGTCATGCTGCAGAACTGAGCTGCGGGGGGGCGAGCCCAGGAGGCAATGGAGGAGCAGAGGACACAATGCCACATTTCAGGGCTGAGATGGGAGGGGGGGGTTGAGCGCAGATGGAGATGGGGGGAGGTTCCTGTGATGCTGCAGGGCTGAGTTAGGGGGCAAAGCATGGGGCAGATAAGGGTGCCGGAGAGACTGTGTCTGGCTGCAGGGCTGAGCTCAGGGGGAGATCAGAGGGAGCGGGGGGACGGTATCACGCTGCAGGGCTGAGTTGGGAGGCAGAGCACAGGGGTGCAGGGGGGTGTCCCTGTAATGTTCCAGGGGAGGGGTGAGCACAGGGGGAGATGGGGGCACGGGCGGGGGAGCGGTCATGTCGCAATGCAGCTCTGAGCCGCCGATCGCTTCAGTACGGAGGGGAAACGAATCCCTCCAACCCCAGCCTCCAGTCCTGACATGGCAGAGTGTGACGGGGACTCCAACGCGGCACGTTCGCACCCCGGTGACGGCAGCTGTCGACCTGCATGATTAGCACGATCCTGATCCCTCCTCCCGGGGATTTCACGGCCCATCGGGCAGCTAAAGCCGAGAGGGCTGAGTCGGCCCCCGCAGCCGCCCAGGCTCGTCGGCCTAGCCGGGGAAGAGAAACATCCTCCCGCCTACGCAGGCCAGACCCTCATCTGCGTCGTGCCCAGCTCCTCTCCCCGCGAGCGGCCTGAGACAAGGATGAACACCCCCCCCCACGCACACACCCACGCTGAGTCACTCCTCCCTGGAGGCTGGCGGGCTCTCCCGGCCCCCCTGCCCTTCACGTCACTTTCAGGAGATGCTGCGGCTGCACCCCGGCAGGGGAGTTCTCGCCAAATCCTGACCGTTCAATCCAGGGGAGGGCTCCCCAAGGCGGACACATGGCAAGTGCTCGTGGCTGCCGCTTGCCAGGTCGCGGCCCGGGGCCAGCCAGAGCCCAGATTCTACCTCCAGTGACGCGCTCCTCAGTTCTCACGGCCTGGAATCACTCACACCCCCACCGGGGCGAGGCAGCTGCTCCCAGGGCTTAACGGATAACGAAAATCAAGCCATTTTTTTACATTCCTAACTGATGCAGCAGGCCCAGAGGTGCCGGGGCTATGAACTGCCAAGCCTAGAGGTGCCAGCCCGGGCCCAAATTAAACACTGGCTTCTCCTATGGAACCAGCCACCTATCACCAAGAGAGCACCCAGACAACTAAAGGCAACTTCAGAGCCTGCCTGGGCTCCTGGGGAGGGCTCTGGCCTGCGTCCTATTCCTGGCTCTGCTGCTGACTTGCTGGGCGACTTCCGCCAAGTCAATTCCCCGATGAAAGGGCACAAGGGCAAAACCAATTTTCCAGATGCAAAATGGACTCTCCAAGCCCCGCGGGACAGTCACCATTAATTGTCTCGTATCATGGCTGCGCCCGGGAGCCCCAGCCATGGGCCAGGCCCCTCTGGTGCTAGGTGCTGCACAAACCCAGAACAAAGAGACAGTCCCTGCCCCCGAGGAGCTTGCACTCTAAGTAGAAGGCAAGAGACACCAGCTGGAGGCAAAGCAATGAGGTAACACTGGACTAATATTAGCAATGAATCACTCAAGCTGGTGTAACAACTTTACAATGCCTGAATTCCAGGCTACAGTCATAAAACCACCCACGAAACATGAAAAGCCCAGAGAGCATCACCAAGGCTGGTGGCAGGCGGGGAAATGCAATCCTTGGATGGATAAAGTGGAGAATACTCAGCAGAAGCAGAGCCATGTTATCACCATTGTATAAGGCACTGGTGAGACCGTCCACTGCTACTAGCCCTGGGCAAAATTTTCCGTCTGAAATTGTTTCAGGATGAAAAAAATGCAGATTTTTTGTCGACCAAAACATTTTGCGAATTTGTATCAAATTCATTGAATCGTTTCAATCAACCAAAAATGTTTCACTTCCACATTTTTTAAGCAAAACTTTTCAATTTTTCAATTCAAGAATTACTCTGCCTGTTAAAAACTTACACCTTATTTCCAGTCTGAATTTGTCTAGCTTTAGCTTCCAGCAGGTTTTCTAATCCTTTAATCACTTTTGTGGCTCTTCTCTGAACCCTCTCTGAGCTCCCAACATCCGTCCAGATTGGCCGTCTCTCTCAGAGACACAGCCTAGCTCAACCAGAAGTTACGGGCTCCATGCAGGAATTGCTAGGGGAGGTTCTCCAGGTTGTGCTGTGCAGGAGGGCAGACGAGATGACCAGAACGGTCCCTTCTCGCCTGGAAATTGACACATCCAACAGAACTGACAGTCTGGACTCCCTGACGTTTCCAGAGGGGCTTTCAACTATGGCCCCAGCCCTGCAATCGATCCACGCAGGCAGCTCTGAGGAAGGTTCTGTCCGGGCTCAAGGATTGGATTGCAGGACCAGTCACCCTTCCAACAGAGCAATGATGGAAAGACTCCTGCAACCTCCCGTCACTCCTGTTTTACACCAGTATATTCATGGGGAGAATGAGGCTGCTTCTCTTCGGACCAAACCGGCGCTGGGACATAATGCAGGCGTTCTCGATGTCTGCAGACACCAGAAGGATAAGTACTAGCTCGAGCTGTCCACACCCCACGTCCCTCCACACTAATCCTGCTCCTGAGAATCAGTGGTCTGCAATGCCTTGATCCTTCTCCAGTCCACGCAGCAGCTGGTGGCTCCAGCTGGGAGACTGGGTCCCCAAGGTGACTGCACAGGCCCAGAAGGTGAACCCTGCCGGGCAGGGTTGGAGCATGGCCGTGACGGGCTGTATTCAGGGGCAGCTCACCCCGATGCCTATCCTAGTTGCGTGCAGAGGAGGCGCTGGTCTCCGGGGCGGTCAGTCCAGCCCTTCCGCCAGTGCTGAATCCACTTAAAACACAGGGGAGACATTGCCCCAACAAGAAATCATAAGCCAGCCCTGACTAGCAAAACTAAGAGACGAAGTCCAGCTGGGCTCCTGGGCTGGAAGAAGTGGCTTATTGGCGGGGTGGGAAGCCTGCCACCACAGCAACGCGGTGCAGTGCCGGGAGGCAGAGCGCAGGCAGAGGAGAAGCAGCTATTTTTATCCTGCCTTTCATTTCGATTTGAGCTGCAGTCATAGGGCCATCCGTCAGCGTAATACAAGGTGACAGGCCTCATGGAAGAGCAAAGAGCCACAACCATTTTCTTCTGGACAGATTGGGGTGGGGGGGAATTCAGGGAAGGGGGCATATGTGGCAAGGGGGCATCTACATTTCCAAATGGAGCCAGGAAGAACCGTATTCCTCAAGCCATCGAGCGTACAGCTGGCAGGAGCCATACGGCTTTGGAACCAGGGTGCCTGATTAATAGCCACACCCTTCCTACACTTGGGGCAGGGAGGTAAGAGAACTCCTAAGCCCCCTTATCCTCCCCCCCTCCGCCCATATACTGGGGTCATGCAAGCTTCTGTCCAACCCTGGTGTAAATCACAGCAGCCTCAGGGCTGCTCTAACTCACATTCTGTTTCCTATAGAACTCAAAAGGCTACCCATAGTGCAGTGCTCTCTAGCCATGCCCCTAATCCACCCCCATGCCAGGGGCTGGGAACAGGGCGGGTGCTAGGCCCGTATGCCAGATCTGCACTGGCTGGGAAGGCCTCTGCAGGGGGGTGGGATTCTCAGAGGGTTGTTTCCACCCCCTTTGTGCTGCCGGTGTGTGACTAGGGATACGTCCACACAGCAGAGGCGGGAGCTTTGCTCTAGCTGGCTCGGGTACCAATAGCAGTGAAGCTGCAGCAGCACAGGCTGCAGCCTAGGCTAGCCCTCCGAGGAAGGAGCCAGGGTACCGGAGCGGGCTGGAACTGAAGGCAACGCTGCTGTGGTTGCACAGCTATGGATACTCAGGCTGGCTCGATGGAAGCTAGCGCAGACCACACCCCATGGCTGCAGCACAGGCGTACCCGGCGAATCAGGGCCAGAGACATTAGAGACGGAACGACCTGGCAGAACCTCGAGGCTGGTGCAGGATTGTTCCCGTAGGGGGCATTTTCCAGCAGCCAGCTCCCACCCTCCCACTTATTCCAGCCAGAAACTTTCCTCCACTCAGGTGCCATCCCATTGAATCCAGGGCTGGGGGGGTCACACAAGGAGAGCAGAGATTGCCCCTCCATCCAACCCTAAAGGAAGAGGTCGTGCTCGTCCGCCCGGGCTTGGTTTGTTTCCTTCGGGAGCAGCCTTTGGTGCCCATGCTGCAGGGATGTCGATTCTCTGCCAGCTCTCGGCTCTGCGCCCCAGGAGCAAATCGCCCATCTTAGATTGTCAGCTCGTTGGGGTAGGGCCCAGCTTTTCGCTATGTGCCTGTACAGTGCCCCAGAAGTCGCGGGAGTGGAGTGTCCCATGGTCTGTACAGCACCCTGCACGTGGGGGGTGCAGGCCACAGCCGTACAGCACCCCACACTGGAGGGGGGTCCCAGCCCACGGCCCGTACAGCACCCTGCACCATAGGGATCCATGATTTGTGGCTCCTAGATGTTACCACAATGGTAAGTAATCAAACGTCTGGCACAGAGGATGGGACTGGGACATGGGGACTGTCCCCTCTCAGCCACCCTTTCCCTCCAGCAGCAGGATCCAGAGATGGCGCAGCGGGGTGGCTTCTCTCCGCTCCCCGTTGCTGCATCCCACTCACGTCCCATCTGGCTCCTCCACCACTGGCCCTGGGGGTCTGTCCTCTCCCCACCCCACTTGCTGAGTGGACGCAGCGTATCGCTCCCAACGGCCAGATCCACCTGGAAGTCCCCAGATCCACCTGCCAGCCAGAGCAGGGCACATGAAGCCCATCTCCCGCCTCGTGCCAGGGAAACCCAGCTGCATCGCCCTGCATAGCCTCCAATAAGCTTACAACGCGGCCATATGCCACACCCAGTGTGCAAGGCGCCACCGACTGCCCCCTCGCTTCACAGGTTCCCCCGGGGCTCAGTCCTTCGCCGCACCCGTGCCCAGCAGTTTGACCTGCCGCTGGATCCCCATCGCCCAGTGTGCCGCACTGAGCACTGGCAGGGGACGCCAGCCCCCACTCCGGTTTCCAACGGCTGCCTCGCGCCTCCGCCGCGATGGAGGATCAAAACGAGGAGCAGCCCAGGGCTGAATAGGCAGATTCGTCCTTCTTTGCCCCTGGCTCCTCCACCAACCCAGCGCCAAACTCCCGCACACCCTGGTTTACTGCTGTGTATTGCAGGGGCTCCCCTCTCTCCAGCTCCATTTCCTCCGACCCTTCCGTTCCAGCGCCTGGAGCCTTTACGCGCAAGGCAGCTGCTCAGGGTCCTGGCTCCCCTACTTACACTGGGGCAAAGCCCCGTGTGACCACAGTGCCCCTGGCACCGCCTTGCCCAGGCCGTGGCTTCGAAGGGAAGGGCACCAGGGTCAAGTCGCCCCGTTGGAAGTCTCCCAACCAGAGTCCGATGCCACTTAAGCCTGCTGAGCTCACAACAGCTGCCAAGGGCACGGCCCCAGGTGGGACCCGGGCGTAGAACCAGCCAGCTCTGTGGGGCTTACAAGAGAGATGGCCGGTCTGCAGGCGGCCCTGTCCTCCGCGCCCCGGAAGCTCAGCGTGGTAACAAACCCAGTGGCTTTATCGGTCACGTTTACGTTTGAATTCAGCACTGTCAAGCACCGCAGCGTGGCATGCCAACACCGCTCTGCCCTGCAGCTGGCACGGAGGAGCTCTTCGACACCGACAGAGGTGCCCCCCAAAGCCCACCAGAGTTGGGGGCTCAGCCATGGGGGGGAGGAACAAACCACTCATGGTTCATCTTAGGCACAGCCTCCCTAAAGACCAACACTACACTGTTCTCCAGTAAGAGCCCCCAGCCAACTCGGCTGCGCTTGGGGCTACGGAGTAACCGATCCTGCAGACTACTGGGGTACCGCAAGTAAAGCGAGGAGAGGAGGGAGACACGCGGGAAAAACGTGAGTTAGAAGCAGAACGGTTTCCAAGCAGAGTGTTGCAGCTTCCCTCCCCGAGCATGTTCAGCCAGAGCTCGGGCTCCGAGAGCGAAGGTGGAAGTGGAGTTGACCTGACCCTTTGCAGAAACAGCTCCCCGCCTCCCCCCATGCTCAGAAGACAGGCAGAGTCCTGCCACAGGCCCTTTCATCCGAGCACAAGGCAAATGCTTCGGAAAGGTGGCTGGACGGCATGAGAGATGGGCCTTTTCCGGGAAGCCTGCAGGGCCAGCGAGGGAGGCAGAGAATAAAGCCAGCCTCCCCCGTAATGAGGCGTGCAGACCCGGTGCAAAGCTCGGGAAGGAAATGCTCAGGCTGCTGCTAAGGGTGCTGGGGGAGAGGGGAGCTGATGAGGGGACATGCCAGTGACTGGCAGGCTCAGGGTTACGGGCGAATGGCTTATCAAAGGGAGAGACCCTGAAGCCTAAGGAATTAGTCCTCAGGTCCCGCAGACAGACAGGCGTGGGCCAGGACTGGGGCTGTTATCAGCCAATTCAGAACACGTGGCCTGGGAACCCTGGGTGGGAGGTAGAGTGACCAGACAGCAAGTGTGAAAAATCGGGATGGGGGTGGGGGGTAATAGGAGCCTATATAAGAAAAAGACCCAAAAATCGGGACTGTCCCTATAAAATCGGGACATCTGGTCACCCTAGTGGGGAGGGAACTGTAGTTATTAGTCCTGGGGTAAGCTACACCAAGAGGCAGGGGGTAGACTGGAGACTGGGTTCTATTCCCAGCTCTGGGAGGGGCTAAAGCAGGGGGCTGGGAGTCAGGACACCTGCGTTTTTTAGTCCAGTGGTGGGAGGGGAGTTCGGTCTAATGGTTAAAGCAGGGGGCTGGGAGTCAGGACACCTGGGTTTTTTAGTCCAGTGTTGGGAGGACAGTTGTGTCTAGTGGTTAAAGCAGGGGGCTGGAAGTCAGGACTCCTGGGTTCTATTCCCAGCTCTGGGAGGGGGACCACGGAGACAGGCCCAAGCAAATCCAAGCACTGAATTAGCAGCTCGACATTCCTGGCAACTGCTGCCAGGCAGGGTCCTTCCAGAGTTCATGCCGGGCACCACCAGTGGGAGTTCAGCGAAAGGGCCGGAGACCTCTGGGGATGGGGAGCGCAGGGCAGAATGAGGAGCTTCCCTGACGAACTGCTGCGCAGCCCAGATCCCGTCAGTGCAAGTGAATGTTCCCCTAAAGTGCTGGAAGGAGCAACGCAAGGGGCCGGGCCGGCCGCTACGCCAACACAAAGGGGAATCAGCCTCCCGCACAGCTGGGCGCTGCCTCGTGGTTCCACACAGACACACGCATGTTCCCCCTGCACACACGTGGCCCCCTTATCCCTCCACCTGTGCTCATCCTGCACACCCCACCCCGTGCCCGGGTCTCATCTTGCACGCATCCCCATGCACGCGCACTCCTGCCGTGCCCTGCCCCATGCCAGCAACAGCTCTCGCAGCTGGAGATCTCCAGAGGGCCATGCCAAGCAGCGACCAAGCAGCTCCTGGGGTCTGGGCCGGGGTGAAGGCACTTTTCACGCTCAGGCCCGGGACGGGAGTGGCTGAGAGTCAGCCCTGTGGTTGTCATGCGACGAGTTTGCTGGGGCTCAGTCTAGTTCCTAGCAGGACAGGGAGGTCCCCCGCTCATAGCCGCTGGGCAGACGGACTCCGCAGACAGGCCAAGGATTGAAAGGGTCGTGGAGACTGAGCGCCCCACAAATGTGGGGGGGGCCTCCCTCCCCAATCTCCATAGTTTTTTCAAGGGGGGGGTAGCTCCCGCTTGGGGCTGTGACGGGCAGTGCTCGAGGTGGGAGGGGAGCGAGCTTTGCCGCAATGCGGCCTGCACCTGCTCAAATCGCTGCATGCCAGGGGCGTCAATCTGGTGCCTTCCTCTAGCACAAAATTCACTTGAAATCCAGGCTGCTCTGGGCCTTCCTCGTGTTCCCAGACTCCTGCCCCCCCCCCCCCAATTATAGCAGCCCCACCCCTCTTCTCTGCAGCCGTTCGGGCAAGATTTCCTCCTGCTTGCTTTCATTTGGATTTAATTCCCACTAAGCCCTTTGCGGCAATGCTGAGGCCCGGAGGGGCTGTCAGTGGTGCAGAGAGATAAGCTGGGGGCCCATTCACATTGGCTAAATTATGCCGGTGTTCGAGGATGGCAGAGGGAGAAGGAGGACGACGCAGGGGGTGAGTCACCGACTGTCACTGCCGTCCGGGAGCTCTCGCCCGTCGCAGCATCCAAAGGGATTTCAGAGCAGGAGCCACCCCTGGCTACAAATCCAGCTCCCACCCCATATTTCCACCTCCGTTCTACCAAGCGAGCCCTTCACTGTCATTAGCCTCACAATTATCCATCTGGGAGACAGAGTCGGGTTAGGAAAACAGTGTGTCCTAATAGAGAGATCATTCGCCTGCAGTCAAGCAATCCGGGTGCGAATTCCACCTGGGCTACAGGCCGGCTGGGGGACACGAGAGGTCTGGTCTACATCCCAACCGCTGAGCAAATCCTACAGAGCTTGGCCTCTCTGCGCCTCAGTTTCCCCCTCTAGTCTGATCTCCTGTATCACAGGCCAGGGAGCTGCTCCAAAATAATTCTGAGAGCAGATCCTTCAGCTCCGGACCGAAAGCCCCTCCAGACTCTAGTTAGGCAGAGATGCGGCAGCAGGGCACAGGTACACCCCACCCCTCGGGGCTCCCCAGCCCCGCTGCCAGTGTCAGAGGGCCGGGGTGGGCTGTTGGCTCTGTCTGGGACGTTCAGACACGGTAGCTGTTCCTCCCAAGCTCGATCAAATCCACAAGCTACCAATATTGATCCCAGCCCGCCCTGCTCCCCCAGCTTCCTTGGGCCTGCATCTCCCAGGTGCAACGGCCTTTCCCACCAGGCTCCCGTCATGTGGGCGCCAGCACTGACTCAGCAGGAATCAAAGCTGCAGGGACCCACTCGGGAGAGAGCTGGCTAGTTCCCGAGAACCCGTCTTCATGGCCATGCAGGGGTTGGGAGGAGACCCCGAGAGCTGCTGGCCTTTAGCCACTGGGACCGGACAGTCAGGGACACGAACACACTCAGGACAGAGCATGCACGTCTCAAAGCCGGGGGAGGGGCTGAGAGTCCGGACTCCTGGGTTCCAATCCCAGTTTTGGGAGGAGTGCGAGGTCTAGTGGTTAGAACAGCAGTCTGTGGGAGTCAGGACCCCTAGGTCCTATTCCCAGCTCTCTAACTAACTGTGTGCTAGACCCAAGTCATTTCACTTCGCTGCTTCCCATGGGGAGGATATTGACCAGCCTTAGGGGACGGATCATGGGGCCTGACCTGTAAGACACTGAGATTCTCCAACAAAGAGGTGAAGAGCCGTGACAAACCAAATCCAGGACTTCCAAGGGCTTGATGGATTTCAATACGGCGCAGGGCAGATAGAACTCAACCTCCCACCCCAAAAAGCCAAGTCCCTGCCACTTTAGAATCCCCGCCAGCTGTTAGCAGTACAGGGGCTATGACACAGAGCTTGGGAAATCTGATTCCATCCACCAGAGAGCAGTGGCAGGCCTCAGGCACACACACAGCAGCCGCTGCAGAAATTACATGAGCCAAAACCAAAACCCCGCATTGGAGGGGTGGGAGGAGGGCAGAGTGCACCCACTGGGAAAGCAATTTACAGGACTCCCTGTGGAACAAGACTACCCTCTGTTCACACAGCACAGCCAGGGCAGAAACCCCAGTAGCCATGTGCTAGGGGAGAGGCAGCGAAAGCTGACTGAGCCTCTCCCAGCTTTCGAAGGTGGCCTGCAGCCATGGGCCAAAAGAAAAACAAATCGCAGACATGCCTGGCTGCGTGGGGCCCGGATCCCATTCCGGCCATGCCCTGCGTGCCCCCTGCAACAGCACAACCCAGGGTGGGTTCATCCTGGGCTACTAAACCAACAGGGGTCTGTCTGGGGCTGGGAGCCACTGTTACTACTTTTGCTCCCAACAGCATGGTACGGCGCTGCGTCACACCAGCTGAGAGCCCAGAAGGGAGAATAATCTGAACTCCCACTCAGGGCCAGCGTCCTCCCCCTTTTACTGTGGCCTTGGCAGGAGTGCAACTCAGGGCTTCTGCAAAACCCCATCCGCTATCCCACCGCACACACCAATTATTCTAATCTCATAGGATCTTGGGGCAGGGAGGGGGCTCTCTGCACACTAAATCCTGAGCCTTGCAGGTGATGGTGGTGGTGGGCGGACCCAACTGAAAGGCTTTGTAGCAAGTGGGGCTCCCCCGCAAAAAAAAGGCTTGAACCGGGCAATGCGCTAACCGTGAGAGTGCTAGGCACTCAAAATGACTGCATCACCCACAGCAGAGCACTCCCACGTGCATTTGGGAGCAGGACACCAAGAGGGGTGGAGTTGCTAAAGGAACTTTCAGCTCACAAGGACCCCACCCCACATCGAGCCAAAGGGAGTGCCTATATCTCCCTGCCTGCCTTCCCAGCATTCACTGCTTTGGGCCTATGGTTGCTAGGCTCCCTCTGGGAACACCATCCCCCAGAATGCCTCTTTCCCCTTCAAGGGTTGGCGTCCCTCCCTTCCCTCCTGGCATCCCAAGGACTTACCCAGCATGCCTTTGTTGGAGTCGGACAAGCACATGTCCTTCTCGGCACTGGGGAGGACAAAACCCACCACGAAGACCTCCACGCCATCGGCCATGAGGGCCAACCCTAGCACAAAGTAGAGCGTCCACTGGAAGCGCCCGTGGCCGCACTCCTGCAAGATGAGCTCGTACTGCTGGGCCAGCTCCTCCTTGTCCTTCTTCTTGTCCCCTTCCAGATCCTCGAAGTCTCTGAACTCGCTTACCACCTGCTGGTTGTCGGCCAGGTGGTCCCCGGCCTTCAGGGAGTCATTGCGGGGGATGCCCTGGTACTCGCCCTCGTAGATCTCGTCGTCCTCGTCGTGCCCTTCGGTGGCGTCGCTGGAGGCCCCTTCCTCGTCGTTGGCTGACTCGCCACGGTAGTAACCGTCCTGGGGCTGGTAATCCTCCTCGTCGTCATCCTCCTCGAAGCGGGAGTAGGAGCGCTTGGTGTATTCATCCTGCACGCGGTCCACGCCCTTGCCCACCTTCTTAGTGGCATGCTTCTTCACCTCCTTGGCAATGTCCTTCGCCCCCCGGATGAAGGCCGTGCGGTCCCTGAACCCCTCATCCATGGCTCTGCCCTTGTTGACGCCCCGCCTTCAGATCTGACTGGCGCGAGGAAGAAGAGGATGGGAACCGCCTTTGATGGGGGTGTGTGTGGAGGGCAGGTCTTCCTGGATGAGCACGCAGGGCCCCTCCCTGTCTCCTCAGGCAAGGGGGTAGCGGTGGGACTCTTCGGCGGGCAAGGAGGACGCAGCTTTCCAACGGCGGCCGATCGAGGGCACTGAACCGCGACCCATTCGCTTAATCCAGGCTTGAGACGCCGGAGTGGCCAGGCGGGTCGATTGGGCGAGTCTCCCTTGGGCGGCAGCAGAAGGAGACAGTCCTGGGAGGGGGAACAAACACAGAGGGGGGCGTTATCAGGTAGGAAAGGGCATCCATGCTCCCTCTCTCAAAAGCCACTTCCCGGTGGAGGAGGCTGCTGTCTGTACCGCATGGCTGGGGAACAATTCAATACCTAGGCCCTAACGCCAAATGAAGTACCTCAAAAACACAACAGGCAAAATTACAGACAAGGCTCTACAATGGTTTGCCAAGCAGGATGCTAGACGTTGGCAAAGGTCCCCTGAAAACCCACATTTGAAAAAGCTCAAAATATGCTGACAGGGCAGCTGCGCCGCTGTAGCGCTTTGAGGAAGACGCTCTAAGCCGACGGGCAAGAGCTCTCCCGTTGGCACCACAGTGAGAAACGGAAGCCAAAATCAAGGTGACATAACTGAGGATGACCCATGCAGAGCGGACAATGATACCAAAACACAAGGCCAATTGCTGAATGGCAAAGAAGGAGGACGATGCGTTAGTTTGATATTGATGGAATGTCAATGGTTTACTTTAGAATAACTAACAGAGTGCCTTGCCCATAGGCTGGAGAGCCTAGGGCTAAACCAACCCTGCTTACAGGATGGCGCCCACCTGTCTAGTATAAAAGGCAGGAGGAAGGTGCAGAGGTGTATCTGGTTGAGAGAGAGAAAGGAAAGGAAGGAACGCACGCACGCAAACTTGGAAGCAGGGCTGCGCTCCAGCCAGAGAGAGCTGGCGGAAGCAGGTGGCGCTCATGACTGGGGGCTTCCTTGAAGACTGTTGTGGATTATTTTGTGGTTAAGGACTCTGAGGTTTGCGTGAACTTTATTTGCCATTAAGCCAGCCTGAGTCTGGGGTGCTGTGAGTCACAGCATAGGCGATGTGGAGTACTTCCGGGGGCGAACGAGGGCAGGGTAAAAAACCCTTTCAAACGACCCCCAGGCCCAGGAAGCAGCCACACTGCTACAAACAGCATAGACGGGAGAATGGAAAAACAAATCATGAAAACGTGGATCGATGGAGAACTGGGTACGTGTGACGTTAAATAAAGTTGGTTGCAGGAAAGTGAAAGACTCCAATGTGGAAATGTGGAAGAACCAAGTGAATGAGGGCCCAAATCAGAGAAATACCAGACTGGAAACTGAAGGGATGAGACCAAAAGAGGAGCCCGGAGGCCAGAATGTGAGACAACCATCAGGAAGGGTAGGAGAGCTTCCCAGAACTTGGGTCCCCACCTATTCCATTTTATCTCTTTACTGTCTGGCATAAACATAAGTGACAATTGTCTGAAAATATATGAATTAAGGCAAAAATTGATTAAGCCTAAATTAGTTAGACTCATGCCTCAGTTTCCCAGCTTACAGAGCCTAACACCATGGGCTCTGTTAGATTGAAACTGTTAAAATCACAAGCTATCACTTGAATTTGCAGTTTCCCAGTCCTGCTTGCAAGCTAGAGGGCTCAGCCAGGAGTGTCCAATCACAGTAAGCTCTGCAGAAAGCCAGCTTAGAATAAGGTGGGGTGAGTTGTACCGCTCCACTTTAGGGAGCAGCCTGCTTTGTCTCTCACTGGCTTTGGGTCCTTGGGTGTTACCATTCTGGAGTTTAAGTAATAAAGTCATGTTCCAGGGCAACCTTTCAGCAAGAGTATTCATGGTTTTTATCTAACTTTCCTGTGCGTACGCCTGAACATAACAGGGACCTGATCCAGGACTGGGGCTTTAGGTGATACCATAATACACCTAATAGCAATGAACATGTACAGCGCCTAGCACCATGGGGTCCTGGCCCATGGGTGGGACTCCTAGGTGTTATTGTATTACAAATAAATAACTTAAAAAAGATCCCCATGTTCTCCAAGCCAGGATTCCAAGTCATTAGTAATTTTGGAGGTCCAGTTTATGACACCGTGGAAGAGACTGATTTCCAGACAGTGCTGAGCCCCGTCCTCTGAAAACAAGGCCCCTCTTAGGTGTCTCAAGTCTTGCCAGTGTGTTTGGGTACTCCTTTTGAAAAGCCTGGCTAGTATTTTGCCCTTAACCAGCACCTTCTATCTATGAAACTGGAGGAGCTCGGCCAATGCTAACACCTCTAAACCATCTGCTGTGGAAATGCCGCCACCCCTGGGGTGGGATGCAGGGGCTGTTTAACAGCCACACAGCGCATGTTTGAGACAGGAGTGGAAGAATGCTGTGTGATCACCACTGCAGGTGGAGATGTAGGACAGCAGAATGCAAAAGGCCCTGGCATCCTGACCCCAAAAGTCAGCTTCATAAACACGAACGTATCACCAGGTCTTTAACCACCCACAACAGCTCAGGACCTTGGTCTCCCTCTGCATCAGACAGGTGGCACCTCCAGCTGCACAGCCCCCTAACACCATGCTGAGCCACTGACTCCATACCAAAAGAAAGAGCGCCCCCTACTGACTCACCAGTGTCACTTCATGTGCCACCAGGGTCCTGCTTGGAGATCTACCATGCAAAGATCAGTGTAGCCCAAACATGCTTAGCTTGGGAATGCCGAGCCATAGCTGGGGATGACCTGTGGTAACATGGAAATAGATTATTAATATTATATATATATAAGAATCCCCATATCTAGCTCTGGTCATCCCCAAACTATCCAGCGACTCTCCCAAGCCAAGTAAGGTTCAGATAGGTTGATAGTCAGAGGAGAGATCTGTGTATTTATATATAGTTATTCTCAAAGGTGCCATCAGCTGACTCTTTGGCAAAGACAATCACAGACCTAGTCAATGGCTGTTCCAAGCACTCCCTTTCAGAATCAATGGAAGGAGCAATTAAGTCCCTTTATGTAGTCGAGACAGCTACAAACAATGGAGGGACTGCCCAAGGCAAATCAGAGCTGAGCTGAGCGGGCTTGGGAGCAAGGGGGAGCATTCCCTAGCTGCAAATGCAAGGGCTAAGTTATGAGTTTTGAAGGCCCTGTGTGTTGGAGGCAGAGAGGCAGGAGAAGCAGTTGTGAGCATGATCCTGGGAGGAAGCAGCAAGAGGGAGAGAGAGAGATGCTTGGGCACAGTGCTCGCTGGAGTGGCAGACATGGGACTTTCTGAGCAAGGAAATTGCCTACTATTCGTTGCTCCCATGTTCAGGCAACCAGGACTCTGAGGATTTTTTGTTGTTGTAAATAAACAAGGTTACCCCCAAATAATACCCCTGGCTTGTATCAATATTTTACAGTGAAATTTCCCTTTAGCAGCAATTCCCAGGGTCAGTGCCAGGTTTAGCAAGTGCGTGGGCCCCATTCGAACAGTTTCAACGGGGCCCCAGCAGAGATGACTTTAAAAAAAAACCCACACAAATAAAACACGTGGGGCTTCTACGCACCGGGCGGCGCTCCTAGTCTTCGGAGGCGGGTCCTTCACTCGCTCCGGGTCTTCGATGGCACTGAAGGATCTGCCGCTGAAGTGCTGCCGAAGAACTGGAGGGAGTGAAGGACCCGCCGCCGAAGTGCTACCGAAGACCTGGAGCGACGCCGGGTGAGAAAAAATTAAAAAGGAGCCTCTAGACAGGGAAGGGATTCTCGGCCACATCCCAGACTTGGCGGCCCTGCCACTGGCCGTGGGAACCTCTTAGGCACGGGGCACAATTCGGGGGAATTGGTGGAATTGGACTAAAGACGGCCATGACCCCAAGCTCCAAGTACCCTACAAATAGAAACCCTAACCCTAGCTCCAAGTGCCCTACCCATAGGAACCCTAACCCTAGCTCCAACTGCCCTAACCATAGGAACCCTAACCCTAGCTCCAAGTGCCCTACCCATAGGAACCCTAACCCTAGCTCCAAGTGCCCTACCCATAGGAACCCTAACCCCAGCTACAAGTGTACTACCCATAGGAACCCTAACCCTAGGGCGGGAAGCCCTACCCATAGGAACCCTAACCCTAGCTCCAAGTGCCCTACCCATAGGAACCCTAACCCTAGCTCCAAGTGTACTACCCATAGGAACCCTAACCCTAGGGCGGGAAGCCCTACCCATAGGAACCCGAACCCTAGCTCCAAGTGCCCTATCCATAGGAACCCTAACCATAGCTCCAAGTGCCCTACCAATAGGAACCCTAACCCTAGCTACAAGTGCCCTACCCATAGGAACCCTAACCCTGGCTCCAAATGCCCTACCCATAGGAACCCTAACCCTAGATCCAAGTGCCCTACCCATAGGAACCCTAACCCTAGCTCCAAGTGCACTACCCATAGGAACCCTAACCCTAGATCCAAGTGCCCTACCCATAGGAAACCTAACCCTAGCTCCAACTGCCCTACCCATCGGAACCCTAACCCTAGCTCCAAGTGCCCTACCCATAGGAACCCTAACCCTAGATCCAAGTGCCTTACCCATAGGAACCCTAACCCTAGGTCGGGAAGCCTTACCCATAGGAACCCTAACCGTAGATCCAAGTGCCCTACCCATAGGAACCCTAACCGTAGATCCAAGTACCCTACCCATAGGAACCCTAACCGTAGATCCAAGTACCCTACCCATAGGAACCCTAACCCTAGCTCCAAGTCCCCTACCCATAGGAACCCTAACCCTAGCTCCAAGTGCCCTACCCATAGGAACCCTAACCCTAGGTCTGAAAGCCCTACCCATAGGAACCCTAACCCTAGCTCCACGTGCCCTACCCATAGGAACCCTAACTCTAGCTCCAAGTGTACTATCCATAGGAACCGTAACCCTAGCTAAAAGTGCCCTAACCATAGGAACCTTAACCCTAGCTCCAAGTGCCCTACCCATAGGAACCCTAACCCTAGGGCGGGAAGAACAACCCATAGGAACCCTAACCCTAGCTCCAAGTGCCCTACCCATAGGAACCCTAACCCTAGCTCCAAGTGCCCATAGGAACCCTAACCCTAGCTCCAAGTGTCCTCCCAATAGGAACCGTAACCATAGTTCCAAGTGCCCTACCCATAGGAACACTAACCCTAGTTCCAACTGCCCTACCCATAGGAACCGTAACCCTAGCTCCAAGTGCCCTACCCATAGGAACCCTAAACCTAGCTCCAGCCGTCCTGCCCATAGGAACCCTAACCCTAGTTCCAAGCGTACTACCCATAGGAACCCTAACCCTAGCTCCAACTGCCCTACCCATAAGAACCCTAACCCTAGCTCCAAGTGCCCTACCCATAGGAACCCTAACCCTAGCTCCACCTGCCCTACCCATAGGAACCCTAAACCTAGATACAACTGCCCTACCCATAGGAACCCTAACCCTAGCTCCAAGTGCACTACCCATAGGAACCCTAACCCTAGATCCAAGTGCCCTACCCATAGGAACCCTAAACCTAGCTCCAGCCGTCCTGCCCATAGGAACCCTAACCCTAGTTCCAAGCGTACTACCCATAGGAACCCTAACCCTAGCTCCAACTGCCCTACCCATAAGAACCCTAACCCTAGCTCCAAGTGCCCTACCCATAGGAACCCTAACCCTAGCTCCACCTGCCCTACCCATAGGAACCCTAAACCTAGATACAACTGCCCTACCCATAGGAACCCTAACCCTAGCTCCAAGTGCACTACCCATAGGAACCCTAACCCTAGATCCAAGTACCCTACCCATAGGAACCCTAACCCTAGCTCCAAGTGCACTACCCATAGGAACCCTAAACCGAGGTCTGAAAGCCCTACCCATGGGAACCCTGACCCTAGCTCCAAGTGCCCTACCCAAAGGAACCCTAACCATAGCTCCAAGTGCCCTACCCATAGGAACCCTAACCATAGCTCCAAGTGCCCTACCCATAGGAACCCTAACCCTAGCTCGGGAAGCCCTACCCATAGGAACCCAAACCCTAGCTCCAAGTACCCTACCCATAGGAAACCTAACCCTAGCTCCAAGTTCCCTACCCATAGGAACCCTAACCCTAGCTCAAAGTGCCCTACCCATAGGAAACCTAACCCTAGGCAGGGACACCCTACCCATAGGAACCCTAACCCCAGCTCCAAGTGCCCTACCCATAGGAACCCTAACCCTAGGTCTGAAAGACCTACCCATAGGAACCCTAACCCTAGCTCCACGTGCCCTACCCATAGGAACCCTAACCCTAGCTCCAAGTGCCTTACCCATAGGAACCCTAACCCTAGCTCCAAGTGTCTAATCCATAGGAACCATAACCCTAGGTCGGGAAGCCCTACCCATAGGAACCCTAACCCTAGCTCCATGTGCCCTGCCCATAGGAATCCTAACCCTAGCTCCAAGTGCCCTACCCATAGGAACCCTAAACCTAGCTCCAGGTGCCCTACCCATAGTAACCTTAACCCTAGTTCCAAGTGCCCTACCCATAGGAACCCTAAACCTAGGTCTGAAAGCCCTACCCATAAGAACCCTAACCCTAGCTCCAAGTATACTACCCATAGGAACCCTAACCCTAGCTCCAAGTCCCCTACCCATAGGAACCCTAACCCTAGCTCCAAGTGCCCTACCCATAGGAACCCTAACCCTAGGTCTGAAAGCCCTACCCATAGGAACCCTAACCCTAGCTCCACGTGCCCTACCCATAGGAACCCTTACCATAGCTCCAAGTGCCTTACCCATAGGAACCCTAACCCTAGCTCCAAGTGTCTAATCCATAGGAACCATAACCCTAGGTCGGGAAGCCCTACCCATAGGAACCCTAACCCTAGCTCCAAGTTCCCTACCCATAGGAACCCTAACCCTAGCTCCAAGTGTACTATCCATAGGAACCGTAACCCTAGCTAAAAGTGCCCTAACCATGGGAACCTTAACCCTATCTCCAAGTGCCCTACCCATAGGAACCCTAACCCTAGGGCGGGAAGAACTACCCATAGGAACCCTAATCCTAGCTCCAAGTGCCCTACCCATAGGAACCCTAACCCTAGCTCCAACTGCCCATAGGAACCGTAACCCTAGTTCCAAGTGCCCTACCCATAGGAACACTAACCCTAGTTCCAACTGCCCTACCCATAGGAACCGTAACCCTAGCTCCAAGTGCCCTACCCATAGGAACCCTAACCCTAGCTCCAGCCGTCCTGCCCATAGGAACCCTAACCCTAGTTCCAAGTGTACTACCCATAGGAACCATAACCCAACCTCCAACTGCCCTACCCATAAGAACCCTAACCCTAGCTCCAAGTGCCCTACCCATAGGAACCCTAACCCTAGGTCTGAAAGCCCTACCCATAGGAACCCTAACCCTAGCTCCACGTGCCCTACCCATAGGAACCCTAAACCTAGCTCCAAGTCTACTACCCATAGGAACCGTAACCCTAGCTAAAAGTGCCCAAACCATAAGAACCCTAACCCTAGCTCCAAGTGCCCTACCCATAGGAACCCTAACCCTAGGGCGGGAAGAACTACCCATAGGAACCCTAACCCTAGCTCCAAGTGCCCTACCCATAGGAACCCTAACCCTAGGTCGGGAAGCCCTACCCATAGGAACGCTAACCCTAGCTCCAAGTGCCCTACCCATAGGAACCCTAACCCTAGCTCCAAGTGCACTACCCATAGGAACCCTAACCCTAGCTCCAAGTGCTCTACCCATAGGAACCCTAACCGAAGGTCTGAAAGCCCTACCCATAGGTACCCTAACCCTAGCTCCAAGTGCCCTACCCATAGAAACCCTTAACATAGCTCCAAGTGCCCTACCCATAGGAACCCTAACCATAGCTCCAAGTGCCCAACCCATAGGAACCCTAACCCTAGGAAGGGAAGCACTACCCTTAGGAACCCGAACACTAGCTCCAAGTACCCTACCCACAGTAACCCTAACCCTAGCTCCAAGTGCCCAATCCATAGGAACCATAACCCTAGGTCGGGAAGCCCTACCCATAAGAACCCTAACCCTAGCTCCAAGTGCCCTACCCATAGGAACCCTAACCCTAGCTCCAAGTGCCCTACCCATAGGAACCCTAAACCTAGCTCTAAGTGCCCTACCCATAGGAACCCTAACCCTAGGTCTGAAAGCCCTACCCATAGGAACCCTAACCCTAGGTCGGGAAGCCCTACCCATAGGAACCCTAACCCTAGCTCCAAGTGCCCTACCCATAGGAACCCTAGCCCTAGCTCCAAGTGTACTATCCATAAGAACCGTAACCCTAGCTAAATGTGCCCTAACCATAGGAACCCTAACCCTAGCTCCAAGTGCCCTACCCATAGGAACCCTAACCCTAGGGCGGGAAGAACTACCCATAGTAACCCTAACCCTAGCTCCAAGTGCCCTACCCATAGGAACCCTAACCCTAGCTCGAAGTGCCCATAGGAACCCTAACCCTAGCTCCAAGTGTCCTACCCATAGGAACCGTAATCCTACCTCCAAGGGCCCTACCCATAGGAACCCTAACCCTAGTTCCAACTGCCCTACCCATAGGAACCATAACCCTAGATCCAAGTGCCCTACCCATAGGAACCCTAACCCTAGCTCCAACCGTCCTACCCATAGGAACCCTAACCCTAGCTCCAACTGCACTACCCATAAGAACCCTAACCCTAGCTCCCAGTGCCCTACCCATAGTAACCTTAACCCTAGTTCCAAGTGCCCTACCCATAGGAACCCTAAGCCTAGGTCTGAAAGCCCTACCCATAGGAACCCTAACCCTAGCTCCAAGTGTACTACCCATAGGAACCCTAACCCTAGCTCGAAGTGCCCTACCCATAGTAACCCTAACCCTAGCTCCAAGTGCCCTACCCATAGGAACCCTAACCCTAGCTCCAAGTGCCCTACCCTTAGGAACCCTAAACCTAGCTCCAAGTGCCCTACCCATAGGAACCTTAACCCTAGTTCCAAGTGCCCTACCCATAGGAACCCTAAACCTAGGTCTAAAAGCCCTACCCATAAGAACCCTAACCCTAGGTCTGAAAGCCCTACCAATAGGAACCCTAACCCTAGCTCCACGTGCCCTACCCATAGGAACCTTTACCATAGCTCCAAGTGCCCTACCCATAGGAACCCTAACCCTAGCTCCAAGTGTCTAATCCATAGGAACCATAACCCTAGGTCGGGAAGCCCTACCCATAGGAACCCTAACCCTAGCTCCAAGTTCCCTACCCATAGGAACCCTAACTCTAGCTCCAAGTGTACTATCCATAGGAACCGTAACCCTAGCTAAAAGTGCCCTAACCATAGGAACCTTAACCCTAGCTCCAAGTGCCCTACCCATAGGAACCCTAACCCTAGGGCGGGAAGAACTTCCCATAGGAACCCTAACCCTAGCTCCAAGTGCCCTACCCATAGGAACCCTAACCCTAGCTCCAAGTGCCCATAGGAACCCTAACCCTAGCTCCAAGTGTCCTCCCAATAGGAACCGTAACCATAGTTCCAACTGCCCAACCCATAGGAACACTAACCCTAGTTCCAACTGCCCTACCCATAGGAACCGTAATCCTACCTCCAAGGGCCCTACCCATAGGAACCCTAACCCTAGTTCCAACTGCCCTACCCATAGGAACCATAACCCTAGATCCAAGTGCCCTACCCATAGGAACCCTAACCCTAGCTCCAACCGTCCTACCCATAGGAACCCTAACCCTAGCTCCAACTGCACTACCCATAAGAACCCTAACCCTAGCTCCAAGTGCCCTACCCATAGTAACCTTAACCCTAGTTCCAAGTGCCCTACCCATAGGAACCCTAAACCTAGGTCTGAAAGCCCTACCCATAGGAACCCTAACCCTAGCTCCAAGTGTACTACCCATAGGAACCCTAACCCTAGCTCGAAGTGCCCTACCCATAGTAACCCTAACCCTAGCTCCAAGTGCCCTACCCATAGGAACCCTAACCCTAGCTCCAAGTGCCCTACCCTTAGTAACCCTAAACCTAGCTCCAAGTGCCCTACCCATAGGAACCTTAACCCTAGTTCCAAGTGCCCTACCCATAGGAACCCTAAACCTAGGTCTAAAAGCCCTACCCATAAGAACCCTAACCCTAGGTCTGAAAGCCCTACCAATAGGAACCCTAACCCTAGCTCCACGTGCCCTACCCATAGGAACCTTTACCATAGCTCCAAGTGCCCTACCCATAGGAACCCTAACCCTAGCTCCAAGTGTCTAATCCATAGGAACCATAACCCTAGGTCGGGAAGCCCTACCCATAGGAACCCTAACCCTAGCTCCAAGTTCCCTACCCATAGGAACCCTAACTCTAGCTCCAAGTGTACTATCCATAGGAACCGTAACCCTAGCTAAAAGTGCCCTAACCATAGGAACCTTAACCCTAGCTCCAAGTGCCCTACCCATAGGAACCCTAACCCTAGGGCGGGAAGAACTTCCCATAGGAACCCTAACCCTAGCTCCAAGTGCCCTACCCATAGGAACCCTAACCCTAGCTCCAAGTGCCCATAGGAACCCTAACCCTAGCTCCAAGTGTCCTCCCAATAGGAACCGTAACCATACTTCCAAGTGCCCTACCCATAGGAACACTAACCCTAGTTCCAACTGCCCTACCCATAGGAACCCTAAACCTAGCTCCAGCCGTCCTGCCCATAGGAACCCTAACCCTAGTTCCAAGTGTACTACCCATAGGAACCCTAACCCTAGCTCCACCTGCCCTACCCATAGGAACCCTAACCCTAGCTCCAAGTGCACTACCCATAGGAACCCTAACCCTAGCTACAAGTACCCTACCCATAGGAACCCTAACCCTAGCTCCAAGTGCACTACCCATAGGAACCCTAAACCGAGGTCTGAAAGCCCTACCCATGGGAACCCTGACCCTAGCTCCAAGTGCCCTACCCAAAGGAACCCTAACCATAGCTCCAAGTGCCCTACCCATAGGAACCCTAACCATAGCTCCAAGTGCCCTACCCATAGGAACCCTAACCCTAGCTCGGGAAGCCCTACCCATAGGAACCCTAACCCTAGCTCCAAGTACCCTACCCATAGGAAACCTAACCCTAGCTCCAAGTTCCCTACCCATAGGAACCCTAATCCTAGCTCAAAGTGCCCTACCCATAGGAAACCTAACCCTAGGGAGGGACACCCTACCCATAGGAACCCTAACCCCAGCTCCAAGTGCCCTACCCATAGGAACCCTAACCCTAGCTCCAACTCTCCTACACATAGGAACCCTAATCCTAGCTCCAACCATCCTACCCACAGGAACCGTAACCCTACTCCAAGTGCCCTACCCATAGGAACCCTAACCCTAGGTCTGAAAGACCTACCCATAGCAACCCTAACCCTAGCTCCACGTACCCTACCCATACGAACCCTTACCATAGCTCCAAGTGCCCTACCCATAGGAACCCTAACCCTAGCTCCAAGTGCCCAATCCATAGGAACCATAACCCTAGGTCGCGAAGCCCTACCCATAGGAACCCTAACCCTAGCTCCATGTGCCCTGCCCATAGGAACCCTAACCCTAGCTCCAAGTGCCCTACCCATAGGAACCCTAAACCTAGCTCCAGGTGCCCTACCCATAGTAACCTTTACCCTAGTTCCAAGTGCCCTACCCATAGGAACCCTAAACCTAGGTCTGAAAGCCCTACCCATAGGAACCCTAACCCTAGCTCCAAGTGTACTACCCATAGGAACCCTAACCCTAGCTCGAACTGCCCTACCCATAGGAACCCTAACCCTAGCTCCAAGTACCCTACCCATAGGAACCCGAACCCTAGCTCCAAGTGCCCTACCCTTAGGAACCCTAAACCTAGCTCCAAGTGCCCTACCCATAGGAACCTTAACCCTAGTTCCAAGTGCACTACCCAGAGGAACCCTAAACCTAGGTCTGAAAGCCCTACCCATAAGAACCCTAACCCTAGCTCCAAGTATACTACCCATAGGAACCCTAACCCTAGCTCCAAGTCCCTTACCCATAGGAACCCTAACCCTAGCTCCAAGTGCCCTACCCATAGGAACCCTAACCCTAGGTCTGAAAGCCCTACCCATAGGAACCCTAACCCTAGCTCCACGTGCCCTACCCATAGGAACCCTTACCATAGCTCCAAGTGCCTTACCCATAGGAACCCTAACCCTAGCTCCAAGTGTCTAATCCATAGGAACCATAACCCTAGGTCGGGAAGCCCTACCCATAGGAACCCTAACCCTAGCTCCAAGTTCCCTACCCATAGGAACCCTAACCCTAGCTCCAAATGTACTATCCATAGGAACCGTGACCCTAGCTAAAAGTGCCCTAACCATAGGAACCTTAACCCTAGCTCCAAGTGCCCTACCCATAGGAACTCTAACCCTAGGGCGGGAAGAACTACCCATAGGAACCCTAACCCTAGCTCCAAGTGCCCTACCCATAGGGACCCTAACCCTAGCTCCAACTGCCCATAGGAACCGTAACCCTAGTTCCAAGTGCCCTACCCATAGGAACACTAACCCTAGTTCCAACTGCCCTACCCATAGGAACCGTAACCCTAGCTCCAAGTGCCCTACCCATAGGAACCGTAACCCTAGCTCCAAGTGCCCTACCCATAGGAACCCTAACCCTAGCTCCAGCCGTCCTGCCCATAGGAACCCTAACCCTAGGTCTGAAAGCCCTACCCATAGGAACCCTAACCCTAGCTCCACGTGCCCTACCCATAGGAACCCTAACCCTAGGTCGGGAAGCCCTACCCATAGGAACGCTAACCCTAGCTCCAAGTGCCCTACCCATAGGAACCGTAACCCTAGCTCCAAGTGCCCTACCCATAGGAACCCTAACCCTAGGTCCGAAAGACCTACCCATAGCAACCCTAACCCTAGCTCCAAGTCTACTACCCATAGGAACCGTAACCCAAGCTAAAAGTGCCCAAACCATAAGAACCCTAACCCTAGCTCCAAGTGCCCTACCCATAGGAACCCTAACACTAGGGCGGGAAGAACTACCCATAGGAACCCTAACCCTAGCTCCAAGTGCCCTACCCATAGGAACCCTAACCCTAGGTCGGGAAGCCCTACCCATAGGAACGCTAACCCTAGCTCCAAGTGCCCTACCCATAGGAACCCTAACCCTAGATCCAAGTGCCCTACCCATAGGAACCCTAACCCTAGCTCCAAGTGCACTACCCATAGGAACCTTAACCCTAGCTCCAACTACCCTACCCATAGGTACCCTAAACCTAGCTCCAAGTGCCCTACCCATAGAAACCCTTAACATAGCTCCAAGTGCCCTACCCATAGGAACCCTAACCATAGCTCCAAGTGCCCTACCCATAGGAACCCTAACCCTAGGAAGGGAAGCACTACCCTTAGGAACCCGAAAACTAGCTCCAAGTACCCTACCCACAGTAACCCTAACCCTAGCTCCAAGTGCCCTACCCATAGGAACCCTAACCCTAGCTCCAAGTGCCCTACCCATAGGAACCCTAACCCTAGCTCCAAGTGCCCTACCCATAGGAACCCTAACCCTAGCTCCAACCGTCCTACCCATAGGAACCCTAACCCTAGGTCTGAAAGCCCTACCCATAGGAACCCTAACCTTAGCTCCACGTGCCCTACCCATAGGAACCCTAACCCTAGGTCGGGAAGCCCTACCCATAGGAACGCTAACCCTAGCCCCAAGTGCCCTACCCATAGGAACCCTAACCCTAGCTCCAAGTGCCCTACCCATAGGAACCCTAACCCTAGCTCCAAATACCCTACCCATAGGAAACCTAACCCTAGCTCCAAGTGCTCTACCCATAGGAACCCTAACCGAAGGTCTGAAAGCCCTACCCATAGGTACCCTAACCCTAGCACCAAGTGCCCTACCCATAGAAACCCTTAACATAGCTCTATGTGCCCTACCCATAGGAACCCTAACCATAGCTCCAAGTGCCCTACCCATAGGAACCCTAACCCTAGGAAGGGAAGCACTACCCTTAGGAACCCGAACACTAGCTCCAAGTACCCTACCCACAGTAACCCTAACCCTAGCTCCAAGTGCCCTACCCATAGGAACCCTAACCCTAGCTCCACGTGCCCTACCCATAGGAACCCTAACCCTAGATCCAAGTGCCCTACCCATAGGAACCCTAACCCTAGCTGAACGTGCCCTACCCATAGGAACCCTAACCCTAGATCCAAGTGCCCTACCCATAGGAACCCTAACCCTAGATCTAAGTGCCCTACCCATAGGAACCCTAACCCTAGCTCCAAGTGCTCTACCCATAGGAACCCTAACCCTAGCTGCAAGTGCCGTACCCAAAGGAACCCTATCCCTAGCTCCAAGTGCCCTACCCATAGTAACCCTAACCCTAGCTCCAAGTGCCCTACCCATAGGAACCCTAACCCTAGCTCCAAGTACCCTACCGATAGGAACCCTACCCCTAGCTCCAAGTGCCCTACCCATAGGAACCCTAACCCTAGCTCCACGTGCCCTACCCATAGGAACCCTAACCCTAGATACAAGTGCACTAACCATAGGAACCCTAACCCTAGCTCCAAGTGCACTACCCATAGGAACCCTAACCCTACATCCAAGTGCCCTACCCATAGAAACCCTAACCCTAGCTCCAAGTACCCTACCCATAGGAACCCTAACCCTAGCTCCAAGTGCTCTGCCCATAGGAACCCTAACCCTAGGTCTGAAAGCCCTACCCATAGGAACCCTGACCCTAGCTCCAAGTGCCCTACCCATAGGAACCCTAACCATAGCTCCAAGTGCCCTACCCATAGGAACCCTAACCCTAGGGAGGGAAACCCTACCCATAGGAACCCTAACCCCAGCTCCAAGTGCCCTACCCATAGGAACCCTAACCCTAGCTCCAAGTGCCCTACCCATAGGAACCCTAATCCTAGCTCCAAGTGTACTACCCATAGGAACCGTAACCCTAGCTCCAAGTGCCCTACCCATAGGAACCCTAACCGTAGGGAGGGAAGAACTACCCATAGGAACCCTAACCCTAGCTCCAAGTGCCCTACCCATAGGAACCCTAACCCTAGCTCCATGTGCGCTACCCATAGGAACCCTAACCCTAGCTCCAAGTGCCCTACCCATAGGAACCCTAACCCTAGCTCCAAGTGCCCTACCCATAGGAACCCTAACCCTAGCTCCAAGTGCCCTACCCATAGGAACCCTAACCCTAGCTCCAACCGTCCTACCCATAGGAACCCTAACACTAGGTCTGAAAGCCCTACCCATAGGAACCCTAAACCTAGCTCCAAGTGTACTACCCATAGGAACGGTAAACCTAGCTAAAAGTGCCCAAACCATAGGAACCCTAACCCTAGCTCCAAGTACCCTACCCATAGGAACCCTAACCCTAGGGCGGGAAGAACTACCCATAGGACCCATAACCCTAGCTCCAAGTACCCTACCCATAGGAACCCTAAACCTAGGGCGGGAAGAACTACCCATAGGACCCATAACCCTAGCTCCAAGTGCCCTACCCATAAAAAACCTAACCTTAGCTCCAAGTGCCCTACCCATAGGAACCCTAACCCTAGCTCCAAGTACCCTACCCATAGGAACCCTAACCCTAGGTCGGGAAGCCCTACCCATAGGAACCCTAACCCTAGCTCCACGTCCCCTACCCATAGAAACCCTAACCCGAGCTCCACGTGCCCTACCCATAGGAAACCTAACCCTAGCTCCAAGTGCTCTACCCATAGGAACCCTAACCCTAGGTCTAAAAGCCCTACCCATAGGAACCCTAGCCATAGCTCCAATTGCCCTACCTATAGGAACTCTAACCTTAGGTAGGGAAGCCCTACCCATAGGAACCCGAATCCTAGCTCCAAGTGCCCTACCCATAGGAACCCTAACCCTAGCTCCAAGTACCCTACCCATAGGAAACCTAACCCTAGCTCCAAGTGACCTACCCATAGGAACCCTAACCCTAGATTCAAGTGCCCTACGCATACGAACCCTAACCCTAGCTCCAAGTACACTACCTATAGGAACACTAACCCTAGATCCAAGTGCCCTACCCATAGGAACCCTAGCCCTAGATTCAAGTGCCCTACCCATAGGAACCCTAGCCCTAGATTCAAGTGCCCTACCCATAGGAACCCTAACCCTAGATCCAAATGCCCTACCCTTAGGAACCCTAACCCTAGCTCCAAGTGCCCTACCCATGGGAACCCTAACGCTAGCTCCAAGTGACCTACCCATAGGAACCCTAACCCTAGCTCCAAGTGCCCTACCCATAGGAACCCTAACCCTAGGTCTGAAAGCCCTACCCATAGGAACCCTAACCCTAGCTCCACGTGCCTTACCCATACTAACCCTTACCATAGCTCCAAGTGCCCTACCCATAGGAACCCTAACCCTAGGTCTGAAAGCCCTACCCATAGGAACCCTAACCCTAGCTCCAAGTGCCCTACCCATAGGAACCCTTACCATAGCTCCAAGTGCCCTACCCATAGGAACCATAACCCTAGGTCGGGAAGCCCTACCCATAGGAACCCAAACCCTAGCTCCAAGTACCCTACCCATAGGAACCCTAACCCTAGCTCCAAGTGCCCTACCCATAGGAACCCTAACCCTAGCTCCAAGTGCCCTACCCATAGGAACCCTAACCATAGCTCCAAGTGCCCTACCCATAGGAACCCTAACCCTAGGTCAGGAAGCCCTACCCATAGGAACCCGAACCCTAGCTCCAAGTACCCTACTCATAGGAACCCTAACCCTAGATCCAAGTGCCCTACCCATAGGAACCCTAACCCTAGGTCGGGAAGCCCTACCCATAGGAACCCTAATCCTAGCTCCAAGTGCACTACCCACTTCTTGCATCCGAAGAAGTGGGTATTCACCCACGAAAGCTCATGCTGCAAAAACATCTTTTAGTCTATAAGGTGCCACAGGATTCTTTGCTGCTACTACCCATAGGAACCCTAACCCTAGCTCCAACTGCCCTACCCATAGGAACCCTAAGCCTAGCTCCAAGTGCCCTACCCATAGGAACACTAACCCTAGCTCCAACCGTCCTACCCATAGGAACCCTAACCCTAGCTCCAAGTGTACTACCCATAGGAACCCTAACCCTAGCTCCAACTGCCCTACCCATAGGAACCCTAACCCTAGCTCCAACCGTCCTACCCATAGGAACCCTAACCCTAGCTCCAAGTACCCTACCCATAGGAACCCTAACCCTAGCTCCAACTGCCCTACCCATAGGAACCCTAACCCTAGCTCCAAGTGGCCTACCCATAGGAACCCTAACCCTAGCTCCAAGTGTACTACCCATAGGAACCCTAACCCTAGCTCCAAGTGTACTACCCATAGGAACCCTAACCCTAGCTCCAACTGCCCTACCCATAGGAACCCTAACCCTAGCTCCAAGTGCCCTATCCATAGGAACCCTAACCCTAGCTCCAAGTGCCCTACCCATAGGAACCCTAACCCTAGGTCGGGAAGCCCTACCCATAGGAACCCGAACCCTAGCTCCAAGTACCCTACCCATAGGAACCCTAACCCTAGCTCCACGTGCCCTACCCATAGGAACCTTACCATAGCTTCAAGTACCCTACCCATAGGAACTCTAACCCTAGCTCCAAGTGCCCTACCCATAGGAAGCCTTACCATATCTCCAAGTGCCCTAGCCTTAGGAACCCTAACACTAGCTAGAAGTGCCCTAACCATAGGAACCCTAACCATAGCACCAAGTGCCCTATCGATAGGAACCCTAACCCTAGCTCCAAGTGTACTACCCATAGGAACGCTAACCCTAGTTAAACGTGCCCTAACCATAGGAGTCCTAACCCTAGCTCCAAGTGTCCTACCCATAGGAACCCTAACCCTAGCTCTAACAGCCCTACCCATAGGAACCCTAACCCTAGCTCCAAGTGCCCTACCCATATGAACCCTAACCCTAGCTCCAAGTGTCCTACCCATAGGAAACTTAACCCTAGCTCCAAGTGAACTACCCATACGAACCCTAACCCTAGGTCCAAGTGCCCTAACCATAGCAACCCTAACCCTAGGTGGGACAGCCCTACCCATAGGAACCCTAAGCCTATCTCCAAGTGCCCTACCCATAGGAACCCTAACCCTATCTCCAAGTGCCCTTCCCATAGGAACACGAACCCTAGCAACATGTGCCCTACCGATAGGAACCATTACCCTATCTCCATGTGCGCTAGGCATAGGAACCCTAACCCTAGGTCCAACTGCCCTACCCATAGGAATCCTAACCGTAGCTCCAAGTGCCCTATCGTTAGGAACCCTAACCCTAGCTCCAAGTGTACTACCTATAGGAACGCTAACCCTAGTTAAACGTGCCCTAACCATAGGAATCCTAACCCTAGCTCCAAGTGCCCTACTCATAGGAACCCTAACCCTAGGGCGGGAAGCCTTACCCATAGGAACCCTAACCCTAGCTCTAAGTGTCCTACCCATAGGAACCCTAACCCTAGCTCCAAGTGCCCTACCCATAGGAACCCTAACCGTAGGTCGGACAGCCCTACCCATAGGAACCCTAACCCTAGCTCCAAGTGCCCTACCCATAGGAACCTTAACCCTAGCTCCAAGTGAACTACCCATACGAACCCTAACCCTAGGTCCAAGTGCCCTAACCATAGCAACCCTAACCCTAGGTCGGACAGCCCTACCCATAGGAACCCTAACCCTAGCTCCAAGTGCCCTACCCATAGGAACCCTAAACCTAGCTCCAAGTGCCCTTCCCATAGGAACACTAACCCTAGCAACATGTGCCCTACCGATAGGAACCATTACCCTATCTCCATGTGCCCTAGGCATAGGAACCCTAACCCTAGCTCCAACTGCCCTACCCATAGGAACCCTAACCCTAGCTCCAAGTGTAGTATCCATAGGAACCCTAACCCTAGCTCCAAGTGCCCTACCCATAGGAACCATAACCCTAGGTCAGAAAGCCCTACCCATTGGAACCCTAACCCTAGCTCCAAGTGCCCTACCCATAGGAACCATAACCCTAGGTCAGAAAGCCCTACCAATTGGAACCCTAACCCTAGCTCCAAGTGCCCTACCCATAGGAACCCTAACCCTATCTCCAAGTGTACTACCCATAGGAACGCTAACCCTAGCTAAATGTGCCCTAACCATAGGACCCTAACCCTAGCTCCAAGTGCCCTACCCATAGGAACCCTAACCCTAGCCCCAAGTGCCCTACCCATAGGAACCCTAACCCTAGCTCCAAGTGAACTACCCATACGAACCCTAACCCTAGCTCCAAGTGCCCTAACCATAGGAAACGTAACCCTAGGGCGGGAAGCCCTACCCATAGGAACCCTAACCCTAGCTCCAAGTGCCCTACCCATAGGAACCCTTACCCAAGCTCCAAGTGCCCTACCCATAGGAACCCTAACCCTAGCTCCATGTGCCCTACCCACAGGAACCCTAACCCTAGCTCCAAGTGCCCTACCCATAGGAACCCTAACCCTAGCTCCAAGTGCCCTAGCCTTAGGAACCCTAACCCTAGCTCCATGTGCCCTACCCATAGGAACCCTGACCCTAGCTCCAAGTGCCCTACCCATAGGAACCCTGACCCTAGCTCCAAGTGCCCTACCCTTAGGAACCCTAACCCTATCACCAAGTGCCCTACCCATAGGAATCCTAACCCTAGCTCCAGGTGCCCAACCCATAGGAACCCTAACCCTAGCTCCAGGTGCCCTACACATAGGAACCCTAACCCTAGCTCCAAGTGCCCTTAACATAGGAACCCTAACCCTAGGTCCAAGTACCCTACCCATAGGAACCCTAACACTAGCTCCAAGTGTTCTACCCATTGGAACCCTAACTCTAGCTCCAAGTGCCGTACCCGTAGGAACTGTAACCCTGGCTCCCAGAGCCCTACCCATAGGAACCCTAACCCTAGCTCCAAGGGCTCTACCCGTAGGAACTCTAAACCAAGCTCCAATTGCCCTATCGGTAGGAACCCTAACCCTAGCTCTAAGTGCCCTACCCATAGGAACCCTAACCCTAGCTACAAGTGTACTACCCATAGGAACGCTAACCCTATCTACACGTGGCCTAACAATAGGAACCCTAAACCAAGCTCCAAGTGAACTACCCATACGAACCCTAACCCTAGGTCGGACAGCCCTACCCATAGGAACCCTAACCCTAGCTCCAAGTGCCCTACCCATAGGAACCTTAACCCTAGCTCCAAGTGAACTACCCATACGAACCCTAACCCTAGGTCCAAATGCCCTAACCATAGCAACCCTAACCCTAGGTCGGACAGCCCTACCCATAGGAACCCTAACCCTAGCTCCAAGTGCCCTACCCATAGGAACCCTAAACCTAGCTCCAAGTGCCCTTCCCATAGGAACACTAACCCTAGCAACATGTGCCCTACCGATAGGAACCATTACCCTATCTCCATGTGCCCTAGGCATAGGAACCCTAACCCTAGCTCCAACTGCCCTACCCATAGGAACCCTAACCCTAGCTCCAAGTGTAGTATCCATAGGAACCCTAACCCTAGCTCCAAGTGCCCTACCCATAGGAACCATAACCCTAGGTCAGAAAGCCCTACCCATTGGAACCCTAACCCTAGCTCCAAGTGCCCTACCCATAGGAACCATAACCCTAGGTCAGAAAGCCCTACCAATTGGAACCCTAACCCTAGCTCCAAGTGCCCTACCCATAGGAACCCTAACCCTATCTCCAAGTGTACTACCCATAGGAACGCTAACCCTAGCTAAATGTGCCCTAACCATAGGACCCCTAACCCTAGCTCCAAGTGCCCTACCCATAGGAACCCTAACCCTAGCCCCAAGTGCCCTACCCATAGGAACCCTAACCCTAGCTCCAAGTGAACTACCCATACGAACCCTAACCCTAGCTCCAAGTGCCCTAACCATAGGAAACGTAACCCTAGGGCGGGAAGCCCTACCCATAGGAACCCTAACCCTAGCTCCAAGTGCCCTACCCATAGGAACCCTTACCCAAGCTCCAAGTGCCCTACCCATAGGAACCCTAACCCTAGCTCCATGTGCCCTACCCACAGGAACCCTAACCCTAGCTCCAAGTGCCCTACCCATAGGAACCCTAACCCTAGCTCCAAGTGCCCTAGCCTTAGGAACCCTAACCCTAGCTCCATGTGCCCTACCCATAGGAACCCTGACCCTAGCTCCAAGTGCCCTACCCATAGGAACCCTGACCCTAGCTCCAAGTGCCCTACCCTTAGGAACCCTAACCCTATCACCAAGTGCCCTACCCATAGGAACCCTAACCCTAGCTCCAGGTGCCCAACCCATAGGAACCCTAACCCTAGCTCCAGGTGCCCTACCCATAGGAACCCTAACCCTAGCTCCAAGTGCCCTTAACATAGGAACCCTAACCCTAGGTCCAAGTACCCTACCCATAGGAACCCTAACACTAGCTCCAAGTGTTCTACCCATTGGAACCCTAACTCTAGCTCCAAGTGCCGTACCCGTAGGAACTGTAGCCCTGGCTCCCAGAGCCCTACCCATAGGAACCCTAACCCTAGCTCCAAGGGCTCTACCCGTAGGAACTCTAAACCAAGCTCCAATTGCCCTATCGGTAGGAACCCTAACCCTAGCTCTAAGTGCCCTACCCATAGGAACCCTAACCCTAGCTACAAGTGTACTACCCATAGGAACGCTAACCCTATCTACACGTGGCCTAACAATAGGAACCCTAAACCAAGCTCCAAGTGAACTACCCATACGAACCCTAACCCTAGCTCCAAGTGCCTATAGAAACCCTGTAGGAACCCTAACCAGGGCCGGCTTTAAGACGTGCGGTGCCCGATTTGTACAGTTTCAAAAGAGTCCCTGCAGGGATGACTGAAAAAAACAAACATAAAAAACCACGTTGGGCTTGTAGTCCCCGGATGGTTCTCCTAGCCTTCGGAGGCAGGTCCTTCACTCACTCCAGGTCTTCAACGGCACTGAAGGACCTGCCGCTGAAGTGCTGCCTAAGACCCGTAGCGCCGCCGGATGAGTAAAAATTAATAAGGAACCTGTAGCCAGGGAAGGGATTCTCGGCCACTTGGCCCCCCTTGAGGCCCTGCCACTGGGTGCGGGAACCTCTTAGACGCGGGGCCCAATTCGGGGGAATTGGTGGAATTGGCCTAAAGCCGGCCCTGCCCAGGGTCACGAGACAAAGCTTAACAGGGCTGAGCCCTTTAATTAAGGTGGAGCAGACTTTTCAAAAAGAGGTGGCTAAAATTGGGCTCTCAGATCTCCAGTGAAGTCTCTAAATAAGGATCCTGATTGTAAGAAGTGCTGAGGACCCATTTGACCCAGGGCTGCCCAGAGAGAGGGGCAAAAGGGGCAATTTGCCCCAGGCCCCAGGTCCCACAGGGGTCCCCACGAGAGTTTTTCGGGGCCCCTGGAGCGGGGTCCTTCACTCGCTCTGGGGGGCCCAGAAAACTCTTGTGGGGCCCGAGCCCCCGGAGCTTCTTCCGCTCCCGGTTTTCGCCGGCAGGGGGTCCTTCCGCTCCAGGACGGAAGGACCCCCTGCCGGCGAATTACCTCCGAAGTGGGACCCGCCACCGAAATGCAGCCAGGACTTCGGCAGTAATTTGGCGGCGGGGGGCCCTTCCATTCCGGGACCTGCCGCCGAAGTGCCCCGAAGACCCGCGGCGGGGGCCCCCCACCGCTGAATTACCGCCAAAGACCCGGCTGCACTTCGGCGGCGGGTCCCACTTCGGCGGTAATTCGCCAGCAGGGGGGTCCTTCCGTCCTGGAGCGGAAGGACCCCCCGCCGGTGAAAACCGGGAGCGGAAGAAGCTCCAAGGGCCCAGGCCCCGCAAGAGTTTTCCGGGCCCCCCAGAGTGAGTGAAGGACCCCGCTCCAGGGGCCCCGAAAAACTCTCGTGGGGGCCCCGGTGGGACCCAGGGCCTGGGGCAAATTGCCCCTTTTGCCCCCCACTCTGGGCGGCCCTGGGTCAAATGGGGGCTCTTGGGTCCTCAGCACTTCTTACAATCAGGATCCTTATTTAGAGACTTCACTGGAGATCTGAGAGCCCAATTTTAGCCACCTCTTTTTGAAAAGTCTGCCGCCGCCGCGGGTCTTCGGGGCACTTCGGCGGCGGGTCCCGGAACAGAAGGGGCCCCCCCGACGCCGAATTACCTCCGAAGCAGGGGTCCCCGCCGCCGAAGACCCCAGGCCACCGGAATCCTCTGGGCGGCCCTGATTTGATCACAGATAGGTGCTGCTGGCTCAGGAGACTTATTTAGCAGCCTCAGTAAGGATTTAAGGATGGGCTTTACCGAAAACAACCAGGGCCCGGATCCTCAGTGGTGTTTAGACGCCTCATTCCCACTGATTTCCTTTGAAGATGCGACTTAGGGGGACAAGTCTCTGACTCTCAAGCCCACCCTACCTGCTTGTGAGAATCTTGGCCAAGCCATTTGGGGGCTGCTTCGGGACATTCTCCTGAGAGAAGCAGGTGCCTCTTGAAGCAGATTCCCTGCATTGCAATAAGAAGTGGATTTCGCTTAGGCAAAAGGATGGTAACATCCCAGCGAGGCACAAAGACCCTATTACCCACAAATCACAGACCAATTGGCCATAATAAAGAGATGCCAACAAGTCTGTGCCAGCCGAAGCGAGTGGGAAATAAACCCGCCACTGCATACTTTAATACGCCGATTATAAATGATACTTCAGGCAGACCAGAGAGAGCAAAACTTACGCATTTCTAGGCTGGCCTGAAGACCCTCCTTTCCCAACAGCCACAGGGGAAGGGGGTTGGGATAGTTCATGAATGGCCAAGTGGTGAATGAGAATCAATTTGCAACACGTGCCGAGCTCAGCCCCTGCAGGGAAGCCCTGGCAAGCTGAGAGTGGAGCATTCTGAAATGCCTCCAGCGGAAAATTATCCATTCACTGCACCTTGCCCACGACTGAAATAGCGGGGTCCAGGGACCCCGGACTCCTGGGTTCTATTCACAGCTCTGCTGCCTCAAACACACAGGGCAGAGGAGGAATCGTACAGAGAGGGAGCCGAGATGAAGAAACTTGCCCAGCATCACGCAGGCAGGTGGGGGTTTCTTGAACCCGGATTTCCTTCCTCTCAAGCCCGCGTTTTAGCTGCCAGGCCGGCCGCGCTCCCTGCTGTCCTACAAGGATTACGTTGGAGGGAAAGCGGCGACGAGGGAGGCCGACACACGACTGGGAACGGGGACCTGGTCACGGCGGGGAGATAAGCACTGATGACGGCCCAGAGAGCACCACATAACAAGGCCCTCCATGGCTTCTGGGCAAGAGCTTCTGGGATTTTGTGCGGTGACCCATTTCCTGCAGACTCCAAGCAGGGGCTCGGCAGCCGGCCCCCCGCTCCCCTACAGCCTCACACCTGGCAGAGTGGGGCTTGGGGGCTGTCCAGGCCAGCAAACTGCCGCTGGAGAGCCATCACCTCAGAGCAGGATGTTTACAGGAGAGGGAAAGGCAGCATCAACAGGGCACCCTAGAGAGAGGAGGGGACAGCTGGTGGGGGAAGGACCCAGCTACGGACAGCGGGGATGGCTAATGGGGAAGGGAGGATACCCTAGCAGGCAGCACGTTGGCCTGGGACTCAGGCGTCCTGGGCTGCATCTGCAGCTCTGCCACCGGCCTGCTGTTTGACCTTGGCCAAGCCACGTCCCTTCTCCGCAGGGCAGTTTTCCGCCCCACCCTGTGTCTATTTACACCACGAGCCCGGCTTTCTCTGCACATCTGTGCAGCACCAGGCGGCCGCTTGTCGCTGGCACAAGACCGTGGCTGGTGAGGGACCAGCGGCTCCTTGGTCCCAGCCTGGTTGCTAGGGGACACCTGCAGCACCCTGAAGGATGCGCGGCCGCCCTCTCTCATCACCAGGAAGGGGGCACTGTGGAGAAAGGGGGCAGCCTGCGCAGCCCCAGCAGTCACCAGAGAAAGTCCTGGAGGGCTGCGTCCAATTCTGGTCACCGCTGTACAGAAAGGATGTAGAGAAACTGGGAAGGCTCCCGAGGCGAGCGACCAAGGTGGTCCAAGGGATGGAATGCCAGCGCCATAGGAGTAAAGGCTGAAGGAACTGGGGATGTTTAGTTTGGAAAAGAGGAGATGAAGGAGGGGGACGTGGTAGCGGTCTTCAAATCCTTGCCGTCCCTATTAACGCTCTGGTTCTATGAAAGCTCCCTGCGCAGGGGATCATCTTCCCATGCCCTGGCCAGCCCACAGTCCACCCCACACATCTATACCACTAGCCAAAAAGCCAGTAACACAGAGAGGGCCCCTGTCCCCGAGACAGGGCCAGTCTGAGCACCAGGCCAGCCAGAATCAGCCCCTTTCCCCAAACTCCCCTGGGGGCAGACGCAGCACTCCTGGAGGAACATCTTTCACACAAGCTGCAAGTACCCTAGATACTGCCGAGAGAGAGGAGGATTATCGGGGTGTTCCGGGAGCACCTGGAGGTCCCCGCCACCTGAGACCAGGTCTGTGCAGCACCCAACGGGGCCCTATCACGAGGCGCCTGCTTCAGGGCTGGAGCCCACTGCTACCTATTCAAGATGAGGGTGAGACCCATGGGCTGGGAGGGTAGATGATCCCACCTCTGCTACTGCGGTGTTCTTACCGCTTCCTCTGTCGGACACTGGGCTAGGCGGACCTGGGGTCGAAGCCAGTCTGGCAATGCTTGCGTTCCCCAATGACTCACATGCCGCTACCCAGGATGCAGTGCCACCTGCCAGACGGCGCAAATTCACAGCCAAACAGCTCTCCCTAGCAGGGAGCTTCCCCCGGGGCCAGCCGGCTTTGCCCTCGGCTCAGTTCTGTTCCATTCCTCCGCGGGGGGCCAGATCTGGGCTCTGCGGGGGCAGAACGGCCCCACCAGACCCACACATAGGCAGGATGGTTGGTGGCAACCATCTTCGAGAGGCAGGACATCTGCAGCTCAGAGCGCTACTCCGGGCGGACGCTGCTCTCCCTCACGCGGGCGTGACGCCGCCACTGATGCTGACGGGGGATTGTCTTTAGCTCTCTCCCCGTGCACCCAGCTGGGCCCGGCTTTGCAGCAGCTCCCGGCATGGCAGGAGGCACTCAGCAGGGTCGCAGGCCGAGCTGCAGCCTGGCACGGGGGGGAGAGAGAGAGAGAGGAGAGGCCGGCCTGGCTTTGTTTCACAAGCTGAACCTCATTTAAAAGCACATTTCTGGGTATTCATTTCCTACAGTTCTTAAAGGATCCCGGGAATCCCCAGCAGCAGAGCCCTGCAACGCTCCTCAATCCCAACCTGCAGCCCCCCCTAATGTTCCACACCTGGGCTCCCTCCCTGCCCCCCCCTCAATCCCAACCCACAAGCCCTCAGCTAGGCCAGCTCCGGGCCCCCTCCTGCTCCCCACACACCCCTCAATCTTAACTTGCCATCCCCGCTGCTATCCCAACCATGGGGCTCCCCACACACCCAGCTCTGTGGTCCTGGCCCCTGGCTCCCATCAGCTACCCTAGCCCTGCGCTCCCCCTATAACCAGCTCTGCCACTCCCCCCAATCCCAACCTACAGGCCCGTCCATCCACCCATGCAGCTGTGCCAGTTCGCCCCAGTACTGCCCTTCAGGCCGCCCCCCGCCCCGGCACTCAAGCAGTGCTTCTCAAACTTTTGTACTGGTGACCCCTGTCACACAGCAAGCCTCTGAGAGCGACCCCCCCCTTAAATATATTAAAAAGTGGTTTTAATTAATAACACCATTATAAAGGCTGGAGGCAAAGCGGGGTTTGGGGTGGAGGCTGACAGCTCGCGACCCCCCCATGTAATAACCTCGCCACCCCCTGAGGGGTCCCGACCCCCAGTTTGAGACCCCCTGTCCTAAAGGAAGCTGCCAATTATGCTCTAGGGGCAGGAAACAAACAAGGAGGGATGCGAAGGCCGCTCCCAAGTCACCGGGAGGAGGCCGGAGCAGGAGACCCGCCCGAGCAGAGGAAGCCTGGCATTTTGCCATCGGGGCTCAGCCCACCGGAGGGGCTGGTGCAAACACAGATCACGGAACGACTTAACGGTGCTTGTGCCACCTTGGAGCTATTGAGTCCCTGGGCTTACAAGAAGGGCTGCTTGTCACAGAGCTAATCCGAACCCTGCGGCTGCATTAACCCTTCACGTACTGGGGTTTTCCACACTGCGCGGCCAGCAGCTGCTTTAGGGGACTTGCCTAGTCCTGCTGGACAGTGAGTCTGTGGCCTTACAGGGGTGGGGGGGGTCCGTGTCCCCCCCGAGTGATGCAGCCAGCTCAGCTCAGTCAGCAGAGGAAATCCCTGCCCTGGTGCACACATCAGCCGCCCAGGGAGTCACTGATGCAAAAGAGCATCCACATGTGGAGCTTGGTGGGGGTCTGCGCCTCCACCCCCACACTGGGAGAATCTGGTAACCTAGGGCTTCCCTCTGTGCTGGGTTCTGCTCTCCCCTGGTCGATCACCAACCCATCAACGTCAGGCAGCAGGGGCAACCTCTTTTGCCAGAAAGTGCCAAGCACCCCAGCGGGGTGCTCCCAGCCTCCTGCTACCACACAGAGGGAGGCCTACGGGAGTTCAGGGCTCTGTCTCTCCAGCTCGCCGCATCTCTCGGGTTGCCCGGCACCCAGCTTCCCCGGCACCATGGATTCGGAGGGGCAGCCTGTGCGTTCTCCCTCATGCGGTGTCAAGCCTAGAGAGACCAGACCTACGTGTGCGACCCAAGCCCCTGAGCCATGGGGCAGCCCTGAAGATGGCCCTGGGAGCCCTGGATCCACAGGCCCAGCTCCCTGCCCCTCCCCGGTCCTCAGGGCCGGCTTTAGGCCAATTCCACCAATTCCCCCGAATCAGGCCCCGCGCCTAAGAGGGCCCCGCGCCCAGTGGCAGGGCCGCCCAGAGTGGGGGGCTAGTGGCCAAGAATCCCTTCCCTGGCTAGAGGCGCCTTTTTAATTTCTACTCACCCGGCGGCGCTCCGGGTCTTCGGTGGCATTTCGGCGGCAGGTCCTTCACTCGCTCCGGGTTTTCGGTGGCACTTTGGCGGCGGGTCCTTCAGTGCCGCCGAAGACCCAGAGCAAGTGAAGGACCCGCCGCCGAAAACTCAGAGCACTGCCCGGTGAGTACAAGCCCCACGTGGTTTTTTTACATGTTTTTTTTTTTAAAGTCATCCCTGCCGGCGCCCCATCAAAACTGTTCGAATCGGGCTCCACACTTCCTAAAGCCAGCCTGTCCTGTGCCCCATAGAACTCCCTACCCTTGTGACAGAGAAAGCCACCCCACCTCGCCCATCCCCTGGCCCACGGTCCGATCACGCCAGCCCCACCGGCCTGGGGAGGGGGCTGCCCCACAAGGCGCAGTAACACGAGGGCTGGCGGGCGGGCGAGGGGTTTCCTATCAGATACATGATGAAATGAACACGCCCCTTCCCGCCTGCCTCAGCCAGTGGACCTGGCCCCTCTCCTGCCAGCAGTGACCCACACGCCTAGCAACTGAGCCCAGCAGTCCCATAACGCGCAGCCTGGCCTGGTGCCATTTTGTGGTTCACCCACCTGTCCCCTTCTTGGTGGGTGCCTGGGCCCACAAAGAGCCTGCTACAGCCTTGAGACACCAGAGAGGGGCCTTTTAGCTCAGGCCGGAGAGGCCTGTGCCGTTAAATCCAGGTTCAACCCTGCTGTCACTGTGGGCCAGGTGTGAGCAAATTTACAGACAGGGCTGCCCAGAGGATTGAGGAGGCCTGGGGGCAAAGCAATTTTGGGGGCCCCTTCCATAAAATAAAGTTCCAATACTATAGAATACGATATTAATATACTAATATATGCTATATATTGCTCCATTTGTCCCCCACGCTGGGTGGCCCTGTTTACAGAGCCACACCGGGCCGCTGCCCTGCATCCGTTTACACCAGTGCCGAGTGGGTCTCAGCCCTCGCCAGGTCGGAGTGGCAGTGTTCCCGCACCCAGCTCGCACGGGTGCCCGAGGTGCAGGGCCATGGAGGAAACAGTTAAATAAAGGTCCCCACAATACCCTGCTCCCTCCGCTGCTCAGGGATGAAACGGACTGGCCCGGACACAGCCACTGGGCTGCCGCGTGCTCACCGTCCACTAAGGTTGCCAATTTGGATTGGACGCATTCCTGGAGGTTTCATCACAGGACATAATCCTGGAGGGCTGGCAACCTTACTCCCCAGCTCTCAGCATCTGCACTGACTCCACCTCGGGAGACCTGGGCCTGTGGCACCCGGAGACCTTGGCGATGGACGTGGGATATGAACCTAGATCGGATCCGTTCTGCCTAAGCTGCACCCTTGCTGACTAACACAGGGAAAAGGACGTGGCCTTTCCAGGTGCTTCCTCCCAACGACCCCACCCCCAGTGAGGCGCAGTTACCATCAGAGATGGGTCGATAGCAGCTCCTAGATCTGGGCTCTCAGCGGCTTCAGAGCCGGATGCAGAAGAGAATGGGTCTTTAAACCACAGGCACCGCACACTCCACCTAACACAGGGGGCAGACGGGCCCCAGGGCTCTTATGCATAGAGCCCTGCAAGTCTGCGGATATCCGCAGACCCTGTTTGGTATCCGCATCCAATCCACAATTTTGTATCCACACAGGGCTCTATTTATGCAGTCAAAAGCATCCCAGGCCGGCTACTGGCCCTCCTGCCTTTTGCCCTGGTTGGCAATCAAAATACAGGCCATTTACCAGGTGGGTAAGACAGGCAGTGGGGAAGCAGTGTTGGCAAAGAGCCTTTACTAGAGGGGTAGCAGCGCCTTCTGGTTCTTGTAGCAGAGCATCCTGCCTGGTGACCCAGCCTCTGAAATGCAGCTGGGCACCCATTGCATTGCCAGTCCCAAGCACACTGGAGCAGGTTGGGATTTTTTCAGTGAAACGTTTCCTTTGTTATCAGAAAAATTCCAGTTTATCCTGCAGAAAAGGTCTGGTTTGGAAAGGGTCAGTTTGGATGAATTTTCAACTCGAAAAATTGTCTGTGTGTGTGTCGGGGGAGGGGGGTTAAACCTTTTCTAACTGAAAAATTCCAGTTTTCTGGACAACCAACTTTTTTGTTTTGACATGAAAGCTAATTATAGAGGGTTGAAATGGTCAAAACCGAGATGAAATGCTTCAGTTGACCCAAGCCAGATTTTTTTTACAAGCGGTCAGTTCGCTCAAGATTTCAAGATGGACTTTTCATCCCGATTCAGAAGGGGACCTTTTTTCCCGACCTCTCCAAAGATGTTTGCGGGACGGGAAAACCGGATCCCGCCCTGCTGTGCTGAAACCCCTGCGGAGATGACAGATATGCCAGTGACCGGGCGTGTGAGGTACTAATTTGCGGTCACTTTCAGGGAGATCTTTCCAGAAAGGTTTGAAGGAGCAATGAATAATCGGCAGAACCCAGGCTGGCAGCTAGAGAGACGGAAGCGCTTCCGCCTCGAACTGCTGGAAGGCAGGCGGGGGCAGGTTGGAAGAGGAGCAAATGCCCAGATCTTCACAAGCTTCAGCTCATTCACTGCAAATGATGCTCCTCATATGCCCCTCGGGGCAGTGCAGGCGGGTCAGGCTAGTGAGGGGCTGCAGAGAACAGGACTAAGCAGAGCTCGTCTCACAGGCCGGCCCGCTTGCCTCCTACAGCTGAGCGGGCCTGTAACTGGATCTGCAGGGCCTGCTGGCAGAGGCTACTGGAAAACGAGGGGTGCAGAATGCCCCCTACAGAGGGTTGCTAGGCAGGGATGCGTCTGACAGGGAGACATGTACAAACGGATTTCACCGAGGATCCCCCCTGCAGCCAAGGAAACGCTTAGATCACCCCCAGTGACAAAGCCGGGACCAGAGTGATTGCAGGGACCCGGTGGCAATGGCAGAGGACATGCTATAGAAATGGCCACAGCCGTTCTTTGCCCCGCCCAGCCCCTTCCCTCTGAGGGGCTCACAACACTTTACACAGTCATCAACGAATTCAGGTTGCAACGCCCCTTGTGAGGGTGGGATCACTGTCCACATTTTACAGAAGGGGAAACTGAGGCACAGAAGGGTGTGACTTGCCCAGCATCATGGCAAAGCTAGAGAGAGGACCCAGGAGTCCTGACTCCCAGGACCCTGTTCTAACCACTGCCCCACTCTCCTTTCCCTTCAGGGCCTGACCCAACCTCTGTCACAGCAGTGATCCAACGCTCCAGCCCATTACACATGCCTACCTCTTGCTAATGCCAACGGAAGCCAGGCCAGGATGATCAAACCAGCCTAGGCCGCTTGGCATGAATGGGGGCAGCTCCACTGACATTCATGGATCTGCAATCATTTCCGGGATTTAGCCTGGGTACCAGCTGTGGTGCAATGGCAGGTCATTCCAGCCCCAGCTCAGAAAGCAGAGACCCTCGGGGCGGAGTGGGGGGACGCGGGATGTGTTTGAAGATGAGATCTCAGGAGGGAATCGGGAACATACATTCAGGAACCCATCCCTCAGCCAGCCAGCCACTTCCCCCAGCAAGTCTATTTTTAATCTTTGGCAGCACAAACATGCCTGAGAGCAGTGTGTGCGTGTGAGAGAGAGAGAGAGAGAGATGGGGTGAGAGAAAAAAAATGCATGAATAAAAGTGTAAGTCAAGCAGGATGAAACAGACCTGGCCATTTATGTACTGTGTGTCGGGGAGGGGAATATGATTTCAAGTTAAAATTCACCCTTCTAAAATAATAATGGCTGCGCCTCCCGTCACCCCTGGATGTGGGCGCAAGCAGCGCAGCCTGGCAACATCACCTGCATGTCCAGCCATGCAATCTACTCTGCGGGTGTGGATCAGGCACTTATGAAGCAGACAGCTGGGATAATGCATCTTCTGAGAGATGGTGTGTGTGTGTGAGAGAGAGAGAGAGACAGCGAGCGAGAGAGCATGATTTAAATGCAAACTGGGGGATCTAAAATAGATACTGCTGACTCTGCATTCTCTGTTTGCAAGCCCCAGTCACATCCACACACATCATGTGTATCCATGCACACCCCAGGTAGATCACGTTCACACACACCGACTCAGAAGAGTTATTAAAAATGTAGGAGCTGGCGACAGCTGATTTCTGAATGAACGACACGATGTACTTTTAACCAACGCAAATTACCTCCTACGCCCATTCCCCTCTCTGAACAACCCCATCCAAGTTCCTTTATGCGGGATCAAATAACACGAGAAGGGATGAAAAATGCTAAGTTTTAAATAAACAAATAAGCATCCTTGAAGAAAACAATGTGACCTGCTTCTTTATGACAAGGTCATTCTCCTCCAGCCAACACCATCTCAGGTCCCTTCATCAGTCCCTTTTTGCCTTTCGATATTCAATAAAGCCATGTCAAGGCAGCTATATTTACTGCGACGTAGCTATACGTTTAGGGACTTGAGAAGGGGAAATATAGATGTAATTGGATCTATCAGAACAAGGTCATAGGCTCTCTCCTCCATGGTAGAAAGGATGGTTTGTAAAGCCAGAATCTTAGCAGCTGTGTCAAGGCAGTTTATCAAGGATTGAAACTGTTTAAACCCAGAGCTAGTTTTGATTTTAAGAGCATCTACAAGCAGACATTTCATCGTCAAAGTTGGAATCCCCCAAAATACCTTCCTACGAGTATAAATGCATTGCTGCTATTTAAAATCCGTACCAAGATTTAAACTGAACATCTCAGCAAATAAACACTATCGGCAGCTTTCAGACAAGGTTATTTATTTTTGAATCCATTTCCTTTTGCTAATTCTTTGATCAGAGCTGTTGATCAATACACATTTAAAATAGTGGTTTAGTTAAACACACACTTATAAATCCCAAATGTGCCAGAGATGATTTGTTTGGTTGGATTGAAAAGGGTTGGGGCTTGGGTTAACAAGTAATTTCGCTTCATTTGAAACCCCTGTTCTTTTAGAGACCTCCTCATAGGAGCAACAAAAAACATGGCGACAATAGATAATGAGAGTTTTTAAATCTACAGTCCCCAAGGTCATTTTCCAACACATAGACCCTCTCCCAAACCCGGTGCAGATTTCTTCCCCTGTTCAAGACGCGTTGGTTTCATCGGTATAAATAACCACCCCTCCAATGAGATGCCTACAAAAGATCTATCTGCATAGATTCCAAGCTGCAGGATATCTGGAATAAGCAGGGCAAGTGAGATGACCGGACACTATTAACACTCATACACAAATAAAAAGACAGACAAAACCTAGAGGCAAGGTTTTTCAGGACAAAATGGCCACACCAAAGGGGGAGGGGGAAAATACCCCCCTAAAAACCTTTCTACATCAACAACTATGTATCCAATTATACTAATTAAAGCATCTTGTTCTTACAAAGACATTTGTTTTCCTCCTTACCTGGTCTATACTCGGATCTGCCACAGCCCTCCTCTAAGTATCTGACTCGCGTGATATTATGAAGGATGCTCCAGCAGGGATACAGGAAGAAAATAGCTCCTGGGTACCAGAATGAGCATTAGCATCGCAGCCTTCTACACACACACTGAACATTGGGAGAGTCCATTGTAACAGCCCAGGGAAGGGTGGTGGCAGGACTGGCTGCAATAGAAAACAAAACAGAGAAGGAGGAGGGATTTTTTTATTTTTTTTTAATGAACCAGAAAAAAAAATGAGAATGCCTCCCCCAGCCGGTTACCCAGCCATGTGGGAACCTTCTGCAAGATCAGATTGCCTGCGTCAGGGACGCGATTTCAGTTTAACCTGCTTCACTGAAATGCACTGAAGGAGGTGAGACTGACTAATGGTGTATTATTAGTCAGTTTCAGCTGATAGCTGCTACTGCACAGCTTTGCTGGGAGGCTTGGCAGCAGCAGAAAGATACTTTTTTTTTTCTTATTTTGCTCCGAGATGCTTGCAGTCTATTGCAATTTTTCGCACACACCCCCCCACAACCGCAGAGACACAGCACACTGCATTTAAATGGAATCAAAGGCTTTTTTGGGAGAAAACAAAACAAACCCAAATCCTTGATCTTAGCCATTTGAATTTCACATCTCAATACAGCAGAGTTAAACTATCTAGATGATCTGGTCCCCATTACTGGGGTATTCAGATGGCTCGGTCTTGGAGTTATTTATCCTCACCACACTCCAGTGAGGTGGGATGGGGAACTAAGGCATGAGAAGACTAATGGACTTGCCCAAGGTCACTCAGAGAGTCTGTAAAGGAGCAGGGAATTGAAGCCAAGTCTTGCAGATCCTAGGTTAGCATCCTAACCACAGGATTATCCTTCCTCTGTGCATGAGCTGCACACAGCTACAGCCTAATGCCAGGCCCACACTAAACATTTAGACTGGCATAGCTACATCACTCCATGGTGCTAAAAAATGTGCACCTGAGCGCTGTAGCTACATCAAACCAACCACTGGCGTAGATGCGGCCAAGTCAATGGAATAATACTTCCGTTGACCTCAGTACCACTGCTGGGGGAGGGGTAGTTGTTCCTACAGAGATGGAAAAAACCCCTTCAGCTGCTGCAGGATAGTCGACACTATGGGGATTACGGCACCGCATCTCTGCCACTGGAGGTCCCACCGCGTAGACAAACCCTGAGTGATGCAGACTGCACAGTGGGCTTGGAAGATCAACTGCTGTTTGCAACAATGAGGCAACCTTCCAACTTCCAGTGCTTTAGTGGGGCTTACCTTTCAATCAGCCACCAAAGTTTCTTCATTATGGTGTTTCATTTCCCTTGGAGAGGAGGAAGTGGGTTGGGTTTGGGTTTTTTTTGGCTGGTTGGTTTTTTAAGTGGGGGAAAGTTTACAACAAAGAAGTGAAATAATACTGTAACAAACCCGTAGTTACAGAGGACTTCACTGTTACTGCCATGATACTGTTCAGGACTACACAGAAACAGCAAGGATAGAACTCAGATCCTCCTGTGCCAAATGTGTAGGACCTTGCCACTTGAGCTAAAGGAGAATCACCATAAGTTGTATGCCATATAGGGCCTATGACACACAGCTAAGCAGTTCCAATTATGTTCAGGGGAGGGCAGTGGTGCAGGGAGTAGCCAGCTCTTTAAATTATCTTATTTGGATCCCAAGCCTCAGGTGACAAAGCATCAGAGGGAGATACGCTTTCTTCCAACACTGAACAAGGAACTTTAATAAGTAAAACTGTATCATCCCTGTAGCTCCCACGTATCTCTTACACCGCTCCTGCCTAGAACCATCCCCTGCGCTCTGTCCAGGCTGCCTCCTTTGTACAGGCTTAAAAGAAACACTCTTTACTCAAAATCCTTTTAAGAGCCATGTACTCGGAGGATCTTTCTAAGCAGTCACACCTAGTTTAGGTAGATTTAATAAACAGTCATCAAGTGTCCTTCAAATACAAATATTGCTTGTATTATGGTAGCACTCCAAAGCATGCCCCACCCACTCCACTCCCTCCCCAAGATCAGGGTCTCATTGTGCCGGATGCTGCACATAGACAAGAGGGGAAGGGGACTTGCCCAAGGTTACCCAGCTGAACAGTGCCAGAACTGGGACTAGCACCCAGGTTTGCTGAGCCACTGGGCAGTGTCCTACCCAGTGGGTCACACGCCTCTCCCACCAAGATTATTGAACAACAAGCAACAGTTAACAACAAACGCCCCGAGCCAATGGCAGACGAAGGACGCTTCTGCCAGCCTCAGTACAAATCTCCACCAACCAAACTCTGACCAACCTCACCCAAAGAGCTGAGCACGGAGTGGGGCCTTTGAATAGCCACACCCATCGGGTCCGATTTTCCATTGCCCTGGCCCAACATAGTTATTCACCTCTGTGCAAAGTGCAACTGCATCAGAACGGGGATGTTTCATATAGACTTTTCAAGAGGTGTTTATCTATTTAAAGTCTTTATCTGTCCCCCATTACCGTGGTATCTGAGCACCTCACAATCTTTCATGAATTTATCCTCGCTACCCCCCTGTGAGTTACAGCTGTGCTATTAGCCCCATTGTAAAGATGGGGGAAACTGAGGCATGGAGCAACTAAGTGACTTGCCCAAGGTCATACAGGGAGTCTGTGGCAGAGCAGAGGACTAAACCTATATCTCCCGAGCCCTAACCACTATGCCCTCCTACCTCTCAAAAACAACTACACAGGGCAATGAGGAATCTGACCCTGTGACTTGGGCCATTCCAGAGCGGTGGACACCTTGCTACTACCATGCCAGGGCTGCTGGCTTGTGTGCTTTGGCCAGTGGGGACCCGACTCACAAAAACCATCTCTATTCTGGACAGCACTAAAGCACGTGCGAGTCCCGTTGAAGCCAAGGGGACTTAAGCATATGCTTAAAGTTCAGCACACACTTAAGTGCTTTCCTGAGTCAGGGCCCCGCCCCAGGATACAAAGCCAGGAGAGACATTGTGTCTGTTCCCGCAGCAAATGCCAGCTCAGCTAGTGCCCTCCGCAGAGAGGCCAAGGGCTGGAGAATCAGCCACACAGAGACCCCTCTGGTGCCTGCAGTTCGGGGGGGGCCACACATGGGGCAGTGCAAGAGGAAGCTTGCAGTGAAGCTAACCATGATATGCAGAGAAGGAGTGTGAAATCAGCCCCCACGGAGGAGGAGTGTGAAATCATCCAGGATCTGTGCAGGCTGTAAAATCCACCCCTGAAAAAAAAGCCTTGGTTCTCATGCAGGGCTGAAGCCGGAGACTGACTTCCTGTTGAACTGAATGATCTTCTTGGGAACCCAGGAAAATGGGGCAGGTGAAACTGACCAGCAAGGTCAGTTCACGGCAGCAGGTAAATATCCCCGTGCCTCTGCCCGGCCGCTCACATCCACCCTGCTCAGACTGCAGCATCAAGGCCTGTCTGGGGGTCTCCTTAACACACAGCTGCCGTCTCAGCAGTTCAGCTCTGCAGTGCCTGGCAAATGATTGACAGTTCTGCAACTGCCTTTGCAGAGACACTGCTGCCCGTCAGCGTGACAGCTGCACAGGTGACATGGCCTCCAGTGAAGCATAATTGGGCAAGCAGGTGGGAAGTGACGGGGTAGCTGGCTGGTGCAATGGCTTCCCCAGCCCTGGGTTCAAATCCCGACTTCGACCACAAGTGAAATGGGTTTGAGGAGTCTCAGCTTAAGACCACATCTAGATGGGAATCTTTTCTCCAGTATAACCTATGGTCTGAATGTAATTGGACATTAACCCACTCACCCATGTGGGCACACTTGATCCAGTACCAAAGGGCCTTGCTTTGGTTCAGCAGATATCACCGGGGAAGGGTTGTATAACCGGTCCATCAGTATAAGCAGGTAACATCGATCAGGCCTTGTACTTAGGAGAGATTCACCCACAGCACAAAAATGTCCATATTACTTAGCACCATGGCTCAGTACCTAGACATCATTCGTGCTATACACCTCGGGGCTTATTTTTGCAGAAGATGGTTGACGTTAATGAGCACTTTTTATAGGCTTCTGTCAGACCATTGATTCAGGGCATCAAGCAAGATTGCAGGATCTGAGGCGGCGACTTGGCAGATAGCTTCATTGATAGAAGAGCTTGAGAACAGAATGGAAAGCTGCGTTTGAGCCAGAGGCAGATACGCGGCATGGTTCTCTGGGTCCTGTCACCATCTTCGGCCAGCATCAGCATTGACTGTTTGACAGGCAAGGCTGAGGAAGCAGCTAAAGCTGGCGCTGATCTGGACGCTGTTTTGCAGCAAGATCTTGAACACGCTGATGACATTGTCTTGTTAATTCACATTGGTGGGTCACTGCAGCCAATGGCTGATCTGGTCAGGCGAGAATCAGCGCACATCAGTCTGGTTATTAATCCATGTAAAACTAAGTCCTTGGGCTTTACCATCAGACAACCTCCGGCTCTAGATTAATGCTGAACTGTTTGTAATCTGTCTGGAGGGGACATGGAGCAGGTGACAACAGTCAAATACCTGGGCAACATCACAGAGCAGGAGAGGATGCTCAGAAGATGCAGATGTTCATATAGCACCAGTTGGTGCCAGTTCTGGGCCGTTCATCAGCCTTTGTGGGGACATCATGACCTCAGGTTTGCTAGGAAGTTGTGGATCTATAGAACCACGGTTATATCCACTCAACTGCACGGCAGCAAAACGCCGGTGTTGAGCAAGGCCGAAGAACCCCCAAGTGGCCGTTTTCGATTCTTGCTGTCTTCGTCAGCTGCTCCACATTAAGTGGCAGGACAAGACCATTCAAAGCCAAACCCAGCAGCCGCCACCAGCATTAGTTCAGTTTTGGCAGCTTTCTTGATATTAGGAGGCTGGAAGACTAAACACTTTACAAAGCACGTGTGCCCAGGAATGCCGCTATGCAGCTGGAGATCACGTGGACACTAAAAGCTTTGGAGGCATGATAAGATCACCAGTGATGGACATAAATCGAACATCCAATCAGACCACCCGAAGGACCTAACTGGAGAGCAATCTGGATGGCATTTGATCTGCAAGGAGGCCACATCCCTTTGTAATTTGTCTCAACGATGATGATGATGAGATTTACATTCTAAACTTTTCCAAATTACACCAATCTAGTTATACAGGATAGTTATTCTGGTGTAACCCTGATGGAAACACACTTTTCAATTTAGCTTAAACCCCTCCCCAAATAACAAACTAAACCAAAAAAAGCCACTTACTGGCCTGGTCCACACACAGATATTGCACCAATGTAAATGTTGGGGTGTAATTTTTAGCAATATAGTTATATCGCTACAGCACCTGGTATGGATGCAGTTACACTGATACAAAGGTGCCTTACACCATTCCCCTTCCAATATGGGGGTGACCTATACCAACAGAACTCCCTTTACACCAATATAACCGAATTCCACAGTAAGGGATTTTTCTGCTTCGACTATACTGGTGTAGCTAAGCGTTACAACGTCCATGCATGGACAAAGCTTTATACCAGAATAAGTGTCTCCACACAGGGATTATACTGGTGTCACAATCATTTCATTTCTTGACTCCTTTTCCTGGTTATATAGGGTCAAAGATGCCCATAATTCTTTGTTGCTCCTTCCAGTCCATGACACAGGTTCATAGGTCTTGGAGTTCGAGTCCTTTTCACATTTCTACTGACCGATTCTTTCCAGCGTATCCTCGGTCTTCCATGTCCTTTCTCGCTGTCCTCTTCCTCCCGTGTTTTCTTTGCTGGCCGTTCTCATCACACCTCTAGTCTATCTCAAACCTGTGCTCTCCAGCCCCAAGTTCATCTTCCCCTGAATTTCTGCTTTGCGGTCTGTCTACCTTCTGCTTGCCTGCCATTCTGACTATCGTTCTTTCTTCCAGCTCCATAAGACCAGCCGCTCCCAAACCATGGAGCAGGCAGGGACAAACACACACAGCATCCACAAATTCACAGCTTTGGGGATAGCGAAAAAGCCTTCCTGTGCAGACAAGGCCTTAACCTGAAGGGGTAAGGCAGAGGGACCGGTATTAGGAAATACGCTTTTCCCCTCCTCTTCCACCAGGAAGGTGCTCTGAGCATTTGTCACAGCAACGTGAGGAAAAGGCCAAATTCTCAGACTGCAGGAAACCACAGTAAGAACTTCACTTTCACCCAACGGTTTCCAAACACTGTGTAAACATTCATAAAGCTTCCCAAGCAGTAGAGGAGCATTATCGCCATCTTACAGCTGGGGAAACAGAGACAAGGGAGTCACAATGGCGGTGAATCATCACAGCTGCCTCATGGCCCAGGACTAGACTAGCTGGGGGTACTGTAGGTTGGATTTGAAGGGGTGGGGGGAAGAACCCCAGGACTTGAATAACATGGGAGCTGTGGGTCGGGACGGAGGCATCAGCAGAGCTGCGCAGGGCACTAGGACCAGGAGAGGGGACTGAGTCAGGATGAGGGTGAAATGGCAGAGCTGTGTAGGGACCCAGGGATAGCGTTGGGGGGTGTCTGTCATGGAGCTACAGAATCAGTCTGGGGAAAGGTTAGAACCGTCAAGCCGTTTAGCCCTGAAGTGTAGGAACTGTTACATAAAACCAAAGTTCTCAATGCCTAATGGGCGCAGAAACATTTCCATTCCATTTAAAACTCCCGGAATGAAAAACAGGGGAGCTGATTTCTTTTTAATTAACTTTTCCTCCTGGGTGCCAGAAACACTCGACTGTGCTAGCACTGGCGAAGCGGAAAGCGAACCTGGCAAGGCCTAGCCTGCTCCTTAAAGCAGGATTAGGCAGAAGGATGGAATGCATGGGAGAAATAAACAGAAATCACTCCGCACTGGTCTAACTGCTCCCGTTAATGTGAACAGTAAAACTCCCGTCAGACTCACTGGGCAGAGTTTGCCCAGCGCTGAGCGAGCGATGCTGAAAATCCCACCTTCGGGATTAATCAATAACGGACTCCTAAAAAGGGAAGGTTGAAAGGGCCCTCACCTAGTTTATCCCCCCTGTGCTGAGGCAGGACTCCGTAGCTCTTTGCAGCAGTAGATATCAAAGCACTTTTACAAAAGAAGTTGGCTTCATTATCCCTGTTTTGTGGATGGGGAAACTGAGGCACAAAGAGGAGAACGTGACTTGCCCACTGTCCCCCAGCAGGCCAGTGGCATAGCCAAGGATAGAACCCAGCTCTCCTGCACCCCAGTCCTGTGCACTAGCTACCGGGCCAAAGGAAAATACCCCAAGAAAACCTGTGGAGCTCTCTGGTATCTTGAGCAAATGCCTTCATGGGGAGAATGTACCAGGTACTATAGGGCCCCTTAATCTAGTGGGGAAAGGCAGAACAAGCAGCAATGGCTGGCAGCTGAAGCCAGACCAATGGAAGTTAGGAATAAAGTGTCCATTTTTAACAGGGAAGGTGACTAATCCCTGGAACAGAGCACCAAGGGAAGTGGTGGATTTTCCATCTCGAGTCTCAGATCCAGACTGCACGCCGCTCTGGACGATGCTGTAGCCAGACACAGGTTATTAGGGGGGTAACCAGGGGAAATTCTCTGACCTGTGTGAGGGCCGACCTTAGGGAAAACAGCGCCCTGGGTGAACTTGTATTTTGGCATCCCTGTCCCCACTCAACCCTGCTGCCTCCTCAAGCTCCCCACCCAGCCCCCTTCACCCCTGCTGCCTCCCTGGGCTCCCCACCCATCCCCCTGCTGCCGCCCTGGGCTCCCCGCCCAGACCCCACTGCCTCCCCCGCATTGCCCCAAGCTCCCTTCCACAGCCGTGCACCCCCCTTCTTGCTGCTTGACCACAGCGCCCTGGGCGGTTGCCCACCTCGACGCCGGCCCTGCAGGAGGTCAGAGTACCTGGGCTTAAAAATCTCTCCCTGTATTACATCGATCAGCCAAGCCACCTGCTGAATGTTCACACTAGGCTCCACTGCCCTTTTCTGTTATACCCCCTGCCTTTGTCCGTACATCCGTCCTGCCCGCACCTCAGAGCGGGCGCCTTTTCCGCCTCACAGACTCAGCATGTATCACAGCGATTAATAAACAGAGTCTCTGCCCAGATCAAACACAGCGAAAAGGGTGACAAACCCGGTCGGTTCACAGGGCTCCCAATCTGACCTCACTTACGCAGGGGGGATAAAGGAACATTCCCACTACTGCCCACTGAACCGGGGGGAAGCTGATTTAAGTGAGAGGAGAGCCAGCCCACGGTGGGTAGGAATAGGCTGATATCCACCCATATACTGCAGCCCGGAGTGGTTTCTGGCAGCTTCCCAACACAGTGAGTGCTGCTAGTGCTTGTCCTGCCATCGGTATCTGAAATAGCAGCAGAGGAGAAGAGGCCATGAGGAAAGGGACAGGCCCGGGAAATTGATTTGGGTATAAAGAGATGCTCTCCCTTCACGTCTCTATTCCTGGGAGGGCGGGCGTGCAGTCGAGTGGTCCGATCCACGGATGGGGAGCCGGGACTGCTGGGCTCTGTTCCCAAATGAAAGGGGGTGCAGGTTGATCCAGCAATAGGGAATTCAGGACGCCTGCTAGCACTGTCAGAAACCCTCCTTCCCACGCGGCCACCTCCTTCTCTGCCAGACCCGCTCCCTGCTCCTCTGAGCTCATACGCACCCCTCCCAGTGGTGCCAGACAACAAAACAATCCATTTTGCCACCAGTTACAGAGGAGAAACAGGCTCTAACCGGGGAACACTCTAGCCAGAGCCAGCTAGTCACGCCTACAGCTTCCCCGCTCCTGAGCTCCACTTCAACAAATCAAGTGAAGACACAGCAAGTCCGCGCTCCCGCAGCCCATTCTAAAGATGCAGTTAAGCAGCGGCGAAGGCTATTAAATACGGAATCATTGTCCCAGCTCGTACCATACGCTGTTTATTACCCATCTCGGTATTCCCCTAAGAAGCTTTTATCATCAGAAACTGAAGCAGCATTTTATTGCTCTTCTATCCATTATTATTTATGGCCGTGTAAATACCAAGCTGTCGCATTCAGCGGTCTTGTTGGAGGTTAAACAAGGACCTCAGGCCGTCTGTATAGGTCTGTTGCCATTTAAGGACGTGGAGACGTTGGAATGGGACTCAGGAGGTTTGTAAAAGATTGTGTCACCTAGGATCCTCAGTCAAGGATCAGGTGTCAATTATGCCGGGCGCTGTACATTTTTATTGCTATTAGGTGTATTACAGTAGCACCTAGAAGCCCTATTTGTGGATCAGGTCCCAGTTGCGCCAGGCACTGTACATTTTTATGGCCATTAGGAGCATTACAGTAGCACCTACGAGTCCGTCTTGGCTCAAGATCCCATAGTGTTAGGCGCTGTACAAAGAGATGGTCCCTGCCCCGATGAGCAGGCGCTCTAAGGAGATCTGTGTTCAATTCCTGGCTCTGCCACAGACCTGCTGCGTGGCCTGGGGAAAGTCACTTAGCCCAAGGTTTCAATAAGTGACTGGCAATTTGGGAGAGTCTAACACCAGATGCTTTAAAGGAGCCCTGAGTTCCAGATGCTGGGTCCTCACCACTTCCCGAGCATCAGCCCCTTTGAAGGCACCTCATGCGGGGTACCCAGGAGATCACTTTGGAACATCTTGGCCGCTCCTGGGCTCTCCATCTGTAAAACAGGGCTAATAACCCTGCTACTTAGATTTCGAGGGGCAGCTTTTTCCAAAGGTGCCAGTGGAAATCAATGGGCGTTAGGAGGAGTCTAAATACTGTAAAAAATTTGGCCCTAAGCTCTGGGGCAGGGACTGTCTCTAGGCAGACCAATGAGGCCTTGACCTCTCCTGGGGCTACCATAATATACATAATACAGAAAGTGGGATTAAGGGGGAGGGAGAGACAGACAACCCTGAAGGTCTCTGGGGATTCTTAGATCAGGGCCAGGCAGAGCAGGAAGGGGGCTGGCTCCCTACATGTGCTCACTCGGTCAGCCTGCCTCAACCCTGCCCTTGCGGGATTTCAATCCTTGACTAACACCTTCGTGGAAAACCTCAGCAGAGAGCCTCTCCATTAGCTACCAATTGTCCAATGGCCACCAGGGACCAAGCTGAGACAGACACATGTGCACAAACTCATCTCACGCTGGAATTTATTTCCACTGCAGAGAAGCGTGGGGGCTGGAGGGGAAAAACACTTTCAGCCAGGAGCCATTTGAAAAGAATCATTTTCCACCCGTTTCGCCAAGTCTGTTTGTAGCCTTAACAACCACCTCCCTGAGTGGCAGGCTGTGAAATTAAATCCAACTGTACAGTAAATGGCACCAAATTACAGTAATTGTCCTACTGCCGGGGCCCTTTCAGAGCTTTCATTGTATGGCATTTCGGCTTCCCAGAACTGAAGAATTCAACCAGAGGAAGCAGACGTGTTGATGGGCCTGCGAACAGCAGCCATGGCTGTGAGGACCAGGGCTGTTCTGGGGGGACGCAGGACTGGTAAAGCATCTGCATTGCAAAGCGATATTAGATACAAGAGAGATTAAAGACTGAGGTAGCACAGATTTGATACAGTGAATTATCAAAGTTGGGCGGGGAGCTTATTAATTGGACATGGAGACTCTAGGCTGTAAATCTAGCCCATGTTTATTGTGACTGACGTTTATCTCTGGTTCCTGGCTGACAGGCAGTGAGTTGCTGGGATCAGGCTAGTGTATGATGAGATCCCTCTCTTCCCGGCTCTGGGGCGGATATAAATCAGGGAAGTTGCATGGTCAGAGAGTGCTGCCTTCAGAAGAACAGCCCGTCACGCAGGCAGAAAGGTGCTGCAGATTGAATTAAAGGGCAGGGAAATGTACCATCCAGTCATGGATGCTAAAGCCAGACGGGATCATCTAGTCTGACCTCCGCAGGCCAGAGAATTTCACCCCTGCATGGAACCCACTCACTTGTTTTTTGACTCAAGCGTCACTTCCAGAAGGCAGCCGGCCTGGATCTGAAGCTCTCGAGAGATGGAGAATCTACCGCGTCCCTTGGCAAGTTTGATCCAGTGGTTAACAATTTGTGCCTTATTCCTCATTTGAATTTGTCTGGCTTTAACTTTCAGCCATTGGTTCTTCTTCTGCCTTTTCCCGCTAGATTAGATTAGGGAGCCCGTTAGGCCCTGGCATATTCTCCCCGGAGGATAGTTCATTATAATCGATGCTACCCTATAGCGTATTCCCCTTCCCGTACAGCAATGAGCTACACAAGCATAAGCACATACCACTATCGCTGCATCCCCAGACCGGGTAAGGAATCGTACTGCTTTAACTATACCAGTCCAGTTAAAATAATACAACGCACAGCCCTTAATGACACAACCAAAGCACAGAGGAGAAACGGCAAACCGTATAATCCCAGTCCCAACAACCAGCGGCAGATACGCCCTTTCAAAACCCGCGCGTAGATAGAATCACACTCACCAAGCACTTCTGCTCCGTCTCAGCTCGGTGCCTATAAGCCCGTGGCTCTGGAGGCTGGGCCATGAGGCCGTAAGCTAGCTCAGGTGTAACTTGATAGCTAGCTCTTATGTGGACACATCTGGTGCTGGATGCAGGTGTATAATTACTTCCTCCTCACAGCTCTGCTCTGTTCCTTAAAGGGAGTGTGAGTTGCTTCCTGTTGTCGTCCCTGTATTGCAGGTTGGGAAACTGAGGCAGAGAGGGGTGGAGGTTTAGCCCGTCACATAGTGAGTCAGTGGCAAAGCCAGAAACAGAGGCACTCAAGAGTCCTGGCTCCCAGTTCTCCTCTAAACCTTTTAAGCAGCTGTTTTCCTATAGGTCTAGCTAGGTAGCTGCAAAGGGCATCTTAAGATCCAACCAGTGAGGGATGACATAACTAGGCTGTAGTCTGGTCAGCAGCAATTGCAAAACATGGTCCCCAGAGAGAGGACAGACCAGATATTGAGGTGATATGACATGCGGGTATAGCCAAAAGGCTGACTGCCCTGGGTTTGTGGAACAGCCCGCGATGGCATCACAACCCACAGCAACACAAACAGCGCAATCTTGCGGTCAAGAACTTCATGGCATCACATTGATCCAGCCACTCAGTGTGGGTGAGAGGGTAGTGCACAGGAGGGGGGACTCGGGAGAGTTGGGTTCTATTCCTGGTTGTGCCACGGGCCTGCTGGCTGACCTTGGGCAAGTCACTTCATTGCTTGGTGCCTCAGTTTCTCCATCTGCAAACTGGACATAATGATACTGACCTCCTTTGTAAAGTGGTTTGAGATCCACGGATGTGCAGTGCTAGATAAGAGCTGGGGATATGTTATAAGAAGTATTTCTAAGGTACAGAGTATCCAAGGCTGGGCTTTTCAATGGAGCCTAGGGATCAAGGCCTCCTGGGGGTTTCCAGCTCACAAAGGTGTGGGGGGGGGAGGGGAGGATATGGATTTCCACTTCCAGAATGGCCTTATCAGTGCTGCTGCAGCACCCTTTTGAGCCACTCTTCCCACAGCTACTAGTGGCTTTTTAAAAGATCCCTCCACCTGGAGTAGGCCCTGCAGCTGCCGAGGGGTGAGGCCTCCCTAGGATTTGCTCCGGCTAGCATGGAGTCTGTCAGCCCCACAACATCTATGAGAATCTCCCAGCTTGTCCCTTTGGCTGTATCCGTCTGCATCCCTCCCCTGGCTACCCCGCTGCACTGCATCAGACACAAACTTCTGGTCTCATTTGCAAGGCCCTTCACAACCACTGTCCCACCCCACTCTCACACACACACCCCCACTCATCTCTCATTCACTGTGGAAAGGTCAAGTCCTGCCTGTGAGCAGACCTCAAGGCAGCCTCCACTGCCTACCTGTTACATTCCCAAACAAGCACCTCCAGGCTTTCTGCCGCCTCAGGGAGGCGCTGCCTTTAAACACCCACAAAGCTGCCTCTTTAGCCTCCTTCAAATCCCACCTTACAACTTCCCCTGTGCCTACAAAAAACTGAACAGCAACCAGGCAGCTGGTGTGCTGACCCCACGTTCCTGGCATGCTGGTCAATATAATCTCCTCCTTTCCTCATACTTCCCCAACTGTCTGTAATCAGCTGTTGTCTCTTCTACCTTGTAAGCTCTCTGGGGCAGGGACCATCCTGAATGCATTTATGCAGCGCCTAGCATCAGGGGGCCTGAGTCATCACAGCACAGTTAAATAACCCCTTTCAAGGGCAGAGCCTGTTATGGGGAAACCAGCTGGACTGTCTTCTGCTTTGCGCATCAGCAAAGCCATCAGCTTCCAACTGCAGCATCTTCACACCTGGGGAAGGGTGAGGCGCAGAACCAGCGGGTGGCTTTCCAAAGGAGCAGGCTGCCGTGTTAGCAATTAGTCTTTCATGTCTGAAAGGGAGCAATGGGGATTCGGCGAGACTCCACCCTGTGGTAGACTCCAGCTCAGCTTTTTCGGTTCTAATTGGATCCTAAAGGGGAGATCAACTTTTGAATAAAAGTCAAACTTCCATCTGGATTTTTTTACAGCATTATCTGTGTACTAATTAACTCCTAAGAGCCCTATAAACAATCAGGAAGCCAGAGTACTTTTATCTTGCACTATCAACGCTACAACCGGCATCTGTACTTCGTGCAGGTCTCCTCCAGAACGGGCAGGAGAGAATTATTTTTATCTACAGGGAAACATGATTATAAACCCACAAAGACTGGCAGCAGGAGAACCTGGAAGCACTTGGAGACTTCTTTTTTTGGAACTAACTAGATTTCAAGCTAAGAGAGGCGCTATCTTTTATTGGATCAATTTCTGTGGGTGAGAGAGCCGCTTTCAAGCTCCCACAGAGCCCTTCTACAAGGTTGGGGTTTCAAGATGACAGCGGCCCTTCAAAGCATCTGGTGAATCAACGGCCATGTCTCTTCCCCGTCTTCAAATGGAGACTTTTAAGCCGTTCTTCAGTCAGTCTCCACCCTCATCCCTTTCTAGCTGTCAAGGGAGGTGTGAAACTTTCCACACAGCACCTCCGCTTTTATACCTTCCCAATTAACAGCTTCACGCACGCGATCACATTGAATTCGTTAGAGGAGCTGGGCAGATTCTAAAGATACAGCTATGCCAGGCTTTGCCTAACCACGCAGTCATCCAGACAGTGCACAGACTCTACCGGCATCTTCAAGACAGGCCTTCCCTCTCCCCAGTCTCCAGCTAGGGATTAGCATGACCTCGTTGCCAAAAAGCTCTCTCAAAGGAGATGAGGTTTAGGGTCAGATAGCAGCACGGCTCTGAGATTGCGAGAGCCAGATTCTATTCCTGGCTCTGCCTGACTGATTGTGACCTTGGGCAAATCACTTCTTCGTTTCGTAGAGTTTAAGGCCTGAATGGACCATTAGATCACTTCGTCTGACCTCCTCCCTAAGGCTGTTATATTTCCCCTTTATCGAGCCCAGGCGTCACTTCCAGAAAAGCCTCCAGGTTGGAGCTGAAGATGTCAAGAGACAGAGAAGCCACCTGTTCCCCTGGCAGATTGTTCTAGTGGTAAATCGCCCTCCTTGGGGCCTTGTTCCTACTTGGACTTTGTCTGGTTTCAGCCCTTGGTTCTCATTCTGACTGTTCCCAGTAGCTGGGGGAGTCTTTTAGTCTCCTGCAGATACTGATACACTGGAATCAAGGCACCGTTCAGTCTTCTTTTAGATCAGCTAAACCACATCAGCTCTTTAGGTTTCTCAGTGTATAAGGCGTTTTCTGCAGCCCTGGAATTATTTTGGGGGGCCTTTCTGCCTCCCTTCTCCAACATCTTTTTTTAAAATATGGCCACCAGAACGGGAGGCCAGTATCCATCTCCCCACTGCCAGATACAGGGGTGAAATCACCTCCCTACCCCAACTCTGTGTATACACCCAAGGATTGCATTAGCCCATTTCGCCACCGCCTGGCACTGAGCGCTCCTGGCGAGATGCTTCTCCACTAGGACCTCTCGATCCTTCTCAGCCTCTAGCTTGTCCATTTACATTGTAAGTGCTTTGAGGCAGGGCCTGTCTCTCACCGTGTGTCAGTGCAGGGCCCAGCACGTGCAGCCTTGATCTTGGTTTGGGGCCTCCCCGATCATACGAGCAATAATAAAACCGAGATAAATGTCCCTCTGGTCCATTTTACAAAGTCTAATGGAAACTGGCTTAAAAAAGAAAAGACAGGAACAGCACCCGCCACGTTTGCAAAGCAGACGTCAGGCAGGGGATCCGGAAAGTGAAATCGATCGGACAAGACCATAAACAAGAGGGAAGCTGATTAGTCTATTTCCACCGCGCAAGCTGAGTGAAGTGCAAAATGACACCACCACAAATTAGATTTCTAATGTCCTAGGTGACAGACCCAGCTGAGCGCGGCAAATCAAAGAAAAGCTCCATCATTTGGAAGACATCAATAAACCCACTGGCTTTTATTCCAGTCAGGCCATTATCATCACACAAGAGCTCTGATCTTAGCGAGATGCTGGCTGCTAGGACACAAGACCTGTGCTGTGCAGGGAGGAGTGAGAAGCTTGTCCCTGGGTATGTTCTGGATTGAAGCACACGCTTAGCTGGGCTATGAGATTAGAGACTGGAGGCCAACGAAGTAGCAGTCGAGCTGCTGTCTCACTAGCTGAGAATGCCAAAGTGCTCTGCTAACCGGACCTCTCAGATCCCCTAACGCCATAAATTCATCTAGCGCAGTCCAGGTAGCCGAGTACTTTACACTGGATACAAAGCGTCCACCCCGTGAACTGCTGGAGAATCGTTCTCTGAAGCATATACACTCAGGTACTCTGTACAGTCTAGATTTGAGCAAGGCCAGAATCTGAACACTCAGCCTAAGGTTCCATGGCTGGTTAGAACGAGAGTTGATCAAAAAAAGTAGAAAGAACAGCTTTCCTTTGGAAAAACCCCAGTTTTCTCTAAATGTTTCAGGGGAACATACTGATTTCCACAAATTTTTTGATGGGAAAAACTGAGTGGGGTTTTGGGGGAGTGTTTTGATTAATTTTGGTTAGCGTTTTCTACCATATTAAGTTTATCTAGATCCGTCTCATTTAATCTTATACTGAAATATTTTAATATAAAAGTCAAAAAACACACTTACACCCTAGCAAGACACTTGCTGGGCCCAAATCAAAATGTCTTGGAATTTTCATTTCATGAGGAATTTTGGCGTTTTGTTCCTATTAGAAGGATTTTTCATTTCAAAAGGTCAGAATCCCCTGTGGTATGGAAATTCCAGTTCCCAACCGGCTCCCGTTAGCACCCTAAACAATTCCTCTCCTCCTTTGCCTTCGCTTAACCAAGCTGGACTCATTTAAGTGAGAAAGAAATGCAACCCCACACTCTGGGTGTCCCTAAACTTCCGACTGCCAGAAGCTGGGACTGGAGGACAGGGGATGGATTAGTCGATAAATTGCCCAGAGGGAGTGAACAGAACAGAAGCGTCTGGCACTAGCCACCATCTAAAGACAGGATACTGGGCTAGACAGACCATTGTTGTCAGCTAGTATGGCCGTTCTTAAGAATTACATGGGAAGAGGCAGTGGGCCGGCTGGGCAGGAGGTAAGTTCATAGAGCCATACGTGGTAGCCTAATACCGATATAACTTTGAGATGCCTTGGCCAAGAAGCACAGAGGATGCCTGTAGGCATGGCTGCACTATGCCAGTGCTGCCAGCCCTTTTCCTTCACTGTCAACAGCCCCCCGAAGGAAGAACGATGCAGAAACAGGATTCTAGCATGTAAATAAACGTGCGTGGGGCTCAATGATACACGTTGCTGGGATCCAAAGAGCACCAGGGCCATTGACTCCTCGGGGCTGGCAGGCTGAGCAATGCAAAGATGAAAAAAAAATCATACCAGCCTCAGAGGGCAACTCCCAAGGTGTTTATTTGCAAACGGCCAATCTCAGTCAGTTCACATAGAAAAAAATTTCATTAAAATCAAGTTATCTTCTCGAAACGACGGGGGCAGGAGCAGGGAGAGGAAAACTAAAAGTATCACTGCTAAAGGGAACAGCAGGGTTTTCACAGGGGCAACAAGACGCTGACGGCTCCGATCACGCTTCCTGTTCTCAGGAACGTTAGTCCAAAAAGAAACCAAAATCCAAGGTAGGGGAGAGAGGAATTCGCAGTAGGAAGGTTCTTCCGCTGGCCGGGTCCTGATGCGGCTGCGTTTATGGTAGGGGTCCCCTCAAAGGCCCACGAGGTGGCACGGGGGGTCTCTGGGCAGGACGAGGCGGCAGAGGGACCCGCTGGTAGCCATAGGGTGGCGGGCGGGGAGGGCCGCTGTAACCATGGGGAGGCATCAGTGGAGGCGGCCCACGCATGCCGTGGTGGGGCATGGGGCCTGGGTGACCTGCAGGGACAGAGCGTAATGATATTAGACTCTAGCTGAAGGAAGCAAAAGCGGCAGCTCCGATTCAGGGCCCAGCTGCACGAGCCTCTCGCAACAAGAGATTTCAGGCCCCACAAGCCACGAATCGATTTCCAAGCCAAGAGGCTGTTCAGAGCCGGGACACTTGGAACGTCGAGCTGGGCACGGCCCTACAGGGGTGTCTCATGCATGGGGCCCTCCCCACATCTCAGGCAGGAGTCTGGTCTCAGTGGAGCGAATTGGTCACTGAAATGATACAGCTCTGGGCAAAGCAAGTGCTGTACCAGGATGCCAGTGATTTGAGGCCCTGCCCGATTCCCTGCAGCAGGGCCCGAGGCAGAAGGGACAGGAGCCCCCACCTGCCTGCTCCTGCCCTGAGGGGCTTAAAGCCACCCCGGGAGAAAAGCTGGGCTGACTGGGAGCCAGCCGCAGCTGGAGGACGCGCCCCAAACAGACCCAGCTGGCCCTAGAAAGGTCAGGGCAGCCAGGGGTTCAGAGGCTCTCTCTGGTCCGAGAGGGAGCAGGGCCTGGCTGCCTAGCAGAAAGGGTACTGGGGTGAAGCAGGGCTGGGGAAAGCCAGAGGAGCAGGGGAGCTCCTGGCTGGCAACTCCCCAGGCTGCAGGGCCTGGTTTAAGGCCGAAAAGGGTACTGGGTGGTAGAGGAAGGCAGCAGGTCCGAACCCCCTTGCCAGTGATGAGTGGCTGACACTGCAGTCTGCCCCAGGGAATGGGGCTAGATGGTGACTGGCAGTATCCAGACTGAGGCGAGGTGGGGTTAGTGGGTGGGGAGACCCAGAACCGGAGAGTGTGGGGGTACTGCCAGGGGGGCAGCAACCCAGAGAAAGGGGCACTGGGGTCCAGGAGGGACACGGGGACCCAGCAGTAGCGAAGGGCGCTCCAGAGGGCTGGTGAGCTAATTCCCACGGACGACCAGGAGGAGGCGCCGCCGGGTGAGTCTGCGCCCGCTTACAAGCACTTTATCGCTCGATCCCTTCCTAGCTGGGAAGCAGGCGGGGAAGCCCTTAGTCACCTGCCTCAGGCGCCTTTCGGCCGAGGATCTCAAAGGAAACATCCCCACTCCCAGCTGGGAGATGCAGCCAAGGGCCCACAGCGAGGCAGTGGCAGAGCCAGGAATTGAACTCAGGAGTCCTCATTCCCAGGCCCCTGATCCAGCCGCAGAGCCACGCAGCATCACGAGGCAGAGGAAACCGCTCGGGGCTCCCCCTTCTCAACAGAGATCTCGCTCCGAGTGTACGGCTGGCCTCCAAGGCTGTGACATAAGCAGCCACCATTTCAGACCTCAGTCCTCCTCTTCCCACCTCCCACCTCAATTAGCAAATGGATGCCACAGGCCTGGGCTGGTGTTAGGCCCTTGACTCCAGTAAACGTCCCATCTCGCAGGTTCCCCACTTACCCATGGGTGACCCGAAATGGGGCCCTCTGGGCGGCATGCCCATTGGAGGTGGTCCAGGGTGGGGCATGCCGTGGGGCGGGCGGGGCGGGGGCTGGCCTCCTGACCCCGGGGGCCCTGGATGATGATGCTGTCCCATCCCGGGTGGTCCGTGATGCACCTGCATGGGGGGCATCCCTGGGGAAAAGCACAAGACATTCTTAAGACCTACTCAGACATTCAAAGCAGCTGATTAGAAACCAAATTCTGCTGAGCTCACTGACCACATGAGCTGCTGGACAGGACTCCAGTGACCTTAAGGCCACCAGGGCTTGGAGGACGGGGCTGGTCCCAATAGCATTTTTACTGGCCACTAAAGCAACCTGAATTCCAGCAGGTGGGAGGATTGTACCAGCGAATACAAGGCCAGAAAGGCCCATTAGATCACCTAGTCTGACTTACTGCATAGCCCAGGCCAGAGAATTTCACAGGTAGCCCTGTGATGAACCCAGAGACTTGTGTTTGGCAAATGCATCTCCAGAGAGGCCTCCACTGTGGATTTAGAGACCTCAACAGACAGAGAATCACCACTTCCCTTGGGAGTTTGCTCCAGCAGTTAAGATGTTACCACGGAGTTTATTTCCAATCTGAACGTGTCGGGCTCTAGCTGCCAGCAATTGGTTCTCGGTCTGCCTCTCTCCACTAATTTAAAGAGCCCTTCAGTGCCAACCAAGAAACTTGGCGTCGTTAATAATGCACATTATCTAAGGTGCCATCCACAGCCTCCAGCGTGGCAGACAGACAGACAAGTGAGCAATGGCTACCAGCTGCATTTCCCAGGCTCCTTTTTAAGAGGAGCCAGCACGTGGCCAGCGGATTTGAAATTTTCCCTTGGCAAGCGGTAGTGGCATGAACCAGTTCTGCCAATGACCAATTAAAAGGGGGAAATTTGGGGACAGACACCAGGCACTGGGATAAAGCGACAAAGGAAGAGGGGAGAGAGAGATTCTTTTTAAAAACACAGATTCTTCTCTTTTCCCTTTAACAGAAATCTGGGTGCCTGAACACACCTCCGCAGGCCAGGCACCGTGAACGTGATGGGCCTTTCACGTCTACATGTAACCATCTACTTTAAAGCACTGTAAGCCAGTGTGTAACAGGAGACCGCAGCCATCTGTCACTAACACAGCCAAATCTGCAATTATACAAAGCCTCCTAATCAGACATGGGGGGAGAGGTGACTTCCTAACAGACAAAGCTGGGTTCACAGTTTACAGCAGGGTGGATTAAAAAAAATAAAATCATGATTTTAAAAAGATTTCTGTTTAAAATTTAAAATCAGATTTATTTTTTAGTTTCCATGTTACTAGTTCTTTGCTTCCCTCCTGTTTTATAGTCTTACATTGGTAAAGGGAATGTTCGTATTTGTTCCTTTAGCCGAATTTCAGATTTTACATAGAAATTTGTTTTCCTACTAAGAAGTTTCACACTTCAATCCCCATCTATGCTGCAAAAGACAGGTCCAGAGCCTCATTAACGCCCTTATTGCAAAAACGCCACAAACTCTCACGCAAGATTGGTAAACAAATAGCCCATGCTGGGTCTGCAACTCCTGCCACCTTCCCGTACACTGAACTTCCCAAAATCGAAAAAAGCTGAAAGGTTTTGACCAGGCTGCACTCCCCCAACTGGGGCTTATGCTCCTAAATCTTGTAGGTGCTTTACAAAACTCCCACCCCTAGAATGCTTAAATATGGGCTTACGGAGCCCAACGTCAGGGTATTTCTGAACATTTGGGAATGGGCATATAAGAAAAGTCACAGTCACTTTAGATGACACTACAGCAATGGAAGGGGTTCACACCCTGAGAGACATAGCTAAGCTGGTGTGGACAGAAGAATTCCGCCGCCGACACCAAGCTACCGCCTCTCGGGGAGGTGGATTTACTACAGTGACAGGAGAACGCCATCCATCACTGTAGTAAGCAGTTGTGCCGCTGCAGCCTTTCTGGTGCAGACATACCCTTAAAAATCTCACACGGCCATGCTATGTCGGTCACGGTGTGAAACAGCCACGCCCCCTAGTGGCACAGCTATGCTGACACAGCCCTAGTGTAGATACAGCCGTGTCCATAGACGAGGGCTCCTGTTGGCCCAGCTAACCTCATGCAGGGGTTGGAACACCGCCTCCCGCCAGAAAAACTCCTGCCGGGGTACGCTGCCGTCTACGCTAGCGGCTACGCCGGCACAGACTCTGCAGCGCAGAAACAGCCACGCTCACTCTGCAGTCTGAACACCGACGCAGTTTTGTTCCGGCGTGACAAAGATTTTATGCCACTCCAGGTTTTTTTTTTTAAACTAAAAATACCATTTTAGCCCCAATCCGGCAAACACTTGAGCACGTGCGGAACTTTAAAGCAGTCCCAGTGGAGTCAATGGAACTATTCCGGGGAGGAAAGTTATGCTCCTGCTTAAGCGCTTGCAGGACCGGAGCCTTAATTTTTTAACTTTGGGGGGTGGGGGTGGGGGGATTGTTTTGTAAGATTCACCCTTACGAGGGACGGCATAAAAAATAGCACTTATAATTCAGGCCACAGATTTTAATGTAAAGTTGCAACCACATACGTTTTCAAATAAAATTTACAAAGCCTCAACTTGATTAAAGTCAATAATTTAAATCTCTCTCTCTCTCTAGTGATTTAAAAACAATGATCCATGGTAAATCACCTTGGTTTAAATCACTTCACCCTGGTTTAGATGTCCGTTTGGTCCCCTCTCTAGTACAAGGCATTCAGAAGAGCAGATTGCAGAGAAAGCCTGAAAATCCCCAGCTCTTACCTAGCATTTAATCAGTAAATCTCAAAGCCCTTTGCAGAGATCAGCCCATTTTACAGGTGGGGAAGCTGAGGCACAGAGCGGGGACGTGATTTGCCCAATGTCACCCACCAGGCCAGGAACAGAACCCCCAGGTTTCCCAAGTCCCAGTCCAGTCCACACTACCTCTCTGATACCTACCTGGATGATGCATCCCGCCAGGTGGGAAAGGATGTGGGTGAGGAGGGTGCCCTCCACTGGGAGTGCCCCCTGAAGGAGGACCCGGGGCACCTGCACCTGGTGGCATGGGTGGAGGAGGCATGGCAGGAGGCATTCCTGGGGGCATTGCTCCAGGTGGCGGCACTGGCGGGGGAAACGATCCTGGGGGTGGGATGCCTGAAAAGACAAACAAGTCAGTGAGAAAAAACTTGATCACATGGGTCAGCATCAACAAACCACAGAGAGGACTCAGAACGAACTGGCCTCGGCAGCAGCCACACGTCCACCTGCTAGCACGAGCAAGTGCCAGCGAGCTCTGCCTGCTGCTGGAGAGCCTGCATCTCCCGTAGCATCTCACCTGCTTCGTTAGAGCCCATCTCATCTCTGCCAAACGAGGAGAGCCACACACCGACCAAGGGCCTAAGTGATTTGAGCCAGCACACGAAGCCAGTAGTCGTCTACAGAGCTTTTCACCCAAGGGTCTCAAAATAACCCCGCAGTGCCCTGAGTCAAGGATTGTACCCCCGCTTTACAGAGAGCAAAGTGCGGCCCAGGGATTAAGCAACTTGCCAGAGCTCACGCAGCCAGTCAGTGGCAGACAGGAACAGGACCAGGGAGTCCTGACTCCATTCCCCAGGTTCTAGTTGACTGAGATCTTGCCAGCTACCTGCAGACCCCTTGGGTAGGCCTGACAGCAGAACACGTGGCCGACTGCACTGGAGACTAATGGCCAACTTTACCCCTGAGCATGGTGGGGAAAACTGCAACCAGTCTGCAAGCGCCCTAAGGAACCAGGGTTCATGACAGAGCAGCAGTTTGCAGCCATGCAGTTGAGCTCTGAATCCAGGCTTCAGCCATGATCCAGATCAGAGCGTCCTCTAGTGAGCCACCTGCACCACTCTCTGCAGCACAGCGCCCCCTAGCAATGCTCCGCCGCCGTGTCATAGCTGTAGGGTCCCTCTAGCCAAGGGGGGGGCCCAACCTGTGGTCGGGAGCCACAGGAGGCTCTTTAGAGGTTAATATGCGGCTCCTTGCATAGGCGCTGACTCCGGGGCTGGAGCTACAGACGTTAACTTTCCAATGGGCCAGGGGGTGCTCACTGCTCAACCCCCTGCCCTGCTCCCAACTCCACCCCTTCCCCTGAGCCTGCCATGCACTCACTGCTCCCCCCCCCACGCCTTCTGTACATGCGAAACAGCTGATTGCGGCAGGCACTGACCGGTGGGCGGAGCTGCTGATGTATTACTGTGGCTCTTTGGCAATGTACATTGGTAAATTCTGGCTCCTTCTCAGGCTCAGGTTGGCCACCCCTGCTCTAGCCTATGGAAACTTGCAGACAGACTTCCCCACAAGCCCAAAAAGCACCGCACGGCATGTGCTCACCTGGCGGGTTCACGCCTGGCCCCATGGACGTGACGACAGGGGTCGGCACCGATGGAGGAGGAGGGGCGTCTGCAAACAGCTGATGGGGTCGGTCTGCCTGAGAGAGGGGGTTCTGGGCAGCCAGCAGCCGCTCTGCAGCAGAGCCGTGCCGCTCGCCTTTGGAATCCTTCTTGAAGGCGTAAGAGACGGTGATGGGCCGGTTGCACAGATACTGTCCGTTCATGGCCTCAATGGCGGCGTCGGAGGCATCGAAGCTGGCGAAGTTGATGAAGGCGTAGCCCTTGGAGTTGCCCGTGTCGGGGTCCCGCATGATCTTGGGGGTCTGCAGGATGACTCCAAAGGCGCTGAAGGTGTCGTACAGCAGCTTCTCGTCGATCTCCGGGTCCAGGTTGCCGATGAAGATGTTGGCGCCCACGTCCAGGTTCTTGTTGTGGGCCGAGGCCTTGTTCACGCGGATCGGCTTCCCGTACAGCTTGATCATGTTCATGATTTTAATGGCGTAGTCTGCATCTTCCTCGCTGAGGAATTCCACGAACCCATAACCTGCAACACACACCCCAGAGCCCTTTATAGCCGGATACACTCCATGCCACCCACACCATCCCCCTGGTTGATCTCAGGCCTCCATCATTTCTGCACTGTTGATGCAAGAATCTTCTCCTCTGCAGCTCTCCCTGAAATAATCTCTCTTCTCCTTATCAAGGACTGGCTGGAACAACTGAGGAGGCCAACTGCCCCCCTACAGACAGGAGAACTCTCACTGCATCTCCTAGCATCCAGAACCACCTCATTCTATGTCTCCACCCCATCTCATTTCAAACTGTCTTCCTCCCTCATCTGCAGCTATTGATTTCTCTCCCCCTCTGCTTCTAAAGCCTGGCCTAGACACAAGGTTGGACCAGTCTAAAGGTGATTTATTTAAACCAGTGCAGCTGTGTGTGTGGACACTCTCAGCAAGTTAAACCTGGCTTATCAATTTAGCTTGCACCTGTAATTCACAGCTGCAAGCTAACCTAGATTTAAACATCTATGAGTATCCAAAGAGGGATCTGTACCAGTTTCACTAAGATCTGGTCTACACTTCAGAAGTTTTGCCAGCATTGCTATGTTGGTTAGGAGTGTGAAATAATCACATCCCTAAATGGCATAGCTGTGTCAGCAAAGGCCCGAGTGTAAACGCAGTTATACCAGCAAGTCAGTCCTTTTGCTGCTACAGCTTATTCCATTCAGTGAACCAGTATAACCTACAGAACTCTGTTACTGGTGTACACTGCCTCCCCACTGGGAACATTTGACAGTATAGCTGTCCCCAGCCCCTTTCTAGTGTAGACAAGGCCCAAGTCTCCAATTAAATTGGTTTTAAAAGTAACAGTGCATCTTGATGAAGAGACAAGCTTTTACTCTTTAAAGTAACAAGTGGAGTGAGACAATGTACAGAATGAGATGTGGTACGTAAACTGAAACCCAGGAGAATTACTTCGATTATCTGGTCAGCATTTGTACAGCACCTGGCACCACGGTGTTCTGATCCACAGCTGGGGCTCCTCCATGCCACCACAACACGGCTAATTGTCTCAGTTCTGTCTGAACATTTTACACTGACTATTGTTACAAATGACATGTAAAATGATTAGAAATGGGATTTTAAACCCTTTCCATACTGGCAGAGGGTACATGTGTCTGCTTGGATGAGAGCCCTGTGGATACATAATTTGGCAGAGACGTGTCTTTGAAGGGACCAGTCAATATCTTACCTTGATGTTGACCCGTGACTCGATCTTTGGGCATGTGGGTATTGACCACTGGTCCCGCCTGCAGAAAGAGCTCCCATAACAGCGGCTCGCTGACCTTCTCGTCCAGGCCACCGACATAAACCGTAGCATCTTGAGAGGGGGAAGAGGAGATGGTGATGGGTTACCTGGATCTGAAGAGCAATCTCTTGAACATTTCAGATGAGTTAAGAACTCTCCCACAGAGAGCGCTGCTCTGGATCCCTAAGGGTTTGCGCTCGAGTCCATGAAGTCAAAAGCAAAACTTGCCTCGACTTAGACAGCTCAAGACTGGACGCTTAATGAAATACACTTCTCTGCAGTAAGTATATTGACATCGAATAAACCAATGTTAAATGATTAAGAACGCTGTTTAAAGTGCAGACATGCTCCAAAGAGGTGATAATCCCTAACGCTTATCTAGCCCTTTCCTTCAGTAGCTCTCACAAGCTAGGACCCAGGCTCAGCCCCTCTCGGCTTTTAGGGAAGGTTCGGGCCCCCCAAGCTGGGACCCAGCCCCACGCTTTTGGGGGGGAGGTTCAGGCCCCCCAAACTGGGATCCAGGCCCCGCCCCCGCTTTTGAGGGGAGGCTCAGGACCCCCAAGCTGGGCCCCAGCCCCGCCCCCGGCTTTTGGGGGGAAGCTCAGGCCCCCCAAGCTGGGACCCAGGCCCCACCCCCGCTTTTGAGGGGAGGCTCAGGACCCCCAAGCTGGGCCCCAGCCCCCACCCCCGCTTTTAGGGGGAGGCTCAGGACCCCCCCAAGCTGGGACCCAGCCCCGCCCCCGGCTTTTGGGGGGAAGCTCAGGACCCCCAAGCTGGGACCCAGCCCCCACCCCCGCTTTTGGGGGGAAGCTCAGGACCCCCAAGCTGGGACCCAGCCCCCACCCCCGCTTTTGGGGGGAGGCTCAGGACCCCCCAAGCTGGGCCCCAGCCCCCCTCGCGGGTACAGCGGGATCGGGCCCCAGCCCCTCGTGAGCGCGGACAGGGGGGTTCGAAGCCGCCGCCATTTACCCTGGTTCCTCTCGGAGATGGGCCCCGCCGCCATCTCGACCGCGCTCCCGCCTCCCCTCGGCCAGGCGGGCGACCTCCGACTTCCGCCCTTTCACACACCCCCCACTTCCGGCCCCCGCGGCTGAAAACGGGCGGTGAAGGCAGCGGCCATCTTGGGTGAGGCCGGAAGTGGCCGTGCATGCAGGGAGCCATGGCGGCTAAGGGCGGAAGTCGAGTGGCATGCACCCGCGGCCATGTTGGCTAGGGGCGGAAGTGGCTATCGTGGGCCCTTTTTCCCTCCCCCTGTGTCATTCATCCCCTCTGGTGGCCCCCAGCGGTTCAGCACTTGCTCCCCTTTGAGCCCTATGGTAAAGCTCACACCTTTGTGGGGTGACAGGTCATGACAAACTCCCACTAGCAAATCCACAGCCCCCCCCCATACCCACTGCAGGGGATGTGCCCCCTTGCAGAGCACCCCCAGTGGGGGGGGATGGGGGGCACTAGCTACTGCTTGATAGGGGTCCCTGTTCCCACTGACAGCAGAGGGGAGCTGGGCCTATGGGCAGTAGTAGGAGGGCACCTGTTTAGGCCTCTGAATGCCCCTGTTCCCACCTAGGGCCCTGAGAGAAAAATTAAAAACCCCCTTCAAGGGGGTTTGTCCCACTCTGACCAGGGTCAAGAAGAGCGAGGCACAGGCCCCCCATGATCGATGCCTGGAGCAAGCAGTCAGCTGTTCCATGGTGCTTTATGGTCCTGCTGAGCGTAACCAGGCCCCTGTCTGCACCTTCATTAGGGAGCGAGTCCTTTTGCATCTAGGAGTCAGGCCTGCTCAGGGAAGGATCTTACTGCTCTTTGAGAGGTAACGGTTTCCCAGTAGTGCTTTACATAGCGACCTCATCAGTATTCTGATCCTACATATGGGGGAATTGAGGCACATGGCAATGAAGTATCTTGTGCACAGTCATTGGCAGAGGTACAAATAGGTCCCGGCTCTCCTGCCTCATAGGTTCAGGTGCTAGGATGCTGACCATGCTGCTTCCTCGTAAGCCAGGTGAGAGAGAGCCCTGAACAAGGATTCAAGAAATCTGGGTTCTAGTCCTGGTCCTGCCACTGGCTTGTTGTGTGACCTTAGGCAAATCACTGCTCTACTGTGCCTCAGTTTCCCCATATGTAAAATGGGGATATTATTACTGTCTTCCTTTGAGATCCACTACTATGAAGCACCTTATAAGCACTAGCTCTTATATGATTAGTTTATAGAAGACAATCTCAACTCCTAGATTCATACATTTTAAAAGCACAAGGGCCTCGTAGGATAATCTAGTCTGCCCTTCTGCAGAACACAGGCTAGAGTGTCACCCTATGATTCTAGGATCTAACGCCCTCTCCCCGCCAACTGTTAGTTTAACTAGCGCATACCATTCAACTCACAGCCAGCCACTCTGCATTTAAAAATACTGCACTTTAATGAGCTCTTAAATAGAAATGTCACTACAAAAATATACAGAATAGAAAAAAAAATGCCCTTGTTTGGATTTCCACTTAACTCATGCCTCATGCCACCGGGAATGTGTGATCTGCACCAAGTTATCCTAACGTTCTGGTCTCCAAAATACTTCTATGTATATGTGCTATTAGCACTAAGATTTAAACACACAACAACAAAAAAAACAAAAAACAAAAAAAACATCCAAGTTATTATAAAGGAGTAACCAGCAGGAAAAGGACTCTTCCAAGGAAAGTCCAGAGCCTCCCGCTCTTGAAACCTTGCCCGTAAAAAGAAATGAGGCTGTTCTGGAGGAAGTACTTTGTTCATACTCCATCAGATGACAGTCCTGGTTCTTTCCCAGGGCCTGAAAGTCCTAAAGTTCTAGGACTCTTACCCCAACAATTCCAGAGTTTCGCAGAGAACAGTACCAATTTCGTAAACTAAGATCACAGCTGGATTAGACCCTCTGCTGTAACACATGCAGCATGGGTAGGTCTATCCTGCAATCCTAGGTGTGATTAGTGCATGGGAAGACATACCTGCACTAGCTTTATCTGCACACGCATGGCTCAAAATTGCCAAGTAGATGCATTGCTAGCCCACATACCCAGGGTCCCCGTACAGTCCACACTGACACGTGCCACCACATCTACACTGCTATTCTTAGCCATGCCGGCATGTCTACCCGTGCTGCAATACTTGGATTACAGGGTAGCCCTACCCCTACAACTGTTCTAATCCACCCTGGAATTTGGCGGCTTCCAATCCCTCTGTGTGTGGGTGTGTGTGTGAGAGAGAGAGAGAGAGAGAGAGAGAGAGAAACACACATAAAAATGTATCGTCCAGTTTTGTCTAAACATTTTAGCTTATACAATAACCCATTTCCTGTGAGTTACTAAATGTTAGAACCAGAGCTTTTTTTTCTTTAATATAAAATATAAATTTTTCAACAAAAAACAAACATCTCTAATATCGCCCCGAGAGATTATATTACAAATGCCAATAAAAATAATCTTTGTTATTCCTCATTGTTGTTAGACAGATATACAAAGTAGGCACTCAAATCTCAGGGCAGAAAAGAAGTAGCATACAGGAACTGTGCAAACCCCAGTGTCCATAAACACTGACAAAGTAGCATGATGCCATCTGGGTACAGCAGTCATGCATCTGTAGGTACCTGAAAGATGCAGCAAGTCTCCCATCAAAGGGTTTCCTCCATCCCCCTCACAAGGGCCTGAATCCAATGCCCATTAGGGCCAACAGAAAGACTCCTGTTGATTTTAATGCCCAAGCAGGGCTGGTGAAGTTAACTAATTGGATGTGAATTCGGCAGGGTGAGGAGGGAGATTGGGTTCCAGATCCCACTCGGAGATGAAAGTCTCAGCCCAAGAAGGCTGGCTATGAAGCGGAAGGAGTGATGGGTGACCGGGTTGTGAGTCAGGCCCCTGAAAAGCTGGAGCTCAGATGGCAAGCCCAGTTCCCTGAAATGCAGGGCCCACGATCTACAGCATCCACTTTTCAATTCAGGTTTAAAGCACAAAAGCAACGACAACCCTGACTTAAGGCGACAAGCAGCCCATGACTGGGCCGGGTGGCCTTCAGCTTTTTCTCCCCACCAAGCTCGAGAGAGATGCCAGGGGGGTAGCCCTGGAAACTGAAAGCCCCTAGGCTGGGTACAGCCCAGGCAAACTGCCCTCCCCCTAACCCCAGCCCCATAACCCAGGGCTGAGGCTCCATGTACAAGGAGCACTGGGAAAGTTGAGAACAAGGCCCATTCCCACTCCATTGCATGTATCAAGATGGGAGCCACAGAGCAGGAAAGACGACGGAGCTTGGGGGACACAGATGCTTGTTTAATGGGGACCTGGCTGCGACCCACCAATCCCTTCCTCAGAGACATCAGGTGGTAACCTGACCTAGGTCTGCCGTGATGGCAGATAGGAGAGGCTCCCACCCCTGCACCAGTACCCCCCTAAGCTTGTGCTGGAAACACGCTGTAAGAGAAACTACTGAGCAGCTTGGTCCAATCTACTGAGAGCAGAATTGCCATTGTTCGAGGGTAGTAACGGAGGACAGAGGCTCCCGGGACCACCCGTTACCAAAATTGCCATTACCAGCCGCCTGCAACTTGCATGCTGCCCAGATGACTGGAAGAGGCACAGCTGGGTATATTGTTCAGCCAACAGAGTTCCTAAGCTCCAGATCCCGACAATCCCGCCCTCCAGGGACTCTCCCGTCGAGACCTGAACTCCAAGGCTTAGAAAGCAAGCTCTGGAGGTAGCACAGTAAGTACCTAGCGCCGGGACATGCCCACTGCCTCAAAGACCCGCCCCAGCACATTGCTAGCAGGACAGCGCCAAGTGCATCCGGCTCTGGCGCCGCACGGCAGCTTTCGGATCAGAGGCCAGGTCTACATTCCACACACTGCTCTAACTACGTCGCTCAGGGGGGTGGATTTTTCACATCCCTGAGCAACGTCGTTATACCGACCTTAACCCGCCCTGCGGCTGATGGGAGAGCTCGCTGTAGGCTTAGAATGTCTTCACCAGCAGCGCTACAGCGCTGCTGCCGATGCAAGTCTGTAGCGTAGCCCTGCCCGGAGATGGGAGCTCGGGAGGGCTCCCCGTAATCTACTGAGGATGGGGTTCTCTTGCTCCCCCTTTTCCCACCCCCCTTCTGAAAGATTCAATTATTTTCCCCTCCCCTCCCGCTTCAAAAGCCTCGATAGAAAGGGTCAGTTGGGGAATCCAGGCAGGGGGTTACAAGCTTTGCAGAGTTGCCGCTCAGGGACGGGTGCCAGACTGACAGTGCTGGAGATCAGAGGCCAGCAAGAACCCAGGGGATGGGTACAGCATGGGCAGCGGCAGGTTAATCCTCGCCTGCCCTTCCACCCACATGCCGCCCCTCTGGGGGAGGTACGCGAATGAGCCAGCCTTATCAGCTGAGTAAGTCACCCTGGGGGAGCGAGGAGGGTGAAGGTGCATGAAAGATCAGAGAACGGAGACGGAGACAGAGACAACTCAGATGGAGCAGCAGCAAAAGCGGTTGGACCCAGTACCCTGGAGTGCCTGCCCCGAACCCTGCAGTAACAGAACCCTACTCTGTAGGTTTTGCCGAGCGGCGCTAGAGAACACTGGAGTTGTTCGGTTCCCATCCAGAACCCACCATCCGAACCCCGGCCAAACACCCAGATTGGGGTGGGGGGGGCTTAGCCAGACTCAGGGCCGGGTGGGGGCTCTGGGATCGGGCCCAATTTTGAGGAGGTAGCACTTGGGAGGAGCCAGGGTTATCTGGGCACCCACCACTCTGAGCTGTGTGAGTGGGAGTGAGCCCTTTGGATGGACGGGGTTGCCCGGTTCCCTTTCCTGCAGCCACAGGACGGGCAGCTCCCCGCGGCAGGAGGAACAGCAGGGCCCAGAGTCTGTTGAGGTCCCCGCCCTTGGTCCGCTGGCCCAGCGGCCAGATCCAGTTCTGCCCGGGGCGCTCTCCCATCTCCAGCATGGCAGCAGGGACGCAAGGCCATCCAGTCTTCGCGGCGTTTCGCCTTCAGGGGGCTGGCGAGAAGGGTTCCGCGTGCTGTCATGGTGAGGCACCCTAGCAGGTCCCCTCGCCTGTCAGTCACCCAGCCGCTCTCGAAGCAGGTCCAGCTCCTCCGCGAGTTCAGCGAGCGTGGAGGCAAAGAGGCCACGCTGATGGGGAGAGTCAGAGACAGACAGACAGTCAGGGCGGCTCAGGGCTGGCTGAGGCCACACCGGGAGCACGTGCAGCGGCTAGGCCTGAGTTGCAGGCCCTAGAGCTGGTGACCAGGCGAGCGAGAGACTCGGGAATAGTGCAAGGGCTTGGGGGGACCCGACTGGCTCCCCCTACAGCTCTGCATCCTAACCCAAGGCAGCCCCGGCTGGAACAACCCGGGCAGCTAACACGGCTCTGCTCCTGCCCCTCCATCCTGTTGCAGGCTGGGTGCCTGGCGCAGACCCACCAATACCTGTCTATCCTGACCTGCAGCAGATGCTGCTATCCCAGGCCTGCGGATCCCCCCTGTACACCCAGCTCGGCCAATGCCCCTCCAGCTGTTCCAGCCCTGGGACTTTCCCATACAGACAAAGTATTTTACACAAATCACCGGAACAGCCAGGCCTGGCACAAGCCCACTGGCCAGCTGCTGGGGATTTTGAGTCTTCCGGCTCAGGCGGATTGAGATCACTAATGAGAGCTAAGCCATGCCAGTGGCCAAACCAGAGCCACGTTCCCCTGCCCCCCAGAGAGCCGTGCTACGTTCTAACGCCTATGTCCAGGAAACGTTTCGATGCTCTCGGCAGGCTGTGCTGGGAGAGGGAGCACCTCAGTAGTTCGCGAATGGCCAGTGTGCAGCAGTGCTCTAGAGGCTCAGCCGGGGAAGTCTGTTTCTAATCACAATCTTTTTAAGGAAACCGAAAGTGACAGGGCATCATCAACCACTTATTTATGGGTCCCTCTTTCCAGAGGTTTCTCATGTGGGGCTCTTCGATGTTTGTGTACCTATGCCCCACCCCCAGCTGGGTCAGCTGCAGCCTCCCTGGATCAAAAAACCTGGGCCCAGCTCTGTTTTGTAGGGACCCTCTCTATTATCTGTTCGGATGGCACCTAGCACAACAGGGCTCTGCTCTCCAGGTGCCATCGTAACAAGAATTAATACGGGAATCAGGACTCCTGGGTTCTCTTGCAACTGACTTGTGCCACCTTCACTTTGCCTCAGTTTACCCCTCTGCACAAGGGGGTATTAATACTGAACTACCTACAGGGGATACACAAAGTATATCTTCATTACCATCCTTGGCCTGTCCCCACACCCGGATTCGACAGAGAGGTAATTTGCTACTAATCTACAGTTTTTAATCGTACACCCATCACTGTGGTATCAGACCCCGAAGCAGGGCAGGATTATCCCCATTTTACACACGGGAACTGAGGCACAGAGAAACTAGATGACTAGCCCAAGATGACCTAGAGAATCAGTGGCAGAGCCAGGAACAGCCCCCAGATCGCCCGAGTCCCAGGCCAGTGCTCTATCTGCTAGGCTATGCTGCTCCAATCAATAGCAGTGGGACGCACAAGGAGTCTGCGGTAGAGCAGAGAAGTGGCTCCTAGGTCCCAGCTCAGAGCCTTAACCCCACAGCCACCCTGTCTGCTAATGTCCCCGGTGCTGGCGTTACCTGAACTTCCTGGCTCCCCCGCAGGTAACACCTTCTCCAGAGCCGGATCAGGGGGCCCACAGAGGCAGGAAGTAGCAGCCCCTCAGACTGCAGGGGGCAGCCGCTGGGACTGCTTCTCAAGGACCGGTCCTGTTCGCTGAGGCTCTCCGAGGACTGAGCCCGCCGCCAGCCCTTTTTGGAAAGCGAGCCGTTCTTCCAGGGGAAGAGGTGGGTCTGCGGCGAGAGGGCCCCCTTGGCAAACAGGTACATGGTGCCGTTCCCAGACAAGGCAGCTTCCAGCTGGAGGGAGAGAGATGGTGGTGGTGGGGGAAAAATCCACGACAGTAAAACCCAGCAGCAAAACAGGGTGGGGAAAACGTGCTTCACCCACAGCAGGATGCTTTAGTGAACCTGCCTAGGAGAGAGTGTGGACTGGGGGCTTCAGGACTCCTGGGTTCTATTGCCAGCTCCACTAATGACACAGGAAAAGTAAACTGAGGCTCAGAAAGGCCTCGCAGCCCTCAAGAAAACCCAGCTGTCCTGACTCCTACAGCCCCATGGCGTGACCGCCAGGCAACACTCCCTGCCCCCAAAATTGCTCCTCGTACCCCCCACCCCCGTGTGTTTGGAGCCCAGCGCACTCACCTTATCGCCCCCTAGTGGGGCAGATTTGCCATTTGGAACAGTGGTGCTGCCGCTGCCCCTGGCATAGGCTGGATTTCTGAACTGCGCCCTCTGCTGGGTGGTGTAGCGCAGCGCCCAGTCCCAGATGGTGGGCAAGTAGGGGCCCCCTCTCTCCTTCGCCAGGCGGCCACCCTTCTGCAGGATCTCCAGGGGAGGGGGCTCCCGCCAGCCGTTGACGGGCGCGTAGATCTGGTTGGAGGCACGGTGCTGAGGGATGGACAGGGAGCGTGAGAGGTGTCACCACAAGGAACAGCGAATGCACATCCATATCCCTTCGCTCCCCCACACCCGCACGAGAGGCTGCACTCCATATCCCACTGAGGCTGTGCCAGGAGCGGGCCTTTTGAGGGGACTGTTATGCACTGAGGATCTCAAAGTGCTTCACAGAGGTGGAAGAGAAGCACGAGCCCCACCCTGTTTGATGGGTGGGGAAACTGAGGCACAAAGAAGAGAGAGAGTTGACTCACCTGAGGTCAGGCACTGAGCCAGGAATAGAAGAATTCAGGAGTCTTGTCTCCTGCTCTAACCATTAGGCTGTGCTCCCTCCCAGAGCTGGGAATAGAACCCAGGAGTCCTGTCCTCCAGCTGCCTGTTCTAGGCCATACACCTCACTCTCCCAGCTGGGAACAGAACCCAGGAGTTGCATTAACCACGGCACCGGATTTTCCCGTTCTCCACCCGTGGTAGGATAGTGCTTGGGGCAGTGATTGCGGAGCAGCCGAGTGTTTCATTGTAGCTGGGAGGCTCCATGCTGGACCCACCTGATTCCTGCGATCTCTCTCCCACTGGCAGTTAAACAGGAAGGTGCTGAAGAAGGGTATGTAGCTGCTGTCATGGAGGGCCACCAGGTATGTCTCTGTGAACTCAAAGGATGCTGGGAACTGCTGGAGCAGCTGCCACACGCAGTCCAGGAAAAGCAGAAACACCGGAGACTAAGACAGAGGGGAAAAAAGTACCTCCCTGAGGAAACAGCAAAAATGCAGCCAACTCTAGGATGGGACAGAGCAGCTCCCGAAACAACCTGCAGCAACACTGCACAGCGATCGCTCTCCCACCACTGAAAAGCAGCTGCCTCTGGGGTGGAAAGTAGCAGCTGCTGACCAGCCGTGCAGCAAAGCTGCAGAGATTTACCCAGAAAGGAAATACCGTCAAACTGCTCACGGCAACACTGCGATTGACCGGGGCAGCTTGAACAACCTGCCCTGGGGATCTGAGCTCAGGCCCTGCCCCCACACAGAGCAAACGACCTGTGTTCCATCTCCGGCTCCTTAGCATCTGGGCGCCTCGCCATCTCCAGGGCATTTATCCCCACAGCTCCCGGGAAGTGGAGCAGGGCCCTTATCCCATCGGACGAATGAGGAACTGTGGTAGAGAGAGGGAGCCGACAGCACAGCGGGGAAATCAGACCAAGGAATCCAGAACATCCAGGCTAGCACGGAAGCACCAGGCCATCTCAGCCAACTTCTGTCCAGCAGTAACCAGAGAACGTCGCCCAGCGACTCCTCCACCGAGCCCGTTAGCTCGCGGCTGAGCTAGAGTGCGTCTTTCGGCAAGAGCCCAAACAATCCCCATGCAAAAGCTTCAAACAGCACCAGAATCCAGCGTGGGCCGGTACCGGTGTCATTCACAGACTGCCCAGCAGAGGTCCCCACCACAACAGTGGAACCTGAGCCAAGAAAACGAAGTCTCCCACTGGACAAAGCCTAGAGGGGTCGCTTGGGTTTGGTTCTGACGCCGCAGCTACCGCCGATCCCCACCCAGCCATCCCCGCGCCTTCCCAGCTGCTGCCTCCACAGCCAGTTGCTCCCACCCAGCCCCCTGGTCCCAGCCCCACCATAACAGATTCCGACATGACTGGTGGCAGAGGGAAATCCAGAGCCCAGGGTGCTTGGGCAGGGCAGACGCTGGGAATGCTTGGATCAGAGCCGCTTTCTGAGTCAGGTGTCCCACCGGCCCAAGGCAGAGGAGGGAAGGCAACCGTCAGTCCAGGGAACCCTCTCGGTTTTGCACGGCCATCCAGCCACGCTCCCAGCCAGCTGTGCTCGGAGCAGAGCCCACATGCCGGGAGATTATTCGACACCCCGGTGCCACCTGGGCCAGGCTGGTAGAACTCCCGTCGCTCTCGAGTGCCCCCCGTCTGGCCAACGCAGTCGGGCATCAAGCCGGAGCTGCGCGTGCTCTGAGACTCACCTCCTCGCGGTCGTTGTCCCGGAGGAGGTTGAGGCGCTGGAGGAAAGGGTGCCCTGCCACCACCCACTCCTTCTGCAGCAGGCTCTGGAACCCAGACTGGGTACGGGCATGGGGATCCCACAGGACCTGGACGAGGGAGGCCAGCAGGCAGTTCAGATCCCGGTCGTCTGACTCTGCGAGGGGGAAGGGTACAGACCATGAGGGACCTCGGCTAGGGGTCAAGAGGAGCATCATGGCTCCACTGTGCACAGACCTCTCTGCTGCAGCTGCCAACGCCCAGGCTGATCGGCAGTAGCTCTGGTGATGTCCCACAAGGATCTGGATTGGGACCCACCCAATGATCCTCTATCTGTCCCCGATTCCCAGAGCCAGTCAGCCCGCCCAGTGGCCAGCATGGAGCCTGTAATCCAGGCACCCCTTGGTGCCAACAGGCAGAGGGCACAGGGGTTGCATAGGGTTTCCCAGGGATCAGATATACGCACAATAGTTCACCCAAGGGTGACATGTGAGGTCTCTACCAAGAACCAGTCACCCACTGGCCTTTACACTAATTGCGAACTGGGTGGATGGATAATATTTAGGGCGTTAGGGATCTGAAAATTATGTTCTTAAAGTCTTGGACTTAAGGCAGGTCACCAGGAGGTAACAGACACTTATCTCCCTGCCTGACCGTTTGGCTACCGTGTATTGTATGCGACAGGTTGGAGACCTATTTGCATATTGAGCCAGTGAGGAAATGAGAAACTGTGAAATCTACAAGAGGAAACAAACAGTGGGGGGAGGGGAGGTGTCTGACAAAGGGTGGGGCTGACATATCTTGGGGATGCAAAGAAACGGCACTGGGTCCTTCACCTAGGAGCCAAGCTGGACCCCGGCTGTAAAGTGCTGCAAGGATTTGGGGTGAGCATTGCTCTAGGAGACAGGAGAGGACTTGGTTAATTCGGGGGCGCTCTAGAATGCCTGCTGTGAGGTGTAACCATTTGTTTACTGCCATTTGCTACTCCTTGCATCTCTGGGCTTGGCCATGGAAACCCAGCCTCGGTTTCACCAGAAGCAGATCTAAGTGCTGAGTGGTGATCTGAGTGGGAACTGGGAAGTCGGGGTGTGCTGCTTCTTTGGGAGCTGCGAGTCGGTGAATGCTGCCAGTGGCCAGTGCACCAGGGCTGGACCCTCCACGGAGATGCTCGGTGTGCCGATCGCTAGCCAACAGAGCGACAGCAGGGCCCACACGACCTAGGACTAGAGGGGAGTGCTTGCATTGCCTGTGACTGGTGGGGTCGGGGAGACAAGCCTGCCTCACGCAAAGGACAGGTAGTAGCGAGGTGCCTCCCAGCCCTGGGTACTCCCAGGAGGCATCACAGAGCCTGTACCCAGGAGCTCACCCCAGTTGCTTATTCCCCTCTCACCGCACACCTGGCCCAGCCTCAGGGCATCCAGCCTGTGCCTGGGCCAGAGGAGGGAACGACTGACTCTACCTTGCAGCATGATGGAGCGGGACCTCTCTGCCAGCAGGGCGGCCACCTCGCACGCTTTCCTCACACAAGCCCTGCAAGGAGAGGGGGTCATTACTGACAACGAAGACCCTGCAGACAATGGGAAGCAAAGGACCCCCTCACCCCCCAGCACCATCTGAAATTCATCCAGCCAGGCACGGTCCTGCAAGCCACTCCCCCCAAGGAGCTCCACTCCCCCCGGCTGGGGACAGCTCCCAACAGAGGCATGGTGGTTACCCAGCCCCACCCACCTGCCAGATGTTCTGTAGGGCTCATGTGCCTGGATTTAAGGTGTCAGCGTATAGGGGGGCAGCTCTCACCTGACGTGCTCCAGCCAGCGCGTCCCCTCCAGGGCAGAGAGCCACTTCTCATCGGCCACAGAGGAGTCTGAAAGGAGGCCACGCCGAATTACTACCTTGGCTGCTGAGGGATTTATCCGGCCTCCCTCCGCATCGCGCCATGTTATCATTACTGGGTTTTAATCCTCACCACCCCCTTGGCAGGGAGCGGATGATTATCCCCGGTCAGATGGGGAAAATGAGGCACAGAGGAGGTAAAGTGACTTGACCCAGATCAGATGGAGTCTGTGGCAGAGATGGGAACAGAACCCAGGTCTCCTCAGTCCCTTTGGGCTGCCCTTTCTGTGGCAGGTCAGGAATTGTCCCAGAGAGAGGACAAGGAAGAGACCCTCCAGTCCCATCTGCCTCTCGGCCAGTGCTGAGCTGTGCTCTGGCTTCGTGGAGCCCTGGCTTCCTTGCGTCAAACAGCCAGCTGCTTCCAGGAGGGGAGTGACGGCCTTGGGGTTACAGTATCGGCCTAGGCAAATCATGCAATTCCCTGTGCCTCCCTTTCCCCCTCTAAAGCAGGGCTAATACCTCCCCACCTGCCGGGGGATTGGGAGGATATAACCCAGAGCATCGAGACACTATGACAACGGTGGATCTAGACAAGCACCTCGAGCAACAGAGGGGAAACTGGAAATCCAGCACAGGTGCATCAGATACAAACTAGTGATAACGGGCCCATGATTTCCAAGTGGGATCCAATCCAGATTGCCCAGGTTCTCCCAGCTGAAGAGCTGGTTAGTTGCTGTCTGGGATTCGCAGGCGAGCGACTCCTATTGAGAAGGGATCTCAGCTCCGGGACCGAGGCTAGGTCTCACCAGGAAGGCAGAGGGCCCGAAGTTTGAGGTAAGAGAGCTGGATCTCTGCAGGGCTGGGCAGGTCGGCGGCTGTCTCCACTATCACGCACTGGGCGTGGCCGGCGAGCATCAGCGCTTCCACAGACCTGTGCAGAAACGCAGCCGCGCCGGGGAGGTGGAATCACTGCTTTGGTCTGGGTTATGGAGCCCTGCAGCACAGCGCCCCCTAGTGCCACACTGGGGCTTTGGGGTCAGCACCGGCTATGAGGGGACAGCACCCCCATTACATGACCCACCCAGCTCCCTGCAGCACAGCGCCCCCTAGTGCCGCACTGGGGCTTTGGGGTCAGCACCGGCTATGAGGGGACAGCACCCCCTATCACACCACCCACCCAGCTCCCTGCAGCACAGCACCCCCTAGTGCCGCACTGGGGCTTTGGGGTCAGCACCGGCTATGAGGGGACAGCACCCCCATTACATCACCCACCCAGCTCCCTGCAGCACAGCACCCCCTAGTGCCACACTGGGGCTTTGGGGTCAGCACTGACTAAGGGGAGAGCAGCTGAGTTTTCCTTATCAGAGGGGTAGCCGTGTTAGTCTGGTTCTGTAGAAGCAGCAAAGAGTCCTGTGGCACCTTATAGACTAACAAACGTTTTGCAGCATGAGCTTTCGTGGGTGAATACCCACTTCTTCAGATGCCGAAGTGGGTATTCATCTGAAGAAGTGGGTATTCACCCACGAAAGCTCATGCTGCAAAACGTTTGTTAGTCTATAAGGTGCCACAGGACTCTTTGCTGCTTCTACTGAGTTTTCCTTGGGAGTCTTCCACCCCAGCTCCCCTGAGCTCCCAGGCTGGAGCAGCGCAGCCCCATTCCCACATCCTCGTACCTCACGTCTTCCTTCTCGGGGTCTGAATCGGCGTGAAAGCCGGCGGCTCTCAGCAGGTCGCTGCCTCCCGGGTGATGCCAGCACAGCCTCTGGGGAGACAAAGGGAAACGGAACGAAATGAAACTCCACTGGCCCCACGCCCTGGGGCCTTGTCTTCCACCTTCCTCCTCTCCCCCCAGCTCCAGGGACCTGCCTTCCCCTAACTGGCTCTGTGATACACCCCCACCAAACAACCTGGTGGAGACCCTCCCTCCTCAGCCTTCCCTCCCTGGCTGGTACAGGAGTGGTGTAGTCACCCATTGATAGGTGGCCAGCTTCATAGGGCACCGGCCGCAGGGAACCCAGCCTGGTGTGTGGCGGGGGGAGGGTCTCACACCTTATTCCACCCTGCTGGCCAAATGCGCCCCTGCCTCAGTAAGAACCCCACCCTCCCACGGCACCCCCCAGTGGTTGCCCCATCCCCAGAACCTGGTGAGGCTGTTAGGAACCGCCCTCCCCTGCCCAAGGCGGCAGCTCACAGCCTGCTCCCGGGGCAGGAGACGCTCACCGGGATGCGCCTCGCGTTGAAGTGGCCGAAGGCCCTCTTGAGCTCGTTGTCCAGGAGCCTGCTGGGGACCCAGAGGTACTTGGGGAGGCTGCGGGAGGAAGCGGAGTTGGAAGGGAACCGGCTCAGAGCATGTGCGGAGGGCTGCCGGCCCATCTCCCCAGCCCGGGCAGCACTCCCGCCTCGCCCCAAGCCTGTTCAGGTGCTGCACACAAACCTTACAACCAAAGTGGGATGGGGGACCTCGAGGCCTCTCCCACCCCATTACTCCGGCACCTGCCTCCTTCCCACAGCTCCCCCTTCGAGCACTCTCAGACCTTGATAGGAATCACCTGCCCTTCCTCACCAGGTCTGATATTCAGACAGGGCTAGATGGCCCCTGGCCCTTAAAAGGAGGCAGATCTCCCTATTACAAGGCCATTCCCAAATGCCGGATTGTAGGCAGGGTACCTGCCACCCCCCCAACTCACAAGACTTCCGCGGATCCATTCCACGTTAACACGCACAGACGGAGAAGAGAACTCAGGGTCTGCTGGCCCACAGCCAGCGTCCCTCCCACACGTGCTAGAAGAGAGCTCCCAGCAGCTCTCCCCGGAGAGGCCTTCCAGCTCTCAGGAATTTGACAGCCAAAGGATTTTCCCCAGAAAGCGTCGGTTTGTCGAAACCCGGAGCTTTCCGCATGAAAGGTGGTTAGTTTTGGCTCATTTTGTGAATCAAAATCATTCGGGGGGAAAACTCCAAAGTTGTCAAGATGTTTCATTTTGATATTTGCGAGATGAGGAATTCCAGTTTTCCGGTTCAAAGCCCCGTTTCGTTTAGAAACTTGAGCGAATGAGAGTAAAACAAAAATGTTAAAGGGCTGAAATCGGAAGGAAACAAAGTTTTTCCAGTTCAGGAAACGTTTGAGATTTTGACTTCTCGCCCCCAACCATCCCTGCCTTCGGGAGCGAAACATGGTTCGAACAGAGGAAGCCACATGCCCCTGGTTATGCTCAATCCGGTAGGGGGCCATCGATACGGACCTGGGACTGTAGCCGAGGGCTGAGCACCGAACCCGCTGAAAAAAGGGGGTCCGAGGGCATTCCCGTAGCAATTACTGGAGCGCACCCGAAGGGGCTGTGACCACGGGCGCTGGGGGGGGGCAGGGCCCTCCCACTTTTTACCAGCCGTAAGGGCGAGTGATGGGGGAGAGGAGCGAGCACGGGGCGGGGCCTTGGGGGGGGGGGAACTGGCAGCACAAGGGCAGGGGAATGGGCAGGATGGCATGGGAGGGGATAGGGCCACAGTTTAGGCACCTCTGCCCCCCCCATTTTTAGGGCGCTTCCGCCGCCTCTGGCTGTAACACGCTCCCATGCTGTGGGCCAGGGTCAGAGCTATCCACGAGGATCTAACTCACCCCCCGACTCCTCCATGCCGGGGGAAGGGGGGGAGACGGACGATGACTGGCAGCTGGGCCGCGCTTTACCTGGTGGCCATGTCGAAGCGCTCATTGACGGGGCTGACCCTCCAGCCAGCAGCCCCGAGCCGCCTCAGCTCCTTCTCCCAGTCACAGGGCCTCTCGAAGAGCAGCGTCGGGGGGGACGACGACGACTCCTCCGTGCTCAGCCAGGCGTTCTCTGAAGCCGCACAGGAGGGATGGCTGTCAGGGACGAGCCGGGTAGCGCCTTGTGGGTCCTGCCACCCCAGGGATGGGCCCCTCAAGCTGCCAGGGCCTGGGGGATAGAGCTACACGCCCAGCGGAGATGCCACTTACCCAGGTTCCTTATAGCACCAGTGTCGTACCACTTCCCCGCGCTGGCGCTGCTGCTCTCCTGAGCCTGCACGATGGCCAGCGTCACCTGGAAAACAGCAGCAATGGGGGCACCTCGGCAGGGGACCTTCAAGGAGTCTGGGGCTGTGGGCAGAGTGCCAATGGGAGGGCACAGGGTATGTTGCCAGGATGGGGATCCAGGAAGGCCTCCAACAGGGCAGCGCTTGCAGCACTGACCCACGGAGATTTGTAGCCCAGGACAAATAGCCAGCGCAAGTCACTGCCGCTGCAGGCCCATCGCTGAGCCAGACAGCTGAACAGAAGGGTCGTGACGGGACCCCGGCCAGCCCCGCTGGAGCGGAAACCCCGCCCCAAGCTTTGAATCTGAACGTGGCCGCTCGGGGCTTCTCTCCTGGGCAGGGCGTGACAAGCTGGGTTTTCAAAGGTGCCGAGCTGACAACCCCCAGTGAAGTCAATGGGAGCAGCTGCTGGCGGGTCCCAGCTAAGGCAGAGAGGATAGCCGGGGACGCTGGGTGTTTCAGGGCATCAGAGGATGGCTAGACAGGGGTCGGGGAGGGAAGGGTGCGGTTTGCCTTGCCCAGGGTTCTGCGGCTCTGACCCCTGCGGGAGGTAGATTCCTCAGGAATCCACGGACCTCGGGAAAGAAGGAAGAAACGAAGCATCGTGCTCCAGGTCACGCAGGCTGGATCTGCCCTGCAGCTGGGCGGTGCCGCTCCCGGCCTGGGGAGACACTCATAAGCGGGCTGTAAACAGCCATGTGGACGCTGGGGCCCGGGCTAGTCGCCGGAGTCCAAGCCCGCCCAGCCCCCGGCTGTGAGCCGCCCTCCGGCCGCAACGCCCCCGCTGCTGTCTTCAGCACGGGAGCTCAAGCGGGGCTAGCACGAGTCTGCCTACCTGCGCTGAGCAGTGTGGACATCCCCGCCCCGAGTCAGCGGCAGGCCCGGAATAGGACCTCGCCTCCCCCTACACGGCTTCATCCCACTCCCCTCCTGGTGCTAGGAACTGAACCCAGGATTCCTGGCACCGAGTCCTGTGCTAATCCACCAGACCCCACACCAAGGGGTCAAACAGTCCTGAGGGCCCCATCCTCCCACCCAGGCAACACACAGAGCAGCCCAGCCCGAGTCCCAAGCGGGTCCAGCTCAGAGCCAGTCCGCTGGAGGTGCCCATCCGTATCCGAGGGTCCCGAAGCCCTGAGCCGCCGGGCCCTGGGAATCGCCGGCCGGGGAGGGTCTGCGAGGCGGGTGCCCCTGTCTGCAATGGCAGCTGCTCACCTGACAGGCCCGGGGCTCCAAGCCGCTGTCGCGGAAGCGGAAACGCAGCACCCGGAAGTCCCGGCAGTAGAGGACCAGCTCCTCCGGGATGAACTTGAGGGTAGAGCTGGCCGTCAGCACCTTGGCCTTGGTGACGCTGTTCACTGCAGGGGAAAGCCAGGTGGAGGAAGGGGGCTTAGACCCAGGAGCCAGGCAACAATCAGCGTCAGACTCGGCCCCCAGGGCAGCTGCATGGAGATTGCTCCGGGCCGGAGGGGTGGGGGGGGTGGGGTAGCTGACAACGGCCTATCAGGATTGCCCTGGTGATGGGGAAGCCCGGGGGAGAGCACACGGCTCACTCCCAGAGCGGCCCTGCAACCTACGCCATGGGCAAGTCTTCCTGCGCCACCCCCCGCCAAGGCGGCACGGCCCCAGCCCAGCCCGGAGGTAAGGGGGCAGTTGGTTCGCCATGGCCCGGCCTTGGCCTCTCTGCCACTGGGCCAGCCCATGAGGGGGTCACAGTGCCAGCCGGGGGGGGGTGGATGCCGGGACGGAGGCAGTGAGCCACACGGGCTGAGAGCTGCCAAACTCGTCACAGCGGTGGAGGGGACACGGCTTGATTAGGTGGAATGGAATGGTGGCCCCTCCTGCCCCCCTTTACCTGCCACCAGCCTCCCGATGCAGGGCAGGGCCACGTCGTGCTCACTGTGCAGGCAAGTGGAACAGCGAGGGGCCTATGCGAGAAAGGAGCAGCGCTCAGAGACCATCCCCACTCGCCGACCCCGGCTCCACGGCCGGCACCGGGGACCCACCCCGGCACCACGGCCGGCACCGGGGACCCACCCCGGCACCACGGCCGGCACCGGGGACCCACCCCGGCACCACGGCCAAGGGGCTCCGACGGGCCAGGAGGATGGTGTTCGCCAGAGAGCATCAGGGCTGCAATTCAAGTGGCCGCCGGCATCGTCCCGGCCCCGCCAGGCCCCCCCCCCCATTGCCCAGCCCCCACCAGGCCTCCTCCAACTCACCCCCACCGTGTCACCCGGGGCCGGCTCTGGCACGAAGGCGACTCTCAGGTTGGTGCAGTACAGTGTGCCCAGGATGGATCCTTCGCCATCCCTGGAGCGGACGATCTTCCTCACGTGAGCTGCCGCTTCCAGGACGTGTTCCCCTGCAGGGCGGGGGCAGGGTGAGCTGGGAGAACGCTGTGGTTTGGAATGACCAGTGAAACCGGCTCCTCGGGCGCTGGAAAGGAGGGGGCCAGAGGCAGGAGCCCAGGGCTGGCTGGAGAGTGACACAGAGCCGTGCGAGAGACTGGGCTAGGGGCGTGCAATGCCACAGGGGTGAAAAGCACACCGAGGGGCCAGATCCTTCCCAGGCGTAAACTGATGGAGCTCTGTGGGCTGCAGCAGAACCAGGTGGATTTACCCCAGAGGAGAATCTGGACCTTTCAGGATGAGACATCCAGCCTGGCCATAACCAGACCAGGAAGGCTTTGTGCCCACAGCTACAAGCCGGTGTAACTGTCGGTGTCTAGGTCCGAAGGCCTGATCCTCAGGGGGCTGCAGTTGGAGCGGCTGGGGCTCAGCGCTGCTGCAAAGCAGGCCCCAGATCAGGCAGCGAATCGTACCCACAAGCGACGACAAGCAGAACTGCGGGGAAAAGGGTTTGCCCCACAGAACGCCTGCCCAGGGAAAAATGGAGGCTGTGCTCAGAACAGCTGGCCCTCGGCTAGGGGGTTGTGTGTGCGCGGGCGTGTGCTCTTGACCAAGGATCCTTGCATGTGGGCACACAGAGCCCCCGGCATGGGGCAGGGCGGGGAATGGGGGGCGGGGCACAGAGCCCCTAGACAGAGGTTACAGTGAGTCCCTGAAATAGCGGGGGATGGGATGGTCCACACCGGGAGCGGGGGAGGGGGAGAATGAAGGGATGCAAACAGCCCCTGGTGTGCAAAATGAGCTCAGCCTGCAGAAGCTGTGTCCCGTGTGACCCTCTAGCACAAGCAGAACCCAGGAGTCCTGACTCCCATCTTCCCGCTTTAACCACTGGGCCTCACTCCCACCCCAGAGCTGGGAGCAGAACCCAGGAGTCCCAGCGCCCGGTCCCCTGCTATACCCACCAGACCACACCGTCACCCCTCAACGGCAACACGTGTGGGCATCACAGAGCCGCCGGGCACCCAGCCCCCTGCTAAAGAGCCTGGCTAGAAAAGCCAAACATGGACCCGCCCCAGCCCAGGCAGCGTGGCCGGTGGAGCGGGGGCCCTGCCGCTCACGCTGGGCAGGAGAGGGAACAGGGGCCTTTGTAGCTGTTCTTTGCTAGTCACAAATTCAGCAAAGCACCTGCTCCGGCCACTGCCTGCAGCTCGTTACCCTAGCCAGAAAATGCCTTCAGACAGCTGCTGCTCGGAGCCCCGATTTAACCCTTCAAGCCTCTAACAAGGAGCAAGAGCAAAAGGCTCTTAAGGAGGAAGGGGATCAGGACTGGGCCCAGCTCAGTGATTTTTATAAAAGATACTAAAGCTCCGTAGTATCCGAGCACTCGTCCTTCAATGGATTAGCCGTCATGCACACCCCCGGGGAGGCAGGGCAGTGCTGTTAACCCAACTGTCTACGTGGGAAACTGAGGCACAGGGAGGCCAAGGGCCTTGCCCAGGGACAGCAGTGATTTGAACCCAGTTCTCGGTTAGTGTCCAAGCCCGCGGACCATCCTTCTTCTCTACTCTCCAATCATACTCCAGGAGGCCTGCCTCCCTCCCAGAGCCAGGGAGGGAACCCAGGAGTCCTGGCACCCCACCCCTGGGCCGACAGCAGATCCAGCAGCTGTTGGACCCTGCAGTGCCAGGCCCAGTCGCCGCAACAGCTGTGAAGTGGCTGCGGCCAGGGAAGGAAGGGCTCCTCCACCTGCCCAGGGCGCTCACAGGTCTGGACACCAGCGTGTCACATGCACAGGCCAGTGGGGAGCCTTGCCCGCCTCCGTGCGGCTAAGGAACAGGGAAGAGACACCACTGCTGCCGCTCCTGTCCGGTGCTCGGCGGCAGCACGGCCTAGTGGCTAGAGCCCTGTGTGACGACTCAGGACACCTGGGTTCTACACCCAGCTCTGGGGCAAGTCACTGCCCTGCTCTGTGCCTCAGTGTCCCCACCTATCAAATGGGGATTGGGATACTGAGCTCCTTTGAGATCTGCAGCGTGAAAGCGCTAAACTGGAGCTAGGGATTATTATTGGAACCGTAGTGAAAGCCCCAAGGAAACTCAACCGGGGGTTCAAAACACAAGCCACCTGCTCCCCCGTAGCCAGCGGGGATACCTGGGATACACGGGAAAGCCTGGCAGTTCCTGTTTCGCCCGCTGTTCATGTCAGAGGACTTTGGACCTCTCAGCTGTAAAGAAAGAGAACAGGTCGCTGTTAGCTGGATGTAACCCTTTCTTTACTGCGGGCTAATGCACCGACATTGGAGAACCAGCCGGCATCTTTCACGGTCTCCGGGGCAGGGTCGGTCTCTTTAGCCTAGGGCCATATAATGGGGCCCCCAACTAGGGCACTGCAGAGCAAATAATATTTAACCCGAGCCGCTAGTTAATTATTTCTTCCCATCTGCAATCCTGACTTCTGACCCCATCCCCTCCAACAGCACAAGGCTCAGCCAGTCACAAGGGTCTCAGAGTGGCCAGCCTCTGAGATTCTATGGGGTATATTTCTTAAAGCCCCAACTCCTGGAGTCCTGAGCATCTCAGCTTTTATTTTTGAATGAAAGGAAGTTTCCTGGCCTGGTGGTTACAGGAAAAAACAAAACAAAAAAAACCCAAAACACGACCGTTAAAGGGTTTGAAACCAGGAGGCAAAGAACAAGGAACCAAACATTGACTTAAAAATCAGGAGATTTTAAAGCCCATCTCATGATTATTTTGGGACAGGGCTTGTGATTTTTATTTGTTTGAATGCTTGGGGCTGGCCACACTGGGATCTACAAGCAGTGGCTCTTACCTGGAAACTCCGCCCCCTCCCATTCACAACCATACGGCAGAATGGTGATGGCATGCACGAGAGATAGCGTGGTCTAGTGGATAGTGCAGCGGACTGGGGCCCAGGAGAGCTGGAGGGGTCTATTTCCTGCTTGGCCACTAGTCTGCTGGGTGACCTTGGGCAAGTCACTTCCCATCCCTGTGCCCCAGATCACGAGTGGCTGTTCAGTGGTGGTGGTTGTTTAAATGGGGCCAAGCAACAATATTTTTAAAATCTGATGCTTTTGGGTGGGGGGTGGCCTGAGCACAGGACCAAGACCCAGGATTCCTGGGTTCTAGTCCCAGCTCCAACTCTGACTCCCTTCTGGGGCCTTGGGTACATCACTTCGCCTTTCTAGGTCAGTTTACCAATGGGGAAACTGAGGCACGAAGAGATTAAAATGATTTTGCCCAACATCACACAACAGAGCTGGGAATAGATCCACACTCTCTCTTAAACCACACTCCTCTCCCAGAGCTGGGAATAGAACCCAGGAGTCCTGGCACCATCGCTGACCATTTTTAAATCAGGGTGGGGCGTTTTTCTAAAAGATCTGGGTGAGGAATTATTCTGGGCAAGTTCTCTGGCCGGTGTTATGGGAGGCCGGACTAGACGGTCACAGTGGTCTGTCCCTTCTGAAACCTACAATTCTCAGCTAGCCACATGGCTATGCTGGTTTGGCTAATCCCCAGCAAGCCAAAGTCTCCTGACCACTAGTGCCAGCTGAGGGCGCAGGGTAAGATCTGAGTGCCACGCTACCAGGGAACAGCTACACAGTGGAAAGATTAGCTGGAACAAAACTGCCTGAAACCTAAACCACAACCGAAGATTATCTGGCATTTTTGTTAAGCAAAGAGCGAGCAAACAAAGTGGAACTGCCGCAGAATATCTTCCTCTGCCCGATCAGATAGCGAGCCGGAAACCTCCTTGCAGCTGTAAACAACCTTCAGGGCCCAAAAGAGCGCAAGTCAAAGTCACTGCAAATGTAGAATCCAGAAACGTTTACCACCCTCAGCCCCAGGGTGAAAGGGACGAGACTGACAGCCCCTGGGACCTTGGCAATCTCTGAGGAAGTTTGGTGGGCACCCAGACGCACTCCCACCCAACTCAGCCCGATCCTGGAGAGATCCCCTATAGGGCAGAGAGAGGAGTTTCGTCTCCATGGCCCACTGGTAGCTTGCAAGGCCAGATCATCAGGTCTGACCTCACTTCTAAGGCTGCCAGAAAGAGGAGCCAGTCAGTGCCGACTGGCATTTTAACGCCCGGCACCTGGCCGCTAAGAACCAGCCTGAGGCAGACAGATCTGCTGCAACCCCTCTGTTAACACCTGCAGCCCAACACATGGAACGGGGACACGCACCTTGTTCCCAGAACCTCTTCGCAGAATTCCATTTTTTTCAATAATTTTTCACAGGTGTGTGAAATTATGTGGCTCAGGCAATGGGGGGGGAGGGTCAGGCAGTAATTGTTTAATGACATCAGGGGCTAAGACCCCCAAAAGTTAAAGCTTTATCGCCACTAAAAAAAAAAATTCAACATCACATCTCAAAATATGCAACGTAAACAGCCTTAAAAATCACACTAATAAATTCTCAAGCAACGTTGTTCTTACTTTGCCTAGCTGTACATTTCGATTATTGGCCATGGAAAGATTTTTTCGTTGGGTGGCACGCGCGCATGGAGAAATCGACGTTCATCAACATTTACTAGTAGAAATCTAATCCGGGCAAACCTACCTCCAGGCTCCCTTCCCTGGGATACGCTGCAGCACAAAGCAGTCTGGATATTCCTGTATTGCGCCCCAGCCAGGCGAATGAAGGACTCTGATCCCTTCTCTCCTGCCTTTTTTTTTTTTTAAATCTGACTTTTTAACAACATTCTTTCCGTGTCCTTGAACCGGAGTCCCCCTTGGCTGTTGGCTACCAACCTCCATCCCTGAAGTGGCTGCATTTCTCCAATGCTGCAGCCTGCATGTTGTTATTTACATTACAATAGTAAAGTAATACCAATGCAAAGGGGGTTTATACCAGCATAGCTTATTCGGCTACATTTACAGAGACCCCTTTATAGAATAACTACATCCTTACTAGGGGTTGTGCTGCATAGCCACTGCAAACAGCTCTGGTTAAAGTTAAGAATTAGATACCTTCATGGAGGCTAGGTCCATCAATGGCTATTAGCCAAGAGGGTCACAGATGCAACCCCACACTCTGGGTGTCCCTAAATCTCTGACTACCACAAGCTGGGACTGGATGACAGGGGACGGATCATTCACTAATTGCCCAGTTCAGTTCATTCCCTCTGAAGTACCTGGCACCAGCCACTGTCAGAAGACAGGACACTGGGCTAGATGGACCTTCGGCCTGACCCAGCACGGCCGGTCTTACCTGACGCGCTACTAAAACTGTGTGAAAGAGCAGCCCTGAGTAACTGGTTAGTGATGCCACCGAGCACATGGGAGGCTCAGTGCCCCCAGCTGTGCCATGACAGCAGGTGAGACATCCCCCAGCCGCGAACCAAAATGTTAGGGGTCAGCAAGCTATTCATTCCATGCGAGGTTCTCCCTGGGGTGGGGAGAACAGCTGGCAGCAAATTGCTAAATTTCCTAACCATGAGGGCTACTGGAAGAGAGTCCAAAGAGGAGTGGCAAAAAAAATTATTTAAAGCACTGAGCAACAGATGGGAGGAAGCGGGGTTAGGAAGTTTAGCTCCTAGGGTTGAATTTCCTGCAGAGCCACAGACTTGGGCAAATCACTTGGCCTCTGTGTGCCTCAATTTCCTCATCGGGATAACTGCTCTGCCTTACAGGGGGCTGTGAGGCTAAATCCACTAAAGACTGTGATGTGCTCAGTCAGACAGGATAGTGATAGATTCCTAGAGCTTTAGCGAGATAGGGAACAGCCTTGGCCTAACTGACAGGTACCAGTACAGAGCTCATACTCCCTGGCTCTTTCCATGAGTAGATCTCAAAGCCCTTTCAAAGGAAGTCAGTATGATTACCGCCATTTTACCAGTGGGGAAACTGAGGCCCAGAGCAGGGAAACTGAGGCACAGAGCAGGGAAGCAACTGGCCCAAGGTCACCCAGCAGAGGCAGGAACAGAAGAACCCAGGCCTCCTGAGTCCCAGTGCAGAGCATTGAAAAGGTTAACCAAGACCTGGGTGTTCCCCCCCCCACCCTTTATAAAGTGGTTTTCTCCCCCCTTGAAATCACAGCAATGATCACCCCTCCTTACTGTCTCCTCTTGCTCCCCCCATGTGTCTGTCTCCACCTGCGGTCACCTGCCTTCTACTTAGATTGTCACCTCTTTGGGGCAGGGCAGGGGCTGTGTTGTGTTTGTCCAGCGCCTAGCACGGAAGGGGGGCCTGGGCCAAGGCTCCACGCAACACAAACAACAAATGAGGCTTGTTTGAGTCTTTAAAGACTCGCCGGCTCTCCTGCCAGGGCGCGCTTGGCTCCTCCGTAGCATATTTCTGCTCGGCGGTGGAAAACAATCGTCGCATTATGCAAGGAATGCGCAAACTTTCCCTGCCAGCTGACCCGCTCCAGCCCCACGGAAGCGCTGCGCGAACTCGTGGCGCGCTGGAGGTTTGGGGAGTCAAGAAGGAATGGGGGGGGGTCACCCCGTTTGGAGCCGTTGGCAAGAAGCCGTGGACAGCGCGAAAACTGGTCCCAGGAAAGGGGGTGGGGCGCCCCTGCCCGGGCTCCGGAGCCGAGGACAGAATGTACCGTGTAAACAGCCCTGCTAAAAACGAGCGAGTTTCGGCCAGCCACACGCGGCGCTTGGCATCGGAAAGACCCGAGCCCGGCCAGCCAGGCGCATGGGGAGCGGGGCTGCTGGCTGGAAAACCCGGAGCTGGGCTTGGGGGGTGCCAGGAGCACGAAACACCCCCCCACCCTCCCCGGGGGCTTGACGGAGCTGAAAGGAGCCGCGCCCCCCTGCAGCCCCCCCCACTGCAATTTTAACACCAAGGCTACAAAACAAAGGAGGGGGCAATGCTACCCCCCGCCCCCCAAAAATCACTTTGCTTCCAACCGCCAGAACCCCGGCTGGAGACACCCCCAGGACCCAGGCAGGGTGGGAGACTCCGCATATAAACTTTTTTTCATACCGCCACCCTCGATGCTGGAACGGGGGGTGCCCCAGCACCCCCCTGGTTTGAAGGAGTTTTTCCTTCCATCCTAAAGGGTTTCCAGTTTGGTTCAGAGGCTCTCAGCCCCCCCCCTGCACATGGGTGCAGCCCCCCCCCCCCCGCATGCCACCCTTCTCTCCCTCCCCCCCCCAGCATTTCAACCCCTCCCCCCTTTCCACTCACCGCAGGGCCCGGCTTGTGCTGCTGGATTTTAAAGGAGTTTTTGGAGCCCGATAACATGGTCGAGTCTCTGGCTGCCCCATAAAACCAAACCCAGCGGGGAGGAGACGGGGGGGGGGTGAACCCCCCAGCAGGGAAGGGGCCAGTCCCAGCCCCCGGCGGAGACGGCAGCGCGCTCAGTCCATGGCCGGGGAGGTGCCCGGTGCGCGCTGGCCCGGGAGAAACTCGCCTCCCAGCCGCGGCAGGAGGCAGCCCCAGGTGGGAGGATGCAGCGGGGGCGGGGCCCGTGGGCCCTTCTAAGGTGCTGGCGGGGGGGGCGGCTCCGCTCAGCTGCGGGTCCCCCCCGCCCTCGCCCGGGGAAACTGACCCGCTGGGTCCTGAGAAGAGGCTGGAACCTGCCGCAGTCTTAAAGGAGCCCGGGCCCTTTTCTGGGCGCTGCCCCGCCAGCCCCACACGCCCCCTCGCCGCCGCCAGCCAGTTTGTCATTTAATCCCGTTGTCACGGCTGGCGGGCAAAGCGGCGGCGCTCAGGGCAGGGGCGGAGCAGGGGACTGGGAGCCAGGACTCCTGGGTTCTGTTCCCAGCTCTGGGGAGGGAGGATGGTCTAGTGGTGAGAGCTGGGGAGGCTGGTAGGGGTGGGATCAGGAGTCCTCAGTCTATCCCCGGCTCAGGAGAGTGAGCGTGCTCTTAGCAGTTAAATGTGAGAGCTGGGAATCAGGGCTCCTGCAAGGGAGTGTGGGCTACTGGTTAGAGCAAGGGATGTGGGGGTCAGGACTCCTGGGTTCTATTTGCAGCTTGACTACCGACTCACTCCTTGAGCTTGGGCAAGTCACTTAATCTCCCCGTACTGCCAGGCCAAAGCACTTTAAAAAATGTATCAGGCCTCAAAACCTATGATTTTTTTTTAATTTCAATTATTTTCATTTGTCTTCTGGGCTCGGAGCATTCGGGGTCACACTCAGGTCACAGTTTCAAGCTCTTCTGTATGACCACAACAGCTAGAAAGTGGAGGTGCTTATGTCATCACATGATTCCGGGAGCTGGGGCTTTAATGAAAACACCAAACACAGCGAGCATTGGCAACACTGTTTTTCAGCCTCCGCAGCAGTGAATGTTTATCAAGCGCTCTCAGATCCGCAGCTGAAGAGTGCTCAAGGAGGGCAAAGTGCAGTTATCTGGCGGGTGTTGCCTATACTAAATACCTCCTGTATCACTTAGACCTCCCTGCACCGGTTTCCTCATCTCCCGCCCCTTGCCCCACCTTTGAACCTCAGCAGCTGTTGGAGTGAGGTTGGGAGCAGGCTGGGGGAAAGGCCATGCCAAGGCGGGTAAGAAGTGAAGAGGAAGGTGCTGGCTTTGGGGGCTCTGCAGATCAGCACCCCTGCAATATCGTAGGGCCCAGCTAACTGGTAGCTGTAGCAGAACATGAATAAACCAAACCCTTTGCCGGCGAGTCCCTGCTGCTAGAGGGGTGCTGCTGCTGGTGGGTTAATGCTGGTTCTTGAACCACAAATGGTTCATAGAGAGGAAGGATGGTCCCGTGGTTAGGACTCTGCCCAAGTGACCTGAGACGAATTCCCTGGAAACTCCCTGGGGCAAGCCCCTTCTCGCTGTCTCAGTTCCTCCCCTATCGCATCATTATCCGGCCCAGGATGCAAATCGATTTGCGACCGCAAGGTGCCGAGACGCTGCAGTGCCCGGGGCTGGAGGAAGACTCGGGGCTCGTCTTCACTGGGGCGTTAGCTCACAGTATAATGCCTGCACTGCCCCTAACCTGCCTCCCAGCCACACACACACACACACACACACAGAGCTCTAGCTTGAGTCGAGCGGGGCTCTAAGCTAGGGCTGCAGCTAGCTGGCCTGGCGCTTGCTGGCGCAGTGAAGACGAAGCCTCTGAGGTGTCATGGAGCACCCCCAAGCCTTCCGGCTCCAGCGCTTCCCCTCTGGGGGAGCAGGTTCCCGGAGGCGCAGGTTGGAACCAAGCTCCCCAGCTGAGCTGAGCCATCGACGACGCGCCCGGCTCAGCAGGACCCGGAACCCAGCGTCCGCCCTCTAAACCAGGCGGGAAAGGTCACAGAAACCAAAAGCCAGGATGTGCTGGGCCCCGGTCGCGCATGGAACCCGCTCTGTGGGCGGGCAGCGATGGCAGCTGGGCCCTGGCCATGGGACCACCAGGGCTGAGCCCACCCTATAGTCTTCTAGGGCTAGATTCATCCCTGTGGCAGCCCAGCGCCTGGAGCGGGAGGTGGCAGCTGGCCCCTGCCCTATCCTGAGGCTGGTTTGCCCCATGCCCCACAGCAGCCCGCGCAAAGGACCACCCCAGCCACATCCCCTCCGGCCCCTCCTCCGCCCCCTATGCGAGCGGCTCCTGTGGCGGGGGGGCGGACAGAGGTGGCAAAGCTGCCTCTGCACCCGGCTGTGTGTTCCTAGGGGGGTTCTTCCAGCTGCTGTGCAAATAGCCGCAGCGTGGCGAGTGCCCTTAATCTGGGCTGGGCTGGCCGTGCCGACGTATGGGGGGATCCAGGCAGCCGACGGAGGTGGAAGGGAAGGTGCCGGACTGGAGAGTGGCACAGAACAACTTCGCTGCACGTCATGGGGCTCAGTGGCAGAACTGCCGGGTGAAACCATCTCCTGGGTTATGCAGCAGAGGGCGGAAGCGGGGGGGGGGGGTGCCAGACTAGATGATCCAAATGGCTTTATAACCCAGAGCTCCCCTCCCCAATCTCTCCGTGGCTGGGCACAGCGGTGGGGGCAGCAGGGGCCCAGAGCCGCTGGAAGTCGGTGCCAGGGGAGGGCTGTGCCACGGGCCCCACTCGGTGTTGTGGACAGGCGTTCACATCCGGGTGGTGCTGAGCAGTGCCACAAAGCCAGAGCAAGCGCCAGAGGGAGCCCAAGCCCGGGTCCAGTAGCCCCGGAGCCGGCTGTCTGCCCCGGCGGCCAGCACCACAGGAAGGAACACTGCAGCCATGGGATGACCTACCCTCAGGGGAAATTCCCTCCTGACCTCCACTAGCTGGAGGGTGGTTTATGCCTGAAGCTTGACAGAACTAGCCTGGGGGGCAGGTAGCATGTATGTGTAATTTACGCTGCAGCTGCACTGGGAACAGGCTGTCAGGCTGGTATCTCTCACAGCACCAAGTTAGGTCATGTGGTCTAGCGGGTAGAGGGCAGGCCTGGGTTCTACTCCTGGCTCTGCCCATAGCCCACTGGGTGACCTTGGGCAAGTCACAGCCACTGTCTGTGCCTCAGTTTCCCCATCTGTTAAAGTTAGATAATGACACTTTGCCTCTGTTGCAAAGTGCTTTGAGCTCTAGGTCTGACAAGTGCTAGGTGAGAGCTAGGGATTAGTGTTATTAAATCCCACCCCGCTCCTTTTTAAAGCCAGCATGGCTTTACAGGGAAGCAGGGCCATGCACGGGTATCCCCAGGAAGCAGCAGTTTGCTATTAGAACTGTAGCACCGTGCGGCACCGGCTGAGATGATGACCTCACCCGCTAGGCACTGCCCAGCCACAGAGCATGAGACAATCCCTTCCCCAAACACCTGACAGTCTAAAGCGACAAGCCAGCCCCTGGAAGCAAGCACCGGGGACTGACACAGAGATAGTCACAACTTGATCCAATGACCATAGAGATCAAGGCAACGGGAATCAAATCAGGTCCTAAGTCATTGGGCCAGGGTCACACCAGGGCTCCTGAGGCCCAGCCTTCCTCTGCCAGGGCTTTTCAAACCTCCTGCAGCCTGAATATGCTGAAGTCGCCCCTGGCCAGGTGGAGTTTTTCACTCTGCCTGGAGGTCAAGGGTTAGAGGTTGGACGGACGTATCTACAGCTGGGAGAGGGAGGTGCTGATTGGGAGGCTGAGTGCGGCTCGAACCCAGGTTCTCAGCCCGGGCTGGCGCAAACCAGGTGAGGAGCGGCGGTGTGAACTGCACCTATGCCCGGCTGCAATGGGAGGCTGGTGCCGGACGGGCGCTCTCTGCCATGGCCCTGCGGGGGGACCTTGGACAAGGCAGGTCCTGTCTCTGGGCCTTTGCGTCTCCTCCTGCTCCGTTGTCTGTCTGTCATTCTGTGACCGCCCAGTGCCTGGCCCAACAGAGTCCCGATCTCAGCTGGGGTGTGTAGGTGCTACTGTAATACACGACATCAGGCGTAACAGCACTAGTATTATTATTATCTATGCCACAGCATCACCTAGGTGCTCCAGGTGCGGGTCAGGACCCAGGGGCATTAGGCGCTGCACCAACATGGAACAGAAAGCCAGGCCCTGCCCCGAGGGGTTTATACTCTAAATCGAAACTCATCCCCTGTCTCATCCCCAGACTACTGTCTGACAGTTTGTCGCTGGTGCTGTGGTTCATGGCCTGCAGGGGAACTAGCCTTTAGGCCCCTGCCCAGCAGAGAGCATCGCTCCCTCGTTTCTGAATCGCTACGGCGTAGCTGGGCAAACAGCCCTGAGAACCCCAGGCTGCACGGGCAACTCCTCAGCACCACAGAGGAGCAGAGAGGCACAGCAGGGGCTTAAATCCTTGCGAAAGAAAACCACGGCCGGCTCCAGGAACCAGCGAAGGAAGCAGGTGCTTGGGGCGGCCCATGGAAAGGGGTGGCACGGCTGGGTCTTCAGTGGCGGTTCCCTCAGGCCCCCGCTTCCTCTTTGAGCTGCTGCCAAAGTGCCGCCAAAGAGGAAGACAAGGAGCGAAGGACCCACCGCCAAATTGCTTTATCTTTTTTTTTTTCCTGCTTCGCCGCTTGGGGCTGCAAAAAAGCTGGAGCCGGCCCTGCCCACGTGTTCCTGGGATGGGAGGGAGACATTGGGCTTAAGCCCAAAGCGCCAGGCCGTGGGTATTTTAAACAATGTTTGCAGGATTGGGGCCACTTTCATCATGAGTTTTCCTGCAGGTCAGTGGCAGAGCAGGGATAGAACCCAGGACTCCCCCCACCCTACCCCAACTCTAAATGCAGCTCCAAGGTACAGCTCTCACTCCTAAGCACTGCCCCCTGGGTCCTGTGGGGAGCCGGGCCTGCCCACACAACCAGCAGAACCACTGGTTGACCCTACAGGAGCAGCGGATACTTGGCTCTCTCAACAAATTGTCTGGCCGCTGCCTCCGAGCGGGCCTTGCGTAAGATCAGCCAAGCAGGAAGCGAGCGAGCAGAAGAGGCACGCAAGACGAAATGCAGGCTGGCAGCTCGCGGGAGCACAGTCGCTGTATCAGATAAAGCCCTCGTGGTTTTCATTCATGCTCATGCAATATAGATCAGCCGGCTCCAGTGGGCCGTTCCAGGGGAAATAGAGCATGCCGTGAAATTAGATTGGAAACCGAAAGGCAGACTCCCCGCCTCACGGGCATCTCCCCATCTCAGTCCTGAACCCAAAGGCCCGTCATGGTACCACAGAGCCACCGGGAGACACCCCCTCCCAGCTGAGATATAAAGCCATAGGGCCTGGCCTCCCATAATAATTAACATCCCCTGGTACAAATAGCGAGAGTGAGGATGCAAACTCCGGTGTCCCAGCCAAATGTCAAATCAGCTAATCTCATATGTTCCTGCCCCTCCCTGTCCATCCCTCTCCCCTAGCCTGCTAGTCTGGGCTCTGGGGCAGGAGCTGTCTCCTACGCGGTGATTGTGCAGTGCCTAGCACAAGGGGACCGTGTTTTTGGCTGCTCCCTCGGCCCTACCGTAATGAACATTAATAATGGACAGCCCAGTCTCCGGGAACTCTGGGCCTGGTCCCATGGCGACTGCATTCCAGGGCTGGGTGAGATGGGCGCTTGCATTCGAGCTTGTTCAGCTGGTAACTCTGGCAGATGCTCCTCTGGAAAAGTGCAATAAAACCGGGTCACGACTGCTCCGGGGCAATTCACTAGGTACTCAGGGCCTGCCTTTCACCCTTGCTCTGCCCTCAGCTCCACGCCTGCTGGCTACAGCCCCACAGCAACTCCGTGGGTAGAGTAACGTGCACAGAACAGCAGGGGCGAGATCTTGGAGCAATAGCGCAGGTGTGAACAATCCCCTTTCATCTCACTGCCATGTTGGCTTTGAAGCCTGGTGGTGGTTCCAATGCTCATGTTAGCTATTTCGTTCTCTAATCCAATACTTGCGGAGGTCATTTCCACCGTCTCCTTGTGCTCACTTCAGGAGCTATTGGCCTGAAAATGAGAAGGCCACGCACCAGATTTGCTGACGGAGGAGACTCCATGCACCGCAGCAGCACTGGCATTGTGATGCTGCAGAGCCCTGGGAACAGATAAGCCCGGCTTATTTGCACAGGCTCCAGGGTGTGAATAAGCATGTCGCTCCGCTGGGGCGTTTGGTTCTGGTGACACGGAGCAGCTGTGGGTCAAAGCCCCAGTATAGGCGCACTGCCCTGGGCTCCCCCGGCTAGTCCATTATCCCATTTCTGGCCATCTTTAGCCCAGTAGGGCTCATGCCCTTTCTATCACACTACACGTGCAGTAGCATCCACTTCCATCAGGAGCATTTCGCTGGTTACCGCATAGAGAGAGACTTCCAAGACTATTGTAAGTCAGTACGGACCCATGGACAGCAGTGGACTATGCCAATTCACACCGCCCTGTGCGTGGTCCACGGTGTCTGTAAACAGAGAAGTTCTGGAATTTAGTTCATTAGCCAAGGGGGAGAGAGAGAGCACAATGGTAAAGATTTTGATCTTGTTTTGCATTAAGACTCATGCAGCGAGTACGGCCTGGCTTGCAAGGAACTGAGCAGAAGCCATCACAGGTTATTGAGCTCAATACGGAGCTGACTGAGTGAAATTCTCTGGCCTGGGTGACTGTATGGTCCCTGCCAGCCTTAACTGTGTTGAAGCTCTGTGAGGCAAGCATTTGTACCCCGTTAGAGGGTCCAAGTGACTTGCCCATGTCCACACAGCAAGGCAGTGGCACAGTCAAGACTAGAACCCATGGCTCCAAGCACCTACCCCTGCAGCTCATGCCCCAGACCCTGCCCCCTGTCTGATGAGACCCCTGTTGAATATAGCACGATGTTGCTGTTACAGTTCCGGCCATCTGTGCCTATATGGATTTCACTTTTCTTCCTAAAGAGGCTCCTGCATGCTATATCAGCCCTTGTCTTGACGGATGAAAAGGAGCTGTTCCCCACGCTGAAAATTACTGGTAGCTTAAGTACAAGTAGTCATGACCTGATCACACTTATAATGTGCAAACAGAATAAAGTCCAGAGCAGTAATATAGATCCTGGGTGCTTTAACAGGGCCAATTTCACAATGCTGAAAATAATTATGAGTCAGATCTGCTGGGAGGAAAAATTTAATCAGAAAACGGTTACTGATCATTGGGAATTGTTTAAGACTTTAGTAGATCCAAACAGCCCTGATTGAGGGCAACCGCCCTATTGGTTAAAAACCTGATTTAGAGGGGAAGTGAAGGCAGCTATAAAAATAACATAACAAATGGAAGAAAGGGGAAGCTGATAGTACTGAACATAAATCAGAAGCTAGGAAGTGTAGAAAATTGATAAGGGAAGCAAAGAGATACGAGGAGAAATCTATGGCCAGCAGAGTTAAGGGCAACAAGCAGTACTTTCTAAAGTATAGTAGGGACAAAAAGAATTCTGACAATGGTATCGGTCCATTACTCGATGGAAGTGATAGGATTATCCGTAATAACGCAGGAAAGGCAAATATTTCTGTTCTGTTTTGGGGGGGGGGGAGAGACGTAATCACATCACATGATGTTGATAACACTCTTCCCATTCCCCTAGTATTGCAGGAGGATGTCAAACAGCAGCTACTGAAGTTAGCATGAAGAGGGGTTTAGCCAACTCTGCCAGGCTCTCAACCTGAGCTCTCAGGGCTTTCCAAGTTACTGCCTAGCCCAGTCCATCAGTTTATTATTTCCCTACTAGATGCACTCTCCCGCTTTGCTCCATCTTGTATATTTAAAAAATAAATACAAAGCTTAAACAGAAATGAAAGAAAATTTCCAGCCACAAAAATGTCCCTCAGGGTGAGGTCAGGGCGGGGCAGAGTAAAGGGTAAAATAAGTTTCAGACTCGAGTTTATTTAGCTCTGCCTTTTGGAAAGGAAAATACCCACATTGTTTTCCCAGCTTACACAAATATTATCTGCTCCAGTTCTAGACAGGCAAGAAGCCGGGCAGTCACTTGCGTTATGCAACATCTGCTGCAAATCAGCGTTCGACCATAAATTCTAACGGCACAGAGGGGTTTGTTCCCTTGCAGAGAGAAACTCCCCCAGCCCTGGGCCTGCGTTCCCTTGAAAGACAAACTTAGCCCCAGACAAAAACCACATGAGGCGCTTCGGTTCTTTTACATTCCCCTGTTGTTGCACTGCTGGCCCCAGCAGGGACCATTTTAGACGCTGGCCAATTATGGTCTGAAGCAGATTATTATGGCTGAGAGCTAAGAGGAGATGACGCTTCAGAGGCCACGCAGTGTGCGTGGAGGGGGGGCTAGCCCGTTAATGGGGAGAGTGGGAGTCACACATGATTTAGGACACAAAGAAAGGGGTTCATTCAGCCACCTGGCCACATGCATTCCAGGCCACGGGAGCTCTGTTCATGGAGGGTCAATGGAGCAGCCCCCCAATAAGCCTGGGGGTTAAAAACAGCTCCTGATGTCCTCACACACAAGTAGCAAGCACTCTTGTTTATTAGGATAGCGCTTCGAGGCCCCAAGAGAGATCAGGGCCCCGCTGCGCTAGGCGCTGCACGTTCGCCGACTAAGAGGCCATCCCTTCAGGGCAGAGTTCCTAACCTACACCAGAAGCACAGCCGTGCCGTCTACAGTGCTGCCAGCTGTGAGTGAGAGGAAAGAATTTCTAGGCCTGGGCTAGGAACCTTATTTTTCCTCCGTTGCTGCAACGCAGTTGCAATGTCACTTGCACCACAGGCCAGCCCAGTGACGGCGTAGCGTCCGAGACAGGTTGCAGCAGGTTAGAGCAACAGAGTAAACACAGAGCTATACATAGCAGAGGGCGTGGTCAGCAGGTGAGTTTCCCCAATGAACAAGGTACCCAAGGCAGGCACTGCTGTGCTATAAAAATCACAGGGAGACACCAGTTCTAATTATATTTTGCTTGTCTGTAATGTGGCACAGCTGGGCTCTCCGAGCGCTTGGCAAAGGAATGAAGTGGTATTATACTGAGAAGAGGGATGGGGAAACTGAGGCACAGGGCACAGCAAGACACCATGACTCTCCTGAGGTCACACAATGAGGCAGGGGCTGAGCTGACTTCCAGATCCCTGCTCTACCCAGCGGATCTCACACACACACACAACCAGGGAACAGAACCCAGGAGTCCTGGCTTCCAGCTCAGATTCCTAGAATTCAAGGGTCTCAATCTGACATGCAACTTTAACGCGAGGTAAATGCTTTCCCACCGAGCCACAATCAGAGAAGGACCTTTGACTTGCTGGGGAGGGGTGGCCAGGGTGAACCAATGCTACAGATCCAGTAGTGGCAGGGCAGCTATCCCCATCCTTGAACAGTAAGTTAGGCCCAGCCCTTAAAGCCAGGTTAGACTGTTTTGATTCTACGCGGAAATAGTTCCCTCTGCTCCCGCACCAGGAGCTGGCTGTGTCTCTCCAAGACACGGCTGGTGCTAGAGCCAACATACACACACAACCCCCTGCACCCCCATTTCGATGCGGCCGTGCGCATTGGAGAGAGGGCTGGAGTCCAGTCGGCCTTGCACATCCTCCACAGCCGTCAGCTCAGGCTACGCAGCTAGAAACATCCTCTGGTGAGCAGTGTGGACATCTCAGGACAAACACAGGAGCCTGGGGCCTTTTGCTAGAGTCACTCACTCCTGGCAGGCGGCATGGACAGGGCACTGTTAGCTGCACACATTAGGACACCCCACCTTTTCCCAGGCAAAAAGCAGCTACCCTTACCCAATCCGTAGGGCTCAGGGTGCAACTCACCTGGTCAATGTAAGTACCCACCCCCTTTCCCCACACATAGGGCTCCAGGTGTATGTGACTTCTGCAGGTGCGCAGGACCTTTCACCAGTGAAAGAGTACCAGCTCCAGGACACAGCCCCACACATTCTAAATTTGAATGTAATTTAGATGGAATGTGAGGATGTGACTCCTGCTAACGGCTGCTGCTCGGCTGCTCTTTTCATCTAACTGCAGACGAAGGCCTGATCCTTACAGCACCGGCTTGGCATTCGGGAGACCCGGTTTCCAGTCCTGCTACTGAGCTGTGGGTGACCTTGGGCAAGTCCTTTCCCCCTTCTACCTGTTGTCTGCATAGGTTGTAAGTTTCTGGGGACTGGGCCCGCCCGTCTCTCGGTAGGTTGATCCAGCTAGGCTGATGGGAGAACGCTTCCGGCAACCTAGCTACTGGCACCTGGGGGTGGGGAGTATCTAAAGGAACAAAAAACCCATCCGTCGGCGTAGGATGTGTCTACACTATGGTGGGGGGAGTATAGGGACATAGCCGCACCCTAGTGTAGACAAGGCCTACGCCACTGCGTGCACAGCTATAAGGGGATTACTTCAAGCAAGAGGCGAGTGGAACACGGGCCCTGATCCCGCTCTGCCTCTGCTTCAGAAACGGCTTCCTTTTCCGAATCAAAAGCGTGCGTGTCAGCCCAGGAAGCCGCCTCGGAGAGAGACGAGCCCAGGGAAATCCCAAGCCTGGCTTCAATGAAAGGGGTCATTATGCAAGACACCATCTGTTGGAAATTGCAGGAAGCTTCGGTACAGCCAGTTCTCAGGCACGGCTCCCACCCAGCGCTCACAGCAAAGCCGGCTGCCAATAGCCAGGGTGGAAAAAAGCTGACTGCAGGCGAAGTCGTCTCAGCTGATGGGGAACGGCTCCCGGGGGTGTGTGTTGGGGGCGGGGGGAAGATTCTGTCCCCTCCAACTGCCGGAAGGCGTTGGGGAATCTCAGCCGCCTCTCGCTCCTAATGAAGCTAGAATAAAAGGAGGAAACCGTTCAGCTGGAAACGGAGAGGGTTAGAAAGGTTCTGTGGCGCGCCCCGTGGAGCGGAATGTTAAAAGCAGGGCCTATTATGGACAGCGGATAAAAGGAGCTGGGGCTTTCAAAGGAGAAAGGTTTGGACGGCTGCTTTCGACGCAACCCACTGTGCGATGAAAGGGATTAACCATGTGAAGACTAAAATACCGAGCAACACCCCTCCTCCCACAGCCTGGGAACATAACCCCAGAGCCCCAAGTCCCATTTCCGTCCCCGGGTCAGGAACAGAACGCAGGAGCCACCCCGCTCTAACCATTAGCCCACGCACTCCCCTCCCCGAGTCAATAGAACCCCAGCTACCTGATGCCCGGCTCTAACCACTACACAGCACTCTCCTCCTCCAGACAGAAAGAGAACCCAGGAGTCCTGACAGCCCGTCTGCTGCTCTAACCACTAGCCCACACTCCCAGGAAAGCATTCCCAGTTTGCCAAAAAAAAGGGTGGGGGGGCTTCAGGCACATGCAAATTGCAGCCCTCAGACACTAGACCACTTGAGCACAGAGGGAATGGGAGGAAAGCAGCAGGCATTTCTTTGCACCTCCTGCTTGCTGGAGGGACAGTCTAGACTGCACTGTACCAGCATCTGACAGCAGATCAGGCATCGGTCACCACCAAACGAGCCTTTTAGACCATCACCGGATTGCAGTCGCAGATCACAACCGTGACGGCCAGGCGCTGAAATGCAGCAGGCCTGGGGAGTCGAGGTGGAGCTACAAGGGCTAGCAGAGGGGCTGACCTCTTGGGCTGCAGCTCTCTCAGGAGGATGTAGGCAAACAGGCTGCTCTGGCCATACTCCCCTTCACCAGCTGCCTGCGGGCACATGGAGCAAGGGCTAAATTCTGGTTTAGTCGAGGACCCTTCCCTCGGGGTCTCTGATTGCTAAGTTCGGAGCTCCTGGTTCTTCCCTCTCCCAGTCCTGCAAGAGAGGCAGGTACCTGTCAACCTGCAGCGACAGGAAGGATATTTGGTTCTATGTCCGTGATGGAGGAAATCTCCCCTTTTCCACTCCAGGAACATCAGCGGCTCTTTCCTTTGCAAAACACCTTTAACAGCTTTTTTTCCCCTGCACAAAGCCTTTGGGAAATCCCATTGACTCGATAGGATTAATGCCACTGAATTGTTTTAACCTTGCAGGTGGCATCATCGACACACATTCTGCTGCAGGATGCTGGCAGAACACAAGGGGCACCGGATCCGAACCGGGAATTGAAGTGCTGGTACAGAGAGGAAGGATGACAAGACACTGGACTAGCTCTCAAATCATCTGGGTTCAGTGTGGGCTCTGCCACACGTTCCTCCCACGACCTTGGTCACATCACATCAAGCCTCAATTGCCCATCTATAATATGGGTATAACCCCTCCTCTCTCTGCCCCCTTTGGCTTGTCTGTTTAAATTGGGAACTCGTCAGTGCAGACTGCCTTGCACTAGGGGGTTGTCTTCACTGCAGAGCTGGGGTTACTCCTAACCCCACTCCTGTCTACACACCAAACCCTCTCACCCAACTTTGATTGTGCTTTCAACCCAGGCCAATTGGCACAGGTGAGAAGTCCCCCAATGTCTTCCCAGTCCCCTCCCCTCCAAAGGGCCCAGGAAGGCAGAAATTCTCCCACAATTCACCGGGAGAGACTCAGCTAAGAGCCAAGGGTTGTGTCCCAGAAGCCCTAGCGACACACACGGGGAAAGTGCCGTGCTAGTGAGGCCGGGGTAACTCAGCCAGGGCGGTGCAGCGCGGCTGCTCACACACACGCTAGCTCGGCGGTGAAGATGTCCCCTGTTCGTCTGGACAACAGCCAGCACCATGGGGAGGGCCAGGTGCTGCCGGAATAGCGTTAGAACTAGTCTTTTAATTACCCTTGTTTATTCTTTTCCTTTCCCCTTTTAAGTCAATCACGTGCAGGTTTTTAAAAAATTAAGATTCTTTCACTTAACCCTCTCCCCCACACAGCTATTAGTCCTGACTGTGAAATCTGCCGTATTGACTTGGTTTGGGTCCTGCCTACGGGATTCCCTGTTCAAAATGCAAGCTGTACTTCTGAACTGCCACCTAATACTCTAATGTATTTGGACACCAGCCTCCGCCGGCTCTGGCCAGTCAGTGCAGCTTTTCACCGCTACGTGTTTTCAACAAGAATCTGAACACCACCCCCTCTGGGATTGGCCAGTGAACGTGCTGTGAAAGTTCACCCGAAGACTAGGGGGACCAGATGTCCCGATTTTATAGGGACAGTCCCGATATTTGGGCCTTTTTCTTATATAGGCGCCTATTACCCCCCACCCCCCGTCCTGATTTTTCACACTTTCTATCTGGTCACCCAACCAAAGACCCTGCTAAACTTTATCATTCAAACTTCGTGATCGGTAAAAATTCCACAGGTAAGAGTCAAGCAAGCGTGAACTCAGCCCTGAATTGGAACTCAAGTTTGATGGACCGGCTGTAGATTTAAGTCTAGGCTAACAGATACCATAAGGGATGCAGAGTTAAGAGAGATTTTCCCCTGTAAAAATCACAAGTGCTTGTGAGGGGGAGAAAGCAGGGGGAATCGCTGGAGAGGTTTGTTCTTTCCCACAGGGAGGCGCATTTAGGATCATTAACTCAACAAAATGGTTTTTTCCTGTAATCAAAGATGGGTAACAGAGTTTAGAGCTGAAACAGTCACAAGAGCTTTGCAGAAATTGGCAGTGTTGGGCCACAGGTTGGTAACAGAAATGTCTTTATTCACCCATCACTAGCATGTCTGCAGCACAGGACCGAGGCCGATTGAAGCAGAAAGGCCTGGTAGACACAGTTTTTGTCCCAGGGTAACTATGTGGGTTAGGTGATTAATTTTACCGATACAGTTCTAACGGTACAACTTCAAGCGCAGATGGAGTATAATTGCCTTATAGCCAGATAAGTTATTTCCTTCCCCATATGGAAATAAGCTACACTGGTATAAACCCCTTTATCCTGATCTAACAGCATTCAAATAAAGGTGCCGCACTGCTTTAACTGTACTATAGTTCATTGGGAAGCTGTGCGCGTTTAGACAAGACCTTACTGCTGGTAGATTGCGAACAGGGACGTAGCTCAGTGATCTTGTTCTCTATGAGCCGAACAGCTGGAGCAGAAAACCTCGTGCAAGCTGCACTTTGCATTTAGACAGTCAATAAATGCCGAGCCCCATTGTACAGACAAGGCACAAGTCTTACTGAAGCCCTCCCCCGCCCCCCAGCAAGGCAGCTGTAGGTTTAGGTGGGAGGTGGGATGGTTTAGTTCACAGAGTAGCGGTCTGAGAGCCAGCTCCCTGGAGTCCCAGATGCTGCTCTGGCCACTAGCCCATACCACCTCCCCCCTGAGATTTGCAGAGGGCCATTTTGTAAGTGCACTAACATGTCTGATGCTAAGTTACTGCAACTTTTTAGCTGGCCAAGCCAGGCCCACAGCCACGGTGATCTACCATAACTTACAACCCTCACTGCGTGTATCACAGCGTGGGGAAGCTGGCCCATAGCATTCAAAGCACAGGCGTCAACCTAAACGGGAGTTGCCCAACGACAGCCAAGTCAGACAGAGAAGGGAAATTTTATCTGGTCGTCCCTGGCTTTGGTAGAGGAGCCGTGGCAAGACGGCACAAGACCGAATGCAAGCGAGGACAATGAAGGAGAAGCTCCTGGCGACTGGAAGATTTAAGATAGTTGCTCCCTTATTCTAGCTTGCTTTTGGTGTGAAAGTTTTCCCACCAGTGTTGACTGCACATATTCCTTTTATTTAGGCTTGTGCTCCCAGATGCTTGGTGTGCGTTTTGACTCTCTTTCAAACATTCAAGCAGCAGGAGATCATTAAAGCCAGGGCAGGGGCCTGAAGCAAAGACCCATTAAAGAAAGAAAAAGAAAAGAAAATTGACAGTCCAACGACTTACGCCAACTGTGAACTCTCCAGTCAATTCCAGCCATTCCATTTTCTGTTCAGGGAGAACTTGGCTGCTGTCTGAACTTAGCTAAGAATCTGGCACCTCGCGAAAGAGGAATTTCCTCCAGGGTTAGAAAACAAACGCATTCTTTTCAATCGTACACGAGCTGGAGAACCCCAGCCCTCGCTCCCGCAATGGTTCAGTGCCACGATTGCAACATTGAGACCCTGGGGCTTATTCTGCACTTCAGGCTGGACTCTAATGGAAGTTCCAATGCCACCACGAATTGGGCTGTAATATTTAAGTCTCTGCCAAGTTACTGGGCTCAGTGGCAGGGTAACAGAGCACGGGTTAGTGGCAGGAGGTTAGATGAGCCGGTGGCCAGTTCTGGCCTCAAATTCTATAACTCGCTGGCCAAGTCAGAGAGCGCACAGAGGTACAGGGTGCCCAAGGACATGTACCATAAAGGCCAGTTTCTGCTCCTATTAAAGTCAGTGGTGAGACTCCCATTGGCTTCAACAGGAGCATGGAATTGCCATACTGCCGTGGTTCTCAAGCGGGGGGTGGGGGAGGAGACACAACCCTGGGGGTACGCAGAGGTCTGCCAGGGGGCACGCAACTCCTCTAGGGATTTGCCTGGTTTTACCACAGGCTACACAAAAAGGACCAGCAAAGTCAGTACAAACTAAAATTTCATACAGACTTGTTTATGCTGCTCTATAGGCCATACCCTGAAACGCAAGTACGGTATTTATATGCCAGTCGATTTATTTTATCATGGTATGGTAAAAATGAGATCAGCACTTTTGCAGTACTAGTGCGCTGTGACGCTTGTGTCTTTTTAGGTCGGATTTTGTAAGCAAGTCTTTTTAAGTGAGGTGAAACTTGGGGTACGCAAGACAGATCAGACTCCTGGAAGCGGGACAGGAGTCTTGAAAGGTTGAGAGCCACTGACACACTGCAGCAGTCTATTATGGTAGCACCTAGAGACCCCAACTGAGATCAGGGCCCCATTGTGCCAGGCGCTGCCTAAACCCACAGATTCTGCCCCCAAAGAACTTAACTAGACAAGCTAGCTAAAGGGTGGGTTACAGATAAAGGATGGAAGGAGACAAAGGCAGACAAGGGGGATGACTCATCCAAGGTCACTCAGCCGGAGAGGGGCAGAGCCAGGAATAGAACCCGTGTCCTGCTTCTCAAATCCAGTGCCCTAACCACTAGACCACACTGCCTCATCTGGTCCAGTGTCTGAGTGGCCAACACCAGCTGCTTCAGAGGAACCTGTAAAACACCTACAGAAGGCAATTATAGGATAACCTATCCCCAAGGAAAGCTTCTTCCTAGCCCCCAATAGTTAGCCATTGACATATGCTCTGACACATAAGGGTTTATTATTCCTTCCAAATATACCCCTACTAGTATATTTACCCTTGTCAATCTGGATATTTTTGTTAGCTATATAAATGTCCAGTCCTGCTTTAATCCAGCGAAGCTCTTGGCTTCGCTGATATCTTGTGGCAAGGAGTTCCACAGTTCCAATGAATTGCACACTGAGTAGAAAACTGGAATATTACAGTTTGGACTATTGTATCTTAAATTCAGATGCTGACGTTCAAAAGGATTTCACAATAAATGCTAAACCCAGATCAGCACAGTGCAGTGTAATGGAAAAACAAGACAGTATTTATACATGAGCACACAGCAGATGCTGAATCTCTTTTACAGGGTCTGAATTTCTACAGCTATAATGGTATTATTGGGCGGAGGGTTTTTTTAAGGCTTACTCAGTTCACAGCTATGGAAAGAAACCGTGCTGCGTTCCATAAAATTAATATCATCCAGTCCTCAGAAAAAGGGATCAATTCAGAAAATTATTTTTGCACCGGAGGGTGAGGGACAGGAAGTGAAGTGATGCTAAAAAATGGTTTGTGCTGGAAAAAAAAAAAGAGGTGACAGTTTGCGATCCTCTCAGCTGTGCTCAAATGTCTGCATGCGGCCACTAGAAGCTGTTGAAATGTTGGCTTTCAGTATGTTCCTATTGGAGGGAGAATTCACAGGCACAAGACGGGTAAGTATGTTTCAGCCTCTCCACTTTCAGGGTTGGAAATCTATGGTCACGCAGGTTCACTCTAGCAGCCATGCTATCATCCTTGATCTCACTGCCCAGAGAGAGTTGGTAGCATGGTTTGAGGAGGGTGCACGCCAGTGCTTGACAACTGTTTCAGATTGACACACGGCACAGGCTGGGACTTTTGCCCATGAAGTCAAGCTAGATGGAGGGTAACAATGGGAAGCAAGGATGACTAGCAATAGTCCAGATCCTCTATTTGGGGGACTTCCCCCTTTTGGAGGCTAAGTAGGATCCAAAGAAAGAAGAGGCCACAGGGCTGAGGATGTTTGGTTATGGTCAGATTTAGCTGGAACATATCTATTATGCCTTCATTAATATTCACTATAAGCAGTGCAGGGGAGGGTGGCTAGAGACACATGCATGGAACAGTCAAGGAGATGTTGGGCTGGGTGGAAAAAAACTTTGTGGGCCTCTAGGAGTTTAGTCAGAAACATAATAGCAAGGAGTCCTTGACCATCACACTGTGCTCTGGTTGGGCCAGGTAACCAGGACTCTCTCTGGCCATCTGTGTGACCACCACACGAGCGCATGAGGGCTGAGAAAGCAGCAGCCAACCAGAAGGACAGAGCAGTTAACATGAAGCTCTGACACCACACAGCAAGAGGATGCAGCTTTGGAACATGGCAGGTTTCGGTTATGACAAATGAGTGAAAGGGTGGGGCAGGGGGGAGGAACCCATGGCGGAGTGTCTCAGAGCCCGGGTCAAATGAAAAGCAGTTGAGACATTCCTGCTTGGGCTGGAACCCATGATCTGAGACCCTCTCCTCTCCCCAACCTTGCTGGTTCTCAGAGCCCAGGTTCCAGCAGGAGTGGGACATCTACACTGCTATTTTTAGCAACGCAAGCCCAAGTCAACTGACCCAGGCTCTGAGACTTGCTGCCGCAGGGTTTGATTTGTTTTTTTGCAGCGTAGATGTACGCTGGGATGCTTAGGACCTTTGCTTTTGTGTCTGCAACAGGTTGAGGCCAATCCCTCTCCAGTCTTAAAGATGGGTGAGAAAGGGACCAGTGAGAATAAAAATAAATCAATCTAGGGATAAACATCACAGGATAATCCCAAGGTGCTAATCCAGGATGAGTGGTTAAGAGAACGATGGAAAGTGGTGGCTCATTTGATACACCTACTGGAAAGCCAATAGACTTTATTCATTTACTAAACTGTTAATTCATACAATGTAAAACCACTACCAGGTATGGAGGCAAAACAGGAAGTTAGGAGACACTGGCAAACAGCGAGAGATGCACTGCTAAGCAAATGCATCTAAGCATGCTCCATGCAGGTAACATCAGCATCCGAAAAAGTGGGAGGATTTGGGCAGGAAATCTTGGCATTCCACAAAGACCTTCCATTATTCATGCTCTGTGTTTCTAATTTAACACAGCTAACAGTGGGCACAATTCCAACTTGGTAGCCGATTCCAGCCCAATTGTCGACAATCCTCCACAAAGAATAATAAAAAACTAAAGTAGGATAAAGTGTGGATTTTCCAAACAGTCATCTGAAAGCATTTGCAAAAGAAACTCATGGTAAACCCGAGGCCATTTATCCCAGTTACTTATTACAGGCCTGACTCAAAGCCCATTACATTGAGCAGAAATCAATTGATTTCAGTGGGCTTTGGAACACAGGAGAGAGCCAAAGGAATTAATTTTGCACCCAAGTCAAAGCACTTAAGCATTGTTTAAAGTTAAGATGCACTTAAGTGCCTTTAAAAAAAAAACTCGGGGCCTTAAATCTTTATTTCATCACTAAAGCCATCCCCACACCTTCGACACTATTTTTTTTTAATTGACTCCTTTCCCAGATTTATACGGTTTACTTTTCTGCATTCCTCTCAGTTTGGATGGGGAAGTCAGTTTCACCTTCTTGTTCTTATGTGTTGGCGCCAGCGCTGCTGTGGTTAATCTTCTAACACATCCGGGGACAGTTTGAATTAAAAGGGTTTTTTAATGTAAACAATTGCACAGAACCATTTATGTATTGGCAATTGGAAGCTTTTCCCCGCCTTGTTTTTAGTAGAATAACCAACATTTGTTACCCAAATAAAGGGAAACTGGACATTTAGCACAATCCTATATAGTAGCACTGTCAGCTAGTACGAAATGGGATGCTACGTTACATACTTAAAAAGAGCCAACAACTAAAGTGAAGAAAATGGATACAAAAGCAGCGTAGCACAGGCTGGCTAAGGTGGAAGTTTGAAAAGGTGCCAAGGGGGAGTGCAAGGACCAGATACACATCTAAACCCATGTCCTCTGTTCACAGAAGTTAGTGCCACGAATGGACGTTCAGGAGAAAATGCCACACAATTTGTACTCTTCCACCACACTTTAGGAAAGATGTGGACAGAGTCCAAAGCTGAGCAACAAAAATGACTAAGGGGTTAGAAAACTTGACCTCTGAGAGAAGTTTAAAAACTGGGCTTGTTTAGTCTTCAAGAAAAACAACTGAGGGGAGACCTGAAAACACTCTTCAAATACATTAAGGACTGTTGTGAAAAGGACAGTGATCAATTGTTCTCCATGTCCACGGAAGGCAGGACAAGCAGCAATAGGCTTAATCTGCAGCAAGGGAGATTCAGGTTAGATATTAGGAAAAACTTTCTAACTCTAAGGGCAGTTAAGCTCCGGAATAGGCTTCCAAGGGAGACAGAGAAAACCCCCATCTTTGGAGATTTGTAACAAATTGGAAAAAACAAATTGAAAAACACACAAACTTTGTGGGCCTCTAGGAGTTTAGTCAGAAACATAATAGCAAGGAGTCCTTGAGGGTCTAAGTTTACTTGCTCCTGCCTCATTGTAGGGGGTTGGACTTGATGAGCTTGCAAGGTCCCTTCCTGGCCTTCATTTCTATGATTCTAGTGTCTACTTAAGAGAATTCACTACAATTCCAGGATGAAAGATCTTGGTTGGGGTCATTGTGGATCGTTCTCTGAACCCATCTGCTCAATGTGCTGCAACAGTCAAGAAAGGGAATGCTGGGAACAATTAGGAAAGGGATAGATAACCGGACAGGAAATATATGGTCACCCAATTCTCTCTTTTGAGATGGGAACAGGTACAGAGAAGGGCAACAAAAATGATTATGCGTAAGGAACAGCTTCCATATGAGAGATGAAAAAGACCGACTGTTCAGCTTAGAAAAGAGATGACTAAGGTGGGACATGATAGAGGTTTATAAAATCATGACTGGTGTGGGGAAAGTGACTAGGGAAGCGTTATTTACCCCTTCACGTAACACAAGAACTATGGATCACCCAATGAGATTAATAGGCAGCAGGTTTAAAACAGAAGGAAGTACTTCTTCACACAACACACAGTCAACCTGTGGAATTCGTTGCAGGGGATGTTGTGAAGCCCAAAAGTGTAACTTGGTTCCAAAAAGAACTAGATAAATTTGTTGAGGACAGGTCCATCAATGGCTATTAGCCAAGAAGGTCAGAGAGTCAACTCCATTCTCTGGGTGTCCCTAAACCTCTGACTGCCAGAAGCTGGGAGTGGACGACGGAATGGATCACTTGATAAACTGCCCTTTTCTGTTCACTCCCTCTGACACTGGCCACTGTCAGAAGACAATATAGTGAGCTAGATAGACCATGGCCTTCCTTATGCAAGAGGTTGACAGCCCCCCACACTGTCAGCTCGTTGGGTCAGGAGGACCATCTTTTTGTTCTGTTCGTAGAGCGCTAGGCACGACTAGTATCAGAGGGGTAGCCGTGTTAGTCTGGATCTGTAAAAAGCGTCTGACGAAGTGGGTATTCACCCACGAAAGCTCATGCTCCAATACGTCTGTTAGTCTACAAGGTGCCACAGGACTCTTTGAAGCATAACTAGGGCTCTCCTGCAAAACCAATAAATAATCACATACCCAGGCCGTTTGGTTTGTGTAGTTGCAAAGTTGCATCTCTGAGATCTGGTTTTAGCAATCCAAGAAAGAAGCAGACAAAACAGCCACGGCTGCTCCTCAGCGGTTGTTAGTTGAACTTTTCTTTTTATTGGTCAGTGAAATCTATGGTAGCATAAATGAAAGTATACCGTGTAATAAGACCGATTACAAAGCGCCATCTAGTGTTCATTACAGCAGTGCATTTAAACTAGAGTAAAAAGTTGCCAACCCAATATTTAAATAAAAAAAAGTTTTTTGTCAATAAGCAATTGAAGAATTAATTCAGGTCACTTCTCTCATGACTGGTGAAAACCAGACTATGTGCTAAACCTTTCTATGGAGATTCTCCATGCCTGCTAATCAGATCCATGGCTCTAAAAGTTGCTCTTTAAAATAAAATGATGCAGCAGGGATTGTAGAATTAAAGTCTAGTAGGTGAAATACTATAATGATGTATCCTACGGTGCTTTCCCTGCAACCGAGCTGGAGTGTAAAACAAAGGTGTAGGACAGTTAAAATGCTCTTTAATGGTTCATTAAATATTTTAACCTATAAAAAAGCCTCTAGTGTATCTCTCAGGAGCCAGGAGAGTGCAGAATAAGAGGCTGCACAGGAATATCCAGGTCTCAACAGCAAGCAACGTTTCTTCCAACTGCACCACTAAGTGCACTTGTTTTAAGACCAAATCAAATGGCATCCTCCTCTTTTTCCATCTCTTATGCAAGTTCTCCAGGAGCCTGTTCTGCCTCTGGAGCGTGTGCATCGTCCCCACTAGTAACTGTGGGAATCCTGCCGGGCCAGCACAGAAAGGGAAAAGCCTTCTCCCGTTTGGTTCTCGGAAGAGCGGAGCGTTTGGTGCTCATTGTAAAACAAAGGTGCTTTGGCGTCCACACTGCTGCTCTTCCTCCCGCCCTCCCAACCCACTCCCGCCCCCTTTAAAAAAATAAAGTACCGTAAAATACTCAGTCCCACCACAGGAAGTTTAATGCTCTGTGAGCAATTGATTCAGTATGTTTATGCAAAGGAAAACTGATGGTTAATACTGTCTTTCAATAAATATAAAATTTATATTTAATCATCCCTTTTCCAAAAAAAATATTTTCACTATAAGGAAACAAATGACCTGAAAAAATCCTAGCAGCTCTAAAGAAATTAAATCGATACCTCTCTAGTCAATTCATTATGACATAGCTCAGGCGGGAAAGCTTTGGAATCAGTTATGCTCAGGGTAATAGTTGAAACTCTGTAGTTGATAGAAAAAATACTCTTCAAATTTTTTTTTTATTGGAAACTTAACTTTGTTTGAAGTTCAATTTTTTCTTTTTTGATTTAAAAAAAAAGCTATGAACTACACCTAAACCGCAATAAAAAATGTCAGACAAGCAAATGCCAGAAACTGACTGCGAGGGTAAGATCCTACAGAAACCTGTCTAATAACGGACGACACACAGCAGCCTGCGGTCAGGGCTCCATCCTGCAGTCTCAGCTCCCAGGGTAGTTAAGGGGAGTTCTTCTTGTGCAAAAATTGCAGAGCTGGGTCAAATGGGAGAACAAATGTTTGAGGAAACTTGCCCTTCACCTGCTAAACATCCACCATCTCTTTGCCAAACAACTGAGCAATCGGATCCTGGCATATGAGAGTCTGACTTTGTGTTTCTCTTTCACGCTTTCAGACTCCTATCCACTATGTACAGGTTTACATTCACACCACAGTACAGCAAGCTGGGTTCAAACAGTCTTCAGAGAGGGATGACAATACAGTCAAACTTCATTAATAAGAATATACTGTCAGTGAACGTTGCCACTGGAGAATTAAAGCACCCAGCTAAGCTGTTTTTAAAAAGATTAAAGGAAGAGCAGTGAATCTTTGTAGCAAACGCTCAAGAGATTTCCAATGAGTTTCTTTTAGATGAGTGAATTGATTCAGTGTTTGTAGCTCGCCACTTCCTAGCTAGTCTGTTATTTTTAACTAGTATTGCGTGTGTGGAAGTCAGCCTACAAGGTAAGTGAAGCTGCCCTAAAACCGGTGGGTTAATTTCAATTTACTCTGTATGGATACAATTTTCTGATGCACCTAGTGCTTTTGGGTCTCAAGTCTTGGGGGCCCAGCTTCAGACACCTTAGAGGGGTCTGACTTTGAGAAAGTGCTTCTGAGAACGAGGCCTTAGCTGGGTGCCCAAAAATCACTAGGCACTTTTGAAAACCCTTGGCTTACATCCTCCTCCTGAAGCATGCTGCAGACTCGTTTCCCTGACAGCAGGGAGAACAGCCACTGTTCTTTCATCAGTTTGGTCTGGCTGGAACAACGCTGATAGCATACTGGAATCAGCCCAGAACGGGAGATGAATCCCCGCTTAGAAAAGGACACAAGACGGAAGGCTGATGTTTTATCAGCGTAGGAAATGTGGAGCTGCTGTTTCGGTTCCTGGGAAAGAAAAAGGCAGCCAGGGAACACGATGAGCATATAACACTCAAACTAAACACCTAGGGCATTATTCTGTTACACTCAGGCTCGGATACACCACTCTGGCAGTGTCAAGTGGTATCCATCAATTACAGTTACCCTACAGCTGTGTACAGGGGCTTCTGATTGTCTAAACACAAAGCAGCACCAGTTTAATTAAAAGGTGCGATTTAAAATCAATTTAGTGAAACCAGTGGAAGAGGCCAAGTGGACACTCCTATCAATAGTCACCTGGCTTCTAGCTTCAATCAGTTAGAAAGAAGTTTAAGCTAAACAGAAATAAGGCATTCCAACCAAAATAATATCCACAGGGGGTTGGCACCATTTTAAATAAAACCTTATCTACACAAGAAAGTTACACTGGTTTAACAAACCAGTTTAGTTACGCTAGTGCAAACTCCTGGGTGGACACTTATTTTAGTTTAAGAGCAGCTTCTTTCGGTTTAGCTTAAGCGGATTCCTCATTGGAAGAGAGTCCATCCATTTTAAAAGCACACCTTGAGTTAAACTGGTACAACTTTTCCCTATAGACAAGGCATCAATCAGTGCTTTAAAAGACATTTATGTTAAACTGGTGCAATGTGCGTGTTCAGACACAGCCTGTGTGTAAATGAGAATAAGGCTCGAAGGTCATTTTCCAGTAGAAGTATACTTTCACCTTCTTTGCTGATCCTTCCCTTCCCCCCAAGTTAAGGACGATGGACAGACTTAAAATGGAAAATAATTGCATAGTTATGCCTTCTTAAACCAAAAAGGGGATGTTGCAAAGCTTTTAAATTTATCACTATGATTCGTATTTTATTTCAAATGTTCGACCCTGCTCTGTACAAGACTGGAATGAGGACAGCTCCAGTTTGGTTTCTACAGTTACAAATGTCTGTGCAAACACTGCAGTGCTAAAGTTATGCCCACCCTAATGCTGCAGGGGACTCAGGGAAGGTGGGGAGGGAAAGTGTTTAAAATTCTGCCATAGCTATGCTTTACTTGTCACAGCTCCTTTCGCCCTGGTATCAAAAAATATCTTTATTCCCCATTGTTCAAAAGTGAGCTATGGCTCAATAAAATAGAGCCAAATTAATGCTATTCAGCAGAACAGAGGTAGTATAGAAACAGCTTGCGCAAGTAGAAAAACCAAGTTAGAGAGAAAGAAAGAGTGAGAGTGCGTGTGTGTGTTAAGATAGCAGCAAACTGGTATAGATTTAGCTTCCAGCGCTGCAGGGGCTTGACACGTCCTCTCTACTTCGACTTCTCCACACTGATGGTTATTGCTGGGTGGAGACACCGTCTTCATTTTCACATTGATTCTTACTAAGTAGGTTTGACTGTATCAGTAACAGAACGGTTTTGCACAGTACTTCTGTAAGAAAACGCAAACACTCGGTATTGCTGCCCTCCCACCCCCACAAAAAGTTGAAAAATAAAATTTAAAAAATATAGTCAAGCCCATCTAAAGGTTAGAGTCCTGAACCTGCTGCTAAGAGGCACGCTCAGAAGACATCTGATGGAGATGGGTCTTGAGGAGACGGCCCCCCTCAGAGCCACTACCCTGAAACAGTCCATTTCCAACTTTCACTTCTTTTCAGTACCAGCAAAGAATAAAAACAATGTTAAAATCTCTTATTAAAAAGGTCCATGATATTTCAACTAAAATTGCTGGGCTGTTTTGCTAACTCCTCTGAAAAGCTAGTTTAAATTAGTTGGAATCCAACTAAAAGGACAGTCATGGTATTCTCCACGTGCCTTCACTTAAAGCTTTGGTCTTGTTGATTTGATCATTTTATAAGAACCTGGTGTCTTACTCCCTGCTTCGCCATGTGCTCTGACCCAACCATGCCTCCTACAGGGGCTTGCTAATCTTAGTCACCCTTTGCCAGAAGAAAACTGTTTGATAGCATCCCCCTCTCTCTTTCAGAGTCTCCTGGAAGGAAAGGTTTGTTCCCCCCACACCCCCTCGTTTTAAATGGATCACCACGATAACACTGTAGTGGAATCACATTTGCCACCCCAGCCAGCCAGCCATCCCCACCCTCCTATGAAGAGGGAGAGAGGAGCATGGAAAAAAAAGATTATTGCATTCCCCATACTTCATGGGTCCAAATGTCAGCATGAGCCAGACTCTTCAGAACCTGTGTATTAGTGCTTCTCGTTCCCTTTCTTTGCGTTTCAGTTCCTCTTTGTAACAGCAGGAGCAGAAATTCCCAGTTTCCGGATGCCCGTAAAAACTGCAGTTCGGCTGCTTGCATTTGGTCTGCTGAACGTTATAAAGTATTCGGCTTTTGCTTTTGTCCCCGTTTGCTCCCTTCTGCAAGCTGTCCTGCTCTAGGGGTTCCCTGGAGCCATTGCTGTGGGGAGGCGCGCAGGTAGGGCTGTCGCACTCGACTGGGTAATTTGGGGGTACATCCATCTCTGTTGGGGAGAACCTTCCCAGGTGGGAAGGGCTGGTTTGGTATGGGTGAGGCCGCCCCTGAGTGCAATGTCTGGGTAAGGTAGCATAGGGAGGAAGGCTGCTGCAGGACCCACCGGCTACCTGCCTCCGGGTATCTTGATAGCTGGGGGGATGTGCGCCTTCTACACAGTTGACCACAGCGGGCCGGGGAATGGTGAAGACCCCTGAGTAGCTGGAAGGAAAAGTTGTCATTTTAGCGCCTATGGCATGCTCCGAGGTCTGGATGCTGTAACTAGGAGGCAACTGGGGGTAGGATGGATTCAGTAGCACGTCCTCGCTTTTGTGAAGATTAGCCTCCGGCTCCAGCTTCTTGGCAGCGGAGCCATTCGCAAAGGCCTTCTTCTCCACCTCCTTTTGCTTCTGCTCGGCCAAGAAGCGCTCCTCGGCGTCGGAAAGGTACCTCTCGATCATCTCTTCCTGGTACTGGTGCCGGTTGCTGGTCTTGAGGTGGCCGGCGAAGATAAACTTCCGCTCGCCCTGCATGGCAGCTCGCAGGATGCTCAGGCTAAGCTTCACATCATTGCTGTATTTACAGGGATCAGACTGCTTCTCTGCGGTCACTTGGCCTGGGCAGGTTTTCTCAGCAGAGACTGACAAATCCCCTTGGGAAGTTTCTTCTTTGCTGCCTTTCCTCGACTTTAAGGATCCTTTCTTCTTCTTCTCCAAGGTTTCCCCCTGCCCGTTGCTCACGCCTCCTTTGACAGTTTTACTGTGCATCAAGCCACCCATGTTCTTTTTTAGCTTACTTCCCAAAGTCTTGCCAAAGCTGCCCAGCTTATTAGCAACCGAGTCAGCCCGTTTCTTCTCTTTCTCCTTGTCTTTGTCCTTTTCTCGGTCTCTCTTTGGCTTCTCTTTCTCCTTGTCCTTGCTGCTCTTACTGCCACCGTTGCTGGTGGTACTACTGCAGACAGATTCCTTGTCCGACTCCCCAGATTCCGCCGCTGAGCGGGCGTCATCTCCGGCGGAAGCAGTAGGGGATTCTGGCTGGGCTAGCGGGGCCTAAGGACAAAGAAAGCAACCATTAGAGAAAGACAATTAGTTCAGCAGTTACGGTCTTCAGGCCAAATTCTGAGCGGATGCAGCATGCAGGTGCTCACGAGAAAGGCCTAAACACACACCGGGGGAGCCTTCTCCACACCAAAGCTGGCTCTCCCAAAAGCCGCAGACAGGAGCTGCAGAGGAGCATGCTGAGCCTCAAGGCTGCAAGTACATCACTGTCTGCTCCATAGCAAGCCCCTGCTCAGTTAAAACACAGCCCTGACATTACGTTTACAAATTAGGCTCCGCAGATGCATCAACTTAGTGCAAGATTTAAATGGGGGAAAGCAAGACTTTAGCTAGAGATGTCAGCGCGCTCTACCGGGGTGACCAATCTCCTTCTGGCCAGCTACAAAGGGGATGCGTTCTGGAAATAGCCCTCACAGGCTGCAAGGAAGGTCACCACAAAGGACAAATGCAGAAATGTATGTAGCCCACCTAATAAAACAACCCAGGAATATAGTGAGGTGGTTCTTTATAGTGTGTCTGTATGGGATACAGAGCAGCCGTTTGAACGCTGGGATTCTGGAAGTCTGACACAGTGGGTATTCACCCACGAAAGCTTATGCTCCAATACTTCTGTTAGTCTATTATGTGCCACAGGAGACTCTGCCGCTTTTTACAGATCCAGACTAACACGGGTTACCCCTCTGATACTTGACACAATCTACAATAAAATGGTAGATATTGCTCAAGCTCAGACCTGCAGCCCATTTCGCTAGGGGGCACTATACCCTCATAGTTCACTAATGTCATTTACTTGTAATGACCTGGGGCCCTCATGGCAGGTGAGGATTTAGACTCAAGTATTGTGGGCAATCTATGAGGGAGAGGGAGGGGTGGGGTGGGACAGAAGGAAAACCATTACTTTTAAATGCAATCATTTGAGCTTTTTCCATACAGACCCACATCTTGGCAGCATCTTGTTCTTTAAAATGATCCAAACTGAAATTTAACAATTCACATGGAATTTGGAGGAGTCCTTCCAGGTCCTGAATTACCAACCCCACAACTTCCTTTTAAAAAAATATCTATGAACCTGGAAGAATTTTAGCCATGTTTTCACTGTTAATGCAGCAGTTGCGACTTGGCGAGATGACAGCATGGGGATTTCTGAAGTATGCTGAAGTATTCAGAACACTACACATGATCCCTTAAGGTTTAAGGCCCTGAAGTTCTAGCTGATTCACCTTAATATCTTGATTCACTTTCTGGCAGCTGGAAAGCAAGTGTCTAGATCCAGCAGTGTACAGAACATAGAATATCAGGTTTGGAAGGGACCTCAGGAGGTATCTAGTCCAACCCCCTGCTCAAAGCAGGACCAATCCCCAGACAGATTTTTGCCCCAGATCCCTAAATGGCCCCCTCAAGGATTCAACTCACAACCCTGGGTTTAGCAGGCCAGTGCTCAAAGCACTGAGTTATCCCTCCCCCCCAGGTGGTGTAGTGTAGTAGGTTGAATTATCAGCTCTGTGTATTTTGAGCTTTAACATTTAATGTAAACTATTACTAAAGCGTGCACAAAATCCAAGAGGTCCATCTGCACGGCATTTATCTGCTCTTTCTGACCAAAACGAGGACAGCCAGGCCTTCTAATGGCAGGTTAAAGAAATGTACAAGAATGAAAGCAAAAGTCCATCCCCCGTCTAGTCCTCTGTAGAAAGAAAGCATATCTGTGTTCAAAGGAGTAAAATATTTCCTGTTTCTTTACCTGCATTTCACAGGGCAAGGTGATCCATTTAACATTCATGTAACTGTGCAGCAAATGTAGTTTTGCTTCCAACGATAATGTCACACTGAAAAAAAAAGATATTAAACAAAGTTACAATCCACGGTCATTTTAGTAACTGCGGTTCGATTTTCCATATGTGGAGATTTAATTACATTTTAATTGCCTTTTTCTTCTATTAAAACTTACTTGCTAATTTTTATAATGTAATAACTGGATCAAAAGATATTTTGGAGCAGGGGTTCTCAAACTAGGGGTCGGGACCCCTCATCCTCTACCCCCAACCCCGCTTTGCCTCCAGCATTTATAATGGTGTTTAATATATAAAAAGTGTTTTTAATTTATAAGGGGGGAGGGGAGTCACACTCAGAGGTATGCTATGTGAAAGGGGTCACCAGCATAAAAGTTTGAGAACCACCATTTTGGAGTGATACCTGTACTTATTTTTTTAAATATGAATTTCCTCCTTATATGACTAGCATTTATGTAAAATGTTAACTGGACAAATCAGCTTAATTTAAGCCCCATATTCTGGGTTTGTGTAAAAGGAATTTCTCAAAAACACTTCTGTTCACACTAGATTTGTAGAAGTTATTTCACTGAAGATTTTAAATTCGGATTCTTCTGCAGTTCCGGAAACTTCAACAAAACTAGTGCATGAGAACCAGAAAGGAAAAAACTGACCATGCGCTAAAAATTTTAGTTTTATCAGCAATTTTATCAACAAAAAAAGGCAGCAATTTTCTCGTCTCTTTAAAGATAAATGTATCTTTGGAATTCATTTACATTTTTCTGATTTTACATAACGTGAAGCAAACAAATGCTACATATTCTTTCCATAAAAGAAAATAGTTTAATATTGGCCACAATGATCTCAGTTAACTGAAGCTGAAAAAATGAAGTGGTCACATACATTTGCTGCATACTGATTTCTATCTTGTCGGTGTCCCTTTAAAAGGTAGCAGCAATACAAGAGAAATTTGAGCATCGTCCAGCATTCTAACTCAACCTTAGTAGCACACAGACATATCATGGCTCTGTTCCTGCCTACACAGACAGGGGAGTTATGTTGTTCTTTGGCATACCAGGGGATAAATTCCTATGAAATTAACAAATCACTTAAGAGATCCTGAGGAAGCAGGGATTAGGTTACAGCAAACATGCACGTGCAAAGTCAAAGAACAAATACATCATGCCTTCAATTATTCAGGAGAGCTCTATCTTAACTGGCTGAAGTTTGAGACTGTAAAATGTTAAGACACTTGAGCACACCTAAAGGGTCTTAAAGAGCAAAAGGTTAATTAATTTTGTCCAGAGGGGCCTTTAATAATAAACCCATTTGAAGTTCTGGAACTGAATAAAATAAGGCATGTTTAATCCTGTGCAAGAATAGACACAAGACTGAGCTGTAGAAAGTTAACTAGTGCTATTGAGTTTTCTGTAATCTTCCAAGGTCCTCATGAGATTCTTAGGGCTGGTCTACACCAGGGGTGGGGTCGATCTAAGTTACATAACTTCAGCTACGTGAATAACGTAGCTGAAGTCGATGTCCTTAACTGGACTTACCATGGTGTCTTCACCGCGGTGAGTCGACAACTGCCGCTCCCCTTTCAACTCTGCCTGCGCCTCTCATGGAGCTGGAGTACAGGAGCTGATGGGAGAGTGCTTGGGGATCGATTTATCGTGTCTAATCTAGATGCGATAAATCAATCTCCACTGGATGGATCGCTGCCCGCCGATCCGGCCGGCAGTGAAGACATACCCTTAGTATCAGACACTGTTTTGTACTGTAATTATGTAAAATTAAAATTATTGTATGTGAAATGTGTCCAAATTCAAAAATATTTCTCTGTATTCATTTGGCATACAGGATTATTTTTGTATTAATGTTAAAAGGCCAGTCATTTGTATATGATGTGCACTTATTCCTGAAGCAGGTATCACAGAAAAAAATCTAAATACAGCTGGTTGGGAAATAAGCGTTTCCCTCCATAAAAATATGACTGTTTTCAATCAAAAGCCATTTTTCACAAAAATATCTATTTGGTCAAAAGGCAGTTGGCCCTTGAAAATACATTGCTAGAAATTTTTCTACCAGCTCTAGATTTATAACTTCAGAGAGGTTATGTGTTCCATATAATATCGTACGTACATAAACCTGCTCCTACCTTAAGTACTTTGATCTTAAATACTTATTCCCACAGAGTCCTACGGCCTTACAATAATTGATAGCAGCCCTTTTTTCAAATGCTACATCTCTGATGATTTTCACACACCACGCGCAAGTTTGAAACAAGATGCTAGTAATTAAAATTTCAGTTATTAGCTGGGGGATGCTAAGCGACAGAGCAGCTGCAGTCCGGCGGTTTAATTTCCAGCTGAGAACTCACCTTGCTAGTTTGACATTATCAGTGTCATCTCTGTCCCACTCCCATTCTTTCCCAGGATCCACAGCGAAGTGCACAGGAAGCAGTTTGTGTTCAGAGTCAGTCAGAGGGATCACCGCTGCGATGGAAAGAGGAACGACACAGCTTGTTTAGGGCCAAAAGGGACGAAGGCCTGGCCAACAAGGTGGAAGCGGACAGAGGTCACAGGGAGCAGAAATGGCAAGTCACCATTTACTATTTCTACAGGGGCATCATTTTCTTTGGACAGCGAACAGAGCGTTAGTGAAAAGCTCTGGAGGGTGAAGCCAAATGTTTGTCTACACAGTAGGTACAGCACGGACAAAATAAGCTTCCTTCATATCACCCAGCCCTCCAGCGTCCAAACCCTATCCTGGGAGGGTCACCTTTTGCAGTCAGAGTGATTCACAGTCTCTCTGGCTCAGCCTTTGACTGACACTACTGAGGAGGGTGTCAAATGCCCAAACATGCCTACGGTCTGGGACCTGTAGCGTCTCTTAGATTGGCCACCAGGCAGCCTTATTGCACATGACTTAAAGTCACCGGTCTTGTTCTATAAATAGAGATTCTGTTTTTCAGGGTTTATTAATTTAATTTGGCGATGGTGGTGGTGTGTTTTAGGCAATTTTTGAGTTCTACGTAGATGTCTAAAAATTAGTTTTTTTCCCAGGGCTCTCTTTGTGTATACTGTACTGAGTCATCTGTTTGCAACATTCCCTAGTGTGCTTTAACATAGTACTGTTTCAAACAGCACCACATTAAAAACGCACTAGGGAACCTTTAATGCGCACCAGCGAGGTCTACATGGACCAATTAACATGCAATACATTAGTGATCTTTAGAAATCATCCCCACCCCATGGTCCACATGACTGTTCCATGAAGACGAGCCTTTTGACACAAGTAACCATTTCCAGTGATTTTCCTGCGTCTACTGGATTTAAAAAAAAAAAAAAAAAAGACTTTGTATTGGGGCGTTAATTGGTGAAAACCAAAAATCAGAAGCCTTATGAGGTACCTTGATCTTTTGTGGGTTCCTTCTGCTCCATGGATACTAGTGCAGAAAAATGGGCTTGATCATATGCCAATACCAAAGGAGAGCGATGACACTTGTTGTCTGGAACCTCCAGGGGCAGATAGATGCCTCCAAACGGTATAGGAGCAAAGGCTGAAAATAATTTAGGGTGCATTATTTTCCAGAATAGGTTATTAAGAACCATTTGTACTGAAACCTCTGACAGACTGAACCAACTTGTTGCACCTCAACTTTCACCTTCACATTAGATCCATTTATCTAATGTATTTTACCGGGGAGGAGGTAGACAACACCACATTAGAAAGGATAAAAACAGAGGTGCACAATTGCAGAATTAAATTTATCTACGCATCCTTCTTTTCTCCTTCACAAACACCCAAAACTTACACACACGAGATCAGTAATTGATTCATCTTCTCTGACAGGAAATGAAAAAGTCTGCTAGTGGAAAATTATGTTAATGGGGAGTGGAATTTCCCTTCTGCACAGGAGTACATGGGGGCAAAGAATTTGGAAAAAAACAACACGTACATGCTGTCTCAATGCCTTCTTTGAGACCTCATATTATAAGGTGTTTGTGGTATGCCTTAGAGCTTCCATCGGAACCAAACTGGTTCACTGCGGCGGCTCTGCATAACCCAGAGCCAGCGCAATACATCTTTTCTCCCTGTCAATTTCAAGGCACAAAAAGCCCCTGTGGAACTGAGTGAAGGGAGGAAGGAAGCATTCCACTAAATTGCACCACATACATTTGAAGTAATAGAAGCAGCTTGGCAGTGGAGCGAAGGGAACTGCAGATCTGTGGGACTTACCTTCTCCCCCAGAGTCTCGCAGCATAGTGTCTGCCACTACTACAATAGGCCTCTTCAGCACATGGGCAAGAACAAAGACATGGAATTCCTCCAGGCTCTCGTACACTGGCTCCTCAGAGCTGTCAACACTTGGGAAATAATGGAGAAATGTGATCAGCCCTTCACCTCTTTCACCTTTAAATCGCTTGCTTTACAGACTCTGAACAAAGTATATATAAAGCATCCGCGTAGCTCATATTAATATCAGATCAGAGATGGGTGCAAGCAGAGACTCGACCGATTTGAACTTTGGGCCAGCATGGATCCAAATCCAAACAACGAGACAATGACTCATCTCCAATACTACTAAGACGTGGCACTTCTAAGGATCTCAGAAGGTGGCTATTATTCCTGTTTTTCAGATGGGAAATGGAGGCAGACAGCCAATCCCTAAACCAATTAGAGGGCTGTAGTGCTGCTGAACTTCCCTGCCACCTGGAGCATCAACACGTCTGGTGCTGCAGTGCTCATTCTGAAGCCTCAGTGTTCCCAGGCAGAAGAAAGCTGGAACAAGGCTACACAAACACGAGTTGTGAGCCAACAAGATCCCTCTGAACTAGAGAAACACGCCTCCTTAAATGTTGTCCAATGCTGTGCGTGTACTGTGAAGAGAAAGCATGCTCCACCATCAGAACGTAACAAGGATTTCATGGTAGCCTTTGCAGAGACATTAATCCTTAGGAACACAAATACGTAGAAGATTAAATTTCTTTCCTCTTCTTTGTTAAACTTGGTGTGTGGCTATTTTTACTTTCGTCTCTGCCATCTGGCTGAGAGGTCAGACAATAAATGAGAATTGTACAAACACTAGTGGGCATCAACTAATTCATCTGTGCCTTACTCATGAGTGAGGATAAATATTTTAGATTTAGGGCTCACCTACATAAACAATTCATTCATGACAAGCTGGGGTGTGACTCTACCTGCACTAGCCTGCCGCAGCCTGTCTGTGAAGACCCTGCTGATGTGCACTCACACCGTAGATTCATACCCCAGCTTGCTGCGGACTAAATGTTTGTCCAGACAAGCCCTTTGCTAGTATTTGTGAAGTATCAGAGGGGTAGCTGCGTTAGTCTGGATCTGTAAAAAGCGACGAGGAGTCCTGTGGCACCTTATAGACTAACAGACGTACTGGAGCACAAGCTTTCGTGGGTGAATACCCACTTCGTCAGACAAAGCGCTGGCTACAACCAGGGTACACAGAGAGGTCCTGCTGGCAGTAGCACTGAAGAGGCTCCCCGTCATGGACCACTGTGCTCGCCCTGGACATACACACCATAAAAAGATGGCCCCTTTCCCCAAAAGTTCACCATTTAAGTAGGGATGCGCCTGCAGCACCTTCTGGTCCCAGTCCTGAGCTCCCCACAAGTAATTACCACAAGTCGCACACCAATGGTGTCCAGTGAGTTTTGAGACCACTAAACTATTTTGATTTCGAACCGAGGGGATCTCAGGGGAAAGGAAAAACAAAAGCCTACTGAATTATGACTGGGCCACCAAACCCCTGTGGCATCTGCCATCTTTACACAGCTGTCTTCTACCTACCCTCCACAGTTGCCTCCGTTTGTACCATAATGCATGCGGGGCTCGCTGGATGCAAGCTTGATTAGCTCATTCCATTCCTTTTGCCACTCCTCTTCTGTGTAAACAAGGCCAGACTAAACAAAAAACAAAAAACCCACACAGAATAAGGGTTTACCAACTTGCCGAAGCAAGCTGCTTTAATTTGCCCCAACATCGATTTCTCTACAGAATTTTTGCAAAGGCTGCCAATATATTTCATGCAAAAGAGTGTACAGTGATATGATCTGGAGGTATACCAAGTAACCAGAACACATAATATGGTTAGAATCAGAATTTACAGTTCATGTGAAAGATAATACATTTGTAATGCACTGGAAATATGAATATTTAAAGCCAGAGAATTGGAATAAAACTTAAATATCCCAATATTACACCAAAGGCATCTTGATTCTAAGCATTAAGGATTGCATAACCTATTGATGAGAGAAGGTAGCAGGAAATTATAACTGGATTAGCAGACATGCAGGTTTTGCTTTAGAAAGCAATTTCCCTTCCCTTCCTACTGAACAAGAAAGCCGGCAGCAAAGTGTCCAGAAAGGTCCCACGTGTAAGGGCAGATTTTCAGAAATTATTGATTCTTTGAGGTGTTACAATCAAACTGAGTTTACATTTTCAGTCCCACTTTCATTTTAGTCTGCACACACTATAGTGCTTTCATTTATTCATTTCATTTCAGTTCACTTATGAGCACAGATTGGTCTCACTTGATGTACAGCACAATTCTGAAATATCACGGGGTCTTCCAAAAGAGATTGGTGCCCTATTGGACTGAGCACTGCAAAAACACACATATGAAAGCACAATCCTTGCCCTGAAAAGCTGATACACCTCTACCTCGATAGAACGCTGTCCTCGGGAGCCAAAAAGTCTTACCGCGTTATACATGAAACCGCATTCTATCGAACTTGCATTAACTCGCCGGAGCGTGCAGCCCCGCCCCCACGGAGCACTGCTTTATCGCATTATATCCGAATTCGTGTTATATCGGGTCGCGTTATATCGGGGTAGAGGTGTAATCTAAAAAGATTATTGGCGAATGGCATTACACAGGTGCCACCTTTACTACGTTTTCATTAGCTGTGGTTTTCAGAATTATATCATTCAGTAAGAGTTATATTTTGAGAATAAGGAATCTTCAACCTGCCCTCTTGGCTGAAGCTGGTATGTTGCTATGTTAACATCCAACATGCCCACAAAAAGGGACAATTTAAGGTAAAAAGTACCAGAAACCATCACATTGCCAAACAAAAAAGAAGTCAGACTGATTTTGAAGTTAGACTACACAAGATGTTATGCCAAACTTACAAAATCAGATTTCAGAAATCCTATTTCCCAGGACTGGAATAGGGGACTGCATGGGAGCATGGTGTATTCACACCTCTCTGCTATCTTGTGCTCCAGAATCTGAGCTTCGGTTTTAGAAAATTAAACCACTAGTCTTATGAAATCATTCAAAATGTGAACCAAGAGTAACCAACGCAGCGATGTCTGCCCCTGCTGGTCTCAGGGAGGTGCTCACTCAGAAGTATAATGATGCTATAATTTAATCGTCAGCATTGTTAAGTATTTCACAGCTGATCTAAGCGTGTAAAGAGGGGGAAGAGGATTACATTGTGCAGAGCGGCACAGTTCACTGTGCATCTACAATGTACATCTCATTACAGTGAACTTATTTTGGGGAGGAGGGGGGAGCTTGCACCACTAACCTTTTTTAATCCAAACCCCAACTTACAAGTCAACAGTTCAACTGCACCTTTAATATTTCAAACTGGATGCTCCACTTCCACTGAAATGAAGTCACTCCACTCAGAGATACCAATGCTATTTTAGTATCTTACTCTACACCCAAAGAATGTTTGTGCTTGTTGGATAACATGCTTCCCCAATTCTACTAGGGCTTTTACTCATGAACATAAGAACTGGTGGCAGTCATCACCTGAACTCTGGAATGTCAGTCAGTCACCAGGTGAACAATCAGACAGATCTTCCAAACAAAGGGACTAGCATGAGCCTGTCTTTCACAATACTAGAGGTCCGCGCGGGGGGCAGAGGACGGATAGCTCAGTGGTTTGAGCAGTGGCATGCTAAACCCAGGGTGGTGAGTTCAATCCTTGAGGGGGCCATTTAGGGATCTGGGGTAAAATCTGTCTGGGGATTGGTCCTGCTTTGAGCAGGGGGTTGGACTAGATGACCTCCTGAGGTCCCGTCCAATCCTGATATTCTATGATTAAAGCACACGGATAATTGTGCTTTATCAGCTATAGACTGCTAGAGACTGCACTCAGATGCCACAGACTGATGAGGTGCTGAAACTTATGCTTTTAAACATTAAATGATGACAGGTCAATTTGGTTTTTTAAATATTCAGTTTTAACAAGGATGGCTCTCTTTCTAAAGCAGGAAATATTAATCTTAAAGTCTTATTTACTAATTGATTTTTTTTTTTTTAAAAAAGGTAAACAGCTCTAAGGAAAACTTACTATGTTCTTTAGCACCTAAACACAATGGTATTCTATCTAGCTACTCAAGGACATCTGGTAACTTACCACCCTGACAAACATACGTCCTTGCTTTCTTGGGCTAGTGTCACAACTGTAATGGTCTTTTAATGTGGTGAGTGCGCGAATTTCCTTTTTTGGTGGTAAAGTCCACACAGCGCTCAGACAGAAGTGTCTCTCTGATCTTATCATAAGAGAAGCCTACACAGAGTATGATGCATTTCTTTTCTCTGAAAGAACTGTTTTGTTGGTAGTGACAGGATGTGATCCCTAATGTAGGCACAGTAGGAATGGCTGCAGCAAATTGTAATGTAACAATACAGGAAAGTATGAGCTTTCAGTAACGTTGTATTATCCTATTTACACTGGATCTCACGTGGGAGCCTAACATTAAGAATAACAACGTACACCCATACTGCTAACACAGCTATAAGTCCACAGAACATCCTTACCATATGAAAATAATTTCTTTAAAAGGTTTCACAACTGTACTGAAAATGGATGGCTACTTCCCTTCAGAGTGAGCCAATTCACTGTATGTTACCGATTTGCCCAAAATTCCCATTAAATGTTTAAAAAGCAAAGCTTTCACCCAAAGAGGAAGCAGCCCCCAGAACCATCTAAAATTCTGCCTGGACAGTCTTAATTCCTTCTCTTACCTCTTTGTTCTGCTGTGTTTGTTGCCATCGCCACCGCCGCTTGAGAGCTTCCCTTTCCACACCTTTATCCATTAAGGTATAAAGCGATTTGCGAAGCATGAGATCTCTATCATGGAAACCCCACATACCTACATGCGGGGGAAGGAGAGGGGGGGAAAAAAAGTATTAATAGCCACTGGCCTTTCTCCAGCCTCTGCCTTCTGAAGATTTGTCACACCAAAGCCTTGCAACAGCCCTGTGAAGTAGGGACGTGCAGTAGAACCTCAGAGTTACGAACACCTCGGGGTACTGGAGGTTGTTTGTAACTCTGAACAAAACATGATGGTTGTTCTTTCAAAAGTTCACAACTGAACATTGACTTAATACAGCTTTGAAACTTTACTATGCAGAAGAAAAATGCTGCTTTTAATTATCTTAATTTAAATGAAACAAGCACAGAAAAATTCCTTACCTTATAAAAAAAAATTTAATTTTCTGTTTTAGTGGTTTATGTTTAACACAGTACTGCACTGTATTTGCTTTTTTTGGGGGGGGTCTCTGCTGCTGCCTGATTGCGTATTTCGGGTTCCAATGGAGGTGTGTGGTTGACCACTCAGTTCGTAACTCTGAGGTTCTACTGTATCCCCATTTTACAGATGAGGAAACCATGGCAGGTAGATAAAGTGACTTGCCTAAGGACATCTCAAGAGTCAGTGACAAAGTTAGGAATGGAACCCAGGAATCCTGACCCCAAGCCCCTAGATTATCCACAAGACAACAGCTGTTCGGCATTTTTCTGTAGCACAGAAATATGGAAGTTTGAGTTAAAGTTGCCACATTTAATTTAAAATACCAAAAAACTCAATGATAGTAAAGTATTCTGTCCATAAATTACTTGAAATCAATCAAGGGGCCAGGATAACATCTATTTACATGAGGCAGGCTGGCTTCACTAATTATGAACGGCACCAGTCCCGTGTAGGAAATACTCCACTTCTGTTGACTTAACTGCAGAAACCTCAGAATATTAGAGCAACACTCAGAAGATTAGATCACTGGGGACTAAAACTTGGGCTTCTAAAATGGTCCCAGCCCAGGAGGCTGCATCCCTACACTACAAGTGTGTGGGGAAGGAATGGGTGGTTCTGCTTCTTTAAATTCCCTCTGCAGATACATTAAGCTTTGCCAGAGGGAAGGGTAGAGACCAGTATTCTCAAGCTTCTGGTATCTTAGGTGCTTATCTGGCCCCCCATCACAGCAGAATCTGAGCACCTCACAATCTTCAACGTCTTTATCCTCACAGCATTCTTGCTATTAGCTTCACCTTGCAGATGGAGAACCGAGGCATTGCGAGACTACGTGAGCTGCCCAGGGCCACACAGGAAGTCTGGGGCAGAGAAGGAATTGAACCTGGATCTCCGAAGGCCCAGGCTAGGTCCCTATACCACTAGACTATCCTTTTCTCTCTGCATAAAATGGATTAAAACGAGAAGATAAGCTACCCTAAAGCAGAAGAGGATCCTGTTTATATAACTCCCCAGCATTGAAGTTCCTTTGGTCCACTGCAACCAATGCCTTGGGATGTAAGACTTTTACTGTTCTTTATTATCCATGCTTTCTCCTTCACTATTATTATTAGCTTGTCCCACCCCAATCTGAAAGCCCATAATTTCAAAAGCTGTCCACCGCTATTAAATTGCGGCTAATTTGACCCTATGGAAATGTCACCTATTCTCAGGGAGTTACGGAAGTCATAGTGATTAACCCTACTCCACAGAGGCCTTCAGCAGCTCGCTTTTGCAAATCTTGGTGGCAGGCACGGTTCATGCCACACATATCAAGTCCATACAATCTTATCCTGAGATCTGAAGTCTCACCGCAAAGGTGATAAAATATTTAACACTATGATTTTTATGCAAGATTGACTATAAACCTCAAGCTACATAATTTCAACATAACATTACTGGTTTCTAAACCAGGGGTGGGCAAACTTTTTGGCCCAAGGGCCAGATCTGGGTATGGAAATTGTATGGTGGGCCATGAATGCTCATGAAATTGGGGTGCAAGAGGGGGTGAGAGCTCTGGGGTGGGGCCAGAAATGAGGAGTTCAGGGTGTGGGAGGGGGTTCCAGGCTGGGGGAGGGGATTGGGGTGCGGGTGAGGGCTCCGGTTGGGGGTGTGGGCTCTGGGGTGGTGCTGGGGATGGGGAGCTTGGAGTGCAGGAGGGTGCTCCAGACTGGGACCTAGGGGTTCGGAGGGGGACCAGGGCTGGGGCAGGGGGTTGGGGTGCAGGCAGGGATCAGGGGTGCAGGCTCTGGGCAGTGCTTACCTCAAGCAGCTCCCAGAAGCAGCGGCATGTCCCCCCCCTCCGGCTCCTATGCAGAGGCATGGCCAGGAAGCTCTGTGCGCTGCCCTGTGCAAAGGTGCTGCCCCTGCAGCTCCCTTTTGCCGGGGTTCCTGGCCAATGGGAGCTGCGGGGGAGGCACTTGGGGCAGGAGCAGCATATGGAGCCCCTTGGCTGCTCCTACGCGTAGGAGCCGGAAGGGGGACATGCCGCTACTTCTGGGAGCCGCGCAGAGTGGGGCAAGCCCTCGACTCCGCTCCCCATCTGGAGCTTGAGAGCCAGATTAAAATGTCTGGAGGGCCAGATGCAGCACCCGGGCAATGGTCTGCCCACCCCTATTCTAAACAGTGCTAAGGATATTCATTTACTACCAAAAAACCACTTTCATAGTGGGAGAACATATTTACCCTTCATTCATTTTGTTCCGAAATCCATGTCTAAAAATAGAGACACTGTGGTGGGGTGGGGAGAACCAGGAGTTTTAATATAATGGGACTAGGACAAAGTGGGGAAATGCTCCAGGCTTCACTTTACAAACAAACAAACAACAAAACCAGAACTAATCCTTCTCAAGTAGGGATGTTGGCACTATAAGAACTTTTTATTTCCTTCTGCTCTTAGTTCAGTCTTTCTTGGAAACACCAGTTCAGAAAATCATCCATGACTTCCCCACAGCTGCATATCTACCTCATTACTCTGACAATATAAATCCTTCAACCTAAAAAACCCCCAAGCCCATTAAAAATGAAAGACGGGCTTAGCCTGCATCATCCTGCAAGGACTAATGCTGTTGAGGAAAGAATAAATCTCTTCTAGGGGTGGGTTCAAGAAAAGGTAGACAGGTGCAGAAACCAGAATTCACTGCCCCATCCTAGGTTATTCTGGACTATGTAGGTTTTCAGGAAGGGAATAACACACACTTACACAGGGCCTTTCAAACCTTAGTCGTGTCACCCTCCCATGAAGCAGGTGGGAAAATGGAGGCACAGAGAGCTGAAGGGATGCGCCCCAAACTATAAATCTAGGATTGGAAGTCAAATTCCTGACTCCTACTCCTGTTCTTAGATCATCTCCCTCTCTGAAATGTGGCAAGTTTTATTTCTCTCCTTTGATGACCCCCCTTTATTTCCTTTATAACACGCTATGCTATTAAGGTAGGAGATAAAAATCAAGTGAGCGGTTGGAAGTTGTGCCTGCAAAACTTCTCTGCATCTGTTGATACCCAAGTGTCAAAAACCAATCAGTCACGACTGTTATTCACTTCACCATGAACTGTTTTGAGGTCTTACCCAGGGAGGCAGCATGAAGCAGGCAGTTCCCGTCGCCGGTCGTCGCCAAAGGAAGTAGCCTTTGGCAGCTGGGATCAACGTTAGCCCACCAGTTCAGGCGACCTGTGGAAATATTTCAGAGACCCCCCCACTGTAAGCTCGTACTTGACACGAGAAGAACAATCGTTGTCTTTGCCTGTTCAAAGGCGAAAGGTGGAACGGATTGTAGCTTGGGCTGTCGCAGAGCGCCTGACAAACAGGAATAAGCAGTTCTGTATCCACTTTCCAGTGGGGAAGGGAGAGGGGAACAAACATATTTCATTGAATTTCTGACCTAGATGACCCTTCCCCGCCCCCCATCTGTTTTTCAGCAGAGAACAAATCTATCAGAAGAAAAAAATAAGGAAGGAGTTCGAAGTAACAAGTAAACAGCAGAGAAACCCTCTTACAGAAATAGCTGAACAAATAAGGCAAAGCACCATTATGGCTCAGCTGATACCAATCATGCCTCTGAGCCAGAAGGATGTGGGACTCAAGTTATGCCTAAATAGATCGAGGTGGCCCACACTGCGTCGGCTTTTGAACGAGACATTAGTATTCTCTCTGGCGGGGTCTGATGAGGGCCTTGTGGATGTTAAAAATCCCTATAACACTTTAAACAAAAATAGCAATTGGTGTCTCCAGTATGAGAGAGAAGCTTCCCTGGCCACTCTGGAAAGCCAAGCCCTACCAGCTGTAAGCATACTAAAGATGTAAAAGGGAGGGATAAGCGTTGCCGTAAGCGACAAGTACATTAGGCGACACTGACGGGGGACAATAGGGGAAGTACAGGGATGGTGGGGTTTTATCATCTTTTCCAGAAGGTGAATGGACAACCAACTACAGTCTAAACTAACACGCACACCAAACAAATCCATTCTGCACGACACTCAAACATTTAGTGCCTTTCATCAGACGTCAGGTTCTTTACAAGCTTTAAAACAGTACATGAAACCACACAAACACCCAGGTGAGCTAGATTACCACACTGACCCCATTTTACAGCTGAGGACACAGGCAGAGAGGGTGAAGTGACTTACTCGAGGTCACATGAACTAAGGGGCAGAGCTGGAAACAGACTCCAGGAGGCCTGGCTCCCAATCCTGAGCTTTTTAGCCTTGAACAATTTTTCTGCTGATGTTCAACTGCAAAATGCTATTTTTAGTTTCTCCTGGTGGGTTCATCATTCATATCTTAAGCATGCAGGAGTATACTGTACCATGTTCTTTTTCTCTGCTCACCAGTTCAGGAACAGTACTTGGGAAAATTCATTGATCTCACCAACTAAGCAGCTTTGAAAGTCTTTCCCCACATGATTTTAGCAGCCAATATGTGAACTGTCAGATTAGTGCTTTAGACAGTTTAAAGCAGTGGTCCCCAACCTTTTTGTGGCCAGTAGCACATTCATGTTTTCAGAAGAGTGTGGCGGGCGCCAACACTTTTTCAAGGCTTATTTTGTATTTGTACATTAAATAATACAAAAAAATCATGTTTAATATTACATAATATATGAATCCATAAGATAAAAAAGGTAATTTTACATGTAAACGGTATTAATTAAATTATTCGGCAATTACTCTTTCACCTTACCATGTGAATTTGCTCTTTTTTATCTACTTGTAAGAAAAATTAAGGAGTTTTTACAAAATAAATATCAAACAGTTTTCATCTTATTCATTTTAAAAAAGTAAAACACTGTTGAACTGCTGGTCCAAATATATTTATTATTCTTACTTTAACACAGAATGAAGTCTGCAGCCCCAGAGTTCTCTGTCCCCGGCAGGGGTGGGGCCCCGGCTTCTCTCCCCTGCTGGGCACTAGGCGGGCGCACATAAATGCCCCAGCGGGCGCCATGGCGCACGCGGGCACCATGTTGGGGACCACTGGTTTAAAGACTGGGAATCCAAGCTCTCAGGTAGTATAAAGCATTTGAAATCACTGCAAATCAAGATATGGCCTCTCAGATCATCTGAAAAGCAAACTGACTTTGAAAAATTAAATATTAAGAATTGTGGTCATGTGTAGTGTAACTAGAAGAAGCTGAACACTTGTTTATACAAAGAAAACTAAGTTACTTTACAGTAGTATCCAGCAGAGAAATCTACAGAAATGTTCCAAGCCATCTTTAAGCAGGATTCGGCTCGCCCTGTATTTTAAACCATGTCCTCTAACCAACGTGTTCCCCAGCTCCCAATGACCACTGTTAACTTCTCCACAATAGACCAACTGAATGTCAATCAGCAGGCAATAGGCTGGTGTGCCTCTATTCATACTCCAAATAAGTTGAATCAGCATGTGAGCCAGTCTTTAGAAAAACTAGGTCTCTTCCCAGCATTACAATTTAGCTTTCTAGTCCACAGAGTCAGTGAAGAGTCTCTGCTAATTATTAGCTACAGACAGTACTTAAAACTTAGGAACACACATTTCTTGTGATTTTTCTTTGCAGTCTGACCATCAACAGATGCAGAAGAACTAAATTAAGGAAGTTTTAACAACACAAAGGGATAAACAGAGAGAGCACAAAATGGAGCACTAACTGCAATCTGATGCCAATAATTTCTTTTCCTGAGACTAGAAAAGGAATCCACTCTAGATGAAAACTGTTTAGTACACAACCTCTCAAGACAATAGCTCCACTCAGAAAAGCAGGCTATTTTCAGTCAATATAGCTTCTGGCACAGCAAAGTCACAACCCTTCGCCAAGTGGAATGGTGCCAGAAGAGTAAATTGAGAAATGAAACAGCTTCTGACAAAAGCTAAACAAAATTTAACACTGCTGTAGTTACTCTTAAGCCTTTTGTCCACTTTACATGTTTTCCTGGGAATCTGTTCTCCTTTCAGCTACTAAACTTTAATGTGTACAAGGAAGTTAACTTTCCTGGCTTTTAACTGTAATGCTGGTTAGTGTCTGAAGAGATTGTGCCGTCTCAGGCCTGGGCTACATATAAAATTTAGATCAACATAGCTATGCTGCTCAGAGTTGTGAAAATCCTCACATCCCTGAGAGCCAAACCTATGCAGACCTAACCTCCAGCGTAGACACAGGTAGGTCGATGGAAGAGTGCTTCCACTGACCTAGCTACTGCTGCTCGTGGAGGTGGATTACCTACAGTGACAGTAAAACCCCTTCTGTTGCTGTAGGAAGTGTCTACACTACAGCATTACAGCGGCACAGCTTCAGCACCATAGCCTAGACATGGCCTCTCGCAATGCAACACCAGTTTAAAGTCAGAGGATACACTTGAGAGGCATTTTCTATTTGCAGCCTGTAATCAGGATGTCCTACATACACCCAAAGGGACATATGAGTAGCAATTCATACCTATTTCCACATGTGCCAAGTTATGCAAAAGCGGGCACCTCAACTCCATTCCCTTAAAACATTTCCAAAACCCATTTCTGAATGTTTTCCTTTTTCCAAGGTGATGGAAAGACCAAGATACCTGCTAAAAGTCTTGAAAACAAGATACCCAGACACAATTAGAGAAGCCTATCTTAAGAAGCTGTGTACCCAACGCTAGCCCAAAAGCAGGCCAGTTCTCTCTGCAACCTTAGCCTCAGAGATACAATTACACTACAAGTGGCTTTGGTTAGCAAGTCAAATGAATATGAGCACTAAGAAGTACAGCTAACAATAACCCAGGAATAGTTTTTTATACTTGCAGTGAAAATCCCAGTTTGCTCTTTTCCAGCCTCAGCGCTTTTACGCTGCCTTACCATGGCTTAGAGATGGATTTCTGGTAATAGGTAGTTGAACGCTGCGGCAGACTTAAGTGTAGGGAGAGAGTAACCACAGGAACCTAAAAGGTGCCATCACTCAAAACCACCTGTCACCCGAATTGCAGTAGCTAGTGGCTTTAGAGACTAGCAGGAGATGCACATTTCAAAGGGTTCGAAGTTTGTGTCAAATGCCATCACCCAAAGTCTTAATCTGATTTTAAACACCAGTCCGTCCATTTTTTAAAAATGTTATATTAAAAACCTCTGTAGTTACTCTTAAGCCTTTTGTCCACTTCAGATGTTTTCCTCGGAATTTGTTCTCATTTCAGCTGCTAAACTTTAATGTGTACAAGGAAGTTAACTTTCCTGGCTTTTAACTGTAACTCTGGTTAGTGTCTGAACAGGTTGTGCAGTCTGGTTGAAACTACAGTAAAGAACAGAATTATCGGACACAGATGAACATTATTTGTTGGGGTAGAGTCAACATGGCTTTTGCAAAGGGAAATCATGCCTCAACAATCTATTAGACTTCTTTGAGAGTGTCAACAAGCACGTTGATTAGGGTGACAGTGGATATAGTGTACTTGGACTTTCAGAAAGCCTTCAACAAGCTCCCTCACCAAAGGCTCTTAGGCAAAGTAAGCAGTCATCGGATACAAGGGAAGGCCCTCTCATGGATCAGTAACTGGTTAAAAGACTGGAAACAAAGGAATAAATTATCAGTTTTCACAGTGGAGGGGGGTAAATAGCAGGGTCCTACAAGGCTCTGTACTGGGCCAGTGCTAAACGCATTCATAAATGATCTGAAAAAGGGGATAAACAGTGAGGTGGCAAAGTCTGCAGATGATGCAAAGTAACTCAAAAAAGAGTTAACTCCAAAGATGACTGCGAGGTGTTACAAAAGGATCTTACAAAACTGGGTGACTAGGCAATAAAACGGCAGATGAAATTCAGTGTTGATAAATGCAACTCTACATATACAAAACGATGGGGTCAAAATTAGCTGTTACAACTCAAGGAAGATCTTTGAGTCATTGTGGAGAGTTCTCTGAAATATCCGCTCAATGTGCAGCAACGATCAAGAAAGCTAACAGAATGTTAGCAAGGGATAGATAAGACAGAAAATAATGCCACTAAATAATTCCAGTGTATGCCCACACCCTGAATATTGCATGACGTTCTGGTCGCCACAAAAGGAAGTATTTCTTCACACAAAGCACAGTCAAACTGTGGAACTCATTGTCAGGAGATGTTGTGAAGGCCAAAAGTATGACTTGGTTCAGAAAAGAATGACAAGTTCATTGAGGACAGGGCCATCAATGGCTATTAGCCAAGATGGTCAGGGACACAACCTCATGCCCTGGGTATCCCTAAACTTCTGACTTCCACAAGCTAGGATGGGACAACAGGGGACCATCAATGATTGCCCTGTTCTGTTCATTCCCTCTGAAGCATCTGGCACTGGCGACTGTCGAAAGACAGGATTGTGGGCTAGATGGACCATTAGTTTGACCCATTATGGCCATTTCTTACTTTCTTAATATTTGTATTACAGTAGCACTTACAGGCTCCAACTGAGATCAGGGTCCTCTTGTATTAAGTGTGGTACATACACATTGTAAGAGTCTCCTCATCCCAAATCTAAATAGACCAGGTAAAGCAGGGGTGGGCAAACAATGGCTAGGGGCCGCATCCAGCCCTCCAGATGTTTTAATCCAGCCCTCGAGCTCCTGGTGGGGAGTGGGGGCCGGGCCTTGCCCTGCTCGGGCATTCCAGCCAGGGAATCGGGTTGGGAGCTTGCCCTGTGCTGTGTGGCTCGGCTCCTGGAAGCAGCAGCATGCCCTCCTCCGGCTCCTATGTGTAGAGGAAGCCAGGGGGCGCCTCATGCTGCCCCCGCCCCAAGCGGTGCCAACGGGAGCTGTCGGAGTGGCGCCTGTGGACGGGGCAGCGTGCAGAGCTGCCTGGCCACGCCTCCGCATAGGAGCTAGAGGCAGGACATGCTGCTGCTCCTGGGAGCTCCTTGAGGTAAGCGCCACCAGGGGCCTGCACCCTGCCCCCCTCCTGCACCCTAACCCCCTGCCCCAGCCCTGATCCCTCTCCTGCCCTCCAAACTCCATCTTAGCCCGGAGCACACTCCTGCACCCCCAACCCCTCATTCCCAGCACCCTCACCACCACCCCACACCCCAACCCCATGCCCCAGCCCTGATCCCCCTCCCGCCCTCCAAACCCCTTGGTCCCAACCCCCCCGAGAGCCCGCAGGCGGAGCCCTCACCCCAAGCCCCAATTTCAGAAGCATTCATGGCCCACCTTACAATTTCCATACCCAGATGTGACCCTCGGGCCAAAATGTTTGCCCGAGATAAAGAAAGGGTGGGGCAGAAAGACAGACATTGCCATTCCCAATTTACAGACGAGGATCTGAGCAACAGAGAGATCAAGGGAGCTGCTCATGGTTCAGAGAATCTGTAGCGGAGCCAGGGACTGAATGCAGCACTCGAATCCCACTTCCTTAGCCACAACACCATCCTTCCTCGGTAACAAGAGAGCACAGCAACTACCACGAACTACTTGTCCTCTTGCGTCTCAGACTGACGCGACCGATTTAACATCAACGCCCACCACCACATTGCTCATTTACTGTTGAGCACATTTTTTCCTCCTACTGAATCACTGAGCATTGGGTGTGTTGGGTGGAATCAAAATTTAAAGTAGGTTAAGAGAGCAAAGAAATGAATAAAGAACAGCTTGGAAAGTGCAATTAAGAGAACTGGTGTCTGTACTGAGGCGAGTTCTTTTAAATATTAATCATAGCTTCTGCTTTTTCATAGTTTTTGATTATATATTAAATAGTAGTTAACTCACCCACTATTCTCCTCATCACAGCTAGGAAAGCCCACACAAAACGGATTTGACAGTCTGAACATTTTTACCTTTGAAATTTGACAGCTATGATGAGAGCCTATTCCAATGCACTGATGCATTTACAGTTAGCACTCTCCTTGAGCACAGGGCTTTTTCAACCTTCCAGAAAGTTACGTGAATTTAGGGCTCATATAAGGTGCTGAGTGACAGCCCCAGAGACACAAAGTCCTGTATCTACAGAAAACGTACAGTGGAGGCAATGGTGTAGTACAAACTTCACCCACAACTTGACCAATGTGGCTTAACCCTCGAGGAACCATCTCTGTGGGGTTAATTCCATGCCAGGGCCCATTCATCATTGGCCTCTCCACTGAGAATGCCAACAGAGGGTCCAATTAGCACAAAAGGGGTGGGGTTTGCAGTGTGGGCACCTGACCAGCAAGAACTGGAGAGGCTATATATTTTATTACAAATTCCTTGCGTGATCCAATTCCCAGAGAGCCATTGGAGACCCTTTTGAAACAGTACTGAACTAGCAATGAATCTGACTTAACTGTGAACCTACCTCTACTCTAGCCAACATACTAGCCAGAATATTTGCAGCACCTCTGAAAGCTGAAAATGCATGGTATGTAGTGCTTTGGGGGATGGCTTGGAGAAGTGTGTATGCATGTGTTTGTATATTAAACCTAGGCAAAAGGTAACATCCTGATAGAAAGAGACCTTTATTAAGGCCAGTGGAAGTCCTGTATTGATTTCTTTTATCACCCGTTAACAAATGGGAGGTTTCTATTCTGAGCATAAGGCATCTGTTTGCCATTCACTCGCTACTCTTCATCAGTAGGGTAAATTGCATTCAATGACAGGACATGCTTAGTCCTAACCTCATCATACAGCAATTTCTAATAGTCTGCCTACAGATGGCAATTCACAGATGTATTACCATAACTTATAAATAGAAGAAAGCAGAAGTTCTCTTGCCAATATGCGGTGGGTCTTTTTTAAAAAGCTACTCAGCATTGCTCAACTGATCTCTAGGGAGGACTGACGGTCATGTGATTTAGGCACAAGTCTGGAAGAGAAGATCTGGAGCCTATTTCCAGCTTTTCCACAGTTTTCTATGCAATCTCGAGCAAATAACTTCACCTCTAGCTGTAAAGGAAGGAAAATCCTTACAAGATGTGTAGTAAGACTCAGTCCATTAGCGTCTATGAAGTGCTTTAGGATGCTCAGAAAGAAGAATATTAAAAGGTCTGGTTCTCAGGCCTCTGCACTAGGAAGTTAGGTCGGTATAACTACATCGCTCCTGGGTGTGAAAATCCACACGCTCTGAACAACGCAGTTAAACCAACCTAACTCCCCTAGTGTCAACAGTGCTAAGTCGATGGGCGAGTTCTCCTGTTGACCTAGCTGCCTCTGAGGGAGATGGTTGCCAAACTGTGGGGTGCAGCCCTGTAGGGGGGCATGGAGGAAAATACAGGGGGACACAGCGAGCCCAGGCCAGTCCCCAAGGGGTCAGGGAGGGAGCACCACCCAGCCCCTCCCCCAGCCTCAATTTCCGTCCCGACGCCTGTCCCTGTCCCCAGCCTTGGAGCAGTTCTGCCCCTAACCGGGGGCCCAACTGCCAGGTCCCACCACAGCCTGGCGACGGCTCCGTTCCCGGCCCCAGACCTTCCCCCAGCTATGATCCCCTTATGTCCGCACCCCGTCCCCTCCCCAAGCAATGGTGCCGCTCCCGGCCCTGGTGGAGTGGGAAGGCGAGGACAGGGTCAGTGGGGCCATGACCCTCAAAAGTTTGGGACCACTGACCTACCCCACCGGGAGAACCCCTCCCATTAGCGTTCGTAGCGTCTTCGCTGCAGCACTACAGCCCGGCATTGTTTTAAGTCTAGACAAGGCCTCAGTTACAAGGCGGCCTGTTTTCACCACTCTGGCAGTGTAAAGAAGCTTTAAAGTGGTTGTCAGTTACACTGCTCTTTTTACACAACCAGCAGCGCAAAGGGTCCTCTATGTAACTGAGAATTAGACCTTAAGCTTATGTCATCCACTAACGATACTGCACACTAAACTCATAACGAAGGAATTAATTTAAAATCTGAGAATGAAACTCAAATGTTCTGAATTAAGTTTGGAACATTAAAAATTTTGTTTCATACACAGGGTATTTTGCCTACGGTATTTAAGTTAAATAAATACAGAATGTAGTTGCATTTCATCTTCAAAGCACTTTCTAGACATCTATTAATTCAGTCCATCACCATCATCACCCCTCCAGTCTGATAGGAATTACCCTATTACGGTCAAGGGTCTGCTCCAGCTCTATTGAAGTCAATGGGAATCTTTCCACTGCCTATAACCATAGTAATTCAGGAAAGAATCCAGGAGTTCTCACTCCCAGGTCATTGGTCTAACCACTAGATATGTAACGGGCTCCAGAGTACATAAGTTCTGCAAAATCATTTGAATAAAATATATTTGAGTCACCCAGTTACATTTTGAAACAAAATTCTTCTCAATCATTTGTGTGTCACACATTCCAGATTAAGAAAAATGTGTATCTAATATCCATCTAGATATGACCCCAGGCTAGGATACATGAAATTTATTCTCATTAGAAAGAACGACTTCACTACTGCTGAATGGCAAAGCCACAAGTAACAATATCACCCGTATCAAGTGTCAATTTCCAAAACCTCAGAATATTTATTACAGAGACACTCAAGCAGATTTGGTCTAAAATTTGACCTACCTTAAACTTTATGTTACCTACTGAGGAAAAAGTCTTTTATTTAAAAATGTGTATCGGTGGTGCAGGCAAAAAAAGGATGAGGTAGAGTGCAGAGAGATTTAAAAAAAAAAATTCACACAGCAAGTGGGTGTTAGTCTAAATTCTAATCTGGTTCTATCTCCAAATCTTCTGCTCAGACCAGGACTCCTTTTAAAAAGAGGATGATTTTGAAGAAATCTCAAGTTTATTAGCTTGATTCACCCAGATTGTAATAAGCTTCTAAAACACTAGAATTCACTAGTCCCCTCTCTTACTTTATTCAGGGTTTCCCCACACCCCACCTCCAATGCTTTTATTAAAGCAGTACAGTATCTGAATTAAGCATCCACTACTGAGACGTAGGAGCTACCCTGTGCGCACACATAAAACATGCCTACACTGCTGGTGGCGATTATATTTGACACAAATTTTCTGGCTGCTGGAGTGTGGAGATCAATGTCTATCATGCTGACCAAAACCGTCTCATTGTTTCCTTATACTCTCCTGTCAATTTGTATCCATCTGTTGTCTCTCATTATCTTAGATTGTGAGCTCTTGAGGGCATGGACTGTCTTTGTTGTATATATGTACAGAGCCTAGCACAATGGGGTCCTGGTCCACAACTAGGGCTCCTAGGTGCTTTAATAATACAAATAAATAATAATAAAATACAATACATGTTGGTTTATACATTTCATGCTTCCCCCCTCTAGAAAGCCCTGGTAATGTACGTGCGTCCCCTCATACACAAACCAAATCTTACTTGCAGACTGCATTGTAACCTTTCATCAGTAGTGTGATAGGGAGATAGTGTGTTGAAACAATAAACACATCTGCACTCACTACGGGCATGTCTACACTACCCGCCGGAATAGCGAGCAGTGATCGAGCCAGCTGGGGGCGGGTGGGTGTCGATTTATCACATCTAGTCTAAATTGACCACTGAGCGCTCTCGTGTCGACTCCAGTACTCCACCAGAACGAGAAGTGCAAGAGGAGTCAACGGGAGAGCATCAGCTGTCAACCTACTGCAGTCAAGGCACCGCAGTAAGTAAATCTAAGTACATCGACTTGGGCTACGCTATTCATGTAGCTGAAGTTGTGTATCTTAGATTGATCCCGCACGGTAGTGTAGACAAGCCCTATGAGGTTTCCTCCTCAGGAAAACCGAAGTTCAGCATGCAGCTCTACTTGCACTACTTATGCATCAGTTTCATGTGTGTTTTCAGGTTGCTGCACTAAGGTAGTTACCATGCATCTTTTTCCAAATCGTGCATTTTAAAATGTATTAACAGGCATCAATTGTGATCTGCTATTGTATATATTGGGTAGAAACCTCTCCCTCCTTTCTCACATCAATCACTGAAGAAATAGTACAGAGAAGAAATGAAATCTTAGGTGAGGGAGAAGTAGGGAGTACTGCTGGGTAATTGTGAAGGGGCATCCACCCCACGCTGGCCTGTAAGGAGTTAATGAGCCCTAGGGATGCTGTGCAAAAAGCAGCCAATAGGAGGGGGGTCTGTGCAGAGCAGCCAATCAGGGCCTGGCAGGCCCATATAAGAAGAGCTGCAGGGCAGAGCAGAGTCAGTAACTCCCTGGAGCTCAAGGAGGGACTATCAGGCTCCTAGCAAGAGGAAGGAGAGCCAGCACCCTGGACAGAGAAGAGCAGGGACCGAGGAAGCTAGAGAGAGCTCCTGGCTGGCCGCTAAGACTGGCACGCTGAGGCCCTGAGGTAAGGGTGAAGGTGCTGGGGCCGCAGGAAAATGGCCCAGGGAAATGTACTGCGAGGTTGGAGGGGACACAAAGTGGCTGCCATGTAGAGGGTCCCTGGGCCGGGACCTGGAGTAGTGAGTGGGTCCAGGTTTCTCTTCCCCCCCCTCCTCCATGACAGGGTGGCTGGACAGTTGGACTGCAGTACTGGCCCCCCAGGAAGGGCAGAGAGCAGACTGTGCCATGACCAGAGAGCTGTGCCATGAATAAGATGCTGCAGACTTTGGAGTGACATGGGTCCGGGAGCAGAAGTGACGGTGGGTGAGACACCACCGGGAATGGGTGTACCAACCTACAGAGCTGACCCCCAAGACAACCAGTAGGAGCCCCGTCACAGTAATATTTAGAAATAACGTGAACAGATCACATACATACAGTGCCTACACACAAAAACAAAGTAGCTTTAGGCCCGTTTATGGCCCTCTCTCTTAACTCTATGGTTTGTTTTCATACTAGAGAGAGGAGCAAACAACTTTATCCTTCGTAGATATGGAGTGCATCATCCCTATAACATGTTCCATTCTTTACAGCCAGAAGCTTGTAAACCAGAGCATTCCAGTCGGCACCGGCACAAATTGCTACCCCTGCACCAAAATTAGTGTTAAGAACAAAAACAACAGGGTAACACTTACCAGCCTGTTCCAACGCTATCAGCATAGACTGCTCGATGAGATCTCGCTCAATGAAGCTGCGAAATTCCTCTGTGTACACGGTGAGATCGGGTAACTGGAAAGTGCAAATAGGCATCTCCAGCAGATGTTCACTGCTACCATTGCTGGAGACGTGGGAGCGGGCCAAAGAGACAATGGTGGAGCTAGCATGGGAAATGCCCCGAGAGAGACGTTTCTCTGAAGCAAGAAGAGAAGAAACATTCAGATGTGAAGATAAGGCCTATTTGTATTTCCTGGACCACTTTCCCTCGAAGTAAAAGCATTTTACGTAGTCTTCAACTAGCGTTTTAGTTTTGTGGCAAGAATCTGAAGTGCTTTAGCATATGGAATTGACGAGCAATTCTAATTCCAAAAGGGAAGGAAGGAAAAGAAAACTGGGTTGTGGAGAAGGACCATAACCTACTCGTTAAACCACAGGTCTCTTGTCTCTGTCCCATCTCTGCCCCTACATCAGCATGTGACCCTGGACAAGTCATTTTACTTCTCTATGCCTCAATTTCCACATCCAACACTGAAGTTAAAGCCTTCATCAACCAGGAATTAAGGCTTAATTCATGAAAGTGCTTTGAGACCCTCAGATGGAAAGTGCTACAAAAGTGCAAAGCAACTTCAGTGAAGTGATTCTCAGACCACTCACAAACTGCCCGGACTGTACGGAGCCTCACTATCAGTTCACAGCAGCCTAGACTAGTGGCAGGTAAGGAACAGCACTATTTTAAAAGACCTAGAAGGGGTTCCAGCTTGAAGATTAAAAAGAGGCAACATCTCTCTGCTCTGGATTTGGCACTCATACAGCTTGTTATCAAACAACCACTTGAAGACTGAGTAGGCTCAGTTTCTGTGCTTCACTTCCAAAAAGGTAAAGCCAATGGAAGTGGGTGGCAAACATGGCTTTATGCCACCTTTTGCAATCTGTGAATTCTGGGCAGCTACAAGTGCTGAAACAGCCTCTGACGTAAGTGGGAATGGCCCCTATTTGCTCAAATTCTGACTTTCAGTATCTCATCCTTGACTGTCTATGGACAGCAATGCAGCCCTGAATCTGCTGAGGCTTGTAAGGAGTACCTTAGGATCATTTCTAGTGGCCCTACAATGTGTGTCTGCATCAGGGGAGTTTTCCCCTACCTAGATACCATCCCCTATATTGCCAAAGCAGGGGATAGAATCTGTCCCACTATATTTTAAAAAGGCGTAATTCTCCTTTGACACATGACTGAGCACAAATATGATCCAGTCGAAAATCCATCTAGAAATATTGCTTTACCTTGAATAATGTCATCTTGCCGCTGGAGCGGTGGCCGCACTGGTCGAGCAGCTTCTTTTTCCAAGGATTTAAAGTTGCGCCCTTCGTTGAAGGAATGCGGCAGGTTCCCAGCATGCACTTGCCTCAGCTGTTCAAAGTCACTTAGTGCTGCATTCACATCCCAGTTTTTACCTAGTTTGGAAAGTATAATGCAAACTCTCAGTATCAGAGAAAAAGAGTTAAACCACTTTTGAAACATACGCCCCAGAGGAATGCCTTAAATGCAATTTATCAACCTTATCAAAACACGAATTCTAATCTGGAAATAAACCATGAAGACCATGTGACAGAAACAGCCAGCAAGCCTAAAGTTCAATAGTACTCATTGTATATGCTTAGGAGTAGAAGATGGAACAGGGGAAAGCCTCTAACAGTTTTTTGTATTTACATCAATTTCACACTTTGAAAGATCCCTATTGTGTCTGTAAAGCTGCACTGATCTTCAAACTTCCTTCACATTCACCAAGCACTTCCTATGCAGACCAGTTGGTCAGCTGATTGAGGTCAGACTCAATATTGTTTTGTAAGCCTCTTCTACTGTATTTAAGAAATTTATTACAATGTAAGCACCAATTGCTCTCCAATAAAGCTAACAGCACACAGCTTTCCATTCATCATCCACATCAGTGCAGGGCAACACTAGGCTCAAATAGTCATGCATGGTCAAATTCAGTTCTTTTAAAAGTTCACAATTTATTTGGAATTTAAGGTTCTGATCATTCAGGGATAGGAGAGATTTCTCCCAATAAGAGATAAAACCAAAGTATGAAAGCATGAAGAGTTGCCAGCCACACTAGTTAGCTGGAATATAGAAAAATCAGATGCACTACTAACTGAATGAGAAACAATGTAGCTCAATAGCAAATTCAGTGGGATTGACTGCATCCTTAAAGTCCTCTTCATTTTAATACTATACACCAATCTGAAAGGATTACAGATAAGATTTATCATCAATATAAAATTAAACCATGTAAATCTTTCAGTATGCAATAAATTGACCTTTTAGAAACAATTGTAATTTTAGATATAGAAAAAACAGATGCCACCAAGTGGGTTATTATGTATGTTGAACCTGCAATACTGAGGATTTATTAACCTCTCTAGAATCTTAATACATTGTTCATTTACTGCTTTAAAACAAAGCCAACACATGCAGTACATTCATTAAAAGGAAAATAGTTCAACTGCTGATTGTCCATGACCCATTATAAGCCAAATCAAAGCAAGTTTCACAATATCTAATTTCCTAAGGCAAATATGCTTCTGAAGTGTTTAACTTCTTCTGAGAAATTTAATTGATAATGTTTAGTGACTGACTCTGCACAGCAATCTGCTTGGTAAATGATCACTTTTTTGAGTCAAGCTTTTTATTTAAAAAGAACTAGCATCAGGAATTTACTGACCCATTAAATCAAAACTTAATTTGCAATCACAAGTCAAAATCTGCCTCACTGGCAAACATACAAACCCAACAATTTCTACTGTTACATTGCTCAAACTTCTGAGCTTTTGAAGCAATACACATCTGTGAATACTTAACTATTATTACAACTTCTGAATTTCTATATTAGCCAAACAATTCACCAAATGCCCCCCCATTTTCACAAATAAGACATTAAGTTTATATGGAAGGATCCCATAGGGTACCAGTTGTGAGGATTCTTAAGTATTCCCAGATTTACAGGTTTCAGAGTAGCAGCCGTGTTAGTCTGTAGCCGCCTGTTCTTTTCACAGATTTACAGTAAGTTCTGCTTCCTAAAAGCAAAATCAATAGCTAGATCTAGTGTATTTTATTTTTTAAGTCGACTCAGCATTGAATGACTTCATTATTCTAAATGCAAGATGGAGACAGATACAGCTGTTCAGTGAAACTGCTGCCCAAACTACATTTTCACCAGATTTGTGTTATAAGATGCGGCTGTTGGTCAAACTTCCTTTATAGTTAAAACAAGTGAATAAACTGTGAAGTCAGCTAAACTAGTATTAGCTCACAAAGTAACTCCCCTGCACAAAATCCCAAAATATGAGAGCGCCTAGGGGCTTGTTTTTGGCTTCAAGTAGAAGCTGCAGGAACTCAGCACCTTTAAATAAGGCCTTACACTCATGCCCTGAAGATGAAACTCTAGCTCTGTCAGACTTAGGGCTTGTCTACACTACCGGATTGACGGGCAGTGATCGATCCAGCGGGGGGTCGATTTATTGCGTCTAGTCTAGACGTGATAAATCAATGGCAAAGCGCTCTCCTGTCGACTCCGGTATTCCACCAGAACGAGAAGCGCAAGCGGAGTCGATGGGAGAGTGTCAGCGGTCGATTTACCGCAGCGAAGACACTGCAGTAAGTAGATCTAAGTACGTCAACTTCAGCTACACTATTCATGTAGCTGAAGTTGCGTGTCTTAGATCAACCCTGCACGGTAGTGTAGACAAGCCCTTAAGGAGAAAGGCAGAGTAAAGGGCCCTGTCCACAGACATACGTCTGTGGGGACTGAGACCGACAAGGTAGGTGAGGGTAATATCTGCTATTGGACCAACTTCTGCTGGTGGAAAGAACAAGCTTTCAAGCATCACAGAGCTCTTCATATCTGGGGAAGGTAACCAGAGTGACCAAGCTAAATACAAGTTGGGATAGATTAAGCATAAGGGGATTCACACATGAAGGAGATCACTTAAAAAAAAAAAATCTGTCCCATTTCATATTTAGCTTGGATACTCTGGTTATCATCCCCACACCTGAAAAAGAGCTCTGTAACGTTCAAAGCTTGTCCCTTCCGCCAACAGAAGTTGGTCTAATAAATTACCTCACCTACTTTCTCTCTAATATCCTTGGACCAACACAGCTACAACACTACAAACAAATATGTAGGTACTGTCAACTCAAGTCTTCCGGCCAACGATAGCTGCTAGGTTAAAATACAAGGAGAGGAAGTTTGATATACATATAAACAAAGACTATAAAGGATTTTATAGATCAACACTAAACAGCTTAAAAGCTAAGACCAGCAACCACTAGATTGTTTATTGTAGAGTATCCTCTTACAAAAAACAGCCAGTTATCCTTAAATCACTGAGACTGCCTGAAATAATGGTTCAAATTTTCTGTCTGAATCAGACTGATACCCCCTGAAACTGTTATGAAAAGAAAGAGTCATGGTGTTTCTGCCCAAAGCCTCATCTGCAGTTAGCAGCAATTAAATTGGATTAATAGCATTCTTCTATATTGAGCCATTCCAAGTTTTAGGAAATAATTACTAAGTTTTAAAAAGCAACATTTAGAATTTAACCTGGAGGAGATAAGTGTGCTCATTTCTGTTACTACAATAATTCTGTTACCTACCACACCTCTACCCCGATATAACGTGACCCGATATAACACAAATTCAGATATAACACGGTAAAGCAGTGCTCCAGGGGGGCAGGACTACGCACTCCGGTGGATCAAAGCAAGTTCGATATAACGCGGTTTCACCTATAACGCGGTAAGATGTTTTGGCTCTCAAGGACAGCGGTATATCGGGGTAGAGGTATACTGCATGAACAATTTTATATTCTGCTGCTACAAACTGCATTTCTCCTTTCTAAATAAAAGCCTGCATGAGAACTGATAAAACTTAGTTCAGCTACACAAGTGCCTGTTAGCCATCCCCAGATCAACTGCTCGTGTTTTACTTTAAATTAGTAGTTCAAGAACTAAAAAGTTGGCCAAATATACTGAAAAAATCTGAGACAAAAATTTACACCAACCCTGTATTCCATATGCTCACAATTGTAAGAAACTTCACATATGTAATACATCACTACCATACAAACTGATGAGAGCAGATATGCTAACTTAATAGATCCTATACAAAAAACATTACAGCTCCTTCAGGTCATCAGCATTATACAGTACAATGAACTGCTTGCTCAGTATAAGTAGATTTACACAGCTCTACTCCAGACAAGTTTTATTATTGAAAAAGTACATTTTATCTTATGCATAAAATATTGAACTAGACAAGGATGGGAAGGAGCCAGATAAGGAAGCCAAGAAAAACTCTGGTTATGATATTTTATATTATCTTCAGGGTGTCCTACAAACTCCCAGACTATTTGGAAGAGACAGTCATGCCACTAGTCTTTCAGACTGTAGCTGTCCCTAGATTAGCAATAAAGTCTTAGATTTAACCCCCCCACAACACTGCCATTTTTAAACCACCACTAATATCAGATATTTATATAAATAAACTCTTACTATAACACATTAGTAAAGTAATTTAGAGAGAAGATGAGTGATGTAATATCTTTTATTAGACCAATTTAATAAAAGATATTACCTCACACACCTTGCCTCTAATATCCTGGGCCCGAGACAGCTACAACAACACTGCATAAAGTAATTTTGATAGACATGTAAATAAATATTGTAGAAACTAAATTTTGCATGCAGTTATTTTGGAGAAAAGGGTGCTCCACTGGGCACTACTGTTTAAATATTCTATTATAACTTAATATACATGTCTGTGAATGATAGTGCACTATTTAAGTTGAGGCTAAAGAAAATTTTCATTGAAAAGTGAGCGTGGTTTAAGTAGCTCATACCCATATGGTTTCTGAAAGCAAATGGCAACATGAATTAATCCAATTTCACACACAGACTGCATTGACATCTGAATAACCAGACTGAAAATAAAAGGGTATTCCAGAGGTTAGAACTTCAGTGGAGACAAAAAGGAAATTCACCACGGACATCTGAGATCTGTCAACTATTTCTGCAGAATATTTTGTTTCTGGAGGCCACAAAAAGAAAATCTAACAGTGCACACTAACTGGGAGACAAAAGAACTTAAAACATTAAGCATGGATGATCTTGCCAAATGACGTGTTTTCCAGATTCTTTATTTTTGTATTGAAATCCTTACACCTGAAACTTAACACCAGGTCTTGCCAAGCAAAGCCATTTACACTTAACAGCATTAGTAAAGTTAGATTCTAATCAAACTACAAAGCAGGTATAAAAACTGTAGCTGTGTGTCTGGGTGTAGGAAAGGTAATAATTAAGATACAGGATAATGTGTAATCAGAGTCAGACAGCTTGAAATTCATATGTTCAGCTCCGTATAGTGGACACAAGCATATGGCTCTTTATACACAAAAGGGGCCATACTGCATATTTTCAGCCTTCTTAAATTGTCAAGGTTTTGGATAATTTAACTTTATAAAATATTTCTATTCCAGAAGAACACAGAAGAACCACAGGAATCCCCACCAAAATCAGCCTAGCTGCCTTGCTCGACCTCTCAAACACTGATTGGCAAATACAATTAAATAAGGTTTTGTATTAAACAGACTACACACTGCATAACATCTCACTAAGGTATCACCTTTCCTATTCATCCACACAGCTACAACTCTCATCACCTCGCATCTCGATTACGCAACATCCTTTCCCCTGGTCTTGACAAATGCAATCTTGTTCCCATCATGTCCATTCAGAATGCTGCTGCAAGGATAATTTTCCTACCCACTGCTTTAACTATGTCATTTTTCTCTTTGCATCCCGCCACTGGCTCCCTCTTCTCCATCATATCAAACATAATCTACCTGTCTTCACTTACAAGGCCCTTCACAGCCTATTCCCAACCCTACATCTCTCTCATTCAGTATCAAAGAGTCAACTTCTATCTGTCATCAGCCTCCATCACTCGCTTGTTAAATATTCAAACAGGCAACCTCATGCTTTCTTCCATGCTACTCCCCACACTTGGAAGGAGTGCCTCAAACATCCACAGAACAAACTCATTTTCCTTCAAAAACTCATCTCAAAACTCTCCTTTGCTGCCATGCTGACAGAAAGACTGGACAACATTTAGATGGATTGTGTGCTGAAACCACAGTCTACAATGCTGACCCACATGGTCATATTGCTTCCCTGCTGGTCTCTCTCTACCCCTCTGTTATCTCATCTTATACTTAGATTGTAAACTCAGGGACTATTTTTGTTCTGTGTTCATACAGTGCCTAGCACCACTGATCCTGGGCCATGTCTGAGGCTCCTAGGCACTATGATAATGCAAATAAAAAAAACCAGAAGACTGCAGTTGTTCTGCTAGTGTATTATGAAAATTAATTAAGATTACAGCTGTCAAAATAAATAACCACATAAGTATTGGAGTGGGAGAGAAAAAAAAATCATAAAATACCTCTCCATCCCAAGCTCAAATATTTCCCCTGAAAGACAACATTCAAAATCCTTAAATGAAACAGTAACTTAAATTAGAAACCAGAAGACATATAAACACACCACAAAACCCACACTCGACAGACTTCCTTCCAGACAATATTACCATCTGTAAACACAAAGTGAAATCCTGGCTCCAGTAAAGTAAATGGGAACTTTGCCCATCACCCAAAGTAATTTGAACAGCAAAAGCTCTCTCTATATGAATAATCAAGGGGGAAAATGGGAGCTAAGAGGTGAAGCAATTTGCATCTACACTGACAACTTTAGGGCCTGTATATCATTACTGCTGTAGCTCCAAAGTGGTAGTAACCGCAGAGACACTAGTGCAAGTTGGGTGTAGATGTTCTCTAAGTGGGCTACATGTTAGCACTAGTAGTAAACTGACAACATGTCCCATTAAAGAACAAAAAGCAGATGCATCCTAGCATCGTAACTTGATTATAACTTTAAAAAACCCACACTGAAGTACTACCTACCCGAAACTGGCATTTTTAAAACATCTATAGTTAAGATGGACAGTGGTTGGGAGAAGACTTGCTCATTTTCCCCCTCAATACTCTGCTACTAGGTTGAAAGTGTTTATAAATATTAGACAGGAGACTGGACTGAAGTGTGATGTCATTTTAAACAGCTAAAATGATACACACAGTTCTGTTCATAACAAAGATAGACGATTAACCTACACCAGCGGCTCTCAGCCTTTCCAGACTACTGTATCCCTTTCAGGAGTCTGATTTGTCTTTTGTACCCCAAGTTTCACCTCTTAAAAACTACTTGCTTACAAAAATCAGACAAAACATACCAAAAAAAGTGTCCCAGCCCATTATTACTAAAAAATTGCTGACTTTCTCATTTGTACCATATAATTATAAAATAAATCTACTGGAACATAAATACTGTGATAAGTCATTGTTTGTATGAAATTTTAGTTTGTACTAACTTTGCTAGTGCTTTTTATGTAGTCTGTTGTAAAACTAGGCAAAGCTCTAGATGAGTTTACGTACCCCTGGAAGCCTTCTGTGTACCTACAGGGGTTTGTGTACCCCTGGTTAAGAACCACTGACCTACACTATGCTTCTATGGAAAAAAACCACAAAAATTGCATGTTATCAGAACTGCTACATAGGCAAGAGCTAATATTCATACACTGATAAGAAATGTAGAATTAATTTAATGAGAAATAGCTGTTCCGAACTAGATTTTACAATTCAGATTGTATTTGCTTTGGGATCTGTATGTCTAAAAGCACAACACATCCCCACGGTTGTATACATTTTTGGAAGCTGTAATTTTTAGGATGAAAAGCTGTCCGAGTACTAAATGCATGGACGATTACTAATCTGAGAGATGAGACAAATTTACTGCATTTGTATAAAGCCTTAATCCAAGATCAAGGTTAGGGCAAAGTAACAGAGTAATAGCAGAACTTTTCTGCTAACGTTTGCAAGTGAGTAGTTCAGAGGCAAAAAAGGCACAAGTGAAATTCACACCTTCACAACACGATCACTCACAAAAGTCTGAAACAGCCATATGGTAGAGTACACTGAAACTACACGAAAGGCTCTTTTCCCAGTACAATTTGTTCAAGCTTTAGAAAACACCTCTGATCAAACCGATTTTTTTTAGCCCTTTAGATGGTTGCTTATGGTGTGCACCATGCATGAACAAAAAGGCATATTCCAACACTATACTTTTGTTTTATGCATTCTACCCCAGCAATCATTTGAGGTCCGTTACCGTAGTGACATGGAACATGAGATCAAGCCAAGATTTCACTAACTGTACTACAAAGGTAATCTTAATATGTGTAGTACTACCCCCACTGACAGCCAACCTGCCCCTCTCGGCTCCTTTTTTCTATCATTTGTACCAATACAAAACCTACTGAAGAATTAACTATTCCTACCCCATCACTCACTCTTTACCTTCAAGTAGGTCTCTGGCCAGTCCTGGCTCCGCCCCCGTTGAGCGAACAAAATCCGACAAGACGACATCCATATCCAGGGTCATGTGATCATGAATTCCTTGCAGGCAGTTGGAAACAGCTGGGACATAGATCAAAGCTTAGTCTTCAATCTAAGAATGAAATGTACACAGCTCATGTTACAAAGTATAAAATAATTAGCCTGGCAATGCAGGCTATGAGCAAACTGGGAAGTATCCAATAGCAGATGGTTCATTCTCATCTTTTAAAAACTCATTTTGTTTCAGGATTAGAGGTGGCTGCTTGCCTGACTGTTCACTAATTGATAGCGAATATGAATTATGTTGCTATTCCTGTTTCCTGGAACACCACCCTAATTGTTTCAATACACCTAAATTATGTGACAGAATCATAGAATCTCAGGGTTGGAAGGGACCTCAGGAGGTATCTAGTCCAACCCCCTGCTCAAAGCAGGACCAAACCCAACTAAATCATCCCAGCCAGGGCTTTGTCAAGCCTGACCTTAAAAACCTCTAAGGAAGGAGACAGGAACCATAATGGCTTGTGAGACCAGAACTTTTTAACTAAACCTAAATTAGATGTTATCCAAAACCAGAAACAGAGTGGCAAAGAATATTCAGTGTACAGATATGTGGCTTTACTAACTAAAGGAATATAAAAGCTGACTCACTTAAGAACAGCCATTCCTTTAGTCAGTAGGACTTTTATTTCAAAACAGTAGACAAGTAGTTAGCAAAATAAATTAGTTTATCTAGAGAATTTGCAGAAAGGTTTTCTTATCTCGATATCTGTACTGAGAGCAGTTCATCCTTGACCTCTCATCTAGAGACATTCCTCTTCAAAGCATGTTTGTAATTCACAAGAAAACAAATTACAACAAACCGATTTTCATTACTAGATGCAGTCTGTACAAAACAAACTACTTTTCAGGCTAAAAAATTATCCTTCCTTTGGACTAGAATAGTTTACCAATCAAACTTTGTACTAGGCCGAAACCATTTCAGCATGCACTTGCTTTAAAAAAACAAACCATTAATAAAGCTTTGAAATAGACAGTGAACAGCTTTATTTGCAAAACTTTCCATTCACATTTTTCAGTTACAAAACCCTCCAAGTCCACCTTGTAAAGACAACAATGATGTACTTCAGGCTTGGTGGAAATATGAATCAGCTTAGCAGCCTTTGCAATTTTCCGTGCAAGACCTCTTTCTGCCTATAGTCACTACCCTCCTCAGTAAAAGGCCTCTGGAAAGAGGTATACCAAAAAAAGATCCATCCAATGGCTAAATCTCTTCCTATGAATCAAACAAACAAGCCAATCCTAAAAATTTAAGTCCAGACGCAAGATTTATGTAATTTAAATGTAAGCAGTTCCAAAGATTTGAAAAGTCACATGTAAGGTATGTGCTCCTACTTATACATACAACTCCAGATTTGCTATGTTCCTCTAGGTAAAAATCAAAGTATGCATCCACAGAAGTTTGGACCAAGCAAATATCCTGGAGAGATTAAGCAGCACTGTAGCTAAGGGGCTAGTTTCAAACCTCTATTTTCGGGGAATAGAAACAGTTTGAAAATTTCATTCTAAACTGAAACTTGGCATACAAATCAGAGCGGAGGAAAAGTGCGTGTAAGATTGATTAAGATAAGATATTTCCACTACTCTACCAAGACAGACTAACCCATTTACCCTACCAAATGTCAAAAGTTTCTAGGCCTATGAAAGATGAGAACTGCAAAATGGCATGAAGATCTCAAACTAACTAAAGTAAGCAAACAAGCAAGCATTAACTTTGAATTTTCTGTCTTTTTTGTTATCTTAATGTAATTGTGTGTTTGCTAATTACACATGGATTAACTTCACACACAGAAAAACCACAATATTTATCACCACTTGTGCAATTTCTGGACTGTCCTCATTTGTAGGCTATAAAAATATTAGCATATGCAAGTATAAAGCAATTTTTTTTGCTGGCAATATGTGGGGACCCTTGCTTTGGTTATGATAATCAGGTATAGAAACGTCTCTACGTTCTAGCTCTGGGTCACACACTCATATCCTTTACATGCCACCTAACCTCTGACAGATGCTATATTCCGTGTTTACACAGCTTTTAGATGAGAGCTTGTGTATTGCTGGAACCAAAGATAATCTCATATTTCCTTTTGATGGTTTCAGCAATTTTAAAAAAAGTTACATAGCAAAGCACTGACCTTTGAAATGTAGAAAAAAAGCAGCAAAAACAGCCTACACCCATTCACCCAGAGCATTTACAGTTGCTTAGAAAACTCCCTCATGCAAACGAACGTCAATATCTCAGAAGCGAAGCAGACGGAAAACTTCAGTTCCGAAGACACAGTAATGAACTTTAAGCAGACTAATTGCCAGGGTTCAAATGAAGAAACATCCACACCCTCATTAGTTTTTGGGTTGTGTGTTTTTATGTAACATCTACTTGCGGTTTCACCATCACTACGGCTACAGGGAGGGAAAGCTGGAGCTGCACCATGCAGACTAGAGGTCACGATCTCATAATCCAGACCAAACTAGACCAAGACCTCGAAACTCTGTTTAGGATAAGAGTGTGCTTTCTACTCACCACACCAATGCCCAATATTTTTACAACAAATACCTCAAAGAACTGAAGAACAAGCACACATGCTGGCCATAAAAGCAATAGCTCATACAGAGATTAAGGTCAGAAGGGACTGCTGTAGTCAACTAGTCTGACATCCTGTTTAGCACAGGCCATTGAATTTCACTCAGTAATTCCTACATCCAGTCCAATGACTGGTAGCTGAACTACAGCACATCACTAAATCAAGCTTGGATGTCTTTCTTAAAGATGTCAAGTGATGTTTCAACAGTTAACTACCCTTACAATTAGAAATGCACACTCGGATTTGAATTTGACTAGCTTCAACTTCCAGTCATTAATCTTATTTCTTTAACTGCAAAATTATCTGACTGCTTCACAAGTGTAAATATATTCATCCTCGACACCTCCTGTGAGGCAGAGAACTACCTCACCTCCTTCTTTCCCAGCCCCCAATTTAACAGACAACCAAAGCACAGAGATTTGGTGGTTGATTCAAGGTGACACGGGAAGCTTGCAGCAGATCTAGAATCTCCGAATTCCCAGCCAGTGTCTTAAAACAGAAGAACTACCACCTCCTCATCTACACATGCTCTAAAGCAGATTATAAATAAGATTAGCTCAACTGAGGAATGTAACCCATGAGTTGGGTTTCCTGCTTGCTGTAAAAGCAACAAACACTAATGCAAAAAAGTGTTAGGACTGGTTTTAACATACACAACATTTACATTGCTTGCAGGATGCACTAGTAGACGCTAAGTCCTTTCTGTGCTCCCTGGAAGCTCATCCACAGAATCAAAGATGCTTCACAGGAAACGTTTTGTTTTAATCTCTTCCCTTCAAAATCCAGTTTACCTAACACTTTTCACTGCAAAACAAAACAGGTTTTAAACAGAAAGTCTAAGTGTCCTTTTTTATTTTAAATGTACTTTTCACTATGTATTCAGTTTTACTTTGCAACTGCATTCATCCTCCATAATAAAAGTTAGTTCAGTCAGTTTCACTTTCAAGACACACATTAGCACAATGCTGAAGTACTGACCACAACCAAAACAGTGAAGTGGGTTAAACGCAAATAAACATCTCACTATTTTTGTCTTTTTTTAAATTCAAGATTAAGTTATTTTCCATCATGTGTTTTTTAAAAACCAAGGCCCACCTTTTGGAAATAAATGACCCAATCTCTCCCCTCCACCCCCATTAGTGTTTCTCTGTTAGATTCATACCACTAACACTGTAAATAGGATCAGAAAAGCTTCAGATAAATCAGTATCTGAGACTTGTTTTATCACTGGCTTCAGATTTGGCTATATCCCAAATATTATCATAATTCACTTTCTGAACCCAAATTTGCCGTGAGTGAGATGGGATACCATCACTTCTGTTTAAAGTGAGCCAACACTGAAGTTAAACCAGACAGTCACAACAGAGGTTAGCCTCTACCACCTCAAGTTCCTCACTAATTCCTAAGCGATTGTTTCTAGCACTGTGTAAACTCTGAAGTCTCTCTCTCACACCAACAGAATTTGGTACAACAAAAGATATTTCCTTACTCACATTGTCTCTTAAATATCCTGGGACCAACATGGTTACAACACTGCATGCAGAGATCAGTCTCAGTCTCATTCACTCATTGAGAGATAGTGCTACCACCTCTAACACACACAAAATATAAGAGGAGGAATTACTGACAAGTCACAACATTTACCCACACACTCAGATTAAACGGAACTGTTGAAAGCTTTCCTACAGCCAACACATTCACACCTAAAAAAAGGTTTCATTGGTGGCCGTGTTAGTCTGTATCAGTAAAACGAATGAGGAGTACTTGTGGTACGTTAGAGACTAACAAATTTATTTGGGCATAAGCTTTCATGGGCTAAAAAACCCACTTCATCAGATGCATGCAGTGGAAAACTGAGCAGTGGGGGAAGGGATAGCTCAGTGGTTTGAGCATTGCCCTGCTAAACCTAGGGCTGTGAGTTCAATCCTTGAGGGGGCCACTTAGGGATCTGGGGCAAAAATCAGTACTTGGTCCTGCTACTGAAGGCAGAGGGCTGGACTTGATGACCTTTCAAGGTCCCTTCCAGTTCTAGAAGATGGGTATATCTCTCCCTCTCTCTCTCTCTCTCTCTCTATATATATATTATATGCCCAAATAAATTTGTTAGTCTAAGGTGCCACAAGTACTCCTCATTTTTTACACCTAAAAAAGTTGTTACTCTTAACAAGCTATTATGGGACACCACCATTTTCTTGTCTTTCCTTGCCTTTTACAATGGATACTTAGTTTATTCTACTTATGCTAGAGAAAGCAGACATCTTGGGGGTACCTAGTTACTACTACACCGTACACCTACTTACTATACAGGTCAACCTCATTTAGGGACTGGCATACAGACAAACCGCACCAGTTTAAAATCAGATTGAAAACTGATTCAGTGACACTAGGGCAAACCTTTATGTGGACACATATTGATCTAAAACGGGTTAGATCTGTTTAGCTTGCACCTATAAATGTACTAATAGAAGCTAAACCCACATAAACCAGGTTTAAACCCTATTAGGAGAGTCCACAGAGCCTTTTGAACCAATTTAACTGAATGGATTTTAAAAAAACAACAACAACAACACACCTTTAATTAAGCCAGTGCGCAAGTTGCATTTAGACAAGGGCCTAAACCACAACTCCAAGCGGCGCTGTAACTAGGTCCCCCAACACAGTAGCTTTTTGTATTGTGGATGGGACCAAAGTGCCTTTCACAATGAAACAGCTGCGCCGGACTGTATCAATGCAGCAGGGCTCAGATGCATTTATTTCTTGTATCAACAGTAGCAATGGAAGTGCCACACACACAGCACTTAAAGGTCTTTCAAGGTTAATCAACTCCAGAATTCATCCCTGTCAAGATTTCCAACGCAGTGAAAATTTCAGATGCAGTAACAGAGTTGAGAATAAAGCACAGGAAACACAGCATCAGACCTCTTTAGCATGCTGAGCTACATCAGCCGAGACCATTTAAAAAAAAAAAAAAAAAAAAAAAACCAAGCTTTTGTTAGCTTCTGAATGGCCAGAAGGATAAGCTTGCATTGCAATAGGAATAATAAAAATAAGTGAGGCTTTGTTTTTTCTTCCTGTCAAATGCAGGATAGGCAAAAACACAAAAAAAATCCTCTTATGGACACAAACGAATAGTACTAGTAAAGTGATGAATACAGCTTCCTTGATCTCCAGACAAACATATTCAGTACTTCAGAAAGATGACCAAATGGTGCTGCCATATAAGTGAAGGGAGCTCAGTAAATATTAAGGGACTGGGGAATGCTTCCTCTTGTTTCTGCCGCCAGTAATAGGAGTATGTCTTCAAAATCAACACTAAATGCAGCAGCTGAACATAAACATCCTCCCTCAAAGTTCTTTACGGAACCTATTTTCCTTCTCCAGTTGACATCTCAAGTTTTCTAGCAGCTTAAAGGTAATAGGTGTCGAAGAAAAACTGGCTTCCACATAGGTAATAATTGGAGATATACCAATCTCCTAGAGCTGGAAGGGACCTTGAAAGGTCATCTAGTCCAGCCCCCTGCCTTCACTAGCAGGACCAATTTTTGCCCCAGATCCCTAAGTGGCCTCCTCAAGGATTGAACTCACAACACTGGGTTTAGCAGGCCAATGCTCAAACCACTGAGCTATCCCTCCCTAAAGGCAAAGGCATTTACTCCAAGGCTTCTTTACATCACTCCGGCAGGGTAAATGGGCCTTAAAGTGAGGGTATGTCTACACTATGGAGGCCTATGAGGCCATGTGTTGGCACAACCCCATAGCACAGATGCAGTCTACACCAACAGGAGTTTCTGGCAGTATAGGAACACCGCCTTCCCAAATGAAGTTAGCTCTGTCAACGGAAGCCCTCTTTCGTCAACATAGCTGTGTCTGCTGAGGCTTTTGTTGCAGAGCTACATCGGTATTTTTCTTCCATACCCCTCACCAACATACCTATGCGGATATATTTTTCAGTTTAGACCAAGTCTTAGAGTAATTATACATATAGAGACAGATTCTAAGGCTAGAAGAAACCACTGGAGTCATTTATTCTAGTCCTACAGCCTGTGTTATACAGGAGGTCAAACATTCCTGAAATAATTCCTGTTCGAACGATACCGTCTCTTTCTTAAAAAAATCCAATCTTGATTTAAAAGATTCCAGTGATGGAGAATTAATCACAACACTTATCTGTACATTAGTTTAATTAAATTGGTTTGAGTAAACCAATGCAAACTCCTGTGTTGACGATCATTTCAGTATAAAAGCTCGTCTATATGCAGAAATGGTATCGTTAACTACAGTTGTACGGTTAAAGCAGTATAACCTCCCCTTCACTCCCCAGATGGATGCAGTGCCTTCTACTAGTATAGCTTCCCCTGTACAGGAAAAGGAATAAAGCTAAACCAGTCTAACTGCTTCCACACTAGATGAGCTGGTATAACTATTTTGGTAAAAAAAATTCACATCCCTATGTAAAATATTTGTACCAGTACAAAAACTGGGTAAAAGTGTAGTTTGTTTGGTTTAACTTAAATGTGTTCCCAACCAGCTTGAGCAAAGTTGAAGAAAACCAGTCTTAGGGCATGTCTACACTGGGTTCACAGTGGCACTGCTGTAAAAATTGCGCGTGTAGCTGCTTTATGCCAATGGGAGACAGCGCTCCCGTAGTCTAATAAAAGCACTCCACGAGCAGCAGTAGCTACGTTGACGGGAGAAGCTCTCCCGCCAACATAGCATTGTGCATATTACCACTTATGCCCGCAAAACTTATGTCACTCGGGAGGTGTTTTTTCACATTCCCTGAGCTACTTTAAGTTTTGCCAACATAAGTGGCAGTGTAGACATGGCCTTACTCTATCTCAGGGATTGGCAACCTTTGGCACGCGGCCCATCAGGGAAATCCACGGGCAGGCCGGGCCGGTTTGTTTACCTGCAGCGTCTGCAGGTTCGGCCAACCGCAGCTCCCACAGGCCGTGGTTTGCCGTTCCAAGACAATGGGGTCTGTGGGAAGCGGCGTGGGCCGAGGGATGTGCTGACCACCACTTCCTGCTGCCCCCATTGGCCTGGAACAGCAAACGGCGGCCAGTGGGAGCTGCGATCGGCCAAACCTGCGGACACTGCAGGTAAACAAACCATCCCAGCCCACCAGTGGATTTCCCTGACGGGCTGCATGCCAAAGGTTGCCGATACCTGCTCTAGCTTATAAAAGTGTCCACATAGGCATTTACATCAGTTTAGTTATACTAGTTTTAAATTCACTCTAGGTTATACCAGTGTAACTCTGTGTAGATTTACACCACTTTAACAATGCCAGAAGTGTGTAACGGGGCCTTAGCGTAACTGAGAATCAAATCAATAGTATTTAGTACCCAAGGCATAATTTGTTTCCCTGGATGCTATGACCCAAGCATGTAACTACAGAAAAATTTAAGAAATGTAAGAAAACAAGCTGTGTAAAAAAATTAGGGTGAAATTTAAAAAGCACTTAACTCACTTAGAAACAGGGCCCCACTGGAAGTCAATGGGATATGCAATCATAAGTTACAAAGGCATTTTTTATTTAGTCTTACAATGTTTTAGTTTGCTTTATTTAGTCTGTTTTACACACACAGGGATTAAAGCATACTGGGTTTCTGACTTGCTTTTTTTTTTTTAGTTTCTTCGATATTACAACAGGTTATAATTCCATCACATTTAGGATTTCTGATTTGCAAACTTACTGTATAAAAAACATTCAATTAATGCATCTGAAGAATTGAGCTGTAGCCCACAAAAGCTTATGCTGAAATAAATTTGTTAGTCTCTAAGGTGCCACAAGTACTCCTGTTCTTTTTGCGGATACAGACTAACACGGCTGCTACTCTGAGACCTGTCAATTGTTGTATGTTATCCTTCTGAATTCTACAAATACTCAACATATTTAATAGTTGAGAAAAATATTTTTCTATTTGGCTACTTACATTTTAAGCCTTTTGAGGATGTTATGTGTTTATAAATTATGTAAACTATAGTGCTGTGTGAAAAAAACGGGTTTCCATTTTTGTGTAAAATGAAAATAATTTGAAAATGCAGTTCTCAAATTCTCCTTTAGCGGGGTCCAATGCATTCACTGTTCTAAAGGCCTGTGGTAAGATTCCTAACTGATAAAATACACTTTGGCAGAAACAAGCATCCCAATGATTTGGGCAGATTTTTTCTACATAATTTTTTCTTCTTGTGAATATTTGCCAACTTCTATATTCTTTTGGGAGATCTGAAAATATCCCATTGATGATTCCCTTGAATATGTTTCTCTCTACTCATTTAATTTCACTGTTGAGCTTTCCAGGAGTAAGCAATTTATTTAAACATTACGGGAGGCATGCTGGCTTTCCAAATTACATTTTCAGACAGCCATAAAAGGCAGTTCCTTAACACATTTTTTCCCCCAAATCAGGATGTTTGTTATTTTGAAACACTTTGAAATGATTCCCACTAACATAAAGGTTTAGCCTTGGAAGCTTTAAGCCCATGTCTGTCTTACGGACAGCACTGACACTGCAGCTGCTGTAGCACCATAACGTAGATGCTTTCTCCAGCGACGGAAGTGGTTTTTCCCCATTACTGTAGGTAATTCACCACTCCAAGCAGCAGCAGCAGAATTCTTTCACTGACCTAGCTGCGTCTACACCTTCAATCAGGTTGGCAGAGCTCTGGGGTGTGAATTTTTCACAACACTGAGTCCTGTAGCTATATCAACCTAACTTTTAAATATAGACGAGACCTAGGCTTGGTTTACAAAGACACCAGAACCAGTGAAGCTTCAAAACTGATTACACTAATATATTAAAGAAGTATTTCACAGAATTTCAAAATGAGCATCAAGTATATGCACCAGGTGAGAATTCCTTATAATAACCCTCCTTGCTGTGAAAAGACCAGGCGGTTCCCTCCCAACAATTCTTTGCCTAGGAGCAAAAGGCTCTTATCCACTCCTTTTTGGTACTGATATTAAACCCTTTGCCCAAAGAATCCAGGATGAACACTCAGATAAAATAATCAAAACTGTCAAACACAATGCCCCCTGGGGGCACCTGCTTTGTAAATAGATTTCTGGGACCAGAGCCATCCAACATTACAAATCAGATCCATTTCACCCAGAGGTTAGATACCTGTGGGTTTCTTGGCTCAGACTTGGTAGTAGTGCCAGATACTTTCATGTTTCAAGTTGGCCAGACCATCTAAAAACAGGAGTGGCAATTACTTCACGGAGTAGTTGGGATACTTATTCATTAATATTTACAGTGCTTTGAGATCCTCATTTGGAAGGTACTGTGTAAGAATGTATCAGAGGGGTAGCCGTGTTAGTCTGGATATGTAAAAAGCAACAAAGAGTCCTGTGGCACCTTATAGACTAACAGACGTATTGGAGCATGAGCTTTCGTGGGTGAATACCCACTTTGTTAGATGCATGTATAAGAATGGTGCATTATTGATTTTCCCCTAGAGGGGGAGCTCTATACACAGAGGTTGAAGAATTTAATTCTAAACTGGACCTCACAAGAAGTGTTTACCTTCTATCTGGAAACGTGCATGGAATAAGGACTTCAGTAGTCAGATCACCTGAGAAGTAAAGAGCTGCATCAGGAAGTCAGTATGAAAATACTTCCTATGGTTTGAATGGCACAATAAATATAAGCTTTCCAGACTGCTTATCCTCAGATACGGTTTTCTGACATTATTTTAGATATGTTTTTTGTGGCAGGAATAGTCTTCCAGCAAGTCTGCACAGTTTCTAGCACTTAGGGTACAACTGTCAAAAATACCACAACCAGACCTTCAGATTTGTAAGAGCTGTAAACCCAAGTGACAGTATCCTATTTCCTCAATGAAAAGACATGGTAGATTGGTTTTGGGAGATCTTAGCATACATGACATTACAATCTACACAAGTTAATGTTTCTATAGACTTCCTAGCCAGCTCCACCTAAATCAGCCTTTCGTTTGTAGCCAATTTAAGGAAGCGCTTTGCATTCAGACAAGCAACTTGCAGAGATCATTCTAGCAATTAAATTAAATGGGCCATTGGGCCTTCAGTTCATAAACGTTATGGACTATTATAGTCTCCTCTGCTTTGGTCCTCTAGTCTCTATCCTCATTTTCAGCCGTTACTAGCCTGTTTTTTTCCTTCTAATGCAATTCCCCTCAAATTTGCTCTGCTCCCCTTCCAGTCTTGGGGTACATCCACTCTAGAAACGCTGCAGCTGCACTGCTGGAGCATGGACACCGACAACAGCGGTGGAGTGGCTTCTTCTGTCACTACAGTAAATCCTGCAAGAGGCTGAGGCTAGGTTGACAGGAGAATTCTTCCATCAACCTAGCAATGTCTACACGGGGGCTCAGGCTGGCATAAGTACATTGAACAGGGAGTAAATATATATATATATATTTTTTAAAACAGTCTTGAGCAATGTACTTTAAGCCAACCTAACTCTACTGTGGACCAGCCCTTGTTCTCCACACGGGATCCGGTCACAACTGTATTAAAGTACAAGGTCTAGCGGCCTTGCTGCCATCCTACTTTTGTCACTGTTCTCACATGCACTCCAGTTGACTTACTGCTTGTCAATGGCACGACACTGAGATCTATGTTCTGTGAACTCGGTCTCACACATTTCTGTGTTCAGCACGTTAAAAACAACTGAGGTATAAACTTATGTAATGAAAACAGGAAAAATAGTTCGTCATCAGTGCACTGAAAATGCAGTAAATTATAACTCTAATGCAGAGATCGGCAACCTTTCAGAAGTGCTGTGCCGAGTCTTCATTTATTCACTCTAATTTAAGGTTTCGTGTGCCAGTCATACATTTAATGTTTTTAGAAGGTCTCTTTCTATATGTCTATAATATATAACTAAACTATTGTTGTCTGTAAAGTAAATAAGGTTTTTAAAATGTTTAAGAGGCTTCATTTAAAATTACATTAAAATGCAGCGCCCCCGGACCAGTGGCCAGCACCCAGGCAGCTCACGCGCCATAGGTTGCTTACCCCTGCTCTAATGGAATACAGAGACCATAGTAATGCTCACTGATTGGTTACTATTGAGAACATTACATCTTTAAGCTTGCAACTTTTAAGCCACTTTATTTTCTTGACATTTTCACTATTATCCATGGTTTATCCCAACAATAACCACCCCACTAGATCAGACATTTCATGGTAAATTGACTGGTTTGACAAAAGGCCATAGTGGAGAACCATAGAGCCCACCGTAACCACTTAGCAGGAAGTGCCCTCCTACTAGAGTAATACATTCATCGAAGCAACTTTAAACCCTACTTCCTCTTGGTCAAACACTTCAAAACAGTAATAGTTTATTTGTCTGGACATTTCCCCTCCTCCGACATTTAAGTCTTGCTTGAATTTATGATATTACAGACTCAAACCCTACTGTATACAACCCCAGAATTTGGCAAAACAAATCTCACTAAAATTCAGTTTCGGAACCTGGCACTGAGTAAATACATCTTGCAATTATGAAATTCATATAAAAGTTCCATATATGCTCACTCTAATCCTCTCATTTTACTGTTTTTGTCTCCTTCTATTCTGTTTCAGGCAGCCCCTGGAGAAGTCTCTCCTTGTCCCCAAACACAGTATCTTCCCCCTCCATCAAATCTCTCCTAGCAATCCCCCATAATCAATAAGCCCATCACAATTATCTTTTTTCAACTGCTGTCCTGTGCTCTTCTGCTTTATCTACTTAGATTACCAGATCTTCAGGGCCCAGAACATTTTACCTTTGTAAAATACTGTAAGTATTTCCTCAATACAGCTTTCATACATATTTTCCTAAAATGCTGCCTAATTTCAAGATACAATAGGTCCTTCCAAGTCTAACCTACCAGTTTGTATGTACACCTCTACCCCGATATAACACAAAATCAGATATAACGCAGTAAAGCAGCGCTCCGGGGGGGACGAGGCTGCGTGCTCTGGCAGATCAAAGCAAGTTCGATGTAACGCGGTTTCACCTATAACATGGTAAGATTCTTTGGCTCCCGAGGACAGCATTATATCGGGGTAGAGGGGTATTAAATTCCAGCCTTCAAAATCAAAAAGAGGAAAACCATGAATAAAAGATTTAATGCAATGAAGTTTGATTAAAAAGGCAATCCTCAGAGTCAAAAGAAGAGCTGTTTAGTAAAAAAACAAGCAAAAACAAACCTCCCACAGTTGTGGCAGTAGCAATGCCACTAGCATCTCAACAACTGGAGACTTAGCGATGTAAACAACACCCCAGCCTTATTTTAGACTATTGAGAATGATGTCAATATTTTCCTCGAATGGAGCAGGACTAGTCATTTTAAAACCACAATGTCCAAGACTGTTAGGAATTCTCAAAGTTCAACGCCTCTTCTGCTATGATGCAAACTCTGAAATATGCATGCAAAACATGAGGAGTGATCCGTGTAGAGTCAGGCTGATAAAATGTCTTGTGCTTCTTGATTAAGAAAACTTCTCTTTGAGACAAACACTGGCAAAAACTTCCAAGTCTGTAGAAGCCAAACACCAAATAGCAGGAAACTGAAGGATCCACTATAATTTAAACAACCTAATTTTCAGACACACCAAACAAATTATGGTACTATAAAGATATCAAATCAGCTATAGAACTTTGCTAAATACTGAAGGAACTTGTAAGAGAACGTCAAATGCTGCTAGTTCGAAAAATTTTGATTTTTTTTTAAATTACTTTTTTCTGGTTTTTATACAATTTAGATGGGCACTGCTCATCTTGACAAGATTACAACAACGCTGCTTACAAAAATCTCAGTTTGTTTTAAGCAGTCTGAAGTACTATTTATTAGCACCATTGCTGATTTGTTTCTGAAAGGCATGTTAGGATGAATATATAGGTGCACCTTTACATCTCTGCAGATGAGAAGTGTATACAAAACAAAGTATTCAGCTCCTGTCAGTACCTCAAGCTTCAACATCACATTACAATGAAAATTAATTTGTAAGCTACTGTATCTTTACCATCAGCCTCTTTATCTTCACTGTCTACCACATGGACACCTATTATAAGCATATTAACATGACAGCTCATTGCAGTAAGTTCAACTGGCAAGTTCTTCAGGGAAGCCTATTGAGAGGATGAAGTATCTCAGGATCTCTCTATGAAATCTGTACGATTTCACTAACTTTTTTTTTTAAAAGCTAGAACTAAATTATGACTTAATTTTATCACTCTTCCTATTCACTACAAATGGGCAGTAAGTCAGTTCAACTCCAGTTTGGTCTCGATTACCCAAAGCTGCTGTTAAGTTTACTGAAGTCTGGTTACATCACAGGAGGGATGGCTTTTTATGCCTTCTCATAACTTTGCTTGTTCATAAACAGACATAAGGTTGCTTAGCACTGCCTTGTGCCCTTCTAGACGGCGAAAGATAACTAAACTTTACCGTAAACCTCTGAAAACCCCAAAACATACATTTAACATGTTCCCCCACACCCCTAAATATATTCAGAGGTGTGAAGGGGCTCAATCAACAAAATGGGATGATCTCAGCAGAATGAAAGCGCAACATGGAGATGTATATAGCCTGAAACAACAGCTCTAAGCCATGTAAATTGTACCATTCATCTCAATGGGAGTTCTCCATCCCCTTCTGAATTCAGAGGTATGTGCCTATAGCATCCACTTAGCCACTGTATCTACACTCTACCCCATTGCAGACTTCAGGGGTGTGAATACAGAGTGCACCAAAATGTTGCACTCCAACAGCCCTTTGTGGATGCTGCTGCAAACTAAAAGGTACCTAGTTTGCGTTAACACAGTCCACGTTTTGCAGGGAGCGCACAACATTTTGGCACACAACAATCTGCACCCCTGTAGTCTAAACCAGTGGTTCTCAACCAGGAGCCTGGGGCCCCCTGGCTGGCCACGAGCAGGTGTCAAGCTCTCTGCCAAGCAGGGCTTGCATTAGACTTGCTGGGACCCAGGGTAGAAAGCCAAAGCCCCACCACATGGGGCTGAAGCCTGAGCAACTTAGCTTCGTGCAGCCCCGGGTAATGGCCCTGTTTGCTACCCGCTAATGCTGGTCCTGGCTTTTATATGCTAAAAAACAAACAAAAAAACACCAGTTGTTGTGGGAGTTTTTATAGCATGTTGCAGGGGCCGGGGGAGTTTTTATAGCACGTTGCAGGGGCCTCAGAAAGGTCGAGAACCCCTGGTCTGAACTGCGGTGCAGGTAGACAAGCCCAACAGTCTCATCTCCCCTCAATACTGCATGCCTGTGGCATGCACTGCGCATGCCTGTTCTCAGCTCCCCAGCCCAATCTCAGCACTGCATGCCTGTGTCAGGCACCAAACAGCCCTGTTCTTACCTCCCTGCATAGACTCAGACTGTGCTACCTAGTGCTGCAGAGTTCAGCGAACCCCTCCTGGCACAGTTCCATCCTGTTAAGGACTCTTGGGTACATCTCTCATCTCATTTTCAGTATGGCAGCCTAGCCCCATGTCACGGTACCAGGCTTCATATCCCAGACAGTACCACCCACCAAATTCTCCCAAAGGGAGGCTCAGACAGTCAGATGGCATCATGGGTATGCTTATAGGCTGCTGACCCTCATCAAAATTGTACTTACAGCTGACACTATTAAGCTAACGTGCTCAGGCTCTTGTACAGCAATACCTTGACACATTTCTGAATGGGTCCTTCATTCCACTGAATAGCTGAGCCCAGGGGCACTCCAGCAATATGAGTTTTATGACGGTCAAAGATTAACTGCTTTTCCTAGCTCTGCCCCAAGAAATGTTAAAAGAATTGAAAATTCTAAAAGCCAGATCGTTTTTAGGTGTAGCTTTATCTTGAGAAACTTCTGGACCAAATGTCCCCCAAACTCGTTCCACTAACCCTGTTCCAGGCCCCAGCGAGGCATACCAATTCTCAAAACAATCAGAGAATGCACATGGCGTTTATAGCATTCAAACATCTGCCCTTAATGTGGGAGCATGGCACAACCTTAACTATGATGCAGCATGGGTGACCCCCATAAAATAAAAATATATATTAAAAATAGATTATAGATGTAGCCTTGCCTTCACAGATCTCCATGTGCTTTGCAGACATCCGTTAGTTATCCTAATAGAACCAAAATACCCATCTCATAGTGATGTCATGATGGCTACTTAGCATTTTACAGACATTAGCTAAGCTATAAAAAGGCTAATTAACTTAACTGTTATGACACATTGGTAAGTATTTGCTGTCTTATTTTACAGATGAAAAACTGAGAACACAAGGGAACGGTCACACAGTGACAGCGTGAAGTACAGCCAAGAACAAACCTCAATTTCAGTACCTTGGTCAAACCTCTGGACAACATTCCATGATTCATTTTTCAAAAGTAGCTTAAACTCAAGAAAATAGTTGGGAAAACAGAAGTCCTGTTATCTTAGTACACACAGGAATTGGTTTTATTCAATATTCTACTTCTACTGCAAAATACGAAACAAAGAATATTTTTAAAGGCGCACACACGCAAGCTTGAACTTATTACAGCTGACACTGAATTATAGTAGCAAATCACCTTACAGAGGGTCTTCTCAACTTTTATCACATTCTGTTTAAGCAGTTTATTACTTGATTGTATCAGGCTGAGACCTGAATATTTGACTAACTTAAACAACTGTAGATTTAAGTCTGGCTAATCAGTGGGGGAATCCAGTCCTGATAAGTGTTCCGCATCTCCAAAGACCAGGTGCAAAGTGTCAGTTCAGTTTCAGTTGCTTTTCTCTGCTCCTCTAACTAAAAACTTTTAAAATCCCAGTGGACTTTCAAGAATTGACCTATGTCCAGGGATAGCTCAGTGGTTTGAGCATTGGCCTGCTAAACCTAGGGTTATGAGTTCAATCCTTGCGGAGGCCACTTAGGGACCTGGGGCAAAAATCAGTACTTGGTCCTGCTAGTGAAGGCAGGGGGCTGGACTCAATGACCTTTCAGGGTCCTTTCCAGTTCTATGAGATAGGTATAAGGGGCTTGCCCACTATACTAAATTTTTTTCAGGAGGTTGGACTAGATGACCTCCAGAGGTCTCTTCCAACCCTAATATTCTATGATGATTCATGTATTAGGTTTAAAGAATTCTGCCCCAAAATGAAGTTAAAAGAATTATTATTGGGATTGAAAGAAAAAAAATGAAATACTTCTAAAAAGATACAATAACCACAGGGTCAACAAGAATGAGGAAAAGAGTAGAATAAAGGCTATTAGTACATCCTGCACTTATCCGGTGGTGCGCATAGGTATTTCAGCCATGGAATATCATTATACATCACAGAACTACATGCTGAGGGTTTCAGTCTGATTCATGGATTGTTCCTTTGTATTTGGATAGAAGATGATTGGATTTTTGGTTATTGGATTTTTAATTTGGTTTGTCCTACTCTGTACATACTGTCACACTGCAAGAGTGATATTCAGGCACCAATATCAGTTGAGGAAACCAGTTGCTCCAGAGTCGTACATCATTTTTTAAATAAATTGCAGTGCACTAAAAAGGGAGGGACAGGATGGCAGCGATGCTAAATGAATGAGTTAGGCCTGGTCTCTGATTAATCTCTGGAGGCATATGGTCAAATCAAGATTTCCTTTAGCAGATCAGTTTGTGACATTTTAAATGGTTGATTTTTTTTCCTAGATGCGAGCATTATATTTTAGTCAGTCATTAGAAGTTCAGCACTTTCCTCTGATACTGGCTTGTAGCTGACCACCATGTGCTGTGCTCAAGGCATATCTCTCACAAAGCAGAGATGGGCAAACTGAGTGAGGGCTGCTGTAAATTGGGAACTTACATCAGTGTAGCTACATCTCTCAGGGGTGTGAAAAATCCACACCTCTGAGACACGGAGCTATACTGACCTAACCCCTGATGTAGACGCTGCAAGGTCAATGGAAGAATTCTTCTGTCGACTTAGCTACACAAAGGTGAGCCATCTCTCCAACAGGCGTAGCTAGGTCGACAGAAGAATTCTTCCACTGAACTTGCACCACTTGGGTGTGAAAAGTGCTGCATAGGCACAGGTGCAGTGCTTAGGTCAGAACACTCCTATGCCACTGGAGAGAACCACCATGCAAAGCTGTGTGCTGTTAAACCACCACCCCAGAATAGCTGCATTTGAGCAGTGGGTAAAGTCACCCCTATGTATAATTTATAAAGCTTTACACGCACACACACACACACAGAGTTATAACCATGCCATTTTTATTGGTCAGAAACTAAGTATATCTGGTATGAACACAATGCTAAATTCAGAATAGTTCTGTGGTCTCTTATGGGCCTCTTGAGAGATCAAGCCCCGATATAGGTTTATGCAAAATACTATATTGAGTTACACTATAGAACTTTTCTGCCAACAATGACAGAGTCCTTATGTCCACAGCCTGCAATACTGGAGTCATTTGCCTTGTCAATACCACTTGTCAAATTAAAAAAAAAAGCTATACATCAAACTTTGTTTTTAAAGACTGTTCCCAGGTTTGCATTTGGCATTGAATCAGATCAGTGTGCCAGATGCTATATCGGTTGTACACAAATATGAATGCAAAACATTACAGATTCTCAAATTGGCAACTGCACTTTCAACACGACTGATAAGAGCCTCTTGCATTACAATTGTTTAAGAATTTTAATAATTCGGCTTCTATAATAAGTCGACCTTCAGAAAACTGGGCAATCTTGATTCTGGCACAACACTAGCAGACTGAACAGGGGGTGGGGGGAATAAAGGTTTGGTATTTATTTTTGCCCAACTTTCTGTAATTACTCATGAAAAGACTGAGTGCACACATGAACACATTGTTTTGTTTAAGGTTTCTCAAGGTTTAGGTTTCAAGAAAGAACATTCTTAAAGGATGCTAAAGGATTCTGAGCCTGTACACTGACAATCCAATTTTTGGGTCAAAGCCAGTAGCCCGTGGAAGTCAACTAGGCTGTTCATGCAGGTAAGTGTTGCAGGATCACGCTCTTAAAAATGCCCAAGAAAGCATTTTTGTCTTAAAATAACTATGAAACTCATAGTATGTGCACACCTGTTTGTTTACAATACTTGCTGTCAATTTCCCGTTCACTCATCTCTGAGCACACAGGTGACTTATTTATACAACACCCAGCACCTCATTGGGAATCTTTGCGATTTCAGCCCAAAAAAATATATTTCATTTGCCAAAGAATTTTAAATTGTTTATCTGACTTTGCCTTTTATTTTTAAAGGTGTTTTTATTTGAAGAACAGCAACCAAAGAAGATGTCTATCCTAACTTCAAGTACATTCGAACGTTTCCTGTGCTGTTTAAAATAAAAATATGTACATGGAAATTGGGATGGGTATGTGCAGTTCCCAGCCCAGTTACAGAAGCCTGCTTTTAATAGGGCTTGGGTGTGTCAAATGTCAGACAGACTATGTCATAAGATGGTCTAGGCTGTGAGGTAGAACGGAGGAATTTAATGCAGATGTACTTAACATTAGTAAATGTTCACCAGGGGATAGTGAGGCAGGAAGCAGACTAAGTGGGTCCTAATCTATCTCTAGAGCCTATGATTCCAATTTTTTAATGACTAGTGCATTCTCTAACCTCACAATACAGGATTTTTTTTTTTAATATGGGGAACAGCTAGGCACAAAACCTATACCATGATATTTAAGTTATGATACAACTCTAATGCTAGCAACTTCAAAGCTGAGTAACCTTTAAGTTTCTCTCTTGCTTTTTACCCCTTCTTTCCCTTCACCCCAAATTGTGCATGCGCAATATTTAACAAATGATCACTACTTAAACATAGGGTTAGCAGCCATAACTTCAACTGTGGCTCAAAATATTACACAGGGGCATTGGGAAAACAATATTAAGATTGCACTGTGCACTATGAGCCACATGTAGCTCTGATGTATAATAAACCTTACATGAATAATACTCCTTGCTTGGCCACCACACCCACAGAAATACAGAAAACGAATGCCAAAAGTACTAAGTCACATTAAGAACATCCATATTCACCACTACGAAGTTTAATTCCCTTATTCTTCTAAGCAGTGAAACAATAGATATGTAAATGCACAGAAAAGGAGGCCTCACCTTTAGCTGTAACCATACCCTGATGGAGCCATTTACGTGAGGAGCTGGGCGAACCTATCAGGAAAACTCAAACAGGCCTATTAGCTGCTAATCTCTGAACAGGTGGTGAAAAACAATTTTTACGAATCAGATTCAGAAAGCAGACTGCATTCACTATGTATTGGCCATAGGGTTCCTCCCTGGACTCATACAGTAGACAGTGCAAGAGACAAGCCCACAGGACTGCCAAACTGGGTTGAACAAGGCTATATTGATAAGGTCAAGTATTTAAGTGTACAAAAATCTTTAGACTGTTCACGCAAAGCTTAAGCGCACAAGACAATTACAGAAGTTAACAATCCACTTTTGCAGCCCCCAGCAAAAGTTAACCATGTTGCAAGGACAGTTATAAATGTTGTAGTGCCCCTGGATGGTTAACACACAAAAACACAGTTGAGTATTACATACAGGACTGAACTACTACAAAACTGTAGCATAGTATATTGTAAACAGGCAATGTCTATACTAGACAAATCAGTAAAGCTGTACTGGCAAACCCTAACGTAGAACATCGACACGGGTTATGCCAATATTAAAAAAGGGTTTTTGACAGCATACAGCATACTATGACTTTTGCCAGTACAGAAATGTCAAAAATATCACACCCCTAATCAAAATTATACTAGCAAAAGGTTTTAATGAAGATCGGGCTATAGACAAGTTTAAAAAACCCAAAAACTAAAAAAAGAAATCTTGAGCATCCATCCTTTGGGGTCCATGAGAGGAAAAAGCTGTTAATAGTTTGTATTAGTAACTTGCTGTCCTTAGGACAATCCTACCTTCAAACCAAACCCTTTAATCAGTGCGTTGTATATGAAGCTCATATTCCATTTGCTAATGTTTAGAGCCAGGTTTTCAGAAAGGATTGAATAGCATTCATTCAAATACAGCCCCAAATACAAACCGAGGCTGATCTGTCAGTGTCCTTCTGAGTTACATCTGCTTTTCTGATCATTTATGAGACACCTACTAGCCAAACTTTCTGAAAAAAGGAGTTATTTTTCAAACTATTAAGCTACGCAACAGAATTACAGTGTTAAGCACACATCCTATTCACTGGTTTCAGAGTAGCAGCTGTGTTAGTCTGCATCCGCAAAAAGAACAGGAGTACTTGTGGCACCCAGACTGAATCTATTTCCCCATGTTAAGTATCCTCACACCTCTTGTCAACTGTCTGAAATGGGCCATCACCACAAAAAAGGTTTTTTTTCTCCTGCTGATAATAGCTCATCTTAATTAATTAGCCTCTTAGAGTTGGTATGGCTACTTCCACCTTTTAATGTTCTGTGTATACATCTTCTTACTATACGTTCCATCCTATGCATCTGATGAAGTGGGCTGTAGCACACAAAAGCTTATGCTCAAATATATTTGTTAGTCTCTAAGGTGCCACAAGTACTCCAGTTCTTTTTATGGTACAGTATCCACTGTTACCATAATAGTGGATACAAGTAGTACCTTGCAATTGTTTATGTAGCAAAGTAAGATTAAAAAATTCTGATACTAATTAGCATGCTACAATCAAAACAACAAACATATGGAACCATAATTTTGCACAGCAGTTTACAGAGACTAGAGTCATGGTCCCTGTCCCAAAGACAAAAGGAAAGAGAAAGGGAAAAGAATAAAACTGCAATTGATGAAGTATGTTTATTCACTTACTGTAAGTTAAGCACATTATATACATTCTTAAAGTCACTTGTGTCTTCCAGAGCATAATGAACGAAGTATCAAATTTTACCAAGCGTCTTACCAGAACACAAGTAAAAACCACCGTAACAAAGGAACTGTTCGTGCCTGCACACAATACACTAGTTCTAGGATTGAGAACTTGAGAGTTTTCACATGATCAAATATACACTTTAAAATGTAAAGAAAAGGAAGCGGGATGAACAGCTGCTTTGTTAGAACTTTACATTTTACTGGAAAGTAGTAGTTTATGATTTCATAAGGGCCACTGCACAAGTATTAACACTGATCTTAAATGCAACCCTGTGTTGTACATCTTAGCTAAATCCAGAAAAATATCTCCAAAGAAATACATTAGGAACATGAAACTTAAAACATATACACCCCTTCCCCAGCTTTACTGGGTGATCTTCTTGTGTGAGAGGAAGCACAGACTAGTGGATAGACCATGGGGCTGGGAGCCAGGACTTCCGGGCCGTAATCCCATTTCTGTTAGGAATTCACTGTTTGTCCTCTGTGGCTCAATATCCCCCTCCCCCCCACCGTAAAACTTGGATAAGAGCGTTTTAAACAGGAGTATTGTGACGCTTAAATGTTTGCAAAGTGCTTGGAGATCCCTCAGATGACATGTGACAAAAGATGCAACTTTTTAAATAAATAAATAAATGTGAGCTATAACAAACACGCCTACAAGAACAAGACCTACAATTTGAGACAGCTTTGGAGGCTGACCAAGTTGAAAGTGCCCATCTTTTTTTTTTTTTTTTTAAATATTCGAACATTTTTTAATTCTGAAATAGGACTTGTGTCACCCATACCATAACCCTATGAGGAAGTCCCTGAACACGAGACAACACAACACAACATGCCATCGGGAATCAATTTCATCAGTTAAAGAGCAAGGATGCATCTGGATGCAAGCACTGTACAATGTTTTCTTCCTCCCTTATCACAATGTACAGTTACACCCCAAAGAGGTGTCTTGTATTGTGAAACCCCATGTGTGCTGCAATGACCTGGCATACCTAACTCTTAACTTTACTGTCAAAACCTCAAACCCAGAAACCCGCTAAAAACCTGCATTAAATCAGGACTCTACCTTTAGGGCAGAGTGAAGTGGTACATTCTTTTTGTTTCTCCTATAAATATGGCCTCCCTAGACTTGCACTGAAAACCTGCCTGAATGGAATATTCATGAGGCTAGGCAGGAAAGACTGCCGTGTGTTAAGCAGTCCAACACCTGTACTGACCAAACCCTGCTCCTTATCAAAACAGCTATTCGCAAAGCAAACTACACAATTGGCCTTGTTCCAGACACATGAGATCCAAAACACGAAGTCTTTCAGGGTGGTTTCTAACTTGTGTCACATCTGGCTTTTAGACACCTCTTTTCCTTCCCACATTGCTGATAAGACGTATGCAATGTTGGTTAGGTGTCTAATGTATTCTAAAATAGCCAACACACACCAAAGCCAGATTAGTAACACAATGCAGAGACTACAAACACAATGAGCCTGATGTGATCCAACACCTTTATTATATTTGCTAAGTGCTGACTATGTGTTTAGCATTGTATAAAAGACAATATACAAATAATTCCTGGTTATTGGGCAGCCTTGAGGAAGGATACCTATTCTCCTCCCATTGCCAAAAACCCATCAGTTCAGATAGCCCAAGTGAAGATCTGTCCCAGTCTGAGACATCCAAAAAGCCAAAATGTATTAAGTTTCAACTTGAATGACGATTGATTGTCATGAGGTACTGCAGGATAGCAAATTGTATTCTTCCCCCCCCAAGTGGGGTTTTCAGACACAGGAGGTAAGACATTTTTAAATGAATATCCTGGGTCCAAAAAGCTACATGCACATTACAAAAAGCAGCTGCTAAGCAAAAATAGTAATAATGCTAAAAGTAAGTAGTTTCAAAACATTTTGAAACAGAGGTGTGTCCCCTTTCTAAATTAAGGAAGTTTTAACTTTTGTAAAAAACAGCAACTACACTTTTTGTAAGTTGCATCTTCCTAATTAATTGTATTTTTGTGCTAGAATTAAAATATGACCTAACCAATTTCAACATTAAGGCTGATAGCATAAGATGTTTCAAACCCAATTGGGTTTGAAAGAGTCTAGAGGTTAAACCTCAAAGAAGTATGAAATGAGAAGAGGTCTCTAGACAGAAAGGAGGCTGTCTGAACAACACTGAGGTCCTACCCACATCACCACTATCTAGTAAATGCATGACTGACTTCACCCTTAATTTCATGTATTAGTTCTAAAGTGTTTCTCTCTCTCAGGTTAAATTAAAAACCTCCAGCTTTCAGTTTCAGAGCACCGCCAAGACAGAGTAACTGACCAAAAATGCAGCAAGGACTGAAACTTACATATTAACATAATGTATACTTATTATTATTAAAGTACAGTGTTTCATACTAAAAGCAGTGAACTATGTGTGTTCAGTGACTAATTTTCAAACAATACTTGTGTCCATCTAAGTTTCAACAGTATTATTTAGCACCATTCATCCTGTGGCTCCTGAGGACAGCGTTATATCGGGGTAGAGGCGTATATACGTACAGTACATGTGTAATGCAGTCACCTGTAGGGGAAACGATGGCAATCAGTCATAACAACAGCCTACAGGAGGCTGCACAACTTAAGGGAGGAGGAATGGTTGGCCTGAGGTACCCAGAGTAAACCAGGACTCTTATGAAGACTGCCATCGGATCTTTAATATCCATGCAAAGCAGACAGAATTCTGGATTGTAAGGTTTTGTCCCAAAGACCCCTATACTGTAACATTCACAGTGTTGCATTTAACCTCCTCATGAGGGTGAAGGGCTGTGCAGGCAATGGGAAGACAATGCAGAAATGAGTGTGAGAAATGGAAGTTTTACACAATTAAGCCTTTTTTATGCTAGAACTTGACAAAAAGAAAACACCGTAAAAAAAATTTTTTTAAAAACATTACACTTCCAAGAACAGCTTAAGCAATGTATGCTCTCATTACATTTCTAAGCATGGGTAAATACAGACTCTCACATGTTCTTACAGTGCCAGAGCCAGTTAGCTTCAAAGGTGCCAAACAATGTGTGAATGATCCCTATGCAACCCTAATACTGTTTCTTAGCCACGCAGTTACATTACAGATCATTACAGTAATTATAATACCCAATGAATCAAGTTAGAATCTTTCCCCCACTTCAGCCAAGTAGGAGGCACTTATCTAATATAAACAAACACAAGTAGTTTTCTTATTGGCTATCTGCACGGATAGAAAGTTTGAGAAAACTGCACCTGCATAAAAGTCAGGGTTTAGGCTGGAAATACTTAGTGGCCCGATTCTCAAAACTACTGAGCTGTCTCAGTTCTCACTGACCTCCCATAGGAGCTGAGTGCACTCAGCACCTCTGAAAATAAGGCCATAAGAGATTTAACTGCACTACTAGGCACTGATTCTTACATATACTATCTTTGATTTAGTAAACTTCTGGACAGTATAGATATTTCTTCGGTTTTCATACAGCTTACCGGACATACTAAAAAGTAACTTATGGTCAACCTGTTTAAAGAACTTTTACAGCTGTGATACTTGAGTAAAAAACCATTTAGGCAAAGATATTTACTTGCCTGATATTCAGCATCTCTTTTTGCAATACTGACCAAAAAAGACAGCAATGCCATTCTAGACTGCAAAAGCATCATGTCGGGGAGTAAAGATTAGATATTGCTCTGGGATGCCCAGAACTTTAAATGGTCTCATTAGAAAGATTGCAAACTCTGGAGAAGAGTAACAAAAAATTAAGGTGCTGGAGAGACCAAGTCCCAAGGAAAGTTTACAGAGCTAAATATAACCCACTCATACCTGCAAACGCTTATATTAAGTTTGGAGGAATTTCACATGCATAAAACACAAATGGTGAAATCCTGACTCAATTTATTTCAACAAAGTTACGATTTCATCCATTGGTGGGAAAGCAGTTTAGGAGGATGGATATAATTACAGATAAATAAGATGAAGTTAAACAAACGAAAGTTAATTCTGAGTGTCTGGAAGTTCATTAAACTATGGAGCAGTCTCCCAAAGCAAGAGAACTGGACAATGCATCAGAAAACATATTACAGGGCTCAATCCCGTGTTGATTAGGGGATGAGCTAGAAGGGACCTAAAAGGTCCTCAACCCTAATTTCTATAATTGACTCCTTGTGCTCGTATAACTCTCCCCACCACGCAGTATAGTGTTTCCTGTTGCTCCGTCCTGCAATGAAGCTATAATACTGTTTTTTGCAGCAGCACAGTCTGGTGCTATGGCAATGATGGGGAAACTGTAAATAGAGTCTATGACTTCATGGCAGGATCAACCAGAAGACAGGAAGGAAGGGAACAAGCCCTTAAAGATGTGCATGCATAACAGATTTCTTCCTTGGATTTACCTTTAAAATATATCAATTTAAATACACTACCAGCTGAATTCACCCACTCCCAGTATAAATTGACTTCTTTAGTACATAAAAATGGATAGACATTTTAAAAAATTTCTTCAAATCTGGCATTCCGCAAAGGGAGATGCAAAAGGTAACTGCTGTTCCAGCTGCCACACAACTACTTTGCCAGTACATCTTATTTTTCATTAGCAACACACTCCTTTTTCACCATCAGATATCTCCCGAGCAAAGGCTGCCATTCTTGCTAACCTGTGGTAGCATTTGGTTATTAGGACACAGGAGCTCATCACCAAACAAAAGCGAAAGGAAAGGTTTCACTCCTACACCTGAACACTCAGGAATGCTTAAGTATTATTCCCATTTTAAAGACAAGTAAGCTGATCATAAATTGTCACAGCAACTCAGTGGCAGACATCAGAGTCCTGTGTCCCTAGTGTAATCACTAGACAACACTGCCTCCTGAAACCATACAGAATACCTGTCCCGTTATGACATTCCTTACATAGCGACTCCCACTATCGAACATCAATGCAAGGACTGTTTCCCTTAAGCATGGGTTTGTCCAAGCTGTTCAATAGTTGAAGTCGGTGAGTCATGAGCCTTCTCACCCACAGTGAAAGCACACAGAATCTACTGTTCTGCAGTGAGGTAACCTTTAATTATCAAGGCAAGGAACTCCCTTTCCTCATCAGATTAGGATTTGTAAACTCAAGTCTTGTTTTTAAACCTGTCACTGCCTCACTACGCTCACTTCAAGGCAATGAATTTCTTCTAGCCTGTGTACTCATGCACACAAAGCGCATGCTGCACAGCAAAATAAAGCCTTTGCTGCCCAACATTTATCAGCAGGATGCATCTCTATCTTGTATTTGGCACCATTAAAAATAGCAGGCACGTGACAGACAATAGGCTTCTAATAAAACTAAATCCTTAGTGTGACCAGGCAGGATGATAGCATAGTCCATTCTGATTTATATCAGAAAGTAGTATTTACATACAAAGATGGCATTTGCAAGCCATGTAGATTTCTAGTTTGTTAACATTAATCCTATTTGGTTCACATCAGAGTAGCGTAACCAATTAAAATGATTAGTTATTATTCCCTTGCAAGTGAAAATATTTTAATAACCTAACCATGAGGCAGGTGGCCAGAAGGAACCAGTGATATCACTGTCCTGCTTGTTTATCATTAAAAAGCAACCCTCAAACCTGCAAGTTCTGCACTGTTCCCCTTATCCTGTCACTGTTGCCCTTAGCCTCACTCACCCACCGGCATTTTATCTTAGATACGAGCTCCTTGGGGCAGGATCTAGAAGTGCAATGGGTGCCTAGCACAATGGAGAACCATCGTGCCCTGTGGATGCCACTGTAATTCAAAAGTAGTATTTATTATTCACGACAAATACCAAATGAGAAATGAACAACCCTCTTGGACTTCTAATAGTGGCTTTATCCCCTCTCGATTTTTTTTAAATATTAATATAATTGTGCAAGAAAGTATGTATTATTTCATTTCTATAGGACCATAAAACAAAATGACATCTTGTTTGACTTGGCAGCCACCTGCAGAAAATAAAAGTTGATTATTCTGTTCAAGAATCTAAACCTGCAAAGTGCTGAAGATGCCCCAACTTCCACTGACCACCGTGGGAACTGAGATTGCTCAGCACCACTCAAGGTCAGATCCTTAGTGCTCTTTATTAAACTACTTTGGCCCTGATCTTGCAATACGTTTTGCACAGGTAGACAGACCCCTCTGCCTGCACAGAGCCCCACTGACTTCACTATGAGTCTGGCTAAGTGGAGCTCTTTGCAAGACCAGGGTCCTAGTCAAGACCAAGCTAGAAAACACTGACTGAGCAGCACGACTTCTGACACAGACATTTATGCAGCTACTGACTTCCATTAGAATTAACATATGTACTAGCGTTTCTGGCAGGACAAAATATTATAGTAGAATCTTGGGCTATTTCAGAGCATGCCCCAATTAGGAAATATTTTGCAGAGTGCAAATACGAAGGTTTGATTTTATTTTTTTTTAAAGTTCGCTTGGGTAGTATTTGGGAGGAAACCCATTAATTAAGGTTGCTAGAAGTTTGCTCCCACTTTATCTTTATGAAAAATAAAGATGTTCAAGCGCATACACCTCTACTTCGATATAACACTGTCCTCAGGAGCCAAAAAAATCTTACTGCGTTACACGTGAAACTGCGTTATATCAAACTTGCTTTGATTCGCCGGAGTGCACAGCCCCCCCCCACCCCACCCCAGAGCGCAGCTTTACCGCGTTATATCCAAATTCATGTTATATCAGGGTAGAGGTGTATTTCTTTTCTACCTCAGGCCTTAACGTAAGTAACATATCCCTGGTGTCATCATTAAAGTTCTCAGGGCAGGAACCTCACCTGCATCTTTGTTCGTGAAAGGCCTAGTATACTGAGGGTGCCAACACTTACTGATGTATCACAAGCATTAGAAACTTTGATGAAGTCCATCCCCCTGCCAGAGCAGTGCAAAGTCCCCAGTTGAGGGCATGTGACAAACTCTTTACTGCACTGGAATTAGTCAACAGATCAAGAGATAAATAGGACTGAAAGTAAAAGACTTTACATTGTGAGTAAACACTGGGAGTAAACACCCATTTTTCTTTTGAATTCAGGAGAAGAACCAATGATGCAGATACAGGGGAATGCATGATCATTCACCTATAACCCTGTGGATGCATATCAGGTGCAGCAGACAGGGTTGGACTTGATGGTATAATATAGCTTTTCCATCTTTAACTGCTGTGAGCCACTGAGGGTAGCCAGTCTAAAAATACACAAGAGTAGTAAACAGATAGGGCTAGGAATCCCCATTATGTTCACCCCTATCCACACTGTTAACCTATGAATTACAGACACAGGAAATCTAACAGCCTTTACTTAGTCATCAGCATCTCCTAAAGTTTCTGTTCGCACTGCAACTTCAAGTTAACAGGTTTGTGTTTTACTTACACACACACACACACACACACCCACCCCTTTACCAAATACTAATACTAACTTAGCACTTGTATAGCATTCTAAAAACAAGCGGGCAGCTCATGACCCTTTCGTACCAAGACTGAAAGGACACTGTATTAGAAAACCAAAACAACCCTCTGAGGACACAATAACAGCACTTAAGATAAAGCTGTTTCAAAGCTAATGACATTGCGACCAGTGTAGCCTAAGGAAGATGTTACCCAACTTCAACCTCATTTATCAGAGCTGACTAGCCTAAGAGAGAAAGTTTAGTGAGACCAATTAAACAAATTAAACCTTGCATTGAGGCATCAGACACATGGGTCCCTAACTGCTTATCACAGGAGAGAGTGAGTCCACAAAGCAAACACTACCTGCAGCTGTTTGTCCAACAAAGTCACCCTTAAGTGTACTGAAAAATAATAAGAGTCAAGGAGATAACACAGAAAAATAAAACTCGAGAAGGGAAAAATCATCAGCCAGAAAGGGGGTGGAGGAGAGGGAGAGTTGGCCCCTGCCTGGACGGAGTAAAGGGGAAAGATGGAGGAAGCTGTAGTGAGAGGGGAGAGGTGTGAGGCGGAAAAGGAGAGTTGGAGCAGAGTGAGTGAGGGCGAGCAGGGACCTTTCTTAGGGCTGCGTTACCAGCTGGACCGCTTGTGGGCACCATGGGGAACAGCTGACAGTGATGGGGCAGGGGTGGGACAGGGTGACCAGATGTCCCTATTTTATAGGGACAGTCCCAATATTTGGGGTATTTTCTTCTATAGGCGCCTATTACCCCCAACCCCTTGTCCCGATTTTCCAGGCGTGCTGTTTGGGCACCCTAAGGTGGGCTATTGGGGAATAAGGCCGCAGGGGCAGGGAAGGGAGATAAGGGGAGCGTGGGGGGGGGGAGTGCTCTCGGGAAGGAGGGGCCCTGGCATGACGGGGAAGACAGGGGAGTAGGGACTCCTGGAAGGGGCTGAGGCCGGGGGTTCCTGCAAAGGGCTATGGGGGGCGGGAGCGGGGAGATGAGGCAGGGGGTCGCAGGGATGGAGCTAAGGGTGAGAACGGAGGAGGGGGCTGAGTCAGAGACCTGGGAAGGGTTGACAAGGGGAGTTTATACATAGGGCTCGGAGAGAGCACCCGGAGGAGGGGCTCGGCAAGGGGACTGGGAAGAGCCACTGAGGGGAGCTGGGCAGGGGACCCGGAAGGGGGACCGAAGAGGGGGGCGCAGCATCAGACCCAAAGGGGGCATTGAGGGGGGCTCGGTGGGGGGGGAGACCGGGAACAGCCATTAAGGGGGGCTCGGCAGGGGACCCGCAGGGGGGACCGAAGAGGGGCGCGGCGAGGGGGATCCGGAGCGGGGGACCGGGGAGGGGCTTAGCAGCGGACCCGGAGAGGGCACTGAGGGCGGCGCGGCAGGGGGGCCGGGAAGAGCCACTGAGGAGGATGCGGCAGGGGACCCAGAGGGGGACTAGGTGGGGGGGGGCGGGAAGAGCCACTGAGGGAGCGCGGCAGAGGACCTGGAGCGGAGGCCGAAGGGGGGGCGCGGCAGCGGACCCGGGGGGGAGACCCGGAGAGGGGCTCGGCGGGGAGGGGGAGGCGGGAAGAACCATTGAGGGGGGCTCGGCAGGGGACCCGGAGAGGGGCTCGGCGGGGCGGGCGGGAAGAGCCATTGAGGGGGGCTCGGAAGAGGACCCGCACGGGGGGGGCGATGGGGGCGCGGCGGGGGGGACCGGGGAGGGGCTTAGCAGCGGACCCGGAGGGGACACTGAAGGGGGCGCGGCGGGGGGGACCGGGAAGAGCCATTGAGGGGACCCGGAGCGGGGGGACCGGAGGGGGGCGTGGCGGGGAGACCCGGAGCGGGGGGGGGGCGCGGCAGCGGACGCGGAGGGGGTAAGTTACCCGTGGCCAGCTCCATCCCCGCGCTCGGGGTCCCCGGCCGGCGCTGAGGGGTCCCCGCCCGGGGGCGGGTGTCTGGCGGAGGCCGCTCTGGGCTCCGGGACCCTCTCGCTGCGCCGCCGCCGCCTCCTGCTCGCTGCTCGCTCTCTCCCGTCTGGGGGTGGGGGGGGGGAGGTGCGCCACTCCGAACCCTCCGCCCGCCGGGTTTCCGCCCGGACGTCTTTCCCGGGGACACGGGCCACTCGGGCCCCGCCCACCTCCGGCCCGGGGCCAATCACAGCGCCGCGCCGCCACCCGCCACACTGCGCTTGCGCGCCCCTTGGAGGCGGGTGTGGGCTTGATGGGGAGGGGTCGCGCGCGCGCGGCGCCAGTGGCCCATTCCTGGCGCGCGACCGAACCCGCCCCGTGCACCACCTCGTGCGGTCCTCCCCCGTGCACGTGCCAACACGCACCTGCCCTCATTGCAACCCTCCCCCGTGCAATGCGTCCCTCGTCAGCCTCCCGCCCCCAGCATCCCCTACCTACACAATACCCCACAGCCCCCGTGACAACGCTGTCCTGTGCCACGCAGTAACTCAGCTGGCGGCTAGGGGTCTATTGCAGGAGTGGGTGGGTAAGGGTCTGTGGCCTGCCATGCCCAGGAGGGCAGACTAGAGTCTCTTGATGGTCCCTTCTGGCCCTAAAGTCTGGGTGTGCAAAAAGCTTCGCTGTATAACGCACACCCCCAGAACATCCAAGTGCAGCAATTGCCAGGAGTATTCTTCCCCTGTTCTCCCACCCTGCCCACAGAAATACTTCCCCTGTCCTTTACAATTTGCTTGTTAGATCAGCTCCCTTGCTCAAGCTGTCAAGGCCAAAAAGTATGTTTCCAAGGTTGCTAATTTGAGATTTTATTACAAGTCTCATATTTGGTGTTCTCAAAGCCCCAGCTTCTGGAAGCCTGTGACTAGGTGAGAATCTCAGCTTTCATTAAACAAACCAGTAAGTTTCTAGCCTTTATGGTTCTAGAGAAATGCTGGAAAATATGATCCCAATGGTAGCCTAAAAGTTCAGAAACCACAAAGCAAAGGGAAAGAACCAAAAGTATTAATTTAAAAGATCATTCAAAAAGTAATGCTTATTTTTAAGCCAATTTCATAGTGTGGGGGGAGGCTGATTCATGATTTTTGTATAGTTGGGGTTGGTGCAGAGACTGCATTTCTGGGGGGGGGGAAAACACTTGCTGAAACAGTAGAAATGAACAAATCAAAGTGAGGGGTTTTCTTTGCATGTGATAAGGGAATAATTATGTCTAGGAGTTGTGAGGAAGACACAGACAGATGCAAAATGGTCGTGAATTTTACATCCTAGCACATGTTCAGCAAAGACCTGATCACTTGCCCCATGACTCTAGGTTCTAGGCAGAGGGGTTACCTGAATATTTCAGAGTGGTAGCATGTTAGTCTGTATCGATTTTAATTGACCAAATACATTTTTTTAAAAATTAACCCCCTCTCCTCCCCCCCCCCGAAATTCCACTGTTTCACTAACTTATTAATTGCTCTATGGATTTTGCTCCAGTGTATAGCCTCTAGGTTGGGATCAAGCATGTAAAATTTCAGCCCGAAGGGAGAATCTGAGAATGTAATTGAGAAGCTGGATGGTCATGTGGGGTTACAATGCTGGGCTGGAACTCAGAAAATTTGGGTTCTGTTTCTGGCTCTGCCAAGGGCATCTCTCTGTGTGACTTCGGGGGAGTCACTTCATTTCTCAGTTCCCCATCAGTAAAATGGGGATAAGGCTTCATTTGCCTATTTAGATTTCAAGCTATTTGCAGCAGGGATGTTTCTTGTTATGTGACTGTGCAGCACCTACCACAACAGGGCCCTGATGTTGGTTGCGGCCTCTAGGTAAGAGCAAGCAATTGCTACTTTTGGAGACTGTTACTTAATGGTGCCTCTGTCTGGTGCACAAACAACACAGCGCTATCCTGAAGCCCCCACCCACTATGAAGAAGCTCCTCAGTGCAACTCTCCCCATAGCAGCTACGTGGTGAGTTGGTGTGCAGCAAGCCAGTGTGTGAATGTACAGGGCCATGCACTGATGCACTGTGTGGTCATTTACCATCACTCCAGGACTTTCACTGCACAGTAGCAGTGTCCACATGGTGAGTTAGTGCGCAGCAAAGTGGCATGCTGTAGCTTCACGTCCTGGCTTTCTGTGCACTAACTCCCCATGTGGATGAGCCCTGAGTAAGGGCTGCGTAATGGTCACTGAGATGCTGATGTACAGCAATGCAAGGAGGATATTCCATATGGCAGAAGCTGCGGAGGAGAAGGCTCTTGCACCAGCAGCAATGAAAATTCAGGGAAGGGTCTGGTTCGAGCAGGGAAAGTGATATTGGGTCCAATCCTGCTCCTCTTGAAATCACTGGGATTTTTGCTACGGATTTCACTGGGGGCAGGAGCAGGGCCTCAGGGCCAACCCATTGCAAAGCTAGTGGAAATGTCGGAGGCCTGGGGAATGTGGTTGCTCTTAAGTATGATATTGTATTATATGGACGAATGGCCTCTGGCAAGCAGTCTCACTGGCAAGCAGTCTCACTGAAGTCAATAAGATTTGAAGGAACTCAGCACTTGACAGGATCAGACCCTTAAGCAGGACCTTCCAAAAGGTAATTGACTCATACCCAGTATCCCTCGCCCCCTCCACTCTGTCCTCTCTCCAGCCTGGAATCCTTTTAACCACTGGGGGGAAAAGAGGGGAGGGGAATACCTAAGCCTTTGCCATGAAATCATAAAAGCTCCTTCTTCCTCCTTCTCTGCAATAGCTTTGGCCTCGGTGCCCCAGGAAGTCTGGGGCGTAGAAGATGAGGGAGCAGAGGGAACAATGCTCTGTGGGCTGCCCTGGCGCTCAGACCCTGAAAGGAAAGGGACGGCTTGTACCGTATGGGCTAAGGGGCACCAAGTGCTTTGCATTCCCCCGGCCGTAGGCTGCCAGCACTCACAGGCGAGGCATGCTGAAAATGCACCGCATCAGCTGCCATTCATTTTATTTTTAAAGGCAGGGAGGATGCATCCTCACAAAGCCAAGCAGAGGTCCCCATAGCCACGCTGCATGGGATTCTGCCGCAGGCCCAGAGTCACTCTAGTGGCCCCTGGATTGAGGTCAGGATCTGTCCTGCAGCAATGGGGAGTTATTCAGGGCTGAGAGAACCCTGCTAACCCTGTCCCAGACTTTCACGTAGGAAGGAGACCTCACTGCAATGCATGTGTAATAGGCCCACGTTTTCCCCAAGCTCTGGTGAGCGAAGGATGAGGCAGCGCTGAGCGACTGGCCTGCAGCTACACATCAAAGTTTAAAATCAAACCAAAGCACCGAGGGCGACAGTTGCCCGGAACCCATCACAGCATGTCAGCAGGGTGAAATCAATACATCATGTGCTAGCTGCGGTTATTCTGCGTGCCAGTGGGCAGGCGCTAACAGACACCAGGGTCTAGTGGTTAGAGCAGGATGCAGGGAAGCTGATTCTCCATTGCCCTGCACTTTTGGGAGATCCTTTACATCCACGCAAAATGTTACCGTTCCCCTGGGGTAGCTTTCTGCATGCACTTTGCGCTGCCAGAAATACCTCCCCAAGGAGCAAGGGACTTGGAGTCAGGACTAGCGCGAATTTTTTTTTTTTGAGTTGAAAACCATTTTCGATTGGAAATTGTCAACCAGCGGAATCAGTTGTCAAGCCAGAGTCCAGCTAAAGACGTGTCTCTCTGCACTGGGGTCACTGCTAACAGCAAACATGGCAGGGAAGAGTGGTTGTAGCCATGTGACTGGCCTTCCAGCACCTACATTTATCTGATGCTCTTTTTTCTAGCCTCCGCTTCCCTAGAGCACCCACTTCCTGTTAACCAGGCCCTTTTCTGGGCGGGGGGGGGGGTGTCTCATTTTGGTTCCCTAAAAATTGAGGTGCCCCACATTGCTGGATGCCTTAATTTTCGTTGGGTAGAATCACTTCTTAAAATCTCCAAAATGTTTCTATTGCCAGCATTGTTTATAACCAAACCCATGTGCTAGGGTGCCCGTAACAATCCCAGCACAGCAACGGAGCCTGGGTCACCCCTGGTACTTTGGGATCTGACAGAGCATGACTCTAGCGCTGGCTGGGTGTCTGATTGGGGACAGCACAGCAAGGCTTCACACCGCCCCCTGCAGGCGTCTGGTGGATGTGGTGCTGGGTTGGGACTCAGGAGGGAGATTTGGTTTGTGTTCCTGGTTCCAACCTGTTGTGACTAGAGGCAAGTCCCTTTCCCTCTCCGTGTGTCTGTTACCATCCACAGAGGGTGGGAGGGGAAAGAGTCCTGAGGCAGGGCCCAGCACTTACTATGGAGATGTGCAGTGCACAGCAGAGTGATCATAGCTGGGGCCTCTAGAGTCCAGGCATTTCTGTAATACAAGTGATTTGCCAGGACTGATTCTCCAGGTGTCAGTTTTATTTGCTTTGGTGAGTGTGTTTGGTGGGGGTGGAGTTAGTTCTTATTTCTAGCCCCTCCATCAGCCAATAGTAATCAACATATCATTTGCATTAAGGGAAAATGTCATGTCATGCTGAAGAGTTCCACCCCAGAAGTGGCTGCATTTCAGCAGATGTCCAGGTGTATGATCCCAACGTCTGGGGCTGAGCAGCATAGACGTAGTTTATTTTTACAACTCCCCCTAGGGAACGTCAGGCGGATTTCAACTGCAGCCCTTCAGCCCCAAAGCACAGATCCCTCCCCCTTGAGCTAGAGGAGTAGCTGTTGTAAGAGGTTGCTATCTTCTGTGCAAGATGAAGCCAAGCCTTGTACTTTGAGCCTGAATCCCACACTACCACACACAGCTCCCTTTCTTCCTCTCTTTACTAGCACCATAGTGGGGAATAGCACCTTGGCTTCTGTCTATAATAATGCCTAGCTCTTATATCATCATTTTTATCCATAGGTTTCAAACCCTGTCACCAAAGAAAGTCAGGTTCATCACCACTCTTTTAGAGATGGGGAAACTATGGCACAAAGTGACCTCCCTATAGTCCTGCAGGAGGTGAGCAGCAGAGTGAAGAATCAAACCCAGCTGTCTTGACTCCTGGACGAGCCCCATAGCCACTGGGCCTCACCGTTATGCCAATGTCAATGTTCCAGCCCAGTCATATTGCTGTAGAAAGCCAAACTAAGCCACCAAACCCTGATAAATGGGCTTGTATTGCTCACGGGGCTGGAAAGCCAGGATAGGGGGGGAGGGATAGCTCAATGGTTTGAGCATTGGCCTGCTAAACCCAGGGTTGTGAGTTCAATGCTTGAGAAGGCCACTTAGGGATCTAGGGCAAAAATTAGTCCTGCTAGTGAAGGCAGGGGGCTGGACTCAATGACCTTTCAAGGTCCCTTCCAGTTCTAGGAGATTGGTATATCTCCAATTATTATTATATGGAGGTCACCTAGTCCAATCCAGCTCAAGTCAGTAGTGACGAGAGGCTGGAACCATCTAACCCCTCAGGGATGCTTTGATGGGTTTCAGTTTCTATGGGCCAAAGAGGCAGCCCACAAGGCACTGATCAGCTCCCTTGCTAGCCGCCTGAGGACAGAATGGACCTTTCCTAACATTAATAAAGGGGAAAAGTCCTTTTTCAGGCAGAAAGGTCTATCCAGCACAGTTCCATTTTCTATTATATGAGGGTATGTCTACACTGCAAGGTAAACCCAGGCCCAGACTCAGGTTTGAGCCCAACCCCCCTCCCATTCCCACACAAATCTGTCTGACTCCGGTCAGCAAGCACTCAGGACCCAGATCTTAGGACCCACCTGGAGAGGAGAGTCCAAGCCCAAGTCTCACTGAGACTCCAATCCAAAGCCTGCCATTTTGCAGCAGGGACACAACTCAAGCCACAGCGCCCAATCAGAGGGTCTGTGTGGACATGTTAGCACGACTGGGTAGGATGACCAGACAGCAAGTGTGAAAAATCGGGACGGGGATGGGGGGATAATAGGAGCCTATACAAGAAAAAGACCCCAAAATCGGGACTGTCCCTATTAAGTCAGGACATCTGGTCACCCTACGGCTGGGAGACCTGGGTCCAGCAATTGTAAACCCAGATTTACGATGCAGTGTAGACGCTTGCGCTTGAAAACACCAAGTCCTCACGGGCAGGTTCTCCCGCCCCCAGCTTTGCCATGCAGCGTCGAGGCACCCTTAGGTGCCCATTGCATTAGGCACCATATGCCCATTCAGTGCCCATGAGGCTTCTGGAGCTGAGCCTTCCACCCAGGAAGAAGTGACACTAGGCCCAGAACCTGGTTTGGGCCCGTTGCTTAGGGCTTCAGCTCTGTTTCTTCTCATAGAACTAGCACAGCACATCAGCCACCCCTTCCCCCAATCCAGGGTCTTGCTGCAAAGGACCACAAGGCCCATAGGCTTTGTCCATGATGACACCTTTGCAGGATCGTGGGAGAAGCTTTGCTTGTTAGCTTTGTGCCATATATTTCCATTTTCCATCCACACTATCCTCTCAGTCCCCTTCGGTTTCAAGCCCACCAACAAGTTATCCTCCGTGAGTTTATAAGAAGCTCCACTGTATGCAGAGAGGGGCCCCCTCCTCCAATCCAAGGCTGCTCTTCTAATCAGAGGAGCTGTTGCTCTCAGGCCTGTTTCAGTGGCAACCGTCCACGTCAGTCGAGGCAGGATGGGGCTCGTCATGTGGACAGCTCAGCTGACCCAGGGAATGAATCGCGGCTTTTGTTCTTGTCCAGCAACCTGGTGTTGTTTATGTCAGACACAAAAGGATTGTTTATCATGTCGGAGGCATAGAAAAGTCCAGCAAAGAAAGGAAAGGCTGTGCCCTCAAGGCCGGCCCCTCTGAGGCTGGGTTTGATTTTCACTGCAGTGTTTAAGCAAAGGGCAGATCTTTCCAAGTGACTGTGATTTTACAGAAATCGACAGAAACAGGATTTCAGATGGTCCCAGCTCCTCATCACTAGTGCGTTGTGTGCAATTTTCCTTTCTCAGCACTTGCAGGTTTTGCTTCTTTCCAGCAGCCTGGAGCACACAGATCAACGCAAGAGGCTCAGAGTATAAGAAAAAATAAAAAGTCTGCTTGTCCCTTTTCTGCCAGTTCTTATTTAAGGCCCTCTGATTACATAGCCTAGGAGAAATTATTTTGTCAATGAACTCACCTCCGCCAACACCACAGCGGGAGCAGAGAAACGGGGCTTCCTCCCAGTTCAGCTAACATCGGCTTACATTTCCACAGCCCCTTTCATTCCAAAGAGATTGACAAACTTAAAGGGGCCACGCAGAGGGACATCTCCACTCTGCCGCTGAAATGCAGCCACTTCTGGGCTGAAACGCAGCAGCTGTTGTGACAGCATACACATCATCATCATAAAACCCTGATTCTCACTGATGGCAAGGCCATTTTACACATGGGGAACAAGCCCACCCTAGCTCAGCGTGTTGGGTCAGGTGGAATCACCAGGGGTGAGACAGCAGCAGGCCAAGTGACACAGTGAATATGAGAGACCTTGAATTGATTCCAGGAGGGGACACACACAGAGATGCACACTCTGCAGCTAAGATTCCTCCATTTGCTTCCTAACAACATGTGTCCCACTCTGGCGCTATCTAGCATGATGGGGCTGCAGGTCAATATTCCTGCCATATGTGGCAGCTGTAGCCAAGCTGCTGCTAAAGCAGCTCTCTCCAATATATATGCAGCAGGGCATGGGAACCCTGCATGAACCAGCTTTATGCTGAACTTTCACTCGGCCAGCACAATTTTCACCTTGTCACTATCCCCGTTAGCTCATGGTTTGTAGGACTCTGGGTTTGTAGCACTGCCTGCCCCCGCCTCCCGCCCAGTCTCTGTGTCACCAATCAAGCTTTAATAATAGCTGTTGGAAAACAAGGGCAAATTCATACTCGGCTTCTCTGGCCTGCACCTTGCACAGTCATTTGCACTGGTGTAAAGTGAGTGAAAGACGCTGCCCATTCAGACCTGGTAGCATTTAGATCTCTTTTCCCCTGGTGTAAATGATTGTGCAAAATGCAAGGCAGCAGAGTATCAGGCCTTCCGGTGACTCAAATGTGAGTCTGGCTAGTTGCAAACGGTGTAAAGAGCTTCAGGATTTGAACAGCTGAGTGCAGCACCGTCCCCAAGAAATGTAGCTCTTTCAGATGGGCTGGCCCAAACTGCTAACGCCAATCCACCTGAATTTGGGGTGACCTTGCAAACGAGCCCCTTTGCGGTTTCTCCCAGGCTGCCCCTCAAGCTCAAAAGGAGCTCCCTGTGGACACCCACAAAGTCACCTCTTTGTCCTCCTTAAAACTCTCCTTTTCCGTAATGCCTACAAAAATCTTGATAACAGTGAGACTGCTGGTTTGCTGGAACTACAGCCCACCATGCTGGCCAATACTGTCTCATCGCTTCCTTGTGTTCCCCTGTCTGTTTCTAGCCACTTGTTGTCTCTCGTCTTCTCCTTGTCACTGTAAGCTGTTTGGGACAGAGTCCATCTTTGCTCACCTAGCACACTGGGTTCCTGGTCCCTGGCTGGGGCTCCTAAACGCTACCCCAATGCAAATAACACCTGGTCCTTTTCGTCTGTTGATTTAAAAGCACTTTGCACAGGAGGTCAGTATTACTGTCCCCATTTTACAGATGGGGAAACGGAGGCACAGAGCGGGGAAAGTGACTTGCTCAGTCATCCACCAACAGAGCCAGAACTAGAGTCTCTATCCACTAGACCACACTGCCTCCCCTAACACAGAGTAATAATGACATGCGCACCCCAGAGCCAACTTTGCAGCTCACCTCGTGTCTAGCTCTAATAATCAGGCTACAGAGAGGTCGAAGACTAAGCTCAGGAAGAAAAGCCACAAGCTGTATCCCCCCCGGCAGCTGTGCACGAATTTCACCTACCTATGTGCAACTCAGTGCTGCTGCTCCAGTCAAGTGAATTTACACTTCTGGGTGTCGCCCTCAATTTCGTCTGCAGCTCTGCAACTTTGTGGTCCTGTCACTGCAATTCAAGCCCTTCTGTGAAGTAGCCTTGTCCTGGGATCCGGGTAGACATCTAGCAATCCTAATCATTCCCGTCAGCGGCTGCTCTGGCAGTACTGAGGCCAAACCTGGAAGCAGAATGGTTCCTAAAATACATCTTGGCACCTTTGGTGGCTCGGCGGAAAAGAGGCCTGTTCGTAAATTTCAAGAGCCAGGGAACTAGTTTTTGGAATCCAAAACTAATAGGAGACGCCAGGTGCTGCCTGAGCAAGCTGGGATGGCAGAGGAACAAAAGCGCAGGCACTGCAGTCCAATGTGCTGGAGGCAATATTCTCACTCGGGGCAGTCAATGCACAGAGCCTCCAAGGAGGTATTTTCAGGTGGTTCCCCTTTCAGTTCTGGGGCTGGAAACAGCTGACAAACCTGGTGACTGATTTCCACAGTTTCACCAAAGAAGCAGTGAGAGGGTGCAGTGGGACCCAGTGAGGGCAGGGCAGCACAGTAACCTGGCATGTTGCAGTTCTGGGGTCTGCTACTAACCTGCTGCATGACTTTGGGAAAGTCACTTCCCCTCTCCCACCCTTTGTCCGGTGACAGTGGAAGTTTCGTTGGGGCAGGGACTGTCTGTACAGCACCCAGCACGGGGGGGGGGGTGGAGGACTTTCTTGGGGTATCAAGGTGGCAGTGCTACGGAACTATTAGTAACGATGCATAACGATGCTGTATTTACCAGACCTGCCTGTAACGTGTGCTGCCAGCATCTCCTGCAATGAGAATTCAGCGAAGTAGATCAATGCCTGCATCAGTGGAAGCCAGTCACTGACCACTGCATACATCATCCCACTATAAACCACACCCTCCCACTCAGCGTAGTGCTCTGCAAGGCTGTTGAGAGAGGCGTAAAGGGGAGACAACTGTACCGGGCCTCCCCCCCCATCTCTGTAAATAAAGTGAAATGGGAGGGGTTGGGGTGCTAGCAACCATGACATACCAGGCCTCACATTCCTCTTGATGAGCCTGGCTCGCTGCTCCCTGCTGCTGCTCGCAGAAGTGTCACATTACAACCACCTCCAGGAGCGAGATCCTTTCTTGGTGCAGCAGCAGGACCCTCTCATTAGCCAGCACAGTGGAGGCACCAACAGTGGGCGGGCTGGTGAACAGGGCTAGACACGGTCACGCTCCCAACCCTGATGGAGTTGTGGGAGTGCCTGCTGTTGCTGCCACCAGAGATGGGAAAATCGTAACCAAAAAAAAAGGGAGTGTTGGTGCAGCCCAACGGGTGACACTCATGAAGCACTAAACCAGGGGTCGGCAACCTTTCAGAAGTGCTGTGCCGAGTCTTCATTTAGTCACTCTAATTGAAGGTTTCGCGTGCCAGTCATACATTTTAACGTTTTTAGAAGATCTCTTTCTATAATAAATAACTAAACTATTGTATGTAAAATAAATAAGGTTTTTTAAATGTTTAAGAAGCTTCATTTAAAATTAAATTAAAATGCAGAGCCCCCCGGACCGGTGGCCAGGACCCGGACAGTGTGAGTGCCGCTGAAAATCAGCTCGCATGCCGCCTTCGACACCCGTGCCATAGGTTGCCTACCCCTGCACTAAACTCTCTCAGTCACCCGTGGGCCCCTTTCTGCTCCGGCAGAATAAAGGGGCCTTGAAGTGAAAAGAGCCTTTTGAGGATCCCCCTGTGCAGGTGTGGAGTTAATGTAAGTTAGAGCAGCCTCAGGGCTATCTTACCCCAGGAGCCTCCCAGAATACATGGAATGCAAATGTGTCTTAAAACCACCTTCACCCACACCCACACTAATCCTGGCCCCCAGTGTTGAAACAAAGTAACTAAGACCAGGCCCTCCAGGTCAGCCCACCCCTCTGTGGACTCAAAACCAAGGTTGTGGGAAAGCACAAACGAGGCTCCATGCCTGTCTCCCTACACTCCACCTAGGCAGGGAGCTGCCTTGCAAGATTATTGATATCAGGAAGCACAATGCCATCTCTGATGACAGGCGCTGGAGTTCTCTAAGAGCTTGCATCAGTCACTTCTTATCGCACAACATGATGCCGTCAGTGGTGCCAGGCCAAATTCTGACCTGATGTAAGTCGGTGCAACTCTGTCGTCTTCAACAGTTTCGCTCACTAACACCAGCTCTGAACCGGCTGCTCCTTTCCTGCCGAGATTCTTTACGGATTTTTGTATTCAGATGAAAACTTTCTTGGAGCTTCCTGGTTGGAAACGTCTCAGTAGCCACCGCAAGAGTTGATCTTCAAAGGCCAAACAGATCATACTTTGCACTTCTAAAGGGCCTTTCATCTGAGGTGCTCGCATACTTTACAAATGTTAATGGATTAACCCTCTCAGTGCTGCCTAAGTACATTTTATTGTATCAATTTTACAGATCCAGGGGGAGGAACCTGCAGCACAGAGGTTAAGTGACTTACCCAAGTTTACACAGTGAGTCAGTGGCATGGCTGGGAAGAGAACCCAGGCATCCTGATTCCCAGTGCCCTGTTCTAAGCTCTAAAAATTGGAAGAGTATAACTCTGATTCTCCAAATTCCACATAACCAGAGGCTGGTTGTGTCCCTTGGGTTTGCAAAGTCTGAGCATCACTCATGAAAATGAACTGTAAAGTAATCTCTGTAAGAGGAGCTCTGCATATGACATCGAGTCTCAGTCAAGAGGTAAAGAACTGTATATGCTGGAGCTTAGAGGCTAAACGTGCCAGTGTGCTGAAAAACATTATTATTATTTGTATTATGTTAACACAGGAATCCCAGGCACGGACCAGGACCCACAGTGCTAGGTGCTGTACAAAACACAGAACAAAAAGACTATCCTTACCCCCAAAGAGCTTACAATCTAAGTAAAAGATGAGAAACAACAGGTGGATACTGACAGATGGGGGATTACAGTGAAAGAATGAGATGATATTGGTTAGCATGATAGGCAGTGGTCTCAGCCCACCAGCTGTCCAACTGGTGTCAAGTTTTTTGCAGGCATCACAGCAAAGGAGAATTTGAGGGACAATGAGATGGTTTTGTGGCCGACTACAGGGAATTTGCTCCCGTTTTTCCCAATCAGGGCACAAAGTACAGAAATGCTGCCTGGAGAACAGAGTGACCGCTGTTGGAAAAGGTTTCAACCCCTTTGGAGAGTCGAACTAAATGAAGGAGCCGAGCAGCTGGTACTGAAAGCAATGATCCATCTTCACTTGTTTTCAGTCTTTTGGGGTGAGATTCGACCCTTTATCTGGTTAGTTTTAACTGGATTGTCCTCACCGATCAAGAGAGAAAGATGGAAAATGCGCGAGTGTGGCTGCCCTGGCAAATGCCAGATATAGAGTTCCCCAAGGTGGCTGCTCCAACTTGGGGGAAGCCTGGGGGTGGTTTTGCCAGAGCAGGTTCACCCTGGCATATGACCTTTTCTTTGCAACCCCCCGCTAAAGGAGAAGCGAATGTTAGACTAGAGCAGATCTATTTGGATAAATCTTGCTCACCTGTGAACTGTTGCATTTAACTGGGCTACAGCTGGTGCTCTCTGTCTGGGTTTTAATGCCTTGGAAGCAAAAAAACGAAGAACTCACAAGAACAGTATGTTCTTTGAACTAAAACACCAAGTTTGCATTTATTTGGGTATATTGGATCTATTGTCTTTGTCTGCTATAAGCTACAGCTAGACAAAAAGAGAAGATGTGCATGCATGAAGTTAATAACTTCTTGGGTCAGATCCTCAGCTGATGTAAACCAGCATAGCTCTATGGACGTCCATTGGTTTACTCCAGTTGAGAATCTAGTCTCTTGTCTGTCTGTCTGCACATGGACTTTCCCCTTTGGGTCACTGCAGGTCTCAGGGGATTAAGGAAATAAAACTGAGAATCCCCCGTGTTCACATATGGTATATTACATAGTGGACTTAAATTTTATAACAGCAGCTTAAAAAGTTGGCCTGGATGAATTCACGGGGTGGGTAACTGGATGTGGAGCCTTTTCATCTACATGTTGCCAGTTCAACTACAACCCAGGTTGGTATTTACTAAACGTTGTTCCCATCCAATGTGAAGCAAGTTGTAGGTTTCAGTTAACTTCCCAGAGGGCTATATCTGTGTCCCTAAGAGGGGGTCTTTGCGGCTTTGCAGCTGAGTCAGGAGATTAAGTAACAGCACAGTTCCAATTAGCAGAGTACCTGGGACCGTAGCCACTTTCTGGGACTTTAGGTCAGCAACACAGAATGGCTAAATTCCCATCTACACTAACCATTGTAACTGGGCCAGGGGATAATTGTATTATTTTTTAGTAGTTCTGCAGCACTGTAGATCTCTAGGTATGGCACTAAATAAAGCAGGGGACAATGGAATCCCTGCTCCAAATTGTTTGCGATCTATAACTGAGAATAACATGGGGTGGAGAAGGAAGTGCAGGAGGCCCCGACAAGATGATCACTTCAGAGACTAATGAATGCTGCTTGCGGGTAACTACGTCTGTTTCATTTATGAGAGAGAGAAATGTAGTTTGAGAATGGACTCGAATGAGGAGTGAGTTATAAGGGATAACCAATGACAACTGAGTCAGTAGTGTAGATACAGAAGAAGCAAGGCAAATAAAGATTGGTCAGTATCAGTAAAATACTTTTTGCTTATACTGTAGGGTTCAGCATTTCAAGTGACCTAGGGGATTTAGAATGCCCCATTCCTATTAATATTAATAAGAACTGAGGCCCAGATCCTCAAAGATATTTAGGCTCTTAACTTCCATTAAAATCAACTGCAATTAGGGGCCTACATACCTTTGTGGATCTGGCCCTGAATATGGAAATCTCAACCCAGCCTTCCCCATGCCACCCCCGCTATTTTTTATTGCAGTCAAGCTTTTTAGCTCGATTCTCCCAGCTACTAAGACACTATGTAAACAGGCTCTTCTTGATAACAATATTCCATGGCTCCACAGGCAATAAAGACTCAAAGCTCAGGTTCCATGGAACAGGCCCAACATAGAGATTTTCCGCTTCCTTTGGAGCATCAGGGATTGCCCATTGGCAGAAGTACTGTACTGGTGGCTTAGTGGTCTGTTCCAGGGCTTGGTGTTTCTGTCTTTACAGCCTTCACAACAGGCTGACACCAAGGCAAACAGGAACCTTTATGGAAATTTACATCAGTAATATTAAGGGAGATTAAGATGCAAGTCCTGGGTCAATGCTATGACTAGTGGGAGATCACATAGCTATGTTAGGGGACATTAGTGTAAGAAGAGCACAATGAAGAGGATAAGGGATTGGAATAAAAGGGGATAAAGACACAGGAACAGATGGCCTGTGCGCCAACATACTAACGTAGGTGAGGGAAGACATTGGTTAAGCTAGAACTGCTATTGTCTGCGCTTTGGATAGAAAATATTTCAGTGGAGAGAAAAAGATCACAACAAAGCACCGGGGTTTGGAGCATGAAGCCTTTTCAGCTTGAATTAGAATCAAGCAGTTAATACTGGACTGATTTGTGAAGGAGACAATGAGAAGTGACTTGATGATAAGGGTCTTAGCTAACTGGAAGGCACTTGGGTTAGTGAAAGCTTTTCTTGCCTTAAAACTTACTTGACTTTTTCCAAACAGCTCATGGAGCGGGTAATTAACTTGATACAATTGACATATCTATGCGGCTTCCAAAGGGCATTTGATAAGGTTTTGGATAGAAAAAGACCTTTTGTTTGTTTGTTTTCCCTCTCTGTAAGAGAGGAAGCAAGAATTAGATTATGAAAAAAAATAATGAAGTGATGCAGCCCATTCCAGATAATGAAGTATGTACATTTTCCAAATGACCAGCAGGAAACCATAAAACGCACTTTACTGTAGGTCTATTCAATAAATGCAGACTATCCCCAAGGCAGTTGAATACAGCTATTCATATTTACTAATGACATATAAATGGGTAGAAAAAAGACATGCATACTCATGATACAACGGATGGATTTACTAGATGAGAAAATGAGAGGTTTAAATGGCAGATGACATCTCATACATCATATCAAGACAAATCAAGTTATGGCTTTATGGACCAGCAGCTCTCCAAAGATGGGTTTGATCGAAGTCCCATTGTAGTGAATAGGAGTCTTGTTACTGACATTAATGGGAGTTGGATCAGCCTTGTGATGAGGAGCTCAGTAGAGAAATAAGTATGGTCCGATGGTAATGGCACTGAGAACTGGGTTCAAATCCTTGCTTTGCCACAGACTTCCTCTGTGACCTTGGACAAATCACTTAGCCACTGTGTCTCAGTTCCCCATCTGAAAAATGAGAATAATAGTAATCGTTCCCTCCCCTGGGTGCTGTGAGGATAAATACATTAATAATTGAGAGGTGACAGACACTACAGCACTGGGGGCCACGTAATAATAGCTAGCACTTTTCATCAGTGGATCTCGAAGCAATTTACAAAGGAAGTCAGTATCATTATCCCCATTTTACAGATGGAGAAACTGCGGGATTCAGCAACAGAGCCAGAACTAGAACCTATGTCTCCTGAGTCCCAGTCCAGTGTGCTAGCCCATCGGAGTACCTTAGACAGATAGCTAAGGAAAATGAACCCATTAAATATACTAGAATGTTTCCTAGTAAATATTCTAGAAAAACAGAGGAAGGAGAAATATCACAAAGAAGGGGACATAGATGCATTACTGTCGATAAGCACCTACTATATTTATCAGTTTTTCATGAGCTATAGCTCCATTCCATTAGCAGCTCTTTAAACAAGTTGTTACTTTTGCTGGTGATCTAATGATCCTCTGTAGTTTATTACCCCTCTAGTGATATGATAGGAAAATAATTTTGTTTGTGCATTGAAATTTATGGGACCAGATCCAGACCTGGTGTGAGTGGAATTCTAGAGCTATATCCTTTTACACCAAAGATGAATTTGGCCCAGGATGTCAAACTAAGAAGTACAAGAGATGCAATATATTTTCTGATGACATGCAGAGACCTGCATATTTTGAATGTGGTTAGTCTCCCATGACACACACAGACAGGCAGTAATGAGATCCAAGGAAACATTTCCAACATGCATTTCTCATCATAAGACTCTGCTTCTTTTAAAAATTATTCTATCCCTCACAGAGATGAAACTGACCTCATTTCACTCCTAACATATAGCAGTCTGACAAGAGGGTTAACACGCTGGGTGTGGCATGATTATACATAGATCTGATCCTGCGATCCTTTCACATGCAGTGCTGTCATTGCTTTCAACAGCAGCTTTGCACATGAAACAATGACAGAATGTATAGCAGGATTATCGTCTATGGCTTGATATCTGATCATGTGTCTCACTGCAGTTCTGGCACTTCCCACCCGCAGGCATGGAAGCTTTATAACTCAAATATTGTACATTTGCTAACCAGTTCATCATGCAGATGTGATATTAGCGGAAAACAGACACTGATGTCAGAACAACTGAGACAGCTGGTTCAAGTGGGCACATCCAAATTTTTTTCTAACAGTGAATCCCAGTGTTTATGACATCTCAAGTGGCAACATGTAAACATAACATGGAAAGTTATTCCGTAACTCTGTTTTTGTTTTGTGCAGGATGGTTTCTTGTCCTCCCTGATATAGTTTGCAGTACTACCTCTTATCTTTGGGAATTCATTTATAGGTTTCTGATTAAACAAGCCAACTGGAGCAGTTATATATGAATGTCACAAGTGAAGGTATGACAGAAATCTATGGCATAAATTTTATAGCTGCAGGAAGCTACTTGATACAGGTCAAGTAAGTTACTCAAAGAGAATAAATGTCATGTAAAGAATGACTTTGTGGAGTCTCACTCTTATCAGAAGAAACCACCCCCAAGCCAATCCCTTAGGTTTTGCTGTGTCAGTATCTGGAAACTTGTTACTTTGAATGGCTGGCATAGAAATCTGTAACCTAATGAGACGGCCCAGCTATACAAATTGGACCAGGATTATATGCTAAGGTACAACTAGTGGAAAGTGATTATTTTAAGTGAGATTTAATAAAATTATTTTGAAGAAAATGACAGTAAGCCCCCTTATCCATGCAGAATCTGCCTCTGTCATCCTTCCTTTTGAAATGAGAAAAGGAAAATCTATTTATTTTTAAATGACAAGGGCCAGATTCTGATCAGTTTACTCACACTGAATAGCATTTTACTGAACCAGTAATCTCATTAATTTTACTGGGATTGGAGTAAGGAGCCATTCAAAATAAGGGTATACAATCTGGCTCTAAGAAATCCTCTTGTCATCAGAATGTTTTAAAGGTAACCAAACTAAAATAAAGCATCAGTGGGATTAGAATAGATTTTTATTTGTAATATATATTTGAATAATTTGTTCAGTAAGAGTTAAAGTGAAATAATGTCAAATACGTTGTCCAGCAGCCAGACTTATTAAAGTGAAATTGCTCTTTTACCATTCAGACTCATCCTGTGAAGAGAAGGCAAGATGGTTACCATTTCCTCGAAATACAAAACAGTTGCTGGAAATGTCTTTTCTAAAAATAACAGATTAGCTTCCCATAAAGGTACATGAAATTTTTCACTCTGCACGTTTAATAAAAGAACCATCGGAGCTATTTTTAACTTGGACCACTTCATTTCTGGTAGCGGTGGAAAGTTTTTATCATATTCTTTATTAGCTAATTTGGAAAAATCAGTAGACCAGAATAAACCAATTCCAGTTAATAAAACATGATTCGTTTCTATGCCGTGGAAGTCTAAGCATGACTTCGGTTTATCACAAAAGCTAGATAATGTTTTTGTTGATTCTTCCTCAAAGCAATAATGGCATTAAGATACCAGTCTTCTGCAGTTAGAAAAATGCCACAGTGGGAAAGTATTTAAGGAAAACCCTGGGCCTGATCTTGCAATCCTTTTCTAACAAATCTTTAGTGACTACAGTTGGCTTTAATGAGCCTACTTGTGAGAGCAAGTATGGATTGCAGCACTGACCCTACCAAAGCAGCCTTGAAGTTCTGGAGAGTTCAGTTCAAATCCCAGTTAAGGTGACAAAGGAATACATTTTGTGGTCTCGCTCTAGTTCCCGTATGTCCACAGTTACTACTGATATTTGGCCTGACTGATGCTGTCTGAACAGCACAGGGTCAGGAGTGAGGGGCATTGACAAAACTCCGTAGGAGGAAGTTTGCATAGCACCTGCCTACAGTCTGCTGGATTCAAATGAGGCAAAGCCAAGAGATCTTGATTACCTGTGCCAATGACTCTTCAACTATGCAGCTGGGTTTAGAAGAAAAACAAACAAATTAAAGGAGATATCAATATCTCCAGCATGAGATCTATGCCACCTTTTTATTCAACTACTAAACTCTTTTATTGAACAACTATTACGCCACTCCTTTCAAAGCACTATAGTTTTTGCTACCGTATCTTACGTTTTTCAATAGGACTCTAATCTATAATCAATATGACTATGCATATTGCACCAAGAGGGTGCTAGATGCTTTAAAATATTTGTATTTGTACTGCAATAGCATGGAGGAGCCCCAGCGCCCCATTTACTAAGTGCTGTACAACACAGAAAACAAAAAGGCATTCCCTGACCAAAGAGCTTTCAGGACATGTAAAAAGACACAATCCTGCCACCGCTGATTTATAAGCTAGGCTCAGGCCACAATTTACAACTCATTTGGGTGTCTCCATTTTTGAGTGCCTGACTTTAAACATATAGGGTGAAATCCTGGCTTCGTGGAAGTGAATGGGAGCTTTGCCAGAGATTTCAGCAGAGCCAAGGTTTCACCCTTAGGCTTGATTTTCAGAGATGCTGAACACCTGCAGCTCCTGTTGAGTTCAAGTGGAGTTATGGATGCTTAGTGCCTCTGAAAAACTGGCCCTAGGTGTCTCAAGTTGGGCATCCAAACATACAAAGAGGCAGCCAAATCCTTTGATACCAATGAAGTGGTTACATAAGAACAGCCATACTGGGTCAGGCCAATGGTCCCCTGAGCCCAGGATCTTGCCTTCCGACAGTGGCCAGTGTCAGATGCTTTAGAGCAGGGGTGTCCAAACTACGGCCCGCAGGCCAACTGCGGCCCGCGGGTCAGTTTTTATTGGCCCGCAGCAAATTCTGAAAATACAGTTAAACCCTGTTATCTCGACGGCGGGCGGGCGGGGACAGGCAGGGACCGGGTATGCGGGGGGGGGCGGCGGGGCGGGCGGCAGGAGAAGCCGGGACCAGGTAGGTGGGGCAGGGACCAGGTATGCGGGGACGGGCGAGCGGGCGGGGACAGGCAGGGACCGGGTATGCGGGGGCGGGCAGGCGGTGAAGCGGAGCCGGCGGACGGGCGGGCGGCGAGGCGTAGCCGGGCGGGCGGGCGGCAGGCGAGCCGGGACCAGGTATGCGGGTCCGGGCGGGCGGGCGGGCGGCGAGGCGGAGCCGGGCGGGCGGGCGACAGGCGAGCCGGGACCAGGTATGCGGGGCCGGGCGGGCGGGCGGGGACAGGCAGGGACCGGGTATGCGGGGGCGGGCATGGCTCCCTGGTTCTCCCCCGTTTCCGGTGCCGGTGGCTCGCCCCCAGCCTCTCCCCCGCTCTTCCCCCTCACCCGCAGCCTCAGCTCGCTTGCGCTGCCAGCGGCGCAATGCTCTGGGCAGTGGGGCTGTGAGCTCCTGGGGCAGGGCAGCTGCAGAGCTGGGCCTGACCCGGTGCTCTGTGCTGTGCGGTGGCAACAGCGTGGCCTGGCTCCAGCCGGGTGGCGCGGCTGTAGCACCGCCAGCCACCAGTGCTCCAGGCAGTGCAGTAAGGGGACAGGGAGCAGAAGGGGTTGGATAGGGGGCAGAGGAGTTCAGGGTGGTGGGCAGCGGATGGGGGTGTGGATAGTGGTTGGGGGAGGAACAGGGGGTTGAATGGGGGCAGGGATCCTGGGGGAGCAGTCAAGAAGGAGAGGGGTTGGATGGGGCCATCGTCCCGGGGAGGCCGTCAGGAATTAGAGGAGGGGTTGGATGGGGTGGCGGAGGTCCAGGGGTGGTCAGGGGACAGGGAGTGGGGGGTGGTGGTGGTGGATGGGGCAGGGGTCCCAGAGGAGCTGTCAGGGAATGGGGGATGGGGGTTGGATGGGGGAGGAGTCCGGGGTGTGTGTGCAGATAGGAGGTGGGGGCTGGGCCACGACCCCTCCCCTAACCGGCCCTCCATACAATTTACGAAAACCGATGCGGCCCTCAGGCCAAAAAGTTTGCCCGCCCCTGCTTTAGAGGGAATGAACAGAACAGGGCAATTAATGAGTGATCCATCGCATGTCATCCAGCCCTAGATTAAGATACTTTAACAGCAAACACTTGAACTTGAGTTTTTGGGTGTATTTCGCATCTCTTAAATGTGAAATTAAGTAAAAACCTATGTACAATGAACTTAGAAACAAAGTGCAATGTTTTTAAGAAACATTCCGTTTCATCATATGGTACCTTGAGCTATCTTCACCAGTCTGAGTTGCAACAGTCCTGTGTTGCAAAAACAAACAAACGCCGATTAATTACATGTCTTTTGCATCCTTCTTTAGTATATTAGTTTTACGATCAGAAAATCAAATCTACTTTAAGCTTTTAAAATTCACTTTGGCAAATCCAACACAATACAAGGCAGTGAATGAACAAAAAGACATTTCTTATTCTTTCAAGGATGATTACAAAGATGAATTTCTAAAGAGGAGACAACATACTATGCTTATTTAGTCAAAAGTAACATCACTGACATCATTACAAAAGCATTTCCACAAACAGAACAAATAATTAAATAAGTGCTTTGCAGACACTATCGAAGCATTTTAAACCAAAACAGGCCCAGAAAACAACAAAATGCAATTAAGCCCTAATTTAAGACCTGATTTTACAATCTGATGCTAGGATGAGTAGTACTTCATGCTACGTGCAGTCCCACTGACTCCTAGAGTAAGGGAATATGAGCGGCAAAATTTGGTCCTTAGAAAATACCTTCTTATGGAAAAAGCTTAGATCTTTTAAAAACATACAAAACGGTACAGTATAAAGATCGCTAAGTGTGTGTAGCTTCTTGGTGTACAATATATCAAGAGCTCATAAATTAGCAAAGTGAAATAAAACACAGTCACACAATTTTACAAGATGAAGATAAGGAGAATTGCTTAATTTGAGCTGAAAGGCAGGATTTATCCATTCAAAATTATACTATAAATAGTGACGTTATAGTGGAGGTGCACTGGATTGACTATGTTTAACCCCTTTTCTTAGCTCTCTCATGCTAGGAATAGCTTCTAATCCCAAATGCTATTCTTACTGAGATTAACAGGACCAAGAGCTGTTCTCTGTTCTTCAACATTAATGAATCAGACCTGATATTCTTTAAAAGAAGTATTAGCTCCTTTCCTGTAAAAACAGAAACCTTTCTGGTACTCCAAACCAAGAGCTACAACAGTCTGATTTGCCAGGCGCTGACTTCCATGTTTAGTTCTGAGTAACAGAGACACTTGGTTCTTAGGCAGTTATAAAAGCCTGTAATACAGAAGTTACAATGCTGAACATGCCGCTTCCCTGTACAGAACAATCTGATCACTCAGATTTGATACAAACCGCTTTGGTAACAGTTTGAAGTCAAAGCCACTTCCCGGGGTTGGAAGGAAAATATCTCTGCAGCTGTTTGAATGCACCACTCTCAAATTAGGGGCAGAAGCAACAGAGAAGTTGGAGGAGGTGAGGAAGGGAAGCACAGAAAAGAAGAGAGTGAGAAAGCTTTTAAAAATATGAATGATAAAAAAACAGGTGGCTTAGAAAAACAAAGTTGTAATGCCATCTTTCTTATGGTTAGTGTTATGACCAGGAACCACTGAACAGATGAGGTGCAATAGGTAGCACAGGACAAAAAAAGGCATCCTTGAATACTAGAAACCGACAAAGGAAAGAAATAAGCGGACCAATCAGTATAATACTCCCTTGCCACCTATAAAAACTGGACTTAGGCCCAGATCCTCAAAAGGTGTTTAGCCACCTAACTCCCATTGATTTTAAAGTACAAGTTTCTGTTTGACAGGGATTTACTCATATAGGTTATATGCCTGATGGCCAAAAGGAAACATCATAGCTTTTTTAAACAACACTACAATGCTCCCAGAAATCTGCTTTTTAACAACACTGAAGAGAGAAGCTACAAGGAATTTCAGGATGTCTCTACTCTACTCAAAATACATTTGGATTTCGTCCACTCTGTTCCTTGAGAGACTCCTCCTATTACATGGTAATCAATCTTGCATATGTGCTGGCTGCCTGACCAGTTCCAGCAGTGGCGAGTTTTCCTTTGTTCCACATGTCTCAAGGCCCATCCTCCTCACACTAGGTTTAATGTTCACTTTTGGTTTCAAGATAAATCTCTGCTCACTGCCTCTTATGAAGAGCCTTTATTCACAAGCTGAAATACTCATTAGGCAAGACATCCCAGTAACTGGTTATACAAGACATCTGAGCAAATTGATAAGCCCTCTCCATCTGTGGAGCCCTATTTATTACCTGTATCCTCAGCACAGGAAATACCTAACTAGAATGGCATTTGGGCTTGGGTCACATCTATAGCTGCTCCCACATTTACACTCTTGAAGAATTAATTAGGAAAGTAGCAGGTGGCAACCCTCAATGCCAAATGCTTAGAGAAGGTTGCCAGCCAATGCCTTTGCCACTTGACACCCGGGGTGTGTGCTCAATGGTTACTCCCACTCTCTTCACTGATTCACATTCATTTTAAGGACAAATGTAGCTACAAATAACTCCACTGAGACCAAGCATAGCTGTAGCAATTAGATAAAGCAAGTAACAAAAGCTAGGGATGCTTCCAAACACACTCTTAAATAAGATCCATAGAAAAGAACAGAAATGATACCAATAGTTAGAAAAATGGAGGTCCTGAGCAACCGTGATCATTATTTATTTATTACACATTTAGAAAAGCACCCATCCCTGCTTACAAAAATGAAGAGCTATGTCTGTCTGTCATAGGTACTTACATGACCCCAAACTGAGCACCACAGTCTTTAATGCAATATCCTTGCAATTCTCCTGAGAGGCAGGGAAGTGCTATTAACCCCATTTTACAGACGGGGAACTGAAGCACAGAGACATTAAGTGACTTGCCCAAGGTCACCCAAGGAGTCTGTGGCAGGAAACTGAACTTGAGTCTCCTAAGTCTTAAGTATTTGCAGGTATGGACCCTGCCAAAACCTGAATCTGTGTTGACAGGGAGTTTGGTAATTGGAAATCAGATGTTCAGACCACTAAACCATCCCCATTTATTTAATAAAGGTCTCTCAGGTCAATGCAACTGAGATATTTGCAATGTAGATCTAATTCTGGATATAAATTTTCTATTGCACATCTATGCAGAAGCAAAGAGGTTGGATGCTGATAAATCTGGATAATTCACTAGATGTCTTAGTGACAAATTAACAATAAAGACATGTATATAGCAATTTTCATCAGAGGATCTCAAAGCACTTTAGAAAGGTGTCTTAGTATTATTCCTATTTTGTAGATAGGAAAACTGAGGCATGAGAAAGTTAAGTGGCTTAACCAGTGTCACACTGAGTGGGTGGCAGAGTCCAGGGGAGAAATAAGAACTCCTGAATCCCAGTGCCAGGTTCTACTCTATAGATCACTCTCATACTGAGAACTGGTTGCACAAACATTTTTAGCAAGATACACAGATATTTAGCTATGCAACTTTCAAACAGTAAAGGTAGCCGGAAGGTTGGACTCTCAACGCACCACACTGAAAGTTCACGCCTTAAGGGATCTAAAGACTATAGTAGGCTGCAGAATCCTTCACAAGTTATTGCTATTTCAATGTACACACAGATTTAGGGACCCATGTATCACAGCTATATACAAAGGACTCTGAGCCTGGCTAATCCTGTCCAAACATTTCCAAAAGACTCTGTCTAGCAGATCTTCTCATTATATTTACCAACTTGTAACTCACCTTTTCTTATTATTCCCTCCTATGGATCTTCATTAAACCAGGTGTAAGGGGAGATGAAAATGACACACCCTCTCTTTCAGAAGAGATTTACCCCAAGGGAGAGGCATGGTAGTGACACTGCTTGCGGTACTTACTAGTTTGAAATCCCACTAGGAGTTCCTCACCAATCCTCCCAAAAGCTGCTAAGGGGATGCCCTGCCAGCATCATCCACACTTTAGGCAGTGCTGGCCCTTTACAGCATCCCTCTAGTTGATGGAAGACTGTGGCCACTTAAATCAACATGGAAACCATCCCAGTAGTGTAAGTACCACAAAAACACAACATTTACATGAGTTTATATCTAATGAATTCCAATCTAATGAATTCATAGAGAGAACAGTTGTTACCTTTTCTCCGATCCAAGGGCGCCCTCTGTCTGAGTGCTGTAGAAGTTCAAATGCAAGTATAATCATTTCAAAAAACCATCGATCATTCAGGATTAGCCCTTTAAACTGCAGCTTTTGGGTATTTATAATATTAAAACCCCCAGACTGTTTATGTTTAACTTGCTATTTGCCCTCGGCTCCTACAAATTTATTGCTAAATGTAGGTACTTCAAAATTAAAATGTATAGTTAAATAATGGTGAAGTGGAATTGCAACTTTCTTTGAAAGAGTTCCCTTTAAAACACAAAATGTATTTTACAGCCCACATCTGAACATTTTAAAGCCAAAGACAAAAGGTTCAACTGTGACTACCAATTTGGGGTGTTGGTCCTGAGACAGTATAGACCTGACCTACAGTGATGCTCATCACCCAGCACTTCAGTTGAAGTCCACAGGAGTTGTGAGTGCTCAGCACCTCTGCAAATCAGACATGATCTATTTTCAGAATGTTCACCTGAGAGTTATTCAGCTCAAACTCCACAATATGTGGAGTGATGACATCATGGTATTATCTCACATTATCATTTCCTTTCAAATGGTAGCTAGTAAATGCCACCTGCTCCATTGCTCACCTCACATGTTTGGTTGATTCCCTCGGTGCTCTCTTATCTGTTAAATGTACACATGTATTATGGTCTCTCTAACGTTAGAATTTCCTGATTTCTCAACCTTAACACCGCATTCACATTATTTGCTTTGTGATGTATTTTAAATTAGCATGCTGCTGTTCATGCTCTCATATTAGATCAATGTTTTCAGTACAAACCAGTGAAAATTATGGCAGGGTATAAGACAGTTGAGGTACACACTTGTAGCCTTGTAACAAACAAAAAAACATGACAGCCAGACAGAGGAAAGTACTTTTATAACTATCTTAAATGTTCTTCGCAATCTCTAAAAATAACATACCTGAGCCATTCAAAAGCTCTGACTCTTCATACTAAAGGAGAGACAGTTCATTTCAGTCAATCAGAAAAAAGTTAGGCATTTTTGTGAAAAAATCCACTTTGGGATATAACCATAAGTACTCCATTCCTAAATGCATCACTTGCATCTGTTTCTCTAATGCAGGCAGAGGAGATAAGACAAAGATGTATAATTGCTCTTTCTTTGCTTCATTTTGGGATTCATAATTTTTCTGTCTCTGATAGTCTTCTAATCCCTCTAAACAAATGGAATGAACTCCAATCACTGGTATAATTAATGTCCCTGGGCTTTTTTTCTTGGGTCTGACTATTTTTATATCACACTAGTTGATAGCACAACAACATACTCAAGAGGGGTAATCCCATCAACCACCTCCCCCAGAACTGTTAGTAGTACAGATATACTCACCCAGAAATTGGTGACATTTAAGTAATTAGATATCTCGCCAGAAAGCCTCTCAATCTCACTTTGAAAACAAAGCAAAATGCAAGCAGACGTGTCACTCACCAGAACTATTTTAACTTACAAAATTGATGAAGACATCAGTTTATCCTGGAATTATAGCAGCTAGAAGCTGGAAAAATTTATTTATCTAGCTGAAATTCATTCACCCCTGGGCAGCAGAATTACAAGTCCATTTAAGTTTCATACTATGGGCTTAAATGGGCTATAGAACTTTAGCTGGCTCATCTGTACTGGGGGAATTTAATCTATTGTCTCACCCCAATCAATGTAGAGATGTTCCCATGGCCCTAATTTATCAGAGCACTTAAGTACATGCTTAATTTTAAGCATGTGCTTAAGTCCCACTTAAGTCAGATGGGCTTATGTTCTCCAGTGGTTTCTCATGTCAAGTTTTCAGTGACTTAAACAATGGTTTTAGTTGTTCCACAGTATACCAGAACACATTGTTGAGAAGTTTTCCTGCTATTCAGCCTAAATTTACATTTGTTTAATTTCATCCCATGTAGGAAAAAGGAAAACAAGCAAACACTGTGGTTCAAGGGGAATTCAGATGCAAAACAGGCACAAAAGTGAGCCGATTTTTCTAAATGACCTCTGACAGGAATGAATCCATCTTTTGCAAAATTTGCAAGTGCTATTGAAAACAAATACATTTTAGCACAGTTGTGGACCATTTTAAACCCTGTGTAAGAAAATGCTAGTGCATCAACCTTACTTTTCATATTCTTCTTTCTTTAATGCCCAATCTAGGAAGAGAAGGGAGAAAAAAGGAGTAATTAATTTTTCCACCAAAAAAACCCGGTGAAGTTCTGTTTATCAAACTCCGTACAAGTCCCCATTACTTTCCAACATTAAAAGATCTATGCAAATTTTCCCACAGATAAATTTTTTTTGTGTGGACGTTTTTGTCTTTCACTAAGTCTGTTCACAAACAGTTTAAAGCCTGATCCTGTAAAATGTGGTGTGCAACATGTTGTTTTCTACGTGGTTCCATGCAGGTGCAGTCCTCTGTCTACATGCTACATGTTGCAGGATTGGGATCTAAGACAGCCATGCCTTACCCATGGATTTCTATGCAAAGTTCTATTGACTTAAAGGTGCAATGTGGGTGCTCAGCACCTCTGAAGCTCAGGACACATATTAGGTGCTAAATTTAAGGCATCTAAATTTAAACATTTTGGCCAGAGTATATACCTGAAAGTCCAATTCATTTTATCAGTGGTTAATTTTAAAATACATATCCAGTTTCTTAATTTTCATCATTTTTCTACCATAATTTTGCATCTAAACCTTTTCAAACCCACACATTTCATCTTCAATTCTGTTTTTAATCCAGCTGGGAAACTTCTAGGTTCTTTTTAGATTATGTACCTTTAGTTTTATAACGCAGCCTTGAGTTCTAATGAAAATGAAACAGAATGAAAATGGTATTAGGCACAAATATAGAAACATTAACACTGAAATCTCTCTATATTGAAAAAACAGAATTAGCTAAAGTGATTTCTGTAATTATTCCCTGAGAAACTGCAGAGAGCTGTCATTCATTTAACCACTTAAAAATTCAAATACATTATGTAAAATACATACCGCATTTTTTAGCTTCCTATTTTCTGTCCTCAAAGCATCAATTTCTTGGACCTAAAAAAGAAAAATAAATATATCAATAATTGTGCTGGGAAAATTTTAACATTTGTGTCACCTTTGTAGCTCTTGAAATTAACGTCAGCTTTTTCAGGGCTTATTACAATATACTTGCCAAATTTTAGAACACCTGTAATATTGTTCTTAATTCTATAGGTTAGGTATATGCTGTAAACAACTTTAAGAAAGTTAACTCGTTTACTGATGCTGAATAAATATAATCACGTTGGGTTAATAAATATTGTAATCACACAGGCTCTGATCCTGCGACGTGACTTCATTGGTGCTCCATGCAAGAGCAGGATTCTACAGAGAGAGTATATTCCAGGAACAGAGCCATTGTTTTAAAAGTATAATGTAATTAGCAGAATGTTACTACCCAAATGGATCACAAAAATGAAGCCAGCGAAGAAATATAATGACTGTTGTGAGGTTTACTCCTTCCTCAGTGTCACACACACAGTCATGCCATGTTACCAACAAAGCCAGATTTCATAGAGTTTATGACCAAAAGGGACCATTGGATCATCTTGTCCGACCTCCTGTGTACCATGGGTCATTCAATTTCACCCTGCTACCCCTCTATTGAGCCCAATAACTTGAGTTAGACTAAACAGTTGTGTGCCACAGGCAGAGAACAGGAGAGACCGAGGTCAGGGATGGTGGAACAAAGGGAAGTAGTGGGGACTAGCACCCCTGCAATGGAGATATTGTGGGAGCGCCATCCCTGTGTAAACTTTCATGCATCTAGGACAGCGAAGGGAGAGCTGGAGCCAGAGGGGCTGGAGCTGTCGCCGCAGGACCCGGGATCAGGCTACGGAGTAGGGAATGGGACCCAGAGCAGCTGGAACAGGCTTGAGAGAAGTTTGCAATCCCTGGAACCCACCTTCCCAGCCAAGAGCTCGCTCTCAATACCTCCCCTCACTCCCCCTCCTATCCCTTGACCCCATTCACAGGGAACTTCACCTCACTCAACTGAGGTGCCCTGGTCTGATTTAGTTGGTTGTTCAAACTATAAACTGAGATTTTAAGACTGTTGCAGTCTGTCTCACTCTGGAGATACTACTGGATTCCCCTCTCCTATGCATCTAAGTGGAATATGCCATGTTTTTTGGCTTGAGCACTGTGTCCCTTCACATGTAGGAGAATTACTTTCTTGCTGGTTCTGTTTGTTTATGTTGTGTTATCTGGTGAACAGAGGAGTCATTTTTAGCAAAAGAAGGCCTTGCCTACACACAAAAGTTGTACTGCTTTATTATTTTTATTTATTTTTTTATTATTATTATTATTTTAACAGTTATACCAGTGTAGGTTCTTCCCCTTCCATATGGGAAGGGGAATAAACTATAGCAATATAAGGCACCTTTATACTAGTATAAGAGCATTCACACTAGTGATTGTACAATATAACTGTATTAGTAAAAAAACCACCACCACTAATAGATATAGTTATACCAATCTGAAAACTGTGTGGACCAGACCTCACAGAGTCTCAGCTACATACACGAACCTCAGTTTTCACAAGCTGAACATTAATAACGTATATGTAAATGTCTTCAGAAATCTTTTTTTTTGTTGTTATGCATTACTTACAGACTGACTGCTGTCTAAAAAGGAACAGATTTCATGGACAAGTCTCTTTCTCTGATCCTTATTTTTCCTACAAAATACAGGAATTTTAGACTATATTCATATTTTTAAATATATTTTGATGTATATTAAGAGTAAATCAAACAATAAAAAGTGAACTAGAAGTACAAAGGCAAAGCATATGAAAGAGCTCAGCTTCTCAGAAAAGGTACTTACAAGATTTGCAAATAGGTTTCATTTTTCACCAGCACCTGCTCACCATTTTCTGTATGAAACATGCATATATTATATTATTACACTTTAATGAACATCATAGCTCTTTTTCCAAAAATGTTATAGTCAGGAATAACAATAGTAGCAGGATAAGTGTCAAACAGACCCAGGGCTTTAAAGCAAAAACTACATAGGGCTCAAACTTACAAGTTGTTCCATGCGGGCAGACCCCTGCACACTCACATTCACTTCAGTGGGGTGCCATGTGGGAACAGAGATCTGCCCATGTGGCTCAATTTACAGGAGCAGGGCCGCAGTTTGCAGTAAGACAATGTTATGTCCCAGCAGGACAATGAACTGCTTGTTTTAAACTTGTCTTTTGACTGACCTGGAGACTTATGTAGCCAAGGGCCTGAGTTCGGATTTCCACTCACACTGATGTAACCCCAATGATTTAAATGCAATCATTCCTGATTTACAACAATGTGAGTGAATGGAGAATCAGGTCTAAGGCTTCTTAAGGGCCTGAGATGTTGAATACCTCTTCTGAGACTGCCTTCAGTGGGAGTTGAGAATGCTCAGCACCTTGCAGAATTGGACCCTAAATTCTCATCCGTAGTTGCTTGTTGGCTAATATTATGTTGGAAATAAATTACTGATTGGAAAGGTTGATCTGATTATTTTGTCATTCCTGAAGAGTGATTTTAACAACTATCATTTCGGCCTCGTGCCTTGCCGTGTGAGACACCTCACATAAATAGAGCCAAGGATTAGAACTTACCCTGTTTTTCAAGTAATGGCATTTTGAGAGTGGAACCTGAAATCAGAAACAGAGATGAGTTTAGGCTACAATCTACAGTTATTCCTTCCTTGTAGGGATGCTACAATTTTTAACCTTCATACCCTATGAGGTCTGTTTCTAAGAGCTAAGTAAAACAAAATCCACAGATCAGCTCTGGTGCGGGATGTACAAACCCTCCAGGACCCTTGGATAAGTACTTGTGGGGGTAGCCCATAGCTTCACTTTCCACGAGCTGAGCTAACTAGATGAGCTAGATGACCAGAACTCCCCATGAACTTGGGGAGGGGGTGCTAAAGGGAGAACCCCAATTCCACCCCTTGGTCTTCATCCTGGAATTTGGGGTGGAGGAAGCTGTAAGAGAAAGTCCACCCCGTCCTTCTTTACCTCCCTGTAATTTGTGGGGTGGCAACAGGAGGCTCTCACACGAATTCCTCCCATGTAATGGGTGGGGATGAAACATCTCCAATCTCCCCTTAATCACACCCAGCGATTTGGGAGGGGCATAGCAGAATCTTCACAGCCCCCCCCATTCATAACCAGGAATCTGGGGAGCGGCTTAAGGAAAACCCCACTGCACCCCAAGAATTTGACGGGCTATAGTAAGGCTCCCTCACAACCCCCCCTTTAGTTATCTCCTAGGGGGGCTACAGTGAAACCCCCACAGCTGCCCCACTCACCCCAGGGATTTCAGGGGCTCCCCATATCCCTCCATTCACCCCCCATGAATTTGGGAGGCACCAACAGCTCCCCCATTCACCCATGAATTTGGGGGTTATAGTGAAACCCCATCAGCCACCAGGCACCCCAGGAATGTGGGGGCTCCTCAGAGCTTCCCCCACCCCCCTGGAATTTGGGGGCTCCCCAGACACCCCCATGCACCCCAGGGACTTGGGGGGCTTCCCACAGCTCCCTCATTCACCCCAGGGATTTGGGGGGGGCACAGTGAAAATCCCCATATCCCCCCCGGGCCGGGCCGGTCTCTCCCCGCCCTGCGCCCCGCACCCACCCGGCCCAGGCGGCGGCCTCTCGGTCTGCAACGGCCGCTCCGCGCTCGAGGCGCCGGTTCCAACGGCCCGGGCTGGAACGGGGGGAGGGCGAGACCGCTGGGGGAGGGGCTGTAGCTGGGGGGGGGTGGGGACTTGTCACGGGGGGGCAGGAGCAGCCTATGGGGGGCTTGGCACTGGGGGGGTAGGAGCAGCGTATGGGGGGACTTGGCACAGGGGGGCAGGAGCAGCCTAGGGGAGGGCTTGGCACGGGGGGGCAGGAGCAGCAGGGGGCTTGGCACTGGGGGGGGCAGGAGCAGCCTAGGGGGGGCTTGGCACTGGGGGGCAGGAGCAGCCTAGGGGGGGCTTGTCACGGGGGGGCAGGAGCAGCCTGGGGGGGGCTTGGCACTGGGGGGCAGGAGCAGCCTAGGGGGGGGGCTTGGCACTGGGGTGTGTGTGCAGAAGCAGCAGGGAGGATTGGCATGGGGGGGGGCGGAGCAGCATATGGGGGGTTTTACAGTCCCTCCTCAGTGTGAGTCAATAGAAGTTCAAGGTTGTTGCTCAACCTTTATACAACCCCCTTAGGCCCAAGCACCTAGTCAATATTTGGGACTTTGGCAGGTTGTTTCTGTCAACCGAGAAATTAGGAGTTAGGAATTTCTTTGGTGCGATCCTGTTTATTGACAAAGAACGAACACAACGTCTTGTTTCCCTAAACACAATAGAAACAACAAATAGCAGGCAGTTTCCTTGCTCAGAAATGTAGGTCTGCCTTTCCCTTGAGTACCGTGTCCAAAAGAATCTGTCTCTTGGCTTTGTCCCAGGGCCACACTCATCACAGCTTCTCTTGGTTTCTGCCTTTCATGCACAGACCCACTGCAACCCCTAGCCCCAGTGTTTGCAATCTTTCCCCAGGAAAGCTTCTGTCATCCTTGCCATGCAGCCCATTGTCTTGGGATGTGGCTTCCTACCATTTCCGGCTATCACTGTCCAAAGGGGCGTTTCATTGCTCCTTCCATTTGGCCTGAAAGAAGGGTGGTTGGCCCACCCATCAGCTTTAATGAGGTCTGTAATTGTCCATAGCATAACACAGTGTTTTTTTTCTCTCCCAGTATTAGGCATGCCATTGTTTTCTTGTAGGTTGAGCGTCAAAATTGTGCGAGCTCTCAGGGCTCAGGCTAGAGCTTTAGGCCAAAAATAAATAGAATTAAGGGTTGTGGGAGAATTATCATTTGGGATCCTGTGCCACTGTTTGTCTTGTAGTTCAATGATGGCAACAGCCTCTGGAAGGTTTTCTTTGCAGCCGCAATAAAGTTTAGATTCTGAAGATCCTGATGATTTTCAGGGGCAAGAGGGAACAAAATCTCCTCTAAGCTACCAAAATGATGCCGGGTGTCAAGCGGTGATAATATCATTGAGGGAGATTTGCTGGATCTCAGGGAATCATGCAGGAAAATGCTTCATTGCAAGAGGGTGCTCCTTTAAGCACTGTTCCAAAGTTAATCCCCGGTGTGGTATCCCCCTTCCCCATGAGAAAGGCTTGACAGCTCCACAGTGTAAAGTACATTGACAACACACCCACGCTGCAGGAAATTGAATGCATTTATGCTGAGGCTGCTGGGAGTTGTAGTTGCGACCGCTTCCTACGAAAGAGGATGGGTGTTGCCCGGTCGTACAGTCCTCCTCCTTGTGAACTACAACTCCCAGTGCTGCAATAGGAGGAAAGAAGGAAGGAAGCAGCTGGCTGCATAGGAGAAAGGAGGAGTTGGTTGCTCCGTGCCTAGTCCAGTATTACCCACTGCAGAAGGGACAGGGAGGGGAAAACCAATCGCTTGCAAAAATGAATGTGGTCTTTGCAGTGAAGCAATATGTGTCCAAGATGATTGAAGACAGCGGGCCTGGGATGAAGGTCCTCCTGATGGATAAAGAAACGGTGAGCTAGGCCACTGTGGCTTCTGTATTTACAATGGCATCTCCTCTGCCTCTGTCATTTTGTCTTTCACGAGCTATTGGGGGTAACACTGGCTTCTGTCCCGACCACAGGCTGCAGTTTTCCTCTTGGGAGGGTGTGGATCTACAGGAAGATAAATATCTCTTTGCTGCTCTAGTGCATGCCCTGCCCAGGGAGCAGAGGGAGCTTATGGCTTCCTAGACCCCCCTCCTTTCCTCATCTTGCCTCTAATAATTTGCAGACTTGCTGTCCCTTCCTAATAGGGTGACCAGACAGCAAATGTGAAAAATCGGGACACGGGGTGGGGGTAATAGGAGCCTATATAAGAAAAAGACCCAAAAATCGGGACTGTCCCTATAGAATCAGGTCACCCTACTTCCTAAGCAGCTTGCTCCTGGGGGAGTATCCTGCCAGTGCTGGGCTAGGGAGCAGGCTGAAAGCAGTTCTGCTTTGCTTCCTTAGTGGGACGAGGAGCAGGTTGGAGAATGGGGTATCAAGAACTGGTGTGAGACGGCTGCTCTCAAACACCAATAAATCTGCTGCTGCGCCCACACCATGAACATGCTTTGCAGTGTTAGCCCAGTGCGCCGAGGGCTGCTGCACACCTGCGTATTGACATAAAATTGCAATGAACTATTCAGGGAAACTGAGGTACAAGAGGTGAAATGATCTATCCAGGGTCACACAGCAAATCAGCGGCAGAGCTGGGGAAACTGAACCCAGGCATCCTGACTCCCAGTCCTGTGTGCTAACCATTAGTCAACACTCCCTTGTCTCAGTATCTCATGAGCCTGTCCCAGCAAGTCGACATAACTTGGCTTCTCCTTCTTTCTCCCTGCAGACCAGTATTGTGAGCATGGTGTATACACAGTCAGAAATCCTTCAGAAGGAAGTTTACCTCTTTGAGCGCCTCGATTCTTTGAACAGAGAGACTATGAAACACTTGAAAGCGATCTGTTTTTTGCGACCGACAAAGGTAAGCTACTTTTGTAAAAGCAGCTGCTGTCTGCATTGGCATTTTCTCTGCCCAGGTCCTATGTACAAGCTGAGCAGATAATGCTGGTATCTAAGGCTCTGATCCTGCAAATACTTTCCCACGTGCTTAGCTTTATGCTTCTGAGCAGTCCCAATGAATTCATCAGGCCATCTAATGTGTATAAAATTAAGCACAAGTTTGTGTTTCACAATCAATGCCTTAGTTTGATAGCTGTACACATTTTACCTTGTCCACTCTCCTGGAGTGAGTACTTTAAAAAAAAACAACCAAAAAACCTTTAACCCTCCTCTTCTCCCCCCAACCCCTACATGGCCCATTATACAGTGTTGGCAAGTTGATGTTGTACCTGGGCTGGTAAATTACCTGGTAGTTTTCATCTTTGCAAAAACTGTTTCATTCATGAAATGAATTAGATAATGAAAGCCACCAACAATTCCCTGTAACTTCTTACCGAGTATGCTCAGCCTTTTGCCTAAGTTGAAGGAACAAACCCTGCTCCAATTTGGATTTGGAGTAGTATTGCTAACTCAAAATATTCAAACATCAATCATGATATTTTCCATCTGATTTTAAATCCTGTAAGGTTCATGCTTTCAAGCCATTCTCTTCAACCACAAGGGGTTAGAAACTTAGGGTACGTCCAGACTACCCGCCGTATTGGCGGGTAGCAATCGATTTATTGGGGATCAATATATCACGTCTCATCGAGACGCGATATAACGATCCCTGAACGCACTCCCCGTTGACTCCGGAACTCCACCGGAGCGAGCGGCGGTAGCAGAGTCGACGGGGGAGCCGTGGCCGTCGATCCTGCGCTGTGAGGACGGGAGGTAAGTCGGAATAAGATACTTCGACTTCAGCTACAGTATTCCCACGTATCTTATATCGACACTCCCCCCACCCCCAGTGTAGACCAGGCCTTACTCTTTCCTTCTTTTCTTTTAATTGACAATGGAATTTTGATGTAGTCACATGACTCCAGGAGCTGGGGCTTTAAGAAAAATGCAGAATTGTGAGAGGTGGCATCATGTGGGAGCAATATTACTATGAAACAGAATTGTGTGGGACACAACCCACCATGCAAAATGGCACATTTATTTAGTCTATAATACGTGTCTATAATGCTCACTGTAGTAGCTGGGGATCTGACTGCTGAACCTGCAGGATGGGTTCAATGATCCTGTAGGCTTTTTCCCATATCTAGTTCCCAGAGGGAGAGAGACATCTGCCTCATGACTTACTTTTTCTTTCTTACTAATACTGCTTAGCACAAATGTAGGTCAGAATATTGAAAAGAGCCCAGTTTCCAGCTAGGCCCCAAAAAAATGGCCAGATTTTCAGATGAGCTCAGCAGTAAGGGCATATCAGGGGCTGAACTCTTGAAAATCTGCTCTTAACTGCGTCCCTGGAAGCTACTGACCATTCAGGAGAATCTGGCCCTGCTTTAGGTGCCTAAATGGGAGCTGAGCCCTCTTGGAAAATTTGGTTCCAGTTGTGGTGCTGAGCACGTGGAAATCTGGCTGTGAGTTCCTTTGAAAATCAGGTTGATAGACTAGCCTCAAAGGGCAGGTCTTGGAGGGTTTGTACCTCCCTGAGGGAGGCCAGAGGATTGGAGCCACGAGCTCTGATACATGGCCACTGTGGAGGACATGGGCTTAGCAGCCAAGTCAGCTGCATCCAGGGCTGCTTGCAGGGAGGTCCTTCCTGTAGATTTTCCCTCTTCTCCGAGTGAGAAGAATTCCAGTCTGGCCTCTTGCCGGAGTAAGTCCTTAAACACTGAGAAGAGCTGGTTTTTCAAATTTTTTGGTCTGAAAATGCCAGTTAGTCAAAACCAAAACCAAAACCTTTAGCGGTGAAGGGTCAGTTTTGATGAATTCTTACTTGCAATTTTTTGAAAAATAAGTTTAGAAATTGTTGAAACATTTAGTTTTGACTAGTTCCAATGAAAAATCCCAGTTTGAAATGCCTCTGTTAAAAATTTTAAGCTAATTATAGTTTGAAAGTCCATTTCAGTTGCCTCAAACTGAATCCCCCCCACCCCCTCGGAATTCCAGTTTGGGAAGATTCTCAGAATTTTGGCTTTCGTCCTGTTTCGGGCGGGGAAAAATTCTCAATATCTTGAAATATTCAAAGGACAAGCAAACCGTTTTCCACCCGGCTCCAGTATTGAGTGCTCCCAGAATGGTGGTGCTGCAAAATCCTGGCCTCCAGTGATTTTTAGCAAGAGCACAGTGATTTGCAGAATCAGGTCCAGAGTGCTGCCATCTTAGAAGCATTAATTAGTCTAATCACCTGTTGCATAATTATGGGGACATTTTCTGATTTATCTCTGTCTGGTTTTTCCTTTTATCCAGGAGAACGTGGAATACCTCATTCAGGAGCTACGAAGGCCCAAGTACAGCATCTATTATGTTTGTAAGTATGTCCTGGTTCACCAAGTATTTCAGATGCTCTAGGCAGGCTCTGGTATGATGCAAATATTTTCTTCTAAACGTGAAGCATTCTTAAAGTCCTTGTTTCTGTACTCTTCAGCAGCCTTCTGATCCTCAGTCTCATCTCGGGAAGGCCTGATCTACGTAGAGATTTTTGTACCAATTTAAGTCTTTTGGTGTGGGTTGTTTTTGTTTTCATTTTATCGAGAGAGTCAAATCTGTACAACCCTAAGCTATACCATAAATGGACTTTATACAGGGTTAGCATATTCCCTCAAAATTTACAAGAATAAGCTATTCTAGTATAAACACCAGTATAACTGCGTCCACACTGGGGGGTTGTACCACTTTAACTATACTAGTTTGAAACTAATATAGTTAAAGCATTTCATAGACACAAGCCCTTAGATGTTGCTTCCCCTCCTCGTGCCACTAGCCTTGAGTTTTTGCAATATGTCCCTCCGCTCCTATCTCCAAGTAACCTTACGCCGAGCTGCTCGCCCTTCCAGGCTTTACTTCAGGCCCATCAAAGGCACTTAAAAATGCATTGTCCTTCAAAGTTCTTTCATCCAAGGATCTCAGAGCAATTGGGCAGTGGGTTGCTCTTATTCTCCAGTGGGAGAACTGAGGCACAGAAAGGTGAATCAGCTTACTGGAAGGTCACACAAGAAGCAAGTGTCATGTTCAGAAACAGCATCCAGGGGTTGTAATTCCTAGCACCACAATCTTACAACCAGATCTCGCTCTCAGCTGCCCACATCAGCAGTGCTCATAAGCTGTGCGGAGCAGCCTCTTGTAAATTATGAGAGATTCTTATCCTCTTCCTCAGCATTTTCTCTTCTCTGATATGACCAAACCTGCTGCCCTAGGATTGAGGGAGGGGGCTGACAACATGAATGCTGACCCCACTTGGCAGTATATTCCACAACCAGCAATAACACTTCACACTTCTGAGGCTTTACATCTTCACAACACTTGATGGACATGAATTAAACCTCCCACTGGGGGTAAAGTAGGTCATTCCCATCCCTATACAGGCAAGTCTCATCTTACACTGGGGTTACGTTCCGCTGGCAGCCCATACGCGTATAGTCAAAATTACGTATAGTCAAAATTACGTTGAGTGTAATGGCGGAGGAATCGCCTGCACTACAAGTCCAGTATTTAAATTGTTATTTTTCTCTTTTTTTGTTTTGTTTTTGCCGATCACCCAAAGCTGAATTTGCATGTTAAATGTGCGTCAGATGAGACTTGCCTGTATTACAGATGGGGAAACTGAGGTAGAAAGGCTGAGAGAGTGACATTATTTTGCTTTGGATTTGAACCAGAGCCAAGGTTAGAATTTAGTGGAATGTATTGGTCCATAGGTGCCTAGAACAACTAGACTGAACCTTTCATTGACTCTGGCCCAGCCTGGTGTTTCTCAAGTATTGTGGTTATGCTGTGTAATTCTGGAACTTCTAGTCATACTTAGTATTGGGTTTAAATTCAGTCCTCTTAGAAAAAGGGTTGGGAACCTGTTTTTTTCTGCCCTGTGAGATTCATGGGAGTGGGCTCAACCAGCCACTAGATGTCATTGTTGATCTGTACGAACACAATGAAGCCGGAGAAGAAACACTTGTCTAGATGAAAAAAAATGCAGTAAAAAGCGTCAGTGGCTCAATACAGATTAGAAATAAATGAACACAGTGGTGTCTCAATGCCCCAGCTGTGATCGAGGCCGCACTGTGCTGGGTGCTGTACAAACACATTGCAAGAGAGGCTGTTATTGATTTATTGAGTATATCATGGGCTTGCTGCTGCTGCTGCAGTTCAAAGTGCCGTTAGATCGGGAGTAACATAAAGGGGAAACATCCATGCCACTGTCCATGCTGTACCCGCCCTGTGACTAAATGCAGGAAAGCTTCAGTCTCCGTGGCCATCAACCCAGTGCCCTGAGTCATCACGTGACATTTAATGGGGAAATCTGGTTACAATAACTATCTAGACTGTATTAATAATCATAATGAATGCAGACCTAGGGTCAAATCCATCCCTGCTATGATTTGTCCCCTACCCTTTTCAACTGGAAGACTCTCGATTACTTTTTGTTTGATGGCTCCCTTGTATATTACGCATTAACTTCCGACCCCAGCCACTATTGACCTGCTGTGTCTTACATGTCTCCTTTCAGATTTCAGTAACGTGATCAGTAAGAGTGATGTAAAGTCACTGGCTGAGGCTGACGAGCAGGAGGTTGTGGCGGAAGTTCAGGTGCGTGTAATACCTAATATTTTACATGACTCTCCCCATCCCAAAGTACTTTCAGAACTGATCAACAGGCTACATATGCTTGTCGCTGCAGCCACTTCTGGGGAATAACCTCAGCAGCCATTGAACAGTATGTGCACAACAACACTATATGCAGCAATTTAGGACTAGAAGAATGTATACATTGTCTAAAAATAATCGGCCCCAAGCTGCCACAGCTCCTGCTTCCAAACTCCTCTGCCATAGCAGGGTTGGTACGTAGCAGTCCCATAGCAGTGACTGACAGGCATACGTGCAAAAGGTGGAGTAAAAGCCATATATCAGGAACAGACTGGAAATGCCAGCAGAGATAGGAACTCTGAGAGTTGTGGAGGGAGGAGTGGGGATCGCTGGGCGTCAGTGGGGCTGTGAATCACTTACGACTTTAAGGACATGTCCCTATGTTCATGTGTTTGGGCTGAATAGCTGGTGTTGAAACATTTGCTCGCATAGGAGGCGTAAGCGTTGGTGCAACGCTCACTGTATTTATTTGTGTTTCTTGGCAGGAGTTCTACGGAGATTACATTGCCGTGAATCCACATGTGTTTTCCCTCAACCTCCTGGGCTGCTGCCAGGTATGGAAAAGGCTAATGCTCCTCTAGGGTCTCATTTTGGCTGATAGCTGGGATTGAAGGGCACCAGAACATGCTCACAGCTAACTGGACACCCTGGGAAGCTAGGATGTTCTAACGTGCAGCCCTTACTGTGGAGCTGATCGTTTTGTCAATAAATGAAAGGCCGTGGATTGGAGGTGCTATGTAGATCGTCCTCCCCATTAGTGTTAAGTGGACTCCCTGAGGGGCAGGGATGGGGTACTTTGAGCCTGAATTGCTGTCCTGCTCGGTGGACTTCAAACCCCACAGCTGTCAAGCCAACACCTTAATCTCTCAGGCGTCAGGGTGTTTGTCTTCCGTGCAGCCGCCTGGACGGTTTCAATTAGGAACAGTTCAAAGCCATTCCATAAGGCCAAGACCAAGCAGTAAGAATGAGTGAAGATGTGCATAGGGCTATTTAGAAACCTCCTAGATTGTCTCCTGGAGGAGGCAGGGAACCTGAAAGAGAGAGGAGTCAATTAAGAAAATACGAAGATCCTCACGCTTATTGAACCTCACGCTTCAGGGTATAAGCCAGTAGAGATCAGGATGATTCCTAATGTGAGTTTCTTGTGCCTTCCTCTAAATCAGTTGGTGCTGGCCACTGCCAGAGTCAGGACACTGGGCTAGATGGACCTTCAGTCTGATTCAGTCTGGCAATTTTTATGTTCCTCCAGCAGTCAGGAAGAACTCCCATTGAAATCGACAGAGGTTATACATGAGTAAAGACAGCAGGGTTGAGGCCTGTGTAAACTCATTGAAATAAAATACTTCAGAAGATCCAAATTAATTTTTTTTCCTGTGTCCAGTAAATATCTAAGAGTGCTACTGCTCTGCCTTTGAATGTAGGCTCTGGACACTAGCTGAAGAGAACTGTATATATGACTAGATAGCTTTGAAAAGCATCCACTAATTTGTGTTGTGTATCACATTTTGGACACTCAATTTGAGACCCCTATATCCTGAACTCACTTGTATCAGCACCTTCGGCTTCCTTTGACTTCAGTTTGGATTACTCAGGACCTCTGAAAATCTGGCCTCATGTTGAGCACCCCAAAAACGATGACACCCCAAATTAGCAGCTGCTTCAGCAAATGGTGGCTGCGTTCCCTCTTTCCTGACGCAGTTGCCAGGAATCAAAAGCAAGTGGTCTTGTTTTTTTGCTAGCAGCTGTGCTCATCTAAAGGATGATCCCTCTCCAATTGAAGATACTGGTAAAACTCCCGCTGACTTCAATGACAGCAGATTCAGGCCTCTTTTGATCTTGCAGTATCCTTAAAAACTGCTTTTTCTTCCTCAGCACTGTGCTAGCTTTAAGCGTATGTTTCGTTCAGCATTTGGGGAAAATCTCACCCATGTTTTTTCAGCAGTAAAGGAGCTTGTTTCACGAGACGTGGCCAGTAGTTCAGAGCCAAAACTAGGATTTGCTAGGAAAAGCACATTTTGACATAACCAAATGCAAATCAAAACGTCTTGTGCGTATTTTGGTTTTGTTGTAAATTTGAGAAGCCATTTAAAAAAAAAAAGTCAATATCCCCCGTGATGTGAAGAAGCCAAATGCACCAGCTGTTGTGCCTGGGCTCAAGAATCTCCAAAGGGAAAATGTCTAGAGACGGAAAGTGAATTGGCTCAGCTTGAGTCTCTCTCCAGGGCCGAGTGGGATGAGCAAAGTAGACTAGGGCCCTGATCCTGCAAAAGCTTAACGCACGTGCTTAACTTGGCTACCATGAAGAGTCCTGTCAATGGGACCTCATACCCGGCCTGAGCACAAGTCCTGTGGGATCGGGGCCTAGATTGTTAATACTCTCTGGGTTGTAATCATCTGTGCTGTACTTGTCAAAGCAGGTGAAGAATCATAGAAATGTAAGGTTGGAAAGGACTTCGAGGTCATCTGGTCTCCTTCTCCCGCCCCAAAGCTGAGGCAGGACCAATTTATTCTGACAGTGCCCTTAACTTAACTGGCATTGTGGAGGCCTACAATTTGCCTTGGTCAAGGTGAAAGCAAAACCTTTCTCCTCCTCTTGCTGTTTCTTTTCCTTCTGTATTAGGCTTGGGGACCCTCCATTTCTCTCTCAAGTTAACCAGAAGAGGGGTACCGCGCAGTACTGGAGTTTCTTTATGGGAGTATTCTTCATTTGCAGGGTCGCAGCTGGGATCTGGCCCAGCTGTCCAGAACAGCCCAAGGGCTGACTGCTTTGCTCCTGTCTCTGAAGAAGTGCCCCATGATTCGTTACCAGCTCTCCTCTGAACCTGCAAAGAGGCTCGCTGAATGCGTCAAGGTATGGAATTGCCCTGCACTGAACCTGGCAATCTGCTTGTACTTCCTGTCACAAATCTGCAGCGTGTAAGAGGAGAAAAATATTCTTTTGGGGGCTGCTGTTCTTTGAGATTCCTGGCTGCGCCACTGATCTGCTGCATGACCTTGGGCAGGCGGCTTCCCCTTTTGGTGCCTCGGTTTCCCCACCTGTGGAACAGGCAGGATGCTTGTTCCCTAACTCTTAGGGGTGTTGTGGAGATTTACGAATAGATTCTTGTCCAGCTTTTTGAGAACCCTGGCAAAATGCAAGGTATTCCATTATCAGTGCTTACTTATAACAGCACACTTTCTATTTGCTTCTCACTGCCTAGCACCCAGGCTGCAGGGAATTCTTCCCCTCTGCAGTTAGGACTGACCAACTTCTCTGGCTTTCTGCCCCTCCAGCAAGTGATTACTAAAGAATACGAGCTGTTTGATTTCCGGCGCACCGAAGTTCCTCCGTTACTGCTTATTCTGGACCGGTCTGATGATGCCATCACCCCACTTCTGAACCAGGTGAAAGAGCTCTTGCTCGGCTGGAAGGGATGGGAGAGGATGGGAACGTGGGATGCTGAAGTGCCCATGGCACTCTGACGCTAGCTCAGGGTCCTGGGGTTTGGTTCACCGCACTCAAGGGAAAGATTTAAAGTAAAGCACAGTTCCCTCCTTAAAAAATTCTCACTGTCTCTGGCCTAGTTTTCAGTATCACCAGATCCTGCTGGCTTCGGTGGCAGATCCAGGTGGCCTCCTGAAACTCCAGCCATTTGTGTATCCTAAAACATGCTTTAAATGCAGGGCCTAAAACGTCTTAGCCGTGTCCCTCTTAACGGATTATTTGTAGCGCCTACTTGGCAGCACATCTATCAAATGACCTTGCATCAGCGTGTTCTCCCTGCTGCGTTATGGATGAGCACTAGCATGGATTGTGTGGCGGGTGGTGGTTTTTCAAGCAGCATCGTGGCTGTGCTGCAGACTTCGGCATCGAACAGCCTGTTATTTGTCTCCTTTGATTCTTCGGGATGTGTTCGGGCGCCTGTTGGCCTGATGGTTGGGTAATAGCTGTCTCTGTAGCAGTACGTTCTCACCGGGCAGCCAGTACTGATGGTGGGACATGCTGCTGGGAGCTGAAACACCTCTTCAGTTTTCATCCAGTCCTTTTTCTCCTTCTGGCCGGGGGAATTTTCTCAGGTGACTGGATGGTTCAGTGGTTTGGAAAAGGAGCCTCTGTGCCCTGCGTGGGCACTGATTTAAATCCAACACAGGTCAGTGGGGGCAGTAAACTCTTAGCCTCTCCGGCCTGCGTGAAATGAGTTCATGGAGTCTCAGTCCAGTTCAACGGGCCAGTGCCCCAGCGACAAAAGCCACCATCACAGCCGGCCCTGAGCTTCAGCAGAGAGGCCGAGGACTGAGCGGGCCATGGGACTGACCTTCCCTTTTACCGGTAAGGCCCCATCTATGCTGCAAACACAACTGTGTCGGGAGACCTGGTTACAGCACGGCTACTCCCTGGCCCACTCCTGCTGTTCCAGCTTGTAGTGTAGATGGGACTCTGTCACCTAAAGCCTGGGACATGCACTAGTTATGGAATGTGGGAGAACCCTGGTCCCCCGATGCAGTTGTGTTTAGCGTAGCTGGATTCTCAAGAAGGTCTCTCTAGACACATTCCTGTGCTCGTTCAGCACGTAGACAGCTTCCCGCCCACCCCACCCAGATGCTAAATGTGCCTGTGGGGTGACTTCATCTGCTACTCAGATCACAAGGTAGGGAAGAATTTCTCTACTGCCCTGGGCCCTTCTGGCTCATCGACCAGAGTGATCTGGCAGTGTCAGAAGCCCAGCGAAGCCCCGGTTTGTAGGGCTAAGGACTGCAGGCAGGATAGGTCCCAGGAGAACGTTACCTATGGTACAGAGACTTCTTCAGACCCAGTGCACAGCTTCAGATGAGTGTAAATGGGGCGGCAAACATGTCAATGCTTTGATCAGCTCGCAAACTTCCCTTCCGATAACATTAGGCTTCTCGGGCTAAATATATAATGCACTGATCTCCAAAACCACCCATTCCTCCTCCTGCAGAAGAGCAAGCAGGAAACAGTATAGCTTGTAACAGCAGCGTCTCTGCAGCCAAAAATACACTCCTGTTCACGGGCAGAGAACGGGGAGATGATGACAGCAAGCAAATGGGTTCCAACAGGAATATTAATCCCCAGTGTCACGTCTTGGTGTCTTTACTTTGCAGTACATTGGTTGCTTTTGAATACAAATACAACAAGCTGTCTGGAGCCATGACTGTGTTCCTGGGTGTCGGTACGATGGGGCCCTGATCCTGGATTGGGGGCCCAAGGTGCTAACTTATTAGCAAGAATAAATGCGCTATCTGTTGCAAGATGCTGGCAGTTGGCCTGGGGAGTTTCCATTTTACAAGGCGTAAGGCATCGGGAATACTGTCTGTCTTGTTTTAAAAAACATTGGTCTTGATTCTCATTTCCGCTAACGTCTCTGGCAGTGCAGAGGTGCTTTAAAGTAGGTGCAACCCTAATTCACTTTAAGGGTCCCCTTTGGGTCCGACTACTTGTGCATGGCCGGTCATGTTGATGGTCCATGCTAGCTCTACTCTTGCTCGCTCGCTAAAAATAGCAGGGAGAGTGTGCCGTGGGACAGGCCTCACTGCAATTTTTAGCAAGCTGGCTAGAGCGCAGCTGTACGTCTATATGAGCTAACAGTCCTGCTCCCAGCTGCAATGGAGGTGTGCCCTTATGTGCTGCCAGAGTGCTCTAAAGGGACCTTATTGTAAATACGAATTAGGCCCATTATATTTTAGTCTTGATTTAAATTGGTTGTGATTTAAGTCAAACGTTTGTCTCTCCTCCCCTCCCCCCCCCCGACCCTTCTTAGTGGACGTACCAGGCCATGGTCCATGAGCTGCTGGGGATTAACAACAACCGAATTGACCTCTCTCGAGTACCCGGCATCAGCAAGGATCTCAGGGAGGTGGTTCTGTCTGCTGAGAACGACGAGTTTTACGCCAACGTAGGTAGCTGGGTGCTGTGATGGGGAGGGAGAGCTCTCAGGCAGTCTAAATTGGGGTCTGGGTTCTATTCCTGATTCTGCCACTGAGTCGCTGTGTGACCTTGGGCAGGATCTGTCCCTGCTCTGTGCCTCAGTTTCCCCACTTGTATATGATGATGATGACCGATGTCCCAGGTAAATTCATAATTATAAGCAAGCAGTGTCCCAGGCGGGCTTTAGTGCCCATTCATATTGCCGAAATTAAACCATTTTGTATCCCAGAGCTCGTCGCTCGCCCTCAGAGTGCAGCATGGGAGTATGCAATAGACCTTCCTAGAGCTTTGGGAGCTGGGGGCGGTAATTTCCAAAGAGACCAGATCTGCCGAGAGCCGCCTTCCCTCCCATCCCCCTGTGTCTGTCGTCCACAGAACATGTACCTGAACTTTGCAGAGATCGGGAGCAATATCAAGAACCTAATGGAGGATTTCCAGCGGAGGAAACCGAAGGAGCAGCAGAAGCTGGAGTCCATAGCTGACATGAAGGTAAAGAGGACGTACGCGATTGACCAGGCATCTTAGAACCAATCCACTGCAGGACATTGCAAATCACCAGCATTTACTACATCCCTGCTCCGGGCTCCGATACTGGTGACTCATTCTGTGGCATGTAGGCACCTGGGGGTGGAAGCCGTCTCTTTGAGCTGTGCTTGTACAGCCCTTGCACAGCAGGGTCCTGGTCAAGGACTAGGGTTTCTAAGTGCTACTGCAATACAAAGAACTACCACACCTGCACCCTCCTCTCTGTCTTAATAAGATCCTCTTCAGCACAGCCGCCCAGCTCCAGTGCACCATGCAACATGGGCTTCTCCAGCCTCCAGTCTGCTGTGGTTCAAGATTTGAAGTAGCAGCAACATCTGGGTGGATTTCCACTAGGAAACCCTCTAGGTGCCAAGAGAGTGAGCAGCTGCTTCCTGTAAAGATTCCTTCCAGCTGCAGAGCTCCCCCTGCAGGGGACACCATGCAGAGGTTCTCTGGGGAGACCGGGAGTACCCGCCCTGCAGCACTGATCTCACTCAGGCCATAACATCAGGAGTAACTCCACTGAAGCCAGTGGAAATGCACTGATGTAAACCCGGTGCAAGTCTTGGTTACTATCTTCTGCTTGCCATTTCCCAGAGGTTTGAATTTCAACTTCCCCATTGCAGGCGTTTGTGGAGAACTACCCGCAGTTCAAGAAGATGTCGGGCACGGTATCGAAGCACGTGACTGTGGTGGGGGAGCTGTCCCGGCTGGCCAGCGAGCGGAACCTGCTGGAAGTGTCGGAGGTCGAGCAGGAACTGGCCTGCCAGAATGACCACTCCAGTGCTCACCAGGTAACCCAAAGCCCAGAAGCCAAACCTCCTTTATCTGTTTCCAACAGGGTTGATCCTGCAGCCATTCTGCTTGTGGAACTAGTGCCAACGTCAGTGGGAATTGTGCACGTGGAACCTACGGGGCTGGGACCTCGGAGGGTAGAACTAGCTTCTCCACCGCCATCCGTGTAATTCACACAGGAATGAATCCTGAGTGATGATAACTAACACAAATGGTTGTCACAGTTTGCAAGCCACAATCAGCTGAACATGCTCTGTTGCTATATGTGGGGAGCGTCTGAATAATGCCTGAAGAGTAGGACCCTGGAATACAACTATCCTTAGCCTGTCTGTTCATCATGTGCAGCCCCCGTCTCACGGCAAGTTGCCAGTGCAGCCATGGGTGGGATGAAATGTGAGCATCCCTCTACAGTGGGACCGTTGGTGCTTACAGAAGCTCGTAGGGGTGCTTTGCTGGGGGACTTGGGTTGATTTTGCTAGAGCTCCAGTTATTCCTATTGCCCTCTGTGGCAGCTATGCCCAAGTGTCCTTATTGGGCGTGTATATTTTTGGAGTGAGAGTCCCACATCAGATTTACGAGGCTAGAGGCAAGAATGTTATTTCTCAATCCCTGGGGGGCGCTTCTGAGCTCCTTTTGAGCCAAGTGCTAAGTCTGGCTTAGCTCTTGCGTGAGCTAGGGCATGCATCATTTGCTATGTTCACGTAAAGCAGGTGGTGAGAGAACTGTCAGTTGCCTTGACTTAAAATGAGTCCTCTGGTGAATGCCCCATGCGTACAGGTGATTAAAAAGAGACGCTGTCAGTAGCAGTCCTTCCCTGGGTTACTAATACTCCAGAGATGAAGATGATTAGCATAGAAAGGATTCTGACCGTTTTCTTTTCCCCATTTGGGCTGTTTGCTTGCATTTTGCACTTCACTCGCCTTCACAGGTAAAACCAAGATTACTTCTATTGCACTGTAGGTGTGCGTGGTACTTTGACCTAACTAGACTGGTTGGTTTCATGTTGTGGTTTGCAGGCCGGGATCATGCAATGAGCTCTGTGCGAGTGAACACCTGCAGACACACGTTTTGCAGGTGACTAGATTAGTCAATTTCACAGTAGGATTTGCCGGTCTCTGTGACACAGTGAACTCCAGGTTGGGTGGAACCCTCTGTCCATGAAAAGCCCCAGTGGTGTCCATGAGGCTGCATGTGGTCTGTGGGGTCCAGCTACAGAATTGGGACCTTAGTCAGTTGCACTGATTCTCCTGCACTAGCACCATGCTTCTGTGTTTGGGTTTCCAAAGCCACAAGGAAATGACTTAAGACAAAATCAAGAGTCTTTTCATTAACAAATTTGAGACTTGGTCTGAAATTCAGTACAGAGAAGTGCAAAATACTAAGGGAGGAAAAAAAAAATCAAACGCACAGCTACAAATGGGGAATAACTGGCTAGTTGGAAGTACCGCTGAAAAGGAGCTGAGGATTTTAGTGCATCACAAATAGAATAGAAGTCAAACATGTGATGCTGTTGTGGAAAAAGCTAATATTCTGGGGTGTATTAGCGGGCGTGTTGTATGTAAGCTGTGGGAGGTCATTGTCCCACTCTGCTTGGCACTGGTGAAGTCTCAGCTGGAGACTGTGTCCAGTTCAGGGCGCCGCTCTGTACGAGGGATGTGGACAAACTGGAGAGAGTCCAGAGGAGAGCAACAGAAATGATAAAAGGTTTAGAAAACTTGATCTCTGAAAAAAGATTTAAAAAAACCCTAGACATGGTTAGTCTTGAGAAGAGAAGACTGAGGGAGACCTGATAACAGTCCTTAACATATTTGAAGACTTCTCAAGAAGATGGTGATCAATTGCTCTCCATGTCCCCTGAAGAGAAGACAAGAAGTAGTGGGCTTAATCTGCAGCAAGGGAGATTTAGGTTAGGAATTTAGATTATATTAGGAAAAAACTCCCAGGCTAGTTCCGCTCTGGAACAGGCTTCCAAGGGGGGATGTGGAATCCCCATCACTGGAGGTTTTAAAGAACAGGTTCGACAAACCCCTGTCAGGGATGGTCTAGGTTTACCTAGTTCTGCCTCAGCACATGGAGCGGGACTAGATGACCTCTCAAGGTTCCTTCCAGCCCTACATTCCTACGATTAACATTAACCAAAAAAAAAAAATAAAAAAGTCCCAAGCATTTTTATTCCTGTTTTAGATGTTGTGAAATCCCAATTTCTCTTATTTCTATTTGAAACCAACCTAAATGGAGCAAAACTATATGTCTAGTGTGTCTCTGCCACTCTTCCCTGTACACACAGTACTGGTAAAATAGCATTAACGAACTTCATAATTTATGACTGTGTCACTGAAAGAATGAACCGGCCTTACAGCTTTGAAGCGGAAAAGAATCAACGATTTCAAGCATGAAATCCAATTGTGCTCAGACTGTGTTTGGGGAAAGCCCTTGCCTGTGAGCCCTGCCCTTATTTTGGGTTTGGGTTGGTGTGTTGTTTTTTTTAACAGTATGGAGCTGCTTAACTGAAGGATTTCTTTGGCAAAAGGCTCAGAAAGGCTTGAAAAGGGACTTCTGTTTGACAGCTGAGTGTGTAGACTGATGCCCTGACCCCTTGATGGCTCATATAATTCCATGACCTGCCCCAGAATCTGACAGTACATCAATAATGATGTGTTGAGGCTGTTGACTAAACAATGCTGCTGTTTTGTTTTTTTCCCTGAAGGCGACTGTGTTATGACACACACAGAATGCAGCCACAGACTCAATATTTATCGTTTTTAAAATGCTGCTGATCTATGTGCTGAAAATATGACTTTCAAAAAGAGATTTCACTAAAATGAAAGCTATATAGTGTGATAAATGCTGTCACACAGTAGGAAAGTATTATGGTAACGATCAGCATTTGCAAAGAATTTGAAATGCATTTCTTTCTAATCTGTGGTGTTCAGTGCTCCAAGAGGGTGGCTTTGTGATATTAGCTGTCCAAATAGTCCAATCTGTAGGCCAGACCCTCAGATGTGCACATACAGAGCCCAGCATAGTTGGTTGGCGTAAATCAGCATCATGCAGTTGAAGTCAATGCAGCTATGCAGATTTATGCCAGCTGTGAATCTGGTCGATCTGTGTTCATTTGCTGTGTTCTGATAAGGATGTACTAATGTGGAGTCTTAGCCATAAAAGGGACTTGCTAAAACACCCCGTTGGAGTCCCTGGCTTATGCTGTCTCATGGAGCAAAGGTGATCTAGAAACTGTTTATAAATCGGTGTTTGAATTCTCATTGCCAGTACCACATGCACCTGCTGCCATCTTTCAGCATCTCACATCAGCAGTAACAGAGATTCTGCAAAGTGCCTAGCACGTAGTGCTAACGAAAAGTACAAAATAAATCCTGTTAGCTGGTGATGCACCCCGTGATGGAGGAGGCAGAAGAGACTCCATCTTCCGTTCTTGTAGCTGTATCAGCCCCTGCAGGGGAAGTGGGAGTAAGAACTTGTTAGGTAGCAATGATGGGGCTGGAAAACAGATGCTAAGAGCCCAATTCTCACCTCTGTCTTATCTACACACAGTTTTTGTATCAGCATAACTACTTTGGTTAGAAGTGTGTGTACAGTTGTGTCTGTTCCCCGCCCCCCGAAAAATAGTTATACTGCTACAGCCCTTGCTGTGGATGTAGGTACACAGGTATAAGAACATAACAGCAACCATACGGGATCAGACCAAGGGTCCATCCAGCCCAATTTCCTGTTTTCTGATAACGGCCAGTGCCAGGTGCCCCAGAGGGAATGAACAGAACAGGGAATCATCAAGTGATCCATCCCCTGTCGCCCATTCCCAGCTTCTGGCAAACAGACGCTAGGGACACCATTCCTGCCCATCCTGACTAATAGCCATTGATGGATCTATCCTCCAGGAACTTATCTAGTTTTTTTTTTTTTTTTTTTTTTGAACCCTGTTAGTGTCTTGGCCTTCACAACATCCTCTGGCAAAGAGCTCCACAATAAAAATGCCTTATAGCAGGAAAACTGGTTTTCATTCCCATGTGAGAATAAGCTGTACTGGTATAAGCACATTTATACTGGTGTAACTGGGGCCCCGCTAGGGAAGTATACTGTTTTAACTATACTGGTACAGTTAAAATGGCATAATGTTTTGTGTGTAGACAAGGACTTGCACTAAAATCCATTTATACCGCCATGGCAGTGTGAAGGGATGACGAGGAAATTAGTGCTGCTGGCAAGAAGCACCTTTGAGATGTGGTATCTTGTGCATGTCTTCTGGACTCAGAGCAAGATGAAAGCTTGTTAGAAGCATTATTGGAGAGAAGCTGATCCTGCTGGAAATGAACAGGCGCAAACTAGTGTACTTTGGTCACATCAGGCCTAGAGATGGAAATAACCTTGAGAAAGTTAGCATGGAGGGAATGGTGGTGGGACGACCAGCGAGGAGGTGGATAGATGGTGTGCGGGCAGATCACACTGGGAGTGTTTGATGCCAGCAACAGGTTGAGAGAGCCTCTGAAAATTCTGCTATGATGTCACCAATATTCCAACATGAATAAATGGGTTTTACTTACGTAGTATGAAAGGGATTTAAGATGAGTGCAAAGGGTGAGGTGCGCCCACCCTAAGAACCCTTGATGCAGTCAGAGTGGTGTAAACAGGCTTTATTGTAACTGAGAACTTAGGGCCTGAGCGCGCACAAATGTTGAGTAAGAACGTGCCGTGTTTTCTGATAACTGATGCTCTCTTTGGGAGATCTGCTGTGATTTTTTTAAAGTGGCCTCTAATCAAGGATGCTTCAGTGTTTGGGTGCCCATCTTCAGACAGAGCCATTTGTGTCCCAGGCTGAGCAGTTCCAGTGGAAGCCAACAGGAGCTGCAGGCCTTTAAAAATCTATGCCTAGGTGGCACTTGGAATCAAGGCCCACTGGTGAAAATATAGGTCTCGCCTCTTAATGTTCTACCACTGATTGGAACCCCCCCCTTGGCCCTAATCCTGGAAGGACCGAGATGCACCTTTATGAGCAATGGAGCAGCTGCATTATGAACCGCACACTTGAGAAACCTTTTGGAGTATTGGTCCAATTCCATTGCACAAGGTCTCCTGGAGTGTGCTGTGGCCACTTGGCTAAAGGAGACTATGGTACAGCCAGTGCCTGACTGGACCTTTGCAGTTGGCTTTTTTTTAAAACATGGAAATGCCTGTGATCAGTATCTCTTTAGCTGCGTTGCCCCAGGCTGTTCTCTGTCACAGTCTTCTACTGGTAGCATAGGGGAAAGGCCACAGACACAATGAAGAATAACCCAGTGCACCAAAGAAAGAAGGAATTGTTCTCTCTCTGATGTCATTTCAGCAGTGGATAATTTCACTTGCGCCCTAGGCCCCTGGAGTACAGTGCGTTTCGGTTATTCCTTCCCTGGTCGCTTAGTAAGTGTGACATTGTACATGAGTCTCTGAAGAGACGACTGCCTGGAAGTCTTCTCCTGTGTGGACAATTGCTTTTCTGTTTCATCTGCTGCCCGCTTTCTTATATGAATGTTGTCACTACGCACCCAGCCAGGGATCCAAAATCCGCAAGCAAACATCCCTGCAGGATTTATGCTGTGGGTGAAAGCCCATTGACATGAACAGCAGTTTTGCTGTTGACTTCAGTGGAGCCAGGATTTCACCCTACACTTTCATGGCTGCCACCTATTCCAGTTACAGCAACTTGTGTCCGTAGATGGGAACCCGTTCGCAATTCGACTCAACCAAATTTGTGCTTCCGCTTTGCCTGACTGTGTCTGCACTAGTGCATTCTGGGGGATATCCCATAGCACCTTAGCAAGGGCTAGAACGCTTGGAGGTCTGGCCTTTCCCTTTAGGAGGTGAGATCACGTTCTCTAGTTCATCACAAAGACGGAGCCTCCTTCGTTTCTGTGCCTTTGCGCTGACACAGGCTGGCTGTTCTTCTGATCCTGTGGCAGATTAGTAGTGTCTGGAGGATCCTCCAGCAGCTATCAGCCCCTATCAGGAGGGCTGCAGGCTCGTTCAGTCCTTGACGCCTGTTCTCTGGCATCCGGCACAAAGGAGAAAGTTAAGAGGTTTATTCATCCCCATGCTCCCTTAAGCTTCTGCCAACTTGGCTGTGCTGTTTGCACCGTTATCTCGACTGTACAACTTTGCAGAGTCCCACAGCAAGTGCACACTGAGGGGGGGCGGGGGGAGGAATGTATGTTGGGGATGGGGGAGAGAAGTAACGACGCTGTTTCCTGTAATGGGAAGGAATAACACTGGGCTGGTAGATCCTGGTCAAAGGCCAATTTACACAGAATATAATTGCCCATCTCAACCCCCTAGGAAGCTAATGCAATGGTCCCCCCCCTTTTACCCATAATGGAATCTGTCCCTGGGAGCCATGGTTGGGATCTGGGAGCGGAGCCACGGCTGGGGCCAGGACCACAGCTGGGAGCAGAGCCGCAGTCGTGGCCGGAGTAGGGGCTGAGGCTGGAGCTGCAGCTGGAGCAGAGCTGGGGGCAGAGTGGGGCTGGCCCCACCCTCCCATGGGGGCTGGCTCCGGCCCTGCTGCGTCCCCATAGAGGGGACTACTGAAACTCTCTATAATGTGGACCACAGCTTAAGCCTGGCCTACACTACGGATTTAGGATGACGCAAGGCATCTTACATCAACCTAACTATGGAAGTGTCTGCACTTAAATTTCACTCCTGCCAACGTGACTGCCCGGCTACAGGGATTTAATAATCCCACCGCCACAAGCGGTGTGGAGTCACGGTCGATGCACTTAGGACAGGGCAGCGTCAGTGCAGATGCTGTGTTGCTTACGTCGACTCTTACTGGCTTTCAGGAGCCTTCCCATAATGCCCTGTGCTGACAGTGCAATTGATACTAGCGCTCCTAGTGCGGACGCGCAACACCGGCACAAGGAGCAAAGTGTGTACACACACGCACACGCACACAGGCAATGTCATTACTGCCATGGCTGTCTGCTGATGTAAGTTAGGTTGACTTAATTTTGTAGTGTAGACAAGCCCTTAACAGGCAGACTCCCTGGTGGACACCTCCCGTTCTGGTTGCAGTATCATGTCCCTGTGGCAGCTAAAGCGATGGATTAAGAACATAACATAAGAACGGCCGTACCGGGTCAGACCAAAGGTCCATCTAGCCCAGTATCCGTCTACCGACAGTGGCCAATGCCAGGTGCCCCAGAGGGAGTGAACCTAACAGGCAATGATCAAGTGATCTCTGTCCTGCCATCCATCTCCATCCTCTGACCAACAGAGGCTAGGGACACCATTCCTTACCCAGCCTGGCTAATAGCCATTTATGGATTTAGCCACCATGAATTTATCCAGTCCCCTTTTAAACATTGTTATAGTCCTAGCCTTCACAACCTCCTCAGGTAAGGAGTTCCACAAGTTGACTGTGCGCTGCATGAAGATTGCATGGGAACGTAATGTAGGAAACGTGATGGCAGTACATTTTTGTTGCCTCTGGTGCAAAAACATCTTTCCTTTGGTGCTTCATTTCCTCCCGCTCTTCTCTTCTCTTCCCCTCGCATACTTCTGATGCCCTCTCACTGTCTCCTCCTCTCCCCCCCACATGCTTCCTCCTGCCCAAAGATTGCCTGAGACTTTGCCTTCTACACATGGTGTCTCTGTTGTCCTTATGCAGCAGGTCTGAAATGTGATTTACCCAATTGCTCTAGAAATGCAGGATCTAATGCGCAGGGCCAAAAAACCAACCCAACCCTTGAATGCTGTGTTTGGGGGACCCCCTTCTGTCCCTGCAGAACGTGCGGCGGCTCCTGCAGAATCCCAAGGTGACTGAGTTCGACGCCACGCGGCTCGTGATGCTCTACGCCCTGCACTATGAGCGACACAGCAGCAACAGCCTGCCTGGCCTGATGACGGACCTCAAGAACAAAGGGGTTTCAGAGAAGTATCGGAAGGTAGCCGCAGCTGTTGTCCCAGTTCTGGAAGGGTGGGTTAAATAGGCAGCAGATAGGAAAACACTGGGGGGGCGGGGGGGGTTATACTCAGCTAGTATAAATTTGTCATAGCTTCACTGGAGTCAATGGATCTGTCCCTGGGTGGGAGCTAATATCTGAATTACTATGGGATGTTGTCTGCATATCTCTCCTCCATCCTTTGTGTTAATTGTGAGCTTTCCTGGGGCGGGCACCTTATCCGCCTCGCACATTGTACAGCACCTAGCACAATGGTGCCCTGGTCTGGACATTACTATAAAATGTACAGTTAATGATCTGGAAGAACGTCTCTGCTTCTGAAGTTTGTCCCCATCTCTCTGGATACTGCTGACTTCTTCCTGCCCGAGACGACTCTTACCATGGCTCAGATGGGTGATCAGATGCGGGAGTGACGAGAGCCTTATAATTAGATGGAAATTTCTGAAGGACAATCCTGGTATTGCCTTTTGAAATGCCACAAATGGCCTTGGTTGACGTCTGCAAAGCGCTTTTGAGAGCCGCTGTGAGAAAGGAGGATGATGCTAGTCTATACCTCCGAAGCCCAGGTCCCAGTACCCACCTCTCTACTCCCTCCTCCCAAGTAAACCACTCATTTCGAACAATTCAAACCCAATGCAAAATCCCTATCCCTGCTGTTCTTATTGATTACAGTAGTGCCTGGGGCCCTGATCCAGGCCTGGGCTCCATTGTGCGAGGTGCTGTACGAACTCTCACGTGGGTAGGCTGGATTTGCTAACCCACTTAGGAGTTCTGGCCCCATGGCCTATTCGGTTCTCTGCTGCGGTGTTCCGCTTGTAATTTCTACTGGTCTCAGACCCAACACCGAGAGAGGCTTGGTTGGGGGTGGGTCCCCACGTGGCAGAGAAGTTGCGGTTTGAATAGACCATAGAGATTAAACTCCCTTCTCAGCCCTTTGAAGGCACCCCACCAAGGTAGGGCTAGGGGTACGTTGCTGGGTGCTTACGGGGGACACTTTCCCTGCACCTCTCCATGGTGTGTGTCGAGTTGGGGCTAGCTGGAGTCCCTTTCAGCTCCTTGGGCATTGCTTCAGCACCTTCATCATTGCTAAATCCCAGAAGTTTTCCTGAAGCTAGTTCCCCATGTTAATTGGTCGCTGGTCTCCTCTCTCTCTCTGGACAGCTGGTGTCAGCGGTTGTGGAATATGGTGGGAAGCGGGTCCGGGGCAGCGATCTCTTCAGCCCCAAGGATGCTGTCGCCATCACCAAGCAGTTCCTCAAAGGACTGAAGGTATTAAGAGCTCTGCCACGTGTTCCCTGGCAAAGCCCAGACAAGGACAGGGAACGTGCAGGGGACCCCAGGGGATCCACGTAGCACTGCCGTGTGGCCGTCACATGAGAGCTAGCACCACTCGACAGAGCTGTCCCTAACAGCACAGGGGGATGGAGTGCGTGCAGGTCGATGAGAGGGCAATGCCAGGGGACACCATGCACCACCTGCAGTGGCACCTTTAGTCGTTCCTCCTGTCGGCTTGTGTATATTTCAGCCAGGGCTGCCCTTTAATGAGCGATCTCCAGTGGCTCTTGCCAGCTCCGGGCATGGAGATTAGGTTGTGGGGTGGGGCCGGTGTACCCCTTCTTTCCTGGCTTTCAGAGGCTGAAGTATTTGTGCGCTCAGCATACTGCAAGGGCACGAGGCAGTTGGTCTGGGCCAACAATCACTGCATCAGTTGGCAGCTGTTGGTTCTGGATCGTGGTTTCGCTGGCCCACTCTCTCCGCTTCCTGCCTTGTGGCATCTGAATTAAAAGCACTTTCCCTCTGTATCGCAGGGCGTTGAGAACGTGTATACGCAGCATCAGCCCTTCCTGTACGAGACTCTAGATCAGCTCATCAAAGGAAAACTTAAGGATGGCCAGTACCCCTACCTGGGTCCCAGCACACTCCGGGACAGGTACGGAGGGGGCGGGCTGGGGACAGGAGAACCCCTTTGGGGTAAGAAGGGATAGTTAATACCCGTGTCCAGTATGCTCAGTAAACATCGTGATGTTTTGTTGAATGACAACTATATGATGTGGAGGGGACTCCATAGCACTCGGTCTTGGCCTATCGACGTAATAACGTCAGAGTTAGCCCAATGCTGAGCGTTTCTGGAAATCTCCCCCTATATTTTTCCCTTTGCCTTCAGACAGCCGCATGCATGGAACTGCCCTGTAGCTCTGCTTTAAGAGTATTAGCCTGTTTGTCAGTTTGATTCCTTCCAGTTGCCTCGAGACAGCAGCGCTCTCTAGAGGCAAAGCAGGGAACTGAAACTTGGTCTCTATTTCCCAGCTCTGACACTGGTTTGCTGTTTGACCATAGGCAAGTCGCTTAACATCTCGGTGTCTCAATTTGACCAAGGGCAAGTCATGCCTGGGCACCCTGATTGCCTTCTATGATGAGATAACTGGATACGGGGAAAGCGGTGGACGTGATGTATCTTGACTTTAGCAAAGCTTTTGATGTGGTCTCCCAGGATATTCTTGCCAGCAAGTTAAAGTATGGATTGGGTGAATGGACTATAAGGTGGATAGAAACCTGGCTAGATCGTCGGGCTCAACGGATAGCGATCAACGGCCTGATATCTAGTTGGCAGCTGGTTTCAAGCGGAGTGCCCCAGGGGTCGGCCCTGGGGCCGGTTTTGTTCAACATCTGCATTAATGATCTGGATGATGGGATGGATTGCACCCTCCGCAAGTTTGCAGATGATATTAAGCTGGGGGCAGAGGTAGATACGCTGGAGAGTAGGGATAGGGTCCAGAGGGCCCTAGACAAATTAGAGGATTGGGCTAAAAGAAATCTGATCAGGTTCAACAAGGACAAGTGCAGAGTCCTGCACTTAGGACAGAAGAATCCCATGCACTGCTACAGACTAGGGACCGAGTGGCTGGGCAGCAGTTCTGCGGAAAAGAACCTGGGGATTACAGTGGACAAGAAGCTGGATATGAGTCAGCAGTGTGCCCTCGTTGCCAAGAAGGCTAACGGCATATTGGGCTGCATTAGTAGGAGCATTGCCAGCAGACTGAGGGGAGTGATTATTCCCCTGTATTCAGCAGTGGTGAGGCCACACCTGGAGTATTGTGTCCAGTTTTGGGCCCCCCACTACAGAAAGGTTGTGGACAAAATGGTGAGAGTCCAGCAGTGGGCAATGAAAATGATCAGGGGCTGGGGCACATGACTTATGAGGAGAGGCTGCGGGAACTGGGCTTAGTTAGTCTGCAGAAGAGAAGAATGAGGGGGGATTTGATAGCAGCCTTCTATTGCCTGAAGGGGGGTTCCAGAGAGGATGGAGCTCGGCTGTTCTCAGTGGTGGCAGATGACAGAACAATGGTCTCAAGTTGCAGTGGGGGAGGTCTTGGTTGGATATTAGGAAACACTATTTCACTAGGAGGGTGGTGAAGCACTGGAATGGGTTCCCTAGGGAGGTGGTGGAATCTCCATTCTTAAAGGCTTTTAAGGCCTGGCTTGACAAAGCCCTGGCTGGGATTATTTCGTTGGGGTTGGTCCTGCTTTGAGCAGGGGGTTGGACTAGATGATGTCCCGAGGTCTCTTCCAACCCTGAACTTCTATGATTTCCCTGTCTGTAGATTGGGAACTAGCTCACAAGGTGGGTGTGAGGCTTTACTGCAATATTTGAGAGCCTCCCTTGAGAGCCGCTAGCACTGCAAGTGTAAAGTGTGATTATTCCAGCTTTTTGTGCAGCTACTGATGGATCAGATCTCTGGCCAGTGGAGTCCGGGCTTGCTGGAAGAGTTAGAATTTAGTACCGCTCTTCCCAGGATGGTGCAGTCAGGAAGGGGAATGGGGACAGACTGGTGACGCACACAGATGGACGGACAAACCCGGCTACACTCCCTCCCTCTCTAGCTGCCCTCCTCTGCCCTGGCACTAAGAGAACAAGAGTCCTTGGAACTACCGGAGAAATGTCTCGAGCGCTCTCTTGATCACACAGCTTCTCTCTGACCTGCTGGAGTGGCCGAGCAGGGTGAAGGCTTAAAATGACCCGCTCTGTTCTTTGTCAGCCTGGTATTTGCTAGGCCACGTGCTGAGCTGTATTGCACTCAGGCACTTTCAGAGAGCCTGGATGAGATGTGTAGACCACTGCCCCTTGCCTCCAGGGTGTTCATCTGCTGAAGTCACCGTGCACCCTAACCCCATTCCAAGGCACCGGGGCCTTCTTTGGAGAGAACCAAAAAGACTCCAATGGCTAACACCCTCCTGAGCTGGTGGTGGTTATTTCTGGTGAGAATCTGACCTTTGCCCAGTGTGGCTAGTAAGCTGGCTAGTAGTCCTAACTGAAAAAGAATGGGTCTGCCCTATGGCCATGAAAGGCAGGTATAGGTTCCAATGATTTAATGACATCTGAGAGGAAGTCATGGCCTTGTGGTTTAAGGCACAGGATTGGGAGGCTGGAGACCTGGTTTCTATTCCCAGCTCTTGGACCAGTTACTTAGGGAAACTAAGGTATGGAGGGGTTATCTGTAAATCAGAGTTTCTGCTTCTATAATATACTGGTTCAGGGTGTTCAAGCCACCTCTAATGAACGATCTGCTTAGAGGATACGAGCCTGCCATTGCTGCAAGCTTCGAGTTATTCCTTTGGCTCCCGTAGTAGACACCTGTGCCTCTGATGCTGAATACCCTAGGTTCACTCTCTGTTGATGAACCCCGGTGGGTTGGCACAGTGAAGTGCTCGGCGACCCTCTGCAGAAGGCGCTTTACATGCAGAGTGTTGCACCGATCATCACTTCCCTCACATGCTGGATCCTGCCAGCTTTTATCAGCAGCTGCCACATTTTGCGAGCTAATAATTTTCAACAAATTGGGTGGCTGTTGCAGGGCAGGCTGGGTTAAATTAAAACCGCAAACTCCTTTAGAGCAGAAGGGACGCAGACTTCGGGCTCGAGGTTCAGTGGGAGGGGAGGATGCGTGTCCAAGAATGCTCGTTAATTTCTCTGGCTCTGGGAGGTACACCCTGCACGGCTTTCGCTTCCTTCCTTAGCCCCACCATAGGGTGTCGCGATCCAGCTGACACGAGTGAAAACATATTTCAGAACGGAAAGGCATCCAGATCCTAGCCTGACAGCCAGGGCCATTAACCACTTTATTTCTGAGTGAGAAAAGAATTATGGGCACAAGAGATGAATTGTTTGTCTACGTGCCAGGAAATCTCTGCCTAATGCCAGATGCTCCTTTAAAAATCCAGCAGTGGATTTTGCGGCTTGTGGAAGGGGCTGCTGGAAAGGGAAAGGCATCTGATTGTCCCAGGATGGGGATGAAGGCAGCAGAAATGCAAGTGTGTCCCTAGGAATGTCAAGAAATGCAAGTCATCTCCTAGGAAATGCTCCCGCCTGGCCCTTGAGAGATTGCTCTAGGCTGAGATGGGACTTCAGTCTCTGTGGCCTCTTCGCTCAACCTGCTAAAGGGGCCAGTTCTGTTCTCTTTGACATGGGCATTTGCCCAGTGACTCTGAAGTGAGACCCACCAATTCATTTCACACAGGCCATAAAACAGCAATAACTGTTCCCAGCCGCTACAGATCTGGGCTTGATTGGAGCCAGTGAGGTAGGGGCAAAGGGTTCCTTGAACCAGCTTCGTTTCAACCCTCTGCCATTAAACATGCTGGTTTCCAACGAGATGCCCCCAAAAGGGCTCGTCTCCAACGGGACGGCCTAGAATGCAAGAATCTGGCCTTGGGGATTTCCTGAGGGTTTAATTTCCCAATGAATAAGAAGGTCAGAAACAAAATATAGCTAAGCTGGACGAAAACCAAATTTCCATCTCCCCCCACCCCCCAATAGTACCAGCCTAACCTCGTAACTGATATAATCAACACGGGGAGTCCTTATGCCTTCAGCAAAATAAACAAACCCCAAAGGCAATGGCAGAGATACCAAACCATATTCGGCCCTAAGCTCTTCAGAGCAGGTCTTCCCGTGGGTTAGTACAGCACCTAGCACGGTGATCCCAACTGGAGCCTCTGGGCGCAATATTAAATACCGGCTGCATCGTGGAGCCTGACGCAGATTGTCCGCTGGAGGCTGTAGTGCAGGGGTGTGAGATTAGCTGGGCCGTCCCCGGACAGTTAGGTGTACCCAGAATGCCAGCACCTTGTTGCAGCCCCTTGGGATTGTTTAGAAATACAACTCTTGTCTCTCTCTGTCAGCGGGAGACAGTGTGGCCTAGTCCACGCAGCATTTGGCCTGTGTCTCAGGAGACCTGGGTTCTATTCCCAGCTCGGCCACTGGCCTGCTGGATGACCTTGAGTAGGACACAGCCCTGCCCTGTGCCTCAGTTTCCCTATCTGTAAAAGCGCTTTGAGAACTACAGTTAGATGTGCCAGATAAAAGCTGGGGGTTATTTTCACCTTTCTTAAAGTACAAAATAATTAATTCAGTGCTTGATGATGATTTTTTTTTAGGGCTGGCCAATAGATTCTGAAAGTTACAAGGCAGCTGAAAGTTGGCCTAACTTGGTCTTGTCCTGCTTCCAAAGGGACGGGAGTCCTCTTGGCAAAACCCACTAGCACAGCTGGCCATGTCGGCTGAAAGGCCAAGGACCAAGTGGGCCGCGTAAGCCAACCTGCCGCTTGCTCCCAGATGAAGTCAGTGTATTTTTCTCTCCGTGCCACTGTGGCACGAGGTTCAGCAGCACTGGCTCGGGGCAGAGCACCCCCTGGAGATTCATGCACCGCGTCCTGCTGCACCACTTGCTTGATCTCCGGTTCCAGGCCCACCTTGCCTCACAGGGCTGGCTCAGAGCACTGGATGGTCTGCCTGCAGGCACTGATGGGGGAGAACGTACCCCAGTTTGTTTAAGGTGCTGGAGCACCGGAAATCCAGGACTCAGTGTACAGATGGCCCGGTGGTTACGCTACTAGCCTGGGACTCAGGAGACCTGCATTCAGTTCTCTGCTCCTGTCTGATTTGCTTAGGGTACGTGTACACTTCAAGCTGGGGGTGATTCCCAGCCCAAGGAGACATACCCATGCTAGCTCTGATCAAGCTAGCGCGCTGAAAATAGACGTGTCGGTGGGGTGGCGGGACAAGCTAGCCAACCCAAGTCCAGTCCCGTCTGAGAGCCTGGTGATGTACTTGGGCGGGGAGCCCCGGCGGCCCCTGCACTCAGTCAGACCTAGTGCAGGAATTATAAACACAGCTCTCGCTCTCTGTACGATGGGGATCATAATCCAGCTCTCCCATAGAGGATAAATATATTAGATTGTGAAGTACTTAGGTTCCAGGGTCAGGGGGGCCACAGACGTACCTTAGATAGCTAGATTGATGGAAAATTAATCAGGCCTTAAAATCTATTCCTGAAACATTCCAAAGGACCTGAGAGAGGAGCCACCTTAAACTTATTATAAACTTCACAACATTGATAATACATGTCAGGGAATCCCTTAAAACCCAGCCCAGGGCAAACAGACTAGACTGTTGCCGCTTGTGGTTTCAGCGGACGGCGTTACAGTGATTGACGCGAGTTCAGCTCAAGGGCAGGATGAAACGCTTTGTATTTCACCATCAAAGGGAGGCAACCGCTTGAACGGCAAAGAATTTCTCAAGGCCTCTCCGTGTGAGTGGACGTAATAAATATTATGCTCTTGTGGGGGAGGAGAAGCTTCTGGTCCAAATTAGCAGCAAGGAGGGGAGGGGAATCTCTGTAAAGCATCGAGCAGGGTTCCAAGCAATTCCACTTAATCTTTCGCTTCCAACTCTCCTCCTCCTGCTGTTTAAATGTCATTCTCCTCCTATTTGCCATACAAATGCAGGCCCATCGACACTACTGCTTGAGTCATGCTAGCTACAGCTCTCCAAAAGCTCATTGTTCGTATTACAGTAGCTCATAGAGGCTCCAGCTGAGATCAGGGCCCCATTGTGTTAGGTGCTGTACATACATGTAGTCAGAGACTGTCTGTTCCCCAAAGGGCTCACAGTCTAAATAGACAAGACACAGAGGGTGGGAGAAAGGAAGGGTGATTATCCCTGTTTTATAGGTGGGGAACTGAGTCAGAGAGAGACGAAGTGACTTGCCCAAGGTCAGAGAGAGTCTGTAGCAGGGCTGCGATCCCACGTGTCCCAGCCCAGTAGCTTACCCACAAGGCCATCTTTCCTCTTACAATGCATGTCAGGCTCGATTCTGCCACACTCTTGTCTGATAGTGGCTTTGCTGGGCAGCTGGTCAGCTTACTGTGGTAGCTAGATCTGCGCAATGCGGTGCCAGTTGTGGGGGTTTCTGTGACCTGGACTCCACTCAAATGAGGATTTGCTCTGTTCAGAATAAGAATACCACCGTGTTTGGAAAGCTGGTCTGACCAGGATTCCGTAAAATGGGTAAGGTCCTTTCTTCTCCGCAAATGGGTGGAGACCCACAGACAGGGGAGTACAACTAACCAGTGAGACAATCTTGGTCAGTGACACTAGGCAGCGGTCTCAGCCGAACTGTTGTGAAGGTTTTAGCGGCACCAGGGCAGAGAGTTTGTGGAAGGAGGGATTTGAAGGCAGATGTTTAGAGGGAGCTCCCTCCTCGCTTGTGTGAAAAGCCAGAGGCCGATCAGAGGCGAACGTTAACAGCTCCATAGCAAATGAGAGATGAGGGTAGGTGGGGGTGGACTCGGACAGGCCGGGTATTCACTTTCAATCGGCTGAGGTTTGTTGTGATGGAGAAGGGGGAGCAGTGGAGGGTTTGAAAGAGGGTTGACACCGTCAAAGTAATTTGGTCCTCACCTCTCCTCCCAAGTTGGTATCAACTGCAGAGCTAAGCTGCCTGACTCTGATCTGCCTCTTCTGGGTCATGATGTTAAGTATGATTAGACCTCCCAGTGTATCTGTAAGACCACTAGTGCTTTCACTGAAGCTACTGCAGGGGCAGCGTGGGCGGAGGAGTAAGGTCAGGATGAGCTGCGTTGATACTTACTGTTTTCATGTGCATTCTGGGTTCCTCCTTTGCTGGGGTGATTTAAAAAAAAAAATCTGTTTAGCACCATTGGAAGCAGCCAAGATCTGATTGTCCCTGGGTCCAGGGTCAAAAACAGCCAATGCCAGACCCCTCTGTCTGGGGCTTCATCTGGGAAGTAAGCCCCCCGCTGCTCCCTCCAGCGAATACAGTGCCCTGCAGTGCTGCAGCCGCTAGGCTGATCATGCGTGTTCTCGGCCTCGTGCATTGGGATCGACTTCCTGCACAGGAACGTAGCCCTGACTTCTAGGGCAGGCGGGCTGCTGTACCTCCTGGGATCTGCGGATCTCAAAGCACTTCATGGTGGTGGTGCAGGGAGCCTTGGAAACAAGGGTGACTGGGCGGTGACAATAAGCAAGCCTGGAGCATGCTGGGATGTCGAGCTTCAGGCTGGACGTTCTGAAGGAGCCAAAGGGAGATAGTTGGGGATTTGGGAACGTAAATCCCTTAGGCCTTGTGAGCTGGAGCTGCTGGGAGACTGACCCCGTGGATGAAGTGGGGGTGGGTGACCGTGTAACTAAGGGACTGTCTCCCTCTGCTAAATTGCTTATTTTGTTTGCCTGTTGCTTTACTGATCCAGTTACAGTCACAAGTTCAATTTAACAGATGTCATTGGCTGGTTGGGATTTGTGAGACATAAGCACTGTGAGCCCCACAGCAGATCGGTGTTATACCTGCTTCCCAAAGGAGCAAACCCCACGTGCCCTGGGGTAACCGAGCGAGTCGCTAGCAGACCTGGGTACAGAGCCCCGAAGTCCTGACTCCCAGCTGTGTGCTGGATCTGCAGCCACACTTCCAGCTCTCCAGTAAAGTAGGGATTTTATCTATTAACCTTGCAGTACCATGCCCCCCCCCACCTCTTTCAATTATTATAAAGCACATTGTCAACTGGTGCCACTGGCCTCTCTTTCTAGCCATCGGTGATTTGGCTGATCTCTCTTAGGCATCACAGCAGAAGTGGGTCTTGAAGAGGGATTCAGAATTGCTCTTCAATACAGCAGACTATCGTTTGTTAGATTTCCCCCTCCTCCATCCCCAAAAGAGCTGGGCAAATTTGCATCCCGTTTCCAAAGAGGCCAGCTAAAAGCCATGGCCCAGCAGTCTCCATCCTCCAGGGCTGGCTCAGCGACTCGCATCCTTGCTCATGCGTAGAAACTTCGTCGTGTGCGGTAGTGAAACATTTGAACCTGCACATTCTGAACATGCAGTCGCTGTATATAACCTGCTTATCTTAAGGCTGCAGTGCAGAAGATTTCACCGCTTACTTTTGTTCGCGGCACTCTAACTCTTCAGGGAGCGATCGCTGCACAGAATCCTGGCTCGCTGGGAATGTTGTGAATGCTACGTACACTGTGCTGCTGAAATCCTGATAGTTCTCCCACCGTATAACTGCTCCTGACTGACAGCCCAAAACATCTGCATGATAAATCGCACCGTTGCGTCTGCAGAGCTCCAGTGCGGAACAGCCAGGCTGGCATGTTCATGTGCCTTTTCAGGCCTTTTCGACAAGGGACGTCTCTCTGATTAAAAACCCTGTCCTTTTGAGAGAGCTACTCAGCTGAAGCTAAGCCACTATCAGCTGTTCCAAAGAACAGCACGAGGAGATTATACACTGACTGCAGATGAAACTTGTGTCGAAGTCTGTTGAACGCCTCAGGAAGCAATTTCTCTGTTTAACATAACTCAGAGAACCATGTTTTCCCAAGTGCCCTGTAATATTAGGTACCTAAAGATTGGCACCTAGGATCCGATTTTCAGATGGGCCGACTACCCGCAGCTTCCAAGAACTTCTAAAATCTGGCTTGAGTTGCCAGATTCTGGGCACCCTATACGCGAAACTACTTTCTGACAGTTTGGGTCTTGCTTCTGATCAGGAGCTTGTGCGGCCCACGCAGACGAATTGCTGCTATTCCGACTGTTGCAGCAAGCGGCTCTAGTCTAAGCGAATACCTGGCTGCAGAACAGAGATCCAGCTTGAGGGGTTAGAGAGCACAGCAGGTAACCAGGAGGTTGGGTCAAGACTCATCTGCCCTGTAGAGAGATGCTTTCGAACTCCGCAAGGTACGTTATTGGAGTCGCCCGAGAGGATGCACAGCACCGTCTCCTGTAGAACCCGTGCAGTGCGCTCTAGGGTTCACAGATCTCTTATACGACAGCAAAGGTGGCTCACAAGCCAGGACCAACCTCTTGTACCTCTGAGCCAGCTGGGTGACTGGGGGGGGGGTGAGAAATGGGGTAGGGGGTGTGAGGAGGGAGAGATTGAGGTGTCGGCTTTCTTAGGGAAGTCAAAATATTCAGGGCCACGTGTCTGTCTCTGCACGTACTGAGGTGAAGGCACCCCAGCCTGCAGCTTCCCTGCAAAATCCTGTGCTCCTAGGCTCTTTAGGGATTATAATCTCAGGTGAACTAGGCATAATCCCACCAATTCCATAATGAGCCAGAAAGGCTGCAGCTGAGTCGAGCCAAGACCAAGACGGGTCGCTGCCCTCGTTTGACTCCTAAATTGATCTTAATTTAACAGCCCCAGCAGGGTCATGCTCATGCATTAAACATTGGTGGATGTGTCATGGTGGAGGATGGGGATACAGATCCTGCCTGGGCGTCGCTCAGGAGGCGCTGCCACTTTTTCAGAACCGTTCGCACATTGTGTACGTGTTTAGCAGGGTACGGTGTTTAAATGCCACATTATGTGCTACTGCATCATTGCCCTGCCAGGGCCCCGTGCGTCACAGAAATTCGATATAGGGAAAATCCATTGGTTTGCTCAATCCATGTCCCTGGCCAGGGCAGGATGTATCCCTAGGCTGTGTTGTCTAATGCTTTGTCCTGCTCCGTTTAAAGAGCTCTCTCTTTTCATTGCAGGCCTCAAGATATTATTGTGTTTATCATTGGAGGAGCAACCTATGAAGAGGCGTTAACTGTGTATAACCTTAACCGCACCACCCCTGGGGTCCGGATCGTGTTGGGCGGGACCACCATCCACAACACGAAAAGGTAACAACGACCGGAGCCCTGTCCCATGGGGTTGAAAATGGTTGATCTGAGTCTAGGTCTGTGACCCAGAGGAGAATTTCAGCGCCCCAGGGCACCGCTGCATAGTCGGATCTCTGGTCTAACCACCCTACCTGCTAGGGGTAGCCCCAGTGACTTGTTGGCTCTGGGAGAGAGTGTCAGGCTGAAGGTTTAAGGAACTTGAAAGTCAAAGATAAAAGTTCTGGAGACAGAGAGGTGTATGTGCATAGTTTCTCCTGCTTTGAATGTGCTGCCCACTGTAGTATGAATGGGAAGGTAAGGGAATGCCCAGAAATCCACACCACACGCTTGATTCTGCTCTCGGTCGCTCTGGCATAAATCAGCAGTGAATCTGCTGAGGTCAGTTGCGTTCCACTGGTGTAAGTGAGATCGGAAGCAGGCTCTGTGCTTGCAATCTCTGCGCTGTCTGCAGCTCTGCACAGTACCGACTGCTCTTCACGTTGCTCTCTTACGAAAGGAGCTTTCATTCCCAACCCACCATGCACCTCAATCTCCTCCCGTAAGAGATGGGCCATTTGTACAGGCTTGATCCTTCGAGACTCTTGGGTGTGCTGATCACCCTTAATTCTCCTTGCTCCTATGTTGCCAGTGCTGCCCCTGAAACATTCCAGGCAACTAACTTCTTAGTGGGTTTGGGCTGGGCAGTGCCAATGGCATAGCATTTCCACAGCAATGGAAGCAGGTGATCCAATCCTAAAATTCCCTGGTAGTTCCTCTGAATACCATCTTGCTTTCTCCAGAAAGCAACTGGGACTTGTGTGATGTTATCAGCTGATGAAACTTACGAGCCCAGTTTCCAAACATGGGCACTATTTCACAGACCCGTGTGCTGATCAAAGCATCCACGTGAGGATTCGGTTATCCTAATAAGGGGGAAATTAGACCATACATCTGTACCACACTACCACCTCCTGCCAGCGGGTGGGGGAACAGACAGCAGTACTTCCTTCTCTCCCATGCCAGCTGCTAGCTAAGCAGAGAACCAAGAATTCTTTCAATTCTTCCTCCACATCCCTCTAAATATCCCATTCTCTCCCTTTCATAATTAAGTCTCCTCAGTTGATTGGGAACAGGAGGGTAAAGTTAGAAGGAATGTGACAGGTGACCTGAATCCAGCCCATGTGCTCTGTCAGAAAATGTGGTGAAATCTAAGCGCTGGGGCAGTCCCTGGAGTTGTCCAACAGCTGCTCTGAACTTAAAGGGCCCACTCTGCTCTGTAGGGATGGATGGGAGGGGAGGCCTAAACCTCATTAAACTTAAATGCAAACTGTATCATTAAGGTTTCAGAGTAGCAGCCGTGTTAGTCTGTATCCGCAAAAAGGACAGGAGCACTTGTGGCACCTTAGAGACTAACACATTTATTTGAGCATAAGCTTTCGTGGGCTACAGTTCACTTCATCGGATGCATAGAATGGAACATCATTAAGGTGACGTTATATTTAAACATTCAGGCTGCAGTATTCAAAGCTGACTAAGGGCTTTGGGCAAATGGGACTTATTTAGAATGAATGGGAGTGGAGTGTCCAAACCCCCTAGACAGCTTTGAAAATCTCTGCCTCACATTCTGCAATTCCTGAGTGTTAACATTCTCCTAGACACACTAACTGGCCTGCGGTGCGCACCCCCCACCCCACCCCAAGGACCCATCTCTGCCCTCGGGTCCAGCCATCCAACCCACAAGGGTTCACCAGCTGGACCAAGTTTTCCAAAAAGTTTGTGAGCTTCTGTCAGTTCTATTCTGGTAGCGCCTAGATCAGGGCTCCATTGTGCTAAACTCTGTGCAAACACACAGGGTGAAACAGTCCCCATCCAGAAGAGCTTGCAGTCTAAATGACATCAAAGCATGTGGAGCGATGCATTTGGGTACATTCAATCTATTATCTACAACACATACACACACACACACACACACACACACTTGCCATTTTAACCCAATAAATATTTAAACTAAAGGCCAACGACCCCATCTGACCCTCAAGCCATTAAGTGGACGATTTTCATATAGGCACCGTGGCAGAGGTTCATGGCCTCGATTCAGGTTTTTGAATGTGTAATCGGTTTCACTTGGATTTTCTTACATAAGTTTCACACAGCTTTATAAGAGAGCCTAATGGGGTGTGTGTGTGTGTGTGTGTGTGTGTGTGTTGAAGTGAGTTATAAAAGGTTAGACTCCTGAGCACTTTTTTGATCTTTCTGTTACTAAGACCGATTGAGATCCTTGATTTTGTCACTATCTATTTAGCTTGACAAAGAGAAGGTGAAGGGGTGACTTGATCAGCCTCTAAGTATCTACATGGGGAACAAATATTTAATAATGGGCTCTTCAGTCTGGGAGAGAAAGGTCTGACATCAACCAATGGCTGGATGTTGAGGCTAAACAAATTCAGACTGGCAATAAGTCGCACGCTTTTAACGGTGAGACTAATTAACCATTGTATCAATTTCCTGAGGGTCGTGGTGATTCTCCATCACTGCCCATTTTAAATCAAAATTGGATGTTTTTCTAAAGGTTCTGCTCTAGGGATTAATTTGGGGAAGTTCCCTGGGCTCCTATATAGCAGGCCAGACTAGATGGCCACCGTGGCCTTAGGATCCGTGCATCTAAGACTTGAGTTCAAATGTAGAGTGTATGTATAGGCAGAGATAATAAAGTGGCTTGGCTTTTAGGCCATATAGATGCATTTTTGCTACTGTACCTATTATGCTGGACTTTTAAATGCCTCGTTTCTGCACCTCCATCCTAATTCCATCTCCCGCAAGATATAGTCAGGTTGCACAGCAATAATTTGTATCGTATTGCACGATCCAGTGGCTTTCACCCCCACTCCCACCAAACATGTTTTTTCACATATGTGCAGCAGTGTCCACGCTGAAATCGGTTAGTTTTTCCTTCAGTTAATAAAGCCCTCGAATTGGACTCCAGTCTAGATGCGAGTGGCTCTTACGAACTGGGCTACAAAGGCGAGTGTGTATTAGGCCACATTTTGACCAAACCCTACCCAAACTAGCCAGCTTTCCAGTCTCATCCCTTCCCCCCTCTCCGTTTTTAGCCTTTGAGCTAAACTGCATTGCTAGAATCGGAGAGAGAAAGTACTTTGCAGTCCTGCTCGCTGCTCCTTGGAAAGATGCACCCGGCCTGTAAAAATGCAACTGCCGTGAAAACATCTGGCTCCATTGCTCCTGAATCACTTTGAAAACCAGCTTCCTGGTGTTCCATTTACTGTAATTCCCAGCAAGCAGCCGAATGCACATTCCCTCCCAAATGCAAGAGCTTGTGGAAGCCGAGAAACCCCAGGTGTGGCGCAAAGGCCGGCAATGCACCCCTGGTTGTTTAGATCCATTTCCCAGCTGAATGACAGCTTCCTCCAGGATTGGAAACTGGGTCAAAGCCCTCCCACCTGGTGGCTATTCACCAGGGATGTTTAGAGGCGCTAGATGCCATAAGCAGCCCGGGCCCCCAAAGTGGAGAAGCAAAGTAAAACCCACACCCTATAGATCTCTAGTCTGGAAAAGGAGCCTGAACCCCGTAACATGGTCTCAGCAGTGGCTTGTTTAATACTGAAGCTAACATAATACTGCTGCTTCCATAACATCGTCCATCAGGCCATTGCAGAGCGTTTTACACACACCGAGGCTGTGATGCTCCCCCAAGAGCTTAAAGGAGGTAGGCACCTAGCTCCCATGGGAAAATGCCAGGCTAATTACCTCATACTGCCTCTCCCAGCAGCCGTGGTTCAGCAAAGCATTTAAGCATCTGCTTAAGTCCATTCCTGTTCAGCCAAGCACTTACTCACACACTTAACTTTAAACGTGTGCTGAATTCCCATTGGCTTCGTCGCAGTTAAGCATCTACTTAGCATGGTGCTAAACAGGGAGCCTTTCCTTACCTGGGAGAACTCTCTGAAGTACGTAGTAACTATCCCTGCCTTACAGATGAGAAACTGAGGCACAAAGTGGGGGGTGTTGTCCTAGGCCAATGGCAAGTCAGTATTAAAACCAGGAACAGAACTCATGGTCTCTGACTCTCTTGGAGGCCTGGGGCTAAGCTCCTCGTTCTAGGAGGTTGGCCGTGGCCTGAGCTTAATGGCTGGCATCTGTGGCGATGTCCAGGCTGCAGCCTAGGCAAGCTGCCAGAGTACAGCGCCGTCTAAGAGCCTAGGTACGTGCTCGGGCAGCTAGTCCCGGCTGCCACGCCGCTATTTTTATCGCCCTCGCTTGAGCAGAGCTAGCGCATGGACTTCTGCCCAAGCTGGAGTCATGCCCCCTGTCCGCAGCGTACACAATCCCCAGGCTGTACTGTGACGCCTCGGCAGCACTAAGATGACACACAGTTGCCAATCCAGAATCTGCATTTTGCAGAGGCCCAGAGGGCTGTCCTGCCAAGTGCCATCACTGCTGTTGATATAAGCTCTTCCCAGGGTGGATGGGGAGAGGGGGACAGATGCAGTTACCAGAGAAGACTGGGGATGGGGGCGGTGGCATCTATTTCAGAGACATGAAACTTTAGCCTTTCCAGCTAGTGACTTAGTCCTGGCACATCCCTCACTGCACATCTTCCAAAGGCAGATTCCCCTCACTGCTGGCGTACTTGGCCATGTGCTGCCTACCGTTGAATCCCTCCTTTCTAATGCCTCTGAAACAGAAGCTGTGAGAAGGGTTGGAGGAGGCTGGAGGCTGCTCCCCAGCTTGAGGGCCAAGAGGTTTTTCTTAGAGAACCTGCAGAACCTGGACAATTGCACAGCACAGTTAAAAGGACATTGTCTATCTAAGGTCCTTGTCTGGCCCTGTCACCACTGTACCTGAGCACCTCCCTATCTTCCATGTATTTATCCTGTGCACCCCTGTGAGGCAGGACAGTGCTGTTATCCCTGTTGTACAGATGGGAAACTGAGGCATGGAGAGGTTTAAGAGGCTTGTCCAAGGTCACCCAGGAAGTCTGTGGCAGAGGTGGGAATTGACCAGAATTTCCCCCCTAACCACTGGACCATCCTTCCTGTCATGCCTCCCCTTGCAGGTGGATATGATCCCAGGCCTCCCCCCCCCCCGCAACTCTGCTACAATCCATGGTGCACTTTAGAACAAGGCACCCGTTGCTCTTGACAGCCCGTTGAATTTTAGATTCTTCGTTCTCGTCCCACTATCGCTTTGCACTTGCACAGTGCCATTCAGCCAGCATGCTCAAAGCCCTCAGCAGATATTTGTTTTTGTAGGACCTGCCTCGAGGTCATCTCCCCACTTCCATTTGAATCCCGTACCAGGCAGCTCTTAATCGCTGTTTCTGAAACTGTCCTGAAAAGATTGTTTTACATTTGCAGCTAATCCATGTTCAGATGCACCCGTTGCTGACACCTGTTGTCAGCAAGAGGTAATTTTGCCAGTAGAGACCAGGTTCAAGTGTTGAACGCCTCTAAGGGCGCCATAATCCCGGAACCCCCAATTTGTGTCACTTGAAATTTTGGGAAAAGCTTCTGCCTCATCCCCAGGTCCAGTCTACCCATTTGGAGACTGATCAGACGTTTTGGTGAATGGCAAAATTAGCCTTATAACAAAAGCCCCATTGCAAATCTTGATGGCTTGACAGCCTCTGCGCCGTAATGAAATACGGAGCAATGGCAGAGCGTAACCGATAGCGGAGATCTCCTGACAGGTATAACTTTCACCCAGCATTGAAGGCTGAGACCTGCCTTGAAAGAGGATCTGTGTAACTGATTCACCAGTGAACTAAACTACATGTACAGTGTAACACTTGGAGACAACACGTATTGGAAAGGCTCTGCAAAGTAGCTGCAATACCATTAACACGCTCCACTGAACAGCTCCGCATCTCCTAGCTGTGTCCCTCAAGCAGAGGGGAGGCAGGGCTCTTTAACCATGTTTTCCTGTCTGTTTGATGGTAGGCTTGAAGTTTCACTGGCTCGGCAAGGAAACTTCTCCAGATGTTTCCTCCAGAGGCTCTTTACTGTCTCCCTTCTAGCAATTTAGGAAAGACAGGGTGGCTGTGGCCCCAGACCCTACCCCACCAAAGCCCGTAACCCCAAGCTGAGAACCACTCACCCACTTGGTTTTGAAAAAGCCACCCTTCATTTTTAGTACTCACTGCATGATTCTGCATCTGGGGGTTGGGGAGCAGGTGGAGAGAGAGAGAGAGAGAGTGTGGCGTCCCTGGTTGTGAGGATAAGGAGCTTCTGTTTGATACAGATCAAAATCAGCCAAGGGCTTGGAAGAGTGGGGTGACGTGGTTGGACTAGAGAGGACTTTGGCAGCAGTGTATTGATTAGGCTAGAGGAGGGCAGAAGAGGTTGCATGGTCCAATGGATAAGGCACTGGACTGGGAATCAGGAGATATGGGTTCCATTCCTGCCACTGATCTGTTGTGTGACCTTAGGCAAGTCATTTGCCCTGTCTGTGCCTCAGTTTCCTTTCCCACACTTTGTCTGTTTAGGGTATGTCTACACCATACAAGCTGCCCAGAACCCACAGTTTGTACTTGCATTGCTAGCCCATGCTTCAGCTGTTCCACTGCATCTAAACTGCCTTTTTTCAGCTGTGCTAGTGCAGGTCTGGCTATCTGTGCTGCAATCACACTTCAGATTGCAGTGCAGACACACCCTTAGATCGGGACAGGCTCCGATTCTGTGTCTGGGCCTTGCTCACTGGGGTCCCGATTCTGGCTGGGACTTCTAGGCACTAGCGTGATTCAATTAATCCTGGAGCAGCCTTGCTAAGAGATGACCTATATTAGCCATAGCGATGGTGTTAGAATTACCAGGGCCCTGCGAGGAAGGTAAACCACAGAGCTGAGAGATGGAAAAGCTTCTGTTAGGGATTTATACCACTGCCCATCACTCTAGTATCTAAGCACACTCTCTACCTGAGTGCACGCCAGATATTAAACCGATCTAGCATTTGGCCTTCGCTGAAGGGTCAAGAAGAAGGAATTTGTCAGTGAAAATGACACACCGGGATATAGACAGTGGTTCTTAGCTCTGATCACCCAGGAGGATGCCAGAATGCTGACTGTTCTTGTAGCTCCAGGCAAAGTGCTGCTAGTTTTTGTAAATCAGCTGGCACGTTGTCTTTTTGGTACGGGATCCCAGAAGCCGAGTGCTGGAGCCACCCTTACAGGCTGTGCTTAGATTCCTGCTGTACCGAGTAACGTCAGCTAGTTAGGCCTTCTCCCCTGACCGCCGCTTGGCGCCGTGTCTGAATTATTTACAGAAAAGGTAGGATGCAGTAACACCATTTGCATTTCAAAGGAGGAGAGAAAAAAGATGGATGTCGTGTTATCGCAGGGTCCTGCCCACACATCTCTGGATGGGGATTAGCAGGGATCCTCGTCTGAAAAGGACATGATTCGATTTTTTTTTAAATTTATTTTATTTTATTTTTTGCTCTTTTTCACCCACTGGGTGAGGCAAGCATCACCGTAATGCTGATAAAATCAGTGCTTTCCATCCATAGATCTCAAAGCATTTCCAAAGGAAGGTCAAATATCAGAAGCTCTAGGATATAGAGAGGGGCAAAGTGACGGGAGCAGAGCCCAGGTCTCCCGAGGTGCAAGGCACAGAAGGGTCCAACCCATAGTGTATGAACCTGAGTGTCATAGACAGCTCAGACATCTTTCCCAAGTCCCTTTTCCTCTGCAGGTCACTGGTTCAGATCCAGCCCGGATTGGTAGGGATTGAAAGTTCTCTGTCTGATGGTTCTTTGGTGTCACATAGATGAAAGGAGTTAGTGTCTCAGACCAGTTCCCAGGGGCCAGGCTTTCCTCTCCCAAAAAGCCAGCCGCTTCAGAGCTGGCACCAACTGGTTCCCTTTGGGCGTTCTCAGAAGATGAGGCCATGGCTGAGTGATGGAACAACGCCTGCCAGACAGGGTATCGAAAAGATCGAGCAGTGACTCCATTAGAATATAAGGACCTTCACAGGGAGAAAGTACCAGGTACTAACGGGCTCTTTAATCCAGCGGAGAAAGGCAGGACAAGACCCCTGGGCTGGAAGCTGACACCAGACAAATTCAAATTAGAAATAAGGGACAAACTGTTATCAGTGAGGGAGAGTCACTGTTGGAACAAACTCCCAAGGAAAGTGGTGGCTTCTCCAGCTCTTGATGTCTTCAGATCAGGACTGGGTGTGTTGCTGGCAGCTGCTTTAGCCAAACAAGTTACTAGGCTCAGTCCAGGGGTAAGTGGGAAGAATTCTCTGGTCTGGGTTATACAGCAGGTCAGACGAGATGATGCAATGGCCCCTTTAGACCTTACAGTCTAGGAATTTCTGGGTAGTTACAGCATGTCTGCAAGCGCCGTGATACAGGATGAGGCCACAGAAAACGTCTGTAACAATGTGAGCAATGCATTGAAAGGAGCTGGCTGACAGGGTATCCCATCGTTTTGCATTTGGCCGTGATCTCTGGTCTTATAAACCATTCAGGGTTGGGCGTGGGCCAGTACTTGGATGGGAGAGCTCTGAGGGGAAAATCCCACTCGCTGCAGGGAGAGGGTCAGGGAGCACAGCAGGAGGGATTCTTCCCCATGTTCGTGCTGAACCAGTGTTTCCCCCATGGTGCTAGGAGAAGCTGTAATTGCTGGAGGTGAGAGCTCAAATGGAGGGTCTGACCCCTTGAGACAATTCAGTGAATCCCAGTGTTGCAGCTAAATTTCAATTTGGCTAACACCGTATACTCCTTCCCACCTGAAATTCCTCCTGCAATCTCTATTGGATACATCATTTTTCTTGTTGCAAAGCATTTGCCGTCCATTGAAAGCAACTGCTGTGTTCCAGCCCAGAGGTGATTTGCCTTTGGACAATAGACTCAGTAATTCCTTTAGTACCTTACAAACTTCAGGAGCCTTTCAGACAAAAAGCACGATGGCAATGTAAGATTATTTACTAATGGACTTTATATATATGAAATATGGTGAGACCTGGTAAATTTGCTGAGCATTATTGACCCTGCAAGAACAGAACCCTAAAGCCATTTTGTTGTATTACACCACGGTGGCTCCATTCTAAAGAGTCTGGGGGATTTGTTAACGATCTGTTCCAGAGAAAAGGGCAAACGGTTATAATCTCAGATCCTTTTGGATTCATCGCTTTTTTTGTGTAAATATTTGCAACTTACTTAGAAATCCCAGGATGTGAGGTTTGTAGATTTATTTATTTTTATGGCCAGAAGGGAACCTCTAATCTTCTTGTCTGATCTCCTGCATAACCCAGGCCAGCGACTTTCCTCCAGTTCCAAACTTCAAACAAGGCAGATTTGTCATTATTAAATATTGAGGGAATCAGACACGTATCTATCCCCTGGGGTTTCTTTGTGATATCTGTGCACTAGACCAGTGGTTCTCAGCTAGGGGTCCGGGGCCCCCTGGGGGGCCGTGAGCAGGTTTCAAGGGGGCTGGTATTAGACTTGCTGGCGCCCAGGACAGAAACCTCAAGCCGGCCCTGGCTTTTCTATGCAGAAAAACAGTTGTTGTGACACAGGTGGGCCTTGGAGTATTTATAGCATGGTGGGGGGGGGGGGAGGGTTTCAGAAAGAAAAAGGTTGAGAACCCCTGACCTGGACACTTCCACTTCACCCCCTCCTCACTGACTGCACCTCACGAGTAGGTTTTGAACAAAGTGCAGTGGGATCGAAAGCTGTGACCGAGCTGTTTAATACAAGGAAGCCTTCCCAGGGTTTTAGTGCATTTCCATCACATTCTGACTCCTCTGGTAATCCACTGGCCTCCCTGTAATGAACTAGCGGTTATTCCTCCTGGATTAGAGCTGATATCTCACCATAAACAAGGAGATTTTTATCTTAATACTCTGAGCAGCCAGTGTGAGCACGTCAATTCTCTGCTTTCGTCGTTCTTACCAGTCCAACTTGCACTCTCTGATCAACAGCTGCGTCCGTGGGGCAGGAGAAGCCAGGCTGCTTTCTTGGTTGTTTTTAACTAAGCAGGAGACAAATGCGCTTTTGGAGCTGGTTGTGTTATTGTGGTTCGTGTCTTTGTGATGGTGTTTGGTTAAAATACCCCGGGCATTGTACAACGCATCGGCGTAAGCCGAAGGTGTGGGGAATGGATGCTTTAGGGTGGGGGCCTTTATTCTCCTTGGCATTAAGGCCTCTTTGCTCCACTTTGGCAGTGTAAAGGGGCATTAAAGTGGCAAAAATCTGTGTATGTAACGTAAAGGAAAAATGAGCATCTGGCCGGGTGGAGCTGGGGGGAGGGGAGTGTGTACACACAAACACACACACACACACAACTAGACTTTGCTCACTTTGTGTATATATCCATCCATGCACAGTGAGCGAAGTGTGTGTGTCTAATATATATTTATACACACAGAAGAGAGAGTGTGTGTGGGGGGGTGTGGCAGTGGAGCACGCATTCCAAGGAATTCCATGTAAGTAAATTACACTTCAAAAATGTGACAAGTTCCACTAATCGAGTCCATCCTTGCAAATGAACGAAATGCCAGTGATTCTACAAGGAACAGGGGGGTCGTTTGCTAGAATATTACCAACCTGGAGGGCCTCGGGCCTTAATGATACTAAAACTGCAGATAAAATCTTCTAACTTTAGTGGGAGTTAGGCTCCTAAATACCTGTACAAATCTGCCCCTTAAGGTCTGATCCAAAGCCTGCTGAAATCAATAGGACCCCTATCAGCTTCAGCAGGGTTTGAATCCAGGGGCCATGGGGCCTGATCCTGTGAAGTACTTAGTGCTTCTAAGAGATGCTGAGTGTTAACAGGAATGGAAGGAGCCGGCTGCTGCACAGGATTGAGCCCTGAGTATCCCTGTGTCCTGCACAGTCTGTTCGCAGCAGGGCTCTTAGCAAATGTCATTTTGCAGCAGCTTTAAGATCTGCGCTGCCATCCCTGTGCTCGCCCTTGCTGGCAAAGCACTGCCCTTTCTTTTAAAACATTTGCAACATTAGCCGCATTAGTGTTGTAGCAACAGCTCCTCTGTAGAGCCTGGAGCTATTTAAACATTAAAGCGTCCGCTTGGATTAGGCCTGAGTGCACCCAGAGAGAGCAGTACCTTAGCTCTGAATAGGGAGCTTTCCCATTTACATTTAATTGGGACCTTTCAGGACATCTGTTCCTCCATGTGACCTTCCTCCACTGGGACAGCACATGGGCTTGGCCCAGGCTCCTTCCATTGGTCAATGACCAGCGTGGTGCTTCTTTTGTGTGGAATTCAACACCCTGCCTGCAATGGATTTGAAATTCAAGCTTGGGCTTGACAGAATCCCCCTGCATCCCAGCGCCTTAGTCACTGGTCAAGGCTTTATATATTAGGTTCAAGGAGAGCAGGCTTTTCTCTTTGGGCGGTTTGCCCGTAGCGGTTCTCACTCCAGCAGCGGGTGCCAGGATCATTTCTCCAGCTTTAGTCTCTGCTGATAACTAGTAGCGCAGGGCCAGCTTCTAGGGCCAGACTGCAGCTTCTTCCAACCCGTCGGGTTTGTGTCCATCCCTTCCTCTGCCGGCCTCGCTGCTTCACGTGTTCCTCTCCTGCATGATAGATCGGGAGCGCTCTGTACGGATCACGGGGTGTGTCGCTTCCCAGGGGGTTCTGAGTGCTGGCAGGCCTGTGGGTTTTTTATCCTGGGATGCTGCAAAATAATAACAGCTGATATTTTTTTTAATTGCCTTAATGAAGAAGTGCCCCATATTCCCATGGGAGGGGCATCGCTTCGCATCTGATCAGCGTCTTTGAGAGACGCAGATCTTACCATAGTGTCTGAGAGATGTGGACACATGCCCAGTTTATGAGAGTAACCATAGCACTAAACTCGAAGGGGTAAATCCTGGCTTGGCCTGTGCAGCCATAGCAGGGAGGTGACACTAGATGATGTCTTTCCCTGCAGAGATGCCAATGGCTGGGTTACACGAGATCTCTGCTGTATGTTGAATCGGGCTATGCGCATAGATCAGCTGGACAGGGACATAGCCGCACGTAGGGGTGTGAGTTTTGCAGAGGACTCGTTCTTTGTGGTCTAGCATTTAGAGCAGAGGTCTGGAAGCCCAGGGGCTCGGCTCTGTTCGGGTCCTGGCAGCACACTCCTCGCTGTAGTGTCTTGAGGGTTGTGTCGCTGCCTTGTTTTGTGACCTGCCTCCTGTCCGTGCTCGCCACCTTGGCAAGTCATAGGCACAAGCCTAAAAGGAGGGGGCTTGATTCTCTATTGCACCAAGGCCTGGTTATCTCGCTCTGGTGTAAATGAGAATCCAGCCCGATGTGTGGCCTTCAGACTGAGTATCTGAGCATAACTAGGGCAGATGGTGCAGTGGTTGGAGCGCCAACTCCCAAGCTAGGAGACGCATGTTCCAGTCCCTGCTCTGTCACAGACTTCCCGTGTGACCTTGGACGAGTCGCTTTTGTCTCTCTGTGCCTCAGTGTCCCAACCTGTGCAATGGGGGGTAATAGCACCGCCCTGCTGCATGATGCTGTGTGAGGATAAAAACATGAGATGGCGGGGGGCTCAGGCATTACAGTGATGGAAGCCAGATAAGCACGATAGATACGTTTGCAGATCCCCTTGACTTCATCTGGAGTCATGCATGCCCAGTTTCCTTCCATTTAGAAGGAACAATCAGTTGCACACATACAAAATGGGAAATGGCTGCCTCAGAAGGAATAATGCGGAAAGGGATCTGGGGGTCGTAGTGGATCACAAGCTAAATATGAGTCACCAGTGCAACGCTGTTGCAAAAAAAGCAGACATCGTCCTGGGATGTTGTAAGCAAGGAGTGTTGTAAGCAAGACACGAGAAGTAATTCTTCCGCTCTACTCCATGCTGATTAGGCCTCAACTGGAGTATTGTGGCACCCAGAACTGGACACATTTCAGGAAGGATGTGGGCAAATTGGAGAGAGTCCAGAGAAGAGCAACAAAAACGATTAAAGGTCTAGAAAACATGAGCTATGAGGGAAGATTGGAAAAAATTGGGTTTGTTTAGTCTGGAAAAGAGAAGCGTGAGAGGGGACATGGTAAAAGTTTGCAAGTATGTAAAAGGTTGTACAAGGAGGAGAAAGAAAATTTATTTTTTCTTAACCTCTGAGGCTAGGACAAGAAGCATCAGGCTTAAATTGCAGCAAGGGAGGTTTAGGTTGGACATTAGGAAAAACTTCCTAACTCTCAGGGTGGTTAAGCACTAGAATAAACTGCCTAGGGAGGTTATGGCATCTCCATCATTGGAGGTTTTTAAGAGCAGGTCAGACAAACACCTGTCAGGGATGGTCTCGATAATACTTAGTCCTGCCATGAGTCCCTTCGAGTCTTGTGATTCGAGTGCAAACCAGGTCTTTACCCTCTCTGTGCCTCAGTTAACCTGCCTGTAAACAGAGGATCATATTAACTCATCTCCCCACAAAGCTGAACATTCGTGACTGTAAATGCTTTCAGAGCCTCTGATGGAAAACACTAGCAGGGTATAAATACCTGTTAAGGAATTTTCCATGTCTTTATAATAAAATCAGACGGGCCACCTCCCTTGTTTTTAAATTAGAGCTGGCTGATCTGCTTAAAAATACCCTTGTTATGACTTATCAAAAAGGTTAAAGGGCCTTTGTGGCCATGTTCTGTGCGTGAAGAACACCAGGCAGTGACTCACCGTAAAGATAGACCAGGTGTATGAGGGACGACCTGCCACATCTGTCCACTTAATGAAATTCCTTCATAGCAGGCCTACATTGAAGATTAGGGTCAAGGCAATTTCGCTGCATCTACCTGTTGGTGGAACCACTTGCTAAATATAAACCTCTGACTCGAGCTCCCATCTGCTTCTTTCTTTAGCATAATGATCAGTAATGGAAGGGCTGAAAAGCTTGGGGTATTAATGGCAGATCCTCTTTTTATATATATACATAATTTAGTCTTTTATTTTAAATTTAATTTTATTTACTTTGCAGGCAAATGTCCCTGCTTGGCATGGTTCCAGTCCTGAATTTCGATCTTAACAATCTTTGCAATTGCCTGCAGGATTCGGGGCAAATCCGTCCAACAGAATAAGTCCAGAGCTGTCATGAAAATGTCTTGGGCTTTATCTACTGCTTCCCATCCTGAAGGATTTTAAAACTGTGTCTATATCATGTACACAAGAGTCCTTCGCTTGTCACCGAAAGGCAGCCACCTCTGGGGTGGAACGTGGCAGCTGTTTAACAGCCACCTGCAATGCTGTTAACCAGTGTTGGGCACGGAGTGAAGAGATGTGGTACACTATTGAAATGGGGGAGAAGTCCCTGACATGGAATTTGGCCAGGACTCTGGAGTCTAATGTCCTGTCTCATACAGAAATTCCCTGGGATTGTTCCCATCTCTCTGCGTGCCAATGGCTTTAGCTCATTTCCAAAAATCTGCATCTCTGGCTCTGTAGTACCTCTTTGCTCTATGCTCAAGCATTGGAGTCTGCACTGACTCCAAAGAGAGCCCCCCACGACTGACTCCCCCACGTCCTGTCCTGCAGCACACGCTGGGCCACTGGGGTCAGTTCTGACCGGGACAGAAGAGCGCCCCCTACTGAGTCACCTGTTCATTTCAGCCACACCCACCTGACCAATTTCTCTGCTTGCTTGTTCTGGGCAAACCTGCAGATCTCAGAACTTGCCTAGTACTTCAGGAAGAGGAAACTGCAGCAGGGCAGTTAAAACCCTGGTCTGTCATCACAGTTCCTTCCCCCTCCCTTTCCTGGGGCTGCAGGTGGCGAGAGCTATTTCTCCCCCTTTAACGAAATTCCCAGTGAGGGTTGGCCCTTTGCTAGGGAGCCATCAGGCTGTTTTCCAGCACTGGAGAGTTGTGTGCCTTTGACTGGTAGAGTTTCGGGAACATGCGGCTTTGCAGCCAACGGGTTCAGGGCGCAGGTTAAGCACAATCCTGCTGTGACTAATCCCAGGGAATGTACAGAGTGACCCATTTACCCAGTTACAGGAATATCCCTCCTGTTTTCCATGTGCCACTGCCCAGCCAGGGTGTTCTACTCAGCAGGGCTCCTGTAGCTCGAGCTGAGTGGATACAAGTAGTATTTGGTGCTTAATGTGGTTTTTAACATGCAGCTGGAAGCTGGTTATCCGTCCTAGCTACATGGATGTAAGAGTAAATGTGTGGCTAGGGGTACATGAACTGGGCAGATCTTTGTCCAGCTCTCTGCTTCCTGATCTTTTACCAGGCTTCTGATCTTTATAGATACAGGCGCCTGCTTCAGTCACTTTGTTCCTGTATCTGGGGCTTCACGACTCCTCTGTGCTCCTTGTATTCTTGGTCTGGGCAGAGGCCCACCTGGCCCCCCGTATAAATTGGAGTATGAGTTAGAGCAATCTCAAGGCTGCTCCGAGTTGCTCTCTGATTCCCCAGGGAAGTGGAGAACAGCTACAGCACACTGCACGGTAGCTGTGCCCCTGATCCACCCTCCATTGTGGGGGCTGGGAGCAGGACCCTCATCAGCTCCACTCTAATTGGGGAGGGCCCCCTCCATGGGGAGATTCTCAAGGGGCCACTTCTGGCCCCTTTTGGCATGAAGGCGCGTTAGCACAGCTGTGAATCCAGCTCCTGGAGATAAAGCTAACGAGCAAGAGTCCCCTTTAAAATGAAAAGCAAGTCATTCCCTGTGGTTTTGTTATGGATTCCATCTGCTGCCTTTAATACCTAAAAATAAAACTGGGAGGCGGAACTTCACAGCTGCATTCAGAGAACTGAGCGGCCACCATGTGCGCGGGCCCGGCTCTCCTCGCCGTCAGTCGGGACGTTACCCGCTCTAGAATGCAGGGCTTAGAATGGTGCAGGCATTTGCATCTGGTTCGGTGCTTGATTTCAAAGCCTCATGATTCACCACCTTGGCAGGCAGCCCCGGATTCTGACGATCTATTTCGGGGGAATAACATTTCCACAGGAATTTTTTTTGTTTTGTTTTGCAGTGTCACCTGATTATTTTAATTTTTTTTAAAGGGACTTTAACACTGAAAGTAACTTGATCAGCGCATTGAGGGAATGAATCAACCTGGTAATGGTGTAGAACAGTGCGTGCGTAACCATCCTCCATGCATCCCAGGTCCTGATTAGATCTTTCATTTTCAAAACTCTTGAGCTGCTTCATAAAGGCTATGCCGGGCCAGATCCCCAGCTGGTGTAAATGGGCATCGCTCCATTGGAGTCGCTGGGGCCAGACCTCCAGCTGGTGCCAGTCAGTCCCACTCCATTGACTTCAGCGGGGCAACACTGATCTACATCAGCAGGGCCTCTGGCCGCATCTGTGCTCGTGCAGACATACAGGGCTGAAGGTGTGTGTGTTCCCGGCTCAGCACTTCAACCCAATCATGCGATGCTTCTCCGACCTCACCTGCTTTGGGGGCAGTGTTGTCTCAAGATTAGAGCAAGGGACTTGGTCGGCCGGACTCCTGGGTTCTAATCAAACCTCTGCTACTGCCTGCCATGTGACCTTGGGCAAGTTACTTCTTGGAGTAGCTCAGGGTTCTCCGGTGTGGACCGGGGGCAGTGAAAGCCGGCTGACGGTGAGGTGGTGAGACTGAATGAATTGTCGGTAAAGGGCTTTGAAATGCTTGGCTGGAAGGTGCTGTGTGAACAAAATTAAGTTGCTTGCTTGCCGCGGTGTTAGCGGCTGGGGGGGATTCTCCTTCCTTTGCCGTTCCATGACCGGTAGGAGACGGGATCCCACCAGCAGCAGGGCGTTTTTGCCTAAGTCATACCATGTCTGCCCTGCAGTTCACACCTGTAAAGAGTGTGGGGGTGTGGGGGGGGGGAGTTTCCAGAGAGAGCGTAAAAGGGGGCTCTTGGCACTAGACTAGGCCTCAGGAGATCTGGCTTCAGTTCCGGGCTCTGCCACAGACTCCCTGTGACCTTGGCCAAGTCCCTTCCCCTCTCTGTGCCTCTGTTCCCCGTCTGTACAATGGGGAGAACGCTCCTTCCCTGCCTCCTACGGGGGCCTGGGAGGATGGTCATCAATCCAGATGCAACGCTGTGCTATAGTTATTTATACTGTTGTAGTGTCGAGAGACCCCCACTGAGACCAGGGCCACATTGTGCTGCACAGACACAGGCCCTGCCTCAAAGGGATGGTAACAAAAGATGGGTGGGGAAACTGAGTCACGGAGCAGGGACGTGACTTGCCGAAGGTCATCCAGCAGCTCAGTGGCAGAGCTGGGAACAGAACCCAGGCCTGCTGGGGCAGGGATGCCGGCTTCTTTAATTATGACGGGCTGGGTTAAGTGGAAGCAGAATACAGGTCTCCTGATGCCTGGTCCAGTGCCCTCCGCACTGGACCACACTGCCTGTAGATACTGCAGGAGCCACAAAAAAGCTGACAATGAATCAAAAACAATGCAAGTGGCTTCAGCCCGTTATCCTTTGGGGGTTTGTTTTTCTTGAAGGGATTGAATTAAAGCCCCAAGCCTTAAACCACTCTGGGATGTATTTAAACCAATGTGTTCCCAAGGTTTAGCCTCTCGCTCGCATGCGCCCGTCTGGATTAAGCTTCCCTGTGATTTGTGATGGGTCAGGCTGCCTGACTGGGTCCTTAATGCAGACAGTCTCTGGTTGGCTCCAACAAGCACCCACGTTCACACATCCCTGCTTCTCCTGCTAACACGCCCACACCCACTAACACCTCCCCTGCAACCTCCTCTTCGAACTGTTGTCCTCTCCCAGCTGCTAAGTGACTCCATATTCCCAGCAGGAGCAAACCTTTACACTGGCAGCAGGGGCGCGTTTCAGGGTTTGGATAATCCCAGTCTGATCACAGAAGGGGTGAAACTGCCAACTCCTCGAAGCAGCACCCGGCCCAATGGGGCCTGATCTCAGCTGGGAACACTAGGCACTATGGCAAACACTGATCACCAGTAACACCTCGCCTTGCTTGCTAACAGAGAATTCCATCTGTACCGCCCTGCCCGCGACGAGCTCTCCCAGCGCTTTGCAGGCATTAAGAGCGGGACTTTTAAAAGTGTTCCGCCTTGCCCCAACTCTGCTCCTGTCCAAACCAACGGGAGTTTTACCCTGGACCTCTATGGGGCCGAGCTGGGCCATTACCAAGCACTTCAGAAAATCCAACTCTCTGCAGCCTGCGAGAGGGGCAGCTTTGATCCCCGGCTGTGCAGTTGGGTGGGTTGAGAGACAGAGGGAGGAAGTCGTGGGCCAAGAGCATATGCTAATCAGGGGCTGTAGTAGAACCCAGGAGTCCTGAATTCACGCGCTCAGGGGGAGCTGCCATCTCCCCAGAAGATTATTATACTAACACGCTGCCCCAGCCTTCGCTTCGCAAGCTCCTGTCCCAGAGATTGCTTTGGGGGAGAGGGGGTGTCTGCCAACCATGTGCCTTTCACGGGAGCTGGCCTCTGCAGGTCGGTTCTCCAAGGAGAGGGTCACTGATTTGCACACTCTGCTCTGTGTAAATTCTTATGCTGTCATCGTGATATCTGGGCACGCAGTAATGAGGGTGCGCTCCCTACGCTTTTTGTTCGGCAGGGTTTGGCTGAAGGCTGTGTTGGCGGGTGGGGATGGAAAGGGTTTTGATTTATGGCCAGGTTTGTTAATTATTCATCTGCATGTGATCACTTAATGAGCCTGGCTTAATGGTTCTGAATTCTGGAGGCACTCAGGTGCCTGCTGATGTCTCACTGGCTTCACCGGCACTTCAGCACATGTTTAAAGTTAAGTGTGTACTTAAGTCTGGGGCTTTTTAACATTGCCTAAGAGATTTAGGCACTCAGCTGCCCTTGGAATCTAAACTCCCTTAAGCTCCCCTGCCAATCCCATCCGTACGTGCTTTTCCAACTAGGGATAAATTTAAGCACGTGCTTAAACCCTTTGCTAAATTGGGGCCTTCTGTCTAATGGCACTTGCAGTTGAATTAATTGTCAGAGCTCCCAAGGGGTCTGGACATGATTTAAATCTAAACCAATGATCTCCCCATTGGCCGCATAGACTTGTGAATGCCCAGGAAGTAGAGAGACCCTTGCATTGTGTCCAAGTCTGGCCGGGTGGCTGGTAAGTGAGCTGAGAAGCAGTGGCCCAGCCAGACAGAGGGACCACCCCCTCGCAGGAACCCCGCCAGCCCCTAGCGTGAAATGTCAAGGAAGCATTAGCCGGAGGTTACAACCCTCACCTCTTCCTGCTCCAGCAGCTGCTCGGGAAAAGCCAGAGCAAGTGGCTTCCTGGCTTTTTGAGCGAGTGGATACTGGCAAGGGAGAGCAGGGGCGGAGCCGGGGAGATGAGTAAATGCTGCCCTGATCAGGCGGTGTTGTGGTTCATTGCCTGGGGCAGGAGAGAGACCAGGGCCCTGCTGCTCTAATTCTGAACGGCTGGGCTGAGTGAAAGCCTCAGTCGGTTCTGCTCTGCGGGCTGGTCGTCAGTGCAGTCAGTCCCCAGGCCTGGCATGGTACTTGGTGTGTGCAAGCTGGTTGGCAGTGTGTGCACCCTCACCCCCACTCTGCACTTCAGTGTCTCCGGGGTTAAATCCCCAAGGCACATTATAGGAGAGGGAAGAAAGCTGCTATAACTCCCCCTGCATAACTCCTCTCTGACACCCCCAGAAATCCTAGAGCCAAACCGGTGTCCCTGCAGGCCCCAGGGATGCACGAGTAGCATAGGCGCTCACAGGCTGGCTTGGAAAGCCCAGACCTGGGTGCACTCCGCCGTGAAGACAAACCTTGAGCAACTGCCAATGCCCACCCGTTCTCCCACTGACCCGGCTCTTCTATGCCTCCCCACTTGGAGAGGAAGCAGCACGTCTGGAGGAAACCTGCGAGTGAGGTGGGGCATCGTCTGGGGGACTGAGCATGACAGTAGGAGGCTGGGACTCCTGGTTTCTATCCCTTGTTCTGCTGCAGGCTCCCTTGGGCAGGTCCCGGCCCCTCTCTGTGCCTCAGTTTGTCCAGATGCAAGGTGGGGACATCCCGGGGTACTGAGAGCAGGCCCAGAGCTCGGAGCTTGCAGAGTGCTCGTTGCCTGCATGGAAGGCTCGAAACCAGGCGCTGTCTCCCTGGAGAATGAAACACTGGCGCTGGGCTCCACTAACTTTGACTCTCTGCTTGGCAGCTTCCTCGAGGAAATTTCAGCCTCTGGGTTCCGCGGCCGGGGCGCCGAGAGCTCTCAAGTTACAGCGAGAGCGAGCAGCAGGCGGTGAATGCAGGGGGCCGCCGCCGCTTCCCATCTGGAGCTCCCACAGACTGACCAGGCGGCGGCGGAGCAGCGCTGGGTGCTCCCGCGGTCCGTCCTGCTGCTGGACGTCACGCAAGATGGCCTCTGCCTTGATGCGCCGGGCCGTGCCCAAAGTCCCAGCATCCTCAGCGTTACCTTCCTGCTCGGCTCTTTAATGGGGCGCGGTGGAATGAACCGCAGGGAGGTGGCGGAATCGTAGATCCCGGGGAAAACGTTACCTGTGGGTGCCTGGCGCCTTTGAAAACCCAGCTACTTCCGTGTCTCTTCGTAACCACAACTGGCCTGCCCAGAATCTCTGCTTTCCTGCGTCTGTTGGTCCCTCCAGGTAATTGTCTGCAGCCCAGCTCCTCACCGATAACTTTCAGGGTCTGGGCCTGTGTGTTTGGAAGTTCATTAAACATCCCACTCTGACCAGCTCTTATATTTTAAATGATTCCAGATATTTGTCCTCTCACCTCCCCCCTGCCTTTTATAATATCCATGAAACTAGCTACTTTCCTGACTGGCCCCGTTCTCGAGCCCCGGCGTCCATGGGGGGAGAGAGCAGCACGGGCCCCTGTCCTCCTGCCCCCTTTCTGTTCCCGTGTTGTGATCGGGAAAAGTTTGTGTGACACTAATAAAAATAAAATTCAGTTTTCTGGCAGAAACGACGGTTTTGGTTTTGTGATGGTTTGGGACATGTAGCCTGAATTATAACCCCAGGGCAGAGGCAGCCAGGCTATATCGAGTGCTAACTTTGGTCTCGACACTGGCTCTGTGACCCCAAATGAAGAGTTGCTTCTGTGCCTCAGTTTCCCTATTTGTAGAAGTGTGTGATGACGCCGTTCTGGCCAGTGGATCACAGCAGCCTGACCCTGTGAGTTTGACAGCTGGGCAGTGGGGGCCTATGCTGGGACAGGACTGCCACCTCCCTGGTTACGCCTGGCTTCTGCCTCCGGTGCTGGAAATGCCAAAAGCTCCATCCATTCTTCTCCGGGCCGCATCCTGCAGCCTTAGGCTGGGCTCAGGGGAAGAAACTGAACTCTGAGTGGGTTGGGAACAGAGCTCCAAGGCTCCAACTCCTTCCCCTCCAGCCACCCAGGCCAAAATCCTTAACGCTGTGAGTGCCGCGGCGGGGCTGGGGCTAGGGCTAGGGGTAGCCCGTGGGATGGGAAACTGAGGCCCTGCATCCTACCTGCCTGCAGCCAGGCCTTGCAGTTCTGCCTCCTTTCACAGGAGCGAGCCTCTGAGATCCTTCTAAGTTAACCTGAGACTTTCCAGTGACTCAGCCACTGTGTGAAGCCCACAGTAAGGGCACGTCTGCACGGGAAACGTAGCTGCTTTGTCCTCACCATCCTGCCCAGCAAAAACCTGCCATCCCTTGTCCCCTCGGGCTGTGACCTCTTTAGATCTCTTGGTCTTGTGAGGGTAGCGGGGAGGGTTGGAACGTGCAAACTTCAGGCCTTGAGAGCCATGCAGGCCCCGGCTCTGGTTCCGGTACGTGGTTCCTAAAGGCAGCTCCAGCTGTGAGGTTGAGATGCCGGCTCGAGCATGTTGCATTCTGGGGAGTAGCTAACGCACCATGTTGGAACCAGAAGGGAGCCCACCGGCGGCTAGTGCCAAAGGAGATCCCATGACGATGGCCCTTGCTCTTCTGTCTGCTGTCCGTTCAGGAGCTGCCAGACCATCCATTGCCCTGGCCTAGCAGAGATGGTCAGCTGTAACCCAGCAGCGGTATCTGTTTTCCAGCAGCTTCCCTTGGATGGTCCGATTTCTCCTTTGCAGCCAATGGGAGGTAGAGTCCAGCTGATGCAAGCTTGGATCTGCCCCTGTCCACAGGGGAATCCTGGGGAAGTTTCTTGGTATTCAGGCGCTGGAAATCTTTGTGCAGAGCAGTGTGCTGCTCTAGGGCTCGGAAGAGGGAACTGGAGATCAGGACTCCTGGGTTCTATTCCCAGCTCTGTTATCAAGCATGTCTTTCTGTAGCAAACTGTCCCCACCTTGTAAACCAGAGAGAACGGCTCTTAGCTACTGCACAGAGCGTCTGAGGAGTTATTCACTTCTTATCCTGGCACGTTGAGGGTGTTAAGAGGGCTAACAGGGAAGTGGCAAAATTTGCAGACGATACAAAATTACTCAAGATAAGCCCAAAGCTGGCAAAGGGTTACAAAGGGAGCCCACTAAACTGGGGGAGTGGGCACCAATTGGCAGATAACATTTAGCATTGCTAAGTACAAAGTAATGCACATTTGGAAAACCTAATCCCAGCTCTCCATACAGAGTGATGGGATCTAACTGAGCAGCTACCACTCAAAGAGATGGTGGAGTCATTACGGATACTTCTCTGAAAACATCCACTCTGCGTGCAGCAGCAGGGGAAAAGCGAACACTGTTAGGAACCATTAGGAAAGGGATAGATAATAAGACAGAAAATATCATCATGCCACTATATAAATCCACTGCACACCCACACCTTGAATACTGCGGGCAGTTCTGGTCATCCCATCTCCAAAAAATCTATATTAGAATTGGAAAAGGTTCAGAGAAGGGAAACAGAATGACTAGGGGTATGGGACAGCTTCCATCCAAGGAGTGATGAAAAAGACTGAGTCTGTTCAGCTTAGAAATGAGATGAGTAAGGGAGCATATGACAGAGGTCTATACAATCAAATAGTGTGAAGAAAAAGTGTTATTTACCCTTCACATAACACAAGAACCAGGGGTCACCCAATGAAATGAATAGGCATCAGATTTAAAAACAAACGTAAGGAAGTATTTCTTCACACAACGCACAGTCAACCTGTGGAACTCCTTGCCAGGGGATGTTATGAAGGCCTAAAGTATAACTGGGTTAAAAATATAAATAGGTAAGTTCCTGGAGGACAGGTCCATCAAAGGCTATTAGCCAAGATGGTCAGGGATGCAACTCCATGGTCTGGGTGTCCCAAAACCTCCAACTTCCAAAAGCTGGGACTGGATGACAAGGGATGGCTCACTCGATAATTGCCCTGTTCTGCTTATTCCCTCTGAGGCATCTAGCACAGGCTATTGTCACAAGAGAGGATACAGGGTTGGATGGGCCACTGGTCTGACCCACTATGGCCATTCTTATGGTGTTTGAATTCATAACTGTCTGGTTTACTTCCCCAAAGTGAGGACATTCAGATCCCGGACCTTCTCCACCCATCTAAGAACCTAGTGGGCGGACATACATATGTTGTGAAACGGCTCCAGGACACACTGGAAGAGATTCGAGCTCCCACAACGTCACCCGCCTGAGGATATCCTCCCTGTTCACCTTCTGGGTTACAATCGGCCCCTTTCTCCCATTTCACTGTTTTAGTGACAATGGGGAGCTGGCACGATTTTGATCCCCTGGCCATGTTGAGGGTATTGCATCTAGGGAGTCTGTGCTGCTTACTAAGCCATTCTGCACAGCAAGAACCCCCGGTGTTATAAGCCCGTGGAGCTCAAAGGCAGGGGGTACCCGCGTTGCTGGAGCCAGTAGCGAGGCAGACAGACGTAATGAAGCAAGATGTCCTGGCTAGATTAGATTCAGCCAGGAGGCCACAACCAGAGTGAGCAGCTCCACTCCATAGCAAAGAGCTGCATTGCCTGAGGATTTGGTGCAGGGGATTCACTGGTGTTGCTTGCAGTGGTGTAGTCACCCTTCTGAAGCTGCACCCAGCTGTAGGCAGCTTCCTTCCCCTGCATTTGGGTATGCAATCTCCTTCCCAGGGGCTGGCAACTGCAGGCTTTTGGGGGTTAAACAAGCCCGTTGGGAAATCTGCCAGACCCATCCCCCACGCATATATCTGATCCAGATTCTCCCGCCTTCCCCCACTGAAGAGTAATAACAGCCGGTGGGATCAGAACGCCCCCCTCCCACTTTGCACAAGCTTAGATTAGCGCTAGCTAATACGTGTAAGGTGGCCTCCTTTCTGATTGAAGTGTCATGGTAAACAAGCAGCTCAGTTTAATCCGAAGCAGACATGGACCATTCAAGCCTTGGCTCTCCGGCTGTCTCACCTGGAAACGCTCCTCCAGGGAAGCCAGACCCTTCCCCTGGGTCTCAGGCAGTCAGCCCAGCACACCATGGCAGAGCCCTCCCCTGCGGGCAAAACAAATCGCTGTTCAAAACCAGGTGAACAGAAACAACAGAGACTGGGCTTGTGATCTGGGCTGGGCCGGCGCCAGCGGAGGCCCCGGCACAGCTGGGAGTGTAATTTCTCTTTCTAAGGACAGGATACTTTGCATTTGTTTCCAGGCCACGAGCTGTGATCGAATCCTTCCCGCCCTCTTCCTCTCCCACTGAGCTCGCTCGCTGTTGTTCCTGTTCGGGAAACTGAGGCACGGGGAGAGCCTAGAAAGGTGTCGAGCAGCTAGACTGACTTCAAGACGGGGCGAGTCCTCTCTTGGTTTGGCCAACAGACCGAGAACTGAACTGGGGACCTCCACAGCTGAAGAGTGAAGGCTGCCTGGCTGGCACCAGAACAGGTTCATCTCCCAGGCAGAGAAGGGGGACCTCGCCCATACACCCCAGTGGGTTACTCTGCATGGCCCAGCAATTCACTCCCCATTCCCTCCTAGGGCTGTTGGGTCTCAGTCCATCTCCCAGCAGACAATCACCCATCAAAGCCAGGTAACTAAAAGGCACCTTTGGCCAGTTCCAACCTGGTCTAGTCTACAAGCCGTTGGCTGGAGCAGAAAGACGCATGTCTCAGTCCCAGTCCCACTCTTTTGCAAGGATTAAGCTGATGGGAATTGGAAAAAAAAAATCAATCTGGCTTGCAGCAGCTAGTAACGAAGTTGCGGAGAGACACCCCCCCTTCTTTAGAAAACAAAACAATGGACGCCACCTGCTCCTGCCTCTGCTGGGCTTTCCTCATGAACAATTCCCAGGCTGCTAGGTGCAGGGTTATTTGCACCATGCAAACCCCATCGCTACTCCAGAGTCAAACGGGACTCAAAGTTGATGCCGTTTGCTCCAGCGCTGAGCGCTTCTTGCAGCACGTCAACGTGAATGGGCGCAGTTCTCCACGGTGCAGGCGTTCGCAGCAGGGCGCAGGCGGGCGTACAGCGCTGCTGGTTGCACTTTTGCACTCGCATTGGTGTAAGACGACTGCACAACGGGCAGGCCAGGCAAAGAGTCGGGCCCTCCAGGATCACACCCAGTGCGAAATAAATAAATAACCCCCCTCCAGCGCAGCTAAATGTAATGACGCTGTAGGATGACCTCCTGGACCCCTGGAAGTCAATGGGAGTTTTGCCATTGATTTCAAAGAGGCCAGAAATGTCACTGTCAGATTTTTAAAGGCTGAAAGGACCATGGTGATCGTCTAGTCTGACCTCCTACCTAGCCCAGGCCAGAGCATCACGCTCAGTGATTCCTGCATCAAGCCCCTGGCTTCTGCTTGAGCCAGCGTGTATCTTTCAGAAAGAGACACCCAGCCTTGAGTGACAGCCTCTATGCAATGGAGAATCCCCCATCTCCCTGGGTAAATTGTTCCGACCATTAATCCCCCTCACCCCTTAAAGGTTTGTCCTGCATTTCCAGCCTGAATTTGTCTAGTTTCAGTTCCCAGACACCAAATCTCACCCTCTCTTTGTCTGCTGGATTGCAGAGCCCTCCGCTCTAAACGTGCTCCCAGGAAGGTACCTACAGACCAGGATCCAGTCAGTTCCAGCCTGCGGCACAGCCACCTGCAAGCCACCTCGCTTACAGGGGAAGGCAGATAAGAACAAAGTCCTGGAGGGCCCTGTTGGGTCTGCTTTTTGTTCTCCTTGCTGGACAGAGGAGCGTGTGACTGTCTGGTGTAGGGCATCCTGAACCAAATCCCCTGCACTGAAGCACCCGCTTCCCAGGGTAGTTTCTCAAGGGAAATCTCCAGGCTGGAGAGGAACCAGTAGGGCCATCGGTGAGAGGTGGGAAGAATGCCCGCTAGGCTGGTTCCCTTTGTCAATCCGCGGGTCCGTGGCTCAGCCGGCATTGTTCTGCGCTCAGAAAGGCAGCACAGGAGCGGCGTCTCCGCCATTCAGACTCTCACTCCTTTCCCCGGCATGAGTGATTAATCCTGCCACAGATCTGGATTTATTGGTTCGTCACAGGCGCTCGCTGCCAAACAGGAAGGGCCTTGTAATTCCTCCTTCCAGGCTGTAGTTGTGATCCACAGGGCCTGCGGGCTGAATAATCTCTCTAGAGGCTTTCGTCCCCTACCACCGGATGCATGCGGTGGACACTGACACTGACATGATGCAGCCACCTCTGGGGTGGAATGTGGCAGCTGTTTAACACAGCAGCACTTGTGGGCAGGAAGTGAAGTGTGTGTGTGTGTATGTATGTGTATGTATATATATATATATGACAGTGCTGGGGGGATGCAGTGATGGAGAACAAACAAGATCCTGCCTGGCAGGGAGCAGCAGCATGAGCCCAATACACCACTTACGAGCCTAGTTTTGAGGACTGAGGCTTGAGTCTGGCCCAGGCCCTGAGTGGCTCAGGCTGGACTGGCAGGGGGGGCTGCAGCTCAGGATTGAAGTGCACTGGGGCGGGAAGGGGAGAGCCCAGGGCTGGGATAACGGGGTGGGAGGGCTGTGAGTCAAGACGCAGGGGCATCAACACAACTCGAGGAGCAGCCCAGGGCTGCAGCTCAGTCTTGAGGGGCACCAGCAGAGCTGGGGTGGGAGCCCAGAGCTGGGCTAGCACTAGCAGGCAGGCTGTGGGTCAGCACAGATGTTTGCAGCGCCTGAAGGAAGAAGCCTGCCCAGGGTCTGGCACTAGGGCCGTTAAATCACTTTCGTGAGTGCCAGATTCACCCGCGCAGGGGGAGCCGGCTGAGCCAATGAGAGAAACCAGGAAGCCAGGCGAAGCCCTGCAGGGAGCGATCCCAGGAGCTCCCTGGGGTTTGTTCAGCTCTAACTACCCGGGGGCCAGCGGGTACAATACAGAACAGCCGCATTAGCAGAGTAAAGAAAGGAGCTGGGAACAGGCTCGCCACCCACAGTACCACTGCCTCTGACGCCCCCCTTAATACCTCTTCAAATGGTCCCCTATTCCCCCCTCCGCCACAGAGCAGCCCCGTGCCAAGCTGCGAGCGGCCCGTGGGGGGAAAGCAACCGGCGTCAGCTGCAAACCCTGGATTCTCCAGCAGCTGCAGCCAGACGCCGAGTCCCCCTCTAATGAACAGCAGCTGGGGGCCTGCTGGGACACTCACAGACTTGGGACGAAGACGCTGCGAGTTCCCAGCTCTCGGCGACGCTGCAGTCCAGCGGGGTCCGGGTGGGGAGAGGAAGCCTGGCGGGGGGTGTCTCTGTGCCCCTTGTTCCCTTAGTAAGGCAGCAGCCAGGGGCGGGTGGAGTGATTTACGGCCTCTCCAGCCACTGTCACTGGGCCAGCTCGTCGCCGGTGGGGTGTGCACGTGAGATGAGCTGCTTGGGACTCAGCCAGGGTGACCAGATGTCCCGGTTTTATAGGGACAGTCCCGCTATTTGGTTGTTTTTTTTTATTTGGGCCCCTATTACCCCCCACCCCCCGTCCCGATTTTTCACACTTGCTGTCTGGTCACCCTAGGCTCAGCCCATCCCCAGGCTCTGCATTGCAACTTCCCTTCCCCCCATTCATTGGCATTAACTCGGCCCCCCACCCGCTCTGCCGGCGGCTCTCCGGCGCCTGCGTCGCCTCCTCTTCCCTTGGTCTCAGGCTGCTGAGCTACAGCCGCGTATGGCAGCCCCCCGCCCAGTGGCGTTACTGGGGCGAAGCTGGGGCTGGCTCGGAGCCTGTGCATTATTCCTACAGAGAGGTTTCCATAGGGCCCTTCGCTGTAGCGTGGGTTGTTAGGGAGCGAAGCCCTGTGCAACGATCCTCCCACTTTAAAGCGCGAAAGAGGCAGCAAATCAGCGGCCGAACTGGGCCTAGAACCGGGGAATCCTGACTCCCCGGCCCCTGCTTTATCCACGCGAGCCCATGTCCCATCCAGTGACACGCCCAGAACGCTACAGCCCGCCCGTGTCCTCTCAGCAACTCTAACCACAGCTGCTGCCTTCAGAGGCCCAACCAGCCCTCGCTAATTGTCATCCCGGGGCGGTTACTAGACCCTGGAGGCTTATAAGGCGCTGTCAAACTGCGGCGTTATCAGCAAAGACGGCGCGGCCTCGGCTCGGCGATAGATCTGGGAATTAACGAGTCCGATCGGGTGAACGAACGCCTCAGTCCCTGCTCACTAGCTCAGCGTCACCCAGAAATTCTGTGCCCGAGAAGCAGAACGGGGGCCAGACGGCAGCAAGGCAGCGGCTGTGGGCTTTGAAGCACCAGCATTTTCCTTTTGCCATCTGAGCTTCCAAAGTGTCTTGGCTTTTGTTGCTTTGAAGTTCAGACGCAAGCTGTTCTCGTGCAGCTCGGCCGGCTTGCGCCTGCATGTGACTGTGTGCACGGGTGTGAGAGGGTCTGCGTGAGGCTGGGTGGGTGGTGCATAAACTCCTGCGACAGCAGGCACCGGGGGGGCTGTCAAATGGACCCCCCCCCAAAAGTGATTCAAATTCCACGCTGAAGCCAAGCACAGGGCCGCCCAGAGGATTCAGGGAGCCTGGGGCAAAGCAATTTTGCAGGCCCCTTCCATTAAAAAAAAAAGTTGCAATACTAGAGAATACTGTATTCTCGTGGGGGGCCCTGCTGGGCCTGGGGCAAATTGCCCCATTTCCCCCCCCACACACACACTCCCCCGGGTGGCCCTGGCCAAGCACCCGCCCTGCACCTGCACTGCTGCCGTGCTGCAATAGGCAGCAGATCTGAGTTAAACACCCGGGCGTGGCCCCAGGGGATGCAGTAGAGGACGGGCGTGGGATACGCACAGAGCAACGCTTTCCAGAGCCCCCCAACTCAGCCCAGACCCCAGCAGGGCAGCACTGCCCCACTGCGGAGGCCCCGTCCCTACAATCCACCCGGCAGATGCACCCGGCCTCGTGTCCTGGAAAGAGGAGCCCAGCCAAGTTTCGGCCGCCACTGAGCATGTGGCCGGCACTGGCATCTTCCCAGGGTGTTACCTACTGAAGGTGCATCCTCGCTGGCCCTTTGCTTGACCCAGGAATAGCTACGGAGAGACCCCATTCACTCTGCTGCGCAAGCGGGGCAGCTGCTGCTGCATTTCTATCTCCACTTTGGCTGCTGGGCCCTGGCACACAGCTTCCCAGCAAAGCCATCCAGGCCGGGCCATAGGCCCAAGGGCATCCTGTGGCCCCTTCATATCATCTCCCCGTCCTGAGCCGAGTTTGCAACACCTCCCAGTTCAGTACTTCTCCCCCCCTTTCATTAGCATGCCGGCTGACTCCCCCTTTCAGCTCATTTCATTACCGTCTCCACTCACGCTGGACCTGCAGGAGGAGGAAGAGGAGGTGGGGGCCTTTGGCAGGTGGAAAAAGCAGCATTTCACTGAGCAGAAATCAAACCCTCCAAAACTAGTCTCTAAGTTACAGTAAACTGCCGAGAAACGCGGGCCTGATTCTCGTTTACACCAAGGCCCTTTCGGACCAGTTTCGGGTCGCCAGTTTTGGCTGGCTGTATTCTTGGCGGTTTCATCATGTGACATAATCTTTAATTAAAGAGTTACTCTTTAATTCCTGGGGACTCTGGGGCCATCCTGGAGGGTTGGCAACCTGGATAGTTGGTTAATGCGCCTAGGGAGGGTGTGTCATTGACATGCAGTTTATGGCCCCTCTGGCATGCCAGGGTAAAAGGGCCTGGGAAGCAATGAGAATCAGACCCCCAGGCGGCTCTAGACACAGCGTTTGTGCCAGAACAACGAGAGCTATGTCTGCCCCTCGAGCTGCTACCTGTGTAGCTATTCCCAGAGGAGAGAGCACGGGACTAGAACTCAGCAGACCTGGGTTTGGTTCCTGGCTCTGCCACTGGCCTGCTGGGCGACCTCGGGCAAGTCCATGCCCCATCTGTACAATGGGATTAATAATTCCTCCTTTGTCTGCCCGGTTGATTTAGACTGTAAACTCTTCGGGTCAAGGCCTGGCTTATTGTGTGTCCGTGCAATGCCTACCACAATGGGTCTTGGGTGAGGACTCTGGGTGGTGCTGGAAAGCAGATAACCATGTCACCCGAGTAGCCAGGCCCAAAAAGACTTTGGGTGAAATTTACCCTGTGCAGATGGGTGTGTGTGGGTGTGACTTTCACCCCTTAGGTGGGATTTCAGTGGCACAGTTGCCTTGCCCAGCAGTATATTTTCCCCATTTCCTCTTTCCCTTTGCGCCCTGTCATGCAGCAATTATCTTCAGAAGCAAGAAAATCCATATGCCCTAATTAAACTCATTTCATGTTGTAAGCAGCAGCCAGCGCAGTTACACGCTCGCTGTCCTGAGGCGAAATTATGCAAAAAGGAAGAGAGGGAGAAGGAAATTAAAAAAAAAACAACCCAGAGCATTTGTTCCTCTGATTTTGCTGCGAGAAGATATTTTGGTAACTGTTTATTATGAATCAGCGCATCATGGGGAATGAAATTGCAACATCCGAGCCCAAGTGAATGAATAGGAGGTTCAAGGACAGCAAGCCAAGAGATAATTTCTTTAGGAAGAAGATCTCCTTTCATTCTGCCTGATGTTTTCAAGGTCTTCCCCCCGCCTCCCTTCTAAACAATGCCAGTTTTGTGCCTCATGTAACAAACCTCATGATTACCAATGATTTCCTGCTAATCCACCATCCCTTAAAAATAAAATCTGATTGTGCTGCCAAACATGGCCTGGGAACTCCACTCCAGCTAGGAAGCCACACGTTCCTTTTCCCTTTTCATTGCTCTCTCCAAGGTTGCTCCTTGGTAAAAATCCAAAGAGCCTATCACCCTGGTATTCTTAAAACTGCAGGACCCCCGGTCAGGGTCAGGATCCCTTTGTGTTAGGGATCAGACAGCAAGTGTGAAAAATCGGGACACTTTTTTCATGGGGAGGGGGTATAGTTATGTATATAAGACAAAGCCCCTAATATCAGGATGGTCCTGATACTATTAGGATGTCTGGTCACCCTAGTGCTAGGAGCTGTACGAACACAGCCACCCCACCGCCTTGATCTTCTGCTGTCAATGCAAGGCAAGTGACCACCCCAGCCTGAGTTCTTGGTTCCACTCAGGCCCCTCTGTGCTGCTCCGGTGATGGGGAGTGGCCTTAATGGGCACGTCTACACAGCTCACAGCAGCACGCCTCCACGCCTGGGTCACCAAGTCGGGCTGGGGCTACAAACCGCTGTGTAGGTGATGTGGCTTGGACTCTGTAAACCCTCTCCATCCCTGGGCTTCAGAGCCAGAGCATCTACACAGCGATTTTCTACCGATGGAAAAACCCCTTCTGTTAGCGTACGCCGCGTCGACACTGCGGGGTTATGCCAGCCCAGCTGTGGCACCGTAGCTATTCCGGTGGAGTCTCCGTCGTGTGGGCATGGCCTTAGTGAGAGCGAGAATTCAGACCTCAGGGCTACGGTTGCATTTTACCTTGCGCTGGGGCAAGCGGCTGCACGAGGGGCAACACGGTGGAGAATCAGGCCCTAGCAGGGGAATGGCTGGGGCTAGCGGTGGGGAATATGGCAAGTCTCAGCCTCTAATCTTGTCATCTCCCCTGAGGAGATGCTGAGGCGTCCACTGGGGTCGTTATGCTTGGCCGCATCAGGAGCAGGCTTCTAGAGATGGAGTCAAACTCCCGCCTGCACAAATAGGCAAGGACGAGGCACCACTGAAATTCCACTCAGGACCCTTAACATGTGACTTAAAACGGAGTCTAGGCCTTGTGCTGCCCCGCTGCCTGGGGGGAACGGGTTACAGATTGCTTCAGCAAAACCTAGCTGAGACCGGGTTGTGCGAGGTGCTGGTGAAGGCAGTCCCTGCCCCAAAGAGCTTACCATCTACATAGACAAGACAAAGGGCACGAAGAAAAAACATAGGCACCGAGAGGGGAAATTACTGTGTCACACAGCAGAGTGAGGAATAGAACCCAGGTGTCCTAGGTCAGTGCGCTCCCCCCTGGGCCATGCTGCTTCACAGTTTGAGGAACTTTGTGTTTCAGCTCAGCTCTTTGTATAGTCTGTACAGTACCTAGCACAGCGAGGTCAGTGTCCAGGATTGGGGCTCCCAGGCCCTCCAACATACAGGTAATAAGAACATAAGAATGGCCCTATTGGGTCAGACCAAAGGTCCATCTAGGCCAGTATCCTGTCTTCCGACAGTGGCCAGTGCCAGGTGCCCCACAGGGAATGAACGGAACATGTGATCATCAAGTGATCCATTCCCTGTCACCCATTCCCAGCTTCTGGCAAACAAAGGCTAGGAACACCATTCCTGCCTATCCTGCCTAATAGCCATTGATGGACCTGTCCTCCATGAATTTATCTAGTTCTTTTTTTAACCCTGTTATGGTCTTGGCCTTCACAACATCCTCTAGCAAGGAGTTCCACAGGTTGACTGTGCGTTGTGTGAAGAAATACTTCCTTTTGTTTTAAACCTGCTGCCTATTCATTTCATTTGGTGACCCCTAGTTCTTGTGTTATGAGAAGTCGTAAACAACACTTCCTTATCTACTCTCTCTACACCAGTCATGATTTTATAGACCTCAACCATATCTCCCCTTAGCCGCCTCTTTTCCAAGCTGAAAAATTCTAGTCTTATTAATCTCTCCACATACAGAAGCCTTTCCATGCCCCTAATCGTTTTTTGTTGCCCTTTTCTGAACCTTTTCCAATTCCAATATATCTTTTTTGAGATGGGGTGATCACATCTGCACACAGTATTCAAGGTGTGGGCGTACCATGGATTTATATAGAGGTAACATGATATTTTTCTAAAACAACAAGGAGTCCGGTGGCACCTTAAAGACTACCAGATTTATTTGGGCATAAGCTTTCGTGGGTCAAAAACCACTTCTTCAGATGCATGGTGTGAAAGTTACAGATGCAGGCATTATATAATGACACATGAAGAGGCCTCCTCTTCCAGGCGGTGCATCAACTCATCTAGATATTTGCCTAGTTTTACAACAAGCTACATAAAAAGCGCCAGCGAAGTTGGTACAAATAAAATTTCATGCTGACAATGACTTGTTTATACTGCTGTATATACAATACACTGAAATGTAAGTACAAGATTTATATTCCAATTGATTTATTTTATAATGATATGGTAAAAATGAGAGTCAGCAATTGGTCAGTAATAGCGCGCTGGGACACTTGCATTTTTATGTCTCACTTTGGAAGCAAGTAGTTTTTAAGGGAGGTGAAAGACAAAACAGACTCCTGAAAGGGGGACGGTAGCCTGGAACGGTTGAGAACCATGGCACTACCTGGTAGGTTACTGATCACTCAGAGCAAGGGAACAGAGAGTGTGGAATGAAGTTGCATTTCCTCTGGTTCCCCTCCCCCTGCACATTGACCCCTGAAGACCTGAATTATAAGCCCCTAAATCACTGTAGCCTCACTGGCTTCATTAGAGCTAAACCCCACCCAGGATCCGAGCCAACATTTTCTCGATGTAGCCCAGTGGAAGCGTATTCAAGCGGAGCTCCTGGCCCGTCTGCATGGCTTTCCTAAAGCACCCCATAGATATGCCGGCCATTCGGCCAGCTTCGAGCCACACCATCCTCTTTTTCTATGGTTTTGTCCTGTCTGGTACCGAGACCAAGCCGGACGCGGTTTTGTTCGGTATCCTGGAGGGACTGGGCGAGGCCATTCTGAAGAGTGCCCCACTTCGCCCCCACCAGCATGACCTCACTTGCACTGTGCGTACGGGGTCACACCATGCCCAGAAGTACCAGGAAGTCCGGTATTCTGGGGAGGCAGCACTAGCCACCCTAGATTTATCTAAGCCAGTTATAGAGAGACTCCCTGGGGGGCTGCGGGAGGATGTTATTGCTCAGTAGAATCGTCAGGAAGTTTTTCAGGGCGAGCGAACATTTGCACCCACTTTAAGGCAGGGTGGTGCAAAGGGTCCTTGGCACCAGTGAGAATTCACACGGTTGTTTTTGGAACGCTCGTCCTTTCTTTGGCAGTCCCAGGCCTAACCCCCCTGGGTTTGCCATTCAGTTTCATTGTCGCGGCATTTCACGTTGCAAGTGGATTGGGCATTAAAGCTGTAAAGCATTGTACGAGAACCCAAATAGAACAGACTTAACTGCACTGCAGAGACGTAGCTGAAGCTTTCCCAAAGCGAGGGCCGCTTCCTTTTTAGCTCCTTTCATTGCACATTGTCTGGAGAAATTGATTACCTGCCGATCGGAGGCCATTGGAGGGGTGCTCATTGGGAGCCAGCCATTGAATAAAGTTTATTCAGAAGAAGCCATTGGGAGCGACCTACTGACCTTTTCCTTTGATCTCTGCTAGATGAGCAGGGAGCAGCGAAGCTGGAGCCAAAGTGATAACACAAAGCATGCTGGGAGTATCAGTTCAATTTTAAATGCAACCAACAGGGGGCCCTCTCCTAGCTCCTCAGCTATCAATTGCAACCAATTTCTGTCTCCGTCTCTAAAAAACTCAAGAGTGGCTGTCTGTCTGTCTGTCCCGGCACCCAGCCAGGGAAAATGACGCTACCCCAGGTCTTCTATTTAGAAGCGCCGCTGACTTAAATCTACAAAATCTGTTTCACGTCAATGATGTCAGCCTCATAGCAACACTACACGCCAGACATGGGATGTTCAGGCACTTAAGAAAAGCACAACATGGGTCTTTTAATAAGGCCCCTTCGCGCCTGGGGATCTCCTGTCTGTTTGCATATTTAAGGGAAAGGGGTTAAAGCAGCTGTGTGTCTTTTAAAAAAAAAGCCTAAGTGACTGAGGCACCTAAATACCTTTGGTGATCTAGCCCCCAGGAGCCTAAGTCCCATTGACTTTCAGTGACACGTAGGCTCCTAGAAGCTGGATCTTCATGGGTATTTAGGTGCCTTAATGCACAGAGAGGTGCCGTGAGAGATCTTCAAAAGTGCTGGGCACCTACCTCCCCTTTGAAAACCTCACTTGGCATCTACCTGCTCCTTGAGGTGCTTAAATAACTTTAAAAATCTGGCCCCAAGTGCCTGAGACACTTAGGAGAACCAGCAAAGAATCCTGTGGCACCTTATAGACTAACAGACGTTTTGCAGCATGAGCTTTCGTGGGTGAATACCCACTTCTTCGGATGCAAGCCACCGCCAGGGTGTTCAGCTGCTCAGAACAGGAGGTGAAAAACAGCTTTTCCAACTGGAACTGCAGGACGAATTGTAGGGAAGTAAAATGTTGGAATTGGGTGATTAACTCCCCATCTCATGCGATGAGGCCAAGGGATCTTTAATAACCACAAGTGCTGAGGAGCTGGATTGTATGTCTCCTTTGAAAGACGGAGAAGCACCAGTGCCACAACAGGATTTGAAGACATGGGATGAGCTTTTCAAAAACAACAAGGGGGCTTTAGACACACGACTCCCATTACAATTGCGTCTCTAAATCTACCGATCCCCATATGCATTCATCTAATTATAACGGAGTAGACTCACCACCGGCACCCCCTTGTGGCAGGCCTGGTGTAGCAGGCTCTCTTCGTTTGGCACCACCTGCTCTGGGCCCACAGTGGTCTGCCTCTTCTTGTGACTTGGTCCCGGGGTAACAGAGAAGCCAATAAACAAAACATGAACAAACGTAACTGTTCACGCCAGACCCAGGCTCACTCCTCCATGGATTCTTCACCCCTTCCTGGACGCTGCAGGGTCATCCACCCGTCTTGTGCAGAGCGACAGCTCCCAGGGCTTTTTCCCTGGAGGCCCAGCTCCAAACCCTTGTGTCGGGGGTTTCTGCACCACCTTTCCCGGTGGCTGGGAGGGCAGCCCAGACAGGGACCCTGTGGTGAGCAGCGAAGGTCTTCTCCTATTAGCGAGTGAGCCATGGGCAGTCAGGCCTAGTGATCAGAGCAGGAGCTGGGAAGCAAATCCGATCCCAGGGCCAGAGCAAGGAAGCAGCAGCCAGCCCAGGAGTCACAGCCAGAACTGGGAATTAAGAGCCACACTGAGGGTCAAAAACAGAGTCAAAACCCAGGAAGCCGGCCCCAGGAGCAAGCAGAGGTAGCACGGACAGAGCAGGAGCCAGGCTGGGGAACAAGGCTGGAAGAGGGCTCGGAGCAGGGTGGGAATATGGCTGGAGCAGCAGCAGGCACAGGGAGGATGGCAGCTGCAGGCAGCCACACATTACAGTAAGCAGCCAGAGAGCCGCTGCTGGGCTAAAAGCCAGCCAGCTGCCCTTCCTGACCACTCAGTCAATCAGGGAGCCTGCTGCAGGCCAGCTGCACTGGTCGGGTTGCCAGGAGATGGACCCTGAGCCCCAGCAGCTCCCTCACTGCCTCCCTGGACGCCTTCCTACCCTGGCCTTCCATCAGGCCCTGTCCCCCTCGGGTTTCCCATTCACCTGCCTCTCGCTAGGCCTTTCTTCCAGGCCTAGCACCCAGGGCAGGACTGCAGAGTCCTTCCCCCACTCTCCCTCCAGCCCCCTCCTCAGCTGGGCCCGGCCCACCCTCCAGGTGCAACCACGTGCGCTCGTTGCTCTGTCTCCAGTTAACGCTTCCATTACCACAGGGGGGGGGCGGGGACCTACTCCAGCACAGCGAGATACATACTGAGTCCCCATCCTCACAGGATCTGAGCACATATTCTAAGAGCGAAGGATAAAACCCCACCATCTCCTTGCTTCGGCACGAGGCTCCAGCTGCTCACAGAGAGCGCCCGACCTTGCCCTGTTGGTTGGCTTTACCGCTATACGTTGTAGGACACAAAACAAGCGGCTCAAGTGGCTGAAGTTTTGGCGCTGGGCAAACGTGTTATTTTTTTCAATCTCATGATTTTAAGACAATCTCCTGATTTTGGAGGGGCCCGACTCGTGATTTTTTTTCTGGGTGTGGGGCTGGCCTACATCATAGTCTCTCCCCTGTCCCTTGAGAATGGTCCTCTGAGACCAGAGTTATGGCAGGGAGAGGGAAAGCTGGCACGTCTGCTGCTCAGGGATGTCTCTGTTCCATGGATGGAGACTATCAGCCTAGGGGGCTCTCAATCTTGGCTGTTAAAACAGCGGGTGCTGCCCAGGGTTCTCTGCTCCGGCCCCTTCTTGCTGCCGAAAGGGAGGTGATGTGGCTAGTGCACTAGACCGGGACAGAGAAGACCTGGGTTTTATTCTCAGCTCTACCCCTGGCCTGCTGGGTGACCTCTGACAAGTCACTTCCCCGCTCTGTGCCTCAGTTTCCCCACGTGAAATGGGGCTGATAACACTCACCTGCATTGAGAGCTAGAGATTATAATTATTGTCTCTTTTACCTCACTTTCATCCCGGCACCTTTCATTTAGCTACTTCCCTCTTCATAATGGGGAAGCTGCTGGTAGGTCTGTGCTGAGCTCCTCAGAAACCCACTCCTGCAGGAGTCAAATAGACCAGCACCTCCCATCAGCACTGGATTCACTTTGGAAAGTAAAGGTAATCATCATTATAAATATACAGTAACAGCCCATACAGAGCAATTTTCAACTGTAGAGCGTAACACTAAACAGCAAAGCTTTATTATCCCTATTTTACAGATGGGGAAACTGAGGCACGGAGAGGGCAACTGAGTTGCCCAAGGTCAGCCCAGTGGAGTGGGAGAAGAGCCCAGGTCTCCTGAGTCCTAGTCTAGGGGCCTAGCCACTGGTAACATGCTATAATGCTCTGTGAATGCCGACTGAAAGTATATCTAATGCCCTACTTAATTTGCAGAACTTGCAGATCCTGCAATACTAGGCTTCCACCACATTTTTTATTTTAATTAGCTTACTCTGCACAGCCTGCAATTTTGCACACATTTGGAGGTTCACAACACACACTTTTTACCCCATTAGTACAGTAGTTCCCCATTTATCCGAGCTGACAGCAGCTGGGGCTTTGCCTATCGGCCTCACACATCAGTGACTGAAATATAATTGCAGCAAAATGCCTGGTTATCAAAAAAATTAGCAGGCACAACTTAATACTTGAGTGTTTATATTGTTCCAAACAAATAGGTCTTCTCCGGCTTTTCCAAATGACCACAATTAATAAAGGTCCATTATTACTTTGCTGTGATTTTCCATATCTTGTTCGCAACTCAACTGCAATTATTTGACAATCATCCCGTGATTCAAGCAGGGCCTTAAGTAGATCATTATTGTTATTATTTGTTTTGTCTCACTGTATTGTAGATTGTGGTTACTGTATATGCATTGTTCTATATTGTATTGTTCTATGCATTGTGGTTATTATTTTTAGTGATTGGCGTTGCAGTAGCACCAAGGAGCCCCAGTCATGGTTCAGGAGCCCCGGGTGCAAGGAGCTGTACAAACACACAGTACTAATGGACGGTCCCTGCCCCAAAGAGGGAGCTGACAATCTGTGTAGGGCTCCATCTTAGTTAGCAGTCCGCGATGTTCTTGCACATACTCTGTGTAGCCTACAGCACATGAGACGGGAGTAGTGGTCTATGCTGCAAACTTATGGCCGTGTAACTCCGTCAGTCAGGAGTGTGGAAAATCCAACGCAGTTAGTCCAACCTATCCCGCGGTGCAGACAGAACTATGCCGGCAGGAGAGCTTCTCCTGTGGCCATAGCTACCGCCCCTGGGGGAGGTGGGGTACCCACGCCGACGGGAGACGCGCTCTCGTCTTCACTGAATGCTACAGCGCTGTCAGTGTAGACAAACCCTAAAGTCTGGGGAAGTGTCACTGCACGGCGTGCCCCCCTCTGCCTCGGTTTGCTCTGCAGTAGCCTCCCGTCGGTAACTTGGCCATCTGGCCAGGCCATCATTCAGCCCCCAGGTCCAGGGTTACGAAGTCCAGCAGGACCACTGTCTACATGCCCTCTCTGGACGGTGGTCAGCCCCAGCGTGGGGCTTTCTGCCATTATACTGCTGGCTAGCAGGGGAAGCCAGCCCCACCCCTACAGCAGGGTCCAGCCCACGGATCCTATAACCAGCAGCCCAGCTCTGCTCAGTGCCCATCGCTGTCACTCCTACCAAGCCTCTCCATCTTCTCGTGCCTGGTTCTGGGTTTACTGTGGGCATGTACTCTGCTCCCTGTGGCTACTGCACCCCCTTCTAGCGCCTTACCAGACTCCCTAGTCCAGGGCAGGCTCTCGGGGTGACTCTCCCCCTAAATTTCCCCTTGCCCCCTCATGAGCCCAGCCTCCCAGAGAATGCCCACAAACTTCTCCCCTGACAGTCTGCCTGTCTTTAAAGTGCTGTCCCAGCCCTTCCCTAGCTGGGCTTCACTTCCAATTAACCCTGGTCCACCCTCTCCCAGGCAATGCCCAGTAACTGGCCTCTCTGGCCCTCCTTAATCCCACCAGGGCTGGCATGGGGTGCACACCCCAGCACCGGGGGTCTCCACAGACATACTAGCCACTGAAAAGGGGGCGAAAGACCCATCGCTCCTTCCGCAAATGGCCTTGAAATACTTTATATTCCAAGCGCTCAACGTCAATTTTTGCTTCCAGCACATCATGTATTAAGAGGATGCTAACAGCACAACACAAGTACATCATCAGTATTCTCATGGCATTACTTCCAAAGTACTTGTGTTCAAATATAGTCGGCTATCAGCAAAGGGTGGGTGTGTGCCAGACTAAAGAATCAGGTTGAACATTTCTACTGTAGAGCTATCTATCTATCCATCCATCCCCATTCACCCCCTATCCATACATCGTCAATCCCCATCCACCCATCTATCTACCCACCTATCTATCCATCCATCCTCATTCACCCCATCTATCTATCTATCCTCAGACAACCCCTATCTATCTATCTATCTATCCCCATTCACCCCCTATCCATACATCCCCAATCCCTATCCACCCATCTATCTACCCATCTATCTAATCCCATTCACCCCCTCTATCTATCTATCTATCTATCTATCTATCTATCTATCCCCATTCACCCCCTATCCATACATCCCCAATCCCTATCCACCCATCTATCTACCCACCTATCTAATCCCATTCACCCCCTCTATCTATCTATCTATCTATCTATCCCCATTCACCCCCTATCCATACATCCTCAATCCCCATCCACCCATCTATCTACCCACCTATCTATCCATCCATCCCCATTCACCCCATCTATCTATCTAGCCTCAGACAACCCCTCTATCTATCTATCCCCATTCACCCCCTCTATCTAGCTATCTATCTATCAGCAAGGTATGTGAGCCCCAAAGATGCCATGACCCCAGTCCCGCTGTGATGGTTCGGGTATTATAGGACCCGATGAAGGACCCCCACAATGAGCAAAACACCAATCCCAGGCAACGCCCCCCAAGCCAACCCCCCTGCTCAGGGAGTTTGACAACCCACCTCTGAATTGTCGCCGTCTGAGCCCGTCTTTACCGGGCACTAGCCTGGCGCAAATGCCCCCTCCCGTCCCTCGCACCCACCCAGCTGCTGCAGCCCCGCTCGTGGCTGCGGCACCCCCGGGCGCCAGCCCCTGAGCCAGCGTGGGGGGGCTCCCGGCTCCCAAGCTGCGTCTTGCTCGCCCGGGACCTCTGACAAGTCCCAGCCCTGCCCAACCCCCCCGGCTCCGAGCCAGCCGTGAGTCACAAACAAAGCAGAACCCCCTTTGTGGGCTGTGATTCGCCCTTTCTTCTGCACTCGGGGACGTCACGCTCGCCGGGCTATAGATGGAGCTGTGGGGTCCGAATCAGCCCTTCAGTGCAAACCCATGTGCCTGGCCATGGAGGTGTGTGCGCGGCTGCTGTGAGCTACAAAGGGCGAGGGGAGAGAGAGGGAGAGGAGGTGCCCTGTGCAGCTCCCATATACCCTCCCCCACCACCCAAGAACAGACACATCCAATCCAGCCTCATTGCTGTCAGGAGCAAATCTCTGATCCCCCCCCACCCCAAACCCCTCCCCCTCTCCCCTCCAGCCTGATCACACTAAGGAATGATGAAAAAAAATAATTCTGCAAAAAGGGTGAGTTGAAACGGCTTCTTCTTCGGGGGGAGGGGTATTTTTTTTGGGAAGGGGGGATTTTCTTTATTGTTCTGTTGAGACTTCCTCCCACCCCTCTTTGCAAAAAGAAAAAAGAAAACTAAACAACAACAACAAAAAACCCCGACCCACCCCTTCTTTCTTCCTCTCCAGTTTCTCAGTCTCTTCCTCGACTTGAATTTGCCAGGAAATCCAGTCCTGTTGTGTAGTGTAAAAAAGGATGTAGGATCATGCGGTTTTCATTTTGATTGCAAGGAAGGCATGAAACACACACAACAGACATTGTGTATCTCTCTCTGTCTCCTATATGGAGAGTCTCCGTGTAGTGTACCTCTGGATTTATCTGAGTGCCTTTCCAGAGATGGCAAATAAAAACCCGCGCTTGCATTTCACCCCCAGGAATAAATTCTTCATCAAAAGCTCAAATATGCAATTTGCACTGCAGTAAAAAATCAATTAGTTGGAATTCCTCCCTCCCCGGTAGCAAATGCATGTTGGTTGAGATGGATGCAACATCACAGCCGTTCTTGTCTCGTGCACAGAATGAGACAGAGCTTGTGATTTTCGCTCCGTGCCTTGGGTATTATTATTATTTTTGCTTCGGTGTCTGCAGGGGGGAATCTCTGCAGAGTGAAACTGGCAAAGTACCTAAGTCTCAGCATTGGTGGAGAGTGGGCACGGTGGGGGTGAGGGGAGGACAAACTTGGAGAAAAAGGCAGGGTGCAGGATAGGGGAATAAAACCTCTAATAATCCCTTTTCTCTCTCTTCCTCCCCCCCCCCCCCCCCGTTTGTGTCAGGGGCCACAGGATGGAAACCAGCAATCCATGCAGCCAGAGAAGGTCGGCTGGGTTCGGAAATTTTGCGGGAAAGGCATTTTTAGGGAAATCTGGAAAAACCGTTATGTGGTTTTGAAGGGAGATCAGCTTTATATCTCAGAGAAAGAGGTAGGATTTGTTTAATTTGCCTCTCCTCCTCCACCCCCCACCCTCCTTTTGCCTTTCAAAAGCAAATTGTGCAGCCAAAGCGTTTATCCAACACCTCCTGGAAACCCGGGAGTCTCCATCCGTGGTGTTTATTAACCATCTTGTAATTTGCTAGCTGGAGAGTTTCTATGGGGAATTCTCTTTTCACTGTCTGGCTCTGCATTGTCAGTTCAAACGAGACCTGGGCTGGGTTTGTGTGTCGATTCTAACAACAACAACAACTGCCACAACGGTGCCCTGGAGTCTCCCACAGAGGACTGGCGGGGAGACATTTTTCCAGCGTCCCGATACATGGAACGATTTGCTTGGCATCTCTCCTTTCCCCATAGTCACGTATTTCCTTATGTCTGCCCTCCGTTATCGAGTTCCACAATGGCCTGGCTTGCAGCCTCGCGCCCCGATTGTTTTCCAAATGGAAATAACAGTGGGGTGAGGATGCCAGACCGACCGATTTACAAGTGGGGGTTTTAGGTTCCAAGCCCAGTCCCTTATCACTCAGCTGTTTTTCCAAAGCAAGGGGCACAAGGAAAGTTTAACCACTGCTTTGGCATCCTGTTAGTGCAGAGGGTGAGCAAAGCACCCCTATCTCAGTTCCAACAATCTGAGGGTTTGGGGTTGAATGTATTGGATTTAATTGGATGTGGCTTTCTGAGCACAGGTATTGCAATCTGTGACTGGCCTGGTCTAGCTGATGGTGGCTCATCCCTTCCCTGTTTCACAGACGTTGGGATCCGTAAATCCACCCAACTGGGGTTTTTGTTTGTTTGTTTTAAACCAGATGGATCTTTCAAAACAAAATCTTGGTGTTAATTGGTGCCACGTGTACAAGAAGCGAGGAGGGTGTCGGTGTCCGGACTGGGGTTACAGGTGTGAATGAGGATGGAGAGATAGGCCAGGATGTAGATAACCAACCAAATCCCTCAGCCAGGGGTGCTGGAACAATTTGTATAGTGGGGGTGCTGAGAGCCATTGAACCCTGTATATGATGGAATCCACTTCAAGCCAGGGGTGCAAAATCATCCCCTGCACCCTTAGTTCCAGGACCTATGCCCTCGGCCCCATCCCGCAGCACGGTTCACACCAGCAACCCTTACTCATGTGGGTACAGCCAAGGGCAGGTCCCACTGCCTGCATGTCTGGTAACATCGCCCAGGTTATCGAATAAAGAGCAAGAGAAACAACAGGGCCCAGAGAGAGAAGGATCCTTTGGCAAAGAGGCTGACATCATTGAGCATGGCAGAGCATGTATGGATCTGAGTTTATTGCAATGGAGAGATGATTGGAGAACAAACTGGGGGGCGGCTGGTCTGAGCTTCCCATCTATCAGCTTTTCACAACTCACTCCAAACGTGCTCTCGATGGCCACAGAAACAGGGCATGGCTGGGGCTTATTCCTTGGAAACTAAATGATGCCTGAGAACTAGGGGATCAGCACATTAGAAATGCATAGACAGTAAAAAAACAGACAGAGAGGTAGATTAGCTACTATAGCAAGATACTCTAGATGGAAAGACTGATACTGATCACGTGCTGTACGGACAGACAGATAGATACGCAGATCTGGAGACATAGATAGATCATTGCATTAAATGGTTGGGAGAATGTTTCCCTATTCACTGCCCAGCATCCAACCGTTGCATGTTAACTGCTCTTCTGCACGGGGGCCCTGAGTCAGGAAAGCACGTAACCACACGCTTAACTTTTATCAACTTCTTCAACTCCAGTTGACTTGGATGGAATTTAAGCACGTGCTTCCGTGTTTTCCTGAATCAGGGCCTAGAAGAGAAATTCACTTTGCCGCACATAGGCCAAAGGGGCGCTGTTTGCTCCACCCGAATACCGTGAGCCATCCCATCAGTGCAGGTAGGCAGGGGCTGGGAATAGCTTGTATTATTGGCAGACAATAATAACGGTAAATTTACAGCGAGCTGCAGGGATTATGCTGAAACACCCAGGCAGATGTTTAATGGCGCTGGCAGGACGCTTTATGATTCTCCGAGCAGCTGCGGTAACATCACCGGGACTGCTCACGAATTTCCTCATTTGTAGCCGCCTAAGTGGTGGAGCTGAGTTTGTGCATTTCCAGGCAAAAGGGCAGAAAGCCATGATTCAGGGGCGAGGACGGGGAGCTGGGGAGGGCTCACCCATCAGGTTGTGCAGAATCAGACATGGCTGGTGAAATCCTGGCTCTTTTGAAACTAATGGCAAGCCCCCATGGCCTTCCCTGGGGGCAGGGTTTCACCCTAGCACGCTAGCCCTGGTGTGGGAGGAAGAAGCCTCCCCGGGGGTGACCTGAATGTAACCCATATTGCATAACCTTCCTGAGTCTGCCGGGGAAGACTGAAATAGCCAGGAGCTGAGAGGCCCCAGTGCACAGCCTTGTTCTTGTGAGCTTTGTGGCAGCTGTCCTGTCTGTGAGCCCACTGTGTGGGAGAGGGTCTGGGGTCTGGGTTTTATCCTGTGTCTAGAACTTCCAGGGCAGGCAGAGTTCCCCGCTTCCAACTTCCCCCATCCCGTGCATGCCCCTGGAGCACTGGGGGCAAATAGATGGATCATCTGGTTAGCGACCTGCTGCCGGATTGGTCAAGGATTAATGTAAAGGCCCTGCCCGGCCTCTGGCATTGACATCTGAGTAGCTCGGGCCCCGGAATAGTAGTGCTGGATGGGGTTGGGTTTAGAATGACTGACACGCGGAGCTACTTTCCTCTTCTTTGAGGAGCTAAGGGGCAGGCTCTAAGAAGTGGGTGAGGAGCTGCTGGCGGGCGGCTCCCGTCCGTGTCTTTGTGTGGTAGACAGGCCCAAGACTCTGCCACGGGGGTCCATGCAAAGCCCCTGGGCATAGCGGAGTAACTTGCGTGTCTGTCTGAGAACTCACAAGTTTGCGTCAGTGTCTCAGTGGCTGGCGTGTGTGTCCGTGTCAGCGAACATGTACATAAGGAGAAGTACCACATCTATCCAGCGTCCATCACCATAGTATTGGTGTGCCCAGGGCAGGTGTTTAAATGAGCAATATGCATGTGAACAGTCATGTGAGTGCCAGTTTCTAAATGAGTAATGTGTATCCGTGTCAGTGATCAGGCATGTATCCAATGGTAGGGAACAACAAGGCATGTGAACGAACATGTGCATGGAAGACTGTGTGCATTTGGGTATGAATAATGCGCGTTAGAGAACATGTATGTGTCTACCTGGAATAAAAACGTGTTTGTGGATATATGTGTCTTAAACGGGTAACATCTGGCTGCATATGTCAGCATCAAAATGAATAATTTGTCTCTGTGAACGTGTGTGTGTGTTTGCATGAATGAAGAATGGGCACATGTGCTGGTGGGATATGTCTCTGAGTCTCAACATATGAATGAACATGTGTGGGGTGGAGCAGTTCTCCCTCATGTGACATTCTGCGGACAAACCAGCAACATCTGTGTGTTCTGCCTGTGTGCATGTGGTGCATTTGTGTGTGGTGCATAAAATGGTCTCGCTCTGTACTTCTAGGGATAACACTCCTTTTAAACCAGATCTTGTGCCGTTTAGGATCTGACCCCGCTGTTGCTCTCTTTTGGCCGTGGTTGGCCTTTAGATCTCTGGGCATTCTTGAGCACAAATGTGAACTCACAAGAATGGATGGGAGGACGTTTCTGGCTGCACTTCCTCCCCCTCCAAGCAGCAGGCCCGTAGCCAGTCCCCCATTCATCTCCTCCCTGAACCGCTTGCCATCCTGTGCAAGCTCGCTTTCATGGAAGCAGGCGCCTGCAGCACCTACAAATAGGTTAATAAATCTGGGTTGGCCGAGCAGAGCAGAACGCAGCCTCTTTTGTTTTTTCACACACCAGATTATGCCCAATGGAGGAAATGGAGCCTCTGCTGTGCATTCCTGCTGAGTTGAGATAGCTTTCCACTGACAATACTCCGCTACTAGGAAGGCCGACAGGCAACCCTGGTGAGGGGAAGGGACGATGCAGCTGAGGAGGGATCGGAAGAGATGTGAGCGGGGATAGCTTGTGGAGGTTGCCTAGACATTGGGGTCTGTTACAGCATCGCTCCATCAAAGGCAGCTATGTGGATTTGCGCCAGCCGAGGACCTGGGCCTCGTGCTCTTAAATCTCATATTAACTAGGAAATGAGCCTTGATGTTGCCTGTCAATTTCTGTAAAATGGGGAGAATGACACTGACCTCCTTTGTAAAGGGCTGTAAGATCTCCTGAGGAAAAGTGCTCGGTAAGGACAAGGGATTATTATTTCGGGGCCCACATTGGAGCTGGGCTCTTCTGAAATCCGAACCCCGTTGTGGGTTGAAACCCCTGGCCCTAGTGTATTGAGTTCTGCCAAGAAGAAATGAGAACAGTGCAAGACTTCGTCTGCCTCTAGTGCCACCATTAATAAAGCCACGCACCTTTTGCTGGTTCATCGGCGCACCAAACGCTAGCAGGGGCCGAAGGCTTTGTGTATCCGATTGCCTCGACCTAACCCACAAATCTTTAGCCGGTGCTGCAAATTGGTCCCATAAACTATGCAAAACCTTTGTTATTTTGCATTTGGTCGGTGGCCAGAAAGTTCCCATTAACAAAACACAGGCTGGTTGGAGTTGATTTCTGGTAAGCGGCAAGGCATTTTGCATTCCTTTCCCCTATCTCCCTCCCCGAACCCACATTTCTGGTAATTGTTCTCTTCTTTCTAGCACTGCTTTGTTATTGATTTACACTCGGGAATAACAGTCAGACTAACACAGCACACAGCTGGGCTCCTACCACTTCCTGCCAGGAAGCCCACGGCCATCAAGAATGGACTCTGTGCTAACAAGATGTTAATGAGGAAGTGCTTTTCTGGTGGGCTTCCTGAAGCCGCTAATGAAAGCCTTGCCTCAGCGAGCACAAGAGCCCTCGAAAAGTTGGCTGTGCACTCGGCTAGTGTTTGCTGCAGCACGTCTGAACGCTGGTGAGCTGCGTGTGCTGCCTGGGAGGTGTGTGTTGTGTTGTTTGTGTACGTGGTGGTGCTGCTTGTGTGTGTGTTTGGAACAGCACAGGCTATGGGGCTGGGGAGCCCATCTGGGCCAGAGCCCGACCCACTTTAAAGCACTAGGTTACAATGCTGCTCAGGTGTCTGTGCACGTTGTGCGTTGGAAGGCATTAGAGGTGGCGCAGTCGTGTGAGTGTGTATGGGTGTGACAGTTCTGAATGGCCCACCTTCCACTCCCCCACCAAGTCATCTGGACCGGCGTGGCTGAGGGCAGTTAGCACGGGGGCTGGGAACTGTTCCCCCCTCCTGGACTATTCCTTATCCAACTCCCTCCCTGCCACCTCTCCATTCTCAGAGTCTAGTCCCTTCCCCTCCATCAACCCCTCTGCTGTGCCCTCTGCAGCAGATCCCACACTCTGTCCTGTCTACACCTCCCACCCTCCCGTCTCCTCCCTAGGGACAGGGCTGGAGAACCCAGGAGAAGCACTGAGATCTCAGCCTGTACCTAACCTGCTCAGCAAAGAGTTTCCTCTGGGTTTGCTACACTGAAGTCCTGTCTCTGCCCTAATGCTGCTGCTCAAAAAGTCCTCAGAGTGGGAAAATGTATGGGACTTCCCCACAGAGGGGACATGCCAAGACTGGCCCAGGGTAGACGTGCATGGCAGAGCCTTGTTCGTGCCCTAAGGGACGCCTGATGGGTCACTTTACGGTCTGATAAGTCGCTTTGCATTAGTCGATGCTGTGTCATGGTGGTCCCATGCCCCGGCATTGGTGGGGAGGATGCAGGAGACCTGAGTGGCAGATCTAGGAGCGAGGGCTGGCGTAGAACCTCGGGGAGGGGGCACCGTGTCCTATTCGGGGCAGGACTGCAGACAGCGTGGTATCATCCTGGCGGAAGCGGTAGCTGGCGTCCCCGCTTGCGTAGGTTGCATGGAGCACGAGTCTGCACAAATATCATTCATTTGCTGGCGAAAGGTACCGGCCTGAAGGCTGCTCTGTTCACAGCCGGTACGGTGTTAGCAAGCCCTCCACGACTCCTCCTCCCTACAAGCTAGGAGGCACTGCGGCCTCATTGATAAGAGCAGGGCCTCTGGAGACGTGGGTTCTCTTCCAGCCTCTGCTGCTGACCTGCTGGGTGATCTTAAGCAAACCACTGCCCTGCTCTGTGCCTCAGTTTCCCTCATGTCTGTCTCAAGCATAAGCTGCATTTGGGCCTTCGTGTAGTTGACTGCCAGGCCCTCTAGATTTAGTTCACTTGATAGTTACCCCCAGCAGCCTTCTGAGAACAGGTTTTTTTGCTTCCTTGTCCCAAGTTTCTGCCCAACAAGGCCTGGGCCAGGTAGTTAGACCCCTGTACCCCTGTGCCCAGCCGGGGATATTATCTCCCGCTGCGCTATAGGGCTGACGCTGCAGTGCTCAGGGGGCAGCAGGAGGAAATGAGAAGGGTGTGGAATGCGGGGGGTGTGTGTGTGAGGAATGGGGAGGATTTGACCCGCTGCCGGAGTTTTAATAACGCATGAGTGATGATTTCAGCAAAATACCACCTGCTAGCAGCAAACCAAATTAGCATGTGTGGACTCTCTATTCTGCCGACAAGGGCCTGATCTGGACTTCAGTGCCCTAAACACCCCCGGTCTGGCCGGGAGAGGATTCCACCAGGGCAGGCCCGGCACAGGACTCCATCACACACCCTGGCACGGGGGTGAGAGGGAGGGATGCCGCACCATGGCCTGTATGGCAGAGCCTGCTGTAACTCGGGCAGGTTCCCACGGAGTGGGGGGGACTCTCCGATCCCCAGAGCAGCCAGGGTCAGGGGCCAGCAAAGGCAGCTAGAAGCCCTCCCTTCCCCTGGATTGTGAGTGCTGTGCCATGCTCCTCGAGAGGGAAGGCACCGAATCTCGCCCTGTGTCGTAGCTGCACCAAGGAGATGCGGATTTATCTTTAGGCAATGAGGGGGGGACTCCCTCCACCAGATGCCAGTTTAGGGCAGGATTTATGTGCAGTATCCCATCTCTCACAGCTGGGGTGGCAATGCTGCCTAGTGGATAGGGACACAGTCACTACACGAGGACTCAGAAGCTCTGGGTTCTATTCCCAGCTCCCCTACAGACCTTAGGCAAGCGTGCTCTGCGCCTCACTTTCCGCTTTGTCAGGCTTTTCTACTTAGATTGTAAACTCTCCCAGACCAGATTTTTAAAGGGATTTAGGCACCTGACTCTATCTTTAGGTGCCTAAATCCCTTTGAGGATCTGGTCCTATGTCTCTGCGCAGCCCCCAGCGCATTGGCGCCTGCGCCTCGGCTGGGCTCTCTAGAAGCTCCTGTACTATAAATCCTCATCCTCATCATCGTAAGTGTCGTTAGTGGATGCTCCATTCATGGAACACTCCCCCACCCCTCATTCTTATTTATTATTTCAGTGCTTGTGAAAGGTGCCAGATCGATCCCTTGGAGAAGGAATCCCTTTGTATGCACAGAGCGAGGGAGCAAGCTTCCCCATTCGCCCCCGGCCCTTTCTACGGGGACGGCCCGCACTGGGGGGGGCCTTGACAGTGAGCTGAAGGCGTGATTTCCTGCTGGAGGAGACACCCCCGGGCTAGCCGCAGTGGTGGGACGGGCTAGCCACTCTGAATTGGTCCCCATCCCAGACGCTAGGCACATACTCAGGGCATTTAGCCCGTCCCGCCCCTTCTGCACCACTCTCTTTCTGGTGCGAGTAGGCCTGAGAATCACCCCCCCCAGCTCAAAGCATAGACATACCCTGTGTGACCTGTGCACTAAGCTGAGACCCACCAACTCATTACACCCAACAGCTATTAGATAGGAGTGATTGCCAGCCCCTCCCAGCCAGGACCAGATGGGAACCAATGACCCCAACCAAAATCCCAGTCCCAGTTCCCTGAGCCATTCAGCTTCTGGGTTGCTACAGTGTGGGATGCCATGGGGAACCCTAGCGTAGGTGGGTCTGAAAAAATTCCTCTCTCCCTGCTGCTGACATGGGTCTTTGCAAATGCCCTGCTGGGCTGAGTTTGATCTTGGAAACGACCTTTGCTGACAAGGAACGTGCAAGAAAGAAAAATAGCCGAGCCAAGGGAGAAAGCGGGACTGGGAGAGGAGGGGACAGGGAAGGACGCAAGATATTCAGAGCCTTCAGCTGCACGATGCTTGCACTTCACAGCCCTAAACCGTGCACCTAGGGACTGCTCTGTCAGCAAAGAGCTCCCAGCTGTTTAGCCTAGTGCAGATGCTGGCCTGTAAGGGCTGATATCAATGCTTAATTTGTGCCAAGGCTTGCCAGGGCTGGCACCTCTAGGCTTGGCAGTTCATCGCCCGGGCACCTCTTTCATTACAAATTAAGCACTGGCTGATACCACCCCTACAGTCTGTTCAGACCCTTCCCTCAGGGCGCAGTTTGATTTTCCAAAGGCAAAGCTCACAAAGTAACCACAAAACAAAGGTATTCCTCCCCCAGCGGAGCACAGCGGGCTGTCCTCAGAACCCCCTACTCCTTGTGGCTCTCCTCATCTGAGCAGCGTGATCTGCTCCAGCTTGACCTGTCTGAAGCAAGAGGGTTGTTTGTAGTGACGGGAGCCCCTGAGCACTCCCAAGCGGGAATGGAGCCGATGTGGTGATCTGAGGCAAACTGGTTTTCAAGGGGCTGTCTGCTGCCTTCCTGACTCCCCTGTGGAGTTTCCACTGGATGCAGCATTCTCTTTCACAGCCCCCTGAGAGGTAGGGCAGTGTCGTTCTCCCCATTGTACAGATGGGGGAACTGAGGCATGAAGGAATTAAATGACATGCCTCGTGTCACCGTGGCACCATGTACCCAGGACTCCTGAGCTAATGTAACTCTGGATTTCTCATTAGCAAAGAGACTTTTTAGAGGCCCACTATGCTCTTGAACTCACTTATATCATGCGGCTGGGGGTTCCAAAGGAAAATTTTGGATTTTGTTAAAAAAAATTCCTTTGATCAGTTTCCAGCAGGGTTGCCTTTTGGTTGCACTGAGCAGCTCCTTGGTCTTATCAGAAAGGGTCAATTGAAGCATGTGATCTACTTTCTCTGTCCCACTCCTTGTTCTTCAGGCCTTTATCAGGGATATGTAAATCTGAAGAGGCACTGAGCTTCTTTCAGACCTGCTGTCTTTTGGAAGAGATGTGACAAACCCTGGGCATGTGGCATCCTAGATCCCTGGGGTCATTGTAGTCACTAGGGCATTTTTCACAAGAGCTGCTGCATCCTAGCCAAACTGTAATTCAAGGGGTTTACATTCTGCCTTCCTATATTCCCCCTGGAGTTTCGAATGGTGACAGTATTCATTTCACTTCCTGCCCGAAACCGCTGCATGGCGTTAAACAGCTCACATATTCCACTGAGAGGGGCCTGCATTTCAGTGCGGGGGGAACATCTGGGACCCAAAGCACCAGATAAATATGAGGCTTAGTCTTCTGTTCTAAAGATATACTGTAGTCTCGCTATGTGTATAGGGTAACTTAAATCATTCAGGGAGGGGGTGTGCCCTATGGGACAGGGCACTAAACTGGGACTCAGGGCTCCTGGGTTTTATTCCTGGCTCTGCCACTGGACTGCTGGGTGACTGTGGGCAAGTCACTGCTCCTCTCCGTGCCTCAGTTTCCCTATCTGATGCTATCACAGATTCCAAGGCCATTGTGATAATCTCGTCTGATCTCATGTATAACACAGAACTTCCCCAAAATAATTCCTAGGGCAGATCTTTTATATCAACCTCCTTGGTAAGGCACTTTGAGATCTACTAATGGAAAGTGCCAGATGAGAGCTATGGACTATTATTATTCATGTAATTTTTTCTGATTATCCTCTGCTAGCAGGTAGGCAGGTAGCTAAATGCATAGGGCCCTACCAAATTCACGGTCCATTTTGGTCAATTTCATGGTCATAGGATTTAAAAAATCATAAATTTCATTATTTCAGATATTTAAATCTGAAATGTCATGGTGCTGTAACTCTGATCCAACTCTGAAGGCAGCAATGCAGAAGTAAGGATGGCTTGGGATGGTACTGCCACCCTTACTTCTGCACTGCTGCTGCCTTCAGAGCTGGGCGCCCGGCCAGCAGCCGCCGCTCTCCGGCTTCCCAGCTCTGAAGGCAGCGCAGAAGTGAGGGTGGTAATACTGCGACCCCACTACAATAACCCTGTGACACCTCCCTCCCGCAACCCTCTTTTTGGACCCCGCATTTGAAAAAACGCTGGTCTCCCCTGTGAAATCTGTATAGTATAGGGTAAAAGTGCACAAAAACCAGATTTCACGGTTCATGACACGTTTTTCACGATTGTGAATTTGATAGGGCCCTATAGATGCATAGTGCATTCACATGTCAGACAACTGAGGATCAAACTTACAGGTTGGATTAATGGCACAGCTGCTGTAAGGATAACATCGCTCTTCACTAGGTCATTTCATCACCGTATTGTTTACACTGGCTACCTCTCTGTCCACCTAATTGGATCTGCTTGGCAAAGGAAAAGAAAATCCTTAGTTACTTAAGCTGTTTTCCGAAGCTAAAAGGAGAAGCAGGGAAGCCTCTCGCCTTGGTACCAGTGAATTATATTCTCAGCTTTGTGTGGCAGGGGCCGTCTTTTTGTTCTGTGTTTGTACAGGTCCCAGCAACAGGGTCCTGGCCTATGGCTGGGACTCCCAGTGGCTAAAATCACCATCATCTCAATGCATTGAGTTTTAGCTTTAAGAACCAGTGACTCCAATCAAGGACCAGGCCCACTCTAATAAGAATCCTGGCATCTCATCAAGCACTTTCCGTCAGCAGATCTCACAGCACTTTAGAAAGGAGAGCTAGTATTATTCTTCCCATGAGACAGATGGGGAAACTGACACACACAGAAAGGTGAAGTGACGTGTATGAGGTGACAGAGCATTTACAGCCCAGATGTCAGACCTGTGACGGGTGTGGTAAGATGTTGATAGATGTTTGGCTGCGTGTGTGTGTTCCCCCTCTGTGTGCTGCCCCAGCCCTGCGCAGACAACTGGCACGGCAGACCTCGAGTGAACCACCCAATGACCACAAGATCCGTTAAGGGACGAAGGCACCCAGACAGGTTTATTGTCGACAAAGCACGGTACTTGTATCCCACAGACTCAACTGGACCATTAATACATGTATGCCTGTAACAATGGACCAGCTCAGTGAATGGCAGGACTTTCCATTCCTCCCTAAGGCCAGACAGAGATACTCCCTCTGAGATACATCTTTATACCCCAATACAAACAAGTTAATACTGCCCCTTTGACACAACAAGTTACTGCCCCCTGATGTCACTAGTTATCATCCATCATCTTGTACATACTGTATTGGTTTGATTAAAACATCCTGACCTTATCTTTGAGGAGGGGGTCAGTGTTTTCCTGTTATCCTTGGGGAATGTTTTTATACCATCCTTGATATCGGGATGTTCTGGTACCGCTTGATATCGGGACGTGTTTACATGAGCGCTCTGTGCCTAGCACTTCTTAGCAATGTGTATTTCTGCAATATCTGCCCTGTTCTTGCCAGATTCTGTGAGCAGGTCCTGCCTCATGCCAGGCCTCTGATACAAGGGCTTATGTCTCTTCCTACTACAGCAGGCAGCTAGATGGGACAAATAGAGTGGGGGATGAGGATGAGACAACAAAATGAACACAGTGTAGGCTTGGCTAATCTCTTGCCTGACCAATACCCACTTAATGCGGATGGGAGCTGCCCTTGTAGACTCCTGTTCATTTTGGGCCACGTTCTGCCTGTTTAAATTATTCTTATTAGGTATTAGTTGTGTTGTGGTCGTGCCTCGGAGTCCCAGCCATTAGCCAGGACACCGCTGGGCTCGGAGCTGTACAAAGACAGAGCACAAAGACCGTCCCTGCCCCAAAGAGCTACCAGTCACAGGGAAACCTGTGCAAATCCATTGGCTTCAGGGAAGTGGCATGGATGGCAGTGGATCTTGGTGTGATGAGACATAAGCCAGTACACAGGCAAAGATTTCAGCAACTGAATGGGGCAAAATTCGAAGACAAAATGCTAAAGGAGGAAGGCTGCATATCCCATTCTCAATCCCCAGGGACAGCCTTCCTTGCTTTACAGCCTTTCAAGGAACCAGATCAGATTAGATAGAGAGATTAGTCCATGGGTGTTTATCTGGATACACAATTAGAGTAGTACAAAGAATATAGATTAGAATTATGCTAATCATAAATCATCATGTTTTTACCTTCTATTTTGTTTCTTGCAAAAGAATTAAGTGGCTAGTGACTTTGGTTGTCCAACATGAAGCACTTTAAATCCATTAGCAATTATGACAGTTTCCAGCAGCTAAGGATCTGATCCCTGCACGGGGGCTCAGCACTCTCTGCAAATCAGGCCCCTTTAAGTGGGTTTCAGATTAGGCCCCCCAGAAAAGAGGTCCCCAAAATCACTACTCACTTTTGAAAATCTGAGCCCCAAACTCTTTCAACTGAAGAAAAAAAATTGAATAATCCTAATGAACATTCTTCAGTTTGGGGTTTACTCCGGAGAGGCAGAGCCAACCAGAGCTGCGATTAACTGGGTTGGGTCATCCCGAGAAAAGCGAAAATCAAGAGCATTATTCCACTCCTCGCTGTTCTCCTTATAGATCACTCGAGCTGATGGAGAATTTACACTTTATTCCCTGGCAGGAATAGCTGCGGTATTTCATTAAGCCTCTTCGGCTGCATCCTTCCTAGGTCCTCAAGGCCGCCTGAAATGTTCTTCCAAAGCAATGTGTGTTGTTTGACTATCTGAAAAGACATAGGGTCAGGTTCTCTGCTGGGGCTATTGGCGGTCCATCCAAATCAGTGGAACTGCTCCAGTTTACACAAGAAGAGAACTGGGCATATCCCATATAACCCTCTTCATCTGGACGTCTCAGGGAGCACTGGGAATCTGGAGAAACTGAGGGTTGGCCTGAACAGTGGGCCTAGCTGATTGCGCCAAAAATACCTTACTGAATGGAACAGTGCAAAGTAGAGAGACACACAGTGGCTCAGAAGAGGCTATATGCATGGAGCCCCGGCTTTAAGGCGATAGATAGCCGGCCTTGTGAACTATCTGGCATTCAGGCGATTGTGCTGGCTGCAGAGTAGCCTCTTTAAAAAAGACTGGGAGGTTCTCAGGCAAAGGCGGTGGCAGCTCTAAGGGACAGAACCAAACTGCAGGACACAGTTCCCTGGGATTTGATAACTCGGGCTTTGCTGAGGGTGACTGTTTCAGGTGATTCATTTCAGAGGAGGGTGTATTTGTCAGTGTTCCCTTTTCTGAAAGGTGGCTGAGGACTCCTGGATGTGATACATTTCCACCCACTTGCTCCCTTTTTTGTGTCAGTCTGACTTTCCCACATGGGGCAGAGGTGGCCGGCTGGTACCTTTGAAATACCTAAGTGGATGGTTCCCTCTTTGGCCTTGCAGTTTGGTCACTGAATCCACCATCCAGCTCATTTTGCTTCTCTGCTTATTTCTCTCGCTACATCTCGAGGCAGCAGGGAGGTGGGAGGGATCAGCTGTTGAGTCCTGTTGTGATCCGAGGCTTTGGGCACCTTGTGAAAACAATGTCACAGGTGTGAAAAGTGCGTCACTGCGAAGGGACCGGATTTCTCAGTGCCTCCACGTTCCCTTCACACCACTCTGGCAGCACAAAGCCACCTTCAAATGGGCTAAATCACAGCTCCACTCAGCTTACGTCCCCTTTCCACTGCCAGAGCCTTGGTATAAACTAGAACCAGGCCCGGCGTATTTATAGTGGTACAAATTCAAGCTGGGATTTTCAAAGCAGCCAGCTCCCCAAAATCCCGTCCCTGCAAATGAAGGATGGGAGCAAGCCCCCCGCCCCCGAAATCAGTGGGACTGCTTCCGGGGGCATCGAGCTGGAGCAACGGGCGCAAGTAACCAGCAGAAAACCAAATATTGACTTGCTGCTCATTAAGTGAGCCTCCATTCTGCGCGCTGACTGAGGCCGGGGTCCTGCGGGAAAACCAGTCAGTGATCATGGAACTAAAGACAGTGATCATGTAATTGAGGACTGTGTTATAAAAAGGAGCCGGGTTAAGCCAACCACCACAGTTTGACAATTGCTGCTGTGTATTATAGTTATTCATGCCACTGTCTACTCTAGTGATACACTGTGCTGCATCCTCTGTAAAGATTGGCTGAATCTGGATTGCAGTGCGCTAAGCTACAGGGGTGCCCTGATATTGAGGTGTTTGTTCAACTCCTCAGCAAGACAGGGGCCATTTGCAAACCGTGAATCCAATTCTATGTTTGACTTTTAACCTCCCCAGAAGGGTGGCTGAATCCAGGGTTTTGGTTTGGGCCTGTTGTGCACTTGTGTTCTCTAGAACTTCGTAGGCGTTAATCCGTGCCAGAAGCAAGACATTTGAGATGCGCTTTCTCCGTCGCCCGTGACAGGTGGCAAACTTGACAGGGATGGGGCAAGCACTTGCGTGCATGAAAGGAATTATGGGTCAGTGAAGTCCCATGGGCCTAAATGAGCCGACATCTGGAATTAGGAGTAATTTGTTGGCTGGAGTGTGACAGCAGGGGAGGTCTCTTTGCCCATCACAAGTGAACAGGGCAGCGATCAGCTGGATCCCTCGAAAGAGACGGTGTTTCGGAAGACACTGGCAGTACATGAAACCTCTACGGTGCACAGACTATGGGATCTAGCCCACAGTTGGGTTTTATTCATATACTGCCTTGTTCGTGTATGGATAGATAGTTACATGGTTTCCATGACAGTCTTTGCTCAAACTCCATTACAAAGCCCCATGACTGCTTGTAGGGCCCAATTCTGCTCCTGCTGACAATCAGTGGGAGCTGGGCGCCTAACTCACATAGGCTCCTTTGAAAATCCCCTCCTATAATGGGGGCAGGCTCAGACTAGATGAAGCCTGGAGTCCCAGGAGCCTGGCCAGGACTCAGGTCCTGTTGTATGCAAGAGGCCAAACCCCTTCCCCAGTCCCCAACCCAATCTATCCACCTGGGTGGTCGGGAATCCCCCTGGGGAGGAATGCACGGGCTGATCCACAGCCACTGCTCCACTCCAGGTGTCCCCTCTTCCATAAAGGCCTTACAGTGGATGTAAATTAGTTATACCCACATTAAGGGCCCTTCGCACTAGAAGGGTGGCCCAGTGGTTACAGAACTAGCCTAGACCCTAGGATCAAGTTCCTACTCCAGCACATACTTCCGCTGGGCAAGTCACTCCCTCGCTCTGTGCCTCAGTGTCTCCATCTGTACCATGGGGATAATAGCACCGCCCTGCCCCACAGAGGGCTGTGAGGATAAATACATTAAAGTCTGTGAGAGACTGTGATAAGGGGGGTCAGATAGGTACACAGGTAAGGTAGATGCAGCATAGAGGGACCATAGTATGAATGAGAACAGGCCCTGAAAATGCATTCTCTTCTGAAGGGGTTGCATAAACATACTGTGGGTTGAAGCAGCCGATGAGCTAGGCTAGCAGTCCATGTCCACCAGTAATTGTGTGGGTTCCAGGTTGCTGTAGCCTGTGCTTTGATGGTGTTTTCCTGATCACCTCTTCACGATGGATGAGGCTCAGCAACAGGGGATGTGGCTTCTTTGCCGTATCAGAAACCTGGGACTGGGTCCTGAATCAGCTGTCGTTGTGTGCTGTAATAATACAGCCAGGTTAAAAATAGAAAGTGTTAATCTTGATCCTCCAGAACTTTTGTTGTGCCATCTTCCGAAAGGCACTGAGAGCTAATGCGATTGCATCTACTAAACTAGAGACACACGCCCACTCACTTCCAGATGCTCCGGCACACGCACGCACACACACAAAGGGACATAAGCACATGCACAAAGATGGAGCACCCCTTGCTGATGCTGGTGTGACTTGGGAGCAGTCTGACTTGGCGTGGTCAGCAGGGGGACACTAGTGTGAAAACGATACGGAAGGCGGAGTGTGCCTGAATTTTAGCTCAGCAGATCGTGTGCAATGTTTTGGCACCATTTGGAGTTGATTTTCGAGACAGGGAAACAAGACCAAAGTCACGTTTTTCAGCACCGAACTAGATATATCTTTTCCTCCAGCCTATGCCCGCTGCCTGGTCCTATGCACAAGCAGCAGGGATGTGAACAGTTGTGAGCATCCAAGGGAGAACTGTAGTTTTTTCTGACATGTTTGTCTGCAGATAATGGCCACCGTTGTGTGTGTGTAACCCGCTGCCTGGCACAGAGCACTTGCAAACCCACCCCGCAAGCCAAGGAGTGGGATCTTATTCGTCTCACAAAACAGGGCAAAAGGTTTGGTTCTCTTGGACGGGGCAGGGGGTTCTTGGGACTTATGGTCTGGGAGGGGGCCCTGATTTTAAGACTCCCGAGGAGCTGGATTTTCAGAGCTGAGCAGCTGCCTCTGCTGGTCACTTCCGTTGGTGTTGTGGAAGCCCTGCCCAGGCTCTCTCACATGGGGATCTCACCGCTGCTAAAAGAAGTTGAGGGGAGGGATAGCTGAGGAGTTTGAGCATTGGCCTGCTAAACCCAGCGTTGTGAGTTCAATCCTTGAGGGGGCCATTTAAAGATCTGGGGCAAAAATCTGCCTGGGGATTAGTCCTGCTTTGAGTAGAGGGTTGGACTAGATACCTCCTGAGGTCCCTTCCAACCCTGATATTCTATGAAATACTGAGGAGCCCCATACCCATCATCACATTAGGAAACACTGGCCATGAGCACTAAGCCGGGGGGGTAGCATTAACAGCTTCCTTATAGCACATGTTGCAATTTACATTGTGTGTGGAGCTTTTAAAAATTGTATCAGTGCCTAGCACTCAGGCTGTGATTTTCAGGGGCCTGAGGAAGTTGGGCACTCTGCCTCCCAGTCCCAGAGGAATCAAGGAGGAGATTTTCACAAGGGTCTAAATAGAGGCACACAAGGCAGATTGGCTTTGAAAATCCCAGACTAGGGTAGAAATCAAAGGAGCAGGTTTTCAAAGTTGCAAAGGACAGTTAGATAGAATTTGACCTTCAGTGGGAATCAGGTGCCTGTGATAGTTATATGACCCCACATCACTGTAGTACCTGAGCAGCACCTCACAATCTTTAATATACTGATCCTCACAACCCCCAACTCCCGAGTGCCATTATACAGAGGGGAAACTGAGGCAGACAAAGTGACTTGCCCAGGGTCACACAGGAAGCCAGCAGCAAATCACAGATTTGAACCCAGGTCTCTCAACTGCCAGGCTAGTGTTCTAACCACATCTTTCCTCTCAAAGGGTAGGTGGACACCTAACACCAAAGTGTGCCCTCAAAAATAAATGAGTTACTGCTCTGACATCAGTACTGGGTGGACTACAGACAGTGCTCTGGCATCAGGCATGGGGCTCTGTAGATATGCAGTGCAGCTCCAACAATAGAAAGCAATTATAAGCACACAGAGAGCGTTACACCACACATGCTATAAATGTATAAACCCTGAGTGGTTCCAGCAAAGCCATCTCACCAGTAGCCAGTCTGGAGCGGAAGACCTTTGTCGGCTGCGGCCCACCACTGACAGTTGCTACGTTTTGCTTCGTAGGTCAAAGATGAAAAAAACATCCAGGAAGTGTTTGACCTGAGTGATTATGAGAAATGCGAAGAGCTCAGGAAGTCCAAAAGCAGAAGCAAAAAGAACCACAGCAAGTTCACGCTAGCACACTCCAAACAGCCTGGAAACACGGTACAGCTTCCTACACAGCTGGTGCCCACCTTCACCAAGAGATCAGGCTGTATTGACGCAGTATGAGTCAACAGCCCAATCCCCTCCTTTGTCTTTCTCCAAGATCTAGTGTCCCCCCCTCAACTCCCAAATTATCGGGCTGGGCACAGGGATCCCTGGGAGGAATTCTCTGGCCTGTGCCGTGCAGAGGGTCAGCCTAGATCATCACAATGGTCCCCTCTGGCTTTAAGACCTATGAACCTCCACCTGTTGGAGGCAGTAGACCCTGCAGTGACGACTGATGCCATTGACTTGTAATGGCAGCAGAATCAGGCCTCTGGCCTCTCTAATTAAATAAGCCAGTCATTTAAATCCAGATCCTTGGAGTGGAATGTTGTGAAGGTCAAGAACTAGATAGATTCATGGAGGATAGGTCCAGCAATGGCTATTAGCCAGGATGGACAGGGATGATGTCCCTAGCCTCTGTTTGCCAGAAGCTGGGAATGGGTGTGAGGGGATGGATCACTTGATGATTCCCTGTTCTGTTCATTCCCTCTGAAGCACCTATCACTGGCCACTGTCAGAAGACAGGATACTGGGCTAGATGGACCTTTGGTCTGACCTAGTATGGCCGTTCTTATGTAGTCTAAAGAAGGGACAGGCAAAACATTTGGGATTGTCTCAACGTGGACCAGAACCTTCACCAATAACTGAACCATTTAGCGAGACTGGAAACGTTTCAGCTGTTAGTGGCTGTCGTGGGTTGGCTGGTTGGGTGTGCGTCTTCCCGAGAAATAAAACAGGCCCCCAATCTGGTTCTCTGCTACCATAAATCGTGGGCTGGGTGGAGCTGCGCTGGCTTGTGTTAGCGGAGAATCCGGGATTTGTGCATATTCCCACACCCTTTTCTTGGTGGCTTCACAGTGGCCGGGGACCAAGCCGACGCCCAGGCGCCACACACAGCACTGACATGAATTCCCTCTCTCCTAGGCACCCAATCTGATCTTCCTGGCCGTCAGTCCGGAGGAGAAAGAGTCCTGGATCAACGCCCTCAACTCCGCCATCACCCGAGCCAAAAACCGCATCTTAGATGAGGTGAGAAGTTCTCTCGGGGCTGGGCCCCAGCTCTGTTGTCTCAGCCTTAATCTTCAGTGAAGCCTTTGGCTTCAGCTCTCCTGCCTAAGGTGCGTCTACACAGCAGCCAGTCTCCCAGCCTGGGTCGGCAAACTGCTAAAGATAGCTGTGTAGAGCTTATGGCTCGGGCTGTGAAGCCTGAGGTGGGGAGTGGGCTTCAGAGCACGAGCCACGACTTAACAGCACAGTCTGCACAGCTATTTTTATCATAGTAGCATGAGCCCCGTGATCCGGACTCTGTCAGCCCGGGAGGCTGGCTGCTGCAAGAACCTGTTGTGGGAAAGGCCTCCCGCACTTCCGACCCCAGCGCAAGCACGTCCCTCTTTCTCAGCCTCAAACCCAACGGTGCAAAGCCGCTGGGCTTTGGCTACTGGCAGTCGGCGTGTGGGGGGATCGGCGTTCGCAACGCTGGCTCTGGTGGATGCTCCGTGACCATCTAGCTCACAATAAGCCAGCAGTGATTGCATGCCGTGCTGCATGACTTCCATATGTCTCAAGCGACTCCTAGGTTATCTCCAGGGGCTGTCTATCCCGGCAGAACAGCCTCCTGAGGCAGAGCCCCATAAAGCACCCAGGGGGTCACCTGGACAACAGCTGAGATGCGAGGCCCATCTTGCCCTCACTAAAGTGCACAGGAATCCACCCTATTGTCTGTCTTGTCTGTTTAGACTGTGAGCTCCTCGGGGCAGGGACTGGCTCTAGATAAGTGTCTGTGCAGGGCTTAGCTAATAGCCAAGGATGAATTTGGGCCTTGTATTTTTAACTCCCCGGAGAGTAGCGTCCCCAGCCCCATCCCTCCCACCTCCCCATTTAAAGTCCCTTCCTGTGGCAAGTGTGATGCAATGGGATGAAGATGAGAATGAGGACCTGAGCAAGGCCTCGCCTGCACCCAGAAGTTAGCTCAGGCTGGTTTTTAAGCCAGTGAAAACCCTATGTGGATGCATGTCAGAGACGGAGGCGAGGATGGGTCAGGCCTAGAGGTTGGAGTAGTGGTAGTCGAGCTGGAATCAGGAGTCAAGAGCAGGGTGGGAACAAGGTAAGAGTAGGGCTGGGAGCTGGGATGGAGCAGGCTAAGGCCCATGAAGTCTGTCATCTCTCTCCGACACAGGACGATTCCAAGCCATGAAGCTACGTTGGGCATACTGAGCTGCTCTTTCTCCCCTGAGGCTTATATACCTGCCTTGAGAGTCACCTGACCCGCTCCCTGCTTGGGGATTGGCTGGAGCCTAACACAGGAATGACTCATCCCCTTGTGGAGTTCAGGGATGACTCCTCACCTCACAGTGCACTTGTATCATTTTAAAGCTGGCTGTCTCCATTCGGCTTGTGCCTGTAGGCGTGGTGTGCACAGGTAACCGGACAGGCCAATCCAGCTGTTCAACAGTGCGCTGTGCGATAGCAGCAGGAGGACGAACTGTAGGGGCATAGGCCAGCATGGGGATACGATCTCACTCCATCCTGTCACTTCCAAAGTGGCTGAATTATTGTGAACTAAAGTGCAGGATGAACCAAAACAAGGCTGTTTGTGTGAGGATGCGAGGGAGTTTCTGCTGGAAAAAGCAAAGATGTATTGGTCCAACTTCCCCGTGCAAACAAGGCTTACATTTATCAACCCAAGCAAAACTGTTGCAAACCAGGTTTAAATTGATAGGAGTGTCCACACGCAAAGTGGAATCTGTAATAGCCTAGCAGGTGGTTTTACACTAGCCTCTCCCTCACCCAGAACTCAGGTGTGATGCCCTGTGATCAACCCAGCCCACATTCACCCATAATTCAAATCTAGGGATTTCCCTATTGTGAATTGTTTTACATGGAAGCTGGTCAGACACTACGGTGATGGGTGGCAGTATAAAAACCTCAGATAGATGGTTAGAGTCTCCTAATTCTCTTGCCTTTGGCTCCACCAAAAGCTCTACCAGTTAGCTCTCTGCAAATCCTTTCAAGAGCAGACAGCACATCCCATGAATCTTTGCCAGCGTCTGGAAGGTTTGGATGAGTTACCGTCAGTGGAATTCTTTTGCCCGTCCCAAATAATTGATTCCAGTTCAAAGCAAGTTTTGATTCAAATGGTGTTCGGCGAACATTAGAGCTCTTGGGTTTCGCTGGTGCATTTCATAATGCAAAGCTGGGGTTTTTTATTAGCTAGAATATTTGCCAGGGGTGACCTGCAAACTGTATGTTTGACTGTCAGATTTGCAGTTTGCAATTCAAACAATCTGCCGGCCGAGAGTTCCACCCTGAAGAAATGAGCAAATTTTTCTGTACAGTGGCAACACTGGAACATGTTGCCATCAGCTCGTGGACAGATCACAGATGGAAAGACAAAACTGGTTAAATAAATCATGCACCAGGAATTATCGACCCAGCTCCAGTTACAGAGGCAGGGAGTGATGGCTTGTGGTTTGCATTTCTCAGGCACTGGGATGCTTGATGACTTTTATTGTCCTTGCAGGTGACTGTTGAGGAGGACAGCTACCTCGCCCATCCGACCCGCGACAGAGCGAAAATCCAGCACTCCAGACGGCCTCCGACACGGGGACACTTGATGGCTGTGGTATGTAGGCTAAACCCTGGGCACAAGTTCAGACAGATCATCTCCGACGTTAGCAATCCCTTATATATTTATTTATTTTGAAATGGATGGAAGAAGATACAGAGTCTTTTATCTCTGGGTTGAAATGCAACCCGGGTTGGTGAGGACTGATGGCTGTTTCCTGGCCCGTGTGAACTGAAAAGGCATGTCCTATTCTAGTTCCTAGTACAGAAGTGCCTTACAGGTGGGAAACTGAGGCATGGGGTGGATTGAAAGACTTGCCCAAGGTCACAGGAGGAGGCTGTGTCTGAGCTGGGAACTGGACCCAGGTGTCCTGTGCCTCAGCCACTAGTCTACCCCCACCCCCCACCCCATTCCTCCTGGTGCCTGTTTCCACGCTGGCAGGGATGGGCTAGATGGGCTCATTAGAAATCCACAGAGAGGCTGATTAGTGCCATTGTGGCTATGACGCTCAAAGTAATGGGTGGGCGGCCTCTGCGTCCATCTGCTCACAGCTCCTGCCTTTCTCTCCACGCTCTGCAGGCATCTACCTCAACGTCGGATGGCATGCTGACACTGGACCTCATCCAAGAGGAAGACGCCTCTCCCGAGGACCACGGGACCTGTGAAGAGAGCTTCCGGGTAGACCTGGATAAATCCATGGCGCACCTCACTGCCGGCCGACGCCGGTCGGATTCGGAGAACGTCAAGTCCTCGGAGAAAGGCCGGTCAGTGAGCCTGCCGAGACGGGAGGCGATCTCGTGGGACAAAACTGGGAAACGCAACGACGCCTTCGAGAAAGGGACCATGTACACCCCGCAGGTCCCCAAAAAGCTCTCGCACTCGGAAAAGAACAAATGTGCCTCCATGGAGGAGATTTTGTCTCGCCGGGACTCTTCTGCGCACCGGGCAGTGCTGAGGAAGGGGCTGGAGGCTCAGTTTGCTTCGGGTGAGCCAGAGCAGCTGGCCCGGATACAGGAACTGGTTGCACTGAAACTGGAAAAAACTCAGGAACTGCTGGCGGAGGTGAAGGGCTATGGGGAAGGGAAGCGAAAGACAAAAGATTTTGCCGCTGCTGCCACCACCACCTCTTCCTCTTCCAAGTCGGACTCTGAGAGCATCTTGCAGGAGACAGAGAGGTTGCTGGGCGAGGCCTCCTCAACCTGGAGCCAGGCCAAGAAGGTGTTACAGGAGATTAAAGAGCTGAGGGACCTGTACAAACAGCTAGAACTGCAGCCGTCGGACCCTAAACCCAAACAGATCTCACAGTCTCAGTACAGGAAGAGCATGATGTGAAGGCACGCTTCAGGGTGGGGGGGTGGTGATTTCTTTTTATTATTATTTACAGTGTTCGAAACAGTACAACGTGCCTGTTCTCATCAAAACTTGCTCCTCAAGCCTCACCCCTTCCTCTCCCCAGATCTCCCCCTCGGCCCCCCGTCCCCAGATGAAACAGAAGGTGTTCCAATACATCAGTTTGGATTCCTACTTTTTTTCCAAGTATCCTTTCTCTGCATTCTTGGGCTGCTCGTGTCATGCTTGCAGGATGGAAGATCACCAAGACCTGGAAAGCTCCCAGCACACTTGTGGAGACATATGCACAGCAGCAGGGGTAGATATTCTTCCTCTATAGAAGCCCTGGGTTTGCTGCTCTGAACCCAGAGCTGCAGTTCTGTCTCCTGCGTTACAGCTCTTTGATCAAGAGCATTGGCAACTTGGTTTATGTTTTTCTTCCTCTTTAAAAAAAGAGTCAGCACGTGGAGGTTCCCGTTATCCAAAAACTGTTTGGAAGATGCTTGCCAGTGACATCCAAGCCCGGGTTGGAATTCTGCTGTCTGAACAAGGAGATTCCCAGTCTGGAATGCAGTCTGACATGTCGTGAGAGGCATCGGGCGCTCCTTCCTGGACTGCAGTTAACAGGGCTCTTCCCTGGCATTGTTCCTGCACTGATCCCAAACCCTCTTTTGCAAACTCCTGTGGCAGGCAGCTGTTAATACATGTGGTACATATACAGCCCTCCGTACGGAGGCAACAGGTATGCAATCTGTGTTAAAATTAACCCTGTCTGTCAGCCGACAGCCGATGCTTCGGAGACACCCCCTGGCCCGGTGCAATGAGATTTAGCAACCACAATGTCTTCCTTCTTGTGCAGATGATCAAAGCCTGGAGTCCAACGGGCAGTCATTATTTGTTTTTCATTGTTCTTTCCTTAATTTAGGCTGGAGTGAAATGGAAAGTCAGGGTTTGGCACAGAGGGCAACAGAAAAGCCGAGAATTGCCGTTGGTTTAATGGGACTGATTCTGCTCTCGCTCACACTCCGTTTACACAGTCGAGCCTCACACAATTGTCTCTTAGCTGACATTGACGTGAGGTCAGTATCAGGCCCACTGAAACTCAAACGGATCCCAAATTACAGCTCAGATATCCTCGCCTCGCTGATGTCTAGCACTTTTCTAAATAGGTAGCTCAGCTTTCATGCACTTAAGCAGCAGGACAAGAGGGAAATAGGCAAAGATTTCTCTCAGGGCTTAAAGTACACTGGTAAATTAACATCAGTCGTTTTTTCCAAGAAATCTAATTTCCTTGCCTATGTTGCAAAGAACCCCTGAGAATATTAAAAACAACTGAGTTTTAAATGACTAATTTCCTTTTCACTGTTTACATTTTGTACCTCTCATATATTTGAAATGAGATGAGTTATGTTGACGTCTGAGTCTGGTCAGTTTCACTCATATTGCCGGCTAAGGCTGTGATGTTTGGGTTGCAAACGCTGCAAGGAAATGTTGATCTGTGTTTTTTAAAAGCTCCCACCAGCTGGAATTAAATAACATTGGTGGCAATATTTCTATTGGCCTGAGCTTCTTTAACAGCTGGTTGTTTGCAAAGCTTAAATTTGGGGCCCAATTTCACCTGACAATGTCCCTTTCAGTTATTCATATCTATTTTCAAAACCTATCCTTCAAACAGCAGAAGAATTTCTGGCTCATTTCAATTCTTATCACAAAGTCACACAGTCATGCCGTTATGATAGAAGTGGGGAGATTTGGCTTTTACAGAATTTACAAGTATCCTTTTCTTGATTTATTTTTTTAAACATGTTGGACCACGCAACGGGTGCATTTTTATAGTCAGTGGAATCAAATTTCATCCCTTAAATAACAAACAAACAAAAAGGAAAGATTAAAAAACAAAACAGACATGTAAGCCATTCTGACAGTGCCCTGTCGGTTTGGAAGCAGGTTTGTCCTACAATGAAAACTCACATGTCACATAGTTGTTAGAGCTGGGCAAAATTTTGCAACAGGTTCTAAGCTTGGGACCAGGTTTTGCCGAGCTTCACCAACCTTCCCGCTAACCTAGGGTGGACTTCTGGGCAAACGGGGGCGGGCAGAGTTATGGTTTGTGGACAGAACCATTCAGTATGGTTTTGCATGGTTTTGACCCCCGAATTGGGCAGTTGTGGGTTTGGTTCAACCCAAAACTCCTGTGATACAAATCCGGTGAAGTGAATTCAAAAAAGAAACTATCACACCAGTGCCCCTGAAAACCCAAACCGGCAAGTTTCATACAGCTCTAGCCACGGCATTTATGTCCAGACACCATGATTCTGCATCAGCACAAAGTCATGATGTGATGCTGTGAGATCACGGTCTCCTCATCATGCCACAGTGACATTGCTCTTACCCTGGAGCATCCCAAAAGGTAGGGATGCAAAAATTACCCAATCAAAAACTGGGATGAGTGGCGACTCAAAGGAATTGGAATCCTCCCCATCCAATCAAATTCCTAAGGTTCCCCTTTCCCATGACATCAGAGGAAATGTTAGGGGTGCGAGGGGAAGAGGTATGGAGGGCCACCTCCCACTCCTTGCTTCTGCGCCTGGGTCATGAACATCGCCATGGTTTTCATGACTCTTCCGCGCCTTGGGCTCCTCCAAAATGCCTATGGTAGCTGCTTCTGGGTGAAATTCTGGCCCCACTGACATCAGTGAAGCCAGGATTCCACCTTCTGACTCAAAGCAGAGCTAACTTTACGATTTTGAGGGTCCCAACAAAGAGGTTATTTTTGAGATGCTCATTTCCCTTCTGTGTCCCACCTCCATCTCTCTGTCTCCCTCCCTGTTCGATGAGCCTAGAGAGCACTTGGCTCTTACAATCCCACGCTGTGGCACAAAGAGAGGCCCCAAAGCTGGCCAGGCCTGTCCCACTCCTTTGGCCTTTCCCCCACCCAGCAGCGTTGCCAGAGAATTTGGTAAGATGGCACATTTGCATTATTTGTAGAGCGGGCTGGAAATTTTTCAGTGGAATGTTTTTCCTTTGGAAACCAAAACTTCCCAGGGGAACATGTCTATTTTGATAAAATTTTGTTTCCGGGGCAAAAAAGTGAGGGGGAAAACAAGAGTTTTGATGAGTTAAAAACATTCTGTTTTGACATTTTCAGAATGGAACACGTCAGTATTTAGTTTAGAAATTTATATTATAAAAATGTAAACAGATTTTCAAACGCCAACACTGAAACAAGAGAGACAAGGTGGGTGAGGTTGTATCTTTTATTGGACCAACTTCTGTTGGTGAGAGAGAGAAGCTTTTGCGCTTACACAGAGCTCTAAAACATTTCAATTGGCCCCAAACCAAAACTGTTTCAGAAATGTCATTTTCTGGAAAATTTTGAAATTCTTTGGTTTTGTTCTAGTTGGTAACTACGCAAATTTAGAGATCACCGAATTTCCTGCAAAACAGAAATTCCAGTTCCCACGCAGCTCTAGTCAGGTGTCAGGACTCACTGTGCAAGATGTGGTACATTTTTATTGCTGGTTGGTCTATGACAGTAGCGCCTAAGAGTCCCAGTCATGGATCAAGTCCCATGGCGCTAGGTGCTGTACAAACACAAGACAAAAGAGACAGACCTTGCCCCCAACATGGGATATAATTCCCCCTCCATTCACTTTTAATCTTTTATTTTATTTTAAATTTCACCAAATGTTCCCCATTTGTCAATCCCTTTTGTGGGATTACAGAGAAAAGCCAAATACAAGAGAGAGTGGCATGTGTGGGGAAAACATGCCAGTCAGTTTAGCACTGTTACCTTCCTTCCCGAGCACATCTTCCCGAGTTAAAAACAGCATGAGGAGTTGAGGTGGGGAAGGGAGATCATGTGTGGGAGGAATGTTCGGGATGACTGGGGGTCTGCGGAGGGACGGGGGGAGTAAAGAGACCAAGGGGTGTGATTCTCCTTTCCCTTGCACTTTGTGCAGTCATTTGTGTCAGTGCAAAGCGGGTGCATTTTACACCCATTATGCACTGATACAATTGACTGAACAAGGGGCAGGGCAAACAGAGAACCCGGCCCCACATCCTGTGTGTCTTTGATTCATCTGATCTTTCACAGCAAGTTGCAGTGTTTGGTTTTAAACCTTCTGTGCAGCAAGAAACAAAAAACTGAGCCAGTTTCACTGATGCTCCATAGTCAGATCTTTTCAATCAGCTGTGCATGTTGGGAAGCAGCGTGGCCTAGTGGATAGAACATTGGACTGGGACTCAGGAGATCTGCATCCCACTCCCCAGCTCTGCTGCTGGGTGAGCTTGGGCAAGTCACTCTCTGCCTCAGTTTCTCCAGCTGTGAAATGGGGAAAAAGATACTGACCTTCTCTGTAAACCACTTGGAGATCTACTGATGAAAAGTGCTCTGTAAGAGCTACATATCATGATGCTATGACTAGCTGCTCTCGAGTTTATAAGGCATTGCACATTACTGTGGAACGTTTGTATTGGTATTAGATTTTCTGGTTCTGGAGCGATTGCATGGACATTGTTTTCATTGTATAGCTAAGGGACTGTCTGACCAAGGTTGCCAGTGGCAGATGGCCCTCAGAGCAAGCCTGCATGCTCATTTCTCTGTTATACTGTATCCCATGCTCCTGAGGTCAAATTCCAGTCCTGCACTTCATGCCACATCAATGCCATTGGCAAACTGCGGAACCAAGGGCTACAAAGAGCATGGCTGTAGCGAATGGGTTTGCAACTGAAGGGCTGTAACTCCCAAAAGGCAAACCCAACAATCATCCAGGGAAGGGAATCATTCTCCTGTTCTCACTGAACTGCCACTGAAATCAGTGCAAACTATTCTGGGGGTATGTCGGGAGAATAGGGGACCTTAGAGTTTTTCCCCCCACCTTCCTCTGTAGCATGGTTCGCCTGCAGGGATCATCCATACATCTCAGCTAATCAATTCCCTGCCACTGCAAGAGCTTGGGGTAGTGGGGGCACCTTGGTCCCACTCATTCTCTGCCTGTGGTGCAGTTTCGTTTCCTGCAGACTGGAATGTTTTGGTCTAACTAAAATCTTTGGGAGCAGCACAAGAGTAACTGGGTGAAATGTGATATACAAGAGGTCAGACTAGATGATCTATCTGATGGTCCCTTCTGGCCTTAAACTCAAGGACCCTATGAAATAGGAGGGTGAGGAAATACGGCTTAAGCTCCCCTGTTCAAATGGCATTTTGTGACTCCCACGACCCAAAATGTACGGTGAATAACGCGGTGGCCGTGGTGCCCTGGTTCTCCATTGCCTGCACCGGGTGTGATTCACCCCTGTGCCAAGTGGGTGTATAACGCTACTGAATCAGAACAACAGTGTTTGCACCCACTTTACACTGGTCTAAATGGGGTGCAGGATGATTGGGGGGGAAAAAATCAAGCTTGGGGGCTTCAAAGCTAGTTTTTCACTCAGCGCGGTACGCCCATCTGTCAGCTCTGCGCTCAGCCAGCTGAGACGAGCTCCTGTTTAGCTTGAGCTAAAAAGACAGAGCAGCAGGCTCAGCTTTAAAATTCCTCTGTGGCTTTATTTATTTAATTAACTTAGTTTAAAAAATGGGTCCAGAATTGCCCCCGGCACCGGGCAACCACATATTCATGGCTCTAATTGCCAGCAAATTTTCATTAACACTGAAAAAAAAAAGGTCATGAACAAAGCAGCATGGAAAACGCTATGTAAAGGGGTCTTTTATATCCTTGCTCCCCACCCACTAAGATCAAATCAAGGGGAGAATATGCCCAGAAGCCAATCACTTTTATTTTTTGCATGCCTCTTACTTAAATCTTTTACTGCTAGCTCCTTGATTCTCACTGCACCTGCCAAAACCCAGTCACACTGCAATGAAATCATCGCTATATATGGCAGGCACTGCTGGGTCCCCCGGCTGCGCCTCCTGAGCTTGGCAGGTGGAGGATACCTCGAATGGTACATTCAGGAGCTCAGCAGTTGTGTTCCACCTGTATGTACCTGGGCATTCAGCACAGCGGGTGGGTTCTCCCTGAAAATAGCAAGATGGCTAGGTATAGTCAAAGGTTAAAAAGAAATGGGTATTCGATGTTTTTATTAAGTTTGATTTAAAAAACAAGATCCATTTTGCATAGAGCCCTTCATGCCAAGCCTGAACTGGCTAAAATGGCATAGCCCATGAAGGAGAGCACTTGACAGGAGCACCACCAAACCACAGCAAATGCCTATGGCTCCCATGAGCACAGCAGTGCAACGACACTCCAGGGAGCGGAGGCATCTGGAGGGTTGGTTTGGAACTGGGGCAAATGCAGCCCCTGAAAAATGTCACACCCTGAGCACTGTGCTTAGGTCAACCTCACCCCCAGTGCAGAAGCAGCTGGGTCGACAGAAGAATTCTGCCATCTGGTGAAATCCTTGTCTTTTTGCGTATATTTTTATGTTGGAAGAAAGAATCACAGATGCTAAGCTTGTTTTTGGCACAAAATTCAAGAAGTCTTGTGCCACTGTCTTTCGTTGTTCCAGTTTTATGTGGGCCGATGACTGTTTCCCAACCTCCTCTTTCACTTCTGATCTGGGCATTAAAATCTCTCATAACCAGGACAAGATTGTGGTTTGGTATTTCTTTCATTACATTGTTCAATTCTGCATAGAATCGCTCTTTGTCCTTTTCATCTGCATCGTTTGTTGGAACATGTGCCTGGACTATGGTGTCTTAATGTGTCAAGAAGGGAATCTAGCTGCCAGTAGCTTATCTGATATTGGCTGCCAATTCATAAGTGATTTCTTTGCAGCGCTATTCCTGATGATTCCTACACCTCTCTCATGTTCGGTTCCACCTGACTATAGCATTGTTTTTTCTCCCGATGTTATCATACTTTGATCTTTCCATCTAAGTTCACAAAGTTCTAAGATGTCAATTTTATATCTATCCATTTCTTTGATTACCTGTGCTAATTTTCCTGCACTATTCAGAGTTCGTACATTCCAGGTAGCTATGGATGTACTCTTCTTGGCCATCAGAATTTGGACCATCGAGTGGGTGACTTCCCGATGGATTTGATCATCCACTGTCATAACACTTTCCATCCTCTTCAGGCCGTGATTTGTGGTTTATGTGGTTTATGTGAGTAGTTTCTGTAGCTAGAACGTTTGGTTTTTTTTACGGTGACGGGAAGCCACCCCATCGACCAACTCTCCTACTTTTTGATCCGGGCTTGGGAACCTCCTCCTTTTTGATCTGGGCTTGGGACCGGCACTGGCGGAGTTGTATTATATTATATATAAACAAAAAGTTGTTTCAGACTGAAATATTGAAATTTTTCATTCCAAACATGTCAAATCAGGATGTTTTGCTATTGTCAGAACTCCCCCCCCCGCTTCCCCTCCCCCCCAAAAAAACAAAATTCCAGAAAAATCAATCCCATTTTGTGGGAATTCCAGTGGAATATGGTTCTATCCGAATTTGTCTGCCCAGCTCTCCATCTGGCTGTTCCTCTGTTTACCTCTCCCCTAGCTCTCTGCGGAACTACTGTCTCACAGTTCCCCTTTGCAGTGCAGCAGCTACTGGTCACCAAACCACCCACTCCCCAGCTAGTCTCGTTCTCTGCTCAAAGCTTAAAAAAAACAAACCGCCAGAGACCACAGTACTCCTCAGCAATGAAAATCACCAGACCACGGTGCTTTCCTGTGCAGCGCAGCTGGGAAGAGCGTTATGGCAGAGCAGTGGCTCTCAAGCTCTGTTCTGGTGCAGCTCACTTTGAAATCTTACCCCCTAGCCTCCATTCCACCAGCGTGTTTGTTGGGTCACAAGGGACGGCATTAAGTGGGCAAGGCGGACTTAAAAGCTGGGACGGTTGCATGCATCTTGTTGCTCCCGTCTAAGGGAATTGGCTTAGTAGCTAGCGGGCTGGACTAGCAGTCTGAAACCTTAGTTCTATTCCTGGCTTTGCTGCTGCGTGACCTTGGGCCAGTCACGTCAGTGCTGTGCCTCTGTTCCCCTCCCCCACCCTGTGCAAAAAGATCATTGTAAACCTGACTCTCCTTGGTAAAGAGGGTTGAGAACTGCTGTGAAGAGCGAGGGATTACTGACATATACGACCGAGGGCCTAGAGGCCCCAACCCAGATCAGGCCCCCATTGTGCCTGGTGCTGCTCAGACACAGATAGTTCCTGCCCCAAAGAACCCCCGGTGTGAACAGACATGGGGTGGGATGGGGAAACTGAGGCACAAAGAGGGGTTTATACCACCCCTGTTCAGTAGAGGTCTAGATGGCATGGAGGTGAAAACACCAGTACACTAGTGCTGACACCACCGATGCTAGAGCAACAGTGGGAGATTTTTAAAGAGCTAGTGTAGACGAGGCTCTATTGTGGTTTTGTATCTAGTGGGTTTCACTGAGTTTAGCAATAAGCTAGACCTGGGCTTGTCTAAAACTTGTCCCCCAGGCTGGCTTCATACTGCCCTGATCTTGCCTGAAACCCAGCCCTGGGCTTGTTCAGAAGGTCTTAACTTCAACAAACCTGACTCAAGTTCAGGACTCATAAACAAAACCCAGAACCTGGGATGTCCTCACACAGCCATGCCTGTGGTGCCCTCAGAGAACTGCTTGTCCTTAAACCAGTTCCCTAGGAATGGTTCCAGTTTGCCTAAAGCTCCTACTCTGTGCTGTCTATCCTTTTATTTCAGAGAATCGCTCCCTGTATTCCTTTTCCAGGGAAATATTTCTCACCTCCCCCCCCACTCCTAAACACTCACATCCCTCCAAAAAAATCCCTCTTAAACCCAGTGGAGTACAGATACATCCCTATTCTGGCCTCTCCAAATGTCTCTGTCTAGTGGGAATGAACAAACACAAATACCCCACAGCCAGTAAACAAGATGCCAACTTTTCTCCTTCCTCTGCCAGCGGACTGGGCCCCTCTGATTCTTGCAGGCTCCTATTCCTAGCAACCTTGGTGGCGGATTATTTATTTATTTTTGTTTAACTCTCTCAATAGTAGGTTGGACACTGCCAGTCCAGGCAGGCGCCAGACCCGTAAGTGATTAGTTTAGCTTCCTGCCCATATGCGCCTCCTCCCCTGCTAAACTGACATTGAATTTCAATTTGCAAGCTGGGAAATAAACAATGGTCCCATTCCCCCTCCCAATAAACACTGACTGACTCTCCAGAGGACTGGGAGATGGTTGTAGCTGAGCTGCAGGAAACCACAGTGGAACAAAAGGCTGCTGGAGGAATGGAACATAGGGACGAGGGTGATTATGATACAAATAGGGTGGGGGAGCCACTGGGGAGTGAGAGAGAAGAGCTTTTGGAGAAGGCAGTAGGACTCTTTAAAAGCAACGGAACGAGAATACAAATAAGCACCAGCACCAGAGGAGAAGTGGGATAATCTCTTGACAGGAGGCACATGGATCTCTCCCAAGCTGGTTTGAGAAGGGAAGAGAAAGCGAAGGTGTCACAGACCATTTCATGGTTAGAGAAACGGAGGGAAACTGAGCACAGTGGGCAAAGCCAGTGCTGGGCTCAGAGTATATTCCAAGCAGCTGAGACACCTGCACACAGATCTATAAGGGCAGGGCCCAAGGGTTAAGTTTGGGCCCATTTCCGCAGTCCACCCCTAGTCAGCAATTCACTCTCAGGTGCTTTGCTGGACAGGGATGCGCTTAAGCACCTGCTTAAGTATTTTACTGAACCAGGCCCCTCAAATGGAGCCCATAGCTACTCCCGCCGTATCCCAGGCAAGCCGGGACAATGCTGATTGGCCAGTAGTTATGTCACAGAGTGTGGAGGCGTCAGGGCCCTGCACTCCTCACTTCCTGCGATTCGCCGTGACTCTCAGCCAGCCGGTAAAACCGAAGGTTTATTAGACGACAGGAACACAGTCCAAAACAGAGCTTGTAGGTACAGGCAACAGGACCCCCCTCGGTCAGGTCCATCTTGGGAGGCAGGGAGCTTAGACCCCAGCCCTGGGGCTCCCTCTGTTTCCCCAGCCAGCTCCAAACTGACACTCTCCAGCCCCTCCTCTGGCCTTTGTCTCTTTCCCAGGCCAGGAGGCCACTGATCTCTTGGTTCTCCAACACCTCCAGTTGGCACCTTTGCAGGGGAGGGGCCCAGGCCATCGGTTGCCAGGAGACAAGGTGTCGGCCATTCTCTGTGCAGACCCCGGCACACCCCTGCCCTCTAGGGCTCTGCAACAATCACACACCCTTATCTCACCACCTAGATACTTAAGAACTGCAGAGGGGAAACTGAGGCACCCACACAGTATTCAGAGAAAACATTAAGAACATTCCCACTTCGTCACAGGTTCTTATTGCTGCTGAACTCCTCCAATGAGCCATTTCTGTTCATCCGTCAAGTGCGGGTGGTGCTCAGGGCCATGCGAGTTTTATTTATTTGTTACAAAAGCAGAGGCAGATTGAGGTCATGACGAATTGCCACAACAGCCCCGGGCACTGCACATTTCCAGCAGCCCCTCTTACAGGTTGCAAACTCATGATCTGGCTTCACCTAGTAAATAAAGTGACCGATTCTTTTAGTTACGATGTAGCAGCTGCTCTAAAAGCAATGGGCTGGATTCTCATCTGGTGCACTGCGGGCTTCCATGCAGCCATGTCACTTTATATCAGCTGGGGAATCTGGCCCCAGATTGTTTTAAGAGTGATGCATCCAGATAGAAAACTATTAGCATTCTGAGTGTGTGGGGGGGTAGAGGGGGGAGCCCGCATGAATGGACACAGACCCCTCCCTGCAAACAATCCCCTAGTACTGCAACCTAAACTGAGGTTAGAGACGAGACGAGGCACAGAGTATTTCACTAGCTGTGACGGATGCAGTAGGCAGGTAGAATTGTAGGCAAGATCTTTATTGAGCATGCCACAATGCCAATGTTACATGCATAAAGGACAGTGTTTGTCCAGTTGTACTCTGGCCACCTGTTTGAACCACCAAATAGGGTCCCTCCTGGAACTGGACCCTCTATCTGCAGTCCCACTCATCATACGCCACACGGAGAAAATTCTGATCTGAACTAAGTTTTGGGGGGGATATAACTGGGTTTTGGTTCCAGGACTTAGGCTCAGCACATTATAGAAGCTGAAAGTTACAAAGCTTAGATCCCATTGGAACTTCTTCACAGTGCAAGAAAACTTGGATATTGGGATTTGGTTCAGACCCATCTCTAATAAAAGTACCACCCGAGCTCCCTTTCCTGGGAATAACTTCCATTTTTAGAGTGTTTTGTATTATAAAGAAACTTTTTCCTTTTTCACCCTACTGTTAACAGACAAGTGTATTTTTGTATATCCAATACTTGAAGGAATCAGATACCACTTTCCACATCTCATCTTTATCCCTGCTATTGTAATTAAGATTCTGCTGACTTCCTTCCCCGATGTATTTCCCATCTCTCATCTGCTGCCCTAGACTCACGTGTGTGAGAACTGAGACGGTGAATGAAAATCAGTCCCTCACGATTACAATTCCTTGTGCCTAAAGAACCTCATGGTTCTGCCCCCAACTCAAATAGCAAGTCCTGGCTCAGAGAGAAGGGTGGGATTTTCAAAGGAGGCTAACGGGAAAGTAAGGAGGGATTTTCCAAACTAAGTGATTTAGGAGCACAAATCCTATTGAAAGTCAAGCCATTGAGGCCCAGATCCTCAAAAGGTATCTAGGTACCTAACTCATTGATTTCAATGGAAGTTAGGTGCCTAAATACCATAAAGGGTCTGGGCCTTAGGCACAGAGGAAAATTCCACCACTTACTCCCTTAGTTGTCTTGGAAAACGCCATCTTAAGAGTGCATTGTATCCAGGGGCTTTGAAGGTGCTACACCCTTTTGCTACAGCCACTCAATGAAGAATTTACAAATGTGATACGATTCTATTTGCAGTGTTGCTGTAGCTGTGTCGGTCCCAAGGTATGAGAGAGACAAGTTGAGTGAGGTGCTCTCTGTTATCGGACCAACTTCTGTTGGTGAGAGAGAAGCTTTTGAGCTTACACGGAGCTCTTCTTCAGGTCTGAAGCTCCAAAGTTTGTCTCTTTCACCAACAGAAGTAGGTTCGGTAACAGATAGTACCTCATCCAAATTGTGTCTCTCTAATAGGATTATATTGTTGCTTGATTGGTCAATTCTTTTCTTTTCTCCCCATCTGTATTTTGTGTTTAAAGTTCTCCCTTTTCCTCTCTGCTTTTTTTGTGTTCCTTTCGGAAAACAATCTGCACTGATTTTTATGTAAAATAAACCTCCCACGTGTACAGACTCTGGGACATTGCTCCAGTCTGTTGCAGCTCTGTTTACTTTGATTGATTTTAAGGCTGTGACAAAAAAAAATAAAATAAAATGAAAATTTAAAAACAAAAAAAAAAGGAGGTGTCTTTTTCAATGAGTTTTGCTTCACTAGTACAGATGCTTCTTTCCAGGTATAATACTTGGAGCATCTGTAGCATCTTTCCATATGGATGGATCAAATTCTTTCCCAGGAGCATTTCTCAGTTATAGCACTTTGTTTTGGAACAGGTAATTAGACAGAGGGCATTACAACAAAGCGGAATGCACAGTATTGCTTACAAAGGGAGACATGGGCAATGATCTGGAATCTACCTCTGTACAGCCACACGCCCCATATCATGGAGGTTAACCCTTCGGAATCCAGCTTTTCAAAAAACCAGGCCCAATGGAGCCCTGTGGTAACTCCTTTCTCAGCCTGGAGTCAGAGGCTGTGACGCGCTGCAGATCTCGACTAATGGTGAACGCAAGCAATAAGCCATTTCTAGTCACCCATCTGTGTCGATGCAAGTAATGAGGCGGTGGGTGTTTATTTGTGGTGTCAGACCAAAAAAATCAGGTGCAGCCCTTTGCAACCCAGAATGTCTCCAACAAGATGTCCGTGTGTGGGTGCCCCTCCAGCAGCTCCTTTTGAGGCACGTTTGCATGCCAGTAACGTAGAGCATGTGAAACAAACTTGATTTCTGCAGTCATAGAATCATAGACATGTCTGGCTGGAAGGGACCTCGAGAAATCCACCGCCTTCACCTCACCCCCTGCGCTGAGGGAGGACCAAGGAAACCTAGACCATCCCTGGCAGGTGTTTGTCCCACCTGTTCTTAAAAACCTCCAATGACAGGGATTCCGCCACCTCCCTCGGTAACATATTCTAGTGCCTAACTATCCTTGTAGTTGTACCATGTAGATGGAAAGACATCCAATTACTGAGCAGAGCGAGGAGAAGAACGGCTTGGCAATATGGCCTTATTCAGAAGCGCACATGGTGAATTCCCCAGCCCCTGCTGATCAATTGGTAATAATAAACATGGAGGCTGGTTTTCATCTAACAAGCGGTTTGCTGAGCACTGCAGCATGCCCTGTGCATTTAAAGGGCTCCAGGTCCATTGTCTGTGAACCCATAACTTACCGGTTCCCAAAAGGCCTCAGAGAGAGAACAGAAGAGAGTTCTTTTCACTGGCAGGGGTGGGGGCAGGTTGAGTCTAAGCAGTACCCATACGGGAGAGGGAGCTGACTATATCTTCTTAAGCCTGCTGTGAATCTGCTTTGATACCACTTGCCTTTTAGAGGTTCCAGCATTGCATTGTACACCAGCCACAGATTTGGGCTTGGACCGAACACTTAGATTGTTCGCTGTTCGTTTCTGTTGTGTTTGTAAAACACCTGGTACCACAGGGAGTTTTGGTCCAGGGCTAGGGCTGCTGGGTGCTTCTGCAGGACAAATACATAATAGTGGACTGTAGAGGGGTCGACTGACCACTGGCGCACAACCTTGTGGCTGGCTGTGGCATAGCAGACTCCTCTAGCACTCCTGGTGATGGTCGTGATGGGCCTGTGGTGGTCCTCCTCATCTTGCGACTCAGCAGGTCACAGTTTGGGCCCGCAGCAAACACATTTTCTGCAACCTTTGCCTTTTAACTGCCCAGGGTTTTCCCGCCCTCCAGTGGCCTTCCCAGGCTTCCTTTCCAGGTCTTCCCCTCCCCCTTCCCCACTCCTTCCTCAGGTCTTCTTGTTGCCTAATGTCTGCAAAGTTCCTTCTTGTTCTTATTTCAGAGCAAGGGGTTCCTCCTAGCTCAGGCCCCGCTAGCTGTGGCTCCCAGCTTTTAGACGAAGAGAGGAAACTCTCAGCTAATTCTCACCTGGCCTTTCATAGAATCATAGACTACTAGGGTTGGAAGAGACCTCAGGAGGTCATCTAGTCCAATCCCTTGGACCAACACTAACTAAATCATCTCAGCCAGGGCTTTGTCAAGCCGGGCCTTAAAAACCTCTAAGGAAGGAGATTCCACCACCTCCCTAGGGAACCCATTCCAGTGCTTCACCACCCACCTAGGGAAATAGTGTTTCCTCATATCCAACCTAGACCTCCCCCACTTCCCTGTGCGCCTTCCTTTATGAAGCCCCAACTCCTCCTGAGCTGGGTTTGATTGCCAATTATGTCTCACACTCCTCCACAGGTGCCACCCAATGGGCTAATTGGGCTCAGGCTCCTGTTAACACATACTTAGCTAGTGTGGGGTTTATACACCACATCCCATGGACCAAAATCCAAGAGTGAGCACTTCCAAACTCTGGGAAATCTGAGCCATGACTGGAATTGTGCAAAATGGTCATCTCTTTGCAATGGGCTTCACCCAAACCTTGCACCACTGGGCTGCTTGAAATCTGGATCCAACTCTGGTGGTTTGAGCCCATCTCTGCTCAGTAGGTGGCAGAGCCTTTACTGGATGGTGTGGTTGTTTCCATCTCGTAGCTTTCACTACATCTCACCCACCCCCACTGCTGCTGCTGCTTTCAAACAAGGCATGAAAACAATTAAGAAAAAGAATTTGGGATCTTTAACAGCCACAGAGAGTACCTAAAAGATGCTGGGTTTGGGGACACCCACACAACCAAATGCATGGTATCCAAATGCTGGGTCAACGACTGGCATCGACTTCATGGGTTCAGGGAGTGTTTGTATTTCAAAGCCGGAGCTTATTCGCTAATAGCTTCTCCATTGGGAAGTCTGCTGTGTTTTTGGCTGGGAGCCTGGGAAGGGTGCAGAAGGGAACACAGAATTTGAATGGAGCAGGCCCCTTTGATGCATGGAAACCCTTAAAATACACCCCGTCACGATTCAGGGACAGAGCAATAATTTCCCTCCACTCGGCCGTGCTGTCCAAGCTCTTAGTGTGTTTATACTTATTGGGGAAAATCCAGCACAGCAGCATCTTTCAGCTGCGAGAGCAGCAAAAAAAAACATAAAAATCAATCAATAAAAAATAAAAGCCTGTTACTGTGTTGCTATGACTGGAAGCTTTTAAAAACCAGCTCAGTTTCACGGTGGAGATTTGCAAAGCAGCAGGTTGGTAGGCTAGTTGCTCGCTCATTGCTGCATGGAAGGTCATCGGCGTCTGGTAATACTTCTATACCTGCTGAGCCTGAGAGCACCATTGACCAGCCTTTCAGACAGGATTCATTAACTCCACAGAGGAAGGGATTGTGTGTAGGGAGTGAGGAGGGGGGGTTAAAAGGGGGGAGGTTATTAGAGGGCAGACAGTCGCTGGGAGCTCAGTGAGGACTTATAGTGTCTATTTCCATCCTTTGCAGCTAATCTCACTCTGGGTTTCGATTGGAAGCACAGAACCGTTGCAGGGAGCGATACCCACAGGGAGCAATACTCCATTTTCTTCTGTTTTACGAACAAAGCCCCCTTTGACTAGTCCTGCTGGAATCACCAGCAAGCCGGGACTTCTTTGCTTTGGGCGGGTTTAGTACTTGTCAAAAGTGCGGGATTGACAGCTCTGGGGACAGACCTTCTCTGCCCATCCGCGCAATAAGTAGCCTTCAGGCCGCAGCACAAACTCATATGCTGCCCCTTACCGATGGGCCACAGGCCTGGCTCCCACTAATCACCTCTGCTTTTAAGAAGGCTCCATCTCTATCCAGCCCAGTCTCTCTCCAGTCCTTGGCCTCTCTGCTAATGCCACCAGCCAGGAGACAAGTTAATACCAATTGTGATTTAGTGATGGAAACCTGCCTGAGAACCAACAACTTATTTCACATAAGCCACCAGGCAGCCATCAGATGGCAGCATTTTTCATTACCTACTGGCTTTTACCTTTTAAATTGCAAGTTCAAGGACAGGCCTGTCTCTTACTCTGTGTCTATGCAGCGCCTGACACAATGGGGTCTTGATCGCAGGTGCGGCCTCAAAGCACTGGTGAAATACATGTAGTCATAAGTTAAATTGTGATGTTGGCATTATGCCATACAACTATCACAGACATTAAAGCTGGAAAAGACCCACCCGACAGGCACTCAGATACCATGATGATGAAGGCCACAGTATAAGAACCTGAACAGAACAGATACCAGTATTAGCTCATCTTTTCCATCCTCCAGGGGTAATTAATCCTGGCAGTCCAGTGCCTTGTCCACTCCTGTTAGATGACTCAAGCCACAGAGTTTCCACTTCTTCTTTTGGGAGACCGCTCCATAATAATAATACCATAGATCTTGGTGTTCCTGATAACTTAAAGTACGCAGAATATTTCTGAATCACTCACATAATAGTCTGTAGCACTTCACAGGACGGTCATGGGAACTGGCCCTTGGAGAGATCATGCATCCAGGCTCCCTGTGACAAGCCAAATACAGAGTAAAATAATCTCTCTACTCCTACTCGAGATTCCCTTATTTAGGCATCCAAGGATTGCATTAATCCTGCGAGCTCACATCAGCTGATCATCCACCACGACCCCAAATCTTTTTCAGAGTCACTGCTTCCCACAGCAGACAGGATCCCCCATCCTGTACGTATGGCCTGCATTCTTTGCTCCAAGATGTATACATTTACATTTAGCCATATTAAAATGCATATTGTTTGCTTGTGCTCAGTTTACCAAGCAATCCACATTGCTCTGTACCAGTGACGTGCTCTCTTCATTCTTTACACTCTCCCAATTTTTCTGTCCTCTGCAAGCTTTACCAGTGATGATTTTATGTCTTCCTCCAGGTCACTGATAAAAATGTTAAAACACAGAGAGAAAATCCTGAGACGAGCGCTCCTCAGGGGAGCTGGGTAGGAAGCTATTCCCCGCGATGTCTCCCTGGAGAGCAAAGGCTCCCAGAGAGATGAACAGCCCACGGAGCACAAAGAGAAAGAGCTCCAGAGGGGAGAGACTACAAAGCTGTCCCTGAGACATACCCTGAGTCTGCAGGAAAGAGACTGCAGAACTCCAGGCCCTGGAGACGCGTGGGTCTTATTGTGGAAGGAGAAGGCTTGTTTACATACCCTGAAGGGGCATTATTCACTTTGGACAAGCCTCACCGAACTTAATGAAAGCCTACTAGGGGAAACAGAGGCAAAGACATAACTGCAGTTCCACAGCAGACAGCCAGGGGGTACTCCAGAGGTAAGTTCCCGCCATTACAAAGAGTGGGTCTGTTCTCAGCTACCCCAGAGTAAGGGCTTCATTCCAAGTCCATTGAAGTCAATTGGAATCTTTCCATATACATATGACAGTTCCATTGCAATCATCTAGTCCAGTGCATAATGCAGGCCAGTGAGTTTCATCCAGTGATTCCTACCTCAAGCTTAATAACTTGTAGTTGAGACCCAGATACCAAAGCCCAGGTTCCAAACTCCATGAATGGGCCTTTCACGTCACTGGACTCAGTGGAGTTACTCTAAGGTTACACCTGTGTGACCGGGAGCGAGATTTGGTCCATTGTAACTGCTTTAGCAGTAAGTGGCAGTTTTCATAAAGAAGCTGCATAGGCTGTTTTTACAGGTAGCATTTACACAAACTGAGATATGAAGAACCTATGGTAAAAACGGATATCGAGTAGACAGAAACATGTTTTACCTATGAATTGCTATGTTTGCTCTTAGAGACATAAAAAACCACAACATTTTCTCAAATATCAGATTTAGCTAAAAACATTCACCAGATGTAGGAGCCAGGATGTAGGATTTACATCCCCCCGCCCCCTCCGGTTACAAATCTGAGTCTAGTTTTATTAATCCTGCTGCAGATTTACAAATCCTATTAGAGATTTACAAATCACACCAATCTACCCTAAATGAAAAGTCCTGATTTGCAAATCCACGTTTTACACTTAGGATGCAAGGCCATGTTGCAATAAACAACCTAGTTTATAAACCCTGTTCTCATATTTTCCTCTCAGATGCCCCAGTTCTGAGCTGTCTTTTAAGATGCACACCTTGGCGACAAGGGGAGAAAGTGGCTTTAAAGCACCTTATCTAGCTATCCATCCAGCCCCATACACATCCCTCTAACTAGTTAGTTTTTATGCTGATGCTCATCACCGTAGTAGCTGAGTGCTTTGCACAAGGAATGCCCACCAATTGCAATGTCCCTACTGGATTTCATGGAGCTTCTGCACGTCTTCATTTTGGGGGTAAAATAAGCTGCTTCCCTGTAGTTCCTTCAACATGGTGAGCTACTAAAGAGCACAGCGAGCAAAAACTGACCACAGGGCACACGTGACTGCAGTAGGTCTGTCGTCACCTAACTGCAATTCACTGCATGAAAGGGGGTTCCTAGTGGTGGGAGAACCTCAAAAGGTTCAGAGTTTGGGTCTGATATGGATAAGCACTCAGAAATCTGGGAGTCTGTGCAACAGGCTTCTCAGATTTCCCCATCCTTCCTGCATCAAGATGGTCTGGAGATACTTGATGAATTAACTCGTTCCCCATGGCATTTCAGTGCTTTGGATCCCACGTAGAACCCAGGAGCACTAAAATGAAAAATAACTGAAAGTCATCTCTGCTGCTTTGATTGGTGCAGCATTAGCATTCAAAAATCATGAGCCAGGCCCCAAAAAATCATGAGATATGATTTTAAGCCTTTTTTTTTTAAACAACAACTTCTGAATTCTTCATATTTGTCTCCTGGTGTCAGAGCCTTTAGGGGTCAAATTCTCTATCTTTTCTCTGCAATTGTGAGGGCCAGAACTTATGGGTGTTTTTAAAGTGAAAGCTGAGAGTCTCACATCATCACCTGACTCCAGGAGCCTGGGCCTTTAAGAAAAAAGCATGAAATATTGTGCCAGTTGGTGACACTAATTACGACTGTGCCAAAATCCCCTTCCTAACCACGCTGACCATGTTGTCCCCATCCTTTGAATCGCTGCACTGGCTTCTCCTTCCAGGGTCTTCGCTTTCAAGACCTCTCTGCAGCTCCACTGCAGCTTTTTGTTACTCCATCCCAGGCTACCTTCTTAACCACCCCACCCCATTTTGTTTCCCTCTGGTTCTGTGCTTTCAGCAACGCTGCCCCTTTATGCCATCCCCGGCCTTTGCATCGACACAAGACATTTCTGAAGAACTTCAAGTCTTGTGGTGAACCATCATGCAGCCTCAACAAAAAAGCAAACAAAAATAGCACAGACTCTTTTTTTTTTTAAACATCATGCACCAACATTTTCTCGACTCTACACATGTGGGGATAAAAGTCACACAAAGAGGAGAAAGTCACACACTTGACAAAAAGAGGAGCAAGGAGAGGCCGTTGTTCCCACAGGGAGCTGGCTGTGTTGTCCAGCTCTGTCTATTACTTCAGCTCCAGAGACAGACATTTGTTTTAGAACAACAACAACGAAGAGCGGCCTGGCACCATAGCACAGAATGGGCCAGTCTGGGTAGATCTCCACATGCCAACAAATTATGAGCATGATTATGGCTGTGTTTTAAAACCACACACGAGGGGTAGAGTGGGAGGAGGGTCATTTCTTTCCAAACATCGGTGACACCATGGGATATCAGCTGAAATGTGCTGGTTACGTGCACGGTTTAAAAATAGCTTGGATTTGCTTGACAAATTCTGAGTGTGTGGGTCGTTTTGCTTTGCTTGTCAGCTGCCACTCTGTGGCCAGCGAGATCACTTCCCTTAAGTCTCATTCCCCCCTCTTCTTTTCTTTTCTTTCTTTTGCTGTCTTACTACCTCTGGTCTGTCTGCCCAGCCAGCCAATCGCTGGCTTACTCAAGCTCCGCACCATATAAGGAGAAGTAATGCTGAGGAAATCCTGAGCACGCATGTACACACACACACACACACACACACACAGAACTGAGTCACCTGACCAGCAAAAGGGACACTAACAACAGGCAAACTGAAGCAGAACTTTTGGTAACCTGCCCTCCATTGGACACACGGCCTCATTGTAGTTCCCCCCTGATCAGTATTGCTGGAAACTGTCTGGTTTATTTGTGAGCCACAATCTGGGGCTGAGGGGTTGAAAAATACAAAGAGGAGCAACCCTCGATCACATGTCTCAGTTTCACAAGTAATAATAAAAGCCACCCATCACTGGATTGCTGAATTGATCCAAATGTCACCTTTCATTATCATGTGTCCCATCAATCGTACACCTACTAAGCGAGGCAACAACCTCCTGTCACAGCAAAAAGCTTATGTCAGCACTGCACCGAACGCTCCTGCAAACGGCATCTTGTCTTGTGGAATCAGCGCCATGGAGACAACAGTGGTATCCATGTGCAGGAGGAGGGAGGTAAGGGGGAGTCATCACTGCATATTCCTTAAATTCTGCCCAGTCCAGATTGAAGAGAAGCAAAACTTTACATGTGAAACCCTTTGTTAACATCAGCAAACCTTCTTACACATATTTCGTTATTTTCACGCAAAGAACCAGAGTGGCTTTTGCTACACCCAAGAACTCTGTTGCTTTTAAGATCAGAAGTATTCAGCAGTTTTAACAGTACCAATCTACTTCACTTCTACACCAGGTCAGGACTGCTGGAAATGAGCCGTGTATCAGAAACATGGGTGTCAGAGCAACATTAAGTTATACTATCTGTTGAAAAGCATTCTGGTGCACAGGTTGGGGTGGCACAGGGGAATCAGAAACTGGGCTCACCCAACAGCAGCGTGACCTCAGCCTGGATCAGAAGTGAATGAAAATTGTTACCATCTGCTGGCTGTTCAGTGACCTACATCCATGGCTCTCAGCTAGCATTGGTTAGGAAAATGGAGGTGTTTTCCCACAGAAGATTTTGATGGGGAAACAAATTCTTCTAAGCAAAATTTTCCCCAGATTTCAAGTTTTTCAAAAACAAAAACTAGCAAACAAACAAAAAACCCTTGAAATATTTAAATTCCGAAATGCTGCCGTGGTGCTTCTTGGGATTTGTAGTTTGGGGTGCTTCATCTTCCCGTTCCCCTCCAGAGGCCAGGCCCCCTGGTTAGATTACATCACATCTCCCATGGTGCACCACGGTCTCCCCTCTTGTGAGTATACCAGAGCAGTCACATGGCTGTGCTGCATCATGGGAAGCAGACGCCTTTCACACAAACTCAATTTTCCATCAACAAACAGTCTCAATGGGAACATTTTTATGAGCCCTATTCCCAGCCTTTTCCATCCGGGGACTCCCCCTCTCACCACACTGGGATTTCCCTTCTGTTTTGCAAGTGAGAAGGACAGACCCCTAGCACAGAGAGGTTGTGACCCATGCACTGAGAACCCCTGACCTATATGAACTGCATTAGTGGGTCTCAGTTCACTTCCCAATGGACGGGTGTCTACAGCTCAATAAGCACCATCAACTTCGGTACTGTTAGGTACTGTTAGGCCAAGGTTGACTAGACCACACAGGCTAAGAGTCTCCTCTCGGTCCCTTCATTGGTAGCTCCATGACCAGGCTGAGACATATTGGTGCAAGGGGAGCAGCCAGAGGAAGATTGTTAGATTGCGTATTGTTGACTGTGTTCTTCCACCACTGGATTTCAGTCTCCAGGGTCGTTAATTCACAAGCACTAAATTCTCATGAAAAAGAATAAATGTTCAGTTGTAAAACTATAGAATAAATGAGATGGCAGAGAAGTTCCCAAAATGTGGCCCTTAAGAGCGCCAGCTGCTATTTTGGCTGATGTACCAGGTCCTCCAGAGCTAAAAGAATGGGCTGTTACAGCTTTAGCAAAAACTCCTTAAAACATAGTATCCTCTACAGATCAGGCCCAGAGAAACCTTGGCACCCATAGTGGTATGCACGGGGGTAGCAGCAATGCTCAGGTTTGGCCCCACAACTCCATCATGACAGAGGGGCCACAGGACCAAACCTGAGCAGGCAGTGGTGTGGCCAGTGCTGCTTCTCCTCGTTGGTGCTGTGGGAACAGCTCCTGCACCAGGGCTACCCCCTGCCCGCCCTCGCCCCACTTCCAGGAGCCCGTGTCCTCTCTGGTCTGCCCACAGATCTAGTGGTGAGGGCCCGATCAGGGAGCCAGCCTGGAGAGAGGTGGAAGGGAGCCCTGGGGAGTACCATGTGAAAAATTTCTGGGGGCACCCCTGCAGCGAGAGACCTGTACCACACACTCACTGGTGGATCACAAGGAGACTCGGTTCTTTGCAGAGAGCTGGCTGGCCACACGGTACTAGCAACTCCTCCTGATTCCCTGCTCCTAAATTCCATTCCGAGAACCTACACGCGCATTAGATACTCCCCTAATGTTCCTTTTCCACGTGAGCCATTGCTGTCGCTGCCCAGGAACATTTGTGTGGTTGTAATTTGGAACGGAAGTGGCAAATGTGACCATCTTTGTGTTAAAATGAGGTCCATGCTGGAAGAGTTCCAGGATCTCTGACTCAGATTTTAGGGATGCTAAGGTGACGGCCACCATCTTTGGCTAACACGCCGGAGACTGAACCAGGGAACCTCTAGAGCTAAAAGCATAAACTGCTGCAACTTGAGCTAAAACTACTCACATGCAACCCATAGCCTAAGAGACTGATATTCTCTGTGGCCGTGGCACATAGGGGCCATATAACATATGCTCACCAATGGGTTGCACTTCATAATCAGCACATTCAAACCGACACCCCAGTGAAACAGACATTTCACAGCTGAAAAAATATGTCACCTGGTGACGCCTCCTTGTGGTTGCTCTGGGGGTCAGCTCTCACCCAGCCTGGTGTCCTCTGCAGTCAGTTACTCGAGCAGTGACCCCTGCCCCGTGCTCTCCTCAGGACTCGGGGTGCTCCCTCCGGCCAGGTCACTGTGTAGCCCCCCCCGATCCGGGGTAACAAAGTCTCTCCAGACCAGCTGTCTGGTTGACATCTCCAGAGTTCCTGTGCCACTTGCCCGTGGGCGGTAGGGGGACCCACGCCTGCCCTCTACGCTGGATTCCAGCCCAGAGCCCCTACAACAAGCAGCCACGGTCTCCACAGTCCTTCCCCTTGCTGCTGTTTCCCTGGGCTTCTTCCTACCTAGCCCTCTCAAGCTTCCTTTCCCCTCAACTCCTCTGGGCTTGACTCTTTTTCCGGGGCTACAACCCCAGGGTTTATTCTCCCTCTTGGGTTTCCTCCTGCCCCTCCTCTCTACCCCCAGAGAGGGACTGCAGACTCCTTCCCTAGAGTCCCCTTCTGCTGAAAACTTCCTGGCTTTAAAATCCAGCCTAGGCTTCTTGTTCAGTTAGGCCTGACTCCCCCTCCAAGTGCCCTAATTGGTCCCTCGGGGCCTGTGACAGATACATAGCCCATCGCACACATAAAAAAGGCAGAGTAATTGTGCTGCGGTATATTTTGGACTAGGTAGTAAGCACACCGCAGCAATCAGGGCCCCATTGCACTAGGCCCTGTACCAACACAGCAGAGACAGGCGGTCCGTACCATGAAGAGCAACTCAAGAGATGAGGCGAATACAACAGCAAGACAGACACATTGAGGCAAACGTCTGTCATGCTTCCGTGTACTCTGTAAGCAGAAGCCTGATTCTTTTGTACCCAAGGGCCCCTTTACACTGTTCCAGTAGCGTTAAGAGGCTTTTAGGGGGATGTGACTGGAAGTTACACCCACCTGAAAGTCCCATTACGCTGCTAGAGTGGTGTAAATAGAAACCCTTTGCATCCTGCACTTCCATCTTACAAAAATATGGTGTATGGTAATAAAACTTGGGTGGGTAATTTCATATTCCTCCAGAAGTGTTCAGCCTGTGAGGCTTCCACTGCAGTAGCAAACAACACACACACACACACACAAACCCAACCACCACCCAGCATCAACAATTGTGAGTCACACCGTCAGGCTTCTGATGCTAGCGTGGTGGGTGGATAAATGCAGGTTTCTGATCTGACTGTGAGTACTTGCTGTGCGCTGGCGAGGAGAACAGAGCACCAGAAGGGGTTTTTTATTTATTTATTTTGGTACAATAATAATCTCTAGCTTTTATATGGTACTTTTCATCACTAGATTTCAAAGCATTTGACAGACATATCACCTCCATTTTACAGATGAGAAAAATGGGCCCCAGAGAGGGGAAGTGACTTGCCCAAGGTTACCTAGCATGTCAGTGGTAAAGCTGGGACTACTCCTAAGAGCTCCTGAGTCCCCACCCCAGTGGTCTATCTGCTTGGCTATACTGCCAGCCAAGGCAGGGTATGCTGAAAAGATGGAGAGAGGTGGTTTATTTCTGGAGCAGGGCAAGAGCTCTGAGCCCATTTATTCCAAACATAGACATCAGAATACAGTGGAATAATTTATGCCAAATACATTTGGCAGGATTTGAATTCTGCCATCCACATCATTATTAATTATTATTATTATTCTCACTATTCCCAGAGGCTCCAATCAAGGGACCTGGCCTCATTCACAATGTTGCCAAAGCTCATGACTTAATCACAAGTCTCACAATATGTGTTGCTGTTTTTCAAGCCTCTGCTCTTGGATTCTGGTGACTATGAGAGAATCTCAGCTTTCGTTAAAAGAAAAATAAATACGTTTCTAGCTCTGCAGAGAAAAGCTGAAAAAAATGTGACCTCTAAAGGCTCAAAAACCAGAAGGCAAATAAAAAGCACCCCAAATTTATTTTTTAAATTATGATTTTGTGAAGGCCTGACACAGGATGTTTGAAGACTTTGGGTTAGCAACATTCATGGTGTTATCACTTATGATGTATATATCTAAAGTATCCCAACTGATTTCGCTGGGATTACTCTGCATTTACATGGTGTAGCTGAGAGCGAAATTTGGTCCACTATGTGGAGTTGGTTCAGCCAAAATAATCTGAAAGGCTACATCTCCCTTTATACCCCACTGTTACAGGTGACATGAGCTCGGATGTTCTTGCTGTGACATCCTGACAATAGGCAGCTGGCAACAGGGCTCCTTCAAATGTAATCCACTCCCGATGGTCCACTGGAAGAGCCCAGGTTTAATTAAAATAATAATAGCTAGCTCTCAGTAGATGCCCAAGCATTTCACAAAGGAGGGCAGTATCATTATCCCCTTTTTACAAATGGGGAAACTGAGGCACAGAGCAGGGCCATGACTTACCCAAGATCATACAGAAAAGCCAGGACTAGAAATACAGGCCGCCTGTGTCACACTCTAATGCTCTAGCCATTTGGCTACACTGCCTCTCTAATGACAACAGGAGTGGGCACTGCAAGACATTCCTCCTAATAGGTATAACGTATATCTGATTTTCACTTTCCATTTGCTTGTAGTCCCTCTCTACCCCTGTACTTCTATGTAATCCCCTCCCTCTGGAGCTTAGGTAGAGCCCAGGTTCCACCCACCACCTTCAGATCAAAGTGCAAAGCTCATCTTTTTGCCTTCCCTTCGTGAGGGACGCTGGAAAATGGCCCTAATAACCCCTTTTTTTCTTATTCTCGTGGACTACAACCACCATCCATGATGATGTACAATATAACTTAGGAAGGAGTAAAGCATAGAACCCCAGGAGTGGCCCTAGCCAGGACAGCGGGTTGTAGGCAGTCATGCCTAGTGGTTGGAGCAGGAGGTCAGAACGGAAGTCAGAGTCGAGATGAGCACAAGGAGGCAGAGAATGCACGGGCTGAGTACCTTGAACAGCTGCCGATCCTATGCAACTGCAGAGCTTAAGAACAAGCCACCTGATTGCTTTAGCTGATCAGGTGTTTCTGCTGTGGCCCAGCAGTGCCCTTTGGCTGCCTGACAACCAGGGCTAGCCTTACACTGGAATAAGAGATTTTATATTAGAGGCTTCTACATATAGACCCTAATTCAGAAAAGCATCCATATTTTCATAGATTCATAGACTGGAAGGGACCTCGAGAGGTCATTGAGTCCAGTCCCCTGCCCTCATGGCAGGACCAAATACTGTCTAGACCATCCTGGATAGACATTTATCTAACCTACTCTTAAATATCTCCAGAGATGGAGATTCCACAACCTCCCTAGGCAATTTATTCCAGTGTTTAACCACCCTGACAGTTAGGAACTTTTTCCTAATGTCCCACCTAAACCTCCTAGGAGAGCACTTAGGCAAATGCTTAATTGTCATCATGTGATTAAGTGCTTTCCTGAATCAGGGCTATAGGAAAGGAAACAGCATCATAAGCATCTTTTCTTATAATTCACCATTATTGGGTTCAGTTTTAACAGTGCGCTTGGGTCTCTCATTACACCACAGGTAATTGAAGCTGGCAGTGATTTGGTTAGGATCGACATTTTTGCTAATACTTTTGTGGACAAACACAGGCAGGGTAATTTCTCGGGTGAAGAAAAGCATAGTTCGGCCTTATTTATTTTTGTATCTATAGCGTGTGTCATACAAAAGAGAGAGAGAGGAGACAGAGCACCAAGCTAACTGAATGCCCCGGATCCCAGCCTAGACAGCCAGCGATACGTAATCATGTGTGTCCCGACAGACCAGCTATTATACAGAGCGCTTACAGAGTTGAGGTGTGTCTGGGAAAGGAGTGAAACAAAAGTTAGGAGAATCACTGTTTTGTTTTGACCCTGGTCTAACAATTGGTTGAATGAATGTAGCATCTAGGAAAGGCTTTGGATACTTATCCAGCCATCATTGCTGTAGTGTGTGAGCATCTCACACTCTGTAATGTGTTTATCTTCATACACCCCTTTGAGATAGGGAAGTGCTACTATCTCCATGGTAGAGATGAGGAACTGGGTACTATGGACTAAATGCTCAGGAGGAGTTAGGTTCCTAACTTCTTTTGAGCATTCGGTCCTAAGCAAGTTGGTCAACATGATACTGGGGCCCAGTCTACACCTAAAAATTAGGTTGACCTAGCTACATTGCTCAGGGCTGTGAAAACCGTTGTGTTCTGAGCACCGTTGTTAGGTTGATCTAACCCAGTGGTTCTCAAACTTTTGTACTGGTGACCCCTTTCACATAGCAAGCCTCTGAGTGCGACCCTTCCTTATACATTAAAAATACTTTTGAATATATTTAACACCATTATAAAAGCGGGGTTTAGGGTGGAGGCTGACAGCTCTCAACTCCCCATGTAATAACCTCACGACCCCCTGAAGGGTCCCGACCCCCAGTTTGAGAACCCCAATCTAATCCCTGGTGTAGACGCAGCTTGGTCAATGGAAGGATTCTTCCATCAACCTAGCTACTACCTCTCGGAGAGGCAGATCGCCTGCATTGACGGAAAAACTCCTTCTATCGATGTAGGAAGTATCTGTATGACAGTGACCCAGCTGCAGTGCTACACGCGTGCTGCTGTAGCGTACACATAACCTAGGAGTCTGTAGCAGAGAAAGGAAGTGAAGTTTAATCTGCTAAAGCCCAGGTTAGGGCCCTAACCACTGGCCCATCTTCAAGTCCCTTACTAATAAAAGAGGTACAATATATGCTTCCTCCACAGCCAGCCCCACCCACGTCCTCCTGTCATTGTTCTGCAAGGAGCACCTCTAGACATGTCTAGACAGTCTTTGTCACCCATTCAGGTCCTTGGGCTCTTCCTTGAGGCTGCCAGTTAGTAGTAGTGGCTTTTGTGATGTAGATGCCTTCCTACTGCAAACTGGACTGAGAAGGACACATTTCACATAGGCCACCAAACGGCCATCAGACAGCCTCTGCCTTTCAAATATTATGAACCTGGACTGAATTCAAACCAGCAACCTTTGGATAAAAGTCTCTTTACAACCTCAATTGCCCTAAGACAGCAGCTCCTCTAATTTGAGAACAATTTAAAAGATAATTAATCGGAACATAGGAATTGCCAGAGTGGATCAGGCCCAACTCCCTTGTAATGTCCTATATCAAACATTGACCAGAGGATAATTCAGAGGAAAATACAAGAACTCATCAATAGGTAGATAGGAAATAATCTGCCTCCCATATTAGGTCTCATCCGTGTCTCTTTATAGTCAGAGGTTGGCTTAAACCCTGAAGCATGAGTTTAATATCCCTTCCAGAACTGTTAAAATTAATTACGATAACTCCAGATATTCTCTGTATGTTCAATTCTTTTTTGAAATTTGACAAAATTCTTGGCCACAACAGCTTCAGGTGGCAATGAGTTCCACAGTCCAATGTTCATAGTTAGCATTCAAAATGCTTCGTAGGCTTTGGTGGCAGAGGTCCTACAACACGACATAGAAACAGGATCTGGCTGCAATTTTTCTACCAAAACTTTTTTGTGGAAAAAAATGCAGAATCAGGTTGATTGAAACATTTTGTGAATTTGTGCTGTTTTCGGCAAATTGTTTTGATCGAAAAAACCAGAAACGTTTTGGTTTTTCAATTCTAAATGACTTTTTGTTTCAATATTACCTTTATTTTCAGTTTTAAAAAATTTAAAAGGGGAAAAAAACTAAAATCAAAATGAAATGTTTCATTTGACCCAAAATAAAGTTTTTTAAATTTGCAAAAAATTCAGAAACATTTCACTATAGGGTCGAGCTGAAAAAATGTTTTTTTCTTTCTGATTTTTTGGAACTGCCAGTGAATCGAAAAATCCATTATTTCCACAGCTCTAGCCAGGAGGTCTTAAATTCTAATCATGTCTGACTCCCTCTGTAACTTTGGACAAGAGATTTTGACCTCAGTGCCTCAGTTTCCGCGTCTATAAAATTAGGATGATCCTTTACCCAGCTTGCAGGGATCCTAGGGGGAATAATCCATTTAAGAAGCACGTTGAAGAAGCTAATGTTGTTTTTCAAGGCTACAGCTTGTTCCTGGGAGTCATTAACAGGTCTCAAGGCATCATGACCATTCTCTCTTGCTTTATGGCTAGATGGGGGAATTCTGAAACTTCAGTTGTAACGTGGTGTTCTGATATAGAAAAGGTTGAGAACTACTGCTGTTGGTTATTCTCTTTGAAAATATTTATACCAACTGGGCTCAGCACAGAAAATCCTCTACTATACTTTTGGGTATGTAGAGTCTCTTGAGTGCTTCTACAAACTATTTAACTCAAAAACCTATACAGAGTCTTCCACTCAATTAATTTTTGATGACATGAAAGCCGAACAATGCTGTGTTTTGCCTCTTTCCAAATCTCCCGACTCAGAGGAAAGTGAATGAAATTTCTTTGCCCTTCCTGAATTTCCTGAGTGCATGGGAGGGGTCGGACAAGTCAGAGTTCTAAATGCCGGTGGTCGACCCTTATGACGCTAGTGGCACGGGAGTTATGCATATAAATGACTTTTGCCTGTTCCTAAAAGAGCTGTATATTTCTGGAAACTCTTCCCTTCAGGCTGATAAAGAGAAGGAGACGGCTCTGTGGTCAGAATAAAGGATTCATACGAGCGTCACACACAGACAGAGGGTGATTATTCGGAGCTGCAATAATTAGTGACTGACAATATGATGTTGAACAGTGCACAAGTGCTGGCATTGACTGGAACTGCCGGGGGGAGATGGTGGATATTGTACTTTAAGGGACTGGGTTTCAACAGATGGGCCCAGTGGCGGCAAATGTTTATCATAGCTGTTTAAAGGAGAAAATGTTAATACATTGGAAGTGAATGATTATGCTCAGGGAAGTGGCCAGCTTCTGCATTTTAGGGGATGGGCATTGTTCTTCCTCCCAAGGATGATATTAAAAGTCACATATATATCTTTTTAAACCTTATCACCTTGTGCTACGATCACATTGGATCTCACAAGCTACATAGGGTCAGGCCAAGAGCCTACCTGAATACGAGACCGCCAAGGAAAACCCAAGTTGCCACCCGTAGTGGTCTTGGTCAGTATTGACCTATTACGGTGATGACAGGTGCTGTGCTATTGGAGGTGCCATGCTATGGCTGAGATATAAAACGAAGATGCTGACCACTTGCGGTCATTGGAGGTCCCTTGGCTCTTTTTGTAAGAGAAGAGATGCAAAGGCCAGTTCTGTTGCTTTTTGCTGTTCACCAGCTGCTATGTTGTATCACCATTTTAACTGTGGGTGAAGTTGATCTCCACATATCCCTTATTTACTACCCATGCTATTATATGGCTTAATGACATGCGTTGAGATCCTTAGAAGCAAGGTAAGATTGTGAGGTTCTCAAATATGGTAATGAGGGTTCTATGAGTATCTAAAATAGATAGATAATACAATTAAAAAGCCTGTGAATTTGAGGCTTGGATATCTCTGGTGGTGGGAAGGAGACAGGCTTTCTCCTCCTGTTCTTGTCATACCCATGCTAGGTCAGGACCACAGGTACCCAACAGCTGTCATACCAGACATCTTGACTCCAGGAGGCTCAATCAGTCACGCGATTTAGCTGATCTCTCAGCTGAAAGGTGCTTCAGGACAAGATGGTACTTTAGCTTCTCCCTATCAGGAAATGGAAATCCAATTCCCAGAGCAGATGGCTCAGCTAGATCCCTTCCAGGTATCTCTGAACTGATGAACGGAACAGTGAATTCTAATGGGTTTACACACCAGTTTGGATTCTGTGACTGGCTATAGGAAAAGGATGATTTGATGACCGAGAACATCTTCTTTCTGTGTTAATCTCCTCATTGTCTGTGCATGATTCTGGTCCAGTCTACTTGTAGAACCCCATTAGTGGACCGTCTGAGCACCTCTCAATCTTTCATCAGGGTACTGCTATTCTCCACACTGCACATATGGGAAACTGAGGCACTAAGAGGCTACCGGGCTTGTCAAAGCTCACTCAGGAAGTTGGTGGCAGAACTGGGAATTGCACCTGAGTGTCCCAAAACCCAGCTAGTCCTCCGCCTCCTCCAACAACTGGACCAACCATCCTTCCTCTCTATCAGGATATCATCTAGGTTATTTTAGTGGTGCCAATTACCATAACATCTGAGCTCCTCCCAAGAGAAATTAATAACACATCATAATAGGCCAATAGTCTAAACTGTCTACAACCACTAGATAACAGAGGAGAGGGAACCAGTATGTTCTAGTGCAGAGGTTCTCAAACTTTTTCTTTCTTTTTAGTGGCCCACCTGTGCTACAACAACTGGTTTTCTGCTTATAAAAGCCAGGGCCAGCATTAGGGGGTAGCAAGCAGGGCAATTGCCTGGGGCTCCACTGCACACAGGGCCCAGTGAAGCTAAGATGCTCAGGCTTCGGCTTCAGCCCCAGATGGCGGGGCTTGGGGTGGTGGGGCTTTGGCTTTCTGTCCTGGATCCCAGTGAGCCTAATGCTGGCCCTCCTTGGCAGACCCCCTGAAATCTGCTCGCAGACCCCCAGGCGGCCTCGGACCCCCTGCTGGTCTAGTGGGTAGCGCTAACACCTGGGAGTCAGAACTGGTTTCTGTACCGACGGGCTGTGCAAGATGGGAAAGTCACTTAATTTCTCTGAAACGCCCTCCCACTTCCGGTGAACCAAGCGCCCTCACCTTCCTCCTTCACACCCACTTGGTCCTATATAAGCTCAGCGTTGCCAACGCTCTGTGGTCAAAAATCATGAGTCAGGCTCCTAGAAATCATGAGGTTGCATTAAACATCACACGGTCTTGTGTTAAAGAAATAAAATAAAATACATTCTGATTTCTTTTATTTGCCTGCTGGTTCCTGATCCTTTAGGGGTCAACTGGGGTCACATTTTCAAGCTTTTCTCCACAATCAGGAAGGCTAGAAATTTACTTTCTTTTAAATGAAAGCTGAGAATCTCAGGACTCCAGAAGCTGGAGCTTTAAGAAAACCACCAAATATTGCACAACTCATGCTAAAACCACAAGAGTTGGCAACACTATCATCTTATTTCTGACAAGGTCTCTGCACCTTCTCAGAGGTTGCCCTATGTGACATATTCCTCTCAGATAGGGCGTGATCAAACTCTTTCTGAAGTTGATGGAAGTTTTTCCATTGATTTCAATGGGAGATGAGCTAGCTAGGTGATTATAGGATAAAGTCTTCAGGCCAGGCGACAGTCCTATTAAATGATCTGTAAAGCTCGGTGCATATTTAAAGTTCTGTACAAATAATAAAATATTCTGTCCCCTATTGAATATTTCATAGAAATAAATCGGAGAACGAGGAAAGGAAGTTCCCTAACCTCTGATGGATTCTCCATCTCTTGATGTCTTCAAAGTGCCTCTCTGGAAGATGTGCTTTAGTCAAACAGCTTATTGGGCTCAATACAGGGGTAACTCGAGGAAATTCTCTGGCCTGTGATATACAGGAAGTCAGACTAGATGATCTAATGGTCCCTTCTGGCCTTAAGCTCTATGAATCCAAGAGTGGTGTCCTTTTGTGCTAGGAGCTGTACAAACACAGACAGAGCAACAGTCTCTGCCCCAAAAAGTTTATGGTCTAAACAGACAAGACAGAAGATGGGTTGTTATCGCCATTTTTACAGAAGAGGCTCTCAGACACATAGAAGATGAGTGACTTGTCCAAGATTGCACAGGGAGTCGATAGCAGAGCCAGGAACTGAGCTCATATTTCCTGAGATCTAGTCCAGCACCTCTCCCAGCTCCCAACAGCTTTTTAGTCGAGAACCCCTATTAGGCCAAAGTTGGAGCCTCTTTCCCTGCTCCTCTAGCCAGATTAGTAATAGTATAGCTAGTGAATTTACTCATACACAAAAGGGTTTCTTAGGTTTCTTGTCTACACTGCAGAGTTGTCAACAAAACTTTTGTTTTTCACGGGGTACTTAAAAAAGCCCCCCCGCAAAAGACAAAAGTTTTGCTGACGCAAGTGGCAGCATGAACGTGGTTTTGTTGGCAGGAGCGCTCTCCTGACAACAAAGCTAACACCGCTCACGGGGCTGGAAGTATTTTGTCGGCAAAAGTGCCGACAAAGTACTGACAAAGGGTGTTTACACACGCTGACTTTTAGCGACAAGGCTGTGTCGAAACAGCCTCGTTGCTAAAAGCTGCGTGGTGTAGACAAGGCCGGAGGGAGGATATCTGTGAGGTGTCTCCTTTTGATTAGAGCAGAGTTGAGGGGAGTCTTGTAATCCATGACATCTAAAATGCTTGGGGACTAGCATTTCCTAGTTAGGGGGATAGAGGTGTTGCTTTGAGGTTTATAGTGACTTTTAAACACAGGAGTTTATGAACTCATATGCATAAATAGACTGATAATGTTCCCCAAACCAAAGGAGCTGTGTGTTTATTTTCTAGGTCCATCAAAACAACTTTTTAACTCTGCATTCAGGGGCAGCTCCAGGCCCCAGCACGCCAAGCCCGTGCTTGGGGCGGCATGCCACGGGGGGCACTCTCCCGGTCGCTGAGAGGGCGGCAGGCGGCTCCGGTGGACCTCCCGCAGATGTGCCTGCGGAGGGTCCACTGGTCCCGCGGCTTCGGTGGAGCATCCGCAGGCACACCTGCGGGAGGTCCACCGGAGCCGCGGGACCAGCGGACCCTCCACAGGCACGTCTGCGAGAGGTCCACCGGAGCCGCGGGACCGGCGACCGGCGGAGCGCCCCCCGCGGCGTGCCGCCGTGCTTGGGGCGGCGAAATGGCTAGAGCCGCCCCTGTCTGCATTCCTAGCGATTTCCCAGGGGAATCAATTTATCTGTCCCATTGGGCACAAGTACATGAAGCACATTCCTCTTCTGCCCTCTGTTTTCTCCACAGTTTGCAATGAAGAGTTAAGCTACCAGCTAGGAAACAAGAAGCAAAAGATTACATGTTCTCCGGGTGATGGCTGTCTGTTCCAGCATGTCGGACACCCTTCACCTCTTTTGTAACCACAGGTTAATTTCTCTAGAAATTAACCCTGAGCAGAGGTCCTTCACCAGATCTATGCCCTACGTATTCACTTAAGAATGGACTGCAGCCACATCCGGGGTGGGACATGGCAGCTCTTTAACAGTGCACAACAATGTTTTATAACAGTTGAAGGTGGGAATGAAAGGAAAACCCCACAACCAACTGAAACAGGAAGGGGAGTTTAGGTGAACAGGTCAGCTATCACTCAGGTCTTTTTTGTTATCTATGCTTTTTGGGTTTCTTCTTTCTCTTGAGCATCTCTAGGGTTTTCCCTAGATCAGTTGAGCCATCTTTCTTTCTAAATGGCTTCCATCAGTGGGCATCTGAGCCTTTGCACATATTTCTAACTTAAGTCCATGCTTATTAGGAACAGGATCTGCCATACCAGATCTGACCAGTGGTCCACATAGTCCTTGGTGAGGGTTTAAGTGGTACATTGGCTTTATGCTGCTTCTCAGCACAGGGATGAATTTTCACTCTGAATGACTATATGGCTTTCCTTAGCATAAATGAATCACCGAAAACAGCTTGCGACCTTCTTTGATTCCTCTCAATTTCTTTTTTTAAAAACGAATTGTGTATCTTTTAAGATTTCTTGAAAACAACTTTTTAAACAGCTTAAACCCCCTCTCACCAGTCGTACTTCCTCTTCTGACTTGCTTAGCAAGCTTGAAATGTTTCCACTAGTAACAGAGTTGTCTAAAATAAAGCACAAATATTGTAATCCTAACAAAAAAAAAAAAAGGCTCCTGAATTCAGAGAAACTTGGAAATCCACTCTTGTGAAATTTCCAGGATGGTTCCAGCACAGAGGTTCGTATAAATTCAGTTAAACATTAGAGGAGCTGCAAGATGTATGGAGTATTGTGTACAGTTTTGGGCACTACACTTTAAGAAATGTGTGGACAAATGAGAGAAAGAGTCCAGTGGAAAGCAAAAAAATTAATAAGAGGGTCAGAAAATATGACCTGTGAGGAAAGATTGAAAGAACAGGGTATGTTTAGGCTAGAGAAGAGACATTTGAGGGCAGAACTTGATAAGAGTCTTCAGCTATGTGAAAGGTGGTTATAATTGGTTCTCCATGACTGCCAAGGGGAGGACAAGAAGTAATCAGCTTAATTTGTAGCAAGGTAGATTTAAGTTAGATATTAAAAACAACTTTCCAACTGTAAAGATAGTTAAACACTGGAACAGGTTATATAAGGAGGTTGTGGAATCCATGTCACTGGAGGTTTTAGACAAACAACACTGTCAGGGATGGTCTAGGTATACTCGGTCCTGCTTCAGCTTGAGGAGATGGACAAGATGACCTCTTGAGGTCCCTTCCAGCCCTACATTTCTCTTATTATATTAGGGCTGCCACTTACTGGAGTTTGATCACTACACCTCCCACCCTGCAGAGCAATGAAAGAACCCCGCAGCCCAAGCCCCACAAGCCCCAAGTCAGCCATCATGGGCCAGCCATGAGTGTCTAGTTGCTGTGTAAATATACCTGACAGGTCCTGAAAGCGATGCATTGACCAATAAACATCCCAGTAGTAGTGACGTTTACTCATGAGAGCTAAGGGTTGGAATATAGTGACTATAATTAACTTACAGGGCAAAAATAGTGTGCACTGATAGATGAAGCAAAATGATCTTGTGGTTAGAGTACAGGCCTGTTGCAACTCCCTTGGTGTGATCTTGAATGAGTCACATGTTTATTCTGGGTGAAATTGACCCCTATGCGAAAGGACAGCATGAGACCTAAGTCCTCAAAATAGGATTCACATGATGCCTAGCATTCTCCTGATTCTCTGCACAGGGTTGGATTTCACCCTCTGTACTTCTGCATCTTCCCTTGCACAATGGGGATAATGACATGTGCCCCCCTTTGTACAGAGCCCTGAGATCTATGCCTCAAAAGAGTTCAAGAGGGGGCAACATATTATTCATTAACTGATAATGATGAGGATTCTTATTGAACACTACCCTGCTCAAAGCACAGCCCTGGAGAGCTTCCCTTTACATCTGCACTGAAAATAAAAACCAGAGGAAGCAATTTAGATCAAAAGAGGAGAGGGGAAGAGGTTGGCAGAATTGGAACAGGCCAGGTGCTTGCTACAGGGTAAAGTGATGTGGGTACCAGATAGAAGGGAGCTGGATAAGAAGGATTGTGAGCATATTTATGGCCATCTGGCACCTCTAATTATCCAAATGACGAGGCTGCCTGAGCATTCACTGAAATGGGGAGAGGGAGAGAGTCTGTTTGGGCAGAGGCTCTCAAGTGCTGCATGCTTTTGACGTATGTTTTTTGGAAATGTTTTATATCACTTACAAGATTATTTATGTAACTGGGGAAGTATGAAAATGAGTCCAGAAGGAGATTTAGAGGCTACTCTTTTTGAGCTTTCCTTTCATGCTTGTACCAAAGAGACAACAGGAAAGAGAACTGATGCATCTGTAAGGCAGCATATTCTGTGACTAGAGCACTACATCGGGAGTCAGGAGATACTGGCTCTTATCCTAGTACTACCACTAACATGTTAATTCTTGCAAACTGTATCTTCAGTCTTGTGATATCTGGTGATTATCTTAAAACCCCAGCTCCCAGAGTCATGTTGTGTCATGAGAATCTCAACTTTCAATTTAAAAAGACAAGTAAGTTTCCAGTCCTCATGGTTGCCGGGCAAACTTGAAAATGTGACCAGAGTACATCCTAAAGTTTCAATAATCGGAAGGCCAATAAAAAGAACCAAACTGTTATTGTTATAATTGTATTATTTAAATGGGGGTGCAAAATGCATTGTGTGTGTGTGTGTGTGTGTGACAATTCAGGGCCACGGCACCTGACTGAAACAAGGGCTCTGGCCAATTAACGTCCTTCAGACCCCACCTGGGGGTTTTCCTGTGGTCACAAGTTCATCACAGCTTCTGCTCAGAACAAGCACATACAGTCTAATGTGGCCTGAATAGGCCCAAGTCTTCCACCCTTCCCTAAGGATTGGGCCCCCCTTGGACCAGCAGTCCTGTCTGTTTGCTGGATCAGACAGAAAGCCTTGAGTCAGTTTAAACTCAGGCTATTTATCCAAAAATCCTTCCTTTGTCTGTTGCTCCGCGGAGAATCTAGTTTGATCCAGTACATGTGAGCCTCTCTCCAGGTAGTGGCAGCTCATTGCAAGTGTTACAACCTGAGTGAATTTGCCTAATCACCCCCTCTGCTCTTAATTCCTGGAGGGCCATGGTCTCCCTCCCCCATGGAATTACATACAATCCCTTGCCCATAATGATACTTAGACTTAATTCAATAAGGCTTAACTTAATTTCATAAGGTTTGTCCAGGATATTGCAGGAAATTGCCATCTCTGTCACACAATGCTCTTCCAGCAGAGACGGGATGCTTAGATGAATCAGTGATTTGATCTGGAGTGGCAAGAAGCAGGATAATTTACTTAACAGAACGACTGTCTGATTTGACATGGCAATTCCTACCTTAGTAATTATGCGTAGCTTCTTGTGGGAGCAGTACTGGAAAATAAGCCCCCGTAATAGTGCACAGTGCTCTCTCTTGCCACTGAGCCAATCTCTCCCCACCAAAATGCATATTGTTGATAGCATTAAAGTGAAAGTGGATTCCAGGGTGACCAGGTGTCCGGTTTTTGACTGGAACATTGGGTCGAAAAGGGATCCTCGTGGCGTCAGTCAGCACCGCCAACTGGGCGGTTGACTGTCTGATTGGCGGAGCTGTGCAGCGGGGCTGGCAGGGTCCCTGCTAGCCTCCGCACTGCGCAGCTCCCGGGAAGCAGCCAGCATATCCCCTCTCCAGCTCCTACGCATAGGGGCAGCCAGGGGGCTCCACACACTGCCCCCACCCCAAGCCCTGCCCCCGCAGCTCCCATTGGCCGGCAACCACGGCCAATGGGAGCTGCAGGGGAGGCACTTGCAGACAGGGCAGCGCGCAGAGCCACCTGGCCGTGCCTTCGTGTAGGAGCCAGATAGGGGACATGCCGCTGTTTCTGGGAGCTGCTTTAGCTAAGCACTGCCAGGTGCCTGGACCCCTGACCCCATCCCACAGCCCTAGCCACAATCCCCCTCCTGCTCTCTGAACCCCTCAATCCCAGCCCGGAGCCCCCTTGTGCACCCCAAATCTTCATCCCCAGCCCCACATCAGAGCTTGCACCTCCAGCCAGAGCCCTCACCCCCACCTTTTAAGCAAGTGTTCTATCGGGTTATGAGATAGTCTCATGGGGGGCCTCCCTCGGTCTCTCCTTGGCCCTGCTTCCCGTCAAAGCATAGCTTGCAGGTCTTTTTTCAAGGACCAGCAAATCATGCCTGCAGAGTAAATGCACAGAAGTGAGCAAAGGAGGGGTGACTTTGGATAAGGAAAGCACTTTTAGAAGCAGCATGCATACCATTGCTTGTGGCAACAGACAGGGACTGATAACGCTGGAAAAGTTCACCATAAAATAAAGTAAGGCTGAAAATGACTGGACCTCATTCTCATCTCCAGCATGCATAGTTGCCAGGAGGCAGCGTTCCTATCAGTGCAGAAGCTCTTCAAGGCATGACATTGGCATTATGAGCAGGCCTGGGCTCTCTGCTGCAGGTACTGCAGCACAAGCAATTACAATTATGCAGCCTCAGGGCTGGGACACAGCCAAGTTTTCTGTTTCACTGTTCACCCCCCCAAGACGAGGCAACAGATGCTTTTAAGAGCAGCACTGGAATTCAGTTGCTAGGCCTCCTTCATTTAGGCCAATCTCCCCTGCTGATGCTTCCTCACCTGTCTAAAGCACTTTGAGGTCTTTGGATGGAAGGTGCTGACTGAGTGCCAAGGATTGTTTTTAGCAGCCCAGCCCTGCTTGTAAAAGAGAATTAGGGAAAGTCATTTCATGCTAAAGACTTACTAAGGGGCAAATTCCATCCTTTGACTTCAGTGAGAGTTGGATACATGTATCTGAGTGCTGAAATGGGCCGCCCATCCGCAGCTGCTCTTTAGCCTTTCTGAATTAAGTTTACCGGAGAGCGAAGAAAATCTTGTCTTGCTCTGCCTTCTGTCCAAAGATGTACTTCGTCAGCTGGCTTTAGGAGACATGTTTACGTAGAGATGAGTGATATGCCTTTGTACTGTTATATGGTAGTACGGGGCATGTCAGAAGTTACTGGGGGTATGGCCAGCACTCAGGATGGATAGCACACATGCTTCTGCCAGCAGCAATGGGGAGGGGAAGTGTATGCTGCTCTTGAAATCTGTAATGCACACTTGAGAGTGTACCCCCAGCCACGCACCCTCTGCAGTATTATATCAGCAGAGGATGCGATGCACCAGGTAGCATTTCTCCTTCCCCTACAACTGCCAGCCTTGACAGGTTTTGGCCTCCAGGTCTCTTCATTCCCAGTCTAGTGTTCTAACCACGGGACCATCCTTCCTCAAAAGTGATGAAGAGTAAAATGGACTTTTTATTTTTACAAAAATTCTTTCAGACTTAATAGTCCAAGACATTATCAATAACACAGGGAAGGGATTTTACATAGATATATGATTTTTTTGTAGCTGCATCCCTTTAACTGCATTTTCTCCTTTTATTGTTTCTTACTGCAGAGATTGTGGAGAACTTTATTTTTTAATGTCCTTGCCCAGAAAAGAATACATGTGGCCAATCTATTGTGCAAAGTATCCATGGGCAAAGGAAGTGGTTACAGCATGACTTCGGGCCTGGAATCTTACTGTGAGAACACCTGACTGCATTTACTCATATGGAAAGTCTATTCAGCTTGCACCAAATGGACACTGAAGAACATGTCTGAGTTGCAATGCTTGTGTTGTAACACTGTCGCTTCAGAAATGCTCACACTAGTTTCCACTCACTTTTTTTTTTAACCTTTCATTTTCCTGTTTAATTCTGCCTAATAATCAGTTGCTATTTTAAGGCACACTGACTCACACTCCAGACTTCCACTTCTCTTGTAGTAAGTACCCTCTTCAAGTGTTCTGAAATACTCCTGGAGCAACGTTATGTACTGTTGGCACTGATTTTAAATGCATCCAGAACACCCAATGGTTAGAACTGATGGCACAAACAAGTTTAAGTGAGTTAAAACACCCACAGACCTTTGCCCACCATTCCCCACACCTTCTGTGAGAGTCAAAGTTTGCACAAGTGTGTTTTCTCCTTATTTTTCATTTTTGTCTTCTGCATTTCCAGGGTCCAGATGCGACTGGCAGCACTGAGGTACCCTATGAAAGTCTTTTCTTGTGGGGTAGATTTTTATGAAGCTCTCAGGGGAAATTAATACCTAAGGTATGTAAAATCATGGAAACATGCAGTAACCTGTAAAGACAACAGTTTTCAGTACTGTGAACGGGTGACTTGCACTCCTGCACTACAACACAGTCTGCGTCAGGTCAAAACACCCTTTTCCTGGGGTTTCACTATTAATAATACAAAGCAAAGTCCAGTCCAACTCTTCAGTTATATTCCCTGTCTGCCTTAGTGTCTCTAACAGGACAGCCAACCTCAAACATTCAAAAATCATGAGTCAGGCTCCAAAAATCATGAGATTGGCTTAGAAATCATGAGATTATTTTAAAATAATTATGCATTTTGTGTTCTTTTAGCCTTCTGTTTTTTTAGCCTTTAGGATGCATTAGGGTCACATGTTCATGCTTTTTCTGCACAACCCTGAGGGCTGCATGCTTACATTTTTTAAAATGAAAACTAAGAGTATCATGTAGTCACATGACTCCAGGTGTTGGGGGTTTAGGAAAAATACCAATTATCCCAATACTCTCGATAGAAATGTGAGAACTGGCAACACTAATATAAATATACATGTCTGCCCGAAGCCTGTGAAAACAGATGGACATTGCAACATGCCTGCAAGGTTAATTAAACCTGGTGTATCAAGGAGAAAAGCAAATGCCAGATTGAAGGATACCTCATGGAAAATGCTCCTTCCTGTCTGCCACACACAGTGCCTGTGGGAGCATGGGTCACACAAGCTACTGAGAATCTTATGAGTATGTTTGCTGTCTGGAACAGGCAGAGCCAAAGGTAATGTGTTTGTTTACTCCTATAGATTACAAGAACACTTAGCAGCCTGAAGCCTGATAGAGTACATTAGATTTTGAAAGAAAATCGAAAACTTAGTTCTAGGAATGGAAAGGACAAAATCGCTTGAGTACAGACAGTCCTGGGTAATAGTTTCTGAAGAGATTGATTAGATTGCCTCGGAAGGAATAACCATCCTGGATACTTAAAGGAAAGTGATATTATCTTACATCGGACCTGGATAATTTCTACCCACCCCCGACCTCCACTTCCCTTTCTTTTTTTCATTCTGACTCACCAATGTAAGGATTTGCTATTCTACATTACTTGTGCCCAGATTTCACTTCTCAAAGCCGTGAATTTCAGTGCTCTTTGAGATGAGTCATCATGTTGAAAATAAGTCTCTTGGTGCAACATTAGAAAATCCCGGTGACTTGAAAGTTCAGAGACAGTCTGTTTATTTGTGAAGTGTTAATTCCACTCATGTTTTCTCAAAGTGATACAGGAAAAAGAAGTTGTATTGAGTTTTACTTTTGGCCTAAGCCAAGGAGAAATTATATAATTGTTTCAATTTCTTTTCCAGAACACAACTTGATCTGTAATATCTTAACTAAGAATAACCTTTCTACTAAAGAAATTCTGTTATGTTGATACACAAATCACACATCGTGCTGTAAAGGCGTATCACAGTTTGGACTGAGGACACCTATAAAAGTTTTGGTTATTGCTACATTCCCATTTTTTGGAAGTCCTGAGACTGGTAATGGGATATAGAGCCTTTCACAATTAAGCTGATGAACCAAATCCATCCCAAGGCCAAGCTGTTACCTTTCTCTTGGCTGTTCAATAACCCTATGTGAAATTAGCTGCTGGGTTTCACCCCAGTTCCTAATGGTCAAGTGTCCACATCACAGAGCCTATGACCATAACCTGGCCCTGAATGCTCTACAATTGTAATTAGGCTAACAACATTGATGTGATTGTCAGCACCTTGGCTAACACACCAGGTATTGAACCAGTGACCTCCAGAGTAAGAAAAAAAAAAAAAAAGCATGATCTATCACAGCTTGAGCAAAACAGCCAAGCTTCCTTAGCTACTGGTGCAACAATCATCACCTCTGTATATGAGGCATAGCAGGGGATCTATAACCTACACTCACCAATAGCTTACATCTATTTATGGATAGAGCAGGGTTAGAATTCAAAATGATCATGACAAATGGGAGAAATGGTCTGAAATAAATAGGATGAAATCCAATAAGGTCAAATGCAAAGTACTCCACTTAGGAAGGAATAATCAACTGCACAAATATAAAATGGGAATGACTGCCTAGGAAGGAATACCGCAGAAAAGGGCCTGGGGGTTATTGTGGATCACAAACTAAATATGAGCCAACTATGTAGTATCACTGCAAAAAAAGCAAACATCATTCTGGGATGTATTAGTAGGAGTGTTGTAAGAAAGACACAAGAAGTAATTTCTCAATCAACTGGGATGAGGCCTCAGCTGGAGTACTGCAACCAGTCCTAGGCACCACGCTTCAGGAAAGAGGTGGACAAACTGGAAAAAGTCCAGAAGAGAGCAACAAAAATGATTAAAGGTCTAGAAAATATGACCTATGAGGAAAAATGGAAAAATATTGGATTTGTTCGGTCTAGAGGAGGAGGATGGGGGACATGCTAACAGTCTTCAAGTATGTAAAAGTTTGTTATAAAGAGGAGGGTGATAAATTGTTCTCCTTAACCACTGAGGACAGGACAAGAAGTAACCGGCTTAAATTGCAGCAGAGGAGATTTAGGTTAGACATTAGGGAAAACTGCTCAGCTGTAAGAGTAGTTAAGCACTGGAACAAATTACCTAAAGAGGCTGTGGAATCTGTCATTGGAGGTTAGACAAACACCTGTCAGGGATGATCTAGATGATATTTAGTCCTGTCTCAGTGCAGAGGACTGGACTTTATGACCTATCAAGGTCTCTTCCAGTCCTTAATTTCTCATAGACTCATAGACTTTAAGGTCAGAAGGGACCATTATGATCATCTAGTCTGACCTCCTGCACAATGAAGGCCACAGAATCTCACCCACCCACTCCTGTAACAAACCCCTAACCTATGTCTGAGTTATTGAAGTCCTCAAATCGTGGTTTAAAGACCTCCATTTCTGTGGGTTTTCCCTGAGCTATGTGCTTAAGGATTTTTTTTTCTGATATGAAGATATTATAACTTTGCTCATCTCCCTAAAGGGAATAGTTATGGAACTATGTTCTAGGTTTGTCTAGACCATAATTATAACACAGTTCGGTCCCATTTACACAGGTGAAATTAATTCATGTTCTACCATGGCTGGAGCATCACCATATTAAAGAACCATGCTTACATCCTGCAGAAGAGGGCTCCACCGTAGAAAGAATGCATATGTTTGCAGATGTAAAACATAGCAAAATGAAATCGCTTTGCAGAAATGGCACACAAGGCAGAGTTTCTTTCATTTGAAATCTGGTGGCTCATTGACCAAAGGGACTATAAATCGTTTAAGTGGATACAGTTGGGTCTCGTTAATCTGAGTTTAATTCACCCATGTGTCTGAGTAGTACCCAAAAGTGGGAACCAATTTCAGATTTTAATCTGATTTGAAGAGGGACTTCATTCATTGCTTCCGATTAACAGCATTTGACTATATTTTATCTCTTTGGTGAAAAGGAAGTCCAACCCTTCCAGGAACTCTGGCTATGTACTTGGGTTGCTGGCCTGCACTGGGGTCCATGCTGCCATGCCTTCACTGCTAACGTTACTCACACTACCTCGATTAAAACTAGCACGGGGATGCCTGCCTGCACTACAATTATTTATACCTTAATTTGAGGTGCAGACATATCCTTTGTCATGTAGCTAACACACTGCAGCTCCAATAGATAGGTTGAATTGAAGAGGATTTGTTGAGCTCCAGCGCCTGCATTTTAAAAAAAATTGACAAAGGGCAAGGAATAGTTTGGATTATTATGGAGATTCAGTGCCATTGGGCAAAATGTTTGCATCAAACCTCAAACCCACCATGCGTGGACAGAGCCAGGGATTCAAGGTGCAATTTGTTTGTGAACGTCTAGTTGTGCTCAAAAAATTTGGGAATTATGGGCTATGGTTGTTGACATATCCATGAAGCTGATAAATCTCCTTCCCCCCAGCCAACCTCCCTCACCACCCCAACAAACATAAGAGCCACTACACAAGATTAGTTAAGGAGAGGAAATGGTTGGCAGATGGGGATAGAAAGGGACTTGCTGTAAGGGACTTCATGCAATTTAAGTGAACCTGCTTCCTTTTTGACAGGATCCTCAGTTGGCAGGATTTAGTTTGCAGATTCCAACAAACACTTGTAGTGTTTGATGAAAATGTGATGTTCACTATGAAAACAGTAGCTCACTCCAGAGACATTTTGGAAATGGATGAACTGATCCTTATATATACTGTAGCTTGTGTAATATTTCATTACGGGCCTGATTCTCCATCATCCAGCACCTTGTGCAGTCATTCACACCAGTACAAATTGGATGTAAAATGTTGCCAGTCTGATTCAGTGGTGTAATCAGTAATGTAAATGCACAAAGAGAGGGGCAACAGAGAATCAGGCCCTATGCCTGTAAAGTACTTTGGGATCAAAGGTGCACATACTTGTATATTACAAAGCAAACACTTGCCACAGTGTTGGGGTTAAGGATTGTCTCAGAACCAGGTAAATTTAGTGGTGATAACATGAGAAAAGAGGACAAAATACACATGGCCTGTAACAGTATCATCTCAATTTGTTAGCTCATTAGACTTTACGAGCTAAGCACGGTTGGGCCAGCTTAGTATTGGGATGGGAAGGTGCCAAGGAACTCCTATGTACTGTAGGAAGTCGTGCTGGTGCTCAAAGACCACAACTACCTCGGTAGACTGATTGATAATTTAGTAAATGCCACTTTTCCACAGGAGCCAATAATGAGCCAAGATTCCATTGTAGAATGGGGGCACTGCTGTTGACGGTGCTGTCTTTTTGATAGTCATAAAACTAACTTCCTGGCTTCTTGTGGTCATTAACAAATCCTGTAGCACTTTTTCTGAACCCCGGTACCCAGGCCAAATTCCGACTTGAATGATTATATTCTACATACAGAAATATCCCCCATGGTTTCAGTTGAATATAGCACTCTTTTTCATTTCCTGCCCCAAACTGTTATGTAGATTGCTGTGCATTGTTAACCATCTTCTGTCTCACAACAGAGATGGATACACAGTGACTCACAAAGTAATTCCAAGTAGAAGGCTAAATCCAGAAGGTCTTACTGAGTTGTTACTCAGTCCTTTCTCAGGCAACATTATGGATGAAAGATGGTGTAGTAAGAGGAGGCCCTGAGATATAAACCTTGGTATCAGAGGCCCAGTATGAGGCCTAAGACCTGAACTAAAGCAATGGTCAAGACTTTGCTGACATAAAGCAAAGTTAAGCTGTGAGCCAGAGGCAAGCCCTGCTCACAGAAGCTGGCAAGGAAAGGGCTGATGCTGCAAAAAGAAACATACCTAAAAGGTACTGGACACCAGATATTAGAATGTTCACATACTTGTACACTCCACACAGATAATAAGGAACAAGCTGACCCATCCCAATGACAGGGCCAAAAGGGTAATATGATGGATAGAGTTGTTTTGTTTGAACCAACATGTATAAGGTGAGAGGCGGCACCTTACTACGTAGAGGGGTTGCACCTCAATACGTCAGGAGTGATGTGTAACTTGTTTGTACCTGTGTATAAGAATGCATCCCTGGGATGGTGTCTTTGTCCGGCCTAGGGGGCAGTGGAAAGTCCCACCACTGACTCAACTGAGTCCATTGTCAGGGAGCACATAAGTACTAGCTAGCCGCACCTCAGCAGCACCTTGGACTTCTATGTCGGGGAGCTGGAGACCGTGTTTCTCTTTGACAATAGTCCTGGCCGACGTGCCTTCGTACCTTACCAGAGTCTGTGATCATTGGGGGTTCTCTCGGGGGTCTGCTGTGTCAGCTATCTGTGCAGAGCTGGGACAGCACACAGAGGGAACACACGCACGCAGCCGATTGATATCAACATGGAACAGAGCAGAGCACCACACCGGTAGCATCTGATGACAGATGGTATAATTATTATTTTCTTGCAGTGGTGCCTAAAAGCCCCAGTCCTAGACAAAGGTCTCATTGTGTTAGGAGCTGTACAAACATAGAACAAGGCTATGTCTACACTGAAAATGAACGCGTGATTGTAGCATAGGTATCCATATCCATGCTAGCTGTAATCTAGCTAGTACAGGTAACAATAATAGTGTAGTTGTGGTGATATGAGCTTCAGCACAGTCTAGCTGCCTCAGTACAAGCTCACAAGGGAATCTGTGTATGTGTTCAAGTTGCTAGCCCATGTTGAAGGGTGTGCTACCACGTTTACACTATTATTGCTACCTGGGCTATTAAAGCTAGCATGGGTGCTACAATCAGACGTAAGAACTGTCATACTGGGTTAGACCAATGGTCCAGTATCCTATCTCTGACAATGGCCAGTACCAGAGATTTGGGGGAAATGTACAGAATAGGGGAGCTGGAGTGATCTATCCCTGTCTTCTCCTCCCAGCTTCTAGCAGTCAGAGGTTTAGGGTTGCTTTGAGCATGGGGTTGAATCCCTGACCCTCTTGGCTAATAGCCATTGATGGATCTATCCTCCATGAATTTATCTAGTACTTTTTTGAGCCTTGTTATACTTTTAGTCATCACAACATCCCCTGGCAATGAGTTCCACAGAGTAGTTGTGCATTTTGTGGAAAAAGTACACACCTTCACTTGCTGTGCAAACACCCCAAAATTAGACTTGGAAGCCTATGATTTTATTAGTAAATATCAGTCAATATCGATTTCACCATCCACACAGACTGACAAAAAATATTTCCATCGATAATAATTGAAATTCACAGATAGGCAAGTCAGAAAAATGCTGCTTGAGAACTTATTAGAGTTTGATTTAAAGGTATTTACTTGGTATATTTTGACTTGTGATATTGACAATTTGTGTTTTAAGCGTTAACTTTAGCTCTTTGAATCTCAGTGTCTACTGTCATTAAACAATTATTGTCCGACCCTTCTCCATAATTTCCTGCAACTGTAAAAATGTACATCATTCAAAATTTTAAAAAGCTTAAACTCCACAACTGTGAACATTTAAATAGATAAAAATGTTTAAAAATAAACATTGATATTATCCATCAAAATTATTTTTTTTAATTGAATTCTGCCAAGCCTACCCAAAAGACATAAATATCATTCATTTGTAGGTGGCTGGAACAAATATGCTTTGGTTGTGTTTAGCCCTGGTTTATTTCTTGATCATTTTCCATCTTCTGTGAGCGTCTGGTTTTGAGGTAGGTAATACTTGTGCTCTAAACAAATTCAAAGTCGGCTATATTTAGTAATGTAAAGATAGCGGAGATCCTGTACCAATCTACTTTTCCTTCGAGACAGTCCAGATGCGAGGGCAACATATCTGTGTTGTCAGTAGGCATTTCCTTTACATGGATTTCTCCTCACATTAGTTCATTGTGTCCAAAGTTTTAAAATGCAAAACATGTTCCATATGTTCTCTCTGCACAGTCAGTGATGACATTTCTCTTCACATAGCTACTAACAGCAAGTGGAGGAGGCTTTTTCTTATACACTTTTTCCAGAGTATTCTTCTTCCCTGTTTTTTAAAAAGAAGAGGATCTGACATCTTTTCAATCTGTACCAGCATTATGCCCCCGAAGCTCGTGGTGGAAATGAGGAAGCTAAGGAAATCCCCACTCTGAACTAGAGGTTCCCTGGCTATAAATAGCCAACAATTACTCAGCCAGGGAATGTATTCTCCTTTCTTTGACATATTGGTCTGTGGGTTGTTATCCTCATTTGCTAAATAGATTTATGACATGCTATTTACTCCACAACTGTGTGATGTTCGTGTGACTCATTTTACCCTGTAAGAATTTCACAACTAAATCGCTGCTTTGCACCAACCAAGTCTTCTCTCATTTTCCTTTGCCCATTTTATTCCCCACTCATTGGAAAATGTCACATGGCCCAATTCCACCTTCATTTATATCCATTTGTGCATGTAGAAAAATGCTGAATGTTGCATACTGGGGCTTGAACGGGAGATGAATGTGATGAGCACTTTGGCTTTGGAGTAAGTCTTCCGTAAACCTCCCCTCCTCCATTTTAACCTCTAATGTGACTGAGTCTTGACTTAAAAAAAAATCTATTAAAAGAGTTGCTGTGAAGCTGTAATGAGTAATTTTGTCAGCAAAGAGCTCTGCTTTCCCCAGAGCCATACTTCATTTCCTTGGAAAATCGGATGTGCAATACCATCTCGGATCATTGGCCAATCTAGTTTAGCATCCTGTCTCTATTGCCTAATGCCCCAGACTAAGAAGAAAAATCATGCACCCAGTCAGTTGTGCAATACTGTGCATGGAGGGAAATCCCTTCCAGAAACCTGCATAGATCATTTTGTGCCCTGAAGTGTGAGGTTTGATTACCTTATCTTAGCATGCCTGTTATGGCCCGTAGCTGAAGCTACAGCTGTGTTGTGCCTCAAGGGCTGCTCTAATTTGCACAGTCTGCCCATGGCCCCTAAAGGCTGTGGCAGAAACCAGGGATTGCCAGGGCAAAGGCCTGGCCTGGCTACAGCTCCATTTCTCCAACTATCCTTCCCTGCACTAGAGGTTCAGGAAAGGGGTCGACAGAAGAGCTGCTATGGTTGCTGTACACCCCCTGAAAAGACCCCTAGACAGGGAAAATCCTCCATTGACTGGATCTGCTGGGATTAAGGCTGCTTTGTGCTACTGGACCAGCACAAAGCAGTCTTGGCGCACTGGAGGATCTGGCCCTATAACTGTAAATGTAAATCCAGTCTTTTAGAAAAAAACACAGCAGTATTTGAGATGATGATTTCCTACTGCAGGATATCTGCAGGATAACTATATGACCACAGGCACCATAGAGTGTTGGGAAGACCACATGGTTAGGCATCAGGAACTGTTAAGTTCTATCCCAGCTCTGCTACTGACTTGCTTTGGGCAAACTTCAACTCTCTGATTCAATTTCCCCATCTGTAAAACACAAATATTAAACATCATACCTAAAGTACAGGTGTGATGTGAGAATTAGCAAGTAAACAGCTGATCATTCCTTTGAACATGTAAAGCACTGTATGAATGCTAAGTGCTCAGATACGACAGTGATATTTGTCTCTAAATAAAAAAATCAAGGCCTTATTTTCCAGGGCTTTGCACCTTGCGTAGACATTCACACTGTTTAAAGTGGACTGAAATGCTACCATTCTGATCCGGTAGTGTTTATACCTACTTTGCAAAGGTGCAATTGACTGCACAAGGCAAAGACAAATTAGGCCAACTCTCCTTTAATTCACACCCATGGTGGCATATGTCACCGAGTACCTCAACCTGCTAATGTTTATCCAAGTCCTTGGTTTTCCTTAGGAATCATACATTAAAAAGTGCATAAAAAAACAGTGGGAAAATATTCACTATAAAAAATTAAAATATTTTGGTACAGGGTCTTAGGGAGGGGTTGTTTGGGTTTTTTTGGTTACCAGTTGAAAATATTCAAAATGTCTGTTTTTAAAATAAAACTCCATTATAAACCCATCAAAATGTTCTTTCTGCTCATAACAATATATTTGAAAAGCTCTTAAGTAAAGCAAGCCACCTGCTCTCAGCTTGTCACAACAAGATATGTAGACTATCAAAGGAAATGATGTTATATGCGTCATTGCTTTCTTTGGTAAACAAAAATAATGTAATTAACATTCACATTCCCAGCAACGACAATTTAAACAAAACAAAATGACATTGATGTAGTAGGAAGCCACATTCTGTAGAAATGCTAGTGTTCAGAGCTGGAGACCACTCTAGTTTTCAGGCAATTAGCTGAACAAAAAGTTACAGTCTTTTCATACCAGCATGAGACATTGTTTGCAATCTAACTTTGCAGATCCTGCTTTTTCCCCACATTGTCTGAATAAAAGGAAAACTTAACCCCTTTGCACCCTGAATTCTTTGCTACTATATGTAAAAAGTTCTGTTTTGTTTTGTTTGACAGTGTGAACCTGAGTTCACTGATGTTTCCAGTACTTTAAGAAATGATAAAGGGGGATGTTCTGGTATAAAATCACCTTGTTGAAGTATGCAGACCTTTCCAGGTGGAATTAGAGTATACATATTTGAAATGTAAGAGTTAAGATCCACCTGTGCATGATACATTGGTTTGTACAGAGAAACTGTTTCTTGTGAAGGTCAGTTAGATAATCAGTGCTGGGTGGATCAGTGTGGATTAGGGTTGATCTTCCTCAGCTGGCTCTTTTTCTGAATACCATACAACTTAAAATTCTCAGACATGCAGTACATACTGTACACTCAAACTATTAACAGGCAGGTATCAACTCAGCATTTACTTTTAACACAGTGCCAACACATACAGATGCTCTCATAACGCTATGAGAGTGGAAAGCAAGGGTGGGTCTGTTATCCAGTAAGGGTCACTTAACTGAAATAAATAAATAAATGGAAAGTTGTTTGACTTACATCTTTTACTTGTATTGTAAACTCTTTGGGGGAGGGACCATCTTTTGTCCTGTGTTTGTATAATACCTAGCACAATGGAGTCCTGGTCCATGACTGAGATGCCTAGGTTCTACGGCAATACAACAGAAATAACTAACTAAATAATGCCAGGTTTTAAAATTGAAATTAGTAATACACGTTTCATTTTAAAAAGTAACATTTTTTTAAAATAAATAACAACATGCCTCAAAGCATGGGGTCATGCCTCATAATGCACACAAAGCATACAAAGTGTCCCTTATACCTACTGCTACAGAGAGTGTGACTGAGGGAAAGAGGCCATGTCCGGGGCCTCCCTGCATCCCAGCAATCATGAGCTATTGTATCAGCTTCTTGAGACTGTTGACAGCTAGCACAAATTAGATCAGCCATTGAGCTGCTCTAACTGATGCCAAGGAACTGGAATGGGTACAGGCAGCCCAAGATTTGTAGAGTGCAAAGATGGCCTAAAGCCACTTTTGAACTCCTTCTTTTGATCTGTGCTATATGCCCCTTGCCCATAGCCAAGGACATGGGTCAAGACGTATTGGAATCTGGCAGAGCCAGCCTTAAGTACAAGCAACACTAGTGCCTGTTGGATTCCTGTGCTCTTGGGGACTCCTTACAGAGTTGGCATCTCACAGGCTAGTTTGAGCCTGGCAGGTCAGACAGAGCTGGAGCAATTCATGAAAGGGCCTGTAGTGTCTATGGATTACGCTTCCATATTAAAGATAAGGGCTCCTGCAGTCTGCTCCATTTTCAATGCATTCGTCAACTGGGAAAAGTTACTCTTACGAGCCTATGGGGTGAAGGAAATGCTCTAAACCTTCTGGTTTCAAACAGAGCGTTGTCTTGTTGCACAAGTGCATTTCGCTATTTTAGGTGCATCCGTTTGGAACTTTCTGACCTGGACTTCCTAACTTTATTCTTAATAACTTTTTAAAATATTGCTTCCCCAAAGGGGCAGTAAGTGCCATGAATTAGGCGAGATAAATCTGAGTGTCTGAGATCAGTTTGGGGAAGGTTAGAGTCACAGTCTGAGCCTCAGTTGTGGGGAGGGGAGGGGAGAGTTAGAACAACCAGGTGATTTTGTAAACAGCTTTTTTTGGAAGGGAGAAAGGAAGGGGCTGCATCTGGGGAAACACGTGTTCAAATGAACCAAAATTTTGACCACTAACCCTTCCTGACACCCCCCATTTCAAGACAATCTGAATAAGCATATGGATTTTAGAGCACTTAGAATAGTCAACCTTTCAATGGAAAGTGACACCCATAACAATAGCAGACTGCCATTCTGCTATAATCCTAGTATTCTAAGCCTTTTGAGGGGAACTGTATCAATTCCCCAGACTAAGATCATGACTGTAGCAGTACTGTCAACCCATTCCATTCAATTGTGGATTCTTTAAAAAACATAGTTTGGGCTCTCCAAATCCATCTTACACAAGACTAGGGTTTGAAATAGCTCCATTGTAAGCTGCAGCAGGAACAAGCGGAACTGGATGCAGACTGTAGCAGCTCATCGCAGAACTACTTCATTAAAATGAGGAAGGAGCAGCCTAGCATCCCAGTCACAAAAGCAGAAATACCTATACTAGAAAAAATAGAAGTAGTTGGTAGCCACTATAAGACTATGGGTCATTAGACTGAGAAGTACATTATCGTGCTCAGGGCATTCCAGTCTCTCTAGCAGCAAGGGAAAGTACAGTTCCATTTCCTTTGCATTGTGTCAAAAATGTACCTTATTTTATAAATAGATCATTTATAGCCTTTTGGTGTTGCTGTATTTAGCTTTTCAGTAGCTCCCTTGCTGGATATCAAGTCAGTAACAGGAAAATAGACAAATCATGCATGAAGAAGAATCTCACACAATGACAGATCCAGAAGTATGGGCATTGTTCTGTTTCTTTTTATTGCCACGATAAGGTCATCCTCCAGAACAACTTGTGCTGTTTCTAGGCCATGACTCAGCCTAAAGCCAGACCAGGAGGGGTCTAGAAAGAACAGCAGATGCCAAGTGTTGCTGCAAATGGTTCACTACCAACTTCTCAAGGATCTTGACCAGCAGAGAGGTTCAAAACTAGATGGTATTTAGCATCCAGTGTTGCTGGGATTATTATGGAACAAGTCAGACTATTGTGTGTTTTAGGGTAGTAGGCTGAGTGCCCTCTCTAAGGAGTTGTTAAGTATTTGTGCCAGCCAAGGCACTCTCTGCTGGTTTTGATCAGCAAAGATAGGCATCGGTCCAGATTGCAAGTGGTATCATGACAATTGGCTGACACTCTAGGGATTAAACTGGGGACCGCCCGAGCAGAAAGAGCCAGATGCTGTAGCAGGAAACTGTAATAAGCATCCTCTGTGGATGGAGCACGGAGGGGAACATATAACACATATTGACCAGTGGGTTACAGTGGCACAGGCTTTTTTCGGTGCTTCTGCTACGTCTGTCTGATGGCCAAAGCTTTTTTCGTTATGACAGAGATTGGATATTGTAACACACACGCTACTTGGGCCATTAGTGCACTTCTCAGATGATGGAAGCCACTGCATTATCCTAGCTTATTCTTTACATTAAACGCAAAGCATGCATGGTGGCTCTATGGCGCATATCTTTAATACAGCTGACGAGAACAGTACCTGTCCAGCTAACATGGTATATGCAAGTGAACTTGTGATGCAAATAAGGCGCCATGAAACAAACAGAACATGAAGAATTATCTTTGCAGTGCCAACACATGCTTTTATAGAATCATAGACTATCAGGGTTGGAAGGGACCTCAGGAGGGATCTAGTCCAACTCCCTGCTCAAAGCAGGACCAATCCCCAACTAAATCAACCCAGCCAGGGCTTTGTCAAGCCTGACCTTAAAAACCTCTAAGGAAGGAGATTCTACTACCTCCCTAGGTAAAAACCCATTCCAGTGCTTCACCGCCCTCCTAGTGAAAAAGTTTTTCCTAATATCCAATCTAAACCTCTCCCACTGCAACTTGAGACCATTACTCCTTGTTCTGTCATCTGGCACCACTGAGAACAGTCTAGATCCATCCTCTTTGGAACCTCCTTTCAGGTAGTTGAAAGCAGCTATCAAATCCCCCCTCATTCTTCTCTTCTGCAGACTAAACAATCCCAGTTTCCTCAACCTCTCCTCATAAGTCATGTGCTCCAGCCCCCTAATAATTTTTGTTGCCATCCGCTGGACTCTTTCCCAATTTTTCCACATCTTTCTTGTAGTGTGGGGCCCAAAACTGGACACAGGACTCCAGATGACGCCTCACCAATGTTGAATAGAGGGGAATGATCACATCTCTCGATCTGCTGGCAATGCCCCTACTTATACGGTCTAAAATGCTGTTAGCCTTCTTGGCAACAAGGACACACTGTCAACTCATATCCAGCGTCTCATCTACTGTAACCCCTAGGTCCTTTTCTGCAGAACTGCTGCCTTGCCATTCAGTCCCTAGTCTGTAGCAGTGCATGGGTTTCTTCCAACCTAAGTGCAAGACTCTGCACTTGTCTTTGTTGAACCTCATCAGATTTCTTTTGGCCCAATCCTCTAATCTGTCCAGGTCCCTCTGTATCTCATCCCCACCCTCCAGCGCATCCACCACCCTTCCCAGTTTGGTGTCATCGGCCAACTTGCTGAGGGAGCAGTCCACACCATCCTCCAGATCATTAATGAAGACATTTAACAAAACTGGCCCCAGGACTGACCCTTGGGGCACTCCGCTTGATATCAGCTGCCAACTAGACATGGAGCCATTGATCATTACCCATTGAGCCCAATGATCTAGCCAGCTTTCTATCACCTTATAGTCCACCCCTTCTCAAGGATGAGTTAAATTAGATAAGAAATGTGACAAATACAGTGTATTGTATTTTTTTTTATATTTAAGCTCTGAAGTCCTGAGGCTAAATCATATCTACCAGGGTCAGCCCACTATATTTCAAGCATACTTGGAAAAATGAAAAGGTCAATACTGTTTACTGTAGATTCTTCCCTCCCCCTTTCCTATTGCTGTGGGTATGGCACCTAGTCTTCCAGGGCCGCCCAGAGGATTCCGGGGGCCTGGGGTCTTCGGCGGCAGGGGCCCCCGCTTTGGCGGTATTTCGGCGGCGGGGGGTCCTTCCGTTCCGGGACCCGCCACCGAAGTGCCCCGAAGACCCGTGGCGGGGGCCCCCCGCTGCCGAATTACTGCTGAAGCGGGACCCGCCGCCAAAGTGCACTTCGGCGGCAGGTCCCGCTTCAGCACTAATTTGCCGGCGGGGGGTCCTTCCACCCCGGAGCGGAAGGACCCCCTGCCGGCGAAGACCGGGAGCAGAAGAAGCTCTGGGGGCCCAGGCCCCGTGAGAGTTTTCCGGGGCCCCTGGAGCGAGTGAAGGACCCTGCTCCAGGGGCCCCAAAAAACTCTCGTGGGGGCCCCTGCGGGGCCCGGGGCCTGGGGCAAATTGCCCCTCTTGCCCCCCCCTCTGGGCGGGCCTGTAATCTTCAGCCCAGGGGGGCAAATTCTAGTATAGTCCTGTGGATTTACTAGACTCCCAAGAATATATTGGCAAAATATAGCACCAGTGGACTTTATAGTATGTCAGACGCAAATGTAAAAGAATGAGAATAAAATCTTCTGGACGTCTTGTGCCTCAATTGGAAAGTAAATTTAAGAAGAGAAACAAACTTTTTATTTTTTTTTCATAAATTTGGAGTACTGGTGTCACAAAGCCATTGCATACCAGACAATGTAGTACAAGAGTCTCCAAGCTGTTATGTGAATGAGGTCTTTCAGGCATTGCACACTGCTCCACTTGTTCCCTAAAGTAGTCCTTTCTGATAGCTAACCTCTCAGCTGGCGAGAACAGAGGAAGCTGGACCAAGTGCCATTTGTCTGTCAACTCTCTATCTATCTATAAACTACCCCTTACAGATGTTCCTTTCTGTATTTTCAATTATGTACTTTTTATTGCATCTAACAATATAGGAAAAGACATGATATTCTTTTAAACAGAAGAAATCAGAGCTTGATGACCTCAGATGTCAGCTGTTTGAGAATAATTTGCACCCCTTAGGAACCAGCTCTAACAAAAATTCGGTCTGAGCATTGGGAATCTATCACGACTAGCTTGTACACTCTAAAATCTTAACGTAGCAAGAAAGAAGTCATCTGCCTCTCCCCTCCCTACATCAAATAATCCTCAAGAGAAAGGGCAAGATAGAATATTTGCAGAATGTATCCTTTTCCTAGGCACTGGTTCACTAAAGAGAAATTTGTTAACTGTATGTTTATAAATACTGAGCTTTGTAAAGATAGAGTTTTCTAGGAATAACACCAACAGAAGCTGGTCCAATAAAAGATATTACCTTGCCCACTTTGTCCCTCTCATATCTTGGGATCCACACGGCTACAACTAAACTGCATATTGCAGGCTTAGTTCACTTGCAAATGGAAGTGGTATTACTGTAGCAATGATGTGCATTTCGCCATGTGAAAACTGATCACTCCTTCTCCGGACTTGAGTTCTTCAAATATCATTACAGACAGAAGCAGATGTTATTTGCCTTACTGCTTTATTATCCTACAAATGCTGAGATTAATTAAATGAATTGGACTAGAGATTGCAGAGCCTTCCAAAAGGAGTCATTTTAATCTATCGTTTTGGATTCCTTACAAAAAGAAGATAGCTAAAGTATGGTAAATCTGTGATTTCGTCTGTGAAAGATATCAAAGCTACTTATTGGTTACACTTTTGTGCGGATGGTGCCCTCTAGTGCTTGTTCTTTTTACACAAAGGGTCTGGTTCTCATTTACATTAAGGCCTCTTTACACTGCCTTAGTGTAAATGAGAATCAGACCTTTGTAGTTTAAAAAACACAATCCATAAATTATGATTAAAGAAATATATACATCTTTTGGGGGCTTTCATTGGGATTGTAAACTCAAGGATCCCTCCATTTACTTATTTATTAAAATATAATATTTGTATTATGGTAGCATCTAGAGGCCTCAGTAGTGTTTCAGGGGCCTAGGGTGACCAGATGACCCGATTTTATAGGGACAGTCCCAATTTTTGGGTCTTCTTCTTATATAGGCTCTTATTACCTGCCACCCCCATCCCAATTTTTCATACTTGCTATCTGGTCACCCTACGGGGGCCCCATTGTGCTACGCACTGCACACACACACACACACCAAAAAGGACAGGCCTTGCTGCAAAAAGCTAAGTACCATCAAAAGCTCCACGTTGCAGTGACCCTTCCTTCTGGGTGAAGTGCAAATGTGGGTCTTTCTTGTAATCTGCCTGTCAATGCCATTTGACACATCAGCCAGATGGGGTCACTCAAGATCAAGATAAAAAAGATCCCTCCACAGCACTCAGACTCTGGTGAGAATACAATCTCTTGGAAAGGGATATGAATGTCTGGATATCAGTTCTAGGTAGGAACCTTATTTGTGCCACTAAGCATTCAGGCAGAAATAAGGTTTCAGTCTTGCCTTCCGAATACACAACATTGCTGTGTATCTTGTATCTAAAATGGTAAGCACAGTAATTGTGGAATATATTTGCACGTTGCTCTGTGAGATTTTCTGCACATAACTCCTAGCTCCTGAGTGGATTTCTCTACATTACTATCCTCTTCACGCTACCTCACACTGTTCCAGGAAATGTTTCTGTCTTTCAGTAATAGAATATTCCTGGAATTTTCTTTGTACAGAAAATGTTCTGCTCTAATATAGAAATTATGCAGAAATTTAAGCCTAAAGCTGTGCAGAAATTTAGAGCACAGGTGTATTCATGTTTTTCCCTTTCCAGTCCTCTTCAAGTAGCTACAACCAGTCTATTCAGACCTGGACTCAAATGAGGGCTAACTCTAGAAGTCTGTAAATAATAGGGAGGCTCTCTCTTTCAGGGAAAACCTCCGTTATTAATCGATGTAACATGTTAATATTGGAGATTTCAGTAACAACAAACCTTATTACCTCTAGCAAAATACATCAACAGAGATGGAAATATCCTCACTATATGATAAGATAAAACTTTGTTAATCTTAAGGAGCACATACTTCAAAGAAAGAAAGCCACAAACACATGAATTTATCTTTAACACCAAAAACATTAAATGTTTCAGGACAGATGATCCAAGGCTCCAATCCTACGTTGACTTCAATGGGAGCACTGGGTGTGCCAGGGATGCAAAATCACATCTTGAGTTAGGAATTATAGCTTGACTGCATATAAAAAAAATTAAGGTCTGGATCACCCTAGATGGATTCGCACAGGAAGAGGACCTCCTGTGTGTGGATCCCGCCCCCCTTATTATGCAAAAAGAGGATGGTTTCCTCTTCTGCAGCATGTCCTTCCCATGTATAACTGTACCTATGCAGCTCTTGATGGTCCAGAGGATAGTAGAGCAGGTAGAAGCTACTCTCCACAGCACCATCCCAGTATCCTATCCTCTACACCAGGATTTTTGTGAGGAAATCTAGGTGGGAGGTAGTACAGTTGGGAAATGAACTAGTAGGTCACCTCAGTAACTACTAATGATCAAATGCATGGGGCCCACACAATGGCAGCATGACTCTTACAGAAGAGGGGGTTACTCACCCTGTGCAGTAACTGAGGTTCTTTGAGGTTCTTCACTGTATTTGCAGTAGCATCCCTGCACCTGGGATCAGAGATCTTTGGTAGCAGTGCCGGTTGGGCTGCACATGAGCGCCTCCCCCTCTCATGCCATGAGCGGCATCTATATAGCCTAACCACCCTCAGTTCCTCCTCTACTGCACAATCAATGTCTGAACTCTGAAGCAGAGGGGAAGAGGGCGGGTAGTGGAGCACCCATAGGGACACATATTTTGAAGAACCTCAGTTACTGCATAGGGTGAGTAACCCTCTCTTCTTTGAGTAGTGTCCCTATGGGTGCTCCACTGTAGGTGACTATAGAGTAGTGCCCTAAGTCGAAGGCTGGGGCTTTGGAGTGGTCTGTACTGAGGAGGATAGAACTGTGAATCCTAGTAGGGCATCTGATGCTGTATCGTGGGTGATTGCATAATGACGACTGAAGGTGTCTGTGAATGCCCAGGTGGCTGCCTTACTAATGTCCCTAATCAGCTCGTTATTCAGAAAAGCTATCAATGTGGACAGCGAGTGAGTGGAGTGCATGCAAGTGCCAGATGAGGGGCCGAAGTCTGTGGTATTGGTAGCAAAGGTAGATGCACTCCAAGATCTGTTTCGAAAGACGTTGTTTGGATACGGCCGAACCCTTTGATTTTTCAGCGATAAAGAGAAATAAACGTGGCAACTGTTTGGATGATTTCGTTCTGTCAAAGTAGAAGGCTAGTGCCCATCTGACATCTAATGTGTGTAGCATGGCCTTGTGCTGGTTGCCATGTGGTTTAGGGAAGAAGGAGGGAAGGTGGATAGGTTTGTTTAGATGAAAAGAGGATGGTACCTTGGGTAAGAACTTTGGGTGAGGTCGTAATGTGACTTTGTCTTTGTAAAAGATTGTGTATGGAGAGTATGCCTTGAGGGCACCTATTTCTCATAACCGTTGGGTGTATGTAATCACCATGCAGTTTTCATGGATATGTGCATGTAGGAGCAGGTCACTATTGGTTCAAATGGGAGGCTGGTGAGACAGCATAGAAACAGGCTGAGATTCCAAGTTAAAGTGGGGTCTCATACTTCAGGGTAAAGGTTTTGGGGTCCTTTAAGGAATCTTTTTGTCATTGGGTGGGTAAATACTGACTGACTTTCTATTTTGGAGTGGAATACAGTAATGGCAGCCAAATGTATGCAAACAGAACTTTTGGATAGCCCCAATCTCTTGAGTTCTAAGAATATAATCCTGAATGAATGGTAAAGGAATGGTAATTAATGAGATATGTTTGATGTCACACCAAGTCTGAAACCTTTTCCATTTTTGTAGGTAAGTATAGCAAGTTGTCAAACATCTGCTATTTAAAAGAATCTCCTTTACTCCTGAACAGGTCAACTCCGGATCCTGAAACCATGAGGGAGCCAAGCCTTCAGATGGAGAAGTTCTAAGTTCTAGGATGGAGAATCTGGCCTGTCTCCTGGGAGAGGAGGTGTGGAGTAGACAGCAGGGTGATCAGTGGACAGATCGCCATGTGCAAGAGGTAAGGCTATCATATGTGTTGTGGCCATGTTGGGGCTATGAGGATGACCCTGGCTTGTTCCACTTGTATCTTGTGGGGCACTCTAAATAGTAGGGGAAAGGGTGAGAAAGCATATAGGAGGGGTGAATCCCACATAATGAAGAAGGCATCCACCAGAGATTGGTCACCTAGACCTGCTCTTGAGCAAAATTGTGGGCATTTGGTCTTTTTGGGAGTGGCAAACGGATCTATGTTTGGGAATCCCCAGTGATTGAATATGTGTTGTAGGAGTTTTGTGTTCATCTCCCACTCATGTTCTTGTGAGAACCTCCTGCTCACTGAGACTGCTGTGGTGTTCAGGTGTCCACATAGGTAAGTGGCAGAGATATTGATGCCTTGTTGGATATACCAGTTCCACAGTTTCAGAGCTTCTGTACATAGGGATTGGGACCTCACTCTCCCCTGTCTGTTGATTGTGACAAAGTTCCTCCTCTACTTTGGTGAGTCCTGTGCTTATTGGTGGATTTGCTCACCTCACAGATTCACCCTGTGGGTTGGGAAACAGCCCAGAGACCTTCCCCTCTGGTAGAAGCCACAGTCCAGGTCCATTCCTCCTGTGTTTGATCAGGAGTTGGGAGGTTTGGGAGGAACCTGGGCCCACCCTCTACTCTGGGTTCCATCCCAGGGCCCTGTGGACTGCAGCTGGCTAGATTGCCTCCTGGTACAGTTGCATGACAGCTACAACTCCCTGGGCTACTTCCCCATGGCCTCCTCTCAACACCTTCTTTGTCCTCACCACTGGACCTTCCTCCTGATGTCTGATAACGCTTGTACTTGTCAGTCCTCCAGCAGTATGCCTACTCACTCTCAGCTTCTTCACACCTCTTGCTCCCAGTTCCTCACATGCACTTCCTCTCCTCTTGCTCCCTGGCTCCCTCTGGCCTGATTGGAGTGAGCCCTTTTATAGCATCAGAGGGGCCTTAACAACCTCACCTGACTCTTAGCAGGTTAATTGGAGTTAGGTGTTCTCATTAGCCTGGAGCAGCCCCTGCCCTGGTCACTCAGGGAACTGAAAACTGCTTATCCAGTGGCCAGTATATCTCCCTTCTACTACTCTGCTGTTCCCAACTGGCCTGGGTCTATCACATGATACAGAGTTGTCTATCATTACTGTTATGGTCCTTTGTCTGATTACTGGTAGAAACTGTTGGCATGCATTGTGGAATGCCCATAATTCTAGGAGGTTGATGTGCAATATGTATTCTGAGGGGGACCACTTGCCCTGTACTGTGTGAGTCTGTAGATGTCCTCTCTCCAACCAAGTACTGAGGTTTTGGTCATCAGTATCAAGGACGGTGCTGGTTGGAAGATGGGGACCCCCATACAGATATTTCAGGGTTATATCCAACAGTCTAATGAGTCCTTGATCTTGATCAGTATTGAGAGCAGTTTGCTTAGCCTGTGTCTGTGGGATACATACATTGTGTGTAGCCATCCCTGAAGGCAGCAAATGTGCAATCTGGCATGTTTAACCATGAATATCGCCACTGCTATATGACCGAGCAGCTGTAGACAAGTCCTGGCAGAGACTGATGGGCTAGTTCTCATGGTGGAAATGAGACTGGTTATTGTGGAAAATCCATGAGCTGGGAGAAAGGCTTTGGCCTTTATAGCATCCAATAGGTCCCCAATAAATTCAAGATGGTGTACTGGCAACAGTATCAATTTTTGTATGTTTATCTGGGGCCAGGGTCTGAGGCTGGTCACAATGAGCTCTCCATTAGTAAAAGTTTTAGCCTCAATTCACAATCCTTTCTGGACTAAGCCTTCAATTTGAGACAGTGGGTACACTTTTGTGATATGTGCCCCTCACCCAAACAGCATATGCACCATGAGTGGCCATCGCTCACTGAGATGTCATGACAGCAGAGACACCTTAAACCTGGGGAATCCGGGCATAGCGTTGGGTAAGGAGAACTTCCTGGTAGGAAAGGGTGTAGGGTTAGGGAAACCTACACTAATCTAAAAGTAACAGGGAGGAAAGAGTCAAGGGGAAAAAATGTTTTATGAGGGGGGTAAAGGGAAGAAAAAAATTAAAGGAAACTGCTGCTAACTAGGAAATAGTAATGAAAGTACTAGTATTACTAAGGGAAGTAAAGACATACACAGGGCTCTGCTAAGGATTCTGTCCCAGACCAGGGTGGTTAAGAAGGAACTGAGGGTGTTTGGACCGCACAGCAGTATATAGATGCCGCTCATGTCGCAAGATGAGGAGGAGCGCATGTATGGCACAATGGGCACTGCAACCAAAGACCTCCAATTCCAGGCACAGGGACGCTACCACACCTATAGTGGAACACCCATATGGACAGTACGCAAAAAAGAAGCTTCACTACCATGGACAGGAAGTTCCAGTAAGGCAAGAAACGATTCATGTTCCTTCTTTCTTGGCCCCCTTCCATAGGTTTTCTACACTGGGGAAATCTGGTCTAAGGTTTGATTAGAAGTTTTAGAATATTGTAAAGCTAAGATATTTTAACATTTAGGGGGAGATTTTCAAAGGCACAAATGGGAGTTAGGTGCCCAACTTCTATTTACTTTCAGTGGAAGTTGGTGCCTACGTGCCGTATATGCCTCTGAAAATCTCCCCTTTATTCTGTATTTTTGTGCATATTTTAAATAACTAAATCTCTTACTCACCAATCAGATAGCAAATAGCTAGGACTTTCACAAGCTATTGCTGTATTTTAAGGCACAAGTGAAAGGGGGTAGACATCCTGCCAAACACCTTGTTATACAGAATATGGCTCTTTGTAATATGCAATTAAAAATAATTGAAAGTACTAAACTGGAAATTACTATCATGTAATTGGAGTCTTGATATTAGGAACTGATTTCACAGCACTTAAACTCCTTTAGAAAAAAACAATAAATTTTGTTGGCATTTGACTTCTGGTTAACACGGTGTAATGTGATCACAGTAACAGTATTACAGTCCAATCCTGCACTCCTTACAGAAGAAAAGCTGAATTTTACTTCAGTGAGACTTTTCCCTGTGTGAAAAATTCAGGATTGGGCCTTTAATAACAATTTACACTATTACGCAACATATTTAATAATATCAGCTGTCAAAGAGGAATGGTTTAATGATGGGAACAGAAGCCTGGGGCCAGGACTTTCTGATTTCCAATCCCTGCCTTGACAATTACTTCTATTGTGGCTTTCTGTAACTCTTCTTATCCACTTGGGCAAATCTACTTAATATTTCCCTTCTGTAAAATGATGTTTGCAACATTTATTGACCTACGTATTATGAGGATTGATGTTTATAAAGCATTCTGAACAAGAAAAATATTTATTATTATACCATCCTGCCCACCATCTTGCATGCAGAACTTTTCTTCAACTTAGTGATGGGTTTTGCATAAAAATCAATGGCAAGATATTCCCCATAGTTACATTTTTTTCATATACCCACTCTATTTTCTTGTAAAACAGAGAAACTTTACAAATTAATGTTTTATAAATAGCAGATGGTTGGCTTTTGCAACCAATACAACAAAAATATTTTCTAAAGGATAATGAAAGATATTTTTATATAAGTGTACAGTAGAAAATACAATATAAGATATAAACAATTATTTTACAAGGAACATGCAAGATAAAAGGTACACTGAAATAAACAAGGGAAATATAAAAGTTTGTACAAAATATAGAATATCTATTTTAATACTGCTAAAGAAAATACAGGGCAGGGTAGACAGGCCAGAAGCAGGACACAAATATTTTACCCACAAATATTCTGCACCCAGTGAAGCTCCAATGGAATTTCAGGAGGAAACTGTGGCCAGTGTGGGTCTGTAGTAGAGGCCCTATTAAAGCCATACTATGAGGGGAGCTGCTGAGAGTACGAGCTCATAGGCATTGGGCCTCTGAACGGATGATCAGGGTCTATCACGGATTCTCTGGGAACCACTAGATTTGTGCACTGAGTCCATAGTCTCCCCAGCCCCTCCACACAGATAGTGGTGATACCCCACAAGGGGATCTTCATAGAGATTACTGCCTCAGAGCCACATCATGGTTCAACCCTGACCTTTAACACAGTTTATAACAGTAGTATAGAGTGTCCCGTAGAGTGTTTGACATATGCAGTAAAAGACGCAATTAATTCTAATTAGCTAACTATGAAAGCTCCAAGTCTGAAACTAGTCTAAGGTTAGTTACAATACATCTCCAGTGCATAAGCAGAATTTTAAAAAAGGAAGAAAAAAAATAGGGGAAAACCCAAAGAAAGGAATTCCAGCACAGATCTTTACAACTCAGACTGGCCTGATAGGTTAGTATTAAAAGGCTATATTACATTTGATAGTGTTTTCAACAAAGACCAGTAGCTGCTCTGTGATAGCAAGTTCTCAGCATGTTGGTAAGATGATTCATTAAAGTTGAATTCCATTCAACACTATCTTTGGAAGAAAATTTGAATGAATATTCAGCGTATGACCCATCATTTTTTAAAGTGGCCCATCCGCTGAAGACTAATTGACCCTCTTGATTTCAAGAATTAACATTGTACATTTGATTGTGTACTTTGACTTAATATAGTATTATTTCACTATGCTAATATTAAGAGTAATTATTTCACTTATTGCCCCTTGAAGTTTAGCATTAATGTAAAAGTGTATTCCAGCCAAAATCAACCCCAGACACAGTTCCTTCTGACAGTCTATTTCTAGACAAGATGGGAATAATTTGCAGAGGGGCTATGAGTGGAAGGCATGACCACATCAGTGAGCATAAATGGATAGATATCTCAATCATATCCCCTGACTATTAGATCACACCATATATAAAGCCCCTTCTGCAGCTCTAGTCATGGAAAGTCTGTGGGGAAACCGCTTTCTGATTGTGACTGTAAGAGACTAGAATAAGTACAGCCAACTTCTGCCCTGTGCTCCTATTGCTGGCTCTGGGTTTTCTGGAGGCTGGCTATTTTGCAGTGCCAGAATTTGGCCCACTGACCTGTGTAGAAGTTACAAAGACAAAAAGAAAGTCAAGAATATGCAAGTGAAAATATTGTAATAGAGCCTAAAGGGCAATCAACCCTTTTAGAGTCTGCACTTATGCGATGTTATTTTAATAGACTTGCTTACTGTTTATCCAAAGTAACTTATATCAAAGCTACTATATATGCTTGATATAACACACACATATGAATGAACATAGAGAATCAATATCAGGGCCGCCCAGAGGGGGGGGCAAAGGGGGCAATTTGCCCCGGGCCCTGGGCTCCGCAGGGGCCCCCAAGAGAAGAGCGGAGGCTCCCGCCTCCGCCCCTCCCCTGGAGCCTCAGCATCAAGCGCCGAGTCTCCGGCCGAGCCCCTGAGCCCCGCCCCGAGCCGCGTGGTGAGGGGGCGGGGCTGGGAGCTCCAACGGGGCCTGAGCCCCGCCCCGCTCAGAGCGGCGTGGGGAGAGGGCGGGGCAGCTGCCTCCGCTCGGCGTGGAGCTCACAGCCCCGCCCCCTCACCACGCGGCTCTGAGCGGGACAGAGCTCAGGCCCCGCCGGAGACACGCTCGGGTAAGAGGCTGAGGCCGGGGCGGGGGGGGAGCGGGACCCGCCGCCGCCGCCGAACCGCAGCCCGGGGTCTTCGGCGGCGGGGGGCCCCTTCTGTTCCGGGACCCGCCGCCGAAGTGCCCCGAAGGCCCGCGGCAGGAAACCCCCCCGCCGAATTGCCGAAGACCGGGCTGCGCTTCGGCGGTAATTCGGCGGCGGGGGGCTCCCGCCGCAGGTCTTCGGGGCACTTCGGCGGCGGGTCCCGGAACAGAAGGGGCCCCCCGCCGCCGAAGACCCCGGGCCCCCGGAATCCTCTGGGCGGCCCTGATCAATATATTTGAATAAGAACTTAAAAGTCTAGATAAACAAAGCCATTTTTCAATAAAGTAGCATTAAATACTAACAAACTTCTAATATTTTATTTTGGTGGTAAAATACTTGAGTTCACTTTGACTGAATAACATTAGCTTGAAGAATTTTTATTAAACAAATTAATGATTTTTTCTAGGAAAAGAAAAAATTCAAATCCACATCTTTTTCAAAGTTTCTTTTCCTTCTCCCCTAGAGACTAAAATTGAGAAGAAGATATTTTTATAGAGTTTAATTTTGCTTTTTTCCTCCCAATTTGCAATGTGAGAATTTATTTCACCTCAACACTTTTAGATTTTAGTCTGTGTTTCACAGGAATTTTTTTTATTCCTGAATTTTTTAAATTGAGGCATGTTAAGGAGTTTCTGAGGGGGTTTGGGCAGAAGTTTTGGTCAAATGCTTAACATTTTTCTGTGCCTGCTTCAGCATCTGCTGTAGTAAAATCCTAATGAATATCTTTAGTTCTCTTAGCAGTTCATGCATGTGGCCAAGTTGCATTTGTTTTGATCTGCTGTTAGAATTGTTTGGTATGTGTTTTACTGTTTCTGACAGCTTCAAATGAGTAACTAGGCTAGCAGTGTTTGCTTCCTTTCTGTGCCAATTACTTGTCTTCTGTCTCTTAAAATGAGTTGACATCATTCTGGTACTTCCAAATTTGCTGTGAATGGGGATTTTCTAGTAATCAACCCTACATTTACTATTTTGTGGTGAATTTTATAAAGTGATTTTTTTTCATCTGTTTATCTTTTAAACCTTTGAATAAAAGCTATAATTTTGTGCCTCTAGGCCTTTCTGCCATTCCCTTTTCTATTTTCTTCATTGGCTTTACTGTTTCTTTGTTCCTTTGGTTTTTAAAACACTATTCTGTTCATTTGCTCTAAATGTATTGAGTCTGAATTTATGCTCAGAATTATGTTTTATTTTTTGAAAAGAAACAGAATGAGGAGTTTTCCAAGAGTTCATGTGTGACATCTTTCTTTTATTTTCTGCTCTTCCCATATGTTTTGGGAAGGACAGTATTCCTGGAGGCTGAGCAGTACTTTTTGATAATATTAGAATTTTCAAGTTTGGTTTTTGCGTTCCCATGGGAACATGAAACTTATTTGGTTTTTTTTTTATTTTAAGACTAATATCAATTCCTGTAACTTTTTCATTACCAACTGTTCTGTGTCTTGCAAGGTATTTAAGAAAATCACCAAATTTCTTCAAGAAATTATTTAAAGATCTTTCTCTTGTATTTCTTCTAAAACCAATTAGGTTTCTCCTTAGTCTTTTTGATAATTTATTCTGAACAGTAACTGGTGTACCATAAACTGTAAAATAGATGGATGAGTTATCATGAACTACTGGATTTTTAAAAACCTTTACTCTTTTCTGTATGTATATTTCTCTTTTTCTTCTTTCCTTCAGTACTAACATTTGCTCCTTCTTGGCATTACTTGTTGAGTTATTTTTTCTCCAGTTAGCTTTTCTGTTCTTAATATTTTTAGTATATTTTAATGTTTGTTGTTTTTTGGCTTTTCCAGCACTGGAATATAATCCTCTGACATATTTAGGTGTTTGTTTCTGATTTCTAAACTTTATATTCCTATCTTGTTCCTGCAGTTTGCCTTTACTGGTCTGTTTGTTTTCTATCATACATATTTGTGTTTTATTGTATTTTCTGGAAATCCAGCTGTCATTTCTTGTGGCCCTTAGTATCGACTTTGCTAAAATAAATCTTTTCCTCCTTTTTTCCAAAGATATTCTTCTCCTTTTTTCAGAAGCCCACCTAATCTTCTGTGAAACATCAGAGTCTACATAAGTATTTTGCTTTTTCTGAGTAATGATCTCCTGATGATTCTAAAAAAGAAACAATATATATAATAAATTTTAGTACGCTCCATAGTACATGTGTGTAATTTAGATAGTGTGGCAAGGCACCTTCTCGGTCTCCCCAGCCTCTGCTGCTTTTAGCCCTAGCAAGACAGGCTTGGGTAAAATAGTCTCTCTTGGTGGCACAGGGGAAGTCCATTCCTTCCCTCCACCAGTCTTTTTAGCATGTTTTTCTCCCTTATGGGAGGGAATGCAGCTTCCCCTCTTAGTGAGGCTCACTGTCTTGCTGCGCCTACCCTACTGGCAGCAAAGCTCCTTCTCTCTCCACCTTCTTCCCCCCCTCCTAGGGGAGGGTTTAAAAAGGTCTCAGGCAGCCCTTAGTTAGAATCAGCTGATCCTAATTAACCTCAGGTAGCTCCCTCTCAGTTGATTCTAATTGATACTCTGGCAACCCCTTCTCAGCTGAACCTGATTGACCTGTAGTTACCCCCGCCCCCCAGTTGATAGGGAGGAGGGCCTTTTAACCCTCTGAGACTGATTTCTACCCCCTCCCTTGTAACTATCTGTCCTGAGTTTATCACAATAGATAGATAGATCTGCTATCTGCTGCAAGTCACAGACTACCTATTTACATCTGTAAGGTACCTAGGAATTGTCATACTGGACTGTTCCATCTAGTCCAGTATCCCGCCTTTGACAGTGGCTGTTACCAAAGAAATGAACAAGAAATCCCACAATTAACAGTTTGGAACAACTGTAGAAGATTAGGAATAACAGTAGAAGCTGCTTCCTGACATCCATAAATTTGTGGTCAGTTTATAATCTGAAGCATGAAGGTTTATAATTGTACAAAAAAAATCTTAACTTATGTAACTGTAGATGTTCTCATTATTCATGTAAATGTCCCTATTCCATTTTTTAAATCCTGCTATACTCTTAGCCACAATGATAGTTTGTAGTAGAGTACCAGAGGTTAATTATGCTGTTTTGTTTTTGTTTAAGGTAAATTTTGGTGGGGAAGAATAGCTCAGTGAATTGAGCATTGGCCTGCTAAACACAGAGTTGTGAGTTCAGTCCTCAAGAAGGCTACTTAGGGATCTGGGGCAAAAATCAGTATTTGATCCTGCTAGTGAAGGCAGGGGGCTAGACTTGATGACCTTTCAAGGTCCCTTCCAGTTCTAGGAGATGGTATCTCTCCAATTAAAAAAAATAAATTCCCATACAAACACACTATTGCCTGGTTTCTGAAGTGTTTTGGGGTTTTTCTTGTTCAAATGCTTTAAGAAAACACATAATGCTTATCTTAATCATATAAGCAGTCTGCAAGCTACAGACTAAATTTAATATATACATATTGATTCTTCACATTGATGGTTGTGTAGTCATTTATACATATGCAAATTGAATATAAAATATCACCAAAATCAGAGTGGCAGCAGTTTACACCTTACTTTCATTCAGTTTGCACATTGTAAATGACTACACAAGATACAAGGAAGCAGAGAATCAGACCTTATCTACATTGAGAATTTATCCTGGTTGCAGCTATCACTGCAGCTGCACTGTTGCAAACCCTGACTTTAGACAAGGAAAGCTATGATTTGCACCAGTGGCGCATACTCCTACCCGAAACTGAAGGGAAGCTCCCCTAGTACATATAGGAGTTTTCCTTATCTACATTTGAGGTTTACATTAGTTCAGCTATGGTCATTGATTAGGCATTTGCTCTGATTCCAACAAGGCAAATAAGGTCCTCCGGCCCTTAAGTCCATAGTTATAGACTCACAGACTTTAAGGTCAGAAGAACATAATGTAAGAACATAAGAATGGCCATACTGGGTCAGACCAAAGGTCCATCCAGCCCAGTATCCTGTCTACCGATAGTGGCCAATCCCAGATCCCCCAGAGGAAGTGAACCTAACAGGTAATGATCAAGTGATCTCTCTCCTGCCACCCATCTCCACCCTCTGACAAACAGAGGCTAGGGACACCATTCCTTACCCATCCTGGCTAATAGCTGTTAATGGACTTAACCGCCATGTATTTATCTAGTTCTCTTTTAAACCCTGTTATAGTCCTAGCCTTCACAACCTCCTCAGGCAAGAAGTTCCACAGGTTGACTGTGTGCTGTGTGAAGAACTTCCTTTTATTTGTTTTAAACCTGCTTTCATTTGGTGCCCCCTAGTTCTTATATTATGGGAACAAGTAAATAACTTTTCCTTATTCACTTTCTCCACACCACTCATGATTTTATATACCTCTATCATATCCCCCCTTAGTCTCCTCTTTTCAAGCTGAAAAGTCCTAGCCTCTTTAATTTCTCCTCTTATGGAACCTGTTCCAAACCCCTAATCATTTTAGTTGCCCTTCTCTGAACCTTTTCAAATGCCAGTATATCTTTTTTGAGATCAGGAGACCACATCTGTACACAGTATTCAAGATGTGGGCATATCATGGATATATATAAGGGCAATAAGATATTCTCCATCTTATTCTCTATCCCTTTTTTAGTGATTCCTAACATCCTGTTTGCTTTTTTGACTGCCACTGCACACTGCGTGGACGTCTTCAGAGAACTATCCACGATGACTCCAAGATCTCTTTCCTGATTAGTTGTAGCTAAATTAGCCCCCATCATATTGTATGTATAGTTGGGGTAATTTTTCCCAATGTGCATTACTTTACATTTATCCACATTAAATTTAATTTACCATTTTGTTGCCCAATCACTTCGTTTTTTGAGATATTTTTGAAGTTCTTCACAGTCTGCTTTGGTCTTAACTATCTTGAGCAGTTTAGTATCATCTGCAAACTTTGCCACCTCACTGTTTACCCCTTCCTCCAGATCATTTATGAATAAGTTGAATAGGATTGGTTCTAGGACTGACCCTTAGAGAACACCACTAGCTACCCCTCTCCATTCGGAAAATTTACCATTTATTCCTACTCTTTGTTCCCTGTCTTCCAACCAGTTCTAAATCCATGAAAGGATCTTCCCTCTTATCCGATGACAACTTAGTTTACGTATGAGCCTTTGGTGAGGGACCTTGTAAAAGGATTCTGAAAATCTAAGTACACTATGTCCACTGGATCCCCCTTGTCCACATGTTTGTTGACCCCTTCAAAGAACTCTAATAGATTAGTAAGACACGATTTCCCTTTACAGAAACCATGTTGACTTTTGCCCAACAATTTACGTTCTTCTATGTGTCTGACAATTTTATTCTTTACTATTGTTTCAACTAATTTGCCCGGTACTGACGTTAGACTTACCAGTCTGTAATTGCCGGGATCACCTCTAGAGCCCTTTTAAAATATTGGCGTTACATTAGCTATCTTCCAGTCACTGGGCCCAGAAGCCGATTTAAAGGATAGGTTACAAACCATAGTTAATAGTTCCGCAATTTCATATTTTGAGTTATTTCAGCACTCTTGGGTGAATGTCATCTGGTCCCGGTGACTTGTTACTGTTAAGTTTATCAATTCATTCCAAAACCTCTTCTAGTGACACTTCAATCTGTGACAATTCCTCAGATTTGTCACCTACAAAGGATGTCTCAGGTTTGGGAATCTCCCTAACATACTCAGCCGTGAAGACTGAAGCAAAGAATTCATTTAGTTTCTCCGCAATTATTTTATCGTCTTTAAGTGCTCCTTTTTTATCTTGATCGTCTGTTCTTCAAACTCCTTTTTGGCATTTCTTATTACATTTTTACACTTAATTTGGCAGTGTTTATGCTCCTTTTTATTTACCTCACTAGGATTTGACTTCCACTTTTTAAAAGATGCTTTTTTATCTCTCACTGTTTCTTTTACATGGCTGTTAAGCCACAGTGGTTCTTTTTTAGTTCTTTTACTGTGTTTTTTAATTTGAGGTATACGTTTAAGTTGGGCCTCTATTATGGTGTCTTTGAAAAGTGTCCATGCAGCTTGCAGGGATTTCCCTCTAGTCACTGTACCTTTTAATTTCTGTTTAACTAACCTCCTCATTTTTGCATAGTTCCCCTTTCTGAAATTAAATGCCACAGTGTTGGGCTATTGAGGTGTTCTTCCCACCACAGGAATGTTAAATGGACCATTGTGATCATGTCTGACGTCCTGCACATTGCAGGTCACAGAACCCCACCCAGAGAATCGCCATCTTATATCACTAGAACAACTCTTTAATAGACATTTTTTCATACCACATTTGGAGGGTGAGTGTGAGGCTGCTATTGTACTAAAATAAATTAAAATAATTTAATTAAGAATAGGTTGTTTACAGAAGTATTATTGTATATTTATTATTTATACAGAGAAATTTATTGTGCAGCCAATAATACATGTACAATATTCATCACTTATTATAGATGCTGGAATTCATTTGTCACAAATTTATGGGGCTTAGTTGCATTTTTTATGTTACTAGGTTTAAGTAATACTTGCATTATTTTTACAAATTTGCAACACAAAATAGAGCAGCACAAAAGTTGAATAGCCACTTAAGTTCTGAAGCTTTGGATTTATGTGCAGATCTTCTAATAGTTCTCTGTGTACAAATCCTCTACACAGAGATACCAGCGGAAGAATGGATTTAAGAAAATTTACTGGTTTATTTGTTAGAAACACAAATTCTAAATAAAATACAATGGTGGTTGGCCCCAAATCTTCTATTAAAAGCATGTTTCCAGGCATGGGGAGGATATCCCTGCAGCCCTGCCCCTTCCGCATGAGACCCCAGTCTCTGGGGCAGGAGCTCTGAGTCCCCTGCCCCCCCAGCCAGAGAAGCCCTGGGCCATCTGGAACCCCAAGGCACCCTTCCCCACTCCCACCACCAGAGGAGCCTCAGGCCAGCCCAAGCAGCCACAGCCCTGGGCTGGCCCGAGGAGCCCCACTCCAGTGTACCGCAGCAGTGGCTCCCTGGCCTGTTTTATCCACCACTCATGACCTATGCCTCCCTACTCACACACCCTTAACCCTCATCTGCACAAAATGGGGGAAATCAGCCACAATGTGTCCTCTGTGCTTGGTCCAAGTAATAGAATGATCAGTCTTTACATTGTATTTGGTAATTGTATCTAACTTTCCATTCTTACCTTCAAAGGTAACTGTTTCCTAAGTATTAATTCTGTTGGTTCCAAATCTCCCAGAATCTTCGACATCATTTCATTAACTTCTTCATTGCTCTGGTGCATATGTGATGTCAATAATTCCTCCTCTATTGAAATAAGTCATCATAAAAAAAACTGTCATAGGGATGCACTAAATATATCAAACAAACAATAGCTTGAGTGTACATTCATTTTTGGAAATTATTTGATAAAGTATATTTGTTTAGAATACATCTGAACATTTTATATGTTTTTAAATGGGCTGGATAAAAGGAGGACTCTGCCTGGACATTACAAAGGGGTTCAGAACTATGCAGAGTCAATTAGGTACCTTAACCTCATTTTATATATATTATGAAGAAGCTAGTAGTGACTCCATAGTAAAAGAAATCTTGAAAAATATAGTTAAAGTGTGAATTTATTTAATCAGTTCTGTAGGGGAAAAAAATTACTTCCCAAACTCATAGTGCTTTTTAATGGGATCAAATATTTTACTTAATGTGAAAGCTTTAAGTGATTCCATTGAATAGGTTTAATAAAATTAGAAGCGTTTTAAAATATATATTGTTTTTCATGTACACTGATTTTATAACATTTTTGTGCCCCTCTGGTTTAATATTGCTAGAAATTAGAAATGTAAAACTAATTAGTATAGGATATGTGTTTAATTTAACATTTACACAATAAAGTACAGCTTATTCCATAACTACTTCCATTTATACCATGTATTGACAACAAATACATTTGATGATGAATGCATTTTATGATAATGTAAGGAAGGCATTTTGTTTACTACAGATAGAGAAGGCATTTTGCTGCAATGAAGCCAAGACTGTATTAGATAAAAGCTGCAGTCCGGATTTACAGACTAAGGATAAGAAGTCACAGCAGGGCCTCCAGAACCCCTGCCTTCATACCCCATGGCTGTCCTTAGCATCTTCCCCAGCTGTTCCATCTCCTCCTGTCAGAAGACTTACCTCACCTTTATTTTTGCACTTCCCCTCCATCAGTATTTGTAATGCCCCAGTCACACAGACAGGCAACCAAAATCAATTCAATTAATTTTATTTCAATTCAGTAATACTTTATTGGCTTGATGAGTTATACAAGTATTGCCACAGTGTAAGAGAGACAGAACACTAAGAGCTCTATCATAAGTAGGTACAATTTGCTCAGAATGAGGCAGTATCAGCAGGGGACAATTTGTCTTTGCAACCGTTCACTTCTTGAGTAACAGTGCTTATATTCACATTGAGATTACTCTATTAACAAGTGTATGTAATAATGTTTCCAAACTAGAGTTCCATTTCTGAACAGTACTGCCCTTTTTATGTACAGTGGAGCTGCTCTGTGCCAGGCTAGATCTCTAGCATAAATGAGACTGGTCTAATTTGTGCTGGGCTCCCACAAACCCCAAAATATCTCAAGACATCAAGAAGGTTGTAAGGATAATATTCAAAGCATTTTAAATTCATAACTATTGTGCCAATCAGTATCTAGGTTTCAGGAGTCCTGAATCAAATTTACCAAAACACAGTTTTGTAATTAAGAAGCCTAAACTGATCCTTAGCCACATCTCAGAATCACCACAGAACAAATAGTCGCTACTCAGAACAAAAGAAGCCCCAAACTTGAATATCACTATGTTTCGAGCTAGTCCCTTTAATTAAGAAGCATCAAAGTTCCAAGCAATCATTAATAGAATCAGGGCCGGCTCCAGACCCCAGCGCGCCAAGCGCGCGCTTGGGGCGGCATTTTGCCGGGAGGGTGGCAGGCAGCTCCGGCGGACCTCCCGCAGGCATGACTGCGGAGGGTCCGCTGGTCCCTGGTCCCACGGCTCCAGTGGAGCATCCGCAGGCGTGCCTGCGGGAGGTCCACTAGAGCCGCGGGACCAGCGGACCCTCCGCAGGCACGTCTGCAAGAGGTCCCCCGGAGCCGCGGGACCGGCAACCGCCAGAGCGCGCCCCGCAGCGTGCCGCCCTGCTTGGGGCAGCGGAATTCCTAGAGCCGCCCCTGAATAGAATAAACAAATAAAAAAAGGTAACACAATACAGCATTATCTTTAATAAGAGTGCTTATGCCACTAAAACACATACAAAACAGATTTAGACACTCCTACCAATTTTAGTCTTCGGTGCGTTATATATTCAAATGATAGTCTCAGACAAGAACAATATGATCTACTTTACCTGATTCCTTTGGCATTATGATAATATCAGGTCTAGATCTTCTTGACTTCATTAAATCAGTTTTAAAGCTGTCAATCTGTGTTAATTTGACCTTTAAAAAACATAAGTGATTCAGGAAATACTGTAAAAAGCATAGGAGTACTTGTGGCACCTTAGAGACTAAGAGTAGCCGTGTTAGTCTGTGTTTACACTTCTAAAGGCAGTAGTGAATGTAAAAAGAACAGGAGTACTTGTGGCACTTTAAAGACTAACAAATTTATTTCAGCATGAGCTTTCGTGAGCTACAGCTCACTTCTTCGGATGCATAGAATGGAACACACAGACAGGAGATATTTATACATACAGAGAACATGAAAAGGTGGAAGTATGCATACCAACAGGAAGAGTCTAATCAATTGAGATGAGTGAATGTGTTTGTTTCACTCAAAAGAAAATGTAAATACAACTATCAAACAGGGGTACTGGAACAATTTTTATAGTTGGGGTGCTGAGAGCCATTGAACCAAACTGTAAACCCTACATATAATGGAAACCACTTCAAGCCAGGGGGTGCTGCAGCACCCACAACACCCCTAGTTCCAGGACCTATGCTATCAAAAATCTAAATTCAATAGTAATTGTGAGATCTGACAGAATCATCGTAAAAGCCGGGATGGACTGAGCCATAATTTGGATGTGAGAAACCTAAGGAACTTTCTGGAAGTAGTATTGGTCTTTAAATATCTGGTATTCTTTCTTTAGAATCAGTGCTTAATCAAATGCTCTGTTGTAGAGCACTGTACTGCAAAATACACAGAAGGTATAAAATAAGTTCATAGCAATTTACTGTTGTTAAAGATCCCATGATTATTCTGCTAAAGCATGTTAACCCTGATGTCCTGAATAAATTCCAATATGGACACTCCTATTCTTCCTACCTAAACTCTCCTTTCCAGTTTCATTTTTAGAAGATACTTTCCACTTGCTTTACTAAATTTAAGTATTATTGTTGCATGCTGCTAAACACTGGCTGAATTTCAACAGTAGATGAAGTAATTCCTGAATACAATTTGTGTCATCTCCATTTTTAAAGTATCTTGGGTTCTTTCTGATGAAAGAAGCTGTCACTGATTTACCTGTGATATTGTGAATTTTATAAGTATTTTAAAATCAAAATACGTAAGAGTTATAATATAAACATAAGGACATTATTATTAAATGTGTGTGAACCTATCAGTTAACTTAAATGAAGTGCTATAATAAAAGTTTAAAGTGCTTGAGTATACTATCTAGATCAGGGGTCGGCAACCTTTCAGAAGCGATGTGCCGAGTCTTCATTTATTCACTCTAATTTAAAGTTTTGTGTGCCAGTCATACATTTTAACGTTTTTAGAAGGTCTCTTTCTATAAGTCGATAATATATAACTAAACTATTGTTGTACATAAACTAAATAAGGTTTTAAAATGTTTAAGAAGCTTCATTTAAAATTAAATTAAAATGCAGAGCCACACCCTGGACCGGTGGCCAGGACCCAGGCAGTGTGAATGCCACTAAAAATCAACTTGTGTGCTGCCTTTGGCACGCGTGCCATAGGTTGCCTACCCCTGATCTAGATGCTAGGTTAAATTCATCCATCATGAAACCCCATCAGTTTCAGTGGAGTCTGAAAAATGGGGAAATCTTTTCATCATTCTTGCTCACAAAGTGCATCACAGAACTCAGTCTACACACAAGCTTACCTAAACCTTTGAGTTTCTTTCCAAAAGCCTAAACAACTCAGCTGTGCTATCAAGTAATTATATATAGAAGGGCTTATAGTTGTTTAAAGGTTTACAACAGCTGGAAACACTGGGTCTTTATCCAGGAGCAACCTTTTGTTTTTAAACTGAACTTTTTAAAATGTAAGATAATAAAAAAGATACTTTCAGCAAAACAAAGTTCATCTGAAGCATGACATTTGGTTAATGATTTGCTTAATCACTTTCATTACATAGGGAGAATATACCTTAAAAATGTTGCTATAGTCAAAAAATTGACTCTAAAAATCACATTGTGGTGTCCCATATGTAACTCTCCCTCAAGTATGACCAGATCCAGTGTGTTCAGTACATATATCAAAATGATTTTTCTATAACCAGCACTGTGACCTGAAAATCCAACTGCATTATTACTGCCTCCTTACATCATCACTAACTAGTACAAAAGATCCTAAACTCAGAATTTAACTGATGATTCTGTTGACAATGCATATATCTCTTTCAAATAAAACTGTATTGGCTCTGCAGTGCTAACAGTATTTAAAATTTGTTTGTGTCCAGTAAGTAAACAGATTGAAATTGAAGGTGCACAAAAAGCAGAAATTTAGAGTAAGAAGGTTTTTAATAGTCACTTCTCTGATTACAACTATGTTTTAATATATCCTTGATTTCTGCCTAATAAATAATAATAAAGATTTTACCTGGTATGCAGTCTTGTGACCTGAGAGAAAAGGGAAAGTTGCATAGTTTAGAAGGATATTTGTAAGAAATCTTATTTGACACTCTTTCCAAATACTTTCATTTGATGCTTAAACATTTTCCATCCTTTGTTAATTAGAACATACAATCACTCAGCAGTTGTAAATTCTGAATCCAGTCTCCATTTTATTATATATATTGAGTTGTATAATCAATGTTATAAAATTAATTTTCAAAAACATGGAATCTTCCTTTTAATTTTACTAATTTTCCAGTTGTGTAGTTTACTATCATTTAGGTGGTCTTAAATCCTTTCATGTGTCTTTGATGTTTTAATCCTTGGGTTGCCAGGCATCTGGTTTTTGACTGGAATGCCTGGTTGAAAAGAGATCCTGGTGGCTCCGGTCAGCACCGCTGACCAAACCATTAAAAGTCCAGTCAGCAGCGCAGCGGGGCTAAGGCAGGCTCCTTGCCTACCCTGGCTCTGTGCAGCTCCCGGAAGTGGCCGGCATTTCCCTCCATCTCCAAGTCAGAGGCGTGGCCAGGGGAGCTCCGTTCGCTGTCCCTGCCCCAAGTGCCGGCTCCGCAGCTCTCATTGGCAAGGAACCACGGCCAATGAGAACTGTGGGGGTGGCGCCTGCGGATGGGGGCAGGCAGAGTCCATTGGTTGTGCCTCTGCCTAGGAGCTGGGGGGAAATGTCGGCTGCGTCTGGAAGCTGTCTGAGGTAAACACCGCCTGGAGCCGGCACCCCAAATCCCCTCCTGCACCCCAACCCCCTGCCTTAGCCCTGAATCCCCTCCCACACCCAAACTACCTCCGAGAGCCTACACCCCCTCACAAACCCCTACCTCCTGCCCCAGCCCTGAGACCCCCCCGCACCCAAACTCCCTCCCAGAGCCTGCACCCCATGCCCCCTCCCCCCATCCCAGCCCTGTGCCCCCTTCCATGCCCAAACTCCCTCCCAGAGCCCGCACCCCCTCCTGCACTCCGAACCCTTCAGCCCCAGCCCCACACCAGAGCTAACACCCCCAGCCCAGAGCCCGTACCCCTCCCACACCCTATCCCCCTGACCCAGCCCGGAGCTGCTCCCACACTCCAAACCCCTCATTTCTGCCCCACCCCCGAGTCCTCACCCCCTCCCACACCCCACCCCTCTGCCCAGCCCAGCGAAAATGAGAAAGGGTGGAGGAGAGCAAGCAATGGAGGGAGGGGGGATGGAGTGAGCAGGGGTGGGGCCTTGGAGAAGGACTGGGGTAGAGGGTGGGGCAGGGGGGTTCAGTTTTCTGCAATCGGAAAGTTGGCAACCCTATTTAATCCTGTCCTTTTAGCAGAAAATTTTCAAAATTTATTTTGTTCCTCTTTTATCCATAAGAAAACACCGTTTTCCAAAGGTGGATATCTCCTACTTGTTTATTTGGTTAGTGTTTGCATCAAAGAGCAGAAGTCTTTCCTGCTTGCAAAAATGGAGCAGACACACTGGAAGGATGGAAGAGAATGCATGTAATGGGAGATGCACTTGGTTAACTGAGGTCAGAACTGTGCCCAAGTATTTACAACAGTTACTCTAAATTCAAATAAATTATTTTTAATTGAGTGCTCAGTACAGTTTTATTTATTCCTTCCTTCTCTGCTGAATTACCTCTCCCCTCTGATCCTCCCCAATTTCGTGTTACCCTTCTCCATTTCTTTCTTTCCATCCAGTCTGTATTGTCACTTTCTCATGCCTTCTTTTTGGTTACTCTATGCATTGACACTGTCTACTGTTCTCGTTTGTTTCCTTCTTTCCCTACTCAGTTCTTGCTTTCTGTGTTAAATTCTCACCCCTCACTCAGGTTGTCTCCCCTTTAACCACTGGATCTGTTCCATTTCTACCACTCTCTAGATTTTGCTTCCAATCCGGTTCCTTTTTTATTATTGTGTTCAAATGCACTACCTTACCATTCTTTTCCCTTCCCAACCCGTTTCTAAATACTTTTACTCCCATCTCATTCAAAATATTCTCTGCCTCCTATCTTTCCCGCCCACATTCCACTCTCATATGATCTGTGCGCTGCAGAAAAATTAGAATCCTAATCTCTAAATGGCAGAGACAGGCCCTCTCCCACTTACCCTTCTATTCTGCGTGTGAGCTGTCAGACAGTGCTTCAGAGACTGGGATTCAAGTAACTTTCATTTGCTACCCAACCATCAGCAATGCATAAATGCAAATTTTTAATCTGACTTTATCTTTACTGTTGAAAGAAGAACTAGTAAATACTAGAACACATCATGTATATTGTTTTAAAGCACCACATAAAAATGGCAAAAGTAACTTCTCTCTAACACAAAAAAAATATGTAACCTGAATCCATTTCATTTTCTGGGATAGGCTCCCTTTCCCCAATGCCATAAGCTGCCAGCTTTTATGTAATATGTGGTTTTCTTTTGATTTGTCCTGGGGTCCATTCAATTTATTTTTGGATCTTCCCTCATTTTTGGCAGGCAAGTTAAGAGGCATGAGGATAGGGTTTCCTCATCTCAGTTATTTTTTAAAAAAGGACATGGTCAAGGTGGAAAGTCCAAAACTGAAGCTTAACATATGCTATGGTTTAAATGTTTCTCTTTGTCCAGGCAAAATCATCAGCCCTAGAAAATTAAGGCTACAACACAATAAAATCCCAGTTTTTTAGGTGACTGGCCACTGAGCAACAAATGCAGATCATGAAGCTATGCATACAACATGGTGTCATCTCTCTCTACTGTGCCAGATTGCTCTATTCTTGTGATTAAGTAGGGTATTGGATCCATGTGAACTGCAGCACACTCAGAACTCCCTCCCCAGCCACTTTAGTCTGACCTACTAGCAAACTGGAGACATTCCCATTCTCATGAATGTTAGTACATTTTTGTGTATTTTAATATAAATGGAACATTGAATTGTGTTAGCCATATGACAAATTGCAATCACCCGATACATGTAATTTGATAGATGTTTTGCTCTTGACGCAGGAACTTAATTCCAAGCAATTGCTAGGAGCCCTGCCAGGATTTCTAAGTCATAGACTTGCCCAATCTCTTTTTTCAGCAGCAGAAGTCACTTACTCCCCACCTCCCCTGTTGGCAGCAGGCCTGGAGTAGACAGCAAGCATCTATCCTGAGACTAGCACAAGAGGCAAGTTCTCATTCAATTCCCCCATCCCTCACGTTCCGCTGAAGGATCAGGGTAGCAACACTAACCATCTCCAACAGCAAGACCAAATGGAAGGCAATTCTTTCCTGAGCTACTCTATCTCCAATGGCCCAATTAAACTCATTTAAATCAATGAGAGTCTATCATTAAAGGAAATCAGATTAGGCTCCAATAACAGAATGGGATTGCTCTCTGCTTTTCTAGTCACTTATGACCCTGCTTTTTCCCAGGGTCCCCCTTTCATAGATGGGTTTATAGAGCTGCCAACTCTCATAATATTTTTTTAAAGCCCCATTTCCTGGAGGCATGTGATTAGTGAAGAATTTTGACCTTCATTTAAAGTTTCTAGCCCTTATGGCTAGAGAAAACATTGAAAATGTGAACCGAGTGCATCCCAAATGCACAGAAACCAGAAGGCAAATAAAAGGAACCAACATTGTTTTAGTTTGAATCTATTTTTAAACCAATTTCATTATTATTTTGTGGCCTGACTCATGATTTTTTTAACATTCGCGTTTAGCAACACCAGGTATATATCCCATTTTCTTTTAACCACCTCTTCCCCAAACCAGGTGCTGCCAAGCTCAAAACGTGCTACCCATCTTGCTTGTAAGGACCTGGGGGCTTTTAGAGTTGTCAGTTCTCACAACTTTATCACAAATCTCACAATATTTGATGCTTTTCTTTAAGCCCCAGCTCCTGAATTCATGTGATTATATGAGAATCTCAGCTTCTGTCTTCTAAAAAGTGTATTTCTAGCTCTCACAATTGCAGAGAGAAGATTGAAAACATTACCCGTAAAGGCTACAGCACCAGAAGACAAAAACAAACAAAAAAAAAAACAACCAAAAAACAGAATTTTTATTTTCTTTTTAAAAATCATGATTTTCAAGACAATCTAGTAATTTTTGTGTGAGATTGGCAACAGTGACTGGTCCTTCAGCAGTTATTTATATCCAAATTAAAATATACCCCATGGGTGAAATATTACCTGGGGTGAGATTAAAACAGCTAGCAAGTAGGAGAAACAAGAATAGGGTGCCTGTCCCACCGGGGATAAAAGCCATAGTGCCCAAGTGTGCCTATGAGGGAGTTATGACATCTTGCCAGTACTTATTGAGAGGAAAGGTGGAGGACTGATTGGCCTCAGAATCTCCCAGCAGACCAGCAACAAACTCACAGGTAGGGAGCAGATCTGGGTGGTGAGGATATTTTGTAAACTGTGTACTTGACAGAATTTGCCCTTTTCTGATATTTGGTTAAACCAGGCAGCAACTGACAAATTAAACTTAACTTTTAAAACTATGAGGGAAATGATTATTTAAAACAATCCTTGAGCTCTCTCGCCCACTACAAAAATCACATTTTTCAGTCAAGATTTGAGGAGAAAGTTCAGGGTTGGGGGAGGTGGGGGATGAAAAATATTAACCAGCTGACAGGAATTAATTTATTTTTCGGACATTATGTAGCAAATGGCGGTTCAAAGGTGGAATTTATGGCACCGGGCGGGAGTTTCACCCCTCCTCCCTCTTCCCCGACAAAAATAAATCATTGAGCCACAGTGGGGCAAAAGGGCGGGGGCGGGAAGCGGAGGGGCTCGGGAGCGACCGTTGGAGCCGAGGGGGAAGCGCTCGTGCCACTTCAAAGCTTAATCCCCGCGCGCCGGCTGCGCACGAGGCTGGAGGGGAGGGAGGGAGGGGGGGAAAAACTGCGGCAAATTTCAGCCAGTCAGCGGCGGGTGGCTGCCTAGCCCCTGCTGCGCCATTGGGGAAAACCCGTGGATAACGGCTTTCCCGCGCTCAGGGGCCAATCAGCTCTTGCCTCAGGCAGCCTGCGCTTGGCTGGGTGATGGGGATGGGGCAGGGCGCCCCCATTTTAATCACCACAGGCTTCTCTGAAAAGAGGTTGCTGTGTCCCACTTGTCAGTGTGCACTGACCCGGTGGGGAACAGAAACACAATGAGGAGATGCAGGACAGCACTGAGACAGAAGCATAGCGAGGGGGAGGGGAGAAGGACCATGGGAGAGCAAAATATGGGGCATAAAGCGAGTCACACAAGAGAAGGGAGGGAATAGGACTAGAGGAAGGGGCAGGAAGTGGGGAAGAAGTAAATGGAGAAAGTATGAGGAAAAAATATGCATGGGACTCCTGTGCAGGTTGTGACAAAATGGATGACATAAGCAACAGTACAAACAGTAACCAACTGATACTAGTAACCAACTGTTCTTTAAGAGAAAACACCCTTGATACTGACATAACTGCCCTACCCCAGGAACCATTCCACTTTCCATAAATGTGTCCAGGCAGCAACTATAGCATAATTAACGGCAGACAAAAGCTGTTTTTAGATTTATTTTTTTTAAAGGTTTACTAGACTCTAGAGAAAAAGGCATGCTAGTACAGGTCAGGACAACACACGAGCCTGTAAACATGGCACTCATTTTCAGAACACCTATCCCCATGAATGTCAAGTCTTCATGTTATTTTTGTATCTAAAGGGAAAGTACTGTTCACTACAGTTAAGTTTTCCCCTCTGTATACTGGCATACCACAATGTAATGTTTTTACTTTTTTGCAGACTTACAAGGCTATGAAACTACCAATTCACACCCAAGATATACTCATCTACCCTTTGCCATTATAAAAGCCTAATATTTCACTCAGTCCCAACCATTGACCCTCTCCCCCCAAAAAACAAATCCCCCGGGGAAATAGTCACATAGGATTTTGTGAAGCTAATTTAATGCCTTTCATTCTGAGCCACTGGAAGTGCTTTAGAAATAATCAAAGGAGTAAGCAGTCATCTAGGCCAGAAACAAGGGAGGTAACTAGCTTGCTTAAGTGCATTCAGGGGATTTTTGTCAAGGATACTGGACCAATCTCAAAATCAAAGCAATGGGATCTCTAGCTCCTTGGAGAGTAGAGTGAGTAGCTTTCTTACCTGAAGGAGACCTCAATGTTTCTACATCAGAAGAGTAAGAGACTGAGCCAGAAGTTTAGTTCCAAGAGATATCTAGCTAACCACTTTTAAAAAAGCAAGGTCCAAGCTCTTGACTGTTATCCCACTATCGATTTTACTTCACAAGATTGAATCAGATTTGTCTATTTACTGTCACTGAATTGCATCAGTTTATGGAGGAAGGCAGGCAGAGCTAGCACTTGCACACTCATTTCTGCATTGAGTTTATGGGGGAAAGCATTTCAGTTCTCTTGACATTTTAGGTTTATATACAGGTGTCAAAAATATCTCAGCACAGAGAACTCACAGCAACAAAATTAAAGGACTAAATTTCTTGGTAATATGAGGGCTAAGCTTAGGAAAATATAATTCTACAGAAAGTTACTTAATTAGAAGTTTATTTCAGGAAGTCAATATGAATCTGGGTGGTCGGTTACTCAGAGTGTAAGGTCTTTGGGACAGTGACAGTATGTAGCAAATAGGACCTTGGTCTGTAGAAGCTACTGTGATGTAAATAAATATCAAAACCTGTTAAGTTCACTTTTTTTAAAAAACAGCATGTCAGTCTACTATCTTCTTGGAATCATCGTTTCGCAATTGTAGTTACTTGTTTCTCTGAAATATGGAATTCAAAATGCTATTGCGAAAAGCACTATAGGTATTACTGTAGTATAGTGCTAGGTATTACTGTATTATACAAGGCAGAATTGATTCTCTCCCGTCCCCGCAACGATAACCCGACTGACATGAACAACACAATGTATTTTAAAACTTGAGGGAAGTGCTATTACTTCAATAACAACTTTACAAGGACAGGTAGTTGCGGTTATAAAAAATGTACAGTGCAAGTTTCCATTAACTGAGAACAATACTGGGAAATAGCAAATACTGCTTATTCCTCTGATACAAACAAAAAATACAGCTACTGAATGGAAGCTATATGCTAGAAAAATTAATCCAATACAACAATAAATTTATTTGAAATAATTCAGTTTGAAAAACTTTAATTTAAAATTTACAGCACACAGGGGGAAGAAACACATTTTGTTACAACTAAAAGTCATCAGAAGAGTGCTGCAGGGTTTTTTTTTTGTTTTGTTTTATTTAACACTGTCATGGCTTTATTCAAAACACAGTTGCACAAAATCAATTACTTCAAAGTTTTTAAGGAAAGGGTTTGATAAGGAACTGAACACACTATATACATACTGCCATACAAAGAGCATTAAAATAGGACAAAAACCTCTACAAAATATAAAACCCACCCTTACATATTTGCATGAAAAGACCACCCACCAAGCAAAAATTTTTTAAAAGTTATCTGGAGGCTCTATGTGTTACCTTTAAAAAAAAAAAAAAAAAAAGCTGTGCTATCTTGGTTATGTGTCAAGCTGACTGGCAAATGTGGGAACTATATTTAAAATGGTAACACCGTGGAAAAGACAAAGTTACTTAGAAAGTCACAACTGCATGTGAGGCTCAGACTTTTGTCACCAGCAGCTGATGCACCACATTGTGAACGGTTTTAAAAACTGTAAGCCTGCATGTTTTATGGAAGGATCTACTAAACCCTCCAAAGATAATTAAATAGTTTAACCTTTATAACATTGGATGATTTAAGGCAGACTTGTTAACTGAAACAAGACTGCTGATAATTTTAGTAATTTCCATAAAAAAATCTCTTAATTTAATTTCAGTTTAACTCTGTATTTATGTATGCCTCGGTACAAGACAGTCTAGTATAACCTTTATATTGAGAGATTTTTAAGTACATATTTGTAAATAGGAAGGTTTTATCATTTGCTGAGACTAAAAAAGTTAGCATTCAAAGACAAACACATAGGGGAAAAACTTTGAGATAGTAAAGATGAATACAAAGCAACTGCTTTGAACACAGAGCCTCCATGACGAAAGAAGGGGTGTGCACTTAATTAAGATTTTTAATTCATACAACAAACATGGGAACTTAGATTGTGGTTGCAAATGCTGTTTCACCAAGTACTTTTCTACTGTCTTTAGAGAGATATCCATTTAAAATTTTAACCCACTTAATCAATATATTTCCAAATCTTTTGCTAACTGCCTCATACATTCCATTCAAATGCCTTTAAAAGTTGGCTATGCTTTACAACCACATGAACTATGATTTAAGGCTCTATTAAGGATGAAAACCAATAAGAAATTGGGCTTTGTGGACTTCTTTGCTCATGAGGTTTGTCTTAACTTGATTCAGGAATCACATATAGGCTGTGTCTATACAAGCTAGGAGTGTGATTCTCAGTAGTTCAGCCACAATAGCACGGACAGTAACAGTATGGTTTAGCAGTGCTGTGAACAAACCCACCTGAACCCAATGGGTGCATACTCAGCACAGCTAAGTCATGCTGCCATGCTAAATACTATTTATACTCATGCTAGCTCAATCAGAGCTAGCACAAGTATGTGTATGCAAGCTGGAAATCACACCCTTAACTCATGGTGTAGACATAGCCTTAAAGTCTGCCAGTGTGTGAAATGCCTTATTAAATATTTACAGGTAACTGTGCTATATGGGTGACTCCACTATACAGGTCCAGGAAATACCCCTGGTATCTTTCCACAATTTAATCGCAGTTACTGTCAGCCAAGAAAGATACATAATAAAAAAATAGAGTCTCTTGAATAAAGCTGTGTGTGATATTTGGTTGAGTATCTATTTGAAACAATGCATGTTAGTGTTGCATTGAGATGCCTTGTTTGAAATCCAAATTACAACTGCAAAAGAGGAGTGCTGTGTCTGAACTTCTATTTCGCATTGGCTCAAATGGGAAGTGAGAGAGGCCATTGGGGCAGAATTTACTAATATCTGCCAGCCACAATTAACAGCCTGCTAGAGAAAAGCCTTGCCTGCACATCTTCTGCGCTTGCAACCGACTACGTGAAGTAGAACAAGTTCCTGCAGCTTTCCAAGATAGTTCTTAGTTTTCTATTTACTGTTGAAATAGGGCCTTTAATGATTTAGCTGCAACCAGATACAAAAATTTTAAAAAAGTGACCTGCAAAGATGAGAGAATTGAGCTCACACTCATTTTTTGCCTTTTTATGCTTTATAAAGGCTTTAAAAGTTTTTTTTTTTTTTTAAATTTAGAAGAGTGTTTGATGGGGATATCTGCTTGTTTTTACATTAGAAATTCGGGTCCTGTCTCACCTCAAAGACTATGATAATCGGGGAACTAATGAAATGACAACCTAAGAGCCAAGTGAGTGAAAGTTGAGCAAGCAGCAGGGAAAAGGAGTTTTGGTTAGACTGTTAAACTTTGGATTGTTTTTTAGTTTGTTTGAAATACTATTTAACTTCAATGACTAAACATTTTGGAGAAAGAAAGCCTTTGTTAAGGATGCCGCATCTCCACCACTTCAATTAAAGCATGAGAGCTTTTAATATACATCCTCAAACATATCCAACAAGTCCTCCAAGCACAGTTGATATTCAGAATAAACAGGGAAAACTAGGCCTTAAACCTGTTTAGGCCTTCCCTCATAAGTAATAACATAGTAAAAGAGGGCATAAGCTTCCTTCCCTCCTCCACAAAAAATAATTTACAGGTCACTTTTTTTTTTTAAAGTTAAAATAATAAGCTGATTCCAAGTAGGACCTGTGGTCAGTTCAATTGGCTATAACTAACTTTTCATTTGAAATATACTGTTGACTTTATCACATTACAGCATCTTTGATTTCAGTTTATATATAACTTTAAAATCTTAAATGAAATTCACCATACTAAACCCATGTAAAAAGTCTGTCTTTTTTAATTGTGGACTAATAATGACAAACACTGCAAGCTTGTATAAAACAAAAGAAGTCCAAATAAAATTCTAGGGGAAAACTTGACAATGGGTTCAGTGATTATAGGGTTGAAAGTTGTTTTCTACATATGTTCACTACCAGGCTATTACATCTTATTTGGAATGATAAAAAGGGCAAAAATAGTAAAACCACACCTTTCCTATAAAAAGTTAACATGTTATCTTTTGTAAGGACATCTATGGTACATGGAGACATACAGATCTGCATGATCACTATTGCGTATTCTGTAACTTAAAGAGTCTGGTCCTATTTATTTCTATAGTGACTTAATCATCCTCTTCCTCGCCCTCATCTTCAGGGTCTCGTTTCCTCTTCTCCCCTTGGACACCCTCTGCTGAGAAAAAGAAGTTTGTATATATTTGATTACACTCAACTTAAACATCAAGAAGTTAACACGTGTTGTGCTTTTACCTATAAAAACTAGCTGACTATTTCAAATTATCTTTTTTCTCCTTATATGCACTCATTACTATACATCTCTGTGCTACTGATGGATCTTTTTGAAACAACCAGTTTCTTATTTATTCTGAGTAACTCAGATGAGACATATTAAGCTGAACACTCAAACTGAACATACTACATTTCATACTGGAAACAGGTTATTCTTCAGTCTGATGTCATCTGAATCCTTTCATGTCTGGACTGTAAGTTACCGTATATACTCGTTCAAAAGCCGAATATTATTGGTAAAAAAGTGATCCATCAAAGAGCAGGGGTTGGCTTATAAACAGGTCTACACCAAAATTTGATGATTTTAAACTCTATGGAATCATTGACTATCTAATACATTGTTGTTTTGTTTACCTGGAGCATCTGCAGGTATGGAGCCCCTCAGCTCCCTGTGGCCGCGGTTTGCCGTTCCCAGCCAATGAGAACTGAGGGGCTCCATGCCTGTGAATACTCCAGGTAAACAAAATGTCCAAGCCCGCTAGTGGCTTACCCTAATGGGCCAGGAGCCAAAGTTTGCCAACCCCTGAAATATAGGGTTGGCTTATGAAAGGGTCATACAATTTTTGCTATTTTTACCTATCCATCTTGGGGGAGGGGGGTTTCGGCTTATAAACGAACGGGCTAATGAACGAGTATATATTCAGTAAACCAGATTATATAGAGATTTAAAATGGAGAGAAGACACATTTAACCTGATTTTGCTTTTACTAACCTACTTTTCTTAATTTTCAACAGTTTCATATAGGAAATGTGGCAATAATTAATCCAAGTGGCCTATTATGCACTCTTGTGGCCAAAATATGAAATGCAATTTAAAAAATTTAAGATTTGACATTCTCAGGCAATCATTTTCTGGCCATTTAAACATTCTCACTGACTGCTTTACTGTCACGGTAAATAAGACAAAGTGGACTGTTAACACCTTGAATGTGTCTTGAATGTCCCTTGAAATGTGCATTAACTACTTATACTAAACAATCTGTTCCATCTTGTATTTAGCTGTGACACTCTGAGTACGTTTTCCAGACCTGAAGAGCTCTGTGTAAGCTTGAAAGCTCATCTCACTCACCAACAGAAGTTGATCCAATACAAGATATTACCTCACCCACCTTTCTCTAATATCCTGGGACCAACATGGCTACGACACTGCATAGTTCAATATCAGTGATTTTAAAATCCAGGTTACAAATCTCCAAAGAGGTATTCAGTTAAGCCAAGCGTGTAGAACAAAAGTCTACTAATGCAATCAGGAATTTTTACATTTGTCTACTAGTCTACATTTAATATAGAAATTGGCTTCAAAGGACTACACAAAAAAACTCAAAAAAATCTTTTCACCCTGTAAATCTATCTAAATCTGGCCAGTCCTTACTGAAAATGAGCAGAACCACATAAGTAACTCAGTAGCAGGATTATACTACTGCCACTAACAGAACAATTATTATTAATCTAGTATCCAAAAACATGCTGGCATTTTATAAACATGTAAACAGACACTCTAAAGGGAGGGAAGGGTACAATCCAAGGTTTTCCTTTTTTGCACTTTTTTTGCCACCACTTTTGTCTATTTGCCATTTGATTGGCAGTTTGTTTGTAGCCTTTTGCCTATTAAGTGTAAGGCTTACCCAATTTCTCATTGATTCTTTTCATACTTATTGTATGCATGAGTATACAGAAATATCCCATTGGTACCATGCAAAGAGAACTCAATATTCTCAGAGTTTAAGATCATTCCCTCTAATAGTATGACATGCCACTATTCATTGATACTAGCAATACACTTTGTACCAATATATTCTTCAAGTAGGATGAATTTCCTTTATTTTTGTTAGTTACCAGGCAGCTCGGCACTTTGCTTGTTTATATTCTCAACGTTCTTAGGTCTTGAGACGAAGTCAAACAGAACTCTTTTCCCTCAAACATCTATTTCCAAGCCTTTGTCTATATTTATAGGAACTACATAAGACAGTAATGTATGGAATTTCACTTCAACTCTTTAAGAAGCTACTGAAAGAGACTAGTTGGATTTTTTCCCCCATCTAATGAGTTTAAGTATGCAGCCCTTAAACAGGACATTGGGTTTTGTTTATTCTTAAATGACACCCCCTTAAAATATTTTATGCAGATGCCATGGGGATGGGATGGGGGGCTTTGTAGGGGGTCCCAGAAGTGCTGCTTTTAAGCCCTAACCAAGGAATTCAGACACTTCTGATGCATTATTAATGAACCTCTTTTAAACCTGCAATAAATTAAGTTTACAAAAGTTCATGCAACATCCCCATCTTAGGAAGTTAGATTTCTGTAGCTCCTTCATTTGGCAACTTTTCCCAATACACTTCAGGACACTAAAATATTTCTATAAAAATGCTTAGAAAATTGTTTTTGTTCACTTTTACTCAAAAGTTAAGTGTTAAGATATACTGGTTAAGGGAGAAGAGATAGCTGAGCAGCCATGCATTAATTCATATGCTAAATGCCTAACTTTTGAAATCTTTCATAAGCCCATACCAGGATACCTTCTTTCCCTGTGTTTACATACCTTTAAACAGACCAGCTAGACAGACATAATTTATACTAATGGACTGCTAGTCTCAACCTCCTAAATTAAAGAAGTTGAAAGAATCACTTCAGAAGGGTTCTGAAACATGCTACTTTCCACAATTAGTGAAACTTACCTTCTTCCTCATCACCTTTTTCTTCAACATAGTCATCGTCATCTTCTTCATCCTTCACAATATAAAATATTTAATCAGATTTTAAAAAATTGCAGTATACCTAGGGTTAGTTTAAGCAGCCTGTATTTTAGAGAAAACTGAACAAAGCACTTACTCTGTTTAGTGATCATATCCTGTATTTACTTTCTTTATTTCAGTTTGTTACTATACAGCTGTATGAAGACAGACGGCCAAATTCTTCTCTACATTGCACTTAACTGGGTTCCACAGATATATAAAATCAGAATTTGTCCTGTAGTCTAAGTTTTTTCTTGTTACTTCCACTTATCAATCCTTTGTGATGCCACCAGAAACTTCCTTAATGTGTCATTTTGTAAGACAGTACAACAAATAAGCTTTTATCAAAATATTACAGAAATAGAGGATTGTGAAAATACGTGGAGAAACTATGGCAGCAAGAAGAGATGAACTAGGAACAGATCTAATTTTTTGCTACTAATGTCAATAAAGAAAAAAAATACAGTACATGTCAGAGTTGTTTCTAAACAATGAGAAGCAAGTTGCTTTTTCAGGTTTGCAGTTGGCAAATTGGCTTAAATTGGACCAACTTGTTACTGCAAACCCCAGACAAGATCACACAACGTTGTGAGATCTCTGCAGTATAGCAAGATTCGATGAAAAACTGAACCTTATTTACTAAAACAGTAACTGCTAATGTTATACACATTAATTACATTACACCATCTGGTAAAATTTTAACTGTAATGCCTTCAAATTTTTATCTATAATTTTGTCTTTAAACACAAAACAAATTTAAGACAGGCTCTTGCTGAATCTATAAGGGAAGCTTTGAATTAGACTACTTATTTCAAGGTCTGGTTTAAATGGCATATAATTTGGCTGATTCTAGCCCTTGTTTATGCTTTCCAAAATATGATAAAAATCTGACCAGCTTGGACTTCCTGAACTACATGCTCAATATAGGCCACATCAGTAGCAAATAAAAAGCATCCTCACTATCTAGCTCTGTTGTGCTACCATGGTATCCAACTCCTCTAAAGCCCTTTTTAATGCATGCTGTAATTCCTTGTTGCCCAAAAGCAACTGTATAGAGAAGCTACTGACTGATTGAAGATTTTAAAATCAAAGAATTTCTGTTCTCTTTCCAAACCCTTGTTTGTCCATTCTCCAGAGGAATTTCCAAAAGGTTCTTACTCAACTCCTCAAATCAAATTTAGTTCTACCTTCTTGTACTGACTTTCAGCAATCACCTCCTCAAAATCTCAATGCTCTGATAAAAGGTTACAGAGTTCTGTAAGACTACACAAAGCACTGAAAGTTCTATAAATACTTCATTATGATTAATAAAATGAAGACCACCAAAGAACAGGGGTTCTCAAACTATGGTGTATGTATCATGGGTAGTACACGCACAGAAGTCATGTGGAATGCAGGTTGGTTTGAAGAATAATACGGGTTGAACCTCTTTAGTCCGGCACCCTCGGGACCCGACCAGAGAATTTGCCAAACGATGGGAGGTCAATATTGTAGCGAGTGGGTCTCTCTCTATTTTTATCTCAACAAGGCGAATAAACGGAACAATACTTGTAATGCCACCTAGCCCAGGCTTACCAGCTTTCTTCATAAGAAAGTGTTAGTATTGTTACACAGTTTTACTGTATTGGCACAAGGAAATAAATAGATAAAGCATAAAAAACAAAATAAAATCATGCTGGACCGAGCGTGCCGAACTAGAGAGATTCAACCTGGATTAAAATAAGAATCTGTTATAACTACACTGAAAAGTTATGAAGGTGGTATTCCACAATGCTTTTGGTTCTAAATGTGGAACAGAAGGTCTTCAGAGTCTGAGAACTGCTGCTATACAGAAACAAAAATAAATACACTTCCTCCATACAAAAAACAGGTTAAGTGTCTAGTTGTTAGAGACAAAGTCTAAGAGTCAGGATTCCTGTGTTCTACTGCTAACTGACACTGATTCATGTAGCCATGATTAGGTCACCTCACTTCTTCCTGCACTTAGTTCACACATCTAAACTTACCAGCCTCTCTCAATAAGCTTGTGTTAGTGAATGTTTGTAAAGGTCTCTGAGATCCTTGAATTAAGGTGGTAATTTTGATACTAGCTTTGCAGAAGTGCTGAGAGGAGTTACAGATGAACCAAGGGGATAAAAATTCCACCCCATGTAAAATAGCATGAGTTACAAAAAGCTTGATTCCCCCCCTTGTTTAATTTTAATGTTAGTCAATGCAACTTTGTCTGAGTATTATTGTTGCTACTGTAGATTACCTAGTCGAGAACAAGGATATTTTCTTCACTTTGTCTATTAAACAAAAATGGTTATCTACTTTACTCCAAAAAATATTCTAATCTGAAAGTTTAGTTGGTAGTAGTGTACAATTTCAACATGGGGGAGGGGAGAGAGGGTCTTGATTTTTCTAGCTTACAGAAATTGTAGACATTTTTCATTTTAGGTGGTGGGATGGAAATTTAGAAAAATCAAAGCCATATTCTTGAGACATGCAGAGATATTTAGTTGATAGGCAACATTTATGCTCAACTAAGTACACTGGACCCTCACTAGAACATGTCTATATAGCACGAATTTGCATAACACACGGTCGCGGCCGTGGATCCCAAATTTAATTTCTTTAATTGCAATTCATTTTAACATGGTCCCTGCGTTAACACAGTACCGTGCATGGATCCCAAATCCCACATTCTAGCAAGGGTCCAGTGTACTTCAGAGAAAGAACTTTATCAGCAAAATCTAAAGTGGTCTGTTGCTTTACATACAATGCTAGATTTATAAGAATCAGTTTCTACAAAATGCACCTATATTTACTCATATAGCCTGATGAAAATCCTAAACCCCAGAAACAGAGTTTGTGAAATTAAAACTTCTTGGATTGAGTAGCTGAAAAAGTATAAAAATTTACCTGAATCTCCTCTTTCATCAGATATGAAAGGCCCACTTCCTCCTCCTCTTCTTCACCCTCCCCCAAATCTGAAGCTCCATCATCTTCATCATCATCCTCTTCATACTCTCCTGGTGGACCAGCTTCATCCTCATCTTCATCATCATCCTCATCTCCTTCTGAAAGAAAGGAAATAGTTCCATATATCCTTGCTTAAAACTTGATGATTTGTTCATAAGCTCATCTTACATGCTTCCCAAAAAACTAAGACAACTCGGTTACGAGGTCTTCTCCGGAAGTCTTAAAAAAAAATGGACAGCATCCTGGAGAAAAGAGACTATTTAAAATATATGAAGACTATAAATGTATAAAACATAACTTAACAAGCATTTAGATACCAAGGGTGATAGGGCAAGGTCCCTGATCCTGCAAGTGACTCTTCTGCACCTGCAGATCCCTAAGCCTGCAGCGATCCTCTGAGAAGTCAGAGGGAAAGGGGAAAGAGGGGTGTCTGCAGTACAGAGTCACTTGTAGATCAAGGTCTAAAATTTAAAAGGACAGCTAGCTTAACACAATACCCTTGACTGAATTTTATTTCCTATTCGTTCCAGGAAACACCTACAGTTTAGAGAAGAGATCTCATTTTTATTTTGTACATTTGCAGCAGCACATACCCACTTTGACAGTTTCTCTCAAATAGGCAGTTTTGTATAGGGTATTTTATGCAGCTACAGGGAAGACATTTTAAATATAAGTGTGAACCACAAAGGCTGGCAGGTGGAATTTAGGGACAGATTTAGTATCTGAAACTACTTTTTAAACTCTTTTTAAATTTACTAAATTTCTGGTTGATGCCCATGAAGAGATTTTCAGATACTATTACATTTACTTATCTATCTTTTGTTTACACTTTCAAAATAGAGCATTTGACACATTTAGCTTCTCTTTGGTGACATTCTCTTAAAGAACAACTCAGATTTAAGTATGAGGATAGATCTAATTTAAAGTGAAGTACAATTCACCAGAATAGCAGCATGGAGACACTCATGGACAGCTCTATGTGAAACAAACATTTCAGAGGCCTTTCATAACTCTTTGGACCACGATCACTAAAGCTAACAGTATTTAAAGAAAGGCTTGCATTGAAATCAATGCAGAAATTGTAATAACTTTGCACTTCTACAGAGCCTTCCATGTAATTTCAGAACCATTTATAAACAAACATTAATGAATTAGCCCTCAATAGCAGGTGGTATCCCTATTTTAGCAATAAGGAAAACCGATGCTTGAGGTGACAAGGGGATTCCAATACTAGCTCTGCCACATGCCTCCTGTTTGTTGACTTCCATTCTGTGATACAAGTATGCTTACTGAAATATAATTTCCACATAGATGAGATATGAAGTGAGAAAACCCTCCTCAAAAAAGCTTTAACAAAATGGATTATTACTTTTAATGTAATCGTATCTTTACTCAAGTACAAGCCTCTCTCATCCAACAAGAATTGCAAAACATTCTTGACTGTGTTCTGAGTGCAGTTCTTCCTATTATAACTCAGCATAAGCATAATTTGAATGCTACAGATCTATACTGCAAAAATGAGGCTTATGATATTGTGCTACTGAAGTCCAAGAGTCACTCTAGTCTCAACTTTAGATATTGATAATGTAAAGTTATCTTTAATTATTAGCTATAGCACATTTAGAAAAATTACCCTCATCTTCCTCCTCTTCTGAGTCAGGTGCCTCATTATCTTCCTGATCAAATCCATCTAGGTATGTGATTTGGTGAAGCAGCTCAAAAACGCTTTCTCTGTAATCCTCCAGGTTTGTGATCTCACAGTTGAACAAGTCAAGACTCTTCAAGTTTTTAAGATTTTGCTGAAAATGAAGAATTAAGAGTACTCATCCTTTTCTTCCAGTTAACACACAGTAAGTACTTGGTACCTTGAACCTTTGTCAAGTTGCAAGTCTTAGCCTGCACATAATAGGCTGTGTACTCAGCTACACAATTTACTTTGTACTCACCACCTTGGTCCTCCATTCTCTGCAATGACTCCCCTTTATATGACTCCCTATATACCGCTCTTTATACTTTATACAGAGTTCAGTATAAAGTCTCTGTTCTGATAATTAAAAGAAGCTCCCCATAAGGTCACTGAAATATCACCTATCCCTCTGCATCCATGAGCTTTCTTAACAGCTATCTTCCATGAGAAGAGTGAAACTATTCAGGAGGTGGCTTGCGAGGGCAGAAAAGAGAACTTAGGCACTGGACCTACTCTGTGGAACTTACACCTCAAGATTTATTTCTTCAACTTAGCTTATCCCTCATTTCTACACAAATACAAAACTACTCACTCACACAAACCAATCCCAAGGAGTTAATCAACCTATTTCTCCTATAAAACTTGGAAGAAATAAAGGTGAGGTTTAAGCTTAAAGAGTTCTAGTACAAGTGACTCCCAAACTTTTCCCATACTGCAGAACACCTCTTCAAAAAGATAGTTTCATGGACACCTCCCACTCTCAGTCACTTAACATCCTTTTGGCAACTATAATTGCTTAAACAGAAAAGTTATTAGGCAAGTAATTATTGTATTTTTAGTTTCTTTCAGTGTATTTTTGCAACTGAAAGCCAAGGAGGATCAGCAATATATAGATAGCCAGCACTACACGGACTACAGACCACAGTTTGACAACCTCTGATATGGTCTATGACCCTGCTAACATAGGATAGCTTCCGATAGTAAATTTTCAGATACTGTCTTGATTGAACTATGGGATGATTAATTTATTACAGCAGAGTTATTCAATACATGACGGACTGGGATACTGACAAATTAAGAAAGAAAACACTCAAGTGTTACTTGAACTGGCAAAAAACCTGAAGTATGGAAAAAGTAAACAATATTTTACTCTCTGGATACTCATAGACTTTAAGGTCAGAAGGGACCATTATGATCATCTAGTCTGACCTCCCCTTTCAGTTTTGTTGAATCTATACACAGGCAGGTAAACCACCCAGTTTATTAAGTATCAGAGGAGTAGCCGTGTTAGTCTGGATCTGTAAAAGCAGCAAAGAATCCTGTGGCACCTTATAGACTAACATCCGACGAAGTGGGTATTCACCCACGAAAGCTCATGCTCCAAAATGTCTGTTAGTCTATAAGGTGCCACAGGATTCTTTGCTGCACCCAGTTTATTATTGTTTATTATTGTTTTGTATTTTATTGATTTAGCTATGTAACACTAGCTTAAACCCCATTTATTGCATTTATCCATTGTACTTGTAAGGCATTCCTATTGTCAGCCACTTACAACCAATACTATTGTGTTCAATATTACGATCTCTAAATTTTTTTTTAAAAAGTATCAAAGGTAAAAAAGGAAATTTAACAACGCCTTACAATTCTTTAATAAAACAAAACAAAAAAACTAATTTATACTTACAAGGGCTTCCACAGTGCTAAGGTCTTTGATTTTGTTGCCACTTAGATTTAGGTATGTGAGATTCGGACATTTTTCTGCCAGGACTTCCAGGCCTCCTGAAATGATGTTGTCACTCAATTCCAACTATCATACACAAAAATTGGATAATTAGATGGTTTGTTTCACTGCTGTCGAAATTAAGAGCTTGTATTTTATTATAACAATATTGAGGGGAGGGATAGCTCAGTGGTTTGAGTACTGGCCTGCTAAACCCAGGGTTGTAAGTTCAATCTTTGAGGGGGCCATTTAGGGATCTAGGGCAAAAATCTGTCTGGGGATTAGTCCTGCTTTGAGCAGGGGGTTGGACTAGATGACCTCGTGAGGTCCCTTCCAACCGTGATATTCCATGAACAATAAATACATCACAAGATCACTTGATTTCCTGTATAACCCATAAAACCCTCTGACTTCTTACATAAAATGTTTGCTTAAAAACAAAGGAACCTATATTGTTGTGTACATATTTCCAAAGTCTAACATATTACTTATTTCCACAGCACTTTACTATGTGCCTGGTCCAGATAATTCATTTAACAGTTTCATACTTGGATACCCATCCTTCACTTTATGCCTGTGTGGTCCCATTGACTACAACTGGACTATTCACACTTAGCAGTTAATTATATGCTTAAATTTTTTCAGGGTTGGGACCTTAGGTTTCACTTCCTGCTAAAAATGTGACATTAGATCCTTGTACAGGTTTTATTTAGACATAATGGGCAAAATCCTGGTTCCATTAGTCATAGATGAAACTCTCAGTTACTCCAATGGAACTGATGTTTCATCCTCTGGAGCTGGGTTTTCACCTAATATATTTCATCCCCAGCCCCCCTCTCTCTTTCTATTCAGTTGCATGAAATATCTTTAACCTAACCGTAAAAGTAAAAAGTAATATTGTACTTTTGATCACTGCCTCAGACATTAATTGGTGCAAGTTACATGTGTTAATCAGTACTTGAATTGTCAATCTCTGTTTGAAAGACTACTCTGAAGTTTACAGAAATTATAAAGGATAATTTCTAATTCGAAGCAATTAGGTTCAGGATCTCAGATCTCATTTTTAAATTAGTGACGCACATGACAGAGTACACACATTAATTACCTTGTATGAATATTATGGGTGTATTTTATTAATAAAATAAATAATTAAAAGCCACAGCATCAATGAAAATGCTACTATCATCAGAAGGATATACCAGAACCTAATTTCTAGTATTGAATAGATAAGCCACTTATTGTTCCAAGAGTTCTTGGACAAGAATAATTTGAACATAATTTAAAAATACCCACACCAATTTTAAATCTTTAAAAGTTTAGATTGGTATAATTTCACAGCCCCGCAAACACATTTTAGTAAGATATTTCAATATGATGCAAACGTGATTGTGAATACTGAAACGGTACAAGAAGCTGTGTTAACCAAAGATTTTTACATAAAGAGGTGTATACATTTGGCAAAAGAGAACTGACAGTCCAGAGATACCAAGTATCAGAGGGGTAGCCGTGTTAGTCTGTATCCACAAAAACAAGGAGGAATCCCGTGGCCTTTAAAGTCTTAGAGATACATACCTTTCGGAGCTTACTTAAGGTGGGGAGTCTGGCCAGTGATGTCAGTTCTACATTGGCCATACTGAGAAACTCTAGCTCTTTAAATGACTCATTTAGGCCTTCAATTTCACCATTGCTGGATCGACAGTTATCAAGCACCAACTCTGTCACCTTCAAACAGAATATAAAGTCATTCTTCAGGTTAATGAAGACCATTAAGCATGCTGAACTTTATCTAAACCAACAGCTTGAAGAGTTAACCAATTAAGACAACATGTTTTATTTTTCACTTAGGCAAAAATTGAAGTTATCAGAGGCCTACAGTCACCACAATTAACATTGCCAACCTACTAAAAAAGTACATAGTGTATTACTTGCAGCAGTCGAGTTTGAAGCATGGTCATAAAAAGGAATATATGTAAGAGGCAAATTTTAGCATGTAAATGGTCAGAAATATATGGCTTCAGATAACACAACCACAATGATGCACGTAGGCCTTTATATGGATAGAAACATAGGAGTTGCCAAACCAGATCAGATCAATGGTCCATCAAATAAAGTATCCTGTTTCAGATAAAGGACAGTAGCAGATGCACCAGAGGAAGGTGCAAGGAACCCCATGCACACTGGACAATTAAGGAATAATATGCCAATAAAGGAAATTCCATCACTTAAGTGGTTAGCTTATATCCAGAAGCATGAACATTTGATATCCCCAAATTTTGTTGAGAATATCCAGTTAAATTGGTAGAATTATTACCCATAAAAGAACCTAATCCTTTTGCAAAATTCTACTAAAGCTCTTCACCTCAATATCTTGTGGCAGTGAGTTCCACAGGTTAATCGTGCATTAAAGTATTTCCTTCTATGTGTTTTAAATGTGTTACATTCTGTGAAATAGAGTCTTATATTATGAGAAAGGGTAAATAAGATTGCCTAATTAACCTTCTTTATACCATTTACTGGTTTGTATACCCCTCGTGGGTTATAACAGGCATGGGCACTACATTTCCCCACAAAACTCTGACATTTTACATGTCCTAGCTGGGGGGGGATCCAGCTCAATATTAGTATGTAAAGTTCAGCTTTGAAATAAGGGTGGCTCTGAAGAACATCACACTTGTTGATTGACAACTTATTGGTCATTTTGGTGGATAATAGACAAATAAGAGGTACAAAATTTAGAGCCTTATTTCACTTCACTACAGAGAGAGGGGAAGTACAAGTGATATCTTGGCTTTGGTCTTACTTTTGTCAGTTTGAGCTAAAGCCTCAACACTGTTTTAAATAAAATGTGTAGAGTTTTTTTCTTTAAAAACAAAAACTAACAAGTCTTTTATAAAACACTGGAACTATTCTGTTGGGGCTACTCCAGTCAAATGTTTATGCTAATCTAAATGCATATTTAGGCTTTTAAAAACATCTGGCCCAGAAATTATCAAAATATGTATTGTTTATTCAACTAACAGTTTTTATGCACAGTAAATCAGGTCAATCTCTCAGCCTGGCACTAAGTAACAACACTTTCTGATATCAACCTATCTGGACTTTACTCTTGGGGCACCTAGACATACTGGTCAATAGCATTCTTACTGACCTAAATGCAAAAACATCTGCTGGAGCCACAAATCATTTGTTGGCTGAGGTCAACAGCAGGGAAGTGAAGATTGCAAGTTGATCACACGGCAGTCAATGAAATTACTATAGGAGATTAACTGTACCTCATCCCCCTAAAAAAGTAGAGTGCACCAAAATCCTTCCCAATGCAGAACAAAATATATATAAATGACAGGTTTCAGAGCAGCAGCCGTGTTAGTCTGTATCCGTAAAAAGAAGAGGAGCACTTGTGGCACCTTAGAGACTAACACATTTATTTGAGCATAAGCTTTCGTGGGCTACAGCCCACTTCACTGGATGCACAGAATGGAACATAGAAGAAGAAGAAAATTGATATATATATATATATATATATACACACATATATACACACACACACACACACACACACATGCATACACACATACAGAGAAGAATGCCATACCATACTCTAAGAGACTAATTAATTAAGATGACCTGCTATCAGCAGGAAAAAAACTTTTGTAGTTTTACACTACTTGAATCTGTTTTCTTACAGTAACTATCCTTACACCTCTTGTCAACTGTCTATAATTGACTATCTTGATTATCACTACAAACGTTTTTTTCCTGCTGATAACAGGTCATCTTAATTAATTAGCATCTTAGAGCTGGTATGGCATCTTCTCTGTATGCGAATATATACTCTTCTTATATGTTCCATTCTGTGCATCCAGTGAAGTGGGCTGTAGCCCACGAAAGCTTATGCTCAAATAAATGTGTTAGTCTCTAAGGTGCCACAAGTACTCCTGTTCTTTTCATATATAAATGAGTATGATCACCTGAAAATGACTGCCTTAAACTTCTGTTAAATACATTTGTTTGAAGTTCCAGACAATCTACAGGAATACATCTATATATAATTGAATCTTACAATGTAAGCTTACACCCTGGGCTCCCCCATTTAAGAAGAGGTTAAGTATGATCAGAATTGCTTTTATCTGCCTGAAGAGGAAATAAAACGTTAAGAAAAATATTTGATATGCAATCTGCACATTGCAATGCATTTCAGGACTTTCATCCTACTTCGCTATAAAAGAAACAAAAAGTTTCCCTATAAGCAGGTTCCATTTCCACTGGACTTTTGTTTTGAAGTTAAGTTAGAGCGGCAGGGGCTGGCGTTCTCTGCAGCACTCTACACCTCCAGTCCACTCCCATCGCAGAGTTACTTAGAGGAGCTACCTGACTCTAGCTACATGGCGGGCATAGAGAAGCGAACCCTGTTGTACGTGACCTCGCAAAACCGAACCTTATTGCTTGGTGGGTGGAGGTACAAACGAGAAGCCTATCTGGTCTCTGATGACTGAGCAGGACCTAACAGCAATCGCCTTATCTGCCTTTAGCCATTAGGAAGGCCGGTTATAAGCAGTATGATTTCAAGGAAAAGAGAGGAGGGTGCCATTACCCCATCATGCGCTCACTGGGCAGAGCTGAAAACTCAGGGAAGGAAGGGGGTGGGAAGGAGAAAGAAGAGAATAAAAACGATGCAATTCAAAATAAACAGCTCCAAATGTCAGAAGAGAAAGAAGGGGGGGAGCATTTTGCACAGAGGTTTTATAAAAATTGCCTGCCTCTTGCAGATTACTGGGAAAGGGCTGCAGGAAATCAGTCATGTACCCAGACAGTTCTAAAATGGATTCGGTGCAACTCTGACCTGTTTACAATATCCACGTAGTAGAAGTTAAAAATAATAAGGCAAATCACGGCAGCGATGGCAACCAGAAGAGGGATCATAAAAGTTACGGATTCCAACGTGTTCATCAGCCCCCCCCCCCCCCAAGCAGCTCTAGCTTGAAGGGTCGTAAAAAACCTCCCCCCAACCTACAGACACTGAAGCATGGTGGGTGACCCACATTTTCCCGTGCACAAGAGTTAAGTTAACAGAGAAGGCGGGGAAAGGAGAAAGAAGTTCGCTCTCTAAATCCAGCATTGACACCAAACGGGGAAACACCCTTAATTTCAATCGAGAACTAGCCTGCAAAAAGCTAAGAAGCGAGTCCCCCAAACGTGGGCGACCCCGATCCGCAGCTCCGAGAAGGGGCTGCCGCGGGGGGGGGGGTAATTTCTGCTCTCGGATCACCCCGAGGACCCTCTCAGACCGTGCCAATCGCCCGGGACAAGGGGCCCATCCCAGGCACGGGCTGCCCCACTTGTCCCGCGCCGCGCTCGCTTTGCCGGGGCTGGACGCCCGGCCGCGGGGTGGGAGTGGGGGGCAGGCGGAGCGCGCTGCGGAGACACACCGCGGCGGGCTGCGGAACAGCCAGGGGTTACGCGGGTGCACAAGCCGCCTCCCCAGGAACCTTTCGAAGCTCGAGGCGGAGGGAAGGGGGGGGGGGGAAAGGAAACGCGGCGGCCTCGCAGCGCGGAGGCGCCCGGCCCCACGTGGCGGCTGCCCCCCGGGCGATGTATCAGCTGTTCAGCAATGGGGGGCGTCACGTCCCCTCACCTTCTCCGGGGCCCGATTCCTCAACTCCAGCGTGATGCGCTTCTTCATCTCCATCTCCCCCCCTCCCTGAGGCCCCCGCGCCGCGAGGGAGGGACGCGCCGCCGGGCCGACGCCGCTGTTGCAAATGGAGGCAAGAGTTGGGGCTCGAACTCCTCCAGCAGCCGCCCCACCCCCTCCCCTGGTACACACACGCAGCTCCTGCCTCCTCAATGGCCGCTCGCGCACTGAGCCTCCATGACACGGCGCACGGGGCCCCCTCCTAGACGCCCCGCCTTCGCGGAAGCGTTGCCTCCCCGCCACCCATTGGCCCAGAAGGGCTTCACCTCGGGGCGAGGGGATTGGCTCCTCCGGACGCCTGTCAAAGTGGGCCTCTTTCGAGCCCAGCCCCGCCCCGCGCAGCGCTTTTCCTGTCTTTGTGCGCTTGGCGCGCGGCTAGTCCATGTGGTCTTCAGCGCAGGGCAGGGTCCTGCATGGTGCACGCGTGTGCAGATAGCTGATGTAAGGGGTGCCTTGTGTATGGCCGTGGTACAGGTATGCGCGAAACTTGCAAGGCAAAACTGCATTAAATAAATATCTGTGCTAGCGCAGGCCCGTGGACAAACTCAAACTCCATTGACTAAATTGAGACCATTTAGCACTTTGTGTTCTACAAATCTAGGGTCAGGGCTGGGGCAGTGTTGGAGTGCAGCAGGGGATGGGTGTGCTGGCTCTGTGAAGGGGCTCAGGGCTGATTTGGGGTGCTGGCTCTGGGAGGGGGCTTAGGATTGGGGTGTGGCCTCCCACTGGGTAGCACTTACCGCTAAGGCAGGCTCCCTGCCTACCCTGGCCCCACACCTCTCCTGGAAGGGGCCAACATTTTGTGATGATGCTCCTTTCGGAGAGCTGTGGCAAGCAACAAGAGAGTTTGCTCTCTGCCTAAATCTCTAACTAGAGTTAATTCTTGAGTCAGAATTGCTTTCTAGGAAATGGATATTACTGTTTGGGCTGAAATTCCTGAAAGAGGGGATTGCCTATATGGTTTGTGATCATCTCTGTTCAAGGACTGTATATAGTGTAAAATAAACAATTTGCTTTAAGAATATGCCCAGAATCCACATCACTGGTTTATCCTATGGACAGCGGACCTGCAATGTCCTGACATCTGTGACTGCCTTGCACACGGGCAACATAAGGACCCCAAAGTATCTTTTAAAAAGATTAACATATCTAGGAGAAAGGTATTATTAGACACCTTTTACAGATGGGTAAACAAAGGGACAAATGCATCAACTTCTCCAAGCTCATGTAAGTCAGGACTGGGAACAGAATCCATGAGCCTTAATGGCTAGCCTCCCTACTCTAACTACTACACAGTACACGACCTTAGAACACAATCATGTGTAGGAGACTAAAACTATGCAGGCTGTGGCATGGGGGAAATAGATCTATAAACAAGCCTTATATTCAGCTGCTTTTGCTAAAGTACTTAAATAAGAATGATTCTTTCCTTTTTAGGGTAAAAATATACATGAAACTTTGAATGTGGCTAACTTTTTCTACCATTTTAAACATTGACATTTTCTAGTCCTCTTTTTTTAAGGCTTCAGTCCTGTAAATTGCGGAACTCTCTAGTACAATCCAGTGGAACACTGAAGCATGCGACTAACTATGCTAACAAGTCTTTGATTTCAGTGGGATTACTTGCATATTCAATTTTAAACACATGCTTAAGGGTTTTGGTGGATCCTGCTAACAGTGCACAGCATGTTGCAGGATTTAGCCCTAACAGATAATGTAAATATTTCTTCATTGATTCCAGTAGCCTTACAAGTAACGATTTAGACATGAATAGACTGGGACATTTCAAGAATTCTGTGTCAGTACAGAAAAACGGAAATGTCAGCAGTTACGTCAGACCTTGTAGAAAGTCGGTGGGAAAATATTTCTTGTTTCATATACAATGTGCTTTTAATATGAAACTACAGAAGGGAGCATCTGGCAGGGGTTAAGAAATGCAATGGCAAAAAATACTGAATATTCTGTCACTCTGCAACACATTTGGATTAGAAAGCACTCTTTTTTTATCACTCTCAAGTGAATAAAAATTCATTTGCTAATGCAACAAAAATAGTGGTGTCTCATTTTTGTTTTAGGAGCAAACTGTGAAGATATTTCTTGTTTTCTATAGTGTAGTGGGGAGGTAGCATAACTATAGTTAAGGTTGAGACTAGCTTACTGTTTAACAGTCATTATTTTTAAATCCTCTAAAATCCACATGCTTACTTGGATGTCTTGAAAATTGCTGTACCTTATGGAGATCTGAGATAGGGTTAGTGAACCAAATTTGAGGGAGTTTGAGCATCCCTAGATAAAGACCCTACCAAAAGTTACATGGCATCAACATTTTACATCTTACAAATACGATTTTTTTTGCACACCTGTGGAACTGAAACTGGCTGTGATCCGCCATAAACTGATATCATCCACTCAGGACTGATTTCAGCTATAGTCTGCATTCCTCTGCTCCTTTGGGAAGCAGTATTTTTAATATTCAAAGTAATATTGGATCTACAATGTGGCTCTACCCAAGGTAACAAATCTGAGAACTGGAACCCATACAGAGTTTCATAAAACAATTACAACCCATACTTGATGGGGACCACATCCTGAACGAAATCTTTCTTGAAAGAAATCTGGCCTTCAAACAACCCTCAGCCATGCCAAGCAAGCGCCCCAAAGACCAGGACTCACCAACTCAAAATGGCACTAGATCCTGCCAGAAGCAACAGATACTACGATGATCAATATTCCCCGCAACACACTTTTCAAGACCCAGGGGTTCCATACATGCTGGTTCCATACATGCTTATCACAACAGTGCATCAAACGCCCCAACAACAACTGTGCAGGTGAAACCAGACAATCACTGTGCTCTCAAATGACCTCGTACAGAAAAATTATAAAAGACGAAAACACCTTATCGCCTGTGGGCAAACACTTTTCACAAAGCGGGCATTCCACGTGTGACCTCTCAATCCTCAGAAGAAACCTGAATAACAACTTCAAAAGATGAACTTGGGAACGTAACTGCTGGACACTAACAACTATGGATGTAACAGAGACACTGTTTTTTGGTTTATTACAACAATTTGTAACGCAACTTACTTCCTGTGTAATTGCTTATTTCATTTTAGAACCCCTCTCAAGTCTCTCATTTGTTCTCATGCAGCAGGGCTGAGGCTCTGGCAAACCACAATGTTTGCAGGCAGCCTTAAATGGCAATATGTTGGTGGCTTGAGGTGCTGTGCTGTGACCATTCGATTTGCCCAACATTCTTATACTGTAAATGCAAGTCCTATCTGTGGCAGCTTTCTGAGAATGCATATTTGTTGCTGTCTGTCTGCCTTTTGCAGAGGTTCCTTCTTGAAGTTTTGCCTTGCGAGCAAAGCTTCTGGTTGAAGAGCCAATATTGTAAATTTCTCTAAAATCCACGTGCGTATTCAGACTTTACTTCAGAAGAATTGTAAAAGAAAATAAATCTAATTCCATAGAAGGAAAATGAAAGACTCTAGTAAGCAGGTTTCAGAATAGCAGCCGTGGCTTATGCTGAAATAAATTTGTTAGTCTCTAAGGTGCCACAAGTACTCCTGTTCTTTTTTCTAGTAAGCAGCAGCATCATTCTCCTCACCCATTTCCTGAACAATGGGACTGCCTTTATAAAAGAAAATCAAGTCGCTGTGATTCTCATTGATGCCAGCATGATCAAAGAGGTTGCTGAGCATCAGAAAATGCACCCAAATAGAGAGCTCTGTTTTAAGGTCTGGCATAAAGTCAACATTGACTAATATGGTACCAGGATACTGTTGTGTCAGTCAAAACAATACCATGAAAAATAAACCGAAAACAAATTTCAACTTTGTACAACAGTTCATCCAGTGAACACAAACCAAAGGTGCATACCTATCAATTTCAACTGAGAGTGCAGTAGTTTCTGTGAAAAAGGACCCTGAATGTATTGTCAGTTTTTAGAACATTTTAGTCTCATGACCCTTTTTAAAACACTCATAGTAAACTTCAAGTTGTATTTTTCTTCCACAAACTGCTGTAGAAAAATAAGTAGTACATAAGCGGCAATAAAATCTAAAAATGAAACACTAAACCAAAAGACAAAATATTTGTAGATCTTTTTTTCACCTCGTTTCAAATGGAAATCCGGCTGCAACCGTAACTGTGGCACTACCACCCCACCATAGTATTGTGCTGCTTTAGATCCACGAGTAGAGAGAGGGGTGCAAATTGAAGCACTTGGTAAAGGAGTTTGTCAGGTATCAGATATAATATCAGATTATTTTAATAATCAAAGGGAGGTTATCTTAAAAACTGTTATGTCACAAAAGGAGCAGGAGTATGTATACCTCTTGTGGAAATCTGCAATAGTTTGGTCAAGAGGTTCCTTAGTTTAGTATTCCACCACAGGGGCTGGGGTAGATTTTGAGTTAGAGGAGAGGAAATCACCCATTGGAATGAATACGTCAGTTCACACCTTTAAGAGCTATTGTGGCAGGTTGTATGCATCTCCATGGGGTTTTCTGATTCATGTGGGAACGTCCTGTTGCCACTTCACACCTCTGCAATCCCATGGTGCAGCAGGTTATGCAGAGCCACTTCTCTTTATACTAGCCTTTGAAGTAGAGACCAAAGTCTAATTCTCCCACCCACTCTGAGTTTCAGTGGGACATAGTAGGCTCCTAAGTGCTCACTTCTGAAAAAGGAACCTAGACTCCTAAAGCCTACACTACAGATCTTCCAACAGCACAGCTGCACCGATGCAGCTGCCCCGCTGTAGTATTGCTAGTACAGACTCTCTAAAGTTTAGAGTCTAAGTGAATGGGAAAGAGCTCTCCCATCGACTTAATTCCTCCAGTCCCCATGAGCGGCGGTAGCTATGTCGGCAGGAAAGTTCCTGACAACATAGCGCTGTCCACACCCTCACTTAGGTCGGTGTGACTTACATCACTCAGTGGGGTGTCTTATTCACACCCGGAGCCATCTAATTTATGCCGATTTAAGATGTAGTGTGGACATAGCCTAAATCACTTATGTACTTCTGAAAACATTGCCCCTTTTTCACTGAGAAACTGAGAGCATAGACCTATTTTATATTGAAAAATTCACGTCATAAGCACTGTAGCTAGGTTGATGTAACCTTCCGGTGTAGACGTAGGTAGGTTGACAAAAGGATTCTTCAGTCAACCTAGGTACCTCCACTTGGAAAGGTAGATTAACTACACTCCATCAGTGCCAGGCCACACTCACAGCTACCAGCGCTGGTGTGTGGCCACATTTGTAGCATTTGCAGCGCTGTTGGGAGTGATGCATTATGGGCAGCTATCCCAGCGTTCAAGTGGCCGCAACGTGCTTTTCAAAAGAGGGGGGTGGAGTGGGGTCTAGTGTGACAGGGAGCGGGGGGAGAGAGAGAGGGGATTTTTGGAGCCAACACTGTGTTTAGCTTCCAGCCTTGAAAAATCAGAACATGTTTCCGACCCCTTAGTCTTAACTCTTAATTGCAAACAGCCTGCAGCCAACACGACTCCCCGTTGTTTCATTCGCTCCCTGCCTGCCTCTCATTTGATTGTTTACAGCCAGGTACAGATGATCACAGCAAACAGGAGTTCTGTTTGTTTTTTAGATAAGCAGCAGCGGCAACGGAGCTCCCGCGGCGCTCGTTCATAACAAAACAAAGAGAGGCTGCATAACAAAACAAAGAGAGTAATTTATAAAAGCATTCTGGGATACATCCTTATACCCCGGAGGCCAATCACAGCGCTGGTGTGTGGCCACACTTGATGACCAGCGCTGCAGCACCAGCGCTGGAATCCTTATTACCCATGCTGAGTGAGGTACGGCCAGCGCTGCAGCCAGGGAGTTGCAGCGCTGGAAGTGCCCTGCAGGTGTGGCCACGTACTAATTGCAGTGCTGGTGGAGGCTTTCTAGCACTGCAACTCGCCAGTGTAGCCATACCCCCAGAAACATCTACGCTATGGTGCTGCAGCAGTAGCCGTGCCACTGTAGCAGCAGTAGTGTAGATATGGCTTGAGTTTAGAAAACAGGGTAGATAGAGGCCTTTGGTAAAAGCTTCCTTCTTTCATGAAAACAGTTATGAAAGTCTTCAAAAACAGAAATAGGAAAATCCTCTTTAGAAATAAAAGCTGATTATAAATTGAAGGTTTTGTCAGTCCTGGTTTTAGAACCAAGCTGTAGTAGCTAGATAGTTAACAGTGTGGGGAACAGTAAACTAGGGTATGTTTGGTATTCTTTATTGCATAAACTGAGCAACAAAAAGGTGTAAACATGTATAAACAACCCTGCTAGGAACCAGAATTGTTAAACATGGAATAATAGCCAGATTCAGTGCAGACGATGGCTTCACCAACTGGCTTCTGATACAGCACTGAACAAAGAAGAATTTTTAGACAATGTTCTTTGAGAAAGGAGTCCAGACAACTTTTTATTTTTTTTCTCATTCCAGGAATGTGCAGCCATACAATTTCACATTAAAAAAAGTTTGTCTTTTCAAAGCAATGGTCTAAGGTTTTAAAACATCAAAAAATCATCTCTGTTGAATTCAGTACATTTAGTAAATTGTCAGTGTAATGCATTAGACCAAAGATCCCACAGCAGAAAAGTTTTTCTTTTTTTCCCCTAATAGAAGCTTTATGTATTGGACTTGTTGTATTAAATATTGGCTGAGGATAAAGTATCACAGACAGGATGCAACACAAGAGGCCATCTGGCCTAAGCATTAGCAGATCTTGTTAACTGTCCAACTGCAGGCGTTGGTGCCTGCCTCTGATGGTGGCAGCCGGCAGGAGGCGGTGCATGAGAGATGTAGTGCAGTGTGTTTGTGGGTGTGTGTGTTGCAAGATCCAAGAAGAGCTTTAAACCTGGTGTACTTTTAGAAAACTACAGAATCTTTTATGATAGTCAGAAGGTACTGTATTAGTAGCATAAATCGTTGAATAGTTTTTGATTGGGCAACCTTGTAAATAGATGTGTTAGGTCATTCAAACTTTTATTTACTAATAGTGTGGTGATAATACTAAGTTTTCTTATCAACATATGTTTCTTCCTTTTTTTTTGCTGATACATAAACAGCTAAGATCCTGTGAGGTAATTTTCAAAAGTAAAATTTGTTAACATTACACTATGTGCCAGATATTTGAACACAACAAATTACACTTCTAAGGCTTTGTGAAATTAATACAGATATGTACATAACCAAGCATCTAGCAGCAATATAATACATTTTAAAGACCTGTGTTCTTCCACACGCTGTGTGGTGTGGAGGGGAGCAAAACCATAGAAAAAGTTGACAGTAGTGGGGATATGTATAGAGAAATCATGTATTTTTAGGATGTTCCTCTCCACCCTGTGTAAGCATCTTTGTACCTTTTCCAAAAGACCGGGGCAACAGATGAGACATGAGCGAAAAGGAGGCAAGAGAAAAAAGAGATGATGTCAGATAAGATTTGAAATGAAGTGGCAAAGTGAGGATACAAAGAGATCACAGGAGGATGTGGATGTGAGGAATCCTACACTGACAGCTTTGAGATTGTATGACGAGACAGAGCGAAAGCTAGTGTTAGAGTAATGGAGGGAACACGGGGTATTTGTGTAAGGAGAAACGTATATACCTGTGTCATCACAGGTAACTTACAGGCTATCTTTGCAAGTGGTAGATTACATTAGGCCATAGAAAATCATAGAACCCTGGTGTTGGGAACATGTGTTGCTCAAATCTGCCGCACAAATTCCCATCCGCTGGGCTATGTCTTTATATTAACATAAAACATTAGTTTGCTTTGGTTTTTATTTGAAGTAACTGTTAGCATCTTGTAAGTTTGTTGCAAACGTGCTGTTCAGCTTCATTGTCTCCATGAACAATCAAAACTTCCCTCCCTGAATGGCGTAGGACAGGATTCTATGCAGTCCCTGACGTTATTTAATGTCTCAATGTCATATCTCACCCAAAGGACAGCCCCAGATTTGTTTATGCTGGTCTCATGGCCATGGCAGTGCAAATCAAAAATTTGGAAGAAGCCGCTACTAAGGCCTGGTCTACTCTAAGGGGGGCGGGGTGAACTAAGGTACGCTACTTCAGCTACGTGAATAGCGTAGCTGAAGTCGAAGTACCTTAGTTCGGGCTACTCACCCGTCCAGACGCCACGGGATCGAAGTCCGCGGCTCCAAGGTTGACTCCGCCACCGCCGTTCGCGGTGGTGGAGTTCCGGAGTCGACCGGAGCACGTGGGGAGTTCGAACTATCGCGTCTTGATTAGACGCGATAGTTCGAACTCCGAGAAGTCGAACTCTCCGCGTCGACCCGCGCGGTAAGTATAGACCTACCCTAAGTAGCTAACCAACAATTTACTTCAGGGAGGACAGTACTGTCAGACCAGAAATTTGTGCTCTGCCTCTACCAAAACAGTTATCGATGAACCCCCTCTGCATAGTACAGTAACTCCTCACTTAACATCGTCCTGGTTAACGTTGTTTCGTTGTTACGTCGCTGATCAGTTTGAGAACATGCTCGTTTAAAGTTGCGCAATGCTCCCTTATAATGTTGTTTGGCAGCTGCCTGCTTTGGCCATTGCTTGCAGAAAGAGCAGCCCGTTGGAGCTAGCTGCGGGGATTGGAACCAGGGTTGACCAGAAGCCCCCGTATCAGCTCCCCTAAGTTCCCTGTGCGGCAGCCGCCCAGCAGGCTATCAATTGCTGGTGGGTGCTTGACCCCCCCTCTGCCCCTGGCTCCATCCCCTCCCTGCCCCTACTCGACTTCTTCCCCAAATCCCCGCCTCCTCCCCTGAGCAGAGGGAGGAGCGGAGACGCTGTGTGCTCAGGGGAGGAGGTGAGGTGGTGGGGTGGGGAGCTTGGCTGCCAGTGGGTGCAGAGCACCCACTAATTTTTCCCCGTGGGTGCTCCAGCCCCGGAGCACCCACAGAGTCGGCGCCTATGCTCCTGCCCTCTGCCTTGGAGCTGCTCCCAGGAGCTTCCTGCTTGCTTGGGGGTGGGGTGGGGGGAGAATAAGAGGTACTAATGTCAGGGTGTTCCCCCTCCCCCCCGCTCCTGTACCCCATCTCCATAGAGTGGAGGGAGGAGAGGGGAGTGGGGAACATGACAGGAATGAGGGAGCTTGCTGGCAGCAGCTGCTGTCTCAACTTGCCGATCTACTTAAAAAGGCAGTGTACTTAGAGTGAGGCAGAGTACTTAAAGGGGCAGTGCATCTCTCTCTCTCTCTCTCTCTTGCTGTGTCTCCTCCCTCCATTTGTGCTGCCTTGTAGAGTGTGAGGCTATATTAACAACAACGTGTTAACCCTTGAGGGCTCAGCCGAGTGCTAGTTCATCATTTAGCAGTAAGGCATCCCCTGGGAAATATCCCACCCTCTGACTCCACCACCTCAACCAAGCTTCAGAATCATCATTGCTGTGTACAGTATTAAATTGTTTGTTTAAAACTTATACTGTGTGCATGTATGTGTGTATATATATGTCTTTTGTCTGGCGAAAAAAAATTCCCTGGACCCTAACGCCACCTATTTACATTAATTCTTATGGGGAAATTGGATTTGCTTAACATCGTTTAGCTTAAAGTAGCATTTTTCAGGAACATAACTACAACGTTAAGTGAGGAGTTACTGTACTAGCTAATCACATTGTCAGTGATGTTCTTTTGCTGTCAGCTAACTCAGTCATCCGATTGGGAGAATCTTTGATTACAGTCTGATGTTCAGTTGATTCCTCAGAGATGGGGCAGCAAAGGTTGAGACAACACTGTCATCTCATGCCTGTTTGGGGCCATAAATGTTTAATGCTGGTGAAAGATGTCATGTGGACAGAGACTGATGCCTGCTGTTTAGAGGGGCAGTGTGGTTTGGTGATCATGGAGACAAGAGCTCCTAACTTCTAATCCTGAGTCTGACGTTATTTGGGAAAATCAATTTATCTCTCTATGACTGAGTGTCTCTGCCTGTAAAATGGAGATAATAATACTTATCCACCACCAGGGATAGGAGGATGCATTAGTTAAAATATAAGGCTCTATAGAAATGCCAGATTATTAATCAACAGAACAGGTAGGCTGCAGTAGCATCCTCTGTAGTTGCTCCCCTACTGTGCCTTAACCAGAGGGATCACATGCATGAGTGAGAGGATAATTCACTCTCCAGGGTCCATTCAATCCTTGAATTCTCGGATGTGATTGCCAATAAGGAAGCCAATTAGTGCCGAATGTGGAGGCATTTTTTGTGACTTGTCTACTATGAATTGGCCAGAGACTGACTCATCAACTAATTTCACATAACTAAACAGTAATGACTTTTGATTGCTACTGTTACAGGCTGAATTTGAACTCATGATCTAAAAATAAAGAGACTCAATATCCCTGAGCCAGCCAGTCCCCTTATTTAAAGACGTTAATAATTTCTGTAATCACCTTATTTCCATATATCTTTAGTTTTCATTTGAAGAAAGCAGATAATATAAAACATTAACTTCATTGCCCATGATTAAATATGTATTTATGGTTACATACATTTATTTTAAAACTCTAACATTATATTTTTGTTATCTCTGTTATATCGCTTCCCCCCACCCTGTGCCTGTCTTGTGTATTTAGAGTGTACGTTCTTTGGAACAAGGACTGTCTTATTTTGTGTTTGTACAGTGCCTAGCACAATGGGACTTAATTCTTGGCTGGTCTTTAGGCACTACTGTAATAATAATAATAATATAAATGCTAAGTCTGGCATGCTTTGAACACATGCATTTCTTGCACATATGTGACTGACAATTCTTTACTCACAAAACTGCACCTGTATCATAGGATAGTTAGGTAGGTAGATAGATAAAAACTGTTGAACTAATGCAACATTCAGAAGTTTTTTATTTCTTTTTCTAGTCATTATAGGCATAGGTCAAAATTATTTTAAAAGAAAAACAGCTTTTTGAAAAGATCATAATAGTAATTCATTAAAAACCCAGAAGGTGGCGCTGGTAACTAACAGAAATACAGTACAGCATGAGCTCTATTACTGGAAACCGATGCGGAAGGAACTGGGACTTTGTTGTGTGTGGGAAATGACTAAACAGACTCATGTCATTTTCCTGAAAAATTCCCCTTTCTACTCTGAAGGGACTGATGAGCCCAAAATGTTGATTCTGGCCTGAGTCAAGTAAGGCGTGAACCATATTTACAATCAGCTCCTCTCCTACAGTTATGTTTCACTCAGGCCATTTCTCCTGCTGTTCTTCCTCCATTCTAACCAATACCCACCTCTCTTACTACTCTGACCCCTTCCTGAGACGACTTCTGCTGCTCTGCCACACTTCCAGGTCTCCAAGTGCCAGGACCTCTCTCCAGCTGCTCTGTCTTTACATTCGTCCAGGCCCACCAAGATGGAGTTCTGCTCCACTCAGAGTTTCCTGACCCTCATGTAAAAACAATTGCTACTGAAATGAAAGCCCTCACAACTCTGCTTTTGGTTACTTGTTATTTCCACCCTGTACTGGGGTGGTCACCCCGCTCCAGCCCTGAAGGGGTTAAAGCAGCCTTGGAGAGGGTTGTGCGGGGGGGGGAAGCCAGGCTGATTGGGGGAAGCACCGCCAGCTGAGGCCACAGCTGGCCCTATAAGAGGGCTGAGGGCCAGAGGCCAGAAGACAATCTGTCTCTCTAGCTTTAGGGAGAGAAGGACCTGGCTGCCTGGGAAGCCAAGGAGGGTACCTAGGGTGGATCAGTGCTGGGGAAGGGCAGAGGGAGCTGGGGAGCTCCAGCCTAGCTAAGCCCCAGGCTGCAGGCCGAGTTAAGGCCCACAGACAGGGTACTAGGGCTGCAGAGGGGCAGCCCAGGAATAGGCAGAGGCAGCTGTTCCAACCCCCCTTGCTGATGATGAGGGGTTTACAGACTACCATCTGCCCCAGTGAGCGGGGGCTAAATGGAGACTGGCAGTAGCCACTGAGGCAAGGTGGGGATAGGGGGAGGGGAGACCCAGAGCGAGGGGGTACTGTGGTGGGCAGAACCCCTAAGCAAAGCATACGGGGGCAGCGGCAGGCAAGACACCAGCTGGCAGAGGGTGCTTGGGAGCTGGAAAAGAGCTAATTCCATGGACAACCAGCAGGAGGCGCCACGCCGGTGAGCCATCACCCCGCCACACCCCCTCTTTTCATATGTCGCACAGATGTATAAGCCAGATATGTATTGTGGCAAGACTATTTTTGCTTGATTAGAAATAAAACAAATGGGCCCAATACTGCAAATCATTACTTGCATAGGAATTGTCGTATTGGCTCCGATTGATAGTCCGACTAGACTTGTATTCCATCTCTATCAGTAACCAGTTTCAGATGCTTCAAAGGAAGAAGCAAGAAATTGTTATGGACAGTTACGCAATAACCTTCCTATATGGGAAATTTCTTCCCAACTCCAGTCTGTTAGTGGCGAGTTTATGGCCTGAAAGAGGTTTTATATCCTTTTAAAAACAAACAAACAAAAAAGTATTTTGTGTAAAATAACTGTTGATGTCCTCATTATACAAACACATTTCCATTTTTTAACTCTACTGAGCTCTTGACCCCAGTGATACTATTATTAATCATGTTTATTACAGCAGAGTCTAAGGACCAGCCAAGAATGGAGTCCCATTGTGTACAAACACAAAGTAATAGATAGTCCCTGCCCTGAAGAGCTCACAAACTAAATAGACAAGACAGACATGGGATAGGGGAAAGCAGTGCTTAATTTTTGCCAGGGCTGAGCCCGCTGGCACCTCTAGGCTTGGCAGTTCATAGCTCCAGCACCTCTGGGCTTGCCACATCAGTTATGAAAGTAAAAATATCGCTTGAGCCCTGGCACCTAATTGCTTGAGCCCCAGCACCTCTTTCATTACACATTAAGAACTGGGGGAAAGGATATAACTTGGAAGCAGTATGAACAATGTGATTGTGGGAAACATTGCGTTAATTAGTTGAATATTGTTTTAGAGTGGGGGTGTTCAATTAGCAGGGATTAGCTAAATGGAAAGACAAGGAAAGAGAGGAGTGATGGGAACAGAGCAGATGAGAAGAGAGTCAGAAAGAGGCAATGAGGGGCAGCTCTTGAGTGAGGCTCCACCCCAGCATCCTAGGTGGAGGGGGAAGAGGTTGAATTAATCTTCATCCATCTACCCCATTTATGGCCAGGTCATTGACCAGTGAGGCCCTATTGACCCAAACCTCTTTTCTGGAGTCAGGGTCTGGAGAGACTAAGGGAGGAGTGTGGGAAGGGTTGGAGCAGACAGCCAATCAACACACGAGAGAATCTCTTGAGAGAGCTTGCAGCACTGAGTTCCACATGTTAATTAGGCCTTGTGTAAGAACGCATTGTCTTTTGTCAGTTACATAGTTGTTGCATTTCAGTTTCACTTGAATGTTCCCTTGATCTTATGCTATGTGAGAGGGTACATGGGAGTGCCTGAATGAGATTCTCCACCATTTTTTATTTTGTATGTCTCAATCATGTCCTTTCTTATTCTTCTCCTCTCCAAAGCCGTCCCACTTTTTTCAGTCTCTCCTCATACAGAAGTATCTAATCATTTGTCATCTGTTTCTGAGCCCCCTCTCTTTCTGACATACCTACTTACAGGACTACTCATGTGAGAGAGTTTGCAGGATCTATGGTCATTGGAAGCCAGAGACCTGAAACTCTGTCTAGAGTGAACAGGAACACAGACATAAACATGGCCAGCGGGCAACATCCATTTTAAATGTAATGGTGATTGTTTTAGGGGAGGTGAACTGGTAAGTACACTTGCTCCATAGTCCCCTTTATATCTTGTTTGTTTCAACTGCTATAAGGCAGACTTTTTCTGGATGCAGCTGAAACTATTCAAGAGCAGATCCAAGGGCTTGCATTCCAGGGAGATAGCAGCAGCTGATCCAGTGATGTCAGAACACCAGATAGCACTAAAAGATCTGGAGTGATCAGCCAGTGCTTCATTTTGTTGGCACATATTTCATATTTACAATAGGACCCAGTGAATGATAGTGAGGAAATGTGAGAGGAAGAAATACAGAAGATACAAACAGCTAGTCAACATTTATGCAATTTATACTACTTATGAGGAAACATCGCTGTTATATTTGTTTGTGTTTCTACATAAATACATAAACGGCACTAAAAAAAGATGACTGATTCATTGTAGGGGAAGTAATTTACATGTGTGACAGAGTTCTTTGTTTTCCTCCTTGAGGAATGTTCTAATTCAAAGCAAAGCTGTTCACATCTGAAATAAATGGAAAAAAAATAAACAAGTTATAATGGTGACTTTCCATCTATTTTTAATTTACAGTATACAGTGATAAGGGACAAATCTTCAATCGGTATGAATTGTCCATTGACGTCAACAGAGCTTGGATTTTATTATGAACAGTTTGAATAGCTGTAGCCCAGACTTAGTACATTCTAGGAGCAAACATCAAACCAGATTTAGTGGAACTGAGCACAGCTCAAAAAAATGCAAAGGACAATAAAATTGTTCCGATAAAGAGAAGTCAACATTTTATATAAGAGACCATTTGCTAGGATCTAATGAAGAGTGGGGTTTTTTTTTGGGAGGAGGATATTTACATATAGTCACTGTGTGTCTGGAAGAGCCTTGAATCATGACTGTACAGTAACTCCTCACTTAAAGTTGTCCCGGTTAACGTTGTTTCGTTGTTACATTGCTGATCAATTAGGGAACGTGCTTGTTTAAAGTTGTGCAATACTCCCTTCTAACATTTGGCAGCCGCCTGCTTTGTCCACTGCTTGCAGGAAGAGGAGCCTGTTGCAGCTAGCTGGTGGGGGCTTGTAACCAGGGTGGACTGGCAGCCCCCTTATCAGCTCCCCGCTCCCCTAAGTTCCCTGTGCTGCAGCAGGCTAGCAATCGATAGTTCAGCTGTCCCCCCCCCGCCCCCCCTCGCCATGTGCTGCTCCTGCTCTCTGCCTTGGAGCTGCTCCCGGAGCCTCCTGCTTGCTGTGCAGGGGAGGGGGGAAGGGAGGGGCTAATGTCAGAGTGTCCCCCTCCCCCCCACTCCTGCACCCCAGGTACCTTTTCTCCATATAGAGCAGGGAGGGGACACAGAAGGAGAGAGACATAGCGAGCTTGGGGCAGCAGCTGCTGTCTCAACTTTCTGATCCCCTTAAAAAGACAATGCACTTAAGAGTGGGTCAGTTTACTTAAAGGGCCAGTGTGTGTATCTCTCTCTCTCTCCCACACACAAGGTGTGTGTCCGTCTCTGTCTGCTATGCTTTCTCCCCTCCCCTCCATTCCTGCTGCCTTGTAGAGTGTCAGAGGCTATATCAACAACAATGTGTTAACCCTTGAGGGCTCAGCCGAGGGCCGGAAATATGCCTCCCTCTTCCACCCTCTAACTTCACCACCTCAAACAAGCTTCACAATCATCATAGCTGTGACTAGTATTAAATTGTTTGTTTAAAACTTATGCTGTGTGTATAGCTATATCATTTTTTGTTTGGTGAAAAAAAATTCCCTGGAACCTGACCCCCTCCCCCTTTACATTAATTCTTATGGGGAAATTTGATTCGCTTAACATTGTTTCACTTAAAGTCGCATTTTTCAGGAACATAACTACAACGTTAAGTGAGGCGTTACTGTACTAAAATCTCAGAGGCAAATCCTCACCTGCTGTAAATTGTCCATTGAACTTGATGGAGCTATGACAAAAGCTTTGTCCCAAAAGTCAGTGGAAATTAGGCTCATAAATCACATGGGCAGCTTTGAAAATTTTATCTTAAATGACTCATCCATATCCTAATAAACTGTGACATTGACTATTGCGGCTTGTTCTCTGGTCTTCTGGATGCTTACCATGTCTCTCCTCAGTCCATCCAAAACTCTGCCACCAAATCATCTTTCCCACCTGTCATTTTGATCATTCCCTAATTCATATCCATCCACCAGCTCTACTTTGCTCTACATATCAAGTTCAAGGTCCTTACCCTTGTCTCCCTTTGCATTCCCCCAGTTTTTTCCATTCTGCCATTGAGATAAGCCTTGATTTCCCCTTTCTTTTCTTTCTCCCATTCCCAGCTTTTGTAGCTTCATTTGCCAAGCCTCCACTCCAACCTCACTTGGGTCCCTTCTAAGAACTCGCCTCTGCCATGTCACTTGCGAAAGCATAGCCAACTACCTGCATAACTGAAATTAATGGATACACCAAGGTGTTTCCATGTCTTACCAAGTTACTGCATAATCTAATTTTTGTACTCCTTTCCCTTCTTTCTTTCCCCTTTTTTGTCTGACTTTGGCTCTCACTAGTGTCCTATCTGGTTTTTTACATTGCAAGCTTTATGTAGCAGGGACAGGATCCTTTCTTTTTCTTTGAAATTCCTAGCACATATTTGGGTGCTCAGAAGGCATTGTAATTTCCACTTGGAGTTATAGCACACAGCCTGCTGCTGCCTTGGAAACTAGTGAACTGTTTGCTGGATCAAGAAATCAACAATGACACACAAATACCCAAGTAACAATACAGAACCTCAGTACCTTCTACAAAAGAAGTGTGAATCGTTGTAGCAAAAAACATAAAAGATGGAGAAGGACAAAGAAGAAGGGAAGATGGCCCTGGAGTGATGATCCTGCAGACTCTGTCAAATTCTGTAAAGTTAACAAAATAAGTCATTCTGAATACTGTCGCATCAAAGCTAGAGTTAAGGTTCATTGCCCCTTGTGTCTATAGGACATAACTGGGGACAGCGGTTCAGCTACTTTGGGGACTCATTAGCAGATATTTGTTCACTGTCTTTGCAAGGCTGCTGAGTCTTGCAGCAGCATTGAGAGGGGATATCAACAGATTATTAGATATTTGGAGAGGTGACATATCCTTTTCCTGTCCCCCTCCTCTAGGGCCCTTCAATAATCATGCACTTGGTTTATGCCGTGTAGTAGTAGCCATATTGGTCCCAGGATATTAAAGAGATAAGGTGGGTATGGTAATATCTTTTATTGGACCAACTTTTGTAAGATGGTCCAATAAAAGATATTACTCATCCACCTTGTCTCTCTAATGCACTTGGTTTGACTAACGACACCCTAGCCATCAGCCTGTCACATGGGCCTACAGCAGAACATAAGAACGGCCATACTGGGCCAGACCAAAGGTCCCTCTAGCCCAATATCCTGTCTTCCACCAGTGGCCAATGGCAGTTTCACCAGAGGGAATGAACAGAACAGGTAATCATCAAGTGATCCATCCCCTGTCACCAGTGGCAGATTAACAAATTTGCCGTCCCTGGGCCCTCAAAAAATTGCCACCCCCCCCCCCCCGTGCCAGCTCACCTCCACTCCCCCGCGGCAAGCCTGGGAAGGAGGGAGGAGAAGGGGAGTTGTGGTGCGCTCGGGGGATGGCGGAGGTGGGGTGATGGTGAGCTGGGGCAGGGAGTAGTTCCCTGCTCCTCCTTCCCCCCGAAGAGTTACTCCCTGCGCCTGCCAGCCCCAGGTCACCTCCGCTATCCCCCGAGTGTGCCGCTACTCGCTTCTCCCTCCCTCCCTCCCAGTGCTTGCACACGGCAAGCTTGGGAGGGAGATGGAAGGAGGGAAGTGTGGCGTGCCTGGGGGAGGAGGTGGGCCGGGGACAGGGCCGGTGCCTCCATTAGGCAACCCTAGGCGGTCGCCTAGGGCGCCAGGATTCAGGGAGCGACATTTTGTGCGCTCCCCACGGGGCGCACGGGAGCTTCCGGTTCCGCTCCAGTTGCGCCGCCGAAGAAGGACCTTCTGCCGACATGCCGTGGAAAACAGCGGCAGGCAATTGAGCAGCTCAATGACTGCCGCTGTCGCCTGCGGCATTTCGGCGGAGGGTCCTTCTTCAGCGGCGCGATGGGAGTGGAACCGGAAGCTCCCGCGCGCCCCATGGGGAGCGCACAAAATGCCGCCCCCCAAATTCTGCCTAGGGCGCCAGAAACCCTGGTGCCGCTCCTGGCCGGGGATTTGGGGAAGGGGTGGAGTTGGGGAGGGGGCATGAGCAAATTTGCCGCCCCTGCAAATTTGCCGCCCTAGGCCTAGGCCTTGTTGGCCTAGGCGATAATACACCGCTGCCTGTCACCCATTCCCAGCTTCTGGCAAACAGATGCAAAGTCCATTTTATGACAAGATAAAACTGAATCCATTCTATACTAGATATGCAGGAGTGTCCATGATTTTGGGTGAGTTTGATACTTTTCCATTATACAGCCGAAATAGAAATTGTTGCAGTAAATATTTTTCCTGACATTTGCTTTTTCTGCATTAACTGCAAAAATAACCAGATCTACAGCATGTTTGTTATGGGGTTCAGTTTGAGAATTTGATGAATATTTTGTGGCCAGATTTATTTAATTTAACATTTTTGAATCAAGAATTTGGTAAGTGTTTTTTGTAAATAAACCACCTGTAATGGGGGCCCTTACCCCTGAAGCATTTACTGGTAGCACAGTGCAGTGCTGCAATTATGTCTCTGCCTCAGTTTCCCACATTGGGCTTTCAAGAAGTCCAGTGAGGCTTATGTATATTGAACAGTGCCCCTTCAGGGGTCGGGTTTATTTAACCCAAGGGTGGAACATTTACACAAATAGGGCTCCACCCCAGCATCCTAGATGAAGGGGGAAGAGGTTGAATTAATCTTCATCCATCTACCCCATTTATGTCCAGGTCATCGACCAGTGAGGCCCTATTGACCCAAACCTCTCTTCTGGAGTCAGGGTCACTTGTCATCCAGTGGGGAAGGGTCTCTCCTCTTGAGTCAAGGTCCCCACAGAGGTCATACCATGGCAACCCTTCCTTGGAGCAGCATGTAATTTCCTGGTGCTTCTGCTGCTGTCTGATGAAGTCTGTCCATTGGGACCAGTTTTTGCGGGGACTTGGCATTCATAGCTCCCCCCAACCTCTCCCACCTAGGAGCATTCTGCCTTGGTTTCCTTTCCCAGTGAGCTCCCTCACTAGCTCCCTCTGAGAAGCCCCCCACATGGGAGCGTTCTTTTTCTGCCTTCTGGACTGCTCCTCTTCTCAGAAGGTGTTCCTTAACTAATTAGCTGCTGGCCAGCAACTTAGGCAATCGGTTATCCCCAGATGGATTTGGCTTGGTTTGTTCTCTTTAGCAGAGCCTGTTGCAGGTAGGCTAAATGCCTGATTGCTCTCAGGGGCCAGCTTCTCTATGGCACCCCCTATGTATAGATCTGAGTTAAATATATAATATTAGGGTGATCTTCAAGATGGGACTGAAGGGATTCATAGTCTTTATGCTGGCCCTCTGCATACAGGTGAATATCCCTCTCCTCGAATAATTTGATTTTCTTAGCATATTTTTCAAATAAATTATCTGACCATTTTTAGAAATCTATCCACCTCATTGCAACAACCTTTACAGCAAATAATTGCATCTTTGTGTTTTGAGGAATAGGAAAGAAACTATTTAACCTACCTTTGCAGATGAAGTTTCGAATTCACCATAATCAACTGTGGCGTCTGGATAATAATAATCTGTGTAATTGTCTAAATGACAAAATGGTTTTGGATGAGTCTATTTGCATCTTGTACAAATATATTTAGAGTTATTAAAGGTGCCTCTCACATACCCAGAATATCTATGTTCTATTTAAAATCACACATCAGAACAGATGAACACCTCTCCCAGCCTACTTTGTGCTCTATGCATGTCAAACATTTTGAACGTTGGAAAACACAAGAAGCCCCCAAACAAAATTTTCGTTGTTAAGCTGGAGTTAAGGATCTGAGCACATACAGGAAGACAGAAGAGTATAGAGACAGTCTTGGTCTTAGATGCTGTGACATTTTCTATTAACACTTTCGACTCACAAAGTTGATCAGAAAATTCAAAACTGATATTTTTTGATACATGTAAATATTGGTACTTAGCTGTTTCTTAGCTCTTTCAGGAACAATTTAAATATAAAGTTTAAATATTATATTTTCCAAATCAAGGTACAATGTTCATGTTTAACTTGATGTCTGCACCAATATTTATATCCATAATTGCACAGGGTAATACTTCAGAACACTCAGGAAGATACCAACACACCTTCCCGTAAGCATGATATGCATATGTTGAATGGGGCTGGGTGGTGACTGCGCTTCATACAAACTGCTGATTGCTCTCTGGGCAGTGTGTCCTCATAACCAAATTTCCTCGTGTCCTTAATGTTTGGGTTGCTTTTTGGAGTACTTGAGCAATTGTAAGTGTGTTACACAACAGAGGGTTTTTCTCCTGGGATATTTTGAAACTTGCATGCAACCACAGCATTCCTGGGGTTGGAGTGTGAGTTAGGATGGGGACATAGAGAAAACAAAGTAAAATAATTAATTCATTCAAGGGTATATGTTTTAATAGCCAAACTTTAATGTTTCCCATCAGAGGGACGCCATCTGCACCTGTGGCACATGTGGTACACATTTTCACATTCAGAAGGTACATTTCTGTGTAAGTAGGCTCTGAATGAGCTCTCCCCTGACATCTAGTGGTGAACTAGGGAAAAGATCAGACACACCTCTGCTGAGAGAGGATCAGGAGAAAGACCCACATTGATCAATTTTGGCTATTTTGGGTTAAAATTCACTTTAGTATTGAATACATGAATAATGAAATGTTGTTATCCTTATTGTATGAGTAAAGGGCAGCAGGTCTGTACTTAGCATGCCCTGATTGAGGGGGTCAGCCTACATTTAACTTCATTCAGTAAGAAGGGCGTAGTGATGCAAAATCCAAGTAAGAGTTAGAGGGCATGAGGCTGGGTGTTCTTACCTGGTGGTGTGGACCTGTTTAAAGAGTCCTAGAAGCCTGGTTTGATTTCCCCCCACCATGTTAAGAGCCAACTAGATTCATTTTTCCTGAGTGACCACTAGAGCTGAACTCATTGTTAATTGATCTGAGGGGGATGAACCTTCTCCCTGGTATGGAGACAGCATTGTGCAGAAAAGGCAATCAGCAGAGAGGTTTCCCACTACCCAGTGAAATCACTAAAGAGCTGAAATCACTGAGAACTGGCCTAAGTGGTGGAATCTCAGAACAGCATTGCAGTGAGAGTCAGAGGTGATCACTGTGGCAGGAAACAGCAGCAGAGACAAACAGTGGCAGAGACTGCAAAGACACTGATGAACAGAGGAGCCAGAAGAGGGGCTGCAACCTGATGCACCCTAGATAGATGTGTGCCAGGCTCTCTCTCTTGCCACAGGAGGGACAGGGGTTGTGGGAGTTTGTGAACCATGCCAGGTATGTGCCTGTGCTTATGGCTCTTTGGAGGAGCCTCCAATTAATATTTCTGGTGGGCTGTGGAACCAGAGTGGAGTACAGTCTGACCCACCTGGGTTCCTCACCCTCCTCAGGTGACTGTAGGTCTCACCACTTAGCGTCAGGGCAGGACACAAGAGTGAGGGAGTGGATGGTATGAAGCATGAGCACGTACAGAGGTTCTCTGGGTGCAGTTTGGAGGCAGACTGGCTGGATATCATGCTGCTGGCTCTTGTGATGTATCAGGGCATCTGGAGAGGCTCCTGGAGGTGACTGGGGGTGGGGAGGGGAGGGGACAGTGGTGTAGTGGTAAAATAAGAAATGCATAAACTAACTTAAACTAAACTCCACATTCCCCAGATGAGAAATGGGTAAATTCCATTTACCCTTGACTGCACTGTGGGTCAGAGAGGACTACATAGAGAGGGAAGAGAACTCATTGAGGAAGGAGACCCAGGAGAGAAGGGCGAGGGTGAGTTCCCTCTCTCTGGCAAGGGCCTGGTGAAGGCAGGCTGCAGAGAACTACAGAGGGTAGGTTAGGCTTCTGTGGGAGACCCAGGGGTGGCTCTAGGCATTTCGCCGCCCCAAGCACGGCAGGCAGGGTGCATTTGGCGGCTTGCCTGCGGGAGGTCCAGAAGCTGCAGGACCAGCGGACCTGCAGCTGCGGGACCAGCGGACCTCCCGCAGCCAAGCCGCCGAAGGCACCCTGCCTGCCGCCCCCGCGTGCTTGGCGTGCTGGGGCCAGGAGCCGCCCCTGGGGAGACCTGGTGATAGGGCCTGTAAGAAGTAGGCTGGTCTCTACGAGAAGTTGCCAGAGTCCCTGGGGAAGGGAGGGGAGGCAAAGCAGTGGGCAAACCTGCTAGGAAGTCTGCAGGGAAAAGCCCTGGGAGATAGAGCTCTGCCAAAGGAGCAGAGCAGAAATTCGGCAGTCCCTGGAAGAAGTAGCATAGTCCAAGAGGGGCAGAAGGACCTTTTATTAGGATGTGGGTGTGGATTCTTTCATTCTACTTTTGTTACCCCAGAAGGAGACAGAACTGGAAAGAGGTGACCTGGCTGGAGGGCTAGACCATAGAAGACACAGCCACAAACAGGCCATCGCAGGGACCAAGAAGTGATCACTAGGGGTCGCTAGAGGCTAAGACGACTGTAACACCATGACCTAGTGCTAGGGCTTCAACGGCAGTGAATGTAGCCATAGGCGCCGACTCCGTGGGGGCTCGGGCTGGAGCAGCCCCAGGGAAAAATTGGTGGGTGCTCTGCACCCCCTGGTAGCCAAGCTCCCCGCCCCACCTCACCTCCACCTCCTCCCCTGAGTGCGTCGCATCCCCGCTTCTCCACCTACTTCCCAGTGCTTGCCGCCGCAAAACAGCTGTTTTGGGGCATAACAAACTCCGGGAGGGGGGAGGAGCGGGAACGCAGTGCGCTCAGGGGAAGAGGTGGGGCTGCGGTGGGGATTTGGGGAAGGGGTTGGAATAGGGGCAGGGAGGGACGGAATTGGGGTGAGGACTTTGGGGAAGGGGCAGGAGGAGCTGGGGCAGGGGTGGAGTTGGGGCAGGACCAGGGGGAGAGGGGAGGTTGAGCACCCACCGATGCAGAAGTCGGCACCTATGAACGTAGCCACTTACACTCCCTTTCAGTCATACTGTAAAATCTGTGCCTGTTCTTTGAACAGCACGGAAGCTGTGAACAATACAGGTCAAAAGAAATTTGAAAACAGCGAAAAACATATTTTTTTTTCCTAAAAGAGATGCAAAAAAAAGCTTAAATTCAGGGTAGATCGTCTTGACACGCTTATGATCTGTTTACATATTTTATACAACTTGATCAAAGTGCAGTATGTTCTCTCACCATAGAAATAAAATGTGTGGTTCCAAGCGGAAAAATTGAGATATGATTCCCATCCTTCTTCAGCAGCATTTCCTGGTGGGACGAGGGAAAAGCTATACATTAGTGCAGAAAGCAATACAAACCTGTCTTCATACATCCTGAGAACTGAGATTCTCAGAGGGTCAGACTGTGAATGCCTCACTCCCACTGGTGAACAGCTACTCACATGAATATTGACATTGATTTATTGGGATTTCTTGCACTGGTAATTGCTCCCTAGCGGGAGTAAGGAGGTCACAGAATGGCCCATAATTAGCTTTGAGAACCTTGGATGAAAGGCATCATATTACACAATGATTTAGAATTGTATGTGAGAACTCATTTGCCTCTAAAGGTGTGTATTGGGAGCTGTTGATCTATGCTGGGCAATGATCACATATCCAATGCTGAAGTGTTTTGTACTCTTCTATGGGTCAGTGTACTATTGGGTTATCCGGGAGAGGGGCGGGCGGAAGCCCGCCCCATGCTAACGGATTCCCCCCCCCCAGCCTAAGGGGAGGATCCACAAGGCCACGGAAACCCACTAAGTGCGGGGGACAACTAATAAAAGAACAGGGACAGGAGTGAGGTCAAAGGGTCATAAGGAGGGAGCCTGATGGGAACACCGAGCAGAGAACCCCAGACAGCGCCCACTGCTCCTCGAAGGCATCAAGGGAGCCAGCGGACGCCGCCCAGAGGAACTCCGCCCGGAGACGTGAGCGGACGAGGGACCGGAAACAAGCCCCACAGTCGCAGGAGTCTCCATCGGCCAACCTCCGCTCCCTGGTCGCGTGGATGGCCTTTTTAGCCAGGGCGAGGAGGAGGTTGACCAGGAGGTCCCGCGACTTTGTGGGGCCACGGATAGGGAGTGCATGGACAAGGAGGTGAGGGGAAAAGTGCCGCCAGAAACGTAACAGAATGTCGGTAAGGAGCCGGTATAGGGGCTGCAACCTGGCGCACTCTAAGTAAACATGCGCCAGGGTCTCCCTCACGCCGCAGAAAGGGCAGGTGTCCGAGACAGGGGTGAACCGCGCCAAGTACACGCCCGTGCTCACGGCCCCGTGGAGGAGCTGCCAACTGATGTCCCCGGCTTGCCTCGGGACAAGGGTGGAGTACAGGCTGGCCCACCGGGGCTCCACACCCTCCACAGGTGGCAGAAGATCCCGCCACTTGGTGTCGGGGCGGGACACGAGGGTGAGGACGTGAAGGGTGTGGAGCACGAGCGCGTAGAGTTGTTTCCTTGGCGCGGTTTGAAAACGGACCGGCTGCAGATCGTGCAGCCGGCTTGCGGAGAAGGGGCGGGGGGGCCAGTCGGGTCTACGGGGCAGGGGCCCGATGAAAAGGTCTGGAGGGCTCGGGGTGGGGGGTGGGCGGGGCGTGCCCTCACGCAGGACCCGGTCGAGGTAGGCCCGAGCAGCGGGCGGCAAAGCGGCCCTCACCTCCTGAAGTACGCGCCGGGGAGTGCACGGTCTGGAGAGCCCCATCCGCCGAGCGAGCGTCAGGGGATCCAGCCAGTCTCCCCGGTCGTAGTCCAGGAGGTCTCCGACCCTGGTAGCTTCCGCCAGGACCAACCTCTGGCGCACCGCGGGGGACTCCACCACCTGCACACGGAGCTGGGGGTTGTGTAGCAGGGGCTCCGCGAGGAGATCTGCCCCCTCGGTGGCCGCCACGGACCTGGTCGCAGAGAACAGCTTCCAGGTCCGGAGGAGGTCCTGGTAGAAGACCGGCAGCCCGGAGAGGTCTCGCGGAAGACCCCTCGGATCGAGATAAAGGAGCTGCCGGTTGTATCGGAGCCCTCGGAAGCGGCGCAGGAAGGCGTGTGCCAGGGCTCTCCATGCCGGACTACCCGCACCATAAAGGAGCCTCTGCAGTACCTGGAGGCGGAAGACATGGACCTGAGTGCGGAGGCATTTCAGGCCCTGCCCTCCCTCCTCCAGGGGTAGGTGGAGTACCCCTGCAGGGACCCAGTGCAGTCCTGGCCAAAAGAACTCCAGCACCACCCTCCGGAGGTCAGTCAGGAACACCGGGGCCGGGACCAGGGTGTTGAGCCGGTACCAGAGCATGGACAGGACCAGTTGATTGAGCACCAGTGCCCTCCCTCGGAGGGAAAGGCACCGGAGGAGTCCTGTCCATTTCCGGAGCCGCTCCGCCACCCTGCCCTGTAAACCGTGACAGTTCTCCGGCGGAGAGGGATGCGTGGCAGAAAGGTAAACGCCGAGATAGAGCAGCGGACCCGCGCTCCACCGGATGGCCTGAAGCGCGGGTGGGAGGGAGCTCGCCTGCCACCCGTCCCCGACCACCAGGCCAGAGCTCTTGACCCAGTTGACCCGGGCGGAGGAGGCCGCCGAGTACACGGCCTGGCAGGCCTCCACCCGCGCCAAGTCGCCCGGGTCCTGGACCACGAGGAGCACATCGTCGGCGTACGCCGACAGGACCAGCCGCAGCTCCGGCTCCCGAAGCACCAACCCCGTCAGCCTCCTGCGGAGGAGACAGAGGAAGGGCTCGATCGCCAGGGCATACAGCTGGCCCGAGAGGGGGCACCCCTGCCGCACTCCCCGCCCGAAGCTGACCGGCTCGGTCAGGGTCCAGTTGAGCCTGACCAGACACCCTGCGGAGGTGTACAGCACCTGGAGAAACCCCACAAACTGGGACCCGAAGCCTAACGCCTGCAGAGTGCCCAGGAGATACCCGTGGTCCACCCTGTCATACGCCTTCTCCTGATCTTCTATGGGTCAGTGTAGCGGGGTGGTCACCTGCTCCTGGCCTGAAAGGGGTTAAAAGCCAGCCCTTAGGCTGGGCTGATTGGGAGGCAGCCTCAGCTGTGGCCATGCCCCAACCAGACTCAGCTGGCCCTATAAAAGACAGGGAAGCCAAGGGCAGGCACACAGTTTCCTCTAGCTGTAGCAGGAGATAGGCCTGGCACCAGGGAGCTAGAGAAGGTGGAGCAGGGCTGGGGGAAGGCCAAGGGTGTTCTGGCCTGGAACACGCCCCCCCTGCCCCGGCTGTGGCCTAGTAGAAGGCCGTACTGGGGTTGCTGGGGACAGCCCAAGGCTAGGCAGAGGCAGCAGGTCCAAACCCAACCTTGCCTGTGATGAGTGGCTTATACTGCAGTCTGCCCCAGGGAATGGGGGCTAGTTGGTGACTGGCAGTACCCTACGACTGAGGTGGAGCGGGGGGTTCCCTGGGGAGGGGAGACCCTGAGAGTGAGGGGTTACTGCCAGGGGGCAGCACCCCAGATAACAGGGCACTGAAATCCAGGGAGGGATGTAGGGCCTAGCGGCAGTGGGACACAGGACTGCAGAGGGTGCTCCAAGGCTGAAAATGAGCTAATACCCAAGACACCAGCAGGAGGCACCGCAGGGGTGAGTCCCACATTACTACAGTCGGTATGTTTAACGTGGATATCAATTTCTCTGATATGTCTATGAATTTTAAAAAATTCTCACATTACCTTAGTATCTAGACACCATGACCTGGATTTTGAATAATATTACTGCTTTCTCTTAAAGATCAAGCCCTCTCCACTTCCTTTATCTCCAGCTTCTTAAAATGAGATTATGCTTCTGATTGGAATAAGCTTTCTCAATGCCTAGCCTTACAGAAATTGTGCAGTTTTAAAGACTCAAGAAAGGGGGAAATGGCTAAATATCAGTTAGTTAACTTTTTCGAAAGTCCGAGTTTAAACTCCTTTTCAGGCGGTAATATTGCAAGGCAGCTGGATTTTGGGGGAAAGGTCCATTTGTGCAAACAGTTGCTGCCATGCATAGGCATGCTCCCATGTATAGATCCCAACCTGGCCTTTTAATGATCAGAGTTGGGGTGTAGTTCAGGGTCTTGGGTCAATATTTTTTCTCTTCACCCGCAATGGTTGCTCATTGTTCTGTGAGGGAGTTATCTATTTACCTAGCAGATTGATTTCTGCATGTTTGTAAAGACCTTTGGCATGAGAATTATTGGTGTTTAGCCATGCCTCTTGTATCTGTCATAATAGTCCTGCTATTTCATTTCATTGGGGTTTAGGTCTAGTGTTCTGTTACTCATTAGGCAAATGCACATGCTGTCAAGATAGGAAATAGAAGAACATAACTTTGAGTTTGATGCCCATATTGACTCTACCTTTATCACACTATTTGGGATAAGATTATTAACTGCTTACATATTTATTACGTGATTCTGATGAGAGGTGGACTGGCATCCCATATTTTGACACCCTCACAATTTAGAGAGGTTTGAAATCCGTGCTTGAATTTTTTCAGTCAGAGTCTATATAGCAGGCTGACCTAGAAGCCCAAATCTAAATAAACCCAGTCTATAAAGATGTTTGAAAATTGGACCCAAACTCAGATCAAGAGCTCTCTGTAACCCTGTGTTTCCAAAGCACTCAGAACTTGGGAGGAAGCTTAGAATCCCCAGAACTGAACCTGCATTTGTACTGTGTAGCTTGCACCCATGTCCAATTCAGCTGTAAATAAAACCCTAAATAATTGTTCAGTCTCTAAAAATGTGCTGTCCTTTTTTTGCTTTTATAGTATAAACTTTAACCTCTGCCCCAGTTACAAATTCTTCCATGTCTTAAACTTGCTTTAGCAGCCTCTCTTCAAAAGCATTGTTCCAATCCAATCAATTCCTTTAAAAATATTGTATTGGAACTATGGATATCACTTAGTATTGTTTGTGCTGCATTTAAATTAAGCATGTTTTGTTATTTATTAATTGGCTCTTTGAAGGGTAAGGAAATGAGAAAAGAACTTGTAATTTCATCTGGAAATCCCCAGCAAATGATGATCTGACATCAGTGCTTAAACAGCTCATTTGGCATTTTCTCCAGCAGAGTCAAAAGTAAGTAAATTTAAAAACAGGAAGTTGAAAGTATGCAATTTAAAACAATTGTATAACTAAAAGAAAAATGCAAATTACATTTAAGACCTTTTTCTTTTTTGTGTGTATCAAATACAATTAAAAACATGCCAAAAGCGACTGAATTATATAGGTGAAGCAAAGTTAGTTTAATATTTTGTGTTGCAGTGGGGAAAAAAAACACTGAAAATAAGGGGTTTCTATAGCATATATACAGAAGGATCATAAAATGCCTAATGGAGTTCACCAACAAACTTTTATACAAACCTATTAATAGTTGTGCCTATCATTGAAAAGCAAACACCTCTGGGATGAGATGTGGCAGGTGTTTAACAGCACTGCCATCAAACAGATTAGGAAGAAAATGCTTTTCCTATTAGAAACTGCTAAAGGAATTTAGGAAGACAGAATGCAATTATCTAAGGTGGAGTTTGGCCAAAAACTCTGGGTTAACAACAACCCTACTCTTACAAAAAGGTTTCACAAGATCTTTAGTGAATCAAGTTTACAGGACATTGGCTTTGCGTCTAATTTGAAAGATGGCAGGCCCTGCAGCGCAGTGCCATCTATCGCCAACATAGGGCTTTGGTGCTGTGCTGATCTAAAATAGGAACTGATGCCTACTGACTTTCTGAAACTGCTTCTGACACTTTAGCTCGAAGGCTTCCATCAAGCATTGCACCAGCCAGCCTGACCCTGCTTAAAATGAGCAATCTAAGGGATCCTAGCGCATGACAATTTGGCGGCTGCAGTAGATTTTTTTTCCACTTTCTAAATTTCCTTTCAGTTTTGAAAGGCTTTGTTCCATTTCACATTCAGGTAATAGAGGAGAGTAGTGCCTCCCAAACAGCATCGATTGTGCTTCATCCTTCAGAAGCAAACCATTAGCTGGGTCTTCCCCGCCTCCTGTGTGTCGGAGCACCCTTCTGAAGACACTGCATGTGTCTTTTGGGGCACCTAGTAAGACCACATGCATCACGCCTGTGCTAACCCTACTCTGGTTTTAAGATCCAAATTGTCCCCCTTGCTTTTAAAATACTCTGTAAAAATCATTCCAGTCTCTCTTACATACCTTGTTTCTCCCTGTTGTCGTCCTTGCTCATCTAACAATGGTCTCCTTATTGCCTCTCCTCACGGTGGTGCAAGAGCCTTCTTCTCCGGATCATAAGGCTTTCTGCGTCTCTTTCTCAGCCACATCTTGCTTCAGATACTCACTGAAAACCTCTCATCTGCCTTTCCTGTGCCTCTTCATGTCTCTGCTATTATTTAACTATATTATATGCAGCTATTCTGTAAAGTATTTTAGGATACAATTTTACATGGAAAGGATGGTATAATATAAAACTGTACCCTGTAAACTTACATCCATTGCACTTAGGTGGTTTTTGATCCCTGTCTTTCACTTCTTTATTCACCTTTCCCTCTCTTCTTTATTTGTTACGCTAATCACAAAATAAGAGTCCAAACAACTGATTACTAACTGCTGAAGAAGCAACATTCCTTTATAAGCAGCTGGTAGGTACGATTTCTTGATCAGTACAGTTAACAGCATCACTTAATTAATGGCAATCCACAGAAAAGTTAAAGTGAAATATTTACCCAGTAAAGTCTGGAAAACCAAGGCTGCTGTTAGTAAAAAGGCCATTCTGTCACAGCTGGTTCAGCCCACTGACTGCTTCTTAGCCTTGTCCTATTCTGGAATTTTTTGAGGAACCAATGCAGTTGTTTGGTGTATAACAGGAAATGACACTGCTCTAAGGGTTGGAACAAGTGACCCCCTCATGAGAAAAGGCAGGGCAGTTTTGCCCAAGTTTTTTTTCCCTCAGAAGATTGCCTACATATGCCATACACTGTACTGCAAACTGAGCTGCAGTTCCTCCTGTTAAAATGTGTTAACTACAAATGGAAACAGAGGGGAAAATCCAGTGAATGGTGCTGGGAAGGACACTGCTGGAAGCCTTTAATTTAGGAAGAAGGTTTCCTAATGAAGACAGGCATTGATTACCAACTTCCTGACCTTTAACAACAATGCCAACTTTGTTTGCCAAGAGACAAATTGTTAGAGGTCAGGAAGTCAGCTAGCAAAAATGAAGAAGTTATGAAAAGAACAATTTTTTTAAACAAGATGTGAAAAGTCGTCTTTAGGAAAAGTGTTTCTTTCCTGTGTGGTTGCCTTCTCTCAAATGTTTGGAAAGTAACTGAAGAAAATATCCCTTCTACAACTCTGGGAACCACTTAGTCATCATAAGACAGTCAGTGTCCCTAGGTAACTTACAGTTTAGTAATCAGTCCTACAACAGATTCTCCAATGTTTACATTTCTTGATCTTCACTAGTGACCTTGGCTTTTCCCATCAAATACATTTTTAAGCACATCCTGTAGAATCAAGTATGAATGCAGTCCCTGCCGCAAAGAGTATAAATGTACTGCCATGTAACAAATCAGAGGCACAAACAGATAAAAAGTGGGGGCGGGGGATGGAAGGAAAGAGAAGGCACTGGGAGGTTGAGGATGAGTTCATGAGATTGCCAAAGTCTGTCAGGTCTCCAGGGCTGTGTTCCAACTTTCAGGTTTTGTTTTTGGTTTCTCATGTTCCCTGTCCTCATTTCTCATAGATGAAAAATGGAAATGAATTCTGAGGAGTGGTCTGAACAAGGCAAAGGAGATATGAGAAACAGCTGTGCAGAGGTCATTCCATGCATAAGGAGCTGCAGGGAATAAGGCTCTGAGATGTGCATAAGAGAAAACAAAATGGGTATTGAGGCTGGTGGGTGTCAGTATTTCCTCTAATTTTGTTATGTGCACCAATATATGGAGGTGATGTGTGCCATGGCAGGTCCGTGCTGGGGGAGAGGCATCTCTCCCTGCCATAGCCCTGAGCCCCTGCACGTGGCTTAATAGGCAGCTGCGCAGCCATGCAGTTTAGAGGGAACTTAGGTGGGTGTAGAATGAGGAATGCAAAAACAAATGAGGTCAGAGATGTCAGAAGGGTGCAGCATGATGGGTTTTTTTCCCCTCCTTTTGCTGTTGCCACCAGGTAAGCACTGGGGCTAGAGCAGCTGGACTTTTAAACTAATTAATTACCATATGCATAGAACCGTGCGCAATCCAGATGGATCCCAAAGCATTCTACAAACTTCATCTCAGACACACAGTTCACACGGGGATAATTCATCCACCATTATGGTAGAACGACAGCGGTTTAACAGTCTGCCACAACATGAAACTTCTGTTTAAGGAGAGGATGTGAATATTCACTAAACCAAAAATAAACTTAAAAAAAAAATCAGAAACGAAAAAACCCTACCCCTAGCAGTTAGGGAACAAGCAGGATGATAGACTAAAGGACCTAGGTCTTCTCCATCTCTGATCCCTGCAATTCCTTTTCAGAATCTGCCCTGGATTTTCTCCATCAATGGTTTTCACTGTAGATTTTATTTTGTGAGTGTTTCTTGAGCTACGTGCCAGAGAGGGAAACAGTAAAGAGACCCTCTGTCAGGAACTGACTGTACTAGGCTTCATTGTATAATGAGGAAGTTGCATGTTTTGTCTCAGTATTTTAGCTAGAGCAGAAAACACCTGCTGAGTGGAGAAATAGTCTCTTCCAGGAATAGAAGCAAGCCAAAAAATTCACTCAATCCAAGAATTAAGTTTATATCATTTTCATCCCAGTCAGACAGATTCATTAGGCCTGATGCTAAGTTACTCTAAGGCCAGGTCTACGCTAAAGGGTAGGTTGACCCAACTATGTTGCTCAGAGGTGTGAAAAATATACACCGAGCGATGTAGTTAAGCCGAGCTGACTCTCGGTGTAGACAGTGCTAAGCAGAGGGAAGAGCTCTTCTGTCGACCTAGCTACTGCCTCTCATGGCGATGGATTAACTACAGCAAGGGGAGAACCCTTCCATCACTGTAGTGAGTGTCTACATGGCTATTTATATCACTTTGGCCTTAAAGTTGGAGACAGCACACCCTGGCAATTCCTACTCCACCAGTGGCTTCCCTGGCTGGTGTGGAGCTGTTGTAATGGTTCTGCACTGATACAGCTCCCAGACCCTGGCATAGGGAGCAGATCAGGGGTGTGCCTAGAGCATACTGCATTATAGGTATTCTCTCCTACCCAGGGCTCATAGGAGGCCATGGGAACCAAGTATAAGTTAGAGCAGCCTGAGGACTGCTCTAACTCCTACAAGGGGTTGGACAGTTGCTTGCATAGCACCAGAGTACAGTGGCCACTTTTGCCTCCCCACCATGCCTACTCCAAATGCAGAAACAGAGTAATTTAAAATCAGGTCCACTCTTTGCATTTGTAATTTTCCATAAAATCATAGTGTTCTTGACGGTTGGTTTTTTTTTTCTTTACTCAGTCTTTAACGTTTCACAGTTCAAGCTGGAGAAAATGACTCAGAACAGCAGGTAAAACGAATCTCTTACACAAATGGACCAACCAAAATGTTTTCACTCTCCACCTTCCAGGTATCCCTGGCATATCTTCATGTGAGCCAATGGTCCAGTACTTAAAAAATGCATCAGGAATCTTAGTTTATATCTTCATCGCTGTTGCCTTGACTGACTGGAGGACTTTGGGAAAATCACCAACTCTCATTGCCTCATTTTACCTATTAGTGAAATGGAAATATTAATACCTTAATTCACTGGGTCTTTATTGATATTAAAGATTAAAACCTCAAAAGACCTTTAAGATTTCCAATTCAAAGGTGCTAGAAGTGCCAATTCATCCAGATGGGTGAGCCACATGGGAAAAGATGTTTAAACATTGTATCCTTCTAATATTTTATTCATCGTTATCAATTTACCTGGTGTGTTTATGCTTCATACCCACTGTTACACTGTATGGAATCTGGGGAACACTTTAGGATATTATGAATATTGTAAAATCGCAATGAGTTATGCCAGATATGTTGTGTAAGATATCTGTGAAAATGTTATAATTTGCCAAATATGATGATCCTGTTTATATGTTCATATCACCTTTGTATTGGGTATGTCTGTATTACAAAACTTGTTCTGTGCTTCTTAGTGACACCCCCAGACAGCTTGGTATCAGCACTCCTAGCCTGCTTGATGTCCCATTAAGGACCATCAGCTATACAATTGACCCACTGAGAGAAGGCAAGGTTATGTGCCTTATGACTCAGCAAGGCATGCACGGACATGCTTATGGACAGAAAAGGCTTCCAAACCATGTGCTGGGCAACTTGTGTTTGAAACAAAGGAAGCACAAGCTGCAAGGCAAAAAACTGTAAAAAGCAGCTGCATCTTCACCATTTTGTCTTTGTTCCTGCTTCGTACCTCTGGAGGAACTTTGCTACAAACTGAAGCACTGAAAGGACTGAATGCCCCATCCAAGCTGTGGATGTCGTCCAGAGGGACTTTCAAGCCAGCAAACTCACCAGTACTGCTAGGAACCTGATATATGGACTTTGATGTCTTTGTATGTATATGACTGTTCTTGTTTGTTCTTTTTTCTTTATAATAAACCTGTAGTTTTAGCCACTAAAGGATTGGCTGGCAGCGTGGTATTTTGGATAAGATCCAAACGTATGCTGACCTGGTGATGTGGTTGACCCTTTGGGGTCAGAAGAACATTTTGTATATGTGAGCAGGGTTTAAAATAACTTCTCACTGTACAGGACCTAGATGCTGATTGGGAGCCAGAGACTGGAATGCAATGAAGGGGGCTGGCTGATTTTCTTTTTGCTTGATAACCAGTGTGGGGGATCAGAGGCACAGTTTGTGACTGGTTGGGGAGTTTAACTTCAGCGTTACCCACCAGTCTTGGAAGTATCTACTCTCCCTTTTGCAGCCTGCCCTGACCTTGGCATTTCCAGTGAGGGCTACCCCAGGCATCACACCCACTACTCTTACTACAGCATGTCCTGTTAGTATTTCATGGTTTTACAAGTTACTCCAATGCCAAGAACAAGCAGGGCTTCATTTTGTGAACCTCTCTAAGACCCATCTTGCCTCAATTATAAAGCACAACCCGGTGAAACCGCAAAGATTTTGTTCACGAGACTCAAATGCCATTTTTAAAGTATATGGAAACTTTATGTGAAGTCTGATGCACTCAACCACATGTTCTTATTACACAGTTTCAATGGAGAGGCCATAGTATGGGCATCAAAGACTTGTTGAGAACCCTTTGGCTTATTAGATAAGAAGCTATCACTGCTCTTGAGAACAAAGGAGGTAGGCAGAGCAGCTAAAGAACCATGATTAGTGTGGGCTTGATTTGCCAGTGGTGGTAGGTTTAATTTTAGGCTGAGGATGTGAGGAGATGGCTGTGTAGATGATGTTGTTGAGCACCCTTTGCTTTAGGAAGCTGAACGTCATGTCCCAGCTTTAACAGAGGAAAATAAAACCTTAAAGGGAAATTAAAGATTGGATGGATGAGTAAATGAGACTATTCTAAATTAACAATGAATCAAGCCCAAGTGGATTACGTTACAACATTCCTGAGGAAGTAGCTGAGGAAAGACATTGTTTGGTGATTTAGATAATAGGGGACAAGAGGTGGGCTTTGTTAGTTACACAGTATAACGTTATGTGTAGGAAGGAAGCCTGAAGAATTTCCCCCCATCTGAACTATCTTTCTCTGTTTCTGAAACTAGACTTCCGCTTCTCCTTAGTTTGCATCTCTCAAAACTGTTTGTTCGTTCTTTCCTAAGGGTGAGGCAGATCATTGAAATGCAGTTTGATGGTCTTTCCAGAGGCGTCTTTAAAAAAAAACCAAGATCCTGTATGTGTTACATCATTCTGAGGGAAATCTTGGTACTTTCCATAAGAATAGGGGTTTACCACAGTGTCTGATTAAAGTTTTTTTTGCTTTCATTCACTCTTTCGTAACAAGTACTTGCTTGGATGCTGTGTCCTCCACCCCAGATGAGGCTGTATTTCAGTGGTGCTACGTGTGCAAATCTGCAAGGAATGATTAGATTCTTTGGGGTGCAAGGTGCTATTTTTTACTAATTATAAAAATAACTTTCAAACTCAGGAATGTCATTTTTCTGTCACCTCACCTATACATGTATGGCTGCCATTGTCATTTTCAAACTAGGACTACAATATGCTGTTTACCTTAGGCCCACAATTTCAAGAGCTTTGTTCCGAAAAATTTGAAAAAGCTGCATTTTTTTTTCCCACCAGCTCTCCCTGTGCATCACTGCTGACAGCTTCCTGTCCCAATACCACTTTGGAGCCCACTAGTGAATGGATACTGCAGCTTCCTTACTGCGCACATAACTCAACCTCTCCTTCATATGGGCCTGAGCAGGTGGCCGGACTAGTGTCACTTCCAGACCTGTTTGGAAGAGTCGGAGGATAGATTGCTCTCTGACCATAGGAGGGGTGTGCTTCTCTTCCCAGTGACAGTGTTTTTTTTTCTTCTGTCTGTAATGCTGAGCATCCTTCTGTCTATTCTCACTTAGGAAGCAATTACCACAGTGTTCTGATACAGCCAAAATGAGAGGATTCATGGCCAGATCACCAAGACAGGTTTGATGCTATTTGTCACATTCATGTCCAGGAGAGTATTTAAAAACTGCACCTTCAGACCACTTCTCTCACTCCCTCCACCTCCCCCCACACCCTCATTTGTCCCATTCAGTTATCCATCATTGCCACACTCTTTTGTGTGGGGGTGAAGGGGTGTGGATCCTCCTTCGTAACAATGTGCTTACAGGGCACCTAAACATATTACAGATTTTCTCCCCCCACGGGCAGCAGGGGTGGGGGTGAATATTGGGCTGACCAATGAGTTGCAGAGTTTACTGCAGTTTGTTTTGCTAGTGTTCTCTATTTTTTTTGTCCTGTTTTAGCAAAAATTGCTGACCTTAACTTTCAAGCAATAGGTCAAAGGCACATTCTGGGTTTCCCCTAGAGAAGCTGAGGCAAATAAATTGCTGTTTACCAAAGAAGGAAATGTTACCTGGGCAAAAGAGAATCACTAGCTGGTCTATAGGAATAGACCCTGGCGTTCCACAAAACAAACTCTGCCCCACATCAACAGGTCTAGGGAACACACAGAAATTCTGGCATAAATGGAAGCCAGAATTTTTCTTACACTGTTCCTGCAGTAAATTGTGGATAGTGAAGCACTGGGTGAAAGTAACTTACAGGACTTACCGGTACTGCCGGAGTCCTGAGGGAGGCGTGGCCTCATCCGGAAGAGACATGGCCTCAAGATTTAAATCAACCAGGGGCTCCCAGCTGAAGAGGTGGCTGGGAGCCCCCCAGGGCTCAGGTGTAAATTAAAGGGCCCGGGGCTCCAGCCGCCGGGGGGAACCCCGAGCTTTGCGGGGCTGGGGCAGGGATTTAAAGGGCCCAGAGCTCCTGCTGTTGAGGGGAGCCCCGAGCCTTTAAATCTTGGCCCCAGCCCGGCCACCAGAGCCGCGGCCGGGATTCAAAGGGCTGTGGGCTGCCCGCAGTCATGGGCAGCCCAGAGCCCTTTCAATCCTTGTTGTGGAAGCCACTGGGGTCCAGCACGGCGTACTGGCTCTTGCCGGTACGCCATACCAGACCGGACCAGCTTACTTTCACCTCTGAAGCATCTACTGTGCAAGTACCGAGACCTTTGGTTAGTCCACCAGCTATATTCAACTGCCTGTTGCATAGAGGCGGGTATCCTTGTAGTGATGTGTATAGCTTATGAATTCTGATTGGTGTTACAAAGTTATTGTGGAATTGTTTATCAGGGACTGTCTGTATGAGGAATTCACAATTTACTGACGGGATGTAGCATGTCTCTGCTAGACCAGGGACGATAGATGATTGTTAACCCTTAATGGTCACCTGTTCAGGATATCTTTGGACAATGGGTTGGCTGAAGTTGGGAGACCTAGTTCCTCCAACATCTCTGCAGGGTGAGGGAATGGATAGCTCCGACCAGCAGAATAAAGAAGCCTTGGACAGGAACATGGTTTTTGTTATATCCTTGGGGGCAGCCGGTTTAGGAAGAAATCACTTGAGGCCATACAGCAGACAGCTAACAAAACTACCATTTTATTTACAGACACAGAGCTCACCCAACCGGCCGAAACCGGCTGGGCTATCCCCTAATAATCTAACTCAGTTGCCATAGGAACAAAAACCATGACAACCAAATACACAACAGTTTTATAGCAGGGGTGGCTGTTAAATGCAAGACTAGCCAAGGTTAGAGGAAAGCTAGCTGATCTAGAGAGGAGAAGAGGGTCCAAATTTCTGAAGAGAAGCCATGAGCTGCAGGAGAAGGATCCTGGACACCCCAGAGGATTCTGCCCAAGCCCAAAGAACTCTTCAGAGGGGTGAGGAAACAGGCAGGGAAATGTCTAGAGCTGTGTCTCTACTTTGCTAAGTAAAGAGCAATTGTGTTTAGAATCCTGTGCAAAGTCTGTTTGTCTGTTTGCTTTCATTGTTGCATGCCCCTGAAATAAGTCCAGAATACCCACAAGGTGGAATTCTGGGAAGAGGGGTGCGTTGGTACCAGGGGCAGGCAGACTGACTGCCGGGTCTCAACTATCAGAAGAGGGGGCTAGACAGACTCTCTATGCTCCTGGTGTGTGCCTGGACTTCGTTCAGACTCAGGAGACTTAAAGAGCACACGTGGCCCATTGAGATGTGTCCCAAACACAACAGCCTGGTCAGCGTCCAGCCCATGGGAACTCTACCAGGCTGCGGGTAAGTGACCGTTGTCACTTGTCTGAAGCAGATAAAGGATAACAAAAGACCAGCTTAGCCTTTATTCTATTATACATTTACATCCCCTTAAGGCCTCTTTATGCTGCTAGCGGGGAGCAAAGGGACCCTAGTGTAAATGAGAAGCAAACTCGAAGGGGACACAGTAAGGTTACTGGTAAGGTTACATGTTGACATAACAATGAGCAGAAATGGGAGGAAATATTTATAATCAAACTCACCAGAAATGTGTTTTCATTGACTAATTTTGATGGGATGAGGTTGACAGACTCCTCGGGACGATGCTTCTCTGGGCGTCACCAAAACAGCCAGCTGGATAGCTACCTACTTTGTTTTCCACTGCCCCTACCATCTGCTCAGGCCCTGGAATCCATTATCACACCTTTGGGCCTTCATTATGCTGATCCCAAAAGTTGTCCTGAGCAGACAGTCAGAGAGAGGGAACCAGATGATACCACCCTGTGACAATCACCGCCTCCATTTGCTTTGACTAATTCCTGAACACCTGGGATGGGAACCTGAATTCCCTGCTGCTATTCCCTCCTTGGTGCGCACTGGTGATTATACTGCTAAATTATAAACTGAAATGCAAAAAAGTCTGAGGTGATAGCTGCCTTTCTACATTCTGAAAAGGCCTATGACGTGCTATGGAGGGGAAGCTTATTGTACAAAGTAGGTGCAGTAGGGATGACAGAAATAAGGTAGGGGTGGATTAGAGAATTTTTGACTTAAAGGAGTGTGCAGGTCAGAGTTGGGAAAGTTGTGTTTAAAAACATACAATTTAAAAAATGGTGTACCACAGGGAAGTGTTATCAGGCCAATATTATTTAATATGATAAATGATCTCCCAAAATAAAGAAATGCGAGGTAGGTGTCACTTTGTGTGCAGATGATTGTGCTCTGTGTGTGAGGAGCAGAAATACTGAGGTGGGAGAAAAGAGAATCCGCAAAGCATCATGAGAGACTGAGGAAATGCAGGGGGTTTCAAGTTCTCCATTGCTAAAACCAGAGGACTGATCTTTACGAAGAGGAACATTACAAAGAAATGTAAACTCTGTGTGAATGGAGAACAAATAAGTAATCAAATTCTTAGGGGTAATATTTGATACTAAGTTACTTTGGAAAGACCATATAAACAATGTTAAAGATAAATGTACAGGAAGGATTAACCTGCTTAAAAGTCTTGTTGAGACTAATTGGGAGACAGATACGAAAGCAGAGCTGATAGTATACAGAGCCTTAATCAGACCAATTATTGACTATGGCTGCTAAGCTTTTGGATCAGCATCAAAATCAGAACTTAAATAATTAGATTTAATATAAGCCCAGGCACTACAAATTGTGCGCAGTGCATTTATTACAACACCTATATGCTCACTACAGATAGCTTCTAGTAAAATGCCAGTTACACTATGAATAAAACTACTGGGATTTACTTTCTGAGGTAAAGTTAATAGGAACCACAGTGATGAAAACACCAAACAAATATATGAGGATTGTTGAGAATTTGATAGGCAAACTATCTCACATGATGTGAGAACTCCACATGCCGTTTGAGTAAGTGTGGATGCAGGAGTTGAAAGGCAAGGAAAAACTGAACAAAGCCATAACTTTTAGACATGGGAAAATTAGTTACGGATGGCAAGTTGCATGACCAAACATGGATTTAGATGTACTTTATAAACTTAAGGGTATAAAAAGACAGTAGATATTAAAAATGAAGTGTACCAATATATAGATGAAAAGTGGTGTTGGTTTTGTCAAATGTATACAGATGGGTTGAAAAAAGAAAAAAACAGGAAGAGTAAGGATGGCATATTGTATACCAAAATTGGGAATTAGTACCTCATTATTTGACTGTCATGACAGTCAGAGTATCTCATTATGTAGCTGTCATGACAGCCAAACTAGTAGCAACAATGTTAGTGTTAAACTGAATCTGAGATGTAGGCCCAGCAGCAGCGGTCATTTTAAAAAATTCTGGTCTTAATGGTGATTAAAAAAAAAAGGGTATCTCAGTAGGTAGAAGTGATTTAATCAATGAAATTCTATTTCTAATAACAGAATTAGTGGAGATGGTGATACATGTAGCATTAGCTTGGATCCCAGTGCATATTGGGATAACGGGATACAAAATGGTAGCCAAAGTGGAGGAGAATGCTGTAAGAAATGGAAGGATTGACATAGTAGTAATAATCTTGACTAAACAAGAATTCAAAAGCCTAATACAGACAAATTTAAAAGAGGAATGGCCAAAAAATTGGATTAATGGTGAAAAAAGGAAGTTGGTGGGCTTTTTTTTTTTTAAACTTGTGCCCTAGAGTTAAGAATTATGACATACTTCAGGGCCTGAAGTGCTTTTGTTTTGAGTATTAACTGGCTGTTGTGCCCTAAACAAAAATCTTATTCAAATAAATGACACAAAGATGAACTAACTTCACTCTGTACAGTGGAAGAATCAATTGATCACCTTTTATGGGTGTGTCAGGGCTTTCATACAGAAGGGGAAAAGCTTGTTGAGGAATTCAAAAGTCTTAAGATAAAAAAAAACATTTTTTTAGTAAAAATATCAGGAAATGGAGTATTACTAAAAAGGCACTGATACATTACCTGAAAGACACAGGGCAGAGCGAGAGGATATAAACCACTAAGTAAGGAGGAATTATAGCTGGAAGTGGCTTGATTATTCAGTCAAGTCTGCTTTGCCATAGAAAAAGAGGCTGCAATGGAGGTAGTCTGCAGTAATTCCCTGGAAGAAGGGAGTTTTGGGCTGGTAAACTCCGAGAGATGGAGAGACCAGAAGATAAGAGCAGAGAAGCAGGATGGAGTCCAGAGGAAACAAATGGGTCAGGGTGCAAGCAGATATAGGCTCCCTGGATTGGAACCTGGAGTAATAGGGGAGCCCAGGTCCACCTTCCCACAAGCCACTGAGGAAGTGGCACAGTCTCGGCAGTAGACCAGAAGACTGCCTAAGGGTACGTCTACACTACGGGACTATTCCGAATTTGCATAAACCTGTTTTGTAAAACAGATTTTATAAAATCGAGTGCGCGCGGCCACACTAAACACATTAAATCGGTGGTGTGCGTCCATGGTCCGAGGCTAGCGTCGATTTCTGGAGCGTTGCACTGTGGGTAGCTATCCCGTAGCTATCCCATAGTTCCCGCAGCCTCCCCCGCCCCTTGGCATTTCCGGGTTGAGATCCCAGTGCCTGATGGGGCAAAAATCATTGTCGCGTGTGGTTCTGGGTACAGCCTCACCCCTCCCTCCCTGAGCAGCAGACAACCGTTTCGCGCCTTTTTTGCTTGGTGAACCGTGCAGACGCCATAGCACAGCAAGCATGGACCCTGCTCAGCTCCATACCGCAATCGTGGATGTTTTAAACACCTCGCGCACTCTCGTGCAGTATATGCTGAACCAGGACCTTCGAACCGAGGCGAGTAAGAGGCGGATACGGCAGCGCGGCGATGACAGTGATGAGGACGTGGACACAGAATTATCTCAAACCGCGGGCCCCGGCGCTTTGGAGATCCTGATGGTAATGGGGCAGATTCTATCCATTGAACGCCGATTTTGGGCCCGGGAAACAAGCACTGACTGGTGGGACCGCATTGTGTTGCAGGTGTGGGACGATTCCCAGTGGCTGCGAAACTTTCGCATGCGTAAGGGCACTTTCATGGAACTTTGTGACTTGCTTGCCCCTGCCCTGAAACGCCATAATACCAAGATGAGAGCAGCCCTCACAGTAGAGAAGCGAGTGGCGATAGCCCTGTGGAAGCTTGCAACGCCAGACAGCTACCGGTCAGTCGGGAATCAATTTGGAGTTGGAAAATCTACTGTGGGGGCTGCTGTGATGCAAGTAGCCAAAGCAATCACTAAGCTGCTGCTACGAAAGGTTGTGACTCTGGGAAACGTGCAGGCCATAGTGGATGGCTTTGCTGCAATGGGATTCCCTAACTGTGGGGGGGCGATAGATGGAACCCATATCCCTATCTTGGCACCGCAGCACCAGGGCACCCAGTACGTAAACCGGAAGGGGTACTTTTCAATGGTGCTGCAAGCACTGGTGGATCACAAGGGACGTTTCACAAACATCCACGCGGGATGGCCAGGGAGGGTTCATGACGCTCGCGTATTCAGAAGCACTACTCTGTTTAAACGGCTGCAGCAAGGGACTTACTTCCCAGACCAGAAAATAACAGTTGGGGATGTTGAAATGCCTGTCGTTATCCTGGGGGACCCAGCCTACCCCTTGATGCCATGGCTCATGAAGCCATACACAGGCAGCCTGGACAGTGGTCAGGATCTGTTCAATTACAGGCTGAGCAAGTGCAGAATGGTGGTGGAATGTGCATTTGGCCGTTTAAAGGCGCGCTGGCGCACATTACTGACTCGCTCAGACCTCAGCCAAACCAATGTCCCCTATGTTATTGCTGCTTGCTGTATTCTCCACAATCTCTGTGAGAGTAAGGGGGAGACCTTTATAGCGGGGTGGGAGGCTGAGGCAAATCACCTGGCCGCTGATTACGCGCAGCCAGACACCAGGGAGATTAGAAGAGCACACCAGGAAGCGGTGCGCATCAGAGAAGCTTTGAAAACGAGCTTCATCAATGGCCAGGGTACAGTGTGACTGCTGTGTTTGTTGATGAACACCCAACCCCCTTGATTGACTCAGTCCCTGTAAGCAACTCCCCCTCCCCCTTCGAGTACAGCTTACTTATGCAAATAAAGTCACTCTCATTTAAAAAGCATGAATTCTTTATTGATTCATTATAAAAAGAGGGAGAGAAGTAAGGGTGTGCTTTGGGAGGAGGAAAGGAGGGATGGAGAAGGCCATTAAAAAATAATTCAGAGTAACGGCATCCTTCTGGTTGGGCTGTCCACGGGGGTGGAGTGGGCGGGTGCACGGAGCCTCCCCCCATGCGTTCTTACACGTCTGGGTGAGGAGGCTAAGGAACATGGTGAGGGGGGAGGGTGGTTATACAGGGGCTGCAGCGGCACTCTGTGATCCTGCTGCCGTTCCTGAAGCTCCACAAGACGCCGGAGCATGTCAGTTTGATCACGCAGCAGCCCCAGAGTTGCATCCCGCCACCGCTGATCTTCCTGCCGCCACCGCTGATTTTCCTGCCGGTCTTCCTGCCGCCACCTCTCATCTCGGTTGTCCCTCCTGTCCTCACGTTCATCCCTCCTGTCCTCACGTTCACTGGCCTCTTTCCTGTAATTTGAAACCACGTCCTTCCACTCATTCAGATGAGCTCTTTCATTGCGTGTAACTTCCATAATATCCGAGAACATCTCATCTCGCGTCTTCTTTTTCCTCCGCCTTATCTGTGCTAGCCTTTGGGATGGAGGAGGGACGCTTGAAAAATTTGCAGCTGCATGAGGGAGATAAATATTTAGAAAGATACATTTTACAGAACAATGGTTATACTCTTTCACAGTGAAAAGCACTATTCACCTTACATAGCACATGTGATTTCCCTACAAGGTCGCATTTTTCATCTTAATAGTGACTGCTTGCATCTCTGGGGTTACAGATCTCAGACACAGGTCCAGGCATCAGGATTCAGCTTGCATGCGGCCATGGTAAGCCACTGTCTCAGTGATTTACCCCTCCCCCCCAACGCATGGCTAATACCACGCTAGCTCCCTGCTAATCAACAACCTTCCCCCTCCCCCCCACCCACTGCTTGTCCGGTAGCTGTGGGATGATCGCCTCGCCGGTGACCAAACAGAAAAGATCATCGGCATTTCACTCCTCCCCTCCCCCCGCTTCGCTACGTGCAGGAAAGTGTTTTTTTTAAGCTGCTGCATTCCACGAACCCAGTAGAAAAATGGCCACCCCCCTTACTTAAATTCCTGATTTTTAACCAGGTTATCCTGAACGATATCACTTTGCTGAGGATAACAGAACAAGATAAAGAGCGGATGCTTCTTGAATGCCAGCAGTCACCGGGACCATACGCTGCGATGCTTTGCCACGCAATGATACCTGATTACTTGCTACATGCATGGCATGGTAAAGTGTCCTACCATGGTGGGCGGAACAAGGATGCCTTGCCCAGAAACCTTCTGTAAAGGCTTCTGGAGTACCTACAGGAGCGCTTCATCGAGATGTCCCTGGAGGATTTCCTCTCAATCCCCGGACATGTTAACAAACTTTTCTAAGTAACTATACTGTCTGCGAATGCATCCCAAGTCCTCTGGGCAAATCAATCATTAAAAAAGGCTTGCTTAAAAAACACTGTTTGCTATTTGCAAAGGTACACTCACCAGAGCTCCCTTCCAGGGCGTCATTCTCTGGAATAGTTGCTTGTGAGGGCTGGGAGCAGGGTAATTCCGTCAGGGTGATAAAAAGCTCCTGGCTGCTGGGGTTCACGGAGTGCTGTGTGCTCTCTGCGAGGTCTTCCTCTTCTTCTTCCTCTTCATCTTCCCCGTCTGCATAATCCTCAGACATGGCAGAGATTACAACCCCCACCTCGGAATCCACGGTCAGGGGTGGGGTACTTGTGGCGCAGCCCCCTAAAATTGCATGCAGCTCATCATAGAAGCGGCATGTTTTTCGACCTGCCCCGGACCTTCCGTTTGCTTCTTTGGTTTTCTGGTAGGCTTGTCTGAGCTCCTTAACTTTCACTCTGCACTGCACGGAGTCCCTGCTGTGGCCTTTATCCATCATAGCCTTAGAAATTCTTTCAAATACTTTTTCATTTCGTCTTTTGGAACGCAGTTCTGTTAGCACTGAATCATCTCCCCATATAGCGATCAGATCCATTACCTCCCGAGCGGTCCATGCTGGGGCTCTTTTTCGATTCTCAGGAGACTGCATTGTTAACTGTGCTGATGAGCTGTGCGTGGTCACCTGTGCTGATGAGATGAGATCTCCACGCTGGGGAAGCAGGAAATGAATTTCAAAAGTTCGCGGGGCTTTTCCTGTCTACCTGGCCAGTGCATCCGAGTTGAGAATGCTGTCCAGAGCGGTCAGTGGTGCACTGTGGGATAGCTCCCGGAGGCCAATACCGTCGATTGCGGCCACACTAACCCTATTCCGATATGTTAATACCGATATTAGCGCTACTCCTCTCGTCGGGCAGGAGTACAGAAACCGATTTAAAGAGCCATTAAAATCGATATAAGGTGCCTCCTAGTGTGGACGGTTGTGGCGTTAAATCGGTTTTAGGCTCCTAAAACCGATTTAAACGCCTAGTGTAGACCAGGCCTGAGACAGATCATCCAGTGGGACTTTGATACCCCGGAAGGGGAGGACTATAGTGACCTGGCCGGAGGTCTGAGTCATGAAGGAGTACTTGAAGTTCTAGAGAGAGAGAGAGAGGACCATGCTGTGAGGAAAAGGGCATTGGACCTGGAAGGAGCTAATCACCTAGGCAGCCAGGAGGAGGTGCCCTGGTGGTGCGTGAAGCCTGTTGCACTGTAAACAATGCTTTTAGCCCAATTCCAGTTCAATCTTGTCAGCTTTCAGAGTGTTCTGTGCCTGTGATTTTCCCAACAGCTAGTTTGCAAGAAAGAGAGACTGAGACAGAAGTTGGATTTTCTGTTCTTTATTTTGTGTGTGTGTGTTCCTCCCTCAGCTCCCTATCCATCATCCCATTGCCCCGGGCCCCCACTGCCTCTCTTTCCAACCCCCTACCCAGGGCTTAATGTGCCCTGGGGCTTGCAGAGAAAAGTGATATTAACAAACATACAAGTATCACTTTTCACAGCATTGAGTCCGCAAAAAAAGTCACCTACATAAATAAATTACAATGATTTGGATTTGTATATATGCATATTTATTTGTTGTTCCTAAAGTTAATTAAGTATTTTAGTAAAAAGTGTCAGTGCGGCCACCAGCAAGAGGCTACCAAAAAATTTGGTGTGAGAACCTCTATTGACTTTTACTCAAGAACAGTTGCTACCACATTTAATACCATAAAAAAACCTATTAAACAAGGTATTTTCCCCTAGGAAACACTCTGTATAACAGGAAAAGGAGTAAGAAAAATTGTTAAAATAGGTTTTTACTTAACTATTTGAGCTTCAAATGCTTTAATTGTGTTCTTTGTGTTAATAAACAGTATTTGGTTATAATGGGAGTCACCAGCGATATTTTGTCTCAGAACTGTGGACCACAATTAATTGTTTGATGTTGTAAACATTCCATTCCCCGCTGCGCCAATGAAACCCCGCCCCGCTTTTCATTACAACATGCCTCATCAAAAAAACTTCAGGACCTGACCTCAAAGAGAAACTGCTGAGCTTCAGTTCATCTGCAAATTTGACACCATCAGCTCAGTATTAAACAAAGACTGTGAATGGCTTGCCAACTACAAAAGCAGTTTCTCCTTCCTTGGTGTTCACACTTCAACTGCTAGAAGAGGGCCTCATCCTCCCTGATTGAACTAACTCGTTATCTCCAGCCTGATTCTTGCTTGCATATATATACCTGCCTCTGGAAATTCCCACTACATGCATCCGACGAAGTGGGTAGTCATCCATGAAAACTCATGCTCCAGTACGTCTGTTAGTCTATAAGGTGCCACAGGACTCTTTGCTGCTTTTACAGATCCAGACTAACACGGCTACCCCCCTGATACTTTGATAAATATGACGCTTCAGTCTCCAGAGCTGTCAGACCAGCAGGGTGCTAAAATCCTAGCAGGACACTTTTATGGGCTTTTCCTTTTTTAAGACTGAGGGCAGTTCTAAAGAGAAAACTCTGCTCCATTCTCATGCACTCATATCAAGGGCCCTATATAGTCCTGTTGCAATGTGAAAGGGTATGTAAAATGGTCCCAATACAACTGGGGAAAAGACCATCTGCCTCTTCACCACTAGGTGGCAGTGCAGCAACACACATCCCCACGGCTTTTGAAACTAAATTTGTGTGCTAGTATCTAGTTGTTCTTTCACTTAGCCTATGATTTGCCATGATGCTACCTTCATCCAGCCAAACCACATACAGACAGCTAGAAGGATGGACGTGCAGGGCTTCAGTCCTACTGTATGTTGAGGGCAGCCACTTAGCAAAAATTAGATCTAAAAATCTTGTGCTACATGGAAATTGGCCAGATTTTGCCCATATGTTTTTTGGGGCATAGGAATGTTCCAAAATTTATTTGTAATGTATATGAGGTAGAGACAGAAATAACTCTCTCCCCCACTATAAACAATCTGTTCCCTGGTTCTGCACATTCAGTAACTGTCCAAACAGGGAACCAACTTCTCTCTTCTCTTCTCTGTCTGTATTTTCATTTGCTAAAACACTTACAAAAGTGATCAAATGTTTCACAAGTTTGAGTGGGCTGCTGTACAGTCACATCACGGAATAATACCAGCCATGTCACCATCACAGCAATGGAACTAAGATTTAAGAGTAATTAAGAAAAAAAATACAAATGTAAAAAACGTAACATCTTATTTTTTTAATTATGATGATAATTGGAGATTATTCAAAGATAATGAAACATCTCGTAAGTCTTAAAGCCCCATTCTGTTTTCCAGTGTACCATAAGCTCCCATCTACTTCAGTGGCACTTTGGGGGGCACAAGGAATATAGGATCAAATCCCTTGTGTAAATATGTAAAACAATCCTGTTTAAAGGCTTGATCCTATGCTCGTAGAAGTCAATGGCGAAGCTCCCACTGACATTAATGATGTGGGGATAACAGAACAAGTAATTCTCCACAATAACCAAAAAGAAAACAATTTTTTTAAATCTGTGGTGTCAAAAATGGTTTGGAGACTGGTACATTATAACATTTCCCTGGGGGGGTTTCGCCTTCCTCTGCAGCGTGGGGCACGGGTCACTTGCTGCAGGATTGTCTGCACCTTGAAGTCTTTAAACCACAAGTTGAGGACTTCAGTAACTCAGACATAGGTTAGGGGTTTGTTACAGGAGTGGGTGGGTGAGATTCTGTGGCCTGCACTGTGTAGGAGGTCAGACTAGAAGATCATAATGGTCCCTTCTGACCTTAAAGTCTATGAGTCTATAACAAGTTGTATTTTAAGCCCAGCCACCTCACGTTTTAGTAATTAGTAAAGTGCAGACATTAGACTCAGAAATTCTTTCACTTTCATTTTTCCCTCATGCATAGCTTTTTTTAAATCCTATAAATAATTTTGTCAGACCACGTCAGTTAAAAAGGCACTTTTCATTTATTGTACCTCACAGCTGCATACTCGGTCTGGAACAGAAAAAGGAAAGACCAGATATTAATATTCTTAATGCGAATCTATAATCTCATACATTTAACTAGTACTACTTATTCGGTAACAAGACAAGAAACCAAATTCTACTCTCACTCACACTGATGTAAAACTAGAGTAACGCCGCTGAAGTCAATGGAATTCAATTTTATGTCTAGCGTAAGTGAGAGCAGAATATTGTGTAGAAGCGTTTTACAAAAAAGAGGTTAGATTCAGCTCTCATCTGCACTGGCAAAATAACTTCACTGAAGTCAATGGGCTGTTGCAAATGACACAGAAATATGACCCAAAAGATGCAGTAGTAACCACAAGCTAAATTCTCATCTCCTTTACTGCAAGACAGTCAGTGGGACTGGAGTTGCATCAGTGAATCTGCTACAAGAATTAGCCCCCTGTTGTTAGAGATGTTCCATTCTAAATTCCTATTATCCAGTCTTCTTTCCTTCTCAAAATTCCTAGAAGGATTAAATGTTTTAACATCTAGTCTGGGCCCTGATGTGATTTTTTTTTTAAAAGTTTGCAGGCCATTAGTTGGGCTGCTTTTGAATTATGGGAGAGTGAAAAATATTTAGGCCAAATTCTGCCAGACCAATGTTGATCTGAGTAATTCCACTAATACCAATGAGGGGGTAACTCAGTTTATGACCATGTAACTTGGAGCAACATTTGGATGAATGTGACCAACTGTTGAGACTTTTTTCTTTTTTGGTCCATGTAAAATTCATAAAGAAGCATAAAAAACACTGCTTCATCCACCACTTGGGCAGGCGGGAATGTGGTAATACAATAGCAATTCTGCACTGGCAGCCCTACAAAGCAGTTGCTGCCTACGTTAGGAGGGAAATGAAAGACTAGCTTCTTCATGGGAGCGTCAGAGGAAATCAAGTAGTCGGAATGTAGCCACTAGTGTCGGAATTTGGCCAGGACACTAGTTTAACACCCTATGAATTTACTGTATCTTTCTGACGTGCCAGTGGCTAAAAAAGTATTTTACCTGTGGAATGTGCCTCATAGGTATTTGATTCCCAGTTTGCAAAGCTCTCCCTGCTGGAGAAGCACAAAAGGACAGTTACAAGGATATGTGATGAATGGCTGCTTCCTAGCAGATAGAGTTATAAACAAGTTACCTCTGGAGGGACACTTTCTGAAGAGCAGGATCAGTAGCTGGATGACGACAAGGATGAAAATACAAGACAGCCCAACATATAACACAAAACTGCAGTTTTCTTTCCTGGCCTCATCTGCAGAGAGAAGAGAACAACGTTAGGTGCTGAGCAAAGATTTGTTAGTGGAAAAATCCCATTAAAAAGAGTTGGCCCATGTCATCTACTTCTCCTGGAACGCCATGCACAGAAGTGAGACCTTACCTCTAAAATCCACCGTCTCAGGTCATTGTCACACTCCCCACCTGGAGGTGGCGCCACTGGGGCCAGCTGACCACTTGGTGCTGGATTCAGGCCATTGGTAGCCCAAGGTAAGCTGAGTCTTTTTATTTATTAACTCTGCTTGTCTGCACTGTACATTATTTTATCAAGAGGTGATTTATTTAAGAATTTCTGATCCAGTCTGAGAATCACTGTTCCACTGATGACTAGAGTGAGTTAAACTGAATTAGAATGAAAACCATTTTAGGGAGCATCGTAGAATCATAAATGTTAGAGATAGCAAAGGCTTGTGATTGTAGGTCTCATGTAGTTCGCTTCCCTGACTAGTCCCTACAGTATAATCACTAGTGCTTTATCCAGTCCAACTTTAAATAGGGCTTCATCCTTGTCACTTGAGAGACAATCCCACAACCCAATAGATCTAATTATCGGGAATCCTGGGTATTCTTCCTCCTTTTTCCTTTGCTCGGTTCACTCACATTGTCCTAGTTATTCCATCTCAGAGCCCCCAAACCATTCTCCTGTCTCCTTGGCATTAACACTCCTCAAACACTTGCAGAAGCAGTGCTCAGAAAGCGCCTGACCCAAGACTGACCGAAGTCTATGTGAATCTTTCCATTGACTTCAATGGGCTTTCAAGCAGGGCCATAAGGAGAAAGAGCGAGGGGCAGTTTTGCCACAGATCCCACTTCTTACCACTGTTCATTGAAAAATGGTTTTAAGAGAGAGCGAGGAAAGGCGGGTGACAGGAGCTACCAGAATGTTCTCTCTCAATCTGATGCCGTGGCTGTGTTGGGCCCCGGATGTTAGAGAGGCCAGGTGGGTGGGGTCATATCTTTTATTGAACCAGCTTCCGTTGGTGAAAGAAACAAGCTGTCGAGCTACACAGGCCCAGAGAAGAGCTCTGAGTAGCTGAGACTTGTCTCTTTCACCAACAGAGTTGGTCCAATAAAAGATATTACCTCACCCACCTTGTCTCTCCCACAATTCAAGCCCTCTAGGTAGTTTTTATACCTAGTCCCCACTCCCTCTCATTTTAGTTATTTAGCTCAGCAGTAACCCTTTAAATCTGTGTATTTGTCCTGACTTGAGGTGAAGTTTTCACCAGACACCAGATATAAATGTCTTGGGAGACAGAACAGGTTAGATAGGATACGATACTGGACCTGTTTCCTTGGAGACTGTAGCACTGATGCTTCTCCCCGTGCTGCTCTCCTTGGCTGTGCAATTGCAGGTCGTCTCCTTGTTCCACGTCTCAGACAGGATTGTTGTTAGGCTCCAAACACTAAAGACCCCATTCCCGTCTATGGCTCCAGCATCCATCTGACCTTCAGACACCTCCTCACCAGTGCCCCAGAGAACTTCACTCCAGGGAGGAGTGAAATCAGAGAGCAGGCAGAGCAGAGGAATGACGCGGGGAAGCTCAGCATCCTCTGGGGTGGAGGGAATCAGGATGGAAAGACTCGGCTCGGAGGCATCTAAAAGAGAGTTGAGTCACCGAAAATAGAGACTGGAAAGACCTGTTACCGGTAGCTCAGCCAGTCCCTAGCCAGCTCCTGCCCCTGCCAGTGGAATATATTTTAAGTATCTAGTGCATTGTCTAGTCTAGTCTTACATGTTTTAATTGGTGGGACTTCCCTTGCACAAAGGGGATTTTTCTTATTAATTTCATCCCATTACACTCCTTCGTCCCACCCCAAACCGTTCCCCTGGCTCCTTGATGGTCTCAATATTCTGAATACCTGCAGAGGGTGGAGATTCAAAAATTAGACACCTCTTTACTACACTGTATTCTTATGTTCAGCTCCTGCTGAGTTTCTCGAGGAAAAAGCTTCCCCATGCAAACCACACGGCGGGAATCCTTTCATGAAGCTTCAGTGAATGCCTAGTAAAGAGCCGGATTAATAAAGTTTTATAAGGCCAGCAGGAAGATGCATCACATCCCAGGCTCAGGTGGCTTTCACTAGGTACAATCTGTGAGCGTGCCTATCAGAAGGTAGGCTAGTAATAACAGCTAGCACTGGTGCACTTAGAATCATAGACTATCAGGGTTGGAAGGGACCTCAGGAGGTCATTTAGTCCACCCCCTGCTCAAAGCAGGACCAATTCCCAACTAAATCATCCCAGCCAGGGCTTTGTCAAGCCTGACCTTAAAAACCTCTAAGGAAGGAGATTCCACCACCTCCCTAGGTAACCCATTCCAGTGCTTCACTATCCTCTCAGTGAAAAAGTTTTTCCTAATATCCAACCTAAACCTTCCCCACTGCAACTTGAGACCATTACTGCTTGTTCTGTCATCTGGTACCACTGAGAACAGCCTAGATCCATCCTCTTTGGAACCCCCTTTCAGGTAGTTCAAAGCAGCTATCAAATCCCCCCTCATTTTTCTCTTCTGCAGGCTAAACAATCCCAGTTCCCTCAGCCTCTCCTCATAAATCATGTGTTCCAGCCCCTTAATCATTTTTGTTGCCCTCTGCTGGACTCTTTCCAATTTTTCCACATCCTCCTCGTAGTGGGGGTCTCAAAACTGGACACAGGACTCCAGATGAGGCCTCACCAATGTTGAATAGAGGGGAATGATCACATCCCTTGATCTGCTGGCAGTGCCCCTACTTATATAGCCCAAAATGCCACTAGCCTTCTTGGCAACAAGGGCACGCTGCTGACTCATATCCAGCTTCTTGTCCCCTATAACCCCTAGATCCTTTTCTGCAGAACTGCTGCCTAGCTGCTCGGTTCCTAGTCTGTAGCAGTGCATGGGATTCTTCCATCCTAAGTGCAGGACTCTGCGCTTGTCCTTGTTGAACCTCTTCAGATTTCTAATTTGTCTAGGTCCCGCTATATCCTATCCCTACCCTCCTGCGCATCCACCACTCCTCCCAGTTTAGTGTCATCTGCAAACTTGCTGAGAGTGCAATCCACCCATCCTCCAGATCATTAATGAAGATATTGAACAAAACTGGCCCCAGGACCAACTCTTGGGGCACTCTGCTTGATACTGGCTGCCAGCTAGACATGGAACCATTGATCACTACCCGTTGAGCCTGACAATCTAGCCAGCTTTCTATAGTCCTTTCATTCAGCCCATACTTCTTTAACTTGCCGGCAAGAATACTGTGGGAGACCGTATCTCATGAGTAGTTAGATATCAAAGCACTCTACAGAGATGAGTAAGAGTCATTACCCCATTTTAGTTGCAGCGTGATGGGCTGCCAGTGATTCAGGATTACAACCCAGGTTTCCTAATTCACAGTTGTCATACAGTATCCATTACCTGAATCGTTCTACCTCTCGGCATAAATACTGAGAACTTAAAACCAAAACGGGGGGACGGAGTGGTGGTCAGATAATCACAGTTGCAAGATTCTGTCTCAGAACCAGGACGGGGCAAGCGGGGCAGCCGCCCAGGGTGCAAAGTTACAGGGGTGGAAAAATGGGGCAGAAAGGAAAGATTGGATCCCTCCTGCCCCTTCTGCTCCCTCCCCACGAGGGCCCCAAAGGCTCTGCCAGGCCCTTCAGGGGCCCTCAAGGTCTCTCCATACCTGCCTCCCAGGCTCCCCTTCAACCACAGCTCTCGGCTTCCCTTGTCCCCCTCCCCAGCTCCCCACACAGCCCCGCAGTCACTGCCCCTGCCTGCCCCTGCCCCGAGCCACCCTTGTCCTTGTTCCCCTCTCTCCCCTGTAGGCTCCTGTCCCCCAGCTCTCAGAACCCCTGGTGGCCCCACTGCTGGAGCTGCCCAAGGAGGGAATGTAATCAGCCATCCCGGCCCCTGCAGCGGGTGCAGCGCCCCCACCCTGATCTGGAAACTGGGGGATCCCCAGCACAGCGAGCCCCTTCGCCTGGCTCTGGGCGGTGCAGGCCGCCAGCAGCAGCAGGGGGCTTATAGGCATGGCTCAGGGTCTGGGCTTGCAGCAGAGGCTGGTGCTTGGGGGATCTGGGCTCGGAAGCTCAGTTCAGCTCAGCTCTGAGTCACCGCAGCACCCCACAGCCATTTTTATCCCTGCGGGAGCCTGGCTGGGAAATTCTCAGGGGCAGCAGGAGGCAGAAGGGCCGGGAGAAACGTGACTCAGTTGGCCTCCACTTGCCCTGACCCTGCTCTGTTGGGGCTGGGGCAGCGGGATTGGCTCTGGAGCCAATGGCTGGGCCATCCCTGCAGCAACCCCAGCCAGCCCAGTCACCAGGGCAAGACAAAAACCAATAGGGCTTGCGCCAGGCGCTAAAATGCCTAGTCACAGCTCTGCTCAGAACCCCTCAGACCTCTGGAATGTCATTGTCCCAACCCACTGGAAACTCACCTGTGACAATCAGCCTGGTCCCAGTCCCAAAGTTGGGATGTACATATGCAGCAAGGCCACAGTAATACACCCCTGAGTCATTTCTTTGTACGTTGCTTATAATCAGAGTAAACGTGTTTGCCTGAATGTTCACTCTACTTGAGTATTTTTCGTGTGGAGGTGCAGCAGACCCATAACTCTCATAAATCCCGTGCAAACTTCCATTCTGAAGCTCTTTGTACCAGTACATGTTCTGTAGTCTTGTTGAAAGCTTACATTCTATCTCTGCAGTTTTTCCAGAGGCTAGAAAGATCTGTGCTGGGCTCTGTTGGATTGATATCTCTATCTGTGAAGCAGTCACTAGAAAAAGGAACACAAAAACATGAACACAATAATCACTTGTAAGAGACTCACCCTTTGCAATATATTCAATATAACACGTCATCTGCTTCAAGCAAAATGCCCATTGTTTTCAAATTGGGGGTGTGTTGACTTTATTTGTGTACCTATGCATTTTCTTAGGATTCATATACACTATAGAAAAACTGATGTTTAAACTAAACATACGATGCTGAATTTTTTTTCTTGTATAGTATTTTTGCCATATTCTAAAGCGTAGCATAGCTGTAACATAAACAATAATCATTCTGCACGCATGAATGCTAATCAGTCCCTTTGCACATCTACATCACCTCTCATCCAAAGACATTGAAGCACTTATCACAATTAATTAAACCTCACAATCATACTAATGAATAATATTTAGGGTGACCTGACATCGCAATATTACTGGGACCGTTCCAATATTAGGGGCTTTGTCTTATATACACAACTATACTCCCCCAAAAAGTGTCCTGATTTTTCACACTTGCTATCTGGTCACCCTAATAATATTCGGCACTTAGAGCCTGTCACATGATAATCAAACTGCTTTGCAGCTATTAATGAGTTAAGCCTCACAATGTTCCTGTGAGATGATGAAATATTATCCCTGTGTACAGCTGGAGAAACTGTACCACAGGTAAGTGGAGAGATTTGGTGAGGGTCCCGTAAATCAGTGACATGATTTTGAATAGAACCCAAATGTTCTGACTCCTGGGTCCTCTGCTCTATCCACTAGACTGCATTCTCCCATTCATATTAACCTTGAATCAGAGTTAAAAACAATAACAATATTATTTGACCAAATTTGTACATGAAAAGGAGTGTTTTATTATCTTAGACATTCAGGCTTAAAATCATCTTTTTGATTACCTTTAAAAAAAAGACTAATGCCCCTGGAAGCCTATATAAAATACATGAGAATAAAAGAGAACTGGATTTTGAACAACAATCCATTACAGTATCCAAAATGTTAAACTATATTCAAGGTGTTGTGGAGAGCACAACACTGTATTTCATTACCTCTCTTAGGCTTTCAGTTGGTGAACTAAAACATACGATTGTTTAGCTCTCCCCATCAGCTCCTCTTGCTGTTACCCGTATTTCAGAAGATCTTTGCACATGAAAGTAATTTTTTGTAGCAAGGTACAAAACAAGCATGAAAAATCAGGCTAAAATACTTACTCTGCAGACAGAATAGAGTCATCCAAATGATCTGGTAGGACATTTTCTGGCTTTCTTCAGTCATGTGAAGTTGATGCTCTGAGAATGGTAGATGCCTGTTAGTTAATGGATCTCTTGATGAAAGACTTCCTCACGTGGAGAGGAAGATGTCATATTTCCTCTTAAAGTTCTGTGGGGGCAACATGTGTGACAAAGGAGAGGGCCAGGAGATATTAATAACCCCATTCAAAATCTGACAGCCAGCAGGGTAAACCTGGGGAATAATATTCAGTTGTCTCTAAAATTCATTACACAACAAATTCCGGGTCTGACTGCGTGACAGCAGAGTGTGTATTTTAAAAGAAATCTTTCACCTCATAATTGGATGGATGAGACAAGCCCTTCTTTGGACTGAAACTTATGTGGATTATTTTCTGTGCTTCAGGGTTTCAGACATTCATACATATTTGGGGGATGTTAGCCCCCATAGAAAGAGAATAAGGTGCATTACCATCGCCCTGAAGATTCCCCCTGATATTTTAACAAAGGATAGAGGAAATCATTGAAGAGGCTTGTCGTGCATTATGGAAGTGTACAAAAATACATTAGTTTGTTTGTTTAGTTATTATTGGAGATGAAATAAACATTTTGGGAAGAGACCCGGTGGGAAAGAAATAGAAAATGGAAGCATACAGTTATTCCAGTGGAGATCTTTGGGACATAACCTAATTGTGGGTGACACAGGTATGTGCCTAATGCATGTTCCTTGCAATAACATTCAAAATGAGTTAGAGAGAAAAAAGAACTGAAATACTCACTGAGATATTCCAATTCCCTTTTTGTAAACACTTTTCACTCGTGTATTTGGAAACATGGTCATCTTACATATTTGAATGTTCTTACAAACCATTTGGAAATCATGTCTCATTGATGTCTATCTCATGGGAAGTTTAATACAGTATGGCACAAACAGCCACTCGGACCTCACTAGCCCATCTCCCATATATGAGACCCAGGCTATTTCAACACCCATGAAATCTAGGAGAAGACAGCTACTACCTGAAGCTTGTCTGTTGCATTTGTCACGGTGCTTAGAAATGTAAAATGTTATAGGAAGTAGCTGTGGATGGTTAATAGGCAAGTTTAAATTTTAAAAACACCCTGGTGCATTTTACATTTTATAAATGTGATCAGTCTAATTGGGAATGCATCACTTGGCTTCAATATTTTTTTTTTAATGCAGCTATTTGATAGTTTGTGGATGGCTTAAAAAAACACACGACATCTTGAGAATTTAACATATTTGCCAATCTCCTCATCAAAAATAAGCTAAAGCAATCTGAATGTTTGGTAAAAATAATTTCAAAACTTTTCTCATCTAGCCAGCCACCTGTACATTGAATTCCATCCCAATGGGACAGAAACCAGCAGAGATACTATGCCCTAAACACCAAAAGTTAGACAATGCTGAGACACACTATATCCTAATGATGTTTATACTATTATTATTTTATTTGTTACTTCTACAGTACTATAAGTATTTATAATACAGGTATATTAATGACATGATGCTGACATGCCCATATGAAATTCCTGCCAATCAAGCCAATAATCCGTGCTATAATTGTAACAGAGAAGCAATTCAGGCATCTTGATAGAGCTGTATGGGAGAAGATTGCAATGCTGTTGATTATGCTTTAACTGTTCCTCATTTTCTCCTTTCACTGCTACTAAATTTACTTATTTGTATTTAAAATAAAAATCCTCAACTTTTAAAAAGTCGCAACAAAACCACAGAGTGCTCTATGGCTACTGTTTATCTGCCTGGTCCCTATTCATTCAATTAAAGGAAATGCAAAGTATTTTACCCAGTTGCATTTCTTTTATATACGTTCACTATAAAATTGATCTTCTCTAATGAAAGTCCAGTGGATGTTAAATGTTAAGACAAAGTTTAAAGCTACTGTAGGCATTAGATTTTTATTTCTATGATAAAAAGCCCCTAACCAGGGTCTAAGCCAGGGGTCGGCAACCTTTCAGAAGTGGGGTGCCGAGTCTTCAGTTAGTCACTCTAATTTAAGGTTCCGCGTGCCAGTAATACATTTTAATGTTTTTAGAAGGTCTCTTTCTATAAGTCTATAATATATAACTAAGCTATTGTTATATGTAAAATAAATAAGGTTTTAAAAATGTTTAAGAAGCTTCATTTAAAATTAAATTAAAATGCAGAGCCCCCTGGACTGGTGGCCAGGACCTGGGCAGTGCGAGTGCCACTGAAAATCAGCTCGTGTGCCATCTTTGGCATGTGTGCCATAGGTTGCCTACCTCTGGTCTAAGCTGTTCTAACCAATTTTAGAAAGGCAGGCTGGAATATCTGAATGTTTAGGAGTACATTCTTCAAGTTGATACACAGGAATTTACTATGCAAAACCCCTTTGTTAGATGATGATTCAGATTAGCTCAGCCAAACAGAAAGCATTGTTGTGTTTTCAATTACCCAGAGTGTTTGCTGCAGCTAATAAATAGCCTCTCACCCCTAAAGAACACCTTCCAGGAAAGAGAAGGGCTCATTCGACATCTCTTTTCTTTTACACTTGAAAAATGTATTTATGAGGCTATCCATGTCCATCCTCCCTTCTGCCCTTGGGACTCTCTTTGAAGTGCATGTCCCTGTAGTGTAGAACTTTGGGTATTTTTAACATAGATCAGTTGTCTATCTCCAGGTTTTATCATTCCACCCACAGCTGCTGTATCTGAGTACCTGTCATATAAAACTAATAGCAATAGTAAAGTCTCTAGTGGGCTTTAAGAAGTCTCTGGCTCTCCTTCCTACTGGGAATAAAAACTGAATTTGGGGTTGGGATTTTGTTTTAATTTTTATTATTTTATTATTTTTGGTTTGTTTATTTAGTTAGGCTAATTTGTTGCAGAGTGATGTTTTGATGGCTTGCAGGGGGCAGATGGGGGGTTCTTTGTCTGGTTCTTTGTTTTTGTTTTTTCACTTAGCTGGGCTTTTCGCTTTGCTTGTTTGTTTAGTTGGGCTTTTTTGGAGGGAACAGGGTAGCTGTGTTGTGAGCATCAAAATCATTTGCAAAAGCTCAGAGCTGGTTGCTGGGTTATTTGCATCTGCCTGTGGTCGGTGTCAACTCACTACTTTTGCCACTCTTTTTTTGTTTGTCAGAGATCAAAACGCTTTATTGTCTTGTTGTCTGTAATCACTTGTTGTCTAACGGTTTCACCACAAAAGAACCAGCCTTTGTTAATGAACTTCCTCGCTCACTGAACCACAGGGGCAAAAAAATAGCGTACATGTTTTTGTCATGTAGATCTAAATATATCTCCTTATTTTTCTCTCTTATCTTCTAAAGATCATCTTAGCCCATCTGCACAAAAAGACGTTACGAAGCATTTGTAGATCTGTGGCCCTAGTCCTGCAAGCACTAGTACAGACATGTGCTAACTGTATTCCCAGGACTAATCCCATTGATGTCAATGGGACTCCTAAAGGGAATAAAGTTAAGCCCTGGAATAAGTATTTGCCTAAGACTGTATTTATGAGGGCTCAGTGGGCCATATCATTCCTTCCATGAGAAGATAGCACAGTATGGTACAATACTCTGTGTATTCTCTCTCCCCTATGGCAATGGCTCTCAACTTTTCCAGGCTACTGTACCCCTTGCTGGAGTCTGATTTGTCTTGCGTACTCCCAAGTTTCACCTCACTCAAAAGCTACCTGCTTACACAATCAGACGTAAAAATACACAAGTGTGTCACACACTATTGCTGACTTTCTCATTTTTACCATATAATTATAAAATAAATAAATTGGAATATAAATCTGGTACTTACATTTCAGTGTACAGTGTAGAGAGCAGTATAAACAAGTCATTGTATCTCTGAAATTTTAGTTTGTACTGACTTTGCTAGTGCTTTTTATGTGGCCTGTTGTAAAACTAGGCAAATACCTAGATGAGTTGATGTACCCCCAGAAGACATGTGTGTACCCCTAGGGGTACACATACCCCTGGCTGAGAACCGCTGCCCTATGGCATTTTCCCCAGTAGTGACAACTGAACCTTAAGAGAGTTGGAGGATTAGCTGGGATATGTATCTGTCTGAAATGCTTTGGGTTGTGATTCTGCAGTCCTCACTCAGGCAAAATTTCCACCTACATCAGTGGGAATTTTGAAGCAACAGACTCTAGCCCTGAGTTTGGAAATAGGGCTGAAAAATCTGACCCAAATATCTGATCCCAAGAGACTCTCCACTCCTTGTTTGAGTCTGGCCGGAAATACTGTGATTCTCTGCATGGCTTATCTATTTTTGTTTTCAGCTCGGAGCAGGGAGACAGGAAACAATTTTCTCAACTTCACCAAAGGGGATGTTTCAGTTTGGGTTTAGCTCGAATTTAGTGCAAATCATTTACATATCTCTCACTATCACCTGAATGTCTCTCATTTAAATAATTCATATCAGTCTTACTAATGTTACCCAGAAAGCCTCTTTAAACCATTTCGAACAATGACCTTCCCGTGAAAGCTCCCGCGTGATGTAACATATAGTTGTAAAGTGGGGGGTCCAGCTTTTTAATGAACGAATTTGATTTAGCCTTAGCTGACACCTGACAGAGGGTTGACCTTTCCTTGCAGCATAGGCATCTGCCTGCCTTTGTCCAAGTGCTGCAGAGAAGAACTGGTCACAAACTGGGGTGATTTTTTACAAAGACATTTTTTGACATTTTGTAGGAAAAAACTAAAACTTTTTAGTTTTCGGGTTTTCAACAAATAGTCGAAATTTTCCAAGGAAAGCAGATATTTTTTCAGCAAAAAAAAATCTTTTTGTTTCAGATCCACTTTTCCACTGAAAATGGTTGCGATGGAAAATCTCCCATAAGCCTCAAGGTCTTGCTGGGCTCCTTACTAATTTGATGTGTCTGAGTAGCACCAGTGGTGAGAAATGCCCTTTTCCCCTTTGAGCTTGGTAGGAGACTTCTCCCTTTCTTTCAGATGATGCACTAACTGGCCATAGTGACCCACATGTTCACCACCTCCACTGGTTTAGGGACAGACAGAGGAAACAAGAGGTGGGTTAAACAAGCAGGGCTCGGGCTGCAGGGTTATAAAATCTCAGTGTAGACGCTCGGGCTCTGAGACCTTCCTCTCTTGCAGGGTCTCAGAGCCTGGCCCCAGCCTGAGCATCTATACTGAGATTGTGTAGCCCTGCAAGCCTGTGTCAGTTGACCCTGGTTCTGAGACTTGGCGCTGCAGGTTTATCGCAGTGTAGACGTACTCGGAGAGGGACGGGGGAGGAGCTCCACAGGGTCAGATGGGGAAAAAGCTGCCCAGGCAAATTAATTCCCTGCCAGGTACAGAGGTAGGAAACAGCTCAGGGAGGCAGTCAGAGATTTAAACAAAAACAAGTCTTTTTGACTGCCTAACATAGGATCCCTGGTGTGGCACCCAGAGGAAAGGGCATGCCTGGGTCCCCCTGCCATGCCCTCGTGGAAGCGGGTAGAGATTGATGAGACACCAGACCAGGGTAGCAGCACTAACTTTACTTTTTGTTCCTGCTTTAATTTCTTTTGCTTCTACCTGCTGAAGAAGGGACTGAAGAAACCTGTAAAAGGGTCCCACCAAAACCAGAGATAGGAACAGCCCTAAGGCAAGGATTCCACCGGGGACCAGCAGAACTGTGGGGTGAGGTCCCGTACAACCCCTGAAGGAGAGAGACCCAGCTGGAGTCTCGGAGGAAGGCTGAGTGATACAGCTTCCATCCCAGAATGGAGTACAAGAAACTGAGGCAGGGATGCAACCCTGATTCTACAATGGACCACCGGGGATACTCCAGGACTGAGTCCCCTACCACTTTGCACCTCAGTCAGGCCACGTGCCACGGCATAGGTGGCACAGCAGGTTCTCAGAAAACCCATGACACTGTTACAGCCTCGAAAATGTGATGCCAAAAAGGACCAATCCTGCACAGATCCATGCCCCAGTGGGTGTTCTGGATGTGCACAGGTTTCAGGATTGGATCCAACCTGCAGAGTAAGAAGACGGGTGACATGGCAAAGTCCAACCTCTCCCATATTCTGGAAATGCATAAAAGGAGGCGTTAGTTCTGTCATTTCTGAAACAAGCTGCAGCTTTCACTTTGGTGATTTAAATGGCGAATAAAGTCCTCCAAGCCTGGCCTCCAAATGATCGTTACCGGTTAGTGTCATGCTGTCAGGAAATGCAGGAGAGGGATGGGTGGATGCAGGAAGTAACTCCCTCGTTTTTTCATGCCATGTGCTGGATGCATTGTATCTTGCAACACTGGCACATTAACCAACATTGCATACTATTCTGACCCTTTAGAAACCAACACCGCATGCTGTATTTGGTAGAATATCTTCTTCTTTGTTGTCCTAGCTTTGGGTATTTATATTTACTCATTACAATTATGAGTTAAATTTTCAAAGGCATCAGAATTAAGGGCATAAATACCATAGAAAATTAATGCAACTTAGGTGCTTTTGAAAATGTACCCTTTAGTATCTCGGGGTCTGATATTAATTCATCAACAGTCAGCAAGAAATACAGCATCCCTTGTGGGTTCCTCCCCCCCAGTCAGTTGATATCCATCTACACCACAGCACACTCTCCTGGGCCGTGTTCTTCATCAGAAATGACCCTTCGCTGAAGCAGCGTATCAGACTTTCGTTGTATTTTTTACAAACATGCTCTTTGCCAAGTATCTGGTTTTCTCTTCCATGGGTAAAACTCCTTGTGTTACTGAACAGCATTCAGAAAATAGCCAGTGCAAGAGGATGTGGACTTTTGTGGTAGCTTAACAGAATTTTGCTGCAGTTTAGATGCACTTCCATTCACTTGTGCTAGCTTTAGCATGGTTTCTAGAAGTCACGCTGCAGCCACTTTTACAGAGCATAAGTATTATCAGATTAAATAAGTTTTATTCCTGAACAATCCCATTTGTCTATGGCAGAGAGAGATCCAGTGAAAGCTGACTATAATGACATAATCTGTTTTATCTCTGCAGTGTTGGGAGCACAGTTATCTCTGTACCCCACTCAGCGATTCCTGTTTGTCGAAATTAGTGCTAAGGCAAAGATCCCCTGTTCTTCCAAAGAAAAGCTGGAAGGAGGTGGCATTTCGGTTTATTGGTACAGGAGAAGAGAAGGTGAGGGGCCCACCTGCATCAAGAAATGCTTAAATGATCAAAATGTAAGTAAGTTTGCTTGCAAACTCGAGACACACGGCATGACACTGGAAATCTACAACGTCCAGCAGAAGGACTCTGGTGACTATTACTGTGCAGTTAAATCCAGCAGCTATCTGATTTTCGGCAATGGATCCACGCTGATTGTTGGAGGTAAGGAAAGATAATGGTGTAACTCAAGGGGAAAAGTGATCGACAATGCTGAGATGTTAAAAAAAAAAAGGGAAAAAATGGAACATGGTACAACTTTCAAAGCTGAAATGGTTGAAAAGGAGAAACTAAGCTGAAAAATAACAACTAATTTTTTCCTTTAATGGTCAAAGATGACAGATTTTTTTTTAAAAGCTCCTGAATAATAATAAACCCACTTCCCTCATACCTAGTGCTTTTCACCAGTAGATCCCAAAGCACTTTAGTTTTACCCTCATCATTATTTATTGCTGCCAAATTGTTTTTGACCTAACAGCCACAAATGCATTTAGTAACAATTATTCTTTCCTTTTTGCAGAATTCTTTACTTTGAATGAATCCCCATCTCATGAGATTAACATTCATAGCGGCCGATCCTTTACACTAGTCTAATTGTATTGACTTCAGTGGAAGTGTACCATTGTAACAAAGTAAAATAAACAGATGGCAGGTCTGTTGTGAGTCAGACGCAGGATGGAACAATAAATTCTCTGCTTTATTCTGTTCAGACAGCTACACCACCAGCAGCTGGGTTTTGCTTCTGGTTCCATCTCCCCACGGCCTCATTTCCACTGGGATGGTTGATCTGGCTTGCATTGTCCATGGAGTCTTCAACCCAGTCCAAATTTCCTGGAATATTTCTGGGGATCAGCAGGAAGAGGCACTAATGCGATCACTGAAAGCAAAGGATGGATCCTTAATGCGCATAAGTCACATTAGCATCCCAGAAGATACCTGGACCAGTGTGAAAATTTTCACCTGTGAAGTCAAATTCAACTCTTCTGGCAACAGAGTTAAGAAAAGTGCCAGGTATTTTGAATGTGAGTGATTTTATATTTGCTTCTGGAACTAAAAGAAATCATGACTTTACTTATTAACCTGCAAGGCGAGTAAATAACGGATGACAGAGAGAAGGCTGAAGTGTTTAATGCATTATTTTGCTTCAGTCTTCACTGGAAAGGTTAATTGTATCCAGTTGCTTAACACAATCAATATTAACAAAAAGGAGGAAGGATCTCAGGCCAGAGTAGGGAAAGAACAGGTTAAAGAATATTTAGATAAATTGTATGTATTTAAGTCAGAGGGGCCTGATGAAATTCAACCTAGTGTGGTAGAAAGAGCTCCAGGGACAGGAGCACTGAGCAACCTTAACAGCTCAGCAGTCTTGAGTGTCACAGCAACAACATTCCACCCTTCCACACTTAGACTACTTAAGGAAGTAGCTCAGGCAATCTCATTAGTGATTATCTTTGAGAATGAATGCATGAAGATGTTTGTAACTTTGAGGTTCTAGTGTAGTTAAGAACTTGAACATGCTACCTAGGCAGGTTGTGGAATCCCAGGAGGTTTTAATAACAGGTTGGACAAACACCTGTCAAGCACGGGCTAGGTTGGCTTGATCCTGCCTCAGCACAGGTGCCTGGACTTGAGGTCTTCTCGAGGTCCCTTCCAGCCCTACATCACTATGATCCTATGACTTGTAAACTACATGGGTGGAATCCTGGTCCCACTGAAGTCAATGGCAAAAATCCCATTCGCTTCAATGGAACCAGGTTTGTAAATTAAGCCAACGAGTTTAACGAAACGGTGCAAACATAACTGTCCCAGCTCCTGATGATCCACCGGAGTCTGCTTCCTCCACAGTCCATCCCAGCTGGTGTGTGCCGCAGATATTGCACCATGTGGTGGCAGTTTTCCTGGTGGGGTTGATGGTGTCTCTGAGTCTGGCTTGGATTTGCTGCTGTTCCAGTCCAGGTAATTAACACCTCACAGTCCATGCTAGATGGAGAGAGTTATAGGCTCAACAGCCCTATTAATATTTGGGCTGACTTCTCACATAGACACAAACTGTCCGCACTGACAGCTTCAAGCACACTGGCATGGCCACCCACATTTGCGGCACTTGCAGTGGCATTGGGAGCGGTGCATTATGGGCAGCTATCCCAGCATGCAAGTGACTGCAACGTGCTTTTAAAATGAGGGTGGGATGGGGTAGAGTGTGACAGGGAGTGTTGTGTGTTTGTGGGGGGAGAGAGAGTGGGTTTTTGGAGGACAGAGAGCATGTCAGCATGGTGTCTTGTAAGTTCAGACAGCAGCAGACCCTCTCTGCTCCCCGCCTCTCTCTCACACACACAGCATTCCACACTAATGGTTGCTGTGTCTCGGAGCAGATAAGCAGCCAGCTGTCAGAAACAGAGCTTTGAAAGGGCATATCCGCATTCCTGCAGCAATTCAAAACAACAAGAGTGGCCACTTAAGGGGATTATGGGGCATTTCCGGAGACCAATCAGAGTGCAGTAATGCAACACCCCGTTCACACTGGCACCGCAGCACTCCAGCGGGGGCGCATCAAATGTTATTCCACTCGCCAAGGTGGAGTACCAGGAGCACTCTAGCCATGGAGTCAGAGCGCTCTACATGTCTTGCCAGTGTGGATGGGCGCCCCTGGCTGCTTTAATGCGCTCTAACTCGCAAGTGTAGCCAAGCACTTAGCTAACATCCCCAAGCCTCTTCAGCCAACACTGGGCCCAAAATCTCTCTCTCATGGTTTTTCCAGGGTCATGCTACTCACAGGCTGCTGCCTGGCTTTCCTGCTCTTTGCCTCTGCCTCTCTGTTCTTGTCCATTCTCAGTTTCTGTGTGTTTCCCCTGCATACACCCCAAACAAGCAATATTCAGCAAACCCCCTCAGCCTACTTAGTCAGTGTGGGTTCATAACTCCCTTTTGCCATAAGTGGGGGCATTCTGTTTAATTCATCCCGAGAGCTACCTTAATTGAAGGGTGCATTCCCACCTAATCGCAGCAGAGGTTTGTAATCCAAACTGTCACGAGTACCTCTCAGCATAATGCTACTGTTTGCTGGTTGTGCAAAAGGAGTGAATTTAGGATGCAGACCATTCGCGACTATAATTCTCCTGGAGCTGGATTTACACCATGGATGAATTTGGCCCATTCAGTCTGTTTTGGGAATACAGTAAAGGAGGGAGAACTGCAGCCTGAGGGGAGTTAAAAGGTGCATTAAAAACTATCTGAATCCTAAACTCTGTTTTCAGCCATGTGCTGAACTCTTAGAGCAAGGTTTCCACAATGGTTTATGTGCTAATTATGTGCACTGTTTGCAAGAGAAGCAAGAAAGCTTAGTCACCCGTTTGAAACTGTGTCAAACTCGAACAGTTTTATCTGACCTTCCATGGAGGTGACTAATAGTATGAAATGTTGTCAAACAGGCTCAAAGGGTTTATGCCCAAGTGGAGTTTCAGTCAAGGAATCACAACCAGATCAGGATGCAGTGGCTGATGGAAGAGAAAAATCGTAACCCACACTGAGATACGAGTCTGGAAACTCACAGCTGGTTCACTGCTGACCTCGACGACAGCAGCCGTTTTGTAAGATGGTGTCTTTCTGTAAAAGCTGTTGGTCTGTTTTTACTGCTTCTGCTCGTCACTGCTGCTGCATGTGGCTCAGTTGCAAAATATAATTAAAAAGTAACCCGACTTGTCCACCTAGAGCATAAATAGCAGGAAGTCACAGAAAGAACCAAACCCGTGGAGGTGAGAGATTTCCTGCTGCGATAGGAAAGACATTGTCATGCCTGTGAGGCAGGTGCTGGCCCCTTCCTGACACTTACTGGGGTTCTTTGGTCGGCCCTTTCCAGTACCAAAAGAAAGGGGACGGGCCAATGAGAAACTGACAGTCCTCAGGGCCAATGGGGAGAGGCTGATGCTCCAAGTCAGCTAGATTGACAGGGCAGGCAGGCCAACGAGGGAGCCAGGAGCCTGGAGGGCCCGTCCTCTGTCTGAGGTTTACCTGCCTACGGCAGACTGAGTAGGGCTGAGTTAAGGGGAGAGCAGCTGCCGGAGCTGAGGTTGAGGTAGAGGCAGAGCAGCCAGAGCCAGAGGGGCCAGGGAGCAGCCCAGATGGCAGAGCCGGGGGCTGGGGGCAGAGCCGAGGGTGGGGCAGCACAGAGGAGCTGGGCTGAGCTGCAGCGGGGAGCTGCGGGGCCGGAGCTGGGGAGCGGACGCCGGCCCCGCCGAAGTTAACACCGGAGCCAAGCAGCTGGCGAAAGCGAGGGGGACTCTGGGCACAGGGCCCGATGCAGAGAGACGTCGCCAGACAAGAGGCCTCGCAGGCCGGACTCGGAGCAGGGACGTGAACCCGATGGGACGGTTGGTGCTGGGGAGAAGGGTCCTGCCACCCCCAGAGCAGGGGTCTGACCCGGGGTATCACCGCAGCACAGCCAGGGCCTGGGAAGGAGGCCTGGGACGTGTGAGGAACAGACTATGAGCTTCCCTGATGTCTCAGATCCGGCTGGTTGTGCTGTCTCCTGTGCCCACCGGGTGGGGTTCCTTTTTCCCTTTAACCTTTCCCATTTTTTCTCTAATTTTTTTTACAGTTGTTGTTTAATGGATTGCATTGGATTTGAACTGTCTGTAACGATCCGGGGGTCAGGGAAGCGTCCGGTGTGGAGAGAGGACCCCAGAGTGCGGACACCCTCACCTCTGTCCCATGCAGCAAAGTCCTCACATCCCCGATCAGACTGGGGCTTCAGTCTCCCAGGAATCCTAGGCCCAGCCTTGTTGGCGTTATGACTCTGCCGCATGGGAGACTGGAAAGGGAGTCCCCAAGGTCAGACAGGCATCTGGGTAAAGGGAATTGGAGCGAGGAGTCAGATCCGTTCGATGGCCAATTCCATCGGGTTAGTGTATGAGCCAGGAAAGTTCCCCACAACAGCGGGACCATCCCCCGATTACATACAGGTATCTTTGCAACATACTGGTGCATTTAGGGACAAATTCCACCCTCTCTGCAGGAGCAGAGGGTTGTAGACAGTGTCATTTCATAAAGGGTGTCAGGATTGCAGGAGCCTGCACGTGGTCTATGTGCTCCCTGTGTGCTCTGGAGCTTGGACTGGTTCCACCAATGTTCTGTGACCCGTGAAGGAGACGATTCCTCTCCTCTTCCCCCCTGAGCTCAGTTACTCAGGCTGTGCTCTGGTAACAGGAGTTGGGGCTCAGGGCCTGCCTTATTCACACAGGCAGCCACAGTGAACTCAGCTACTCTCATGTCTAGTCCGAATCCTTAGTGCTTTTGAAAGGGGAGGTGGGAGGTTGTACCCACGAGAAACTGAACATCCCCCCGATTGGGCGTGAGACTCAGGTGTGTTACCGGTAGCACAAGCAGAACCAGCCTTGGCCCCCTGATGCGCCGATGGAAGGGGCAGAACCAGACAGAAGTGACACTTCCCAGCTGGGTGGAGGCTGCTTTTGGCTGCCTCCGAGGAGCTGCCATCAGCAGGACCGAGCCGCCTGGCCAGCAGTATCGTTCCCTGGTGTGGGGGGGGATTATGAATGGGAAACTGTGTCTGAATGGAGCTGCGTGAGGTCAGGCTCTCTCCGCATCCCCGTCCTGGAGCAGCTACTCCAATGAATTCCTTGGGAAACTGCTGCTTTTCCCAAAGGGCTGGATCCACAGGGCCTCATGCCAGCACCTGTCTATCTTCTCTATGTAACATGCTTTATCAACGGGAGGGGCTCCCCCAGCCACGGAGCCTGCACATGCCGCCTGGTTTGATACTAACGCCTCATTCTGAAGCTGTAATTCTAAATGTTGCTCATTAAAAAATATGCCACCTCCTCCCTCATGTTTCCGTTCCTTTCTCTAGCAGCTGAGAGGCACAAAGCTCAGCCTATTATATGTGACAGGTGACTTCTACATTCTTTGGGCCTGACGCTGCTCTCGCTGACGCTGGTGTGTACCACTAGGGAGGAACTCTGCTGAAGGCAGTGGAGCTACTCTGGGTTTACAGGGGTCACTGAGAGCAGTATATGGCCCTTCGTATTTCGTTTAGGGCCAGGCGATGAACCTCTCACTCCCACTGGGGAGCCGTTAGTCACAGCAGGGTCCCACTGAAGTTCCAGGGACTGCTCCCATCTGTAACTTCTCACCCGTGTGGGTAAAGGTGTTACAGTCTGACCCTTAACATCCATGTTCTGTTACTGGCGGCTAAACCAGCCCTGTCATTCACAGGTGACAGTAAAAATGTGAACATACAGGCCTGATTTGATCTAAGTACTGACCCCAATGCCACAGCACGACCGGCCTTGGGCTGGGCTCCCTTTAGGTTACTCCCTCCATACACGGTGAGTGTTTGGATTGGAAATCTCCTCCAGTATAGGAAGTAGCTTCACAAATTCAGTGGGTGACACTTTCCCCTCAGTCAGAACCAAATTCCCAACATAGTGATAGGAGGTGCTATGGTGCAGGAAGTGGCACCTTCCAGTCGATATGTAAATCCAATGCCCCCTCAACCTACAGTCGATCCTGCACAGCTTTCTTGCAAGCATGGAGGTGTCAATGCAGAATATGGAAGGGGTTGTATTTCAAGGAAATTCATATAACATTATAGCACATTACAAACATGAGACTTTCTATATTTCTCTTTCTCTTTCATTCTTTCTTTCTGCATCTCCTGTTTTAAAAACACATAAGCCATTTTTGTGAGATTCAGTTACCGAGGAGCATTTCTGTTACTGTACATCAGAGTCGCATATTCAGTCTGAAACAGAAAAAGGAAAGATCAGATATTATTAATTTTATTTGGAAAGTTCAAAAGGCATCAACTGATCAGTTTTTGTTTTATAAGAATGTGAAAAACATATTTCAATGGTGTAGATTTCTTGCTTGTGGTCTTTTGTCCTGGTAGCTGAGTTGAGTGACTGGATGGTGTTGGTGGCTTGTGATATATATATATAGGGTCAGACTAGAAGTTCTGGTGGTCACTTACAGAAATATACACTGCACTATTTCACCATCCCTGACCTGCAGCCACCTCGGGTGGAACCCAGCAGTTCTTCAGTACTAATAACCCTACACAACACTTCTACTAGAAGAGCAGAGAAAAATAAATACAAATGAAACCTCTGTGAATTCAGGAGGCAAAGTGTAGACACTAGGGTTGGAAATTAGCCAAGACACTGGTTCTAATCCCCTGTTGTTAATACACTGTATCTTTCTGACATACCAAATGATGGAAAAAGCAGTTTACCTGTGGCATCTGTCTCATAGGTATTTGATTCCCTCTTTGCACAGCTCTCCCTGGTGGATGAAGCAGACAAAGGGACAGTTATAGGGATGTGTGATGGGTTCCTGCTTTATAGCACAGTTATGACTGAGTTACCTCTGACGGGGCACTTTCTCCAGAGCAAGATCAACAGCTGGATCAGGAGAAGGAGAAAAATACAGGGCAGCCCCGCGTAGAACACAATGCTACAGTCTCCTGCAGAGAGAAGAGATGCTGAGAATGGAAAACTGCGAGCAAACCAGACGGGCAAAATGAGGTCTTGTCCCCAGAACTCCACGTTCATTCCTCTGTGCTCTCTAGCGTGTTCCCCACCTGTATATGCAGGCAGTGGGATGTGCCTCCATATACAGGGGACAGCAGCCTTGCAAAAATTATAGTAGCCAGCCATGTCAGCAAAACTTTACATCATTGTCCCACCAGCCTTACCCGGTAACAGCGTAGACCAGCCCTACTGCTGCCAGCCTGCCCTGGACATCATTCCACTGAGCCATTTTAGCCTGAGACCTCCTGCTCCAGTGACGAGTGCAATAGAATCAAGTTATTTATAGGGGATAGCTCAGAATCCTAGAGGCCAGAGATGGAGGCGACCTTGTTTCACTGGGTGCCCTCTAGCTCCCTCCTGACCACTGCTGGATTTTTCCCTATATTATAATGGCTAATGTTTGTCCAGTCTTCTTTATTTGGGCTTTCAGCCCTGCCTCTGGTCATCTGTTCCATTATCTGTTAGCTCTTGCTGTCAGGAAGCCATTCCTGACATTCATCCTGCTGTTTCCTTTGTTTTCCTTCCTTATGCATCATTATTCCCCTTTGGCTCACCCCAAGTGATCCTTCTGTATCCTAACTGTGCTTGAGGTTGCTTGACCAGAAACCCAATTCACACCACTGAGGATTGAAAAATGAAGGTTTTCAGAAGGGCCGGAGGTGGGAAAGGTGGGTGACGTGGGAGCGACTGTAACTGTCTACCCCACAACTCAAGCACCCTCTCAGTGGTTTCCAAAACCTCTGCTCATTCCCATTAGTTATCATTCCCCTGAGCCATCCTGTGTGATTCTGTCTATTTCTCTAGCTTAGAGTAGATGTCACTGACTCTTGGTTGCCAGATACCACGGTGAGGGGTGTAGCATAAATGCCCTGGTAGGTAGGTTAGGTTTGATGATACGATACTGGACCTGTTTCCTTGGAGACTGTAGCACTGATGCTTCTCCCCATGCTGCTCTCCTTGGCTGTACAAGTGCAGATCGTCTTCTGGTTCCACGTCTCAGACGGGATTGTCATTAGGCTCCAAACACTAAAGACCCCATTCCCGTCTATGGCTCCAGCATCCGTCTGACCATCAGACGCCTCCTCACCAGTGTCCCAGAGAACTTCACTCCAGGGAGGAGTGAAATCAGAGAGCAGGCAGAGCAGAGGAATGACGCGGGGAAGCTCAGTATCCTCTTGTGTGGAGGGCACCAGGATGGAAAGTCTCGGCTTGGAGGCATCTAAAGAGAGTTGAGTCACAGAAACTAGAGGTCAGAAAGATCTCTTAGTGGTAGCTCAGCTAGCATACCCTGCTCCTACCCCTACCCACCAGTGCAGCATGTTTAAATATCTAATATTTGTCTATGCCTGTTTTCAGTGTCTTACACTGGCGGTTTTCAACCTTTTTTCATTTGCGGACCCTTAAAAAATGTTGGAGGTGTGGACCCCTTTGGAGATCTTGGACAAGTCTGCAGACCCCCAGGGGTCTGCAGAGCACAGGCTGAAAACCACTGTCTTACACTAAGGGGCATCCACCTTGGGAGACTCCCACAATCCATCACTCTTCAGAAGTTTGTACAGATATGATCATCAAGGATGATTTTCTCAGTGTCGACAATGTGTTTGGTTAGGTACAAATGCAGAAAAAGAGCTGCTCAAGTCTGGTGGTGAGGACACCCGACCAGCAGTCAGGAAGCCTGAGATCCATTCCCAGCTCTTGGTGTCTGACTTGCTCTGTGACCTTGGAAACAAGTTCATATTGCATCTATGCCTCATTCCCCATATGTAAAGTTATGGTAACTCTACTTAGTCACATTTGCAAGGTGCTTTGAGATCTATGGATGAAAAGCCTGATAGAGGAACCTTTCTTGCTTAAATATTATAGTCAGTCTACATTTTTCCTATTATTACATTCTTCCCAATTGCCTGAGATACAGTCTCTCATAGCACCCAGAGTAATTCCATGCCTTCTCTTTTATGTACAGTGGATCAAAAATATATAGATATTACTAGTTGTACATTGAATTATGATGTTCAATTCATACTGGGCTGCTTGAGACAATGAATAGTCCCCTGTATGAAAACATTGGGGAAATCAGTTCATGCAGCTTGGTGAATGCCTGAAAAAGAACCTGATTAATATTAAAGTCTTAATAGGATAGCAGGGCAGGTGGAACATACCCCATGTCCGAGGCTCGGGCAGTTTCAGTAGGAATCATCAGCAAGTGTGAATACCAAATCTGATTCCTAATGTAACATACCAACTACACCTCTACCGCTATATAACACAAATTCGGCTATAACGCGGTAAAGCTGCACTCCGGGTGGGCGGGGCTGCACACTCCGGCAGATCAAAGCAAGTTCGATATAACACGGTTTCACCTATAACGCGGTAAGAGTTTTTGGCTCCCGAGGACAACGTTCTGTCGGGGTAGAGGTGTACTAGAAGGCAGGAAAATAACACCTAGCACTGCTTTTCATCCTTAGGTCTCTAAGTGCTTTTACATAGGAGACTAATTGTCCCCATTATACAGATGAGGAATTTGAGATGCAGAGAAACCCGAGGCTAGATTTTCCAAAATGTCCCAGGTTTTGTTCAGAGCGTTTTAAAAGTCCAATCATTTATTTAGGCACCTAAATGGGAGCTATTGGCTGCTGATTTCTTTTAAATATCTCCCTCCCTCTGTGCCCAGTATTTCAGGAACAGAACTCAGGTCTCCTAATTCCCAACCCTATGCCCTGGGTCAGTGCCTGGACCATGCTGCCTCTATGCACAAATACTAATGGCTTAAAGCTGAAACAGGAGGATCGGTCACAATCTAGCCAAAAAAGATGATTTTTACAAACACCACCCAGCATTAGGTTATCATTGATCTAAGATGCTGAAAACTCACCTGTGACAATTAGTCTGGTCCCATTCCCAAAGTTGGGCAGTAGATACACAGAGGCAGAGAGGCCACAGTAATAAACCCCCGAGTCATCTCTTTGTATGTTATTGATAAGTAGAGAAAACGTGTTTGCCGTAATGTTCACTTTACGCGAGTATTTTTCATCTAAAGATTCAGACTCAGAACTCTGATGAATCCCATGTAAACTTCCATTCTGTTGTTCCTTGTACCACCGAACTCGCCATTCTTCTTCTGATATTTTACAGTCCAGCTTTGCAGTCTGGCCAGAAGTCAGCCACAGCTGTGCTGGGCTTTGCAGGATTTGTATCCCTTCTTCCGAGGCAGCCACTATACAGAGGAAGAAAGGAGTGTGTTAATACAGTGAGCACTGGACAAGCCTGGGCTTTTGCCATACACTATATAGAGCAGATGATGCAAGAATAACACAAAGCACATATTTATTAAATATTCATTTTAATTTTTCTCTATTTCTAGCCATTTGTTTTGTTAGGATTCATGTAGCCTGTGCGGGAATTAATGTAATGTAACTACAAAAAACAACTTCAGAGTTCAGAACCCAGGGTAAATACTTCTAGTTCACATCACTAATCATCAGGCTACGCATCCCCGCTCGTACTTATCAAAATCAATTGTAAAAAACCTTCATTTGGCTATACTGTACATGGGAGAGGCTTTTACTAACATCGCCCTTTGTGTTTCAAATTCTCCCATTGATCATTCTGCAGAAAAATACATCAGCCCATATGTAAGACATCAGCATAAAAGAAGAATAGATTTTGCACCCCAATCCAGGATATTAACCAGAAACTATTCTCAAGGTGTTAATATCTGGCATTCAGGTTATTTTAAAATAGACTATTTCATCACCTTTCTTTAGATTTCAATTGATGGACTAAAAGATGTGAATTTCTCTCTCACCAGGTTGATGTTAGAACCTCTTGGAATTGCAGAAGGATGTTATGTACAAAGTTAATTGTTTTTAGCATGGTAGAGAACAAGCATGAAATAAATCAGGCTAAAATACTTACTCCGCAGATAGACTAGAATCATCCCAACTATGTGTTGGGACATCTTGTGCCTTTCTTCAGTAATGAATAGGCGATGCTGTGAGACAGACAGACATCTGGTAGCTAATGGATCTCTTGATGAAAGACTTTGTCACGTGGAGAGGAAAATGTTGTTTCCTCTTAAAGATCTGTGGGGCAACATGCACGACAAAGGAAGAGGGCCAGGAGATATTAATAACCCCATTCAAAACCTGCTCTGAGAACCAGCAGAGCAAACCTGGGAGAAAATATTCCTTTGCCTCCAAAATCTATAAGAGAAGAAATTCAAGCTCAGACTGGGTAACAGCATGGTGTGTGTCTCAGATGGAATATTTGTGTTATGATTGGATGCCCATAAGAAGACATTCTTCTGACTGCAATTCAGGTGGAATATTTTCTGTGCTTCAGCGATTGATAAGGTCAGATGGTATTAGCATCAATAAAAGGGCATAAAAAGGTTCATGAAAACTGTGTTAAAATTATGATTTATCACTTTTAATTTCAGGTGGTTTTCCTGGTCCTGCTTGCTGTCTGTGGGGAAGTGTGCAATCTGGGAGTAGCAGCAGTCAGTCTGGAAAGAGGCAGCCTAGAACAAGGTAGGTGAATTTTTCCTCTCTGCCTTAGGGAGCAGCCTGCTTTGTCTCTCTCTGGTTTTGGTTACTGTGTGTTATCATTCTGGATTCTAAGAATAAAGGTAGTGTTAGGTTGCAAACTTGCAGCAAGAGTATTTGATGTTTATTATCTAACTTCTCTATTGTATGTGGTGAATGTAACAACCACCAAGAGGCATATAACATGATTTTAGGAAAGGTTTGAGGAAATCAACAAAGAGGCTCATTATGGAAAGGGTGAAATTAGCAAAAATACATCTTAATTTGTGTGTTTAATTATTACGATAGATTAAGAAAAGGACTGGGGGTGAGGTCTTCTGGAAAAGCAATGGATGGGGCTACAATATGAAAGTGTGGTGGAGTCACCCCACTCTGGAAAATTTGGGGCAAAACTTACTTTTAGGACACTTCTTTCAGATATGTGCATAATGCATGTTTCTTAATGTAATATGCAAAATACTTCATAGAGAGAGCAAAATGAAATGCCCACTAAGTGATTCCAAATCCATCCCTTCTAAACAGTTGTCACCCCCACAATCTGCGGCTTGTCTTGACTTGAACATTAAGGCTGAGAGTTGCAAAGCTCCATCGGGGATTTGATTGGCCAGATTAATTGAGCATTGAAATTGCCCTTTCAAACCTCAGCCTCAATAAATTCCTACTGCAAATCAGGGCCAGAGCCTCTGCTGAGTCCACTCTCCGGTTATCCCAAGCTGATCTTCAGGTCATATATAAGCTGGCCCAGCCTGGAAGTTGCTCTAAACTCCCAAAGAGCCATTTGCCAGCTGGGGAGACCCTGAGTGCAGACTGCTCCTGCCACATGACATGCCAAGGACTGTTGGTAGGGCTGGCTCTGCTGCCTTAACACCTCCTAGCATGTACAGCCAGTTCCTGCTCCGTTGGTGTCATGGGAGCAGCACCAAGGGACCAGGATATGGGCCAGGTTCTGACCCGTGTCTCACTGATACCTAGCTCCAGGAGAAGTTGAATGTGATGCAAACACCTCTCCTCGCCTAACTGGTTCACTGGGATTTCAGCACATGCTTGAAGAGAGGAAGGACGGTGGGGTTGTCAAGGTGCTAACCAGGGACATAGGGGCTCTCCGTTAAATCCCTGCTCTGCCACAAGCTCCGTATGTGACCTAGGGCGGGTCACTTATATCCCAATGACTTTCAAGCCTTAGTCCCTGTTGAAAGTGGGACTCTGCCTCCCAAATCACTTAGAGGATTTTGAACACGTTACCCCAAGTCTCTCTGGGCCTCCACTCCCCAGCTGTAAAATGGGGATAATTCTCCCTTTTCTGCAGCAGGGTGGTGAAGATAAATAAGTACACGGCTAAATTAACAGACTTTTGGTGAACTGGGGGCCTAGTGCCATAGATGCAGCAAAGAGTCCTGTGGCACCTTATAGACTAACAGACGTTTTGGAGCATGAGCTTTCGTGGGTGAATACCCACTTCGTCGGATGCATGTGTCATAGATGTGCCATAGATGTGCTTTGTGCAGCTACATACCATACAAAGGTCCTGTTGACCTGGCAAATCAACTTAGCTAGAATTCAGAATATGATTTTGGCGTGGAGTTCGCAGTAACCATGAATTTGAGTAAACTCCATGACCCCTGCAATGACAGTTCCCGGCCACTGAGTCTGGGCCAAGCTCCTAGCAATGGACGTTGCAACCTGGCCCAGTGGTCTCAGGTTTGGCACATCTGTCCCTCCATTTCCATCTACAGAGGGGCAGTCGCACCAAACCTGAGTGGCACTGTGACCATGTGGGCCAGATCGCAATGCCCCAACCTGGACCCAGCCCCACGGGACAGAAGGTGCCACTGCAGGGTGAGTCCAGGGCTCTCCAACCCCTCACATGCCCTCTGCTCCCTCCCTTTGTTATGGTAGTTTTCCTGTACCTCTGCCTGAAATTTTTTAACAATTGCCATGATGAAATTGTAGCGCTGGCTATCACAGAAATCTAGCCACATTGGGGCACAAGTACCTAAATCTCATTTTCAAAAGTGATGTAAGTACTTGGTAATCTAAGTCCTGCTGACTTTCAATGGTATCTAGGCTCATGAAAAGCAGATTTCAAGGTATTTAGGTGCATAAAGATGTAGATAGGGCGGCACCTAGGGATGTTTGCAAAAAGAATGGGAGTTTTTGCATCTAAGTCACTTGAGCATGTTTGCTCCCAGTCACACTTAAATGATACAAATTCATTTTACACATGATCTTCTCCAATATGTCTATTAAAAGCCAAGAGAACAACAAAGTTACTGTCATAGTTTTTATTGATTTCATTAGTACATTATGTGTTACAAAAACAAATTGACCCTTCTGTATCAAACGTGAAGAGAGAGAGACACACACACACAGCAAGGACACAGAAGGGTCAAACAAATTGAAACTGATCTTATAAAACCACAGGCTACAGGACATGTTTGCTGCAAAGGGCCAATCGTTTAAAAATAGCTGCTTGGAAAGCTGCACTTGCTGCTGTGGTCAGTTTCAGCCCACTTGTTTTGCCACTTTTCTTTTGTTTGTTCAGCTCGCAAAGTGTTTGGGCTGATTGCTTTCTCCGGTCTCTCTCCTAGCTTTTGGTAACCAAGGAAGTGTAAACTGCTGCCCTCAATCAGGGCCAGCTCCAGGCACCAGTGAACAAAGCATGTGCTTGGGGCGGCCAATGGGAAGGGGCTTCAAGCCTGTTTAGGAAACTGGGCTCTTTAGAATTCTGGCCCCAGTGGTGGGTGCTGATCTCTTCGGAAAATCATTTGCAATAGGCAGAAGGTACAATGCTGTCTACACAATTGCACCATTAACCAGTCTTGTGGGCTGTTGTCTAACCTGTCAGACAGCCCTGGTACATGCTGTCTCTGCACTAGATGTTTTGTGTTGAACTATCTCTTGCACATTCTATAGTGTGTGACTCCTGGTGGTTATTTATTATTCTGAATCATTAAAATAGATCCATATTTCATTCAAATGCCGCAGCAGATCCCCACATGAGGCGTTCGTCACCCAAACTGACCAGGATGTTGGACCTTTTGCTCTTAAGCAGCGTACGAGAAGTGAGCTTTTAGATTTCATCTTTCAGGATATTGTTTGTTACAATCATGCTGTTTGCCAAGTTTCCTCTTTTCTCTTTCATGGGTAAAATTTTGCATTAATCATTGTATTAAGGTTTGGAATTGAGAAAGGAGCCTTTTCAATAGGACATCAGCTTTCACGATGTCTGGTAGCTTAGGACAGTTCTGCTGCAGTTGAGATGCTCTTCCAGTCACTTGTGCATAGTTTTAGTATAATTTCCAGTGCTCTGGAGCTGGAAGGAGTTAATCCCATGAGCAGTCAGAAGGAGGCGCCCTACGGTGAGTGAATTCAGTGACGGGGGCTATGGTGCAGGAAGTGACATGTTTGACGTGAGATGTAAAATCAATGCCCCACAAACCTGCAGGCAAATTGCTAATGACCCCACACAGCTTTTTTTGCAAGAATGGAGGTGTCTGCTCAGACTATGGGTTCAGAGAACTGACTATGGAAGTGCTTGTATTTGAAGCAAATGCACATCACGTTATAGAACATTACAAACATGAGATTTTCCATATTTATCTCGCTTTCTCTTTCATTCTTTCTTTCTGTATCTCTTGTTTTAAAAAATATAAACCACTTTTGTGAGACTACATCAGTCACAGGGGAGCGTTTCTGTTATTGTACGTCAGAGCCGCATATTCAGTCTGAAATAGAAAAAGCAAAGATCTGATATTATTATTAATACTTTGTATTAGAGCAGCACTTAGAAGACTCAACAGAGACCGAGGCCCCATTGTGCTGGGCTCTCCACACACATAGAAAGGGGCAGCCCCTGCTCCAAAGAGTTTGTGGTCAAAATACACAACGCCACAAAGTGGGGGAGGGGAAACGGAAGCACCGAGAGCTAAAATTACTTGGGGTATGGCTACACTTACAAATCTGTAGCGCTGGTAGTTGCAGCGCTGGTCGTCCAGCTGTGCAGGGCCAGCGCTGGTGTGTGGCCACACTCACAGCTACCAGCGCTGCAGTGTGGCCACAGTGATGAATTATGGGCAGCTATCCTAGCATTCAAGTGGCAGCAACGTGCTTTTCAAAAGAGGGGGGTGTGGGGCAGTGTGACAGGGACTGGGGGGGGGGAGGAGTGGATTTTTGGAACTGACACTGTGCAAAATCAGAAAATTTTCCCACCCCCTTACTGTTAACTGCAAACAGCCTGCATCCAACATACTCTCTTTCCCCCCTCTGTCCCCTCCCCCCATTTTTCTCAAGCAAAGCAAACACTCAACCCCTGTGAATGACTCCTTTTCTCGCTGCTGGTCAAGCAAAACGCAAACACTCAACCCCTGTGAATCACGCAGGGAGGAGGATCTCATTTGATTGTTCACAGATTGATCACAGCAAACAGGAGCTGATAAGCAGCTCCGGTAGAGCAGCTCTGGTAGCATCAGAGGAGGTTCATAACAAAACAAAGAGAGGCTGCATAACAAAACAAAGGGAGTAATTTAGTTAAAAGCATTCTGGGATACACCCTTATACCCTGGAGGCCAATAACAGCGCTGGTGTGTGGCCACACTTGATGACCAGCACTGCAGCACCAGCGCTGGAATCCTTATTCCCCATGCTGAGTGAGGTGTACGGCCAGCGCTGCAGCCAGGGAGTTGCAGCGCTGGAAGTGCCCTGCAGGTGTGGCCACTTACTAATTGCAGTGCTGGAAAGCCTCCACCAGTGCTGCAACTCGCAAGTGTAGCCATACCCTCGGTGATGGTTGCTCAGCGGGTCAGTGGCTGAACCAGGAAAAAAAATCCTGACTCCCAGTCCAGTATCCTCCACTATCCCACACTGCCTCCCGCACGGTAATATGCTTAATGAGAATCGACAATCTCATGCATTTGATTAACATTGTCCTTCCAGAACGCCATAGCCAGACAAGGTGGGTGAGGTAATATATTTTATTGGACCAACTTCTGTTGGTGAAAGAGAGACGCTTTCTGTGTAAGCTCAAAAATTGTCCGTGTCTCTCCCCAACCCAAGTTGCTCCAGTAACAGCTATTACCTCACCCATCTTCTCTCTCTGATATCCTGGGACCAGGCAGGCTCCAACAACACTGTGTAACTAGACGGGGTGTTTTACAGGCTAGGATCATGTCAGCAACTCTGGGCCACATTCTCATCTCTGTCACCTCAGTGCATACGGTGGGGCTGGGGTTGTGGTGGTGTCCTATGGATTTGATCCCTTGTCATTAAGTCACTTAGAGCATTTCCATTCCAAACCCTTCTGACTTCCTCTAAGACATTTCTCCCCAGCCTGGATTGTTCCATGCCCAGCTTCTCCCAATGAAGAATTTTATTTAGAAAGTTCCAAGGGAATCAGCTGATCAGCCTTTGTGTTGTAAGAATGTGAAGAACATGTTTCAATGGTGCAGATTTCTCCTTTGTCGTTGGTTATTTTTTGTCCTAAGTACTGAGGGTTAGTGTGTAGTGGCTGGATGGTGTTGGTGGCTTGTGATATACATGAGGACAGACTAGAGGATCTGCTGGTCCCTCACAGATATATACACCTCACTATTTCACTATCCCTGATCTGCAGCCACCTCTGGGGTGGAACCCAGCAATTCTTCTGTACCAGTAACCCTACACAACACTTACACTGGAAGGGCAGAGAAGAATAAAGTCAAATGAGAATTCAGGAGGCAATGTGTAGATACTAGGGTTCGACATTGACCAGGACACTGTTTCTAGCCCCCGTTGTTAGTATACTGTATCTTTCTGATGAGCCAAAGGCTGAGAAAGCAGTTTACCTGTGGGATCTGCCTCATAGGTATTTCCTTCTGTCTTTGCACAGCTCTCCCTGGTGGATGAAACAGACAAAGGGACAGTTATAGGGATGTGTGATGAGTGGCTGCTTTACTGCAGACAGAGTTATGACTGAGTTACCTCTGACGGGGCACTTTCTCCAGAGCAAGATCAACAGCTGGATCAGGAGAAGGCTGAAAATACAGGGCAGCCCAGCGTAGAACACAATCCCACAGTCTCCAGCGTCTCTTCTCTCTGCAGAGTATAGAGAACTCCCATCAGAACAGAAGGGCCCCTGATCTGTACCTCCCACATAAGATCATGGGCAAAGGGAGGTCCTTTCCACAAAGCTCCACACCCATTACTCTGTGGTCTGCGTGCTGCCCTCCTGTATGCAGAGACAGTGGGATGTGCAAAGGACAGGGGAAAAGGACCTTGCAAAAATCATAGGCCAAAAGTCTGCCATGTGAAATCCCCCACCTCCGACCCCCAAAGTCCTCTAATGTGTGTATCTTTGAGTGCTGTGGTCACATTCCAGGTGGTTCCTCTTTTCCCAGCACGCCAAGGCAATTAGGAAATTAAATGTCCATTCGGCAGGCTGGACACACCTGTCTGTGCCATCTGGAATTTGTACACTGTAACACTGCTGCATAACTCCTCCTAGCTCAGGAGCTGAAATAAGCTGGGCTGGTGAAAGGCACCTTTATGCCAGTATAACTGCGTCCACACTAAGGCTTTTACTGGCATTACTAGGTTGGCAAAAATTCAGAGATGGAGACAATCCTGCTTCACTGGGTGCCCTCTAGCTCCCCCCTGGTCACTGCAGGATTGTTCCCTGTGTTGTATTCACTAGTGCTTTGTCCAGTCCTGTTTACAGGGGCTTCCAGCTCTGTCCCGGGCATCTGTTAAATCTCTATTTTCTGTTAGATCTCGCTGTCAGACAGTCATTCCTGAAATTCATCCTGCTGTTCCCTTTGATGATTTCCTTCCCAATGCTTCTAGTTATTCCCCTTTGGCTCACCCAAGTGACCCTTCTGTGGCCTTGCTGTGCTCACATGGAGGGGAAGGCTCGGGCTGCTTCACCAGAAGCCCATTTCTCACCCCTGGGAGGGTTGAAAAATGAAGGTTTTCAGGAGGGCTGGGGGTGGGAAAGGTGAGTGATAGGGGAAGTGACTGTAACTGCCCCACACCTCAAGCACCCTCTCAATGGTTTACAAAACCTCTCCTCACTCCCATTAGTTATCATTCCCCTGAGCCATCCCGATGGATTCTGTCTATATCTGTCTGGCCTGGAGTAGATGTCACTGACTCTTGGTGCCCAGATACCCGGAGAGGCGCATAGCCAGAGATGGACAATGGAGCGACCATAACTGTCTGCCCCACAGCTCAAGCACCCTCTCAATGGTCTCCAAAGCCTCTCCTCGCGCCCATTAGTTATCATTCCCCTGAGCCATCCCGTCTGATTCTGTCTATGTAGATGTTGCTGACCCACGGTGAGGGGCATAGGATAAATACCCAGGTAGGCAGGTAGATTGGATGGTACGATACTGGACCTGTTTTCCTTGAAGCACTGATGCTTCTCCCCGTGCTGTTCTCCTTGGCTGTGCAATTGCAGGTCGTCTCCTGGTTCCACGTCTCAGATGGGATTGTCGTTAGGCTCCAAACACTAAAGACCCCATTCCCGTCTATGGCTCCAGCATCCATAAGACCCTCAGACACCTCCTTCCCAGTGCCCCAGAGAACAGCACTCCAGGGAGGAGTGAAATCAGAGAGCAGGCAGAGCAGAGGAATGATGCGGGGAAGCTCAGCATCCTCCAGGGTGGAGGGAACCAGGATGGAAAGACTCGGCTCGGAGGCATCTAAAAGAGAGTTGAGTCACCGAAAATAGAGATTGGAAAGACCTGTTAGCGGTAGCTCAGCTAGTCCCTACCCAGCTCCTGCCCCTGCCCCAATCAGTGCAGGGTGTTTTTAATGTCTAATGCTTTGTCTGTGCCTGTTTTCAGTGTCTTACACTGTGGGGCCAGATCCATCACTGCTCGGAGGTTTGGCCTGATATGATCATCATGGATTACTTGCTGAGTGCCAACAGCATGTTTGGTTCAATACAAAGGCAGAGGACGAGCTGGTAAGTTTGGTGGTGAGGACACCAGGCCAGGAGTTAGGCAGCCTGAGAACTATTCCCAGCTTTGTCTCTGACTTACTGTGCGACCTTGGAGACAAGTTCATCGTGCATCCGTGCCTCAGTTTCCCCAACTGAAAAGTTATGGTAACTCTACTTAGTCATTTGTGCAAGGTGCTTTGAGATCTATGGATGAAAAGCCTGATAGAGGAACCTTTCTTGCTTAAATATTATAGTCAGTCTAAATTTTCCTATTATTACATTCATCCCAATTGCCTGAGATACAGCCTCTCGTAGCACGCAAAGTAATTCCATGCCTTCTCTTTTATGTAGTCTTTGGAATATTTTCACAAATTGGGGATCAAAAATATATGGATATTACTAGTTGTACATTGAATTATTATGTTCAATTCATACTGTGCTGCTTGAGAGACAATGAATATTCCCCTATATGAACACACGGGTGGAATCTTTTCATGAAGCTTGGTGAATGCCTGAAAAATAATCTGATTAATATTAAAGTCTTAATAGGATAGCAGGACAGTTGAAACATACCCCATGTCCTAGGCTCAGACAGTGTCAATAGGAATCATCAGCAAGTGTGACTATCAAATCTGATTCCTAATGTAACATACCAACTAGAAAGCAGGGAAATAACACCTAGCACTTATGTGGTGCTTATCATCCATAGATCTCAAAGTGCTTTTACACAGGAGCCTCATCATCCCCATTATACAGATGAGGAATTTGAGATGCAGAGAAACTCAAGGTCAAATTTTCCAAAATGTCCCAGATTTTCAAAAGCTAGGTTTTGATCAGAGCGTTTTAAAACTCCGGTCATTTATTTGGGCACCTAAACGCTGATTTCTTTTCAATATCTCACCTCCTCTGTGCCCAGTGTTTCAGGAACACAACCCAGGTCTCCTAATTCCCAACCCTATGCCCTGGGTCAGTGCCTGGACCATGCTGCCTCTATGCACAAATACCGAAGGCTTAAAGATGAAACAGGGGGATTGGTCACAATCTAATAAAAAAAATAAATGAATTTTACAAACACCACCCAGCATTAGGTTATCATTGTTATGAGACACTTAAAACTCACCTGTGACAATTAGTCTGGTCCCATTCCCAAAGTTGGGCTGTCGATACACAGAGGCAGAGAGGCCACAGTAATAAACCCCTGAGTCATCTCTTTGTACGTTACTGATAAGTAGAGAAAACGTGTTTGCCGTAATGTTCACTTTACTCGAGTATTTTCCATCTGAAGGTAAAAACTCAGAACTCTGATGAATCCCATGCAAACTTCCATTCTGTTGTTCCTTGTACCACAGAACTCGCCATTCTTTTTCTGATATTCTACAGTCCAGCTTTGCAGTCTGTCCAGAAGTCAGCCACAGCTGTGCTGGACTTTGCTGGATTTGTATCCCTTCTTCCGAGGCAGCCACTATACAGAGGAAGAAAGGAGTGTGTTAATACAGTGAGCACTGGACAAGCCTGGGCTTTTGCCATACACTATATAGAGCAGATGATGCAAGAATAACACAAAGCACATATTTATTAAATATTCATTTTAATTTTTCTCTATTTCTAGCCATTTGTTTTGTTAGGATTCATGTAGCCTGTGCAGGAATTAATGTAACGTAACAACAGAAAACAACCTCAGAGTTTAGAACCAAGGGATACATACTTACAGTTCCCAGCACTAATCACCAGGGTACACATTCCCCACTCGCACTTACCAAAATCAATGGTAAAAAACCTTCGTTTGACTACACTGTACATGGGAGAGGCTTTTACTAACATAGCCCTTTGTGTTTCAAATTCTCCCTTTGATCATTCTGCAGAAAAATACATGAGCCCATATGTAAGACATCAGCATAAAAGAAGAATAGATTTTGCATCCCAATCCAGGATATTAACCAGAAACTATTCTCAAGGTCTTAATATCTGACATTCAGGTTATTTTAAAATAGACTATTTCGTCACCTTTCTTTAGATTTCAATTGATGGACTAAAAGAAGTGAACTTCTCTCTCACCAGGTTGATGTTAGAACCTCTTGGAATTGCAGAAGGATGTTATGTACAAAGTTAATTGTTTTTAGCATGGTAGAGAACAAGCATGAAATAAATCAGGCTAAAATACTTACTCCGCAGATAGACTAGAATCATCCCAATTATGTGGTGGGACATCTTGTGCCTTTCTTCAGTAATGAATGGGTGATGCTGTGAGACAGACAGACGCCTGCTAGCTAATGGATCTCTTGATGAAAGACTTTGTCACGTGCCAGGAGATATTAATAACCCCATTCAAAACCTGCTCTGAGAACCAGCAGAACAAACCTGGGAGAAAATATTCCTTTGCCTCCAAAATCTATGAGAAGAAATTCAAGCTCAGACTGGGTAACAGCATGGTGTGTGTCTCAGATGGAATAGTTGTGTTATGATTGGATGCCCATAAGAAGACATTCTTCTGACTGCAATTCAGGTGGAATATTTTCTGTGCTTCAGGGATTGATAAGGTCAAGTGGTATTAGTATCAATAAAAGGGCATAAAAAGGTTCATGAAAACTGTGTTAAAATTATGATTTATCACTTTTAATTTCAGGTTGTTTTCCTGGTCCTGCTTGCTGTCTGTGGGGAAGTGTGCAATCTGGGAGTAGCAGCAGTCAGTTTGGAAAGAGGCAGCCTAGAACAAGGTAGGTGAATTTTTCCTCGCTGCCTTAGGGAGCAGCCTGCTTTCTCTCTCTCTGGTTTTGGTTACTGTGTGGTGTTATTCTGGATTCTAAGAATAAAGGTAGTGTTAGGCTGCAAACTTGCAGCAAGAGTATTTGAGGTTTATTATCTAACTTCTGTATTGTATGTGGTGAATGTAACAACCACCAAGAGGCATATAACGTGATTTTAGGGAAGGTTTGAGGAAATCAACAAAGAGGCTCATTGGGCATTATGGAAAGGGTAAAATTAGCAAAAATACATCTTAATTTGTGTGTTTAATTATTACGATACATTAAGAAAAGGGCTGGTGGTGGGGCTGTCTGGGAAAGCATATGAAAGTGTGGTGGAGTCACCCCACTCTGGAAAATTTGGGGCAAAACTTACTTTTAGGACACTTCTTTCAGATATGTGCATAATGCATGTTTCTTAATGTAATATGCAAAATACTTCATAGAGAGAGCAAAATGAAATGCCCACTAAGTGATTCCAAATCCGTCCCTTCTAAACAGTTGTCACCCTCACAATCTGCGGCTTGTCTTGACTTGAACAGTATTAGCCTGAGAGTTGCAAAGCTCCATCAGGGATTTGATTGGCCAGATGAATTGAGCATCAGATTTGTCCTTTCAAACCTTAGCCTCAATAAAATCCTACTGCAAATCAGGGCCAGAGCCTCTGCTGAGCCCACTCTCCTGTGATCCCACGTTGATCTTCAGGCCATATATAAGATGGCCCAGCTGGGGGGTTGCTCTAAACTGCACCAGCAGGTCATGACTACCAAAGAGCTGTTTGCCTGCTGGGGAGACCCCGAGTGCAGACCGCTCCGGCCATATGCCAAGGGCTGTTGGCTCCAAGGGCTGGCTCTGCTGCCTTAACGCTCTCTGGCACATGCAGCTGGTTTCTGCTCCCTTCGTGTCACCAAGGTTCTGACCCGTGTCTCATTGAGACCTAGCGCCAAGGGAAGTTGAATGTGGTGCAAACACCCCTCCTGGCCTAACTGGTTCACTGGGACTTCAGCACATGCTTGAAGAAAGGAAGGACAGGGCAGTTTTTAAGGTGCTAACCAGGGATTTAGGGGCTCTCCGTTGAATTCCCTGCTCTGCCACAGGCTCCGTATGTGACCTTGGCTGGTCAGTTACACACCAATGACTTTCAAGCCTTAGTCCCTGTTGAAAGCGGGACTTTGCCTCCCAAATCACTTAGGAGATTTTGAACATGTTACCCCAGGTCTCTCTGGGCCTCCACTCCCCAGCTGTAAAATGGGGATAATTCCTCCCTTTTCTGCAGCAGGGTGGTGAGGATAAATAAGTACATGGCTAAATTAACAGAGCTTTGCTGAACTGGGGGCCTAGTACCATAGATGTGCTTTGTGCTGCTACATTGGTATCATACCATACAAAGGTTTTGGTTCTGGAGTGGTGTTCGCAGTAACCAGGAATTTGAGTAAACACCATGACCCCTGCAATGACAGTTCCTGGCCACCGGGTCTGGGCCAAGCTCCTAGCAATGGACGTTGCAACCTGGCCCATGTGATCTCAGGTTTGGCACATCTGTCCCTCCGTTTCCATCTACAGGGGGGCAGTCGCACCAAACCTGAGCGGCACTGTGACCATATGGGCCAGATCGCAATCCCTCAACCTGGACCCAGCCCCAGAGGAGAGGAGGTGCCACTGCAGGGTGAGTCCAGGGCTCTCCAACCCCCCACATGCCCTCTGCTCCCTCCCTTTGTTATGGTAGTTTTCCTGTACCACTGCCTGAAATTTTTTAACAATTGCCATGATGAAATTGTAGCGCTGGCTATCACAGAAATCTAGCCACACTGGGGCACAAGTACCTAAATTACATAGGAGCCTAAGGCCTGGTCTACACTACGTGTTTAAACCGGTTTAAGGAGCATAAAACCGATTTAAAGCCACACCCGTCCACACTAAGAGGCCCTTTATATCGGTATAAAGGGCTCTTTAAACCGGTTTCTGTACTCCTCCCCAACGAGAGGAGTAGCGCTAGTATCGGAATTACCATATCGGATTAGGGTTAGTGTGGCCGCAGATCGACGGTATTGGCCTTCGGGTGGTATCCCACAGTGCACCACTGACCGCTCTGGACAGCAATCTGAACTCGGATGCAGTGGCCAGGTAGACAGGAAAAGCCCCGCGAACTTTTGAATATTTCCTGTTTGCCCAGCGTGGAGCTCCGATCAGCACGGGTGGCGATGCAGTTAAAAATCAAAATAAAAAAAGAGCTCCCGCATGGACCATGCGGACGTGATCGCTGTAAGGGCAGGCAAATCTGTTCTATCAGCGCTCCGTTACAGAAGCCAAAATTCAAAATCATTTTTAAAAATTCTCCACACAGACGCCATAGCAGGGACTCAGCGCACTGCTGCGTGACAAGCGTAACGGAAAGCCAAAGAATCAAATGGACGCTCATGGAGGGAGGGAGCGGGCACTGGGATCTCAACCCAGAAATTCCAAGGGGCGGGGGAGGCTGCGGGAACTATGGGATAGCTACGGAATAGCTACCCACAGTGCAACGCTCCAGAAATCGACGCTAGTCTCAGACCGTGGACGCACACCACTGAATTAATGTGCTTAGTGTGGCCGCGTGCACTCGATTTTATACAGTCTGTTTTACTAAACCGGTTTATGTAAATTCGGAATAATCCCGTAGTGTAGACGTACCCATAGTCTCATTTTCAAAAGTGATGTAAGTACTTGGTAATCTAAGTCCTGCTGACTTTCAGTGGTATCTAGGCTCATGAAAACCAGATTTCAAGGTATTTAGGTCCTTAAAGATGCAGATAGGGCGGCACCTAGGGATGTTTGCAAAAAGAATGGGAGTTTTTGCATCTAAGTCACTTGAGCATGTTTGAAAATTTGCCCTAAAACCACTGCTCCCAGTCACACTTAAATGATACAAATTCATATTAACACATGATCTTCTCCAATATAAGTCTATTAAAAGCCAAGACAACGACAAAGTTACTGTCATAGTTTTTATTGATTTCATTAGTACATTATGTGTTACAGAAACAAATTGAAACCAATCTTAAAAAACCCACAGGCTATAGCACAAACAGCCATGTTTGCTGCAAAGGGCCAATCGTTTAAAAATAGATCAGAACTGGCTGCTCGGAAAGCTGCACTTGCTGCTGTGGTCAGTTTCAGATCACTTATTTTGCCACTTTTCTTTTGTTTGTTCAGCTCGCAAAGTGTTTGGGCTGATTGCTTTCTCAGGTCACTCTCCTAGCTTTTGGTAACCAAGGAAGTGTAAATTGCTACCCTCAATTCATCTGCAGCCAGGGGATGGTGAGAGCAAAGGTGAAGCAGAACAGTCCATGAAATAACCACAAAAACTGGAATTTACTTTTCAGCAGCGTGAAATCAACAACATGTTCTTGCACAAGCCTGAGAAGTTGAGAAATTATATCAGTTACTAAATATCCACTACATAGCATGTTCTAGTAGATAGAGCACTGGAGGGAGACATGGGTTCTATTCCTGGCTTTTCTGCTGGTTTATCTTGGTAAGTCACTTCGCCGCTATGTGCCTCAGTTTCCCCATCTGTACAATTGCAATGACGTTACTTGCCTCCTTGGTAAAGCACATTGGGATCTACTCATGATGAGTCTAGAATTGTTATTATAAATGAGGAGCCAAACAAAATGCATAGGTGTCAAAGCCACCCCATTCAGGGGATTAATCATGGTGAATTGTGCTGCATGAAGTGTTTGCAGTGCACCCACCATGCAGCTTCCTGCCCCACAAATTCTGAGCTAACAAGGCCAGATCTTGAGTTCCTGGTGTACCCAGCACTACTCCACTTAAATCAAGGGGAGTTTGGGGTGTGCAAAAATGCAGGATCAGAAACTGCACAGTTTGAAGGTAGGTGACAAAGCTTGAGCCCATTCTGCTGTGGCCTCACTACTATTTTCATCACAGCAGCTCGAGCAGAGCTAGCACATGTCTGTCTACCCAGGCTGGGAACTACCCCTCCAGCAGCAGTATAGACGTACCCTTAGCTACCTCTCGAAGGGCCAGATTTGTACAAGTGCTGGGTGCATTACACACCCAGTGGACACTGATCTCTTGGGAATCCAGCCATAAGAGTGCCAGTGGAGGCTGCTTGGTGCTGAGCCCTTGGAAATTGGTGTTCTTTGTTTGGAGCCTATTTAGGAAACTGGGCTCTTTAAAATTCTGGCCCCAGTGGTGGGTGCTGATCTCTTGGAAGAATCATTAGCAGTAGGCAGAAGGTACAATGCTGTCTACACAATTGCACCATTAACCAGTCTTGTGGGCTGTTGTCTGACCCGTCAGACAGCGCTGGTACGTGCTGTCTCTGCACTAGATGTTGTTTTGCGTTGAACTATCTCTTGCACATTCTACAATGTGTGACGTCCGGGTGGTTATTTTTTTATTCTGAATCATTAAAATATATCCATACTTCATTCAAATGCCTCAACAGATCCCCAGCAGATCCCCACATGAGGCATTCGTCACCCGAACTAACCAGGATGTTGGACCTTTTGCTCTTAAGCAGCGTACGAGAAGTGAGCTTTTAGATTTCATCTTTCAGGATATTGTTTGTTACAATCATGTTATTTGCCAAGCTTCTTCTTTTATCTTTCATGGGTAAAATTTTGCATTAATCATTGTGTTAAGGTTTGGAATAGAGAATGAGAAAGGAGCCTTTTCAATAGGACATTAGCTTTCACGATGTCTGGTAGCTTAGGACAGTTCTGTTGCTGTTGAGATGCTCTTCCAGTTTTAGTATAATTTCCAGTGCTCTGGAGCCGGAAGGAGCTAATCCCATGAGCAGTCAGAAGGAGGCGCCCTACGGTGAGTGAATTCAGTGACAGGGGCTATGGTGCAGAAAGTGTCATGTTTGACGTGAGATGTAAAATCAATACCTCATGAACCTGCAGGCAAATCGCTAATGACCCTACAGAATGGAGGTGTCAGCTCAGACTACGGATTCAGAGGACTGTGGAAGTGGTTGTATTTCAAGCAAACGCACATCACATCATAGCACATTACAAACATGAGACTTTCCATATTTCTCTCACTTTCTCTTTCTTTCTTTCTTTCTTTCTTTCTTTCTTTCTTGTTTTTAAAAATATAAACCACTTTTGTGAGACAACATCAGTCACCGAGGAGCATTTCTGTTATTGTACGTCAGAGCCGCATATTCAGTCTGAAATAGAAAAAGCAAAGATCTGATATTATTATTAATACTTTGTATTAGAGCAGCACTTAGAAGACCCAACAGAGACCGAGGCCCCATTGTGCTGGGCTCTCCACACACATAGAAAGAGGCAGCCCCTGCCCCAAAGAGCTTGTGGTCAAAATACACAATGCCACAAAGTGGGGGAGGGGAAACGGAAGCACCGAGAACTAAAATGACTTGGTGAAGGTTGCTCAGCGGGTCAGTGGCTGAACCAGGAAAAAAAATCCTGACTCCCAGTCCAGTATCCTCCAGTATCCCACACTGCCTCCCGTACGGTAATACGCTTAATGAGAATCGACAATCTCATGCATTTGATTAACATTGTCCTTCCAGAACGCCATAGCCAGACAAGGTGGGTGAGGTAATATCTTTTATTGGACCAACTTCTGTTGGTGAAAGAGAGACGCTTTCTGTGAAAGCTCAAAAATTGTCCATCTCTCTCCCCAACCCAAGTTGCTCCAGTAACAGCTATTACCTCACCCACCTTCTCTCTCTGATATCCTGGGACCAGGCAGGCTCCAACAACACTGTGTAACTAGACGGGGTGTTTTACAGGCTAGGATCATGTCAGCAACTCTGGGCCACATTCTCATCTCTGTCACCTCAGTGCATACAGTGGGGCTGGGGTTGTGGTGGTGTCCTATGGATTTGATCCCTTGTCATTAAGTCACTTAGAGCATTTCCATTCCAAACCCTTCTGACTTCCTCTAAGGCCTTGTCTACACTACAAGACTATTTCGAATCAACTTAGTTCGAATTTGTGGATTCGACCTTATGAAGTCGAATTTGTGTATCCATACTAAATACACTAATTCGAATTTCTGAGTCCACATTCACGGGGCCAGCATCGACTTTGGAAGCGGTGCACTGTGGGAAGCTATCCCACAGTTCCCGCAGTCCCCGCTGCCCATTGGAATGCTGGGTAGAGCCCCCAATGCCTGCTGGGGGGAGAAATGTGTCGAGGGTGGTTTTGGGTAAGTGTCGTCATTGAACCGTCAATCACAACCTCCCTCCCTCCCTCCTTGAAAGCGCCTGCGGGCAATCTGTTCGTGCACTTTTCTGGTCAGTGACAGCGTGGACGCCACAGCACTGCAAGCACGGAGCCCGCTGCGATCATCGCCGTTTTCTCCTCCTCGCACTTTATCGTCCACCTCTTCCACAGTCAGCTGATGAGAAATTGGGCTACTTTTTAATGGTGCTGCAAGCACTGGGGGACCATAGGGGACGTTTTACAAACATCAACGTCGGGTGGCCGGGCAAGGTTCATGATGCGTGTGTTTTCAGGAACTGTGGGCTGCTCAGATGCCTGCAGGAAGGTAGTTTCTTCCCGGACCACGAAATAACTGTTGTGGATGTGCAGATGCCTATAGTCATCCTCGGGGACCCAGCCTGCCTGCTAATGCACTTGCTCATGAAGCCCTATACAGGCGCCTGGGACAGCGACAAGGAACTCTTCAAATACCAGCGAGCAGCGAGCAGCGTGACCTGTGACTGTTCAGTTTCTTTACAGAGAAGCTGAACCTGCCCCTGTTTCTTTACCCAGTTACTGTTGACTCTCCTCTTCGGTTACATACCCCGTTCACCCCGTTACCCCCACTTCCAGCACACGTGTAAAAATAAAATACATGTCCCATTATTACTTAACAAAGGTTTCTTTATTCATGACTTTTCGTGAAAGGGTTGAAACTGGGACGCAGGCTGTGCTGGGTAGGGTGTGCAGTGATGTAAAGACCGCCTCTAAACTCAAGGAATGACAGGCTCCTGCTCCTAGAGCGGTCCGCAGTGCCAGAATGCTTCTTTCAACGGAGCCTGCCATCCCTCTTTATGGAATTCTGTGTGCGGGCGGATATGTGACCTTGTGGTGGAGGAGGACGGATACAGATTCCTCAGCTGCGTGACTCAGCGGTCCAGGACAAGGACCGCTGTATAAGATCTGTAACCGCCCTCCCCCGCTGCAAAGTCACATCTCCCCCGCCCACACAGATCCTGGAAACCACCTCCAAAAACCGACCAGGGTGCCTACTGACTGCACCGTGTGTGTGACCCGCTGCTGATCCTGCCCCCGTGTCTGTACCCTGGGAAAGGTGACTGTCCTATGCAATTAACCACCCCCTTCCCCACGCCCCCCATTCAAACACAGTCTTCTTTGAAAAAACATAACGGAAACAGTAATTAACAGCAAAGCATTTTTATTAATTAAGTAGACAGTTAGGGGATGGGACTGGGACTGGGACTACTGTGAGTCTGGAAGTGAAGGACTTCGGCAAATGTAGGGTATGAGAGCTTTTGGGTACTTGAGCACTGTGCTGTGGTGCAGTGACAGTATTCACGTCCCCGGCCGCCCCTCCTCCTGATTATTTTCGGTGAGGGGGGTATGGGACTTTGTGGCGGGGGAGTGCGGTTGCAGATACACTGCAGGGTGTCTCTGTCCTCCTGCGGTCCTGCAGAACATCCACAAGGCGCCTGAGCGTGTCCGTTTGCTCCCTCACTAGTCCAAGCATTGTTTCAGTCGCCTGCTTGTCTTCCTCACGCCACCTCTCCTCCCGTTCGCTGTGTGAGCGCTGGCACAGAGAGACGGTCTCCCTCCACTGGCTCTGCTGGTCCGCCTCTGCTAGGTAGCAGCCCATACGTTCCTCGAACATCTTGTCCCTTGTCTTTTTCTTTCGCCGCCTAATCTTTGCCAGCCTCTGCGAGGGGGATGCTGTGGCAGGTCTGGAGACAGTGGAAGCTGTGAGATGGGAAACAGGGAGTGAATTCCTTGCAAAGATACATTTTTGCGAACAATTAACTGAGTCTAGGCTGTCTGTGTGAATTCTGGGTTGAGACCCCTGTGCCTGCTGGGGCAGAAATCATTTTCGCGGTGGATTCTGGGTAAATGTCGCCAGTCATTCCTTCCTCCGGGAAAGCAACGGCAGACAATCATTTCAAGCCCGTTTTCCCAGATTTGCCCTGGCATACGCCATAGCGTGGCAACCATGGACACTGTTTTGCCTTTTGTGTATGTCACCGTATGTGTACTAGATGCCGCTGACAGAGGCGGGCCAGCAGCGCTACACAGCAGCATGCTTTTGCTTTTGCATGACAGCAGAGATGGTTACCAGCCATATTGTACCATCTACCATACCATAAATTGGTAATAAGATGGTAATAAGATGGGCATGGTTACCTGTCCTTTTGCACTGCACCATTTGCTGCTGTCATAAGTGCCCCTGGCCGAGCAGCCAGGGGCGCAAAAGCAAAAATTGGGAATGATTCCCTGAGTCAATCCCTCCTTTTTGGTATCTAAAAATAGAATCAGTCCTGCCTAGATTATGGGCAAGTGTACTAGAGAACCACTGTATCATAGAACCAGAGAGCACGGCTGCTCTGTGTCTGATCCTGCATAAATTATGAGCTGTATGCTATTCACAGGGGGTGCTCCTGCAACAACACCACCTGTTCATTCCGTTCTTACCCCAGCCTTCCTGGGCTACCATACCATTGTCCCCCCACTTGTGTGATGAAGTAATAAAGAATGCAGGAATAAGACACAGTGACTTGTTTGTGAGAAATGAGTGGAAGGAAGCCTCCAGCTGCAATGATAGTCCAGGCAGGACATTAAGGAGTGTGGATGAAGGAGCCTATCATCCCTCTGCTAGTCCAGGGGCAATTGAATCTTTTATTTACAATGAAGGGTGGGGGCTGATGGAACTCAGCCCCCTGTTGCAATGATGAGGACGGTTACCAGCCATATTGTACCATCAGCCATCAAAAATTAGGGACAGGCGCCCTTGACTGACCTTACTGATACTAGTCGGCATGGTTACCAGCCCTTTTGCACTGCCCAATGTGCCAATAGGCTGATGATGAGGATGGATTTCCATCTTTTTGTACCATCAGCCATCCATAGCGTGGGGGGAGCAAGGATGTTGGTGTTGAGTGCTGCGCCATCGCGTCTATCTGCAGCATTCAGTAAAGATAGGGTGACATGTAAAAGAGTCAACAGAGGATTGTTTTCACTTCTGGTGGTGGGTGGGGTGTGTGCGCAAATTGCCGAACTATGCCCTGACCCACCGCAGACACTGTGTTTGACCCTAGAAGCATTTGGAGCTCATCCAAGAATGCAAATACTTTTCGGAGACAGCAGGAACTGTGGGATACCTTGCGTCCTCATTCCCCCCTCCCTCCATGAGCGTCCATTATATTCTTTGGCTTTCCGTTACGCTCGTCACGCAGCTGCGTGCTGAGTCTGTGCTATGCCATCTGTCCGTAGATTTCTTAAAAATACTTTGGACCAGGCGTAAAATTACAGTAATTACCCTAATTAGATGCAGGAGTCTCCGAGCGAGATCACCCTGAGGAGGGTCACTGAAGGAGATAGAGAGCGCATGCTGCGTGAAAGCTAGCACGAACCAGGGCCCGATGCAGCCATGCTCGGGGAGGCAGTGCTCCCTGAGTTCCTCATGAAAGCCTTGCGCGGAAAACTGTGCTACCACGGAGCACCCAATAAGGCAGCTCTCCCCAGGAACCTCCTGCTGATGCTTTTCGATTAACGCAAGGAGAGCTTCGTGGAGATCTCCAAGGATGATTTCTGTTCTATCCCCATATCTAGAGAGACCTCCTTTTCACACAGTTAAGATTCCTGTTATATTAAGAATAAAAGTTAACATGGTTAAAGCACTTACCGACTGCTCCTTCCCCTGATTCAGGGTCCGGGTTAATGGCCGGGGAGGGTTGTTGGGGGATCTCCGTGACGGTGATGAATAGATCCTGGCTGTCGGGGAAACCAGCGTTGTAAGCGCTCTCGCCTGCCTCGTCCTCCACAAACCCTTCCTCATCTTCCCCGTCCGCGAACATCACCGAGGAACTGGCCGTCGACACTGTCCCATCGTCAGAGTCCACGGTCACTGGTGGGGCAGTGGTGGCAGGCTCCGTAGCGTCCGTTTGCCGCTTTGATTTTTTGGTAGCCTTGTCTGGGGTCCTTGGTTTTCACGCGGCGATGCGTTGCATCCCGCCTGTATCCTCTGTCTCTCATGGCTTTGGAGACCTTCTCGTAGGTCTTCGCATTCCCTGTTTTGGAGCGCAGCTCTGAAAGCACAGACTCCTCGCCCCACACACCGATCAGATCGAAGAGTTCCCAGTCAGTCTATGCTGGGTCCCTCTTTCTATTCACAGATTACATGAACTCCTCTGCTGGAGAGCTCTGCATCGTTGCAAGTGCTGCGGAGCTCGCCCCGATGTCCAGCCAGGACGTCAGAATCAAAGTGCCCAGACAGGAAAATGAATTCAAATTTTCCCGGGTCATTTCCTGTGTGGCTGGTCAGAGAATCCAAGCTCGGACTGCTGTCCAGAGCGTCAACAGAGTGGTGCACTGTGGGATAGCTCCCGGAGCTACTAAGTTCGATTTGCATCCACACCTAGCCTAATTCGAGCTAGCCATGTCGAATTTAGCGTTACTCCACCTGCCGGGGTGGAGTACCAAATTCGAACTAAAGAGCCCTCTAGTTCGAATTAAATGGCTTCCTGGTGTGGACGGTTGAGCGGTTAGTTCGAATTAACGCTACTAAATTCGAATTAAAGTCCTAGTGTAGACCAGGCCTAAGAAATTCCTCCCCAGCCTGGATTGTTTCATGCCCAGCTTCTGCCAATGAAGAATTTTATTTGGAAAGATCCAAGGGAATCAGCTGATCGGCCTTTGTGTTGTAAGAACGTGAAGAACATGTTTCAGTGGTGCAGATTCCTCCTTTGTCGTTGGTTATTTTTTTGTCCTGGGTACTGAGGTTAGTGTGTAGTGGCTGGGTGGTGCTGGTGGCTTGTGATACACATGAGGACAGACTAGATGATCTGCTGGTCCCTCACAGATATATACACCTCACTATTTCACTATCACTGATCTGCAGCCATCTCTGGGGTGGAATCCAGCAATTCTTCTGTACCAGTAACCCTACATAACACTTACACTGGAAGGGCAGAGAAGAATAAATTCAAATGAGAATTCAGGAGGCAATATGTAGATACTAGGGTAGGAAATCAATTAGGACATTGGTTCTAGCCCCCGTTGTTAGTATACTGTATCTTTCTGATGTGCCAAAGGCTGAGAAAGCAGTTTACCTGTGGGATCTGCCTCATAGGTATTTCCTTCTGTCTTTGCACAGCTCTCCCTGGTGGATGAAACAGACAAAGGGACAGTTATAGGGATGAGTGATGAGAGGCTGCTTTACTGCAGACGGAGTTATGACTGAGTTACCTCTGACAGGGCACTTTCTCCAGAGCAAGATCAACAGCTGGATCAGGAGAAGGCTGAAAATACAGGGCAGCCCAGCGTAGAACACAATCCCACAGTCTCCAGCGTCTCTTCTCTCTGCAGAGTATAGAGAACTCCCATCAAAACAGAAGGGCCCCTGATCTGTACCTCCTATATACGATCATGGGCAAAGGAATGTCCTTTCCCCAAAGCTCCACACTCATTATGCTGTGCTCTGTAGCATGCCTCCCTCCTGTATGTGAAGGCCGTGGGATGTGCAAAGGATGGGGGAAAGGGACCTTGCAAAAATCAAAGGCCAAAAGTCTGCCATGTGAAATCCCGCACACCTCCACCCGCAAAGTCCTCTAATGTGTGTATCTTTGAGTGCTGTGGTCAGATTCCAGGTGGTTCCTTGTTACCCCAGCACAAGTTTGTGGCAAATGCCGAGGCAATTAGGAAATTAAATGACCATTTGGCAGGCTGGACACACCCGTCTGTGCCAGTTGGAATTCGTTTGCTTGGTGAAGGGCTCGACTGCACTTAAAAGTGTTGCCACTGTAACACTGCTGCATAACTCCTCCTAGCTCAGGAGCTGAAATAAGCTGTGCTGGTGAAAGGCACCTTTATGCCGATATAACTGCATCCACACTAAGGCTTTTACTGGCATTACTAGGTTGGCAAAAATTCAGAGATGGAGACAATCCTGCTTCCCTGGGTGCCCTCTAGCTCCCCCCTGGTCACTGCAGGATTGTTCCCTCTGTTGTATTCACTAGTGCTTTGTCCAGTCCTGTTTACAGGGGCTTCCAGCTCTGTCCCTGGGCATCTGTTCCATTACTTGTTAGATCTCGCTGTCAGGAAGCCATTCCTGACATTCAGCCCGCTGTTCCCTTTGTTGATTCCCTTCCCTAGTTATTCCCCTTTGGCTCAGCTCAAGTGACCCTTGTGTGTCCTTGCTGTGCTCACATGGAGGGGAAGGCTTGGGCTGCTTGACCAAAAACGCATTTCTCACCCCTGAGGGTTGAAAAATGAAGGTTTTCAGAAGGGCTAGGGGTGGGAAAGGTGGGTGACGAGGGAAGTGACTGTAACTATCCCACACCTCAAGCACCCTCTCAATGGTTTCCTAAACCTCTCTTCACTCCCATTAGTTATCATTCCCCTGAGTCATCGCGTCTGATTCTGTCTATATCTGTCTAGCCTGGAGTAGATGTCACTGACTCTTGGTGCCCAGATACCATGGTGAGGGGCGTAGCATTTATACCCAGTTAGGCAGCTTAGATTGAATGATACGATACTGGACCTGTTTCCTTGGAGACTGTAGCACTGATGCTTCTCCCCGTGCTGCTCTCCTTGGCTGTGCAATTGCAGGTCATCTCCTGGTTCCACGTCTCAGAAGGGATTGTCGTTAGGCTCCAAACACTAAAGACCCCGTTCCCGTCTATGGCTCCAGCATCTATCAGACCCTCAGACGCCTCCTCCCCAGTGCCCCAGAGAACAGCACTCCAGGGAGGAGTGAAATCAGAGAGCAGGCAGAGCAGAGGAATGACGGGGGAAAACTCAGCATCCTCCAGGGTGGAGGGAACCAGCATGGAAAGACTCGGCTCAGAGGCATCTAAAAGAGAGTCACAGAAACTAGAGATTGGAAAGACCTGTTACCGATAGCTCAGCTAGTCCCTACCCACCTCCTGCCCCTGCCACAACCAATGCAGCCTGTTTCAATGTCTAATGCTTTGTCTGTGCCAGTTTTCAGTGTCTTACACTGTAGGGCCAGATCCATTGCTTCTCAGAGGTTTGTCCTGATATGTATCAGAGGGGTAGCCGTGTTAGTCTGGTTCTGTAGAAGCAGCAAAGAATCCTGTGGGTGAATACCCACTTCTTCGGATGCAAGTCATCTTGCATCCGAAGAAGTGGGTATTCACCCACGAAAGCTCATGCTGCAAAACGTCTGTTAGTCTATAAGGTGCCACAGGATTCTTTGCTGCTTGTCCTGATATGATCATCATGGATTATGTGCTGAGTGCTGACAGCACATTCGGTTCAGTACAAAGGCAGAGGAAGAGCAGGTAAGTCTGGTGGTGAGGACACCAGACCAGGAGTCAGGAGACCTGACATCTATTCCCAGCTCTGTCTCTGACTTACTATGTGACCTTGGAAACAAGTTCACCTTGCATCTGTGCCTCAGTTTCCCCAACTGAAAAGTTAAGCAAATGCTACTTAGTCACCTTTGTAAGGTGCTTTAAGAGCTCTGGGTGAAAAGCCTGATAAAGGAAGCATTCTTCCTTTGAAATTAGTCAGTCTAAATTTTTCTATTTTACATTCATCCCATTCGTCTGAGATACGTCCTCTAGTAGCACCCGAGGTCATTTATTGCCTTCTTTATTACGTGCACTCGTTGGAATATTTGCACAGAGCGTGGATCAAAAATATATAGATATCACTAGTTGTGTATTGAATTATTATGTTCAGTTCATACTGTGCTGCTTGAGACAATGAATATGAAAACATTGGGGGAATCATTTCATGAAGCTTGGAGAAGCCCGGAAAAGAATCTGATTAATATTAAAGTCTTAATCGGATAGCAGCGCAGGTGAAACATACCCCTCTTCCTAGGCTCAGGCAGTTTCAGCAGGAATCATCAGAACATGTGACTATCTAATCTGATTCCTAATGTAACATACCAACTAGAAGGCAGGGAAATAACACTAGCACTGACATGGTGCTTTTCATCCATAGATCTCAAAGTGCTTTCACACAGGAGAGCCATTATTCCCATTACAGAGATGAGGCAGAGAAATTAAAGGTCAGATTTTCCCCAATGTCCCAGATTTTCAAAAGCTAGGGTTTGATGGGAGCTTTTTAAAAATCTGGTCATTTATTTGGGCACTGAATTGGGAATTGTTAGATGTTGATTTCTTTTGAAAATCTCACCCATCTGTGGGCAGTGATTCAGGGTATTAGGTCTCCTAATTCCCCACCCCATGTCCTGGGTCACTGCCAGGAACATGCTGCCTTTTCCCACAAATACCTCAGGCTTAACACTGAAATGGGAATCAGTCACAATCTTGCAAAAAAAGATGATTTTTTTCACAGCACTTCCTAGCCTTGTGAAATCATGATTTTGATCCATTGGAAACTCACCTGTGACAATTAGTCTGGTCCCATTCCCGAAGTTGGGCTGAAGATACACAGAGGTAGAGCGGCCACAGTAATAAACTCCAGAGTCATTTGTTTGTGCATTATTGATAATTATAGAAAATGTGTTTGCCGTAATGTTCACTTTACTCAAATATTTTCCATTTGAAGTTGCAAAATCAGAACTCTCGTAAATCCATTGTAAACTTCCACTCTGTTGTTCTTTGTACCACATTACACTCCAGTCTATTTTAAAAGGTTTACAGTCCAGCTGTGCAGTCCCCCCAGAGGCCAGCCACAGCTGTGCTGGGCTTTGAAGGATTTGTATCCCTTTTTCCGAGGCAGTCACTATACAGGGGAAGAGAGGAGTGTGTTAATACAGTGAGCAATGCAAAAAGATTGAGCTTTTGCAATATACTATATAGAACAGAGTATCCAAGAATAAACACATTTAAAAAAAAAATCATTTTATTTTTTCTCTATTTCTAGCCACTTATTTTGTTAGGATTCATGTTGCCTGTGCAGGAATTAATGTAATGTAACAACAACAAAAAACCTCACAGTTCAGAACCCAGGGGCTCAGACTTCCAATTTCTTTGCTCCTCTCACTAGGTTACACATTCCCACTCAAGCTTACCCAAATCAATGATAAAAAGCCTTCATTTGACTAAGTTGTACACGGGAGAGTCATATATTAGTACAGCCCTTTGTGTTTCAAATTCTCCCTTTGATCATTCTGCACAAAAAATACATCAGCCCATATGTAATATATCGGCATAAAAGAAAAACAGATTTGCACCCCATTCCAGGATATTAACCAGAAACTATTGTCAAGGTGTTAATATCTGGCATTCAGGTTGTTTTAATATAAAATATTTCATTATTTCTCTTACGATTTCAATTGATGGATTAAAAGATGTGAATTTCTCTCTCAGCTGGTAGATATTTGCACCCTTTGGAACTGCAGAAGGTCCTTGTGCAGAAAGTTAATAGTTTTCAGCATGGTGGAAAATAAGAATGAAATGAATCAGGCTAAAATACTTACTGTGCAGACAGACTAGAATCATCCCAACTATTTGGTGGGACATCTTGTGCCTTTCTTCGGTAAAGAATAGGTGATGTCTGTCTGTCTCACAGCGCCTGCTAGCTACTGGATTTCTTGATGAAAGACTTTGTCACATGGAGAGGAAAATGTTCTGTTTCCTCTTAAAGATCTGTGGGGCAATATACATGACAAAGGAAGAGGGCCAGCAGATATTAATAACCCCATTCAAAATCTTATTCTTAGTGCCAGCGGAGCAAACCGGGGTGGGGTGGGAGGCGGTATATTCCTTTGTCTCTAAAAGCTTTTAGAGAAGAAATTCAAGCTTAGATTGGATAACAGCATGGTGTATCTCTCAGGTGGAATATTTGTGTTAGTCTTGTTATGGGCATCCAATTTTTTCTTCTGACTGCAATTCAGGTGGAATATTTTCTGTGCTTCAGGTCAGATGGTATTAGTATCAATAAAATGACAATAACCTCTCTCACTGAAGTGCATGAAAGTTAAAATTGTGATTCATCACTTTAAATTTCAGGGGGTTTTCCTGGTCCTGCTTGCTGTCTGCAGAGAAGTATGCAATCTGGGCCTAGCAGTAGTCAGTCTGGAAAGAGCCAGCCTACAACAAAGTGGGGTGAGTTGTGCATCTCTCTTTTAAGGAGCAGCCTGCTTTGTCTCTTTCTGGTTTTGGTTATTTTTTGTGATTGTTCTGGATTCTAAGAATAAAAGTCGTGTTAGGTTGCAACCTTCTAGCAAGAGTATTTGGTGTTTTTATCTAGCTTTACTATTTGTATGCTGTGAACATAACAGTCACCGAGAGGTATATCATATGATTTAGCAAAGGATAGAGGAAACCAACATTGGCACTGTGGAAATGGGGAAATTAGCAAACAGAAAATTTGGCTTGTGTGTTTAGTTATTACAGTAGATTAAGGAAAGGACTGGGCTGGGGCCCTCTGGGGAAGGAATTGATGGGATTAGAATATGAAAGTATGATGGAGTCACCCCACTTGGGAACATTTGGAGCACAATTTACTTTTAGGACACTTATTTCAGATATGTACATAATGCACGTTCCTTAGTGTAATGTGCAAAATGCTTTGTAGAGAGAACAAAGTGAAATGCCCCCTAAGAGACTCCAAATCCATCCCCTCTAAACACTTGTTACCCGTGCAGTCTGGAATACAGTCATCTCTGTGGCTTGTCTTTACTTGGACATGAAGGCTGAGAGTTGCAAAGCTCCATCAGGGATTTGGTTGTCCACATAAACTGGGCATCCAAATCGCTCTTTCCAACCTCAGCCTCAATAAAATCCTATTGCAAATCAGGGGCAGATCCTCTGCTGAGCCCACTCTCCTGTTATCCCAAGCTGATCTTCAGGCCATTTATAAGCTGGCCCAGCCTGCAGGCTGCTCTAAACTGCACCAGCAGGTCATGACTATCAAAGAACCATTTGCCAGCTGGGGATACCCTGAGTGCAGCATGCTCCGGCCACACCCCACATGCTGTTGGGCTGCAAGGGCTGGCTCTGCTGCCTTTACATCCCCGGCACATGCAGCCAGTTCCTGCTCCATTGGTGTCCCAGGAGCAGCACCAAGGGACCAGGGTGGGGGCCAGGGTCTGACCCGTGTCTCACTGATATCTAGCTCCAGGGGAAGTTGAATGTGATGCAAACACCTCTCCTGGCCTAACTGGTTCAGCACGTGCTTGAAGAGGGGAAGGATGGTGCGGTTGTCAAGGTGCTAGCTAGGCACTGAGTGTCCAATCCCTGCTCTGCCACAGACTCCGTGTGTGACCTAGGACTGGTCACTTACATCCCTATGACTTTCAAGCCTTAGTCCCTGTTGAAAGTGAGACTCTCTGGCCTCCACTCCCCAGCTGTAAAATGGGGCTAATTCCTCCCGACTTTGCAGCGGGTTGGTGAGGTTAAATAAGGACAGAGCTAAATTAACAGAGCTTTGCTGAACTGGGGGCTTACTGCCATAGATGTGCTTTGTACAGGGATTTTGGCGGGGTGTTCATAGTAACTCTGAATGTGACTGGCAGCTCCTGGCGAGGCTGGGCCCGGCTCCTAGTCATGGGACTTGCAACTTAGCCCACGTGATCTAGGTCTGACTCAGGTTTGGCACATCTGCCCCTCGGTTTCCATCTACAGAGGGGTGGACGCACCAAATCTGAGTGGCACTGTGACCATGTGGGCCAGGTCGCAATACCCGGAGCTGGAGACACCTGCACACAACAGGAGGTGCCACTGCAGGGTGAGTGCAGGGTGGTCTCACTCTCCAGCCTCCCATGTTTCCCCAGCACCCTTCCTTTCAGTTGGTGGTTTTCCTGAACCTCTACCTGAAATGTATTAATTGCCATGATAAAACTGTGGTCCTGGCAATAGCAGAAATCTAGCCACACTGGGGCACAAGTACCTAAATAACTTAGGATCCTAAGTCTCATTTTCAAAAGTGGTGTAAGTACTTGGTAATCTAAGTCCTGCTGACTTTCAATGGTATCCAGGCTCATGAGAACCAGATTTCAAGATATTTAGGTGCTTACAGATGCAGATATGGTGGTTCGTAGGGAGGTTTGCAAAATCACTTCGGCATGTAAAGTTTGTCCTAAAGACTTTTGTCCTCAGTCACACTTAACTGATACAAATTCATTTTACACATGAACTTTTCCTGTACAAGTCTATTAAAAGCCATGATGAAGTTACTCTAAGAGTTTTGATTTTATTTCTACATTATGTTTTATAAAAACAAATTGAAACCAATCTTAAGAAAACACAGGCTACAGGACAAACACCCCTGTTTGCTGCAAAGGGCCAATCGTTTAAAAATAGATCAGAACTGGCTGCTCGGAAAGCTGCACTTGCTGCTGTGGTCAGTTTCAACCCACTTATTTTGCCACTTTTCTTTTGTTTTTTCCGCTACCAAAGAGCTTGCGTTGTTTGCTTTTTCAGGTCTCACTCCCTGCGTTCGGTTACCAAGGAAGTGTAAACAGCTCCCCCCAATTCATCTGCAGCCAGGGGATGATTAGAGCAAAGGTGAAGCAGAACAGTCCATGAAATAACTGCAGAAACTGGAATTTGCCATTTAGCAGTGTGAAAGAAAGTAAATGTTACAGCACAAACCAGAGACACTGAGAAAATATATCAGTCACTAATTATCCGCTGTGCAGTGTGGCCTAGTGGATAGAGCACTGGACAGAGACGTGGGTTCTATTCCCAGCTCTTCTGCTGGGTTTTTTGGGTAAGTCACTTCCCCACTCCGTGCCTCAGTTTCCCCATATATAAAATGGGGATAACATTGCTGATCTCCTTTGTAAAGTGCTTTGAGATCTACTCACGATGTGCCTGGAATTATTAGCATAACAGGGAGCCAAAGAATATGCACAAGTATCGAAGCCACCCCAATCAGGGGATTAATCATGGTGTATTGTGCTGCATGAAGTGTTTGCAGTGTACCCACAATGAACGTTACAGCCCCACAAACTCTGGGCTAACAAGGCCAGACCTTGTGTTCCTGGTGCACCCAGCACTATTCCACTCAAATCAATGGGAGTTTGGGGTGTGCAAAATGCGGGATCAGAAACTGCAGCGTTTGGAGACAGGTGACAAAGCTTGAGCTGTTCTGCTTTCTGGAAATCCAGCCACGGGGATTCCCTGCTCTCATTTCTCAAGCAAGCCGCACTGTGAGCATTCAGGATTCACTTAAATCCTTCATGACCCAGATCCTCAGCTAGTGTAAGTCAGCATCAGTTCATTGGCGTCAGTGGAGTGATGCTGATTTACAGCAGCTGAGGATCTGGTCCCAAATTACTGTTTCATATCATGTTGTCAAGCAATAAGGCGCAGTGGTGGATAAAATACTGAGGCCGCAGGGAGAAGCCCGTTTCTCAGCTGTTCATCACCCACGGCTGGGGCCACACTTCCAGCAGAGCCCAGCTCCCATTCAGGGTACGTCTACACTGCAGCTGAGAGGGTAGCCACTCAGGCCAGCGCACTGAAAGTTAGCAGTGTGGCCACAACTGCACAGATGGCAGCTCAGGCTGCCCTCCAAAGTGCTATCATGCCCGACCTTCTGGATATGTACTTGCACAGCTGGCCTGAGCCACCACCCGTTCTGCTGTGGCCACACTGCTATTTTCACCACACAAGCTTGAGCAGAGCTAGCGCATGTCTGTCTACCCAGGCTGGGAACAACCCTGCCAGCTGCAGTGTAGACGTACCCTTAGCTAACTCAATAAGGGCCATTTGGGGGGGAAATCCTTTGCAATAGGCAGCAGGTACAATGCCGCCTACACAATCACACCTTTAACCAAAGTTGTTTGCAGTAGTCTGACCTGTCAGAAAGCCCTGGCACCTGCTGTCTCTGCACCAGATGTTCTGTGTTGAACTATCTCTTGCTTATTCTACATTGTGCTACTTCCTGATGGTTATTTTGTTATTCTGAATCATTACAGAATATCCCAGTCGCAGCCCTTTTAATAGTTGGGCTGATTTCTCATAAAAACTGAAAACAGCTCTACCAGTTCCTTCTCTTTGTTTTTATTGAACATTTATTCCTCCCTACACACCTGTAACGAAGCAGCTCTTCAATAGAGACGAGTGCTGTATTCAGCCAGGCTCAGTGCTTGGAACTGCTATTGCATCTGATGGCTGAACCCACTATTTCTATCACTCATCATTTGCTTTATCACACAGGGCAAACTTCTAACTCAAATAAGCCAGTGAAACTCCCAAGCGAATCTTTGGACAAATTCCCTTGGGATGTAACCAGTGATGTAAATTACACAGCCGAGGCGTGGGTAGCCCATCAGTTGTAAATGCACAACTCCCATTGAAGTGACAGGATAATCTGGCTCTGGGTATAAATTGGTGAGAAAACATCTGTAAGTGATGAAGAACAACTTTAATTTGCACAGAGCCATTTTCATGGGTCTTCAAAATCAGTGAATTTTGGGTGCAGGCAGTTCTAATGCCCCTGTAATTCTGCTAAAGCCCAATTTGGACTTTGCTATCAGTTTGGGAAATTCAGTAAAAGAGCGAAAGCTGCAGACTCAGAGGAGTTCATGGGTGCATTAAAAACGGTCTGAATCCTAAACTCCTTTTTCAGCAGCCTTCTGAACTTTTAAAGCAAGATTTCCATGATGGTTTCTGTGCTAGTGACGTTCAGTTTGCATAGAGGAATTTTAAATAAAGCTTAACAATCTGTTTGAAAATGTAGCTGATGGTTGTGTCCAACTCAACGTTGTGTCCAACTCAACCTTGGGTGAAGGTGTCTAATGTTGCTAAATGTTGTCAAACAGGGTCAAATCATTTATGCCCCACCTGCCTTGGACTGGGATCCCTCTATATTGCTCCCTCTACAGAGGGTCATTACTTGGATAGGAAACCTCCTCGAGTATGGGATGCAGTGTCACCTGCTCAGTTTGTGAAACTACGTCCTATGGCTCTGAATCAGCAGCAAATGCCCATCCTGGTGACGGGGGGCATGATGGGGTGTTCACCCTCTAGACTAGTGGGGGGGGAATGAGGCTGACAAGGGGCTAGTGAAGTGGGTAGGCCACAGCTTAGGGAAATTAGGTGAATGATGATGGAGCCCAGCTGTGCAGGAACAGGTGGGGCTGCAGTGAGGAAGGCTGCAGCCAGGCCTTGTCTACACTGGCAAGTTACTGCGCAGTAAAGCAGCTTTCTGCGGTGTAACTCCTGAGGTGTACACACTGCCGAGCCATTTCGTGCGCAGAAACTCCTCAGTTGCAGCGAGAGTCGTAAGCCTTAAAACGCAGAAGCTCCAGGGCTGTATTGGCCGTGTAAACGCATTACGGCGCAGAAAGCTATCGATTGGCCTCTGGCAGTGTCCCATAATCCCTCAAGTGGCCACTCTGCTCATTGTTTTGAACTCAAACTGCCCTGGAGACATGCGCCCCTCCCCTTTCGGAGCTCCGTTTCTGACAGCCCTTGCGTGCTGTGCTGGTCTGCTCCGGGACACAGAGCAAACCATTCATGTGGAATGCTCCTGCTGTGGAACACAGAGGCAGGCGTGTGTGAATGAGAGAGAGACAGATTGCTGTGCAGAGAGGCGAGGGCTGATGTCGGGGTTTCCCCCTCCCCCTGCCTCAGGGCTGGTTGCTTCCTGCCGCTGTCTGAACTTACAAGACAGCCTGCTGATGTAACGCTGACGGACCCCGGTCATCGCGGGTGGGATTGAACCTAGGGCCTCTAGAGCCTCAACCACATGAGCTAAAAGCCAACTGCCTGTTAGCTAAGGCTGCAGAGCAGACTCGTTTTATCTCTCTCTTTAAGTGGTCTCAGTGCCACTAGATGGGACAGAACACCACACCCAGAGGGTGTGTGGGTTACGCTGACACACGCTCTGTGCCCCAAAACACACTCTCTCCCCCCCTCCCATACACAAACACAAACACACACACACACGTGCGCACACACATTCCCAGTCACACACTCTCCCCCGTCCCTTCAGTTGAAAAACAGCTGGCAATGTAGTAGGATGCCCATGGACCAATGGGATTGGGAACCCTGCATCATGTGATGCTGTGCCTGCCCCATGAGGCATTGCAAACCCTTCCCAAAGCCCCCTGCAGCCAGGTGCACAGTGGGATAGCTACCCACAATGCACTGCTCTCTTTGCCGTTGCAAGAGCTGCTAATGTGGATGCGCTCCACTGTCACAAGGAGCACAGTGTGGACATACAACAGTGGTTTAATTCCAGCGCTTTAATAAAAGTGGTATAACTTGTTGCATAGAAACTTGTCAATGTAGACATACCGTCACACTCTGGGCATTAGAGAGGGAAAGGAAGAAACCCAGAGGCAGAGGAGAAACCCTGAGGATCCAGGTCCTGAAGGAAGGGTTTACCCACGAGGGTGGGGGTGTGGTGAGAGGCAGAGGAGGAAAACATTCAGGAAAGCCCCAGCAAGGTGGGATGTTGCAGACTTTGGCTGCTGATTTGAGGGTCTATGAGCTGGACCCAGGAGTTGCGGGTGGGCCTGGGGTTCCCTACCAGCCACGGGGGAAGTGGCACAGTCAGGGCAGTGGGTTTGGGGACTGCCTGAGACAGTTAGTTCTGTGGCACTTTGATACCCTGGGAGGGGAGGAAACACACAGTGACCTGGCCAGAGGGCGAAGGCATGAAGAGGAAAGGTGCAGAGTCCAAAGGAGCGAGTGGGGCTGGAGTGAGAGTGAGCTGATGGAAGGGGGTGTCAGAGCTGGAAGGAGCCAATCCCTTGAGCAGCCAGGAGGAGGCGCCCTAGGGGTGAGTGAGCTCTGAGATAGGGCATTATGGTGCAGGAAGTGACATGTTTGAGATGAGATGTAAATCTAATGTCCCACAAACCTGCAGGCAATTCACCAATGACGTGGCTTTTTGCAAGAATGGAGATCTCTACCCACAATAGGTGTTAAGAGAAATGACTATGGAAGTGGTTGTATTTAAAACAAACTCACATCACATCATAGCACATTACAAACATGAGGCTTTCCATAGTTCTCTCGCTTTCTCTTTCGTTCTTTCTTTTTGCATCTCTTGTTTTTAAAAAATATAAACCACTTTTGTGAGACTGCATCAGTCACCGAGGAGCATTTCTGTTGTACGTCAGAGCTGCATATTCAGTCTGAAATAGAAAAAAGAAAGAGCCAATATTAATATTAATTCTTTGTATTAGAGCAGCACTTAGACACCCCAACAGAGACCAAGGCCCCATTGTGCTGGGCTCTCCACACACATGGAAAGAGACAGTTCCTGACCCAAAGAGTTTATAGTCAAAATACGCAAGGGCACTGCCTATTGGACTTAATATTAGGGTAACAAGGTGAAAGGCCTGTGATATATGAGAGGTCAGACTAGGTGGTCTGGTGATCCTTTACAGAAATATACACTGTGCCATTTTTCCATCTCTGATCTGCAGCCACCTCTGGGGTGGAAACCAGCAGTTCTTCCATTCCAATAACCCTACATGACACTTCCACTAAGAGGGCAGAGAAGAATAAAGTCAAATGTGACTTCAGGAGGCAATGTGTAGCTACTAGGGTTGGACATTAGCCAGGACACTGGTTCTAGCCCCTGTTGTTAGAACACTGTATCTTTCTGATGTGCCATAGGCTGAGAAAGCAGTTTACCTGTGGGATCTGCCTCATAGGTATTTCCTTCTGTCTTTGCACAGCTCTCCCTGGTGGATGAAACAAAGGGACAGTTATAGGGATGTATGATGAGTGGCTGCTTCACTGCAGACAGAATTATGACTGAGTTACCTCTGCCGGGGCACTTTCTCCAGAGCAAGATCAACAGCTGGATCAGGAGAAGGCTGAAAATACAGGGCAGCCCAGCGTAGAACACAATCCCACAGTCTCCAGCGTCTCTTCTCTCTGCAGAGTATAGAAAACTCCCATCAAAACAGAAGGGCCCCTGATCTGTACCTCCCATATACGATCATGGGCAAAGGGAGGCCCTTTCCCCGAAGCTCCACACTCATTACGCTGTGCTCTGTAGCATGCCTCCCTCCTGTATGTGGAGGCCGTGGGATGTGCAAAGGACAGGGGACATGGGGCCTTGCAAAATGATCTGCCAGGGGTATTCTGTCTCTCTTCTCTCCTCTCCACCTCTGATAATTCCTCTAATGTGTGCACCCTAGAGTTGTGTGGTGAGATTCCAGGTGGTTCCTTGTTACCCCAGCACAAGTTTGTGGCAAATGCCGAGGCAGTTAGGAAATTAAATGGCCATTCGGCAGGCTGGACACACCCATCTTTGCCAGCTGGAATTTGTTTGGTTGGTGAAGGGCTCGACTGCACTTAAAAGCTTTGCCACTGTAACATTTCTGGCATAACTGCTCCTGGCTCAGAACAGAAATAAGCTGTGCTGGTGTAAGGCACCTTTATGCCGGTATAACTGTGTCCACACTAAGACATAGCCGTGCCAACAAAAATTTCAGAGATGGAGATGACCCTGTTACACTGGGTGCCCTCTAGCTCCCCCCTGGCCACTGCAGGATTGTTCCCTGTGTTATATTCACTAGTGCTTTATCCAGTCCTGTTTACAGGGGCTTCCCGCCCTCCCCCTGGGCATCTGTTCCATTACTTGTTAGATCTCGCTGTCAGGAAGCCATTCCTGACATTCAAGTGACCCTTGTGTGTCCTTGCTGTGCTCACATGGAGGGAAAGGCTCAGGCGGCTTGACCAGAAACCCATTTCTCAGCACCGAGCATACAAAAATGAAGGTTTTCAGAAGGGCTGGGGGTGGGAAAAGTGGGTAACAAGGGAAGCAGCTGTAACTGCCCCACAGCTCAAGCACCCTCTCAGTGGTTTCCTAAACCTCTCCTCACTCCCATTAGTTATCGTTCCCCTGAGCCATCCCGACTGATTCTGTCTATTCCTCCAGCCTGCAGTAGATGTTGCTGACTCTTGGTGCCCAGATACCACAGTGAGGGGTGTAGGATAAATACCCAGGTAGGCAGGTTAGATTGGATGATTCAATACTGGACCTGTTTCCTTGGAGACTGTAACATTGATGCTTCTCCCTGTGCTGTTCTCCTTGGCTGTACAAGTGCAGATCATCTTCTGGTTCCACATCTGAGACGGGATTGTCGTTAGGCTCCAAACACTAAAGACCCCGTTCCTGTCTATGGCTCCAGCATCCATCAGACCCTCAGACGCCTCCTCCCCAGTGCCCCAGAGAACAGCACTCCAGGGAGGAGTGAAATCAGAGAGCAGGCAGAGCAGAGGAATGACGCGGGGAAGCTCAGCATCCTCCGGGGTGGAGGGAACCAGAATGGAAAGACTCGGCTCGGAGGCATCTAAAAGAGAGTTGAGTCATCTTAAATAGAGACTGGGAAGACCTGTCACAGTAGCTCAGCTAGTCCCTACCCAGCTCCTGCCCCTGCCCCAGCCAGTGCAGGAAGTTTTCAATGTCTAATGCTTTGTCTTTTCCAATTGTAAATATCTTACATTCCCGGACATCCACCTTGGGAGAATCCTCTGATCTGTCGCTGCTCAGAAGTTTGTCCTGATATAACCATTCTGAATTATTTGCTCACTGCCGACAGCGTGTTTGGTTTGGTACAAATCCCATAGGACAAGGTGGTCAGTCTGGTGGTGAGGACACCAGATTGGGAGCCAGGAGGCCTGAGATCTATTCCTGGCTTTGTCTGTGACTTCCTGTGTGACCTTGGCGATTAGTTCACTTCCCTTCTCTGTACCTCAGTTTTCCCAACTGAAAAATTAGGGAAATGATACTTAGTCAGCTTTCCAAGGTGCTTTGAGATCTAGTTATGAAAAGCCTGATAGAGGAAGCATTCTTAATTAGACATAACAGTCAGGCTAAATTTTCCTATTATATTCATCCCATTAGTCTGAGGAACAGCCTTTAGTACCACCCTAAGTAATTCCTTGCCTTCCTTTTTATGTGCACTCTTTGGAATATTGGCACAGAGCGTGATCAAACATATATAGATATCACTAGATGTACATTGAATTATGTGCAATTCGTACTGTGCTGCTTGAGACACTGAATGTTCCCCTGTATGAACACATGAATGGAATCATTTCATGAAGGTTGGCGAATGCCTGGAAAAGAACTTGAGTAATATTAAAGTCGTATAAGGCTAGCAGGGCAGGTGGAACATACCCCGTGTCATAGGCTCAGGCAGTTTCAGTAGGAATCATCACAAGTATGAATATCAAATCTGAATACTAATGTAACATCCCACTCCAGAAAGCAGGGAAGTACTAATGCCTAGCACAGACACGGTGCTTTTCCTGCATAAATCTCAAAGTGCTTTCACATTGGAGAGTCATTATCCCCATTTATAGAGATGAGAAATATGAGATGCATAGAAATTAAAGGCCAGATTTTCCAAATTATTGCAGATTTTCAAAAACTGATTTTTGGTTGGAGCATTAAAAAAATGTGGCCGTTTATTTATGCACCTAAATGGGAGCTATTGGCTCCTGGGGTCTTTGAAAATTTCACACTAAGTTCCTAGTGATTCAGGAACAGAACCCAGGTCCCCTAATTCCCTACCCCATGTCCTGGGTTACTGTCTGAACTGTGCTGCCTTTTCCCACAAATAACCAAGGCTTAAGGCTGAAATGGTGATCAGTTACAACCTTGCAAAAAAAGAGGATGAGTTTTTCACAGCACCTGCTAGCATTGCGATTTCATTATTTTGACCCACTGCAAACTCACCTGTGACAATTAGTCTGGTCCCAGTTCCGAAGTTGGGCTGTACATACACAGAGGCAGAGAGACCACAGTAATAAATCCCCGAGTCATTTCTTTGTACATTACTGATATTAAGAGAGAAATTATTTGCCGTAAGGTCCACTTTACTCGAGTATTTTCCATTTGAAGTTGCATACCGAGAACTCTGGTAAATCCACTGTAAACTTCCACTCTGCTGTTCTTTGTACCACACAATGCTCCATTCTTTTTTTGAAGGGCTACAGTCCAGCCGTGCAGTCTGTCCAGGGGTCCTCCACACCTGTGCTGGGCTTTGCAGGATTTGTAGCGCTTCTTCTGAGGCAGCCACTATACAGGGCAAGAAAGGAGTGTGTTAATACAGTGAGCACTGGAAAGGGTTCAGCTTTTCCAATATACTATACAGAGCAGGCGATCGAAGAATAACAAAATGTACTTTGTTAAAGATTTGTTTTAATTTTTCTATTTTTCTAGCCAATTTTTTTGTTAAGATTCATGTAGCATGTGCGGGAATTAATGTAATGTAAGAACAACATCAGAGTTTAGAACCAAGAGGTACAGATTTCTAGTTCCCTGTCCTAATCACCAGGCTACGCATTGCCACTCAAGTGTACTCAAATCTCAATGGTAACAAACTTTTTACTAAATTGTACATGGGAAAGTCTTTTATTAACTTAGCAACTTGTATGTCAAATTCTTTTTGATCTGCAGAAAAATACATCAGCCCTTATGTAATGCATCAGCATGAAGGAAAAGTAGATTTTACAGGATATTAATCAGAAACTATTTTCAAGGTGTTTGTCTCTGGCATTCAGGTTGTTTTAATATAAAATATTTCATCACCTCTCTTAAGATTTCAGTTGATGGACAAAAAGAGGTGAATTTCTCTCTCACCAGGTTGATATTAGCACCTTTTGGAATTGCAGAAGGTCCTTGTGCAGAAAGTTAATTGTTTTTAGCATGATGGAAAATAAGAGCGAAATAAATCAGGCTAAAATACTTACTGTGAAGACAGACTAGAATCACCCCAACTATCTGGTGGGACATCTTGTGCCTTTCTTCAGTAATGAATAGATGATGCAGTGTGAGAGAGAGATGCCTGTCAGCTAATGGATCTCTTGATGAAAGACTTTATCACGTGGGGAGGAAAATGTTCTGTTTCCTCTTAAAGATCTGTGGGGCAACATGCATGACAAAAGAAGAGATATCGATAACCCTATTCAAAATCTTACTCTTAATGCCAGCAGAGCAAAGCTGAGGGGAAAAAAATTCCTTTGCTTCTAAAAGGCTCAGACTGGGTAACAGCATGGTGTGTGTCTCAGATGGAATATGTGTGTTATGATTGGATGCCCATAAGAAGACATTCTTCTGACTGCAATTCAGGTGGAACATTTTCTACACTTCAGAGATTTATAAGGTCAGATGGTATTAGCATCAAAAAAATGACAATAAACTCTCTCATTGTGGTTTATGAAAACTGTTAAAATTGTGATTTATCACTTTAATATTCAGGGTTTTTTCCTGGTCCTGCTTGCTGTCCGTAGGGAAGCGTTCAATCTGGGCCTAGCAGCAGTCAGTCTGGAAAGAGCCAGCCTAGAACAAGGTGGGGTGAGTTGTGTGTCGCTCTATTAAGGAGCAGCCTGCTTTGTCTCTCTCTGGTTTTTGTTACTTTTTGTAAGTTTGCAACCTTCCAGCAAGAGTATTTGATGATGTTTTTTTGCTTAACTTCTCTATTTGTATGTTGTGAATGTAACAGTCACCAAGAGGTATATCACATGATTTAAGCAAAGGATGGAGGTTCATTGGGCATCATGGAAGTCGTGAAATTAGCAAATATACAACTTAGCGTTTATAAAAATTTGTGGCAAAACCTACTTTTACAATACGTATTTCAGATATGTGCTTAATGCAGTATAATGTACAAAATGTTTATAGAGAGAACAAAGTGAAATGCCCTCTAAGATTCCCAATCCATCCCTTCTAAACAGTTGTCACTCACACAGTCTGGAATAGGGTCATCTCTGAGGATCCTCTTTACTTGAACATCAAGGCTGAGATTTGCAAAGTCTCATCGATTGTCCTTTCACACCCTTAGCCCGGAGGCTGTTCTAATCTGCATCAGCTGGTTATGACTCCCAAGGATCAGTTTGCCAGCTGGGGATACTCCAAGTGCAGCATGTTTCAGACACATCACATGACAAGGGCTGTTGGCTCCAAGGGCTGGATCTGCTGCCTTTACACCCCCTGGCATGTGCAGCCAGTCCCTGCTCCCGTTGTGTCAAGAGGGCAGCAAAAGGGACCAGGGTGGAGGCCTGGGTCTAACCCTTCTCTCATTGATACCTAGCTCCAGGGAAAGTTTAATGTGGTGCAAACACCTCAAATGACCTAATTAGTTCACTGGGAATTAAGCACATGCATAGAATCATAGAGAGGAATAGGGTGACCAGAGAGCAAATGTGAAAAATCGTGACAGAGGGTGAGGGGTAATAGGAGCCTATATAAGAAAAAGACCCAAAAATCGGGACTGTCTCTATAAAATCGGGACATCTGGTCACCCTAGAGAGGAAGGATGGTGCCATTGTTAAGGTGCGAGCTAGGCACTCGGGGGTCCTCCATTCAAATCCCTGCTCTGCCACAGGCTCCGTGTGTGACCTGGGGCTGGTCACTTACATCCCAATGACTTTCAAGCCTTAGTCCCTGTTGAAAGTGGGACTTTGCCTCCCAAATCACTTAGGGGCTTTTGAACATGTTTCCCCAGGTCTCTCTGGGCCTCCACTCCCCAGCTGTAAAATGGGGATAATTCCTCCCGACTCTGCAGCAGGGTGCTGAGGATAAATAAGTACAGAGCTGGGTGAACAGAGCTTTAGGTTGGATCGCAATGCCCTGAGCTGGGCCCAGCCTCCCGGCACAGGAGGTGCCACTGCAGGATGGTCTCGATCTCCAACCCCACCACCCCCGCACACCCTGCTCCCTCCCTTTTTTATGGTGCTTGTCCTGTACCTCTGCCTAAAGTGTATTAACAATTGCCATGATCAAATTATGGTCCTGGCTATAACAGAAATCTAGCACAAGTACCTAAATTACTTAGACTTAGGAGTCTAAGTCTCTCTTTCAAAAGTGATAGAGGCACTTGGTAGTCTAGGGCTGTGTCTATCCTGCACTTTCATCAGCAAAACTCTTGTCTGCCAGAGTGTGAAAAAAACACACCCCGACCGACAAAAGTTTTACTGACAAAAACCCCGGTGTGGACAGTTTGTCAGCAGGAGACACTCTCCCGCCCACACAGCTACACCGCCTCGTTTGAGGTGGTTATATTTTGTCGGCAGGAGAGTAGGCTGTCAGGTGTGCAGTATGGACATAAATTTGTTAGTCTCTAAGGTGCCACAAGTACTCCTGTCTTTTTTTAGTATGGACACTGACTTTCAATGGTATCTAGGCTCATAAGTACCAGATTTCAAGGTATTTAGGTGCTTAAAGGTACAGCTAGGCGCCGAGGGAGATTCTGAAAATCAAAGGGAGTTAGGCACCTAAGTCACTTGGACATATATGAAAATTTCCCCTAAGACTATTTCCCCCAATCACACTTAACTGATACAGAGTCTTTTTACACTTGATCTTCTCCTGTACAAGTCTATTAAAAGTTAAGACAAAGAAAAAGTTACTGTGATCGTTTTAATTGATTTCATTTCTACATTATGTTTTATGAAAACAAATTGAAACCGATCTTAAAAAACCACAGGCTACAGGACAAACAGCCGTGTTTGCTGCAAAGGGCCAATCGTTTTAAAATAGATCAGAACTGGCTGCTCGGAAAGCTGCACTTGCTGCTGTGGTCAGTTTCAGCCCACTTCTTTTGCCACTTGTCTTTTGTTTGTTCAGCTCGCACAGCACTTGGGCTGTTTGCTTTTTCAGGTCTCTCTCCCTGCGTTTGGTTACCAAGGACGTGTCGTTTGCTCCCCCCAATTCATCTGCAGCCAGGGGATGGTGAGAGCCGATCATGGGGTGTGTGTGGGGGGTGTTATATTTTTTTCTCCTTCACCACTTGGGGTGGCAAAAAAGCCAGAGCCGGCCCTGGCCCTACCTGCCTTGGTCTCAAATCTCCTTAGATTGTCACCTCCACATAGGGCCATGGCTTGGATGAGAAGCTCCCTCTCGTACAGGATGCAGTGTCACCTGCTCAGTTTGTGAAGCTACGTCCTGTCACCCCGAATCAGCACCAAACGCCCACCCTGGTGATAGGGGGCATGATGGGGTGTTCACCCCTTCTAAGCTAGTCGGGGGAATGAGGTTGAGAAGAGGATAGGCCACAGCTGAGGGGAATTAGGTGGCCCAAGTAACCTGTGAAGGGTGATGGAGCCCCGCTGAGCAGGAGCACGTGGAGCTGGTAGAAAGCCAGGAACCCGGCAGCGGAGAAGCAGTGGAGTGAGGAAGGCTGTAGTCACTCTCTGGGCATTAGAGGGGGAAAGGAGGAAACCCAGTGGCAGAGAAGCCCTGGGCAGCCAAACCCTGAAGCAAGGGTTCACCAAGGAGGGTGGTGCAGCAACGGAGACAAAGCTGGAAAAGGCGAAGGGAAGCCCCAACAAAGTTGGAGGTTGCAGGCTTTGCCGGTTGATTTGAGGGTCCCTGAGCTGGAAGCAGGAGCAGAGGACTGTCCCAGGTTCCCCTACCAGCCACGGGGGAAGTGGCACAGCCAGGGCAGCGGCCTTGGAGACAGCCTGAGACAACTTGTCCTGTGGGACTTTGATACCCTGGCAGGGGGAAAACACCCAGTGACCCGGCCAGAGGGCCAAGGCCTGACGAGGGAGCCCCAAGCCAGGAAGAGGAAAGGGGCAGAGTCCCAGAGAGCGAGTGGGGCTGCGGCAAGAACGAGATGATGGAAGGGGGCATCGGAGCTGGAAGGAGCTAATCCCACGAGCAGCCAGGAGGAGGCGCCCTAGGGGTGAGTGAACCCTGTGACAAGGCGCTACGGTGGGGGAAGTGACGTGTTTGAGATGAGATGTAAACCCAGTGCCCCACGAACCTGCAGGCAAATCACTAATGATCCCATGTGGCTTTTTTGCAAGAATGGAGGTGTCAGCCCAGAATATGGGTTCACAGAAGTGAGCATGGAAGTGGTTGTATTTCAAACAAACTCACATCACATCATAGCACATTACAAACATGAGACTTTCTGTATTTCTCTTTCATTCTTTTCTCTTGTTTTACAAAATATAAACCACTTTTGTGAGACTGCATCAGTCACCGAGGAGCGTTTCTGTTGTTGTACGGCAGAGTCGCATATTCAGTCTGAAACAGAACAAGGAAAGAGCCAATAGAATTATTAATTCTTTGTATTAGAGCAGCACTTAGAAGCCCGAACGGAGACAAAGGCCCCATTGTGCTGGGCTCTTCACACACATCCCTACCCCAAAGGGTTATTGTCAAGATACACACGGTCACAAAGTGCGGGAGGGGAAACAGAAGCACCCTGAGTTAAAGTGACTTGGCCAAAGTTGCCCAGCAGGTCAATGGCTGGACCAGTAAAACAAAAATCCTGACTCCCAGTCCAGTGGCCTCTGCTAGCCCACACTGCCTCCCGTACAGTAATATGCTTAATGAGAATCTACCATCTCATGCATTTAATTAACTGTCCTTCCAGAACGCCATAGCCAGACAAGGTGGGTGAGGTAACATCTTGTATTGGACCAACTTCTGTTTGCTAAGAGAGAGAAGCTTTCTGTGTTAGCTGAAAAGATTATCCGTCTCTCTCACCAACGCTGGTTGGTTCAATAAAAGATATTGCCTCACCCACCTTCTCTCTCATATCCTGGGACCAACTTGGCTCCAACAACACTACGTAACCAGACAAGGTGTTTTACAGACTAGAATCATGTCAGCAACCCTGGGCCACATTCTCATCTCTGTCACCTCAGTGCATATGGTGGCACCGGGGTTGTTTTGGCGTCCTAAGGATTTGATCCCCTCTCATTACGTCACAATTTCTATTCCAAACCCTTCTAACTTCCTCTAAGAAATTCTTCCCCAGCCTAGATTGTTTCATGCCCAGCTTATCCCAACGAATAATTTTATTTGGAAAGTTCCAAGGGAATCAGCTGATTGGCTTTTGTGCTGTAAGAATGTGAAGAACATATTTCAGTGGTGCAGATTTCTCCTCTGTCCTCGGTTGTTGCCTTTTGTCCTGGGTGCTGGGTTTAGTGTGTAGTGGCTGGATGGTGTTGGTGGCTTGTAATACACATGGGGTCACACTAGATGATCTGATGGTCCTTTACAGAAATATACACCTCACTATTTCACCATCCCTGACTTGCAGCCACCTCTGGGGTGGAACCCAGCAGTTGTTCCTTACCAATAAACCTACACAAAACTTCCACTAGCAGGGCGGAGAAGAATGAAGTCAAATGTGACTTCAGGAGGCAATGTGTAGATACTAGAATTGGGCATTGGCCAGGACACTGGTTCTAGCCCCGTGTTGTTAGTATACTGTATCTTTCTGATGTGCCAAAGGCGGAAAAAGCAGTTTACCTGTGGGATCTGCCTCATTGGTATTTCCTTCTGTCTTTGCACCACTCTCCCTGGTGGATGAAACAAAGGGACAGTTATAGGGATGTGTGATGAGTGGCTGCTTCATAGCAGACAGAGTTATGACTGAGTTACCTCTGACGGGGCACTTTCTCCAGAGCAAGATCAACAGCTGGATCAGGAGAAGGCTGAAAATACAGGGCAGCCCAGCGTAGAACACAATCCCACAGTCTCCAGCGTCTCTTCTCTCTGCAGAGTATAGAGAACTCCCATCAAAACAGAAGGGCCCCTGATCTGTACCTCCCAGATAAGATCATGGGCAAAGGGAGGTCCTTTCCCCAAAGTACCACACCCATTACCCTGTGGTCTGTAGCATGCTGCCCTCCTGTATGCAGAGGCCGTGGGATGCGCAAAGGACGGGGGAAAAAGGCTGTGCAAAATGATTTGCCAGGGGTATTCTCTGTCTCTTCTCTTCCTTCCACCCCCTGATAATTCCTCTACTGGGTGGCTCTTTGAGCTTTCTGGTCAGATTCTAGGTGGTTCCTTGTTACCCCAGCACAAGTTTGTGGCAAATGCTGAGGCAGTTAGGAAATTAAATGGCCATTCGGCAGGCTAGACTCACCCATCTTTGCCTGCTGGAATTTGGTTGGTTGGTGAAGGGCTCGACTGCACTGGGTGCCCTCTAGCTCCCCCCGGCCACTGCAGGATTGTTCCCTATGTTATATTCACTAGTGCTTTTCCCAGTCTTGTTTACAGGGGCTTCCAGCCCTCCCCCTGGGCATCTGTTCTATTAGTTGTTAGATCTCGCTGTCAGGAAGTCATTCCTGACATTCATCCAGCTGTTCCCTTTGTTGATTTCCGTCCTGATGCTCCTAATTATTCCCCTTTAGCTCACCCCATGTGACCTTTCTGTATCCTTGCTGTGATCACATGGAGCGGAAGGTTCAGGGGGTTTGACCAGAAACAAGGGCTGTTGATTAACCACAATTTACTCAAGCAATTAACTCAAAACAATCACGATTAAAAAAATTAATCACGATTAATCGCAGTTTTAATTGCACTGTTAATCAATAGAATACCAATTGAAATGTATTACATATTTTAAATATTTTTCTATATTTTCAAATATATTGATTTAAATTACAACACAATACAAAGTGTAGTGCTCACTTTATATTATTTTTATTACAAATATTTGCACTGTAAAAATGATAAAAGAAACAATATTTTTCAATTCATCTCATACATGTACTTTAGTGCAATCTCTTTATTGTGAAAGTGCAACTTACAAAAGGATTTTTTGTTACATAACTGCACTCAAAAACCAAACAACTTTAGAGCCTACAAGTCCACTCAGTCCTACTTCTTGTTCAGCCAATTGCTAAGACAAACAAGTTTGTTTACATTTACAGGAAATAATGTGGCCCGTTTTTTGTTTACAGTGTCACCTGAAAGTGAGAACAGGCGTTCACATGGCACTGCTGTAGCTGGCGTTGCAAGATATTTATGTCCCAGATGCACTAAAGATTCATATGTCCCTTCATGCTTCAACCACCATTCCTGAGGAGATGCGTCCATGCTGATGACGGGTTTTGCTTGATAACGGCCACATTATCTCCTGTAATGTAAACAAACTTGTTTGTCTGGACGATTGATTGAATAAGAAATAGGACTGAGTGGGCTTGTAGGTTCTAAAGTTTTACATTGTTTGATTTTTGAATACCGTTATTTTTTTGTACATAATTCTACATTTGTAAGTTCATGATAAAGAGATTTCACTATAGTACTTGTATTTGGGGAATTGAAATATACTATTTCTTTTGTTTTTTACAGTACAAATATTTGTAATCAAAAATAAATATTAAGTGAGCACTGTACACTTTGCATTCTGTGCTGTAATTGAAATCAATATATTTGAAAATGTAGAAAACATCCCCAAATATTTAAATAAATGGTGTTCTATTATTGTTTAGCAACACGATTAATCACGATTAATTTTTTTAATTGTGCAATTAATTGCGATGGGCGATGGGGGAAGTGACTGTAACTGCCTCACACCTCACGCACCCTCCCAATGGTTTCCTAAACCTCTCCTCACTCCCATTAGTTATTCCCCTGAGCCATCCCATCTGATTCTGTCTATACCTCCAGCCTGGAGTAGATGTCACTGACCCACGGGGAGGGATGTAGCATAAATGCCCAGGTAGGCAGATTAGATTGGATGATACGATACTGGACCTGTTTCCCTGGAGACTGTAACATTGATGCTTCTCCCCGTGCTGCTCTCCTTGGCTGTGCAATTGTAGATTGTCTCCTGGTTCCATGTCTCAGACGGGATTGTCGTTAGGCTCCAAACACTAAAGACCCCGTTCCCGTCTATGGCTCCAGCATCCATCAGACCCTCAGACGCCTCCTCCCCAGTGCCCCAGAGAACAGCACTCCAGGGAGGAGTGAAATCAGAGAGCAGGCAGAGCAGAGGAATGATGCGGGGAAGCTCAGCATCCTCCAGGACAGAGGGTACCAGGATGGAAAGACTCGGCTCGGAGGCATCTAAAAGAGAGTTGAGTCACCGAAAATAGAGATTGGAAAGACCTGTTAGCGGTAGCTCAGCTAGTCCCTACCCAGCTCCTGCCCCTGCCCCGGCCAGTGCAGGACATTTTAAATGTCTAATGCTTGGTGTGTTTTACACTCTGGGGCATCCACCTTGGGAGACTCCACTGATCCGTCACTGCTCAGAAGTTTGTCCTGATATAATCTTTGTAGATTATTTACTGAGTGCTGACAGCATGTTCGGTTCAGTATGAAATTCAAAGGAAGAGCTGGTCAGTCTGGTGGTAAGGACACCAGACTGGTAGTCAGGAGGCCTAAGATCCATTCCCAGCTCCATCTCTGACTTGCTATGTGACCTTGGAGATGAGTTCACTTCCCAACTCAATGCCTCAGTTTCCCCAACTGTAAACTTAGCTAAATGATACTTAGGCACCTTTGCAAGGTGTTTTGAGATCTAGCTGTGAAAATCCTGATAAAAGAACCATTCTTACTTAGACATAACAGTCAGGCTAAACTTTCCTACTATGTTCATCCTATTAGTGTGAGTTACAGCCGCTATTAGTGCCTGTAATAATTCCTTGCCTTCCTTTTTATCTGCACTCTTTGGTCTATTTGCACATAGTGTGGATCAAAAATGTATAGATATTATTAGTTGTAATTAAATTATTCTGTGCAATTCATGCTGGGCTGTTAGAGACAATGAATATTCCCCTGTATGAACAGGTGGGTGCAATCATTTAATAAAGCTTGGTGAATGCCTGGAAAAGAACTTGAGTAATATTAAAGTCGTATAAGGCTAGCCGGGCAGCTGAAACATACCCCATGTCCTAGGCTCAGGCAGTTTCAGCAGGAATCATCACAAGTATGAATATCAAATCTGAATACTAATGTAACATCCCACTCCAGAAAGCAGGGAAGTGCACACAGCACTGATATGGTGCTTTTTATCCATAGATCTCAAAGTGCTTTTACACAGGAGAGTCATTACCCCATTATACTGTTGAGGAATCTGAGATGCAGAGAAATTAAAGGTCAGATTTTTGAAAATGTCCATGATTTTCAAAAGCTAGGTTTTGATTGGCGCATTTTAAAAATCTGGTCATTACTTTGGTCACCTAAGCAGGAGCTATTGGGTGCTGACTTCTTTTGAAAATCTTGCCTCGGTGCTCAGTGATTAAGGGATAGAACCCAGGTCTCCTGATTTCCAACCCAGTGCCCTGGCTTACTGCCTGGACTGTATTGCCTCTTTGCACAAATACCAATAGCTTAGAGCTGAAACAGGGGGGATCGGTCACAATCTTGCCAAAAAAGAGGGTGATTTTTTTCACAGCATCTCCTAGCATTGGGATATCATTGTTCTGAGCCATTGGAAACTCACCTGTGACAATTACTCTGGTCCCATTCCCGAAGTTGGGCTGTAGATACATAAAGGAAAAGAGGCCACAGTAATAAACCCCCGAGTCCTCTCTTTGTACATTACTGATAATTAGAGAAAACGAGTTTGTCGCAATGTTCGCTGCACTTGAGTATTTTCCATCTGGCGATGCAAACTCAGAACTCCGGTAAATCCACCGTAAACTTCCACTCTGTTCCTTGTACCACATTGCGCTCACTTCGTCTTCTAATGTTTTACAGTGCAGCTGTGCAGTGTCCCCAGATTTCAGCCACACCTGTGCTGGGCTTTGCAGGATTTGTATCTCTTTTCCTGAAGCAGTCACTGTACCAGGGAAGAAAGAAGTGTGTTAATACAGTGAGCACTGGAAACGGTTGAGCTTTTGCAATACACTATACAGAGCAGAGAATCCAAGAATAAACAAGATGCAGCTTTTTGTTAAAAATTCATTTTAATTTTTCTCTATTTCTAGACATTTGTTTTGTTAGGATTCAGGTAGCCTGTGTGGAAATTAATGTAACGTAACAACAAAAATCAACCTCAGAGTTCAGACTTACAAACCCCAGACTACAAATGCCCACTCATGCTTACCCAAATCAATGATAAAAAACCTTCCTTTGACTAAATTTTACATGGGAGAGTCGTTTATTAACTTAGCCATTTGTGTTTCAAATTTTATTTTTGATCATTCTGCAGAAAAATACGTTAGCCTGTGTGTAATACATCAGCATAGAAAAAAAGTAGGTCCAGGACATTATCCAGAACCAGAAACTATTTTCAAGGGGTTTGTGCCTGGCATTCCGATTGTTTTAAAACAGAATATTTCATCACCTCTCAAGATTTCAGTTGATGAACTGAAAGATGTGAATATCTCTCTCCCAAGTCGATGTTAGCACCTCTTGGAATTGCAGAAGATCCTAGTGCAGAAAGTTAATTGTTTTTAATGTGGTAGAAAACAAGCGTGAAATAAATCAGGCTAAAATACTTACTTTGCAGATAGATTAGAATCACCCCAACTATCTGGTGGGACATCTTGTGCCTTTCTTCAGTAATGAATAGGTGATGCTGTGAGACAGACAGACGCCTACTAGCTAATGGATCTCTTGATGAAAGACTTTGTCACGTGGAGAGGAAAATGTTCTATTTCCTCTTGTAGATCTGTGGGGCAACATGCATGACAGAAAAGGAGGGCCAGGAGGTACTGAGAAACCCGTTCAAAATCTTACTCTGAGAGCCAGCAGAGCAAACCGGGGGAAGAATGTTCCTTTGCCTCTAAAATCTATTGGAGAAGAAATTCAAGTTCAGACTGGGTAACAGCATGGTGTGTGTCCAGTGCAATCTGCTGTGTTCTAATTGGATGCCCATAACAAGACCCTCTTCTGATTGCAATTCTGTTTCATGGATGATTAAGGTCAGATTGGATTAGCATCAATATCACAGTGGTGTATGAAAATTGTTAATCTTGTGGTTTACCCCTTTACATTTCAGGGGGTGTCCTGGTCTTGCTCCCTGTCTGTGGGGAAGTGTGAAATCTGGGCTTAGCAGCTCTCAGTCCGGAAAGAGCCAGCCTGGAAAAAGATGGGGTGAGTTTTGCTTCTCTGCCTTACGGAGCAGCCTGCTTTGTCTCTCTCTGGTTTTGGTTACTGTGTGTTATCGTGTTAAGCTGCAATCCTCCAGCAGGAGTATTTCATGTTTATTTAACATCTCTGTTTGTATGATGTGAACATAACAATCGCCAAGAGGCATTTCACATGGAGGTCTCGATTTCCCCCAGATTTTAGCAAAGGATGGAAGAAACTAGCAAACAGGCTCATTGGGCACTGTGGAAGTGGGAAAATTAGCAAAAATAAAACTTTGTATGAGTGTTTAGTTATAATTATAAAGGAAAGGGCTAGGAATGGGACCCACTGGGGAAGCAACGGATGGGGCTAGAATATGAAAGTGTGGTGAAGTGACACCATGTAGGACAACTCGGGGCAAAAAGTGTTTTAGGACACTTATTTCAGATATATGCGGAGTGCATGTTCCCTCACGTAATGTGCAAAATTGTTTACAAAGGGAGCAAAGTGAAATGCCCACTAAGAGATCCCAAATCCATCCCCTCTAAACAGTTTTCATCAACCAATGGACCAAATTTGGTGGTGAATCCTGGTCACATGCCACCTGAGACACATTTCACATGTGCTAAGAAGACCCACGCAGTCCGGAATACGGCCATCTCTGCGGATCAGCTGGACTTGGACATTAAGGCTGAGAGTTACAAAGCCCCATCAGGGATTTGGTTGCCAAACTCACATGAACTGGGCATCCAAATTGCCCTTTCAAACCTCAGCCTCAATAAAACCCTACTGCAAATCAGGGCCAGAGCCTCTGCTGAGCCCACTCTCCTGGTATCCCACGTTGATCTTCCAGCCATGTATAAGCTGGCCCAGCCTGGAGGCTGCTCTAAACTACACCAGGCAGTAATGACTCCCAAGGATCCATTTACCAGCTAGGAGTACCCCAAGTGCAGCATGCTCCAGCCACACCCCACATGCCAAGGGCTGTTGGCTGCAAGGGCCGGCTCTGCTGCCTTGACATCCCTGGCACGTGCAGCCAGTTCCTGCTCCCTTGCTGTCACGGGAGCAGCACCAAGGGACCAGGATCTGACCCGTGTCTCATTGAGACTTAGCTCCAGGGGAAGTTGAATGTGGTGCAAACACCCCTCCTGGCCTAACTGGTTCCCTGGGACTTCAGCACATGCTTGAAGAGAGGAAGGACGGTGCGGTTGTCAAGGTGCTAACTAGGCACTCAGGGGTCCTCTGTTCAAACCCCTGCTCTGCCACAGGCTCCGTGTGTGACCTAGTGCTGGTCATTTACATCCCAATGACTTCCAAGCCTTAGTCCCTGTTGAAAGTGGGGCTTTGCCTCCCAAGTCACTTGGGGCTTTTAAACATGTTACCCCAGGTCTCCCTGGGCCTCCACTCCCCAGCTGTAAAATGGGGACAATTCCTCCCTACTCTGCAGCAGGGTGGTGAGGATAAATAAGTACAGAGCTAGATTAAAAGAGCTCTGCTGAACTGGGGGCCTAGTGCCATAGATGTGCATGGTACAAGGACACTGTCGTTATGCCTGATATCAAGGTCCTGTATATATCAGGACAATCAGCTCAGCTAGAATTCAGGCTGATTCTGGCCTGGTGTTTGTTCACAGGATCCACAAATTAGAGGAAACTCCATGACCCCGTGCAGCAGCGGCTCCTGGCCAGCAAGGCTGGGCCAGGCTCCTCCCAATGGACATTGTGACCGGCCCACGTGGTCTCAGCCTCACTCAGCTTTGGCACATCTGTCCCTCCGTTTCCTTCTACAGAGGGGGGCCAGATTACAATGCTCCAGGCTAGAGCCAGCCCTCCAGGACAGGAGGTGCCACTGCAGGGTGAGTGTAGGGTGGTCTCGCTTTCCAACCCCACATCTTTCCCCTCGTTCCTTCCTTTCTTATGATGGTTTTCCTGAATCTCTGCCTGAAATTTATTACAAATGTTCGTGATAAAGTCACAGCCCTAACTGTAATTGTTACAGAAATTTAGCCAAATTGTGGTGGAAACACCTAGATCACACAGGAGCCCAAGTCTTATTTTCAAAGGTGATTTAGGCACTTGGAAGACCATTGATTTATTTTTCAGTGGTATCTAGGGCCCTCAGAACTAGAGTTTCAAAGGTATTTAGGTGCTTAAAGATCCAGGTAGGTGACTAGCAGGGTTTTCAGAATCAATGGGAGTTAGGCACCTAAGTTATGTTTGAAAATTTACCCTAAAGGCTATTGCCCCCAGTCACACACAACTGATCTACGTTCATTTTACATTTAATCTTCTCCAATGCAAGTCTATTAAAATCCAAGACACTCAGAAAGCTGCCGTCATTGTTTTTGATTCATTTTTATTTCTACATTGTTTTTATAAGAAAGCAAATTGAAACTGATCTTTAAAAAACCGCAGACTACAGGACAAGGAGCCATGTTTGCTGCAAAGGAGCAATGGTTTATAAAAAGATCAAAACCTGTTTGCTCAGATAATGGCACTTGCTTTTGTGGTCAGTTTCTACCCACTTATTTTGATGCTTTTTGTTTTGTTTGTTCACCTAGCGAAGAGCTGGGGCGGATTTCTTCTTTTCAGTTCTATCCCCCCGGCTTTTGGTTACCAAGGAAGTGTAAACTGCTCCCCCAATTCATCTGTAGCTAATTATCCATAAGGTAATGTGAATAATTAGCTGTGTCCACTAGGCAGTTTTGAACTGAGACTCAGGAGAGTTGGGTTCTATTCCTGTCTCTGCTGTGGGACGATCCTGGGCTGTCAATTTCCCTCTCTGTGCCTCAGTTTCTCCATCTGTAAAATGGGGATAATGATACTGACCTCCTTTGTAAAGCACTTTGAGATCTACTCATGATAAGCCTGGAATTACTATTATTATAAACAAGGAGCCAAACATGCACAGGTGCTAAAGCAACCACAATCAGGGATTAATCAGGATGTATTGTGCTGCATGAAGTGTTTGCTGCACACCCACGATGCCTCTTGTTAGCCCAGAGTTTGTGGGGCTACAAGGCCAGATCCTGTGTTCCTGGTGCACCCAGCACTATTTCACTCAAATCAATCGGAGTTTGGCTGCACAAAAATGCGGGATCTGAACTGCACAATTTGGAGGCAGGTGACAAAGCTTGAGCTGTTCTGAACTCTGGAAATTCAGCCACGGGGCTTTGGTTCCTTGGCCACCATCCAATTTGGGTGATCACTAGAGCTGGTCAGGAGTCTCTAGAAGAAACATTCCTTTGTCAGAAAATGCCTAATGGAGATTTTTTTTTTTCATGGAAAGAGTCAGTTCTGATGAATTTCTTGATGTGGAAAAAAAAAGTTTCAAAAATTGCAAAAGGAAAAATTCCAGTTCAAAATGACGCCCTGTTTAGAAGTTTAAGGTAATTATAGTTGTATGGTCAAAATTCCATTTGCCCAAACCAAAAATGATTTTTGGTTCAAGAAAATTTTTGAGATTGTCACTTTTCATCCTAGTTTGAGACAGGAACATTTTTCAATATCTTGAACATTTCGGTGGGGTGGGAAATCCATTTTCTGCCCAGCCCTGGTAATCACATGAGTGTAAAATTGCTCCTGTAGCTGCAGTTGGCTACATTGCACCTTTTCACTTCCTGCCCTAAGCCACTGCGCAGTGCTGCTGTGGGGCTGTCGGACAGCTGCCCCGCTCCGCCCCCACCGGGTATAAAGAGATTTCGATATACACTGTAAGGGCCGAATCCTGCAGGGTGCTGAGGTAACTGCCGTGATGTGCTGGGCACCTGCCACACTCAGCAAAGTCCAGGGGAGTGGTGGGTGCTCAGCTGCTGTTAGGTTCAGTGCCTAAGTTCAGTTCCTTAAAGCACTGCACAGTGTACAGCATTTTCGCTGGGAACCTTAGAGCAGTAAATAGGGCATTGTGCCATTGTCAGTCAGTGTTACTGGGAGGTGCTAACAGGCCCTTACAGGAACTGGGCTCTGCTCAAATAGTCTTATGATTTCTATGGTCTTATCTGTACGACCACTGACCATATGCAGCCTTCTAACAGCAAGCCTGGGGACCGGATTCTCATTAGCACTAAGCCCCTTTCCACCATGGTAACGCCCAGGGGCCTGGAAATGGGTGTCAGTGTAATTTCTGCCCCTCTAAACTCCTCTTTACATTGGTGCAAAGGGGAAGCCGTGTCACTGTGAGTAATGCCCTTGGGCTAGAAATCAGGCAGAATCTTGGCCAGTCCAGTCGTCCTTCGTCAGCCAAATTCCTGCTTCCACTTAACATTGCCTGAGCCAGGGACTGCGGGATATAGCCCAGGTCGCTCCCTAAGAAGGAGAGGGCAGAAGGTTGGGAGGGAAAGGAAGATGATCCCCGGCATTAGAGAGCTGCCTGGAAGGAGTTTGTGTCATAACGATCCCCATTTTGCCAGGGGAGCTGCAGCCAGTCAGTGCAGCCTTAAAAATGGGCTGCAGGCTAAGGAGACGTGGCCAAGGTACCTAGGGAATCTGGTCTTTTCTGAGCCAATTGTTCTAATCACTAGCCCACGTTGCCCTCTGTTGTCAGCTGTTTCAGAAGGGTCAGTGATAGATACATTTTACTTCTCTCTCCCTGCTTTGTGCAGCCAGACGCAGCTCTCTAACCAGCCCCGTTCAGCTCATTTTAGCCAGTTCATTGCTAGATCCAAGATGAGGCCCTTAACTTCCCTTCTCTTCAGTAGAAGTGAGGCCCCCAGCCCTCTTAGCCATGTTTGAAAATCCCACTAGGTGCCTCTCTGCATCTATAGGCACCCAAATACTTCTGAAAATCTGGCCCTAAGTCTCTTGGAAAAGGGACTTGGGCACTTTTGAAAATTGTATCCTTAGTTGTCTTATTTTTCTCACGTCAGAGCTTTCAGTTTGATGATTTAAAATGCAATTTAAGTCCGACAAGACTCCAAATGATTGTTACAGGTCAGCATTGAACCACCAAGAAAGATGGACAATGATGGACCAATCTTGGATGGCTGGGGAGAGACTTAGATTGGGACTGTCAAAAACCGTGAGTGATTTAAAAGCATTTTCCTTTGAAAGTCAGTGAGACTTCTCCTCTGAAGTTGTGAGTTGGTTTATACAGCTCATCCATAGGAGACACTATGCCATGTTCTGGATGTTTAAAATTATTCTCAATCGTTATAGTACACACCTGTGCCATTGGAATGCAGAGAAATACTTCAGGAAATCCTGTACCCTTTGTAGAGTCTTTAACACGCCCCTCTCGTATCTATCACCACAGCACATGCTCTTCGGAGGCGTTCCTCACAATGACCGAGACACTGAACCCAGTCACTGCAGCAGAGCACTGGGCATCAGTCTTTGGGCCAGTGTGTCAGGATTTTCTTTTTCTTTTTTTAACAAAAATGATCTTTGCCGAGTATCTGATTTTATCGTCTTTAGGTAAAACGTCTGCATTAAGCTTTGGAATTGGGAAAACAGCCTCCTCAGTAGGACATCGGTGTTGAATATCTATGATATGTTTGGAAACCTTTGCTGGATATAAATTGCATTTCCATTTAGTTGTACAAAGTTATAGCAAGTTTTTTTGGCAGAGCATAAATATTATCAGACTAAGTATATTCTGTTCCTGAACTAGTCAGTTTATCTATGGCTGTTGGAGGCTTGATGGAAACTGACTAAAAATATTTTATTTCTCCAGTGCTAGGAGTGCAGTTATTTCTGTACCAGACTCAGCGGATCCTGTTTGTTGAAGTTAATGGCACCGCAAAGATCCACTGTTCTGCCAAAGAAAACCTGGAAGGAGGAAGTAGAATGTTTTGGTATTTGAGAAGAGAAGGTGAGAAACCCACCTACATTAAGCGCTGTTCAGATGATCAAAATGTAAGTAAATTTGTTTGCAAACACGAGACACACAGCTCGACATTGGAAATCAGCAACGTCCAAAAGACTGACTGTGGCATTTACTACTGTGCATATAAATATAGCAGCTACCTGCTTTTCGGGAATGGATCCACACTGCTTGTTGGAGGTAAGAAACCATAGCTTCTTTAAGGAGACTATTGATTGATTGACAAAGCATATTTCATGTTTCTATTAAAATGTAACAATATATCTTAGCAACTGAGGAACAGTTAAAAGAAAACATACTTTAGATAAAAAGATCAGCTGAACATTAAATGCTATGGGCACAGAAGGAATATAATAGGCGTATATTTCATAACTAGAAAACTTCAAATTTGAAAATGTTGAAAGTAAACTTTTGCAGTTTCTCTGTGATTGTTCAAGGCACCTAGGTTGAGAATATTCCTAGCCTAAAAGCCATGACTGCATGAAACAATATTTTGAGTTAATGAAATGTTCTTATGAGTGCATCTCTTTATAAAATTGCACACAATTTTCCTTTTAGCAACTGTGAATATTTATTGCATTATATCCTAGTTGGTGTTGGTGTAGTGATTTAATACTTCCTGCTTCAACAGGTTTTGTTTAATGTCTTAGTGAAAGATTTTATGCAGTGTTGTTGTAGCTGTGTTGGTCCTAAGATATAAGAGAGACAAGGTGGGTGAAATAAAATATTTTATTGGACCAATTTCTGTTGGTGCAAGAGACAAGCTTTTGAATTTACACAGAGCTCTCCTGTAGATCTGGAAAATGACACTCTGAATATGTTTCCCAGACCTGGAGAAGAGCTCTGTGTGAGCTTGAAAGCTCGTCTCTCTCACCAACAGAAGTTGGTCCCATAAAAGATTTTACCTCACCCACCTTGTGTCTGAGTGAAAGATTAACATCTTTAATCAGACTGCAGCTCATCTGATTATCACACTGAATTTGCCACCTCCTTCTGCTCAGACAGTTATACCAACAGCAGCTGGGTGATGCTTCTGGTCCCATTTCCACATGGCAGTCAAGTCACTGGGACAGCGAATCTGGCCTGTGTGATCCATGGAGTGTCCAGCCCAGTCCATGTTTCCTGGAGTGTTTCTGGGGAGCTGCAGGAACAGGGGCTGACGCGCTCATTGAAAGCAAAGGATGGATCTTTAACGCTCATAAATCACATCAGCGTCCCCATGGACACCTGGACCAGTGGGAAGAATTTCACCTGTGAAGTCAAATTCAACTCTTCTGGCACCAGTGTGAAGAAAAGTGCCAGGTGTCCTGCAGGTGAGTGATATGATATTTGAGGCTAAGGGAGACTCAGATGTGAAATAGGTGTCAAGTGGCCCCACTCAGAGCAGCTTCTAAGTAACTTCCCATCACAGAAAGTGGGAATATTCTGTGTTTTAGATTTGGGGAAAGGTAACTGAGACATTACAGGGATCACTAGACAATTTACTTGTGACCTTTAGGGCAGCCTTCACTCGGATTACACATATGAATCCCCATAGAGAGTTAAATAATAAATTTAAGAGGAATTAAGAGACATTTGAGAAGACATGCTCTCCAGTGAGAGATGCAAAGTGATGGAGAGGCAATGAGATGAGGAGAAACCTACAGAGGATTTTGGGAAAGGAGACGAGAAATTGCAATGTTCACAAGATAGTAACTTCTTATGGAAACTTTCACAGCAGCTGTATCTGTAAAGCACCCTACGGAGTTAAATGGCGACCAGTGTCAGAGGGAGAAGGGCACAGAGGCCCTTGAGGGAGCAGAGAGCTGTTTTCTGGTGAGATGTGGAGAGGTGATGAGGTGAGGAGAGACCTACAGGGAGGATTTTGTAGTTGGCAGAAGGTGCGGAGAAGATTCTGATTACAGGGGAAATCATCGACCTAATGAAAAGGGCACAACAGAGAGAGGCTGAAAGGTGCTGAAGGCTCCTGTCGCCTCACTCCTCAGAGGTTAAGGCCCGTGGTGAAGGGGGGATCAGGAGAGAAGAGCTGGATGTGGTGGCATCACGACCATCTTGGCTGAAGTCAGGCACACGTGTCTCTCTTTTTTTTGTTTTTTTAAGCTTCCTCCACAGCCCCTGCCAGCGAGTGCTCACATTACATCCTGCCCCTTGCGGCTGGAGCTGGGCTGCTGCTGCTGGTGGTGTTTCTGAGTCTCATCTGGACCCTCTGCTCTTGCACGCTAGGTAAGAAACACAGCCCAGCCCAGACACTCTCCTGCAGAGAGAAATCCTTCTCCCAGGCTTGTCCCGTCCAACACATGAACACACTGCAAATATGACAACTACCAGCGCTGATCTCAGAATGTTTGTTTTCTGAAACTTGAATTTCCTGTGTCGGGAGAACGGCTTTGTTCTCCGTGACAAAGGGAGCGATGTAGGAAGGTTTCTACTGCCCATGGCCCAGGCACCTTGTCTATAGTTCACAAAGAGCAGTAGCCTTTCTGATGAGCCTCTCTCCAGGTGCCGAGCATCATGGTGCACTGCGCACTCACAGCTTGGATTAGTCAATAAACTACGGCTGGGGGAGTGACCGTGGAGGAGGAACTTTTACTGTTGTTTTTGTTCCAGGATTCCAGCCCAGGATCTCAGCACCTCCAGCTTCAGAGGAGAACCAGGTACGGCTCTTTGCAAACTATCTCTGTCTAAATCAATGTGTCTGCCATCAACTTCATATATTTGGCACTTAAACTGATCATTCTGGAAGGAGAAGGTGAAAGTGAGGTTTAGCTGTTGGAGTAGCAGAAGAGGACCAAAGAGTCTAATTGCTAGCTATGCTGCTAATTAACTATGGGATAGTAGGTAAGGCACTTACTGCTCGGTGACTGTTTCCCCGATAACAAAACTTCCTGCACAAAGATGATAAGTCTGATGATTTATTGGTTCTGACTGTGCCCTTTACAGGGTTTCTGTGTAGTTGGGAACATTTTTGCCACTTAAAAGATAAAGAGCTATAAAGCTTTATATTTTTAAAGCACATGATGATTTTCCAGGAAAGGTGCTAGGGACCTGATGCAAAGCTCACTGACATCCATAGGACACTGTCCATTTATATAGGGTTTGGATCTGGCAAAATGTTGTCAGTAGCTGAGTTCTTAAAGTCAGATTCCAGCTCTGGGTTCCGTTCCGATAACACGCACCATTTACAGGACAAGTAGGAGAATAAGAGATGAGAGGGGATTTTTCATCAGGCTAAACTCACTTGGATGTTCAGTTCTGTCTCAGCTTGAATCCCTTCGTGAGGAGGTGGCTAATTTTACTAACTGTCGCCAAACAGGATGGAATCTTATACGCTCATCTGGATTTCGATTCGCGGAATCGCAACGGGCGCACGATGCAGCGACCGGCCAGAGGGAAACGTGCAAAACCCTGAAGTGTCTAGTGCAGGGGAATCCGCAAGCAGGGACAGATGACTGGTTCTGAGCTGATTGGAAGTAGACAGAGCCTTCTTCCAGCTGGCTATTTTCTTTTTTATTTTCTCCTCTTCTCTGTTTAGAAATAAAAAGTCAGAAGATCCCCACAGAGTCCAGCCTCATGAGGTGGGAAATCTCCTTTTGGGATATAAAGGCATCAGGGTGTAGATGACTTTACACATCACGTGTGTATTAGATTGGAAGCTCTTTGGGGCAGGGACTGTCTCTTTGTTCTGTGTTTGTGCAGCGCCTGGCACAACGAGGCCTGGTCCATAACTGGGGCTCCTGGCTGCTATGGTAATACAATCCTTGTCATCATCATCATCCTCCCCCCATCTGCAGAGGGACTCGGACACAGCTGAACGGCTGCAGCTTCCCTGCTCAAAGAGTGAAGTCAGATGGCAGGAGCCTGGAGGCGGGACGTGCAGCCCCTGTATACACCACAGCTCGCAGCTCCCCTGATCTTCAGCAGGCTCGTGCTCACGTTACATGGACGTGCAATGGGATTGTGTAAGGGGAAGGACGGATGCGGGAGGAGCTGGGAGGGATGAGAATCTCTTCCCAGCCCAGTGCTGGAGCTGTTACTACAGTGTCCCTTCTAGAGACTGCTGCTTTTCCCCACGAGCGAGATCCACAGGTCCCCATGTGCCAGCCCCCTGCACCATCCAACAATGACAACACCTTGTCAATGACTAGAGCTCTCCTGGTCCCTGAGCCTGCACATCACAACTTCTTGTTCTTCAAGCTGTCGTCACTCTGTCACTCATTAAAAAGGGACGGCAACCCCACTAGTGATGTCTGTGTTGCCTCTTTTACCTGTTCAGTGCATCAATCTCAGCATATTGTGTAATAAGAAAGGTGTCCCAAAGGATTTAAGAGACCCAGTTCTGCTCTGGTTTACAGCAGTGTAAATCTGGAGGAGGTCTGTTGCAGTCAGTGGAGTTACTCTGGATTTACACCTGTACCTTAGAGAGCAGAATCCAGCACTTTCTATCCCACTTAGCATCTGTTTCTTTTGAAGGACTATACAACAAATGTGCTACACACCCCTTGTTACACACACATCTACACATATGTTAAGGGCTGTTTCAAAGTGGATGGTGATCAATTGTTCTCCATGCCCATCAGAGGAAGGACAAAAAGTAATGGGCTTAATCTGCAGCAAGGGAGATTTAGGTTAGCTACTAGGAAAATCTTTCTAACTCTAAGATTAGTTCAGCTCTCGAACAGGCTTCTAAGGGAGGTTGTGGAATTCCCGTCACTGGAGGTTTTTAAGAACAGGTTGCACAAACACATGTCAAGGATGGTCCAGGTTTACTGCCTCAGCATAAAGGGCTGGACTTGAAGACTTTTTGAGGTCCCTTCCAACCTGACATTTCTATGATTCTATGAGTGCCAATAAAAAATGAATGACTAATGGTCTGAATCTGGTCCCGTGTTACCCTGAGTATTAAATCCACCGGAGCTGCAGGAGGGCCCAGATTTCTATGGAAATTTAAACTCAAAGGCTGGACTGAATGGTGACTTGGACTCTCTGGCAATCCCATAATGCTTTGTGCAAGACGAGAACAGCTGGCTCTGGTGCCTTGATCACCTTCCCATGTGGGTAACTACTAGGGCTGCTTTGCAGTTTTTAGAAGATACATTTCTTTGTCAGAAAATTCCAATTCAATGAATGGGAAATTTTGTGGGAAAAGGGTTGGTTTTGATAAAGATTTTTTTACTTGGAAAAAAAGGTTTTTCAGAATTGTTGAAATTTTTGTTTTGATATTTTACAAAATGAAAAATTCCAGTTTTCCCAGTTCCCAATGATGTCTTGCTTGGAAATTTAAGCTAATTATAGTTGAAAATTTTTTAAACATTTAATATGCTCAAAATTGAAAGGATTCATTTCATAACTGTGAAAAGAAAATGCCTCCATTCATCCAAACTAAAAAATATTTTTGGATGTTTGGTTCAAGAAAATTATTGAGATTTTGACTTTTCATCCCAATTCGAGATGGGAACATTTTTCGATATCTTAAAATGTGTGGGGTGGGAAATCCTTTTTCTGCCCCAGCCCCTGGTAATTACATGAGTGTAAAATTGCTCCTGTAGCTGCAGTTGGCTACATTGAGCCTTTTCACTTCCTGCCCTAAGGAATTGCGCAGTGCTGCTGTGGGGTGTTAAACAGCTGCCCCGCCCCACCCCCACAGTGCATGAAGGGATTTCTATATACAGTGTAAGGGCCTAATTCTGCATGGTGCTGAGGCACCGACTGTGACGTGCTGGGCACCCACAACACTCTGCAAAGTCAAGGGGAGTGGTGGGTGCTCAGCTGCCTTTGTGCTCAGTACCTACCTTCCGTTCCTTAAAGCACTGCACGTTGTAAAGCATTTTCACTGGGATCCCTAGAGCAGTAAACAGGGCTTTGTGCCATTGTCAGTCAGTGTTAATGGCTGGGATATAACAGGCCCTTACAGGAACTGGGCTGGGCAGACATTGTGCTTGAATAGTGTTATGATTTCTGTGGTCTTATCTGTACTGCCACTGACAACATTCAGCCCCTTAACAGCGACCCTGGGGACCTGATTCTCATTAGCACTAAGCCCCTTTCCAGCATGGTAACACCCAGGGGCCTGGAAGCGGGTGTCAGTGTAATTTATGGTCCTCTAAACTCCTCCTTACATTGGTGCAAAGGGGAAGCCGTGTCACTGTGAGTAATGCCCTTGGGCTAGAAATCAGGCAGAATCTTGGCCAGTCCAGTCGTCCGTCAGCCAAACTCCTGCTTCCGCTTAACATTGCCTCAGTCAGGGACTGTGGGATTTAGCCCAGGTGGCTCCCCAAGGATGGGAGTGTGAGAGGGAAAAGGAAGGACGATGGTCCCCAGCTTTAGAGCACTGCCTGGAAGGGGGTTGTGACAGATCGATCCCCACTTTGCCAGGGGAGTTTCAGCCAATCGGTGCAGCTTTAAAAATGGGGTGCAGGCTAAGGAGATGCTATCAAAGCACCTAGGGAATTTGGTCTTTTCTGAGCAAATGGCTCTACTCGCTAGCCTGTGTAGCCGTCTATTGCCCACTGTTTCAGAAGGGTCACTGACAAATACGCTTTAATTCTCTCTGCATACTCTGTAAACCCAGAAGCAGCTCTCTAACCAGCCACGCTCAGTTCATTTTTAGCCAGTCCATTGCTAGATCCAAAGGCAGGCAGGTGAGGTGTTTAGCTTCCATTGACTTTGGTAAGAATGAGGCCCCTGACCTGCTTAGCCTTGTTTGTAAATCCCACTCGGTGCCTCTCTGCACCCTGAGGGAACTAAATACCTTTGAAAATCTGGCCTGAAGTCACTTTTGAAAATCGTATCCTTCACTGTCTTGTTTCTCAAACATGTCGGAGCTTTCAGTTTGGTGATTAAAGATGCAATTTAAGTCCTCCAAGATGGGACTCCAAATGTTCATTACAGGTCAGTGTTGTAGCACCAAGAAATATGATACAATAATGGACCAAATGTGGAAGGCAGGGGAGAGACTTAGGTTGGGGCCATCAAAATAACTACGTGATTTAGGAGCATTCTCCTTTGAAAGTCAATGGGACTTGTGCTCTGAAATCATGTGGGTTTGTTTACATAAATCATCCCTGTTCAGGATGTTAAAATAATTCTCAGTCATTATATACACTCCTGTGCCATTGAAATGCAGAGAAATTCTACAAGAAATGCTGCTCCCTGCAGAGTCTTTACCCCACCCCTCTAGCATCTATCACCACAGCACATGCTCCTGGGAGGCGTTCCTCACTGGACATAACCGAGACACTGAACCCAGTCACTGCAGCAGTGCACTAGGCATCAGCCTTTGGGCCAGTGTGTCAGGATTTTATTGGACTTTTTTTATGAAAATGATCTTTGCCGAGTATCTGGTTTTATCTTCCTTAGGTAAGACATCTGCATTAAGCTTTGGAATTGAGAAAACAGCCTCCTTTAATAGGACATCGGTGTTGAATATCTATGATAGTTTGGAGACTTTTGCTGGATTTTAAGTGCATTTCCATTCACTTGTACAAAGTTATAGCAGGGTTTTTTTTTAGCATTTAGGCTGCAGAGCATGAATTTAATCAGATTAAGTAATTTCTATTGCTGAGCTATCCATTCCATCTGTGGCAGTTGGAGACCTGACAGACACTGACTATAACAATATTTTATTTCTCCAGTGCTAGGAGTGCAGTTATTTCTGTACCAGACTCAGCGGATCCAGTTTGTTGAAGTTAGTGACACTGCAAAGATCCACTGTTCTGCCAAAGAAAAACTGGAAGGAAGTAGAATGTTTTGGTATTTGAGAAGAGAAGGTGAGAAACCCACCTGCATTAAGCGCTGTTTGGATGATAAAAATGTAAGTAAATTTACTTGCAAACACAAGACACGCAGCTCGACACTGGAAATCAGCAATATCCAAAAGACTGACTCTGGCATTTACTACTGTGCATATCTAGACAGCAGCTACCTGCTTTTTGGGACTGGATCCGCGCTGATTGTTGGAGGTAAGGAAACATAGCTTGTTTAAGGACATTAATAACTGATTGACAAAGCATATTTCACGTTCCCAGAGCCAGACTTAGGGGCAGGTGATCCAAGTGACCCCTTGGGGTGCCGGGCTTGGAGGGCGCCAGGTTCAGGGTGCTGTTTTTGCAGTTTGCGAGGGCAAAGGCAAGAAGTGACCTTTTGAACTAAAGGACCAGGGTTAACATTCTAGGCTGTCACCGACTGTAACACTATTTACTACTGGTCACCCAGTGTTGGTGCACAGTTCCATTTCTTGATGTAAGTACATTTCAGTAATTTTTAAAATTAAAAAGTTTCTATTAGCTCAGAGGAAACGTATTTTTATTTGCTTATACAGAGCATGAATCAATACAGATTTGCAGATCCTAACATGCAAATTTATCGGCTTATATGATAAATAAGTCATGCATGCAAAGTCGTGAAATGGGCTACAAATGCAATAAAAAATAAGGTATTCAAAAGTTTAACAAACGGAGAAGTGGGGCGCTCCTCGCATGGGGCGCCCTTTGGTCTAGGGCAGGGGTCAGCAACCTTTCCGAAGTGCTGTGCCGAGTCTTCATTTATTCACGGTAATTTAAGGTTTCACGTGCCGGTCATACATTTTAACGTTTTCACAAGGTCTCTTTCTATAAGTCTTTAATATATAACTAAACTGTTGTATGTAAAGTAAATAAGGTTTTTAAAATGTTTAAGAAGCTTCATTTAAAATTAAATTAAAATGCAGAGCCTCCCGGACGGGTGGCCAGGACCAGGGCAGTGTGAGTGCCACTGAAAATCAGCTCTCGTACCGCCTTCGGCACACGTGCCATAGGTTGCCTACCCCGGTCTAGGGCTAGCCCCGTGTGTTCCCAGTAAAATGTAATTAGATACCATAGCTAGTGATGAAGGCTAAAGGGAACGCATACTTTAAACCAAACAGATCAGCTAAACATTAAATACTATGAGTACAGAAGGAATGTCATACACATATATTTTATATCAAAAAGGTTAAAACTTGACAGTGCCAGCAAAAAACTATTGAAGTTACTCTGTGACTGTTCAGGGCACCCAGGAGGGGAATATTTCCAACTGCATGAAACTATATTTCAGTGTAATGAAATGTTCTCAGGAGAGCATCTCTTGATAAAAGAGCACACAATTTCCGTTCTGGCTAAAATAGATATGTATTGTGCTGTATTCCAGTTTAGTCTTGGTGTGGTGATTTCATATTTCCTTCTTCTTCAATAGATTATTTTATTTGAATTAATGTCTTAGTGAAAGATTAACATCTTTAGTCAGACTGCAGCTCATCTGATTATCACACTGAATTCACCACCTCCTTCTGCTCAGACAGTTATACCAGCAGCAGCTGGGTGATGCTTCTGGTCCCATTTCCACATGACAATCAAGTCACTGGGACAGCGAATCTGGCCTGTGTGATCCATGGAGTGTCCGGCCCAGTCCACGTTTCCTGGAGTGTTTCCGGGGAGCTGCAGGAACAGGGGCTGACACGCTCACTGAAAGCAAAGGATGGATCTTTAACGCTCATAAATCACATCAGCGTCCCCATGGACACCTGGACCAGTGGGAAGAATTTCACCTGTGAAGTCAAATTCAACTCTTCTGGCAGCAGTGTGAAGAAAAGTACCAGGTATCCTGCAAGTGAGTGATATGATATTTGAGGCCAATGGCGATTCAGATGTGAAATAGGTGTCAAGTGGGCACAATCAGAGTTGCTTCTACGTAACTTTCCATCTCAGAAAGCTGGAATATTTTATGTCATAATTAAAAGTAGGCAGATTTGCAGAGAATTTGGGGAAAGCTAAACTGAGACATTAAGGGGACCCCAAGACAATGAAGCTCGGGTTTCTAGAGCAGCTTTCACCCAGATTGAACCTCTACAGCACTGTAAATAATAACTACTGGGGGGAGGTGAATACAGAGCTGGGATTGGAAGTTAAAACCAAAGGGTTTAATGAAAAGGTTCAAAAAAGATTCCCTCACCTCCTGACAGTCCACTGGTGTCAGCTTCCTCCACAGCCCATCCCAGCGGGTGTGTGCGGCAGACGGTGCGCTATGCAGTGGCCATTTTCCTGGTGGTGTTGATGGTGTCCCTGAGCCTGGCCTGGAGTCACTGCTGTTCTAACCCAGGTAATCAACACACTACAGTCCGTCCCAGGTGTGCAGACCTAGCAGCAGCCCTGTTAGTAGTGGGGCTGATTTCTCACAAAATAATTGAAAACAGTTCTCTCAGTTCCTTCTGTTTGTCCCTGTTGAACATTTATTCCTTCCTACACTCGTGTAATGCAGCAGCTCTTCTGTAGAGACGAGTGCTGTATTCAGCCAGGCTCAGTGCTTGGAACCACCAATGCATCTGATGGCAGAATGTACTATTTCCATCACTCATCATTTGCTTTATCACACGGGGCAACTTCTGCCTGAAATAAGCAGGTTTAACGCCCATTGCTGGGCAGATTCCATTGGGACGTAACCAGTGATGTAAATTACACAGCAGAAGCCCGGTTAGCCCATCAGTTATAAATGTTTAACGTCCACTGAAGTGGCAGGATAATCTGGGACTGGGTATAAATTGATCAGAAAACAGCTGTAAGGAGTGAAGAAAAACTTTAATTTCCTCTAATGAGCCATTGGCTGGGTCTTGAAAACGAGTGAATTTAGGATGCAGATGGTTCAATGCCCCTGTAATTCTGCTAAGCCTGGATTTGGCCTTTTCTGTCTCATATGGAAATTCAGCAAACGAGCGAAAGCCACAGACTCAGAGGAGTTAATGGGTACATGAAAACCTATCTTAATCCTAAATTGCTTTTTCAGCCAACTGCTGGATTTTTAAAGCAAGATTCCCATGATTGTTTCAGTGCTAATGATGTGCACTGTTTAGATAGTGGAATTTTAAATAAAGCTTAACGATCTGTTTGTAAATGTAACTGTCTGTTCTGTCCAAAACTATCAAATTTTGGCTAATTAACCTTGCGTGGAGGTGTCTAATGCTGCTAAATGTTGTCAAACAGGGTCAAACCGCTTATGCCCAACTGGAGTTTGATTCAAGGAATCACAACCAGAGCAGCGAGCAGCGACCAGTGAAAGGGAAAAGGGGGAAATCGTAGCCCACACGGGATCCAAGCCTGGACACTCACAGCTGTTTCATTGCCGACCCCAATGACAGGACCATCCTGTAAAGTGCTGACTTTCTGTAAAAGCTGTTGGTTGATTTTTACTGCTTCTTACTGCTCTTCCCTGCTGCTCCAGGTGGCTCAGTTCCAAAATGTAACTGAAAATTAACCCACTCGTCCATCTAGCCTATGCAGAGCAGGAAGTCACACAAAAAAACAGACCCTTGATGGTGGGAGATTTCCTAGTGTGATATGACAGACGTTGTCCTACAGGTATCTCAGCAACATATTGGTGCGTTTCTGGACAAATCCAACCCCTCTGTGGGTGCAGAGAGTCTCAGACCACAGGAGCGGTGCAGTGTCACTTCATAAAGGGGGGCAGGATTGCAGGAGCCTGCGTGTCACCTACGCGCTCCCTGTGCGCCCCGGAGCTTGGCTCTCTGCTCAGTGTGACCCCAGGGAGAGGGATGGGGTTGGCAGGGAGTGAATCTGCGTCTACACCAATCCTCTGGACAACTAGGGCCACAGAGCCTGCAGTGGCTCCACCACTGTTCTGTGACCTGTGAAGGAGACGATTCCTCCCCTCTTCCCCCCTAGAGATCCTGAGCTCAGTTACTCAGGCTGGGCGCTGGTAACCGGAGCTGGGGCTCAGGGCCTGCCTCACTCACACAGGCCGTCACAGTGAACTCAGCTACTCTCATGTCTAAGCCGAGCCCTTGGTGGTTTCGAAAGGGGAGGGGGGAGGTTGTACCCACGAGAAATTGAACCTTCACTGGACTGGGCATGAGACTCAGGTGTGTTACTGGTGGCACAAGTGGAACCAGGAAAATCCTAGATGCAGAACCAGCCTTGGCCCCCTGACGCGCAGATGGAAGGGGCAGAACCAGACAGAAGTGACACTTCCCAGCTGGGTGGAGGCTGCTTTTGGCTGCCTCCTAGGAGCTGCCATCAGCAGGACCGAGCCGCCTGGCCAGCAGTATCGTTCCCTGGTGTGAGGGGGGATTCTGAATGGGAAACTGTGTCTGAACGGAGCTGCGTGAGGCCAGGCTCTCTCCGCATCCCTGTCCTGGAGCAGCTACTCCAACAAATTCCTTGGGAAACTGCTGCTTTTCCCAAAGGGCTCGATCCACAGGGCCTCATGCCAGCACCTGTCTGTCTTCTCTCAGTAACATGCTTTATCAACGGGAGGGGCTCCCCCAGCCACGGAGCCTGCACATGCCGCCTGGTTTGATCCTAACGCCTCGTTCTGAAGCTGTAATTCTAAATGTTGCTCATTAAAAAAAATGCCACCTCCTCCCTCATGTTTCCGTTCCTTTCTCTAGCAGCCGAGAGGCATGAAGCTCAGCATACTCTACTCCAGTGCTTCTCAAACTTTTTTTGTTCTACAAATAAAAGCACACGACTCATGTTTTAAGATCAGGAGTCTTACCTTTCTAATGCGATTGTTGTGCCTGCTCTCCCCGGCAGCCACAGCCCTGGAGCTGGGGAAAGTCACCTCTACCTCTGGCCGCCGCAGCTGTGCACCTCCCAAATTTGCCCCAGCCCCTCTTCTCACCCCACTGCCCCCTCCTACCTACCCCCTTTCCTCCCCCAATGCCACCACCTCACCTTACATGTGTGTCTTCCCCAGGGTCCAGGCACCTAATCAGTGGAGCCACACCTGTGCAGCTGCACTAATTAGGTGGGTGGCCCTTCATTCTCGTGTGCAGCCGCCCAGGTGTGCACCTTAGAGGGAACTATCCGCGACCACAGTTTGAGAAGCTCTGCTCTACTCCAGACTCGTTCTTACATTCCTTGGGCCAGATTCTGCTCTCCCTGACGCTGGTGCACACCCAGGAGAACTCTGCTGAAGGCAGTGGAGTTACTCTGGGTTTACAGGGGTCACTGAGAGCAGTAGGTGGCCCTTGTATTTCATTTGGGGCCAGGCGATGAGCCTCTCACTCCCACTGGGGAGCCGTTAGCCACAGCAGGGTCCCACTGACGTTCCAGGGACTGCTCCCATCTGTAACTTCTCACCCGTGTGGGTACAGGTGTTACTGTCTGACCCTTAACATCCACGTTCTGTTACTGGCGGCTAAACCAGCCCTGTGGCTCACCACAAGTGAACACACAGGCCTGATTCTGATCTAAGTACTGACCCCAAAGCCACAGCACGACCAGCCTTGGGCTGGGCTCCCTCCGCAGAGGGTCAGTGCTTGGATGGGAACCTCCTCCAGGGCAGGACACAGCTTAACAAACCGAGCAGGTGACTCCATCACCCTCAGTCAGCAGCAAACGCCCGTCCTGGTGACAGGGGTGTGATGGGGTGTTCACCCCCACTAGGCTAGAAGGGGTTAATGAGGCTGAGAAGGGGCCAGTTAAAGGGATAGGCCCCAGCTGAGGGGAACTAAGAGGCCTTAATAACCCCTGCACGATGATGGAGCCCAGCTGAGCAGGAGCAGGCGGGGCTGGTATTACGCCAGGAACCCGGCAGCAGAGAAGGGCAGCGGTGAGGAAGGCTACAGTCACTCTCTGGGCACGAGAGAGGGAAAGGAGGAAGCCCAGGGCAGAGGAGAAACCCTGAGGACCCTTTACCAAGGAGGGTGGTGGAGCGAAAGCCTGAGAGAGGTGGAGAAGGAAAAGACTCAGGGAAGCCCCAGCAAGGTGGGACATTGCAGACCTCAGCCGCTGACTCAAGAGTCCCTGGACTGGAAGCAGGAGCAGAGGACAGGCCCAGGTTCCCCTACCAGCCACTGGGGAAGTAGCACAGTCAGGGCAGTGGGTTTGGTGATGACCTGGGACCTTAGTTCTGTGGCACTCTGATAACCTGGCCAGAGGACCAAGGCCTGAAGAGGAAGCAGCTATGCCAGGAAGAGGAAAGGGGCAGAAAAGTGCATCCCTTCTAAATGTGGAATCCGGTTCTCTCTGCAGCTTGTCTATACCTGGCACTGAAGGCTGAAAGTTGCAAACCTCCATCAGGAATTTGGCTCCTCAGGTACATTGAGCGTCCAAACTGCCCTTTTAAACCTCAGCCCCAATAAAACCCTACTGCAAATCCGGGCCAGGTCCTCTGCTGAGCCCCCTCTCCTGTTATCCCACGTTGATCTCCAGGCCGTACATGCGGCTGTCAAGGTTCTAGCCAGGCACTCGGGGTCCAATCCCTGCTCTGCCACAGGCTCCGTGTGTGACCTGGGCTGGTCACTTACATCCCAATGACTTTCAAGCCTTAGTCCCTGTTGAAAGCGGGACTCTGCCTCCTAAGCCATTTAGGGGCTTTTGAACATGTTTCCCCAGGTCTCTCTGGGCCTCCATTTCCCAGCTGTAAAATGGGCACAATTCCTCTCGACTCTGCAGCAGGGTGGTGAGGATAAAAAAGTAGACAATGAGATTAACAGAGGTTTGCTGAAGTGGGGGCCTAGTGCCATGGATGTGCTTTGTTCAGGTGCATTGGCATCATCCCATCCAAAGGTCCTACGGGACAGGCAAATCAGCTTAGCCAGAACGCAGGCTATGGTTTTGGCGTGGTGTTCACGGTGACCATGAATCTGAGGAAAGTCCATGACTCCTGCAGTGGCTGCTCCTGGCAGGTGAGGCTGGGCCTGGCTCCTACCACGGGCCTTGCAACTTGACCTGTGATCAGAGCCCTACTCAGGTTTGGCACATCTGTCCCTCCGTTTCCACCATTTATAGAGCAGCAGAGGAACCAAAGCTGAGCGGCACTGTGATCACGTGGCCTAGATGCCGATGCTGGGAGCTGGACCCAGCCCCACAGGGCAGGAGGTGCCACTGCAGTGTGAGTGCAGGGTGGTCGTGCTGTCCAACCCTCCACGTGCTCCCTGCTCCCTCCTTTTCCTATGGTGGTTTTCCTGTATCTCTGCCTGGAATTTGTTAATCGCCATGATAAAACTGTAGGCCTGGCCATAGCAGAAATCCTGAGTAACTATGGAGCCAGGTATCATTTTCAAAAGTGATCCAGGTTACCAAGTGGTAATCTAAGGCCTGTTGACTTTCTATGGTATCTAAGCTCAGATTTCGAGATATTTTGGTGCTTAAAGTTTGCAAAATCACTGGGAGTTAGACATCGAAGTCATGGGACACATTTTCAAACATGCCCTAAGATTATCGCTCCCAGTCACACTTAACTGATGTAAATTCCTTTTACACTTGATCTTCTGTACACGTCTATTAAGAGCCAAGAGAAAGACAAAGGGACTGTCATAGTTTTGATTTTATTTCTACATTATGTTTTATAAAAACAAATTGAAACCGATGTTAGAAAACCACAGGCTACAGGACAAACACCCATGTTTGCTGCAAAGGGCCAATCGTTTAAAAATAGATCAGAACTGGCTGCTCAGAAAGCTGCACTTGCTGCTGTGGTCAGTTTCAGCCCACGTATTTTGCCACTTTTCTTTGTTCCGCTACCAAAGCACTTGGGTCGTTTGCTTTTTCACGTCTCGCTCCCTGCGTTCGGTTACCAAGGACGTGTAAACTGCTCCCCCCAATTCATCTGCAGCCAGGGGATGGTTAGAGCAAAGGTGAAGCAGAACAGTCCATGAAATAACTGCAAAACGGGGATTTACCGTTCAGCAGTGTGAAAGAAAGTAAATGTTACAGCACAAACCAGAGACACTGAGAAAATAGCTCAGTCACTAATTATCCACTGTGCAGTGTGGCCTAGTGGTTAGAGCACTGGACAGAGACGTGGGTTCTATTCCCTGCTCTGCTGCTGGGTTATTTTGGGTAAGTCACTGCCCCGCTCCGTGCCTCAGTTTCCCCATATATCAAATGGAGGTAACATTACTGACCTCCTTTGTAAAGTGCTTTCGGATCTACTCATGATGTGCCTGGAATTATTATCATAAAAGGGAGCCAAAGAATATGCACAAGTATCAAAGCCACCCACTCCTGGGATTAATCATGGTGTATTGTGCTGCATGAAGTGTTTGCACTACACTGACGATGCACCTTACAGCCCCACAAACTCTGGGCTGACAAGGCCAGACCCTGCATTCCTGGTGCACCCAGCACTATTCCACTCAAATCAATGGAAATTTGGGGTGCACAAAATGCAGGATCAGAAACTGCAGAGTTTGGAGGCAGGTGACAAAGCTTGAGCTGTTCTGGAGTCTGGAAATCCAGCCACAGGGATTTCCTGATCTTATTTCTCAAGCGAGCCGCACTGTGAGCATTCAGGATTCACTTAAATCCTTCATGACCCAGATCCTCAACTAGTGTAAATCAGCATCAGTTCATTAGCTTCAGTGGAGCGATGCTGATTTACACCAGCTGAGAATCTGGTCCCAAATTACCGTTCCATATCATGTTGTCAAGCAATAAGGCGCAGTGGTGGATAAAATACTGAGGCCGCAGGGAGAAGCCTGTTTCTCAGCTGTTCATCACTCATGGGTGGGGCCACACTTCCAGAAGAGCCCGGCTCCCATTCAGGGCACATCTACATGGCAGCTGGGAGGGTAGCAGCTCAGGCTAGTGCCCTTCAGAATAGCAGGGTGGCCACGGCAGCACAGGTGGCAGCTTGGGCTGACGTCCCAAGTACAATTCTGCCCAACCGCCTGACACATAGCTTAAGCAGAGCTAGCGCATGTCTGTCTACCCGGGCTGGGAACTACCCTGCCAGCTGCAGTGCAGACGTATACTTAGGCACCTCAAAAAGGGCCAGATTTGTACACATGCTTGGCTCGTTAGACACCCATTGGATCCTGATCTCTTGGGAATCCAGCCATAAGTGTGCCAGTGGGGGCTGAGCACAGTTGAAAATTGTGACATTCATTAAGTGCCTAAATGGGAGCTGGGCTCTTTCAAAATCTGACTCCAATGGTGGGTGCTGATCCCTTGGGAAAATCATTTGCAATAGGCAGCAGGGTACAATGCTGTCTACAGAATCGCACCATTAACCAGTGTCATATGCAGCTTTCTGACCCGTTAGAAAGCCCTGATACCTGCTATCTCTGCACTAGACATTCTTCTGTGCCACAAGTACTCCTGTTCTTTTAGCGGATACAGACTAACACGGCTGCTACTCTGAAACCTGTCTTCTGTGCTGAACTCTCTCTTGCATATTCTACATTGTGCCACATCCTAATGGTTATTTTGTTATTCTGAATTTTCTAATATATCCATATTTGATTCAAATGCAGCAACAGCTGACAAGAAATAGATTGTCCCCAAAGGGTTCTTTAAAAAGCCTCTGTGATAAGCATCTATCACCACAGCATAACCCGCTCAGCAGTTCCGACCAGGAGGTTGGACCCTTTGCACTTGAGCAGCTTGCCAGACAGATGCTTTAGATTTCATCTTTCAGGATATTATTTGTAATAATCATGCTGTTCACCAAATATCTGCTTTTGTCTTTCATGGGTAAAGCTTTTGCTTTAGTCGCATCATTAAGCTTTAGAATTGAAAAAGGAGCCTTTTCAATAAGACATTCATGATGTCTGGTAGCTTAGGACAGTTCTGCTACAGTTTAGATGCTCTTCCGTTTACTTTTGCACAATGTAATCTGATTGCATTTGGTTTAATTCTGAACAATCTAGTTTATTTAGGGCAGATTGTGACCTGCTGAAAATTGACTCTAATAACACAATCTCTTTTTCTTCCTACAGTGGTACGAGTGCAGGGATATCTGCACCAATTTCAGCCATTCCTGTTTGTGAACATTAATGATACAGCAAAGATCCAGTGTTCTTCCAAAAAACAATTTGTAGCAGGAGGTATCACAGCTCAGTGGTACAGGAGACGAGAAGGTGAGGCCCCCATGTTAATTAAGAGATGCTCAGATCATCAAAATGTAAATAAAGTTGCTTGCATATCGGAAGGAGACAACTTGACACTGGCAATTTACAATGCCCAACGGAATGACTCGGGGGTTTATTACTGTACCGATTCGTACATCATCTTCTTGACTTTTGGCAACGGAACCACCCTGATTGTTGGAGGTAAGAAAACAGAACTGGAAGTTTAGAAAAGAAATGGAATGACAATGCTGACATAGTTCATGTGCGTGTTAAAATGTAAAAAGCTGGTGTGATTGTTTATCAAAGATACCATTGTTAAAAGAGAGACTGTCTGAAACCAAAAAGGAGCAAGTAAACAGTAATTGCTCAAAGAACAGAAAATATATTTTTGCACAATTAAAAATAGGAAAATAAACTGCTGAAGATTGGAAATATTTTAATTTAAGAGCCATGCTTGAATTATGTGAAATTAGGAAATGTTCTTAGGGCTGCATCAGTTCCTGAGACAGCACAGAGTTTCCCATCTTCTAAGCTCAAATATGTGTTTAGTTTTGGTTGGAATTCTTTTGATTTTTCAGATTCTCCATATTTTACTACTGTACAACACATTTTTCCTTTGAGCTACTTTCACCTTTGATTAACCCCTTGAATTAATCAGGTATGATTAACCCCCAGAATTAAACTGCAGCTCAGTTGAGTGTCACACTGAACACTCTGTTTTATTTTGCTCAGACAGTTACACCACCAGCAGTTGGGTGCTGCCTCTGGCTCCATCTCCCCATGGCCTCCTCTCCTCCGGGACAGCTGATCTGGCTTGTGTGGTCCATGGACTTTCCAACCCAGTCCAAATTTCCTGGAGTATTTCTGGGGATCTGCAGGAACAGGGGCTGACGCATTCGCTGAAAGCAAAGGATGGCTCCTTGGTGTTCATAAATCACATCAGCGTCCCCGTGGCCACCTGGACCAGTGGGAAGAATTTCACCTGTGATGTTAAATTCAACTCTTCTGGCACTAGTGTTAAGAAAATTGCCAGGTATGTTGAAGGTGAGTGATATTATACTTGAGAATAAAGGAAATGAAGAGATAATATGCATGTGAGGTGGCCACATGAGAGCTACCTCGATGTAATTTGCCATTACAGAAAGCTGGAATATTCTGTCATAATTAAAAGTAGGCAGATTTGCAGAGAATTTGAGAAAATATAAACTGAGACATTAGAGGGACTCCAAGACAGTGTCAGTCTGATTTCTAGAGCAGCTTTCACCCAGATTGTACCTATAAAGCACTGAAAGAATTAAATAAGAACAACTACTGGGGAGAGGGGAATTAAAACCCAAGGCTTTAATGAAAAGGTGCAAACACAATTCTCCCAACTCCACTGGCGTCAGCTTCCTCCACAGCCCATCCCAGCGGGTGTGTGCCGCAGACGGCGCGCTATGCAGTGGCCATTTTCCTGGTGGTGTTGATGGTGTCTCTGAGCCTGGCCTGGAGTCACTGCTGTTCTAACCCAGGTAATCCACACACTACAGTCCGTCCCAGGTGTGGAGACGCAGCAGCAGCCCTGTTAATAGTGGGGCTGATTTCTCACAACATTTGAAAACAGCTCTACCTGTTCCTTCTCTTTGTCCCTATTGAACATTTATTCCTTCTTACATCCCTGTAATGCAGAAAATCTTCTGTTGAGGCTCGGTGCTTGGAACTGCTATTGCATCTGATGGCTGAATATATTATTTCTATCACTCATCATTTGCGTTATCACACGGGGCAAACTGCTGCCAGAAATAAGAACATTTAACTGCCATGGGAATATCTGGGCAAATTCCATTGGGATGTAAATTACACAGCAGAGGCCTGGTTACCCAATCGGCTGTAAATGCACAACTCTCATTGAATTGGGAGGATAATCTGGGCTGCGGTATAAATTGATCAGAAAACAGCTGTAAGGGGTGAAGAAAAACTTTAATTTCCTCCAATGAGCCATTGACCGAGTCTTCAAAATGAGTGAATTTAGGATGCAGGTAGTTCTAATACCCCTGTAATTCTGCTAAGGCTGGATTTGGCCTTTTCTGTCTGTTTTGGAAATTGAGTAAAAGAGCGAAAGCCACAGACTCAGAGGAGTTATCGGGTACATGAAAAACTGTCTCAATCCTAAACTCCCTTTTCAGCCAACTGCTGGACTTTGAAAGCAAGATTCCCATGATGGTTTCAGTGCTAATGACGTGCACTGTTTGGACAGAGGAATTTTAAATAAAATGTAACAATCAGTTTGTAAATGTAACTGACTGTTATGTCAAAATCTATCGAAGTTTTACTAGTTAACCTTGCATGGAGGTGTCTAATGTTGCTAAATGTTGTCAAACAGGTTCAAACTGCTTATGCTCAACTGGAGTTTGATTCAAGGAATCACAACCAGAGCAGGGAGCAGCGACCAGTGAAAGGGAAAAGGGGGAAATCGTAGCTCACACAGGATCCAAGCCTGGACACTCACAGCTATTTCACTGCCGATCTCAATGACAGGACCATCCTGTAAGGTGCTGACTTTCTGTAAAAGCTGTTGGTTGGTTTTTACTGCTTCCTACTGCTCTTCGCTGCTGCTCCATGTGGCTCAGTTCCAAAATGTAACTGAAAATTAACCCACTCGTCCATCTAGCCTATGCAGAGCAGGAAGTCACAAAAAGAACCAGACCCTTGATGGTGGGAGATTTCCTAGTGTGATATGAAAGACGTTGTCCTACAGGTATCTCAGCAACATATTGGTGCGTTTCTGGACAAATCCCACCCCTCTGTGGGTGCAGAGAGTCCCAGACCACAGGAGCAGTGCGGTATCACTTCATAAAGGGGGGCGGGATTGCAGGAGCCTGCGTGTCACCTACGCGCTCCCTGTGCGCCCCGGAGCTTGGCTCTCTGCTCAGTGTGGCCCCAGGGAGAGGGATGGGGTTGGCAGGGAGTGAATCCACCACTACACCAATGCTCTGGACAACTAGGGCCACAGAGCCTGCTCCAGCCCTGACGTTGGGGTAGCAGCTGTGCAGTGGCTCCAGCACCGTTCTGTGACCCGTGAACGAGACGATTCCTCCCCTCGTCCCCCCTAGAGACCCTGAGCTCAGTTACTCAGGCTGGGCGCTGGTAACCGGAGCTGGGGCTCAGGGCCTGCCTCGCTCACACAGGCCGTCGCAGTGAACTCAGCTACTCTCATGTCTAAGCCGAGCCCTTGGTGGTTTGGAAAGGGGAGGGGGGAGGTTGTACCCACGAGAAATTGAACCTCCACTGGAGACTCAGGTGTGTTACCGGTGGCACAAGTGGGACCAGAAAAACCTAGATGCCCCCTGACGCGCAGATGGAAGGGGCAGAACCAGACAGAAGTGACACTTCCCAGCTGGGTGGAGGCTGCTTTTGGCTGCCTCCTAGGAGCTGCCATCAGCAGGACCGAGCCGCTTGGCCAGCAGTATCGTTCCCTGGTGTGAGGGGAGATTCTGAATGGGAAACTGTGTCTGAACGGAGCTGTGTGAGGTCAGGCTCTCTCCGCATCCCCGTCCTGGAGCAGCTACTCCAATGAATTCCTTGGGAAACTGCTGCTTTTGCTGAAGGGCTGGATCCACAGGCCCTCGTGCCAGCACCCGTCTGTCTTCTCTCAGTAACATGCTTTATCAACGGGAGGGGCTCCCCCAGCCACGGAGCCTGCACATGCTGCCTGGTTTGATACTAACACCTCGTTTTGAAGCTGTAATTCTAAATGTTGCTCATTTAAAAAAATATGCCACCTCCTCCCTCATGTTTCCGTTCCTTTCTCTAGCAGCTGAGATGCACAAAGCTCAGCATACTCTACTCCAGTGCTTCTCAAACTTTTGGGGTTTGTTGGACCACTTGAAAATTGCTGAGGGTCTCGGCAGACCACTTAATAATCTTTCCAAATGTTGTTTGTACCATTAGCTAACTATTGTAAAGCACTTTTGATAAAAGCGCTATATAAAAAAACCTTAATAATAATTAATGTTTTTTGTTCTACAAATAAAAGCACACAACTCATATTCTAATATCAGGAGTCTTACCTTTCTAATGCGATGGTTGTACCCGCTCTCCCCCGCCGCAGCAGCCCCCGAGCTGGGGCTGGAAAGGAGGGGGAGTCTCTCCCCTGCCACAGCAGCCACAGAGCTGAGGCTGGGAAGAAGGGCTGTCTCTCCCTGGCAGCCACAGCCATGGAGCCGGGGAAAGCTGCCTCTTTCTCTGGCTGCTGCAGCCCTGCACATCCCAGATTCCCCTCACTCTTTCTTCTCACCCCACTGCCCCCTCCCACATATCCCCTATTACTCCCAAAGCCACCACCTCACTTTACATGTGTGTCTTCTGCAGGGTCCAGGTATCTAATCAGTGGAGCCACAGCTGCACTAATTAGGTGGGTGGCCCTTCATTCTCGTGTGCAGCCGCCCAGGTGCGCATCTTAGAGGGAACTATCCGCGACCACAGTTTGAGAAGCTCTGCTCTACTCCAGACTCATTCTTACATTCCTTGGGCCAGATTCTGCTCTCCCTGACGCTGGTGCACACCCAGGAGAACTCTGCTGGAGGCAGTGGAGTTACTCTGGGTTTACAGGGGTCACTGAGAGCAGTATGTGGCCCTTTGTATGTCATTTGGGGCCAGGCGATGAACCTCTCACTCCCACTGGGGAGCTGTTAGTCACAGCAGGGTCCCACTGACATTCCAGGGACTGCTCCCATCCGTAACTTCTCACCCGTGTGGGTACGGGTGTTACAGTCTGACCCTTAACATCCACGTTCTGTTACTGGCTGCTAAACCAGCCCTGTGGCTCACCACAAGTGAACACACAGGCCTGATTCTGATCTAAGTACTGACCCCAAAGCCACAGCGCGACCGGCCTTGGGCTGGGCTCCCTCCGCAGAGGGTCAGTGCTTGGATGGGAACCTCCTCCAGGGCAGGACATAGCTTAACAAACCGAGCAGGTGACTCCATCACCCTCAGTCAGCAGCAAACGCCCGTCCTGGTGATAGGGATGTGATGGGGTGTTCACCCCCACTAGGCTAGAAGGGGTTAATGAGGCTGAGAAGGGGCCAGTTAAAGGGATAGGCCCCAGCTGAGGGGAACTAAGTGGCCTTAATAACCCCTGAACGATGATGGAGCCCAGCTGAGCAGGAGCAGGCGGGGCTGGTATAACACCAGGAAGCTGGCAGCAGAGAAGGGCAGCGGTGAGGAAGGCTACAGTCACTCTCTGGGCACGACAGAGGGAAAGGAGGAAGCCCGGGGCAGAGGAGAAACCCTGAGGACCCAGGCCCTGAAGGAATGTTTTCTCTAGCAGGGTAGTGATGCCGTGAGAGAGGCAACGGAGGAAAAGGCTCGGGGAAGCCCCAGCAAGACCTTAGCCACTGACTCAAGAGTCCCTGGACTGGAAGCAGGAGCAGGGGACAGGCCCAGGTTCCCCTACGAGCCGCTGGGGAAGTGGCACAGTCAGGGCAGTGGGTTTGGTGATGACCTGGGACCTTAGTTCTGTGGCACTTTGATACCCTGGCCGGGAGGAAACACCCAGTGACCTGGCCAGAGGGCCAAGGCCTGACGAGGGAGCAGCCAAGCCAGGAAGAGGAAAGGGGCAGAAAAGTGCATCCCTTCTAAATGTGGAATCCGGTTCTCTCTGCAGCTTGTCTTTGCCTGGCACTGAAGGCTGAGCGTTGCAAACCTCCATCAGGAATTTGGTTCCTCAGATACATTGAGCATCCAAACTGCCCTTTTAAACCTCAGCCCCAATAAAACCCTACTGCAAACCACGGCCAGAGCCTCTGCTGAGCCCACTCTCCTGTTAGCCCACGTTGATCTCCAGGCCGTACATGCGGCTGTCAAGGTTCTAGCCAGGCACTTGGGGTCCAATCCCTGCTCTGCCGCAGGCTCCGTGTGTGACCTGGGCTGGTCACTTACATCCCAATGACTTTCAAGCCTTAGTCCCTGTTGAAAGTGGGACTCTGCCGCTCAAATCACTTAGGGGCTTTTGAACATGTTTCCCCAAGTCTCTCTGGGCCTCCACTCCCCAGCTGTAAAATGGGCACAATTCCTCCCTACTCTGCAGCAGGTGGTGAGGATAAAAAAGTAGACAGTGAGATTAACAGAGGTTTGCTGAACTGGGGGCCTAGTGCCATGGATGTGCTTTGTACAGGTGCATTGGCATCATCCTATGCAAAGGTCCTATGGGCCAGGCAAATCAGCTTAGCTAGAACGCAGGCTGTGGTTTTGACGTGGTGTTCACGGTGACCATGAATTTGAGGAAAGTCCGTGACTCCTGCAGTGGCTGCTCCTGGCAGGTGAGGCTGGGCCTGGCTCCTAGCCATGGGCCTTGCAATTGGACCTATGTGATCAGAGCCCTACTCAGGTTTGGCACATCTGTCCCTCCGTTTCCATCTATAGAGCGGCAGAGGAACCAGGGTGGTCTAGCTGTCCAACCCTCCACGTGCTCCCTGCTCCCTCCTTCTCCTATGGTTGTTTTCCTGTACCTCTGCCTGAAATTTATTGTCAATTGCCATGATAAAATTGATTTAGGTTACCAAGTGGTAATCTAAATCCTGCTGACTTTCAATGGTATCTAAGATCATGAGAACCAGATTTTGAGATATTTAGGTGCTTGAAGGTGCAGCTAGGTCCCTAGGGAGATTTGCAAAATCAATGGGAGTTAGACATCGAAGTCACTGGACAAATTTTCAAACATGCCCTAAGATTATCGCTCCCAGTCACACTTAACTGATGTAAATTCCTTTTACACTTGATCTTCTTCTGTACACGTCTATTAAGAGCCAAGAGAAAGACAAAGGGACTGTCATGGTTTTGATTTTATTTCTACATTATGTTTTATAAAAACAAATTGAAACCGATCTTAGAAAACCACAGGCTACAGGACAAACACCCATGTTTGCTGCAAAGGGCCAATCATTTAAAAATAGATCAGAACTGGCTGCTCGGAAAGCTGCACTTGCTGCTGTGGTCATTTTCAGCCCACGTATTTTGCCACTTTTATTTTGTTTGTTCCGCTACCAAAGCGCTTGGGTCGTTTGCTTTTTCACGTCTCACTCCCTGCGTTCGGTTACCAAGGACGTGTAAACTGCTCCCCCCAATTCATCTGCAGCCAGGGGATGATTAGAGCAAAGGTGAAGCAGAACAGTCCATGAAATAACTGCAAAAACGGGGATTTACTATTCAGCAGTGTGAAAGAAAGTAAATGTTACAGCACAAACCAGAGACACTGAGAAAATAGCTCAGTCACTAATTATCCACTGTGCAGTGTGGCCTAGTGGATAGAGCACTGGACAGAGACGTGGGTTCTATTCCCAGCTCGGATGTTGGGTTATCTTGGGTAAGTCACTTCCCCGCTCCGTGCCTCAGTTTCCCCATATATAAAATGGGGATAACATTACTGACATCCTTTATAAAGTGCTTTGGGATCTACTCATGATGTGCCTGGAATCATTAATATAAAAGGGAGCCAAAGAATATGCACAAATATCAAAGCCACCCCAATCAGGGGATTAATCATGGTGTATTGTGCTGCATGAGGTGTTTGCACTACACCCAGGATGCCCACAAACTCTGGACTAACAAGGCCAGACCCTGTGTTCCTGGTGCACCCAGCACCATTCCACTCAAATCAATGGGAGTTTGGAGTGTGCAAAATGCAGGATAAGAAACTGCACAGTCTGGAGGCAGGTGACAAAGTTTGAGCTGTTCTGAGGTCTGGAAATTCAGCCACAGGGATTTCCTGGTCTGATTTCTCAAGCGAGCCGCACTGTGAGCGTTCAGGATTAATTTAAAGACCTTCGGTGAAGTGATGCTGATTTACACCAGCTGAGAATCTGGCCTCAAATTACCGTTCCGTATCATGTTGTCAAGCAATAAGGTGCAGTGGTGGATAAAATACTGAGGCCGCAGGGAGAAGCCTGTTTCTCAGCTGTTCATCACCCATGGCTGGGGCCACACTTCCAGAAGAGCCAAGCTCCCATTCAGGGTACGTCTACACTGCAGCTGGGAGGGTAGCGGCTCAGGCCACTGCCCTGAAAAATAGCAGTGTGGCCACGGCAGCACAGGTGGCAGCTTGGGCTGACGACCCAAGTACAATTCTACCCGACATCCTGGACATGTACTTGCACAGCTGGCCCAACCCATGGACCATGCCGCTGTGGCCTCACTGCTATTTTCACCACACTAGCTCGAGCAGAGCTAGCGCATGTCTGTCTACCCAGGCTAGGAACTACCCTGCCAGCTGCAGTGCAGACGTATACTGAGGCACCTTAATAAGGGCCAGAGTTGTACAAGTGCTCGGCTCATTAGACGCCCATTGGATCCTGATCTCTCGGGAATCGAGCCGTAAGTGTGCCAGTGGGGGCTGCTGGCAGCTGAGCACAGTTGAAAATCGTGCCATTCGTTAAGTGCCTAAATGGGAGCTGGGCTCTTTAAAAATCTGACCCCAGTGGTGGGTGCTGATCCCTTGGGAAAATCATTTGCAATAGGCAGCAGGGTACCATGCTGTCTACAGAATCGCACCATTAACCAGTGTCATATGCAGCTTTCTGACCCGTCAGAAAGCCCCGGTACCTGCTGTCTCTGCACTAGACATTCTTCTGTGTTGAACTATCTCAGGCATATTCTACATTGTGCTACATCCTAATGATTATTTTGTTATTCTGAATTGTTCTAATATAACCATATTTGATTCAAATGCAGCAACAGCCGACAAGAAATGGATTGTCCCCAAAGGGTTCTTTAAGAAGCCTCGCTGAAAAGCATCTATCACCACAGTACAACCCCCTCAGCAGTTCCGACCAGGATGTTGGACCATTTGCACTTGAGCAGCTTGCAAGACAGATGCTTTAGATTTCATCTTTCAGGATATTGTTTGTAACAATCATGCTGTTTGCCAAATATCTGCTTTTGTCTTTCATGGGTAAAGCTTTTGCTTTAGTCGTATCATTAAGCTTTAGAATTGAAAAAGGAGCCTTTTCAATAAGACATTCATGGTGTCTGGTAGCTTAGGACAGGTCTGCTACAGTTTAGATGCTCTTCCGTTTACTTTTGCACAATGTAATCTGATTGCATTTGGTTTAATTCTGAACAATCCAGTTTATTTAGGGCAGATTGTGACCTGCTGAAAATTGACTCTAATAACACAACCTCTTTTCTTCCTGCAGTGGTACGAGTGCAGGGATATCTGCACCAATTTCAGCCGTTCCTGTTTGTGAACATTAATGATACAGCAAAGATCCAGTGCTCTTCCAAAGAACAATTTTTAGCAGGAAGTGTGAGAGCTCAGTGGTACAGGAGACGAGAAGGTGAGGCCCCCATGTTAATTAAGAGATGCTCAGATCATCAAAATGTAAATAAAGTTGCTTGCATATTGGAAGGACACAACTTGACACTGGCAATCTACAATGCCCAACGGAATGACTCGGGGGTTTATTACTGTACCAATTCGTACATCATCATGACTTTTGGCAATGGATCCACTCTGATTGTTGGAGGTAAGAAAACTGAACTGAATGGTTAGAAATGAAATTGAATGACAATGCAGACATAGTTTATGTGCATGTTAAAATGTAAAAAGCTGCTGTGATTTGGTATCAAAGATTGAATTGTTAGAAGACGGACTGTCTGAATCCAAAAAAAGCGAGTAAACTTTGGTTGCTGAAAGAACAGAAAAATATATTTTGCACAAATAAAATATGAAATTAGTGAAAATGAACTCTTGAAGATTTTCTGTCATATTCCTGTTCAGGGCGCGTGCTAGGAATATTTTTAACCTAAGAGCCATGTTCAAATGACACAATACTTTGAAATTGGAGAAATGTTCTTAGGACTGCATCAGTTTCTAAGATAGCAGAAGGGAAACTCTGCTAAGTGCAAATGTGTGTTTAGTTAGGGCTGGATTTCATTTTATTTGTCAGTTTCTTCATATTTTCCTATTGTACAACACATTTATCCTTTGAACTATTTTCATCTCGTACGAGTAACCCCCTGAATCAGACTGCAGCTCAGCTGAGCATCACACTGAACTCTCTGCTTTACTCTGCAGACAGTTACACCACTAGCAGTTGGGTGCTACCTCTGGCTCCATCTCCCCAAGGCCTCCTCTCCTCCGGGACGGCTGATCTGGCTTGCGTGGTCCATGGCGTTTCCAACCCAGTCCAAATTTCCTGGAGTATTTCTGGGGATCTGCAGGATCAGGGGCTGATGCATTCGCTGAAAGCTAAGAATGGCTCCTTGGTGTTCATAAATCACCTCAGCATCCCCGTGGCCACCTGGACCAGTGGGAAGAATTTCACCTGTGATGTTAAATTCAACTCTTCTGGCAAGAGTGTTAAGACAATTGCCAGGTATGTTGAAGGTGAGTGATTCTATATTAGGGTCTGGGAGTAGAGGGGAGTCAGATCGATAGCCCAGCGAGGGCCTGGTCCGTGACTGGGACTCCGAGGCGCTATGATGATTGTGACGGTAATTAGACATGTAAAGTGTCCATGGTCAGAGCGACTTTGATGCAATTTGCAATTAGAGAAAGTTGTGAAATGTCGGGGAATATGTAGGAGCCGGCAGAGCTGCGGAGAACTTTGGGGAAGGAGGAAAGGGGAATCGCGGTGCTCACAGACAGTGACTTTCAATAGAAATTGTCACACCGGCCATAGCTGTAAAGCATCCTACAGAGTTAAATGACGACCAGTGTCAGAGGGAGACGGGAACAGAGGCAGTTGAGGGTGCAGAGAGCTGTTTCCTGGTGAGATGTGGAGAGATGAGAGGTGAGGAGAGACCTACAGGGAGGATTTTGTAGGTGGCAGAAGGTGCAGAGAAGATTCTAATTGCAGAAGAAATCATTGGCCTAATGCCACAGGCACAAGAGAGAGACTGAAAGGTGCTGAAGGCTCCTGTATCCTCACTCCTCAGGGGTTAAGGCCCGTGGTGAGATGGGGATCAGGAGGGAAGAGCTGGATGTGGTGGCATCACGACCCTCTTGGCTCGAGTCAGCCACTTGTCTGTTTTTTAGTTTCTTCCACAGCCCCTGCCAGCGAGTGCTCACATTACATCGTGCCCCTTGCGGCTGGAGCTGGGCTGCTGCTGTTGGTGGTGTCTCTGAGCCTCATCTGGACCCTCTGCCCTTCCACACTAGGTAAGAAACACAGCCCAGCCCAGACACTCTCCCGCAGAGAGAAATCCCACTCCCCTGCTTGCTACTAGGGAGTCCAACTATCCCGTCCAATACATGAACACGCTGCAAATGTCACAACTGCCAGCACTGATCTCAGAATGTTTGTTTTCTGAAACTTGAATTTCCTGTGTCGGGAGAACGGCTTTGCTCTCCGTGACAAAGGGAGCGATGTAGGAAGGTTTCTACTGCCCATGGCCCAGGCACCTTGTCTGTAGTTCACAAAGAACAGTAGCCTTTCTGATGAGCCTCTCTCCAGGTGCCATGCAGGGTGGTGCCCTGCACACCCACAGCTCGGATGCACCATTAGTCAATGAACTACAGGTTGGGGAGTGACTGTTGAGGAGGAACTTTTACTGTTGTCTTTGTTTGTTCCAGGATTCAAGCCCAGGATCTCAGCACCCCCAGCCTCAGAGGAGAACCAGGTACGTCATGTTACAAACCGATCGGGTCTAAATCAATGTGTGCAGTGTTTGTTGTAGCCATTTTGGTCCCGTATTAGAGAGACCAGGTGGGTGAGGTAATATATTTTATTGGACCAACTACTCTTGGTGAGAAATCACGCTTACAAGCTTACACCGAGCCCCTCTTCAGGTCTGGAACACGTACTCAGAGTGCCAGTCAATGTGTCTCTCAGCCATTTCTAGTCCCTCAGTCCAACTTCATGTATTTCACACTTACACTGATTGATCTTGAAGCGGAGGTGAAAGTCGGGTCTAGCTGCTGGAGTAGCAGAAGGGGAGCAAGGAGCCTTCATGCCAACTCTGGTACCAACTTACTGGGGGATGGTGGGCAAGTCACTTACATGCCCTGACTCAGTTTCCCCATATGTCAAAAAGGGATGAGACGATGAACTGCGCAAGAATGCTGAGAACGTCAATGTTCTGTTGTTACTGACCATGCCCTTTACAGGGGGTTTGTGCAGCTGGGAACATTTTTGCCACTTAAAAGATAAAGCGCCATAAGAAATTATATTTGTAAGGCACATGAAGATTTTCCAGTGAAAGGTGCTGTGGGCCTGATCCAAAGCTCACTGAGCTCAGTAGGGGATGGTCCATTTATATGGGGGTTGGATCTGGCAAGTTATTGTCAGTAGCTGAGTTCTTAAAGTCAGAATCCGGCGCTGGTTTCCATTCTGATAACGCGCACAATTTACAGGACAAGTAGAAGAATCAGAAATGAGAGGGGATTTTTCATCAGGCTAAACTCACTTGGAGGTTCAGTTCTCTCTCACCTTGTATCACTTCATTTTACAAGGAGGGGGCTAATTTTACTAATTGTCACCAAACAGGATGGAATCTTATACGCTCGTCTGGATTTCGATTCGCGGAATCGCAACGGGCGCACGATGCAGCGACCGGCCAGAGGGAAACGTGTAAAACCCTGAACTGTCTAGTGCAGGGGAATCCACACGTGGGAACTGATGGCTGGTTTTCTGCTGATCGGACGTAGCAGCTGGAAGAAGGCTCTGTCTGTCTCCGTCTCCTTTCTTTTTTATTTTCTCCACTTCTCTGTTTAGAATAAAAAGCTCAGAAGATCCCCAAAGAGTCCAGCCTCATCAGATGGGAAATCTCCTTCTGGGTTATAAAGGCATCGCAATGTAAATGACTTTACACATCACTTGTGTATTAGATTGGAAGCTCTTTGGTGCAGGAACTGTCTCTTTGTTCTGTGTTTGTGCAGCGCCTGGCACAATGAGGCCTGGTCCATAACTGGGGCTCCTGGGTAACAAAATCATCATCCTCCCTGCATCTGTACAGGGACCTGGACTCAGCTGAATGGCTGCAGGTTCCCTGCACAGTGAGGCTGGATGGCAGGAGCCTGCAGAGGGGAGGTGCAGCCCCTGTATATGCCACAGCTCCCAACTCTCCTGATCCTCAGCAGGCTCATGCTCCCTTTGCAGTAATATTACATGGACGTGCAGTGGGAATGTGAAGGGGAAGGACGGATGCAGGAGGAGCTGGGAGGGATGAGAATCTCTCCCCAGGCCAGGGCTGGAGCTGCTACCGCCTACTCCAGTGCTACCGCTGCAAGCTGCTGCTTTCCCGCCATGGGCAAGATTCACAGAGCCCCATGAGCCAGCTCCTCTGACAATAACAACACGTTACCAATGGCTGCAGCTCTCCTGGTGCCTGAGCCTGCACGCACTGCCTGTTTGCATCACAACTTGTTATTCAAGCTGTCATTCGAACTGTCACTCATTAAAAACAGACGGCAACTCCACTAGTGAGGTTTGTGTTGTCTTTATTGCCTGTTCAGATCATTGCGTAATAAGAAAGGTGATGTCTTAAATCCTTTGGGCCAGATTCTGCTCTGGTTTGCAGCACCATAAATCTGGAGGAGCTCTGTTGCAGTCAGTGGAGTTACTCCAGATTTACACCGGTATCTCTGAGAGCAGAAACTGGTCCTTTCTATCCCACTTTGCATCTGTGTTTCTTTTGATGGATGATACAACAAATGTGTTACCTATTTGTGACACACACACCTTCAAACATGGCGGATGGTGATCAATTGTTCTTCATTTCCAGTAAAGGCTTAATCTGCAGCAAGAGAGATTTAGGTAGATGTTAGGAAAAACACATATTAGAAAAAACTTTCTAACTCTCAGGGGAGTTCAGCTCTGGAACAGGCGTCCAAGGGAGGTTGTGGAATCCCTGTCGTTGGCAGGTTGAACTAACACCTGTCAGGCATGGTCTGGCTTTGCTTGTCCAGATGCCTGTGCTGAGGCCGGACCTTGAGGACTTTTCACCTTCTCCTATAGCCTGACATTCCTATGATTCTCTGAGTGCCAATCAAAATGAATGACTAAGGGCCTGAATCTGATCTCAGGTTACTCTGAGTACTGAACCCCACGGGGCTGCAGGAGGGCCCAGATTTCCAATGTGACTTCAAACTGAGGTCTCGAATGAACGGTGACTTGCAGTCACTGAGGATGCTTTCAGCAAGACGAGAGCAGCTGGCTCCGGTTCCTTGGCCAACTTCCCATTTGGGTTATTACTAGAGCTGGTCAGGTCTTTAGAAGGAACTTTTTTTTTCAGAAAATGCCCATTTGTTGAAATCAAAGGGCGGGGGGTTTTATGGGAAAAGGGCGAGCTTTAATTAATGTTTTTGACTTTACAAAAAGTTTCAGAATTGACAAATGAAACATTCCAGTTCTCCTGTTCAAAATGATTCCTGGCTTAGACATTTAAGCTAGTTATTGCCAAAAGAAAATTTAAAAATTTAACAAAATTGTATATGGTCAAAATTTGAAAGGAAACATTTCAAAATCATTAAAACAAAACGCTTCCTTTCACCCAACCCAGAATGATTTTTGGTTCCAGGAACTTTTTTGAGATTTTGATTATTTCATCCTAGCTCGTGACAGGAAAAGTTTTCTATTTCTTAAAATTTTTTCGGGGGGTGGGAAATCCATTTCCTGCCCATCCATTTTCTGCACGTGAGTGTAAAATGCAGCTCTGGTTGGCTGCATTGTTCCTTTTTCCCTCCTGCCCTAGGGCTCTGCGCAGTGCTGCTGTGGGGCTGTCAGACAGCTGCCCCGCCCCACCCCCACAGGGGATGAAGATTTTTCTATGCACAGAATAAGGGCCCAATCCTGCATGGTGCTGAGGCACCTGCTGTGATGAGCAGGGCAGACACAACACTCTGCAAAGTCAAGGGGAGTGGCGGGTGCTCAGCTGCTCTTAGGATCAGCTCCTAGGTTCAGTTCCTTTAAGCACTGCACATTGTAAAGCAGTGTGTTGGGCTCCCTCGAGCAGTAAACAGAGCATTGTGCTGTTGTCATCAGCGTTACTTGGATGTTTATAACAGGCACTTGCTTTTATAAGGGATTTTGCTGGGCAGACATTGTGCTTGAATAGCATTATGATTTCCATGGTCTTATCTGTACGATCACTGACAACATTCAGCCCCTTAACACTGAGCCTGGAGACCTGATTCTCATCTGCACTAAGCCCCTTTCCACCACTGTAACACACAGGGGCCTGGAAGTGGGTGTGAGTGTAATTTCTGCTCCTCTAAACTCCTCTTTACATTGGTGCAAAGGTGAAGCCGTGTCACTGTGAGTAATGCCCTTGGGCTAGAAATCAGGCAGAATCTCAGCCAGTCCAGTCGTCCTTCGTCAGGCCAAACTCCTGCTTCCGCTTAACATTGCCTCAGCCAGGGACTGCAGGATATAGCCCAAGTCACTCCCCGGCCATGGGAGGGAGGAAGGCAGGGGAGGGAAAGGAAGGAAGAAGATAGATGGTCCCCGGCATTAGAGAGCTGCCTGGAAAGGGGTTTGTGACAGATCGATCCCCACTTTGCCACGGGAGATGCAGCCAGTCGGTGCAGTCTCAGAAAATGGGGTGCGGTCTACGGAATCTGGTCTTTTTTGAGCCAATTGCTCTATTCGCTAGCCCACGTTGCCCTCTATTGTCAATTGTTTCAGAAGAGTCACTGACAGATGCACTTTACTTCTCTCTCCATAGTTCATGCAGCCAGAGGCAGCTTTCTAACCAGCCCCTTTCAGTTTGTTTTTAGCCAGTTTATTGCTAGATCCAAGTGGAGGCCCTTAACTTCCATTGACTTCAGTGGGAGTGAGGCCCCCTAACCCACTTAGCCATGTTTGACAATCCCGCTAGGCACCTCTCTGCCTGTATAGGCACCCAAATACTTTTAACCATCTGGCCCTAAGTAACCTTTGAGACTGGGACTTGTACTCTTGAAAATTGCATCCCAGGTTGTCTTAGTTCTCAAATGTCAGAGCTTTCAGGGTGATGATTTAAGGTACAATTTAAGTCCTCCAAGACACGATGCCAAACGATCATTACATGTCTGTGTTGTACCAGCACGAAATATAATTCATTAAACCAAAAATGGAAGGCTGGGGAGAGAGTTGCACTGGGATTGTCAGAAGATCTTAGTGATTTAGGAGCATCCTCCTTTGAAAGTCAAAGGGACTTGTGCTCTGAAGTCAGTTGGATTTGTTTATATAGATCATCCATATTCTGGATGTTTACATTTATTCTCAATCATTATATACTCCTGTGCCACTAGAATGCAGAGAAATTCTACAAGAAATACAGCAGCTTCTGTAGATTCTTTAACTCACAAATCTAGTATCTATCACCACAGCACATGCTCCTGGGAGGCGTTCCTCACTGGACATAACCGAGACACTGAACCCAGTCACTGCAGCAGTGCACTAGGCGTCAGCCTTTGGGCCAGTGTGTCAGGATTTTGTTCTACTTTTTTTATGAAAATGATCTTTGCCGAGTATCTGCTTTTATCTTCCTTAGGTAAAACTTCTGCATTAAGCTTTGGAATTGGGAAAACAGCCTCCTCAGTAGGACATCAGTGTTGAATATCTATGATATGTTTGGATTTTAAGTGCATTTCCATTCACTTGTACAAAGTTATAGCAGGTTTTTTTAGCATTTAGGCTGCAGAGCATAGATGTTATCAGATTAAATAATTTCTATTGCTGAGCTATCCAGTCCCTCTGTGGCAGCTGGAGACCTGATGGACACTGACTATAACAATATTTTATTTCTCCAGTGCTAGGAGTGCAGTTATTTCTGCACCAGACTCAGCGGATCCAGTTTGTTGAAGTTAGTGACACCGCAAAGATCCACTGTTCTTCCACAGAAAACTTGGAAGGAGGCAGTAGCATGTTTTGGTATTTGAGAAGAGAAGGTGAGAAACCCACCTGCATTAAGAGCTGTTTGGATGATCAAAATGTAAGTAAATTTACTTGCAAGCACGAGACACACAGCTCGACCCTGGAAATCAGCAACGTCCAAAAGACTGACTCTGGCATTTACTACTGTGCATTTGAATACAGCAGCTACCTGATTTTTGGAAATGGAACCACACTCATTGTTGGAGGTAAGGAACCATAGCTTCTTTAAGGAGACTAATGATTGATTGACAAAGCATATTTCATGTTCCCATTAAAACATAAGAAGATACGATATCTACTGATGAATGGTGCAAAGGAAAGCTTGCTTTAAGCCAAACAGATCAGCTAAACATTAAATACTATGGGTATAGAAGGGATATAATACACATACATTTTATAAGTAAATATGTTAAAACTTGAAAGTAAACTATTAAAGTTTCTCAGTGACTGTTCAGGGCATCCAGGAGGGGAATATTTCTAACCTAAGAGCCGTGACTGCATGAAACTATATGTTGAGTTAATGAAATGTTTATAAAAAATTTAAATTGCACCCAGTTTTCCACCTGGCTAATGCAGGTACATATTGCGCTACATCCTAGTTAGTGGTGGTGTGATGATTTACTATCTCCTTCTTCAATAGATGTGTTTCTTTGAATTAACGTCTTAGTGACAGTGTTGTTGTAGCCATGTTGGTCTCAGGATATTAGAGAGACAAGGTGGGTGAGGTAATATCTTTTATGGGACCAACTTCTGTTGCTGAGAGAGACAAGCTTTCGAGCTGACACAGAAGCTCTTCTTCAGATCTGGGAAATGACACTCTGAATACATTTCCCAGACCTGAAGAAGAGCTCTGTGGAAGCTCGAACGCTTGTCTCTCTCCCCAACAGAAGTTGGTCCCATAAAAGATATTACCTCACCCACCTTCTCTTAGTGAAAAATTGACGTCTTTAATCTGACTGCAGCTTATCTGACTATCACACTGAATTCACCACCTCCTTCTGCTCAGACAGTTATACCAACAGCAGCTGGGTGATGCTTCTGGTCCCATTTCCACGTGGCAGTCAAGTCACTGGGACAGCGAATCTGGCCTGTGTGATCCATGGAGTGTCCAGCCCAGTCCATGTTTCCTGGAGTGTTTCTGGGGAGCTGCAGGAACAGGGGCTGACGCGCTCATTGAAAGCAAAGGATGGATCTTTAACGCTCATAAATCACATCAGCGTCCCCATGGACACCTGGACCAGTGGGAAGAATTTCACCTGTGAAGTCAAATTCAACTCTTCTGGCAGCAGTGTGAAGAAAAGTACCAGGTATCCTGCAGGTGAGTGATATGATATTTGAAACCAAGGGAGACTCAGTTGTAAAATACGTGTAAAATGGCCACAATTAGAGCTGCTTCTATGTAATTTTCCGTTTCAGAGAGCTGGAATATTTTATGTCTTATTTAAAAATAGGCAGATTTGTGGAGAATTTGGGAAAGCTAAACTGAGACAGTAGAGGGCCAGCAAGACAATGTAGGTCTGATTCCTAGAGCAGCTTTCACCCAGATTGTACCCATAAAGCACTATAAAGAATTAAATAAGAACAACTCCTGGGGAGAGGGGAATTAAAACCCAAGGGTTTAATGAAAAGGTGCAAAGAAGATTCTCTCAGTCGACTGGTGTCAGCTTCCTCCACAGCCCATCCCAGCAGGTGTGTGCCGCAGACGGTGCGCTATGCAGTGGCCATTTTCCTGGTGGTGTTGATGGTGTCTCTGAGCCTGGCCTGGAGTCACTGCTGTTCTAACCCAGGTAATCAACACACTACAGTCCGTCCCAGGTGTGGAGACGCAGCAGCAGCCCTGTTAATAGTAGGGCTGATTTCTCAGAAAATCACAAAATTAGAAAACAGCTCTACCATCCCTTCTCTTTGTCCTGACTGAACATTTATTCCTTCCAGCACTCCCGTAACACAGCAGTTCCTCCATAGAGATGAGTGCTGTATTCAGCCGGGCTCAGGTCTTGGAACTGCTATTGCATCTGATGGCTGAACCCACTATTTCTATCATTTATCATTTGCGTTATCGCACAGGGCGAACTTCTGCCTCAGATAAGCAGGTGAAACTCCCATGGGAATCTCTGGGCAAATTGAGTTGGGATGTGACCAGTGATGTAAATTACACAGCAGAGGCCTGGTTAGCCCATCAGTTGTAAATGCACAACTCTCATTGAAGGGCAAGATAATCTCGGCCTGGATATAAATTGAGTGGAAAAAAAACTTTAATTTCCTCTAATGAGTCATTGACCGAGTCTTGAAAATGAGTGAATTTAGGATGCAAATGGTTCCAATGCCCCTGTAATTCTGCTAAGCCTGGATTTGGCCTTTTCTGTCTGTTTTGGAAATTCAGCAAAAGAGCGAAAGCCACAGACTGAGAGGAGTTATCGGGTACATGAAAAACTGTCTCAATCCTAAACTCCCTTTTCAGCCAACTGCTGGACTTTTAAAGCAAGATTCCCTTGATCGTTACAGTGCTAATGATGTGCACTGTTCAGATAGTGGAATTTTAAATAAAGCTTAACAGTCTGTTTGTAAATGTAACTGGTTGTTGTGTCCAAATCTATCGAAGTTTTACTAATTAACCTTGCAGGGAGTTGTCTAATGTTGCTAAATGTTGTCAAACAGGGTCAAACCGCTTATGCCCAACTGGAGTTTGATTCAAGGAATCACAACCAGAGCAGGGAGCAGCGACCAGTGAAAGGGAAAAGGGGGAAATCGCAGCCCACACGGGATCCAAGCCTGGACACTCACAGCTGTTTCACTGCTGATCTCTATGACGGGACCATCCTGTAAGGTGCTGACTTTCTGTACAAGCTGTTGGTTGATTTTTACTGCTTCTTACTGTTCTTCACTGCTGCTCCATGTGGCTCAGTTCCAAAATGTAACTGAAAATTAACCCACTCGTCCATCTAGCCTATGCAGAGCAGGAAGTCACAAAAAGAAACAGACCCTTGCTGGTGGGAGATTTCCTAGTGTGATACGAAAGACGTTGTCCTACAGGTATCTTGGCAACATATTGGTGCGTTTCTGGACAAATCCCACCCCTCTGTGGGTGCAGAGAGTCTCAGACCACAGGAGCAGTGCGGTGTCACTTCGTAAAGGGGGGCGGGATTGCAGGAGCCTGCGTGTTACCTACGCGCTCCCTGTGCGCCCCGGAGCTTGGCTCTCTGCTCAGTGTGGCCCCAGGGGGAGGGATGGGGTTGGCAGGGAGTGAATCCACCACTACACCAATGCTCTGGACAACTAGGGCCACAGAGCCTGCTCCAGCCCTGACGTTGGGGTAGCAGCTGTGCAGTGGCTCCACCACTGTTCTGTGACCCGTGAAGGAGACGATTCCTCCCCTCGTCCCCCCCTAGAGATCCTGAGCTCGGTTACTCAGGCTGGGCAGTCGCAGTGAACTCAGCTACTCTCATGTCTAAGCCGAGCCCTTGGTGGTTTCGAAAGGGGAGGGGGGAGGTTGTACCCACGAGAAATTGAACCTCCACTGGACTGGGCATGAGACTCAGGTGTGTTACCAGTGGCACAAGTGGGACCAGAAAAACTTAGATGCAGAACCAGCCTTGGCCCCCTGACGCGCAGATGGAAGGGGCAGAACCAGACAGAAGTGACACTTCCCAGCTGGGTGGAGGCTGCTTTTGGCTGCCTCCTAGGAGCTGCCATCAGCAGGACCGAGCCGCCTGGCCAGCAGTATCGTTCCCTGGTGTGAGGGGAGATTATGAATGGGAAACTGTGTCTGAACGGAGCTGCGTGAGGTCAGGCTCTCTCCGCATCCCCGTCCTGGAGCAGCTACTCCAATGAATTCCTTGGGAAACTGCTGCTTTTCCCAAAGGGCTGGATCCACAGGGCCTCGTTCCAGCACCTGTCTGTCTTCTCTCAGTAACATGCTTTATCAACGGGAGGGGCTCCCCCAGCCACGGAGCCTGCACATGCTGCCTGGTTTGATCCTAACCCCTCGTTTTGAAGCTGTAATTCTAAATGTTGCTCATTAAAAAATATGCCACCTCCTCCCTCATGTTTCCGTTCCTTTCTCTAGCAGCTGAGAAGCACGAAGCTCAGCCTATTGATTATGACAGCTGACTTCTTACAGTCTTTGGGCCAGATTCTGCTCTCCCTGATGCTGGTGCACACCCAGGAGAACTCTGCTGAAGGCAGTGGAGTTACTCTGGGTTTACAGGGGTGCTTTGTGGTACAGGTATGTGGCCCTTTGTATTTCATTTGGGGCCAGGCAATGAACCTCTCACTGCCACTGGGGAGCCGTTAGTCACAGCAGGGTCCCACTGACATTCCAGGGACTGCTCCCATCCGTAACTTCTCACGCGTGTGGGTACGGGTGTTACAGTCTGACCCTTAACACCCACATTCTGTTACTGGCTGCTAAACCAGCCCTGTGGCTCCTTGCGAGTGACTGTAAAAATGTGAAAACACATAAGTAGTGACTCCAAAATCACAGCATGACCGGCCTTGGGCTGGGCTCCCTCCGCAGGGGGTCAGTGCTTGGAGGGAGGTTCACAAACTGAGCAGGTGACTATATCACCCTCCATCAGCACCAACTGCCCTGGTGATGGGGGGCGTGATTGGATGTTCACCCCACACTAGCCTAGAAGGGGTTAATGAGGTTAAGAAGGGGCCAGTTAAGCAGATAGGCCATTTAATTCCTCTCAGGTGGAGCCTAAGTAACCCCTGCACGATGATGGAGCCCAGCTGAGCAGGAGCAGGTGGGGTTGGTATAAATCCAGGAACCCGGCAGCAGAGAAGGGCAGCGGTGAGGAAAGCTACAGTCACTCTCTGGGCACGAGAGAGGGAAAGGAGGCAGCCTGAGGGCAGAGGGGAAACCCTGAGGACCCAGGCCCTGAAGGAATGTTTTCTCTAGCAGGGTAGTGATGCCATGAGAGAGGAAAAGGCTCGGGGAAGCCCCAGCAAGGCGGGACATTGCAGACCTTAGCCACTGACTCAAGGATCCCTGAGCTGGAAGCAGGAGCGGAGGACAGGCCCAGGTTCCCCTACCAGCCACGGGGGAAGTGGCACCGTCAGGGCAGTGGGTTTGGTGATGACCTGGGACAGTTTGTCCTGTGGCAGTTTGATACCCTGGCAGGGGGGAAACAGCCAGTGACCCGGCCAGAGGGCCAAGGCCTGACGAGGGAGCAGTCAAGCCAGGAAGAGGAAAGCGCAGAGTCCAGGAGAGCGCGTGGGGCTGCAGCGAGGACGAGATGATGGAAGGGGGTGTCGGAGCTGGAAGGAGCTAATCCCACGAGCAGCCAGGAGGAGGCGCCCTAGGGGTGAGTGACAGGTGCTATGGTGGGGGAAGCGACATGCTTGAGATGAGAGGTAAATACGATGCTCCACGAATCTGCAGGCAATTCACAAATGACCCCACATGGCTTTTTGCAAGAAGGGAGGTGTCAGTCCAGACTATGGGTTCAGAGAAGGGACCGTGGAAGTGGCTGTATTTTAAGGAAACGCACATCACATCTTAGCTCATTACAAACATGAGACTTTCCATATTTCTCTCACTTTCGTTCTTTCTTTTTGCATCTCTTGTTTTAAAAAATATAAACCACTTTTGTGAGACTGCATCAGTCACCGAGGAGCGTTTCTGTTGTTGTACGGCAGAGTCGCATATTCGGTCTGAAACAGAAAAAGGAGAGAGACGATATTATAATTAATTCTTTGTATTAGAGCAGCTTTTGTGTTGTAAGAATGTGAAAAACCTATATTAATGGTGATGATTTCTCTTTTGTCCTCAGTTGTTGTCTTTTGTCCTGGGTGCTGGGTTTAGTATGTAGTGGGTGGATGCTGTTGGTTGCTTGTGATACACATGAGTCAGACAAGATGATCTGATGATCCTTTACAGAAATACACACCGCACTATTTCAGCATGCCTGACCTGCAGCCACCTCTGGGGTGGAACCCAACAGTTCTTTTATACCAACAACTCTACACAACACTTCTGCTAGAAGAGCAGAGAAGAATAAATTCAAATGAAACCTCAGAGAATTCAGGAGGCAAAGTGTAGACACTAGGGTTGGACACTGGCCAGGACACTGGCTCTAGTCCCCTGTTGTTAAGACACCGTATCTTACTGATGTGCCAAATGCTAAAAAAACAGTTTACCTGTGGGATCTGCCTCATAGGTATTGGATTCCCTCTTTGCACAGCTCTCCCTGGTGGATGAAACAAAGGGACAGTTATAGGGATGTGTGATGAGTGGCTGCTTTACTGCAGACGGAGTTATGACTGAGTTACCTCTGACGGGGCACTTTCTCCAGAGCAAGATCAACAGCTGGATGAGGAGAAGGATGAAAATACAGGGCAGCCCAGCGTAGAACACAATCCCACAGTCTCCTGCAGAGAGAAGAGATGCTGAGGATAGAAAATGCCTATCAAAGCACGGGCTGCTGATCTCTGCGTCCCATGCAACGCCATGGGCAAAGGGAGGTGTTTTCCCTGAAGGTCTGCACCCGTTGTTCTGTGCTCTGTGCAGGTGGTTCTCAACCAGGGGTGCACCTACCACTGGGGGTACGCTGAGGTCTCCCGGGGGGTACAGCAACTCATCTAGACATTTGCCTAGTTTTACAACAGGCTACATAAAAAGCGCCAGCGAAGTCAGTACAAATTTCAGACAGACAATGACTTATTTGTAAATGTAAGTACAATATTTATATTCCGCCTGTGCCACCTGGAATTCGCTTTGTTTTTAAAGGGCTCCTCTGGGGAAAATGTTGCCACTGTAACCTTGCCAGCACAGCTTCTCCCGATTCATCAACTGAAATAACTGCTGGTATGAGGCCCCTTTATACAGTATAACTGCATCCACACTGAGGCTTTTACTGGCATAGCCGTGTCGGCAGCAATTCACACCACGGCTCGACAGAGTTACCCGGTAGCAGTGTAGCCCAGCCCTAATCCTGCTGGCCTGCCCTGGACATTGTTCCATGGAACCATTTCAGCCTGAGACCTGCGCCCGTGATGGCTGCAACAGAATCAAGTTATTTAAAGGGGGTGGCACAGACTCCTAGAAGCCAGAGATGGAGATGATCCTGTTACACTGGGTGCTCTCTAGCTCCTCCCCGGCCACTGCAGGATTGTTCCCTATGTTATATTCACTAGTGCTTTGCCCAGTCCTGTTTACAGGGGTTTCCAGCCCTGCCCCGGGCATCTGTTCCACTGTCTGTTAGCTCTCGCTGTCAGGAAGGCATTCCTGATTTTCATCCCGCTGTTCCCTTTGTTGATTCCCCTTTGGTTCACCTCAAGTGACCCTTCTGTGGCCTTGCAGTGCTCACATGATGGGGAAAGCTCGAGCTTCTTGACCAGAAACCCATTTCTCACCGCTGGGAGGGTTGAAAAATGAAGGCTGGGGGTGGGAAAGGTGGGTGACAGGCGAGGAACCGTAACTGTCTGCCCCACCCTTCAAGCTCCCTTTCAGTGGTTTCCAAACCTCTCCTCACTCCCATTAGCTATCATTCATCTGAGCCATCTATTTCTCTATCTTGGAGTAATGGCGCTGACTCTTGGTGCCCAGATACCATGGTGAGGGGCGTAGCATAAATACCAGGTAGGCAGGTTAGATTGGATGATACTATACTGGACCTGTTTCCTTGGAGACTGTAGCACTGATGCTTCTCCCCGTGCTGCTCTCCTTGGCTGTGCAATTGCAGATCGTCTCCTGGTTCCACGTCTCAGACGGGATTGTCGTTAGGCTCCAAACATTAAAGACCCCGTTCCCGTCTATGGCTCCAGCATCCATCAGCCCCTCAGACACCTCCTCCCCAGTGCCCCAGAGAACAGCGCTCCAGGGAGGAGTGAAATCAGAGAGCAGGCAGAGCAGAGGAATGACGCGGGGAAGCTCAGCATCCTCCAGGACAGAGGGCACCAGGATGGAAAGACTCAGCTCGGAGGCATCTAAAGGAGAGTCACAGAAACTAGAGACTGGAAAGACCTGTCAGCGGTAGCACAGCCAGTCCCTACCCAGCTCCTGCCCCAGCCCCAGCCAGTGCAGGGTGTTTTCAATGTCTAATGCTTTGTCTGTGCCAGTTTTCAGTGTTTTACACACTGGGGTATCCACTTTCAGAGACTCCCCCGATCTCGTCATGGATTATTTGCTGAGTGCCGACAGCATGTTCGCTTCGGTACAAAGGCAGAGGAAGAGCTGGTCAGTCTGCTGGAGAGGAACCTAGACTGGGAGTCAGGAGGCCTGAGATCCATTCCCAGCTCTATCTCTGACTTACTGTGCGACCTTGGAGACAAGTTCATGTCCCCCTCTCCATGCCTCAGTTTCCCCAATTGTAAAGTAAGGAAGTTTAAACTTAGTCACCTTTGCAAGGTGCTTTGAGATCTCTGGATGAAAAGCCTGATAGAGGAACCTTTCTTACTTACAAATAATGGTCAGTCTACATTTTCCTATTGTTACATTCATCCCATTAGCTACAACATCTAGTAGTGCCCAAAGTAATTCCTAAATTGCCTTCCTTTTCATGTGCACTCTTTGGAATATTTGCACAAAGTGTGGATCAAAAATATATTACTAGCCGTACATTGTATTTTTATGTTCAATTCATACTGTGTTGCTTGAGACAATGACTAGTCTCCTGTACACACATGGGCAGAATCATGAAGCCTGGAAAAGAACTTGAGTAATATTAAAGTTGTAGAACGATAGCAGGGCAGGTGAAACATACCCCATGTCCTAGGCTCAGGCAGTTTCAGTAGGAATCATCAGCAAATGTGACTATCAAATCTGATTGCTAATGCATCATACCAGCCAGAAGGCAGGGAAACATTAACACCTACCACTGACACGGTGCTTTTCATCCATAGATCTCAAAGTGCTTTCACACAGGCGAGTCATTATACAGGTGAGGAATCGGAGATGCAGAGAAATTAATGGTCAGATTTTTCAAAATGTTCCAGATTTTCAAAAGCTAGGTTTTGATTGGAGCATTTTACAAATCAGGGCATTTATTTGGGTACCTAAATGGGAGCTCTTGGGTTCTGACTTCATCTGAAAATCTTGCCCTCGGTGCCAAGGGATTAAGGAACCTAATCCAGGTGTCCTAATTCCCTACACTGTGCCCTGGGTCACTGCCTGCACTATGCTCTTTGCACAAATACCAATGGCTTAAAGCTGAAACAGGGCGATTGGCCACAACATAGCCAAAGAAAGATGATTTTTTTTCACACTACCTCCTAGCATTGGAATATCATTGGTCTGAGCCATTGGAAACTCACCTGTGACAATTAGTCTGGTCCCATTCCCGAAGTTGGGCTGTAGATACAGAAAGGCTGAGAGACCACAGTAATAAACCCCTGAGTCGTCTCTTTGCACGTTATTGATTATCAGAGAAAACCTGTTCGTTGCAGTGCTCACATTACTCGAGTATTTTCCATCGGAAGGTGCAGACTCAAAACTCTGGTAAATCCATTGCAAACTTCCACCCTGTTGTTCCTTGTACCACATAATCCTTCCTTCTACTTTAGAAGAGTGACAGTCCAGCTGTGCAGTCTGTCCAGGGGACCGCCACACCTGTGCTGGGCTTTGCAGGATTTGTATTGCTTCTTCCGCGGCAGCCACTATACAGAGGAGGAAAGGAGTGTGTTAACACACTGAGCCCCGGACAAGGCTGCACTTTTGCCATACACCAGATAGAGCAAAGGATCCAAGAATAACCCATATTGGTTAAAGATTTATTTTAATTTTTCTCTTTTTCTAGCCATTTATTTTCTTAGGATTCATGTAGCCTGTGTGGGAATTAATGCAATGTAACAACATCAGAGTTTAGAACCAAGGGCTACAGATTTCCTGTTTTCTTCCCTAATCACCGGGCTACACATTCCCACTCGTGCGTTCCCAAATCAGTGGTTAAAACCCTAGAATTTTACTAAATCATACATGGGGGAGTCATTTGTTATCATACCTCTTTGTGTTTCAAATTCTCCTTTTGATTATTCTGCTTAAAAATATGTCAGCCTGTGTTATACAACAGCATAGGGGGAAAATGCAGATTTTGCACCACATTCCAGGATATTATCCAGAAACAGAAACTATTTTTAAGGTTAGTATCTGGAATCTAAGTTTCTTTAAAAACAGAATATTTAATCTCCTCTCTTAAGATTTCAGTTGATGAACTAAAAGATGTGACTCTCTCTCTGACCAGGTCGATGTTAGCACCTCTTAGAATTGCAGAAGGTCCTTGGGCAGAAAATTGTTTGTAGCATTGTAGAAAATAAGCATGAAATAAATCGGGCTCAAATACTTACTGTGCAGATAGACTAGAAGTATCCCAACTGTCTGGTGGGACATCTTGTGCCTTTCTTCAGTAATGAACAGATGATGCTGTGAGACAGACAGACGCCTGCTAGCTAATGGATCTCTTGATGAAAGACTTTGTCACGTGGAGAGGAAAATGTTCTATTTCCTCTTGTAGATCTGTGGGGCAACATGCATGACAAAAGAAGAGGGTCAGGAGTTATTGATAGACCCATTCAAAACCTGCTCTGAGAACCAGCAGAGCAAACCTGGGGGAAAATATTCCTTTGCCTCTAAAATCTATTAGAGAAGAAATTCAAGCTCAGACTGGGTAAGAGCATGGTGTGTGTCTAGTGCAATCTGCTGTGTTATAGTTGGATGCAATAACAAGACCCTCTTCTGACTGCTATTCAGGTGGAATATTGTCTATGCTTCAGAGATGCATAAGGTCAGATGGGATTTGCATCAATAACTCAGAGGTGCATGAAAACTGTTACACTTGTGGTTTATCCTTTTAAATTTCAGGGGATTTTCCTGGCCTTGCTTGCTGTAGGGAAGTGTACAATCTAGCAGATGTCAGTCTGGAAAGAGCCAGCCTAGAAAAAGGTGGGTGAATTTTGCCTCGCTGCCATAGGGAGCAGCCTGCTTCGTCTCTCTCTGGTTTTGGTTACTGTGTGTTATGCTGGATTTTAAGAATAAAAGTAATGTTAGGTTACAAACTTTCAGCAAGAGTATTTGATGTTTTTTATGTCACAAGCATAACAATCACCAAGAGGCAAATCGGATGGAGGTCAAGGTTTCCCCCCAAGATTTCAGCTAAGGATGGAGGAAACCAAGAAACAAGTTCCCTGGGCACCCTGGAAGTGGGGAAATTAGCAAAAATACAACTTAGCTTTTACTGTGGGTTTAAGGAAAAGGCTGGGAGTGGAGCCCACCGGGTAAGGAATGGATGATGGGGCTAAAACATAAAAGTGTGGTGGAATTACCCCATTTGGGAAAATTTGGGTCAAAATGTACTTTTAGGACACTTATTTCAGGTATGTGCATAATACATGCTCCTTACCGTAACGTGCAAAATGCTTTATAGAGAGAACAAAGTGAAATGCCCCCTAAGAGATTCTAAATCCATCCCCTCTAAACAGTTATCACCACGCAGTCCGGAATACGGCCATCTCTGTGGATCATCTTTACTTGGACATTAAGGCTGAGAGTTACAAAGCCCCGTCAGGGATATGGTTGCCAAACTCACATGAACTGGGCATCCAAATTGCCCTTTCAAACCTCAGCCTCAATAAAACCCTACTGCAAATCAGGGCCAGAGCCTCTGCTGAGCCCACTCTCCTGGTATGGTCTTCAGGCCATCTATAAGTGGGCCCTGCCTGGAGGCTGCTCTAAACTGCACCAGCAGGGCATGACTCCCAAGGAGCCATTTGCCAACTGGGGAGACCTTGAGTACAGAATGCTCCGGCCATAGGCGCCGACTTATATGGGGCTCTGGGGCTTTAGCCCCATGAATAAATCCCAAGCAGGGGCTCTGCCCCACCAATGTTTTTTCTCCCCTGCTTGGAGCGCCCCCCCGCCGCTGCCGCCGCCGCTGCCAGGGCTGCCCAGAGCCCTTTAAATCCCAGCCGCCGCCGGGAATCAGAGGGCTCTGGGCTGCCTGCTGCAGCGGGAAGCCCAGAGCCCTCTGATTCCCGGCGGCGGCTGGGGTTTAAAAGGCTCTGGGCTCCCCGCGGTTGCAGGCAGCCCAGAGCCCTTTAAATCCCAGCAGCGGCTGAGATTTAAAAGGCTCTGGGCTCCCCGCGGTTGCAGGCAGCCCAGAGCCCTCTGATTCCCGGCGGCGGCTGGGATTTAGAAGGCTCTGGACTGCCCGCCGCAGCAGACAGCCCAGAGCCCTCTGATTCCCGGCCGCGGCTGGGATTTAAAGGGCTCTGGGCTGCCTGCAACCGCGGGGAGCGCAGAGCCTTTTAAATCCCAGCCGCGGCTGGGATTTAAAGGGCTCTGGGCTGCCTGCAAACGCGGGGAGCCCAGAGCCTTTTAAATCCCAGCCGCAGCCGGGAATCAGAGGGCTCTGGGCTTCCCGCTGCGGCGGGGAGCCCAGAGCCCTTTAAATCCCAGCCGCGGCCGGGAATCAGAGGGCTCTGGGCTGTCTGCTGCGGCGGGCAGCCCAGAGCCTTTTAAATCCCAGCCGCGGCCGGGAATCAGAGGGCTCTGGGCTGCCTGCAACCGCGGGGAGCACAGAGCTTTTAAAATCCCAGCCGCGTCCGGGAATCAGAGGGCTCTGGGCTCCCCGCCGCAGCAGGCAGCCCAGAGCCCTCTGATTCCCGGCCGCGGCTGGGATTTTAAAAGCTCTGTGCTCCCCGCGGGTGCAGGCAGCCCAGAGCCCTTTAAATCCCAGCCGCGGCTGAGATTTAAAGGGCTCTGGGCTCCCCGCCGCGGCGGGCAGCGCAGAGCCCTCTGATTCCCGGCTGCGGCTGGGATTTAAAAGGGTCTCAGCTCCCCCCGGTTGCAGGCAGCCCAGAGCCCTTTAAATCCCTGCCGCGGCTGAGTTTTTAAGGGCTGCGGGCTCCCCGCGGTTGCAGGCAGCCCAGAGCCCTTTAAATCCCAGCAGCGGCTGAGATTTAAAGGGTTCTGGGCTCCCCGCCGCAGCGGGCAGCCCAGAGCCCTCTGATTCCCGGCCCCGGCTGGGATTTAAAAGGCTCTGGGCTCCCTGCGGTTGCAGGCAGCCCAGAGTCCTCTGACTCCCAGCCGGGGCTGGGATTCAAAGGGCTCTGGGATCCCCGCGGCTGCCAGCAGCCCAGAGCCCTTTGAATCCCAGCCTCTGTCCGCTGATTGCCCCCTCCCCAGACCCCTGCCCCAACTGCCCCCCAGAACCTCCACCCCCTATCTAAGCCCCACTGGTCCTTGTTCCCCAATTACCCCCTCCCGAGACCCCTGCCCCTAACTGCCCCTTGGGACCTCAGCCCCTATCTAAGCCTCCCTTCTCCTTGTCCCCAACTGCCCCCTCCTGAGACCCCACCCAACTCCCCCCCCCAGGACCGCACCCCCTACCTGTCCCCTGATAAACCCCCTGGACTCCCATGCCTATCCAATTGCTGCCTGTCCCCTGACTGCCCCTTCGAACCTCTGCCCCATCCAACTCCCCCTGCTCCTTGTCCCTTGACTGCCCCCCGGAACTCCCTACCTCTTCTCCAACCCCCAAACTGCTTACTGTGCCACTCAGACCAGCGTATCTGGCTCCATGGAGCTCCAGACAGTTGCTGCCATGCTCCCCCATGGAGCCCACAGCCCTCTCCCACCCCCAGCACCTGCCTTCCAGATTTGAACACCTCAAAATTCAGGAGTGCTCAAGCTCGGTTTGGGCAGCTTTTACTTCATTTCTCCCAAATCAGTTTCCCCTGCATGGTGCCAACTGAAGGTGTTGGAGAACAGAGAGATCAGGTGGCCTCCTAATGCCTGGAAAAGAGACAAAGGCCGGAGGAGGGAGTGTCAGTGCCTGTGCGGACTTCTGGGAAGTGCACGGTGTGGAAGGGGATGCTGTGATGCTTTGGAACATCTCCATACAAAGCCAGTCAGGACTCTGGGGGAGCCTCCTCTCTCGGAGCATACTGTCTCCAGGGCAAGAAGTTTACACCTTCCTGGGTCTGACCTCGGAGCATTCAGCATGCCCTTCCACGTCATGCACTTTCCAAAGTGAGTCTGCCCAGGCTGGTCCTGGGGCAACCAGAGGTCGCTGCACCCCAACTCTGCAGTCAGATGTGACTCTCAGCCAGACAGTAAAACAGAAGGTTTATTAGATGACGGGAACACAGTTTAAACAGAGCTTGTTGGTACAGAAAACAGAACCCCTCTGTCAGGTCCATCTTGGGGGGTGGGGAGCCCAGAACCAAGTTCTGGGTCTCTCCCAATTTCCCCAGCCAGCTCCAAACTGACACTCCCTCCTCTGGCCTCTGTGTCTCTTCTGGACAAGGAGGCCACCTGATCTCTTTGTCCCCAACACCTTCAGTTGGCATCTTGCAGGGGAAACTGAGGCACCCACACAGTATTCAGAGAAAATATTAAGAACATTCCCACTTCATCACAACAGATGCAACAAAATATAATACCGTATATTGAAGTAGGCAAGTGCTGCTTCTGACTTTCCACTTTTAATTGACCCTTGTAATCTTGTGGCGCTGACGCGTTGTAGCTTCATTTTATATCGGCTTACAGGGCGGGAGCGGGGGGCACCACCATTTTGGGCCCCACCAAAAATTATACAAACCTGCCGCCTATGGCTCCGGCCACACCCCACATGCCAAGGGCTGTTGGGCTGCAAGGGCTGGTTCTGCTGCCTTTACACCCCCGGCACGTGCAGCCAGTTCCTGCTCCCTTGGTGTCATGGGAGCAGCACAAAGAGACCACGGTGGGGGCCCTGTTGAAAGTGGGACTTTGCCTCCCAAGTCACTTAGGGGCTTTTGAACATGTTTCCCCACGTCTCTCTGGGTCTCAGTTCCCCAGTCGTAAAATGGGGATAATTCTTCATACCTCACAATGGGGTGATCAGGATGAATAAGTACATAGAGATGTGAAAAGAGCTTTGATGACCTGGCAGCCTGGTGCCATAGATGTGCCTGGTTCAGGGGCATTGGCATCATCCCATACAAAGTTCCTATGGTCCAGGCAAATCAGCTTAGCTAGAACTAATTCTGCTGCAATTTTGGCACAAGGGTCATGGAGGGGTCACATGAGTAAAGTCCAAGACCCCTGCAGCTGTGGCTCATGGGCGGGTGGGGCTGGGCTCAGCTCCTGAGTGAGTTGTGACCCCTTTCGTTTGGTTGCAACGCTAATCAGATTTGGCCTTCTGCACCTACGTCCCCATCTACCGAGGGGCGGACCCCCCAAATCTGAGTGGTGCAGCGAGCACGTGGGCCAGGTCGCAATGCCTGGAACTGGGAGCTGCCCCCCACACACACACACATAGCCAGGAGCAGCTGCTGGAGGGTGAGTGCAGGGTGTGTTCACTTTCTGTCACCCACCACACAGATCCCCCGTTATCCTACCTTCCATGGCAGATAATTGTTTTCCTGCACCTCTGCTGTGAAATTTATTTAAATTGTCCCCAATAACATTGCAGCCCTAGCTATAATTATAACAGAAATGTAGCCATATTGGGGCAGACCCGGGTCTATCGTGCAGTCCACACATAGCCTTAGGCACACTGGAAAATTACACCCTGAATACTATTGCCTCCGGTCCCACTCCATGGGTACAAATTCACCTTACACTGGATCTTCTCCAATACGAGTCTATTAAAAGCCAAGAGAAAGCGACTGTAATTATTTGCATTGGTTTCGTTTCTACAGCAAGTTTTACATAAACAAATTAAACCCGATCTTCAAAACCCACAGGCTGCAAGACAAAGAGCCACCAAGGAAATGAGATGAATTGCTGCACAGGAGCTAAATCTTTCAAAGAAGGTTCAGAGCGGGCTGCTCAGAGAGTTGCACTTGCTTTTGTGGTCAGTTTCAAGCCATTCATTTTGCCACCTTTGTTTTGTTTGTTCCGCTAGCAACGCACTTGGGCTGTCTGCTTCTCTCTCCCAGCTTTTGGACATAGAAATTGCTCCCCCACTTCAGCTGTAGAGGAAATGGTTGGCGCAAAGGAGAAGCAGAAGAGTCCATGAAGTAAACACAAAAATAAATTTCCCTTTGAAAAAAATGCAATTTCATGGCACAAACCATATTGGTGAGGAATTCTCCACTGGGCAGTGTGGCCTAATGGATAGTGCACAGGCCTGCGACCTGGGATCTATTCCTGGCTTTATTACTGCATGATCTTGAGTAAGTCACTTCCGGCCTCAGTTTCCCCATCTGTAAAATGGAGATAATGATACCGACCTCCTTTGTAAAACACTTGGAGATCTGTTTATGATAAACTCAGAATTGTTATTATAAATGAGGCACCAAACAAAATGCACAAGTATCAAAGCCACCCCAATCCTGGGATTAATCATGGTATATTGTGCTGCATGAAGTGTTTGCAGTGCACCCACGATGCCCGTTTCAGCCCCACAAACTCTGGGCTAACAAGGCCAGACCTTGCGTTCCTGGTGCACCAGCACTATTCCACTCAAATCAATGGGAATTTGGGGTGTGGAAAAATGCAGGGTCAGAAACTGCAGCGTTTGGAGGCAGGTGACAAAGCTTGAGCTGTTCTGGAGTCTGGCGATTCACTCTCAGGGATTTCCTGCTCTCATTTCTCAAGCAAGCCGCACTGTGAGCATTCAGGTTTCTCAAGAGTTCATCACCCCTGGGTGGAGCCTCATTTTGAGAAGAGCCCGGCTCCCATTCCGGGTACATCTACACTGCAGCTGGGAGCGGAGCGGAGCTGCTCAAACCAGCGCACTAAAAAATAGCTGAGTGGCTCTGGCGGCACATACAGCGGCTCAGCTACCGGCCTGAGTACAGTTATGCCTGATCACCTGGGTCCGTACTTGCGTGGCTAGCCCAGGCCACTGTGGCCACACTGCTATTTTTCGAGTGCTGGCTTTGCTCAGCTGGCACGTGTCTGTCTACCCTCCCTCCCAGCTGCAGAGTAGAGGCTCCGTCAGGGTACGTCCACACAGCCAGGAAAACCCCACGGCAGCAAATCTCAGAGCCCGGGTCAAATGACTCAGGGTCACGGGGCTAAAAGTAGCAGTATGGACATTCCTGCTTGGGCTGGAGCCCAGGCTATGACACCCAGTGATGGGGGAGGGCCTCAGGGACAGGGCTGCAGCCCGAATGGGAACGTCTACACTGCTATTCTTAGCCCCATCGCACAAGCCCCATGACCTGAGTCATTGACCCAGGCTCTGAGACTCGCTGCTGTGGGTTTTGGGTTTTTTTGCAGTGTAGACGTAACCTCAGGAACTGATATAAGGGCTAGATTTTCACCAGTGCATTGGGTACCTATTGGGCACCGATCTCTTGAGTATCCAGCCGTAAGTGTTCCAGTGGGAGTAGCAGAGCCTTCTTGAAAATCATGTTGTTAGTTAGGTGCTTAATGGGAGCTGAGCTCTTAAAAAAAATCTGACCCCAGTTGTGAGGGTTGAACCCTTGGGAAAATCATTTGCAGGGACAATGCTGTCTGCACAATCACACCTTTAACCAGTGTCATATGCAGTAGCCTAATCCGTCAGGAAACCCTGGTACATGCTGTCTCCGTTCAACACAGAGGCATGTCTAATATAATCTCCTGCATATTCTACATTGTGCCACATCCTGGTGGTTATTTTATTATCCTGAATCATAACAATAGATCCATGTTTGAGTCAAATGCAGCAACAGGTGATAAGAAATAGTTTGTCCCCAAAGAGTTCTTTAAAACAAAAAAAACCAACCCCGTTCAAAGCATTTATCAGCACAGCACATCCCCCAGGAGGCGTTTGTCACCAGAATGTTAGACCTTTTCCATTTGAGCAGCATACCAGACGGGTGCTTTTAGATTTCATCTTTCATGATACTGTTTATTACAACCATGCTGTTCGCCAAGTTTCTGCTTTTGTCTTTCATGGGTAAAGCTTTTGCATTAGTCATTGTGTTAAGGTTTGGAATTGAGAAAGGAGCCTTTTCAATAGGGATGTTGGCTTTCATGATGTCTGGTAGCTTAGGACAGTTCTGCTGCAGTTGAGATGCTCTCATTCATTTGTGTAGTTTTAGTATAATTTCCAGTGCTCTGGCTGTAGGGCAGTAATATCATCCGATTGCTTCTGTTTTTATTCTGATCTATCCAGTTTATTTAGGGCAGATCACGATCTGCTGAAAATTGACTCTAATAACACAATCTCTTTTCTTCCTACAGTGGTACGAGTGCAGGGATATCTGCACCAATTTCAGCCGTTCCTGTTTGTGAACATTAATGATACAGCAAAGATCCAGTGCTCTTCCAAAAAACAATTTGTAGCAGGAGGTATCACAGCTCAGTGGTACAGGAGACGAGAAGGTGAGGCCCCCATGTTAATTAAGAGATGCTCAGATCATCAAAACGTAAATAAAGTTGCTTGCATATCGGAAGGAGACAACTTGACACTGGCAATCTACAATGCCCAACGGAGTGACTCTGGGGTTTATTACTGTACCGATTCGTACATCATCTTCTTGACTTTTGGCAACGGATCCACCCTGATTGTTGGAGGTAAGAAAACAGAACTGGATGATTAGGAAAGAAATGGAGTGACAATGCTGACGTTCATGTGCATGTTGAAATGTAAAAAGCTGCTGTGATTGTTTATCTAAGATTGAATTGTTAGAAGACAGTCTGTCTGAATCCAAAAAAGAGCAAGTAAACGCTAGCTGCTGAAAGAACAGAAAAAATGTATTTTGCACAGTTAAAAATATGAAATTCGTAAAAATGAACTCTTGAAGATTTTCTGTCTTCAGGGCACATGCTAGGAATATTTTTAACCTATGAGCCATATTTGAATTAAACAATACTTTGAAATTACAAAATGTTCTTAGGACTGCATCAGTTTCTAAAATAGCACAGAGTTTCCATTCTTCTAAGTGCAAATAGGTGTTTAATTAGGGCTGGATTTCATTTCACTTGTCAGTTTCTTCATATTTTCCTATTGTACAACACATTTTTCCTTTGAGCTATTTTCATCTCCTACAAGTAACCCCCTGAATCAAACTGCAGCTCAGCTGAGCATCACACTGGACTCTCTGCTTTACTCTGCAGACAGTTACACCAACAGCAGTTGGGTGCTGCCTCTGGCTCCATCTTCCCACGGCCTCCTCTACTCCGGGACGGCTGATCTGGCTTGCGTGGTCCATGGAGTTTCCAACCCAGTCCAAATTTCCTGGAGTATTTCTGAGGATCTGCAGGAACAGGGGCTGACGCGTTCGCTGAAAACAAAGGAGGGCTCCCTCGTGTTCATAAATCACATCAGCATCCCCATGGCCACCTGGACCAGTGGGAAGAATTTCACCTGTGATGTTAAATTCAACTCTTCTGGCAAGAGTGTTAAGAAAATTGCCAGGTATGTTGAAGGTGAGTGATTCTATATTAGGGTCTGGGAGTAGAGGGGAGTCAGATCGATAGTCCAGCGAGGGCCTGGTCCGTGACTGGGACTCCGAGGCGCTATGATGATTATGATGGTAATTAGACATGTAAAGTGACTTTGATGCAATTTGCAATTAGAGAAAATTGTGAAATGTCGGGGAATATGTAGGAGCCGGCAGAGCTGCCGAGAACTTTGGGGAAGGAGGAAAGGGGAATCGCGGTGCTCACAGACAGTGATTTTCAATAGAAATTGTCACACCGGCCATAGCTGTAAAGCATCCTACAGAGTTAAATGACGACCAGTGTCAGAGGGAGATGGGAACAGAGGCACTTGAGGGCACAGAGAGCTGTTTCCTGGTGAGATATGGAGAGGTGATTGTTGTGTATTTGGTTGTCATGGGTTTTGTTACTATGGCAACTGAGTTAGACTATTAAGGGATAGCTCAGCCGGTTTCAACCGGCTGAGTGAGCTCTCTGTTTCTGTAAATAAAAATGGAGGTTTTGGTTAGCTGTCTGCTCTCTGGCCTCAAGTGATTGCTTCCTACACCGGCTGCCCCAAGGATATAACAGTGATGAGGTGAGGAGAGACCTACAGGGAGGATTTTGTAGGTGGCAGAAGGTGCAGAGAAGATTCTGGTTACAGGAGGAATCATCGGCCTAATGCCACAGGCCCAACAGAGAGATTGAAAGGTGCTGAAGGCTCCTGTATCCTCACTCCTTGGGGGTAAGGCCCATGGTGAGATGGGGATCAGGAGGGAAGAGCTGGATGTGGTGGCATCACGACCCTCTTTACTCAAGTCAGCCACTTGTCTGTTTTTTAGCTTCCTCCACAGCCCCTGCCAGCGAGTGCTCACATTACATTGTGCCCCTTGCGGCTGGAGCTGGGCTGCTGCTGCTGGTGGTGTCTCTGAGCCTCATCTGGACCCTCTGCCCTTCCACACTAGGTAAGAAACACAGCCCAGCCCAGACACTCTCCCGCAGAGAGAAATCCCACTCCCCTGCTTGCTACTGGGGACTGCAACTATCCCGCCCAATACATGAACACGCTGCAAATGTCACAGCTGCCAGCACTGATCTCAGAATGTTTGTTTTCTGAAACTTGAATTTCCTGTGTCGGGAGAACGGCTTTGTTCTCCGTGACAAAGGGAGCGATGCAGAAAGGCTTCTGCTGCCCATGGCCCAGGCACCTTGTCTATAGTTCACAAAGAGCAGCAGCCTTTCTGATGAGCCTCTCTCCAGGTGCTGTGCAGGGTGGTGCCCTGCACACCCACAGCTCGGATGCACCATTAGTGAACTACAGCCGGGGGAGTGACTGTTGAGGAGGAACTTTTACTGTTGTCTTTGTTTGTTCCAGGATTCAAGCCCAGGATCTCAGCACCCCCAGCCTCAGAGGAGAACCAGGTACATCATGTTACAAATGATCGGGTCTAAATCAATGTGTGCAGTGTTTGTTGTAGCCATGTTGGTCCCATATTAGAGAGACAAGGTGGGTGAGTTAATATCTTTTATTGGACCAACTACTCGTGCTGAGAGAGACACACTTACAAGCTTACACCGAGCCCCTCTTCAGGTCTGGAACACGTACTGGAACACAGTCAATGTGTCTCTCAGCCATTTCTAGTCCCTCAGTCCAACTTTATACATTTCACACTTAAACTGATTGATCTTGAAGCGGAGGTGAAAGTCGGGTCTAGCTGCTGGAGTAGCAGAAGGGGAGCAAGGAGCCTTCATGCCAACTCTGGTACCAACTTACTGTGGGATGGTGGGCAAGTCACTTACATGCTCTGACTCAGTTTCCCCATATGTCAAAAAGGGATGAGACGATGAACTGCGCAAGAATGCTGAGAGCTTCAATGTTCTGTTGTTACTGACCATGCCCTTCACAGGGGGTTTGTGCAGCTGGGAACATTTTTGCCACTTAAAAGATAAAGCGCCATAAGAAATTATATTTGTAAGGCACATGAAGATTTTCCAGTGAAAGGTGCTGTGGGCCTGATCCAAAGCTCACTGAGCTCGGTAGGAGACGGTCCATTTATATGGGGGTTGGATCTGGCAGAATATTATCAGCTGATGAGTTCTTAAAGACAGAATCCAGCGCTGGTTTTGAAAACACACACAATTTAGAGGACAAGCAGAAGAATCAGAGTTGAGAGGGAATTTTTCATCAGGATAAACTCACTTGGATGTTCAGTTCTGTCAGAGCTTAATCTCAGCTCCCTCTAACCACCTCCTTCAGTTTGCAAGGAAGGGGCTAATTTTTCTAATTGTTGCCCAACAGGGTGGAATCTTATACGCTCATCTGGATTTTGATTCACGGAATCGCAAGGGGTGCACGATGCAGCGACCGGCCAGAGGGAAACGTGTAAAACCCTGAACTGTCTAGTGCAGGGGAATCCACATATGGAAACTGATGGCTGGTTCTCTGCTGATCAGATGTAGCAGCTGGAAGAAGGATCTGTCTGTCTCCGTCTCCTTTCTTTTTTATTTTCTCCACTTCTCTGTTTAGAATAAAAAGCTCAGAAGATCCCCACAGAGTCCAGCCTCATCAGGTGGGAAATCTCCTTTTGGGATATAAAGGCATCATGGTGTAGATTACTTTACACGTCACTTGTGTATTAGATTGGAAGCTCTTTGGAGCAGGGACTGTCTCTTTGTTCTGTGTTTGTGTAGCGCCTTGCACAGAGGAGCTCTGGTCCATAACTGGGGCTCCTGGGTGCTATGATAACACAATCATCATCATCCTCCCCCACATGCAGAGGGACCCGGACACAGCTAAACGGTTGCGGCTTCTCTGCACAGAGTGAGGCCGGATGGCAGGAGCCTGCAGAGGGGACGTGCAGCCCCTGTATTCACCACAGCTCCCCTGATCCTCAGCCAGCACATGCTCCCTTTGTAGTAACGTTACATGGACGTGCAATGGGATTGTGAAGGGGAAGGATGGAAGTGGGAGGAGCTGGGAGGGGTGAGAATCTCTCCCCAGGCCAGTGCGGGAGCTGCTACTCCAGTGCTACCTCTGCAGGCTGCTGCTTTACCCCCGGGGTGAGATCCATAGAGCCCCATGTCCCAGCCCCTCTGCACCATCTAACGATAACAACACGTTACCAATGGCTGGAGCTCTCCTGGTGCCTGAGCCTGCACGCGCTGCCTGTTTGCATCACAACTTGTTGTTATTCAAGCTGTCATTCAAATTGTCACTCATTAAAAACAGACGGCAACTCTATTAGTGAGGTTTGTGTTGTCTTTATTGCCTGTTCAATGCATCAATCTCAGCTTATTGCGTAATAAGAAAGGTGACGTCTTAAATCCTTTGGGCCAGATTCAGTCTACAGTGGTTCACAGCAGCGCAAGTCTGGAGGAGCTCTGTTGCAGTCAGTGGAGTTACTCCAGATTTACACCGGTGTCTCTGAGAGCAGAATCCGGTCCTTTCTATCCCACTTTGCATCTGTGTTTCTTTTGATGGATGTTACAACAAATGTGTTAACACACAACTTGTTACACACACACCTTCAAACATGGCGGATGGTGATCAATTGTTCTTCATTTCCACTAAACACAGAACAAGTTATGGGCTTAATCTGCCACAAGGGAGATTTAGGTGAGATGTTAGGAAAAACTTTCTAACTCTCAGGGGAGTTCAGCTCTGCAACAGGCGTCCAAGGGAGGTTGTGGCATCCCCGTCGTTGGCAGGTTAAACAAACACCTGTCAGGCATGGTCTGGCTTTGCTTGTCCAGACCCCGGTGCTGAGGCTGGACCTTGAGGACTTTTCACCTTCTCCTATAGCCTGAGATTTCTATGATTCTCTGAGTGCCAATAAAAATGAATGATTAAGGGCCTGAATCTGATCTCATGTTACCCTGAGTATTGAACCCCACGGGGCTGCAGGAGGGCCCTGATATCCACTGAGCCTTCAAACTGAGATCTTGAATGAATGGTGACTTGCAGTCATTGAGGATGCTTTCAGCAAGAGCAGCGAGAGCAGCTGGTTCTGGTTCCTTGGCCAACTTCCCATCTGGGTTATTACTAGAGCTGGGTTATTACTAAGTCTTTAGAATGAACATTTCTTTGTCAGAAAATGCTCACTTGTTGAAATGGAGATTTTTTTTTCCATAGGAAGAGAGTGAGCTTTGATGAACTTTTTGACTTTACAAAAAGTTTCAAAATTGAAAAATGAACCAGTCCGGCTCTCCAGTTCAAAATGATGCCTTGCTTAGAAGTTTAAGCTAGTTATTGCTGAAACAAAATTTAACATAGTGCAAATTTTATATGGTCCGAATTGAAAGGAAACATTTCAAAATTATCAAAACAAAACGGTTCCATTCACCCAAACCCAGAATGATTTTTGGTTCCAGGAAAATTTTGGAAACTTTGATTATTTCATCCTAGTTCATGACAGGAAAAGTTTTCGATATCTTGAAAATTTGTGTGGGGTGGGAAATCCATCTTCTGCCCCAGCCCTGGTAATGACATGAATGTAAAATTGCTCCTGTAGCTGCAGTTGGCTACATTGAGACTTTTCACTTCCTGCCCTAAGCCACTGCGCAGTGCTGCTGTGGGGCTGTCAGACAGCTGCCCTGCTCCACCCCCACTGTGCATGAAGGGATTTCTGTATATACTGCAAGGGTCCAATCCTGCAAGGTGCTGAGGCACTGGCTGTGACACACTGGGCACTCACCACACTCAGCAAAGTCAAGGGGAGTGGTGGGTGCGCAGCTGCTTTTAGGATCAGCGCCTACGTTCAGTTCCTGAAAGCACCGTGCATTGTAAAGCAAGTGTGTTGGGATCCCTCGAGCAGGAAATAAAAGCATTGTGCCATTGTCAATCAGTATTACTGGGAGGTTTGTAACAGGCATTTTCTTTTATAAGGGACTCTGCTGGGCAGACATTGTGCTCGAATAGAGTTATGATTTCTGTGGTCTTATCTGTATTACTACTGACAACATTCAGCCCCTTAACAGCGACCCTGGGCACCAGATTCTCATTTGCACTAAGCCCCTTTCCACCATGGTAACGCCCAGGGGCCTGGAAGTGGGTGTCAGTGTAATTTCTGCTCCTCTAAACTCCTCTTTACATTGGTGCAAAGGGGAAGCCGTGTCACTGTGAGTAATGCCCTTGGGCTAGAAATCAGGCAGAATCTTGGCCAGTCCAGTCGTCCTTCGTCAGCCAAACTCCTGCTTCCATTTAACATTGCCTCAGTCAGGGTCTGCAGGATATAGCCCAGGTTGGTCCCCAACCATGGAAGGCAGGGAGGGAGTGACAGGGAAGGAAGGAAGAAGGTAGATAGTCCCCAGCATTAGAGAACTGCCTGGAAGGGGTTTGTGACAGATCGATCCCCACTTTGCCCGGGGAGCTGCAGCCAGTCGGTGCAGTCTCAGAAAATGGGGTGCGGTCTACAGAGACATGGAGAAGTAACCTAGGGAATCTGGTCTTTTTTGAGCCAATTGCTCTATTTGCTAGCCCACGTTGCCCTCTGTTGTCAATTGTTTCAGAAGAGTCACTGACAGATGCACTTTACTTCTCTCTCCATAGTTGGTGCAGCCAGAGGCAGCTTTCTAACCAGCCCCTTTCAGTTTGTTTTTAGCCAGTTTATTGCTAGATCCAAGCAGAGGCCCTTAACTTCCATTGACTTCAGTGGGAGTGAGGCCCCAACCCACTTAGCCATGTTTGACAATCCCGCTAGGCACCTCTCTGCCTGTATAGGCACCGAAATACTTTTGACAATCTGGCCCTAAGTAACTTTTGAGACTGGGACTTGTACTCTTGAAAATTGCATCCCAGGTTGTCTTAGTTCTCAAATGTCAGAGCTTTCAGGGTGATGATTTAAGGTACAATTAAAGTCCTCCAATACACGATGCCAAACGATCATTACATGTCTGTGTTGTACCAGCGCAAAATATAATTCATTAAACCAAACATGGAAGGCTGGGGAGAAAGTTGCATTGGGATTGTCAAAAGAACTTAATGATTTAGGAGCATCCTCCTTTGAAAGTCAAAGGGACTTGTGCTCTGAAGTCATGTGGATTTGTTTATATAGATCATCCATATTCTGGATGTTTACATTTATTCTCAATCATTATATACACCTCTGTGCCATTGGAATGCAGAGAAATTCTACAAGAAATGCTGCACCCGCTGTAGATTCTTTACCCCACCCCTCTAGCATCTATCACCACAGCACATGCTCCTGGGAGGCGTTCCTCACTGGACATAACCAAGACACTGTACCCAGTCACTGCAGCAGTGCACTGGGCATCAGCCTTTGGGCCAGTGTGTCAGGATTTTGTTCTACTTTTTCATGAAAATGATCTTTGCCGAGTATCTGCTTTTATCTTCCTTAGGTAAAACTTCTGCATTAAGCTTTGGAATTGAGAAAACAGCCTCCTCAGTAGGAATATCTATGATATGTTTTCAAACTTTAGCTGGATTTTAATAGCATTTAGGCTGCAGAGCATAGATGTTATCAGATTAAATAATTTCTATTGCTGAGCTATCCAGTCCATCTGGGGCAGCTGGAGACCTGATGGAAACTGACTATAACAATCTTTTATTTCTCCAGTGCTAGGTGTGCAGTTACTTCTGTACCAGACTCAGAGGATCCAGTTTGTGGATGTTAATGACACCGCCAAGATCCACTGTTCTTCCACAGAAAACTTGGAAGGAGGAGGATTGAAAGTGTTTTGGTATTTGAGAAGAGAAGGTGAGACACCAACATGCATTAAGCGCTGTTTGGATGATCAAAATGTAGGTAAATTTGATTGCAAGCACAAGACACACAGCTCGACCCTGGAAATCAGCAACACCCAAAAGACTGAGTCTGGCATTTACTACTGTGCATATAAATACAGCAGCTACCTGATCTTCGGGAATGGAACCACACTGATTATTGGAGGTAAGGAACCATATAACTTGTTTAAGGAGACTAGTAATTGATTGACAAAACATATTTCATGTTCCCATTAAAATGTAACAAGATCCCATAGCTATTGATGAATGATGCAAAGGAAAGCTTGCTTTAAGCTAAGCAGATCAGCTAAACATTAAATATTATGGGTATAGAAGGGATATAATACACATGCATTTTATAAGTAAAAATGTTAAAACTTGAAAGTGCTGAAAATAAACTATTGAAGTTTCTCAGTGACTGTTCAGGGCATCCAGGAGGGGAATATTTCTAACCTAAGAGCCGTGACTGCATGAAACTATATGTTGAGTTAATGAAATGTTTATAAAAAATTTAAAATTGCACCCAGTTTTCCACCTGGCTAATGTCGATACATATTGTGCTACATCCTAGTTAGTGGTGATGTGATGATTTACTATCTCCTTCTTCAATAGATGTGTTTCTTTGAATTAATGTCTTAGTGTTGTTGTAGCCATGTTGGTCTCAGGATATTAGAGAGACGAGGTGGGTGAGGAAATATCTTTTATGGGACTGTAGCAGGGTGCTGGTGCAAGGCACCTAATTAGCCCCTGCTCAGCCAGCCCCAATCAAGGGAAATAGATTGGGGCTGGGGAGAAATCTGGTGCCTGGCCTTTAGATCTGGCTGCACCTGCGGACCTGAGGGTTCAAGGGCTATAAGGCTGGCTGGCAGCCAGAAGACAGGAGATGGCCAGTCTCCAGGCAGGAGAGGAGCTTGTCAGGCCTGCAAGCTCTGTAAATAATATCACTGGTGGTGGGAGAACTTGTGTAAATAAAGCCATGGGTGCTGCAGAGAGAGACGCCTCTGTGCTTTTTCGGGGCAGCAGAGGGCCCAAGGAAGAGGGGCGAGCAGAGGACCCTGTTGCAGGGACCAACTTCTGTTGGGGAGAGAGACCAGCTTTCGAGCTGACACAGAGCTCTGAGTAAATTCCCAGACCTGAAGAAAAGCTCTGTGGGAGCTCAAAAGCTTATCCCTCTCCCCAACAGAAGTTGGTCCCATAAAAGATATTACCTCACCCACCTTCTCTTGGTGGAAGATTAACACCTTTAATCAGACTGCAGCTCATCTGACTATCACACTGAATTCACCACCTCCTTCTGCTCAGACAGTTATACCAACAGCAGCTGGGTGATGCTTCTGGTCCCATTTCCACGGGGCAGTCAAGTCACTGGGTCAGCGAATCTGGCCTGTGTGATCCATGGAGTGTCCGGCCCAGTCCACGTTTCCTGGAGTGTTTCTGGGGAGCTGCAGGAACAGGGGCTGATGCGCTCATTGAAAGCAAAGGATGGATCTTTAACGCTCATAAATCACATCAGCGTCCCCATGGACTCCTGGACCAGTGGAAAGAATTTCACCTGTGAAGTCAAATTCAACTCTTCTGGCAGCAGTGTGAAGAAAAGTACCAGGTATCCTGCAGGTGAGTGATATGATATTTGAGGGTAATGGAAACTCACATGTAAAATATGGATGTGACCATGCTGAGAGCTGCTTCTATGTGATTTTTCATTATAGAAATTTGGAATATTCTATGTCTTAGTTAGATTTTCTCTAGAGAATTTGGAGAAAGATGAATTGAGAGATTACAGGGACCACAAGACAAAGTAGCTCTGATCTCTAGGGCAGCTTTCACCCAGATTGTACCTATGAATCCCTGTAAAGAGTTAAATGATAATAAATACCAGGAGTAAAGAGGAATTGAGGGGCATTTGAGATGAGATGTTTTCCATTGAGATACACAAAGTGATGGAGAGACAATGAGGTGAGGCAAGATCTACAGGGAGGATTTTGTAGGTGGCAGAAGGTGCAGAGAAGATTCTAATTACAGGAGAAATCATTGGCCTAACACCAAGGGCACAATGGGGAGAAAAGTGCTGAAGGCTCCTGTATCCTCGCTCCTCAGGGGTTCAGGCCCATGGTGAAATGGGGATCAGAAGGAAAGAGCTGGATGTGGTGGCATCACGACCCTCTCTACTCGAGTCAGCCACTTCTCTGTTTTTTAGCTTCCTCCACAGCCCCTGCCAGCGAGTGCTCACATTACATCGTGCCCCTTGCGGCTGGAGCTGGGCTGCTGCTGCTGGTGGTGTCTCTGAGCCTCATCTGGACCCTCTGCTCTTCCACACTAGGTAAGAAACACAGCCCAACCCAGACACTCTCCCGCAGAGAGAAATCCTACTCCTCTGCTTCTAACTGTCCCATCCAACACACAAACATGCTGCAAATGTCACAACTGCCAGCACTGATCTCACAAAGAGCAGTAGCCTTTCTGATGAGCCTCTCTCCATGTGCCATGCATGTTGGTGCCCTGCGCACTCACAGCTCGGATGCACCATTCGTCAATGAACTACAGGTGGGGGAGTGACTGTGGAGGAGGAACTTTTACTGTTGTCTTTTTGTTCCAGGATTCAAGCCCAGGATCTCAGTTCCACCAGCTTCTGAGGAGAACCAGGTACGGCTCTTTGCAAACTATCTCTGTCTAAATCAATGTGTCTCAGGCATTTCTTATCCATCAGCTTCATACATTTGGCACTTACATTGATTGATCTAGAAGGAGGAGGTGAAAGTGAGGTCTAGCTGTTGGAATAACAGGAAGGGAGGAAGGATTCTTACTTTGAGCTTTGATACTAACTTACTGATAGTGGACAAGTCACTTACTGCTCTGTGACTCAGTTTCCCCGTATGTTAAAAATGGATAACAAGACTTACTGCTCAAGAATGATGGGAAGTTTGAAGTTTTATTGGTTCTGACTGTGTCCTTTACAGGGTTTTTGTGTGGCACTGGGAACATTTTTGGCACTTAAAAGAGAGAGAACCATAACAAATTATATTTGAAGATTTTCCAGTAACAGATGCTGTGGCCCTGATCCAAAGCTCAGTGACCTAAGTAGGAGACTGTCCATTTATATGGGGTTTGGATGTGGCAAAATGTTATCAGTATCTGGGTTCTTAAACTGAGAATCCAGCCCTGGTTTCCATGCTGATAACATCCACAATTTAAAGGAGAAGCAGGAGAATCAGAGGTAAGAGGGGATTTTTCATGAGGCTAAACTCACTTGAAGGTTCGGTTCTGTCTCAGCCTGTGTCCCTTCATTTTACAAGGAGGGGCTCATTTTACTAACTGTCGCCAAACAGGGTGGAATCTTATACGCTCATCTGGATTTCGATTCGCGGAATCGCAACGGGCGCACGATGCAGCAACCGGCCAGAGGGAAACATCTAAAACCCTGAATTGTCGATGAGGGGAATCCACACGTGGGAACTGTTGGCTGGTTCTCTGCTGATCGGACATAGGAGCTGGAAGAAGGCTCTGTCTGGTTCCATCTCCTTTCTTTTTGTATTTTCTCCACTTCTCTGTTTAGAATATAAAGGTCAGAAGATCCCCACAGAGTCCAGCCTCATCAGGTGGGAAATCTCCTTTTGGGATATAAAGGCATCAGGGTGTAGATGACTTTACACGTCCCCTTTGTATTAGATTGGAAATTCTTTGGTACAGGGACTGTTTCTTTGTCCTGTGTTTGTGCAGCGCCTCGCACAGAGGGGCTCTGGTTCTTAACCGGGACTCCTGGGTGCTAAGGTAACACAATCATCCTCATCCTCCGCCACATGCAGCGGGACCCAGACACAGCTGAACAGGTGCAACTTCCCTGCACAGAGTGAGGCCGGTTGGCAGGAGCCTGCAGAGGGGACGTGCAGCCCCTGTATTCACCACAGCTCACAGCTCCCCTGATCCCCAGCAGACTCATGCTCCCTTTGCAGTAACGTTACATGGATGTGCAATGGGATTGTGAAGGGGAAGGACGGATGCGGGAGGAGCTGGGAGGGATGAGAATCTCTCCCCAGGCCAGCACGGGAGCTGCTACTCCAGTGTTTCCTCTACAGCAGTGTTTCTCAATGACCAGCCTGTGGACCAGTGCCGATCCTTGAGATCTCCCTGACACAGTATAGGAAGGCAGCAAACGGGTCCTTGGTATCAGAAAGGTTGAGAAATGCTGATATAGAGGCTGGTTCCTTTCCCATGGGTGAGCTGTCTTTCTATATATCACTCATTAAAAACAGACGGCATTCCCATAGTGATTTCTGTGTGTTGCCTTTTTTTTACCTGTTCCATGCATCAAGCTCAGCTTATTGTGTAATAAGAAAGGTGACCTCTTAAATTCTTTGGGTCAGATTCTGCTCTGGTTTACAGCAGTGTAAATCTGGAGGAGCTCTGTTGCAGTCAGTGGAGTTATTCTGGATTTACTCTGGTGACTCTGAGAGCAGAATCTGTCCCTTTTCATCCCACTTAGCATCTATGTTTCTTTGATGGATGATGCAACAAATGTGCTACACCTCACTTGTTAGACACACATCTCCACATGCGATAAGGACTCTTTTAAAGAGGATATTTGTTCTCCTTGTCCACTAGAGGCAGGACAAGAAGTAATGGGCTTAATCTGCAACAGGGAAGATTTAGGGTAGATATTTGGAAAAAGTTTCTAACTCTAAGGGTACTTTAGCTCTGGAACTGGCTTCCAAGGGAATCCCCATCACTGGAGGTTTTGAAGAGCAGGTTGAACAAATACCTGTCAGGGATGATCCAGGTTTACTCATCCAGACCCCTGTGCTGAAGCAGAACCTGGATGACTTTTCAAGGTTCCTTCCAGTCTGACATGTCTATGATTCTCTAAGTGCCAATAAAAACTGAATGACTAAGGGCCTGAATCTGATCTCAGGTTACTGAACCCAACAGGGCTGCAGGAGGGCCCAGATTTCCATTGAGTTTTCAAACTGAGCTCATGAGTAGACGGTGATTTGGGGTCACTGAGGATGCTTTCAGCAGGATGAGAGTAGCTGGCTCTGGTTCCTTGTACAATGTCCCATGTGAGTAATTACTAGAGCTGGTCAGGTCTTTAGAAGGAACACTTCTTTGTCGGAAAATGCCCATTTGTTGAAATGCAGGATTTTTTTCATGGGAAAAGGGTCAGTTTTGATTATTTTTTTTGACATGTATAAAAAGTGTCAAAATTGAAAAATTCCTGTTCTCCAGTTCCAAATGATGTATTGCTGAGAAGTGTAAGCTAATTAATTTGAAATTTAACATGGTCAAAATTTTATATCGTCAAAATTGAAAGGAAACATTTCAAAAATATTAAAACAAAAACCCTTCCTTTCACACACTCCAAAAATGATTTCTGGTTCTAGGAAAATTTTTCAGATTTTAACTTTTCATCCAGTTTGAGATGGGAAAATGTTTCGATATCTTGAAAATTTTTGTGTGATGGGAAATTTTCTGCCCCAGCCTGGTAATGACATGAGTGTAAAATTGCTCCTGTAGCTGCAGTTGGCTACATTGAGCCTTTTCACTTCCTGCCCTAAGCCACTGCACAGTGCTGCTGTCGGACAGCTGCCCTGCTCCACCCCCACTGTGCATGAAGGGATTTCTGTATATACTGCAAGGGCCCAATTCTGCAAGGTGCTGAGGCACTTGCTGTGATGTGCTGGGCACCTGCCACACTCAGCAAAGTCAAGGGGAGTGGTGGGTGCTCAGCTGCTGTTAGGATCAGCACCTACCTTCAGTTCCTTAAAGCACTGCACATTGCAAAGCATTTTCGCTGGGAACCTTAGAGCAGTAAATAGGGCTTTGTACCACTGTCAATCAGTGTTACTGGGAGGTGCTAACAGGCCCTTACAGGAACTGGGCTGGGCAGACACTGTGCTCCAATAGTGTTATGATTTCCATGGGCTTATCTGTACGACCACTGACAACATTCAGCCCCTTAACAGCGACCCTGGGCACCTGATTCTCATTTGCACTAAGCCCCTTTTCCAGCCTGGTAACGCCCAGGGGCCTGGAAGTGGGTGTGAGTGTAATTTCTGCCCCTCTAAACTCCTCTTTACATTGGTGCAAAGGAGAAGCCGTGTCACTGTGAGTAATGCCCTTGGGCTAGAAATCAGGCAGAATCTTGGCCAGTCCAGTCGTCGTCCTTCGTCAGCCAAACTCCTGCTTCCGCTTAACATTGCCTGAGCCAGGGACTGCGGGATTTAGCCCAGGTAGCTCCACACCCGGGAGGGAGGGAGAGGAAGGAAGGAAGATGGTCCCCAGCACTGGAGAGCTGCCGGGAAGGGGTTTCTGACAGATCAATCCCCACTTTGCCAGGGGAGCTGCAGCCAGTCAGTGCAGCCTCACAAGTGGGGCTGAGGCTAAGGAGACCTGGCCAAGGCACCCAGGGAATCTGGTCTTTTCTGAGCCAATTGCTCTAATCGCTAGCCCACGTTGCCCTCTATTGTCAGCTATTTCAGAAGGGTCACTGACAGATGCACTTTTCTTCTCTCTCCCTGCTTTGTGCAGCCAGACGCAGCTCTCTAACCAGCCCCGTTCAGCTCATTTTTAGCCAGTTTATTGATAGATCCAAAGGGAGACAGGGAGGTGCTTAACTTTCACTGACTTCAATAGGCGTGAGGCCCCTATCCCTCTTAGCCATGTTTGAAAATCTCACCAGGCACCTCTCTGCATTTATAGACACTGAAATATTTTTCAAAATCTGGCCCTAAGTCAGTTTTTAAAATGAGACTTGGACTCTTTTGAAAAGTGTATACCTTATCGTCTTATTTCTCACACACGTCACAGCTTTCAGTTTGATGATTTAAAGTGCTATTAATGTCCTCCAAGATGAGACTCCAAATGATTGTTACAGGCAGATTTTGTAGCACCAAGGAATATGGTACAACAATGGATCAAACATGGAAGGCCGGGGAGAGATTTAGCTTGGGATTGTCAAAAGAACTATGTGATTTAGGAGCATTTTCCTTTGAAAGTCAATGGGGAGATTTGATAGCTGCTTTCAACTACCTGAAAGGGGGTTCCAAAGAAGATGGATCTAGACTGTTCTCAGTGGTGCCAGATGACAGAACAAGGAGTGATGGTCTCAAGTTGCAGTGGGGGAAGTATAGATATTAGGATATTGGATATTAAGTTGGTTTGGATATTAGGAAAACTTTTTCACTAGGAGGGTGGTGAATCACTGGAATGGGTTCCCTAGGGAGGTGGTGGAATCTCCTTCCTTAGAGGTTTTTAAGGTCAGGCTTGACAAAGCCCTGGCAGGGATGATTTAGTTGGGGATTGGTCCTGCTTTGAGCAGGGGGTTGGACTGGATGGCCTCCTGAGGTCCCTTCCAACCGTGATATTCTATGATTCTAATGGGACTTGTATATAAACAAAGCAACATCACTTTGGAGCACATCATCCGTGCTCTGGACATTTAATTTTTTTCTAAATAATTAGAGTACCCCTGTGCCATTGAAATGCAGAGAAATTCTACAAGAAATGCTGCACCCCCTGTAGATTCTTTACCCCACCCATCTAGTGTCTATCACCACAGCACATCCTCCTGGGAGGCGTTCCTCACTGGAAATGACCCAGACACTGTACCCAGTCACTGCAGCAGTGCACTAGGCATCAGCCCTTGGTCTAGTGAGTCAGGATTTTGTCCTAATATTTTTATGAAAATGATCTTTGCTGAGTATCTGGTTTTATCTTCTTTAGGTAAAACTTCTGCATTAAACTTTGGAATTGGGAAAACAGACTCCTCAGTAGGACACCAGTGTTAAATATCTATATGTTTGGAAACTTTTGCTGGCTATTAATTGCATTTCCGATCACTTGTACAAAGTTAGAGCAACTTTTTTAGCATTTTGGATGCAGAGAACAAATATCAGATTAAGTAATTTCTATTGCTGAGCTATCCAGTCCATCTGGGGCAGTTGGAGACCTGACGGACACTGACTATAACAATATTTTATTTCTCCAGTGCTAGGAGTGCAGTTATTTCTGTACCAGACTCAGCGGATCCAGTTTGTTGAAGTTAGTGACACTGCAAAGATCCACTGTTCTGCCAAAGAAAAACTGGAAGGAAGTAGAATGTTCTGGTATTTGAGAAGAGAAGGTGAGAAACCCACCTGCATTAAGCGCTGTTTGGATGATAAAAATGTAAGTAAATTTACTTGCAAACACAAGACACACAGCTCAACACTGGAAATCAGCAATATCCAAAAGACTGACTCTGGCATTTACTATTGTGCATATATAGACAGCAGCTACCTGCTTTTCGGGAATGGATCTGCGCTGATTGTTGGAGGTAAGGAACCATAGCTTCTTTAAGGAGACTAATAACTGATTGGCAAAGCATATTTAAAGTTCCCAATAAAATATAACAAGATACCATAGCTATTGATGAATGGTTCAAAGGAAAACATGCTGTAAGCCAAACAGATCAGCTAAACATTAAATGCTATGGGTATAGAAGGAAAATAACATTTATTGTTATAAAATATATGTGTAAAAATTGAAAGTGCCAAAAATAAACTATTGAAGTTTCTCTGTGACTGTTCCAGGCACCCAGATAGGGAATATTTCTAACCTAAGAGTTATGTTTGCATGAAATAATATTTTGAGTTAATTAAAAGCTTACAAAATTTATAAAATTGTACGCAATTTTCCTTGTAAGTAGTGCAGCTACGTTTGCGCTATGTCCTAGTTAGTGGTTGTGTGGTGATGTAATATTTCCTTCTTCAATACATTTGTTCCTTTGAATTAATATCTTAGTGACAAATATGCAGTGTTGTTTTAGCTGTGTTGGTCCCAGGATATTAGAGAGACAAGGTGGGTGAGGTAATATCTTTTATTGGACCAGCTTTGGTTGCTGAGAGAGACAAGCTTTCGAGCTGACACAGAGCTCTTCCCCAGATCTGGGAAATGACGCTCTGAATACGTTTCCCAGACCTGAAGAAGAGCTCTGTGGGAGCTTGAAAGTTTGTGTCTTTCACCAACAGAAGTTGGTCCAATGAAAGAATTTACCTTACCCACCTTGTCTCTCTGAGTGAAAGATTAATACTTTTAATCAGGCTGCAGCTCATTTGATGATCACACTGAAATATCACACCTCCTTCTGCTCAGACAGTTATACCAGCAGCAGCTGGGTGATGCTTCTGGTCCCATTTCCACGGGGCAGTCAAGTCACTGAGACAGCGAATCTGGCCTGTGTGATCCATGGAGTGTCCAGCCCAGTCCACGTTTCCTGGAGTGTTTCTGGGGAGCTGCAGGAACAGGGGCTGACGCGCTCATTGAAAGCAAAGGATGGATCTTTAACGCTCATAAATCACATCAGCGTCCCCATGGACACCTGGACCAGTGGAAAGAATTTCACCTGTGAAGTCAAATTCAACTCTTCTGGCAGCAGTGTGAAGAAAAGTACCAGGTGTCCTGCAGGTGAGTGATATGATATTTGATGTTAAGGGAGACTCCGATGTGAAATGGGGGTGAAGTGGCCACAATCAGAGCTGCTTAAACATAACTTTCCATCACAGAAAGCTGGAATATTCTATGTCTTAGCTAAAATTTCTTTAGAGAATTTGGGGAAAAGTCACGTGAGATATACAGAGATCACAAGACAATGTAGCTCTGATCTCTGCTGCAGCTTTCACCCAGATTGTACGTATGAATCCCTGTAAAGAGCTAAGTAATAATAAATGCCAGGAGTAAAGGGGAATTGAGAGGCATTTGAAATGAGAGGTGTTTTCCAATGAGATACACAAAGTGATGGAGAGATGAGGTGAGGAGAGACCTACAGGGAGGATTTTGTAGATGGCAGAAGATGCAGGGAAGATTCTGATTACAGGAGAACAGAATTCGCCTATGGGAAAAGGGACAACACAGAAGGTGAAAGGTGCTGAAGGCTCCTATAGCCTCATTCCTCGGGGGTTAGGGCCTGGGGTGAAATGGGGATCAGGAGGGAAGAGCTGGATGTGGTGGCATCACGACCCACTTTACTCGAGTCAGCCACTTCTCTATTTTTAGCTTCCTCCACAGCCCCTGCCAGCGAGTGCTCACATTACATGGTGCCCCTTGCGGCTGGAGCTGGGCTGCTGCTGCTGCTGGTGTCTCTGAGCCTCATCTGGACCCTCTGCCCTTCCACGCTAGGTAAGAAACACAGCCCAGCCCAGACACTCTCCCGCAGCGAGAAATCCCACTCCCCTGCTTGTAACTGTCCCATCAAACACATGAACACGCTGCAAATGTCACAACTGCCAGCACTGATCTCAGAATGTTTGTTTTCTGTATCTTGACTTTCCTGTGTCGGGAGAACGGCTTTGTTCTCCGTGACAAAGGGAGCGATGTAGAAAGGCTTCTACTGCCCATGGCCCAGGCACCTTGTCTATAGCTCACAAAGAGCAGTAGCTTTTCTGATGAGCCTCTCTCCATGGGCCATGCATGGTGGTGCCCTGCGCACCCACAGCTCGGATGCACCATTACTCAGTGAACTACAGGTGGGGGAGTGACTGTTGAAGAGGAACTTTTACTGTTGTCTTTGTTTGTTCCAGGATTCAAACGCAGGATCTCAGCACCCCCAGCCTCAGAGGAGCACCAGGTACGGCTCTTTGCAAACTCTCTCTGTCTAAATCAATGTGTCTCTCAGGCATTTCTAATCCATCAACTTCATATATTTAGTAATTAAACTGGTTATTCTGGAAGTAGAAGGTGAAAGTGAGATCTAGCTGTTGGAGCAGCTGAAAGGGAGCAAATTATTCAATTACTGCTAACTCTGGTACCAATTTACCGTGGGATAGTGGGCAAGTCACTTAGTTCTCTGAGACTCTGTTTCCCCATGTATAAAAAGTGGCTAACTAGACTTACTGCGCAAGGATGATGAGAAGTTTGATGTTTTATTGATTCTGACTGTGCCCTTTACAGGGTTTTTGTGTGGCACTGGGAACATTTCTGGCACTTATAAGATAAAGAGCTGTAACAAATTATATTTGTAAAGCACATGAAGATTTTCCAGTGACAGATGCTGTGGCCTTGATCCAAAGCTCAGTGACCTCAATAGGAGACTGTCCATTTATATGGGGTTTAGATCTGGCAAAATGTTCTCAGTAGCTGAGTTCTTAAATTGAGAATCCAGCGCTGGTTTCCATTCTGATAACACGCACCGTTTATAAGATAAGCAGGAGAATCGGAGATGAGAGGGGATTTTTCATCAGGCTAAACTCATATGGACGTTCAGTTCTGTCTCAGCTTGTCCCTTCAATTTTACTAATTGTTGCCAAACAGGGTGGAATCTTATACGCTCATCTGGATTTTGATTCGCGGAATCGCAACAAGCGCACGATGCAGCGATCGGCCAGATGAAAACATCTAAAACCCTGAACTGTCTAGTGCAGGGGAATCAACACATGGGAACTGATGGCTGGTTCTCTGCTGATCAGACGTAGCAGCTGGAAGAAGGCTCTGTCTGCCTCCGTCTCCTTTTTTTTTTATTTTCTCCACTTCTCTGTTTAGAATAAAAAGGTCAGAAGATCCCCACTGAGTCCAGCCTCATGAGGTGGGAAATCTCCTTTTGGGATATAAAGGTATCATGGTGTAGATGACTTTACACATCACGTGTGTACTAGATTGGAAGCTCTTTGGGGCAGGGACTGTCTCTTTGTTCTGTGTTTGTGCAGCACCTAGCACAATGGGTGCTATGGTAACACAATAATTGTCATCATCATCCTCCCATCTGCAGAGGGACCTGGACACAGCTGAATGGCTGCAGCTTCCCTGCACATAGTGAGGCCGGATGGCAGGAGCCTGCAGAGGGGACGTGCAGCCCCAATATATGCCACAGCTCCCCTGATGCTCAGCAGGCTCATATTCCCTTTGCAGCAACGTTACATGGACGTGCAATGGGATTGTGAAGGGGAAGGATGGATGCAGGAGGAGCTGGGAGAGATGAGAATCTCTCCCCAGGCCAGTGCGGAGCTGCTACTCCAATGCTACCTCTGCAGGCTGCTGCTTTCCTCCATGGGTGAGATTCACAGAGCCCCATGTGCCAGCCCCTCTGCACCATCTAACAATAACAACACATTGCCAATGGCTGCAGCTCTCCTGGTGCCTGAGCCTGCACGCGCTGCCTGTTTACATCACAACTTCTTCTTGTTCGAGCTGTCGTTCGAACTGTCACTCATTAAAAAGACCCAGTATTGACGTTTGTGTGTCTTGCCTTTTTTATCTGTTCAATGCATCAAGCTCAGCTTATTGTGTAATAAATAAGGTGATGTCTTAAATTCTTTGGGCCAGATTCTGCTCTGGTTTACAGCAGTGTAAATCTGGAGGAGCTCTCTTGCAGTCAGTGGAGTTACTCTGGATTTACTCTGGAGTCTCTGAGAGGAGAAGCCAGCCCTGTCTATCCCACTTAACATCTGTGCTTCTCTTGATGGATGACACAACAAATGTGTTACACAGAGCTTGTTACGCACACACACACCTTCAGCTATGGTAAGAGCTGTCCACTAAAGTCTGGAGAAGAAGTAATGGGCTTAATCTGCAGCAAGGGAGATTTAGGTGAGATGTTACGAAAAACTTTGTAACTGTAAGGAGAGTTCAGCTCTGGAACAGACGTCCAAGGGAGGTTGTGGAATCTCTGTCACTGGAGGTTTTTAAGAGGAAGTTAGACAAACATGTGTCAAGGATGGTCCAGGTTTACTTGTCTAGACCCCTGTGCTGAGGCAGGGCCTGGATGACTTTTCAAGGATCCTTCCAATCTGACATGTCAGTAAAAAATGAATGACTAACGGCCTGAATCTGATCTCATGTTACCTTGAGTACTGAACCTAGTGGGGCTTCAGGAGGGCCCAGATTTCCATTGTGACTTCAAACTGAGGGCTGGAAGGAATGGTGACTTGCAGTCACTGAGGACGCTTTCAGCAAGATGAGAGCAGCTGGCTCTGGTTCCTTGGCCAGCTTCCCCTGTGGGTAATTACAAGAGCTGGTCAGGAGTCTTCAGAAGAAACATTTCGTTGTCAGAAAATGCCCATTTGTTGAAATGAAGATTTGTTTTCCATCAGAAAAGAGTCGGTTTTGATGAATTTTTTTTACTTGATAAAAAAGTTGCAGAATTTCAAAATGAAACTTTCTGGTTGTCCAGTTCAAAAAGACGTCTTGCTTAGAAATATACATTATAGTAGAATTTTTTTTAAATATCTCATGGTCTAAAATTTATATGTTCAAAACTGGAAGGAAACATTTCAAAATACTTAAAACAAAACGCTGCTTTTCACACAAACCGAAAATGATTTTTGATTGAAGAAAATTTTTAAGATTTTTACTTTTTGTACCAGTTTGACACAGGAAAATGTTTCAGTATCTTGAAAATTTGTGTGGGATGGAAAATCCATTTTCTCCCCAACCCTGGTAATTACACGAGTGTAAAATTGCTCCTGTAGCTGCAGTTGGCTACACTGCACCTTTTCACTTCCTGCACTAAGCCACTGCGCAGTGCTGCTGTGGGGCTGTCAGACAGCTGCCCCGCCCCACCCCCACAGGCTATAAAGAGATTTCGATATACACTGTAAGGGCCCAATCCTGCATGGTGCTGAGGCACTTCCTGTGACGTGCTGGGCAACTGCAACACTGATTTAAGTCAAGGGGAGTGGTGGGTGCTCAGCTGCTGTTAGGATCAGCGCCTACCTTTCACTCCTTAAAGCACTGCACAGTGTAAAGCATTTTCACTGGGATCCCTAGAGCAGTAAACAGGGCTTTGTACCACTGTCAATCAGTGTTACTGGGAGAGTTATAACAGGCCCTGACAGGAACTGGGCTGGGCAGACATTGTGTTCGAATAGTGTTATGATTTCTGTGGTCTTATCTGTATGACCACTGACAACATTCAGCCCCTTAACAGCCACCCTGGGGACCAGATTCTCATTAGCACTAAGCCCCTTTCCACCATGGTAACACCCAGGGGCCTGGAAGTGGGTGTGAGTGTAATTTCTGCTCCTCTAAACTCCTCCTTACGTTGCTGCAAAGGGGAAGGCGTGTCATTGTGAGTAATGCCCTTGGGCTAGAAATCAGGCAGAATCTTGGCCACTCAAGGCGACCTTTAAACTCCTGCTTCCACTTAGTGTTGCCTCAGTCAGGGACTGCAGGATTTAGCCCAGGTCGCTCCCCAGCCATGGGGGGGAGGAAGGCAGGGGAGGGAAAGGGAAGGAAGAAGGACGCTGGTCCCCAGCATTAGAGAGCTGCCGGGAGGGGGTTTCTGACAGATCGATCCAGGGGAGCTGCAGCCAGTCAGAGCAGCCTCACAAGTGGGGTGCAGGTTAAGGAGATGTGGCCAAGGCACCTGGGGATTCTGTTCTTTTTTGAGCCAATTGCTCTAATCACTAGCCCACGTTGCCCTCTACTGTCAGCTGTTTCAGAAGGGACATTGACAGATGCACTTTACCTCTCTCTTCCTGCTTTGAGCAGCCAGATGCAGTTCCAGATGCAGTTTTTTAACCAGCCCCGTTCAGTTAATTTTAACCAGTTTTTTCCTAGATTCAAGGGGTGGTGCTTAAGTTCCATTGACTTCAGTAGGAGTGAGGCACCCAACCCTCTGAGCCGTGTTTGAAAATCCCACTAGGCACCTCTCTGCATTTATAGGCACCTAAATATCTTTGAAAATCTGTCCCAAAGTCACTTTTGAAAATGGGACTTACGCTATTTTGAAAATCGTGTCTTACGTTGTCTTTTTTCTCACACATGCCAGAGCTTTCAATGTGATGATCTAAAGTGCAGTTAACAGTCCTCCAAGACAAGACAACAAACAATCATTACATGTCTACGTTGTGCCACCAAGAACTGTGCCACAATAAACCAAACATGGAAAGCTGGGGAGAGATTTAGCTTGGGGTTGTCAAAGGACCTAAGTGGTTTAGGAGCAGTTTCCTTTGATAGTCAATGGGACTTGTGCTCTGAACTCATGTGGATTTGTTTATTTACATCATCCAAATTCTGGACGTTTAATTATTCTGAATCATTATATACACCCCTGTGACACTGGAAATGCAGAGAAAATCTACAAGAAATGCTGCACCCTCCGTAGACTCTTTACCCCACCCATCTAGCATCTATCACCACAGCACATCCTCCTGGGAGGCGTTCCTCACTGGAAATGACCGAGACATTGTACCCAGTCACTGCAGCAGTGCACTGGGCATCAGTCCTTGGTCTAGTGAGTCAGGATTTTGTCCTAATATTTTTATGAAAATGATCTTTGCCGAGTATCTGCTTTTATCTTCCTTAGGTAAAACTTCTGCATTAAGCTCTGGAATTAAGCCTCTTCAGTAGGACACTAGTATTGAATACTGAATCTATGATATGTTTTGAAACTTTTGCTGGATATTAATTGGATTTCCATTGACTTGTATGAAGTTATAGCAGCTTTAAGTATTTGGGATGCAGAGGATAAATATTATCAGATTAAGTAATTTCTATTGCTGAGCTATCCAGTCCATCTGGGGCAGCTGGAGACCTGATGGACACTGACTATAACAATATTTTATTTCTCCAGTGCTAGGAGTGCAGTTATTTCTGCACCAGACTCAGCGGATCCAGTTTGTTGAAGTTAGTGACACCGCAAAGATCCACTGTTCTTCCACAGAAAACTTGGAAGGAGGCAGTAGCATGTTTTGGTATTTGAGAAGAGAAGGTGAGAAACCCACCTGCATTAAAAGCTGTTTGGATGATCAAAATGTAAGTAAATTTACTTGCAAGCACAAGACACACAGCTCGACCCTGGAAATCAGCAACGTCCAAAAGACTGACTCTGGCATTTACTACTGTGCATTTGAATACAGCAGCTACCTGATTTTTGGAAATGGAACCACACTCATTGTTGGAGGTAAGGAACCATAGCTTCTTTAAGGAGACTAGTGATTGATTGACAAAGCATATTTCATGTTCCCATTAAAATATAACAAGATAACATAGCTACTGATGAATGGTGCAAAGGAAAGCATGCTTTAAGCCAAACAGATCAGCTAAACATTAAATGCTATGGGTATAGGAGGAATATAACAACATTTATTGTTATAAAATATATGTGTAAAAATTGAAAGTGCCAATAATAAACTATTGAAGTTTCTCTGTGACTGTTCAGGGCATCCAGGTAGGGAATATTTCTAACCTAAGAGTTATGTTTGCATGAAAAAATATTTTGAGTTAATGATAAGTTTATAAAATTTATAAAATTGTACACAATTTTCCTTCTTGGTAGTGCAGCTACGTTTGTGCTATGTCCTAGTTAGTGGTTGTGTGGTGATGTAATATTTCCTTCTTCAATACATTTGTTCCTTTGAATTAATGTCTTAGTGACAGATATGCAGTGTTGTTTTAGCTGTGTTGGTCCCAGGATATTAGAGAGACAAGGTGGGTGAGGTAATATCTTTTATTGGGCCAACTTCTGTTGGTGAGAGAGACAAGCTTTCGAGCTGACACAGATCTCTTCTCCAGATCTGGGAAATGACACTCTGAATACATTTCCCAGACCTGAAGAAGAGCTCTGTGGGAGCTTGAAAGTTTGTGTCTTTCACCAACAGAAGTTGGTCCCAGAAAAGATTTTACCTCACCCACCTTGTCTCACTGAGTGAAAGATTTATACCTTTAATCAGACTGCAGCTTATTTGATCATCACACTGAATTTGCCAACTCCTTCTGCTCAGACAGTTATACCAACAGCAGCTGGGTGATGGTCCTGGTCCCATTTCCACGGGGCAGTCAAGTCACTGGGACAGCGAATCTGGCCTGTGTGATCCATGGAGTGTCCGGCCCAGTCCACGTTTCCTGGAGTGTTTCTGGGGAGCTGCAGGAACAGGGGCTGACGCGCTCATTGAAAGCAAAGGATGGATCTTTAATGCTCATAAATCACATCAGCGTTCCCATGGACACCTGGACCAGTGGGAAGAATTTCACCTGTGAAGTCAAATTCAACTCTTCTGGCAGCAGTGTGAAGAAAAGTACCAGGTATCCTGCAGGTGAGTGATATGATATTTGAAACCAAGGGAGACTCAGCTGTGAAATAGGGGTGAAGTGGCCACAATCAGAGTTGTTTAAACATAACTTTCCATCACAGGAAGCTGGAATATTCTATATCTTAATTAAAACTTCTCTAGGGAGTTTTGGGAAAGAAAACTTGAAACATGACAGGGACCACAAGACAAAGTAGTTCTGATCCCTGCTGCAGCTTTCACCCAGATTGTACATATGAATCCCTGTAAAGAGCTAAATAATAATAAATACCAGGAGTAAAGGGGAATTGAGAGGCATTTGAGAAGAGAGAGATTTTCCAGTGAAATATGCAGAGGGATGGAGAGACGATGAGGAGGGAGAGACCTACAGGGAGGATTTTGTAGATGGCAGAAGGTGCAGAGAAGATTCTGATTACAGGAGAATAGAATTCGCCTACGGGAAAAGAGGCAACACAGAGGGTGAAAGGTGCTGAAGGCTCCTGTAGCCTCCCTCCTCGGGGGTTAAGGCCTGGGGTGAAATGGAGTCAGGAGAGAAGAGCTGGAAGTTGTAGCATCACAGCCCTCTTGGCTCAAGTCAGGCACATTTGTCTGGTTTTTTAGCTTCCTCCACAGCCCCTGCCAGCGAGTGCTCACATTACATGGTGCCCCTTGCGGCTGGAGCTGGGCTGCTGCTGCTGCTGGTGTCTCTGAGCCTCATCTGGACCCTCTGCCCTTCCACACTAGGTAAGAAACACAGCCCAGCCCAGACACTCTCCCGCAGAGAGAAATCCCACTCCCCTGCTTGTAACTGTCCCATCAAACACATGAACACGCTGCAAATGTCACAGCTGTCAGCACTGATCTCAGAATGTTTGTTTTTTGTATCTTGACTTTCCTGTGTCGGGAGAACGGCTTTGTTCTCCGTGACAAAGGGAGCGATGTAGAAAGGCTTCTGCTGCCCATGGCCCAGGCCTTTGTGTCTATAGTTCACAAAGAGCAGTAGCCTTTCTGATGAGCCTCTCTCCAGGTGCCATGCAGGGTGGTGCCCTGCACACCCCCAGCTCGGATGCACCATTAGTCAATGAACTACAGGTGGGGGAGTGACTGTTGAGGAGGAACTTTTACTGTTGTCTTTGTTTGTTCCAGGATTCAAGCCCAGGATCTCAGCACCCCCAGCTTCAGAGGAGCATCAGGTACAGCTCTTTGCAAACTCTCTCTGTCTAAATCAATGTGTCTGTCTCAGGGTATGGCTACACTTACAAATCTGCAGCGCTGGTCATCCAGCTGTGCAGGGCCAGCGTTGATGTGTGGCCACATTTGCAGCGCTGTTGGGAGTGATGCATTATGGGCAGCTATTCCAGCGTTCAAGTGGCAGCAACGTGCTTTTCAAAAGAGGGGGTGAGGTGGGGTGTAGTGTGACAGGGAGCGGGCGAGAAAGAGAGAGTGGATTTTTGGAGCCAACATTGTGTGTTTAGCTTCCTGCCTTGAAAAATCAGAACATGTTCCCGATCCCTTACCCTTAACTCTTAACTGCAAACAGCCTGCAGCCAACGGACTCCCTCTCTCCCCTCTGCCTGTTTCTGTCAAGCAAACACTCACTCCCTGCCTGCCTCATTATCTCATTTGATTGTTCACAGATTGATCACAGCACACAGGAGCTGTGTTTGTAGATAAGCAGCTCCGGGATCAACGGAGCTACGGAGCTCCGAGTTAACAACAAAACAAAGAGAGGCTGCATAACAAAACAAAGAGTAATTTATAAAAGCATTCTGGGATATCTGCTAATACCCTGGAGGCCAATAACAGCACTGATGTGTGGCCACACTTGATGACCAGCGCTGCAGCACCAGCGCTGCAATCTTTATTCCCCATCCTGAGCCAGGTGTACGGCCAGCGCTGCAGCCAGGGAGTTGCAGCACTGGATGTGCCCTGCAGGTGTGGACACTTACTAATTGCAGCGCTGGAAAGCCTCCACCAGCACTGCAACTCGCAAGTGTAGCCATACCCTCAGGCATTTCTAATCCATCAACTTCATGTGTTTGGCACCTAAGCTGATTGATAGGGAGGGAGGAGGTGAAAGTGAGGTCTAGCTGTTGGAGTAGCAGGGAGGAAGGATGTAGTCCTACTGACTTACTGTGGGATAGTGGACAAGTCACTTACTCCTCTGTGACTCAGTTTCCCCATGTGTAAAGAGTGGATAACAAGACTTACTGCGTATGGATGATGGGAAGTTTGATGTTTTATTGGTTCTGTCTGTGCCCTTTACAGGGTTTTTGTGCAGCTGGGAACATTTTTGGCACTTATAAGATAAAGAGCTGTAATAAATTATATTTGTAAGGCACATGAAGATTTTCCAGTGAAAGGTGCCATGGGCTTGATCCAAAGCTTATTGACCTTAATAGGAGACTGTCCATTTATAAGGAGTTTGGATCTGGCCAAATATTTTCAGCAGGTGAGTTCTTAAAGTCAGAATCCAGCGCTGGTTTCCATTTTGAAAACACCCACAGTTTATAGGAAAAGCAGGAGAATCGGAGATGAGAGGGAATTTTTCATCAGGCTAAACTCACTTGGATGTTCGGTTCTGTCTCACCCTGTATCCCTTCATTTTACAAGGAGGGGGCTCATTTTACTATTTGTCGCCAAATAGGGTGGAATCTTATACGCTCATCTGGATTTTGATTCGCGGAATCGCAACGGGCGCACGATGCAGCGACCGGCCAGAGGGAAACGTGTAAAACCCTGAACTGTCTAGCGCAGGGGAATCCACACGTGGAAACTGATGTGTGTCAGACGTAGCATCTGGAAGAAGGCTCTGTCTGTCTCCGTCTCCTTTCTTTTTTATTTTCTCCCCTTGTCTGTTTAGAATAAAGAGGTCAGAAGATCCCCACAGGGTCCAGCCTCATCAGGTGGGAAATCTCCTTTTGGGATATAAAGGCATCAGGGTGTAGATGACTTTACACGTCCCCTTTGTATTAGATTGGAAGCTCTTTGGGGCAGGGACTGTCTCTTTGTTCTGTGTTTCTGCAGTGTCTAGTACAGAGGGGCTCTGGTCCATAACTGGGGCTCCTGGGTGCTAAGGTAATACAATCATCATCCTCCCCGCATCTGCAGAGGGACCCGGATGCAGCTGAACGGCTGCAGCTTCCCTGCACAGAGTGAGGCCGGATGGCAGGAGCCTGCAGAGGGGATGTGTAGCCCCTGTATATGCTACCGCTCCCAGCTTCCCTGACCCTCAGCTGTAACATGGACGTGCAATGGGATTCTGAAGGGGAAGGATGGATGCAAGAGCTGAGAGGGGTGAGAATCTCTCCCCAGGCCAGGGCTGGAGCTGCTATTCCAATGGTCCGTGGTCCGGCGCCAGTCCCTGAGATCTCCCTGACACAGTTTAGGAAGGCAGCAAGCCGGTCTCTGGTATGCAGAAGGCTGAGAAATGCTGCTCTAGAGTCTAATGCTTTTCCCCCTGGGCGAGATCCACAGAGCCCCATGTGCCAGCCCCTCTGCACCATCTAACGATAACAACACGTTACCAATGGCTGGAGCTCTCCTGGTGCCTGAGCCTGCACATGCTGCCTGTTTGCATCACAACTTGTTGTTGTTCAAGCTGTCGTTCTGTCACTCATTAAAAAGTGATGGAAATGCAATTAGTGAGGTTTGTGTTGCCTCCTTTACCTGGTCAATGCATCTAGCTCAGCTTATTGTGCAATAAGAAAGGTGCCCTCTTAAATGCTTTAGGCCAGATTCTGCTCTGGTTTGCAGCAGTGTAAACCTGGAGGAGCTCTGTTGCAGTCAGTGGAGTTACTCCGGATTTACACCGGTGTCTCTGAGAGCGGAATCCGGTCCTTTCTATCCCACTTTGCATCTGTGTTTCTTTTGAAGGATGACACAACAAATGTGTTAACACACGACTTGTTACACACACGTATGATAAGGGGTGATTCACAGAGGACGGTGATCAACTCTTCTCCATGCCCACTGGAAGAAGGATAAAAAGTAATGGGCTTAATCTGCAGCAAGGGAGATTTACGGGAGAGATTAGGAAAATCTTTCTAACTCTAAGGAACCGGCTTCCAAGGGAGGTTGTGGAATCCCCGTCACTGGAGGTTTTTAAGAACAAGTTGGACAAACACCTGTCGAGGATGGTCTAGGTTTACTTGGTCTGGGACTTGATGACTTTTTAAGGTCCCTTCCAGCCTGACATTTCTGTGAATCTGAGTGCTAGTAACAAGGGAATGATTAAGGGCCAGAACCTGAGCTCGTGTTTCCCTACATACTGAACTGAACGGGGCTGCAGGAGGGCCCAGATTTCCATTGAGCCTTCAAACTGAGGGCTTGAATGAACAGTGACTTGCAGTCTCTGAGGATGCTTTCAGCACGATGAGAGCAGCTGGCTCCGGTTCCTTGGCCAACTTCCCATTTGGGTTATTACTCGAGCTGGTCAGGAATCTTTAGAGGAAACATTTCGTTGTCAGAAAATGCCCACTTGTTGAAATGGAGATTTTTTTTTCCAAGGGAAAAGGGTCAGTTTTGATGACTTTTGTTTTACATGAAAAAAAGTTTCAGAATTGCAAAATGAAAAATTCCGGTTCTCAAGTTCACAATGACGCCTTGCTTAGACGTTTAAGCTAATTATAGTATCAGAGGGGTAGCCGTGTTAGTCTGGTTCTGTAGAAGCAGCAAAGAATCCTGTGGCACCTTATAGACTAACAGACGTTTTGCAGCATGAGCTTTTGTGGGTGAATACCCACTTCTTCGGATCCGAAGAAGTGGGTATTCACCCACGAAAGCTCATGCTGCAAAACGTCTGTTAGTCTATAAGGTGCCACAGGATTCTTTGAAGCTAATTATAGTTGAACAAAATTTTAGTTTCACATGATCTTAATTTTATATGGTCAAAATAGAAAGGAAACATCCCAAAATCATTAAACCAAAATGCGTCCTTTCACCCAAACAAAAAATGATTTTTGATTCAAGAAAATTTTGACTTTTCATCACAGTTCGAGACAGGAACATTTTTCGATCTCTTGAAAATTTGTGTGGGGTCGGAAATCCATTTTCTGCCCCAGTCTGGTCATTAAAAGTGTAACATTGCTGCTGTCGCTGCAGATGGCTACATTGCTCCCTTTCACTTCCTGCCCTAAGCCACTGCGCAGTGCTGCTCCACCCCCGCAGTGCATGACGACATTTCTCTGTACAGTTACTCCTGAGGGCATTCGGTGCCAAAAAAAAATAAAAATTCTGCGCACAATGTTTTAAAAGTCTGCAAATTTTATTTGTCGATAAATGTGGAGGCTCCAGCCTGGCACAGGGGAGCCCAGGCCAGTGGTTGCACAGAGTGGGGAGATCATTGTGAAGCTCCCCACGGGACACGGACTCAGCGGTGAGGCTGCACCCAACCCTGACACAGCGCAAGGACCCGACCTGCCCCAGAAACACCCCAGGGCCCCACCCCTCCGTGCCAGGTGCACCAGGTGGGCAGGCAGGCTCAGCAAGGATCCAAGTGTGGAGGGGCTTGGCGTGCAGGGATCCAGGTGGGGGTTCAGAGGGTGTGGGGGGCATTCTGGGTGCGAGCGGCTCAGTGGGGGATCTGAGCGAAGGGGGGGATCTGGATGCACAGGGGCTTGTTGGGGAGTTCTGGGTGCAACAGTAATGGGACTCTGCAGAGGGGTCCAGGTGAAGGTGGTTGGGGCTCAGCGGGGGGGGGGGTCTGAGTTGGGAGGGGATACAGCTCATCAGGGGGGTCTGGAGCGTGGGGGCTCAGTGGGGGGTCCAGATGCTGGGGGAGTGGGGCTCAGTGAGGTAGGGAAGGGATCCAGGTGCCGCTCATTGGGGCTCAGTGAGGTGGGGATCTGGGTGCAGGTGGCTCGTCAGGGTGGTCCAGGTGCAGGGGGAGTGGGACTTGGCAAGGGGGGGTTCTGAATGTGGGGGGTGAGGCTTGGTGGGATGGTCAGGGCATGAGGGGGTCTGGATGCAGGGGGGTTGGGCAAATGGGGGAGCAGCTCCCTATACAGGGATCCCTCCCCCTGCAGCTGAGGAGCAGGAAGCAGGGTGGGAACTTTGCAGAGCTGGGGGATAAATCTGGGGGTGGGTCTGACCCTGCACTGGATGCCGTGCAGGGGAAGAGGAAGTCCCGTCCTCCCCAGCCCAGCTGGGACTAGCAGCTGAGCCCAGTATAGGCTAGGAGCCACCAGCTCGGTCTTCCCCAGTCCCGCCTCCTGCCCGACAGTGATTTACCTCTGTGCCAGCTGCCCTGGGCACCCGAAACATACTGCTGGGGCGGGTCGTATAACCGCTTTTGTGGCTTCCCTTTGCCTCTCTGTCAGAAAGTCATTTTTCTTCGAGGAAGTAATGAAATTTGCGAGGGACATAAATTCTGCACCTGCACAGTGGTGCAGAATTCCCCCAGGAGTAACACAGCATAACGGCCTAATCCAGCATGGTGCTGAGGCACCTGCTGTGACATGCTGGGGGCCTCCCGCACTCAGCAAAGTCAAGGGGAGTGGTGGGTGCGGGTGCTCAGCTGCTGTTAGGCTCAGCACCTACCTTCGGTTCCTTAAAGCGCTGCACATTGCAAAGTATTACACTGGGATCCCTAGAGCAGTAAATAGGGCTTTGTACCACTGTCAATCAGTGTTACTGGGAGGGTTATAACAGGCCCTCACAGGAACTGGGCTGCGGAGACATTGTGCTTGAATAGCGTAATGATTTCTGTGGTCTTAGCTGTAAAACCACACAAAACATTCAGCCCCTTAATAGCGAGCATGAGGACCTGATTCTCATTTGCACTAAGCCCCTTTCCACCATGGTAACGCCCAGGGGCCTGGAAGTGGGTGTGAGTGTAATTTATGCTCCTCTAAACTCCTCTTTACATTGGTGCAAAGGGGAAGCCGTGTCACTGTGAGTAATGCCCTTGGGCTAGAAATCAGGCAGAATCTTGGCCAGTCCAGTCGTCCTTCGTCAGGCCAAACTCCTGCTTCCACTTAACATTGCCTCAGTCAGGGACTGCGGGATTTAGCCCAGGTCACTCCCTGGCCATGGGAGGGAGGAAGGCAGGGGAGGGTAGAAGGGAAGGAAGGAAGGACGATGGTCCCCAGCTTTAGAGAGCTGCCTGGAAGGAGTTTGTGACAGATCGATCCAGAGGAGCTGCAGCCATTCACTGCAGCCTCAGAAGTGGGGTGTGGTCTAAGGAGACCTGGCCAAGTCACCAGTCGCTCTAATCACTAGCCCACGTTGCCCTCTATTGTCAGCTGTTTCAGAAGGGACATTGACAGATGCACTTTACTTCTCTCTCCTTGCTTTGAGCAGCCAGACGCAGCTTTCTAATCAGCCCCGTTCAGCTTGTTTTCATCCAGCTTATTGCTAGGTCCAAGGGGAGGCGCTTAACATCCATTGACTTCGGTAGTAATGAGGCACCTAACAGTCTTAGCCATGTCTGAAAATCCCACTAGGCACCTCTCTGCTTTATAGGCACCTAAATACCTTTGAAAATCTGGCCTGAAGTCACTTTTGAAAATTGTCTTATGCCTCAAACATGTCAGAGCTTTCAGTTTGATTATTTAAATTGCAATTTAAGACGCCAAGACAAGATGCCAAATGGTCATGACATGCCTGCGTTGTAGCACCAAGAAGTATGGAGCAACAGTGGCCCAAACATGGAAAGCTGGGTGGAGACGTAGGTTGGGGCCGTCAAAAGAACTAAGTGATTTAGGAGCATTTTCCTTTGGAAATCAATGGGACTTGTGCTCCCAAGTCATGTGGGTTTGTTTATATAGATCATCCATGTTCTGGATATTTAAAATTATTCTAAATCATATAGTACACCCCTGTGCCGCTAGAATCCAGACAAATTCTACAAGAACTGATGTAGCCTCTGTAGATTCTTAAACCCACCCATCTTGTGTCTATCACCACAGCACATCCTCCTCGGAGGTGTTCCTCACTGGACACTGTACTCAGTCACTGCAACAGAGCACTAGGCATCAGCCTTTGGGCTAGTGAGTCAGGATTTTGTCCTATTATTTTATGAAAATGATCTTTGCGAAATACCTCATTTTATCTTCCTTAGGTAAAACTTCTGCATTAAATTTTGGAATTGAGAAAACAGCCTCCTCAGTGAGACATCAGTGTTGAATATCTATGATACGTTTGGAAACTTTTGCTGGATTTTAATTGCATTTCCATTCACTTGTACAAAGTTAGAGCAGCTTTTTTAGCATTTAGGCTGCAGAGCACAAATAGAATCAGATTAAGTAATTTCTATTGCTGAGCTATTCATTCTATCTGTGGCAGTTGGAGAGCTGATGGACACTGACTATAACAATATTTTATTTCTCCAGTGCTAGGAGTGCAGTTATTTCTGCACCAGACTCAGCGGATCCAGTTTGTTGAAGTTAGTGACACCGCAAAGATCCACTGTTCTTCCACAGAAAACTTGGAAGGAGGCAGTAACATGTTTTGGTATTTGAGAAGAGAAGGTGAGAAACCCACCTGCATTAAGTACTGTTTGGATTATCAAAATGTAAGTAAATTTGTTTGCAAACACGAGACACGCAGCTCGACCCTGGAAATCAGCAACATCCAAAAGACTGACTCTGGCATTTACTACTGTGCATATAAATACAGCAGCTACCTGATCTTCGGGAATGGAACCACACTCATTGTTGGAGGTAAGGAACCATAGCTTCTTTAAGGAGACTCATAATTGATTGACAAAGCATATTTCATGTTCCCATTAAAATGTGACAAGATCCCATAGCTATTGATGAATGGTGCAAAGGAAAGCGTGGTTTAATCCAAACAGATCAGCTAAACATTAACTGCTATGGGTGCAGAAAATATCCATAGCAGAAGGAATAAGTTTTAACTAAAAATGTTAAAACTTGAAAGTGCTGGAAAGGGCTGAAAATAAACTACTGAAGTTTCTCTCTGACTGTTCAAGGTGCCCAGGTTGGGAATATTTCTAACCTAAGAGCCATGATGGCATGAAACTATATTTTGAGTTAAAAAAAAGTCAATGAAATTTATAAAATTGCACAAAAATTTTCCTTCTAGATAGTGCAGCTACGTATTGCTCTATATCCTAGTTAGTGTTGGATATTTCCTTCTTCAAAATAGATTTGTCCCTTCGAATTAATGTCTTAGTGAATGATAGTGTGCAGTGTTGTCGTAGTTGTCTTGGTCCCAGGATATTAGAGAGACAAGGTGGGTGAGGTAATATCTTTTCTGGGACCAACTTCTGTTGCTGAGAGAGACCAGCTTTCGAGCTGACACAGAGCTCGTCTTCAGGTCTGGGAAATGACACTCTGAATATATTTCCCAGACCTGAAGAAGAGCTCCGTGGAAGCTCGAAAGCTTGTCTCTCTCAGCAACAGAAGTTGGTCCCATAAAAGATTTTACCTCACCCACCTTGTCTCTTAGTGGAAGATTAACATCTTTAATCAGACTGCAGCTCATCTGACTATCACACTGAATTCGCCACCTCCTTCTGCTCAGACAGTTATACCAACAGCAGCTGGGTGATGCTTCTGGTCCCATTTCCACATGGCAGTCAAGTCACTGGGACAGCGAATCTGGCCTGTGTGATCCATGGAGTGTCCGGCCCAGTCCACGTTTCCTGGAGTGTTTCTGGGGAGCTGCAGGAACAGGGGCTGACGCGCTCATTGAAAGCAAAGGATGGATCTTTAATGCTCATAAATCACATCAGCGTCCCCATGGACACCTGGACCAGTGGGAAGAATTTCACCTGTGAAGTCAAATTCAACTCTTCTGGCAGCAGTGTGAAGAAAAGTACCAGGTATCCTGCAGGTGAGTGATATGATATTTGAGGGTAATGGAAACTCACATGTAAAATATGGATGTGACCATGCTGAGAGCTGCTTCTATGTGATTTTCCATTACAGAAATTTGGAATATTCTATGTCTTAATTAGAATTCCTCCAGAGAATTTGGGGAAAGGTGAATTGAGACGTTACAGGGACCACAAGATAATGTAGCTCTGATTTCTAGGGCAGCTTTCTCCCAGACTGTCCAGATAAAGCCCTGTAAAGAGTTAAATAATAATAAATACCAAGAATAAAGGGGAATTCAGAGGCATTTGAGAAGAGAGATGTTTTCCAATGAGATATGCAAAGTGAAGGAGAGACGATGAGGTGAGGAGAGACCTACAGGGAAGATTTTGTAGATGGCAGAAGGTGCAGAGAAGATTCTGATTACAGGAGAAATCATTGGCCTAAGGAAAAGGGGACAACAGAGAGGGTGAAAGGTGCTGAAGGCTCCTGTAGCCTCACTCTTTAGAGAGTAAAACCGATAGAGAAATGGGAAACATTAGAAAATGTCTAATTCTTACCTAGTGCACCCGTTGATCTCAAAGCACTTTACAAAGGAGGTCAGTATCACTATCCTCATTTTATAGATGGGGAAATTGAGGCACAGAGAGTGGCTGCGATGTGCCCATGCTTATCTAGCAGACCAATGACAGAGCCGGGAGCAGACCCCAGGTTTCCTGAGTCCCTGTCCTCTACCCATTAGGCCACACTGCCTCTTGGAAGGGTGTAGGCAGGACTGCTGAAGGAAGCCTTTCTTTTATCCACCTCCACAGCCCACACCAGTAGTTGCCTACCTTCCATTGTGTCCCTGGCGGTGCTGAGCGCCCTGATGCTGTTGACGGTGTCTCTGAGTCTCATCTGGACCCTCTGCCCTTCCAGGCTAGGTAATAAACACTGCCCATCCCCAACGTTCTCCTGCAGGGAGCGATCCCGCTCCGTCCCTCCTCCTGGGGATCACGAGTGTTATCCCATGTGCTCACGGACACACTGTACATCTCATGGGCACCAAGACTGAGCTTGGAATGTGACTTTCCTGTGTCGGGAGAACGGCTTTGTTCTCCGTGACAAAGGGAGCGATGCAGAAAGGCTGCTGCTGCCCATGGCCCAGGCACCTTGTCTATAGCTCACAGAGAGCACTAGCCTTTCTGATGAGCCTCTGTCCCTTTGCCGTGCACTGTGGTGCCCTGTGCACCCACAGCTCGGCTGCACCATTAGTCAATGAACTACAGCTGGGGGAGCGACCGTGGAAGAGGAACTTTTACCGTTGTCTGTGTCTGTCTGTTCCAGGATTCCCGCCCAGGATCTCAGCGCCTCCAGCTTCCCAGGAGAACCAGGTACGTCACGTTACAAACCATCTCTGTCTAAATCAATGTGTCTGTCTCAGGCATTTCTAATGGGTCCTTCCCCTTAGTGCATTAGGGGCCTACAGGTGTTATTTCCAGCCTGAGTACTGTCAAAGTTAGATTCAGGACTCACAGTTTGTTAGACCACTCTGTTTATTAGCACAGCGCTCTGCTAATACACCCAGATAATGTGAGCACCATACAAGACCCATGCTACCTTATTTTATACAGGTAAAAAGGGCGTGAACTTAACAAGAGGACAAAGAAAGCAGAACTGACAAGTTTACCTGAGGCTAGACAGACATAGTTAATTTCCTTACTAACTTTTACCAATCTCCGGTTAATGTTCCACCATTAGCTTAAGTGGACTCATTGTTTATGCCTTAATGTTTCTTTTCCTGACACTTGTATTTCAACATTCCTTATTTCTGCTTAAAGGTACATCCAGCATTTCTTTAATCCATTTTAGTTTTACAATATAATTCATTCTACTTTCACAGTACTAACAGACCTGATCATTCGGCAAATCACTTACCTGTTCCATGCGTTTTCCCCATATATACAAAAAGCGAGAACAAGACCTAATTCACATGGATACTAGGAGGTTTAATTTATTATTCTGTCAGACTGTACACTCTTTCAGGGCTGTTTGTCTTCGCTTTGGCCCAGATTGTCAAACGTATTTAGGTGCCTCCATCTCATAGTTGGGCACCTACATACTTTGAAGAGCTGAGCTTTTGTGTCTTATACAGTGCAGGGCATATTGCTGGCACTTAACGAATCAATAATAGTAATTGGTAGCACTGGAAAAGAACATTAAGATGCTTGACTGAAAAGTGCTTGAGACCTGATCCAAAGCTAACGGAAATGAACCGGAGAGTTTTCGTTATTTCCGTGAGCTGCGCATCAGCCCTGAGGAGAGCAAAATGTTATCGCTGAGTTCTTAAAGTCACATGGCACTGTCCATTTTCATAACACACACCGTTTATAGGAAAAGCAGGAGAATGAGAGACAGGAGGGAATTTTTAAGGTCCATGGATGCTAAACTCACTTGCATGTTCCGTTCTGTCTCAGCTTGTATCATTTCATTTTACAAGGAGGCGGCTAATTTTATTCACTGTCGCCAAACAGGGTGGAATCTTATACGCTCATCTGGATTTTGATTCGCGCAATCGTGATGGGCGCAAGACGCAGCGACCGGCCAGAGGGAAGCGTGTAAAACCGTAAACTGTCTAGTGCAGGGGAATCCACATGTGGGAACTAACTGTTCTCTGCTGATCTCAATGAGATTAGCCAACCTGTAATAAGGCTCTTTCTGGCTGTATCTTTTTTCTCTCCTCTTGTCTGTTTAAAGTATAAATGTCAGAAAATCCCCCAAAGAATTAGCCCCTGACAGGTGCTAAGGGCATCATTATACAGGTGACTTTTCAGTTGATTTGCATATTTTGAAGAACTGGTTGGAAAATGGCTTTTTTTCCCCTCATGGAAAATTTTGATAAAAGCAAAAAAAATTTTCATTTTTCCTGAAATTTTCAGTAGCAAATGTTTGTTGAAGGATTTTTTTCACTGTTTGGCAACCAAACCCCATAACACATTTTCAGCTACAAACCAAACTGTGATTTTATTTCCGGCTTTTCAATCTTCAGACCCCAAAAAATCAAAGATTTGGATTTTGTCATAAACCCAATTTTCCCTTGGGGGAAAAAATGTTTAGATGGAAAGTTTTCAACCAGGGCTGATATTTAGGAACAAATCCCTCACCCTTCTGCGGGGGCAGAGTTGACTCCCTCAGATTCATCGACTAATAAATGTGAAGGTCAGAAGGAACCATCATGACCTCCTGAGTCATAGACCAGAGAACCTCAAGGCCACAACTTCTGTTTGAGCTGCGGTGTAGCTTTTAGAGAGACACCCAATCTGAACATAAAGCCTGCAGAATCCACCACATCCCTTGGCAAGAGGATCCGCTGCAGTTTTGCAATGACATGTGATGCATCATGCATGTCAGCTGAGATTATGAATGGTAAAGAGGGATCTAGAAAGAGCTGGTAGGTCAGGCTCTCTGTCTGAGCGCTGGGGCTGCTACTCCACTGATTCCTGCTTTTCTTGAAGGGCCAGATCCTTAGAAGCCCACAGGCCGTGCTATGTAATAACAACAGGTAATCAATAAGAGGGACTCTCCCTAGCCACTGAGGCTGCACATGTGCCCATTTGGATCACAGCCGGCTCTTTTCAAACTCTCATAACGCTACTAATTAAAACTTCAATCTCGTCACTAAAGCGTCCGTTGCCTTTTTCAGCTGGCGAGATGCCGCAGCTCAGCTTATTGTGTCTGAGAGGGGACTTTGCAAATCCCGCAGGCCAGGTTCTGCTCCCACTTGTGCCCGTGTAAATCTGTGGCTGTCCGTGGAGTTGCGCCAGCTTCACAACGGTGTCCCAGGCAGCAGAATCCGGCCCTGTATATTTCATTCAATATCTGGACTAAACTTGCTGCACGTCAGAAGTGCCAATAAAAAAATGAATGAAGAAGGGCCTGAGCCTGGGCTCATTTTGCCCACGAGGCTGCAGGAGGGGGCCCTCTGTCTGATGAGACTTAAAACTGGGGTCTTGAACAGCTTCACTTCCCGTCCTGAGCTGCAGTGCAGGGTTGCTGTGGGGCTGTTAACCAGCTCCCACCTTCCAAGCCGCTTTGCTGGGGGCCGACAGAATTCCTATATACTGTTAAAAGGCCTGGTCCTGTAGGGTGCTGAGCCCCTTGCTGTGATGTGCTGAGGGCAAACGTAGGTGAGGATGCTCACCAGCTTGCCAGGACCACAGCCCGAGTCCTGAGCCCTTCGGAATCCCGAGAGCACTGCCCAGTTGGAAGTTAGTGTGGCGGGAGGGTTATGATTGGTCCTTTCTGTAGGCGAGGCCATGCTGGGGAGACACTGACCCACATCCTCAAAGGTATTTAAGCTCCTAACTTCCATTGACATCAATGGGCGTCAGGTACCTACAGACCTTTGAGGATCTGGGCCACTGGGCTTATCTAGCTTTATGATTCCTATGGTCTTATCTGCACTACATGAGCCTCTTACAATGAGTCTGGGGGCCTGATTCTCATTTGCACTAAGCCCCTTTACCAGTGCTTATTTTTTCCCAGGGCTGAGCCCTGTCTCCTCTAGGCCTGGCAGTGCATCGTCCCGGCATCTCTGAGCTCACTGCATCAGTCATCAAATGACTTGAGTCCCGGCACCGAATTCTTGATCCCCGGCGCCTCTTTCATTGCAAATGAAGCGCTGCCCTTTACGCTGCTCTGGTGGTGTCAAGGGGCCCGTAAGTGGGCATAACTCATTCACTGCCAGAACTGTGTACTGGGACCCAAATGTAACGGAGACTAATCGTACGAGATAGAGACCAGCCTGCTGTCCTGACTCAGGGAAAAGTCCTGCAAATGCTGAATTTTGCCGGAATGTAGGATTTTGTCCCTGGCCTGTTTTCGAAGGCGTGATCTAAAGCACAGCCAGCCCAGGAATGACCCTAGAGGAACTGCGGGTTTAATATCAGAAGCAGAATACAGTATCACAGAGATGTTATCATTATCACAGACAGCAGCCGCTAAGCAACCCTGCCTGCTTTAAGCCAGCGGCAGGTTTGGTGTGTGTACAGAGGATGTACAGCCCGGGGGGGTCCTGCGGGGCTGCGAGAGCCAGGGCTGAAAGGTCACCTAGGCCGGGACGTCTGTGCCACAGAGTGTGCAGCCCCCGCCTTTCGGCGAGTTTTGTTTTGTTCAAAGAGCGAGGTCCATTTCATGGGAAATGCGCTGTTGCTCTTACAGTGGGGTGAGGTAGGAAACCGCATAGACGCAGGCAGTGAGCTCAGGCAGCTTGTTTACAGCTTTGAAAAACAAAATATATATAACTCGTATCTAAAAATATAACCGAGATACGTTCCCGCCACCAACCCTTCCGCCGCCAGTCCATGCAATCGGCCTCCCCATTGCCACCAAGTCCCTCTATGCCGCTCTGGTGGCGCAAAGGAGCCTGAAATGAGCATATATATAATTAACCCGCATTTTAAGGCCCCTTTACATGGTCCGAGCGATGCAAAAGGACCTTGGGGTAAATGACAATCAACCCTTACACGTTTAACCACGGCCCAGCATGGATTTCTCGCATGGGGGGAGGGGCAAACCTGCACCCAGCCATGTTCAAAGCAAGCAGGAATTAATGCAGGGACGTCCTATGGCCAGATGATCTCAGTGGTCCCTCCTGGCCTAATGATCTATGAATCAACGTTCTGACTGGGTTCCTTAAGCCCATTGTGGAGAGCTCAGCACAATCTTATAACCGTGCCAGTGAGAATATTTTCTGCACTTATAGCCGAATGATCAGCTATGGTGACAGGTGTAAGCTACAGTTTTCATGTGTGGATTGACCACGCACCGAGCCAGATCTCCAGCGGCTGTCAACCAATGGAGGGAGACCAGGATCTGACCCTCCGTCATCAATCAGAATGTCGGTTGGGAAAGGCGATATATGGTAAAGAAGTGGATTGTCCTGTCCACGTCAGTGATTCAACGTGCGTGAGGAGAGAGGGGCCCCTCCAAGTGCCATATGGCTGTGCTAGCTGTTAAGCTTGTCATTTGGCAAGGCCCTATGTAGGGAGAGTTACAGGGGGTTACCAGCGTTGAGGTGAGGAAGGCTGCAGTCCAAATGGATCAGGCTGTGACTCTGAGCAGCAAGGTCACGGGGTGACTTCCTGAGGGGCCGACTGATTAAAGAAACAGCAGCTCAGCTGTCCAGGACAATTCCTGCAATGTGTGAGCAGCCTGTGGCCCTCTCCGATGCAGGAGGTCAGGTCAGTAGTGGGGCTAGAAGTGAAAACCGGGCAGAGGCTCTGCTGCTGCTGACAACGTTCTGAGCTGTGAATGTGAAAACACACGGCCGTCAGATACCATGCGTCAGAGCCCACTGCACTGCACGGCCCAGCTGCAGACCCCACGTTGGCAATGACTGCGTCAGGACAGAGTCCAGACACGCACTGTGACTGCTGCACAGTCATTCTGCATATGACCAGCACATGCAGTAAGTGCTCTCGGATGGCCGCTCTCCGCCCCACGGGTAGCAGGCAGGGGCTGCATCCATGCTGAGCAGGAGACAGGCAGACCCCGGAGCGGAATTCAGTATGTAGAGGAGCTCCAGCTATGAATGTCACCTGCGTGGGTGATGCCCAAACAGACTGGTCCACCCCAATGCATGATCTGCCAACTAACTGCAAGGAAAATGGAGCTCAGGGGCCAGGCCCCCTGCTGGTGTAAATTCTCATTGCTCCATTGACTTCCATAGAGCTATGCTGATTTACTCCAGCTGGGGATCTGGCCCCTTGATGCCAATGGAACGATGGCAATTTGCACCAGCTGGTAATTTGGTCCCTTGACTACAGTGGAGCGGCACCGATTTTCACCAACTGGGGATCTAGCCCCATTGATTTCAGTGGAGCAATGTCAATTCACACTCACCGGGGATCTGGCCCATTGATTCCAAAGGAGCTCTGGCTGCTTTTCACCAGCTAAGGGTCCGTTCCAGTCTTTATTCTTGACCAAGTACATTAGTGAAACACTGCAGCAAACCAAACGTATGTTGCTAGTTGGAAAATCTACACTCAGAAGCTGTGAGTCTGTGGGTTAAACAAACCACAAATACGTTACAGCCAAAGTCTCAGTAAACAACAAACTTCCGGCTGCTTTGACCTTTCTGACCACTACTGCTTTCTCATGCTTTGCAGAGGGAGCTCTGCAGCGTGGTTTAGTCTTTTCGATCACTCAACTGAGAATTTAAATCTTGAGGGGGGGAGAGATTCTGCCATCTATTTTCACAAACGCTGCAGCCCCCCCTTAAGAGCACAAATCATATCTGCTCCTTTTACTTTACATAATGTGAAACATGCAGTTCCCCAGCCGACACAAAGACCAAATCCTAACTCAGGGGTCGGCAACCTTTCAGAAGTGCTGTGCCGAGTCTTCATTTATTCACTCTAATTTAAGGTTTCACATGCCAGTAATACATTTTAATGTTTTTAGAAGGTCTCTTTCTATAAGTCTATAATATATAACTAAACTATTGGTGTATGTAAAGTAAATAAGGTTTTTAAAATGTTTAAGAAGCTTCATTTAAAATTAAATTAAAATGCAGAGCCCCCCCGGACCAGTGGCCAGGACCTGGGCAGTGTGAGTGCCACTGAAAATCAGCTCGCGTGCCGCCTTCGGCATGCTTGTCATAGGTTGCCTACCCCTGTCCTAAATCAACAGTTTTCCCAAAGACACCATCCGACCCTTTCTGGCTGGCTCAACCCGGACAAACAGCGCCAACTTCTAGTCTCGAGCAAATGTTCCCATACACCTGTCAAGAGGAAATGGAGTTAAAAATTAACTTGAATTTAGTGTTGGGCCTGAACTAAAACCTTAGATCTGAATCTTTGTGAGCAGTTTATTGAGGAAGTTCTGATTTAGATCCTGGCTTGTGTGATGCTGCCCCCACCCGAGTGAGTTGTCAGCAGCAAGAATCAAACCTCGGGACCTCTGGCGTTAAAAGCACGAGCCTCTACTGTAGGAGCTAAAAGATACAGTTTTATTACCGAAAGGTGGAGTAGGGCCATTGACCTCTATATGTGGCCCAACCACCACTAGAGGGCGGAAGAGCACACTTATACTGCAGTCCCGTGATTCTCAAAACTTCTGTACTGGTGACCCCTTTCACACAGCAAGCCTCTGAGTGAGACACCCCCCCCCTTATCAATTAAAAACACTTTTTAATATATTTAACACCATTATAAATGCTGGAAGCAAAGCGGGGTTTGGGGTGGAGGCTGACAGCTCACGACCCCCCATGTAAGAGCCTCACAACCTCCTGAGGGGTCCTGACCCCTAGTTTGAGAACTCCTGCAGTAGTAGGATCCATTTCTACATCTAGTATTGTATTGTCTAATACAGTCCCCTAAATTAGGATGTCCTTTAACTGGACCAGTGTAGCATCGTGATAGTGAATGCAACATCAGGTGCTGACATGGGACAGTTTTAGCAACATTTCCGCTTACTGGGCATGCAGTTAGAATATAGAAGATCAGGGTTGGAAGGGACCTCAGGAGGTATCTAGTCCAACCCCCTGCTCAAAGCAGGACCAACCCCAACAAAATCATCCCAGCCAGGGCTTTGTCAAGCCTGACCTTAAAGACCTCTAAGGAAGGAAATTCCACCACCTCCCTAGGGAATCCATTCCAGTGCTTCACCACCCTCCAAGTGAAAAAGTTTTTCCTAATATCCAACCTAAACCTCCCCCACTGCAACTTGAGATCATTACTCAAGTTAGCTAGAGAGGCCAGTTCTAAATCCCAGGGATGTAACACAGACGAAGATATAAAGAATAAGAAGAAAGACAAAGTGCCTGGAATAGCATTTTTATTCAGTCTGGTGTTTCATTTCGTGTCAAGTCTTTCCAGAACGTTTCTCTCCCCCAACAGCTTCTTCTCCTAGGGCCTGTTTCACCATCATCCTGCAGCTTGTGCTGTCAGAGTGTGTGAAAACTCTTCGATCGCGCTCACTTTGCACTGGGGTATCTGGTTGCACCAGGGGCAGGGGTCGGATCCTTACTGGGGAAAGCTGCTCAGTTGCTGCAAGAGGCCTGTCCTCCAGCTGTCTGAGTTGAGAAGCCTGGGCTGTATTATCTTCCCCTCTACTCCAAGGCTGAGTCCAGTCTGGGTTTAAATATTCGCATTTCCCAGGACAGCCCATAAACCGGATTAGCATTCGATAGGAGTTCAGCGTTCCCTCACTGAAAGTGGGGCCCGTATGAACTGCTAGGTGACTTCCAGTCAGGGAATAGGTAGATGGCAAGGACAGGCAGCCATAGGGGAATTGTGGGAAGACATTGGAGGACTAGGGGCCCTCAGGAATTGAATCGCAGCCCTAGCCTGTGTCCACACTACAGAGTGGTCATGTTAGCAGATGACAGAGTTGTGCTCAGTCAGGCATTAGCCCGTATCCCCAGCTGGGCCAGCCAGTGCATGTCACTAGCACCGCCACACACGAGAAAGGGTCTTTGTGTGTGGACGGGGGTTGAGTTAACAATCGAGTTATAACACAAGTGAACTTTGCAGTGAAGACAGGCATGGCGGGGTGCACTACCCATTGAAGGAACTGTCTGGAGAGGACTGCTGAAGTCAGGCTGGGTACAACAAGGATCCCCCTACCTTACCTTGCCCTGGGGGTGGGCTATTTAAACAGGAAATGGAAATTGAGCAGGAAGGCGGGAACGAGAAGTTATCCAAGCTGTAGCTTCTCTTAGCTCCTGGAGACTAGCCTGGATGGGCCCAGCGACTTTGTTTGCTGACTCTTATGTTTAGAAGCTGTGAACCGGGGCCTTGTGAAATGTATTAAGGCTGCGCCTTCCCTGACACCTTCTTAAATGGGGCGTGTTTGTTTTGGCTTCCCCTATCTTGGATCCTTTACAACAAGGCTGAGACTTTGCAGCACAGATTTAAGATTAATCTAATCCCAGTAATTATGCTTAAGGCTCCTATTATGTCACGGAGGTCACGGAATCCATGATTTCCAGAGACCTCCGTGAGTGACATTTTCTGCCCCGGGGCTGGCGCTGTCAGCGGGTCCTAGCCAGTGGATAGCAGGGGGACCCCGGAGCTCCCCGTCGCCGTGGGCAGCGGGACTCTCTGCAGTGGACCAGCCGTCACAGACGGGAAGGGGACCCCACAGCTGCCCAGCCACGGTGGGCAGCCAGGGGACCCTGCAGCACCTCAGAGTTCCAGAGGCTGCAGGTGCTGGCCTCTCCCCCATCCCCATTCTGTCAGGGATATTTTTAGTAGAAATCACGGACAGGTCACAGGCTTCCGTGAATTTACTCAAAATATCTGCGACCAAATCTGAGCCTTGATGACGATGAGATTATCTCAATTAACGTGAAGGGAAGATGTGTGGCCAAATCCCAGCCAGGCTTTTGAAGCAACCGTAAGATCACAATGATGCACGACACATATAGATCCTACGCCAGTACTTCTGTGGCTTTGCAGGCACGTGCTGTATATGACACACCACCACATGGCAAACCCATGGGCATTACTAGTGGGACAGCAGGAGGCAGTGGTGAAGGCTGGTTGGCTGAGTTCCCAGCAGTGGTTCAAGAATGAAAGAAAAACGAGGCTAGTTTACAGGCAGGGCCGGATCCCCAGCTGGTGTGAACTGAGAGCAATGGAGCTATGACAGCGTCTACCGGCTGGGTATCTAACCAACCCATTTTTTAATCAGTTTAACTAAATCAGGGGGAAAAAATTGTGTTAAATCTATGCAAGCCCCAGTGTGTACCCAGTTACAAATGGTGTTTATTGGCATTGCTTGTACAGGAACAATATAACTAACCCCAATACATTTTAATTAGCTGCAAAGCCACGTGCCTACAAGGGGCTTACACTAACGTAACTAACTTGTCAAGTATCAGAGGGGTAGCCGTGTTAGTCTGGCTCTGTAGAAGCAGCAAAGAATCCTGTGGCACCTTATAGACTAACAGACGTTTTGCAGCTTGAGCTTTCGTGGGTGAATACCCACTTCTTCGGATGCAAGCAGTAACTAACTTGGTTTTGCTCGATCGGTGCAGAGATTGAGCTTAGATGAGCCCTGGGAGCCAGGAAGAATCCAGCTCATGCCATTCGGATCAGCAGTCAATTTGCCAGTTCAGATCCCCCTGTACCAGGTAGGTCAGGATTTTGCACTCTTCCCTCTCGCCGGTCGCTCCTTTGTGCTCCGGCCACGCTGCCTCGAATCAAAATCCAGCTGACAGTATACGATCCCATCCTGAATGGTGACAGTTAGTAAAATTAACCCCACTCCTGTATCGGTATCAGCTGTGGCAGGACTGACCATCAAAGTGAGCTTACCCTCCCCAGGCCTTATTAAAATTTCCTTCTTCCGCCTCTGCCTTCCCTATCGATGGTGTTTTGTCTAATTGGAAACCGTCCCTGGAGTCTGACTTTCAGAAGTTGGTTAGTGACAACCTTTGCTCTTACAGGGCCTTTCCTGTGCAAATTTCAAAGAGCTTTAAAATATCATTTCTCTCTCTTTATGGTCCTTATCTGCCCCCGCCCCTTTATTCTAGTATCTGAGCACCTGGATTATTAATGTCTTTATTCCTGCCCCCATGTGGGGCAGGGTTATTTCCCCCATTTTACAGAGGGGAACTGAGCCACACCGAGGCTAAGTGACTTGCCCAATGTCACATGGGGAATCTGTAGCAGAATTGACACCAACCGGGTCTCCCAAGTCCCAGGTTAGTACCCTAACCATTGGGCCATCTTTCCTCTCTCTGTTAAGGGCTAATGACCTGCTCATACCATGAGACAGACTCTGCCCTGAAGATCTTACAACTGCAACCAATGAATGAAACCTCCCAGAATTCCCCTGCTTCTCCCTATTTTGCAGATGGGGAAACTGAGGCATGGAGCCATTTGGGGACTTGCCCAACATCACACACAGAGTTGAGATAGAGCCCAGTTCCCTCCCCCACCCCCGTTCTGCTACTTTTGCCATTAAACCCACTTTATGGATCAATCCATCTAGGTCCCTAAGTGAATGGGAGCATTTGAAACGTCTGGGACGGACAGCGACAGAGAAAGTTGGTAAAGGGCCGTACCTGGTGCTCCTCTGGGGCTGGCGGTGCTGAGCTGCAGGCCTGGAACCCTGACACAGACAGAGACATTTGTAAGGCCCTGTTTCATTGGCATTTCCCCAAAAGGAGCATACAGACTAATGGGGCCCCCGCGCAGTGTGTGGGCATTGCTCCGCCGTGCCCAGCGCAGGGCAGACAGACAGATGGTTGTATTCAGAGATTTAGCACCCATAACTTGACAAAATATGGACCAGGAATAACTTGATCAAAAGCATCTAAGGGATCAGGGACCGGATCCTCAAAAAGATTTAGGTGCCTAACTCCCATGGGGACCTATGTCCTTTAGGTGCTTGTGAAAACGTTGCCCTGGGGAGAGCTGGTCTCACTGAAAGTCACTGGGACTTGGGCCAGGTCTCTACTACAGACTTCTGCCAGCCTCGCTGTCGTGCAGGGGTACGAAGAGGAGCAAGCCCTGCCTGACGCAGCTGTGCTGGCAGACGACCCAGTGTAGACTCAGTTGTATCAGCAAAACTGCACTTTTCCCGGTGTAGCTTTTCTCGCGTGGGGGAGCTGGAATAATCGGCCCTGGTAAAAGCACAGCTTTGCTGGTATCAGCTGTGTCCTCACGAGGGACCCTTTGCCATAGGGATGTGACTGCACCAGTGAAGCCTTCCAAGTGGAGACCTGGACAAAGTCTCATTGAAAGTCAGTGCTCACAAGGGCTAGATTTTCAAAGGTGTTTATGCAGATAGGCGCCTATTGGGATTTCTGAAAGCACCGCAGCAGGTGAAGTGCCAAACTCCCATGGGTGTCAATGGGATTTAGGTGCCTGGGTGCGTTTGCAAATCCCACGAGGTGCCTCTCTGTGTCTCTAGGTGCTTAAAGACCTTTGAAAATCTGGCCCTCGGTCACTTTTGAAAATGTTCCCCTCCACCCACAGCAGCTCCATGGGTCCATTGCTTCCCTTCATTGCCAAAATCAAACTTTTCTCCAGAGGCGGGAAACAAGTTACAGAGGTCAGGCCTGATTCGGTCTGCCCTGCACCGCGTGCAGACAGCGGCACCGATCGGAGTCAATCAGGACTGCTCTGATCCGGTAGCGTTTCGAACCCACCTTGCCCAGGGTTACATAACCATCCCAGGGGCCCAAACCCCCTCCCCGTTACACCAGTTTGGCACGCATGTAATTTCATTGACTTTAGCGGGGTTGCCCGGATTCACAGCAGGTGAGTGAGAGGAGAATCAGACATGCTGCAGGGCAGTGGAGAATCAGACCCTCGGAAAACAAAGCTACTGAGATCAGGCAGTGTGACAAATAGAATCACAGAACCGTAGGCCTGGAAGGGACCTCGAGGCAGGACTCAGTATCATCTAGACCATCCCTGACAGGTGTTTGTCTAATATACAGTGTGTTCAGTCATCCCAGGAGCGGCTAATGCCCTGGGGTGAAGCACAGGAATGGGATTTCACTCTGCAGGCGTTTCTGGGATGAGCTGTGTTCATTACCTCGAGTGGAAGGGCAGCAAATCCACACAAGGCTCAGAGACACCATCAACAGCACCAGGGCTCCCCCCACTGCCAGGGGAACGACGTACTGAAAGCATCCATTGTCAACGCCTGGGGAGGAAGCAGACACACCTGGCTCACTTGGGTAGAGACGGTCATGATTGCACAGCGTGTAAGGAGCTGGGCAGGACACGGTTTGCCAGTCCCCTGAATATTCTCCAGACACTGAAAAATGTTCCCGTCCCAAATCAGGAGAAAAAAGTCGATATCTCAAACTTCTGTGACCCAAAAATCCAAAACAAACAAAGGAACAAACACCGGGTTTGGGTCAATGAAAATATTTTGTTTCAATTTTGACCTTTTCTTCTTAACGTATTTTTAGTCTGAATTTACTAAAACGTCTCCGTGAAAAGGTTTCACCTGAAAAGCTGAAACTTTCCGGTTCAGCAACGTAGAAAGGGACATTTCCACGATTTTGAAGCTTTCCTCCAAAAGTTTGTCAAGTTTGTCCAGACTGACCCTGTCTCCTGAACTGTTTTGGTTTTGACAAATTGACACGTCTTGGCACAAGAAGGTTAATTGAAAAATTCCCCACCAGCTTTACCATGTAACATTTCACCCTGATTTTTTAGCTCTGCAGAACAAGCCAGCAGGAGCCTTCGATCCATTTCACTCTCCCTTTTCATTAGGCCAATGAATAATATTCCCCTGGGTCAGTGATTTAGCCTGTTACCAGGACCTACTCTGCAGCTTCTGCCACTCCTCTCCCTTCTGTACCCCATGAGAGCCCCTCTCCCAGGGATATTTGGTACTATTTCACCGTGGAACATACTTCACATATGGGCTTTTTGTGCACATTGGATCAGGCCAGTATAGTCTTTTTCCGACCTAACTATTCCCATCACGATGTGAAGAGGTGTGATCCCTCACTGACAGGTGCTCCTACTGTAGGCTTTTACCACTGCCGCCCGTTTCCCCCATGGGAGTGGCTTTGCTAAACCGGTACAAAGCACAGCTTTCCTGATGTAGCTGCATCCACACCGGAAGCACTTTGCCTGTAGAGCATACTGGGATTGCGACACCAGCAAAGCACTCCTAGTGTAGACATGGCCTCAGAAAGAAGAGTGCCTCTTCTTTCCCCTCTCAAAGTTCCTTGCACGTCTCTCTGCACCTAATTAACTAAGAGGTTCATACATTCCAGCTTTCTGTGATGACTATTTATTTTTTTAATTTATAATTTCAAAGCAGCCTTGACTGAGGGCGCTTCCTGTGGCTATAGCTTAGATCTTACTCCCCTGTAACTCCAGAAGCAAAGATAAAATCACTCACGTTCACTATACCTGGCACTTTTCTTAACACTGTTGCCAGAAGAGTTGAATTTGACTTCACAGGTGAGAATTTTCGCACTGGTCCAGGTGTCCTTCGGGATGCTAATGTGATTTATGAGTATTAAGGATCCATCCTTTGCTTTCAGTGATCGCATTAGTGCCTGTTCCTGCCGATCCCCAGAAATATTCCAGGAAATTTGGACTGGGTTGTAAACTCCATGGACAATGCAAGCCAGATCAACCGTCCAGGTGGAGATGAGACCGGGGAGAGATGGAGCAAGAAGCAAAACCCAGCTGCTGGTGGTGTAGCTGTCTGAGCAGAATAGAGCAGAGAATTTATTGTTCCATCCTGTGTCTGACTCACAACAGACCTGCCGGCTGTTTATTATCTAATTAAGGGCACCGATTTTACCTTGTTACAATTGTACACTTCCACTGAAGTCAATACAATTACATTGGTGTAACGGATGGGCTCTTAGGAATGTTAATATCGTGAGATGGGGATTGATTCAAAGTAAAAAAATGCTGCGAAAAGAAAAGCATAAATTTGGCTAAATGTATTCATGGCTGTTAGGTCAAAAACATCCCCAGTCTGGCAGCTATAAATAGTGATGAGAGTAAAACTAAAATGCTTTGAGATCTACTGGTGGAAAGCACTAGGTATGTGCTAGGTGGGTTTATTATTATTATTCAGGAGCTCTTTAAAATAAAGCCTGTCATCTTTGACCATTAATTAATTTTTAATTGAAAACCCCCAAAACTGCAAAATCAGCTGCTTAGCAGCTTTGTTTAGTTGTCGTTTTTCAGCTTAGTTTCCCCTTTTCAGCCATTTCAGCTTTGAAAATTGTACTAGGTTGTTCCATTTTCCTGTTGTTGTTTTTTTAACATCTCAGCGTTGTCGATCACTTTTCCCCTTGAGTTACACCATTATCTTTCCTTACCTCCAACAATCAGTGTGGATCCATTGTCAAAAATCAGATAGCTGCTGGATTTAACTGCACAGTAATAGTTACCAGAGTCCTTCTGCTGGACGTTGTAGATTTCCAGTGTCATGCCGTGTCTCTCGGGTTTGCAAGCAAACGTACTTACATTTTGATCATTTAAGCATTTCTTGATGCAGGTGGGCCCCTCACCTTCTCTTCTCCTGTACCAATAAACCGAAATGCCACCTCCTTCCAGTTTTTCTTTGGAAGAACAGGGGATCTTTGCCGTAGCACTAACTTCGACAAACAGGAATCGCTGAGTGGGGTACAGAGATAACTGTGCTCCCAACGCTGCAGAGATAAAACAGGGTACAGTGATTAACCTCCATTCGTCCTCGGCTACAAAATAAACTGGACACTTAGAATCCAAATGAATTAATCTTCATAACGTTCATGCTCTGTAACGGTGCCTTGTCAGAGATCATCCTAAAACTATATCAAAGCATGTGGATCTTTTAAGCTCTCTGAGCCTATAATAGCTGTTCCGTTTTCTCAATTCTAAATGTAAATGCTCTAAGAAATGCTGAAGGATTTTACCCATGGAAGACAAGAGCAGGTATCTGAGAAGCGGCATGTCTGTAGGAGTAAATAATGACCATCCTGCAACCCCAGCTCAAGGGCTGCTGTCTACTATACTGCAAAAGAGTCCAATAACATGAGCAGTGAACGCCTCCCTGGGGGATGGGCTGTGGCAGGTATTTGCACAGAAATCACGCTGGCCGGGGCATGTTCCAAGAGTAGATCGCCCCATTACTTGAAGGTGCTGGATTATTTCTGCTAGCCCCAAATTGCCCTCCTGGTTTTTGCTAACGATCACCAACAACTGGGACCTCGCTAGGGCGACCAGACAGCAAGCGTGAAAAATCAGGACAAGGTGGTGGGTAATAGGAACCCATATTAAAAAAAGCCCCAAATATCAGGACTGTCCCTATAAAATCGGGACATCTGGTCACCCTAGACCTAGCACACGACGTCTTTCTAACATTGCAGCATGTTGATTCTCCCAGACAGAGAGACGCACCACCCATTACAAATATGTCCTTTGCTCACATCAGATCTATACCTTCGAAGTGCCTAAAACTGAAACCGACTCTGGGAGGAGGCCGGCGGTGGGGGCTGCGGACCCAAAGAGACGGACTATCCCATTGGAACTGTCACCCACCTTGTCTGGTTCTCACTGGTGTTAAATGAGCAGAAGCCGTGATGGCCCCATGCTGCTGTCTGCTCATTTTAGGCCCTGAACCTGCACTGAGAGTTGCCTGGGTAAATCCCTGTTTGCACGGAACCCCATTAAAATCATGGGAGTCCACCTGGGTGCAGGAGTCTGACCAAGCAATTTTCAGGGCAGGATCAGGGCCTTAGCTTGTATGTCCAGCTACATACTATGTGAAGTTATTGCTTGTGTTATGCTGAAGTAAAGTCAGAGGATCCTGGTTCCTTCAGACTCATGGAAACAGCACAGGGGCGCTGAATGTCCATCACCGCACTGACTGACCTGCTCCCAGTGCCATCACTTATGCCAATGCAAAATGGTTTCCCCGCTTTATTTGACTGGAATGGTAGCATTGTGCACTCACGTCGCCTGGGGGCAAAGGACTGCACATGCTGGGAGTGAGGCCCAAGAGGGGGGTGTCGTGAGTCAGGCTGGGCGAAATTTTTCATCCAAAACGTCTGGCGGGTGAACAATGCTGATTCAGTGACACCGAACGTTTGGCAAATCTTTGCCAAATGGTTTTGATTGAAAAACAAAGAAAGACATTTGGAGAAACTCGAAACGTTTTGCTTTTTCGGTTCAAAAATGACTTTTCCTCCCTAACATTTGTGTGAATTTTATTTAAAAAAAAACACAAATAAAAAATGTATAAAAGTGGTCAGAAACAAAACATTTCATTCCACCCACAATGTTTTTTTTTAACTTTTTGATTCGCAGGAAATTTTGAAACATTTTGTGTTTAGTTTGGCTTGAAATAATTTTTTCCCCCATATTTGCCAGTGAACTAGGAAATCCATTAGACGTCCCACTCTGGTTCTGAGCTTATTCCACCAAGCGAATAGCTGAAAATGAACCGGCTTTGCAAAAGTGCCTAGCTCAGGCCCAGAATTGCTTGGGTTGCTTCGATTATGATATAGATGAAAAAAGGAACGACATTTTACTCATCCATCAAAAAATAATGACTGACTTCTGGTGAAAAGTGGGGTGGAATTTTGCCAGGCTGTAATAAACAAAGAAACAGCAGTGACTATTGTAGTAACACACAGGGGCTCCTATCGTGCCAGGCATAGCACAAACACACAGTGAAAGACGGTACCTGTCTTAGATATTCGTCTGGCCCCAATTGCCATAGTATCTGAGCAGCTCACAGTTCTTCATGGTATGGATCTTTACAACCTGCTTGTGAGGGAGGGCAGTGCTATTACCCCATTGTACAGATGGGGAAACTGAGGCATGGCACGACTAAGCGATTTTTCCAAGGACACCCAGCAGGTCAGTAGCAGAGCTTGGAATAGATCCCAGGTCTCCTGAGTCCTCATACAGTGCCTGGCCTACTAGACAATGCTGCTGCTCCATGTGACACTTTCTGAAGGAACAGAGGGACCAAGGAAGCATAGCCGTCCTTATCTGGTTCGTTTGCATCATCTGGCATTTTATGCCCCCAGTTCCACAGGCTGCATTATTTCAGAAGTGGAAATGGAAAGAATGCGTATTGGATTTCGGAAAGATTTGACGATGCAGGCTATAAAAAACCCTGACGGTGCAGTCGTGCTTTTTACTGGCCTCATTTTAAATAAAAATGCAACAAGCGAAGCCACATCACAGAGTCTGTGGTCTTGGACAAAAGGGTGAGTCAGAGACCCAGCAAGATGGTCAAGGTGAGAATTCAAAGAGCTCATGTCTCTGCACGCTGAATGGAAAAAGAGATGCGGCCAGTTCTGTATCATTTCCTTCCTGGTCTCGCCTTCAATGAGAACACAAAATAGGATGCCCAAAGTTGGGGGAGTTTTTGAAATACCGCAGGCTGGGTCTGCGCTGATGGGGGAACTTAAAGGAAATGCAAGAGTAAGAGTGAGCGCTGCAGAGCTGGGCTGATGTCACCTATACGACAGGATGCATTTGTATAGCATCTCTCAGCATGGTCTCAGAGGGCTTTGCAAAATGATCTCTCTACTGCAAATGAGAGCCAACGGGGAGTGTACTGTCTCAGAAGGCAGGGAACAGGCTCCAGAGCCTTTCCCTTCGAAGGCCTTGTCTAGCACCGGCTGGGGATTTTCCAACAAAAAGATTTTTCTATGGAAAATGCTGATTTGTCCCAACCGAAGCTGTTCACAGGAAAAGTTTGGTTTCAACGAATCTCCCAGTTAGAAACGTGGGAGGAAGGAACAGGTTTGAAATTGTCAGAACATTTTGACGTTTTCGAAATAAAGAGTTTCATTTTTCAGTTCAAAGTCACTTTTTGTTTCAAAATTTCAGTTGATTTATACGACAAAAAAGGTCAAAACGTGGGAAATAGGACAAAATTGAAATGTCTGGTGACCCAATATGAAAAAAAATTCAGCTATTAGTTTGCAATTTTTTTTTGAGATGTCAAGTTTTCATCCCAATTCCGGGTGGGAAAAAAATGTCAAAAATCTCAAAAACTCTCACAGAATGGGAAAACCATTTCCCACCCAGCTCTAACCTGGTCTACAAACCAAAGCTGTCTTGCTTTAACTACACCAGTATAGTTAGATCAGTACAACTCCCCTTGTCTCGATGTAGTTATACTGATAGAAAACTGCTGATCACACTACAGCTCCTTTCCATATGGAAAGGGAAATTAGCTATCCTATATAAGGCATCTTTATACTGGTATAACTGTATCCACACTGTACTGTACTGGCATAACTATTCTGGTAAGAAATCACACTGCTAACCAACATATTTATACCCGTGTAACTTTTCAGTGTAGATCAGGCCTACGTCACAGGTTCAAATCCAGTTGTCATTTTGATGGCCACCGTGAAATGTTGTAGGACTCAAACTAAAACTGCTCAGAGCCTGCACCTGTCCACTTGGCATTTACTTGTTTGTAGTCAGGGCAATGAAGCCAAGACATGGAAACAGAACTCCCATCTCCCCCCAGCTATGGGCCCTGCAGCTCAGGGTTGAGACTGAGGGGCGAGGCGGGGAATTTGCCATGCTGTTCTCTGGACTGACAATCAGAAGACTCCAGTCTCCAGGACTGTCAACTTCTCTCTTCTTAGCGTCAGTAAAGTCACTTTTTAAATTAAAAATGGAAAGCAGCAGAGAGTAAATGCACCTTGAATTCAATTCTAAAAGCTGCAATGCACTGACAGCTCAGAGGGAGCCGGCAACTGCAATGGCAAAGGTCTCCTGCAGCCCCATTGATCCATCCCAGTATAGAGTCGAGGCACATTAATGGCCAAAGACAGCCTCAGCTCTGGGCATGAAACTCCCTCTGACATGAATGGGATCCGGGTTATAGAAGTACAGGTATTTGATCCTACAGATACTAGGGCAAAGGTATTCCATTGAACTCAATGGTGTTAGACACCCTAAACCCTTTGGAGGAGCTGGGCCTACGAACATATAACGATGAATTGATAAACAAGGCTGTGAATATTAACAAAGGCTGATTTTTAGAAATGCTTTTCAGCTCACGTTCACTTCGTTTGGAGACGTGGATGCTCTGAAAATCAGGTCCTAAGGAGTTTAAAACCAGAAAGAACTAATACTTCCCTTTACTGCTCCTGGGGCTTTCATTTTTAAAGTTTATTCCCTTTCATCTTCTATTAGATTGTTTCACTTTTTGCCCCCTGCCTTTTACATATGTGTTGTTTTTTAATTCAGTAGGAAGGTTGCTAGCTCAGCTGATGTTTAAGCAAGGCTGGAGCTCAGCGCCCTGAAATGTTTGTTCATTTCAACCACAAGCTGTGATCAGTGTTGGGTTAGTTATTTTTTATTCAGAGGGTTAATTGGATTGCCAATTCTGGGCGCTGCAATGAAATGTGATTCTATCACAGTGACACCTTGTGGATGAATGGAAATTTAAGCTGGGCGACTGCTAACAAAAAATCCAGGGAGCCATACAGACCCCGTTAAAAATAGTATTGCCAATCCTGAGCATTCAAAAATCATGTCAGGTCAGGCCCCTCAAAATCATTCACTGGCTTACAAATCATGAGATTTTTAAAAAGAACCACTGTGGGGTTCTTTTCATTTGCTTTCTGGGGTCGTAGCCTTTAGGGGTCATATTTTCACAGTTTAGACATGAGAGTGAGAAACTTATTTTTGTAAAAAAAAAATGAAAGTTGAAATTCTCGCATAGTAACTTGACTCTAGGAGCTGGGGCTTTAAGAAAAGCACCCATTAGGCTCTGTAAGAAATATATGAAATAATCACACATTATTAGTTATTATTATTTGTGTAGTGGCAGCACCTAGGGGCTCCAATCTGGGGTCAGGAATCCACTGTGCTAGGTGCTGTACAAACACAGAACAGAAAAAAAGAGCCCCAGCAGGCTCATTAGAAGGATTTTGTCTCGCACCCATTTGTCTCCATGCTGTGCCTCGAGCTGGTGGATACTGTTTAAGGGTGTGTGGATTTTGGGGGGGGGGAGGAATGACTCCCCCCAAAACCCTGGACTTGTGGGGAGTTCAGCCCCAGATCCAAACTTTGCAACTTTAGTTTTCTGTGCATTTTTCATTAAGACATTAGCAAAAGCCCTGCCCAGTCCAGCCCTGCCCGGAGCAGGCAGCATTCTGGGGATGCACCTCCGCTCTGAGCATCCGCGCGCCCACGCGGCCTCTGGCTCCAGGCCGTGGCCCCGCCCAGAAAACTACAACTCCCGCCATGCCGTGGGGCGGGGCGGTTGAGCGATGCCGGCGACAACCTAGCCCGGGGGCACGCGTCCCGCCTCCGCCCCCGCCACGCCCATTGGCCAGCCAGGCCACGTCAATCCGCTGGAGGCGGGGCCCACTGCCGGGCTTTGTCGTCCCCTGCTCGGCTTCCGTAGCGGGAGGGAGCGCAGGTGCGGCAGCCGGCGGCTCTCAGCCAGGGGTAGCGGTGGGGCGGCCTGACCCCAGTCCCCCAACTCTCCCGGGCCCCAGAGCCTGATCCCCCACAGCCCCTCCCCCTCCCCTGGGCCCCAGAGACTGACCCCCCCCGCAGCCCCTCCCCCTCCCCTGGGCCCCAGAGACTGACCCCCCCCCCGCAACTCCTCCCCCCAATCCTGGGCCCCGGAGCCTGACCCCCCCCAGCCCCTCCCCCCAGTCCTGGGCCCCAGAGCCTGATCCCCCGTCCCTCCCCCTCCCCTGGGCCCCGGAGCCTGACCCCCCCACACACAGCCCCTCCCTCCAGTCCTGACCCACCCCCCCCACAGCCCCTCCCCCCAGTCCTGGGCCCCAGAGCCAGACCCCCCCGCAGCCCCTCCCCCCCCAGTCCTGACCCACCCCCCACAGCCCCTCCCCCTGTCCTGGGCTCCAGAGCCTGCCCGTCCCGCCCCCCTCCAGCCCCAAAGCCTGACCCCCCCTCGCTCTGAGCCTGCCCCCCCCAGCCCCAGATTTTGATCCCCCCCCACCCAGTCCTGGGCCCCAGAACCTGACGCCCACCCCCCTGCAGCCATGGGGGCCACCGTGTTCTTCGGCTGTACGTTCGTGGCCTTCGGCCCGGCCTTCTCCCTCTTCCTGCTCACTGTGGCTGGGGACCCGCTCCGGGTCATCATCCTGGTGGCGGGGTGAGTCTGGGGCTGGGGACAGCTTCCCCCCGGGGGAGAGCTGCCTGGGGGGCGGGGGGTTGGTAATGGGGACTTCTCGTGTGGCGTCTGGAGGGGCTGGGTACTGGGGGTGGAGCTGGGGGCTGAGGGGGCTCCCCCATGGAAGTCGTGCTAGGGCTGGGTACTGGGGGTGGAGCTGGGGACTCCCCCATGGAAGTCATGCTAGTGCTGGGTGAATCAAGGGGGGATCCTTGGTGAGGAGGTGCAGGGAACACTCTTCCCCCCCCCCCCCCGCGCATGCATGATCCACCTGGTGGTGGGGTGGGTCCATACTGGGTATCCTCTCTGGGGCAGGAGCTGGACTTGTCTAGGGTCCTAGTCAGGGTGTGTGTTGAGGTGGCGGTGCTAGAGACCCCTGTGGGGGAGCTGGAGGGGGAACCCTTGGATGATCATACTGGCAGCTGGGGGTGGGGACTCATTGGGATGGGGGGTTGCTAGGGACCCCGTCAGGTTGATCGTCACATGGGGGAGGTCTGGGATGAGATGAAGGTTGCCCCTGTCTCTGGGTGACACCTGGGCTAGGCTGAGTCTCCCCCATTCCAGGCAGAGTGAGACTTGAACTTTCTAGCACTGTTTGGAAAGTGGAAAACTAACCCTGCATTTCCTGGCTTCTCACCTTCTGTTTTCTGCCTTTCGGACATAACTCTGAACATTCTTGGGAGGATTAAGTTGCCCCCCACGTCTCCTGGTTTCCCAGCAATTGAGTTCCTGGACTTCAACTCTCGTGTTCCAGAAGGGACACAATGGCCACAGCCTTATCTGCACCTTAGCCATGTAATCTATGTACCAAGGGTACAGGCTGGGTGAGACATCTCCAACGGGTGCCAAACAGCAGCTCCTGAGCTACGGCGCAAGTGTGGTCTGGATTTAAACCACCTTTGCTACTCTGAAGTCCACCCAGTGCTCAGTGTTTGCACTGTCCTGTTGTGCAGGATCTCTTTGGGGTGGGGGTTCGGATTGGCTGCTTTAGCTGCTGTGCAGTGTTCTATGTTGTGCTCTTAAAGAGCCGGTTATGTGTGTCTCTTGGCTGCAGGCTGACCCTGTAATACAATATCCCTCAGTGAGTCTCTGGCAGCCGGGATTGAACATTGGACCTCTGGGTAGAAAACCATAAGGCTCTACTGCCTGAACTAAAAGACCCACATTGGAGCAGGCTCATGAATGGCCCTGTCACCACTATGGGGTGATAGAGCACCCCACCAAGTGGGCGGGGGTTACAGGCTCCTTGTGACAAATGGACATTTATTATTTGCAAAAAAACTATATTGAAACCTTTCGTAAGACCGCCCAGTATTTGCTCCTCTGTGTTGACTGTTGCAGGAGCTGCCAGTCAATCAGTAACAACACCTGGTGATGCCCGTGAGTCAGCAGCAGCGTGAGGTGTTTGCTGCTTATGGAAGGGAGTTGGAGCAGCCCAGATCAATGGTTGTAGTGGGCTGTTTCTCACCGCAGGGATGGGCCTGGGAAGGAGACCCATGTTCTTGAATCTTCCCCATTCTACGGAGAGGAAGTGCTTTGCCCCGAGTTGCTGAGTGAGTCAGTGTCAGCTCTAGGAGTGGAGCCTAGGCCAAACACTTCCTTCTTGCCCCCTGCCTGGGAGAAGCATGGCTCACACAAGCATGATCAAGTGTGGTATGAGATGATAAAAGTTCCCTTACTGAGCGCATGACCCACAGGGAAACTGCTGCAGTGACAACACACATCTTAGCTTGTTTCCCATGTCTCTCTCTTTCTCTCTGACAGGGCGTTTTTCTGGCTAGTTTCCCTGCTGCTGGCCTCTTTGATCTGGTTCATTTCAGTGCAGCTCAGCAATCGGGAGGACTCCAGGCTGCAGTACGGCCTCCTGGTCTTTGGGGCCGCGGTGTCGGTGCTGCTGCAGGAGGCGTTTCGATTTGCCTACTTCAAGCTACTCAAGTAAGAGCACCCCTCTAGGAGCAGCCTGTTTCCCCCTGTGTGAAGTGGGGCCCGTGAGGCTGCCCTCCTGGGGAAGGTGCTATGAGATCTGCCGATGAAAAGCACTAGATCAGAGCTAGGCATTATTATTAGAAACCGCGGGTGGCCCCTGATCGTCGAACCCGCTCCCAAGTGTGTTGCCCCCGTGTCTTGTAGATATGATCAATTAGCTGCTCTTTTTCTCTGCCACTTGCTTGATCAATACCACCTCCCCCTGTATGCGCCAGCCCCCCTCCCGGCGCCTGTCCTGCTTCAAACCCATCGGCCGTTCTCTTTCCTCTGACCCCCAGGAAAGCCGACGAAGGCTTGGCCACGCTCAGTGAGGATGGGCAGTCTCCCGTCTCCCTCAAGCAGATGGCCTATGGTGAGTAAGCTGCTGGGCAAGAGCCTGTGCTTCCCCTCCCCCCGCGTAAGTGACTGACCCCTCCACGCACCGCAGGTCTAGGGTGCCCAGATACCACGGTGATGGGGGTGGTATAAGAGTTGGGACAGAGCAGCCAGGCACTGCTGACTCTGCGTTGCAATCGCTGGCTGGCCGTCCTGCTTCCCTCTGGTAACTTCTGCCACTTGCCGGCAGCCTTGGCAGAAGTTGCATCTTCCTCCCCTTCCCCTCCCTGCCCCAGAACACATTGGACACAGCCCTGCGATGCACTGAATTCTCCAGGCATCTCCGGATGGTAAGTCTGGCTCCTCGCCTCCTGGGAGAGCAGGGGTAACGGGGAAGAGGCCGGGGAACTCCCCCGCGATTGTCAAAGTTATCCAAGTATCAGAGGGGGAGCCGTGTTAGTCTGGATCTGTAAAAGCAGCAAAGAATCCTGTGGCACCTTATAGACTAACAGACGTTTTGCAGCATGAGCTTTCGTGGGTGAATACCCACTTCGTCAGATGCAATACCCACTTCGTCTCTTGCATCCGACGAAGTGGGTATTCACCCACGAAAGCTCATGCTGCAAAACGTCTGTTAGTCTATAAGGTGCCACAGGATTCTTTGCAGCTTTTAAAGTTATCCAAAGCTCATTGTGGTGCTTTGCGCAGCCATTGGTAACTTCAATGCTGTTTGGTCAATATCCTCTTCCTCCTCCTAGTATCGGGGCTGTCCTTCGGGATCATCAGTGGGGTCTTCTCGGTCATTAACATCCTGGCGGACTCCATAGGGCCGGGCATCGTAGGGATCCACGGGGATTCGCCTTATTACTTCATCACGTCAGGTAAGGCAGAAGCCCCTGTGCGCTTGGGAATGATGGGGCTGTTCCCGCCCTGATGCCGTTTATTGGGCTGGGCTCAAAGCCCAGGTCAAATGCAGCAGGAGGAACCAGCTTTCCCTCCGGCTGCAGAAGATCAGGTACACCCAGAACCAGAGGAGACTGTTGGGGTGTGACGCAAGGCTGCCCCGTCCCTCCCTGTCAGCCAAGAGCTAAATATATCACCGCAGCAGCAGCCATCTTGGGAGGCAGTGCTGTCTACTGGTTAGAGCAGGAAACCGGGAGTCTAGGGAGCCATTGTTAATCCTGGCCCCGTTGATGTAAACGGTAAACCTCCTTTTTGATGTCAGTCGGGTTCCGGTCCCGGCTCTGCCACTGATTATTGTGTGACCTTGGGCCCTCACTAAAAAGGTGGCTCCCTGCTGGTGGGGCTCTGAATCTTGATGACTAGCACGTGTCTTGAGAGCCCGGGATGAAAGGGGCTAGAAGAGGGTTATCGTTACGTAGCCTGGAGGAACCGCTTTTGGCTACAGCTGTGAATCCTTCTTCCTAATGAGATGTGACACCTAGGCCCTCATTGTGTAGGGTCGCTAATGATCCCCATAAAGACCGGGATGTTAGCCTCAAATGTATCCCCTTTCCCAACTTCAGATTCCACTGGAGAAACGATTCCCACCTCCTCCTATAAAAGCTTATTGTGTGGGTTGGCTGCTGGGCTCCACTCCAGAGGTGGCTGCATTTCAGTAGCTATGCACAAACCTGTCTGCAAAATGCTTCGGGATCCTCCAGCTGGAAATGTGGCATAGAAGTGGGGAGACTGTGGTAACATGTTGCTGTTGTGAAGGTTTGGGGTGCTGACACCGCACTGGTCTGACCCCCCATCTCTCTCTCTCAGCATTCCTGACCATGGCCGTCGTTTTCCTACACACGTTCTGGGGGGTGATCTTCTTCGACGCCTGCGAGAGGCGGCGGTATTGGTCCCTGGCGCTGGTGGTGGCCAGTCACCTGGTCACGTCGGGGTTGGTGAGTGGGGCTGAAGTCGTTGCTGGATAGAGAGAGGTGATCGGCTCCGACGGGGATGACCGGCAGTGCGGGGATGGCGCTGCCCTGGGCTTTGGGGGGAGGATGGGAGCCGGGGGGAGTGGGAAATGGGATAGTCTGCGCTACTTGTACACTTGTCTTCTGTAATGTCACAAAAGCTCATTCAGGGCTAGTGACTCCCTGTTCTGCCCCTTCCCCTGCGGCAGCTGATCCTGACGTGCTTGTGAGGAGATGGGGCTGGAGGGGGCTTAAGCAGAGTTAATAAAGGATTTACGGATCCCGAAAGCCCCTTGCAAGGGGCTCTGTATTATCCACTAAGCTCCTCATGGTGCAGAAGTTGCAGCAGGGATCAGCATTGCTCTGCTCGGGGTGTGGGGGTTGGAGGGAATGCTGCCCGTCTCCCCCGCCCCCAAAGACTTAGATGTGACAGTGTGGAGCAGACTGCCTGGACCGGGGGCAGTCGCTGGGACCAGGTGCCAGGGCTCTGCAGGGAGACGGAAGGCAGCAGCACTTCTGACTCGCTCTCCCTCCATCTCTCCTAGACGTTCCTGAATCCCTGGTACCAGGCCAGCCTCATCCCCATTTACATCATCACCGTCTCCATGGGCGTCTGGGCCTTCTTCACGGCCGGAGGCTCCTTGCGCAGCGTCCTCGCCTGCCTCTCCTGTAAGGATCTAGCCGGCCCCCTCGGGCGGGTGGGGGGAGCAATACCACATTTGCTGAAAGTGCTCGATAGCGGCACTGATCCACTCAGGAGACTCCCTTGGCCTAAGGGTGCTGTGGGGGGCACTGGCACATGGACAGCGGCTGCCTAATGACACGCTCCAGAACGAGTGGCTCGAAATGATGCAAGCTAGGAAGCCCTCTGACCCTGATCCTACTTGGCCTGCAGGGGGAGGGGGAAGCGAGTGGGATGGGATTAGCCAGGGATTTCCACTAGATTGGGACTGCTCCACCCCTGATGTCTGGTGCGGGAGGGCTGTTCCCCCGGAGCGCAGGCTCTCCTGTGGTAAGACTCCCAGCCAGGCGCTGGGGCTGGGATTGCACAGACGCTGCTCCATCACCAACTGGCTGAACGCAGCGATGGGGAAACAGCCCTAGTGGGTCCTAGTCCTCTCCCAGCCCCACGAGCCGTAGCCCTGGCCCTGCGAGACGTTCGCTCGCCGTTGGCCTGTTCAGTCCTTGCTCTCGCAGCTGAGATCCCCAGCAAGGAGACTGGTGGGGGCCACGTAGTGCCGGTGACGTCCACCCTGGAGCAGCCTCCCCTGCTAGGGCACAGGCTGCGGCTGATCTCAAGCCTCCTGCGGAAGCTGGATTTGAACCTGTGAGCCAGAGGTAGAAGGGTATGAAACCTTTAAGCCACCCAGCTCAGCCAGGCCCCCGGCTGCCGGGGACTGCCTGAGCTACTGACCTTTGCCCTTCCCTTGCAGGTAAACAGGAGGAAGACAACCGAGTGATGGTGTACTCTGCGCTGCAGGTCCCCGTCGAGGACTGAGCGCCTCCTCAGGCCGCCGCCTGCCTGCCAGAGACAGCCAGGGAAGACCAGTACCCCAAGCGCCCTGTTCTCTGCAGCTGGGAGCAGCCTGGGACACCCCCTCCCCGTGGCAGGAGCTGGGGCGTGGGACTCTGAGCCTGTCAGAGCAGCTCGCCCTGCTCATGGGGCTGGGCCGCTGCGCTGGTGGAGACGTGGCTGGGATTGCGAGGCTGAGTCCTGTGGGGCCCTGGCGGTCTCTGTTCTGTGGATTCAGGGGCCTGGGGCACCGCCGGACTTTCTTTCCCTCCTGTCAGCTGCAAAGGACTGAAGCTCTGCTCGGGCCTCTTGGACTGAAACCTGCCCAGAATCGGGCTCATGGCGGGTCTTGCAAACTCCGGTGCCCCCTCCCCGTACGAACGCGCTGCCCGTTTTGGAGGCGAATTGTCCCGCGGCTCCTCTGTCTGACTGGGACTGCAGCAGAGGGTGCTGGAAAGTCCTGTCCGGTAGCACTGACGCCCGTCGCTTTTTAATTGGTCTTTGATTGGCATCTATTTCTCTGTATCTCTGCTGATACCATAGGGTCTGGGTTAGCGCCTCGGTTGGTGGAGCAGGGAGCCTGTCTGGCTGCCTGCCCCCTCCCCTGGGGCCACGAAGGAGCCTCTGAACTCTGAGCCTCGCCCCAGGGTTTGTGGTGGTGAGGGCAGCTGTGGCTTTTCTGTGTTTGCCGCGGTGCCAGTGTGACCGGCTCAGCTGGGAACTCACCCGCCGGCAAAGGGCCTGTTTTGGGGAGAGCTCAGCTGGAACGGAACTCTAAAAGGCTGGGGTTTGCCTTCCCCCTGAGGTGCAACCAACCCTGCTAACGTCCGTTAGCAGCTGGCTGAGGGCGCCCCCTGCAGGGTTAGTGAGCCCAAGATCCCTGGGTGATGGTCTAGAAACTCTACAGCATTCTGGCCTTGGGCTCCTCCCCAGCAACGCACGCATGTGTCTCAGCCTGCAGCTACATGTGGGAAGCATCTGGGGCAAAGGTAGGCATGCATCCTGTGTTGCTCCCAGGCACCCTGTACTGGGAGGTCATGCAGCAGCCATGGGGGGTGCAGCGTGCAAGTCATGCCCCAGAATGGAGGGGAAGGATCTGATTTAGGGTGCGCTGCTGCAGAACGGCTTGCAGGATTGCTGGCTCTGCAAGGGCTAATCTGCGGTAGCAGGCACTGCCCAGCTATCGGCAATACCACGCAGCAGCTCGTCTCCAGAAAACCAGATGCTTCCGGTGCTGTGGAAGAGGGCCGAGCGGTGCTGCTTTGTTCGGGAGCTAAAAGGGTTGCCTCGCAAACCTCATCCCGGAGACTCCCTGAGGGTGGAGAGCAGCGACAGGCCGGTCGCTGTCTGCTACAAGAAGGTGAAAATCTCTGTGTGTGTTTGTTTTTCCCCTAAGTTTGGGAGAAGATTCACTACATGTCTGTAAAATTGGGATTTTTTTAAAATATTTTTTTGATTCAGAGTAAAATCCTTTTAATAGAGACGCTGTGATGACTAATAAAGCCTTCTTTTGTAATGGGGCGGGAGTGAGACCTGGTGTTTCCTTCTGGCCACGTCTGGGGTAAATCCACTTATTTTAGGGGGGCAGGGGGAGATTGTATCCCTGCCTAGGGAATCTCCACTATGGGCCATGAGATATAGGGTGTCCTGATATTTTGCGGCACTCTGCTTTTTTTTTGGCTCTGCTGGTGACCCCCCCCGACCCCTCCCACCCACCCCCGTGTGTCCTGATATTTTCCTCCTCTCATCTGGTCACCCTAGTGAGATAGGCCCTGCCCTGAAGAGCTCCCAGTCTAGACACACTGGGGGAGGAGAGGAAACTGAGGCACAGAGTTCAAGTGACTTGCCCAGGGTCATGTGGCAGGTCAGTGGCAGAGTTGGGAATAGAACCCAACTCTCCTGCACCCCGTCTAGCACCCTCCCGCCTGGGCCATGCTGCGAGACCCCTTGCGACACGCTCGGCCAAGCCTCGGAGACTTGCGAAAACGCACTTTCATTGTGAAATCTCTCCCATCAGCCTGGCTACTTCTTCAGTGCAGTGTCTTGGAACCAGCCTACTTGTGATTCTTACCAAGTCCCTTCTCTCACCTCTTCCAGCTAAGCCTTACATGCTAAACTCCTTAACCCTTGCACCATCCCTGGGCAGAAAATATTCCAAATGTAGGTGCTGCTAAGTGAGCAGCCCAGCTAGCGATAGGGGGTGGGAGTAGAACTCTCTCTAACTAGCTTTCTGTGGCACAGACTTGCTCTTTATTCTCTCTTCCTGCTTTCCCAGCTTCCTGTGGTGCAGAACTTACCCCTCGATAGCCGAGAAGCAGGGTTTGGTGGTGCCCAGCCACCAGCAGGGGGAGCACGGGGCTTTGGCAAGTTCATGCCAATCCTGCAATGCAGGAGGCAGCTGCCTCTCCTAAGTAACAGGCCGTGGTTTGTCTATGCAGCAATGTTTCTGCCATGGTGACTGGGTTCTGGGCATCTGCCTCTAAATGTGCGTTCTGGGTCGTTGGCAGCTGTTAGCAAGAACTAATGGGTGACGTTTCCGTGCCTCTGTTTCCCTGTCACCGAAATCAAGACTCATCATGCTGGCAGGGTCGATGGGGGTTCAGATCTCGGGACTGAGGGTGCTAGAAAACCAGCAAGGCAATGAATGAGGGCTCGTCTGCACAGTGTGTTCATGAAACCAGGTGCGGCGTAAATTCTAGTGCGCACCAGCTTGTCCCGTGGGGCCCCTGCTGGCATGCGCTAAACATTCCCTAGAACGCGCTAATGTAGTCCCCTTTCAAACGGTCCTACCTTGACATGCACTAGGGAACTTTTAGTGTGCGGCAGCGCAGCCCAAACAGCCTGGTTTAGGGTGCAACATGCTGGTGTACGTTGGAATTTACACCCCAGCTGGGGTGGGTTAATGCACCGTATAGACAATTCCAGAGAGATGCAAAGCAGTCCTGGCTCCAGCTGGCGCTGCGGGGCGGGTGCAAGTTCCATTTCACAAATGATTTTTGAGATTTCTAAATCTGGCTTTGTGCCACGTTGGAACAAAAACTGAAAACTTCCAAATTCTCCAGGGAACATCGGTGCTCAAAACCTCTTGATTTTTGACTTCTTGATTTTGTGTTGGGTTAGAGAATATAAGGCAACATTTTAAAAAAACTATGGCAAGTTGTTTCCCAAAACAAAATTAAACGTTTTGTTCCCAAAATGTCACCCTGGGCCACTTCACTACCTACCTGCTTTGTCTGAAACAAAATTCTGGCAGAATGGCCGGATTTTGCAGAGGGTTCAGGTTTTGATAGAAGTGCATCTCCCCCTGCAATATGGTTTGTCACAGCTTGTCCAACTAGCTCAATGTCTGACCCTGTTTCCCTGGCTTAGCTGGGTCCTAGCAGCTCAGCGAGCGACCCCTCTGAGAAATCGGGACTGTGCGTTCTAGGGTGAGCTCTGTAGGTCTGCACCCGACAGCTCAGCTGTACCCAAAAACCTCCCTCAGAGGGGACTGGAGTGAGGGTGATGGAGAGTTGGCTGTGCCCCAGGCAGGGGAAGGGGGCTGCAAGGACCCCCTGGCCAAACACCCTGTGCTGCTGGACAGGGCAGCACTTAGGGACAATGGGTAAATAGGCAGGCCTGGCTGTGGGGCGGCTGGGAGGCCAGGGCAGGGAGAGGAGAAACTTCCCCGTTTGCTGAAAAGGGAGTAATTCCTCCTCCCTCCCTGGGGATCTCTAAGCACCTTGCAGCTTTAGGGGATGAACACTGGGATGTGGGTTAGTTTCTTGGAGAGGGGGAAGGTCTGACAGCAACAGCTGGAGCGACTTGGCCAGGCATTTTATTTCCAGTTAGAACCACTGTGTCCAGACCAGCATCAGGGGAACAACCCTGCCTGCCCCGAACTGCTGCGTTTGCTAGCAGCCTGCAAAGCACCAGAGATGCTACTTCTCCCCGGTGCATTGACAGCCCAGGGACATAGACGGGACTGGCGCAGGGCGAGGGCTGCTGCATTCACTCTTGCATCTTGGAGCTGTCTAGCCTGCCTCAACGCTGCAGGATGGCAACCAGGCCTTCACGGGAGACAGTGCCCGGAGGGAAGGGTCCCCTCAGCCTGGGGAGGTTAGATCCGCGCGCTGCAGTGTCAGGGAAGACAGCGTCCGTGTGCCATGCACCACACCCGCTCTGCAGTGCAACACGCCAGCATCAGGGAGCGCAGCAGTGTGTCATGCACCGTGCCCCCACGCCGCCTTGCTGCTTTGCCAGGCTGCCTGGGGGTTTCATTGCGGGCAAGAGATGTAGGGTTGACACCCAATTAAACCACAGAGCAGGTACAGCCCAGGTAAACAGCACAGCACACTTCCCCTCCCCGGCTCCCACTGCCCTGCTCGTGGGCCTTGGCCTTGAGGCGGAGGTGCACTGGGATGGGGGGGGGTTAGTATGCCAGAGCCCTGGGCTGCTGGCAGTACCAGCTCTGCTGGTGGGTTCATGTGATGGGGGCTGGGTTGAGACCCACTGGCTCGTCTCTCAGACGCCACCCAGCAGGCAGCCGATGGGAACGGCTATGAGCCACTCCCAGCCCCAGGCTGGAACGGCCCCAGTGCCTGCGGGGGGGGCAGCTCTGTGTGCCCTCCCCAGGCTGGGTGGGAGGTAACCCCCGAAGGGAACCTCCTGGGGCTGCATGGGCATTACTCCTACAGCTAGACTGCCTAGCGCGTCTCCAGGCCTGCCAGCCCCTGGGGTGTCTGTGTCGCTGCCCCACGGAGGCCAAGGCAGAGGAGTCGGGGCAAGTTGTGGGGTTCAGGGGCGGTGGCTGTCGCCTGACACTGCACGGCTGGAAGAGGATTTGAACACAACGTCCTTTTGCTCCCGGATCCTCTTCATTCTGGCTCTGAAGGAAGAGACAAGCAGAAATGGTAAGGTAACCCCCAAATCCTATAGGGGCTGTGTGCCCGTGCCACCCCCATAGCAACCCCAAATCCTATAGGGGCTGTGTGCCCTTGCCACCCCCATAGCAACCCCAAATCCTATAGGGGCTGTGTGCCCTTGCCACCCCCATAGCAACCCCAAATCCTATAAGGGCTGTGTGCCTGTGCCACCCCCCCATCGTGACCCCAGTTCCCCAGGGACTGTGTGCCCGCTCCACCTGTGGCTACCCTGTTCTTGCAGCTGGTCACCTAGGCTGTGCACTTGCTGCGATCAGCTCTGGTTAATAACTGGGGAGCTGGGTGGGAGGGGCTCCGAGTTGTGGGATGTCTGCACAGCGTGGGAACATAGGGTGCCAGACACCCCGCTAGTGTAAATCAGCATCACTGCATTGGCTCCAGTGGCGCTACAGCTGATTTGCACCAGCTGGGGCTCTGCCCCCATTGGTGCCAATGGAGTGGCACCCATTTACACCAGCTGGGGATCTGCCCCCATTGGCGCCAATGGAGTGGCACCCATTTACACCAGCTGGGGATCTGCCCCCATTGGTGCCAATGGAGTGGCACCCATTTACACCAGCTGGGGATCTGCCCCCATTGGTGCCAATGGAGTGGCACCCATTTACACCAGCTGGGGCTCTGGCTTGGGGTCTTTGCCAGGCACTGCCTGGCTCTGCTGACAGGCTGCTGGAGTCTGGCTGGGATCTGGAAGCTAGGGGTGTTCAAGGGTCTCTGCCCTTTGTCAGCTCCAGCCCCCTCCTCTCCCCACAGCCTGACACCCCCCCCCCATGTGGGGCAGGGGAGCTGAGACAGCAGAATCCGGGACAGGGCTATCACTGGGCTCAGGCCCCTCCACTCACCGTATTCTCTTCACCCCAAAGTGGATGGTGAGAAAGATGCTGAGGCAGCCCAAGAGGGTCCCAAAAACGATGGCAACGATTTCGCCTGCCCAAGGAAGGAAAGGGGAGGATAAGGGCTGCGCTCGGGGAGGGGGCTCTCTGAGGCAAGAGTGCGAGCAGGGAAGGGAGCGACGTGGCGGGGAGGGAGGGTCCCAGTCATTCCTGGTGACAGCAGACTCCAGTGGCTCCCAGCTGCTCTTTCCTGGATCCCCAGGCGTTTGCCCACCTGAGAGTCACTCTTCCCCATTGCTGATGAGTGGCAGACACGCTCTGCTGAGGACTGTGTTGGAATTGCATGCTATCCCTTTAAGAAAGGGGGGGGGTAGGGGTGTGTATGGGGAGGGGGCCCTTCAGGATGGAGCCAGCTTAAAGAGAGGGGTCGTCGCGCCTCAAGGAACAGCCTGTTTTCTCTCTCTCTGTTTTGGGGGTCTTGCGTGTTATCCAAAGTGTCTGTGCGTCTGCCATGAACATAACACCATGGGCCCCTCCTAGCCCCCCTGTGCAGAACAGAGAGGGCCATACCTGCAGAGTAGGCTGAGGGACCTGCAAGAGAAGAGAGAGGCAGATGTTGACAATCTCTAATGCCCCATGTGGGCCCAGGGCAGCCTCGGGCCCTGTGGTAGATTCTGACAAACACGTAGCCTCCTGGCGCCTGCCAGTTGTCATTCTGCTGCCACAGCATGGGGCTAGAACTCAGACCCTCCTGATCTAAAAGCCCAGCCCTGCTGTCTCTACGGGAGAGTCCCCAGTTGGTGTATGCAGTACAGGGCTCATGACATGCAGGTGAGCAACTCTAATTCTCTCCAGCAGAGGGCAGCGGTGCCACACAGCCAGTCCATTAGTGTGTTCTCCAGTGTTGCATAGTCTGGTCGAACGACTCTAGCCAGGAAGATAGAAGCCCTGATGCTACCACCAGCCCTTTGGCTCTGGGGTTAGAGCCCTGTGTGTTTGGAGCTGGATTCTACCTGGATATAGGTTGGGGCATCGCTCCATAAACTGGTTGCTGCATTTGGGCTGGGGTCTGTGGGGGTAGGTAGAAGCTGAAGGCTTAATGAAAAGGTGACGTCCTGTGGAGAGAAACAGGAGTCAGATCCCCCAGACCAGCTGAAATCTAATGGGGGGCCCTGTTCTCCCCTCGCCGGGCCCTGCAGCCACCCCCCACCTGTGCCAGCTGGGCCCAATGCACTCACCCTCGGGGAAGGAGGAGATCACCACCCTCTGGTTCAGCGGCTGAGGGGCTCGGTAATTGTCCACCAGAGGCACAGGCAAGGAGTTCGCAGCTGTGGTGGAGTACAGCCCCCGCTGCAGCCTCTCCAGCTGGAAGAGAATGGAGTTGTGAGGAGATGCCCCCCCACACACACACACACAAGTCCTGGGGTGCCCCCACACATGCACAGGATGGGGAGGAGATGCCCCCCAAGTCCTGGGTTGACTCCCCACATGCAGTAGGGTGAGACGCCCCCCAAGCCCTGGGACCACCTTTCACACTCTCCATAGCTCAGTGAAGAGACGAGCCCAACCCCCTTAGCCCTAGACCCTGGGATGTCCCTCCTTCCCCCCCTGCCCCAGCTGTCTGTGACTCATGGCACTGGGGCAATCTGAATGCTAACGGGGCAGCTGTCTTAGAACCCCCGAGCCCCACGGGCATCCTGCCCAAACGCCAGCGAGTACCTGGGAGCTGGAAATCTGCACCCGCTGGTGGAAGATGGTCCAGAGCACGTTTTGGGAACAGGGCGGCGTGGTCAGGGAGCCGTTATAGCGGAAATAGTGGCCCAGGTCCCTGGGCAGCAGCTCATGAACGTCAAAGGGCGGGATGGAGACTTTCTGACCTGCAGGGGGTGTCGGAGGGGGCAGTGTTAGGGACACACATTCGCGTCCACCGAGCCAGTCGGACTTTTTGCAGAGGAGCCGAGGTGAAGTAGGGAGCCCCTTGGGTCTGGCCACGAATGGGCCCTGGGCAATCAGCTGCTGTCTGCAGTTGCTCTCACACACGTTTCAGCCGGTCAGGAGCCAACATTGGGAGCTTTGTTCTCTGCTCCCCCGCCCTCCTCCCCCGCACCCACTTGGCACAGGTGCCAATGGCCACACGAGGATGGGGTCTCTTCTGGCCACCAAAGTCCCAAGGGGTCACAGCTGCTGCCTGAGTGAGTGCCTAGGATGCAGATCCTGGTGCTCACCGTCCATCCCCTGATCAGAACCCCGCCCAGCGTGCAGAGCGAATAACGAGGGGCGTTAAATCCCACCCAATTGCACACGCTGCTTTCGGCCAGAGCTCCTTCTCTGCAGCAGTAGCCCGGCGCTGGGTCTGGCGCAGGGGTCTGCAACCTTTCAGAAGTGCTGGGCCGAGTCTTCATTTATTCACTCTGATTTAAGGTTTCGCATAACGGTCATACATTTTAATGTTTTTAGAAGGTCTCTCTTGCTCTAAGTCTATAATATATAACTAAACTATTGTTGTCTGTAAACAAGGCTTTTAAAATGGTTAAGAAGCTTCATTTAAAATTAAATTAAAACGCAGATCTTGTCAGTTTAGTGCAGTGGTTCCTAACCTGGGGTGCACGCGCCCCCCCCGGGGGAGCAAGATGCCCTTTTTGGGGGGGCGAGATGTGCGAGATTTGTTTAGACGGTAAATCATCGAAAACACAAATTAAGCACAGGCATGTGAGTACAACTACTTTGTTTCATCAAGCCTATGTATTTATTAACATTATAGATTTTTTAACGATTGCTGTAATATACAAAGTTTTCAAGTTTTTAAGCTGATTGTGGTGTAATTTTTGAAAGGGGTGCGAGAACAGACTTTGAGAGCTCCAGACCGTCTGTGGGCTGAGCGGGGCCGGCTGTAGTGTATTAAATTGCTCCCCACAAGAATGTGCTACTTATGGTGTACTACTTACTGTTGCCAGGCCGGAGTGGCATGGTAAGGGGACGGGGAACAGGGGTGGTTGGATAGAGGTGGGAGTCCCGGGGGGCCTGTCGGGGGTGTGGATTGGGGTCGGGGCAGTGAGGGGACAGGGAGCAAGGGGGCTTGGATGGGGGGGTGGGATCCCGGGGGGGGCAGATAGAGGTGGGGGGTCCCGGGAGGGGGCGGTCAGGGGACAAGGAGCGGGGAGGGGGTTGGATGGGGCAGGGGTTATGAGGGGGGCAGTCAGCGGGGGGGAAGTGGGAGGGGGCGGGCTGTTTGGGGAGGCACAGCCTTCCCTACCCGGGTGTAGTGCATTAAATTTCTCCCCGTAGGAATGTGCTACTTAGGGCTGCCAGTCCTGGTGCTCCGCAAGCAGCACATTCCTATGGGGAAAAATTTAACACACTAAAACCTGCAGACAGAACCCGAGACTGGTGGCGGGGTGAGGGTCCATTCGCCGTCTCCTGCCGGCCAGGGTCCCGGCCTCTGGCCACCGGCCCCACTCAGCCCACTGCCAGCCTGGGGTTCCGTTCACCCAGACCGGCAGTGGGCTGAGTGGGGGCAGCAGCATGCCAGTAAAAAATTGGCTTCTGTGCCACCTTTGGCACGTGTGCCGCAGGTTGGGGACTCTGGGCTAGACCCACTCCTAGACTCAGGGTATTACCCTTAGAGCCGGGCAGCTGGTTAAAGCAGCAGCCACGTTTCAGTGCAGAGAACGTCCTGGGTAGGCCTGTTGGATTGTTCCCGATGGGGATATACAGACCCCCACGCTGGCTGGGAAAGGGTTAATGAGAGACTGTGAGTTTAGTCAGCCGCACCTGTTACATCTGGGCGAGGCGTCAAGCCTGGAGGGAGGGGTTGGAAGAGGAAAAACCCAGCCCAGGAATGGCTGACTGGAGCAGCATCTCTTGCACTCGCCCCTTGAAAGAAGACCTGGAGCTACCCAGAGGTTGCTAGACACCAGCAGGGCCTTCCTTGGGCAGGTAGGCCTGGCACGGGACTGCCAGTGTGCTTTGTTCCTGGTGACGGCTGCGTTTTCCTTTTGGGGTCTGCGGAGGGGCGTGCCCGGAGAGAGGCTGGGGGAAAGGCCGAGAGGCAGGCTGGGCTAGGACGTAGGCCAGGGAGGAAGCCAAGGGTCTGAGCAGACAGACCGTAGCTGTTTATTACAGGGTCCCTGGGCCGGAAGGGAACTGGGTGGAGAAGGAGGGCCTGGGTTTCCAAGGGAGATGGCATGGAGGCACTGGTGGGAAGGGGCGCAAAGGACTGTTAAGTCTGAAGACCCAACACACAGCAGCTGGACTATCTGTACGGTGAATCAGCTCACCCTGGAAAGGCTGGGACCATGTGCGACCAGGCCAGAGGGCCGAGTCAGGAGATGGTGGCCACCGCAGGGCTGGGGTGGTATCAGCTGGAGACGCCAGAGGAAAAGACTCTGCTATGCCATGCCCACCTGCGAGGGGGTGCGCTGGCAGCGAGTTACCCTGCTACACAGTTTGGGCTCTGGGACTCTGTCCGGTTTAGCCAAAAGCCCAGGGCTGGCATTATCAAAGGTGCCTAGAGGAGTTGGGCACCCAGCTCTCGTCCCACGGATCTCACGCCCTGTCCCAGGGGAGGCTATCTGCTTGTCAAAAACAAGCTGGAGAGGTGAATTATTATGACTTACAAAGTTACAGGTGCCTCTGTGGGGAGAAAATACCAGGCACCAGAGGGCTCTTTAATCTAGCAGAGAAAGGCGTCCTTGGCTGGAAACTGATGCCGGACAAATTCAAAGCCGAAATAAGGCACAAATCTTTAATAGTGCGGGTGGTTAACTGTTGGAACAAACTGCCCAGGGAAGCGGGGAATTCTCCATCTCTATGCTGCTGAAGACTAATTGCTCCTCTGCAGCAGACCAGAAGTGTGTTTAGCCCAATATCAGGGATAACACGGGGGAGATTCTCTGGCCTGTGTGATACAGGAACACAGCCTGGATGGTCTCATGGACCCTTCTGGTCATAAAATCTAGGAGTCTGTGCCAGGATCTAATGACTCTCACTGCTAGGAAATGTGCCCTGACATTTACCCTGTCCTGTCCTCTGCTCAGTCTCATCCCATCCTCTTAGCTTCACCCCCGGCCCCCCAAACAATTCCTCTTCCTGTACCACAGCCAGGCCCCACACCTCACCTGGGAACTGATGGCCTCACCTGCATACTGGATGTTCTTCAGCTGATTGAAGATGTTGTCATAGGCAGGGTTGGCCACGTCACCAACCTGATGGAGGGAATGGAGAACAAGAGGCTGTGGCTTAGCACTGAGCTCCTGGGGGAAGCTCACAATAGACGCCAAGGCTGGATGGCCCACTTATATGGCTGGTTGAGTGGGGGCCTACCCCGTTCTGTTCTATGTGGGGTCTTAGAACCCCCTCGGCACGGCAGTCTCTGAGCACCGTCCAGTCCTGCACTGAGCCACGTGACTGACATCTGTCCCCTGGGGTTCTTTCTCTCACACGCTCTGTCCAGGGGAAGAGGGGTATGTGCAGTGGAATGGTTTGATTTGGTAGGGTTGCTGTTTTAAATGGCCAGCGCTGGCTGCTGGGTGCCTACAGTACATCAGGTAGGAGGAGCGCACCTTGCACTTGGAGCAGGGGCTGGGGACGTTGGTGACGGTCCGTCGTCTCCAGGGGACCAGCCCCTGAGAAAGCTTGGCGGTCTCCTGCACAAGCTTTACCCCCTTCCCCCCAGGCTGGCTGCATTGTAGGACCCACCAGGGCTGCCCGCCTCAGTGGGTCAGGGGCAGGGCGCTCACCTCGATGAGGATGCCCAGCACGGCCAGGCCGTCCGCCTGCTGCTTGGCCTCGGTGACGTTGGCGTAGCTCTCCGAGTTGTAATGCACAATGTGCAGCTGCAGGGAGAGGGGGGGCAGTCTCTTAAAGGCGCAGTCTCTCGGGGCCCCCTTCCTTCTCACAGCCATTAGTGAATGTATCCACGCACCATCCGCTCACGGGGTGAACAGAGGCGCAGGCCTACGGTCGCCCCGGGGGGCTCAGTGGCAGATCTGGGAATACAATCCAGGGCTCCCCAGTGTTCTGCCCACTGGACCACGCTGCCCTTTGGCAAGTCAGGGCCAGCGGGAAATGGCTACTGGGTTTTACAACCCACCTTTTCAGGCCTAGCCTGCTAGTCAGCCTCCCCCTTCCCTTTTCCTACAGCCGACCTTTCACTCCCAATCCCGCTTCTCTCAGGCCCGTGCTGCTCTCTGCAAACCTGCCAGCCCCAACAGGCCTGATCCCGAGAGGGGACAAGCAGCCACACCTTCCGCTGCAGGAGCCATCAGCGCTCCGCCAGCTCCTGAGCCAGAAAGGCCTTGCTCACACTTTCCCTTCCTGGGACTCAGGACCCAGCCGGGTGAGGAACAGCTGCAGGATCGGGGCCCTCGCAGCACTGTTCTCTGTCACGGGGCTGGATCTCAGTGGGTGACCTTGGGGCCCCAGCGCAGGACTGACCCCACCCCTGGGTGGCTGCATTGATTGCTAAGACACGTGCTGGCCTGATCCCCACACGAGCATGGACTGCACCTGAGATGCAAACCCTCCCAGGGAGAGGAGGGTAGGGGGGAGCGGGGGTAAATGCACTGTGCTAGCCCCACCAGGACTGATCGTATTGGAGGCTGGATTCAGACTCGCGTTGCGTCAGACTCTCCCACAAGCGTTAAGCAGTTTAGTGCTGAGCACTGGTGGCTTCCAGGGGGTATAACAGGACCTTTCTTCTCCTCCTAATCCCCCCTCACCTCCACCGGCCCCTCTAATCCCCCAGCCCCAGTGCGGCATTTCCAGGTACAATCTCCCCTGCCACGGCTCCAACTGGAGACCTGGCGGGGCGGATTATCCACCAGATGGTACCAGCACGGAGGGAGTAACGGGTTCCTCCTCCATCCCCAATTAAAACCCTTTGGCTTTAGGGGAGGTCTCGTGGCCTGGGGGGAGGATGGGTCCCGGTAACCCCGTAGATTTCAGTGGAGCTGCACCCAGGGTAGCTTTGGCCCCAATTGCCCGGCTGGTCTGGCTAAGAAGGGAGAGGATAAGGTGCTGGCGGTTCCAAGGGCAATGAGAAAACTGCCCTCTGGCCCCCAACCCTGGGGCAGGAGCACACTCACCTCAGCAGGGAAACCCTCCCCGTTCACCTGATGCTCCGATCCTTCGTCCTGCTCCCCGCTGCCCCAGTGGAAGTGCAGCTGGACAGCCGCATAGGTCTGCGGAAGCCCCCGGAGGAACATGGATGGGGGCAGGGACATCACCACTGCGGGGACATATGCCAAGGGGGTGTTAGTACAAAGCACGGAGTCTCCCAATCCCATACATCCTAGGGCCCTTGCTGCCGATGCCTGTTGGGAGGCTCAGGCCCGGGCGTAACAGAGATGAGGCCGTGCTGGGCCGTCTGCCTCCCACTGGGAACGCTAGAAGGTGCGGTGCAGGGAAAGGCGTCCCTCATGGGGATCTGGGCAAGGAGCCAGAAGGTGCAGGAGAGGCCCCCCTCATGCATCTCGCATCGCCAGCCCCCAGCTTTCAAACAGGACTCGTCCTGGCCTCAGAGTGCTGAAGCCGGCCCCACAACAGCAAGAGATGTGACCCAAAGAATCAGGGGCAGGGTCTTTTCCTGCCTTCTGGTCCCTGGGAGCACTCGGGTCAGGTTTTCAAGCTGTTCTCCCGAACAAGGTGGGCTAGAAACTATTCTCCAAAGCTGAGAGTTTCGTGTCTCACCCTGCCTCCAATGCTAAATATCACAATACTTGCCAGACAGGTACAAGTGCTGGCAATGCTGTGACACCCCTTCCACCCTCCCTGACCCCCTGCACTGCTATGCCCCAGCACACCTCCCTACGCACACACAAACGCAGGGTGCAGTGCCAAAGCAATGGGGCAATCGTTGGCAGCTCCCCACCCGGTGCCATAGCAATGACGCAATGGCTGACCAGTCTGCGGTTCCATAGCAACAGGGCAATGGCTGACCAGTCTGTGGTGCCATAGCAACGGGGCATGGCTGACCAGTCTGTGGTGCCATAGCAACAGGGCAATCATTGGCAGCTCCCCACCCGGTGCCATAGCAACGGGGCAATGGCTGACCAGTCTGCGGTGCCATAGCAACGGGGCAATGGCTGACCAGTCTGCGGTGCCATAGCAACGGGGCAATCGTTGGCAGCTCCCCACCCGGTGCCATAGCAACGGGGCAATGGCTGACCAGTCTGCGGTGCCATAGCAACGGGGCAATGGCTGACCAGTCTGCGGTGCCATAGCAATGGGGCAGCTTCCCGGTGCCATGCAGGAAGCTGGGGGGTCAGAGTCAGCAGTGGGGCACTGCCTGCATTTCCTAGTGAGGTTTAACTGGATGAGTAGCTGCCGAGAGAGGGGGATACGGAGAGGCTGCCGCAGCAGGGGAACAGCAGAGGAGGGGGCTCTCGAGCCAGCAGCGGGGAGGGGGATGGAAAAGGCAGGCCTGGGGGTGCGACGGAGGAGACTGTTGCTCTGAGCGGTGAGATTTTGCGAAGGGGCACGGAGAAGGCACGGACAGTGCTCTCAAGGCTCCTAGATCGAAACAGGAGGGTCCCAGCTAGGGTGACCAGACAGCAAGTGTGAAAAATCGGGACACAGGGTGGGGGGGTAATAGGAGCCTATATAAGAAAAAGACCCAAAAATCGGGACTGTCCCTATAAAATCGGGACATCTGGTCACCCTAGTCCCAGCCCACCTGGAGGTGCTCCTCCATTCCTGGGGTAACGCCCGCCCCACCCCGACTGCAGCCTCACCGGTGTGCCCGTTGTTGCGGAGGGTGAAGGTCCCGTTCCCAGGGCTCCGGTATCCCTGGGGCTCAATAGGCGGCAGGGCCGGGTCGTGCTGCACAGACTTGGTCTCGATATCAATGGGGGACTGGGCCTGCCTCCCGCAGTCCGGGTAGTCATTTGACCAGTGTGTCTGGCCGTGGCGGCCTGAAAAAAGAAAGTGCAGGGGGAGAGGGTCAAGCCCCTTGGGGAGGGGGCGGGGAGGTGTCTCTGCCAGCTCGATTTGTGTGGGGGCCAGTTCTGGCCCCGGCAGTGCGATTTCACACCCCCGCCCTCAGTACAATGCGCCACACACAGCTGTGGCCATGACAATGCTCAGCATTTCGTCAGCGCCTCCCGGCTAGGGATCTCAAAGCCCCCCCAGGAGCTGCAGCTGGAAGGGACAATCCCTGTTCCATGGGGGAAGAACGAGGGCACGGAGAGGGGACGACGTGACTTGCCCCTTGGGTCACGCAGCAGCAGTAAGTTGGACACCCCAGCAGTCCTGACGCCCAGTCCCCTACTGTAATCACCAGATCCCTTTCCCACCACCGCCCCTGAGCTGGGCCTTGAAGCCAGGAGTCCTGGCTCCCATTTTCCTGCCGTAACCACTGGATCACGCAATCTCCCCTGTATAGCACCAAGCTTTTTACAGCTATGCCTCACTTCACTTGTGCAAGGACCAGTCCTATGTCAGGAGAAAGGCTGGGTTCAGTCCTGGCTGCCACAGAGCGTAACATGGGGAGAATGATGCTTTCCAAAGGGGGGTGCCATGAGGATCAATCTATAAATGCTTGGCAGGTGCTCAGACAGAAGACAGATAAAACCCTCAGTAGAGACAAGCTCTAGCCAGGGTTTCTAGAGGCAGTTTGGATTTAGATGTGAAACTCTTTGGTGCCTCTCTTTGGTTTGGCACCAAGACCATTTCTAGTGGCTGCATCAGTCACAATAATCAGCTTTGTATGGCTGCGTTTTTCCCGACGGGCCAGATTTTCCTAGGAGCTCCGGAGCAGAATTTCAGAACTGCTCAGCACCCTCCATTGGAGACGGATTTCCAGAAGCTTTCAGCTCCCACCGTGATATGCCCAGCTGGGTTTTTAAAGACCTCAACAGCTGATAAGCACCCTGATCACTTAGGAAAATCTGGTCTAATTATGGGTGCTGAGCACTTACAAATTCTGGCCTGTGTGGCAAAGTTACCTGGACTCAGCTATCTACCAGGGGAATTAGGCGCCTAAAGACCTTTGAGGAGCTGGACGCGAGAGCCCTTGTTAGAGGTTCTCTTTCTGTTCAGGAAAATGCCGGAAATCAAAATAACCGTGAATAAGTGGTTATAATAACGCACGTCACTGTCTAGGCTATGCCTGTTTCACTTTTCCCGTGAGTGTCCCTATCTGGCAGGGCTGGAACCAGCCTAATTATGCCGCTTTTAAAAGGCGACTCTGCCTCGCCAAGGCCACTACAAGGCAAATCGGGTTTTCTCCAACGCTGGCTGAATGAGGAGGCTTTTGTATGAAGGACCCAGCTTGGGAAGGGAGGCCAGAGCCCCGCAGTTATTTGCATCTGAATGTAATCTCTGCTATGGTAATTAGTTTGCTGGAAACATTTTCCAACCGGAGAAGCACAGATAAAGCTGTTTGCTTTTCCTGCCACTGTGCCATTGTTCTTCCACTGGCCCCGGACCTGAAGTTACCCAGAAAACAAAGATCCTCCAGATCAGATATACCCACAAAATACAGGCATTCTCGGTGCCCCGTCTGGCAGTTGCTAGGAGCTCCCAGAAGCCTCTGGGCCTAGGGCGCCCGACATCCATGTCTGCCACGTAAAAAACGCACAGGCGTCTCATATGTGGCTTGGGTCTGCTGGGGCAAATGGGTTTGTCTGCTGGGGCAAATGGGTTTGTCTGCTCAGCCAAAGTCCCCTCCCTACCTCCCTCCCCCCAGCGCCGGGTAACAGGCAGGCCTCTGAGCGCAGGTTCAAACGAGTTCCCGCTGCTGGCCTTTCCAAGTTCCTGCACAATGCTGTGCTTTCAGGGCCCGAGCTTAGGTGAGGATTACATCTGACCCCCGTGCAATGGTATCAGCCGTGCCCAGCTGGTGCTGGATTGCACTTTCAGATATGCGCTGCCTCTGTGCTAACTGGATTTGTTAGGCTTGCAGGCAGTTAGCTGGCGATCTGAATGGTGGATCTAGCATTGTTACATAAGGGCCCCGGGAACACAATGGGGCCATTCTAGCATGGGAACTAGTTGGGGGAGAATCCAGGAGGCCCAACACTCCCGCAAAGCCAGGGGCCAAGGGGTAAAGACTGGGGTTTGGGGTGCAGTGGTTAGAGCAGGGGACTAGGAGTCAGGACCCCTGGAAACCTGTCCTGCTGTGGAAGAGATGAATCACTCCCCTGCTGTAACTATGCGATACTCTTTTCTAAAGCCTGGGATACAGTCCAGGAGTTCTGAGTCACTGTGCACCTGCTCTAACCACTAGACCATATTGTCCTCCCAGTGCTGGGGACAGAACCTGGGAGTCCTGAAGCCCCAGGCCTCCCTGCTCCAACCCTCCCCTTCCCAATGCTGAGAAAAAAACCAAGGAATCCTGACTCCCAGCCACCCTGCTCTAACCACTAGACCACATTGTCCTCTCAGAACTGGGGACAGAACCCAGGAGGCCAGTTCTCCCTCTGCAGGACATGAGTAACACCCACAGGGGCCAGTAGAAATCAGACCGCTGAGTTCTGTTCCTGGGTCTGGGAAATGGTGAGGCCTATTGATTAGAGCAGGATCTAGGAGCCAGGACTCCTGAGTTCTTTTCTCAGCTGTGGAAGGGGGGTGGGGTCTAGTGGTTAGAGCACAAGACAGTGAGCCAGGATTCCTGAGCTCTAGTCTCTGCTCTGGAAGAAAGTGGTGTACAGTGGTTAGAGGAAAAGGCTGGGAGCAAGGATCTCTGGGTTCTATTCCTTGGTCTACCACTGTCATTCCCTTTCCCCCTGTGTAAATGGGAGTAATGTGTCCCCCCTGCATGGGGTGCTGGGTTTAATCACTGAGGCTTTGCAAAGCACTCGAAGCTCCTTGGCTGGAAAAGACCAGGGACAGGCCAAGAGCCGCTCTGCAGTGCCCCCTGAATGGCCAGGCCTCCTTGGTCTGAGCATCTCACGAGCAGGCGGCGTCTGTGGGGAGACCCCCAGCTCTCTGCCAGGCTGGCAGCAGCTGGAGCTGCTGCACAAATAGTGCACTCAGTCCCCAGTAGGAGGGGCAACATCAATCACCGTCCATTGCCACCTGCTAGCCAGCGTGGGCATGGTGCTGGCGGGAAGGCATTGCATCCTGCCCCGCTGAGCTAGCAGCAGGGAACTGGGGCCTGGGAGAGCAGGAACTGAATGGGAGAAAGCCCAGAATAAAATCCTCTTCCAGCCTTACCGCTATATGTCCAGTGGGAACCTGCAAAGCAAGCAAACAAAGCGCTTAGTCAGCATAACTAACACTGAGTCTGCCTCAATATCCCCTCCCACCTGTAAGCCTTAAAGACCCCCGAGCATTTCCCCCAGGGTCCACGACAAATCCAACCCCTTGCCCTTACATCCTGCCACCCTTGCGGTCTCAGTCAGTATCCTCCTTCACTCCCTCTCCTGAATGAGATTTCATGCGGCTGTTAAAGAGCTGCCAGGTTCCACCCCAGAAGTGGCTGCCTTTCCGTGTTGGGAAATAATTCCCCCAAAGAGCTTTGGGATCAAACGTGTTGAGCCAACGTCCATTGACATCAAAAGAGAGTGGCTTTCAGTGGGGCGATGGACCAGACCCTATTGTTGTTCAGGTTTTTTTGTCCTCTTCTCTTTGAAGTGCCCTGCCTTGCTGAACTGCTCCTCTAACAGCAGGCTGGGAAGAGGTCACCCTGCTCCCGGTGCAGGATGAGCAAACAGTCAAACCCTGGCTAGCACGTTCGGCCCTGCTGCTGTGACGGCTGCTCTTTTTGGCCAACGCGCCGGGGATCGAAAGGGGCACAGGCAGCGACTCCGTGGGCTGGAGCACCCACGGGGAAAAATTAGCAGGTGCTCCGCACCCTCCGGCAGCCAAGCTCCCCCCATCCTCGCCTCCTTCCCCCCCTGTAGCGCCGCATCCCCCTCCCAGCGCTTCCCACCCCCTGCCACCTAACAGCTCTTTGGCGGCACTTAGGACTTTCCAGGAGGGAGGGGGAGGAGCGGGGACATGGTACGCTCAGGAGAGGATGCTGAGAACCTTTCCTAGCTGGGGCTATAACCGAGTCCTGTCCTCTGGGGCTTGGTCACAGATCGGGCTCTCGTAAGACACACTCACCAGGGGCTTGCACTTGCCTTCAGTCCCATCTCTGCGCCGCTTTCTCCCACTACCCCTAAAACTCTTGCGCCCAAACGAAAGGACATGGGCAGAAAAGGAGAAACTGAAGCCGAGGCTGGGCCGGGGCGGGGCGAGATTAGCAGCTCTCTGTTAAAAAGGCAGCCGGTCTCGGTGGCAGAGACTTGAGCTCCACTGAGGCCTCCCTGACCCAAGCTAAAATTAACCCCCCAGCTTGGCAAACACATTTAAAGAGACATTTGGGGGCAGAAAGAACCATGGGCTCCTTTGTGCTTTTCCACCCCAGGGCCAAAGATTCAAAGGGACCTATTCTCTGCCTGCCCTGCACCTTGAGGCAGTCTCTGCCAGCAGCCCCCAGCTGCTCATTCTAATTCAGTAGCACTTTGCACTGGTGCAAAGGCCAATGTGAGGGGCAGGGCAATGGAGAACCGGGCTCAGCGCCTGCACTACACTCTGTAAGCTGCTTGTACTGGCCGCTGTTGGAAACAAACTTTATGGGGCTGATTCAATTCCTAATCCTCTCTTAATGCTAACCAGGGACAGCTGGGCCCCTTTGCCTCCCAGTCAAACCACACGCATGTCTTCTCGTTGGGGTGAATCTTCACCTCCCAGACAGAGGCCTCCCCCAGAAATACCCATGTAAATTATAAGGATCAGAGTCAGAAACTGTGAAGGCAGAAGGGCCCATTAGATCATCTGGTCTGACCTCCTGTGTAAGCCAGGCCGGAGAACTCCTCCCAGTTCTCCCAGTAACTTGTGTTTGACTCAAGGTCTTCCAGAGAGGCCTCCAGTTGTGCTATAAAGACCTCAAGACCTGGAGAATCCCCCACTTCCCTGGGCGATTTGTTCCACTGGTTAATCCCCCTCTCTGGTAAAAAAATAAGTCTGCCCTGCTCTGAATTGGAATTGGTCTGACTTCAGCTCCCAGCCACTGGTTCTTGGGCTGCGCTTCTCAGCTACATTAAGAGTATCCAGTGTTTTGTCCCCGTGAAAGTACTTATACACTGTAATCAAGGCACCTCTTGATTTTCTTTCTGGTACACTCAACAGATTGAGCTGCTGAAGTCTCTCGCTGTCAGACATTTTTTTCCAGCCCTCAAATTTTTTTGTGTGTGGCTCTTCTCTGCCCCTCCTCCAGTGTTTCAACATCCTTTCTAAAGTGCAGACCCCAGAGCTGGCCGCAGCGTTCCAGCATCGGTCTCACCAGGGCGGCGTAAAGCAGTGCAATCACCTCTCCTTCTCCCATCGTGACTAGCATTGCCTACTGCCTTACACCCCAAGCAGCCTGGCTGATTTCAGTGGGCTCGCTTGCGGGGTAAGGGAGCATTTGGTTCAAATAAGAGGGGCGCCGGCTGGCCTGGTACTAGCATGTGAGCTGATGAGCTGACATTTCTTTGCAGAAATTAGCGGGTTGCAGCCCTTTCAGGCCCAGCCGTGACGGTGCAGAGCGGACGTCCATGTGCGTCTCAAGCAGCGCTCAGCTGTTAGAGCGGCTTGTTTGCAGAGCCCAGCTCTGGGACTAGAGGTGGGAACGCTTCGCAAGCCTATTACTTTTGTTTGGTGCGTCTCCTTTTGTGCATGATGGGTTAAATTCGGCTCCTGTTTACCTGGGTGTAAATCCAGAGTGATGCTACTGAAGATGGTGGAGTAACTCCAGCTTCAAACCGGGGTAATTTAGAGCAGAACCTGGCCTAAGTTTTAAAGCAGTCAAATGAAACAAATGATACATCTCCGCTCTGTTAGGTGTTTTGCCTGTAATGTCAGTGAGAGCAGGATCGGGCCCTATGTGGCTCTCTATGTGACATTTATTTGCCTTATTACTATTTTGCTACAGACCTGTCAGGAGCGTTTCACTCCACAAACCCAACGCTCCCAAGGCTTAGAATCATAGTCAGGCCATTAGGGAAAGGGGTTCCCAGTCTGCTCCCAGGCTTGGGCTAATGAGACAGGTTTGGGGCCTGATCCAAAGCCCATGGAAATCTTTCCATTGGCTTGCAGCAAATTTTGGAACCGTGCAAATGAAAAACAGAGAGTCATAGGACACAGTCGCTGGGAACACTCCCATCCTCTGGGACTCGGCGAGTTACTTTTCATGCTAAAATCATGTTTAATTAAAGGTTTCGCTGAAAATTGGAGTTTGAGTAAATGAAAATGATTGTAGAGCGTGTCTGCTTTCCCTTGACATTTTTTTATTTTTCTTCGGAAAACTGAAAATATTTGGCCAAAACCCAATAGGTTGTTTTTTTTTCTCAGCGTTCCCCCCCCACACACACACACACACACTTACTTTTGAGGCAATTTTCAGCTGAAATTTTTCAACTAAAAATCAAAATTTTCCATGGAAAAATCCCAAGCATTTTCTGTCCAGCTGTCCTTATTATCTGTTTTCAGAAAGCCTACTATTCTGCCCACTTGCTGCATCTGCCCTGGCACCGTTTTAGCTACTGATCACTGGTGATCAAGGAATAGAATTCATCTACCCGACTTATCACTTCTACTTGCCATGCTATAATCACAGGGTTAGCTCCACCCAGCAGAGAAAAATCCTCAGGATCCAAATCCATTGAGATACAAAGAGATTTCAGCATTGACACCCCCAACGGCCTTCTATTTTTAAATAATATCTTAAAATCTTTACGCAGCCCACTGAGCTTTGCCTGAGTCAGGACAGCTGCACAGTGTTCGATGTTACCGTTTATGGCCCGCTTTGCTAAATAAATGAATAATCCAGATTGCAGATTGAAAGGTGAATTGGGGAGCCCATATCACGGCAATTTTGGATTCACACAGCTTCCCTTTAGGGTCAGTTTTCTAAATTCTCCACCATTTCGAACATCAAAGTGCAGCCCCCGAACGCCCATAAATCCAGGTGAATTACACATATAGTACACACTCAACCTCACTGGCACCAAAAAGAGTCACAGCCCTGGATGCATATTAATTACAGCGAACATCCCCTTGATCATGCAGAACTTCAGTCACCCCAAGTCCACGCAGCGTCCCCCCATGACATTTAGGCCCCGGTATCGACCACCGGCCCCAATCCTGGAAAGTGCTGAGTCCAGGATGCTCAGCTCTTATCCTGATGGGGATATGTCTGCTGGAATAAGGGACTGCGATTTCCTAAAGGGCCTGGGAGTGTATATATAAACATGTAGCCGATATTTACATTTTTGGTGGCATTTTACAGCTCACCGAGTCTGGGTTATATTTTTAAAGCACAATCAGCAGGGATCAATCAACGGGCTCCATGTAAGTCAACGGGAGTCAGGCACAACGGATTCAGGGGAGGCCTCAGATTCTGCCTGTAAAGAGATCTTTGGCATGCCAACGATTAGCCTGCTTGTTGAACACTTTCTCTCAACACCTTCTAGGCTTTAACCCCTGCTCTGAAGGCTACTCGCTTCAATTTAGCGCACAACTCAATCGGATCCCAGCGTAGGTGCTGGAACTAGGGGTGCTGTCGCACCCGCTGGCTTGCAGGGGTTTCCATTATATCCAGAGTTTACAGTTTGGTCTCAGCACCCCCATTATAAAAATTGCTCCAGCGCCCCTGATCCCAGTGTAATGTCTTTGGAGCAGGGAGCGGAGGGCTCAATCCTGCGCCCACTGATGTTGGCGATGCAGGATCAGGCCTGGAGGGAATAACTAGTAACCCAGGCTCTTTGCAGAAATTCTGCGGGGTACTTGTAAGCGGAGTTTGCTCACGTCTATGACTGGCTGGAAAGCATCACAACACATTTGATGTGCCATTTGTTTAGGAAATTGGTTTCTAAAGCAGACAAAAGAAAAGGCTGAGTGGCCCATGGGAGTTGGAACAGTAGCTCCATTGTGGACACAAGAAAGGAACCGAGTGCTACACTCTTTGGGGGTTCCAAAAAAAAAATCCAGCTCCCCCACACACACCCCCTCCGCAGTAGCACCCAGAGCCAGCCAGTAGCACCCAGAGCTGTGGCAAGGCTGAGCTGAGCCCGACATCCACATCTTTATAAGCAATGCAACTTACTATGATTTGCAGCCAGTTCATGGGAAAAACCCTGCAGGAGGAATAAAGCGAGAAGCATCTTCCAAAGCACAGAGTCGTGGCAGGTGATTTGCAGGGGGGAGTTGATTTTTGGGGGGATAATAAATATGCCCCAGAGAGGATCCCACCCTTCTCTTCCTCAGCTGGAGGGGAAAGGCACAGACTGCTGCCCCGGCAGCTCTGAAGTCTGGTGATCAATGGGATATTCTCCACTTTCCACTTGACTTCAGAACACAGACCTCATGCCACTCACGATTGCCATTCAGGCAGTGCGACAGGGGCGAGCAGTTTTTAAGGTGGCTCCGGGCAGCAGCTCCGTTCCAGCCCTGGGTGATGTTCTCAGCTCCTTAAATACTTTGTCCCAACAATGTTTGTGCTGTGGGACTTCACACGAGGAATCTGGCCCGGCTCAGAGCCCAGGCCAGGCAAATCGCTTTGCAAATTTGTTTTCCTTCAGCTGGATTAAAAACAAAACAAAACAACCCACCCCACGAATTCAGAAGCAGATTTATCAAGGCAGGAAGGGCACATGCAGCGTTGGGATACAAGTGGCTCCTATGTAAAAGATTCCAGCTAGGAAGGATCTTTACAGGGCATCCTGCAGCCAACACATTTTACAACCGACAGGCCCAGTTCTCCATTCTACAGCACCGAGTGGTCACACAGGGACAGGGATGTGCTCCTCTCTAGAAAGGAAAGCTGGAGCAGTGACTAGGATGCTAGTTTAGGGACTTGGAAAACCCAGGTCCAATTCCCTGGTCTGCTGCATTCTCCCTGGGTGACCTAGAGCAAGTCACAGAGTCATGCTGGGCCTCAGTTTCCCCACCTGTACAATGGGGATAGCAGCCCTGCCCTGCCTCCCAGGTGGCTAACAGCCTTATAAGATTGTGATGGGATCAGATCTTACAGTGATGGGGTGTAAGCCCCACCCATGTAAACAAAGGGTTAGCAAGAGTCTCTAAGATCAGTGAGCCCACCTGGCTGTCCAGGGAGGGTGTGGTAAGGCTGGATTTGTTATCGCAGCCAGCTGGGCCTTCTTCAGGATGGAAGAGAGTGAAAGCTCCAGAGGCAGGACTCTGAGGGGCTTAGGGTAGCTGGATGAGAGAACACAGGCCCTGGGAAAGGACCCAGGCTCCAGGGATGTTATCCTGTAACCGGAGCAGGGAGCTGAGGGGAGCCCAGCAGGACCCAGTGCTCAAGCCCGGACGGACAGAGGTTGGTTTGTTTTGTTTGGGGTTTTGACATGGGGAACCCGCTGCTCTGAGAGAAGGGTGGGATTGCAGAGGAGCCGAGGCCGGGCGGAAGGTGCAGCGTTGATAAGTGGAGTTGTGCGGGACACTGTTTGTACACGACATCAACACCCTGCAAGGGGTGTGAGACTTTAGAGAGATGGGCTGGAGGGCAGAGTCACAAGAAGAGGCAGAACACCACAGGGCTGGACTGGCTCGGGGGGCGGTGATAGGTGAGGAGAGCCTGCACCACAAGGAGGTGCACCAGCGGTGAGCCCACTCAATGCAGGGCCATATAAAGTACCAAACAGACAGATCAGTTACTTTACCCATCGCTGAAATGCAGCCTCCTCTGGGGTGGAGTGTTATAGTTTAACAGGACACAGCAGCTCAGGAGGCAAAGATTAGCTATAAGAAGCTGCCTGAGGGGAGTTTCAAGTGGGCAGGGTGGAATGACCAGAGTTAAACTAGTACAAAATTCTAGGTCATTTAAATCAATGCAGACTGAGCAGGTTGGACTGTCTGTGTGGGAAGCTGCACACTCCTGTGGGGCTCAATATCATCTGGAAGGGTAGGGTGCTGCGATGGCTGTGGGGGTGGGTTGTGACATTGCTCAAAGAGGGGCAGAGTTAAGGGCATGGGGTGGGGTGAACCTTACTTCTGAATTTCCTGGTTTTCAGTGGTTTGAGTGTAGGTGAACTCAGCATGCTAGGAGGACACAGTGCAGCAAGGGGCAGCCTTAACGCTGCATTAATGAATCCTTTCGGCAGTGAATTTTGAGTTCTCCTTCCACACTCAGCTCTGCAGTGAGGAAGAGGGGACAGGAGAGGACAATAGAAGGGAGCCCAGCCACTGAGGCCCTGGAACATGCCTGTTACTGAGCAATAGGTCAGGGGGCCCAGGCAAGGGCCCAGCCTTTCACTTCTGACTCTGGTCCCCAGTGGATTCACGCTAGAAAAAATAAGGTGTGCACACAGAAGTGTTGGTCCTATCCCCGCCTCTGCCCAGGCAGACCAGCAGGGGGCGCTGCAAGTCAGGATAAAGTAAGGAGCTGGCTGGCTAGAGGGACTGGGGATGGGAGCTGGAGCTTGTTCACTGAAACCAATTCTGCCCGTGAGTGACAGAAAGTCGATATTGTCTGATCTCTGTTCCGTGGCTCACGGGAAATGGTTCATTGGGCTCACTCCAGTTTCCTGCTGGATCGGGACCCACCTCTCACCAACTTCTGTCAGGGGTCAGAGAAGGAAACTGGGAGCCAGGACTGCTGGGTTATCTTCCCAGGGTAACCCCATGGCAGCCTCACTTTTCTGTGCCTCAGTGGACTAATCTCCTGAATGGGTCCACTCACAATACTAGGACTGCAAGGCGTCTCAATGAATTCACCTTTGCCAATCGCTGTTACAGCAATGGGTAACTGCAGCTTCCAGATAAGGTGAGGCTATTTTAGTAAGTAAAACCCTCGCTCCAGGGAATCAAGATGACGTCCCTAGGCACAAAGCAAAGGACACAGCGCGTGCTAGTATTACTGCCTGGCTTTATGCTCCTGTTCGCTTCCTGCTGAGTTCTCGGCCTGGCTGCAGCTCATAGAAACTCCGGCGTGCACAATCTGCTGGGGAGCTGATATTTTCTCAGGCCGTTTCAAGACGTCAGAAGTGAGGGCGTCATGCTCCTGTGTAATGCTGGCGCAGTACTTGCTCCTGGAGCACCGTGCCAATTTGGCTTAAGATTTACTGTGTGGTTCTTTGGGGAGCCATTGGGCAGGAGTCGCGGGGCAGCAGGGGGAGTGCTGCCTTGCTAAGCAGACCAGTAAAGAGTTCGCCAGGTAAAACTAGCTTAGGTACGTGCAGTCCTCCGAACGATTTAGTGCTGGAATGTGCGGACACAGCCATCCAGCCCCTAGGAGCCACAGTAGGGTGACCAGACAGCAAGTGTGAAAAATCAGGACAGGGATGGGGGATAATAGGAACCTATATAAGAAAAAGACTCAAAAATTGGGACTGTCCCTATAAAATCGGGACATCTGCTCACCCTAAGCCATGGTGCCTAGCGCTCAGGAGAGTGGGTGGGTGGATACAATAGACGTAGGGCTCCCAACCCTTTTCATCACATGGACCATATTCGAATAGCAAGATTATCTCTTGGGCACTCTCATTGGCCATCTGCCACCAGGAGACGGGCCCCTTCGAGAAGGAAGGGGACCAGTGCACCTGGGACTAGTTAATTGCCTCTTGATGGAGTCTGATAGAAGGCGCCCGGTAAGACCCAGGCAGTAGATGAGAACGGGAGCAGCCGGGAGCTGATGAGGGCTGCCGGAGTCCCGAGAGAGACCTAGCCCAGACAGCTGATGAGAGAGCGCTGTGGCAGCAGAAGAGAGTTCTTGGAGAGCTGTCCAGAGCGAGGCAGCCCTGGCAAGGAGACAGCTGGTGCAAAGGGGGAACCAGCGCAGGCTGAGCTCACGAACAAGAGGGTTGACTCTAGAGAGAGGTTCCCGTGAACAGGGCGGTGACCTGCAGGCAGAGGGACCCGGGGAGTGGAAGCCCCGAGTTGAGGGCTGCAGGAGGAGAGCAGCAAGAATCCCAGAGAATTGCCAGAGGCGTGGAGACCTCGGAGTAGGGGCACAGGAGCGGGAGAAGAGGGATTATGGGCTCTCGGGTGGGCAGCCTGGAGATGGGCCTTGGAGGACTGCTCCATCCTAACCTGCCTTATTCCTGAGGGGTTGGAGAATTGGCTTCCTGAAGGTCGAAACTGCAGTAATTATGCCTGGAAGGGCTTGAATTAGACTCTGCGAGGTCGGGGGATGGGGATGACCGTTGGTCTGATCCGCGGTGGAGAAAGTGGGCGACTCGGCCTCGAGGGGATGTAGGGGAAACTGAGGCAGAACTTGACCGGACTGCTGTGATCAGTCACAGGAAGGCACCTGATGGGATGAGCCCAGCCTTCCCACTGGCCATCACATGACCCCCACTTCCCCTCCCACTGGCCATCACATGACTCCACTTCCCACCCCATTGGTCTTTTTTTAGACACTTATTTGGGCCCTACCTGAGCCATCATAATACATTTATCCTCACAACCCCTCTGGGACGCAGGGCAGGGTTATCCCCACTGTACGGACGGGCAAGAAAGCTCCGGAGAGACCCTGCATGGGAGCGTAATTCCCAGCCCGGGTAGATGGATACGTGCCTAAAAATAGCACGGGCCACATTCAACCCCTGCCCAACCCCCTGGGTATGAAGCCCAAGCAGCTGCCCGAGCCACACTGCTGTCTTGCTAGGTCCAGCGGAGCTGGCACACGTCTGTCTACCCCTGCTGGGAATTACACCTCCTGATTGCTGTGTAGACGTACCACACGGGATCTTTGGGGAGAAGCAGGAGCTGAACCAGCGTCTCCATCTCCCATAGCCAAGCTTAGTGCTCTAACCACTAGAGCATGCTTCCTTTCCAAGAGCCTGTCTCCCCTTCTATTCACCACCCCGTGGACCCACCTCAGCCTGTCTCATTCCAACACATAGGAGACACTTTCCATCTAGAAAAGAAGATCAGACGTTTTAATCAGTGCCGAGGAGCAGCGGCCCTTAAGGATTTAAAAAAATAATAATAATAGAGTAGGAAAGAACATGTGGGTAGCCGCGGTGGATAATCGGCATGATGGCTGCTGAGATGTCATGAAATCACGGGGAACCATTTTTAAATCATATGTAAAATAGCCAATGAATCACCCCGGCTCTCCTCGCCAACTGTGTCTTAGGGAAGCAACTTTCCCAATCCCACGTTGATTGCAACAGCTGTGTTTTGATTTAAATTGGGCTGTACTGCCCCCTGTTGGTCAGCGGACTGGCCGTAGCAATACTAAAAGATGTCGGGGAGAAATGGGATTTGGAGTCTCAACACAACGGGGGCCAAATTCCTTTCCATGGCTTGTTAAGGGGGGAGAATATGGGCTTGTGGGCTAACGACAGGCGGAGGAGATAGAAGAGCGGGCCTGGACGTTCGGCCATGGACACAGTGCGGATGGGGCAGTGCTGGCCTGCACTTCCAAGGGGTTGTGAGGTCAACAGAACCGTGACTGCTCCGCCTCCCTGCAGGGCAGGCGCTGAGCCTAGGGAGACCAGATGTCCCAATTCTATAGGGACAGTCCCGATTTTTGGGTCTTTTTCTTATATAGGCTCCTATTACCCCCCCACCCCTTGTCCCGATTTTTCACACTTGCTGTCTAGTCACCCTAGCTGAGCCCCAGTTGCCCCTGCTGCAGAAGGGGGGATCAAACCCACTGCCCTGTTCAGCTGCTTGCAAAGTGCACTGAGATCTCCATTTGGAAGGGCTACTAGTTATACACCCGGTCACCTGGGTACTGCTTGTAAACGTGAAATTGCCATTGAATGGGTGTGTGTCTAGTGGCGTCCCTCAGGGACCAGTCCCTGGGGTTCTTGGCCCTCCGCTACTTCACATTTTCATTATTGACATAGAAGGAAACATAAAATCCTCCCTTATAAAGTTTGCAAATGACACCAACATTGGGGGAGCGGGGAATAATGAGGACAGGACAGGTCATTGATTCAGACGAGCGAGTGGTAAATTGGGCGCAAGTAAACGATACGCATTTGAATTCAGCTAAATGTAAACGCGTGCATGCAGGAACAAAGCATGCAACCCATACTTAGAGGCTGGGGGACTCTGTCCTGGGAAGCAGGGACTCTGAAAAGGATTCAGGGGTTGTGTGAGGGATAATCAGCTGAACGTGAGCTCCCAGTGAGACACTGTGGCCAAAGGACTAATGCTATTCTGGGATGTGTAAACGGGGGAATCTTGAGTAGGAGCAGAGAGGTTATTTTCCGGCTGTCTTGGCCGCTGGTGCGACTGCTGCTGGGATCCTGCGTCCAGTTCTGGTGCCTGCAGTTCAGGGAGAATGCTGCTACATTGGAGAGGGCTCAGAGAAGAGCCACGGGAATGCTTAAAGCATTAAAAATCCTGCCTTACATGATAGACTCAAAGAGCTCAATCTATCGAGCTTAGCAGAGAGACGGTTAAGGGGCGAGTTGACCACAGTCTAGAAGAATCTACATGAGGAACAGATATTTAGTAACGGGCTCATCAGTCTAGCAGAGAAAGGTCTGACACGAGCCAGTGGCCGGGAGCTGAAGCTTGACAGATTCAGACTGGAAATGAGGGGTACATTTTTAACACGCGGGGTAACTGACCACTGGAACAGTTTCCCAAGAGTCCCATCGGACTCTCCATCACGGGCCAATTTTAAATCAAGACTGGATGTTTTTCTACAAGACCTGCTCTAGGAATTCTTTTGGAGCAATCCTCTGGCCTGTGTTATAGGGGGGGGATGAGGGGTCAGACTAGATGATCCCAATGGTCCCTTCTGACCTTGGAATCTATGAATCTACTCCAGCTCTGCCACTGACCTGCTGAGTGACTTGGGCACGTCACTTCCTCTCCATGTTCCAGTTTCCCCCTCCCCCTCTTTGCCTGTCCTGTCTATTCAGGCTGGAAGCACTTTGGGGCAGGGCCTGCCTCTCACTCCGTGACTGTGCGGCGCCTGGCAGAACCAGTCTCAGGGCTTTGAAGGGCCAGCACAATAGTTATAAGAGCATTAATAGGCCATCTCCTGCTAGCACTGGCCAGGCTCAACCCTGCTTTGCTTTTTGCGTTGAGAAATCCCTTCTCTGGAACTAATGGAAAGCTGTATGTTCCCTGTTGGGGGAGGGGACTTCCTTCCCACTCTCTACCAGCCCCCACTGGGTGGGTCTAACCCCAGTTAGCACTACCTCAGGTGGCAATGGGACCTAGTGTTTAGAGCACTGGACTAAACAGACCACTTGGGTTCTGTCCCCAGCTCTGACACTAGCCTGCTAGGTGATCTCAGGCAAGTCACTTCCTCTGCCTCAGTTTCCTCATCTGTAAAATGGGGGTGATGATACTGACCTCCTTTGTAAAGCACTTTGAGATCTGCTGATGCAAAGAGGTGGCGTTACCACACATGTGCACAAAGTGGGCCATCACCTCCCTCAGCTTCTGGGATTCACTCACCTGTCCACCCTGCATTGACGTCATAACACGCCCAGCTGTAAACCTAGATTCCCCGCAGCCTGGCTCATGCTCCGAGCGTTCCCTCCTCCCTGCTGCAGAGGTGGCACTTTCACTAGCACCAGCTGCAGTCTCTCAGAGATGCTGATTTTTAATTTGGTTTCCACCCCTGTGAATTTAGTGCTGGAAAAAGCCGCTGGTTAAGATCCCCAGTGCCTGACAGCTTAGCCAGCCAGCAGGTACGGGTGCAGCTGCAGTCAGGCAAGAAACCCCTATCCGCTGCCCCTTCCCAATGGGACTCAACCCGCCTCTGGAGAGATGCCCTCTAGGGGTGAGGAGGAGAGCTCTATCTCATCGGCCTCTTTTCTGAGGCTGCCAATTAGAGCTAATTGTGGTGGCATCATTAAGAACTGGGTCGAGACCTACTAAACTCATTCCAGACAGATCACCAACCTGCTGCTACTGACAGGACCTTGGGTGTGAGCTGGGCACCCGGCATCCGTCTTGTTCATAGTCACCAAAGCTACCAGAGCCGCCACCCAGGGCTGAGGTCCCAATGCACTGGGGCACAGTCCCCACACAGCAAGCGACTGTCCCTGCCCCCAGAAAGCTCACAATTGAAATAGACAAAGAAGAGAGGCAGAGGGGAAGTGATTTGCCCAAGGTCCCCCAGTGGGTCAGTAGCAGAACCCAGGTTTCCCAGCTCCTAGTCCAGCGTCCTAGCCACTAGACCATGCTGTCTCCTGCCCACCTGTCCCCTTTCTCCCCAGTCATCTAGTCCCCATGTTCCACCTAATGGGCGTACCGCATGTTCCAGCCAAGGGATGGGGACACTACTACTCTGAGTCTGGGATGGGGGCCTCCTGGAAGACACTGTGGGTAAGCCAATGCCATGCTTCAGGGCCTACAGGGGTCAGGAAGGAATCTCCTCTCCTTGTGGCATGCCATGGCAGGAGGGAGTGGGATTCTTCGCTCTTTGGGGGCAGACACCATCTTTTTGCTCTGTTTGTGCAGCACCTAGCACATGGGGTTCTGGTCCGTAACTGGGGCTCCTGGGTGTTCTGGTAATACACATAATAAGGAAGTATCACGTACTGACCACTGTCAAAGCCAAAGTGTCAGGCTTAATGGACCACAGGTCTGCTCCAGTAGGGCAGATCCTACTGCCTTTTCATCTTCAATCAGATGCAGGATTCATCTTCACTTCCTGTCCTAAACTGTTGTGGGACATTGCTCTGAGCTGTTGAACAACTACCTGGGTTCCACCCCAGAGACAGCTGCATTTTGACCACCCATGGGATGCAGCAGCACGACTGTAGGTACAGACTGTCCAGGGCTTTGGGCGCCTTTAGAAAGGTACTTCATAAAAGGCAAGACTCTTCTTCGAGTCCTTGGCTTTGTTTCTACCCATTTGCTCCACACCTCTGAATATCCTTTTAAATTTGCAATCAAACCCAGCCAGCTCTGCCTCTGCCCCTCACCCGGCATCGGCCCTGGTTCCCAGTGACTCTGAGCCTGGGCTTGGGACGCCGTCATGCCTCCTTCGCAAGCTCCCTGCGTTTAGCAGTTCAGCAAGTTAGAGCAGCTTCAGGGCTGCTCTAATTTCCATTCCGCTCCCTATGCCCCCTGGGAGGCAGAGAACAGTGCAGAGCGCTCCAGCCACACCCCGCATCCCGGGTTGGGAGCAGGGCGGGTGCAGAGTGTAAAGAGGTCTTAGGGCATGTCTTCACTGGCAACGTTAACATGACTCCACGAGGGGCGTAGCTCCCAGCGCCGGGGCACTGTCTACACTGGTGCTTTACAGCGCTGAAACTTGCAGCGCTCAGGGGGGTGTTTTTTCACCCCTCCGGAGCGAGAAAGTTGCAGCGCGGTGAAGTGCCAGTGTAGACAAGCCCTTAGAATCGGGCCCTTTTCCTTAGCTGGGTTTGTTGTGCCCGAAGCACTGTCCGTGCTAAGCATAAGGAAATAATAACAATTAATAACATCACTAATGGCCAACGGTCCCCAGATCATCCCTTTATCACGCTGATGCCGAGTTAATCCAGTGCCCTAATGCCTAGGACCTGTCAGATCTGTGGTGCTTCCTTCCCCCTTCCAAACCCAGGGCCGCTAGGCAGAGCCGGGCACCCTAGGGTTCACCCAGTGTTTGACCTGGCCCCTTGCTCCTGCAGCAGCCAGGAGCTCCTCCACCCCCACCAGGGCCCATGGGTGACGTCAGAGCAGTGAGGATCCATGACCACAGCAGGCGGGAGGCGGCAGGCCCAGGGCTGAGCTAAACACGCTGGATTCTCTGTCACTTGGAGTCTTTACGCCCCGATTTGAGGCCGTCGGTAAGTCAGCTGGAGGCCAGGGGTCTGTTACAGGAGCTGGGCGGGGGAGGTTCTGCAGCCTGCGACGCGCAGGAGGTCAGACTAGATGATCACGATGGTCCCTTCCGGCCGGAAAGTCTATGTGAGCGGCACAGACCTGCCGCGGGGCGAGCCCAAGCGCGCCCACGCTCGCGCGCCCGCTCGCTGTTATGTAACCAGCAGGCCGGGCTGGCCGGGGGACAGAGCACACCGCTCCATCTGCCAATCACACGCCGCTGGAGGAGGCGTCTCCGCCGGGCCCCGCAGCCCTGTGGGCGGGGGCGAGAGCCCATTCAAGGCTTGCGCTCTGGTTACTCACGCTGTCTGCTGACAGCCCTGCCGCATGCCAGGCCATGTGAGCGCCCTGCCACTGCCTCCCCTCCCCCCAAGGCCTTCTTTGAAAAAATCTGCTCAGTGTTTGCTTTGAAAAAAACCACCCAGGCCTCAGACACTTCCCCCCCACTCACCCACACACGCTTTTTGCAGGGATTCCTGCCCTTGTCCCTGGGACAATCGCCACCTCGGCTCATCAGGACTGAGCTTGCCTGGAGTTTTCTCACCGAATGCGCTGCAGGGAGGGGGAGGGGAGCGCTGGCTCTGGGGAGAGGCACCACGGCTCAGGGGTGCTGCGAGGTCACCAGGAAAGAATCCTTAGGGAAAGGCTGGCAGCTGGGAGAAGCATCGGACCCTTTCATCCCCTCTGGGGCAGTTTGCTTTCAATTTCTTCCCTGGCAGGGTCTTTGTCTAACTCCTCTGGGGTCTGTGCAGAGGGTGCAAAGCGAGTGTAAAATCCTCCCGGTCTGATCTGCTCGGTGTAAAGGAAGGCGTCCGGTGAGAGGGAATTGGGATCCCGGGTGCTTGTGGTGTCTGGAAAAGAAGGGGATTTTTCCCGGCGATTTCCTTTGCTCTAGCAAGTCTCATCTGACCATCAATTGGACCTCTGAGAGGTGCCACTAACTGTTGGGGGTTTGGGGCACAGACACCCCCAAACTTATCTGCAGCAAACTCCATTAAACTCTGGTCAGGTTACTGGAGCCATAGTTCAGGCCTGATGAGAGCTGCTCAGCTCCTCAAACGTCAGCTGAAGTGAAGTGGAGCAGTTGGTGTTCATGAGCTGGTGAAGTGGTTACAGCACCAGTGCAGGAGTTAAGAGACCTTGTTTTAAATCCCTGCTCTGCCACAGGCTGCCTGGGTGACCCTGGGCAAATCACTTCGTCTTCCCGTGCCTCAGTTTCCCCCACAGAGACAATGGGGATAATAGCACTGCCCTGCCCCGCGGGCTGTGGTGAGGGTATACCTTAACGATTATGAAGTGCTCTGATACAACAGTGGTGGGGTAAGAAAAGACCCTCAGACAGAGAGAACCTGGAAAATCAGGCCTTTAGTAACTAACACACATGACTGAGTCAGGACTCCTGGGTTCCATGGGACCTGGGTAAGCTGCTAAGTCCTGCAGCCCTTGCTCCCCTAATTTAGTGCCATGGGAGTTGGGTGTGTGAAAAGCGCAGGATCACCTAGCAAGGCTCAGTGCCTCAGTTTCCCCATTTTGTAAACACGGAGAACGGTACCCACTGTTGGGAGGCTTCGCTGCTGTTCATAAAGGGCTCTGAGATCCTAATAGAAAGCAAAGGACTAGGCACTTCTGGGAGGATGGGGGCGACAACCCTCTTACCGTGACCCCCACACTTTAGAAGGTGGGGTGGGGCAGCCCTCCAGTTCTTTTCTGCCTCTCCTTCCCACGCACTCCTCCCCCACCCCCGAGCAGCCAGAAGTAGGGGGCTGTGACACAGGGCAGCAAGGCCCCAACTCAAAGCCTTGGGCTGGCTCAGAGCCAGCAGCCCCCCAAGAGACACCCAGGCTCTGCGTCCCGTTCCCAGCCCCTGCAAGCCCCCCGCTGCAAGCCACCCACTCAAAAAGGAGCCAGCTCCCCTGACGCAACAGCCCAGCCAGGCGTGCTCTTCCCCCAGTTGGCTGGCAGCCACCAACCTGGCTCTGTGTTTATTTATTTACGCCTGTGCTGACTAAACCACCTTGTTCCCAGCAGCTGGGGAGGGGCCGACGCAACAGAGCTGGGAGAACGCTATGTCCTCTTCTCAGATTTTTTGATTAAACTCGCAACTACCCCTTATGTAACAGACTCGAGGAGGGATCAGCGCACGTTTCCAGCACTGCTCACTTGGTGCAGATTTTCCTGGCATCCGTCTGCTGCTGGGGCTCAGATCCTTCTTCCCACTCTGGAGCCTGCCTGTCTGTCCTGGGTCAGCGACTGAGTGTTATTGGTGGTGCCTAGGGCAGGGTCAGCTCCCTTCATTACAAACAACTGCTAGCATGGGGGTGCGCTAGCTTCGTTCCTCTCCCCAGGAATGCAAGCCAAGAAGCAACTACTGTATTGACCCGAGAAGAATCATCCGGGTTACAAACTGTTCCAGTTCTTATGCTGCCAGCTTTGACATGGATCTGTTTCATAATACTCAGCACTTATATAGCACATTGGCCGGGCGTGTTGCCGTGCAGGCATCAACCCGACTTCCCAGCCTGCCTTGCTCCTTTGGGGTCATTCATTATTATACTCAGTTTATAGGTTGGGGAAACTGAGGCACAAAGACTTGAAGAGACTTTATCAAGGTCACATAGCTGTTCGTGGACAGAGTCGGGCCTAACACCCAGGAATCCTGACTTACAGTTTCCCCATTCTAACCAGTAGTCTGCACTCTCTTCCAGTGCCAGGAATAGAACCCAGGACAGCCATTCCCTTCCTCTAACCACATACCCTCTCGGGAATACTTGTTGTCTATAGTGTGCCCTTATATAACTACTCATATGTCTCCTTGGGTGTGGACTAGGTAACCCTTTGCTGACCAAAAACTGCAATGGCAACATTATTTATTTGGTGACAGGTTTCAGAGTGGTAGCCATGTTAGTCTGTATCAGCAAAAAGAACAAGGAGTCCTTGTGGGACCTTAGAGACTAACAAATTTATTTGGGCATAAGCTTTCGTGCGCTAAAACCCACTTCATCGGATGCATGGAGTGGAAAATACAGCAGCAGATATATATACACAGTACATGAAAAGATGGGCGTTGCCTTACCAAGTATGGGGGTCAGAAAAATCACTATTGTAGTGGTAATGAAGGTGGCCCATTTCAAACAGTTGACAAGAAGGTGTGAGTAACAGTATGGGGAAATTAGTTTTTGTAATGACCCATCCACTCCAAGTCTTTATTCAGGCCTAATTTGATGGTGTCCAGGTTGCAAATTAATTCCAGTTCTTCAGTTTCTCATTAGTCTGTTTTTGAAGTTGTTTTGTTGAAGAATTGCCACTTTTAAGTCTGTTATTGAGTGACCAGGGAGATTGAAGTGTTCTCCTACTGGTTTTTGAAGGTTATAATTCCTGATGTCAGATTTGTGTCCATTTATTCTTTTGCGTAGTGACTGTCCGGTCTGGCCAATGTACATGGCAGAGGGGCATTGCTGGCACATGATGGCAGATATCACATTGGTAGATGTGCAGGTGAACAAGTCCCTGATGGTGTGGCTGATAGGTTAGGTCCTATGATGGTGTCATAGATGCCGACTCTATGGGTGCTCCGAGGCTGGAGCACCCAGGGGGAAAAATTGGTGGGTGCTCTGCACCCACTGGCAGTGCCCTGCCTCACCCTCCCACCCCAGCTCACCTCTACCTCTGCTCCGCCTCCACCTCCTCCCCTGAGCGCACCGCGGTGTCCTGCTTCTCCCCACTCCCTCCCAGCACTTGCGCTGCGAAACAGCTGATTCACACAGCAAGCGCTGGGAGGGAGGGGGGAGGAGGAGGAACGTGGTGCCCTCAGGGAAGAGGCGGGGCCAGGGCAGGGATTTGGGGAGGGGTCCAATAGGGGCAGGGAGGGGACGGAGTCGGGGCGGGGCCGGGGGGCGTGAGCACCCACCGGAGCCAACGAAAGTTGGCACCTGTAGATGGTGTCCCTTGAACAGATATGCAGACAGAGTTGGCACCAGGTTTGTTGCAGGGTTTGGTTCCTGGGTTCTTGTGTGGTGTGTAGTTGCTGGTGAGTGTTTGTTTCAGGTTGGGGGGCTGCCTGTAAGCGAGGCCTGGCCTGAAGGACAATCCTTCACTCTCACAGAGCTTGGAAAGAGACAACCACTTATCAGTGCACAGACGCTGCATGACAGTTTGGGCTGGGAAGTAAAGAAAACCCCCATACCTGCAGAGGGAATCCACAGGGAGACTTAACCAGGGGGAACTCCAGGGGAACAGCCACAGCCCTTCCTTTGCTAAATGGAATCTTTAATGGCCAAAAGAACAGGAGTACTTGTGGTACCTTAGAGACTAACATGTCATGAACTCAGGTCCTTGTCTCACCTGAGATGAACAGAAAATGGTTTGCAAGGAGACGCCTTGTCTCTTGCTCTTGATAGCAGCTAGCCTCACTGCAGGCCTGTGTTTTTAAGATTTTGCCTGGATCTGTTTTGTGCTCAAGAGTCCATGTTATAAGAAAAAGCACAGGGTTAGTTCCCCTCTACTTAACAAGCTGTACCACAATAGCACCACAAGCTGCAGAAGTCATTGGCCAGGGTTTCACTCTCTTCAGCTTTCTGGACATGGATGGAGCATTGGTGACATCAGACCACGAGCAGTCACAGCACTGCCAGTGGATTTTAAACATGGAGGCTGCTGGAGAATCACGGTTCCACTGCGAAGGAACGGGCTGGAAACCCAGAGAGGAGGCTGAGTTTGCACAGTAAAAAGGAATTGAGACCTCCGACTCCGCTAGATTCTGCACAACCCTACAAGATGCTCAAGAGAGACACAAGCAGCACTAGATCCCACAGTGACAGGCACAGTATAAAAGATATCCAGATAGACAGATGGGTGTGTATGGCGATGGATGAATAGATACACAAAAGGGTATGAATGTGGATGGATGGATGGATTCATATGGTGAGGGAGTGAGAGAAATCAAATCAGATAGATGGAAAGTTTTTCTAATCTCTGTTGTTTTTCCTTTGATTTTAATCAGTTTAGTTTTCAGGGATGCTGTCGAGGTAACAGAAAAATTGTATATGTATATGTTCCAGGTTTTCACCTCATTGATCCTGGCTTTCCTCTGATGTAGTACACATTGGAGTTTATGAAGTTCTCCCTGGGGAACAGAATCAGACCCTTGCCTGTGTTATCACTAACTCCATCTTAGAGTCTTAAAAGAGAGTGGTTAAAGAAAATCCAGCTTGCTTTTGGCACCAATGAGGTTGGTTTCCTGTTTGCATTTCACTCAGGTTGGACAGGAAAGGTAAGCTGATCAATATCACTTGTTGGTTGCAGTCAGGTTCAGTGCAGGGCTCTAATGCACAAGGCTGCCATCACTGCCCGAGAAGCATGGAACGAACCAAGCTCTCATTGAATAAATCACAGCGACATCTCTATTCATGTTCAGTTTTGTAGCATCTCTCTCTCTCGCTCGCTTTTTGTGTGTGTTGGTTTTCATAAGTAAATCTCTGTTGGGGACCCTAAACAAGGCTGATGCTGTCCCTTTAATGTTGTGTGCATTGAATAAACATAGTGGACTATTTGAATCACTTACAGAGAATAATAATCAGAGAACAAATCCTACTCCAAAGAGGCTGCATGCATACTAATCAAAGCATCGAATTCGTCCATGGTGTAAATCCACAGAAGTGAGTAGATTCACCCTAGAGTGAATCTGACCCCCAAATCTACTTATGCCCAGAATATTCAAATTTCCCAGCATTGTACTTAGGTATGTATTTCAGTTTATAAATATCAAACACGGACTTCCAGCTGCAGTACAGGGAGAAAGAACAGCCATATTCCTCTTAGAATTGTTCTTTAATTGAAGATAGTTACAAAACACAAATGAACTCCCCTTCCATTCATATTACAGCAACAGCCAAGGGATCCACTCAGGATCGGGGCCGAACAGTGTCAGGCATCTTCTACTTTCCAGCTCTGGAGGAAAGTGAGGTCTGGTTTTTAGAGCAATGAGAACACCTGGGTTCTGTTCCCAGCTCTGCCACTGACTCACTGTGCGGTGAGATGCAAGTCACTTCCTGTATCTTTGGCTCAGTTTCTCCCTCTGGAAAGTGAGGACGGAGTAATTGATTACAAATTACTGGATGGGAACATTAATAGGAATTCAACCCAGAGATGGAACAGACCGGTTGGAACTGGATGTACGATCTCCCCTCCAGTGCAGGATCATTCCCTACAGCATGTTTTAGCACATTTAGGCCAGCTTAGTAAGTGCTGAGCATCACAGCCTGTAGAGGGGGAACAGATCGGCAGTGACAGATCACAGGTTACCTTTACATTATGTGCACAACTGATACTGATGTCAGCAGCCGGGAACATAGAATAATAGACCTCTGCCAACCCACAGCATATAACAGCACTTTAAAACAAAAGCCACTTTGCTGACGCTTTTGCCACATCCCAGGGCCATAAAAGAGTTGGCTATATGCCCCCGCATGCAGTCACAGTGGCATGACACTGGAGGTCATGAGCATGCACGCAGCAGTAAGGTTTATTATGCCCATTAAGGCCCTAATTCAGCAAAGCATTTAAGCACATACATTACCTTTAACTCCCCTCTGAAGTCAGGGGACTTAAGCATGCGCTTAAGGGCTTGGATATATAGAGACAAGCTCCAGGCTTTGCAGTGCTGTGTGCCCTTTATTCCTACTGACTCATTACCAGGACAATAGTATCTGCAGCGCCCAGCGCCTTACAGAGCTGAACTTGCGTGTGGGACGGCACTGGGCCCCTGGCCAGCACCCACCTTTACCACGTAACCTCAGCAGGAAGCACAAGAGGAGTCATTGTTCATTTAAAAAAGCCATCAGACCAAAGAGACTTTGGGGAGCGTCATCTTTTGAGGCAAATAGGTTCATGTGCCTAGCCTGGGTACAGGGAACGGGCTTCTTGTACCATCAGGCCGAGGCAGCTGCAGGGCAGGTTAAGGCTTCACCAGCTCCTCTCCACAACTCCCACCCCTCTCCTCCCCCATCTCTTCTGCTCTTCCCTTTCTTCCCTTCTCTTTCCTCATCCACCTGTCTCCTTCCCCTCATGCTCCTTGGCCCTGCTGCTGTCCCTTTAGCAGCCCCCATGCACATACCCTGCCATACCCCTCTCCCCATCTCCCTCCCACCCATGAACTTCTCCCATCCCATTTCTCTTGCTTCCCTGCAGCATCCCCTGGCCTCTCCACTGACTGTTTCCCCAGCCATAACCCCCTCCTATCCCTGCTGGGGATTGCAGCCCACCATCCCCTCTCCTGTCTCCCCAGTCCTTCCAGCCCCTCTCCTCTCTGTGTCCTCCAGCCGCTTCCTCTTCTGAGCCCCACCTCCACTGCCTCCAAACCCCCTGTGGTCCTCTAGTCCCGCCATTTCTCTCCTCCCCCTAGCCCCTATGGTCTCCTCTTGTGCCTTCACCAGCTTCCCCTCCTCTGCCCCATTTCCCTCTATGGATCCCCTATCACGCCCCCTCCTCTGAACCATTACCCCCCATGGATCCCCTATCACGCCCCCTCCTCTGCCCCATTACCCCCATGGATCCCCTATCACGCCCCCTCCTCTGTCACATTACCCCCCATGGATCCCCTATCACGCCCCCTCCTCTGCCCCATTACCCCCCATGGATCCCCTATCACGCCCCCTCCTCTGCCCCATTACCCCCATGGATCCCCTATCACGCCCCCTCCTCTGCCCCATTACCCCCCATGGATCCCCTATCACGCCCCCTCCTCTGCCCCATTACCCCCATGGATCCCCTATCACGCCCCCTCCTCTGCCCCATTACCCCCCATGGATCCGCTATCACGCCCCCTCCTCTGCCCCATTTCCCTCTATGGATCCCCTATCACGCCCCCTCCTCTGCCCCATTACCCCCCATGGATCCCCTATCACGCCCCCTCCTCTGCCCCATTGCCCCCCATGGATCCCCTATCACGCCCCCTCCTCTGCCCCATTACCCCCTACGGATCCCCTATCACGCCCCCTCCTCTGCCCCATTACCCCCCATGGATCCGCTATCACGCCCCCTCCTCTGCCCCATTACCCCCCATGGATCCCCTATCACACCTCCTCCTCTGCCCCAGTACCTCCTACGGATCCGCTATCACGCCCCCTCCTCTGCCCCATTACCCCCCATGGATCCCCTATCACGCCCCCTCCTCTGCCCCATTACCCCCCATGGATCCCCTATCACGCACTCTCCTCTGCCCATTGTCCATGAGTCCCGCATCACGTCCCCGCCCATCCTGCCCAGCCCCCTTCCATGCGGCAGGCTGACACAAAGGGGCGTGTCCTTTCCCATTGCCCCGCCCCCAGACCCCTGCGTCTAGCTCCCGCAGCCACATGTAGGGGCGTGGCCTCGAGCCAGCCCCACCCTCCCGGCCAATCGGTTCAGCGCCGCTCCGCCATTGGGCTGCGGGGGAGCAGCCGAGCTCCAATTAGGGGCACGGGGCGTGGCTCTAGGGCGGGGGCCGGCGACCCTGAGTGGGCTCGGGGAGCCAATGGGAGCGGGGCGGGCGGGGCCCAGCGGGAGGCACGTGCCGGGCCGCACGTGGCCGCGTGGCGCCCGCACTGAGCCGGGGGCGGGGACCGGGCGCCGGGCTGGGGACTGGGACGGGCAGGGTGTGGAGCGGAGCCGGAGCCGCCCCGGGGACAGAGCAGAGGGAGCGGAGCTGGGAACGAGATCAGGTGAGGAGCTGGAGGCTCGCTGGGATCTAGGGGGCCGGACGGACGCGGGGCTCGGGCGGGGAGCCGGGAGCCGCTGCGGTGTGAGAACCCCTGGCCGGGGGGCGGACACCAGGGATCGGGACCCCCCCGTTCGTCCCCGGCCGGGATCGGGCTCCTCCCCCCTCAGCCAGCCCAGGACCCGCCGGCACCAGGGATCGGGCTCCTCGCCCCCAGCCCGCGACCCGCCGGCACCAGGGATCGGGCTCCTCCCCCCCACCCCCAGCCCGCGACCCGCCGGCACCAGGGATCGGGCTCCTCCCCCCCCACCCCCAGCCCGCGACCCGCCGGCACCAGGGATCGGGCTCCTCCCCCCCCCCTCTCCCCCAGCCCGCGACCCGCCGGCACCAGGGATCGGGCTCCTCTCCCCCCCCCCCCCCAGCCTGCGACCCGCCGACACCAGGGATCGGGCTCCTCCCCCCCCAGCCCGCGACCCGCCGGCTCCTGGGATCGGGCTCCCCCCCCGCCCCCAGCCCGCGACCCGCCGGCATCAGGGATCGGGCTCCTCCTCCCCCCCCCCAGCCCAGGACCCGCCGGCATCAGGGATCGGGCTCCTCCCCCCCAGCCCGCGACCCGCCGGCATCAGGGATCGGGCTCCTCCCCCCCAGCCCGCGACCCGCCGGCATCAGGGATCGGGCTCCTCCCCCCCAGCCCGCGACCCGCCGGCATCAGGGATCGGGCTCCTCCCCCCCAGCCCGCGACCCGCCGGCATCAGGGATCGGGCTCCTCCCCCCCAGCCCGCGACCCGCCGGCATCAGGGATCGGGCTCCTCCCCCCCAGCCCGCGACCCGCCGGCATCAGGGATCGGGCTCCTCCCCCCCAGCCCGCGACCCGCCGGCATCAGGGATCGGGCTCCTCCCCCCCAGCCCGCGACCCGCCGGCATCAGGGATCGGGCTCCTCCCCCCCAGCCCGCGACCCGCCGGCATCAGGGATCGGGCTCCTCCCCCCCAGCCCGCGACCCGCCGGCATCAGGGATCGGGCTCCTCCCCCCCAGCCCGCGACCCGCCGGCATCAGGGATCGGGCTCCTCCCCCCCAGCCCGCGACCCGCCGGCATCAGGGATCGGGCTCCTCCCCCCCAGCCCGCGACCCGCCGGCATCAGGGATCGGGCTCCTCCCCCCCAGCCCGCGACCCGCCGGCATCAGGGATCGGGCTCCTCCCCCCAGCCCGCGACCCGCCGGCATCAGGGATCGGGCTCCTCCCCCCCAGCCCGCGACCCGCCGGCATCAGGGATCGGGCTCCTCCCCCCCAGCCCGCGACCCGCCGGCATCAGGGATCGGGCTCCTCCCCCCCAGCCCGCGACCCGCCGGCATCAGGGATCGGGCTCCTCCCCCCCAGCCCGCGACCCGCCGGCATCAGGGATCGGGCTCCTCCCCCCCAGCCCGCGACCCGCCGGCATCAGGGATCGGGCTCCTCCCCCCCAGCCCGCGACCCGCCGGCATCAGGGATCGGGCTCCTCCCCCCCAGCCCGCGACCCGCCGGCAACAGGGATCGGGCTCCTCCCCCCCAGCCCGGGACCCGCCGGCAACAGGGATCGGGCTCCTCTTCCCCCGCCCCCCCCAGCCCGTGACCCGCCGGCATCAGGGATCGGGCTCCTCTTCCCCCGCCCCCCCCCAGCCCGGGACCCGCCGGCATCAGGGATCGGGCTCCTCCCCCCCCCCCCCAGCCCGCGACCCGCCGGCAACAGGGATCGGGCTCCTCCCCCCCCACCCCCAGCCCGCGACCCGCCGGCAACAGGGTTCGGGCTCCTCCCCCCCCACCCCCAGCCCGTGACCCGCCGGCATCAGGGATCGGGCCCCTCCTCCCCCGCCCCCCCCAGCCCGGGACCCGCCGGCATCAGGGATCGGGCTCCTCCCCCGCCCCCCCCAGCCCGCGACCCGCCGGCATCAGGGATCGGGCCCCTCCTCCCCCGCCCCCCCCAGCCCGGGACCCGCCGGCATCAGGGATCGGGCTCCTCCCCCCAACTCGCTCAGCCTAGGACTCGCTGGTATCAGGGATCAGGCTCTTCCCCCCCCCCCCTCCCCGGCATCAGGGATCGGGCTCCTCCCCACCCCCCAGCCTGTGACCCGCTGGCATCAGGGATCGGGCTCCTCCCCTCTGCCCCTGGCCAGGATCAGGTGAAAGGAGCCTGCGCCCTTGGGGGGGGATCAGGATTTCTCCCCCCCCCACACCCGGCATGTGCGCCCCCTGGGAGGATTCTCTTTTCTGACCGGAATGTGGGGATCCAGACACGCACCCCTCTGCTTTTCTGTGGAGTGTCTGGATCCTGGCATTGTCCCTGGGCACAGAGGAGTCCAGTCCAGATCCCGGGGTGCAAGCATTGCAGCTCCCCACCGATCCCAGGAGCAGCCCTGACCCCTGGGAGCACGCATGGGGCTTAGAGCAATGGAGTGGGGAAGGGATTAACCTGCCCTGTGTCTGAACGGTGGTGACCTGAGTGTGGAAGGGAGGGGGGATATGGTGACCAGATGTCCTGATTTTATAGGGACAGACCTGATATTTGGGGCTTTGTCTTATATAGGTGCCTGTTACTCCCCCACCCCCAACCCGATTTTTCACATTTGCTGTCTGGTCGCCCTAGTGTGCAGGGCGTTCTGCACGAGGGGTGCAAGGACTGTGTGTGCCTGAATGGCAGGGAGGGGCGGGCTGTGAATGGCAGTGACTTGAGTGTGTAACACGTGAGTAGTGTGTGTGCTGGGATGAGTGCGTGAATGGCGGGGGAGGGGGGGCATGCAGGGCGTGCATGTGTGTGTGCGCGTTGGAGAGGGAAGGGCCAGGGAGAGTGTGTTCCTGCTTGCAGAAGGGGAGGCAGGGGCTGCGTGTGTGAGAATTTGACCAGCGTGCAGAGCTCATTGTGTCGCGTGGCATGGGGACAGCCGTGTCCATGATTGCAGCAGCCATCCAGACAGCACGACTCTTGGTGTCGGATGCGTGTTCAATCTAGGTCAGCAACGTGCGGTGGTGGCTGGATGTGTTGCAGGCAAGGTGCTTGCTAGGCTCTGGATCCAATACTGGGTGAAGGGAAGGAGGAATGACTCTGATTCTCAGGGTGGTGAACCTGGGCGGGTTTAGTGGAAGGTTTGCTGGGGAGGAAGGAACTGCCGTGTGGGCTCCTACTTGAGATCTCCTACTGAGTTCCAAGAATAACGGGTCGGTTTCTTTAGCAAAGGGACTGGAGGGTGTTGCTGACTCTGAAGTTAGACTAACACAGCTACCCCTCTGATGTTAGAGGGGTGTAACTGGTTTTGTCGAAGCGGGGATGCGGCTGAGGCTGGCGTGTGGCACCAGAGGGTTGATTACTTCGGGAAGAGACACGAGGTATAGGGAGAAGGGAATGTTCTGTAGCAAAGAGAGCGGGGACCCCCCACTCCTCCACTGAGTCACCGCCAAGTCACTCTGAACCGCAAAAACAGCTGATGGCAGTTTGTAGGTTAACTTGCCCCTGTCGCTCCCCAGCTGCCTTGGATAAAACACCTGCTGCGCTTGGAAACCTCTCCCTTTGCCTGTGCCGCTGCAGAGAGAGCCCAGCACCAGACCAGGAAACACCCAGGCAGATTGAATTCCCAGCAAGGTGGACACGGTCCTTCATCCGTTTATTGAGTCCCGGAGGGCTACCTGTGTAGGTGCGTTGGGCTAGACCTAAAAACCAACAAGACGTGTGTATACCAAAAATCCTGTGTGTGTGTGTGTGTGCAGGATGGCAGGGATCTTAGCGATGCTGTGTATCTTGTGGGTGGTTTGGGATCTTTGGGGGTGGAAGCCACTTGTGACTATTTCATGACATTGGCTCGGTGAAGCATGCCCTTAGAAACAGCCTCTCCAAGACTTCTCCCTGCCTGCCATTCTCTGTTGGCCAATTTTCGGGTGAAATGCCGCATTTCTCCCTTGGGGGTTGTTGATTTCTCTCCAGCCGTTTGGCTGGCAGCAGGGTAGCTGCTGTGGGTTGGCAGTTGGCATCTGTCTAAAACGGCAGGAGCATAAAGCGTAGAAGCTTCTTATCTTTGTCTCCATGCTTGAAAGGGTTACAGATTTTTGTCTGCCTGCAGTGATGGGGAGCGTGGGAAGGCTGGAGCCCTGCCTTCCCTACGTTTATGATCCTGTGTTGCCCAGTAGCTGGGGCCAGTGCTCTGTTACAGAGACTGCAGGTGCTGACTGCATTGAGTCAGCCAGATAGACCCTTTCGAATCAGACTGGCACACCCTGCTCTTATCTCTAGTGTCTTGGAGAAACCTTTTATCAGTTAGATGTGTGGTTTGTCCTCTGCTTATTTTACCTTCAAGGGCCGGGTTTAACTCTTCCATTGAACAGCTCCAAGATTCTCTGACTTCTTTAAATTCACTTGTTTCCTGTCTGGTGGGCACTTGTGTTTAAGTATATTGACTTATGAGCCGTTCATTTTATACCAGTCCAAATCGAAAGGACACGGACTAATATCACTCTAGTGTTACATTGTTATTGTTCATATTTGTACCCAAGGGTTGCTAACGTTTTCGCTTAGTGAACATTTTCTTGATGCACCACAGAAGTGGTTTAACGGGTCAATTTGGTTCTGCAGAAAAGAGGTCTTACTAAGAAGCTAAGACCGATCAGAGAGGGAGTGTGTGTGTTTAATGCCAGTTTTTGTTTTGTTTGAAACCTTTCCCCTCCTGTGTTTGCAACCCAAACCTTGCAGCACCTGTACAGGAGAGCCAGAAAATGAAACACCATGTTATATGTTTCAGTTTGTCCAAGTGGAAGCAACCCTTCTCCAAGGGGGAAGGTCCTGGTCCCTGAATAGGGTTCCTTCTGCTACCTTAATACACATAAGAATTGTGTTCCCCCTTCTTAATATTTAGCAGACTGTGCTGTAAAACCAGGCAGGAAATGTAGCTTTTTCCCAACTGATTTTGAAACTGCCTGTGTCCGTGGCAATGAGGTTGCTAGGAGATTTTTGTTGTCCATATCCTGTAATGCTTCTGCGTGGAGTAATGCCACCGATGGCGGCCAGGGAAGCCTGTTGTGAACTTTGCACCCTCACTAGTTCAGGCTCCGTGCATGTCACGCCGCCTCACGCGCCCATCAAGTGTCTGGGAGCTGACTTGGGCACCCACCCGCTGCATCCACCCACCCTTCTGGCTGCCCCAACAATGAAACCTAGTGGGTGCCTTGTCCGGGTGCAGCCCCTGATGGGAACAGATTGGTCACGTCTGGACCAGCTTCTGCTGGCAAGCTCTATCCAGGAACTGCACCTGCACAGGGTCCATATGGCTCCCTTTGTCTTTACCCCTTTGTTTTCAGCCACCTCCCCGCAGTGAACCAGCGGAGAGCTTGATTTTTAGCTGTCCCAGAGGAAATTATTCCAAAGCCTCCTATAAACTTGGCTCAGCAGCAGTGCTAAGAGATGCTGGGCTGCTGTAGGGTCTGGGGATGCCAGGGAGGCAAACGGTAGGATCTCGAAGGCATCTTTTGTTGCTGTTACTGGCAGCTTCTTCATTTGTTTGCCTGTTTTTGGTCCCTGACAGGTTCCCGCAGTCATGGAGTCCCCCAACAGCATGTCGTCCTGCGAGTCTCTGTATTCAGTCGACAGTGCCGCCAGCGACGAAGAGGACAAGTGTTACGACTTCGGCGTCTTCCTGTCGGACAGCGAGAGCGAGGTGGAGAAGGAGGCAGGCGGGTTGAGCCGCCGGAGAGACGCCCGCTCCAGAGGGGAGAGGAATCTCTTTTCTCCCAAGTCGGCATGGACTAGCCCCAGCCTGCCAGGTCGGGACTGCAAACGCAGGACAGCGAAACCCACTTTGCAGAGCTCTGCTAGACAACGGCCGTCGAGTCAGTGCGGCCGGTTTTCCGGGGCGTTGGAAGGCAGATACCCCTCCGCCTGCGCATACTTGATGGACGGGGATGGCAGCCTGGCCGGGAGGATTCTGAGCCAGAAGAGGGTGGAGAGCGGACGGAAGCATCTGATCCGTCCTGCGGGGGAGAGGGAATACCCCAAGTATGCTGAAAAGCCCGCTGTCCACGGGTTAAAACGGCAAAGGAACGGGGAAACGGAGATGAAGGAAGCTCCAACGTTGCCCTTGACCGACGGTGACCGGCTGTTTGCCCAGAAGGTGAGTTCCATGAGAATATCTGGGGGAAGCGGGTGTCAGCAGGGAGGGAGTTACCTGGGAAGGGCTGAAGCATGCGATCAAATGGGACATGAGGCCTGATCCAGGCTGCGATTCCTCACCTGCCGGCTTGATGCGCCAATGCCATTGGCAAAGCCTTGCCCTCTTTGGACCTTTGATGGCACCAAATAGCGAAGGCCCTGTACACACTGAAGCTGGTGGGTGGAATACGTGGTGTGAGCCTGCTGGACATCTGTCCGTCTGTGTTGTTAGTGTCAGGGTGGTCGTGCCTCAGTTTCCCATGTGCCATGGCCAGTGCAGACTCAGATATGAGCTGGGCACCCTGTGGACTGGAAAAAATTGAGGGCAGTGGGGAAGGACTAGCATGGGGAAGGAAAACAGGTGGTCAGCTTCATCGTAATAGTGAAAGGATGGAAATTGGAATTCTTGCCGTCACTTGCATTAGCACTATGAGCCCTTCAGGATTAGTGGTGTTAAGTATTGATACTGCAGCAACGTGTAAGAGCCCCAGTCGTGGACCATACCCTGGTGCTAGGGGCTATACAGACTCAGAACAAAGACTGTCTCTGCTCCCAAAAGCTTACAGTCTGAGGAGGGTCATGAACTAAGATGTAATAAGTGCATTACTGGGGATTAAAACGAGTGCTTTAGAGTCACACCTCGCCGCCCTGCACAGGGGTCCTGCATCAGGTGCAAATCTAGCCCCAGGGATGTGCCGGGGAGAGGTGCATGCGGAGGGCCTGGGGGGAGCCCAGAAGGGAGATTGTCCCGAACGGGCTGGCTCACTTTCTGTGCTCCTTCTCTGCAGTGCCGGGAACTCCAGGGCTTCATCAGGCCTCTCGCGGAGCTTCTGAATGGGCTGAAGAGAGGTCGCTACAAACGAGGTAAGTGCTGTTCCTCGCGCTTGTCCCTCCCCAGAGCGTCTGACGCCGCCACGCGGCTATTGAACCGCAGGGAATTATTTCCCCTCTCTCCCGGTTTTGATCCCTAAATCAGAGGCCAGTGGCCATCTCCTGGCTTCTTGCTGGAGTGGCGTTCAGAGAGTGGGAGAATTGGGGACCAGTGAGAAACAGCCGCTGCCTGGCTCCGGGAGTCGCCCGCTGCGCGGTTTCCCCTGTGTGAGCTCTTTGTGTGGCTGGTGCAGGGGTTTTTTTTTTCCCCTCACCTCCTTTTCTTCTTAATCTCGCCCTCTTTCAATCAGCCCTTTGTTCCTTCCGGAGCCCCAAAAGGAGCAGGGCAGACAGCTTTACCCAGCGCTCGTCTGTGCCGAGACATAAACGGCCTCAGGATGGGGCTGGGTTGGGAGCAAAGGAAGGCGTGGCGGGGACGGGTATGATCCTCCGGCCGGGGAGGGGGATGGGATTGGCAATTAGCTGCCCACGCGGCAGTTGCCACTTTAGAGAGAGAACAGAAAACCCCAAAGGGCTCGATCTGCTCCTGGCCCAGTGCCATGGTGAGAGACCGGGGCGGTTTGTAAGAGCTGAGCGCGTTGGGTGCTGAAAACCCAGCCGTAAGTGTCACATTGGGAGCGGAGCGCGTTGGGTGCTCTGGCCCCAGTTGTGCCGCTGCACGCTTGGCAGTCTGGTTCTGAGATCCCATCCCCGAGGAAAGCGGTGGCATCTCTCATTCGCTTTCCATGCTTCGCTGCGCATATAGATTAAGGACCTGTAATCACCACCCTGGGGAGGAAGAGGGGCTGCTGCCTCCTATAACGTGCATGTGTTGGACTGCAGAATTCCTCACTCTCTATAAGGGTGTATCCAGGGCTTTACCCCAGTGCTAAAGATGCCTTGTCCCAGGACCAGATTCTGAGCTCTGTTACGCTACGGTAACTCCTTTGACTTCCGTGAATTTACTCTTCGTTGATGGGATTGAGATCAGAATCTGGCCCTTCATTATGGATTCATTAACACTTGTAAAGTGCTCTGTAAGTGGTAAGGATCTTTCAGCCTGAATGTTGTTGAGATCCCCCGCTGGTATAAATCAGTGCTGCTCCGCTGAAGTCAGCAGATCTGTGCTGAGGATCTGGCCCAATCCCTCTGACTTTTTTCCCAGCGTGGGGTTGCCATTTCATCAGCTTTGCCCTATGGCTCAATCACCTGTTGTAATCAGATTAATATGTAAACACATCTGCTAGCAGGCGGCTGCCCTGCCCTGGAATGGGAAGGGATTTGAGGATCGAATGGGTGTCGCAGCTCTGAGATCCTATACATTCTAGGATACTAGCTACGGATGCTTTACCATTGCTCAGTACTTAAGAGGCTAGTGCGTTAGGTACCCGACACTCATTGTTTTCCCTTTATTCTCCTGCCCAATCTGCCCCCGAAAAGAATTGAAGGGCCAGATCTGGTCCAATGTGTAGTCGGTTGGCACTAGCTTATTCCCCTTACAAGATCTTCTTCCCTAAATTCCTTCTTTCCGTTTATAGCACTCTCCTGAGCCCTCATCTTAATTTCTGCTCCTGGGTTGACTGTGCTAAATTGCCTAGTAAAGAAGGCCATTGTAAGCTGCATTGATCGCAGCCTGAGCTGAGAAATTCCCAGGGCACTGCTTGCTCTTTGTATCGCTGCTTTCCTGCCCTAATAACACGCTGTTGGAAATATGAAAGAGCAGGCTTTCATTGACGCTCCCGCTCGGCGCTGGGAGCCTGCTCTCCTTTCTCTCTCAGCGGGCTGTGTACACGTGTCTCCGTGCGTGCGAGTTTCCATCAGCCGGACACGTGTCGTGCTGCCTGCTTGTGTCACGCCCACTCTTGGCTGTGAAGAAATGATTATGGCTCGGGATAAACGTGCAAGAAGGCAGCTGGTGTGGCGTGATACCTGCCCTTCAGAAAGTCATCACATGGTGCTCATAGGGCCCCGGGGGCACCTGCTTCTCCAGCATACAAACCTTTTCCATGCTGGCTCCTTTCCGGGGGTGACTTCTCCTAATACAACAGCCTCCGCTGCAAGGAGCAGAGGCTGCAATTCACTGTATCTGCAGTGGGAGGGCAAAGACATGACAATGTCTCAACCCCCCTGCATTGTGCTGGCCTTTTCCTCCAGCTAATCTGAGGGCTAGGTTCTCGTGTCTGTCCACGCTGCATGTAATTGGCGTGATCTCTCCATAATCTCCCCTGGGTAATCAGAGTCTGAGCAGTGTGGAGGCTGAATCAGCCTGGCCCTGGCTTCCCAAGCGACTGTCTTCTCTCCAGGCGCCCTAGCGCAGTAAAGTTGGGTCGGTTTGTCTGTAAACTAATAGCTGGGCCTTGCTCTGTTTCTCTCCCCCCTCAGGGTTAAGCAGCTTCCAGCGGAGCGTGGCCATGGACAGGATTCAGAGGATAGTTGGAGTCCTGCAAAAGCCAGAAATGGGGTAAGAGTCTCCTCCGCAAAATCATTCTAAGAGCTCAGCAGAGGTTGGTGTGTGACTGGCTGCGGGAGGGAGAGCCAGACAGTGCACAGACTCTGTCCAGTGTTTCTAGTGTCAGCAAACTTCCCGCTGAACTCCTGTGCTGTTTCATTGAGAACGTCGATGCCCCAGGTCGCTTGCAGTTTGACCTGCAGGTGCCCCAGGTTGAAGACCCCCGGGGCTGAGGTCTGCCTTGGATGTCAGTAAAGTAATAGCTGGACTCTTCCTGGCAATATCACTCTGCTACTCCTGGTGGTTGATTCCCCCACTGGCAGCAATCACTCATGACTGGTAGCGCTGGACTGCACCGTCGCACACAGCCTAGGAAATGCCTCTGGGCTTTCGAACTGAGCCAAGTCCTGGCACATGTTGAAACCGCAAATCACTTGCTACCCTCGTCTCTTTTCTTCACTGAAATCTCTAATCCCGTGGCAGAGGGAAGCCCTGGGGAGGAAGGGAGATGTTCCTTTTGGGCAAAGGGGGGGTGGGTGTCAAAGTACTGAATTTCTGCTATTCTGTAACTTGAAATTCAAAGCCCAGATCTTAAAAGTTGAGGCCCATCTTTTTGTTGGGGGAACTTGGCCTGTTTTGGAGGCGTCTCTGAAAGAGAGGCAGCCGTACGGAATAACAGGGCAGTCTCCTTGCTGCAGGATCCTGACTGTCTCTCCTATCTCACATTAATTGTGAGATACCCGCGCGAGGCGCCAGGCTGTGACCGATCCTGGGCTCAGCAGGGTAAAACGGCACAACGGTCTCTCCTGGCTTGAGAGGAACCCCCTGTTTCTTTTCTCATCTTGCAGGGAGCGATACCTGGGCACCCTGCTGCAGGTAGAAATGATGCTGAAAGTTTGGTTCCCTCACGTCGCCTTGAACAGTTCCTGTCCTGATTCCAATCCAGCCGAGCATGCGCGCAAGCTGGCGAAGGTAAGGGGGCTTCCTTGCTGGGTAACCGGACTATTCAATCCCCTCCATCTGTATATGGATTAAAGGCCACAGGTGAGGCTCCCCTAGGCCTGTTCTTGTCCGAGCGATGTGCTGTTTGGCAGGGTTGGAGGTACCGGCCCTTGTGGGAATTACTAGTAGAACTGCAGCATGTAACAGCTTTGGTCCAGCAGAATGGGGATGGAGCTGGGTCTGCGGCAGGCGGCATGCTGGCTGGGGGGAGGAACTTCTGTGGCACATGCTGCACTGGGGACAAGGGTGAAGTGGGTCCTATAGGGGCTTGACTGGGGTCTGTGAGGGCCATGTGTTGCCGAGAGGTCTGTCGGGTCTCCCCATGGGAGCTGTGGGTGCCTCCTCGCCTGCTCTTGCCACGTCTGTTGGCCTTGCAGGGAGCTCCGGCAGGTCGGCCATATTGGCTGTAGCAGTCAATACCCTCTCAGCCTGAGGTGCCCCCTTTCTCCCCTCTCCTCCAGCAGTCCCACCCCAAGCCTTCAGCAGTGGACAGCTACGGAGGAAAGCCCGCAGTGCCCAGCGAAGACTCTGCCCAAAACCCCGCCGTGGAGAAGCTGCACCACACGGACCCGGCCGCAGCCGACGGCAAAGCTGACGCGGTGTGGAGGGAGCAGGCCTGCTTTCTGGCCGACTGGTCTGCCATGAACTTGACCTGGATGCACACCTCACCCATCTGCAACCCGCCACTGGGGCTGGCGAACCTAGGGCACTTGAATGCTGCTTTCAGCCAGGCCCTGCTCGGACCAAACGCTTGCGGGGTCATTCTCTTCCTCCACAACAACCTGACGGCCCCTGCGCCCTTCTTCCGCTCCACCTCCGTCACTCCCGACAAGAGCTCGCCCGCCTTCTGCCACCCCAAGCAACCTCCGGGTACGGGAGACCCCCCGAGATGCCAGAGTCTGCCCGGGGCCATGGCAGCAGGGAGCTACATGCTTAGCCAGCATCCAGGCAGCCACTCCAAATCTTTGCCTCACTTGCCCATCTCCAGCAAGGAACCCAAGCCAGCAGCTGCTTGGACTGGGAATCGAGAGTCAGAACTGCTGGCTAGGAAAGGGCCCGTGTATTCCTCTTGATGCTCGGCTTGAGGCACTTCCCAAAATGTGTGAATTTTATTTCTTTTTTTATTTCTGCTTTTTTTGTTTTTTAAAGTAAAACATTTCACGCCTGTGTAAAAGTCTGATAAACTTCCAGGAGGGAAAAAATTAATGTTATTAAAAGGTTTAAACCAGAGGAGTTTCCAGATGAATGTGATCTTTGTTGATTAATGCTCGACGGTGGAAATACACTTCCCCTGCCCGCCCCTCCGTTAATACCTGGTCGGTCCTGCAGCACTAATGCTTTGTGCTTCTCTAGGGCCTTTCTGGTCAATGTGAACTCCCTTAACTAAGACTCGCAGCCTCCCCTGGGAGGTAGATAAATTGTCGTGCATATTTTGGGCGTAGGACTGAGAGCCCAAACTCCTGGGTTCTAATTTCAGTTCTTACACCCATGGCTGTGGGACAAGTCCACTCTCTTTGTGACTCAGTTTCTCCATCTGTAAAACAAGGAGAGTACTTGTGTACAACACAGTTAACCTAGCTAGTAGGTCCTGCTGACTGCAGAGTAAACTGAGACCCGTCCCACAGCTTGTAGCATCTCTTTCACCAATACATATCTAACTAGATGATACTGCACCTGGCACATCTCTAGAAGGCTGAGGGGAGAGACAGAAAGTGCAAACTGCTAACGGTGTGGCATGCCTAAGTATATTATTAACACCATCTCCCAGGAGAATGGGCTGCCCTTGTATAAGACAGGCGTGGCTGTGCATCGTTGGATCACGTTCCCTGGCATAACACACCCTCCTTGCACGTTTCTAAACCAGGGGCACACAATTCACATGCATAGTTGAACAAAGCCTTTGCCTTAACACCTTCTGTTATGGTGCCTTTTGGTCTGATGGATCCCGTGACATCAGGCAAACTGAAGGCTCTCCTCACCTGCTACCAAAGTGCACCTAGTTCTGGAGTGGAACATGTAGTCACTGTTGGCAGGCAGCAACACTACTAAAACGTGTTGCAGGGCAGGAAGTGGAAAAACAATGCCAGAAATGACAAGGGGATTGAGGCAGGCGAGGATGGGTATTTGGGTTGGATGCCAGAACTCTGGCAATAATTGGCATGGGATCTTTAGTGATGACAAGGGGTCAGATTATGTTTGTCTTGTCACCCAAGAAACCGACTGCAGCGGCAGCGCCTCCCATCCCCAAGCTACAGCACGGCCTCAGGACGGACTTGGAGGTGAGAGCCGCATTTTTTATTATTTGTGTTACCATAGCCCAGGAGTGCCTGGTGCTAGGAGCTGTACAAACACAGGACAAAAACAGTCCCTGCCCCCAAGGGACTTACTATGCAAGTACACAACTGAATTGCAAATGTGTTCTCCGGCATCTTGAATTTTCCATGTCTCCCACCTCAGTACTAACCCAGCCTAGGCCACATGAGAGAATGGGATTCCAGCAACGGATGCTGTAGTCGCAGTGGAGCGGGTAAGAACAGCATTTGCTGTTACACTGAAATCCTAAACCAGTTCAGCCTGAGTAAATGACAGATGCTCATTTACTTGCTAACCAATGGTCCTGATTACTTGGGTCTTGGGCTTCTATTGTCAAAGCAAAAAGCCGCCTTGTGTTTTGAAAGGCATCTGTGCTTGATCACCCAAAACACCTGTCCACACGAGGCAGAACACGCTGCAGGCTGGATGCTGCCCTTAAAGCTGTTTGATTTTAAGGGGCGGTGGGAAGGCTCAAAGCGACCTGCACTGTGCTTGAAGAACATGCTGCGATGTGGCTTTCTCAAGTGCTACACTGCATGACAATGTGCTGCTTGTGTTTTGTTGGGGTTTTTTTTTTTTAAGAGAGTTAAAGATGAAACCTTTAAAGTTGGCTTTAATCCTACCTTTTCTTATTTAAGCAGTGGCATGTGCTGATCGGTTAGCTGCCTTCCGATGTATGTTGACCATACAGGGGTAGGGTTTGAAACTCTAAACTAAGCCTTGATAAAATGGCCCTTCATATCTTTTTGGAATAAACTGTGGAAGAAAACATGGATTGGAACTCAGTAAACACAAGTCGGAGATTTTGTGAAAAAGAAAGATTCAGTTTGCATGGTGGGGCACTTTTTAAGAGGGTGAGTGGGAAATGCATGTTATTGGGCACTGGAAGGAAAAGCTGATGGCAGAAGAACATGAGGCAGAAAACGATGCTGGATGGCCATGTGGTAGCCTGGGTGGATCTAAAGGCCTATTCATCCACCAAGAGATTAGCAGAGGATCCTGCAGAATGGGCTGCCATGGTTGCAAACCTCCAGGAATGGAGAAGCCACCTAAGAAGACAGTAATCTGTCCATGTAAAGCAGGCAGTTATTCTCGCTAATAACAAGTTGGAAAGTTTTTTCATTAAACCCCAACCCGATTTTTTTTTTCCTACTGTCAGTTTTCCAAAAACACAAAAACCCTCGTGGATGATGGAAGCATCCGTTCCCGCCACAAAGCTGTGGGGTGAAAAAGCATTTTGAATGAAATTTCAGCCAGGTCTGCACACGAGCCTTCTGGATTAGATTGATTGATTGGATAAACAGGCACCATTCAGCCTTTGCACTGCAGTTGTGGCTGGTCACCCCAGTCATCGAGCAGGCAGCTGCTGTGCAAGGTGCTGTATGTTTCAGTGCTATTAGGGGTATTACGGTAGCACCTAGGCACCCCAGTCATGGATCAGGACCCCACTGAGCTCGGTGCTCTAGAAACAACTGAGAGAGGCCTCGCCCCAAAAAAGAGCAGATCATTTAAATGTGATAATGAGAGAAGGGAAAATGAGCCACTCCCACAAAACAGGGACGAGCCCACAAATCCCACAGGCTCCCCTGTAACACTTGGGTGTTGTCTCTGCACCCAATCTGCAGGGGTAGCAGCAGGCCTGGCCCCTGGGAAGGGAGCCTCACTGCAGCCTCAGTGCTCAGCTGTCTCTCCTGGGAAGGAGGGTATTAGCTACGCTGCTTTGAGGGAGAGGGCGCGAGCTGCCCAGAGGAGACATTGCCCCTACTTTGTTTGGCCAGCTGCCTCTGAAGCATAAAGAGGTGAAGGTGAGGGCTCCATTAGGATCAGCTGTTGGTCTCCTCTGCAATCTCCTTCCATTGTTTGTGCTTGGGGATTAAGCCTAGGCAGGCGCGTGGTATCACGTGGCAGAGGGCATGCAGCTGGGAAAGGATCCATGCCAGCACCACGGGCTGCGCTCTGCACTGATGCACCTGCACAACTGGTTCCTTGCACGGCGGCATGCTTTGCGCAATGTGGGAGAACTGGATTCAGCCGAGCGGTTGTGCTTTAGACACCCTGTCAATGGCCGGGCCTCGGCGTGTGCCCCAATTTGCAGAGCTAAGCAAATGCCTAGCCAGAGCACGGATCAAAGCTCCTACTTCTTTATTACCTCCAGGGAAGCCAAGCTCAGAAGTTTAGCCAGGGCTTGGCGTTATTTATGTCACTGGGGAGTGTGAAGAACAAGGGGACACTGACATTTGGGGTTTGCAGCACCCTCAAAACATCAGCAATGCCAGAAGCAGAGAGGCAAGGCTGAGTGCTCAAAACCTCTGAGCTGAAATACCAGACTCCAGAACCATTCAAGTCCCAGCAGGGGCCATTCTGCCCTTCCAAAATAGACCAGAAGAGTGCCATGCAGTTTACTCTCTATGGGTCCTTTGGACGAGACCTTAAGACACCTGCCCATGCGATATGTCTGTTAGTTGCTGCCCTCCGCTCAGAAGTGAGCTCCATTTCTTTGGCACTGTATGTACTATAAATTAAGTGCCGGTGAAAAGTGCCCGTCTAGGTGACCTCAGTACTAAAGGCCTCACAGGGTGAACGCTGAAGACTGAAATCCACTTTTCAGCTACAGAATGACGCAGGTTTGCATGGCAAGCTTCCTGCACCAACATGCTGCAGCCCTGCCAGGAAGGACAGCGATGGGAGGTAGGAAAGAGGCGCCATCATGACGCTCTGGGGTTGGGCCCATTCAAAATGTGTAGCTAGTTCAGTCTCGGTGCCAACTCAGCCTGTGGGCCTTTTGCTGAGCCAGCCACCCAGGGGCCAATCAGTGCCAAGTGTCGCGATGGTTTCTCTGACACTGACCCCTGTCCATCAACAAGCAATCAGACAGTAACGCCTTTCAACTAAAGCTAGATTCAAACTGGGCAACTAGAGGGAAAAGCCAGTCAGTCCCCCCGCTACCCGCAGCTACAGAATATTGCAATCCCTTTCCTCTTCTCGGCGGCCTCTCGTCAGTGCAGGGGGGTGGAAGGAAGAAAACCAATTCCTTTGAAGTGTGACCTTGGAATCAGATCTGTTCATGTCCAATGCCAATCACTGGCATGGCCATGTCCGCATCACCCCACCCCGCCAGCATGTATCATGAGCCAGTTGCTCTCTGCTATTAGGCAGGATTTTATTCTCCGTACAAGCTGTAGTTTTAGGCAAGACAACCCCACGTGGGCCTCGGCCTTCATTCCCCAAGAGGTGCTTGAAACAGCCGTGAAGGGTCCCAAGCAATCAACAACTGTCAAAGGCCCAGAATTTCTTCTGTTCAAGGGACTCCGAGACCTTTGCTGGCCCCTACCATGGTGGTCCTGCCATGGTTCTGTCACGCGGCTTGTCCGCTCTATATCAGGTGATTGCTGACTCGTTGAGTGCGTTGCAGAGTCTGGCCAAAGTCCCTGCGTGGATTTCACCTTGATTTTGGTCATGGGGGAATTCGGCCCTTTTGTCTTGGGCAATGATGGGTGAACCAAGGTTTAGATTAACGCCCAGACATTTGGCTGATGACATGAACGATCCAAACCACTTGGTTCAGAGCCAGTCATTGTCCAAGGAAGCTCTTGCCTATGCGATTTGTGCCACTCGTGATTCCCTGTTGGAACTGGGCAGTGCCAAAGGGTGGGGGGGAAATCGTTTTTAAATCATGAGTGAACTGGATGTTTCCAAGGTTTGGGGCCTGAGTTCGAGGGTTGGACAAAGAGTTCTTAAATAATACACATCCGTTCCTGCAAGCGTCCTGCGAGCTGCTCTATGCTGGCAAATCCCGGTGCTCATGCAGAGCCATGGGGCTGCATGTGGCCTCAGAGACTTGTTGGCATGGAGCAGCTGGGCATAGCATGGCCTACACATGATTGTATAGAAGGCCACTTGCTCCCTCCTCTTGGCCTTTTTCACCTTCCCTTGGCTTGTGATTAAGCTTGTCTTCAGATGCCCTGGTGCTGTCCTAAAGGTGAAGATCTAGGGGATGGGGGTGGGCCGGTAGGACACTGTCAGCGGACCGAATTAACCCCCAGTTCAAACCAGCTGAACGTCTGCTTTGCCCACAGCATTGGGGAGCTCGCTGGAGGCTGACTGCACAGAGCACCCTGCCTGGAGCCTTGACAGGGCATGACACTTTCCTGGTGCCGGATGCCAAGTCCGTACACACCTTCGCGTCAATGTAGCCTCGCCAGTCTCCAAGGCCACCAACCTCCATGAAGCGCCTGGGTGCTGTAGAAGGGACGGGAGCGTGTGATGGAACCAGGGCTGCCTTTGCTTAGCTACCGCTCCTCCAAAAATGAAGAAGACAACGTTGATCTGATCCTGCACCGAGCATCCCCACGTCTCAGGGAAATCCATGAGAGTTTCCAGTGCTCAGCACCCCCGAGCAAGCTGCACAAGAAAACATTCCCCCTGGAAAGGCAAGCAATTCCTTGACCACGGACGGCTTAAGAGGGACATGTTTGCATGGCCCCAGTCTCCAAAGGGTTGAATTAAGCCCATGGGCAGGTAAGTTTGTGGGAAGAGGAATGGAAACCGACAGCCCTCTTGGACTGAAGCTTTTTAAAAAAGGCTTTTCAAGTCCAAAGTGGAAAATAGAGTTGTTTTCCTTGTCGAGACACGACTTATGCACTGGCTAGGCTGCGTGGGGCTCTTTTCCCAACCCCCGTGCTGGGCTTGGGGACTGCTGATGTGAATTATTGCAGATGAATGCTCAGTGGAGCAAGGGAAAAGAGGAGGCAGGAATTAGACTGAATGGCCGTTGCCATGGAGACCCAGCAGGGGGGATGCTATCCTTCAAGGAACATCAAACTCTTCTGCTTTTAAGGAATACTACTGCCTGGCTTAGCCGCCCTGTCAGGGTGCCCTGGGCTAATGGGATGCAGAGATGGCAGGGTCAGAGTCCCTCTAGTACCCGGGAGCGGAGACCACCAAATGTTTACAGCTGTCTGGTCCAATTAGCCTCACAGCGGACTTAAAATCCTACATATGACCTCCACCAGAGTCCAGGATCACAATGAGAGAGGGAAGGTGCTTGGGAACAAGCGAGTGCGGTTGGTATGTGCATGGGGCCATGGGACGGGCGTGAGAGAGTGAGCGCAGGTGCTTGGGGTGGGCAGCACATGCGGGCAAGGCCAAATGGTGGCCCCCCCCCGTTTGTTAAACTTTTGAATACCTTATTTTTTTATGGCATTTGTAGTCCATTTCATGACTTTGCATGCATGATTTAGCCCTGTCATATAAGAGGATAAATTTGCACACCGGGATCTGTAAATGGGTATTTATTTGTGCCATATATAAGCAAATTTAAAAAAAATTCATTTCCTCTAAGCTTATAGAAACTTTTTAATGTTAATAAGAACTGAAATGTACTATCATCAATACCGGAAACATGTTACTTCCAACATTTGATTTTCCCTTTTGTTGCTAACAACAAAAACAGCACCCAGAGCCCCCCAAAGCCTGGCACCCCAGGTGGTCGCCTGCTCCTAAATCCAGTCCTGCATGTGGGCAAGGCTCCATGACATTGGTGCTAACTACGCCCTCCTTGGCCATCTTAGCAGAGCGGCCAAGGCATCAATGGGCTATGGACACAGCTCTCCTTGGCCTCCTGGTCAGGATTGAGACACGCTGATCAGCTCACAGTGGGCGTCTCACCTTGTTCTGCCGATACACAGAGGATTTGGGTCTCCAGGGCTGCGGGCATCACCTTAAATTCACACCCACACTCATAAAAATGTGGGTCTTCTCTGACAAATAACGTAAAACTGTCCCCTCCATACTCCCCAACTGTTCCCTGTGAGTTTGAGTCACTTCTGCCACCAGGACCTGCCTGAAAGAGCGCTTCACCCCGCTGGCTCTGTGAGAGCCGCCCAAGCTCCTGGCAAGCGAACTGGAGTCCATTCTGCCTGGCGCCTCCTCAGCTAAGTTCTGACTGAAGGATCTTTATTACTGCTGATGAGGTGAGAGGCAGAAAGATGCCCGGCTACCAATTCAGACCCCACAGGTTCGATTCGAAGAGCTGCCTGGCCAACTAGAAAAATATCTTTTGGCTTGTGAACTGAGCTGCTATGAGAAAAGATGGAGAAAGAATAAATGGGGGGAGCCCCATGAGGTCGCTTTCCTGGCTAGAATGTAAAGGTAAGTGATGACTGAGGTGAGACTGTGTCCTTTTAATGGGAGTTTTTAAAAAAGCCCCAAACCCAAAAGACCATTTATGGAAGGTTGTAAAGCACCAATTTTTTCACTCAAAGGCCCCCTACTGAGCTCTTCCGCTCTGCTGAGCAAATCTGGATGGAGGCGCTTTTTTAAAATGTGGATTTTAACCCAATAGAGTGGAATGCCTCATAGAGAGCCATTCTAATTGGTGTGTTGTGCAAACCCATCTTAGTCCATAGATTGTTGACCTGGTAATAATAGTAATACTTAGTATGTTGCCTTTCTGCAGTGCTGTGCAAGCATGACCCAATTTAATCCTAACTACCTCTGCTGCCAGACTGGGAAATGTTACCTTCTCCATCTTACACACTGTGCAGGGGAGACAGGGGGAAGTGAAGTGACTTGGCCTAGGTTACAGAGCAAGTCAATGGTAGAGCCAAGATTAGATCTCCAGAATCCTGGCTTCTACGCCTAGTCTCAGACCACGCACTGACTCCCACCATCATCCCTCTTCAGATATTGTTTCTAAATAATCACCCCTGGTAATATTCACCCCTGAGAGAATTTCTGTGTCAAATGTTATTGAATTTATACACCCCACTTGTAAACTCCCCTAGCAATAGGTCTGTAATCGAAAAGCTGCTATAGCATTAATGTGATATTGATCAGACTCAGCATGAATCTGAGAGCCAGCAGGAGATGTGACAAAAATCTTTGCCTGCTCTTTTCCCTTTCTCACCCACTCAGCAATGAACAGCTGTATGTTTAAAGTTCGCTTAAGTTTTAATAACTAAGGCCCTGATCCTGGAAGCCGCTCTGTCCTGGCAAACCCCTGCGTTCATGTACAACCATGGGGGTCTCCACGTGGCCTCAGAGATTTCTCTGCCTGGAGCAGCTGGGAATATTGGGGCCTGCAGATAGAGTCTGATCTACAGCCCATTGAAGTCATTGCTTTTCGAATGAATACGATTGGAAGGTCCTGAAATGTGTGATTAATCCATATCTTATTATGGCTCATTGCTGAGCCCCGGGATGGCTGGACCATAATGGGACACTGAAGCACCAGCGTATGGCCAAGCAAGTCTGTTTTCATGGTATCCATGGTCCCTTCTGATTCCAGAAATCTCATGTGTGAGCCTGACATCATGAGATTTCCAGCCCAATTTTACTGACACGAAGTTTTGGATCAGCCAGAGAACAGGGTGTTGATCTGAACCAAACCCAAACTAGGAACCTTTCTGAGGTTCATCCAACACTTTTAATGAAGTGGGATTGGAGAACAGAACCCTGAATGATTTAGGGTTTCACTACATGACAGGCTGCCTCTCTCCTGGTGTGAGCCAATGGCTGTTGTGATCAGTGGCAGTGCCTGAGGTGAAGTCTCCCTGGTTTAAACTGGAAAGGGGCTAGTGGCAGAGTTATTTCTGCAAAGGCAACTCTTTCCTTGCCTTGGTCCATCAGATCGTGGCCTTGTTAACCTCCTTTGCATATTACAAGGCTTATATTTTCTCCCAGGCATTTGATGAGGCTAGGAAGGCAGGTGGAAATCTGTGCAAACCAGGCTGACTGGGGGCGGGTGTGGGAGAGAAACAGTGACATCCTTTATTGTGGTTACACTGAAAACATGTAAGGGCTTGCCTACACAGGGAAACTGACTGGCATAGCTATTGCAGAATATGCTCAATAAGGCAAGGAGTGAACTCCTTTTTCGCCACAAGCAATGGGACTTCTAGGGTGTAGGTGACACCCACTGGTGAGACGGTGTATGGGTAACTTGCCCAGCATGCTGTATTGTTCCATGGATAAACAGAGGACTTCAGTTCCTGGGGGGTGTGGGGGAGTCTATCTGGAACATATCGCCAACGCTTGTTTTTCTACAGGTCCCTGTCAGTTTTGACACTTGTCCCTTAAAAGGGACATTTTGCTCCAGTGCTGCTCCATAGAACAATGACTTTCTCCATATGTTAATGTGCTATTGACCAAACTCCGCATGAGCTGACAGAGGAGCCCAAAGAGTATGTATGACAAACATTAGCCTCAGTGATGGCCTAGTGCTTCGGCTAGCCCTCCCCCAGTTTATAAAACACTGGTTGTTGAGCAGGGAGCAAGCTATCTCACAAGTAATGGTTTGGTGGAGTTTGATGAACAGACAGGGGCAGATAATGTGCCCTTTCAGAGCTTGCTCACCAGAAATGCATCTCTCATTGGAGGATCTCAAAGCATTTTACAAACCGTAATGGATTCAGTTCCTAGGCCCCAAGGTAGGGTTAGTACTATCTGCCCTATTTGACTCATAGCTCCAAAGAGAATAAGGCCAGAAGGGACCCCTATGTTCATCTAGGCTGACCTCCCGTATAACAGAGGCCACAGAACTTCCCCAAAATAATTCCTGTTTGAACTACAGCTGGTCTTTTAGAAAAACATACGATCTCGATTTAAACATCGCTAGTGATGGAGAGTCCACCATCACCCTCGGTCCTTTGTTCCAATGATGAATTGCCCTCAGTGTTAAAAGTGTGCACCTTATTTCCAGTCTGAATTTATCAATGGGAATACTGAGGCACAGAGCTATAAAGTGACTTGCCCCAGGGTCACACCGCGGCTCAGTGCCAGAATTGGGAATGGAACTTGTCACAGGAGATGGCAATTTTCTGCAATATCTTTAGGAGATCTCATTGAATGAAGCTGAAATGGTGTTGGAGTCCATTGTATTATAAATGCAAAGTTTATGTCATATTGTGGATTGTAACTTCTCTAAGGGGGAGATGTGACCACTCTAAACCCTGAGCAATGTTATGAGTTTTAAAGGAAGCTCTGAAACAATATGCCAGACAAGGATAAACTTTTGGGGCAACTTTTGGGTAAGAGGGTTTCCCAGGAAATCTTTAGAGGGTAGTGTATGCACATGTACCTTCTCTGGCTATGCAAGAACTCAGCCTTTTGAAGCTTTGTCCAGAGGAAGGGACCTTTGGCCAATGATCAGCTATTACATAAGGACAAGCTCAAAGGCCCTAACTGGGAAAAAAGGAAAGAACGAACCATTCGTGGGCATGCTTGTTCTGTGCTAACAGCTGTTATGAAGCTGTAACCACAGACAAATCCCTTGCTGGGGGTTGAAGAACTGATCACTGCCCATAGCCCTTACTGGAGTAGGGGGTGATCTCTGGTAAGCTTCTTAGCATGTGTAGGTTACTTTATTGTTTTAATATGTTTTCTCTGTAATGCTTTCACCTTAAAGAATAAATGTGCTTGCTTAAAAAGGGCTGTGCAGTAACAGCTTATACCTGTGGGCAATTGCACTGTTTATAGCCCCCAAGGAGAAAGCATAGTAGGCCTGCTTAGGCAGTCTGACTTGCTGGGGAACTCACAGAATAGGAAAGGAACTGTGCAGCCTGGAAAACCCTGGTCAGAAGGGAGGGAGATGTGGGTCTTTACCCAAGAAAGATGACAGCTGAGGAGCCTGGAGCGGGTGCCTTTGCTGGATCACAAAGGGGGAATACAAGTGCAGTTGCCATGAACTGTTACAGAACTCAGAAATCCTGGTTCCAGTCCCCTTTCCTAACCACAAACACTTCCTACTAGGGTGATCACCACTCCTGTGTTCCAAAGCATGCATTCATTCAGTGCCTAATGTCCTGCATCCCTTATCCATAAACACACTTCTATATCAACAAGGGATCATACGTTAGAGTACTGTTCTGTTTGATTTTGTACCACAAATTAAACATCTGGTAAGAAAGGGCTTGTCCCTTATAAATGAGCTTTGTTCCATATTTTGCACACATTCATTTTCTTGAACTCTAATTTATCCTTCTCTAGGGATTTCTCCTTGACATAGTGGAGAGGGTTGTGTGTTCCAGTGACCCTGAGAGCTATGCCAGTGGGAGTTTTAACTCCTTGTAGGGCCACCCAAGTCAGACAAGTCAAAGGGTATTGGTCTTCCAGGTTGGGGAACTGAACAATAGACCAGTCTAGCCTCATAAAAAAAATTAAGTTATAGAAACACAATAAATTAACCATTCTGCAAAACAGCAGGATTGACAGGGATGGCAGAACATTGTCCCTTAAGCTAGTGGTTCTCAACCTTTCCAGACTACAGTACCCCTTTCAGGAGTCTGATTTGTCTTGTGTACCTCAAGTTTCATTACCCTTAAAAACTACTTGCTTACAAATTCAGACATAAAAATACAAAAGTGTTACAGCCCACTATTACTGAAAAATTGCTTACCTTCTCATTTTATCTGTGTGAAATTTTAGTTTGCACTGACTTCAGTAGAGCTTTTTATGTGGCCTGTTGTAAAACTAGGCAAATATCTGGATGAGTTGATGTACTCCCTGGGAGACCTCTGCATAGCCCCAGGGCTACATGTACCCCTGGTTGAGAACCACTGCCCTAAGTGATGTCGGACATTATAGGAAGAATTCCGAATCTAATCTATTAATCACCTCTCTGTTTGTCTCTACCTAGCACGCTCATCGCTGTGTCACATTATCTACTTCTCTTTTCTTACTGTATCCATCTCTGTGACACTTCTAGCTAATTTATTTTATTTATGGCATTATAACCTTGGCACTGAAATATAGCTGGTTGCCTGACTTTCTCATAATAAGGGTTTGATTTAAACCAACACATTTTGAACTCTTGAGCAATAGTCAACATGGTTTCTGTAAAGGGAAATTGTGTCTTACTAATCTATTAGAATTCTTTGAAGGGGTCAACAAACATGTGGACAAGGGGGATCCGGTAGACATAGTGTACTTGGATTTCCAGAAAGCCTTTGACAAGGTCCCTCACCAAAGGCTCTTATGTAAATTAAGCTGTCATGGGATAAAAGGGAAGGTCCTTTCATGGATTGAGAACTGGTTAAAGGACAGGGAACAAAGGGTAGGAATTAATGGTAAATTCTCAGAATGGAGAGGGGTAACTAGTGGTGTTCCCCAAGGGTCAGTCCTCGGACCAATCCTATTCAATTTATTCATAAATGATCTGGAGAAAGGGGTAAACAGTGAGGTGGCCAAGTTTGCAGATGATACTAAACTTCTCAAGATAGTTAAGACCAAAGCAGATTGTGAAGAACTTCAAAAAGATCTCGCAAAACTAAGTGATTGGGCAACAAAATGGCAAATGAAATTTAATGTGGATAAATGTAATGTAATGCACATTGGAAAAAAAACCCCAACTATACATACAACATGATGGGGGCTAATTTAGCTACAACGAGTCAGGAAAAAGATCTTGGCGTCATCGTGGATAGTTCTCTGAAGATGTCCACGCAGTGTGCAGAGGCGGTCAAAAAAGCAAACAGGATGTTAGGAATCATTAAAAAGGGGATAGAGAATAAGACTGAGAATATATTATTGCCCTTATATAAATCCATGGTACGCCCACATCTCGAATACTGTGTACAGATGTGGTCTCCTCACCTCAAAAAAGATATTCGAGCACTAGAAAAGGTTCAGAAAAGGGCAACTAAAATGATTAGGGGTTTAGAGAGGGTCCCATACGAGGAAAGATTAAAGAGGCTAGGACTCTTCAGCTTGGAAAAGAGAAGACTAAGGGGGGACATGATAGAGGTATATAAAATCATGAGTGATGTTGAGAAAGTGGATAAGGAAAAGTTATTTACTTATTCCCATAATACAAGAACTAGGGGTCACCAAATGAAATTAATAGGCAGCAGGTTTAAAACAAATAAAAGGAAGTTCTTCTTCACGCAGCGCACAGTCAACTTGTGGAACTCCTTACCTGAGGAGGTTGTGAAGGCTAGGAGTATAACAATGTTTCTTATGTTCTTATGTTCGCTTAAATTTCTGTGGTATTGCTCATGTGCAACACTATGAGTTTTCCCAAGATCCCACCCCAAACCACACACCCATGAAATCCACAAGGTTTCTTGGGAGAATAAGTGGAGGAGAGGTCTGCCCTGAAAATATGGGAACTGCCTAACCGTGCCTTGTGCCCCAACATCCCCCTCCCCTGCACACCAATCTCTCCCTGCCTTGCGCCCCAATATCCCCCTGCCCTGCGCCCCAACACCTCCCTCTGCCCTGCACCCCAGCATCCCCCTGCCCTGAACCCCAACACCTCCTCCTACCCCCCCCAGTAGGCGGGCCTGGTTGCCATGGTTTCCCAGGCGGGATGGGGGGGCGGTGCTACGTTGCGGTTCCGGTTCCGGTGTCTGTGGCTGGCCGGCCCGCGGGGCGCTCGGGCGGGGTGAGTGTCTCGCAGGGCCTGGGCCCCCCGTGGGGGCGGCGACCAGGGCGCGGTTCGGGTGCTGCGGCCGGAGGCCGCTCGGGATCCCCGGGCTCGCGTGGAAGCTGGGCCCGGCGCCGTAGTCGGGCCCCTCCTGGGCAGGCTGGGCTCGGCCTGCCCGGGGCGAAGCGGGGCCCAAGCCCTGGAGGGGAATAGGGGGATGCACCCCCCCAGCCCGGGGAGGGGTGAGGGACGCCCCCTCCCCCCCGCCATGGGTTCCCCCTCCCAGCTATGCGGGGGTAGGGGTTTATGGCACCCCCAGCCCAGGGAGGGGCAGCAGAGGCGGGTGGGGGCATGACATCCCCCCCCAGCCGAGAAAGGGTGGGGGGCGGAGGAAGAGGGGATAGAAGGATCCCTCAATGAGAGGGTGTTGCTTGCACCTTGTGCAATTAATAGTACTTAATACGTGTGGGATTTTTGGCAAACGTTTTCACAAACGTTTCCTTGCCATTGGAGAGCAAATGCTCAAACTAGCCCAAATCCCCTACGCACTTTACAATTGTTATTTTTTAAAGCATGTCTTGAAAGGGATAGTAATTAAAAATGTGATCAGTGCAGCACAGGCCAAGCAAGGCCTGACCAGAGGGAATCTGGGCACATCTAGTAGCATTTTCAAGAATTCTGCTGGTGTGCAACAGTTTGCTGTTAATAGGGTCAAAAGAGATCTGGTTAAAAATTACTAAAGAAAAGGACCTTGGGCTAGAAACAAATCAATTGCTCTGCACCATACACATCAATTGGAAAAGGCACAAGAAGTGTCTGTTTAGAAATCTGTTATTTATGCTTAAGTTTTGGGGCTTCTTTTCCCCCCAGATCTCAGACTTCACTTCAGTGGCCTCCCCGAAGAGCAGGTTATCTGCGAGGCAGCCAAAAACACAGCACAGAGCGCTCTAACTCTGTGATTTAAGCTTCTTCAGGAACAGCTACGCCCAAAATGTCACATCACCTGAAATTTATTGCCAGAACGGTGATGGTCCAGAATGGGAATGTGGATGCTGCTTACAGGATACTAAACAGGTAAATGTTAACAGCTGTCAGACTCCACTCCTGAAGTGGCTGCATTTTACTGATGAGCACAGAGTCCTCTGTACTTGTTTGTGGCAAATACTGTTAGGTTTGTCTCTGGTTGGTTACTTCCATTCAGATAAATTGTGATTTGTATTTCTTTGCATACTGTTAGAGCAAAGAAACACTTGAGCAAATCGTATGCTCAACCCCTACTGGGGAAGAGAGATTTCTAACAAGTAGTAATAGTTTTAATTGTATGTGGTCTAGTGGTTAGAGCAGTGGCTTGGGGGGTCAGGAGTCTGGATTCTATTTTTGCTTCTGTCAATTGAATGATTGTGACCAAAGTGGATGGCGACACTTGAGAACACAGAAAAATCGGAGGTAGGGGCTTTAACAAGTACTGGTGAGTGTGCATTTTCTGTTCCCTGACTTTAAACTGCAGTGAAGAGAATCCTAAGTGGCTTTACAGGGCTATGATCCTGTTAGGCTGTTCTATCTAGTCTGAAACAAGTTGGCTGGTCCTGGGCCTGGCAAAAGGTCCAGGTCTCAAGTAAAGGGAAGAACTCGTTAATCCTAATTAATAATAACTGAGCTTCAGTGAAATGGAGTTCAGCAAACTTGGGTTCATCATGTATGTGAAATGCACAAGGCAACCACAGTCTCTCAGCTTCACTTAACATTTTCATTTTGTCACATGAAAATGAGTGTCCCAACACTGTGTTAATTAAAATCACTACATTTAAATCTGTATTACCTTTTCCCCTTGAAATGTAAAGTAACATTTAGCATAGATTAAAGCCAGTAAACCTGTGAAAGGATGAATATTTCACATTGATCATTTGAAGGGGGACGGACACAAAAACCATGTGCATGTATTTAAAAGGTGTAGATGCCAGTGAGTGGAAGGACTAGTTGAGAGCAGCACAAAAGGGTTATAACTAGAAAATTGGGGTGATAATTTAAGGAAAAGGAAAATATTGGCTGAGTACTAGGAAGTATTTGCTAATATCAAGATTTTGGACTGTGACATTCTATAGGATTTGAGTGAAGCTCATTCGCTTCAATTAGAAGGGACAGTCCACTAAAAACTGGACTGGAGAGAGTTATCCTGCATTGGCATTGGGGTGTACTAGATCAGGGTTTTTCAACAACCAGTCCCTGAGATCTCCCTGGCACAGTTTAGGAAGGCAGTAAGCCAGTCTCCTGGTATCAAAAAGGTTGAGAAACATTGTACTAAATGGCCCACTAAGCCTTTTCCATATTGTATGAAAGAAGGATGATTTTGTGGACTAGAAACACGGCTTCATTTTCCTAATCAGCTGCTGATATATCATCTGGATAAACCTGACCTGCCTGGCCTTGGTAAAATCACTTCTCTCTGCACCTCAGCTTCCCGCCTGGAAAATGAGAATAATGCCCACCTTGCAGATGTGTTGGGAAGCTTTGAGATCCTAAGATGGAAAGCGTCAGAGAAGGATAAAATATGATTGTTGTTCATGCCTATGAAGGATGGCACAGAGGTGGGAGGCTTAATTTAGAACAAAGAGAAATGAAGTGTGGAAATTCAGCTGAACTTTTAATTCTTGAGGAAATTGCTGTCATGAAAATTAAAATGATGTAACTTGCGTGATGGCTTACGGCTTGATCCTGCATTCCTTGTGCACCCCAAACTAACACTGACTGAATTCAAGACAAGACCTTCAGCTTGCAGTATCTGTGATAGAAACGAAGGTCTCCAGTGTGTAGGGATAGTAAACTTCTTGCTGTGTTATTAACCCCCTTTACTTGTTGCTCAGAAACAACAGACTAAAATGCTTCAGTGTTTTATCATACAATATTTGATCACTGGGCAGTGTCTGTATATTGGACTGTGACACTTGTTTTCTTATTCCGAATGATGCTGTGAAGGGACATTTGTGTGACCATGAGGTCTGGCATACATGTGGTAGGATGCCATTTGTTTGGAACACTCGAAGGCGTTAAGGATAATGCTCATCAGATCTGGATGAGGTCTTAGGTGAGTGGAGAACTCTGTCTTTGGGAAAGAAATATTAATTTATGCCAGGCCTTTTCATTTCAAGATAAATTGTCAAACCTCATGGCTGGACCCTGGTTAGAATGTAATGTCTTTTTCACTGCCTTTCCCTTATTGTTCTCTGGCCATCATTTGATTCTTCCAGGTTAATGTGAGTTCCTTGGGCAGTGCTCTACAGTGAGGGGGTGTAGATCTCCATCCATCAGAGAGGAGGCATAGCCTGGTGTATGTGATTTACCTTGTAAGCTGCTAGGGAATTTTCCTGTGTTTGTGCATTGCCAAGTATATCGTCAGAGCTCAGTAAATAATGGGCCTGAACATAGGAGCCAGGGTTCTGTGATCGATTTCTGGCTTTGACAAGAACTCTCTCACTGCTTGTGAGACAAGATCTGTGTTTCTCCATCCGCAAAATGTAAATACTGTACTTCCCTTCTGTAGATTAACCAATGTCTGCAAATGTAACATGCTGTATAATAATAATACTTTGTCTTTCTCTAGCACCTTGCATCTGAGGAACTAACATTAACTAAGTCCTACAGTTCTTTTCCTTGCCCCATGAGATGGGTGGTTTATCCCCATTTTACAGATGGGGAAACAGTGTGTGGGGTGTGTGTGAAGTGACTTGCTCGAGGAGAGAGTCAGAGGGTCAGTGGTGGAGCTGAGACTAGTATGAAGATTTGATGCCCAGTGATCTGCACTAACCACTACACCACTCTGCCTCTGGGGATTCCCCTGAGTCCATGTTTGTGTATTTGAGGGTCCCTCATTGTAGGCATATGGCTATATAGACTGCACTAGAATAATGGGACCAGGGCTCTTGATAGCATAGGCATTGTATCTTCTACTACGGTTGAGTGAGTGAGCCACAAATATAGCGAAGCTTGTCTAAAGCTTTGTCTACACTGCCAATTGAACGACAAAACTTTTGTGATTCATAGGTGCTTAAAAAAGCCCTCCATCCCGAAAGACACAACTATTATCGTGGCAAGTGGCAATGTAAATGGCTCGTTGTCGGCAGGAGTGCGCTCCTGTCCACAACGCGTTACCCCCTCGTAGGGAGTGGAAATATTTTGTCCACAAAAGTGCTGACAAACAGCGTTTACACTGCCTGACTTTTAGCGACATGGCCAAGCTGTGTAGTGTAGACAAATCCCTAATGTCCCATAAGCCCAGCACGTATATTTTAATATTGCCTTACTTTGGGATTTACCTCCTTTACTAGCATGTGTGTTTGTATCTTCATTCAGATATCTACTAATCTGCGGTAACTGGTAGACAATGTTTTGTGCTGTGTGCCAATGTTATACTTACTCTTCAGTCTCGTGATCATACTGACCTCTGCTGGCCTCAGTTCTAAAAATCCAGACGGGCAATATCTTTTCTTGGTTAGCTCTCAATTTCATTGTGACATTGATTCATACACTGTGAACAGGCTTCAGCGTCTGTTAAGTGCTTTGATCTCCTGGGCTAGTGTTTTGAGGCCAGGAGTTATGACTAAAACTGTGATTTCTTGCACATTGTTATGTGTGTGTTAGGGTCCTCTGTTTGCGTTATTCCCCTCCTGTCTGATAATGAGACTGTCTTTGGAAAAGATTGGACTTTGGGCCTGGGGTTTGTTTAGCATAAAACCTCTTTTCTGCCGTGTAAGGCAAATACTTCATTTACCTGGGGGTGGTTTTGAGATCAGCTCTGCATCGTCATAAAGAAGTTTAGAAGAGACAGCTGCTTTTATTTCAAAGGCAGAGTATAACCTTTATTCTCCCTTGCTATGCCCTGTTCTGCAGTATGCCATGTATCCGTTGGTCAGCCCCCTTCACCCCAGAGCTGGCTGCCTTTCAGCGGTGCTATATGCATGTAGTTTGCAATGTGCTTTTATATCCTGTGGATTTGAAAGGTGCTGTAAACATGTAAAAGGTTATTAATTATAGGATTATGTTCCTAAATATTAAAGCCTTTTATTTAAGTCTCCCCCATAGTCCTGATTTTCTATCTAGCTACTGCTCCCAGGTGATGTGAAACTGAGAACTTTGCTGAAGTGCGGAGCTGGATTACACTAGAGTCCAGGAAGTGGTGTTTAAGAACCTGGTATGGCTCTGCAAAGTCACGTATTTCTGTATCCAAAGGCTCCCTTTCTGTAACAAGTTTTGCAAAGCTATGCCCTGTACTTCAAACCAGTGTATACATGATGCCCTATAGGCTGGCTCCATGCTACACTGGGCTTCTTTGATTGCTGTGCTATTGCAGCACGGTGCATGCCAGGTCATAACCGGGTTGGAGCTGGCTGACCAGGGCTAGAGGGGTCTTAAGTACCAGCTGCAGTTGGAACCATTCAGCACTCATTAGCTCATTGAAAAAAAACGTATTTGCAGGTCAGTTTCTGGCCCTCAGATCCTTGACTGCATCCCTTTTTAACAGCAGTATACACAATGTGCGGCTTGGTATTTCTTCTCTCCTTTCTGTGCCCAGCAGATTTGCAGATCGTGGTTGTTGGTTTAAATATAGATTGGACTGCAATTACACCATAAGTATGTGTTCAGAACTGTACAAAGGGCAACACGTTTTAAAATGCCTGTGCAGCTGGTGAGCTGAACATGTGTATCGCTCAGCCCTTGCCCGTGGGACTAACTAAGCGCACGATGTTACATAACAAGCGCTTGATGCAGAAAAACTTGCTGCCTTCCGATTGGCTGCCCTTTTGTGACAAGGAGGGGAACCAGAGACAACTGAGCTGTATCTTATTGGATGCTGGACACTTGTGGGTGGGTTTTTCAGTCCATTGAAGACTATTTATCTTACACACGTTATCTGCTGACATACAGGCTGCGTGCATTGCCATGTGAATGCTTAGTCTCTAAAAAGGCTTCTATTCAAATCTGAACTTTGTTAAAGGGAAACTGTCAGATTAAAAAAATATTTTTTTAAAAAGCAGATTTCTTTATTTGTGATGCTAGCAGTACTTTACACTCTGTTACCTCAAGAATCAGGGGGTAGCTGTGTTAGTCTGTATCCACAAAAACAACAAGGAGTCCAGTGGCACCTTAAAGACTAACAGATTTATTTGGGCATAAGATTTCGTGAGTAAAAAATCCTCACTTCTTCAGATGCATGGAGTGAAAGTTACCCATGAAAGCTTATGCCCAAATAAATATGTTAGTCTTTAAGGTGCCACTGGACTCCTTGTTGTTTTTTGTTTCCTCGGGAGTAATGTTGTTTTAAAATCTAACTTATGTCATTATTTTTTTTACTGATGGGTTTTTTTATTGGGTTTATTTTGTTTGGGCGACGAAAACTAACTAACCAATTTCACGTTTTTCTGGTCAGTTCCATTTTCTGGTTCACATGCCCTGTCAGAGACCTTGCAGTGTTTGAGTTCCCAACACCAAAAGGAAATTTTTAAATCTCAACAAAAAACAGTTTTCATTGATTTTTTTTTTAAATAATGTAATTAAAACTCTGTTGTTAATAATCAGGTTTGTAAAACCTTTTCTTTCCATGCCTAAATTGCTGGCCTAAATGACTGTAATTGACATGCATCCGACGAAGTGGGTATTCACCCACGAAAGCTCATGCTCCGATATGTCTGTTAGTCTATAAGGTGCCACAGGACTCTTTGCTGCTGTAATTGACGGTGTCCCTTTAAAATCTGTAACAGGTTTGATCAAGGCTGTATTACTGGACAGGTCAAGCATCAGTACAGCAGGTTGCTAAATCTGTATAAGCTCTGTCTGAATTAGCCCTTGATGTGCTCTTGATAAGAGATTCACAAGTAGACGCATCAAGAACTTCATATGAAAGGAAGCTAAACAGCAGGTTTCTCTAGGTAGTGGTGAAATCCCCCTATTGTGCATTCTGATTTTCTTCAATCCTGAAGAATAAAGAGCAACAAAAGATGATCAGGCAGGTGGAGGGATCAATTTCAGAGGAAAGATTAAGGCCCTGTCTGTGCTTTTTAAAATAGCCATGTCTAAGCATGGCTGTCGGCAAACGGTGTTAGAACAGGATTTATTCTTGCCTGCGTAGATGAGAACATGTTGTCATATAGATGTTGGGAAACCATGTTTAAACTCTTTAAGATACTTAGGCTAAAACATGGTTCCTATACATGTCTTTTTCTGCCCACACAAGCAAGAGAAAAAGTTTCGTGTTTGTAGTGTAAGTGATCTTAAGTGTAGTTTGGCTAAAAGGGGAATAAGGTGTAAGTTGAAAGATGTAGGAGAGGAGTTAAGTAGGGTGGAATAACTAGAGGTAATGGTTTGAAATTAAGAAAAGGAAAATCCTGACTGAATTTCAAGGAAAACTTCCCAGTAGTGTGATATTAGGCTATGGATTCCTCTCCTTTGGGAAGTGGTATAAGCCTCCTTATGCAGTACATTGTAAAACTGAACATCACAAACCACAAGTGGTTGGGCCTCAGTGTAGTTTAATAGGTCCTTCTGGTTTAATAGGTCCTTCTCTTACTTCTGGGTGGTTTAATAGGTCCTTCTCTTACTTCTGTTATTCTATGACTGCTCTGACAGAGGAGGAAGGATGGTTTTGCACATGTGTGGGAGCTAGAAGGTCTGGGTTATCATCTTGGCTTTGCCAGATTTACTCTGTGACCTGTGGCAAGTCACTTCCCCGATCTCTCTGGTTCTGTTTCCCTTCTCTGTAAAATTCCTCTCCTTTGCAGGAGAAAGCAAAGGAAGCAACTATTCCTGATCTTGCTTTGGAAAAGCTGCAGTCTGATGTGACAAGACCTAAGCTTTGTCGTTGACTGACAGCTGTGACAGATAAATTCCTCTAGTGCCTGAAGGAGGAGATACACTCCTATGCTACAGTTATTGTCAGTGTCCTAAGCCACGGACAAAATGGATCTCAGGCAATTTTATGTGAACTGAATTCTTATGCAGCATGTGTATTTACACAGTTTAGCAGCTGGACTGGCTGAGATCCAAGGGTCTTGTTAAAGGTTATCCAATGAAGTCAGTAACTTGGCCTTTGCATCAAGGCCTTTCAGCAACCACTAAATCACCCTGCTCCTCATTTGAAGCTGTTAAATGTGCATGTAGTCTGACATGGCATATCAGAAAGCCCACTATAGTTCTGCAAGTGCAATCTGTGGTTAGGAGTTTTTCTCTGACTAGCAGGCAAGGGGTGAATGCATGAAACAACTCTTTCCACTTGTTGGTAGTTTGTTTCATGTAAACGTAGGGCTGGAAGGGACCTCGAGAAGTCATCCAGTCTAACCCTCTGTGCTGAGACAGAACCTGGTAAATCTAGACCATCCCTGACGGGTTTGTCCAACCTGTCTTAAAAACTGCCAGTGGTGGGATTCCACAACCTCCTTTGGACGCCTGTTCCAGAGCTTAGCTATCCTTATAGTTAAAAAGGTTTTTTTGAGTATCTCACCTCACTATCCTTTGCTGCAGATTAAGCCTATTACTTCTTGTCCCACCTTCAGTGGACATGGAGAACAACTGAACACGGTCCTCTTTATAACAGGTCTTAACACATTTGAAGATTATCATCAGGTCCTCCTCAGTAGTCTTTCTCTCAAGACTAAACGTCTCCCGTTTTTTTAACCTTTCCTCACAGATCAGGCTTTCTAAACCTTTTATCATTTTTGTTGCTCTCCTTTGGATTCTTTCCTAAAGAGTGGCACCCAGAACTGGACACTGTACTCCAACTGAGGTCTCACCAGCGCCAAGTAGAACAGGACAAGTATTTCCCATGTCTTACATATGACACGCCTGTTAATGATATTAGCCTTTTTTGCAACTTCATCACATTGTTGACTCTCATTCAGTATGTGATCCACTATAACCTCTAGATCCTTTTCAGCAGTACTACCACCCAGCCACTTATTCCCCGTTTTGTAGCTGTGTATTTGATTTTTCCTTCCTAAGTGAAGTACTTTGCACTTGTCTTTATTTAATTTCATCTTGTTGAATTCAGACCAATTCTCCAAATTGTCAAGGTCGTTTTGAATTCTAATCCTGGCCTCCAAAGTGCCTGCAACCCCTCCCAGCTTGGTGTCATCTGCAAATTTTACAAGCATACACTGCACTTCATTATCTAAGTTATTAATGAAAATATTGACTAATACCTGCCCCAGGATTGACCTTTGTGGTACCGCACTGGATATGCCTTCCCAGTTTGACAGTGAACAATTAACTATTCTTTGAGTACCGTCTTTCAAACTATTGTGCACCCACCTTATAGTAATTTCATCTACCGCGTGTTCTTAGTTTGCTTATGAGAATGTGATGTGGGACTATCAAAAGCCTTACTAAAATCAAGATATAGCACATCTATTGCTTCTCCCCTAGCTACTAGGCCAGTAACCCTGACAAAGAAGGAAATTAAGTAGGTTTGGCATGATTTGTTCTTGGCAAATTCATGCTGGCTGTTCCTTATAACTTGACTATCCTTCAGGTGCTTACAGATTGGTTGTTTAATAATTTGTTCCAATATCTTTCCAGGTATTGAAGTCCGTCTGACTGGTCTATAATTCCCCAGGTCCTCATTATTCCCCTTTTTAAAGACACTATGTTTCCCCTTCTCTAGTCTTCTGGGACTTCACCCATCCTCCATGTGTTCTCAAAGACAATTGCAAACAGTTCCAAGATTGTATATACTAAACAAAACTAAGAACAAAAGCTTAGGGAAACCAAGCTTAGCCTAGTCTGCTTGGAACTCAGAAAGTTTGATTAAAACCAAGTACAGCCTACTAATAGTAGTAGTCGTCGTAGATAGAGCACCCTAGCAAGGTGGATCACCTCTTTTATAGGGCACAAGTGCCTGAAATCCTTCCTCCTATGCCCAAACTTCATTCCTCACCCACAAAAAATGTTAGGGTACACTTACTCCATAGGCTAGTATGTTTGTACATGTTGAGGACATGTACATACATAGTAATGACATTAGATCATACACACCCACGTTATTTTTGTTCTTCGGTTATTTTGGTTCTTTCCTTGTGGTGTACCTGTTAAGTCTGTGGGTACACAGACTTGGAAACCCCCTATGCCATTCTTCCATTATTTATCTATCTAGGTGAAAGATCTCAGACAGATATGTGGGTGTTGACTTGCTATCTGGGTGAAAGGTCCCAGACATAGATATGCTAACTTTGCCTTAGTTCAACGTATAGAATATGGCCTGTAGGTCCCTTGCATTACAGCCAAACTTACTTTAATATAAATCTATAAACCTATTACAATAAACCAAATACTTAAACTATAAGAAAAGATATAAAATAAGCAAGCAGGTTAATCCTATAGGCTACACAGTCGGGAACCTTTTAGCTACAAATTCTTAACCCCTTATTCTGTTAAAATACATGGGAAATGGTTGAGAGCCACTACCCGAACTCTGGTAGCAGTCCTACTGTGAGAGAAGGGGAATGAGAGTTGACATGGCAAGGAAAACTTCGGTAGGGCAAGGCTCACTTGCTCAGTTACAGAATGGGGAAGGACACAGTCCTGCTTGCTTATAACGGATAGCTTGGCAGCAGTAATGCTGTTGAGACCATTTCCGTGAATAACTTAGCACAGGAATGCAGCTGAAACAGCCTTGTCGCATTCAGTGAAATGTATGTAAGCCAGCCTTATCGAGGAGGCCTTTGTGTAGCTGAGTCTGTTCTCTTACAAAATGTGTTGTGGATAAAAGGTTCCTCATCTCTGTGGTGATGCACAGCCTGATCCAAAGCCCCTTGAAGTCAATGGGAGTCTTTCTATTGCCTGCAGCAATGTCTGGGTCAGACTATATGTGGCCGCCTCTAATCTCTCTGCACCACTACCCTCTGCTGAATAGCACATGAATGAGCCTGCAGCCTAGAGAGAAAAGAGACTCTAAAATCTAACAATGGAGGTAGCTGCCACAGTCCCACTAATCCATGATTTTTTCACAGCTACCAGATAGTTTGATAACCAAGTTTTATAACAAGGTTTTAAAGAGATTTTATTTTCCTCCATACAGTTCTCAATGAGGCCAATGACCCCAAAATGAGGCCCAGGAAATATGGATTAATACAGGAGATTTGAAAATTGCATGGGGCCCTTTTCTCTAGCTGAAATCACCCTTTTTTTTCTGATTTCACATTTCTGATGTTAATAATTTAGAAACAGTTTAGAAAACATCAGGTTTGCGGACAAATTTGAATCTGCAAAACGGGATATCATTTGTAATGAGAGGCAGCTGGGAGGGTTCATTATTTTTGCTGCTTAATAAATTATGCCAGTTGTGCTGAAGTCGCCTGTTGGTGCCATTGACTGGGAGGGAGTGTGGATTGATGGTGAGAGCAGGGGGCTGAGAGATAGGACTTCTAGATTCCATTCCCCTGATTTACCGTGTGGACAACTGACTTCACTGTACTTTAGACTTAACGAATGTGCTTGTAAAGCTCTTTATTATGCTCAACTGTAAGGCCCTTGAGAAATGCAAAATCTGACACTTGATTAATTTCCTCAGAATTCTAACCGTGGATGGGATCATTGAGGATGCCAAACGACGCCGGTACTATGAGAAACCATGCCGCAAGAGGCAGCGGGAGACCTATGAGATGTGCCGGCGGATTTATAATTCAGAGATGGCCAGGAAGATTGCATTTCTAATGAGGAAGAATCGACAGGACCCCTGGCTAGGCTGTTAAATCCAAAGAATTACAATAGCTGGGGAAACAGCCCAGTGACTTTGGTTTAAAAAAACAAAACAAAACAACAACAAAAAAAAAAACCCAGAACACACCACTGTCAGATCTGATCGCCTCATTGCTAGTCTGAGCCGAGAGGCCAATGTCGGAGACTGATCTCCCTTCTCCACCAGGGCATGACTGAAGGACATCATACTATAGAATCTCTGTTTCTGAGCAGTTGCCATGTTGTGTCTATCTGTTAATAAAGTGACCATTTTAGCATGTTGTCCTGCTGTTCTTGGGTGACACAAACATAAGCAAACTATATTAATTCAGAGTTTAGAATTAGCTTTCCCTTTTATGAACAATTCCTTTAAATATTGCTTACTGCTCATTTTAATTAGAGCCCTGCAAATCCGTGGATATCGGCAGAAATCCACATCTGTGAATGCAGATAACAATGGACCATTTTTGCGGATAGCCGGTGGATGTGGATCCAAATTTTGTATCCGTGCCGGGCTCTAATTATAATCTCCTAGTTGGCAGTGCTTGTGAAAATAGGGAAAAACCTGAGTTTAGGTCTGATTTATTCCAGAATAAAGTTGCTGCTGCAAGTATTTTCATTCTCCTTCCCTTTATTTTACTCTGTTGATTGGCAGCAAAGGATGTGGATTATGAAATTCATATACATCATTTGCAGATTATTTTTAAAACAGTAGAGGTTGAGAACCTTATTCTCATTTATACTGTGGTCCCATTAAAGGGGCCTTAAAATGAGTGTAAACATATCTCCACCCACTTCCAAGCCTCTTTACGCTGAAAATAAGAGTAAAAAATAAAAAGTTCTCAGAGTCCTGGGAGAGTACAGCTGCTTCTGCTGTGTTTGCTGTGTCAAAAACTTAGGTTTTTTTGGATGGAGTTCTCATTTAATTTTCTCCAGTTTTTTTAAGGTTCCTCTTAAGCAATCATGTTGGGAAATGTAGAAGTTAAGTTTGCAGATATAATTTTCACACCCTCCTTTCCCTGCTTCTGTAAATGCTTACCTGAATATGATCAATCCTGGTTTTCACATAATTATACTTTTTCTGATAATCTTACACACATGTAGTATCTTGTAACACCCTTTATTGTGTGTTGCGTGCCAGAGTCCACAAAAGTGATTTGTATAAGAATACAGAGTAGTTGGACAACATAATATTGGCTGCCCCCAATGGAAAAATAAAATAAAATTTAGCACTCAGAGCAAAAAAACAAAACAAAAGGGTTGTTTCCAAGACCCCATCTCAGAGGTCCTCAAAATCTTTCAGTGGGGAAAGTATTTAGTGTATTTTTAGATATCTTCATGTGATTTGACAGCTAGAAATGAGCCAATCCCATGTGACTAGGAAGTCCTTTGTGACGAGCAGTGTGAGAACCTTTATACAAGGGGATGAGTTTGGATGGGTGTATACTATAACCCAGGGGTAGGCAACCTATGGCACATGTGCCAAAGGTGGCACACGAGTTGATTTTCAGTGGCACTCACACTGTCCGGGTCCTGGCCACCGGTCCAGGAGGCTCTGCATTTTAATTTTAAATGAAGCTTCTTAAACATTTTAAAAACCTTATTTACTTTACATACAACAATAGTTTAGTTATATATTATAGACTTATAGAAAGAGACCTAAAAATGTATTACTGGCACGCAAAACCTTAAATTAGAGTGAATAAATGAAGACTTGGCACACCGCTTCTGAAAGGTTGCTGACCCCTGCTATAACCTTAACATGCCTTGCTAACCTCATGAGCCACCATAACGAAACTCTGGCATAGTGTTGCAATGCTGTGACGCGGTAACTGCAGGTGTCAGCTTTACAGTGCATTGTATTGGCTTTCTTGCATGGTGCAATGACATTCTCACCTGCGGCTGCCTACAGAGCGGCATGGCCAAGACCATGGGAGGAACAAGAAGGTGATTTGATAGCATGACACAGTAAGGCATTGACATGATTTTACCATGGCCCATATATGACACGTCCCATGAGGGCAGGCACCTGCCAAGCAGACAGCCCTCTCTCCTATGCGCCTCCTGGGCCTCTGGGAAGCTGGGGACCAAGAACTCAGCCCAGCCCCGCTTCACATTGCCCCTCTCCCTTAGCCCTTGCGAAAGCTGGGTGCCAGCACCTGAGCCCCTCTGGGTCCCCTGCCCTCCAGCTCCTGAAATTGGCCCCTGTGCATGATGGGGCCATGACCCCAGCTCCCCTGCCCCCTGTAGGTGGTGGGGCCAGGACCCCCGCCCCCCTGGATCGCCTGGTCCCAAATCTCCCTTTCCACTCGCCAGCAGCAGCTCCAGGGATGGAACAGGAGGCGCTGGGCTCCGCCCCCGTCAGTCACGTGACTGACCTAGACGCGTTGGCCTCTTCATCGTCACGTGATAGGACAGCGCGCCGCAGCTCCTCCGTCACGTGACCATATTCCCCCCCACATTGAGGCTCTGGGCTCCTGCGTCACGTGCCGGTGCCTAATTCCCCCCGCCCACCCGCGAGCGCGCGGGGCGGCCTCACGCGGGCCGTTTCCGCTTCCGCCCTAACGTTCCGTCTCCGTCAGTCGCAGCGAGTCCTCGCTAGGCCGCCGCGGCGGGGAGCGGAAGTTTCGGGCTGGGGCAGGGCCGGGCGGCGCCGAGGTGAGGAGCGCGGGAGCCCGGGCTGGGGCGGCGGGTGATCCGGCCCCCGGGGCTCGAGGGCCGAGCTAGGCCGGCGCAGGCCTCGTGTGTGCGCGCGGCGCGCTGACCAAGGGCGGGGAGCCCCCCCCCGCCGCCTCCCCCTCGGCCCTGGTGCAGTGAGAGGAACCTCTGTTTGCTGGCCTGCTGCACCCCCAGGCCCTGGGGAAGGGCCAAGCCATATTACTGAGGCGATGACAGGGACCCCCATTTACTGGCCTGCAGCCCCCACCACGGCCCTGGGGAAGGGGGGAAGTCCTCAGTTCCCCCCTAGGTCCTGGGGAAGGGGGGAGCCCCCAGCCTGCTCCTCATATTACTGATGCGGTGACAGGAACCTCTGTTTACTCGCCTGCTGCACCCGCAGGCCCTGGGGAAGAGGGGAGGCCCCCAGCTCCGCCCCCCCGGCCTCGTGGAAGGGGGAAGGCCCCAGCCTGTCCCTCATACTCCTGAGGATTTGATAGTGACCCCCATGTCCTGGCTGGCCATCACCCCCATGTCCTGGTGCAGTGGGGAGTCTCCACTCTGTGTGCCAGAGTTGATAAATGATACTCTTGGTGATGGCATGGTACCTTCCTCTTCTGTCTTCACACTCCCCCTTCTTTTCCATTATCTGCTATACCTCAGACGTCTTCCCAGTCCTAAAGGGCTCCCTTGTTCAGGAGCATGAGCAACACACACTCTGGTGCCTCGGGTGTGTGGTGCTGAGCTGTGTGTGCTGTCTTCGACCTATCACTGGTACCCCTGTCTCATCACCTTGTCCCTCTGTGCTCCTGAATATAACTGATAAAGCACAAGTGAATTATTAGCTCAATGTTTGAAGTTAAACCGTCTTAGTGAATGATTCTGGGAATCTTGAAAGTCTCTGAGCAGACTCAAGTTTTGTGCATCTACCTCAAAACTAACGATCTCAAGCTCCTCTAGAAATGCTGCCTATATCATTTTGGCCCGGATCGGGGAGCGCTCCGATTTGCACTCGATTTCTGTTGCATACTCCCATTTTTTAGTGTTCGCACCTTTTTCGCACAAGAAGTGTGTGATTTGGGTACTAGGGCAGGCAACTGAGAGTTAGGGCTCCTGAGTTCTGATCTCAGCTTTGGTACTGACTTGCTGATGGTCTTGAGTCAAGTCCCTTAACTCTTCTGTGTCACTTAGAAAATTAGTAATATTAACTTGTCTTACAGGAGTATAGTGATGAAAAAAGCAGTGTGGTGCTTTGGAGAGAACATGCTATATAAACAGTTATTTTTCTCTAACATCTAGCCAAGAAGTGACTTGGAGGGGCAATCCCATCAATCTGCCACAGTGATGGTTTTGTCAAGAGGAATTTTTGCCCTTTGTATCTCCTGTTCTCTATGCATCATAGGCAAAAAGCATCCTCTTTAATGGTGTGTATTAGGTTTGATTCTAAACTTGGGTCTTCCTGATACTACTTGTAGCAGCAGTGCCTCTTTAGGGAGGATAATAGTACTTTGAGTACACAAGAACAAGGAGTCATCCAATAAAATTGAGAGGCAGCAGATGTATGAACAAGAAATTCCTTATTGTTTTACAACACACAGTTAACCATACATAATACTCAGGACTCCTGTCGCCCATGTTGCCTCTAACCACTAGACTACAGTGCCCCCTTTGCTGATTATTCAAAGGTACACACATAATGGTGGGGAGGGAATTGGCACATTTATTTCCATTCTGGATAAACAAACATTTTTATTAAATAAAATAAAATGGAACAACAGCAACAACCAAAAAAAGTCTGTGTGGGTTTTAACCTTTGCCAGTGCAAATGAGTTTTATAAGTAAGATTAGAATTGTCTGCCCATAAGCATGTTGCATTTGTGCTAGGTTGCTTCTCAGAAAGAAGTAATTGGGAATGGCGGGGACAACCCGATCTTCCTAAGTACACAATTTTCATTTGCAGAATTTGGTAAAATTTTCCGCAGATATAAGAACACTCTTATCCTATTAGAGTTAAATTTGTCTGATTCAAGGCATCTAGATTTCTAGCCTTAACATAGCCAGTACTCAGACCTTTAAAATAGTAGTCTTATTGGGGCAGTGCTGTGAGCAAAAGGGTTTCTATTGAAAGGAGGCATTGTACATCTCACTGTGCCTTTGGAAACTCTCATTAGAATTAGAATTTTTACTTAATTTTAGTCATACATGTTTTACAGAATGAAGCTAAATATGTTGCTTATCTGAAGGAGCCACAGTTGCTTTGACAACAGCTTTGTGAGAACATCAATTTCAGATTATCCGTTTACTGAGGAATAACATAGTGAAGAAGGTTAGTGGGTGTATACCTTAACATGAGATACATGTGTTGTGCAGTTTCACTATTGGACCACCTGGTAGAAATCTTCTATTATATTTTGGCTGTCAACTTTCTTAGACATGTTAAGACACACATTTGACCTTATATGCAAGGTTTAACTGTCTATAGAATACTTGCATGGCTGAAAGATAGTGTTCTCATTCTGTAGGTAGTACATAATGGAGAATGCTCATATATACTCTTCGCTCTTCAGATACTGAAATATCATGCTACCCTGCCTGAGGCTGAGTATTCTATTAGGTCTTATTGAATTACATAAATGAAGGTAAAATCTATCAAGGTGTAACTCGTTCTTATAACAATATTAACCTGTTTTTACAATATGCAAATGAGGATACTAACATGGCAACATGGTTTTTATGAAATGTAATAATGGCTCTTAACCTAGCTGAACTAATGATCGTGAGTATCAAACGTTAACATTTAACAGTCATCATCTGAAATGATGTCTTACTCAATAAGCAGCTATAACTGAAATGTAGCTATATGTAGCCCACAGGCATCCTCTGCTGTTGCTTTGTTTCCTTGCTCTTTGAAGTTAAGAAAATTTCTTGACTGTACAAACAGAAAATCTTGATTCTTATTTTCATATATAGCCATTTTTTGGAGAATAACTTTATTTTAAAACATTGACACTCACTTTCTGATTTTATGGACCAATTGTAACACTTTGTAATTATACAGTACAGAATTACCTATAGATTTTTTCTTGTAGGGAGGAAATGTCTTAGGCCGAGCATATTTCCTTAAGAAGACTGCCTCTTTCTAGGTAAAGGAGGCTTGATTTCCAAATCAAATCAGTGTCTGGGTGCATAATTAAACATTATTTCATTTGTAGAGTGTAACCCTCTTGACATAGTAGCTTCTATTTCAAACAGTTAGTGGAGAGAGATCTTGTCTCCAAAATCTGTAGCTCATGATTAGATTCAGAATGGTGGGGATGGGGAATATGGGCCTGTAGTTTGCAGAAGGGGTTCTCAGGCTTAAGTATGCCTGTGAATATTTCCAGGATGTGGGCCATGTGCACAGTGATACATGTATGTGTGCTTATGCCTGGTGAGGCAGGATGATCTTTTAGACTAAGATCATCCTATCTGGGTTGAAAGGAATTTTCCCCCAGGTCAGATTGGCAGAGACCCAGGTTTTTTTTGCCTTCCTCTGCAGCATGGGGCACAGGTCACTTGCTGATTTGAGCTAGAGTAAATGGAGGATTTTCTCTAACACAAAGTCTTTAAATCAAGAGTTGAGGACTTAAGTAACTCAGCCAGAGGTTGTGGGGCTTTTTGCAGGAGTGGGTGGGTGAGGTTCTGCGGCTTGCAATGCGCTTGAGGTCACACTAGTTGATCATGATGGTCTCTTCTGGCCTTAAAGTCTGAATCTATAGTGAGGTTGCGAGTCAGGAGACCTGGGAGATGTCCCCTTGCTGTGTGACCTTAGCCAAGTCAGCCTTAATTTCCTCTAATGTGGAAGGCTGCACATGCTTACCTCGTGTAGATGTTGTGAGGCTTAATGTCTGTAACATGATTTGAGATCTTCAGTCTATTTCATCCACATTGCCTAAGAGGGACTTGTCCCCTCTCAAAATATTGTAAAAACTATTCTAATGTATAAATTGCACGTACACCACTTGCACTAAGTTTGGATAGGTCTCAGTCCATTGACTAATGGACAAGGGTTCGCATCACAAATCTACCACCCTGATTGTCGCTAATTGGCTCCCTTTGGCACAAGTCAAAGATTGAATGAGCCACAAAGATGGAACCCCTCCTCTCTTTCCTGGGGGCATTTATGAGGCTGTAAGTCTGTAGGAGTTGGAAACTGTGTTGCTGGTACCTGATACCTGCCCTATGGTACCTCACTCACCTTGTCTCTCTCATATCCTGGGACCAACATGGCTATAACAACTCTGCATAGTCTCCAAGAGTGTCATTTTGACACCTTCCACAAGAGGAAGGTTGGCCTTGTAGTCGTGGCACTGGACTAGGGTTCAGGAGATCTCGAGTCAGTTCCTGGTTCTGCCATCAATTTCCTGTGTAACTTTGAGAAAGCCGCTCAGGGAACTAACGCACAGAGAGATTATCTCTAATAGGGGTCTAATACTTCCTTTGTCTTGTCTAGTTAGATTGTAAAGTCTTGAGGGCAGGGACTATTCCTTGTCTTATACAGCACTTAGAACAATAGCACCTCAACATTGGTTGGGGTCTCTAGGAAGAAATTCATTTAAAAAAAAATGCTTTGCACCTTCCACCAGTCTCTCATCTAAGTGATGCTTTTCCCACTCTTCATTTTTCTTATAGGTAAAATTCAAATAATTGAAGTCAGCTTGCTGGGGAAGATGTCGCTCTCTAAACGGGAATTGGATGAGCTGAAGCCATGGATCGAGAAGACAGTGAAGCGGGTCCTGGGTTTCTCAGAACCCACTGTGGTCACTGCAGCATTGAACTGTGTTGGGAAGGGAATGGACAAAAAGAAAGCAGCTGGTATGTCCTCGGCTTTTCATTATGACACTCTCAACACCCACATCCATTGCTGTGTATTTAGGAGTATTTAGAGATCCTTGACAAAAAGAGAGGGAGGTGTATGAAATAGGTGCTAAAAGCGACAACCTGTTGAATCTCTCAGGATTTCTATTTAGCAATACAATCCCTTTTTTTGGGAAGTATTTCATATAAACTATATCCTACCATGCCTTCAAGCTAAACAGTAGCAAAGCAGGGAAAGGAATAGAGGCATCACTCAGGAAAATGAAACTAATGATATAGACACTTTGTCTTGGTCTAGAAAGCAACCAAGTGAGTCTTTCAAATTTGTATCTGAAATAAATGAGTATTTGTTCCTGTGAGTAGCTGTGAGCTTTACAAATGGAACTGGAAGAGCTGCACTGCATTTGAAATGGTCTTTAAGTTAGATTTGAATTTATCTTCCTTATTCTTGGGCACTTCTTCACCTGACTTTAGTGGTGCTGAACTGTATGTGGCAAATAGTTTCTTCATTGCTAATTAAGGTTGTTACACTGTTTCCATTAGATGAACCCCCTTTTCATGCATGTGACATCCCTTTTGAGCTGAGAATGTCCTTGCTAATTCTTAGCTCAGAGCCAATTTTTATTTACTTAATATTTTCAGACTTACTTCACTAGCTGTATGTAGTAATAGAAACTTAGTTTGGACAGATTTTCTTGTATTCCCCTTTTCCTCATGGTAGAAGGTGGCATTGTCTAAGATGCTTCCAAACCACCTAAAGGGTGTTACAGAAACTGACAAGACAGGAAATGCAGTTGAAAGGTTCCATTGTTAAAGAAACTGAAGAAATTTGCTGTAGTCAGTATTAGAGACTACCTTAAAAAGAGGCTTGCATGGAATCTCAAAACCCATAGGTCATGTATTCTAGATGTCAGGGGGAATGGCAGTCTGAATTAAGAGGCTGAAGTATAATTTTTATCCACTTATTCCTGTCTCCAAAAACATTCATAGTCTAGTCACACAAATTTCTCTTCCTTGCCAGACCATCTGAAGCCTTTTCTTGATGATTCCACTCTGCGGTTTGTCGACAAGCTCTTTGAAGCTGTAGAGGAAGGACGAAGCTCCAGGCACTCAAAATCCAACAGTGACCGGAACCGAAAGAGAGAATTGAAGGTAAGCGAAGGACTAATTGTTGTATTGTTGGTTAAAGGCCATGAATGCAGTGCTGTTACTTTACCACATTCTCCTCTTCCAGAAAGGCACATCTTATAATGCTTAAAGTTCAAGAGAAAAGACCCTTCTCTACAATGAAGTGTGTGAGCCTTTACATTTCAGTTCTTTTTACTCTCTTCTGAGGTGCCATGAGGTACCAAAATACTTTCCCTGACCATGTCCTGACTTGGAAGCCTGAGCATCTGGTTTCTTTAACAATCTCCTAGTAGGTTTAATGGAACAGAAGAGATTAAATAGCAGAATTTGTGGCTCTCTGCTGTTTTTCATACTCCCGCACTGCAGTTTTGCCATGCTGCCGAGTCTTCATTAACTAGAGGTTAGGAGTCTGGGTTGGTCGGTCACAGCTTGTAGTAACTTTCCATTGCTCTTCCTTACTCAGACGTGTCATCATAAAATCTAAACTGATGATTTCACAACTGTCAGTGAATGAATGTTGGTGGGTTACCTTGTGGATTTTCACCTTGTGTCCATGCACTGAAGCTCATCTGGAACCCACAATATGCAACTTCTGGCAACCTCTTCCCCACCAAAGTTCAAGTTCCTGAAATACAGCAAGGATTTTCTAGTGTTCTGGTGGTTTTCCCATCTAACATTTGATTGGGATGGTGGAAATTCTCATGCATCCACAGTTGTCTTTTACTTCACCCCGCTATCTTGAAGATTTTGCTTTTGACCGTGAAATTACAATTTTTTTCATCATTTGCATACAGAATTTAAAAATGGCTACTCGACAAGCTGTTCCCTGGTCTTAAAGTAAGTTTCCTTTCACTTTTTTCCTGAGGTTCCTATTTTATGGCATTTTATATTTCTCTTTTTGAAGTTTTGCATTGTATCAGTTCCTGATTCATCAGTTACCTACCTGCCTCTGGAAATGTCCACCACATGCGTCTGATGAAGTGGGTATTCACCCATGCAAGCTTGTGCTCCATAATGTCTGTTAGTCTGTAAGGTGCCACAGGACTCTTTGTCGCTTTTTACAGTTCCAGTTACCTAGTATATTCCCTTACAGGGCTCTCAGCTATGCCTTTCCAGGTGTCTGTGGGAAAGTGCTTTGTAGTAGGAGAGGGACTGCCTGCACTTGTCAATATTTTTTGTCTGAAACTGTTACTTTTCTTCTCTGCCTGGCTGAGGCTTTAAAATGTGCTAGAGAAGGGTCTACTTACCTTTCCTCTTCCAGGTTCCAGTTACATTAACTGGTTAAATAGTCATGTGTAAAAAAGAGGTATTTATCCCCAGAACAGGTACAGCCTAGGTGGCAGCAGTGCAAGCTTCCCTGCCAATGTGCCTTAGTCTGATCTGGAGTGAGCCCCACCCCTCCCAGGGGGGAGAGGTGAGAAGTTCAATCTTCCATAGCTTGGGTCTGGTCTACACTACAGACTTATATTGGTATAATTATTGTTCTGGGGTGTGAAAAATCCACACCCCAAGCAACGTAGTTGTACTAACTTAACTCCCCAGGTGGACAGCGCTATGTCGGAAGGAGGGCTTCTCCCATGGACCTGCCTCCTCTCGGGGAGGTGAATTAACTGTGCTGACAGGAGAACTCTCTCCTGTCGGTGTAGAGTGTTTTCATTAAAGCGATGCAGTGCCTTCAGTGCCAATGTGCTTTCAGTCATTGGCACCCCAGAGACTGTCAAGAAGGGAGCCAACTAGTGTTACGAGGTGGCATCTTTGTGCTGTGGGCACATTTAATTAGGAACTAGACTGAAATTCACTAACTCATTTCACATAAGCCGCCAAGCTGTCCTCAGATTGAAAGCCAGTAAGCCATCATATTTTGTCCTGGCCAGATCTCTAGTCTCTTTCCTCTGGTATATTGGGGAGACAGAGAAGAAACTGGAATATCTGAACTATGCCATGCAGCCACTTGACATCTCATTGTAAAGCAGATGATTCAGCAGATGAATCCTTTGGCAGATGGATTGCAGTCTACACTTTGATTATCTTCTACTTCTGTAGCACTTCCAATGCAAATGGATCCCAAAGCTCTTCGGTTACAAATCATTTATAAGACAGTGCTTTACTCAACTGGAACATGCTTCCACATCATGTGAGAATGCTACTTAGCATCAAATAGGAACACTGTAAAACGTCATAGGGCAGGAAGGAAAGACCGTTACACTCTGTTGAAACGCTTTGGGGAATCTTATGGAGGTAGGTTAGATACCCAAGCTGGGATTTGGACTGGGCACTGGGGCTAATTCCCCATCTCTAGTGAAAAGTGCCCTGGGATCTTGAATGACCAAAAGTGTTCCAGGCCCTCAGTTTTGTATCTAATCTGAAATTCAGCCCTCCCAGTAGCACAGTATGCCCAAACACACACTGGTGGGGCACTGACTCAAAGAGAAGAGGTGAATCACCAGCTCCTCTTCCTGGAGTTAACTTCCTTAGAAGTGCCACATCCAGACACTGATCTGCCCTGACCCTGCTTAGCAGGAGATCTACTGGAATTGCAGCCCAAGGTGGTATAACAAGGGTAACTTTTTCTTTCTGGCTTTTCCCTTGAAAATATTAGCCCTGCTTTTACATATGCTCACAGAATTAGAATTGTAGTGGTGGACAGAGGAATGATAAAAACATTAGATAATACTCATGTTAGCTGTCTTTCAGCATTCTGTCTGGCCCTCTTTCTCCTCTCTCCCTTGTACCATTTCATGGGGTAGATCACTGCTTGGGAAGTTTCAGGAACTAAAACGTAATGGTCTACACACTTTATACTATGGGCAAGTACTTTCTCTTGAACTTGTAGGTATTCCAAGAAGTACCTGTGTCTGGCTGAGGAAGTGTCCTTGTAGAATATGAACCATAATAGTGAAGAGGGGATTTCAACTAACGCTTACAACCGGTTTGTATATCTTCTTTTCAAATAATGTTCACTTATAATACAGGATGTCTGTTGTATGGTAGATTAAGGGCTTGTTTCCTCACACAAATGGCATCCATTTAACTAAATCAGTTTAGTTAAATCAGTGCAATCTCCTTGTAGACACGCTCTTAAATCAGGTTTCAGAATGGTAGCTGTGTTAGTCTGTATCAGCAAAAACAACAAGGAGTCCTTGTGGCACCTTAGAGACTAACACATTTATTTGGGCATAAGCTTTTGTGAGCTAAAATCCACTTCATCAGATGCATGGAGTGAAAAATACAGTAAGCAGAATATATATATCATAGCACATGAAAAGGTGGGAGTTGCCTTACCAAGTGAGGGGATCAGGGCTAACAAGCCAGTTCAATTAAGGTGGAAGTGGCCTATTCTCAACAGTTGACAAGAAGGAGTGAATACCAAGGGAGGGGAAATTACTTTTGTAATGCTAATGAGGCCAATGCAATCAGGGTGGCCCATTTCAAACAGTTGACAAGAAGGTATGAGTCTCAGCAGAAGGAAAGTTACTTTTTGTAGTGACTCCTGAATCAGTTTGAGATTTAGAAACCAATTTAGTTAAATCAGGTCAGTTTGTAGATCAGATCTATTTCTGTGGATAGGTGTGTGAGAGAACACACAGGCTTACTGGGAAGAATGATGGATCTAGGAACTCTTTAACCCAAGCAGAAGGATGGTAATGCCTTTCACACAAGGATCTGGGTGCTTTGCAAACAATAGTTAACCTCCACATCACCACCATCCATTTAGATGGATCTCACTTACCATTGTACAGGTGAGAAAACGAGACATCGATTAAATTTGCTCCTGATCCCGCAGTGGGTAAAGGGCAGGGCTGAGAATCCAGCATAGGAGTTTTGGGTTCAAGCCCTTTGCTGTGACCGCTTAACCAAAATGTTTTTCAAATTCTAAATTGCTGGACTCAAGTGGTGGTTGCTTGTCTTCATCAGTAGCCTTGAGTAGCTTTGTTATATCATTGATCGTAAGCTGTCTTGTCTTGTTCCCGTTCTGTTAGGATGTGTTTGGTGATGACTCTGAGATCTCCAAGGAGTCTTCCGGTGTTAAGAAGCGGCGTATTCCACGTTTTGAGGAGGTAGAGGAGGAGCCGGAGGTTATCCCAGGCCCGCCTTCAGAGAGTCCTGGAATGCTGACCAAGCTACAGGTTTGTCTTATCAGGCTGTTCTCCTCCGCCACCTCCCAAAAAACAGAGATCTTGGATCTTACCATCTTAATATTTTCTGTGTGAGGGAATAACAAAAGTTTCAGGTATTTTATACTTCATATCATGATTAGAAATTTGAATGTCAGGGCCTAGCGCATCCTTCTTTTGAAAACTAATGGCAAGTGCTTTCCGCTGTGTCCTTTTCAGAGCTTGCTGCTACTATTGGCCAGTTTCAATAGAAGTTCCCAAATTCGTAAGCCTAATAGTCCTCTTTGCCATTTCTCGAAAACGGAGTGGCAGAGAGAGAGTGCCATGTTGATGCCTTGTGTTGCTAAAACTTGCTACTCATACAGAATCTACGTTTGATGAAATACTATGAAATGCTAATGAATACAACTAAACTATACTGTGAATAAATGGAGAGAATACATTTGTTATGCAGTATCCTTCATTTGTTTGGAGAAGTGTTGACTTGCACTGAAATGTGTTCACATGTAGTTATGTAGTATAAACTGTTCGTTAGCTGAATGCCATCTGTATGATCTGGCACATTTCATTATTTTTTTAAATTATACAGTACAATAAATGTACATGGAATTTTGCAGATTCAGAAAACATGCTTGGACTAAAGCTCTTAGTCTAAATTAGACTGACCAAACAGTTCAGACACATGAAATAGTTTACCAGTAATGGCTTAATCTCAAAGCACTGCAGATTTTTAATTAGTGGATTAATGTCACTTAGTTTAGTGGAAGATGTGTTCTAGAATTAGAGAGATTCTCCTGTATATCATCTTGAAACAGTGATTTCCACCAGGAAAAGGCAATTCAGTTCTTACAGTTTGCAGTGTTAGTGAGCAGACTGAATTGATTAAGAACAGTCTAGGAAATCATTTTGCAGGTCCTTTCACTTTTTTTGAACATGCAAAGCACTTGGTAACACTTGAATTCAGCCAAGAAAACAGTTAGAGAGGGGAAGACCCTCTTCACCAATGAAACAGGCAAACAAGGCTCCTTTTCTGTAGGGTGAGCTGAATAGGAAGGAACAGGTCATGGCAGTGGGCACTGACTACCCGGAGTTGCTGCTGCTGAATTGGAGGTCATTGGTTAGAATTGTCCCGGTTAGTAGCTGGGTTTGCACTCATTTGCCACTATGTGAGGAGCCTCTGAAGAGTGCCTTAGCCCTTCTGGCTTCTTGTGAGGAGGAGGAAACCTAACTTTCCAACTTTTATTTCTGCAGATCAAACAAATGATGGAGGCAGCAACACGTCAGATTGAGGAGAGGAAAAAGCAACTGAGTTTCATCAGTCCTCCTGCACCCCAGGTACAGCCTGGAAAGCAAAAGGGTAGATCCTTTGTCACGGGATTCAAATGGATGCATTGCCTTTCTCCTCAAACAGTGACTTGCATGATTGTTCTGACATGTATCTAACAGTGTATCTCTCTCCCCAGCCAAAAACTCCCTCTTCATCCCAGCCAGAGCGTCTCCCCATCGGCAATACCATCCAGCCCTCACAGGCAGCCACATTCATGAATGATGCTATCGAGAAAGCCAGGAAAGCTGCTGAACTGCAGGCCCGAATCCAGGCTCAGCTGGCCTTGAAACCTGGGCTCATTGGCAATGCCAACATGGTGGGGTTGGCCAACCTGCATGCAATGGGAATTGCACCTCCGTGAGTACAATCAACTTGCCAAGTACACTGCACCCCTGGTAACTTCCTGTAGGAAGAAGACAAATGTTAGGCGTGCATATTGTCAGCCTTCATCATTGCCTTTCCACCAAAATTCATGTGTATTGGCTTGGATTCATAAACTGGATAATTGGCGGCTCTGTGTCAATGATAGAAGCACCAGAGAGTGATGTTGGACAGGCGTTGCCCTTCTGGATGTTGTCTGTCTGCTGTTGTTCACCTCTACTGTAACATTTGTAGCTGACCCTGAAATGGACTGAACATTCAAAGGACAACTAAGAGTAGTCTAAACTACATCAGGTCCTTGTGGCCTTGTCTATACTAGGGGTTTTCTAGATTGCACAATGGTTAGAATGCAAGACCACTCTCCATCACTTTAACTCTACTGGTGCTTGCATCGTTGCAGCCATCAATGTAGCTAAACAAATGATAGCAACAGTGGGAAATCTTACCGGGGGCAATGCCTCAGGGCTGACATTGTTACACAATGCCATTCTGGCAGCATAACATTTACACCCGCTTTAGGACCCCTTTACGCTGCCAAAGAGGTGTAAGGAGATCTTGATGTAAATGAGAATTGGACCCCTAGTGTAAGCATACCCATATCATTCACGGTGTATGAAACTACCTCTGTTCCCTGAAGTATCAAGAAGAGAGAAGTGTTTAGATTATTGATGTTCTATGAGTGATCAAAATGTGGAAACCTCTGTGCTGATGCTTTGGTCAGACTTCTAATAGTTGAAGTTGCTCTAGGCTCTGGATCATAATACTGGCACCTGCTTTTTGATTACTGTTGCACTAAAATGGCTTCACATCTGTCTCCTTTATAAGATATTGACTAACAAGGCTTAGCGAAAACCACCAAAGAGCAGACCATACTCTTTTCAAGACCTATTTGGTGGTGGTCACAATACGCTCTATATTTCCTCTGAGTTTAATGCTGCATGACTGCATTTTAACAAAATGTTTCTTGCATCAGGAAAGTAGAGCTAAAGGACCAGACAAAGCCTACCCCGTTGATCCTGGACGAACAAGGCCGAACCGTTGATGCGACTGGTAAAGAGATTGAGTTGACTCATCGTATGCCGACCCTAAAAGCAAACATCAGGGCTGTGAAGAGGGAGCAGTTTAAACAGCAGCTCAAAGAGAAACCTTCTGAAGACATGGAATCCAACACTTACTTTGACCCCCGGGTCTCCATAGCCTCATCCCAACGTCAGAAACGCACCTTTAAGTTCCATGACAAAGGCAAATTTGAAAAAATTGCACAGAGGTTACGAACAAAGGTATTGTCTAGTTTTTGAGCGCTGGTGTTCATGAACTGCACTAGAAGCAGGGGGTGGCATGGGAACTGAACTCTTGTGTCCCGTTCAAGAACGATGGAGGCTTCAGGACAAGAAAGATTTCCAGTACAGATGGCTGAAAATTTTCCATCAAAACTGTGTTTCAGTGGAAAATTAGTTTTCAGTTTTTGTGGAAAGTCTTTCTGCATGCATTTTTGACTTTTTGTTGAAAACACAAAGAACTTAGTTCTCTTATGAAAAGCTGAAATTTTCCATGGAAAAATACACTTTTTTGACCTACTTTTAATAGAAACAAATGATTTGGGGGCTGGAAGAACTTAAAGGGAGAGAGAACTTGCCTACATTTTAACCATGCGCAAAACCATAAATGTACATAGCAGTAACTATTTAGTGCAGTTGTAAGGTATAATGAGGACTCTTGGAATGAAGAGCTGATTTAGGCTGGATATTGGGAAGACCCTTTCTGATACTGAGGTTTGTTACACCATGGAAGAGATTTCCCCCAAAGAAATAGTGAAGCGCTTTGAAATTTTCTGATAAAAAGTGCTATGCAAGAGCTAAGACATTTCTCAGTACGTTGCCCAGCCCAGTTTTAAAGTATCATCTAGGAGAACAATTGTGTGTTAGGGTTGTGTAACACCCACAAACCTCCACAAAACAACCCATTAGTCCCAGCCTCCAATCTGTGCTTCCTCTGTGACATGCCCTGATCAGCTTGTAAAAGAATATATCCAGTGTGCTTTGCTTTTTAAAGGCTACACTATTTCTGCGTGTGCCCATGTAAGTGACTTGCTTGTACCATCTCTCTCCTCTTTTCCTCAGGCTCAACTAGAAAAATTACAGGCAGAGATCTCTCAAGCTGCCAGAAAGACTGGGATCCACACCTCTACCAAACTAGCTCTTATTACCCCAAAAAAGGAGCTGAAAGAAGGGGAGATCCCTGAGATAGAGTGGTGGGATTCGTATATCATCCCTAATGGCTTTGACTTGTAAGCTATTACCTGGTGGGGTTGGTAATTTTATTGTAGAGAAGAAACTAATGGCCTGGCTTTTGAGAATTGCTGACCAGCCCCTGGTTCCATTGACATTTTTTGGGAGCTGCTGGCAGCTGAAATGCTCAGTGCTTTTGAAAATCGGGCCCTAAGCCTTTACTGCATCTTTTACAGAAGCAAGTGCATCTGCTTGAGTAACTGCATTCTGCCCCCCTGAATTCCCCGTGGGAGGTTCAGTTGTATTTTGTGTTCGCTCCCTGCTCCAGTGTGTGGTGTGGTGCCAAACAGCTGCCATATTCCATTCCAGAGCTGTCTTATTCCAGTGACTGAGAGAACAATTTCTGCGTGCAATCGATACAGCAGTTTGTTAGAGCGATTTTGGCTAAAAGCCATTGTGGGGTTTTCAAAAGCAGCTAAATGACTTTGGAGCACAAGCCCCATTGACTGTCAGCTAAGCATTTTTGAAAGTTCTGCCTCTAATGTCTAAATGTAAGATCAATATTTAGAATATTTGGGGCAATGGGAGGCACTTTAATATTAATGTAGGACCCATGCATCTCCCTGCTTCCCCTGAACTCTTGGCTTTAGAGTACCTCTCAGCAGCTTGTGTAAGTTTAATAGTTAGCATTGTGGTGGTTGTGTGTGGGGGCCAAATTGCTTTGTTCGCCAAATGCTGTGACTCGTGGAACATTGAAGGAAGTGAGGGAAGCCAGCCCTAAGATGACACATAGTGATACACGAATTCTCTCCTCTTTAGAACAGCTGGAGTCTACTCTAAAAGAGACAACTACTTTGGGATCACAAACCTTGTGGAACACCCAGCACAGCTAAGCCCACCAGGTACTATTATGTAGCAGTCTAGGTCAAGGCCTCTTTGTCGTCTTGATCAACTCATGGTACACAGGGAGTTTTGTAGCAAGACCCTTCAAGTGCTCCAAACCAGTGGCAGCAGGAGACCTGAACCAGGCTATGACCCTCCCTATTTGTAATACCACTGACTTCATTTCTCACCATGAGAGAAATCCTGCTAAGATAGAACGTAGAGCTCTGCTAGGGTGGTGAGACAGCTAAGACTAGGAGGTGAGTCTGCAAAAAGAGTGGAGGCAATCACATTTAAAAGCATAGTGACCAACTAGCTATTGGAAACTGGTAGACTCTCATGTGGTACAGGGGATGGCTACCGCTACTTGGACATTATGGGTGTCTACACAGCAACTAAACACCCGTGTCAGCTGAGTCGGGCTCGGGCTGCAGGGCTGTCTAATTGCTGTATGGACGTTTGGGTTTGGGGTGGAGCCTGGGCCCAAGCCTGAACATCTATGCCACAAATAAACAGCCCAAGCCCTGTGAGCCTGACTCAGCTGATGCAGGCTAGCCACAGGTGTTTAGTTGCAGTGTAGACATACCCCCAAATTCCTCCTGTGATTCGCATGGTAACACAGACCCAGACAAGGGACATAGGATAGTAAAAAAAAGATTTAGATGATTAGTGGTTAATCTTTTTAACATAAACCATATTGTAACCTCTGTTTTCTGGTTCAGCATTGATATAAACAATCTGGAGTAACTCAAGGATCACAGAGTGTAGCAGAGAGAAACTATGATGTAATATGGGATAGCGGAGAGGCAGACATACATGCTCAAAAAGAGGGGGGGGTTATAGGTTACAAGCAGACTGGAGGACAAAAATGGTTGTGTTGGGCTGCCTTAGCCTTAAGCATGATGAATTGGTTACAACTCCTAGACTGCAGCTATTTCCCTTTCCTTTTCCCAGTAATGATTGTAAACAGTATTTGGTCCTGTCCTTGTGAAATGGGGAAATGTAAAGTGACTGTTCATTGGTTTGCCTTCCTAGTGGACAGTGACACACCAGTGACTCTGGGCGTTTATCTAACTAAAAAAGAGCAGAAGAAGTTACGACGTCAGACGCGGAGAGAAGCACAGAAGGAACTGCAGGAGAAAGTCAGGCTGGGCCTAATGCCGCCTCCTGAACCAAAAGGTAGGTGACAACCTTGTGGAGAACAGGCTGAATGCAAAACGCCACATTAAAACATACACTATCTTTAAATGGTGACACATTGGCTAGTTAAAAACACCGTTTTGGTAAATTGCAGCAGACAAAGGAGTTTTGTGAGAAAAATCCTATAGATCTACTCTGTTCATGAATTTACATTCATGCATGTATATTAATAGAATTAAGTCCAGAAAGGGCTGTTATGATCTTCTGGTGTGACCTGCATAACACAGGCCATAGAATTTCACTGAGTAATTCCTGCTTCAAGCCCCATGTGCGTAGGGCAGCATTCTGGACACCCCATCCAACCCCACTGACTTAGGGTTCACAGAGGCAGAATGTGGTACAACAAATGTACATACTACATGGAATGCTCAGACGGAGGAACCGCTCTTTACTAAATTTCATGCATTGTTGCTGTGTCTTGTCTGTCAGTTGCCACACTGCACCTGGAAATACCTGCATTTCAGAGGCAAGTGATGTGTGTTTGTAGCTGGTAATTCTGTAAAGCATTTTGAGCCTGACAAAAGATGCTACAGAAAGCTGTTTTTAAATAATGCTGGGGAGCCTTTTGAAGCAAGCCTTAGAGAGGAGATCTGGTCTCACCTAGAAATTAACTTGTACCTTTCTTTCAGATGGTTTCCCCCAATGTTGTTTCACTCTTACAATCTTTGCTCAGTTTTATTTAAAGTAAAACTTCTATTCTGAAGATCTTCTCATTTTTAAGCTTATACTTATAGGAAGTAACAGATGTCATAATTTGTGTCAAAAATGCAAAAGGCAAGTTGGTACTTGATAGATGCCTTTAAAATGTTCCTCTCTCTATTTCCCTTGCAGTAAGAATTTCTAACCTGATGCGAGTACTGGGGACAGAAGCTGTTCAGGATCCGACAAAAGTGGAAGCTCACGTTAGAGCACAGATGGCAAAGAGACAGAAGTAGGTTGCATGTTCTAGAATAAGAAAACTTTATTTTAAAGTAGATTTGGTGGTGGTGGTGTCCTGACAGCCCTGGAGACTAAAGTTCTCTACTGAAGCACATATCAGATGCAGCAAAGGGAGAAGGAATGGCAAATTTTGCTCAAATGATGACCCTACAACGTATTTCAACACTGTCTTGAAAGGCTCTCCTCTAAGAGCTAGAAGAGGGTTGAGTATTCATGACCTATCCATTCTTGGCCCTTGTCCTGAAACTGTCAGCAAGAGGCCCAGTTGCAGTGGTGGCTTTTGAGTAGGGACAGCTATCTGCTGGGAACTGGACTGAGACCCTGACTCGCTTCACAGACCCTCCAACAACTGCTTGTGGAGTAATGACTTTGAAGCATGGTCCTCCTGAGCTTACTATGTTCAGTCACTTACACTGAGTAGCTTCCGGTTTAATACTAAGCAATTGACTGCTCCAGACAGCAACATTTCCACAGTAATATTAGGTGGTGCATGCACACATTCATTCTCGAGGGAAGCCATCTGGGAAATGCAAAGGTTTCACTGTAATAAATATGAACTGAGTAGGCTCTTTAAGAAACTAATCTAAAGCAAAGTACACGAATTAAAAGTTCATATGTGCAGTCTGAAACTACAAATAACCAGATGGCTGGATTTTTCAGGCTATGGTAATGATACAGGGCCTTATGCATCATCACCACTAGATCAAATGCAGCCTCTAGCAGCACTGACTGAAAGTTTGTACCATCTGATGGTGGTTTAGTGACCTATTTAAAATTAGTTGGTGGGTTTTGATCCAGTTCACACCACAAAATTCCACCATTACAGCTGGCACTAATGGCTCTTTCAGCAGAGGCCAAGGACTAAATGGATTGATCCCTCATCACTAGAGGCATTGAAAGCAAATCGGAGGGTCATGTTGCAGGAAGCTTCAGTACCACTGTTCATACTGGTTACAACCTGGTCCAGTTTCCCCCTGGATGGAAGCCAGTCTCTTGTGATCTAATGGGTTGGGACCACTCACATGCTTCTAAGCCAGCCGGGTCTGGGCAGAGCCTGGTTCACTGTTCCTAACTCTGGGTCTACAAGGCACACTCCAAGGCTCACTCCCCTTCCAGTTTTCTGAACAGACAACCAACAGGCTGCATTTCTGCTTATCTGTTGTCTCTTTCCTCCCACCCAGAGCTCATGAAGAGGCAAATGCTGCACGAAAACTAACAGCAGAACAGAGAAAAGCAAAGAAGGTTAAAAAACTTAAAGAAGATATTTCACAGGGAGTGCATATATCTGTGTACAGGTGAGTGCCTTCTCCCACAGACCCTAGAGGTGCTTTGTCTCAACAGATGTTTTTCCCACGTGACTTTTTATAAATACAGATGACAAACGCCTGTCTATAAATGAGTGCTAATATGGAGTGTTCCATAGCAAGGCTATTGTCATCTGACTCCCTGAACTCCATTAGAAACACTGAATGCTGTTCAAATTATTTTATGGTAGAGAGAGAAACAGTCCCACTTTCTCAAAAGTAAATAAATGAAAAGGTAACTCCATTCTTCACTCATTCTGTGGGAACATTCAAGGTGAATGTAGAAAGTCTCTTAATACTTTAGTGCTTCTATAGCACTTTCCATCCAAGGATCACAAAGCACTTTATGACTTTTAATCCTAATGACAGGGAACCTGACACACTGGGAGATGGAATGTCCAGTGTCACAAGCAAAGCTGGCAATAGAACCCGAGTCCGGACATCTGATAAAACACCATTCAAAAGTCAGATGAAAGCTGCTATTATAATGTAATATATGTAATAATGTATTCTAAACTAAGGATGGGACCCTGTGCTCCTAGGTGCTGTAAAAAAGTAGATATAGTCCCTGCTCCACACTGAATAAAACCCTGTTGAGCATAAGGTTTTTTGTATACCCCCACAGTGCCGGAGAGTTTAAAGTGAGAGTAATTACTGGACTGAATTGGAGGAGAGTAAGGGAACCCTTTTTCTCTGTTGTCCATTGTTCATAGTTCCTTTTTTGAATAGATAAACCTTTGCTTTTCTATCCTCAGAGTCAGAAATCTGGGGAACCCCGCAAAAAAATTCAAAATTGAAGCAAATGCTGGGCAACTGTACTTAACAGGAGTGGTGGTTTTACACAAAGATGTCAACGTGGTGGTAGTAGAAGGAGGTAAGGCTCGGGGGTGAACTTTCTGGTTAGAACATTAGATGTTCAAAAGCTTGTTTCTAACCAAGATACCAAATATTTAAATTGCCAATTACTGGGATTTATGGAAATAAAGGAAGATACTAAGCTGCTCTACTCAGGATGCTTCTTAGATTTACTCCGCACCAGCCCTTGGGTAGTCGAGTATGTTAGCTACTTAAGTATTTTAAATAATCCTCTAAATATTTAAACTGTAGCTTATATGTTTAAGAAACTCAGCATTATTAAATCTGCTAGATTTGAAGTCTCAGTGCTTTGACGGTGATAGCTTCTCAGGAAAAACTCTGCCAGCCCTGGTTGCATCTGCTACAATGCCTCCAATTTGCATGGTGCTTCATAAACAGTCTCAGAGCACATTTTGTGAGATACTATCCCCATTTTACAGCAAGGGAAGCTGAGATGGCACAGAGGTGAAGTGACTTGCCAAAGACCACAGGAGAGTTTCTGTCCCCAAGCCCTGTGCTTAGGTTAGAGATTATACTTCTTTGTCATTGATCTACAGTATTCTCTTTGCCAAGGGCTTGTAGCTGCTGGAACTGAGTGTGTGTTTGAGTGTTTAGTTTTTCCTCCGTGGTTTCAGGTGTCATTAGCTTTCACTGCTTTTTTGGAGGCAGAATGCAACTCTATTAGGACTCTTAAATTGAAGTTGTCAATGAGCAAGAACTGAGAGAAAATGATTATCATCATCTCTCTCTCCAGGCCCAAAAGCGCAGAAGAAATTCAAACGTCTTATGCTCCATCGAATAAAGTGGGACGAGCAGACATCGAACACAAAGGGAGATGGTGAGCATAGACCCATGTGGATGTATATGAAACGTGGCTAGAGTGACTGTACGGAAGTGGCAATAGGGTCATTTTGTTGCAGCCTGGCAGAGAAGCCATTACTATGCAAATCCTTCTGCAGAACATAATCGATCTGATCATCTGACTTGTAAATTTGAAGATCTCTGTAATGCTACTAAAGCAAACCAACACTGGGACTGTGATTTAGATGATACAAAGCCAAGAACTTCAGTGCTGGCTTATGCGCCTTACTGTTGTTTACATCAGTTTTCCAGACTGCCTTCTGCTGTGTCAGCCTCTCCTATTCAGCTGTATGTGTTCTAACACACAGTAGCGCTTGAGCTGGCTTTGCATTTGCGAGACTCCAGGTTTGAAAAAACACAAACTCGAGTCTGGGAAAGTGTGTGTACTGCTGAATGAAGCCCAGTCCTTGCAGACTGGGGAGGCAAATACTCTCAGGGTCTTAATTCTGTGAGGCACTCAGGGTGGTCCTCTAGAACCCAGTACAGGTATGTATATGTGAGACAGGAAGTGGGAGCCCAGAGCCCAAATCACATAGCCCTGGCTAATACTGGTACACAAACAGTGCTGGGAACCACTGCTTTATAAATGTAGTGCCTGTGTAAATGCCATTGGCCAACAGTTTTCTTAAATGGGTCAGCTCTCCAGGAAAGGCCTGTGCTTTTGTACATGTTCTGTGCATGCTCAGCCCCCTAGGGGAGCTGATCCTGATTGGATGACCCCTGGGTACTCCTGTAATAGATATTTTGTAATTGTGTAGCGTGTAATGTGAGAGACCAGTCCATGGCTGTAACTGTTGCCCTGGGGCAGTGATACTCAGACTGACATTCAGGAGCCACAAGTGGCTCTTTGCAGCACATGATATTAAAACACTGATTTAATTATTACCCAATCAGGATGCTTTTGCTGTGTTATTAACCAATTAAGTTATCAACTTGCACTAAGTTATTTTATTTGCTGTGGGAATAATATATATATAAACTTATTATTTCCCCTGTCATACTGTTTAAATATGAATACATGGTACTGTAGTCAGCTACTACTGTGGCTCTTTTAGGTAATGTTGGTTGCTAATTTGGCTCCTGAACCAGAGATCTGAGTATCACTGCTCTAGGCACATGATGGAGCCTGAAATGGGAATAAAAATGTGGTAGAGAGATGTACTCACTGCTGAATCTTCTGTGCAAGTAAGTTAGATCTTCCACAGTATTTGAATTCGATTTTGTGCTTGAAATGTCAGATTATGAAGTTAGGTATAACATTACTAATAGCTATGGAGGACTTTCCCCCCACAAACACAAGTAGAGAAAGGTGAAGGCGTGTGCATGCCCAAAATGAGGGAAATGTAAAAGTCTTAGTCTAAATAGCAGATATGTAATTTGGATTTAGAGGGGAGAAGTTCTCTGAGTGGAATGAGAATAGAAATATGGTAAGGACTGCCTCTGCTTAGAGCTCTGGGGTAGGAAAGACTTGTATTTTTAATACTGGTGCTTTCTTAGTGACTGCCTGGAATTCCTTATTGGCTGTAGGTCTAAAATCTGCTTTATTTTTTTTTTTTTCAGATGATGATGAATCTGATGAGGAGTCTGTTAAAAAGACAAACAAGTGCTCTCTGGTTTGGGAGGTAAGTTATGATCTTGAATTAAAGGAGCATTTGGGGGCCTTAGGCTCAAGTGCTTAATTTCTGGGTCACTTGGCTTTTCAGTACTGCCAATATTAAAACATGCATGCAAGCTATAAAGCCTTGTTACTTGCTGCATCCTTCTGTTTGCAAATCACTATGCACAAAGCATTTTACTACCAACTTGATGGCACTTGATATTTATTTTGATTGAATTAGGTTGGGGTTTCAGTATGAAATGTTCGCGGTTTATCTTTTTAAACCTCATTCAGATGGAGAAAACAATGTGGTGACTTCCTCTGTCTAGTCCACACAGGAATATTTTTGCATTTGGAAGGGTATAATGCTGGGAAATGCAGAGGATGCATGATCCTATTCAAATATCCAATCGCTATTCAAAGGAAACTTCCCTGGGCTAACTTATTGGCTGCTTTTTGCAATGCAGGAGAGCTGGGTTTCAGACTCTCTTGCTCTGGTGGAGGGAGGTAGTATACTCAGTCCTTGTGAAGCAGCAAAGAATCCTGTGGCACCTTATAGACTAACAGACGTTTTGCAGCATGAGCTTTCGTGGGTGAATACCCACTTCTTCGGATGCAAGTGCGAAGAAGTGGGTATTCACCCACGAAAGCTCATGCTGCAAAACGTCTGTTAGTCTATAAGGTGCCACAGGATTCTTTGCTGCTTCTACAGAACCAGACTAACACGGCTACCCCTCTGATACTCAGTCCTTGTGGTGGAGAAAGCAGTCAATGCTTTCTATGGCTAACTAGTGACAGGAAGCAAGTTGGCGGCTTTCAAGAGTCCTGGTCAGAAGTACTGTGGCTATATGTCTCCCTTGTGTTCCAAGCGTCTTGAGGTTGGGGCCCGCACCCTTCAGTTTTCATGATCACACCCTGTGAGATGCTATATAAAAATATTGGCATCTCCACAGTCTTTGGAGATAATCTTACATGGCATAATAAAGGACACTGGGTATGCCAAACAAAGATGGACACAGACTGGAATAAAACATGTAACTTCAGTTAAAGCCACTGAAGTGCTCTTAAACATTTCAGTTTGTTGCAGACTGTATCAAAGGAAAGTCTCTCTTCCTGGCAGTTCATTTAAAAGAAAACATTACTAAGTGACAGTGGAAATTGCCCTTATTTAAGCATGTTTCTACACAACTTTTCACCTCTGCACAAATAAAAATAGCACTAATTTAATTATGCAAATCATAGTTCCTCTCTGAACACTTGTTTAGAAACCTGAGAAATTACTTTTCAATTCTAAAAAGGTTTATTCTAGATTCCTCTTGTAATTGTGGTTGCATTTGCTTGTTGATGCATTTGCTTGGTGGTTTTTCTTGCCAGCAAGATGCATCAGAAAACTCTTACTCTTTCTGTCTATTCCAGGGTACAGCGAAGGATCGCAGCTTTGGTGAAATGAAATTTAAGCAGTGCCCCACTGAAAACATGGCACGGGAGCACTTTAAAAAACACGGAGCTGAGCACTACTGGGACCTGGCTCTGAGCGAGTCCGTGTTGGAATCCACAGACTGAGGGTGCTGCTGCCCCCAGCGTTCCCATTGTTAATTTGAGAACAATACCTGGCTGAAAACTTGGACAGAATTCCCTTCCTCCCCTCAAATCCCCACAGTATGTTGCATATGATTAAAGAAATATTTTTAAAACAACAATCACAGCTACACTGTTTTCTAGATTAAACCCAACTCTCGGAAATTGTGGTGCAAAACCGCTGTAAAGTGGTATCTGCCAGAGAATTCAGTTTTGAGATGGGAGGGGCAGAGAAAATTTTCAGTAGTCTCTTTAGTCCTTCACATACAGCTGTCTCAAATGGAGGTACAAACATTTCCTTGCTTTGTCAGCTGTTCTGTAGATGAGGTCTGACGTTGGACAAACTATATGGTGCAGACAATCTGAGATTGTTCCTTTGATGGGCAGGGAGGCAGTTTGGGAGCAGCCCCGAATGGTCTGAGGATGCAGTATGGAGCATTTGAATTTGTAAAGCAGAGTAGGAGATGGGGACTTAGCCCACATCCTATATTTACATAATAAACTTTTTTAAAAGAAAATCAAAGATGTGTTTCTTTACATGGGAGTTTCAATTAGCCTGCTGTTACTCACTGCAAACCACATTCTTCTGTACTTGGCTCTTGCATCAGTCTTGATAGCTTGGGTATATTTGGAAGGATTGTTTGACAGTAGCCTCAATCAGGGGCCCACAATGCTACAAACATGGAGGGAAGATGGTCCTTGCTCTCAGTTTTAAAATCTAAGAGAAGTAACAAAGTTTATGGGGAGAAGGATACAACCAAATACATGTTTTTGTAGACCCAGGCAGTTCTCTAATGATAAACAAAAGATGCCAGCTCAGCTAGCCATCATTAATTGGCTGATCTCTTAAAGGCATAACATAGGGTGGATCTTGAAGACGTACTTAATGAGGAAAATGGACTGGCCCTACTGATGAGTTGAGGGAGCATATTCCATGCATAAGAAACAAAGTGGAGGAAGAGTAAAATTGTTTTGTTGTGAAGCTGATGTGAGTAGCAGCAGTTGAGGGCTGATGTTTGGAGAGACGAGCAGACGAGAATGAAGAGGTAGAGTTGTGAAGCTTGAACTTTAATATTTAGGAGAATGTGGAACTCTTGTAATATCCTGTGCAGCATTATAAATTGCAGCAGTATGATCAGCGCTTGGAACTGTACTGCACATTGTATTATGGTTACTGAGGCAGTTATTGCCTCAGTTAAATTGGTTATTAGAAGGAAAATATGTTGAGTAGGTTTCTTCAATTAACATTAGCATGAGCTTCTACAGCCAGAGCTGGTTTGTCTTGTATTTCATGCAAGTAACTTCCCTCACTATGTGACAAGCTTTGAACCTGCTTTTAAATTCATGGAAATGTTTTGGTGTCATCCCACTTATTTCAGTTGGATGCTTATCCCAGCTCCTGCAGAGATGAAAAATAAATAGCAGCTGTCCAGTGTCTTTTTTTTTTTAAATGAAGTGGGAAAGGATTCCTATAAGCACATCTTGTTGTTTTTCACTCATCCCTAATTAGGTTAACAGCTTTTAAACAGGTTGACACATCACGGGAAATATAGAATATTTTTCAAAGTTGGAACACTAGGTCTGATCTTGTCCTTTCATCTTGTGCAGACAACTACATCAGTGCAAAGTGGATGTCAAATGCTATCAGACCAGCGTGGTAGCCTTTTACACTCATTTTATAGTGGTGGGAATGACTGTGCAGGACAATGGAGAATTAAACAGTATTTATGAATGCAGGATTTGTTTTAATCTGGTCCCATTGCTTCATTCCGTAGCTGGAGTCAAACTACTTCTGAGAATGTACTCAAGAGTCAGGACTTCAAGGGAGGAATAAGCAGCTCACCTAGTGTCTAGGGGCTGGGGTAGACAGTTGGAGATAGGTAGAATGCCATAATAAATGTTTGTTGCTAAACAGTATGGCCTGCATATTTGCGCTCCAGGTTTCTAGTAGGATTAGTCATTTTTTGGCTGTCTTTGGCACAACAGTGCTTCTGTTTATACTCTCAACTATTTATACTCTGATGTCGACACTACTTCCTGCTGTAGCTCATTCTAAACAATGAAAGGGACTTTGTATATTGGGTCCTGAATGTAGGAAAGACTCAATTGTATTAACATCTAATTCTAGATTTTCTTTAATTGTGCACTGTCAATTCTCAGAATAAGCCCAATTTGCTCAATTATAAGAGGAACAGGATTCAAGGCATGATCTTAGGATGTCTACCACAGGAGCAAAGTATTGTATGATGGGAACTAGAGGATGGCTGGTAGTAAAGAGACAGCTTCCTGTAACTTCCCAAAAATCATCTTACCTCCTGTGAGCTAAAGCCCAGGAACCAACCTCTCTTCCATCAGCCTGCCTTCTGCTAAAGCTGGTGTGAAGTACCACTTCCATGTTTATCTTGTTAGAGACCTTTAAAATATGCCTCTTTATTGTAAAAAGACAATCTTATTCACATTTTTTAAAAACCAAATATTGTTTCTTGAGCCATCTTAATTTAATAACAAAATGTTAACATTTAATTTAACTGTTTGTGCTGCTTGTTTTTTTTATTTTGGCTGAGGACAATACAGTATTAGGATCCTTTTCTCCTTTGGCTAAGGCTCTACTACTTTGGTTGTAAATCACTTAATAGTGTCTGTTAATTGTTGGGTTTTTTTAAAATGTATTGTAATGAAGCAATTGAGAGGGCTTATCTCTTGTAAGAGCTTGCTTTTTTTTCCCCCTACAAGTTTAGGTAGTTACTCACTACTGCTCCTTTAAAAGTGGTAATTGTTTCTCTATGTCCATCCTCTTTTTTTTCAATCTCTTCTATGGCAGGCTCTATTTGGAAAACAGCCTGTTGCTCTCTTCCCCATCCACCTGGTGCAGGTTCTACCATGGGTGTGGGGTGCCTTTGCAAAATGGCATTGGTGCAGAATGAGCTGGGCCAGTTGTTGGTGATGCTGCTCTTTGGGGCAGAAGAAGGGAGGGTGCCAGGTTTCCAGGCCAAAAAGGTGGTGGGGAGAACCAAAGAGCATAAGCATTCTTCCACGACTTGGGCCAGCAGGGCTTATGGCTATGTGCAAAGTACAACTCTAGTCAGTGCAGTGGGGTGAGTGCAAAGGCTGCTGGGAGAAAAAACATGAGGCTGGGAGGAAAGCCCCAAGGATGCTGGGACCATGGCCATAGTGTAGGGGAAGCACAAAGGATACTAGGAGTGTGACTAATGGGAGGGGGTGAAGGAGGCAGAACCACAATGAATGCTGGCAGCATCAGCAAGGGGTGTGTGGGGAGAAGAGCAAAGGATGCTGGGAGCATGGTCAAGGGGAGAAGCACAAAGGATGCTGGGAGGGAGCATGACCCTGCCCTTCATTGTACAGCCCCAAGGCAGCTACCTCCCTCCCCAGGTCGCGCTGGGACGCCCTGAGTGGACTGACACCTCTAAACCCCCCCCCAGGGGAAGGGAAAGGCCTCGGTCATTTGTTCGCGCTCCCTTCCCGCCTCAGGTCTGGCCCCTCCACTTTGCACATGCGCAGTGATTGGAAAGAGCGCCTCAGTTCACGGCGCACGCCCGGGGCTTGTTTAGAGAGAGCGGCCCGCATGCGCAGGAACGTGATTTCCTCAGGCTTGCGCACAATCCATGGGGAAGGATGCGGCGTTTGCGCGGTCACGTTTGCGCATGCCCAGTATGCTGCGCGACGCTGACGAGAAGTTTGGCACATGCGCAACCAGTGTGTGGCGCGTGCGCCGTGAACACCTCGCGCCTGGAGGGGCTCAGCGCGTGCGTAGTTGGTAGCGTCCCGAGAGGGGTTGGCGCATGCGTACTAGATGGCTGTGGTTCTGAGGGTAACTTGAGAAACCTAGTACAAAATGGCGGCAGATGGGCGGGCTCCGAGCTGTGTTGGGGATGGAGAGTAACCAGCCCCTGGCAGCCGCCTAACCGGTTAGCGGCTCAGCGAGCACAGGAGGGGCCCTTCAGGGGACGGGGGCCGTTAAAAGCCCCGTAGAAAGCGAGGGGGCGGGGCTGCGGCGCGTACCCGGGGAGGGAGAGTGAGGCGCGCGCTCCCGCGACCATTGGCGGCCGCGCCCACCGTTTCGCGCGAGGGCGCGCACTGCCCGGCCACTGTGTCTCGGGACCGGGAGGGGGCGCGTGCCCGTGAGAGAGGCCGGGCGGTGGGCTGTGGCCGGGCGACCCCTGGGTGCTATAGAGAGGAGGGGCGTAGCGGCCTCTCGCGCTCCGGCCCCCGGACAGCGTGACGGGGTTTCGCCTCTGTGCGTTGCGCCCGCTCTCGGGGGCGGGGAATCGAGCCGCTCCGTTGCAGGGGGGGCGCGTTTGCATTGCTTGCTGTTGCCTTGCGTGCGGTTGCGGGGTGGGGGACGAGACCCTCGCGCGCGCCGTAGGGAGGGTTGCGCGCGTGGATCGCGTGCAGGCCAGGGGGGGCTAGAGGCTAGGGTTGAACGAGTGTTTCGTTGGATCGTACGTCACGGGATGGAGGCAGCGGAGGGCGCCTAGTGCACAGATGCATTGCTGCTCATTGCGGTGTGTACCTTAGGGAGCTAGGGAACCCCCAGCACACAGGGCTTGCACTGCCGCATTGCACGCCCTTAGCCGGACTGCGAAGCCCTAGCACAAGGAGCAAAGGGCTGCAGCGGGTGCATTGTTACATGCATCCTTCTTTGGACGCTGCCCTGGTTAAATATAGCATACCCGTGCGGCAGCAAGCCCAGCCCATCTCTGCCCGGGCGCGCGCACAGGAGGCACGCTCCCCCCCCGGGCGAGGGGGGAGGGGAGGACGGCTGAGCGGTGCACGCGCTCCCGGCCGCGGCGGAGGGTAGCGGCGCTGCTGCTTGTGCGACCAGCGGAGGAAGATGGCGGCCGGCGGCGGAGGCAGCAGCAAGGCCTCCTCGTCGTCGTCCTCCTCGGCGGGGGCCCTGGAGGCGTCGCTGGACAGGAAGTTCCAGTCGGTCACCAACACGATGGAGTCCATCCAGGGCCTGTCGTCCTGGTGCCTGGAGAACAAGAGGCACCACAACACTATCGTGTATCACTGGATGAAGTGGCTGAGGAGATGTGAGTGGGGGGGATGGGAGCAGGACCTGGGGGCGGGGGGGGCTCCATGGCGGGAGGTGGAGATCGGGGGGAGGGGGGCTCTTGAGGAAAAAAAAACACGGTCTCATTATCTGTCCCTGGATGAGCGAAGAGGTCACCAGGAGGGAGATGTGGGGGGCGGGGCACCTAGGAAAGTAGCACCACAACCTCATAATTTTTTCATTGGAGGAAGAGAGAGAGGGAGGCAAATGTAATGACTCCCCATTCAACCGCTGAAACAGGTTAGCCAGGGTCATGGTGGATTCTCGGTTGCTAGCCATTTTTTAATCAAGATTGGGTGTTTTCCTAAAAAGTATGCTCTAGGAATTATTTTGGGGAAGTTCTCTGGCCTGCGTTATGCAGGAGGTCAAGCTAGATGATCACAGTGGTCCTGTCTTGACTTGGACTCTATGAATTGGGACAGTAAGGTTAGGATGGAGGCATTAGGGGCTGTGAGGGACTCTGGGGAAATAACCCCTTTCTTCCTTTCACTTGCCTTCCATGTCTAGTCCCTTCTCCCCATTTTCCAAACCCTGCTAATCCAGACACATCCCCTGATATGAATCCCTTTCTCCCCCACATTTATCCAAACCCTCTTGAGATATCTGTGTTTCTATGTCACTTATCCTATGATTCCCACCCTACAGGCTTTTTAATCCGCGTCTCATTTATTTTCCCTCACTGTGCATCAGGTTCTCAGTGGGTTCCCCTCGTTATTTAAACCATTTCCATTCCCACCCAAATGGTTCCTTTATTGTGTTTTAAATACTTTGGCGTCTATAAACAAAACTATCAGTCTGTGTACAGCTGGTACAATCAGAGATGTTTGCAAAATCGTTGGTTTTCTTAGCTTGAAATATGCCATTTCTTTCATTTATTGATAGATGATTTGTGGTGTTAATACGAAATAATAGAAGTGCATGGTACCTGTTGCATTGTACCTCTTTAAAATAGATCTGTTTCAGAATTTAAAAAATCTTGCTTATGAATTTGGGGACTCAGTGATGTGAATTTCTAAATTGTTTGAGATATTTCTTTATAGTTCAGGACAAGTCTGGGAAATCTGTTGCATTGCTTAGAATTTTTGTATGTGTGGTATTTGATTCACAATCGGAAGTGTTCATTTTGAAGTGGATGTGAGTGTATATCATTTACAGTAATAGACATTCTAAAACAACTTCATAAAAGTCCAAAAACTGTAGTGGGAATCAACAGAACATTTGTGGTAGGGAGAGAGGGAGTGTCTTGAGAGGATGAAGGGGAGATAACTACCTTTTTGTACCACAGGTTTCAAACATATATTTAATAATTGATAGCTAGTCGCCTTCCAGCTTTAGTTAACTTATTGAAGTTAAGGCTCTCTGGGGCATAATTATCCAGAGAAGAAAGTTTTGGAGCACATAACTTCTGGGCAAGCCATTCTAATCTTCACAGTTTTATCATATGGCATTATCATTGCTATACAGTGTTAACCAGTAGCTGAGGAGTCCTCTCCGGAGTCTCAGGTCTGCACTTATTTCTACTTGCATCTGAAAGATTTTCGTATACAATTCCAAGAAAAAAACAAGGATATAAATTAACCGCTTGAAACATCAGCTCTCATTTTTGGGTGCTAGCCACAGTCATCTTCCCCCACTCCCGAAATAGTAGTCTCTTTAGATGTGAGTAGGAGGAAGAGTATTGGATATTAAAATCAAATCTAGAGAGCATTGGCCGTAGTTGTATTGTGGATTTAACAGTGGAGAGATTAATCTTTTTCACTAGTCTAAACATGGTTTGATCATCTTTGCTGGAATTGCTCTTTCATATGTCCTTAAAACATTCAAATCTTGTACTGTCTCCGTGTAAGCTAAAGTAAGTTTTGCAGGAGCAAGAAGGTAACATTAAAGTGGCATTATAACTCTTTGTTATGCTTAAACATGTTTGAAATAGCTCATTTTCCATATTAAGAGATGATTCTTTAAGTTGCTGAGTGCCCTTTTTTCCCCGTTTACTTTGATTGTATTTGAGGGCTCTCCACAGGAGGAAAGCAGGATTGAGTCCTCATTCAGGAGCTGTGTCCTGCACTTGCATCACTTATTCTAATGTGTGCAGGCTGATAAATGCTGTGAATTAATTGGCAGAATAGATTGTAAATTGTTATGAATCTTGATACTTGTGAGGTACAGTTATTAAGTTATTAATTGCAGGTATTTATCTAGATGCAGAGATGATGGCGGGTAACTATTATACACTGCTTCAGTTAGTATAACTTTGTTTGCACACATCAATTCTTCCTAGCAGTCTGAAAGTCTCAAAAACAAGACTTGCTTGTCATTTGGAATAAACAGAGATGTATTTTGCAACAAATGTCAATGAAAATTAAGGTTTTGGAGCAGTCTGCAAGTAAAGGGGACATTTTGTGAGAGTGAGACATTTGCAACTCAGCTAGCATGCAGGTTCAAATATAAAATTAAGCTATTTTCCTTGCCTTTTAATTAGCATAAAAAACACTTCATTGTTGAAATTTTCAACAGTACAGTTGTCTGACTTACTAAAATTTTAAACTGTTAATATCAAAGGTTGTAATTAAACTTTATTTTCAGATATGTGAACTCAAATGAATATCTTAGTGAGAAGTGAATCTTCTAGGGCTGGGATTGCTGGGCAGAGCAAAATAGAGTAGTTCATAATTTTCTTTTGTTTTGCTAGCGTGACAAGTAGTTGAGTTGTTTTTTTTTAATGGTATTATGTAAGAATCAAAATATTAACTCTTAAGAAACTGCTTTTGTCAAAACCTCTAATGACCTCTTTTATAAAGCTCAGAACTAGTACTCCATCCTCATCCTCAATCTGTCATCTGCCTTTGACACCATTGATCATGCTCTTCTTTATATCCTGTCCTGTCACGGCTTCCATGACTGTGTCCTCTCCTGTTTCTCCTCTCACCTCTCTAATTGCTCCTTCAATGTGTCCTTTGGATCATCCTCTTCATCACCCTCACATTTCTGTGCAATTTCCACAGATCTCTGTCCTTGGGCCCCTTCTTTCTCTATACCTTACCTCTGGGTAATCTCACCTGCAAAGAAAATTTAGCTAGCGTTTCTCTCTGCTAAGGACTCACAGATCGATCTCTCTACTCTAGACTTGTCTTCTGTCCAAACTAAAATCTCGTTCTTTCTGATATCTTCTTGTGAATCCCTAGCCATCAGCTCCGTCTCAACATGGATAAAATAGAGCTCTTAATCCCCATCCCCCACAAACTTCCCTGTTACCTCCATTCCCGTTCACTGTGGACAACACCACCATCTTGCTTGTCATTCAGGCCTCTAACCAAGCATCATCTTTGACTCAGATCTCTCTCTAAATCCTCACATTTAGGCTATATTTAATTTTCCACATAGGGCCTTTCTTGTTCATCCTCTTCTAAAACTCTTGTCCGGGCTGCCCTCTCGCATCTTGATTACTGCAACACCCGTCTCTCTGTCCTTGACAAATGCAGTTTTGCCCCACTTGTATTCATTCAGAATGTCACAAAGATCATTTTCTTAGACCATGTCATCCCTCTCTTTGCATCCCTCCTCTGGCTCCCCCTTCTCTATCACATCAAACAAGCTGTTTACTTTCAGTTTGAAGGAGCTTCATGGCCTGTCTGCTCCCTACCTATCATCTCTTAAGGTTAAGATTTTGTCTCAGTTATTTTTAGTAAGTCATGAACAGGTCGCAGGCAGTAAACAAAAATTAATGGGAGCCTGTGACCTGTCTGTGACTTGTACTAAAAATAACTGGGGGTGTGGGGGGAGGGAAGGAAATCACAACCCAAGCCCCACTGTGTGAGGACTGGCAGCCTGAGCCCCACTGCAGGGGCTGGGGCACACAGCTACGGGAGGGCAGGGGGGCACACATCTGCCACTGATAGCTGAAGCCGAAGAAGTCACAAAAATGCAGTAAAGTCACAGAATCTGTGACTTGCATGACCTCTGCGACTAAATCATATTCTTACTTATGCACCATTGAGACATTGACTTCCTGCCTTCCCATCAGCCCAGGATGCATAGGGCCCTACCAAATTCACGGACATGAAAAACACGTCATGGGACGCGTAGGAGAGACCAGATTTCACCGAGTTGGGCAGCCAGAGTGTGGTAGCTGCTGGCTAGGAGCCCAGCTCTGAAGGCAGTGCCACCGCCAGCAGCAGCATAGACATGAGGGTGGCATGCCATGGTATTGATGATTACCTGTTCTGTTTATTCCCTTTGAAGCACCTGGCACTGGTCATTGTCAGAGGACAGGATACAGGGCTAAATATAGACCTTTGGTCTGACCCAGTATGGCCATTCTTATGTTACTGCCACCCTTACTTGTGTGCTGCTGTTGGCGGTGGTGCTGCCTTCAGAGCTGGGCACCCAGCCAGCAGCTGCCCACCGGCTGCCCAGCTCTGAAAGCAGCAGCACAGATGTAAGGTTGGCGGTATCACTACCACCCCCACAATAGCCTTGTGACCCCCCACTTACCCTGTTTTGGGTTGGGACCCCACGGTTACAATACCATTAAATTTCAGATTTAAATATCTGAAACTGAAATTTATTATTTTTAAAATCTTATGTCCATGAAATTGACCAAAATGATCCATGAATTTGTAAGGCCGTAATGATACAGCTTCAATCACCCACTTGATATGTTTTCCAACACCGTCATGCTTTCTTCTATGCTGAGAGGAATTCCCTATAAACAGCACAAAACTAATTATTCTCCTTCAGATTCCACCTTAAAACTCTCCTTTTCTATCATCCCTACAAAAACTTGACAATAGTTAGATGGCCGTTATACTGAGTCCACTACCTATCATGCTGAGCCAATTTATTTCATTATTTCCTCATACTCTCTTACCTGTCTCTGTATCCACCTGTTGTTCATTGCCTTATACTTAGGGTATGTCTACACTTACCAGGGATTGATGCAGCGATCTATCCATTGGGGGTTGATTTAGCAGGTCTAGTGAAGACCCACTAAATCGACCACAGATTGTGCTCCCGTCAACTCTGGGGTACTCCCCCAGAACAAGAAGCATAAGCTAAGTCAACAGGAGAGTTTCTCCCGTCGACCCGGTGCAGTGTAGACACCTCAGTAAATCGAACTAAGCTATGTTATTCACGTAGCTGGAGTTGCATAACTTAAGTCAACTTAACTCCGTAGTTTAGACCTGCCGTTAGGTTGTGAGCAGTTTGGGGCATGGACTGTCTTTTTGTTCCGTTTGTACAGCATCTAGCACAAAGGAGTCCTGATCCATGAATAGTAATGGTCCATGATAATACAAATAATAGCTGGTAATAATTAAGAAAATATGACTTGCTTTTATTTCTAATAGCTGTTATTTCCTGAGAGCCAATTGCAAAGGGTAGAATTAATAAGATGAGTGGCTTTTTGTCCCAGAATTCTTAAGAGTTTTTATAAGATTAAGATGAAGGTACAGTAGAACCCAGTTGTCTGACCCTCCATTAACCGGTTCTTCTTATTAACCAAACAACCAGCGCACACAGGTCCAAAAGAGGGCAATCTCTCCTGTGCCCTCTAGATGGCACTGCAGCCTTGCACTTTCCCATTCTCTGGGTTATATGAATTTTTGGTTATCCGATCTGGCCTGAGTCACAGATGCCGGTTTCTAATTTTCCCTGGGGGTGCTCATCCTCTGCTCAGTCCCAGGCCCTACCTCCACTCCACCCCTTCCCCTAAGCCCTCACCCCGCTTCTTCCCACCCCCACTTCACCCCTTCCCCCAAGACCCCACTCCTGCCCCGCCTCTTCCCCCCCCCGGTCCACCCCCACCCCGCCTCTTTCCACCTCCTACCCTGAGCGTGCCCTGTCTCCTTCCACCCCCCCCCCCCCAGCGCCTCCTGCACACTGCGAAACAGCTGTTCCGCAGTGTGCAGGAGGTGCTGGGAGGGAGGGGGAGGAGTTAATCGCTGGGGGCCACCGGTGGGTGTGGGGGGGGGAGCTGGCTGCCAGCCCGAGTCCCAGTTAGATTGGATAAATGGAGTTCTCCTTGTTAGATCCCTGTGTGGGACAATTTTTTAATCCCACCTCACAATTCCCATTTGCTCCTGCATTTTTTGTTGAATTGTTATCCTGCTATTAAGACAGCAAATCCTGTGGGACCTGCAGGATCCCAGTCCCACTGCAGACCTCTGCTGCTTGTACTTATATTGAACTGAAAAAAATAGCTTGGTGTTTACATCTCTTAGTAGGGTGACACTGTTAAAGAAAGCATTGTACAAAAATTAAATTGAGCAGTGTTATAGGTGGTATTTCTGAAATGATACTTGCCTTATACAGTATTTTTTCTGGTTTATAAATTCATTAAACATATGAATAAGAGAATTAGAAATTTTTCTATGAATTAGACTATCATCTGTGGTGACATTAGCAGCACTGTTAAAAAGATCATTGATTTTCATGCAAACTGGTCAGGAAGAAATCTCCCCACTTACACCCACCATCATATAGTCAGCCTTGCACACTTAGCTAGGTTCTTATCTAATGGTTTCTACCATCCTCTGGATACTGCTTGAAACAGAACATTTATTGATTTTTGTTTTTGGTATTTGAGTTATTTTCTTTAATTCCAAAGTTTTCTTCCTCTGTTTATATCATATAGTATGTATGTGTTGTCAAATCCTGTCAGATTTTTTTCCCTCTACGTTTTTCTACTTTAAGTCTCTTAACAGATAAGGTACTGTCTAATTCTTATACAAAAGATGTGATGCTATTAGAATGGAGCCATTCCTTTTTTAATGCAGAATTAGCACTGACATTTAGATATCTCTATCAGCACATGATTGAATTACCTCTTCACCAGTTTTTTTTTCTAGTAGTATAATCATAAGGACAATGACCACTTGCTTATGTGAAAACTGAAAGTTTCACTAAAATAGACAATATTTGCTCTATAGAAGTATAAGGTATTTAATGCTGTGAATCACTTTTTCTCCAAAACTCACTACTGTAAATCTATATTATAAAAAACTTTCTACAGGGCTATCTAATTTATTCAGTTCGCTTGCATAAATACTATTTAGCCACAAATTAAATATAACATCACTTTTTTTAAAAGTACAGGTAGTGCACTTGAAGAAGAATTTGAAAAACATTTTGGCTATTGGCAGTGTGAGATCAATAATGCAGTTTACTGTTTCATGAGAAGAACTGATGTCTCCTTTACAGTTTGTTGAGACATCATGATCGAATAAAAGGTCTCTTCATTCATTGATGTATAATAAGGATTTATTCAGGTACCTCCCAGTATGTTAACTGCATGCATTCCCAGCTTACCAGTTGCATAATGCAATGATATGATTGAAATTTGATTCTTTTTTGCATATGATTCTATGTTTCATAAAAGCAGTATGCAGTTAGTGTGTTCTTATTTTGATATTGTTTTTAATCACTAAAACACTGCATATTAAGACTTGTGTATAACTATAGATATAGCCTTATCAGCTCTGATTTATTTCAGAATTACTTTTTTGTAGTTTGTAATTTGGAAGGGTTAGAAGACCCAATTGACCCTAACTGGGGGGAAAAAAAGTCTTTCTGCCTTGGTTCATGTGTTAAAGTTCAACATCATGAAAACTACTGTGAGGTGTCAAGTGCTGGATTGTGGCATAATTAATTTAATTTAGCTGTTAGAACTAACTGACTGACTTGCCACTTGAAGAAATCTATAGGATGGTTGATTTAAAGAAGCCTAAAACTTGATTTAAAGGGGCGCTGGCAAAACCAAAACAAATTGATTTAAAATAAATCCTTAAATTATTATAATTGTCTTGAGGTCTAACTTTTGGCATTGTATAGAAGATTTGTCAGTCTATGTAGACAATACAACAGTGACAAAAATGCATCGAGTGACCAACGGGTGGATTTAACAAAGTTGTACAGAATTTTTAATAACATTATGGTAAACCTTCTTAATTTGGCAGAATAGTTGTCTAGATTAATACAACTGAATTTTAAAGTTTGACCTGCTCTTCACCATTTTGGCTGCTTGATTTAAATTTTTTTGTAATTGACTCATCTTAGATATCAGTCATGTATTACCGCACAATTCTGCTGTTTGTGTTTCACGGCACTGTAGAGGAAGGTTTAAATTCAAAATATGTTTTGGGGGAGGCAGCGGCCTGGTGGATGGAGCACTATTCCCAGCTCTGCCACTGGCCTGATGGATGATCTTGGACGAGTCATTTCCTCTCTGCCTCAGTTTCCTCATCTGTAAAATGAAGCGAAAGATACTGATCATTGTAAAAACATGTTAAGATCTATGGATGAAAAGCACTAAAGAGCTAAGAATTGTTTTTATTATTAAATAACAAATCTTAACTTTTTTTTCATATCGGGTTTTCTATTAAACATAAATTTGGGGCCTAAACTACTTGAGTGTCCTGTTTCATAACTGTTACCACAGTTAACACAGCATAATGAAAACGGCAAGAAATCTCTGTGTTAAATAATAGCAACAGTAATTGTCCATAAATACCTGGAAAATGTACTTTTCTGCTAGTCAGTAATGAGTGAAAAGACTTCCATCTGGGAACTGAAAAGTGAGCCTTGTAAATTTCACTTGGCTACTCCTGCTGGGGCCCTCCTGTGGGCAGGAGTAGTAGAGACAGTGGACTGTATTCTGTTGCTACTGGGTTGCTCTTGGAGAAGGAGGAAGATAAATATATCTAGCCCCACCATCCCATTAGCAGCCTTTGCTGTTTCTGGTCTTACACTTGGGGATGTGCAGTGTGTAGCAGTAGAAGAGTCTCTCATATGAACCTCTGCTGCTATTTGGGATGGGCTGGGAATGAAGAATAAAGAGCTTCTTCCTTCTCCTAAGAGATTGCAGAAGCAGCAGGCCAGTGCCTATGGCTTCTGCATGTTGCAGGTCTGCAAGAGGAGCAGCAGAGGGAAATTTACAAGATTATAATCAGTTTCACTTCACTGGCACAGCAGCTGGAGGGCCTCATCCTGCAGGGAGACCTCACCCGCCTTTCCCAAAAGGAGGCGTGTAGGTGGGCATGCTCTCACAAATGGAGAGGAAAAGCATCAGAAAAACTATGTAGAACAGGATAGAGAAAGGAAGGTCAAAGAAGCGGCATTTGTGCACACTCATCTTCTCCCCCAATACACCTATCTACCCTTGTCTTTTCTCTCCCTCATCCTCAGCACCAGAAATGACAGGGATGGGGAGAAGAGACTTCCTCCTGATTATGTACTGAACATAGCACTCCCCCATCATCTGCTAGCCAAAGCTAATACAAAAGACTAGAGGTGGGTGGGCAATAGCAGCTTAGATCACTACCTTGGGACTTCTTGGAGACAACTTGAGTTGGGAGGTGTAATCTTTCCTTTTTTCTTTTTTTTTAACTGGGCACTCGCCTGTTAGAGGCCAGTAAAATGTTCAGGTCATGAAGTTAGCTCTCCGGTGGATATCTTCCTAAATGACTATGTATAATCAGTGTCTTGAAGCAGATGTGACTTAACGCTTCAGAAAACACATTAATAAGTAATCATTGCATACATTCCCACACTAGATGCAAATTCTTTGCAACTCATGATCTCACACACACACCTTTAAAATAAGTTCACCATGGGCACTTGCCACAGGTAGTGCCAACAGCGCTAAACTAGCTTTGACTAACTCGTCCCATAGCTTTTTTCATTTGATAATTTTATGGCTAAGTGCTGAAAAGATGTTGTCATAACAGCTTTATTTTTAATTTTTGCTTTCTGAAGATAAGGTGTAGAGATGAAATTGTAGACTTTACCACTGTGAGAATTAACCACTGTATGGCATGGGCACATTTACAGAGTGGATTAAAAGCATAGATGCAACTACTGCCTACAACAGCTAATATAATAGGAATACGTCACTACCAGAACTGATGATAAAGAACTCCTCTCCTCAAGGAGTTTTGGTAGACTGGTAAAGGTAAAACATTCCAGAGTCCAAGACCATCCTCCCTCAGGAAAACACCTGCCTTTAATCCTCTGAAATTCAAATCTAGGCACATCAAGCTCTTCAGCTGTTGGTGTGTCGCAACCTGGCTCAGTTCCCCCTCTGTGGATGGACATCAGTCTGCTCTGATTGGACTCAGTTGCTGGATCCCATGTGCTTTTAAGCCTCCTGGCTCTGGGTGGTAACTGGTCACTGTTCCTCTTAGCTCTGGGTCTCTCAGGCACACTTCCAGGTGCAGTCCCCATGTCTGACACCCTTCTTGGGCAGTGGGACTCTACAATCTGGCCTCAGCCCTCCATTCCTCTTGGGGCCCTTGTACATTATCCCTTAGAGTTTCCCCTCATTGTGGGTGTTCTGATCTTCTAAATGAATCCCTTCAACAACCGTGTGACAGGCAAGCAAGGAATACAGGCTTAGCAAAGGAATTTTTTAATCACAGGTACTTTACTGTTAAACGGTGCTGGAGAGATGCAGATCTTTGGAAAATATCACAGTCCTGAATGCGCCCTCTTGTGTCTCATCTCACCCTCCTGTGAGTTCTGGTTTTGGTCCGTGTCCATAGGCTCAGGGGTTCTCAAACTTCATTGCACGGTGACCTCCTTCTGACAACAAAAATTACTACACGACCCCAGGAGAGGGGGCGGAGCCTGAGACCGCCTGACTCAAACTGAAGCCCAAGGGCTTCAGGCCCACTTCCTGGGGCTGAAGCCGAAGCCTGAGCCCTGCCACCCAGGGCCAAAGCCTGAGCTCTGCTGCCTGGGGCCAAAGCCGAGGCTTCAGTCCCGGGTAGTGGGGCTCAGGCTTCGGCCCCAGGCCCCAGCAAGTTTAACGCCAGCCCTGGCAACCCCATTAAAATGGGCTTACAATCCACTATGGGGTCATGACCCACAGTTTGAGAACTGCTGGGCTAGAGGCCTTCCTGACTTCCCTCTCCTTACTCTGGCCTTCTGGCATGAGGTCTTGGATGGCCTCTCCTCACAGACCATTATCCCTTATAGTTTCTGACTCCTCTAGGGAATGTGCCCAGGCTCAGGAACTCCAGCCCCCTCCCCAGACTAGACTTCGGTGTAAAGACTTACTTGTTTTTGTGGACAGGCTAGTAGTGGAGGGGTGAGAGCTGTTGACCCTAGTTTGATCTATGCCAGCTTCTCTCACTTAGTAATTCAACTAAATATCAAACCTCTACTACAAAATGGATGCTCTAATCCATAGTGGAGGTTGTAATACAGTGTAGCCCCTGAAAAGAAATGGTGGTTACTAAACATGATTGAGTTCATAATTTGACACAGACATACCCCAGTCTATCACACTGTGGCTCATAGAAAGAGACCTAGTCTGCTAGTTAGTCAGTGCCCATGCCATAATAGGATGTTAGCGATTATAGCTAACACTTTGCACACCTATAACTTTCCTTTCCAACCTTGGTTTAGAAGAGTATTTTCCCTCAACTCAGAGTGACAGTGACCTTGGGTTTTTTCATCTTCCTGTGCATCATGGGGTTCACATCATTCTCTAAGATCATCTGTCTATATCTCGATTAATCAACTCCTGCCATTGCAGGGGCCTCAGGCATTGGTTCGCCTCATCCCTTTTGCTCTCAGCCTGTGGCACACAATAGCTTAGTCTCCTGAGGGCAACTCTGTTTTGGTCTAATTCTTGTTCTTGGCTTGATGTGTGGGGGTGGTCGGGTGGTATTCAGTGGCAAGTGATATTCAGGAAGTCTGGATGATCTGGTGGTCCCTTCTCACCTTACATTCTGATTCTAGTAGAGCAGCTGTGATGTTGCCATGTGCTACAGCTTGCCAGTCATCCAACACAGACTTGTGAAATTAATTGAAAATGTTTCCAGCTTTGTACAAACTTATTTTAGCTGAGGGGGGGAGAGGGGGAGCTCATTTTGACAAATAAGACTTCTCACTGTATTTTCCCTTCACTGAAGCCATCATATTGTCACCAAACACAGCATATCCTTTGAGACCCATAAGTAGATTCCCCTCTCTAGATGTTCCATGCAGGCAAGCAGAGAGGTGATTGGTTTATTTGGTTACATCTCTTTTCCAGAGGTTCAATAACATCCCACAACTGTTTGCATTAAGCATCCTTAACTTCATTCCTTGGAAGAAATATAGGGTGTGGCCGATGGTGTTTCAGTAAATGAGGGGCAGCAAATATATAAGAAACTTGGCCACTGAGTGTTTAAATTTGCAACATGTGAGTGATCACATTTCTCAAATGGCTGCAACATATTTCCTCTAGTGTACATTTCTTGCCTGAACTACAAGCCTAGTATACATGGGAAAGATTTTTCGGTATAACCCAAGGCATGGATTTAAACCATTATGGTTATACTGGTATAACACCCGTGTGGTCATTTTTTCTAGTACAAGAGTGTCATTTTTCATTTAGCTTGTTGTTTGGGAAGGAGTGTAATCTAAAATGAAATCTAAAATTCAGTCTTTTGCCTGAATAAAAGTGTCCGTGTGTGGGTGTGTGTGTGGGGGGGGATTATACCAGTATAGAGTTAACTGATAAAACTTCCCCATGTAGACAAGGCCCTAGGTTCTATAGGATATATCTACACTGCAATATAACACCCACAGCTGGCTCATGTCAGCTGACTTGGGCTGCGGGGTTGTAAAATTGAGGTGGAGATGTTCAGTCTCAGGGACCCTCCACCTCATGGAGTTCAAGAGCTCAGGCTCCAGCCCAAGCATCTACACAGCAATTTTAAAGTCCCGGAGCCCGAGCCAGCTGACATGGGCCAGCAGTGAGTGTTTTATATCCCTATCCATAGAGGCCTATTGCCTGGTCCAGATCATGTTATCCAACATGTCAGAGACACTGTAAGTGAATACCTCTGAATTCCCAATAGGTAGATTAGAGGTACAGTAGAACCTCCGAGTTACGAACATCAGAGTTATGAACTGATCAGTCAACCACATGCCTCGTTTGGAACCAGAAATGCGCAATCAGGCAGCAGCAGACACAAAAGCGAGTACAGTACTGTGTTAAACAGTCTACTAAAAATATAAAGGGAAAGCAGTATTTTTCTTCTGCATAGTAAAGTTCCAAAGCTGTATTAAGTCAATGTTCAGTTGTAAACTTTTGAAAGAACAATGAACATAATGTTTTGTTCAGAATTACAAACATTTCAGAGTTATGAACAGCCTCCATTTCTGAGGTATTTGTAATTCTGAGGTTGTACTGTAACAGCTAGAAAAATCAGAACATAGATGACATGGCTTCAAGGAAATCTCTTTGGTCATCTGTTCAAGCAGGAGGTGCCCTGAGCTGCTTCCCATAAACTTTTTTTGTTACTATTATTTGACTGTTTACATGGTATGGAATGAGAGCAATGCAGTAAACGTTGAGTTATATCTCTTCTCATCTCAGCGAGCAATGCCATCAAATGAAAATCTATACATTTCTCCTAACACTCTTACTTTTGAAAGTTAAAATATTTAGCTACTGGGTCATGACTTGTTCAGGCCAGTTGCAGGGCACCAAAATAAAATAAGCTGCATCTAGCACTTCCTGTATAGCCAAAAAATAGTGACACAGCAGGGAACAACACAACAGCTAGGAGAGTGAGGGGCAGAAGAGACATTTCCTGTATCAGGAGATTATCTTAGTATTTTCTGTATTGCTAATAACCATAATATCTAAGTGTTGATATGAGATAGCTAGGGCTCTTCTCTGTTTAGGGCACAATACAGGATAGGCTTCTTTGCGTATGCTTTATAATTGAAGCTACAAAATTATGGGCAACATTTTTCCTTCTCATTGCTTTCCCCATTATGATAATAGAAATGTTTTAACTGAACACTATATGAACCATTCTGCCTCTGCTAAAGAAATGCATTGTAGAAATGTCATTATGCAGTTCTTTTAATATGCTTCCTGAATTTAGTTCACGTTTGGAGTATCAGTAATTTTGCTAAAACAGGTTTAGTGGAGTTATGGTTATATGAAAAATCATGCTCAGAACAATAGTCTGAAAGAAGTTTACAAGTGGGGAATTTTAAAAAAACCAACATTCCGTGTGCATGTTAGAGTACCATTGTATATGACCATGTACGATACCTTGTTGGAAGAGCATCAACAACTGAAGGAAAGGTTTCTTGAGGCTGCTGTAGTGGTGGTCCAGTGACTTTTAATGGGGTATATCCCGCTTCCCTCTGGAAGATGTTTGCTTTTCCTGCAGGAGAGGGTAGCAGCTATGCTACTGCTCTGATGCATGGTCCTTCTCTCAGTGGTGCTGGTAGGACCATAGTGAAATTAGGGAAGACCTAGTTGGAATTGTATTGCTTTGGCCGGACTGTAGGGGAAAGAGCTTTATATAAGTGCACCAAAGGCATAATCGTTTTGCTTTTCAGAAGTAGCAGAGGATTTACACCTGTTCTGTTTCAACACCATGCTTTTCCCATGGCCCAACGGGAGCAGCAGGATCACTGCAGTTCTGTTGCTGGGAAAGTGCTTTGTGCACAAGCAGCAATGCATGTATATTCCTTGGGGAAGAGGGAGGAAAGTGAGGCAGTAGTAAATGGACTAGGCACACAGAAGCAAAGCATCAGAGGACTGGCCTGCTTGGGTCGGTCAGCTTGTTCTTTGTGAGGAGGAGCTGGGAAGCAGTACACTTTACTACTTTGGTAAGGCTGAGCTTTTCTTTGCCATAACCACTCTGAGTTGAATGAAGGTAATAGTTTCCAGAGGGTGCCCTCCACAACCAGAGAAGTGCTTTGTTGTGTGACCTTTTGTGGAGGGAGTGAATGGGAAAGGAAGGTGGGGAGATTCTGGAAGCCCCCGGGAAAGAAAGAGTTTGAAACGGTGAGTGGGGCTAGGGCGATAGACGATGGTAAATTTGGATCTCATGCAATAACTCTGGCATTGAATATGTGGAAAGTGCTCTCATTCTGTGGTGATGGGCTGAAGTATAAAGTTCGAAATTAGATTAGTTTATACTGCTCTGTACTAACAATGGGTACTGTAGTGTCAGCTTGATTCAATTAAAAAATTCCATTTTTAAATCCCACATCTGTTAAAGCCCTCTTCAAATATATACTGAAAACTGAAAAAATCTTTTAATAACATTTTTGTGACTTTTCACTGCTTTCTGTTGGTTATAAGGATCTTTTCTTCAAGGGAGAAGCTGCTATACAAGGGAAAGCAAGTAAACTGATTATACACAAAGCACTCTCAACCACAAAGTGAGCAAATTGAAAAATGAGGAAAAACTAAATGTTAACAATTTAAATAATTGTAGGTGGTGTTTGTAGCTATTTTGGGTGCAAAACTTTCAGATAAACAAGCTTTCCAAATTGTCATTGATCCTTTATTGTAACTGCTTCCCATTTGCTAGTGTAATCCAATTACTCTTCAGGTTAAAATCTGTCAATTTGTTACTTTCCTTGGTAATGTTGTTGTTCCAGTCACTGCACTCCATGTGGCCATAGGCTAGCTGCCCAGCCAAAGAGACCCTACACGAGTGATTATTTTTTAGATATAGCAGGCTTCTTAATTATTTAATTAAATGTCTGTAAAAATATTTTTCATAACAGGGCAGCCAAAAACTGCAAGCTACAGTGCTTCTTCAAAAGCTGTAATGGCTGCATACCATGCAGATTTTCTGGGCCAAACTGGCCTTTTCTCCTTCTAAGATCACCATATAGTATTTATTTTGACCTTTTACCACCCCTTGATGTCAGTAGTCTTTCTGGTCATATGATCCCATGAGCTGAGTAAAGATTACAAAAGTTACAAGAAGTCAGTGACCCTTTGCTATTAATTTAGGTTCCTTATATGGCCAACTTTAGACTAGAGACTTGGTACTTGTAGGGAGAATGCTTTCATTTAGGGTATGTCTTCACTATCGGATCGGTGGGCGGTGATCGATCCAGCGGGAATCGATTTATCGCGTCTAGTCTAGGCACGATAAATCACCCCCTGAGCGCTCTCCTGTCGACTCCTGTACTCCAGCTCTGCGAGAGGCGCAGGCAGAGTCGACGGGGGAGCGGCAGCAGTCGACTCATCGCAGTGAAGACACCACGGTAAGTCAGTCTAAGTATGTCAACTTCAGCTACGTTATTTATGTAGCTGAAGTTGCATAACTTAGATGGCCTTGCCCACCCCACGCCTCCAGTGTAGATCAGGGCTTAGTTGCACCTTTCATTCAAGGATTTTGAACCAGTTCCCAAAATGAAGTTTCACAACATACCTGTGCTAAATTAGTATTGTACGTAATTTTCAGATGAGGAAATGGAGGCAGTGAAGTGATTGTCCAAAGTCACACAGCAAATCTTTGTCAGAGCGATGCATAGAATTTGAGTGTCCTGACTTCCAGTCCCGTGTGTTAACTCCTAGTCCTGTCTTGTTACCATTGCACTATTAATAGAAATATTGCTGAAAAAAATCATCTCATATTTATAAAATTTCATCAGAAATGCTAATGGTGCTCTTTGCTTTGCAGTAAAACTGAATTTCTTTTCATTTTGTCTTTAGCTGCTTTTCCTCATCGATTGAATCTATTTTACCTGGCCAATGATGTCATACAGAACTGTAAAAGAAAAAACGCAATTGTATTTCGGGATACATTTGCAGAAGTGCTTCCTGAAGCAGCTGCTTTAGTTAAGTAAGTGATACGTTTTGTTTATTTGTGGGTTAATAGCTTAAAAATGTGAATTAACTTGTGATTGCCCTAACAGATCTAGCTATATAAAACTGTTAGAAATATTTCAAAGGTGTTTTCTTATTTACTCAATAAATTGTCCCACTTTTTAAGATTATTAATGCACACATTGGTGATTTCACATTTGTAAAAAACAGAATCTCTTGCATTAGAACATTGTTTTTATTGATTAAAAAAAAAAATCTTCTGCTGGAGGGGATGTAAACACAACTATGCCAATTGAGGATCTTGATGTGGGACAGGAATAGAAAGGAGTGTATATTTGGCCTTATGTAAGTTCTTAAACCATGTGAAATATTTTTTAGTGTTATGAAGTGTCTGACTGGAGACATGGTGAAGTGAAACATGAAGAAATTATCTGTAAAGTACCTAATATTCTGTACGCGCTATGTAAATAAGGTATAATTGGAGGGCTTTGATTTGTCTGTCAGGGTTACTTTTTTATGCTCCCTTCCCTGTTTCAAAGAACATGCTTTCTAAAAAAAACCAAAAATGTTGTGAAGGAAGACTGATGGGGTTTTTTGTTTTGCTAGAGTCATATTAATTATGACACTTTCTCTTATTTTGCCTTCTATCTCCTTGATTTCTGTGCTTTCATCCTGCTCTTCACCTCCTTAGTTTCACATTTATCTTACTCTGTATATGCTATTGTACTTAAAGTGTTCTTAAGGGTTTAAAAGTCCTTCATAGAATCTTAGAAATGTAGGCTTGGAAGGGACCTCAAGAGGTCAATTTAGTCTACCCCCTCATGTTGAGGCAAGATCATGGATACCTAGACCATCAGTGACAGATGTTTGCTTAGTCTGTCCTGAAAAACCTCCAGTGTGGGCGATTCCAAAACTAGAATCCTGCAAGTCTCTGGTTATCCGCTTTAAATCCACGGACCATTTTTGCAGATTGGATGCGGATTCAAATTTTGTATCTGTGCAGGGCTCTATCCATAACCTCCCTTGGTAACCTGTTCCAGTATTTAACTATCCTTACAGTTAAAAAGATTTTTCTAAATCTTCCTTGCTGGAGATTAAGTACATGACTTCCTGTTTTACCTTCAGTGGACGTGGGGAACAATTAATCACTATCCTCTTCGTAACAGCCCCCCTCTCTCTCCTCCTCCAGTCTTTCCTCAGGACTAAATATGCCCAGGTTTTTTAACCTTTCCTCATAAAGTCAGGTTTTCTAAACTTTCCATCATTTTGTTGCTCTCCTCTGGACTCTCTCCAGCATGTTCACATCTTTCTTAAAGTGGGTTGCCCAAAGCAGGACACAGTACTCCAGCTAAGGTTTCACCAGTGCCGAGTAGAACAATTATCTCCTGTGTCTTACATAACACACTGCTGTTAATGCACCCCGGAATGTAAGTCTTTTTCGCAACTGCGTCATATTATTGGTTCATATTCAGTTTTTGATCCACTATAACCCCAGATCCTTTTCTGTAGTATTGCTGCCTAGCCAGTTATTCCTCATGTTATATTTGTACATTTGATTTTTTTTCCCTTCCTAAGTATAATTCTTTGCATTTGTCTTTTTAGAATTTCATCTTGTTGACTTCTGACCAATTTGTCAAGGTCATTTTGAATTCTAATCCTCTTCTCCAAAGTGTTTGCAATCTCTCCCATCTTGGTGTCCTCCACATATTTTATAAGCATACTGTCCAATCCATGTCTTTAATGAAAATATATAATAGTACAGACCCCACTAGATAGGTTGTCCCAGTTTGACAGTAAATCATTGAGTTACTCTTTGAGTATGGTTTTTCATCCGTTGTGCACCTGCTTCATCTATACAAGGTGGAAACTTTCTAAGGCTTCTGATCATATATTCATTTGTTGCTTGACACCCTAATTGCCGGGCTGGACTGTAATTTTACTTTAGGATCAAGCAGAAGGGCTGTGAAGCAGGCAGTGCCTATTCATTCATAAATACTAATGTTAAAGGATCTTTTGTTTCTTGAGAGTAGATGTACTCCTGCTGCTCATTTTCCAAGTGAAGTTCTAATCGTTTTGTGGCAGCTCAATAATTTTCACAGAAGATAGAGCTTTTAGAGTTGTTTTGTATCTATCAGAGGGCTAACCATGTTAGTCTGTATCCACAAAAACAATGAGGAGTCTGATGGCACTTTAAAGACTAACAGATTTATTTGGGCATAAGCTTTCGTGGGTAAAAAACACACAAAGAAGTGGGTTTTTACCCACAAAAATTTATGTCCAAATAAATCTGTTAGTCTTTAAGGTGCCACCAGACTCCTTGTTGTTTTAGAGTTGTTTTAACTTTTATTGGAGAGTTTCCATCTTGCTTTTAACTGCATCTTTTCATTAGTGTTTTATTTAATGGTACTCTATCTCTGTGAAGAAGCAAAGAAGTGCTGTCCTCATTTTTACAGATGTGAAAAGAAGTAAAGTGAGCTGAAGTGACTCGAATGCTAAGATCATACCAGATATCTGTTGTAGAGGCAAGAATAAAACTTGACCTCTGTGCTGCCAGTCCTGTGCCTTAACCGCAAGACTATCCTTTCTCTAGAGTGCCTTTCAGTTATGTTATAAACTCAAATGCTACGATTTTATGATTTAAAAAACATGACCAAGCTTTTGAGGATATTCTTGTGGTGCATTCACTTTGGGGAATGTGTTTTTAATCCACTTTTTTCTATTATAGCAGAGCACTAGCTTTCTACTTAGAATGACTATCCTAAATGTTCTAAAATCCATATGCTGACTTGAATTATCTTGAAATTTGTAATGCCTCAGGAGTGTTTGGTAGTGTTAGTGATCCAAATTTGAAGTCATCCAAGCAAGGGGTTTCCAAGATACAGCTCTTCTTCCCCCCCCCTCCTCCCCCCCCATAGCATTTTACAAAATCATCTTGTTCAAACGTGTGTGCGGCTCTAATCTCCTCCAACCTGATCTCAGTTGCTCAGGATTTACATCAGCTAGTGCACGGCTCTTGCTATCCCTTAGAAATATTGAAAGGGTTATTCAGGGTTAAGTTAGGTACGCCAGGTCAGCACATGCTTAAAAGAGTGAAATTAGTATGTTTAGCAAGATTAGGGGGTCTGTTGAAGGAAAAGGTTTTCCAGGCCACCTGTTGTAAAAGTAGCTGGGTGACATACTGTGGTCACTGAACCTGAGCTGTACCATGCGTTATGAGTATGAACTCTACCCTGGGCAGTTTTCAGAGAGTGTCTTATACACATTCTTTGCTCTCTGCCTGCATTCTGCAGGGGCAGCTTTTTGCACATTTTTGTCTTGAGACCAGAGATTCTGGTTTGAGTGATATTTTAAAATGCTCTAATATCTCTGCCTGCAAGAGGATATTAATTTATAAGCATTGGCAAGGAAATTAGCATCAAATAGAGGGAAGATAGACTCTAGAAAGCATTTAGGATAATGTGATCTTGTTTCCTGAACATTGGGACTGTGTGAGATCAAAGGAAAGCTAGTTGCTGCGTCATTTGGTTAAGGGGTTTCTGAACACAGCCCCTCCAGCATGGGCTGCTAGGGAATATGGGAGGGCGGTCAGATTAATGTTTCCGGGCGGGTGGAGGGTTAGAGCAGTGCAAGGGGTGTGGGGATTGTGTGTGCAAGGAGAGGATGGGGGGAACTAGGGGATGAAGATGGGACATCTGGAGCTGTGGCAAGGGGAGTAGGAGAAGTGGGAGTTGGGGGAGGCTTGGGTTGTGGGAGGGGAGAGGTGGGAGGCTGAGAAAAGGGCAACATGGGGGTGGATCACTGTAGAAGTCAGGGGACTGTCAGCCCCACATTTTCCCCATCCCATTTGAAGCTACCCTGCCCCCCCCCTCCCCCCAGGCTGGGTTGAGTGGTGGTGGGAGATTCATAGTCCCATCTCTCTGTGGCTGGGGGCTGGAGAAGGATGTGCCTCAAACAAAAGTGGGGGATGGGGCAGCAGGGCCCCCCAAGCCTCGGGCGGATAGCCCCTGTCCCCCCTTTGTGTGAGCAAGGATCTCAGTAGGGTCCTGTTTCCTGGGGAGATCTGAGCCCTCCTCCGTGCCTGAAGGTAAGCTGGGATCTGTGGAGTGGGGTCCTTGCCTCCCTGTGTGTGGATCTGGTATCAGGGGACCCTGCCCCCTATGAGAGTCAGTTTATCTGGAGCCCTTCCTCTCCTGGCAAGGTCTTAACCCCTCTTCCTGCCCCCTGTGTGTGAGCCTGGATACTACATGCCCAAGGGAGAGGGGATAAGAACATCCACTGAGATGAATGGGGTAACTCTCACTTCTCTGAGCTATTGTTTCAAGATGTATTCATCTCCATATATTCACCATTCTGTCAATGGAGTAATCAGTACCAAGGAGCCAGAGGCAGTGGATGGGGAGAGGTGAGCTGTTGTACATGGGGAGGGGACACACACGACAGAGATACTATTGAAAAACAAAACCCAAGGAAATATAAAAGGTGCCTCATGTCCTTCCCGAATGTGGAAAGTGGCTAAATTTAAACCTCTGAAAATCAGGAAGTATAAAGTTAGTGTATTCTCCATCCCCTATAATGCAGCCTAATTTAGGGTATGTCTACAGTACAGATGCTGCACTGATGCAGCAGCACCGTAGTGGAGACACTTGGTACAGAAGGGGGTTTTCCATCATTCTAATTAATCCACCCCCTCAAGAGGTGGCAGCTAAATCGATGGAAGAATTCTTCCGTAAATCTAGCAGTGTCTGTACCGGAGCTTAGGTCATCTTAACTGTGTGTCTTGGGGTGTGTGAATTTTTCACACCCCTGAACAATGTAGCTAGGGCGACCTAAGTTATAGGTGTAGACCAAGCCTTAACTCAGCCCTCTCTGAGCAATGTCCCAGTATCCCAGTAACAGGAGGACTAGCATTCTGCACTCTCAGATGCTACAGAATGCTTTGGGGACAGAGCAAATGAGCACTGTATGATGGTATTACAGCTTCTCTTTCTCAGGCAAATCTTGAATTAGGTCAGGCATAGCAAACAGGAGGCCCTGCATCAGGCGTGCACTTAAACACTGAACCTATTCCACACATTCCACTTCAGACTTACTAAAGGTTACTACTCCTTCACCCTTGCCTTGAGGATTCATTCTGGGACATCTCCTTCATTTGTCCCTCATTTAGCCATGCAGACCACTGTCATGTCTGCCACCAGACTGGTGACAATCCCCTGGCAAGAAGGCACTCTTGTGCAGTGCTACAGACACAGCCTACAAAATTATGTGCAGAAATGAGGCATACTTATTCTCTCAAGGTAACATGCAACTCTCCATGTTGCAGCCACAGCTGTGCCAATCTGCTTCAGATAATCTTCCCCCCTTCCCCCCCTCACTGTTCAGTACAGCTACACCTAATAAAGTGGGTGCAGCTGGAGTGCATGCGTTTAAATGCTGGCATTCAAATCTGTGGAAAACAAACAATTGCATGTTCTTTTAGTCCTTTCTCATACTGCAGGTTTTTTTGTATATTCATAGATTAAGTCCAGAAGGGACAATTATGTGATCTAATCTAACCTCCTGTGTAACACAGGCTGAAGAATTTCATCTAGTTAATCCTGTATTGAGCCTAATAGCTTATAATAGATTAAAGCATCTTCCAGTAAGCCAGCCAGTGTTGATTTGAAGACATCAAGAGATGGAGAATCCATCACTTCCATTGGTAATTTGATAACTGTTTCATCACTTACTGAAGCATTCCCAATGGTTATTGCCAGCTCTCAGGGGCAGTTAAGATTGCGTTGCAGGGTTAGCATGTACCTTAACTTTATATTTTCTGGGTTTTAGAGGTTTAAGTTTACTAACTTTCCACATTTTGGAAGGATATGAGGCACCAGTGGGTTACCTTAATTCTGCATAAACAGTGTTTTTTGGGGCATGTAATTTTAGTATTGATGGTTCGTTCTTATGATAGAAATGTATGTATTTACCAGCCCATGCACAAACTCCACTCTCCCACCTATACCACAATAATAGTTAGTTATATTTTAATCATCTATTTTAATTATATTTTAATAACAAAAATGTTATTCACTCTAGGCAATTTGGATGAGTAAAACTTTCAACAGACAGATATACCTGACTTTGTGGCAGTATAGAATTTTCAGAAATGATATTTTCTTTCAATAGGACACAAGTTTTATAGATTCAGAGCTTCAGAGGGACATGGTGGGTGAGGTAATATCTTTTACTGCACCAACTTCTATTGGTGAGGGAGACAAGCTTTTGAGCTACATAGGTCTGGGAAAGGTACTTCCAGTGTCACAGCAAAACACAAGGTGGAACAGATTGTTTAGCATAAAAGTTAACAAATTGTAACAGACAATTCAAAGTAGAGGCCTGTTAAAACCCCATAGTTCCATTAACACGCACAGTCAGGACAAAAAAGAGGGTAAGTGGATTATAGATTGTTGTTATAAACTATAAATCCAGTGTGTCTGTTCAATAAATGATTTTTAGTGTCTAGCAGAGTAATGAATTCAAGCTCCCAGGCTCGTCTTTTGAAGTGTTGTGCAGGTTTCCTTTGAGGATGAGGACTGGTAGATCAGATACAGAGTGGTTGCTTTGTGAAAAGTGTTCACCCACAGGTGATAATGTTTTTGTCTTTTATCGTCTTCCTGTGTGAATTCAATTTGAGAGCGTAATGAATGTCTGGTCACACCCACATAATTTTTATTGGGGCCTGTGATAAGCATGTGTAGGATCCATGGATCTTCAAAGGTGTCCTGTAGGGGGTTCTGATCATTGTAGCAGTGGCATAGTGTGTCCGTGTCCCTTTCGTTTATGCTGTTCCTACAACTCTGTTGGCTCTGTTAGTTTCCTGTGATCAAAAACAGTAAACTAATTTCATATTTCAGTAATGCCGTGTTTAACTTCAAAAAGTCCAATTTTACAGCTTTAACATATGTTGTATAGCAGAAGAACCCCAAAGAGAAATGAAAATGCAATAAAATAGATGCTATTTAACTTCTGCATCATAAAATGTATCTGTATTAAACACTTTTAGTAATATAGGTAGTATTTGTTGATAGCATGAAACTCTCAGACATTTAAAATTGGCACTTTGCCTGATGGTGCAAGCTTAACCCTATTTATCCTTCGAATAATCTTGTACTCAGTTAAGTGTAGCACCTTTTAGACATGTCAGTTGGAGAATCTACATGTAACAAAGTAGTTCTTAAGGAGGGTGGTTATAAAAATAGTAGCACCATAAGCTATTGCGTGGGTCTTCAGGGCAGAGTGGAAACTACCAGATGGCTAATCGTTAAGCACAACATGAGTTTGGGGACAGATCATAGTTAGGCTACTCATTCTCTTATAGCTGAATGTAGCTGGCCACAAGGGGAAGTTGAAACTAACAAAAATATTCATATACATCAACACTAAGGAAAATATTGAACTTCCAGGAACACTAATTATATAAGAAAATGAGGAAAAACATATATGGAAATTAATAAAAGATGGGGAAAAGACCCATAAAACCATCTACAAAGGCAATATCTAAATTAGGGAAATGAATTCACTCCTCAGTACTTCCATCCTCTCCCAGTGCTGTATGTCAGGGTAACTTGGTTTGTCCACTCCTTAATTTACCTATCTTGAGGTATGTCTATACTGCAGTAAAAGACCTGCAACTGACCTGAGTCAGCTGATTCAAACTTGTGGGACTCAGGTTGCAGATCTAAAAATTACAGTGTAGATTCCTGGGCTGGAGCCTGGTCTCTGAGACCCCATAAGGGGGGAGAGTCTTAGTCCAGGATTCAGCCCGAGACTGAACGTCTACACTGCTGTAGTCAGTTGAAGTGTGCTCTGAGACTTCATGCTGCATTTTTTTATTGCAGTGTAGATGTATGCTTGGGGATGTCTACACAGCAAAGAAAAACCCGTGGCTGGCCTGTGCCAGCTGATTTGAGCTGTGTGGCTTTTTTACTGGTGTGTAGACTTCTGGGCTCGGGCTGGAGACAAAGCTCTGGGACCATGGAAGCCTGAGCCTGGAAGCCTACACAGCAGTGAAACAACCCCGCAGCCCAAGCCTGAGTTTGCTGGCACAGGCCAGCCACAGGTTTGTCTTTGCTGCGTTGACGTACCCTTTGGAGACCTTTTCTCCATCTCTTGTATTTGGAAGAATGCAATTCTGTCTTTCTAGGTTTGATGTGTGATGAGATTCAACATATCACTCTACAAAGGTTTCTTTAGACTTCCAAGCCCCCAAGCACAATCCCATCATAACCTCTCAAACTGTAAACCAGCACTACCTGTCTCAAACTAGTCTGTTTCCAACCAGCTTCTCCTTGTCAGTTTAATACCCATCAAAAGATACTGAAAATGCATCATCCCATTACCTGAGGAACTTCCCACTATCACTAAGTTACAATGTCCAAGGACTCCTGTTCAGTTGCATAGACTGTGTCCCATGCTACTCCTTTCACCAGAGTTTTGCCTGGCAGAATATCTTAAAATATGAGGTGCCTTGACTTCTGTAATGAGTGTAGATTTAACCCACTTAAAGTGAGCTTTGAGAGATGCTGTGGTGCAAAGTGCCTCTAAGGTTCCTTTTATATTAGTTTGTACTTCCAATTAGACAGTTTATTCTCATCTCTCAAATTCTCTAGGGTAATTGCTTTTACGTAGGTGCTGAGCAGGCCCTAGGTTCGTATGCCTCCACTTGAGGTTTCTTGCTGTTTTGTCATTGGAGCCTGTGTACGTGATCTTAATTAAGGTTACTTTGAAAGGAATAGTACTCCCTATAGTGGCTAATGACTGATGACTAGGTGCTACTACTTGTTTTTCTTTTCCCTGTGTTGTTTCTGGAACTCTTTGTTTATCCTGCATTTTTGTATTGATTCAAGGAATCGGGGGGCGTGGAGAGGGATTTTTATTTCTGGCTGTGTTGTTTCAAGTTTGTCTGTATATAGCCCTAGAGAGTGCTGTCTAATCCCAGCCCACACCACAGCTTCAGGATGGATCTTGAAAAGCCATCAGTATTTAAAGGAAATTCCTATTTTTCTCTCTGCTGTAGAGAATTTGCAGAAAATAATTTCAGTATTGTTTGTGAGAGCAATTTTATACCTGTCACATGGTTTCAAGCTCCCAATTCTTGTCCCTCCTGTGCTCACAGAGGAGAGCACAGACCTCCTAAAACTTCTTATGGCCTTGACAAATCTATGACTTTATTTTTGTTAAATGTTAACATTGGATTCCTGGCCAGGTTAAGCCAGATCACATTGAGTCAATTGATAGTTCTTGATATCAATGTGGAATTTGTCACAATGTCATTGTTGAAGAAGCAGAGTCGATATATTGAGCCATCTCTAATAAGTTTTTCTGAAGTGTTCTTGCTGCTAAAAACTGTATTCTCTCGAAAACTGAAAATAATGTAAAGAAATCACTGTTCATGAATCTGAGAAAAAAGTGAAGTTCTTCTTTTTGTCTTTCAAAACCTGCTTAAAATGCCTCCTGTATATTTTCAGTCAGATATTCAATAAAATTAAGATAATCTCAGGTGCTTTTCCTTAAAGTGCAAATTCTGTCAGCATTGACCACCTTCCTCCTAGCTCTGTTTGGTCACTGAGAGGATGACTTTTAAGTTTAAGGTTTAAAAAAAATTATTCAGTACTTTAGCCAGAAGACTCACGGCTTGACTACATTACCCGCAGGATCCCCGGGCAGCGATCGATCCAGCGGGGGTTGATCTATTGTGTCTAGTCTAGACACGATAAATCAACTGTAGAGGGCTCTCCCGTCGACTCCGTACTCCACCAGAGCTAGAGGCACAGGCGGAGTCGACGGGGGAGTGTCATCTGTTGACTCACCCCAGTGAGTAGATCTAAGTATGTCAATTTCAGCTACGTTATTCACGTAGCTGAAGTTGCGTAACTTAAATCGATCTCTTCACACCACACCCCCCTTTTCCCCCCTCTCCATGTAGACCAGGCCTTAGCTTACTAGCCTTAGAGAAAAATGCCTAGGCCTCCAAGCTGTCTCTACTGTCATTGAAGGGAACATAACAGCTATGTGCTGTGTTTGTGTGCTGTATTTAATGGTAACATGTTAGTTTATTTAGTACATTTCTAAAAATGTAATTTACTCTATCTGTCTTTTGTGTTCCCTTCTTTCCCTTCCTAGCTTCACTCTAGTCTCTCCATCTTATAATAGATACTGGTGTAGCCTTTCTTCAGTTATTTAAAGGGTCTGTTTTCTGTCTTTCTCCACACACACCCCATATCTTTCTCTTTGCCTCAGTAGTTATTCTTTAACTCCCTCCCTGTATTTTGTCTGTCCTTTTTCTCTTACTATTTCTTAAATTTATCCCATCGATCTCACCCATCCATTCCTAGAAAAATTTACCAAATACAATAGCCAGATGATTAAACTGAAGGGCTCTAGTGTCCCATGTGGAAAACCAAGCCAATCCCCTCTCCCTGCAAAGCTGCTGGGAAAGAAGAGACTGCTTGGAGTATTTCTGTGACCTCTGACTAATAAGGTGTCTGAAATTTGAAGCCTACTCCTCCCAGCTCTCTTGCTGCTGGAAGGAAGAAGATGCATTTCTTCTTTGTCCTCTTCTCCCCTTTCCCTCCAGAACTCCTCTAGCTTTTGCAAGTGTGCTGGTGTGAATCTTTGTTAATCTTTTCCTCACCAGCCTTTGTATTTTAGTTCCTTCTCCCTAGTTAACAGCTCCAGGGCCTAAATATATTTACGCAGCTGCTCTAAACTCCCGCAAACAGCATCAGAAAGAAATGTAGCCAATACTTGACAATTTCACTATGGCCCAGTGTTTTGGAAAGCCTCTGTGAAACAGCTAATGTCCATCTGCTTGCAATTTGGGAAGGCCTGAGCAGTGGCAGAGACCTTGGAGGTGTGTGTCTGTTGATTTAGATTAATATTTTGTTCACATTTGGAAAGTTGTCTTTTCAACTGTAAGGGCCACAAAACTTAATTTAAAGAGAGAGAGAGAGAGCGCTGTTCTGCAGAAGTTGGTGGTACTCAGCTGTGATAGGTTTCCACTCACCCTGAGGGAGTAGATTTTTCAAGATCTGGATTAAGTGTCAACTTCAGCCCTTGGATACTCAAATGGGGCTTTTACTGAAGTAACAGGTGGCCCAGACATGCTTTTGACAGCAGAACTTGAACCTGAATCTTAAAAAGGTGACCTTTACATTTATGAGAAATGGGAAGGTGTCAGTTTTAAGGAACACTGAAAGCTCCCCAAAATCTTCTACTTGTCTATTTCACGATGTCTTTTATTTTTGTTTCAATTTGCATGGTAGAATTTTCTTACAATGTATATTGCAAAATACATTGAATCAAAAAGTAATTTTACATTTGACTGTATTTTTGCCCAGACTGATCTGAGCATGCTGCATGTACAAGAGATACCATGAGACATCTTAATTAGCGAGAATTGTGTGAATTTAACTCAGGTGTGGTATCTGTATACTTTGAGAGTAGTTATTTGTGGGTAGGCAGGTTATTTCACTTTCCTATCAATTTACCCTTGAATCAAGTTACCAAGATAAGACAGTTGGCTTGAGAAAGAATTGATCTAGTGAGATTGTGGTAAAATATGTCTACCCACCTACATCAGTGTTCCTCATGGGTGGAACTGCAAAATCTCCAAAACTGACTGGTTCTTAGAGGCACAGAAAGGAGGATATGTAATCAGAGACTAGAGTTCTCTGGAGTATAATAGTACCAAGCCGTGTCTACATTGAGGGAATTGACTGGCATAGCTGTTGCAGAATAACTATTCTGATGTAATGTAGCTATTCTGGAATAATTCCCGTGTGGACACTATTTTGGATTAAAAGTGATTTTATTCTGGAATTTTTACTCTTATTTTGTGAGCAGAGTAATTCATTATTCCATAAAAGTCACTTTTATTCCAGAATAGTGTGTCCTCATGGGAAACTATTCCATAATAGCTATATCAGGCAGTTTTCCCATGTGGACAATACCTTATCTTGTTCAGGATAGAATTACTAGTTTTCTGTGTGCTAACCTCTCTAGCCCAAATTCAGCACATACATAATTTTAAGCATAAGAATAGCTCCTTTGACTTAAATGGGACTACTCATGCGTAAAGTTACCTGTGTGCCTTGGTATCTTGTTGAATTGGGGCTTACCTACAGACAGACTGACACAGCTCAAAGATCTTTTAGAAATTCACTTTTCTTTAGCACTGGGATTACACTTCTAGCATATAGTTTTCCATTGCAGAATAATGGAAAATTATACTGTTAAAACGCACTAATATTTTATGCCCTTCTTTTCAGGGATCCATCAGTCTCTAAATCTATAGAAAGAATCTTTAAAATCTGGGAAGACAGAAATGTATACCCTGAAGAAACCATTGTGGCACTAAAAGAAGCTTTAAGTAAGTCCTTTATCTTTTGCCTTTCTTAACATATAAGCTAATTTAGTATGTGCTTGTAGTAGGTATCGTCTGAAGTCAATAAAATGAAACATTAATTAATCACTGTTTAAATGCATTCATTGCTTTTTCTGCATTTGCAGGAATTAATAAAAAGGAAAGTTAGTAGATTAATATGAATGAGCTTTGCAATAATTATTTTTTGGACAATTCCATTTAAATAAAGCTAATATTAAATCATTTAATTTTTAGCTATAGTGTAAATTGCAATTGTACTAGTTGATAGAAAATATATATTATGTTTAAGGTGACTCTTCATCCTAAAGGAGTTCTGAGCATCGTGTCTAAACCTCTTCCCTTTATCTTGAGGTTTTGGGACATTCCGACTTTACATCTACAACTTCAGTTGATCCTAAGAGTCCATCTGGGAAAAACAGGGCAGAGTAAAAATAATCTTTCCCATTTTCTCTCTATAGGTTATAGTAATAAGGTTGAATGTTATTGGTAAAATATCTACCATATTTGAAAAAACATATGGGCACACCAATTAGAGTGTGGAATAGTTTAAAAGTCCTCAGACACTCATGTAAATATATTTTTAAAGAATCCCGAGATTCCAAATATTAACTGAAAGCAGCACGCACATTAAAACTCAATAATGGAAAATCTGTTAGGTAAAAAAAAAAAAAGGTAATAATTGGAGATAAACCAATCTCCTAGAACTGGAAGGGACCTCGAAAGGTCATCGAGTCCAGCCCCCTGCCTTCACTAGCAGGGCCAAGTACTGATTTTTGTCCCAGATCCCTAAGTGGCCCCCTCAAGGATTGAACTCTCAACCCTGGGTTTAGCAGGCCAATGCTCAAACCACTGAGCTATCCCTCCTTTCTGATTGTGAAGGAGATGAATGCATGATTCTGTTTTCCCTGATTACGTTATTGACATTTAAAAGTGCTTTTCTGTTGCTGGTTTAGAGGTGGCTTTATGTGATTGTGGGTCAGTAATTGTTACTTGAGAAATATAAAACACTGTACGTGCTGCTTGGTGAATGAAAAGACTTTCAGTTAAACATTACAAATCTATAAAAGTGAAATCTATATATGTGTTCTGTTAATTATTTGGAATCTCATACAGGTTTTGTAATTAAAGAAAATTCAGCTCACTTCTAAATTTGATTTAGTAAATATTTTTTATTACACTGTTTCGCAAGAAACTTTTCAGTTGGATGCATATCTTTTTAATTTAGACTTTGGGTAAGTAAATGCTCATTTAAACTACCAAACAACATACCTTACTATTTCTCCTGAAATGTGTTGTGTGTTTTGTTTTTGTTTTTTTGGGGGGGGGAAGGGGGGAGGGGTCATAAATAAGTCATTGTCTAAGAGTTTAAAGAGCAAATTATGTCAATCTCTGTGATTGTTGAATCCTCTGTTCTTTTAAAGGCAAACAGAAATTTGCTTTAAAAATAGAATGACCATCATAGAAGTTGCTGTATTCCTGAGTAAACTTAGTTTGTCTTGGGCATTCAACAGCTCATCTAAGAAAGTTGGTTTGTGGATTTTAAAACAAATTTCTGTTAATCTTTTACCATGCAACCATATGACACCAAAACCAGAGACCTTTAAAGGAATCCCATAATGCCAGACTGCAAAAAATGAAATGTTTTCCAGGTACCACTTTCAAAACTCAGAAGCAGCTGAAAGAAACTCTGAACAAACAACCGAATAAACCGTGGAAGAAATCTCAAAGTAAGGAAACAATATGAACTATCTGAACTAATATTAAAAATGCCTTCTTGAGGAACAGAAGAAAGACTAGTGCAAAGCTGTCAAAGTACCTGGTCTAAAGTATGAGCAAGCATGTGTCTTCCAGACTTGTGAAGTTCCTTACTGACATGTGTAAAACACCAAGGAGTTGCTGCTAGAAAATCACTTTTTAAGGAATGAAATGTGAATAACATTTTAAAAGACAAAAGTTATGAACAGTAGAGAAAAGATCTGGTGGAACTTCTTGGAACCTGGCGTTAGAATATTCAGAGATGAAGAGAAGACAGACACGATAACCATGTACATTGGCAACAGTGAAACATGGACATTCCCTTCAAGTTCAGGAATACGTCTTCGACAGCAAACTAGATTATAGGATAAATGGAATACTTACAGTGAGGCAGTGCAGCTAATGAGTCATCATTCAAAACGATCAGGAGTACAGCTTGCTAGCTGGAACCACATTTATAATGTATCAGTCTCTAACCTTGCAATAACTGTAATATGGAAAATCCTTGAGTTGGCAAGAAAGCAAGATGATGGAACATTAGATGTAAAACTTGGCAATGCCACTCTGTATGAATGCTGAGACTACTGGGACTAGGACAATAAAAGGGGGCAGGAGGGTTGGAATCTTAGATTACCAGAAAGAATTCACCCACAAGATATGTATGGAAAACCATTTTCTAGAACAAAATTGGACAAGGGAGTTAGCATTTTTATGTGATCGTCTTATTGTACATTTCTTTGCTATTTTTTAGTAACAAATGGATTTAGATCTCATGAAATATGATTCCATATTTTTTTTCTCCTCAGTTTCTCAATCTCTAAATGAGATATTAGAACATAATTGTAAGGGCAGGGAAATCTTTAGGAGGGAGATGAGTTAGTCCAAGTAAAGGAGTAGGTGATCTATCATCCCAAGGAAATACTAAACTCAGAGGGTCAGTTCTCTGTGTCTAGAGTTCAGGAACTGTTCAGAGAATTATGAACTAGCACTTAAGGTTAGTGAATGAACCATTACAAGAACATTTATATACAATAGATCTGGAAAAGGTTTTCACAGTAACTGTTTATGTAGTGCACATATACAGGAACTCTACAGTCTAACTTGTTGACTTCTGAATCATAGCTCTCTGCTTTCTAACGTGTCTGAAAGTCAGATAGAACATTGAGTAACATCTGTGTGGAGGGGGAAATATAATAAAATGGCATCCTGTGTGTTTTGCATAGAAACGTGTTTAAAGGTTTTTGAAATAGAACAGTCTCTTCTGAATTTTGATTGCAGTCAGTACTGAGTGTTTGTTGTACTTAATCTTTGTAATTGATAGCTTAATTTCTTTACACGTTTTTATACCAACAGCATCCACAAATCCAAAAGTTGCTCTGAAGTCGAAGATTGTTGCTGAATTCAGAGTAAGTTTAGCAAGTGAAAACATCTTTTGCATTAACCTCTGCCCTTGGACTGTAGTTATGTTGACTAGTTTGTTTATATCCAAGAGTCATTGGGGCTTGTGTTGAAGCTGTGGCCCTCAGTGTTGATTTGTTCCTTATTGTATAGTGCCCACAGTGCCCTGAGGCTGCACTGTAAAGCATCATGTAGACTGGTTCTAGTTAAAAACAGGGCATGGAAATAGAGCTGGGGACTGGAGGTAGTTAGTAAAGGCAATTAATTCTTTCACACCATTTAGAATTATCTGCTGCAAGAAAGTAGTTTGCCTTCTTGCTAAGAGTGAACTGCTGTAGCTTTTGTAGCCAATGAGTATGATGATATGGTTTCCCACTGTTTTAATGTGTGTTTAAATATAGGAACACTTACTAGGGCCTTGTCTACACTTAAGCGTTTACTGGTAGAGTTATACTTGCAACTCCCGTAGGGGAGATGCAGCTTATACCAGCAAAATTTATTTTGCTGCTATAGCTTAAAACAGTTCCATGAATGGAATTAGCTACACTGGCAAATGGATTTTTTGCCAGTATAACTGGATTTGCACTAAGCTCTGTCAGTTGAGGGTGTAATTTTTTTCCCCCCCACACTCCTAACTGACATACTTCTGCTGGCAAACCTTTCCCCTGTTTACCAGACATAGAGTTCTGATCATCACCTTGTTCATTTCACTTCCATTTGTTATTAATTTAAACCATATGTTTCTCTGAATTAATTTATTCCAGCATCAGTGAAAAAGCATCTGCTTTGATACAGAGACAGCTTTTCAATGGAATATTTATTTCTGTTACTTAAAAACAGGTCCATGATGTTGTTATTGCAAAGTTAGGGCTTCTCTTCTGCAGAATGTGATGAGGATGCTGTTCTTGTTTTTCAGCCACAATCTCTTGTTGATGAATTGTTGTTATTTAAGCGTTCAGAGGACCAGATAGAACTGAAAGAGAAGCAGCTTTCCACCATGAGGGTGGATGTATGCAGCACTGAAACACTTAAATGCTTAAAAGGTACAAGTTGTGAATTCTGGCAGTCACATTTTTGTTTCCTTTGATAATATATCAGTAGTTTTAGTAATTCACGGGCTCTTTTACATCATAGGTTAGATTTCTGCCTTATTCTCTAATGAATTTCAGATTGTAGAATGCTAAATGATGTCAAAGCGCAATTAACACATTTTCAGAGGTATCAGCTCCTTTTATTTAAAAAATACAGTACTGCAGTATTCTACTTTAGTGATCCAGTACATTACAGCAATATTGATACTGCAAATTTTTTAGCTGTCACTGTAGTATTTCATAAATCACAGGACAGAAATGTTTTTGATTTCAGTCATGAGCACATCAACTGCCTCCTAATGTACATAGTCTCCCAATATCTTGTTTTCATATCTAGTAGATCTTGTGATCCTTCTACAGTTGTTTTTAATTAAAAAATGTAGTTCTTCCAATGCTTGTATTGAATGTTTTTATTTTTCAAATAACTTAAAAATGCACATTGTGCCCTTTCAGTCTGAAGTACAGAAATTCAGAGCACTTGTCCTCAAGATGTAGTAATAACTTCAGCTGTGAGATTGAACCTGGGAGCTTGAGCACCAAAAGCACATCTCTGCTGCTTGAGCTAAAGGAGTAACTGCAGATACCCGAAGTAGGCTGCCAACCTTTGTAGTCTGGCTAGGAGAATGGGATGGAACACTTCATCAGTTTAGTACATAGCCTGCATGGAGATAAGAGCCATGAGCCAGATTTACAAAGGGATTTATTTAAGTGTCCAAAGTTGCAGATAGGTGCTTAGTGAGATTTTCAAAAGTGCCCATCTGCACCTTTAGACACCTAATACCTATGTAAATCTGTCCCTATATGTACAACAGCTGCTGGCAAGTACAAAGTACAAACCATAAATGACCAGTATTTGGTTGTTACTCTGTTCTGAGGATAGCCCTGTATGTGTTTCAGAATGCATGGATTTCTTAATGTGTTCAGTAGTCCGTAACTTAACATTACAGATTTAATAATTAGCTGCTTAGTTCTTCAATAAAGCTATAATAATTTTAAGATTTAGGAAGCTATATAAACTTGATTGGAAGTAATGTTACAAGGGAGTAAACAAATTTAGTTTCATTGCCCAAATGAATAGGAAGTTTCATTGTAAAATTAGATTGCTTTAAAAGTACCTGGTATCCAGTTACTGCAGCTGGATACCACAATTTGCCATAAAAATGTAGCGGCCGTAAACATAGTCCTATCAATGTAATGGTGAAAGAAAACTGAATAATGTTTTCTTGCCCCCTAAACAGATCAAAACTACTGACTCCAGGTGATTGGAAGAGTAGAATTTCAAAAGGCTAACTCTAGTGGCCCCACATGCATATAGAATGTGGTTTTGTTCTTTTAAAAAAAAAAAAAACACAACAAAAAACCACGTTAGATGTTGTTACTAATCACTAGTTTGAAAACAAAGAATACAGACGGCTAGTTGCCTTGCCTTTACAATGACTTCATTACCAATTATTAAACTAATTATCTGCTAAAAACCATGAAGTGCACATACCAACTCACCAAATAGTGTGTGTGTGTGAGAGAAAGCGAAGAGCTCTGGTTATTCCAGGGGAGGTAATGTGCCTAATGTAATTTGTCTTTAATGTTATCTCTTTCAGACAAAACAGGAGGAAAAAAGTTCTCCAAGGAATTTGAAGAAGCGAGTTCAAAGTTAGAAGAATTTGTAAATGGTTTAGACAAGCAGGTGAAAAATGGCCCCTCACTAATTGAAGTGCTTGAGAATGCTGGTATCTTTTATGAAGCACAATATAAGGAAGTCAAGGTGGTAGCAAATGTAAGTGCAAAGTTTTCCCCAATAGCAAATATCTTATTGATACAGCATTACTAATAAGAGGACATCATGCAGAATACAAACTGATACGGTTGTATAGAAGTCTATTAAATCATCGAGCCATTTTAATGTTGTAATTCAGCTAATATTTGGGGATTTATATTAATGAAGATAAACTCTCAGATTATGTAGTCCGGATTTCCAAAATGTCTGAGTCATGCAGATTATCGAGGTTTATCTGCATTTGTTAAACTCTTTACTAGAAAAATAGTGATAAAATCTCAGTGTATTAATGAATGAAGTAGAAATTGTGTGAGATTATAACACAAATGGTTTAAAATGAGAGCAGAGATGAGGAGGTCAACTAATGAGATAATTAGATGCTGTTAAGGTCGGTAGGAGATAATAATTTAACCTACCATTTTTCTCATATGTTTTGCAAATTCTCTGCATGTGAAAAAAGAAAAGATTCATTTGTTATGCTGAGTGTAAAGTTAACTTTGAGAAGCTGAACACCTTTGTCTGTAATCTAGATCTGAAAGTGATCTTTGGGTACTGAAGTTTTTCCTCATTTCTTGAAGCATTGTATCAAACGTGATAGTTTATGGATTTGAAAAGATTATTCCAACAAAAGCATTAACTAAATGGAAAAAGTAGTCATGTGAATATCCCTTCTGAGGTTCTTGGTCTGTAAGCCATATTGAAAAGCGAAATACCTAATGCAGGGGCAGAGATGATTGGGAAGTTGAATATGCTGCTATTAATACTATAGAAATGGTTCAAAGGTAGGTTATTTTTCCTTCTTTATAAAGGACACTAAGCTAAATATCCTTTTTTTTCATATCTTAGGCTTATAAAACATTTGCCAATAGAGTGAGCAATCTAAAGAAAAAATTAGATCAATTGAAAGCAACTCTTCCTGATCCAGAAGAATCTCCTGTCCCTTCTCCAAGTATGGATGCTCCATCTCCAACTGGTTCTGAGTCCCCTTTCCAGGGAATGGGGGAAGAGGATGACATCCAGTCTCCAGCTGTGGAAAGCGAGAAGTCTGTATCTCCTGAACCTGTGGCAGATAATCGAGATGTGGAGGACATGGAACTGTCTGATGTGGAAGATGACACATCTAAAATTATTGGTACGTTCTGTGGAAGTAGCAGTAAAATGGGCTAATAGTCTTATACTATCCACAAAACTATCTAGGCAAACAGTTTTTCCAGACCTCATTTAGAATCAAGAGGGTGTTGAGAAACTTTCCTTGTTCTGGGAATACTGCAGCTCAGGTGCTATGCCAGTCCTCCAGCAAAAACAGGGGAGTCAGACCCAGATATTCCTAACTTAAAAAACAAGCATAAAAAAACCTCTCTTCATGAGGCTGTCCTTACACACCCTAACAGTTCAGTAAAGGGCATGAACAATTGCTTTTCCTCTGAGCCGTTACAGTAGTTTGTTTTAAACCTAGGGCACATTGAGAAGCCTGCAGCTCTTAGGCCAAAAGAATTCTGTGAGGCAGATTGAACATTCCATGTTTTCTCTCTCTATTTGAATTAGTGGAGGAGAGGAAGGAGAAACAGGTTGTTCCTCCTTCAGCACCTGCAAAGACTGAAAGTGTCCCAAAAGCAACACCCTCCACAGCGGTTGCTGCTACACCAGCAGTAACAACTCCTGCTCAGACTCCTCCAACTCCCAAGACAGTGAGCACAGTGCCTGTCCCTCCATCGCCGGCACTTGGTCTGCCAAACCTTGCCAACGTTGACCTAGCAAAGATCAGCTCCATTCTTAGCAGCTTAACTTCTGTTATGAAGAATACAGGTGAGTGTCTAAATTGCAGGTTGTGACTGAGTGGTGCTGTTCAGCAGAGACAGAATTCTGCACTGTACAAGCAATAGCTTGATTGGTCAGATCTTTTTTTGCTTCTGTAACATTTTAGAACTAAAACATTGAATTGTAATTCACTCTGTACTTCAGGAGAGCTGTGACATATTGGTACTAAACACCCTCTCAATATCAGTTTTAAACATGCTTCCTTTTAAATGATTTAAGGGCATCTGTAGTGTAGAGTTTCAAAGTAGGACATGGTGCTACCTAAATCTGTGCACCATAGTGATCTTAGGGTGTGTCTGTGCTAGGGTTCCTACTGTTGTTAACTCCTCACTGCAGTAGTGAAGGTGGCCATGCTGGTTGTAGACAAGGCTTCCACGGCTGCTGACATTTTTAACAGTGTCACGTAGGTCTGTGTGATGCTGTTAAATGCTGGTTGCCTCAGGAGCCTTGTCTACACTAGCCCCTTACTGCAACTCTACTGGTATTAGTAATAGTTGAAATTAGCGAGAAAGTAATCAGAAAACCCTACCTTAACAAAGCAGTATGTATGAGCAGTGTATTTATTGACTATTTTCATTGGTCTTCGAAAGTAGCATTTTGTGTTTCTGAGCAGCAAATGTTTTCACCTCAGGGGTCAGTCCTGCATCAAGACCTTCCCCAGGAACCCCAACGAGCCCCACGACTCTTACTAGTGGCCTGAAGACTCCTATTGTGGGGACTCCATCTGGTCCTCCAAATCCTTTAGCAAATATTCTTTCCAAAGTTGAAATAACTCCTGAAAGCATTTTGTCAGTTCTCTCCAAAACCCAGACCCAGACTGCACCAGCATTGCAAGGTAAGTATTTAAAATCCACTCCTTTTGCACAATATAAATAGTTAGCATCTATATTTGGATGGCAGCATCAATACTAAAGCATCCTGTTGTGTACTCCTGAAACAAGACTTTATCTGGGAGGAAATTAGCTTGTAGTATGTAACACTTTTTCCAAATGTAAGTTACATTTTGCAAGGTAGTGTATTTGGCCTGGGCAAGTCAATTTTGCAACAGATTCAGGGAGTGTTTCCTTATATGTTTAATCTTTTAAAAATCCTTTTAAAATCTGATGGTGTTGGATACCATCCTGGAACATTTTATATTTGCTTTATTAGTTGTAACTTTGACTAAATCTTGTTGTTGCACAGTAAGCAAATACTGTTAATATGTTTAATTGCTGGACTTCACCCTGGCTTTCCAGTTAGCCAAGTCATTATATTGTATGTGTTTACTAAAATCTTATGTTGCAGAGCAGGGGACCCACAAGTGAGTACCTCTTGGATTCTATTCCTAGCTCTGGGATGGGGTTTGTTTTAGTGGTTTGAGCAGGGGTTTAGGAGCGAAGGACTCTAGGATTCTGGGGGAAAGGTTCCCTCGACTGCTTGCTCGTATGAGGTTGGTTAATAACATCACTTCCATGCCTCTGCTTAACTAGCTGTAACATGGACATAATACCGACGTGGTTTAGATGTGTTATAATTTATATTGGTAAAACAATTTGAGATCAAATGCACTATGGAAATGCAAAGTATTTAGTATTTAATAGTACGTAGAGATGGCAAAGTCTAACCATTTTGTTGGCTCAGATGTCAGCTAGTTTCAAAAATTTAAGTGTGTAGCTTCTCTGCCTACAAAACCAATCGTGATGATGGCTTAGCATGAGTTTTCTGTTGAAATGGTTGTAGGTTACTCTGCCTCTTAAAATATGTAATTAAAATGTTTTGTTTTGTTTTTCTCCAGGTTTATCATCCTTATTTCAAAGTGTTGCTGGAAATACAGCCCAATCAAGTGAAACGGCATCTCAGAGCACTTCAGCATCACCAGCCAATACAACTGTTTCTTGCATGAAAGGGAGGAATGTTCCTTCCAATACTCAGTCTTTTATGTCCAAAAATGTTGGTTATTCTCCAAATTCTTCTACTGCTGAGGTTTCTTCAACTTCGGTTAACAAGGCTCCTATTGGACATAGCCCAGGGCTTTCAAGTTCTGGTTTTAAACCACCAACAAATTCCCTTGGATTTGCTAATACCCATCCTACTAGTCCTTCCCTTTTACCAACAGAAACCTCATTGAGTCAGTCCTCTGAGATTTCAAAAACAAAGCTGGAGTCAGAACCGACCTCTCCAAGCCTGGAAATGAAGATACACAATTTTTTAAAGGGAAACCCTGGTTTCAGTGGTCTAAACTTGAATATTCCAATTTTAAGCAGTTTAGGGTCCAACATCACATCAGAAAGCCATTCATCTGACTTTCAGCGTGGTCCTACTAGCACTTCTATGGACAATGTGGATGGGACGCCAGTCCGTGATGAACGAAGTGGAACGCCAACCCAAGATGAGATGATGGATAAACCAACATCAAGCAATGTTGACACTATGTCTTTATTATCAAAGATTATAAGCCCTGGATCATCTACTCCCAGTAGCACAAGGTCCCCTCCTCAGAGCAGAGATGATGGATATCCCCAAGAACTGTCTAATTCTGTGCCTGCCTATAGGCCTTTCAGTCTCGGCAGGGATTCTCCAGCCAGCATGTACAAGCAGTCGACCGATAATATGGAAATACCTTCTTCTTTAATGGATTCCCCTCAGGAGAAGTTTTACCCAGATACATCTTTTCAAGAAGATGAAGATTATCGTGACTTTGAATATTCTGGGCCACCACCATCTGCCATCATGAACCTGGAGAAGAAGCCTTCAAAATCCATTTTGAAAGCAAGTAAGCTTGCTGATGCTGCAGAGTACCAGCCAGTTCTCTCTAGTTACAGTCAAAGAGCGCAAGAGTTTAGTGTGAAGTCGTCTTTTCCTCAGTCTATGAGGTCTATTCTTGATCAGAATGAGAGCTGTGATCCTCTGTCGTCGTCTTCTGGAATGTATGGAAGTTACAGCCTACGAGCAAATGACTCTGGATCCGATGGTTCCCCTTCACCCAGTAAGAACGATGTGTTTTTCACACCAGACTCCAATCATAATAATTTATCAAAATCTGTGATACATTCTGGCCTGTCACAGAAACAGTATCCAGACTCTCCCCATTCACTTCCTCACAGATCACTCTTCTCTCCTCAAAACACACTTTCAAATCCTGCTGGTAGACCACCCACATCCAGTGTGGAGAAATCTTTAGGTTCTTCCATTTCTGCCACTTCAACAATTGAGTTTAAGAACATGCTTAAAAATGCATCTCGCAAGCCTTCCGAGGAAAAGCATTTTAGCCAGGTTCCTAAAGGTAGCTCCCATGAAGGGGTTAGCCTATCTAGTCTCAGCCAAGCAGGAACTTCTACAGGAGAGCAGCAGCAGCAGCAAGAGGAGCACTATCGTATAGAAACAAGGGTGTCGTCATCTTGCTTAGACTTGCCTGATAGCACTGAAGAAAAAGGAGCCCCCATAGAAACTCTGGGTTACCATAATGCATCCAATAGGGGAATGTCAGGAGAACCAATTCAGACAGTAGAATCTATAAGAGTTCTTGGGAAAGGAAATAGAGGACACGGGCGAGAGGCAACTAGAGTAGGCTGGTTTGAGCTAAGTAATACAGGTAGTGCTTTTGATAATGGGCCCTCAAGTGCCACTGAGCTGCCCACCATGGGTACTGGCAGTGGAATTGCCAGCTTTCAAACACAGTACAAAGAACACGTGCCACAATTTCAGGAGAGTGTAAACAATTTCAGAACAAATAATTTCAGCACTGCCTTTGAGCGTCACATACCACCTCCTCCCATAGAGCATGGAACTCCTTTTCAGAGGGAACAAGTTGGTGCACCTGCTGGGCCCCCATCTGCTCCGCCCAAGGATCATGGAAGCCTGTTTCCTAGGGATCACTCAGTTCCTTCACACATGTCATCAGTGGATCACACTAATCCTTTTTCAAAAGAAAAATCCTCTCCACTCTCATTGCCTCATACTGCCCCTCCTCCTTCTTCTGTGGAACATAGCGGGGTTCCATTTCCTACTCCTCCCCCTCCACCTCACTCCGTGGAACATGGTGGCGTTCCATTCCCTACCCCGCCGCCACCTTCTGGGGAACACGGTGGCATTCCATTTCCTGCCCCTCCCCTGACCGTGGAACATGGTGGTGTCACGTTTTCCAAGGATCACGGTACTATTCATCAAGGAACTATAAAAGAGCATTTTAATGTGCATTCAGGACCAAGGGACCATGTGGCCCCACCTCAGCGAGACCACAGTGGTCCACCCCTTGGTCGGGTTCGAGAAAACATAGGCCTAACTTCCCTTTCGAGAGATCAGCTTGGGCCATCCCATAGCGTTCCTCCCATTGGCCCATCTCATAGAGACAATGTAAACCGGAGTGGAATGATGATTAGGAACCCACGACCAGACTTTAGGCCTAGGGAACCTTTCATAAACAGAGACCCATTTCACAGCTTAAAAAGGCCTCGGCCACCTTTTGGAAGGGGCCCTCCATTCTTTGCACCAAAACGCCCGTTCTTTCCTCCCAGGTACTGAAACATACACGCGTCTCTGTAAGTGAAGGTATTTTGGATATTCTAGAGAGCAGTGGAAGTAGCGCTTTCACTTTTGTTTTTCCTTAAAGAGCCCCATAACATTTTTCTAAATTAAATATGTTCTGGTACTTTTTTTGGTTGTTTATTTTTTTAAGCCAACCAGTTGGCGTAAATCTAGCAAAATGTTTTAACAAAAAATAAGAATTTTCCGAAGAATATTGCCGTTGAAATAAAACTTCTAGTCGTAAAAAAATGATTGAATGTGCGATGTTGGGATGTTATTTTTAGCTGATTACCAAATTGTTTTGCTTCATGAGTCCTCCGAACCCATGTCAAAAAATAGAGGTGGGGGAAGGAACTCTGTTGCTACTATTGATTAAGGAAGATAAAGGGTCCAAGCTTTCAAATTCTTCCCTGTGGCAATAGAAATATTAACCCTTCCTTGTGCCTTTTGTTTAGGTTAATCAGTCACTTTTTTCACTGATGTCTGCTCAGTCGGTCCCTTGCTATGAAGCCTTGGAACGTCTTGCTGCTTGCTGTTTTCCATCTTGCTGATAGGAATAGGGAGAGGGCAGGCAATTAACATAGTCAGTTTTTCACCCCTTCTGTTTGCTTTTTCTGCCTTTTTCAAAATGCAAAGGGAAACACCCCCCCCTGCTTTTCACAGTTGACCGCTTTGCCGCTGAGGGTCTTGAACTTTTCTCCTAAGTTGGGTTTCAGAAAACAGTCTCTAAAGTATGTGCACTTCCTATCTCCAACTTGGCTTCCTTCCTCAACATGCTAAGAGGGTTATATTTTGCTGAATATAAATCAAGTAATGCATTTAAAATAAGTGAATGCAGGGAGGTAGCTAGTGGTAAAACTCAAATCTGTGCTTACACACACATTTAATGTACACAGTGTATATTTGAAACATGTGCCTGCATACACAAGTACAAGCTGCATCATTTTTTTTTCTTGTCTTGTCTTGTATCCCAGATTTAGGCCAGATCTAGTAAACTATCTTTACTTTTTTCCTGGAAGCATTGTTGACATACATGTATTCTTCACTTTTTGTAATCACACCTTTCCTTGTGCTTTGTTTGAAGTACCTAGTCCCATGTAAGATGAGAGAGAAACTGCATGCAGCAATGTGAAAACAATACCTAAACTCTCTTCCCACATGTTTTCATAAACTCACTTCTGCTGCCATGTGCATAGAGGACTTTGTGTGGAGTTGGAATTACTTTATTTGATTTTTTTTTTCTTTAAAGTGAGTAGAATACAACATACTAGTGTTTGATAAAGGTATGGGAAAATATCTATAAAAATAACTACAAAATGAGAAAATGGCAGAGCATTTGTTTGTGCTTGGGCTGTGTGTTTTATTTAATATATATAATATGTATAATTATATTTGCATACACAAGTAAGTGAATCGGAAGGTTGTATTGGGTGTATTTTATTGAATTGCCCTGGGTTTACAGAAAGACTGATGTTATAGTGCCAGTGCATAAAAACCTTCTCTGTTTTCTAATCTTAGGATAAAAATGTGCGTTCCACTTCATTTTGCAGTCAGCAGCAGATGTCACTGGTTTATAGGGGGGCTGTATTTAGGCAGCATCATGGAATGGTGCACCTTGTTGTGTGGACTATTTCAGTTAAACAGAATTCCTGAAAAAGTAACTGCATGTGTAATTCATGCAAACATTGAGTGTTTAAACTTTTGGGTTAAATTTAAACAGTATTTATTCCCTTTCTGTTTCTTCTGAGTTCTGTTCTCTTTGGACACCGCAGCTCCTTTCAGTGAACCTCCAATATGATTATTGAATGGGTAACACACCAAAGTACTACTGTGAGGGTAGCTCATGTAAGTTAAGCAAAATGTTCAGAAGGTAAAAACAAAGCAGTATAGATATAAAGCAAGAAAACTACGTAAGAAGATGTGAGAATTCACTTATCCTGTGATGTGAAGTAAGATGATACAACTCAGTTCCCTGTACACCAGCACTCAGAATGTCTGATCATATTTCTTAGTCTAGCCATACAGCTCTTAAAGTTTAGGACTTGTAGGACATGGATATATTTTAATATCTAATGTTAATGGCCAGCACGAAAACTGAAAACATTTCACAGCTTTTGATATATATTGGAAATGACGCAGAGCTTAGCCCAACTTCTTTGCTCTACTGGAACATTTGAAATGAAGCTTTCAGTAACAGCGTGGCATTCCATTTACCTCAAACCTAAACTACACAATCCCATTGCTTTAATATCTATCCTGGCTTGAAGGGACAGTTTCAGAGAAGTCATAGCTTAAAGAAACCAAGGGGGTGAAAAAACACAGGAGGTTCTGATGTAAGAATGGAACCAATATTGACTAGAAAAAAATTTCCCTCTAGAATAAAAGAATGTGAATTATTTCTGCTGCTCTTGCTTAAAGTGATTTCGAGGTAAAGAATTACTGAAATCAGATGATGACCATCTAAGAACTGCTCTCCATGCCATCTGACATGCCTGGCGAGTGGCTTCATTGCTCTTGGAGGTGGTTTTTTCGGTAACTTGAAAAGTAAAATGACTGATTTAAAAAAAAAAAACACAAAAACTTATTATAAAAAAAAAAAGGACTATTTTAATGATGAAAGCTCCATGTTTTTTGTTTGAGGTTTTTCATTTTATTCTGTGCTTGTTACTTTAAGCAAAATGTCTACAGTAACTGAAGACACGTGTACATATGTAGAAACCACACAACTTATTTCTGGACATGAAGGCGTTTTTTCCTGTGTCTGTGATTTAAACTCCCTAACCGTTCTTGAACTTTTGTATTTCACCTTATAAGAAAAAGAAATAAACATGTATTTTTTAAATAAAGCATGTAACTGTGTCTCATGAAGGACATAACTTCATAAAGAAGAAAATCAAATTGCAGACAGCCTTCAGTGTTCACTCCAGCTATTCTAGAAACAGAGAGGACAAACCAAACATTAACACTGGTGCAGCTTAATGACAGTCAATAGAATTAACATTTACTAGAGGTTATAAACACTTAAAATGTATCCCTGTTCTAGACATCTGCTAGTGTAGTACAGCTATTCTTGTCACCAGACTTATGAGTATGCACCATTTCCATTTCTGCTGTCCCCTCAGATACACAGTACGCATACCTGCCTCTTTGGTAAAATTCAACATATGCTATGGTGTGCGCTGTATATCAGAGAGGAGGGTCTACAGCTGTGGCTGACTTTGTGATCTAAATACATTTTAGAGACTCTTTACCTGTAAAACATTTGTTCAGGTGTGAGAAATCTGTTTAGATAATGTGAATAATGGTAATTTTTTAAAAAAACATGCAGAATAAATGATCATATCCTGAAATTAATTATTCAAAAATAAGCTGCAGTGCTGTTATTTCAAAACTGCTGTAAATATTGGCTGCTTTTTTTGTGTGCCTGTTAAGATTAATTGGATATGTTGGATTTATATTCTCAAGTGTTCCGTGTGGAGAAAGCAACATGCATTAGAGGAAGCGACAATAAAACTGCAGATCATTTTGAAATGTGTATTAATACATTTAATAAAATAACTAGTTCTAATGTTTTGATATTCTTTTTTAACTGGAATCTCTATTTAAGTGTACAGGGGGTGTAAGATTGCCTGATCTGTGAAAATGACCAAAATATTGGGCTGAAGCGAGAACATCAGTTTTTTGCTCAACATTTGCAGTCTAGAACAACAGCCAGGCTTTATTTCATCTTTGCTGAATTACAAGTTTAGGGTTAGTGTGGCCTAACCCATTTTTTTTCTTCTTTTTTTACTCTAATTAAAAAAAAAAAAAAGCCACCCACCCACACACACAAGGAAGAATCTGCCTGCAGCACAGACTCCGTGACCATTTTGGAGAAGACTAAAAGAAATTTAAAACTGTTGTTGGAAGATGGCTCTGTTTCTTTTAATTTTACATAGAAGCGGTGTTTGGAGGCAAATCTGAAATTACTGTTAACTTGCAGAGCAAAACACAGAAAATGGAATATTCTACCTATACTTGTGGGCTGAGACAAGTCACTTTCCCCTGCCCCCATTTATTTTTGTATTGCATATTAATAAAGTGTACTTTACTTGGTGTGGTTTCCTTTCAAAAGAGTAAGATCTTTGCACCAGTTTACTGACTTCTGGCCTCTTGTACATACTCTTCTGTTATATAATTTTGAAGGGTGATAATGTTGATTTTCAGAGTTGCCTTGGCTTCCTGTCCTTTTTTGTTGGCTGGGGGATGGGAACAGCTGGCTACACAGCCTTGAGAGAAGCTGGTCTCAGTGATTACTGCTAGAACCTCACTTTCAATCTGTATCTGCATAACGCAAGAAGCAATTATGTGAAGGAATTTAAAGAGTATAATTTTTAATAACTTCAGAGGTGCATGGTCATTATTTTTTAACAGATTGCTTTAGCTGGGATAACTTAAATTATCAAAATGGAAAGAATTTTAACAATGAATTTACTTTTTGCCATTTATGCTGATTGGCTACTTTTTGCATTTCACTTAACATGGACAATAAGAATAGCCTGCTAAGTTCTGCATTCTGGTACAGTAATAAAATGTAGTAGTAATTTGGCTTCCAGGTGCTTCAAAGTCATACATAAACGGAATTCTTACTTCAAATTGGTTCTAGAATAGAAAACCTATTTTATTTTCCAAGCTACAATTTTTGTATCTAAACTTATGTCCACGTCATTTTGTTAAAGATTATTTAGATAGTAGAATAATGATTCAGGGAACGTTATGAAACGTCTCAAGAGCAAGGCACTATTAAAGGAGGAACTTATGGGCCTCTAGGAATCAATACAAAAATAAGCCAAGAGGCTCCTTCTAATCCAGTATCTGTGAATCTAATGAATACTCGGCCCTATTTTTGGGAACATGCTGGTTACTATATTTAGTGCTGTCTTACATGTGGAACTCCAAGCCTTTCAAGCTTTTTGTGACAGAGGCTTACTGAATTCAGCAGTATTCTCCATTTATAGCTTTTTCAATATATCTCTAAAGTAGTAGACAAACTCTTAACTTAAATCTCCCTTTGTGTCTGAAATGTAAAAGTTCCTCTCGTTAGCTCAGGTGTCATGCAAAACTTGGTCAGATTAAAAATGTCATATCCTGCACAACACTCTCTACCCGCCAGGCTTAGTGGGAGTATAATTTGTCATTTTATTGTGATGTTGCATCCACTCACCCTTTAGCATCCAACCAAGGGCAATTACTCTCCTTGTCAGTCTCAAATGACCCATTTCCCCTCCCTCTTCATCTCATTGCTTTTGATACCATTTCTCATCTTGAGAGGATTTCACAAAGTCTTTTCCAAGGTTTTCAAGAGAGGTCACACTATGGATGTGTTACTATAGAGCAGGTCACCTGCTACCCTCCTCTAGCATGAGGGGCTTTGGTTCCTCCCCTGCTCAGTGAGTGTTCTGAATCTCTCTACCTGCTCTTGAGAGGAGTCCTGCCATATTTTCTATTTCTCTTCCCTCTATTCTGACCTACCCCAGACTAACTTTGGTAGGGTTCCATATTTGCACTTCAGTGACTTCAAGGTCTTTCTTATTTTCAAGTGAAGGTGGGCAGCCTTGAAAACTTCATCTTGGATCTGAAAGTCCGCCTGGTTTCTGCTGGACTGCTGCATCAGAACTATGAATGGCCAAATTCTGTAGGAGGCACAAGTGTAAAAGTCTTGTCCTGAATTGTTAACTACTCTCAGTTGCTGCATGAGCTTATAAATAAGAATAAAATCCAGCAGCTAGCCCCTATAGCTGTTTGCGCTCTGCAAGGTCATTAAGATGATGTATCGTGCTGAATATGGGGTGTGGGCAGACCTGTTCCATAAATATGCCCACTTAGCTGCAGTTTGAAGTATCACCGACACTGCATTCCTCTTCTGTACTGTTACTTATCCCTGATGCAGGCAGACCTGTAGAATCTATAACTGGAGGCCAATGTGTTGAGTGTGTCTGATGCAGATTGTTTTAACATTAGGCACTATCTTGGAGAATGCAGCATCAGAGTCTTCCAAGGGGATATGATCCCTTCAGCTCAGCCCAGCACTCTGAATGTGCACAGGGTAAAGAGAACTTTCCAGCATGAATAAAACTGGGCAGGGTATTTGAAAATTGCTTAAATTGCAGTTGGTGTTCCTTGAGTTTTGGTTGAGTGTGGGCTGCTATGTGTTACAAGTAATAAGGAAGCCTAGGGTAGAAGTGCCACAAAATTCTCCATCCTCTTTAATCCCATTTGAATCAACCAATTGTGATTAAATTTTTAAACCTGACAGATTTTCTTCTGTGAGCTTCCATTCACCTTATTTACGCATAGCTTGGCAAGTTAGCATCAGAAGTAATGCCATTTTCCACCAACTCGGCCACCCCCCCATTGCAAACTTGCAAAATAGAGATGTTATTTCCAGCTCCATTTCAGTCTGCTCGTGCAGTGAGGTGCTGCTTAGCCTATGCCAGGGCATCCAAACATATGCTAGCCGAAGGGCTGTTTTAGCAACTTGGCAGGAGCTTGAGAGATGCACTCTTAATTTGCTGAAAATGATGCAGGTACTTCCCGCCTCCTCCCACTTTACATCAGTGCAACCCCTGGGCATTGCTAATTATGTGCAATTCTCTACCGTCATTAGTGTGTGCCAAGACCACGTGCTGAGCCACCATACTGAAGACTGCACTGTAGAATGTTGAGAATGCATTTGTCCCGTGGGCTGAGCACTTGGTATCTTTGCTGTGTTCAGATGGGATTATAAAGCATTTAAGTGATTTGAAACCACCCACCCACCCTTCCTGCGTCGACTGCTGAGCTACAATAAATGGAGGGAGCTTGCCGTTTTGAGGTGACTGTGGCATGTCCCAAGATAGGATGTGGTAGGGCGATGACTGCCCTGTCTCTCACCCTTGTAAGAATGTGCTGAAAATTAGTGGTGTAGCTAGCTGAGCTTTGGGCATGGAACATGGCACAGGTGTGGTGTATCCCTCCTGCTAAATTAGTGGCGATTAGGAGAATAGCCACTCATCTAGCAACACTAATGTCCATCATTCCCTTGCCCACTTTGGACCTTGCAAAGCAAAGGGGCCCCTCGCTCAGGTGGAGTTGTGCAGCGCTTAGGTTGGAAGCTGATGGCGCCACTTTGAGATCAGCTGACAATGGCTGCTGTTCAGCAATATGTAACTTACTCCTACAGTTCAGAGGCCATAGGACGAAAAACCAGACCTGGTAGTCAAGCCCTTGTCCTGGGTAGCAGTGCCAAGCACAGCCATTGATCCAAAGCCATGCCATTGTGCCGCCACAGTGTATGGAGAATGCCAATTCTTTGGCTCAACCCTCTTTTCCCCTGTCAGCCATTGTTAACAGCCTGGGCTGTGCTTCCAAATGGACAGTGTCTCTTCTGAAAATCTTGGTTTCTGCTCCACAGAGGCTGGCAGGAATGAATAGCTTATTTGGGTTGGTTTTTTTTAAAAAGTAAATAATTCAAACATTTGCAAACTCTGTCATTCAGCAGGGTCTTACCTTTGCAGACCTGGCTGCTTTGCATTTAGGTACCAAGGCCTGTACACACTAAAGCTCTACATTGGTTTAGTTTTCATTGTGCTACTAGTTAACAAGCCAGTCGTGTTGACCAGTGGTTTGACTAGCTACCACCTCTCCCTTTTCCTTCCCCCCCAGGCCTTGGCTGGGGTTTCTATTTGACTTAATATCACACCTCCCACTTAAACTGTGATAAACGTCTAAGGCGTTTTAAAAGTGCTATCAGGGACAGGACTTTGGTGTCTGGGCTCCCAGTCTGACAGCGTGGGTTTAAGGCTGGGATTTGCAGAGGAGCCCAAGGGAGTTAGATGCCCAAATCCAATTTGAAATTAATGAGTTTGGCACCTAATTCTCTTAGACTCCTAGCCTTACATTGTTCATTTCTCCTCTTCCCCCCTCGAGTTTGCACAGCTCACATACGGTTGGCTTGGGGAGCAGCATCTTACATTATAGACGCTTTAGATCTTGGATAAAATTTTCAGACGTGTCGAAAGTCCCATGTTTTTAAGACTGGCCTAGGTGCAAAAAGAATGTATTTCAAACAACCCTGCTGGAGTATCACGTCCCAAGATAATTGCATTCTGTAGCACTGATGGGTCCTAATGTCACCTTGAGGCCTTTCTTCTCCACTTCTACGCTCTCCTCCCCCTCCCTGCTCTGCTGTACTGGATTTGTTTCTTGGTCCAAGTTTATCTGATATCAGCTATTCAAGTACTTTATATATTAAGCTCTCTGGGCAAGAACAGGGACAACCCTGGCCCTCCAATCTGGCAGCTAATAGCACATGCAGCAGGTGGTCAGTTCTGATCACGCCTTCATGGTCTCTTGCTGGGGAGTTGCAAAGGTTCGTACCCTTCATAGGGTCGTTGGGTTTTTTGTAAGGCCAGAAACTAGGGTCACTAGGATCGTCCAGTTGGAACTCCTGTGTCACCCAGGCCAAGTGCTCTTATGGTTAAGCTACAGCTGATGGTTTGGAAAAGCGTCCAATCTTGATTGCAAGAGACGATGTATAACTTCTATAATAAACCAACAACTTCTCACAACCTTTTGCTTGTGGGCATGAGGTTAGAAGATCCTGTAAGAGGTGGAGGCCCTCCTACCTTTAATGGGAGTTTTAGGGTATCTCGCTGGCAGGGCTTGACGTATGGAACAATAGTGCCTCTGTTTGCCTCCAGTCTTATTCCCATCAAAGCGAGGAGAATAAGCAACGGCTTTTGTTTCTCCACAGCACAAGTAGCTCTTGTAACACCTGTAGCTGAATAAAACAGCTTTTAGTTGTAGTTCTCTTTTATTCCCGTCTTGGCTTAGCCCCAGAGCTTGCTCTTCCACCACGTTTATATCTTCAGCCTCATGGTAATTAAATGGCAGCTCTCTTCTTTCTGCTGCTGAATTGACAGGCACCAAAGCACCAATACAAATAAGCAAGGAGAGTTGTTTTTTAATGGAAAACACTGAAGGTGGGATTTCTCCAAAGCACCCACCTCTGACCCATTGAAGTCAATGGGAGCAGAGTTTGGCCAGTGCTGGATTCTTCTAAAGATCCTGCTCTCGTAGTCCTTGAGGTTTGTTCTCACTAGAGGAGCAGATTGACCAGCGACGGTGCATTCAGTGAAGGACCCTGGCTGTAGCTTTAGTTGAAGTGTATTAGTAGTGGTGTTACCATAATGCATAAGCGATCCTAATCCATGTCCAGGCCTCAGTGTGCTAGGTGTTATACAAACTAAAGACCAGGCAATGGATGGGAGGAGAAACAGGCATAGGGAGGGGAAGTGACTTACCTAAAATCATGCAGTAGGCCGGAGATGAACACATCTCTTCAATCCCTGTGCAATACCCTAACCACTGGACCAATCTGCCTCTCTTGTCAAGGCAATAGGTGAAATTTACATGGGATTTAGTAATCTAGAAAATGTTATTCCTGAGGGAGGGGTGCAGACTGTTTTTTTTCTTTTTCTTTTTAAAGGAATACTTCTGCCAATTATGAGTGAACAAAATACAAGAAATACTTAGTGTCTGTCCATCTCATTTGTGAAGCTTTGTTGTATGGGAGAAGAAACAAGTAACATTTTCTGTGGGTGACAAAGTGGGTGTATGGAAACAGGAAGTCACTGAATTACGATGTCTAGTTGAAACACAAGCTACCATCCGATCACAGTAATACCAACCCCAGTCACTAGGGAAACGGAATGGTCCGATGGTGGGCTGTTTTGTTTGCCTGTGTGGCAAGAATCGGTGTGTGTTTGGGCCCCAAAAAATGTCTCTATCACCAAATACCCTCCCTCTCCAAAAACACCTCAATCCTTCATTGACGACACTTAATTGGCAGCCTTAGCAGAGCCACTAAGGATAGAATAGGCCATGGAGACTTAACTCTGCTCTCTACCCTCAGGAAGAGTAATCTGGGACAGGGCTGAGAGGCATTCACAGTGGGAGCATACACTCCCCTAAGAAGTGCCAGACCTGAGGCCTGTTTTGTCCAGGATCCTGTCTAGGATCATCTCTCTCCTCCCTTCTCCCTGCCCCATGAAGGTCTCAGCCTGATCTCTAAGACTTAGATTGGTTTAAACCCTGAGACATGAGTTTTAACATCCCTTACAAAAACTCTTGTCATCAATGATAATTCTGGAAGTTCTTGCTAGCTGTATAAATGTCCAGTCCCTGCTTGAATCTTAAGTTCTTGGCCTCACTGCCATGCTGTGGCAGTGAATTCTGCAGTCCAGTTACAATTTTTCCCCCCCACAGAATGTGTATCTTTGGATTTCTCATTTTTATTTTTCTGTGGCTGTCTGCTTGCTCTTGTGTTATGAGACAGGGAAAACAGTTGATCTCCTCTAGACCATTCAGTATTTATATACTTTTAATCTTGTCGCTTCTCATCCATCCCCTTTCCAAGGTTACAATCCCAGTCTTTTCAGTCTCTTCATAGGAGAGCTTTTCCATACCCTTGGGTCATTCTCATTACTCTTCTCTGAACCCTCTCTAGTTCTGCAAGATCCTCGTGAGATGGGGTGGCCACAGCATGTGGATGAGAGCACGCGATTTATATAAAACATAGCTCTGTATTATTCATCCCTTTTCTTATACATCCTACCATCTTGTTAGCTCTTTTGACTGTAGCTGCACATTGACTTATATACTATAACACCCAGGTCAACTTTTTGTGTTGATCATGCTGGAGGCAATACAACTACTAGAATTTAAGTCTAACTGTCAATATCTGTCCTTTTACAAAAATTCAGTTCCTAAGCACCTAAATCCCACTAAAATCAATGGAAGTTAGATGCCTAAATACCTTTGAGGAGCTGGGCCTAAATTAATTTTTTTTTAAGTTGTATGGTATTAAAACAGGTGAATCAAAAGACAGTGAACTGACCCAAACAATTAAACCCCCTCTTTTGTTCTGTTTTTTTGTGTGGTGTCTAGCATCCTAGGTCTTAGGTGCTATCGCAGTGAAAAACTAAATAATAAAATCATTTGCAGAATGTATGTTCAAACTTAGGGCTGGATTCTGCTCCCAAGAGTAATGGAGTCACTCCACTAATTGCCATGGCATGGCTGGATTTACTCCAGTGTAACAGATTGTTGAGTCAGGGCCGAAGTTCTGCTAAAGCACTTAAGATAGGCCTTGAATCAATGGGATGTGTACACAACTGAAATGTTTTGCTCAATCAGGGCTTTAGCCCTTAATTCCAAATACACTTTTTAGAACAAAAATATACTGTGTTCAGCAGGAGAGACAGTAACAGCTCCATGGAATAAGGAATTTAAAAAAAAAATTCTTAAAATGTCAGGAGTGAGAATGAAAGAAGTAACGTTAGGCTCCTAAGTCTATAAGCACAGGATGTGGTGAGCATTAAGGTTAATGGGAGCTGTGGGGTGCCAATGCTTATATATTAATTATTGGTCAAAGAGGTAGGATGTGGGGCTGGAAGAGTCTGTTTTGTATCATTGTATTTTTAAAATATATCAAAGAGTGCCTGGAGCAAAGGGTAGCTGTGCCTCTTTCTGAATGAATGTTTAAATCTGAATGAGTAGAGACCTACCAAATTCACAGCCATGAAAAACATCACGGACCGTGAATTCTGGTCTTTTGTGTGCTTTTCCCCTATACTATACAGATTTCATGGGGGGAGACCAGCATTTCTCAAATTGAGGATCCTGACCCAAAAGGGAGTTGCAGGGGGGTCACAAGGTTATTTTAGTGGGGTTGTGGTATTGCCACCCTCACGTCTGTGCTGACTTCAGAGCTGAGCGGCCGGAGATCAGCGGCTGCAGGCCAGGAGCCCAGCTCTGCAGGCAGAGCTGCCGCCAGCAGCAGCACAGAAGTAAGCATGGCATGGTATGGTATTGCCACCCTTACTTCTGCGCTGCTGCCATCAAAGCTTGGCAACTATTGACTGAGGGCCCAGCTCTGTGGCCAGCAGTGCAGAAGTAAGGGTGGCAATACCATACCAGGCCATCCTTCCTTCTGCTCTGCTGCTGGCAGCAGCTCAGCATTCAGAGATGGACTCCAGGCCTGCAGCTGCCGCTCTCCAGCTCTGAAGGCAGAGCTGCTGCCAGCAGCAGCACAGAAGGGTAGCAGTACCACAACCCCCTCTACAATAACCTTGAGACCCCCCACCCCAACTCCTTTTTGGGTCAGGACCCCTACAATTACAGCACCATGAAATTTCAGATAGCTGAAATCATGAAATTTATCCTACGGTCGTGAAATCGACCAAAATGGACTCAATTTGGTAGGGCCCTACGGATGAATGAATGAATAAAGTTGGGCTCTTGCTTGAGTCTCTTGGCCTTTTAGGCTTGTCTTGGTCCTGCAAACACTTTTAAGTGTGTAAATTGACTTGTGTGAGTAGTCCCATAAACGTGTGTAGGGTTGGTTCGATAGGCCCTAATCCTGCAATCACATCCATTGACGAGAACTCCACACCGATACAGAGCCCTGTTGACTCCAGTGTGCGCCCCCATGCGCATGGGGATTCGCTTTAGTGGCTCGGATTGTTGCAGGCTTGGGGACCTAAATGTGACAGACAAGGGAGGAGGGGGGCAGCACAGGATTGTTTTAAAGTCCTGTATGTCAAATCCAACTTTAGTTCTCCACCCTTTCTTTATCCAGGACCCTTTTAACACAAGCAGGGTCATATCCCTTGACATTTGGTGAATGCATCCCAAATCCCCTTGTTAGCCAAATGTATTCAATATTCAGTGATGCCAGGATAACCCAGGTTGTGCTTTAGTGTTACTACAGCTGCATGAAGAATGTGTGTCATCCACTTAAAGGTGCAATCTCTCTCTCTTGGAAGTCCGTACACAAAAGAACACGTTGGGTGTTTTGGGTTATGTTCCTTCAGCTTCCCGCTTGTAAAAGTTGGCCAAAAGTTTTTATTTTTCCACGTCCAGGCTGGTTTGTGCTTTTGTGTGAAATCTTTACCACTCACGTCGTAACCTGCCTAAAGCAGAGAGTCTGACCGATAGAGCTTTCAGAAGATCTTGTTAATCGTTGACAACACCTATGTGCATTTCCATTTGCTCAAAACAGTTAGAGGGTGGCTGATGTTTAGGCTGACCTGGGGGCGCTGGGGTGTCCTGGGCCCTTATGTTGAATACAATTTTGGATCCTCCAGTGCAGCAAGTCGGCATTTGAAAATGTGTAACAAAGACGAGAGGGAGATCGAGATGGTTTCAGCTGATAGTGGAAGTGCGATAGAGAGTTGGTGAGAGAGAGGCGCTGCAAAGAAGACGACTTGCACTAGCAGTAGTGAGAAGGTGCAAAGGGGGAGGAGAAAGAGGGGAAGCAAAGGTAGCATTCAGAGCTTCATGTGCATCTGCTCAGAGAGAAATGATGGTCCAGTGAGGTTAGGGCACTAGCTTAGGATTTGGGAGACTAGGGTTTGATTCCTTGGTCTACCATAGACTTCCTATGTGACCGTGGCCAAGTCACTCTAGGTGTGTCTACTCTGCAAAGCAAGGTGTGGCCTTAACTCAGGTTAGCCAGCTTGGGTTAAAATAGCACTGAAGACACCACAACTTGAGTTCAACCCCATCTGCTCTCTAGGCTTTAACTTGAGTGGTTAACCTGAATTAAAGGCAGAGTTGCTGTATCTTCACAGCTACTTTAACCAGAGTTAAGAACTCACTTTTTTTTGCTGTGTAAACCTACCCTTAAGTCTCTCTGACCCAGACCCACAAATGTATTTAGTATCCTGGAAATTAGGAGCCTAAATACCTTTGCAGATCTTGGCCTCAGTTCCCCTTCTGTACAATGGGGTCATAGCATTTCCCAGGCGTGTTGTAAGGATTGTGAAGTGCTCAGAGGCTATGGTGAGGGGGAGCCAGATAAGGACAAGGGATAGCTGGTCCCATGTTATAACTGCTGCGTAGTGTATAAAAGGTTCATCAATTACTGATATTTTAATAAATAGTTAATTCTTATAGTTTGTTATTGAGTCCAACAGGTCAGTAGCTTGGTTATAACCATTGCTGACCCCCTCTGCCGATGTACCTAAAACCATCCATAAAGCGTTTGGCTAACATCTGTCACAGGTCTACAACACCTCTTGTCAATGGAACCTTTTAACTAAAGTGCGATGAAGAAGTTTAGGTAGAAACTTGAGCTTGACGCGTCAAATCATTTTTAGAAATAAATTGGGTGGGTTTTAACCTGAAAAGCCCAAGAGGGGTTTGGACCTTTCTCCTGGAGGCCCTAATGCAGGAAAACACTGTAGTCAATGGGACTTAAGCACTTGCTTAACTGTGAGCACGTGTTTAAGTGCTTTGCTGAATCAGGGCCTGCTCCTGATGATCTGTTGCCACAGTTGCAATCAGGGGACCTGCCATACTTTAAAAAGAGGAGGGGCTAGGAATACAGTGTTCTGTCTAAGGGGATATGGAACATGCTACCCCCAATCTATGACCCAAAATAGCCCTGGTCTGTTGATCTTCAGGCCATGCTGCACGGTATCTATTTGCACATGCTGCTGCACAGAGTGGAGTCTGAAGGTTAGCTCTGCAGAGGGAAGAGAGTTTTTGTGTTCTGCTGCCTGTCTAACTTGAGTTTGTTTTTGTAATTTGTGACACAGGCAGCCGGAGCCTTGATTAGATTTGCACAAAAGTAAAAGGAGGCTTGAAGTTATAGATAATAAAAAGTAGGCCCCGATCACGCCATGGGCTCACAATGGGCAGACCTATGTGTTGCTCATGGCAGGATCAGGCTAGCAGAGGTGATCTAGTGTTAATGAACTGAAAGATCTTATTTATTCTTAGAACCTGCCTCTGCTAAAAACTCCTCCAAATCCTCCTTGCTTTCACTGGCTACTGGAATTTCTTCAGTCTCACTCATCCTTTTTATTAGTAATGCCATAGAGCTGTTCGGGAAATGGCAAGGATTTTCCGCAAACATTTTTTCAATGAAACAAACAACAAAATTGTGCGTACGGTTTGGGCTTTGTGTGCATGTGTGGTTTGGGGTTTGTTTTGTTGTTGTTGACGTTCATATTTTATGGGTAGAATTTTTTTAATAGTGTAAACCAAAACACTGCCATTTTTCAAAATCAAAAAGTGTTTTGACTCTTGATTTTCCCTTGAAAAACCATAGAACTTTGAACTAAATGAAAACTTTGCAAAAAAAGGCCATTTTCTGTTGCAAAAAGTTTCAATGGGAAATTGCCAGTCACTGTAATATGCCACAGAGCCATGTAGATCCCTGCTTAGTTTCTGAGGTTACTCGATATGTAATCCTATATGAGAAATTTGGACAAAACTGAAAGATTTGGGTGCCCAGTTGAATGATCCCTTTTGGCAGTATTGAAAATTTCAGGCTTGAAGCTTAAAGGAACGCTGTTCATTTGAAATCTAGCCAATCTACAAGTAATAGTATGAGTAATTTCCAGTAGCTTACAGTGTTGCCAATTGACAATATTTATCATTTTTTGTGATATTTGGTGTCTTTTCTTAATGCCACAGCTCCCGGATTCATGTGATTGTGTCAGAATCTCAGCTTTGGTTTGAAGAGGAATTTAAAAAAAAAGAAGTATCTAGCCTCCATGGTCGTGGAGAAAAGCTTGAAAACATGGCTCCTAAAGATTCAAAAACCCAAAGGTGAATAAAAAGCACCCCCAAATGTATCATTTTTGAAAATCCCATGACTTCTATAAGACAATATTGTGTTATTTGGGGAAAGGGGGAACTGAGTCACAATGTTTGAATTCTTAGGGTTGACAGTACTGGTAGGGAACCCCCACCCCATATTCCCTGCCCATTTTTGTAATATAATAACCACATTTCCCTTTTATGTTTTCTTTCTCTTACATTGCAGTGGAAGACCCACAAACCAAGGGAACTGACTAGACAAGTGCTGTCCTGTCTTCTCAAGAGAGCTGCTGAAGATGCAAGAATTGCTGCGAGGGGAGATACTTAAAGAAAAGCGGGAAAGGTGGTTTATTTCTCTGTCTGGTTATTCAGTATGGTGTAGGGCTTGGTACCTTTCTGTGCTTTGCTGTATTTTGAAGTATGTGTCAGAGTAGAGCATAGCAGAATAGATTGTAGTGTGTTCCATACAGGTGTTTTTTAAATCCTGGTTTATCCATCTAAAGAATAAATGCACAAAGTAAACTGCTGGGGGAGGGTCTCCCTCTAATCTTTCCCTTTATTGAATTAATCTCATATGAATATAAGAACGGCCACACTGGATGAGACCAAAGGTCCATCTAGCCCAGTATCCTGTCTTCTGACAGTGGCCAATGCCAGGTGCTTCAGGAGGAATGAACGGAACAGGTGATCATCAAGTGATCCATCCCCCGTCGCCCATTCCCAGCTTCTGGCAAACAGAGGCTAGGGACACCATCCCTAATAGCCATTGATGGACCTTATCCCCCATGAATTTATCTAGTTCTTTTTTGAACCCTAAAAGCAGCAAAGAATCCTGTGGCACCTTATAGACTAACAGACGTTTTGCAGCATGAGCTTTCGTGGGTGAATACCCACATCTTCGGATGCAAGTTTTGCACCCTGTTTCATAGATTCATAGACTCTAGGACTGGAAGGGACCTCGAGAGGTCATCGAATCCAGTCCCCTGCCCTCATGGCAGGACCAAATACTTAGTGTTAGTTTCGTGGCCTTCACAACACCCTCTGGCAAGGAGTTCCACAGGTTGATCTTTGTCGTTCTAACAAAGGTAGGCAAAATATATGTTCCAAGGTGATTATTTGTATGTAGATTGTTTTATGTAGATTGTTTTAACCGTTTTTTAAAGAGAGCAAATGCGAGGAAGTAGGGGGCTTGATTAGTGCTGATTACATGTTGATGATGCCGGAGGGAGCGATGAACCGATGGGGTTGTCCGATAACTCAGACATAGGCTAGGGGTTCGTTATAGAAGTGGATGGGTGGGATTCTGCCGCCTGCATTGTGCGGGAGGTCAGACTAGATGATCACACTGGTCCCTTCTGACCTTAAAGTCTATGAGTAGAGCGTGTGGATTTGAACAAGCCGATTGTTTCCTTTCTAGATGGCGAAGCTACACCCCTCCCCCCACCCCCGGGACCATGGGGGTGAGACAGGGCGCGCGCCTCCTTTGGGGAGCGACTGGTGCCCGGCAGCGGGTGAGTGACGGGGACCGGCTCTGCGCGGGCGCGCGCAGCGGGGGGCGGGCGCAGCTTGCCGCGCGCGGGGCCGCGCCGTGGCGCAGACGCAAGCGGCGGGCGCATCTCCGCCCTCCCCGGGGAAGGGCACCTCGCCGCGCGCCTGTTGCAGGACGGGCCGCTCGGGAAGCCCCGCCGGGAGCAGCCCCTGCCCGGCCCGGCCGGCGAGGCGACTGGCCCGCTTGCTGCGCGGCGCCGGGGGGGGCCATGCGGCTCCTCTCGCCCTGGGGGCGGATCCTGGCCGGGAGGGGCCCCGCCGTGAGCCGCCGGTGGCACCAGGTCCGTCCGGCTTTGCATTGCCGCGTGACGCCTCCCCGCTGCCCCCCGTCCCCCTGCGCAGGCCGGGGGGGCTGGCAGGGGACCCGGCTCGGCTCTGGGGCAGGCAGGGGAAGTGCCCCCTCCCCAGGCAGCTCCGTGGGGCCAGGCCGGGCCGGCTGCGGTTTGTTTAGCTTTTTGCAGCGGTGACCCCCGCAGACGCGGCTGGCCTGGGCCGGTGAACCGGGAGCGTGTTGTCCCCACAAGTGCCCCCTATGGGGCTGCGGGTATTTCAGGGGCACCAAGAGGCTCCAGCGGCGCTGGGGGCCCATTGTGCCCGGAGCTGTACAGAATGCCCCAGCCCCGACGTCCCTTTCATCCCCCCTCCCAACGCACAATATTTAGTTCTGCCGTGAGTGCAGGGGACTGGACCGGAAGACTCTCGAGATCCCTTCCAGTCCTATGAGTCGATGCACACCCTGCTCTAACCACTAAACAGCGCTCCTCCAACAAGAGCTGGGAGAGGAACCCCAGGAGTCCTGACTCCCAGCCCCCTCCAGCTCCACCCACTCTGTCTCGTTTCCTTGCCGGAGCTGGGAAGAAAGAACCCAGGAGTCCTGACTCCCAAGCCCATCCTCTACCCACTCCCGTCATGAGCTTCCTCCAGTCCCTCCGTGGCTCTTTTCCAGGCAGGCGCTTTCTTACCCCACCTCGCTGAGCGGCTCTGTTTGTACGAGAAGCTAAAGGCTGCCTACGACGAGCGATGTGCAGACCGGGCGCAGAAGGCGGGTGGGCCAATCCGGATCTCCCTGCCCGATGGCCAACAGGTGGAAGGAGAGTCCCTACGAACCACGCCGTATCACGTGGCGTCACAAATCGGGTACTGGGTGCCATTGCACGTTTTCTTCCTATGAACAGTTGTCTGCTTTCAAAACCTTTTAAACCCCTGGGTTCGCATTGAGTCCATTGCCCCTAGGGGTCCGGTTTGGCTACGCTCAGCTGGACTCTGTTCAATGGGATTTGGGCACCTGACTCCCTCCTTCGAACCCGCCTCCCACACCCCGAACGATGTTACTGTAACTCACACCTGCTCAGTGTGGCGCTCTGTCCCCCTCCAGTGATGGCTGGCCCACACGGAGCCCGCAACACCGGGTCTCCTGGCTCCTGCTGTAGAGGCAGCTCGCGCTTCTAAAACCAGAGGGCCCAGGTGCAATCTGCCGCTGCTGCCCGTGACCCGCCTGGGGAACTGCACGAGTGGTGGCCCATAAGCTGGGGGGACTTCCCCCTGCTGGGGTGCGTGGGCAGGCAGAGCACCTCACTGAGGAGTAGCGGCTCGACGAGAAGTGGGTTTGCCAGCTGTAGCTGGCGGGTGTCCTGGCTGCAGAGCCCATCCTCGGAGCTGGTGCTAACCGGCTCCTTGCTGGCAGCCTCAGCAGAGAGGGTCCAGATGTGAGTGGGTCTGGGAGGCATGATCCCTCTAGCGCCGGGTGTGGGGGTGCAGGGGGAGAACTCACTGCGCAGTTACCCTTATTCGCCCTGGGCTGTAATTGGGCCAGAGACCTGGCTCGAGGGCCCCTTCGCCGGTGCTAGATCCCCCGTCTGACTGGCCGGTCACGTGTCCTGTACTGAAGTGTGTTCTGTCACCTCCCTCCTTCCCAGACGAGGCCTGGCTGAGGGGGCAGTGGCCGCCCGGGTGAACGGGGCTCTGTACGACCTGGATCGCCCTCTGGAAAGCAGCGCCACCTTGGAATTCTTGGGCTTTGATTCTCCAGAGGGGCAGGCGGTGAGTGATACCTGGCACAGTGTTGCCATCTCCGCATAGCAGGAAGTCACCAGCCAGAGCTTGAAAAGTCACTCAATGGAGTGTTTAAGCACTCAGAAGGAGTCAAAAACGTCACTAAACAAAATTTCCAGGGAAGTCGACAGAGAATTATATACACCCACAAGTGCGCGTGCCCAGGCGAGTATAGTCACAAAATCGTTCACAAGCAGCTCAATAGTGTTGTTAAAATCCATTCTGGGCTCTTCTTACTACGTTCTGTTGGACACCAAGTCAATATTGCGCCTCAACTGAGCATGTCCTCGGAAGGAATCGCATTCCAGGGCTGCTTGGGCTGAGATCGCTATAATCTGCAGGCCAGGAAAAGAAGTTCATGGAGACTAATTAAATACTTTGCTAAAGCCAGGTGCACTTTGGTGAGAGTTGCACATTAGCCAAGGCTTGTTTTTATCCAAATGTTCTTGCTCGCTGCTCCGTAGGAGGTAGCACAGCCTGTGATGCAGGGTACGGTGGCTAATGAAGTGGACAGGGCAGGGGAGGCAGGTTAGCCAGCGAGGATGTTATACCAATATAATAAAAACCAGCAGGATCTTATTAAGAGGGATAAGGCAAAGATGCCACATTTATTGTAAATACCATAACAAAACAAAAGACAATGTTTTCCTACTTATTTCTATTACTACTTATTCCTTATACACACACACACACACACATATATTCATCCACACAATCATTCATTCAGGTTCTGTATAGATGTTATAGTTACCAGCCTAGATGTTGCTCATGCCAAGTTACTGGCCAGGTATCTTGGTCATGAGGATGGAGCCGAGTCTGTGTCAGATGCATCTGATGCTCCTGGAGGCTGGCAGCAGAACCATAGACTCAAAGTCCTCAGTCTTTAGAGTCCAGTTTTATAGGAATTTATTCCTATGTCAGTCCATGAGAGTTGCTTCATTTTGCTGTTGCTAAATCAATCAGCAGGTGGCTGGCTCCATGTTGTCAGATGTTTTGTTTTTCCTTCCTTTGAGGTGTGGTGGGTGGATTCCAGTTTGCCCTCCGGGGGTCTCTGGTTGATCCCACTTGACACCTTCTTCAGCCGACACTGAATTCTTCAGGCTGGTGACTCCCTAACCATTCATTCACATACATTCTCTATCTTAATCACATCTATTTCACTGTCTCTTTACCTTTTGGGGTGTTACCAATTTATGTGAGACTCCCTGTCTTTTACCAATCAAAGATAAAGTGAGATGAAAACTTACAGAGGGTGGGGGTCTCTATCTATACACTATCACAGCTACTGTTTTGGCTTACTTAGAGTTAATTAATGTTTAGCAAGTTTTATACCAAGTATCTCTTTGAGCAGGCTTCACACAGACACAGCTGGTGGCTTGCAGGTTAAGGCTAAATGTTGGGAATCTCAAATTTACTTCTAACATAAACCTTAAGTTATAAAGTATCAATTAACAATAAATCAATAAATCATTTCTCATATAAACCATGTTTAATATAAACCTTCTTTAATATCCCTACAAGGAGAGCCGCACGGATGAGACAGGGCCATGCGCCCCAATGGGCGAATGCCCTCTTCCCTCCAGCTCTGGGCCTTCCCTTTCACTAACCTGTCGGTTCAAATCCAGGCTGGCAAGAAAAGCCGAGGCTGGGCTGAAATTCACCAACCCCAGCCGACCTGGGCTGGAGCGGGATGAGGATATTTTGCAGGTTTAGGTAGGCCCAGTGCTTATTTTGTGATGAAGGAGGGGCCAGGGCTCAGCTGCCCTCAGTCCTGGCAAACCCCAGCACAAATTAAGCATTTCCCAGAGATGCTGGGGTTATGGTCTGCCAAATGTGTCCGATTGGTAGGAAGGACTCTCTGCTTTGGGGCTAATGAATATTTCCCCTTTAATCTTGTGAGTTTCATTTATAAAGCAACACCACGTTAGTGCAATTGGGGAGCAGGGGGTTGTTTTCTTGGGCTTTTAATTACGACAATTTGATCCCAAGGGGAAGCGGAGGAGGATTTACAAACCCCAGCCATAGGGACTTTGCTGTTTGTCTCATTGAGAGTCCAATCTCCACCCATTTAAAGGGGCTTGCCTGTGATGGCAGAACCTCCCCTGGCCCTGATTAAATGCTCTCCTCTTCTCCAAGCCTATTCAGCAGAGAGCTTAAGGTTTATATGTGAGCCGGTGCCCTCTGCTCATTGGGAAGGGTGCTCTGTGCACTGCAGCCCAGGTTGGTGAATTTCAGCCCAGCCTCGGCCTTTCTTGCACCTGGCTTTAGCAAAACATTTAATTAGCCTCCACGAACTTCTTTTCCTGGCCTGCAGATTGCAGTGATCTCAGCCCAAGCAGCCCTGGAATGCGATTCCTTCCGAGGACATGCTCAGTTGAGACATCATGACATGGACTTGGTGTCCACGAAAATGTACTAAGACGACCCCGGAATAGATTTTATTAACATTATCGAGCTGTTTGTGAATGATTTTGTGACTATACATAGTGGTGATTTCTTTCTCTGAATGTCACTGTCATTGGCAGTAAAAGTTGCTAGATTTGTCACTGGTCACTTTGACACGTATTTTCTCACTAGGGAAACCAAAACGTCTAGCGACAAAGTAGCTAAATTGGTGTTCAGTTATGGGGACGGAGCCCTCTGGTGGTAGCCAAAGGGAGCCTGGACAGTGGCTAATCTGGGCCGTTTCTGTGGCTTCTGGTTTCTGTCCCTTTAATGCCATGGTTCTCAACCTTTCCAGCCTACTGTACCCCTTTCAGGAGTCTCCTTTGTCTTGCGTACCCCCACGTTTCACCTCACTTAAAAGCTACTTGCTTCCCAATCAGACAGAAAAATAGAAAAGTGTCACATCACACTATTCCTGACAAATTGCTGGCTTTCATCATTGTTACCACGTAATTATAAAATAAATCAGTTGGAATATAAATATTTTACTTCCATTTCAGTGCATAAAATATAAAGTCATTGTATGAAATTTTAGTTTCTATTGACTTCGCTAGTGCTTTTTATGTGGCCTGTTTGTAAAACTAGGCAAATATCAAGATGAGTTGGTGTACCCCCCTCTGCGTACCCCCAGGGATACATGTACCCCTGGTTGAGAACCACTGCATTAATGCACCTGCTGGAGTGTGGGGGTCACCAAGGAAGTGGGGTTTGATAGGTGTTCTTCTTAACTGTTCTTTGCAAAACCATCTCTCCCAACCATGCTCTAAAACAGTGCTTCCCAGACTTGGTAAGCCCCTGGTGAGCCGCGAGATGCTTTGTTTATCTGAGCGTCCGCGGGTACGGCCGCTCGCAGCTCCCAGCGGCCGTGGTTCACCATTCCCGGCCAATGGGAGCTGCGGGAAGCGGTGGCCCGGCCGGCCCATTTTATACTCTTATGCATTGCAATTGCAGAGGATTGTCGCTGAGATGCCGGACTAGCAAATGTCTCCTGCACTTTGGTATCTGACTGGCATAAACTGCACTGGCAAAAGCACAGATGCAAAAGGCTGAAAAATCAGTTTTGGTTGACAGGAGTCAGCCAGGCCAGGGTTAAGGGCAAGGAATTGGGCAAAGCAGAAAGGCAAACAGTGGCTAAAGCTAACCAAAAGGGAAGGTACAGCGTGTACAATGAATATAATAGTCCCTAGCTCGTCTGTAGCATTTTTCATCCTTAATCTCAAAATGCTTTACAAAAGCAATCAGTATCATTGTCCTCATTTTACAGATGGGGAAACTGAGGCACAGAGCGGCTGAAGTGACTTGCCCAATATTACCTAGCAGTAGAGGTGGGAATAGAACACACGAGTCCAGTCCCCAGTCCAGTGCTCTATCCATTAGATAACACTGCCTCCTGGGAACAGGCAGGCCCCCTAAAGACAGCTAACGAGGGACTTTGGGCTCCCTCTCTGAACAAACAGGCACTCCATATGTGAGAGGCTGCAGGGTGTCTGGGTTAAGCCAGTGCTCTGAGTCTTCATTGGAGCTGGGAGTCCAACGGGCCAGAGCCATGTGGGGCACGGTGGGCCATCCACGTGACATTGGGTCTCTTCCCTCCCCAGGTTTTCTGGCACTCCAGTGCCCACATCCTTGGAGTGGCAGCGGAGCGATTCTACGGAGCCCTGCTGTGTCACGGGCCCAGCACAGAGAGCGGCTTCTTCTACGACATGTACCTGGTGGGCCGGTAAGAGGGGAACCTAGCTGGCCATCCCGGCGGAAGGCCTGATGGCGTCTGGATAGCGTCATATCGTATTTTCATTAAGGCAGAGTTAAGAATCATCCAGCTGGGTCACTGTAGATACATACTCGGGATTTCTGTATTACATTATAAAACTGAACTGTTTCCAGAACTGAAACAGGCTTTTAAATCAGTCATTTGGAAATGCAAGTTCAATTTTTAAATTTGTTTTTATGTTTTGAATCTTTACATCTTTAATACCTTGAACTGGAGTGTGTGTTCATTTCTGCTGGAGACGTATCAAACGCATTATATAAATAGATAACAGTATTTAAGACTTTATTTCTAATTACTGAGTAGCTTAATGGGAACAGAAAGCACACTGCCATTGGAAAGAAAGCACACTGCCATTTCTATCTACTGGAAATAGACCTTAATCACCTTAGAGCTGATAGGACACAAACAAAAGGAAGTATTTCTTCATGCAGCGCAGTCAGTCTGTGGAACTCACTGCCAGGGGATGCTGCGAATGTCAGAACTTTAATACCTCCATTGCCCCCATCACCACACAGTCATGGATAGATTTAGCCTAGGAGGCAGGGAAATATTAGTCCTATTTGGAAGGTGGGATCTAGGGCACCCAGAGGTGAAGTGACTTTCCCGAGGCTAAGTAGGGAGTCTGTGGCAGAGCAGGGAATCAAACCTGGAACACCTGAGCCCCAGGCCTGTGCCTTAACCACTAGGCAACCCTTCCTACCCTGAGGAGCAGGGCTTTGGAGCTGTGCTCCGGCTCCGGAGCAAACGCCAGGCAAAAACCTGCAGCTCCACTGCTTCGGAGCTGCTCCAGCTCCGGGCTCCGCTCCAAAGCCCTGCTGAGGATGGGGAACCTCCTCTGCCGCTTTGAGTGAGTGGGTGGGGGCGGGGGCTAGACAGAGTCACCAGGAAGGGGGAGCAGAGAGAGGCGGAGTGGGAATGGGGCCTCGGGGGAGGGGGCAGAGCCGTGTGGGGGGGCCCCCGCCAGCAAAAGCAAAAGTCAGCGCCTATGATCTCACCTCATCCATTCCCTGCCATTGCTGGGGCCTCTGGTGCTTCTGCCCCTTCTGTTCTCTCCCAGTGGCTCCGCTGAGTCTCCTGTGGCCTGAAACGCTTTAGCCGGGCTCAGTGCAGGGGCGTGTGGGTGAAGTCGCTGGCTGGTGTTGTGCAAGTGATCTGATTAGAGATGTAAAACATGAAAGGATTAACCGATAGGTATTAGTCTTACCATCAACATAGTGCAGTTAACGTTTAGAACAGATTGGTAAATCAGGTGCTGGCCCCGCCGCCAGCGGCTGCTGCTGCTGCTCCGGGCAGCAGGTACCTGGCGGAGGTGGTGGTGGTCACAGCTGGGACGCGTGCCGGGCAGCACGTGCCCAGCCAGGTATGGGGGAGCCACAGCTGGGCTGCTCCTGCTCTCGTCGAGTCTGTTCCAGTTGTTGCTGGGCCCTCAAATCCCTGCTGCCTTCCCCCCACTCGGTGGCGGCTTCTGCCCGCAGTGGGCTCATTGCGCAGGGCGCTGCAGACCCAAGTGGGGGTGGGGAGCATGAGACTGGGCAGAAGAGCCTCCCTCTCCCATGGCTCCCAGGACCTCACGCACGCCCCACTCGCGTGCAGCCAGTCTTCTCCGGTTGCGGACGGCGCTGCGCCCCCTTCTGCTGGCTGAACTGGTTACCGATTCAGCGGTGAGCCAATGTCATTTGAATAGTTGAAACGGTTACTTTTGTAAACAGTATTTACAGCCCGAGGTCTGATGGTCCCATCTGGCCTTAAACGATGAAGCCGAGTTGCAGTTGTCACGGGGGCGTGTTTGTTTTCCCTTCCACTAGGTGGCGCCCTGGGATAAACTAGCACGAAGTGCTCCAGGCTGCGTCGGCAGCACCGTACCTGCCTCTGCTTCCCCGGAGCCCCCCGGCCGTTACACCGACGTCTGGCCTTTGCCAAGCGGTGTCCCTGGCTCCCTTTCCTCCGGCAGTTAGTGTCGCCTGGGCAGTGCGTGGGGAACGGGTGCCAACGGGGGGGTGAAGACCCGCTGCTAAGGCCGCTCGCTTGCTCTGGCCACCTGCCAGGATCTGCAGTCAGGGCTCAGTTCTGTAACCGGGGCTTTTGAAAACCTCTCGCTCTCTCTGCAGAGCCGTGCTGGGCAGCGAGCTCCCCGCCTTGGAGGAGGCGTGCAGGTCCGTCGTCCGGGAGGCGCATCCCTTCGAGAGGCTGGAAGTGTCCCGAGAGGACCTGCTGGAGCTGTTTAAGGTGGACGGAGGTGTTTGTCTGTCACTGCTCTCAGCAGCCCCCCCTCCCTCCGGGGCCCCAGGATCAGCTTCGGGGCAGAAGTGGGAGTCCCACCGAACCCCAGGGCCAAGTAAACCGTCGTGCAAATAGTGTCGCTTGCTAGCCCCTGCAGGAGTCCCAGCAGCTCCTGTGCGAAGTGATGGGAGCCCCCATCCCTTGGGACGAGACCCGGCCCTGGCGAATGCACGGCCAGGAAGGCGCCGTCCTTCGTCCCCTGGGGTAGGTCGGTCCCCTCTGGAGCACACAGGGAGGCTTGCTTGGTTTCCAGAGCCACCCTATGAGCCGCCCAGGGGCTAATAACCTGCCTTCCTGCTGCCTGCCCCCGCTCAGTTCAGGGTATGTCTGTCATCCTCTCCAGCTCTTCTCAGTCCAACCAGCCCTGCCCTCTTGTGAGAGCTGGTGTTATCCGTATATCTAACCTATCTGGGACTGCAGTGCCTGAGCACCTCGCCATCTGCGCTACGCTTATCCTCATCCCTGTGAGGCAGGGCAGTGCTATCCCCATTTTACTGATGGGGAAACTGAGGCACGGAGACTGAGGCCTAGATTTTTAGCGGTATTTGGGCACTTAACTCCGATTGATTTCAGCTGCAGTTAGGAGCCAAAAAGACCTTTTAAAATCTGGCCACAGATGACTTGCCCGAGGTCACCCAGGGAGTCTGTGGCAGAGCAGGTACTCCCGAGTTCCAGGCTAGCACTCTAACCACTGGGCCCTCCTGCCTCTAGCTCCTGTGTCTAGCCCCACGTGCCTGCCTGGCATGCTGCATAGCAAGTGAAGAGCCAGTCTCTGACCTGAGGGGCGTGCTGGCTGCATTGACGGGCCAGGCAGCTTGCTGCGGGGAGATGGCAGGGGGGATGTGCGGCTCCTGTAAGTGGCATTTAGATTGGAAGCTCTTTGGGGCAGGGGCTGTCCGATACTCTCTCTGTACAGCACCTGGCGCGAGAGGGCCCCATTCTTGGGCACTGTCATAACAAACATGAATAGCATCAGCTCAGAGCAGATTAGCTGCTAGTTATCTGTGGGCTGCATCATTATCACTGGCCCTACGCGCTTCTCTTTTCCTTTCCCCAGTACAACAAGTTTAAACTGCAGGTGATCGAGGAGAAAGTGAAGTCACCGACTGCCACGGTGTACAGGTGAGCAAGGGCCCTGGAGTCCGTGTGACGGTCCCGGCGCACCCAGGGTGCTGGGCAGGGTGAGGTCTGTGACTCCTGTTCCTCCAGATGTGCAGCCCTGGGGTGAAAGTGCCCTGTTCCCCAGCCGTGTCCCAGTGCTTAACATGGTCAGGAAAACGTGTGTGTCCATCTGAATCCCACTTCATACAGACAACTGGCCATGCTGTGTGTACACTGATTACATGACTGTCACAGTCAGGCGTTAATGCATGGAACTATTTGTACTGATTTCCGGTGGTGGTTTTCAAACGAGCCGTTCTGCAGCAGCACTTCCACCGAGGCGCTCACCAGGGCAGATTGGTTTGTAACGTTCACGTACCGTCCTTTGCCACCAGTAGCGATTGTCCAACATAACTTAACACAACAACTTCCAACCCCCCCGGAAAGGCGAGATGGCACTTGTAGGGTGCCCCTCAGCGCCCCAGCTCCATTGAACACTTTTTTCCCCCATGCAGCTCCTCTCTCATTAAGCACGGCCACGCCCGGACGCTTCGCTGCAGTTGACACAGATCTAGGTGGCCGGGAAAATCCCAGCAACTAACGCACCGCCGGCTGGTACAGGCGTTCCCTGTGAAAGGCATATGCAGGGGCGGGGGCGACCATCACTGCTGGAAAACTAGAATGTTGCAGGGGCTTGGGCCCTGCCTCCCTGGGCTGGGCTGTGGGTCCGGGTACCATGATGGGAGGGCGTGCGACAGAACAGGCAAGACGTGCTAAGGGCCTGGTCCTGCCCTCGTGCCCGATTGCACAGCTGGGTGGGAGCGGGAGGTGTGAATCCACTCGCAGACGTTGGCCCAGGTTCTGATCCTGCACCCGTGGAGGTGACGTCCGAGTGCCCTTCACGTGAGCCAGTTGCATTGTGGTCGTGCCTAAGAGCCCGAGTCACGGACCATGACCCCGTTGTGCTAGGTGCTGTACAAGTGGAGCTTACATGCTAAGTCATCGGCTCCTTCGGACCACTTGGGGCATCTTCTGACTTTCCCCTCTGCTCTCTCATTCCAGCCTGGCATTTCTCACCTCACCCCTAGACTCTCTGTGCTCTGAACCCATGTCCTCTCCTTTCCCCAGGTGCGGGGGGTTAATCGACCTTTGCCGAGGTCCCCACGTCAGGCACACAGGGAAGATCCGAGCGCTGAAGATCCTGAAGGTCAGTGCTCACCCCAGCCGAGCTCAGCTGCTGGCACCGTTGGGAGGGAGCCTGGTCTAGTGAGCATGGCGTGCTGGGGGCATCGCTCTGCCACTGGGCAAGCGGCATGAATTTAGGGGAGCCAGTGCCTCAGTTTCCCCCAGCTGTAAAAAATCCAGCAGGAGGATGGCGCACTTTGATATTAAATGCCTGATATGGTCCTGCTTTGCACAGAACACGGGCTGTGCTTTGTCAGAGGATCTCCAAGTGCTTTGGAAAAGGAGTAGGTACCATCCCTGTTTTACAGGTGGGGAAATCAAGGCACGGAGCAGGTCACCCAGTGAGTCCGTTTCCGGTTCTGTTCTTGACTCTGGCTCCTCGTGTTTTATACCAAGCCCATCATCATAGCACCTAACCCAGGAGTCCTGACCCCCCAGCCCTAACCACTAGACCATGCTGTTCCGAGAGAAGCAGAAGCTTTTGCCTTTCTGCAGCAGTTGGAGGAGTAGGCGGTAGAGCTGCGTGTTGATCCCAGGTTACCCTGTCCCAGCCAGTGTGGCGCTCAGCCCTTTCCTCTGGTGGTAGCTCTCTTTCCCACTCCTCGACAGAGCTCCTCTGCCTTCTGGAAGGGAGACCCCGCTCTGGAGTGTCTGCAGCGGGTGTACGGGATCTCCTTCCCCAGCCCCGTGCGGCTGGAGGAGTGGGAGCAGCTTCAGGAGGAGGCAGCTAGCCGGGACCACCGGAGGATTGGCAAGGTAGGAGTCAGTGTCATCCCCCCCCAGGCAGGGCCGTTGCAGCTACGTCTGTGTTTGTACAACCCAACCCGCTGGCTAAACTGTCCCCGGTTCTGAACAGGCCTGGAGCCATCAGTACCTGCCCTGCTGATTGGAGACCCCTTGGGTAGGAGAGCTGCCCTGCAAGACCCCGCTGGGGCAAGCCATTGTCTTCCGTTACCGTGCCATGTCTCTCCCGCCTCAGCGAAGCCCGAGTCTCTGTCTCCACCTTATGGGTCCCATAAGAGGCTTCTGAACGTGCTGCTGTTTCCAGCTGCCGGGCTTAGTCCTTAGGAGCCTGGATCCAGTCCCCCATGTAGGGGGGTCATTGCGTGTCGTCACCCCGTGTCCTGCCTCCCCCTCGGTGCGGCGCTCAGGCGACCTTCTCTTATTCCCTCCCCAGGAGCAGGAATTGTTTTTCTTCCACGAGCTGAGTCCTGGGAGCTGCTTTTTCCTGCCCAGAGGAGCTCACATCTACAACACCCTGATCGACTTCATCAAGGTACGGGCAGCCGTTGTTTCGGGGTTCGCTTGGTCGCACAGGGGGCCGGACTCGGTGACTTCGAGGTCCCATCCAGCTGCTGCATTTCTGTGGTGTGGTGGCTTCTTCTCCGTGTCACATCCTGTAGATCTTCCTGTCCCAAATACCTCCGTGCAGCTGTGACCGTCAGCCCAGGCTCTGTGCATCCTGGGAGCAGACTCACACCAGTCCCTGCCGGGTCATAGCACAGTCGTTGTGTGCAGAGCTCCAGCACTGGCTCCCTGGTCAGCGTGGCCAGAGGGGTTTTAACCTGGCTGTGCTATAGATTTCCTTGGGGAGAGGGCGGAGTGCATGTCCCTAGCCACCTGGGTCAGGGAGCTGTGCTAGAGGCCGGCCAGGAGCGTGGCTGCACCTAGCTAGCCGGGTGAGGTTGGGTCCCCAATTCCCAGTGAGGTAGATTATCTTGGAGGTGTCTGTCTCTGGGACCCAGTTGTACAGGCTTCCAGGGGGTGTCCACACCCTGCTCCCATCTGGAAAAAACATGCTGGAAAAAAACATTGGGCCTGTCTATTGTAGGTCCTTATCTAGCGCCAGCGCTGTAGTGTCTGAGCTCTGCAGACCAGTTAATGTATTTATCCTCACCCATCCCTGTGAGGCAGGGCAGTGCTATTAGCCCATTATACGGATGGAGAAACTGAGGCACAGTTGGGGGTCGTGCTTTGTAAGCGCTTTGTCTCTGCTGCCCGGGAGACAGAATCTTCTAACACGTGATCTCAGCAACCCGGACAACCTAGAAAGGGCCAAAGTCGCCCCAGAAGGAAGCCCTCTGCATCCGCCCCCTGTCTGCCCTCCTTGTCCTCACGGCAGCAGATGTGGCTCCTTGGTCGGGAGGGGTTTGCAGATTTGTTGGGTCTTGCCAAAGCCCATCCTGGCTACTGTGTTTGGGGTGAGGAGGCTGCAGCGCTCAGATCCTTGACCTCTCTGGCGCACATCCTGGGCACAGGCTCGATGTCTGTTACCCCGTTGTGGAAATGGGGCTGCCCATCTCTCCCAGGACCAGTGCTGACCCCTTAACCTCCTCTGGAGCTTAAGCCCGGCCTCTCCCACGTGTACACTTGGCCTCTGCTGGGACGCAGGATAACACAGCAAACGGGCGCACGGTTCTCCATACAGGTTCCAGAGCCTCTAGCGCCCACGGGAACTGTACAGCTCAGACCAATCCGGGAACAGCCCCGTACGCGTTTCCCTGCCTCGGTTTCCTCACTGATCTTTAAGGAGTCCAGAATCCCTCTCCTACGCGTGGATTCTCCTCTGGCTCATGGAGTCTTTCTCTCTCCTGTGCAGCTGGTTTCCTGTCTTCCTCTTTCTTGCCCAATCTCCCTTTTGCTCCCTCCGTGCCTCACCCAGTCTCTGTGGTTTTAAAGACTTAACCTCACTCAACACCTTGGCTCTTTGTCCTGTTTGTGGACAAATTCCAAACCCCAGCCTGGCCGATAAATGCAGGCAGACTGGTTTTCCCCAAGCTTCAGCTGTCCCATTGTCCTAAGGTGTCCCCCCCTATGAATGGGAGCCTTCCGGGTTCACCAGCCCACCGTTGTTCCTGGTATGGGTGACGCGTGAGCTGACTACTCCTACCCGCGGCAGTCCAGCAGACAGTAATCGCATAAGATCAACCAGAATTCCTAAATTGCAAGTAGACAGATTCCCAAATCGTCTCTCACCGTAGATCCCCTCCATCTGGGAACTGAAGGGACTGGTGGAAGTCATAGAAGGGGTTATTCCATCCAGTTCCAGACTCTCTCCCTCCCCCTCGCTTTCCCTGACCGTTTTCTCAGGCCCTTCTCGCAGGAGTCAGAGGGGTAGCTGTGTTAGTCTGTATCAGCAAAAAGAACAAGGAGTCCTTGTGGCACCTTAGAGACAAATTTATTTGGGCATAAGCTTTCGTGGGCTAAAACCCACTTCATCGGATGCATGCGGTGGAAAATACAGTAGGAAGATATAGATAGATAGATACAGAGAACATGAAAAAACTGGGTGTTGCTATACCAGCTCTAACGAGAGTAATTGATTAAGGTGAGCTATTATCATTAGGAGAAAAAAAACTTTTGTAGTGACAATCAGGATGGCCCATTTCCAACAGCTGACAAGAAGGTGTGAGTAACAGGAGGGGAAAAATTAGCACGGGGAAACAGTCTTTACTTTGTGTAATGACCCATCCACTCCCAGTCTTTATTCAAGCCTAGACATGAATGGGTCATTACACAAAGTAAAGACTGTTTCCCGTGCTAATATTTCCCCTCCTGTTACTCACACCTTCTTGTCAGCTGTTGGAAATGGGCCATCCTGATTATCACTACAAAAGTTTTTTTTCTCCTAATGATAATAGCTCACCTTAATCAATTACTCTCGTTAGAGTTGGTATGGCAACCCCCATTTTTTTCATGTTCTCTGTATCTATCTATATCTTCCTACTGTATTTTCCACTGCATGCATCCGATGAAGTGGGTTTTAGCCCACAAAAGCTTATGCTTAAATAAATTTGTTAGTCTCTAAAGCGCCACAAGTACCCACTCCTGCGAGAAGAACGAGGAGTAACACTGGGAGGTGCAAGCACTTATGAACCTCTTGTGCAGTGGGAGAAGTACCTCAAGGGGCTTTAATAATCATCCCTAGTTCTTATCTAGCTCTTTTCATCAGTACTTCTCAAAGTGCTTTACAAAAGAGGGCAGTATCATTATCTCCATTTTACAGGTGGGGAAATTGAGGCACGGGGGTGGGACATGACTTGCCTGAGCAGCACAAGTGACGACATTTTACTCTCGTTATTTTCTGATTGCCAGAAAGAAAGGGGGCTGGGTCGGGGCAGCTGAATGTCTTTAGTTCACAAGCTCAAATTCAGGATGGTGCATCTGGCCTCTGCCACCCCAACCCTAGATCCATACGACTGGCACCTCGAAGTTGCCTTTTTCCAGATAGCGATTGGTGCTGCCCACAGACGGTATCTGAGATTTCAAGTGGACGAGTCCCATTACCAGCACAGGGAGCTGCTATTCGGCCCTTCTGCAGCCCCAAGAAGATTCTCAAAATGCAGCTTATTTCAAGAAACAAGGACAGACCAGTTTTTCCCATATTTAGACGACCGGCTCATTCATGGACAGACAAGTGACAGTCTCCGTTCAGCTTTTCCCCTCCCTAGGTCAACAGAGAAAAGTCACTGTTGCCTCTGACCCAAAGGACAGGGTTTATAGGAGCTACTTCACAACAGCAGTGGCTTATCTACTGGAGGAGAGATTTCAAGCCATGCTAGTCCTGTCATCCCAACGTGTCCCTGAGAACTCGGCTCAGGCTGCTTTCCCCCGGCCTCCTGCACTTACGTAGCTCAGCATGCTAGACTTTACCTTCGTTGTGTGCAAGGACGGCTGAAGTCTGTGTTGGCCAAGCAGGCAGCACCAGGTTCTGTCTGGATATTCCCCCCATGAAGAAGTCCTGTAATTAAACCGGTAGAGAGACCCTCTGAAAGACCCTCCTCCCACTCTTGGTGACAGATGCCTCCACAATGGGTTGGACGACCTTCAAATGTGAGGGGTGTGGAAGACTTCACGCAAATCCTGGAGCTAAGAACCATGCATCGGGCAGGCACAGCTTGTCTCCTGCTCCTAAAAGGTCTGACACATCAAATCGTGATGCACCATGCATTGCAAGGTTGATGTGTCCCCCTTTCAAGCCATTAGCTCCACGTTTCATCATTACATCAAACCCACCTTTCTGCTGGCAGTAACTTTGGCTGCAAGGGGAGGCGAGATACAAGGGCGGATGGCAGGGCCCCTGCACACAATTTATCATAGACTGGGTGTCTTTGAAATCTGACTGACAGCGATATCTGACGTTCCTTTAAATTGGGTTATCCACCTACCTGTGGGTTTTTTCCCCAAAACCACACCGTAGCCAAGGGAAGGCTAACCTCCCACACCCTCGATGTTCTCAGGACGCTCTCCTCCTACATAGAACCAAGTCATTGAGGGTGTCCTCTAGGCTGTTCATAGCTTATGGGGACGAGGCGGCAGGTCAGGCCATTTCCACATGGAGACTTTCTAGCTTGCTCTTTGCTTGTGTCAAGCTGTGCTCTGAATTGTCCAGTGTAGACCCTCCAAAGAGTGCACCAGCTCGCTCTCCAGGGTCTGGTGCTTCTTTGGGAAACGTTCCTGTACTGGAGATATGTAGGGTAGCTACCTGGGCTTTGGTGGGTGTGCTGATCTGGCGTTACAACGTAGGGGAAGAATCAAGATATGATGCTAATTTTGCTCGGGCTGTCGTGCAGCCACTGTGTAGGTAGACTACTGTGATCTAGGGTGCTGGTTGTGAGTCAGCAAAAGTGTGTGTGTGTGTGTATGTATGTATGTACACAAGACATTGAAGCTGCAATAGTTCTACCTTACGGTAACTGTGGTACTGGCAGATGTGTTGTCCATATATAGTCCATGATCCTTCCCCACTACTACAGAGTCTGCTTTCAGATGGATTCCGTATTAGCGAAGGAACTAAGGGGTGGTTGGGGTCACCCCCTATGTCCGCAGTTGGAAGCATGAGGACATTTGGGGTAGAGGCACAGCCCTCAACAGACACTGCTCGCTGGACAAATCTAAACTGGAGTGTACGGGGTTATAGGTGCACCAAGAGTGGAATGTGTACGTACACGTACACACAACCACAGTCGTCATAAGGCAAGTAGTAATTTCCTTTAATCCCACTTCTCACACCATCATTCTCTGTGGCCTTTAGGCACGTCATTTCTACCTCTCTGTCTTGGTTTCCCCTGGGAAAGGAGGATGGGCTGTGAGTGCGGGTGGTGCTCTGGAGATGTGACGCTCTATGTCGTTACTAAGTAGCATTCTCACTGTAAAAGGCCCAGTGTCTCTCAGGTCTGTGCTCCCGTGAAGAGGCCGCGTCTTGTGTTTTCTGCAGAGCGAGTATCGGAAACGTGGGTTCTCGGAGGTGGTCACCCCTAACATCTATAACGCCAAGCTGTGGGAGCTGTCTGGCCACTGGCAGCACTACAGCGACCACATGTTCTGCTTCCCGGTCGAGAACGAGACCTTCGCCCTCAAGCCAATGAACTGCCCTGCTCACTGGTGAGCGAGGCACCCGAGGTCTGCTGCAGGCTGGCTGTTCGGCTAGGGCAGCGGTTCTCAACCTGCAGCCCGAGCAGCAGAGAGCTGCGGCCCATGTGACCTCCTCAGGCCCGTACAGGCAGCATTGGATGCTGCCCACGTAACTCATTGTGGGCCACGTGTGCGGCCCACAGGGGTAAATAGGTTGAGAACCACTGGACTAGGGGGATCTGTGATAGAGGCTGGAGAGAATGGGGTCTAGTGGGTATTGGGGTGGGGCTGCGAGTCAGGACCCCTGGGTTCTATTCCCAGCTCTGGGAGGGGAGTGGGGTCTAGTGGGTAGAGCGGGGCTGACTGGGGATTGCCATTGGTTTTCGCTTAGCGCTGTAAAAGAGTTGCCTATCGTTAAACTCTCGTAACGCCATTCGGGTGGGAGGGGGAGGTGATACTTCCGAATTGAGGGCAGCCCAGCAACTCCCTTCCCTGCTGGGCCTGCTGCTGCCACAAAGGGTCCTCGGGGTGCTGCTCAGCGGGGCTTGGGCTGGCTCCGATTTCCCTTCTTCCTCCATTCTGCCCCATCAGCCTGATGTTCGCTCACCGGCCCCGCTCCTGGCGGGAGCTGCCCCTCCGCCTGGCCGACTTCGGGGTGCTGCACCGGAACGAGCCCTCGGGGACCCTGACCGGCCTGACTCGGGTGCGGCGTTTCCAGCAGGACGACGCTCACATCTTCTGCACCCTGGGCCAGGTGAGCGCGTGGAGCCAGGTACCCCGAGGGGGTGGGGTAGGGAGTAATTAACCAACCATCCCTTCCTAAATGCCCTCCCTCCCTGGGATCACCCCACTGCGCTGCCCTCCCTCCCATCCCCTCCCCCAAAGCTCCTTGTGTGGTGTGTTCCTTTCCCAGCTGGAAGGCGAGATCGGCGGATGCCTGGATTTCCTGCAGGCCGTGTACTCCATCTTCGGCTTCTCCTTCCGTTTCTACCTCTCCACGCGCCCGGCAGGGTTCCTGGGGGAAGCTCATGTGTGGGAGCAGGCCGAGCAGGTGGGGAACAGTCCTCCGCCCCCTTCCAGCGAATGCAGTGTGTGTCTAGCACTGCCCCAAGCACCTCCCGCACCCTGAGATGTGGGTGTCCTACGCTGAGCGCCCCTTGGTCGGGGTTTTAGAACCCGAGTGGCCTGGCGAAACTCCAGCCTGCGTTCTGGCACTCTGAGCTAAGCGCTGAGCAGAAGGGCGGCCTTGTGGCTAAGGCCCTGGATTGTGGTTCAGGAGACCTGGGCTCAATTCCCAGCTCTGCCACTGACTTTCCCTTGTGACCTTGGGCAAGTCACTTCATCTCTGTGTGCCTTAGTTCTCCCTGTCTGTAAGATGGGGATAACAGCACTTCCTTTGTCTGCCTGAGCTATTTAGAGACTCTCTCGCTCTGGGTTGGCGTGGCGCCCGGCACGGTGGGGTTCCTGGGCTTGGCTAGGCATCTGGCATGATGGGGCCCATATGTCAGCCAGGGCCTGTGCCCACCCGGTGCAGCAGGGGCCCTGATTTCAGTTTGGGATCTCTAATAAATCCCTCTGCCCGTTCATTTGGCCGTGATGTTTGCACCCCCGCCAGGCTGCTGGTGCACCGTGGCTGTTGCTTGCTTACCCTGGCAGGGGGTGAGAGGCTGATGTGGTTGGGTCTGAGTGATTTGACAGCTCTGTTTTCTGTGGCACAGAGCAGCACTTGGGGGAGTTGCCTGGTACAGACCCTTGTGATTGGATCCACATGCCACCTCTCACAGTACAGTGGCATTGAATAGACCCGTCTGCAATAGCATCATCCGCCGAGGCAGGGTCCACTTACCATGCAGAAGATGCCGCTCATGCGGCGGTCACAGCTGGTCGGCAGGGTAGATGCTGGTGGCTTCTTGTCTCCTGCAGTGACTTTCAATATTGAATCAACCCTGTGACTAGCTGGCAGCGACCATGTATCCAGGAGTGACCTGGGGCAAAAGGCATCAACTCACCTAACCCCTTTGTCTTCCAGCAACTGGAGAAAAGCCTCAATGATTTTGGGCAGCCTTGGGAGCTCAGTCCAGGCGACGGGGCATTTTATGGGCCAAAGGTTAGTGAGCGCTCGATCCACTGTCAGTGGTTGGAGCCAGGACTCCTGGGTCCCGAGCCTGCCACACTTGCTTTGCTTTCTTGGGCCAGTTGTGTCCCTGCTTTCTGCCTCAGTTTACCCACTTACAGCGTGAGAGTAATGACTTGGCTGTCAAGAGCAGGAGGGGCCATTTTGATTCTCTAGTCTGACTTCTGCCTCGCACAGGCCAGAGAACTCACCCAGTGATTCCTGCATCAACCCCAACGCGTGCGGCTGAGCGTAGAGCATCGGTGATCCTTGCCCTCCCTCGTGAGGCACAGCGAGCTAGGGATGAAAAGCACTGGGACTAGCTCGGCACCGTTGTTTTAGGAGGCTACACGAGTGTCTTGAAACAGACGGGCTCTAATTTTGATTAATTTACAAAACAGCTCAATTAGTAGAAGCTAATGCAGGGCCCGGAATTGGACCCATCTTGTTTATACCCATCCCCCCGCCCCGAGTTCTGGGATCAGCAAACTGAGCGGGTTTTAATCAAGGATGACTAAGGGCTTGGTCCTGCAAACGCAGACACACGTGAGTAACTTTACTCATGTGATTGGTGTGACTAACTTTACTGCTCATGTGAGCTGTCCAGGTAACTCACCTGTGCAGGAATCTATTGGCCCCTTGGGCTGGATTTACTCACGGGAGTAGTTATCTATGGAATGTGCAAGGAGCTGCAGGATTGGGCCCTGGGGCTGGGTCCACTCACGGGAGTAGTTATCTGTGGAATGTGCAAGGAGCTGCAGGATTGGGCCCTGGGGCTGGGTCCACTCACGGGAGTAGTTATCTGTGGAATGTGCAGGGCGCTGCAGGATTGGGCCCTGGGGCTGGGTCCACTCACGGGAGTAGTTATCTATGGAATGTGCAAGGAGCTGCAGGATTGGGCCCTGGGGCTGGGTTTACTCACGGGAGTAGTTATCTATGGAATGTGCAAGGTGCTGCAGGATTGGGCCCTGGGGCTGGGTCCACTCACGGGAGTAGTTATCTGTGGAATGTGCAAGGAGCTGCAGGATTGGGCCCTGGGGCTGGGTTTACTCACGGGAGTAGTTATCTATGGAATGTGCAAGGTGCTGCAGGATTGGGCCCTGGGGCTGGGTTTACTCACGGGAGTAGTTATCTGTGGAATGTGCAAGGAGCTGCAGGATTGGGCCCTGGGGCTGGGTTTACTCACGGGAGTAGTTATCTATGGAATGTGCAAGGCGCTGCAGGATTGGGCCCTGGGCGACTTCTGCCTCAGCCATGATTCCCAAGCTGCAAACACCGTGGCTTTTGGACTTTCCACCCTTGAAAGAGACCTTGGTCTCTGTCCCCCCTCCAGGATCAGCTCTTGCTGGGCAAGACTCCTCCGTGAGTCTCTGCAGACATGGCTCTCGAATGTGTAGTGTTGCAGGGTGCAGGTGTCCTAACAAACAGCCATGTGTCAGGTGTTTCCTGGGACTTAATCGGCAGCTGGAGCCGAGACTGTAGCCTGGGGTTTTTGTCTGGGCTTATCCCTTACTCCCCCCAGAGACCATTGCTGCTGCTGTAGCCATGAATAGCATGGAGAGGATGAAGGGTAATGACCCTTTTCCTGCACTGATAAGCTGAGTTGTATCACCATGGAGGCAGGGTTCTGTTTACAGTGCTGGCCCCTCGAGGGTCTGTTGGGAAATGAGTGACTCACCCGTCTCCCCGTGCTGTTTCAGATCGACATTCAGCTCAAGGACGCCCTGGGCCGATACCATCAATGTGCCACCATTCAGCTGGACTTCCAAATGCCCGTGAGGTTCGACCTGACGTACATCAGGTATAGCAAGATCTAGGTGCTGCTTGTCTATACAGACAGGTCGTTTGTAGCGAGCTGGGGGGGAAACCTACCCCAGGCTAGCCTGCTGCTCGCTAGCCGTCCGTGTAGATGGTGCTGCTGTGCACTAAAAAGTTTCAAAGCCGGGTATGTCAAAGCACAGTAGGAAACTTGTAGCGGACGGTAGCAGTGGCTGCATGGACGCTTAGTGCACAGCAGAGTGGCCCAAGGTAGATTTACGCTCCCAGTTTGGCGCAAGCGAAATGTTGTGTAGACGAGCCCTGAAACCCAACATCCTGGCCAGTAAGGATCATGGGGTGGGGGTAGCTTTTGAAAGGGTTGGGGTATTGATGTAGCCCCATGGTGAACATGTGTTCCGGCTCCCCCTCGGTGCCTGATCCCTAGAGGCTGAGAGTCTGGGGTGCCTTGGCTCATCAGATCAAGCTGTAGCAGCTCGTGCTTTTAAGAACATAAGAATGGCCAGACTGGGTCAGACCAGTGGTCCATCCAGCCCAGTATCCTGTCTTCCAGCAGTGGCCAGTGCCAGGTGCTTCACAGAGAATTAAAAGAACAGGGCAATTATTGAGTGAGCCATCCCCGGTTATCCTGTCCTAGCTTCCTGCAGTCAGAGGTTTAGGGACACCCAGATCGTGGGGTTGCATCTGTGACCATCTTGGCTAATAGCCATTGATGGACCTAGTCTCCAGGAACTTATCTAGTTCTTATACACTTTTGGCCTTCACAGCATCCCCTGGCTATGACTTCCCCAGGTTGACAGTGTGTTGTGTGAAGAAATACACCTCAACCTCGATATAACGCTGTCCTCGGGAGCCAGAAAATCGTACCGCCTTATAGTTGAAACTGTGTTATATCGAACTTGCTTTGATCCACTGGAGTGTGCAGCCCTGCCCCCTCCGGAGCACTGCTTTACTGCGTTATAGCCGAATTCGTGTTATATCGAGTCATGTTATATCGAGGAAGAGGTGTAATTTCTTTTGTTTGTTTTTAAACCTGCTGCCTGTTCATTTCATTTGATGACCCCTGGCTCTTGTGTTAGGAGGAGGAGTAAATGACACTTACTTTCTTCACACCAGTCATGATTGTATAGACCTCTATCGTATCCCCCCTCAGTCGTCTCTTTTCTAAGATGAACAGTCCCAGTCTTTCTTGACTGCTGGTGGATATTTTCAGCAAACTAAGCGCAATGACTCCAAGATCTCTTTCTTGAGTGGTAACAGCTAATTTAGACACCATCATTTTGTTTGTAGAGTTGAGATTATGTTTTTCTAATGTGCGTTACTTTGCATTTATCAACACTGAATTTCATCTGCCGTTTTGTCGCCCGGTTTTGTGAGATCCCTTTGTAACTCTTCAGTCTGCTTTGGATTTACCTAGCTTAAGTTCTTTTGTCTAGTCTGCAAACTTTGCCACCTCACTGTTTAGCCCTTTTTCCAGATCATTGATGAACATGTTGAACAGCCCTGGTCCAGTACAGGTCCCTGGGGGATCCTGCAATTTACTTCTCTCCACTGTAAAAACTGGCCCTTTATTCCTACCCTTTGTTTCCTAATTTTTAACCAGTTACTGATCCACGAGAGGACCTTGCCCCCTTATCCCATGACAGTTTACTTTGCATCAGAGCCTTTGGTGAAGGACTCTGTCAAAGGCTTTCTGAACATCTGGAGGTCCCGGTTCAATCCCTGGTGTGTCAGCCAAGATGCTGGCCATCACCTTAGCAAAACAAGCAATGAACTCTGGATTTCCCCGGGGCCTGAAGGAGATGGGAAGATATTTGTTGGGTTCCCAGTCTCCCTGAGCACCCGTCAATGAGTCCAGCTTGAGAGTTTTAATAACCCCCAGTGAATGATAGAACACTAGTCCCGGCCAAATCTTGCCAATAGAAGGTACATTCTGAATCCCCCCTGCGTTTTCCTCTGGTTCTGTTGTTGTTAGAAACATAGGACTGGGTCATTGAGTCCAGTCCTCTGCTGTCGCAGGCAACCCCCTCCTATCACCCTATTCACAAACAGGTCAAGCTCTAGCTTCCAACTAGTTAGGCTCTTTGTCGTTGTCGTCTCCTGCTCCCCCCCCCCCCCCGCCCCTGCCTCTTGTGGGAGACTGGTCTGGTCCCTCCCTCCCTCTCAAGGCTAGAAACCTTCCCCTCATTTCCAGCTTCACTTTATTCCTGGCTAGTTTCGTCCCCATTCTTTCTTCACTTCCCATCTAACACTCTGTTGCCATGTGCTGTTCAACAGCTGTCGTGTTCCGCCCCAGAGATGGCCGCATTTCAGTGGCCCTGTATGGCGTACCGTAGGTATATAAAGCCAAGTGGCTACAGTGCTGTGGGATCCTTGGGGTGAAAAGCACCCTATAAATACCGATTTTTTTCTTCCTGCAATTCCAGAGAACATGGCCGGGGTAGTTAGCAGAGAGGGGAAATTAGGCCAGGTGGTTTTCATAAACACTCAGTGTTGACCTCACCCTGCTCCTATTGACGTTAGTGAGAAAATTCCTGCTGACGGCTCCAGGAGCAGAGCTCAGCCAGCACTGGGAATTTAGGAGAGTCCCACTCCAGAAACCTTGAGCCCTTAACTGAAGATCTGACTGCACCTGGGACGTTTTGCAAGAGCTGAAGTGTTGACCCTGGTCTCCTGGCCACGTACCAGAAAAGCTGACACATTAGACCTGCCCCAGAACTTCATGTTTCACATTAGCTGGAGATTAATTCACTTCCTCTTTCGAACAAGGAACAAAACGATATTTGGCAAATTGTGGTGTAACCGTCTCGCCCTAGAGGTGGCTGCATTTCCGCGGTGGGCGAGTGGGTGATCTCATGTTTCCATGCCCTTTAGAGTGTTTAGAGGCACAGCTCCTGCTCACGTCAACGGGAACTGCCGCTGCAAAAACCTGAGGGGGAACAGGAACCTCATCCGCGTCTGGAGCCGCTTTGTTGCTGTCGCAACTTTGAGTGGCATCTCCATCAAATGTAAACACATTGCAGGCAGAATCAGCCCCCGACCTCTTACTTCCTTCTCCTCCTTTTCAGTCACGTCAGACCCTGGGACAGGAGCACGGGGAAGGGGCCTGCTTGTCACTCTACCTTCAGTCCCCATTGACCGCTTCCCATGATCCTTTTCACCCACAGCAAAGATGGCAGCACGTCCGAGAGGCCGGTGATGATCCACCGGGCGGTGCTGGGCTCCGTGGAGAGGATGCTGGCCGTCCTGGCTGAGAACTACGGCCGCAAGTGGTGAGGACAGTTGCACTGGCTCCTAACCCTGCATTGGGAATCCCTTGCCCTACGGTTCCTTCCCTGGTGTCCCCTTCCTCTGCGACTGTCCAGTAAAGATCTGCCGTGGGGAGCGGATGCATGGTTCTGGGTGGGCATTTACTGTTAAGAAACTGCAACGAGGAGTCAGGAAGAGAAGCCAGGTAGCCAGATGCCCAGGGCTCGCCCTCAGGGCTGCAGCATCGTCTTGTGCACAGAGCAATGGGCAGGAGTCCTAGGTTCTGCTCCCAGTGTGACGTTGGGCAAGTCGCTTAAGCATTAGAGGCCTGTGCTTTTAGATGCACTGGTGTCGGGCTCAGTCCCTGCAGACAAGCTGGCCAGGGCTGCCAGACCCATGCTGCGTTGGCCCCGGAAGATGGACAAAGCTCGGGTGAGTGGGAATGCCCTGCCGGGGGAGGAGGAGGAGGAGAGGGCTCTGGTGTAACGAAGCGAAGGGAACTCAGCCTCTCCCTCGCTTTGCAGGCCTCTGTGGCTGTCCCCGTGCCAAGTCATGGTGATCCCGGTCGGACCCGATGCGGAGGTTTATGCCCACGAGGTGAGTGGCGAGATACAGGCCTGATCTGCGCCGTCCGTGGCTGGGATCTCTGACGCGTGTCTGTCTGTGTCTCAGGTCCGCGAGACGTTCCACCAGGCGGGGTTCATGGCGGACGTCGATGCCGACTGGAGTGCCACGCTGAACCGGAAAATCCGGAAGGCTCAGCTGGCTCAGTACAACTTCCAGCTGGGTAAGAGCGAGGGTGTGAGGCAGGGCTTCCTAAAATAACCGCGTCCCACCTGTCCCTGGAGGCGCGCCCGGCCACAGCCAGACAGCCGCGCTCGGGGCGTAGGAAAGCTGGATTGCGCTTCCCCTGAACACCCGCTTCCTGGTGCATCGGGTGCTCGTCACAGGAGATGATTTCCGCCCCTCATCAGCCCTCTTGCCAAGGCACTGCTGCTAACAGCAGGACTGGGAACACTGGGCCACAGGGTGCCGCCTGTTTGAGCCGGGGTGGAGGGGCGCTCGTGCCGCAGATCCCTCCCTCGTGGGGCGGTGGAGGGGGATGCAGCCATTTCCACGGCAACATCTGTCACTCGCGCTCCCCCAGAATGCACTCACGTGCTTCCAGGATCCGGGCTGGAGGAGGCGGAGACTGGGGCCGCGGGGCAGGGAGCTCTCGACCTTCCCCTCCCATCAGCCCCGTGGCGAATCCACCAGAGGAGTAACAGCTCCGGGCTGGGTTCTCTCGTCCGCGGCGTCTCCCCCGGCTGGGTACGTTGACCTCGTGGGAGGGCCCGGCGCACAGGCTGCAGGTGCACGGCCCTGCCCTCAGAGGGAGCTGTGAGGAAGGGGGCAGACTGTACTGTGCCCCTGAGGGTCCTTTCCTTGCCCCCCAACATCCCTTGGGGAGTGGGGACAGCCGCAAAGGCTACTAAGCCAACCTCCCTCTAGTTCTGCAGAGGCAGCGACTAGCCCAGGTGGGGTGAGTTATAGGGTTTCCCACAGATCTTGGGCTAGGTGTATTACGGTAGCGCCTAGAGGCCCCAACTCAGAGCAACCCCTCGGCTGCTCGAACTCAGATCAAGGTTCCCCCTTGCTGGGCGCTGCACGTAGGGACAGACACAGTCCCTGCCCCAAAGAGCTCGTGGCCTTACTAGATAAAGGAAGGGTGATTCTCCCTGTTTTAGAAAGGAGGGAAATGAGGCCTGGAGAGATTAGGGGTATCTGTGGCAGAGCTGGGATTTGAACTCCTGACTCCCAAACCAGTGTTTTAGCCACCAGGCCACCCTTCCATTGCAGTGTGTGGAATGGCACAGGGCGCTTAGGGAGGCTGGCCGGGCTGGCTCTGGGGACACTGCTTAGTTCAGGTTCGGTTATTGTGCCTGGCTCTCCGGTGTCACCTGGTTACAGGCCTTTCCTCTGCCAGCCCCCTAGCCTCCCAAATCTGTCACCATGGCAACCGTCACCCCCAAATCCCTCCCTTCCTCCCATGTAAATCGCTCGAAGGCTTCTTGTTCCCTGCGACTGTGTGGAGCCGAGAAAGCTGCGGTTAAAATGAACCCGGATGCAGAAGAGATGTTGGGACCCTCTTGGCCAGTCTGTGCCGAGACGGGTTTGGGAAGCACTCATCCCATGGGTGTCAGGAACGCGCCTCGTTAGGTCTGTGCGGTCTCTTCCATCTCTGAACGAGTGCTTCACGTATATATGCCCTTCCCCGGCACTGGCTGGATTCTCCAGCCCTTCCCTGCTCGTCCGACCCCCTTTACGCTCTTTCAGCCCCAGTCTGTTACTCTGGCACCAACAGGCGCAGGTGAAGTGACTAATAGTGATCTTGAACTAGGTGTATTACGGTAGGGCCTACAAACCGTGCCCCTGAGGCTGCTCTAACTCATGCGCTGCTGCCCATCACCCTTGGGAAGCAGGGCCCTGGTTGTAGTCTAGCGCGCTCCAGCCGTGTTCCCGATCTGGCCCCTATATGGCAGCAGGATGGGTGCCAAGCCCTTACACCAGGTCCACACCAAGACAGCTTCTCAGGGGGTATTTCCACCCCCATTAAGGCCCCCTCACACAGCTCTGGTGGAACCCCAAACCCACCGTGACCTCTGTAAAGTTTCTCAGAGTCTGCTCCCTTGCTCAGCCGTGAGTGGCCGGCTGTCAGAGCCCCGGCTGTTAACTCAGCCAGTTCTCGGCGGGCACCCGGAGCTCTCTCCTAGCGTGTGTAGAAGTGCTTGTGGCGAGATGTGGGATGCTGGCATGCTTTGCTTGGCACAGCCTGGGGTGGCTGGGAGCTGGCCAAACCGCTTGCAGGAAGCCCCGTCCCAGCTCTCCGCACCCTGCTCATGTAACATATTTGTCTCCTGTAATGAGTGTGGCAGAGATGGGAATAGATCCCAGGAGTCCTGACTTGCCTCATCCCGGGCTGTGACTCTGAATAGTAGGGGAATTCAGATAGTATGGGGCTGGAGGGATTGAGGCTGGTGTCCGGTTAATGATAATCCCTAGCTCTTGTCATCTGGAGAGCGTGCAACGTGCTTTACAAAGGAGGTCGTATCATTAGCCTGTTTTACAGATGGGAAAACTGAGGCCCGGGAGGGGGGAGTGACTTGCTCAACAGGCCAGTGGCAGAGCTGGGCTGGAACCCAGCTCTCCTGAGGTCTGGTCACACTACAGGCCTATATCGGTATAAGTACGTCGCTCAGGGTCCACACCCCGTAGCGACGTAGGTATCCCACCTAGCCCCCCGTGGAGACAGCCCTCTGTTGGTGGGGAGCTTCTCCCGTTAACACAGCTACCGCCTCTCGGGGAGGTGGGTTAACTCCGCCGACAGGAGAGCTCTGTCCCGTCCGCGTAGAGCATCTTCATTCAAGTGCCACAGCAGCGCAGCTACACTTGTGCAGCGTGTGACGTGTAGACCTGTCCCGAGGCCTGTGCTCTCTCCACTAGGCCACTTAGACTCCAACCCCAAGGACCTTTAGGTTGTTACTGTCCGAGCTGTCTAAGGGGTTTGAACACCCAGCCAATGGGAGCCGAGTGTCCAAATCTTCATCTCCATCTAGTTCGCGCCTGATACTGCCGGTTTCCCCATTGCCCTTCGCTCAGCTGGGACCAGACAGGCTGACAGGGCAGTTTCTCTTTGGTTTCTAGTCAGTTTCACTTTGTCAAGGCTGCAGTGCTTGGGTTGCGGGGAGGGGGAATGTTTCAGATCCAGCCCTTGGCTCTGAATGGATCCAGATGCACCGTCCTGGCCCCGAAGGACCAAGAAAAATGGGGAACCTTTTGCTTAGTCAGAGCCGGTTGGGCTGCTTGTGACTTGTCGCGGTCCCATTAAAAATAGAAAGCTCTGCCTCCCCCTGCCCCATGTTAGTGACTCAGCGAACTCTGTCCAGCTCAGCTAATGCTTGAAAGGTAGGAACTCCTGAGGCCCAGGCTGTCTGGTTGGGGCGGCTTTGCCACGGCACAGCCAGGGGGTGCAGCCTGTGGACAATCACCCTCAGATAGGAGGATTCACCAGGCAGCAAGAAGAGTGGGGGAATGGCTAGGATTCACTGTGTGGATCTCTGGCTGGGGTCTCGTCCACCTCCGCCCCCCAGGGTGTTAGCAACTGGAGGGGGGCTGAGCGGCCCTGCAACCAGCCCCAGTCGGCGGAATCATAGAAACAGAGAATCTCAGGGTTGGAGGGGACCTCAGGAGGTATCTAGTCCAACCCCCTGCTCAAAGCAGGACCAAACCCAACTAAATCATCCCAGCCAGGGCTTTGTCAAGCCTGACCTTAAAAACCTCTAAGGAAGGAGATTCCACCACCTCCCTAGGGAACCCATTCCAGTGCTTCACCTCCTAGTGAAAAAGTTTTTCCTAATATCCAACCTAAACCTCCCCCTCTGCAACTTGAGACCATTGCTCCTTGTTCTGTCATCTGCTACCACTGAGAACAGTCTAGATCCATCCTCTTTGGAACCCCCTTTCAGGTAGTTGAAAGCAGCTATCAAATCCCCCCTCATTCTTCTCTTCTGCAGACTAAACAATCCCAGTTCCCTCAGCCTCTCCTCATAAGTCATGTGCTCCAGCCCCCTAATCATTTTTGTTGCCCTTTGCTGGACTCTTTCCAATTTTTCCACATCCTTCTTGTAGTGTGGGGCCCAAAACTGGACACAATATCCAGATGAGGCCTCACCAATGTCGAATAGAGGGGAATGATCACGTCCCTCGATCTGCTGACAATGCCCCTACTTATACAGCCCAAAATGCCGTTAGCCTTCTTGGCAACAAGGGCACGCTGTTGACTCATATCCAGCTTCTCGTTCACTGTAACCCCTAGGTCCTTTTCTGCAGAACTGCTGCCTAGCCACTCGGTCCCTAGTCTGTAGTAGTGCATGGGATTCTTCCGTCCTAAGTGCAGGACTCTGCACTTGTCCTTGTTGAACCTCATCAGGTTTCTTTTGGCCCAGTCCTCTAATTTGTCTAGGTCCCTCTGTATCCTATCCCTGCCTTCCAGCGCATCCACCATTCCTCCCAGTTTAGTGTCATCTGCAAACTTGCTGAGAGTGCAGCCCACGCCATCCTCCAGATCATTAATGAAGATATTGAACAAAACTGGCCCCAGGACCGACCCTTGGGGCACTCCACTGGATACCGGCTGCCAACTAGACATGGAGCCATTGATCACTACCCGTTGAGCCCGACGATCTAGCCAGCTTTCTATCTACCTAAGGGGATCTTCTATCCCAAAGGGGATCTTAATTCTGCCTTTGGACAGTGCGTGCTCTCCTAGCACCGAGGGGCTGCCTCTGGGGTCGAGGAGAGGGACCTCAGAAGAGGCTGAAGGAGATGGAAAATGGCTTGGCCTGGAAGCTGTCCAGGGCAGAGCTGTCTCTCCCTGGTTTGTAAAGGGCCTAGCAAGCTCTTGGGTGCTGCTAATTGCCGATGGAACAGTGTCCTGAGGGCAGGGACAGAAGCAGCGTGGCCTGGGCCATGTTACGAAAGCCCACGCAAACGCTGTGTGGAAAAGGGCCCTGTGCTGGCTTGGTGGTGAACTGGGATCAGCCAGGCTTCCTGTCCCAAAAGCTTGTGATTCAGCCCGTCTGTTAGCCTGGTGTTTTGGGGAAGTTAGGCTGAGCTCAGTGTCTGGGCTCGGTTAGGGTTTGCAAGCCCTTTGTGCGGTGGGACGGGGGTGGCTTTTCCCAGCCCTGGATTTGGGTGGGGGGTCGGGGTGACTCATGCCTGTAGTCTGAGACAGCAGTTCTTTCTTCCTCGGAGCTCAGCATCCCTCTCGCTGTCTAAACGAACCCAAACCGCTCTGTGTCCCAGCTGATCCTGCCGGGGCCTGGCTTCGGGTTGCACTCGAGTCCAGGAAACCCAGGCTGCTCCTGGTCACACCGAACTCGGCAGCTGCAGCCTTCTGCAGAGCCTGGCGGGAAGAGATAACGCGCCGGGCTCCCTTGTCGCTTGGGCTGCTCTGGGTCTGGGAGGAGCTCCAGGTAACGCTGGCTCAGCTCACCGCTTCCTCCATCTGCCATGGGCTGATTAGCAGCGGCCAAAGCAACGAGGACCTGGCTGCAGCCCTGGGGAGCGTGGGACGCCGCCCATTGCCCTGGAGCTGCTTCCCGCAGGGCTGGCTTGGCTCCCAGGTCCCGAAAGTGCTCCCACGTCAGCCCTGGTGCTTGGGATCCTCTGGCCACCAACGGGGTGCAGCGATTGGCCCCCCCACCCACACCTGTCCCCCCCCACCTGGCCACGTGCCTCAGCCCTGCCCTGCAGGGACCCCACTAGGGTAGAGGGGAGGGCAGGGGTCAGTCTCGGCCTCTCTGCTGGGGCTGCTGAGCTGAGGTGGGGGCGACAGGCGATGTAATTGGTGGCCTTTGAATGCACCCGCCCCCGTTCTTCATGCTCATGGCCAGGCTGTAGCACTGCTCTCCTCGGGGGCCGTTCCGCCGCGTAGCCAGAGCCCTCCTGCTTCGCTTCCTGGCGGGCGCTGGAGCAGAGCCGGAGCAGACCCAGTGCACGGGGGGCTGGCTCCCTGCCCTCCCCTGATCTCTGCTGCTGGGTCTCGCTGGGTGCCTTGATGCCCTCGCCACCCACTGTAGGGTCTTGCGTGGGGCTCTGCATGCCGGGGAGTTTCCCAAGGGTGCGCTGGGCTGGGGAGGAAGCGCCGTCCCCTGCTGCCGGCCCCGGTTCTCCCGCTTCGTAGTCTGCCCCACCTCAGCCTCACCATCTCTCTCTTGCAGTGGTTGGCAGGAAGGAGCTGTCCGGCCGCACGGTGAACGTCCGCACCCGCGACGCCAGGCAGCACGGGGAACGCGGCCTGCAGGAGGCGCTGCTCAGGCTGCGGGAGCTGCGGGATGCCCGGCTCAGGAACGCCGAGGAGCTGTTCTGAGCCGGTCCCCACGGCATGTCGTGGGCTCGCGTCTCCAGGGGAAGCAGGCGGTGATGAGCGGCCGCCTGTCCGAGTCGGTGATGGAGCAGGCGAGCCAGGCGCCGGCGGCCTGGTGCGTAGGATTGGGCTGGGGTTGCCAACGGGCGTCAGCCCTCTGACTTGCCCTTTGCACTGGTTCGGTGCCACTCCTGGCACAGGGAGGCTACACCAGCTGCTCTCCAGATGTTCGTCACCCTATGACGTCCCCAAGTGTGCGGCTTCCCAGCAGGGTCGGCACAGACCCTACACACTCCTGACATGGACTGGAGCTGCATCCGCACCCACAGACCAAGGGCAGGAGCCGCTTTAGGGGCTGGCGGCTATTGAGAGGCCCCCCCAGGCGAGAGGGGGCAGGAAATGCACGCTGATGCTGTAGCATGGCAGGGGCTGGACCCCCCTGTCCGGAGGAGGATGGTCCCTGGAACCCGCAGGCCCGGCCTCACTCACTCAGCCTCACTCTCGCGGACTCAGGTCCCCGGGCCTGAATAAAATGTGTTTTCAAGTCAAGGCAGCGTCACTAGTGGTGGCTACCGGCGCCGATCGTACCCTGGGCTCTAGCCCTGGGCACGGAGCTGAGCTGCTGGTGCCCCCCCGGGGGCGAGTGCAGCAGCTGGTGGCTGGCTCTCTGCAGCTGAAGCTCTGAGGTCCCTGTTACGTGAGGGTGGGAGCAGCTAGCGGCTTTTCGTTGGAGGATCTCCAGTCACCTCATGCACAGTCAGTTGCCAGCATCCCTGTTCCCCATGGGAGGCTGTGCTGTCTAGTGGGAGGTGCTAGAATTATTAGGGCTCAGGATGAAATCGCTGTGGGGAGCGGAGTCCCCCACATCTGCTACTGGAGGGGGGGAGGTTCTGCCCCTCCCTCTGCAGCATCTGGCGCTGGCCACTGTCCCAAGGCAGGACGCTTGGTAGGAGGGGCCTCAGTTCTCTTCCAGCCTGGCGAGTCGTGTGCTCCAATGAACTGGGAGGCAGGACACCTGGGTTCTCTTCCTAGCTTTGCTGCTGGGTGACTGGGCCAGTTGCTTCTCTTCTCTCTCCGCCTGCCTTTCCCTGCCACGCGTGAGCCCTTCAGAGCTGGGGCTCTCTAATGAGGTACGTGAGCAGCACCTGGTGCAGCGGGGGCCTGAGCAATAACAGATGGGGAAACCGAGGCACAGAGTTAACTGGCGGCTTTTTGCCCCCACGGCGCCCATTTGATGAGAGCACGGGAGCCTGTGCCAAGTCGGGAACAGAATCCCAGGCTCTGCGATAACCCCCTGCCCCTCTGCTAACCAGTGGGCAGTGCCCCCTGCCTTGCCCTCCTTTCGTTTCGAACGTGGGGTCATGCAGAGCGGGACCTTTGGAGGGGAGGGAAACGAACTCTCCTGCACATGCCACCCGTCAAAGGCTGGATTGTGCAACCCTGGGTAACGTGAATACTTCCTCGCCCGACTGTCCTCAGGAGCCGCTCACTGGCATGAGTAACGGTTGCACAACACTGCCCGGGGTAGGGTGATGCCTTCCCCCCTCTGTGGCTGCTGAGGGTGCACTTAAGTGTTTGCAAACGTGCATGGCTCCATTGAACCCCAAATAACGTCTGGTCTGGGAGCTAGCGAACCGTGGGACCTTCCCAAACGCCAGCAGAGCCAGGGTGGCCGAATGCGTAATGGAGCTGGGGGGCGGGGGCAGCCTTTGCTCTCCAGGCTGATGGGCGCATGGGTCTCTTGAACTAAGCAGGGTTAGGGTGGGGCAGGACTTGGAGGGGAGACCTCTCAGGAAATCATGGGGCAGGTACTGTCCCTTCATTGTGTTTGTACAGCCCGGCACCAGGGGCGTGGAGACTCTACGATAATACAAATAAATCATCATCCTAACGCATCGTCCATCCCAACAGGAGCTTTAAGTCACTTCACAAACCACCGATGCAGCCAGTTCTGGGGTGGAACATGGGATGCTATAGCCCACCTGCCGCGCAAGGTGGAGGAGGGGAATGTCCTTTACTGGACCAACTCCTGTTGGTGGGGGAGAGACGCTTAGGAGTGACACAGGGCTCTTCTTCCGGTCTGGGGAAGGTACTTAGTGTCATGCTAAATGCAAGATGGAAGGGATAGTTTAGCATAAGTAGTTAGCACATATCCTAAAGGACCATCCAAGGTAGAGTGGCCAGTTAACACCTCTGTAGTCGTAGGACAAAGAGGGGGGTTAGTGGGTTACAAATGGTTGTAATAAGCCATAAATCCAGTGTCTGTTCAGTCCATGATTTGTAGTGACTAGCAGAGTTATTTTGAAAGAGTTGTGCAGGGTTCCTTTCAGGATGGGGCCTGAGCGGTCGGATTTAGAGCGATCATTTTGTGACAACTTCACTCACGGGTGCTTTTGTCTTTTATCGTTTTCCCATGGGAGTTCATTCGAGAGCCACGTGACTGTCTGTCTGGTTTCACCCTGATAGCTGTTGTTGGGGCATTTAGTGCACTGGATGAGGCACACCACATGTTGTGATAGGCACGTGTGGGACCTATGGATCTTGACAGGTGTGTTGGGGGCGGGGGTATTGATTGATCACGGTAGCCGTGGAGATGTCTGCAGATTTTGCATCTGTTCTAGCACCGGCTGGGTGAACACCTGCAAGGAAAGAGCCGCTCATGGATCCCTCGACAACTGCTCAGAATCAGTGTTGGGGTCTGTTCTGGGGCCCGTCCCTGCAGTATCTGTAATAGATTTATCCTCACAGCCCCCGCCGTGGGGCAGGGCCATGCTGTTATTCCCAACTGAAGCACAGAGAGAGATGCCTGTGGTCGTGGCAGAACGGAGAACCGCATCCTAGACACATTCGGGCTGGAAATGAGGGTAATTAACCTCAGGAACCACTTCCCAAGGGTGGTGGTGGATTATCCATCAATGTGGCCGTGGAGATTGGAAAAGGATCTGCCCCAGTTCAAACAGGAATGAGTTGGGGGCAGGTCTCTGGCCTGGGTTCTGCAGGAGGTCAGACTAGACCATCACAATGCTCCCTTCTGGCCTTGGAGAAACCCCTCCACTAGGCCATGGTCCCCTCCAGGCCACCCTGCTTGTAGAGTGGGAGGCTGCGGTTGTGTTTTTTAAAAGGCCAAGCGTTCGCCCCACGCACGTGTTCGTTGCGACAGGGCCTGACCTATTTCAACACACCGGATTTAAAAAAAAGAAAAAAAAAAAACCCTGTTCGAGTTCTTTCAAAATCCAGAACTAAAGTCCTCCATGAGTCTCCTTAGTAACAGCCCTGGCCATTGTTGCTGCCAGTTTCCTGTAACCGTATCCCTGCCTCCTGAGGTGCCATGTTCTGGGTGAGGGGCGCGTACAAGTGCTTCTTTGTAAAGCTTAGAACATCCGATAAGTTTGAGTCACTTGCCAGGCCTGCCGTGACTCAGTCAAAACCTCTGTTGAAAGCCCTCCGAGCAACCTGAGCTTATCTTCCCCCTGCGTGGAGTGCATCTTGACAGAGTTTCTCACGGTGAATTGCCTTTCACAAGACACTGACGTACTGCAATTGGCACCTCGATACCGCTCGGGAACTTGACAGCTAGCAGTAACGGCGGTGCTGGTGAGCTCCTGTTCTGATACCAGGATGCTTTCCAAAACTGAGATGACCCCCACCCCAAAATGCAGCCACCTCTAGGGCGGAACGGGGTGGCTGTCTAACAGTGTTCAGAAACATTGGGCCTGGCTTTGACAGCGAAGGACCCCGACTGAAAATAGAGGGAAGCCGAGTGTAGGGAGCAGCATTTGAATTGGGCAGTGCCAGGGGATTTTTAATAACCTGGAGTGGTCAGCAACTAGGTTCTGGGCCCGGTTTTCATTTACACCACTCTGGCAGAGTACAGGGGCCTTCGTCTCATTGAGAATCGGGCCAAATTCCATGCAGCCACTTAAACTGCTCTCTCTTTTAGGTACACGTGTGGCCCCCATCACTGATGGGTTTATCCTCCCAACCCCCTGGCAGGCAGGGCAGGGCGGTTATCCCTGTGGGGCAGGTGGGAAACTGAGGCACAGAGACTAAGCGGCTTGTCCAGAGTCACACAGGGAGAGGGAATTGTTTCCAGAACAGAGAATTAAACGTGGGTCTCCCCCTTTTACTGCCTGTGCCTCCTTGTAGCACTGCCGTGTGCTGAAAAACAGCTGTCCCCGCCCTCCCCCGAGCTGGCCACGTTTCCGTGGAGGATGGAAGGAAGGGTGGGAATCGCTGGCTGCCATCCTGCCGATGCTTGGACGGTGGTGGCGTTGGGCTGGCTTGCAGCGAGGGTTGAATTTGGCCCTGTGCTGTAGGGTGGCAAGGGGCCGGGGAGACCTGAGCCGTTCCAACTATCCTGTTTCGGGCCCCGCACTTCTCCCATTGTTTGTTGTTGCTCGTGACACGCTCGGCTTCTTCCCGGCAGGGAGCCCAGACCCCCATGGCGCGGCCTCCCCTGCACTCATTCCACGGCAGACGTGCCATCGCTGTCAGCTTTGCCTCTGGCAGGAGGGCGGGTGGCGAGCGGGTCTGGGGCGGGTAGGCGGGTTGCGTGTTAAAGCCATTGGAGACTGGCCCAGGAGTGTACGGCGGAGGCATCACCCAAGCCTTGCTCAGCCCCGGCCTCCTGCGCCGGCGCTCTGGGCTGTAGGGTGCCGCTCGTGCCACCCCAGTGCTTAGCCCTGGGCAGCCTCTCTCCTTGGAGTGGGTACAGCACGGAGAGGCCCTGTGCCCGCTTCGCCCATCTTGTTAGCTGAGTCAGTGTCATTCCCCCACCGCCATCATCTTACCGATGGGCCCGGCTGGGAGCGCGAGCTTGGAGCACCCGGCCTCTAGTGCCCAGCCGCTCCCGCCCTGCCGGGGGAGAGAGGAGGTGGTGGTACAGGCAGCAGGGGTGGATGCCACACACTGGACTGGTGCCTGCCCCCATTTCCCCACCGAATCCCCGTCCCACTCGGTTTGCAAACTGCTTTCCCCAGCCTGGGCTCTAGGCTGCCGTCTGGGATCGGCGTAGTCCCTCACGCCTGCTTCGTGCCAGCCCGTTTCGTCGCGGGTAAACCCGGCTAACCCAGAGCTGACCCGCGTCTCCGTTGGAGAACGTGGCGTTTAAGCGCGTCTCCTTTAAGGACAGGTGTTTGCTCGCTTCTGCTCCCCTGGGAGAAGCTGATCCCGGCTGTGCACGGTCACTTCGTACATGGCAGCAAGTGCCAAAACTGTGTTGTAATGGCACTGCCTGTCCCCCCCCACCCTCCCTGGCGTCTTAGCCTCGGCCCACTTCCAAAGCAGGCCAACTCCACCCCCCTCTGTGCCCACCAGGCCCCTGCCTGGCCGGGATCAGCAAAAAGGTAAATGGGACCACTGCCCCCCCCCACCCCACTACATTGCTTAGGGCCCTGGGGGTCATTGATGGACGGGGCCTCTGACCAATGCAGCCAGCTGGAGGTGAGTGTTATGACGGGGGCACAGGGGACAGCAAGCCCCAGAGCGAGGAAGTGAGTCAGGGGCAGAGCGGGGAACTGAGCCCAGCTCTCCTGGGTTCCAGCCCAGGGCCTTCGCCATACCCGCCTGCAAAGAGCAACTCGGTTCAGCAGGTCTAACTGGGCTTGCCTGGCTTGAAGCCCCCAGCCCCTCTTCCTAATTCCCGGAACTATCCAGCCGCTGAGGGAATGGGGTTTCCTCGCCTGGGGTCGCAGATCCGGCAATGGCGGCAAATCCAGGCTGGGCTGACTCTGGCTGCAGGAATGAAAGAGGGGAAAACATTTCTGGAGCCAAGGCTGCTGGCTGGGCGTAACCTCCATTCCCACTGCGTTTCCCAGCTGGCCGGTTTGCCCTGAAGGCATGGGCTGGGCGTGCAGCCCTGCCATCCCCTTCCCGGCAGTTGCATTGCAATTATAGAGCGCTTGGAAAATAACTCTTCCCCCGAGCTAGATGGGTCCAAGCCAAATCCCTGTGCCGCTCAGCCCCAACCATTTCCCATCTCCACCTCCTCTGACAACACCCGTCTCTCTACGGGGCCCGCTTGGGTCCGTAATGCTTGGCAGGAGCGGTTAGAATCCCACTTTCCAGATTTGGGGGGGAAGGGAAACTGAGGTACAAAGAGGAGGAAGTGATCGGTCCCCAATCCGGTGGTGGAGCTGAAAATGCAGCCTGCGTCCTTCCCCCGGCACTCAGCCGAGAGGCCGCCCCAGGCTTTTCCAGCTGCGGGCTGTCCAGTGACTGTAGCCGCTGCGGTGAAGGCTGAGGGGGTGGTTTGGCTCACGGCTGACGGTTAAATGGGATTATAAAACCCAGCTGGTACTTTCCCAGGGTCGGCAACCACTTCCCTCCCTGATGGAGAAATAGTGGGTGACTCATGAGGGTCAGGCACCTTGCCGTGTCCCCCTCAGCGTGGGAGGGACAGCCCTTTGCACAGGTGTACCGACCCCGCAAGGTGCAGGCTGACGGAGAACCAGGCCCAATGGCTCTAGCTAAGTCCTGCTCTGTGGCCTAGCCGAGCAGACCCGCTTTAAGAGCTGATGATGTAAGAGCTAGATAGTATTAAAGTAAGCGTGACGGTGATGCCCACTCTCAGATCCCTTTGCGCTGCCAGAGTAGCGTAGAGGAGAATCAGGTTATGTTTGATTGCAAACAGGAGTAAAGTGCTTTGAGATCTACTAGCAAAAAGCCTGAGGTAAGAGCCAGGGATGATGATTTGATTAATGCTGGCCAATCAGTGTAATTGCAGGCATCGCAAACAATCCCAACAGCACTGTCTAGTTAGGCGAGTCAGCGTCACCATCGCTGGTTTGCAACTGGGGAAACTGAGGCCTGGAGTTGGGGAAGTGACATGGGAGGCAGAGGAAGACCTGGGCGTGCCTGGCTCCTAGTCTGGTAATGCTGCCGTGATTCAGGTGAGAGAGCCTGGCATCACCGCTGCTGGGACTAACTTCAGCCGGGCATACGTGTGGGGGGAGCTTTGAACCCGGGGCTGCCTCCAGGGCTTGCCTCCAGACGCAATACAAAGCGTAAGTCTGAACTTCTGGATCCCCCACCTACTTGCTGTCACCAAGCTGCTCTGTGCCTCAGTTTCCCCCAACTGTTAAACAGGGATAACCGTTATAAACAGAGCTGAGCTGTACTCGGTGTGAAGAAGCAATTGACAGAGAGGAGTCTGGGATATTCTGAGGAGTTCGTGGGGTTAGAGCTTGGGCTGGGACCTTGGGTTCTATTCCTGGCTCGGCCACTGACTTACTGAGTGACCGTGAAAAAGTCTCTTCCCTGTTCTGTGCCTCAGTTTCCTCACCTGTAACATGGAGGGTGATGAGCGTTGTGCATTGGGCGTAACAGCTCCAGTCAAGGACCAGGACTCCATTGTTGTGCTAGCCACTGTACAGACACAGAGCCACCTGGGGACCATTCAGTGCATGTTTGGTAAGGCCCTGTCTCTCCCTGGGTGGATGTACAGCTCCTGGCACATTGAGGCCTCCAAACGCGAATCATGGGAGGGCTAGCCGGATTCCTTTCCCTTTGCCATGCCCCGCAGGCCAGCAATGCAGGAGCCTTCGGTTGTTGCTGGGCCACCTTGGTTTCTCTGCGCTCACTTCATCCAGTTGGGGGGTATTTGCATTTAGACTTTCGGGAGCCTGCGACCAGCCGGAAGCAATTTATTTATGAAATTCCTGAGGTGGGAGCAGGAAGCGTGGGCAGGTTGTGGAGCTGCTGCCTGAGCTAAGGCGCAGAGATGTTTAGCAGGTGATCATGCAAACCGCAGACCAAGACGGGGAAACCTGGAGGGAGAGTGGGAGCAGATAAGTATCTGTGAGAGAGACGAGACCGCATCGCGGCAAAAGGAGGACTCAAGTATTTAGACACCGCACAGAATTCACCAACGCCCCTCAGTTGGTTATCAAAGGGAGTTGGGCACCTTGGAAATCCACTAGGCACCTTAGTACCCAGTTGGTGCCGTTTGTTGTGATGCTGGGCACTTAGGACACTGGAGAAGCTGGAGGCCGGCAGAGATGAAGGGAGGCTGCGGGGGTTGCAGGGCAAACCTGCTCCACAGTCACCCCGCAGCAGCAGCTCATGTCCCGGGGAACTGGGCCTGGTTCCCTGCTCCGGCCGTTGTGACCTGGCACACGTGTGTGTGTGTGTGTGTGTGTGTGTGTGTGTGTGTCAGTCACAGCCACACTTAGGTTTGGCTCAGCTGCCCCTCCATGACAGAGGTCACAACTCTGCTTGGTTTTGGGGGGGCCCCTCTCAAATAGGAGGGTGGAGCAAAGGCCCCCACCCACCACGTGTCCCGGGCAGTTAGTGATGGGCAAAGTCTTGTGGCTAGAGCACTGGACTGAGACTCAGGAGTCCTGAGCTCTGTTCTCAGCTCTGCCACTGTCTGACTGTGTGGCCATAGGAAAGTCACAACCCTGCTGTGTGCCTCAGTTTCCCCACCTGTATAATGGGGAATGACAGTCCTTATTTGTCTTGTGGTAGCCCCGTCAGAGCCTTGGTCGTGGCCCGGGACCCACTACTGTGTCAGGCACTGAACAAACGCAGAAACCCAAGGGGCTCATTTAATTCCTCTTTCCTATGGCCCTGCCTCTTCCTATGGATTCCAATGCACCCTTGGGTGCCTTTGTGGAAGGGGTGTTTGGATAAAACATGAGTGACTGGGCTCAGTACAAGACCTGAGGGGGGGGAACTCTCTGGCTTCTGCTGCACAGGAGTCAGACCAGATGATCTAATGGGCCCTTCTGGTCATAAACTCTGAAGAGGACTCAGCTGAAGGTTGTAAACTCTTTGGGGCAGGCCACAGGCACTGTCATTTTGTTCTGTGTCCTGCACCTCGCACCATGGGGTCCTGGGGCCGTCACTGGGGCTGGCAGGTGATATCGTAATGCACAGAACAGGTGACGCTGTGTCAGGAATGAGGATCATGAGGCCTGTCAGAATTCAAATGTTCATTTTTTATAATTTCAACGGCTACTATCAAGATTCATTTTTAACCCTTTTCTCATAGGTTTTTATCAGTTTAAATTTTCACTGTTGCAGGAAATTTATGGGGGGAGGGGGTTGTCAGGCTATTTTGTAATGACGGCAGGTGTTGTGCTTCAAAAAGTGAAAGCTTTATAAACTGTCAACAGAGCTTGCCAACATCCCCGGGCAAAACGGTTACAGTAAATATCCGTAAATCCACCCGTCGTGTCTGTCTTTACCGTTCACCTGCTGGCCCATTGGTAAGAACCTTAATGCAAAAATCGAAACCTCTGGGCTTTGACTGGTAAGTTCACAAACTGCATGTTTCTTACTTTGCCTGTCGATCATTATCCATGGAAACGTGGGTTTGTGTGTGTGCGGCGAAGTCCATCTTTACAGACATTTACCATTTAAAAAAAAAAAATGAAATCCTTCCAAGCTAAGTATCATTATGTACGGCCCCCCTAGTAGTTACAATCGCCCCTGGAATTTGCATGCCAGTGTGCTGGAACACGTGTTTGATAATGGGGATCACATATGAGCTAAGCATGACACACGCAGAGATGGGAGCTGAAGCATGTCAGTCATTTAGGCTTCTGCTCTTTCCATATGGGAGGATTGGCCGCTTGTTGGCACGTTGCCTTGTAAGATTATCTCAGATGGAAACCTCATTATGTTTTGGGGTATTTTCTTAGTGATTTAGGAAGCTGTGTACACTGCAGGGCGTGACTGCTGACGTCAAGCCCATGACTCAGCTCTGTCAGCCTGACAGTATATTAAAGGCTCCGAAGGGGAGGAAACGAACAGCAGCTCCACGGAGAAACCTCAGGCACAGAAATCACCAGGGCTGAGGGACGTGTCCTGAGCCACCTCGATCTTCGCCATGAGGGCTCCTGTGTTACTGCTCATCCCTTTGCTGTGCCTGGCCAGAGCGGCTCCGCAAGGTAAGTGCCCTGGTTCACGTGTGCAGTTTTGTTTACACTCGGCCTAGCTCCATCTGGGGCAGCTGTGTCTGGGCACAGCGGGGCTCAAGGTGGCAGATATAATAACCGTATTGCAAAGGAGGCATCTCTAGGGTAACGGCCTCTGCTTTAGGGGGAGATCCCTCCCCCCAGTTCCTCCAGCCACGCCATATGCTTCCAATTTACTGTCCACTTGTTTCGTTCCCAAGCTGCTGACTTGGGCGGAAAACTCCCAGTTACCGACCCGTCGCCTGTGGTTTTCTAGGACAGACTCTTCCGGAAAGGGACAATAGTGCAGAAAGCCAGGGAACAGCCAGTCCCGGCCGCTCCTTCCGTGTCTTTAGAGATAATGGTCTGATTTGGGGGGAGGTCACCGGTTTGAATCCAGCCCAGTAGGGATTGAATGTCTGTTGCCATTTGGTGGGTCTCAGCCCAGTTCCTGGGACAGTCCCAGTTCCTTTGTTGGGAACCTCAGCGGAAATGCCAGCTTGGCCTGGGCCCTAGAGGATGAACATTCCCCCTGCTCCAGGGAGACGGGGCCAGGCACGTGTAGGACAGGAAGCTTGCCCTGCTGGGACACTTGATCTGTGGTTAGTCACCAGCCTCTCGGTCGCCTTCCTAGAAATTCACGTGCAGGACAAGGCAGAGGAATCTCGTGCTTGTTATTCCAGGGCAGGTGCCCCTGCTGGCCCACATGGGGGACCGGTAGCCCCATGCAAGGCAGGAGCATGGGTTTCCTGGTGATGCTGGTCCCGTTTCCACGGAGATGTCACCTAGCAACACCAGAGAGACAGCATTGTCTCCCACCAGACCAGGATAGGTGGAGGGGGCGGCCGAGGCCTTCTCAGCCTGGGATGCCCGTTTAGCAAGTCTGTAGGCATAGGCAGAAGTGGCAACAAAAGTGACAAGATTTAGGGGGCCCCAAAATAACCTCCCCCCCAAATAGGTCGGGTTTTCCGAGGCGCACTCTGCACGGCTGGTCCCCCCTCTTTTCGTTGCCTCCCGTCAGACACCCAGAGCCAGGAGCTGCTCCTGAAAAGCCCAGGAAAATTCTGCCCTGCTTCGCTGTTAACCAGCTCCTATCATCTTGCAAATCTTTATCAGCTCTCTGGTGATCCCAGTGGCCCCTTCTGGCCTGGGAATCCAGGAATCCGTATTCGGACCTGGGCAGGTTTTGAATACGGAGCATGGTCGGCTGGCTCCAGAGGGAGGGGTCCAGGTCCCAGAGCGGGTGGACTGGGAGAGGCTAAGGCGCGTTGAGCAGGAGACCCGCTAAAAAGAGAACATGGTGCCAGGCGTCTCCGAGGGAGGTGGCACGTGGGGCAGTAGCCCCCACTCCTCCCCGGCACTGCGGCAGAACTCTGTTCTTAGCAGACTAGTTGGATTGGAGCTGGCGCGGGTACATCTCCCCCGGCTGGGATCGGGAGGGATGCGCTGCCAGCTTCCCTTCTCGGAGAAAGGAGCGGAAGGATTCCTGGCCGCCACTGTTATGTTTGCTCAGGTTAGATAAGACTTTAGTGGTTTTTCCAGCTGGTCCTTTGGTGGCGTTTGACGAGATCTGCAGAGGCCTTGGCACACAGCTCGGAAAAAGAGCCAGGATCCCCCGATGCTCACAGGCAGGGGAAGTTTAGAGGGGTAAAAGGGCTGTGCTGGTCAGCCCTGGGTCACAAGCTTTGTGCCCAGGCAGGGGCGGGTCGTGCCAGCCAGATTCCTGCCTGCTCCGGTTGTGACCCTGACTGGCCGAGCTCCTGTGCAAACGCAGCTGTTTATTTAGGTGCCTTGGCTTGCTTGAAGATTGACAAAGGTATTTAGGTGCCTAAAGATGCAGATGGGAGCCTATAAGATTTGTGAACGTACCCTGCTTTGGTGCCCTACTCCAGGGGAGTTAGGCACATAACTCATTCAGGGGCTATTGTAAATTCAAGTCCGTGCCTTTGGCCTCTAGTCCCGTTTTTGCCATGCTGGTCTCTCTCTCAGATACGTATCTGGCCCCATCACTGAGCATGTCACAGTCTTTAATGGATTTATCCTCACGTGCCCCTGTGGGGTAGCACTGGGCTATTATCCCCATTGAACAGGTGGGGAAACTGAGGCACAGAGCAACTAAGTGACTCGCCCAGGGTCAGACAAGGAGTCTGTGGCAGAGCAGGGAATGGCCCGCTGGGTTCCTAAGTCCAAGCTAGAGCCCACCCTCCCTCTCCTGACTGAAGCCAGGGGGAGCTAGCGGCACCTCAGTCCTACGTGGCTGGCCCCCATGTCATTGAAATTGTGACCTGAATGCCCCAGCCCAAGGCCTGGGTCCCTCCCTCTCATTATCGCCTGCTAAATATCTCAGGCAGCAGCTCCACAACCTTCCCGCGCTTCCTGCTCCTGCCTCAGGAATGTCATAAATAAATTGCTCCTGGGTTGTCGCAGTCTCCCAAAAGTCTAAGTGCAAATAACCCCCAGCTGAACGAACTGAGCGCAGGGAAACCAAGGCGGGCGGCCCAGCAACAGCCAGAGGCTCCCGCATTGCTGGCCTGCAGGGCATGAAAAAGGCAAAGGAACCTGGCTAGCTCTCCCATGATAATGTGTTAGGTGCTGTACGTGTACCCAGGAAGAGACAGGGCCTTATGAAACGTGCGCTGAATGGTCCCCGGGTGGTTCTGTGTGCAGCGCCTGACATAATAGTGAGGCCCTGGTCTGTGACTGGGGCGCTTAGGCGCTACTGCAATACAAATAAATAGCAATCAGGATCATTGTCCCCATGTTACCGATGGGGAAACTGAGGCACAGAGTAGGGAAGTGACTCTCCCAGGGTCACGCAGCGAGTCAATGACGGACCCAGGAATAGAACCCAGGAGTCCTGACTCTGGCTACAGTAACAGTTAGAAGAGAGGTAATTGCTACTCATGGTTGAGTGCCCGGTCAATCCCAACACCAAAGTGCTAAACTATGGGGAATGTAAGAAAACCCATCTCATGCTTCAGGGTATAAAACAATCACCGCTGGGGTCAGGAAGGCAGCCCGCTGCTCGGTGTATGCAGCATGGCACAGCTGGACCTGTGCATTGTGGTAGCTGTTACTGGCCCCTGCCAGGGACATGAGCCAGGGCTGGGTGCACCACGGGTGGTTCCCATGTCACTATAGTCACATTGTGCCCCAAGCCAACCAGTAACTAAGTCCAGAGCTTCCAGGCAGACTTCAGGCAGCCGTACACTATACGTACCCATCTCTCTAGGTTCGTCTCTGGTGCCCATCATTGCGGTATCTGTTCACCTGCTCAGCAGAATCATTAGTTAGGAATCAGCAAGTGGGGTTTGATTCTCTCCCTCCACAAGAAAAATTTCATCATCTGTGATCGTGAGCGTTTCCAAAGGGCCGGGTTACCTGCATGGGGACCTTGGCCAGAAGGTGACCATGGGGTGTCTCAGCATGTGTGTGGGTAAGAAATAGAAATAGGATAAACTTCAGGCTGAGTAGCAGGAGCCCTTTCCTAGCAGTGACGTCTCCGGTTGTGGGAGCCCCATTGCTTGGGTTATTTTGGAATGGACAGGACTGAGCCCCAGAGACTATAAGAGAGAATCAATCCCTGCCCTGTTGAGTTCACAGTCTAACTAGACAAAGGATGGGAGAAAGCAAGGGTTATTCTGCCCATTTTACAGATGATAATATCAATCTTTAGCTCTTACGTGACATTGCTCATCAGCAGATCTCAAAGTGCTTTACAAAGGAGGTCAGTGCCATCACCCAATCTTACATGGGAGAAACTGAGGCACGGGGAGGTGAAATGGCTTGCCCAGGGTCACCCAGTAGGCCAGTAGCAGGGCCAGGATAGATTGTAGGTCTCTTGAATCCTAGCCCAATGCGCTATCCGCTATGCCACACTTCCTCCCTATTAAGGAGAAACTGAGGCATACAGCGATCACATGACTCGCTCAAGGCCACATGGACAGTTGGTGGCAGAGTCAAGAATCCAGGTCTCCTGAGTCCCCACCCAGTGCTCTCCTCACAAGGCTTTTCCCATCACTAACTGCTGTGAATGTCCCCGACTCCCCCATGTCAATCTCTCCCCTCCACGCAGCACAGCTCGGCTCTGTTCGGAATCTCTGATTCAGACGGTCTCTAAAATGTTGATCCGCCGTTGGCGGTTGCCATATCTGCTTGTGTCAATAGGAGATTCCATCTCGTTAATTGTGGTTTGGCTTTGGGGCCCTAACGATGACACACCCCGAAGCTTTGTATTCAATAATGGTTTCTAACACAACAGGCCTTTTGGCATTTTTGCTTTTGGAAAAATCCTGGCAGGGTCTTTCGCCTAGTTCAGTGGTTTTCAGTCTGTGCTCGGTGGACTCCTGGCAATCCGCAGACCATGTCGAACTTTTTCAAAGGGGGCCCCTTCTAAATTTGAAACTTCTTAAGGGTCCGCAAATGATAAAAGGTTGAAAACCGCCGGCCTTGCTGATTTTCTTGCATCTGTTATCTCAGGCTCTGGTCCTGTGCTCTGGGGCTTCGAGCGTTTTGTGTCAGTGTAGCCTGCGGGATTGGACCCAAGTTCTGAAAACTCCTAGATTCCAAGGCCAGAAGGGACCAGTGTGATCATCTAGTCTGACCTGGATAACCCCCGCCAGAGAATTTCATCCAGTTACCCCTGTATTGATCCCAGTAACTTGCATTTAACTAAAGCATCTTGCAGAAAGGCAAGTCTGGATCTGGATCAATGTATCTATTTGCTGTATTGATGCACTATCGTTGCTTTCTGATCTCTGCACCACCTTGGATTTAAAAACACGCAGCTTTGCAGAGACTCCTCGACACGGCCGACACGGAGGTCATTGCACAAACCCTTATGCCCATGCTTAACTTTGCTCATGCGCGGAGTCTCACCAGGTTCCTGGCACCCCTGAGCTCAGTGGGATGACTCAGGAGTCAGGGGGCAGGCAGGATACGCCACGCTTAGGGAGGGGGCATGGCCATGGAGGAATCCATCCAAAGCCCCGGCCAGCTTGAGTGAGGTGCCAGCCTTCTCTTTCTGTACCTGTCTTCTGTGAACCCCATTTTCTCAGGACGCGGCCGATCCTCGCCATAAACTGCTTGGGAGAGGGAAGATCTAGGCCTCGTGTGCCTTTGAGACAAAGGGGAGAGGGGTGGGAAGCCAGCGCCCCCGGTTTGCAGCAGTGGGCGGTTCGGTGCAAATGTTAACACGGAGCCGGGAACGCCTGGGTTCTCATCCCCTGATTGACACTGGGCTTGGCTCCCTTTCCCCCTGTGTACCGGGAAGGATACTCACTGTTCCCAGCACAGGGGGAAGGAGGGTTAGGCAATATTTGCTCAGGGATTGGAAGAGGCTAATTGCTGTCTAAGTGCAGAGCATCTGGCGATCCCCCGGGGCAGGGCGGGTGCAGTAAGGCAAAGCAGGTTGGACCAGTCTGTTTGCAGAGACGGGCATGCTTGGATCCGTTATTGCACCTATAGTCTCTATAGGCCCAGCTGAGATTAGGGCCTTTGGGGCGCTGCACAGACCCAGCGTGATACATTGACAATCCAAGTAGACAACGGGTGAGAGGCAGAACAGAGCCAGCACACGACTTGCCTAGAATCGCGGCTCTGCCTCAGCGCAGGGGGCTGGACTTTGATGCCTTCGCAAGGTCCCTTCCAGCCCCACGTTTCTACAGTTCGATGCACCCATGCAGCAGGGGCGTGGCGGGGCCGGGAATCTGAACCCAGCTCTCTAGGTTGTTAGGCCATTTACCCTTTTGGCTCCTCACTAGCTATAGATCTGCTCTGTTATCAATTGAGTGAAAAGATGTGAGCGGTTGAGTAAGAGAGGCCTCTGGAGAGGAACAAAGGGGTTTGCCTCCCAGGATCAGAGCCCAGGTCCATCCAATCCAGTTCCCTCTGTCAGAGGTTAGTAGGGAGCTGAAAACTGCTGCACAGGAGGGATTCTCTCAGGCTTTAGGGCCTGCTCCTTTTGCAGTCGATGGGAGTTTTGCCACTGGCTTTCGTGGACCAGGCCCGTCAGGATGCGACTTTTAGAGCTGGCTGGAAAATGGGCTTTTTCCCCCCATAGAAAATCTCGACTTTTTGGTGCAAAGCTGCAAAAATTTTGATTTGAAAATGCTGCCCCAGTACCTCATGGGAGTTGTAGTTTTGGTGCCTCGGTCTCCTACTCCCAGCTGGACTACATCTCCCAGGATGCACCACAGTGCTGCCATGCTGAGCCACCCAGGATGCATCCTGGGAGTCCCCTGGCCACTGAACGGAAGGTGTAGTCCAGCTGGGGACCTGTCCCGTGGAGGAGGCAGGGGGCATTCAGTGCCCAGGCCACAAATCCCATGAGGTCCTGCAACAGCGTTTCCAAATGGAATTTTCTGCTGACTTTGCTGGTCTGGGGGGTTTGAATGCAAAAGTCACATTGCCGGCAGGAGGCAAATACGTGCTGTGAAAAACGCTGTTTGCTCAAATAGCCAATTTTCCCTCAAAAAACTGTGTGAAGAGAGAATCCACTCCCCCCGCGTTCAGTTACTCTCCACGCTGGTCCCTTCTCTCACATTCTACATCCTTATCTGGTGCTGTGTTTTTTCTTTTCTTTTCCTTTTTTCTTTTGTGTATTACCTGGGCTGGAGCTGCTCACTTCACTCATCTCCCAGGCCTAACCCTGGCACCCTGGGTATGAAACCTGCCAGGTCACTCGTTAGTTGCTCCTTTCACCCATCTGTGCCTCAGTTTCCCCTGTCTCTAATGGGGATAATGGTGCCAGCCTCACAAGGGAGGCTGTGACGCTGCCAGGAGTTTTCACCACTGCCAACCCCAAGCATTTAAAACTCATGACTCACGCCTCAAAAAACTCATGAGCACTAGTGCAAAGTGGGCGTGAAACACTGCCAGGTAGCACTTTGCATGGGCGTGAATGACGGCATGAGATGCAGGAAACCAGGGCTCTGGGTTCTGTACCTCTGTGGCGGAGCCGCCCTATTGCTAAGGGGATCTGAGTCCTGGTACTTCAGCTAAGCTCTAGCTCCCGGGGGTCAGCAGGGGACTTCCCCTGAGGGCAGAGCGTCCCATCGCTGCCTCCTGCAGGGTTTCTTGCACCTTCCTCTGGAGCTGCTGGCATCTGCTCCTGGCCAGCCAAGGGCTCCCTTCCACTGGAAGCAGCATCTCTCAGCTAATCAATGCTCTGCCCTGGCAGAGGCCTGGGGCATTGGCGTGACCTTGGGCTCTCCTGTGCACGGCCAGTTACTCTCCTGGGGACTGAATGTTTAGTTGAGCTGGAGTGGCTGGCGCAGTCGAGAGGTTGCAGGGTGAAACGTGCTGCACTATGGAACACGGGAAGTCAGGCGGGGTGCCGGTCCGGTCCCTTCTGACCGTACGCTCTGCGCAGTCCTGCCCTTGGCTTCTCCTTCTCCTTCCCCATCCTCCTGCTGCAGCTGCGTGAGCCTGAGTAAAGCTGAGCTGTCCCTGCGAGCAGCCGTTCTCGCCACGCTTTGCCCTGGTGCCGACCTAATGCACGAGTGGCCCAGTGGCACAACCCAGGCAGCTGGAGGCTGCAGATGCCGCTGTGCCCCAATCCCGATCTGCAGCCCCCTGCTATCCAAACCCTGGGCTCCCCACACACCCCTCTGCCGCTGCTCTTCAATCCTGACCCACAGCCCCCTGCTATCCAAACCCTGGGCTCCCCACACACCCCTCTGCCGCTGCTCTTCAATCCCGACCCACAGCCCCCTGCTATCCAAACCCTGCGCTTCCCACACACCCCTCTGCCGCTGTGCCCCAATCCCGACCCGCAGCCCCCTGCTATCCAGCCTGTGCCTGCTGCTCAGGGTGAGTGGGTGGTGTGTGGATTAACCTGTGACTAATGCAGACCTGGTTAAGGTTTCCCATCGCTGGGTTTATCTCCTCATCCTCTGTCTGACTATGCTGATTACCAGCCGCTTTTCCAGGAAAGGGGATTAACAGCATTTAAGTGGGGATGGGCCAAGAACTGGGGTGGGGGGAGGGCTGGCGTAGCACCATCACTCACTCTGAGGTCCCCCGGGTCCTGCCAGTGGGGCCAGTAGGGTGACCAGATACCAAGTGTGAAAAATCGGGACACTTTTTGTTTCTGGGTAGTGTGTGGGGGGGGTATAGTCGTGTATATGAGATAAAGCCCCTAATATGGGGACATCTGCTCGCCCTAGCTGCCAGTTCTGGCAGTTTGATCTCAAATGTCACAATCATTGGTGTTTCCCATAAAGCCCCAGTTCCCGGAGTCCTGGGATTATGGGACAGTCTCTGTTTTATTTTTTAAATTTTTTTAAATAAGAAAGTTTCTAACCCTGGCGGTTGGGAGAAAAGCAGGAAAACACGCCCCCCCAGCGGCTAACCTTTACAGCCAAAAGGGACAATCAGCTTGGCTGGCCCTTCCTGGCCTCAGTGTGAAATGCTGATGAGGGGACCTCAGTGTCTCAGGGCTGGCATCTCTCGAGAGCTGGAGATCTTCTCAAAGCCCAAGCTCCTGGAGTCAGGGGACTTTGGCGAGCGTTTCTGTATGGCTTAGGGCACTAGCTAGAACGTGGGAAACCCTGGGTCAGGTCCTTACTCGGCTACAGACCCTTGTGTGACCTTAGCCTCTGTGCCTCAGTTTCCCCAGCTGTACAATGAGGTAATAGCCCTGCCCTGCCCTGCATTGCGGGGCCACTGGGCAGGGCTCTGGGGACAAGGCTGTATAACCGCAAGGGACGACTCTTACTCAGCTTCTAGCTCTTGGGGGCACAGAGAAAAGCCACAGAACAGGACCCCCGAGGCCCCAGGCCGCCAAGAAAGGGATCCCCCCTCCCCTGTTAGATCTTGTGATTTCTGAGCCAGACCCCTGATCTCCTGGCATGGCGGCGCTGGGTCCAGCCGCTCACCGTGTCCTTTGTTCCTCTCCCAGATGGCCAAGAGGAGCTGCCCGACGCAACAGCCGAGGACCTGCTCCAGAGCGAAGTGATCCCGGAGCTGCCCCTGGACTTGGAGCAAAGTGAGTCGGGAGGAGGGCGCTGGCCTTGCCAACTTCTCCTGCCCTGCCGGGCGGGTTCCACTGGGTGACACCGGCCCCGGCTGGGGAATCCCGGGCGGAAGGGGCAAGCACTGGGGGTGGGGTGGGGGGAGCAGCATCCAGGGCGTGCCAAATGGTGCCCCCTCCCCGCGGATAACCTGGGGCCCTGGCTCTGTCCAAAGGGGCTGGGATCTGGCCGTGTTACCCTGCTCCGTGGCCTGGCTCACTCGCTCCCCTGCTTCATTAGGGGCAGTGGGTCCAGTCTGGGTCCAGTCCTGGCTCCGCCTAGCACCGGCCTGGCACGCTTCTTTGGGGCCAGAGCCGGGAGCAGCATCCCAGTGCGGCCGGCCCAGAGCCATACCAACCTCCCACCGCAGAGCGCGGCCGAGCTCCCGGCCACTCCCGCTGATGTGCAGCCCCCTCTGGGGTGGAGCTCAGCAGCTGTCGGCCAGGGATTTAGGGAGGCTGAAGGATGTGGCCCCAGGGGGTCAGGATGGAACTGGGGGGCGGGGGGACGAGCGCCCCCTGGAGGGTGGTCTCCCATCCTAGTTTAGCTTCCTCGCCTTTGCTCCCTCCCGGTGTGAGCCGGGAATGGGACGGGCTGACGGGACCCCCGGGAGGCCGGGCGGGGCCTGGCCCTGGCCTTGATTGCAGGCTTGTGAACTCGCTTTCCCTCCGCCGTAGGGCCCATCCTGGTCCGTGGGACCCCTCTGGCCGGGGCGGCCGTGCTGCAGACCAGAGTCGGAGGCTCCCGCGTCACCATCTGTGGCGATGGCCCCTCCTGCCGGGCCCAGCCCTGGGGTCACAAGCTGGACAACTTCCCGCCGGCCCGCCCCAGCGCCAGCAACATCGACAACATCTGCCTGGAGGGGAGGAAGAAGGTGTCGTACGAGCCCACGAGCCTGCCCCAGACGGGGTTCTCCCACCTCAGGCGCCAAGGCGATGCCATCAACCTCCTGGAGGCCGGCCTGGAGCGGTGCTGCCCGCAGGCCGAGCGCCTGGGCTGCGCGGAGAGCGCGGTGAGTCCCTGGGCTCCAGCTGCCCCGTGGAGCCGCTGTGTTACAGCAGCAGCCGGCTGAGCTCTGGGGGAGGAGGCGGGGGGGCACTGTACGTCCCTACACCTGCCCTGGGAGAGATGGTCCCTGCCCCTCAGGCCAACGAGACAAAGGGCGGGAGGGGAAACTGAGGCATGGGGGTGGGCGTGACGTGGCCAGAGTCTGTGGCAGAGCCAGCAAGTAAACCCAGCTCTCCGAAGTCCCGGCCTGTTGCCCTAATCATGAGGCCGCGCTGCCCCTCTCTCAAGGAAGGATGCTGTGAGGGATCACTAGGGTGGGAGAGAGGCTTCGGGATAGCGCAGGAAACAGCCCCACTGAGAGACCTGGAGCCATTCGCACGGCTGGTGATAGGGCCTGGAGAGCCCGGCCTGGGTCCCCAAGGTGGGCACAGCACGGGCACTGCGGGATTCCCTGGAGGGGGACCCCTCTCGCTATGCCAGGGGAGCGCCGTCTCCAGGGGCCATTCAGCCCTTGCCCTATGGGCTGCGGCTGCCAGCCAGGGGCCGATTGTGTTGGCTGGGAGCCGGACAGAGACCCGGCAAACGCATCCCAGCAGCCGCCCACCGCTGAGCTGCGGCTGCTCCCAGCTCGGGCGCGACGGAGGGGAAGCCGGCCACCTGGAGGGCAAAGTGCTCCTTGCCCCGAGCCGGGATGGGTTCTGGGGTGGGTGGAGGGCTCTGGGTGGGAGGTCTTGCCAAGGGTGAGGGGGGCTCTGGGGCGCTCTGGGCCCCCACTGGGACGTCCCACTGACTGCCTCCCTCCCGCCCTCCCTCCGGCAGTGGAAGGAAGCCCTGGAGAAGTTCTGTGACAACGAGTTCTCGGTGAAGACCAAGCACCACCACTGCTGCAAGCGGGAGGGCACCGACCGGGAGCTCTGCTTCGCCAGCGAGGCCCCGAACCCCAGCTACGACCCTACCGTCGCCAGCCTCGCGCCCCCCAGCGCCAGGCTGTGGCCCAGGCTGCCCGAGATCTCCTTCCCGCCCGGCGAGCCCACCGCCAGCAACATCAAGAACATCTGCAGGCTGCGCAAGTTCCGGCCCGTCTACCTGCCCAGCTCCATCCCCGCCACGGGCTACGGCTGGCTCCAGCGCCAGGCCCGCGCCATCACCCGCCTGGAGAACGACTTCAAGAAGTGCTGCAAGAACGAGGACGTCGGCTGCGCTCACGCCGCGGTGAGGGGGGGCTCGGCACGGGGCTGGGGGGGACAAGCCCGAGGGAGGGGGGCAGTGGGTGCCAATCCCAAGGGGCCATCGGCGAGGGGGGGAGGAGTTTCTCCCGGCCCGGCCTCCCTGGCGCTGTTGGTCTGTGTTCAGTCCCGGGGCCGGGGGGGGCGATGGGGTTTGTTACGTTGTGTTCTCTCCCCTCCCCCCCAGGCCGCATTTTCATATAAAGCCCGGAGGGGGCTCTGCCTGGCCCATTTCTGTTCAGGCAGGAGCAGGAATGATCGGGGGGCCAGGCTGGCTCCCCGGCTGGCTCTGCGCTGGGTACAGATCAGGTGCTAAACTAATGGGATCCCGGGGGCATTCCAGGAACCAGGAATATTCGGGGGCTTTCGGTCACACCTGGAAGGCCCCGACTTGAGCTCAGGGCTCAATGGTGCCGCTCAGCCACGGAGACGCTCCCCGCCCCAAAGCGTTCAGCCGGCGGCTAGACAAAGGCAGGGTTATTATCCGAGCCCAGGCTGACCCATGAGGGCAGCGGCAGAGCTGGGAATAGGACCCAGGCGTCCTGCGTCCCACGCTGCAGCCTCAGCCGCCCGTCCAGCCTCTGGCACTGGCAGAACTGTGGCCTGTTCCCTCTGTACATGGCTTCTCTTGCTCTCTCTAGTGGGAGAAGGCCCTGGCTCAGTTCTGCAAGCAGGAGCTGTCGGTGAAGACCAAGCCCCACCAGTGCTGCAAGGAGGCTGAAGACACGGCCAGGTTCAGCTGTTTCTCCAGCCAGGCCCCAAACCCGGCCTACGACAAGGAGATCCAGGCTGTCACCCTGGGGGTGGTGACCCCGGCGCTCCTGGACGTGCTGTGCGGGGAAATCAAGCTCTTCACCAAACAGTGAGTGTGACCCGCTCGGCCAGGGACCCGCAGACATTCACCAGGCCTCCTGGGGCATTAGCTTCCCCCGCTGGAGAATGGGGACGTCGAAACACAAGAGACTTGCCCAGGCTCACAAACGGAGCCAGCAGCAGAGCAGAGAAGCCAGGAGTTGTCCTGAGCTCCTAATCCCCATCCTCCCTTCCCAGAGCCGGGAGCAGAACCCAGGAGTCCTGACTCCCAGCCCCACCCCCGCTCTGCCCACTAGACCCCACTCCCTCCTAGCACTGGGACTAGAACCCAGGAGTCCTGACTCCCAGCCCCACCCCCGCTCTGCCCACTAGACCCCACTCCCTCCTAGCACTGGGACTAGAACCCAGGAGTCCTGACTCCTAGCCCCACCCCTGCTCTACCCACTAGACCCCACTCCCTCCTAGCACTGGGACTAGAACCCAGGAGTCCTGACTCCCAGCCCCACCCCCGCTCTGCCCACTAGACCCCACTCCCTCCTAGCACTGGGACTAGAACCCAGGAGTCCTGACTCCCAGCCCCACCCCCGCTCTGCCCACTAGACCCCACTCCTTCCTAGCACTGGGACTAGAACCCAGGAGTCCTGACTCCTAGCCCCACCCCCGCTCTACCCACTAGACACCACTCCCTCCTAGCACTGGAACTAGAACCCAGGAGTCCTGACTCCTAGCCCCACCCCCGCTCTACCCACTAGACCCCACTCCCTCCTTGCACTGGGACTAGAACCCAGGAGTCCTGACTCCTAGCCCCACCCCCGCTCTGCCCACTAGACCCTACTCCCTCCTAGCACTGGGACTAGAACCCAGGAGTCCTGACTCCCAGCCCCACCCCTGCTCTACCCACTAGACCCCACTCCCTCCTAGCACTGGGACTAGAACCCAGGAGTCCTGACTCCCAGCCCCACCCCCGCTCTGCCCACTAGACCCCACTCCCTCCTAGCACTGGGACTAGAACCCAGGAGTCCTGACTCCCAGCCCCACCCCCGCTCTGCCCACTAGACCCCACTCCCTCCTAGCACTGGGACTAGAACCCAGGAGTCCTGACTCCTAGCCCCACCCCCGCTCTACCCACTAGACCCCACTCCCTCCTAGCACTGGGACTAGAACCCAGGAGTCCTGACTCCCAGCCCCACCCCCGCTCTGCCCACTAGACCCGTCAGGTAGGCTCGCTGTGACTGTTGCCACCTGTAATGCCCGAGCAGCGCAGGGCAGTGGCCTATAGAAAGATAAAGCAGGGGCCTGGGAAGGAATTAATCCAGCCTGCCCCAGGTGGTGGCAAAACAGAGGCTTCATTTCTGGGTTAGCAGTTGGATTAGCGAGGCTGCAGCGCCGCCTTCTGGCCATGAGGAAAGATGCAAATCCCCCCATATGGGGTTTTTCCAGCCGGGGTTTGCTCTGATGACAGGCGGCTCGTTTTCGATCCAGCTTCGCTCCAGGCGAGCAGGCCAGGCACGAATTATTTAGCCAGAGTAGAATCCCATCCACACCTCTCACCCCTCCGCTCCCCACCACCATGCCCCAGGGCGAGCCTCACCGTGGGAATTGCTGGCAGTGGGGCTTTGCCGGGAGTGACGTCCGCAGGGACAGAGCCCAGGGTCTGTCCTGGCCCCGTGTCGCTGGGGCAGGGTCTTTGCCCTGTGTCCAAGGACCAGGCCAGACCCCTGGCTGATGTAGGTCAGCGCAGCCCCATTGACTCCACCTATTTTGCTCTCTCCACTGAACGTCCTGATGAGGAAACAGGCCAGGAAGATCCCACTTGCTGTCCAAGCCCAGGTGGCTTCTATGGAACAGCAGTGACCTGGCGAGCGAGGCCCAGGCCAGGGAGCCGAGAGACCCGGGACCTGGCTCTCTGTTGCATTTACACCAGTGTAAAGCGCTGATCTGGTTCGGTGGCATGTTACATGCACTTTGCATTCGCTTGGCAGGGGTGTAAATGACAAGCCCAGGTGCCGTGTGATGGAGAATCTATTCTGGTCTCTGCCACAGGCGTCCGTCTGCAACCTTGGGCAAATCACTTAAACTTTCCGGGCCAGATCTTCAGATGGGCTCAACTTGAAGCTGGTGGAGCGCCACTGAAATCTCCCCAGGCGCTTTACAGGGTTCACACACCTGCCGCCGAAATGCAGCCGCCTCTGGGGAGGAATGCTGCAGCTGTTTAACAGCGCACAGCAGCGTGATGCTGCGGTTTACAACGGGAAGTGCATAAGAATGCAGCATCCGATTGACTCCACCTGGAGGATTTAGGGAGGCAGGACATAATTCAGTGAGGTAGTATTTAAATGCGGATTCTCCGTGACTGCAAAAGAACAGTTTCATGTCTCCACCAATAGGGGGTCACCTCTGGCAGCGCAGCGCCCTCTAGAGCATGATGCTGGGTATATTCCAGTACTCGCCAAACAGGCTGCTGGTTAGCCCAAGCCCTAAGCTCCAGCCATGGGTACAAACTACTCTCTTCTTGTTACCAGGAAACCAATCCCAGACTTGATCCAGAGCATCACGGAGCCTTGCTGCAGCCTTCAGGGTGAGGAGAGGACTCAGTGTGCAGAGAAAGAGGTGAGTGCAAGGGAAGGGGGAGGGCTGTGGTTATCAAATAGACCCTGCTGTAGGCACGCAACGTGGTGATTAAAAGGCTGGGGAGCCGTGGCATTGCTGCCCTGGGCGGAGAGAGGAAGGATGGTGCAATGGTCAGGGCGGCTCCTCTGTGATGCCCAAGACCTGGGTTCAATTCCTGCCTTGCCAGACTCCCCGCGTGACCTTGGGATGTCACTTCACTCTCTGTCTCTCTGGGGCTCAGTGCGGGTAGTGGTGAGGCCCTGCCTCCCAGCGGGCCCGGCGGGGTAAATACCAAGAGGTGCTCAGATACTGGGAGCCAGGCAAGGACCTCGGCTAGAAGCAGTGTTAGTAACGGGAGCCGTGTCTACACACAAGTCCGCACCGCCGAGGTCAAGGACAGCTTAGACCAGCTGAGGGCTGCTGTCCCCCAGGAGCTCACTTCGGCCGTGGGGTGTGAAAAACCCACCCCAACGAGAGCCGGAGCGGTGCCGGCCTCAACCTGGTGCAGACGGTGCCGGGCCGACCACCTCTTGGTGTCTAGATCTGCCACTGGAGCGGTCTAGGTGTAGACGGACCCTGAGGCTTTGCCTGGTTTGTGCTCTGGGGGGGAACCCTCCTGTCTCAGTGGCTCGTTACCTGCAGGGCTGCTGGACAAATTCACACCTCTGTCATTTCTGCTAAACCAAACCATGCTAGAGTGAGGGCAGCCGGGTCCGGACCAGCATTGGTTTGATTCAGGTTGGCTTAGAAAGCACCTTACCTTCCCCCCCGTTAGAGATCTGGCAACCCAGGGGCGGTGCATGAATCGCCGCAGGCAGACCTGGGTATCTGGGCGACCTCATGTAACCTGGCGGCCTGTACCTCTTGCCAGTGCCCCCTGCCCCCTAGATCAAAGTGTTAAGGTCACAGCAGGCTGGCACCACTTACCCTTGGACTCGCATGGGCTTGGCAGGAGCCCCAGCCTGGCCGAGCAGCGCAGCCACCGTCTCCCCCGATCATAACACCTGGCTGTGAAACCCAGGCCTCCCCGGTTCTGCACGGCGCTCGGGATCGGAGCTTTGGTTTCCTCTGGCGCAGGGGGTTGAAAATGGGCGCTGGCTGGCTGGGGAAAGGGGGAGGTTGGAGGTGAGCTGCCCCGCGCACTGAATCGCTGCGGGCTTTTGTGTGCAAAGATGAGCCACTGCTTGTGTTATTTTGGAACGGGGAGGAGGGAAGGGGTGAAATGTGCTGTGAGGACTCCCCTGGGGTGAGGGTGCAGGGAGATGGTGTTTCAGAGCTCAGGACATGCCCATAACCGGGGAGGTGGAGGGAGTTTATCCCCATAGTACAGAGGCAGGAAACTGAGGCACAGAGATGGGAAATGGCTTGTTCAAGGTCGTGCAGAGAGACACTGGTGCCGCTGGAGGTAGAACCCAGGCGTCCTGACCCCTAGTGCCCTTGGGTGACTGACTTGCTGCGTGTCCCAGGCCTCGGCTCTAACCGCCTCTGCTCGCTGCTCTCCCCAGAAAGCCCGTTCCATCGCCGCCCTGTGCACCACCCAGAAGGACTCCTGGAAGGACCAGGATCAGTGCTGCTCCCAGGAGGAGGAGGAGGACAGAGCCGACTGCTTCAATGCCAGCTACTTGGCCAGCGTCTTCCTGGCCAGCACGGGCCTGGGGCAGGTCCCCAGCGAGCCGAGTGCGGCGCCCTAGAAGGACAGAAAGACCCAGAACTGTCTCCCTGGCGCGTTCGTGTATCACTGAGCCCCCTTCTCCCCCGCGCTCCCCCCAGCTGTTTCCAGCCCCGAGCTGGGCGGCCGCTGGCCGTCGCTGTCCTGGCCTTCGCTCTCCAAGAACGTGAGCACCGAGGAGATGCTTGAGGGATTCCGCCCCCGCTTGGCTCCCTTCTGGATTGTTTTAACGCCGATCCCCCGGGCCCTGTCGCTGCTCCAATCCCCATCCCCTGGGGTGGCAGCAACAGATGAGCCCAGGTTCTTGTGTCCCATCCCCCCAGCCCTGTATCCTGCCTGACCGCCCCCCTCACAATCCCCCGCGCCCCCCCCCCGTTGCAAGCTGTGGCCCTGTCTTCTGCAACACGTACGCAAAAGGCCCTTAACGCGGGTTGATTCCTTCACGGAGACGGGGGAGCGAGGAGGCTTTGAGATGGGAGCTGAGTGGGTGGGTTTGGCGGCACCTGACCGCCGGCGCCCCCTACTGGCCAGCTTGGAGCTTTCGGGCGGCGAGAGGCAGCCATCCAACCGGCCGGCTGGCGGCTCTCTGGGAGCGTGAGACGGAGCAGCAGGCTCCAGCCCCGGCTGGGATCTGCGCTCTGGGGTCCTTCTGGGAGCTGATTCCGAGCAGCGCGTCCAAGGGGAGCCGCGGTTTATGTGGATTCAGCCTGAACCAGCCGGTCGGTCTCCTGGGAGAGCCTGGGCTTGGGGTTTTGTACAGACTGAGGTGGGCGAGAGGCAGGGAGTTGGGGAGCGACGGAGGGGACTAAACACCCGAGCTGCTTCTCCCGTGAGCCGTCGGGCAGCTGGCCCTGTGGCCTCTGCCCCGGGGGCAGCGTAGCTGGGGAGAGCCCCTTTGCCCTTGATCCAATTTGCCAGCCCTGGGGGGAACCCATCACCCCCATTCTGTGCAGTGGGGGGGCCTTGCTCAGCATTCTCCGCTAGCGCCCGAGCTGGCTTTGGGGGCGCGCAGGGCAGCGGGATCCTGATCTCCCGGTGGCTCTGTGGTGTCCCCTTGCACTTGTAATCTGTGTTTGTACCTTAGCCCGGAGACTGTATCAAGTCTTCTCTGCCAAAGGCTCTAGGGAGATTCCTAATAAACCTTTTTGATGAATAACCCGGACTCTCTCCCGTCTGTTTCCAGCCGCCCTCGGGATTCCTGCTCTTTTCTAGCCCCTGTAGTGCGCCTGATGGACCTGCCTTTCCTCCCTGCTCCGGGAAATTTTCCTGGGTAGTTTTGCACAGTGGTGCAGGGGCTTTATTGGTGAATTGGCTACAAGAGACCCCCCTCTCCGCTATGGGCCTGCCACCAGCCCCGTAGGTGACGCGTGAGTGGGGCGGTCCCACGTTCTGATCCTCGGGGCTCGGCTTCTAAAGGAACGTGACGCCAATGCAAACCTCGAGCACCCAAGCGCCCCCTTTCTCCACCCTGCTACCAAGGTGGGGTCCTGTGTGTGGCCCATTCCGTTTGAGGGATTGGTCCTGTTTCTCTGCAGCATCCCAGCTGTGGGTGTCATTGTCCCTGACCTTCCTTAGCGTGAGCACCAGGATACAGCTGATGCGGGTGGCTGGAGCTGGGGATGAGCAGGGGCGTAACTACGGGCAGGGCTAGAGAGATCATGTTTGTACTAGGGTGGTGCCAGTTGAGAGCAGGGCCCAGGTGTGCTGGGTGCTGCCCGGACTCAGAGACAGTGTAAACAGACCGAGGGTGGGAGGGAAGAGAGTGGGGATGGGACTTGCCCAGGTCACCCAGTGGGTCACTGGCAGAGCTGCGATTAGAGCCCCTGGGTCCCAGTCCAGCGCTCCACCCACTGGACAGCGCTGCCTCCAACACCGTGCAGGAGGGGCGGAACGCCCTGGTGCAGGGAATTGTGGGGTAGCGGAGGACGAGCTAAACACAGGCTGGGTGCAAAGGGGGTGGGGGAGAGGGGTGGCTCTGCACGTGCTTTGCCCTGGCTCCCCGGCACGTGGGGCCGATATGCGCCCGGGCGCGCACTGTAGGGCTGGAGTGTGGCTGGTCGGGGGAGCTGGGTGACGTGCAGCCAGGCTGCCCTGCAGACAGACCCCGGGGCAGCTGGGCAGAAGAGAACTCCTGGGGGGAGGAGAGCCCGCTCTGCTTTAGCACCAGGTGGCGCCGGCCCCAGCTGGCAAGAGGCACATGCCAGGCTGCCGGGCTTGGCACTTGCCCTGTTCCCTGCTCCACACTGCAGCGCTCACCCGGCCAGCTGCCTGGCTCCATCTCGGAGTCGTCCTGCGAGACACCAGCTGCTCAGCCGAGGCCGCCTTGAACAGATTGCGGAGAGACGCCTGGGTCCAGCTGGGCCGGCAGCAAGCTCTGCCCTTCCATCCCCCCTTGCTCAGGGCTGGATTCTCTCCCACGCTTCTGCCCTGGGGCACCAGGGTCCCCCACCTGGCTTGACATTCAAACCTCTGTCCTGCTCCCCTGGGCTGTGGAAGATAAGACACCCAGGATATGGGGGTGGGAATGGGCAGGGGGGAGGGGTGAATGTTGTTTTTTCTAAATATAATGTCGAAATTGACACATTCCAACAGGAAATTTCAGTTTCACCAGAATGCTGTTTTCCGCTAGACAAAAGTCCCATCGGCAAATATTCCACCAGCTTTAATCATAATCCCCATGTTACTGATGGGGAAACTGAGGCACAGACTTTCACAAAGGCCCATCTCCCCCCCCCCCCCGATTTTTTGGCTGGATTCCCTGTGCACACATGTCCATGTGTACAGGTGCATGCTCCTCTTTCCTGGGCTCCCCCAAGGTGAATTAATCTCTTGTCTGGATCTCTCGGCCCTTTTCTGGATCCCTGGCTGGCTGCATGCGCCCTCAGTCTGAATCCCCTCCGTGGCTCTCCTTTTCTAGATCCAGCCTTTTCTGGAGCTGCCCCCCCATTTCCTTGCTACGTGCCCCCGGTGCTACAGGTCCCTCCCCCTACTGCCCCAGATGTACAGAAGCAAAAGTCCAGCTGTGGGGGCCCCTGTCCCCCCCATAGGTTGGGGATCGGCTGGTGGTGTGTGCACGGCTGGGTTCACTTCCAGTTCAGAGAGAGCTTTGCTCACTCCAGATGTGGGGGCTGCTAGTCCCCAGATGGGCTCTGTGTGTGTGTGTGTGTGTGTGTGTGTGACACACACACACAAGCACACAGCTGCGTCTCTTCAGCCGCTGACCCCCGCCGCGGAGGTGGGGAGCTCTGCAGGCCCCCCCGAGGTCATTGTTCGGGAGCGTCTGGTCCCTCCCCCCCAGACGCCCGCTGGTGTCTCTTTTCCCCTGTGACCCCTGCCTGCCATGCGTGTTGTTGGGAACCCGGCTCAGCGGCTGCATGTTTGCTTGGGCTGGCTGGCCTCCCCCCTCTGCCACCTCCCGCGTGCGGCCCAGGGGCCTGAGCCCGTTTGCTTTAAACAAAGCGGGTGCCAGGTTGTCGCCTCTGCGAGATGCCCCGGCCCCACAGCCCCGGCTCTCCGGTCACCCCTCCGCCAAGGGCAGGAACGGGCTGGGCTCGGGGGAGAGCTCTCTGCCTCCTGGGCGCTACTGGCCTTGTGGAGGAGCCGAGCGGGCCGTGGGCACGGGGCGTCTGCCTGCTCCCAGGCCAGGCTGGGTCACGCGGATGGAGCAGGACGAGGCCTGGCTCCGGGGAGCAGCAGCCTGGGGCTGGCGGCTCGGCTGGGCAGCAGGTTCTGTGGAGCAAATTCCCAGCTTGGGTGGCAGGGCCCAGCCGGCTCCGCTTCATGCTGAGGGGGCTTCTTTGCCCAGCTCTGGACTGCAGCTCCCCCCGCACCCCCAAGCAGGAGACTGGCTGCCCCTGTTTGAGTCACCTGCCACTAGTCACTACCCCCAGCGCTGGAGCAAAGCTCCCAGCGCTGAGAGATCAGTGGGGACGGAGCCTGGTATTTACCAGCACCAGATAAGCCATGGGGCAGTGCTGGGATTTCTCGGCCGTGGGTCACCTTCACCAAGGGCACTCAGCAGCCGCTCTGGCCCTGTGGCAGGCACATGCCGGGGCGAGGGACCAAGCCCTGGAGAAGGGACTGCGGGAGGCGATCCTGGCCTGGCATAGGGGCAGGATGCCGGCCGAGGGGCAAGGACACACTGGGGAAGCAGCCACAGAGCCGGTTACGCCGTGCCCCATTCGGGGGCTGCGCTCGGTTACAGCTGTGGGGTTGGGCCTGGCTAATAGGTTCAGCCAGCAGAGATTACACTGCCGAGCGTAACGGGAGGTGTGCGCCAGTCTCTGGCACAGGACAGTCAGGACGCCTGGGTTCTATTCCCAGCTTTGCTAGTGTGGCCATGGTCAAGTCCCTTAACCCTGCCCCATGCCTCAGTTTCCCCATGGCCCCGATAACACCTACCTCCCAAGGGGAGCTGCGAGCTCAGGGGGCTGCTGCTGTTAACAAACCCTGGCCCAACCTCCGTGGCACAAAGAGACCGTAGAGCCGAGCACAGAGTAAAATCCCAGCCAGAGCCACAGCAGGGCGTCTTCCGGAGCCTGGCCTCGCCTCCAGCCTGTTCAAAGGATGCACCTCTAGCATCCTGGGGGGGGTCGCTCCAGCCTGCCGGTCAGCTGGCGTCGGCCTAGCGCCCTGGTGCATGATGGGAAAACCCCCAGCCCTCTGCTAGGGTACCTGCTGCTCCACAGTGAAGCGGCCCCCCGAGGGCAGAGCCGTTAAACTGTGTCTCTGTTGGCGTCTCGCTGCCTCCCCCAGCCCTTTGTGGTGGGCGTCCTGGCCAGGAGACGAGGGGCAACGCTTATGTTTGTCTTTATAGGTGCCGGGGGCAGGGGGTGCGGAGTGACACATGGCTGGCTGGGCACGGATGGGCTAGTAGATGGCCCTGGATGGCAAGTGGTGGACTTGAGGGCTGGGTGTAGCGAGTAAAGGACTGGCTGGCCGTGTACAAGGCTAGATGTTCTGGTCGGGCATTGGCCAGGCCAACGAGGCGTCCGGTCAGCCATCGGCCAGGCCAGCCAGGCGAATGAGGCGTCTGGTCGGGGATTGGCCAGGCCAACGAGGCGTCCGGTCGGGCAGCAGCCGGGTGAACGAGGCGTCCGGTCGGACACGTCCTCCGTACCATCTGGAAGGGAAGCCCAAGAGTTGGCTGCAGATGTTAATTTGGTGCAGGTTATTTCCCGAGGTGGCCAAGCCCTGCCTGCCAGGACAGCGAGTCACGTGGACAGGCCCATTGCCCCGTGAGACCCCCCTGGTAAAATCCTGCTCCCCCGCAGCACGGGCCACCCCTGTTCATCACAGCCGCTGGCACTGCTGGGTTTCAGGCTCCTCCCCAGTCGGGCTGCTGCTGGGTTCCACTTGGGGGCTCTTGGGGGGGGAGGGGAGAGGGCCGGCCATGGGAAATAGATTTAAAGGGACAGGACTGAGTCGGCAGCTGCTTTCTCAAGTGGGGGGGGGGTCCTTTCCAGCAGGTCCAGCCTCCATCCCCCCAGACCGGTCCCCTCCAGGGCTTGGGCCCCTGATACCAGCACCAACGCCAGCCCTGTGCCGGGGAAGCAGTGAGGGGGGCTGCGGGTAAGTCCTATGGGGCGCTCAGGTTCCTGGCGCCCTCCCAGCCCCAGCTCGCCGGCCCCACACCAGGCCACGGAAAGGAGGGGCAAGTGGCTGGTGGGAATGGCTCAGCGCCTGGCTCGAGCGGCGAGGGAGTGAGTCGCTGATGAACAGTGGCAGGCGGGCGTGGAGGGCACGTGGGGTGTGTGTAGGGAGACCCTCCCTGCCCCGGGGAGAGTGCTCCCACCTCACTGCCGCTCAGCTGGGGCTATAAAGAGGTTGTCTGAGAGGCAGTAGGAGCTAGTGGTTAGAGTGGGAGGAAATGAGAGGGCTGGGAGTCAGGACGCCTGGGTTCTCGTCCTGGCCCTGGGAGCGGGGTTGGGGCTAGTGGGTAGAGCCATGAGCGTCAGGACGCCTGGGTTCTAGTCTCAGCTTTGTCGGCCTCTCTCCCTGGGAGGCCGCTCCAGCAGAAGTCGAGGGTGTTTCCCCTGCCTCTGGGAGGCCCACTTAGGGCTAGTAGCCGAGCTGGGGATGGCACCGATGCAGGATGGCTTCCTGCTGGGTAGGGCTGGGGCAGCTGCGGGGGGCTGGGGCAGCTGCAGGGGGCGGGAGGATGCAACGAGCCTGCAACTTCCTTCGTACAGGAAGGAAGACGAAATCTGTAACCCTGCCTGCCTAATGCCCGCTGGCATCTCTGGCGATCAGGGATTACGCCTATGCCCCAACCCTTCTCCCTGCAATCAGACGCCAGGTGGTCGCAGAGAGGTTTGGCTGCTGATCAACGGCCAAAGGAATCCGTCTGGAAGGCCCCAGGCCCAGCCGTGCCCTGCCAGCTCCCATCGCTGTGGGGAATGGACAGTGTGTGCCGGGCACGGCTCATCTGGCGAGAGACGCTGCGGAGGCAGCCCCCCCGTCCTCAGAGCCAGGCAAGCAACTATGATCCGGTGGGTCAGGCCCAGGGAACCGTGAGTCAGGAGCCCTGGCTCTGCTGTGGGACCACGGCTGAGTCACCTCCCCCGCCGTGTGCCTCAGTTTCCCTCCTGACCTGAAACAATGTTCTTTTACTTTTTGATTGGCAGAAAATTAAAAAAAAAATTGGCTTTCATTTGCCCTGAACTGATTTGATTTTTTTTGGACTTGGAAACCAAAACTCCCGTTAGTTTCAAAGCTCTGCCCCCGGCCCCATTGTGCCAGGTGCTGCCCAGACAGAGCGCGAGAGAGTCCCTGCTCCAAAGAGCTCACAAGGGTAGGCGGGAATCTCAGGCACAGGGTCAGTGGGAGAGCCAGGAATAGGACCCAGGCATCCTGCGTCTCCATCCAGCGCCATCGCGTGGGCAGCCCCGTTTGGCTGCTGCCTGTAGCTCATCCTGGCAACTCTCCCCTGCGTCTGGGCTCACGCCACACTTGTCTGAGAAGCAGTTGGCAGGACTGGCTGGAGCAAGCACTGCCAACCTGGACACCCCCCCCGCCCCACACGTGCTCCCTGGCTTGTGGGGCGTAACCCTATCCGAGAGCCTGGGCAGATGGGGACAGGCTCGGAGTGAAGGGGCCTCTTTGGGAGGCTCTGGGGATCCTGGAGCTGCCGTGACACGCCCAGCGTTGGGCGCCTGCCACCGCACGTGTTTTCTGGGGCTCTCTGGGGGCGGCTAGGCTGGCAAAAGGAAACTCAGCGCCTGGGCGTGGCCGGCTGCCGGGCGGAAGGAATCCACAGCCGTTAGGTGAAGGGTTTGTGCTGCGCTTTAACCACCCTTCCAGCAGGGCCCTGCCTGTTTTTCCGGTGGCGCCCGCCCAGGGGCGTGGGAGCCAGGACTCCTGGATTCTCATCCTAGCTCTGGCCAGAAGCGTTGGTGGGGATAGCTCAGTGGTTTAAGCACTGGCCTGCTCAACCCAGGGTTGTGAGTTCAATCCTTGAGGGGACCATTTAGGGAACTGGGGTAAAAATCTGCGCGGGGACTGGTCCTGCTTTGAGCAGGGGGTTGGACTAGGTGACCTCCTGAGGTCCCTTCCAACTCTAAGATTCTGTTACCTAGTGCTTACAGCAGGAGCTTGGGTGCCAGGACTCCTGGGTTCTAGTCCCAGCTCTGGGAGGGAGCGTTGCCTAGCAGTTACAGCAGGGGATTGGCAGCCAGGGCTCCTGGGCTCTATTTTCCCACCTCCATCGCTGACCCTCTGCATTACATTGGTCAAGTCACAGCCTTGCTCTGTGCCTCAGTTTCCCTCCCTTCTGTGACTAGAGCAGGATGAGCCGGAGTCTTTCTCCAGCCTCTGATGAGTTAAAAGGCCTTTGCAGTTTCTCCCCAGCTAGTGACCGTTGCGGGGGAGGTGTCTGTGCCCAAAGGCACCGGCGAGCTTGTTCTTGGCATGCGGCTGCAGCCTAGCTGTGGGGCGCTGCACACGCTGAAAGGGAGTAATTAGACCCTGGCTTTGGCACGCCGAGGAATAATTGCCATTCCCAAACTCCTGCGATCCGGCACGTATCAGCTGCAACCTGCAGTAATCGCCGGGAAGCTCTCCTGGGCTCCGGGGCGCACGCATCTCCTCCAGTTTGTTTAAGGCTGACGTTAATGAAGCGGTGAGAATCAAATGCCGTGGCTGGGTTGGAGAGCCAGGAGCCGGGCCACGCTGGGGTCACAGGCTACCTGAGCTGCCTGCGGTCATGGCGCTTTCATGCCCGGCCAGCGTGCTCACAGACTTGGAAGCAGGAGACAGCTTCAGTTCTGCGGCTTGGAAAGCCGAGAGTCTCAGGCGATCGCGATGGCTGTTAGGATTTATGGGGCCGGCTCTGAGTGGGGGTGAATCCGGAGCCAGGGGCAGATCCTGATCTCCGGGACGCCCGTGTAAATCTGGAGTCAACCCACTGATTGCAATCGAGTTAGGCCCTGGTTTTGATCGGTGGCACCTTGGTGTAGCTTTGGAGTCACTCCACTCACTGCAGTGGAGTTAGGGCCAAATCCAGATCTCGCCTGCACGAGTGTAAATGTCACCTCACTCCATTGACTGCCGCTGGATCCTTACTACACTAGTGTAAATCTGGAGTCACCTTACCAGCTTTGCTGGATCTGGGGTCTGATCCTAATCTATTACACCAGCATAAATCCAGAGTCACTCCATTGTCATCAGTAGCGTGACTCCAGATTTGCCTTGGTGTTACTCAGGGCAGAATCTCACCCTGTAGCTCACACCCTGGGCCAGATTTGCATCTGTCTTCAGCAGAATCGTGCTGAGTTTCCAGTTAGCGTCGGCCAAACGCTGACATGAAACCGAAGTGGAATTGGCCAATATTTGCACCAAGCAGTCGGCTATGAATGATTGTTATCGGGTCTGTAGTGCTGCCAATGTGCTTGCTGCTGCCCCCAAAGCAGCGAGGGGCTCAGACACCACGGTGATGGGCACCACGCCTGGCTCTAGCTAGTCTGTGCCCCAAAGAGTTTAAAATGGCCCAGTAGAATTTAGCTTGACCCTGCCTATTAGGTGCCTGGTTTTTTTGCTAGCCCTCGTGCGGGTCCCTGGAAATACGGCCGCGGCCAGGGACCCCATTGGCAGATGTGTCTGAGCTGCGAAGCGTCTGGGTTTAGGAGCGATTCCACCAGGAAGGACGTGAAGTTTGTGCTTCTTGGAGCTTCCCAAAAGCAAAGCGAAGCGTTTTCTAGGCTTGGGCCACACTGCACTCCTGGCTAGGGCCAGGCGCCTGCAACCCATTAGCGCTGTCTGCGCGGAGGCCTCTCCGGGCGGGGAGCTCAGGCCAGAAATGTGGAGGACTAAATAACCCTGCTCGGGCTGCTGCGCCGAGGCGAGCGGGGATGGATGGGAGGGCGTGAGAGCTGAGCCGCTGCTTCGCTGGGCGACCACGCAGGGCTTCGTGGCCAGCCACGGACAAGCCTGCTGCTCACCTGGTGCAACGTGCAGGGTGCAGCTCGGGGCCTGTGGGCTTGTCGTTCACGGGGTCCTGGCTTGGGGGATGCAGCTGCTACAGGCTGGTGGCTGAATGGACCCCTAGAAGGGGATGCCCCGAGCTGACCGCATGGCGACTGCAGATGTGCGTATGTGCAAGCACCTGCGTGTGCAAAGGGGCGCACACTCACACATGCGTATGCTCACTCATGCCTGTGCACAGGTGCCCGTGAATGCCTACATGGGCATGTGCACCCGCACGTGAGCGTGTGCCTAAACACAGGTACACAAGGATGCACAAGCACATGGGCTCACCTGCCCGCACGCACACAGGTACACGTGGCCGTGCACTCACGCACAAGTGTATGCACACATGCAGGGCGCACGTATGCACAAGTGCTCGTGCTCGCTTGTGTCCGCTGTTTACTTTGTTATTGATGCTAGCGCGGGTTGGCTTTGAGTGAGGGAGCAGATCAAAACAGCAATCCACCCCTGCTGGCTCGTTAGTGTCCGAACACAGAGCACTTCACTGCTGAACGAGGGCCTGGGCGTGTCCCTAAGGTGCCAGAGCCGTGAGGATCATGGTGCCAGCTAACATGGGCTCCATCGAGGGTGCTGTGCCAAGGGCGAAGTCTGCACGATGCTGCCTGGTGCACCCTACGGAAGGGTGCACCGGGTGCCGTTGCGGTTCTGTGCAATGCAGCAGCTGGAGATGGAGGGGTGGGGGCCTGGCCATTAAGGGGTTAATCTTAGCAGGCGGGGGCCTGAGAGCACCCCGCGGGGTGGAGGAGGCAGCTGGGAGGGCTCCAGGAGGCAGGAATGTTTACGCCTGGCTGGGATCCCCTGCCACTCGACCGGTGCTGGCTGGCCACCGTCCCCACTCTGCTGGCATCGCTGTGCTGCTGGGAGCCATGGCAGAGGTGTAAGCTCCTTAGTGATCGCTCACAGGAAGGAAAGCAGCACTTGAAGCCTGGCCATGATCCCCGGAGCCTTTCCAGGGCATCGAGCGCTGCGTTCCTTTGCGCAGGTCAAAGGCGCCAGGTGGGCGTTGGCCTCAGGCAAGGAGAACAAGGGGACTCTCTGTAAACCGGGGTAGCCAGGCTGTGAAACACACGGGCATCATGACGCAGGGTGATTGTGCAGTAGCTTCATGCAGCACAAGTGTGCAGGCTCCCGCAGTGAGTGTGAGACCTGCATGCACAGTGGGTGTGCCAACAGTACACTCCGTGAGTGTGCAGCTCTGGGCACCACTGATCGTGCCATCGGATGCAGCAAGGGTGCGATCGGCGTGCATGGTGAGCATGTGGTTTCATGCAGTCCAGATGCCTGCTGTATGGCTGGAGAGTGCGAAATCCCACACTGCCGGCGCACGAGTTGTGTGTGCTCTGGGCACAAAACCTTCGAGCACCACGAGCATGCAGTCTTGCTCAGGGTGTGTGCGAGATGTGTGCACCAGGAGTGTGAAATGCCCTGCAGCCTGTGTGCAAGCTGTGTGCACCAGGAGCACGCAGCTCGTGCACACCTGAGGCCGTACAACCCTCCACTGGGAGAGTGCTCTGTCTGTGCACTGGGAACGTGCAGTCTCACACCATGAGTGTGAACCTGCTGGCTGATGCGATGACCGTGCTGTAAACTAGCATGTGTGTGTGTGTGTGTGCGCGTGTGTCATGGCTGAGCAGTCTTGTCACAGCAGCTTCTCCTTCAGCGTTAATACAGGTGCTACTGACCTCCTGATCCCAGGGCTAATTAAACCCAGCAAGGGTATTAAGGCAGTGGCTGAGATTTCACACCTTTCTGGGGACAGGGATTCTATGATCTGTCTGGCCAGGGCTTAGCTGGATTGGACTCCCTCCCGCATCCCTATGAGCAGGGCCCAAATGCTTAATTCATGCCTTCACTGTTAACAGCATCTCTGAGTGCTTCACCAGCACTGAAATGCAGCCACCTCTGGGGTGCGGCGTGGCGCCTGTTGAAGAGCATGTGGCAATGCTGCATAGGAATCGCTCACCTACCATGGAAATGCAGCTGCCCAGGCGCAGGGCACAGCAGCTGTTTAGCGACAACACCTCAGAATCCCGTCTACAGCACTGGAATGCAGCCACCTCTGGGGTGAGGGCAGTGGCTGTTTAACAGCGCACAGGAACGCTGCACAGCAGGAAGGTATAAAGAACGCTGAATGCAGCGGGAAGGGGGTTTCAAGTAGTTCCAGTTTCTTTACACCAGAGACTGGCCTTTGAATGCAGACAAGGCCTCTTATATCATGGGGTGCTCCCCCCCCAATCTCCTGCCATCCTTTCCTAGGGGTTCAGGGCTAGATTAATCCCTGGCATAGCCCCTTTGGGGGTCAGTGGGCATCACAGTGTGTGTGGGGGGGTGCTGCTGGGAGCCGGAGCCCTCACAGAACCCTGCTCCCCGCAAGAATCACTGGGCTGTCTCGGCCACAGCTTAAATATTTGCACATGGCGAGGAGCAGAGGCGCCTGGAGCCAAGAGCTCTTGCTTGCCAGGGCCGGGAGCTGGCTAGGCTCTGGGGTGTGCGGTTACGGGAGCGCGGCAAGCGAACAAAGCGGGGCTGGGGGGTGAGGGAAGGCAGGGCTGGGATGTGTGGGAGACGCTTGCGGTCACTTTGTTGTGGGCTGTGAAGGCAGCCAGGGCAAGGCGCCTGCCCCGCTCTCCCTCCCTCGAGGAAGGAGCCGGTCTGTGCGAATGCTCTGGGGAGCAGCTCTATGGAGCGGAGACCCCCTGTCCCATGGGAGGGGGGACATGGAGCAGAGCCAAGCTGGCTGTCAGCAAGGCATCTCCAAGATCCCGCTCTGCGGATGATGGGGTATACAGCCCCCCTTTCCCTCACCCCCCTTTGTCTGGCTCTTCCACTCTCATTTCTTCCCTGCCTCATCCTCCTCTCCTGCCTTCATCCCTTCTGCATCCCGCTCCCTTGAGAACCCCCCACCCCGCACCACCACCACGTTGTTGGCGAGGGAGAATTGCCACCGCTGTGGGACCAGATCCCTCTGATCCACTGAGCCCGGCTGGGATACAGGCCGCCCCGAGGATCCCCAGCGGGAGTGTGTGTGAGTGGCCCGGCGAGGATGTCAACGATACATCCTCCCTTGATGCCCTCTGGTCCTGCTGCTCAGGTGCATTGTGGGATAGTCCCACCTCTCTGCCTGGTCTGTTTGCTTCCTCCAGAGATGAGGCAGTGCTGTGCAGCGGTTAGAGCACTGGCCTAATTAACGTTAGGGCCAAATGAAGGTTTCCAGCACAGAAAAACAAGCTGTTCCTCCTCCCCCAGCCTATTGCCTGCAACGAGAGCTCATGGATGCTGGGGCCCCTGCATGCAGACCCCCAGCTCTGCCTGTGAATTCACACTGGCTCCCCTTGGGGGCTCTGGAGTCACAGCTGGAAGAGCCTGGCCCAGTGCCTTGAGTGTAGGCCCAGATTCTAGCCCCGATTTGAACCCAGGAGTCCTGGTTTGCTGAGCTCGGGTGGGGGTGGGGGGTTCCAGGAAGTGTATTCAGTGCAGAGGCCGAATGCAGAGACAGGAAGATTGTTATTAGCCTGGTGTGCAATTTGCCCCCGCCTGGTTTTTGCGACGCCTCCCCGGGGAAGTCCAGGAGACCGATCGCTGTGTTCCCGTAGCCTTTCCCCATCTGCCCAGTAATCTCATCTGCTAATCTCACTCGCTGAGCCCGGGATTAGTTCCCAATAATCCTGTAAACTCCCCTCCCCCCCACACACACACCCCAGAGGTCTTAATTGCTAATGCAGGTCAGGGCAGCAAAATCCTGCCCCACTTCACCCAGCTCTGGAGGTGGGATGATGTATCGGGGACCGGTGTGATCCCCTGTATAACACAGGCCAGGGTTTGTACCAGTCTGCTCCCACCTCTCAGATGTCACTTGTTACTGAGGGGAGGGATAGCTCAGTGGTTTGAGCAGTGGCTTGTTAAACCCAGGGTTGGGAGTTCAATCTTTGAGAGGGCCACTTAGGGATCTGGGGTAAAAGTCTGCCTGGGGATTGGTCCTGCTTTGAGCAGCGGGTTGGACTAGATACCTCCTGAGGTCCCCTCCAACCCTGATATTCCAGGCTTCTACCTGACTGGGAGCTCCTGCCATAGAAACGCAAATTAGCCTTGTTTTAACAGATGGGGAAACTGAGGCACGGAGCTGGAAAAGAATTTGTCCAAAGTTGTGACTTGTCTCCTGCTTCTCAGCCCTGGGCTCAGTCTATAGCCTGCAGGCGCCCTTGCAACCTGCTGCTGGCTGGGTTAATACTGCGCATGAAGTTTGCGTGAGTCGGGAGCTTCGGGCTGGTGGAATAGCCCTGGAGACCAATGGCCTGTGTTTATCTACAGAGCCAGTACCGCAGGGGCGATGGCCCAGCAAGCCCCCCAGCCCTGGAAAAATGTCCCAGCGGCTGGGGAGGGGGTGAGGACACTTCCCTCCTGGGTTGAGGCTGCCACGTGCAGAGAGGCTTGTGGTCGCTTGCCTGGCAGGAACCTGCCTGAGACCCAGCAAACTCGGTTCATACAGGGCATCCATCGTGCTGTAACCACTTTCACGGCCCGGCCTGCCCTCCGTGCTCAGCCCCTGCAGTGAGGCACTTCCTGGTTCGCTGAGGCCAGGCTCAGGCTGCCCATGTCAGCGCCAGTGCCTGTGCCCTGAGCCAGCCTGAGCCAGTGCCCTGGGAGCCGCCTGTTCCCATCGGCGCCTGGCAGGGGGAGCAGGCTCTGCTGACAGCTCGCTGTCTGAGCTGCCCTCTCCCATCAGCGCATTAGCATCAGCGAGGCTGTGGAGCAAACTAACCCCTTGGCATCTGCCCCGTTAGCCTCACCAGCTTCAGCCGGGGGAACTCAGAAGCTGTCTGACCGGGATAATATCGTGTGCCCCTGGCGGGACTCCCCGCTTGGCGCTCCGTGGGCAGCGCGTCTTCGGGCAGCACGTTCAGAGAGGCTCCCCCCCACTCTCTGGTTCCCCATCCCGGGGGCACCTGGAATTCAAAACCCATCCGTTCTTTGCACCACGCAGAACAGCATCAATTCACAGGGATGGCCCCAGGAGAAGGGAAATGGGCTGGAGCAAATTTATGCCAGCCCTGCCCCTCGCATATGGAAGCAGCGTGGTCTAGTGGGTAAATCACTGCCAGCCAGCCTGGTTCTGCTCTTGCCTGTTCTGGGTGACGGCGGGCGAATCGCGTCGCCGCTCTGTGCCTCGGTTTCCCCTCCCACCCTGTGTCACTCTTGTCTGTTTAGAGTGCAAGCTCCTTTGGGGCAGGGATGGTGCCTGCCCCACGGGCTCTGGTCTTGCTGACTTTCCAGTAGCACGTAAAGGCCCCATCTGAGACGTGGGCCCCCACTGTGCTAGGAGCTGTACGGACACAGCGTGATAAACAGCCCTTGCGCCAAAGAATTTGCAACCTAAATGGACAAAGGTGGAGTGTGAAACTGAGGTGCCTCCAGGGGATGTAACTTACCCAAGCTCATCACCAGAGCCAGGAACAGAGCCCCAGGCTCCCGTGGGCCAGGTCTGAGGTTACCACCCCCGCTGGACCAGTGGCCTGAGACGTGTTTCTCGTTTACTTGTTGATCCTTAGCCGCTTTGACTCAAGGAGCTCTGAGACCAGAGGGAAGTGGCTGGTGTTTTCCACACCTGCCTGGCAGATTCCAGCGTTCTCCACCCCTGGGCTTCCTGCACCAGCCTTGTCAAAGGCAGAGCCAGGAGCGGGGTGGGTTTGAGGTTGGTTGTATGGGACCGAAGCAGCAGCTCTCTGTATCTGTGGCCAGACCCTAACACCCCCCTCTCGCCGGCCTCTCCTGGCAGGGATCAGGCGCTGGTGCTGCATACACACCGACTGGCCGAGGTGTTCCCGGGAAAGGGAGCTGGGGCAGGCTCTGGGCTTCCACCACGATTGGAAAAAGCTCTGAGCCGCTCCCAGGCTGAGTTCCCCCTGCAAGCGTTTGGCCCTGTGACCCAGCACATGGTTCCAGCCCGGGCCCCGCCAACACCTCTCTCCCCCCACACCCCTCCTCCAGCCCGTGCTAGGCCTCACCTGGGAACAGCTGCTTCCCTGGGTCCTGACCCCCTTCGCCTCAGCCAGTTCTGGGAAGCCACCCAGGAGGGGGCCCGCTCCCGCCCGAGTCTCCTGCTGCCCCGCCCCTCTGAGGAGCCATGAATGGGGTGTGTGCGGGGGTGGGGGCAGTTTGCACAGCAATCGCACTTAGCCTGGTGTTTTCCCCCCTTCCTTAGATTTCTGTTCTGCAGCAGGGGAAACTGAGGCACAGAGCGGTGAGAGCGACTTGCCTGAGGTCACACGGGGAGTCAGTAGCAGAGCCGGGGATAGAATCCAGGTGTTCTGCCCGGCCCCACACCGTCTGCACCGTTCAAGCTCCTAGAGCAGAGCTGCCCGTGGAACATGAGGGTTTTCCACAGAGCCGGACACCAGCGAAAGCCTTTGTCCTTATGGCCTGAGCCTGAATGCCGCGGAGCCGGGAGGCTGCAGGAGCTGGCTTGGGCGACAGGTTCTTGCAATATGTCCCCGTGGCGTGTCCCTGATGGGGACCACTGAGGCCGTCCAGTGTGAGCTCCTGCATTGCCCAGGCTGGGGAATGGCCCCAGGATAATTCCCTAGGCCAGGAAGCGAAGGAGGCCCCCATGGCCAGGTGAGAGGATTTAACCCGACTCCTGGGATGGTCTGTGAGGTTAATGGGTGGTTTTGTCCTGTGTTCATTAGCCAATGGGACCAGGGCAGAGTCGAGGGTAGAACCCCGACTCCCAGCCCCCTGCTCTAATCACTTACCCCCTCCCCACGCCGGGAGAAGAACTCAGCTGTCCTTACTCCCAGTCCCCGGCCCACTATACAAACTCTCCTCCCAGGCATCCCGATGCCCCCTGCTCTAACCACTAGCCCTCCCTGTCTCTGAAATAAGCAGTGCCAAGCTGACTGTCCCCTCGATCTGGGAGGGGAGTGATGTTTGCTCTGAGTTCCCCCGCTCTGTCTACATCCCAGGAGGTGGGGCCCTGAGACGGTCCCGGCACTGGGACCTCGGGGCTCTGTAACAGAGATGGAGGGTTCAGAGCACGTTGCTCTCGGATATGTCCCCTTGCAAATGCTTTGCATGGACAGTCGGGAAGCAGCAGGGCAGGGCCAAGAGACAACAGATCCCAGGCCCCGCCGCCAGGAGGGAAAGTGGACACTGAGTGATTCCAATTAGAAATGGACCCAGGGAGTTATTGGCTGGGGTATGGGCTGCTTAGTCCACCTAGGGAGCTGCGGTCCGGTAAATTCTGCGCCAGGTCACTGAGCTTAGCAGTCTGGCCTGTGCCGGCACCGTTCCTCTGAGAATCTCAAAGCTCTTTACACACCCGGCAGGGCAGTGACATCCTCCTCCTCGTACAGAGAGGGAAACTGAGGCACATAGTGACTTGCCTGACCTTAGACGATGGGTCAGGGGCAGAGCTGAGAATAGAAGCCAGGATTCCTAGCTCCTGCTGGCCCATGCTCCCGGCCAGAGCTAGGAACACAACCCAGCCGTCCTGACCCCACGCTCCCGCCCAGACCTGAGAACACAACCCCAGAGGCCTGAATTCTTGGCACCTGCTTTGGCCACTAGATTCTTCCACCCCCCACATGGGCCCTGCTCCACCCCTGCCATACGCCCTCCGGGTAGGTAACAGAGCACAGGAGTCCTGGCCCCACGCACCTCCCAGCGCTGGGGCTATAACTTTAACTCTCTCATAGGGGCAGAGTTAAGGTTATGGTACACACACACACACAGAGAGTCAGTGATGTAATGGAACAGCCTCCCCCCCCATACAGTCAGTGATGTTATGGAACAGCGCGTGCGCACACACACACACACACAGTCAGTGCTGTAATGCAACAGCCCCCCCCTCACCACACACACACACACAGAGTCAGTGCCGTAATGGAACAGCCCAAACACACACACACAGAGTGATGTAATGGAACAGCCCAACCTGCACTGGTGCTAAGAGGTCAATGCATTTCCTGTGCCCGCTGCCTTAGTTATGCTGCATGTTCTAGGTTCACCTGCTGCTTGGTGCTGCTGACCCCAGAGGTTGCTCAGATAGGTTGGGGTCCTTGTTGGACCTGCCGGGTGTTTCTTCGCCTGGCCCCTCTCTCTCCATTTCCCCTTGGTCTCTAGTCTAGCTGGTTTGCCGGGTCCTGACCCCCTGGAGGACACAGCTGAGCCTAGCTGAGAGTAGTCACTCCAGTCCCACCCCCATGGGGGCAGAGTTAAGGTTATGGTGCTTGAGTGGAGCCTGGCTTCTGTTCCTGGCTTGAACAGAGACTCCCCGTGTGGCCTTGGGTGAATCACATGGTCCCTCTGGGCCTGAGTTCCCCACCTGTAAAGTGAAGGTGACGATCCTTTGTCCAGTTAGACTCTGAATTCTTGGGGGCAGGGCCTGTCTCTCATTGTGGATGTGCAGTGCTAGGCACGGGGCGGCAGGGGTGGGGGGCTCAGTCGGGGTCTGTGCAGTGCTCAGCACATGCGGGGGAGGGCTGGGCTGGGTCAGGGTCTCTGCAAAGTTTGGCACAGTGTGGGGGGAGGGGACCTGGGGTGGTCCGGGGTCTGTGCAGCGCCTGGCACAGTGGGGAGGGGACCTGGGTGGGTGTGAGTATGCACAGCAGCTGGCCCAATGGGATCATAAGCAACTCCCTCAAGGCGCCTCTGGCCTTTCCAGGCTTCCCGGTTCCCCGCCCCCCACTAATCCCGTCATCTGCACCAGCACCCCCCTCCCCCGCAATGTGATTAGAGCCCTGGGACGATCCCCAGGCTGCTGCTCCGCCCACTAAGGTCCCGAACCTGGAGAGAGGCTCTGGTTCCAGTCCCCCCTCCCAGCTCCGTCCCACCCTTGGCACCCCTCAGCTGGCCAGCCCAGCCTCGTGGCTCTGGGCTTGGCGGCTGGCTTCCCATAGCTTTCCTATGACACGGCCTGGCCCGCCGCTGCTGCTGCATTAGCTAAGGCGCTCTCCGTCTGACCCCTCGCCACCCAGGCCCCAGGGGCGCCGCAATTCGTGTTGCTGTTGGCGAAGTCGCCCTTCTCTGCCTCGTCCTCCGCTCTTGGCCTGCAGCTCCAGCTGGGAGCTCTGCCAAGCAAGGCCTGATTTGCTTTTGGGTGGGAGACCCCAGGGGGAGGCCTGGACATGCCGAGAGCAGTGATACTTGGGGTGTGGGGGGGGGGGCTCCCATGCTGGAGTTGGGACTGGAAAAAGCTGGCAGTGCCGAAGGACGCTGTGCTGCAGGGAGGTACTGGTCCGAGTCCAACTCTCCAACCGGCTGAGGTTCTGATCCACCCTCGCTGCCCTGCGTCCTGGCACTGAGCCCCACAGTGCCCGGCATCCTGGCCTGGGGTGGCTGCCCCAGGGTTCCAGATCCTAATGAAACAACCCCGCACCTCCGTTCCCTCCCAGCACCAGGACCGCGGCTGTCAGCGCCGGGAGCAAGGGCCGGGGGCTGAGTCACTGGCGTGCGATCAGATCACGAGACGATGATTACAGAGTCACCCGCTTTGGCGGGGAAGTCATCGTGTGCCTGTTCTGCTTCGCTGGCTGGATTTCCTCCGCCCAGGGGCCTGGGTATGCTCGAGGCGGGGAGGTGTTCTGGGGTAAGGGGGCCGGGCTGGGGAGGAAGGAGAAGTGAGTCTGGAGAGACCCCAGTCCAGATGGGTGACTTCAGCACACTGGTTAATGAGGGGTTGTCCCAGCACCTGATCACAGCCACGTCCATCCCCATCCTGGGTGCGTGCCGTGGAGCTGAACAGCAGGCGAGGCGTGTGTGGCTAGTTGGAAGCGGTACCCAGGTACGGAGGCAACGCTGGGGCTGTTTTCTCGGGGATTCAATGGCGCAACTGGCGGCTGTGGGGCGTTTTCTCCAGCCCTCGAATCCTCTGGCGTTTTGATTTTTTTTCAACATCCTTTTAAAAATGCGGGCACGGGAGCTGGACATGCTGTTCCATGGCTGGCTCACCAGAAGGGCCGGCAAAGGGTGCTCCCTCACCGCTGTCTGTCCCGCGGATGAGGCTGGCTGGTGACGACCAGCTCGGTGCGTGGGGTGTCAGAGCAGCTACAGCGGGTGTGCTGGGAGCCAGGACTCCTGGGTTCTGGTCTCAGCTCTGGCCAAGAGTGTTGCCTAGTGGTTACAGCAGGGGGGCTGGGAGCTAGGACTCCTGAGTTCTGGTCTCAGCTCTGGGAGAAGGGTGTGGTCTAATCGTTAGTGCAAGTGGGCTGGGGGTCAGGACACCTGGGTTGTATTCACATCTCTGGGAAGAGGGGTTGTCTAGTGGTTTGAGAAGAGGGTGCTGGCTGCCAGGACGCCAGGGTTCTATTCCTGGCTCAGGGAGGGGCATATCATCAGCACATATCTGTAGCTCTAACGGCGAGTGCTGCATGGAGCAGCTGTGGCTGGCTGCCAGGACTCCTGGGTTCTCTCCCTGCCCATGCACCTTGGGACTGGCTGGTTTCCTGGCGGTTAATCGCTACATCTGGCGCACAGTGCTAATTCTGGAAACACTCGGGGAGGTGACTCCAGGGCAGGATCTTTGTTAGTGTTTATTGAAGACATTTAAAAAAGGCCCAAGAGATGCGGCTCCAGTGGGGTCTGGGACAGACGCAGCAATGCTCAGCCCCACCCGGCTCGGAGAGCCCCGGGCGCCCCGGTGTCCCGCTAAATTTGAAGCTACAATGGAATCAGACAAGCTGAGATAAGCGAGGGGGCAGAGGTGATGTTTCCTGTGTCATGTCCCCCCAGTGACCCTGGTCATCCCACTGCCAGGTGACTTGGGACGGTCAACATTTGGCCGGGCCACTGGGAGTCAGCAGTGGCGAGTCACCTGAGGCCACTTGCCCTCAATCCCTTCTCCAGACCTGGCTTACGTTCTGCTCAGTGCCCATAATACAATAGCCTGGAGAAGCTTGGAGGCACCTGGAGGCTCATGGGATTGTTACAGATGAAATATAGAGGCCCTCAGCTATGGGCTATATCACAGTATGGGCTTGTGGATAAGGCACTGGGCTGGCACTCAGGAGAGGGGGGGGTTAGTTCTTGCTACCAACTCAGTGCGAGACCTGGGGCAAATGACTCCTGCTTTCTGAGTGTTATATCCTCCATCCTGTGTGGGTTCTCGATCAGCTGGGTAGAGCAGGGTGTCGAAGATTTGCCAACACCGTTTTCCTTCAGAGAATGCTGCTTCGAGGAAAGGAATTGTTCTCGGGAGGTTGTAGAGATTTTTGGCTACATTTCATTTAGGAAAAAAACATTGAGGGGGGAAAAACATTTAGAAAATCTTGAAATGTCCCATTTTGACATTTGGGCAGGAAAAAGTTTGGATTTTTTGACCTGGAAACGACTTTTGGTTTGGAAATTGTCTTTATTTTTTACAGTGAGAGAGATGAGTGACCCACAACGGCGAACGTGTCTGAATTTCATTTCACAAAGTACCGGTAATTCATAGTTCTGTCCCAACTGAAGACAAGGGGTTTTTGGTTTTTTTTCTGAATCTCGAAACTTTTCATGAGATGAAAAATCCAATTTTCCGCCAAGCTTTAATTACAAGCTCTTGGGGAGCAGGGACTGTCTCTTGGGATACATCTACACTGGAGCTAGAAGGTGTCGTTCCCAGCTCCAGGAGCCGTACCTGCCACTAACTCGGCTTGAACTAGCATGCTACAAATAGAATGCAACACTGACAGCAAGCATGGCTAGCCACCCTGAGTACATACCTCATGGCTCAGCAGGGCTCATCCTCGGCTACCCCTCCTGCCATTCATATCACTGCAGCTACCCTTCTATTTTTAGCACACCAGCTCAATCAGAGCTAGCGCGGGTATGTCTCCTCGAGCTAGAAATTATCCCTTCAACGCCACTATGGACGTCCTCGCTCTGTCGGAGCATCCCTCAGCGCAACGGGACCCTGGTCTCAGCTGGGGCCTCTAAATTCTGCAGCAATAATTCTGATTCAAGCTGGCTGGAAAATTTGACGTTTTTTCCCACGAGTGCTTCCAAACAGACGATCTCCAAATGGCGTCGGTTTAAAAAAACCAGCAGTTTTCCTGGAGTTTTCCTGTTTTTCTGTCAAACAGATTCGAAATGAAAAATTATTTGTTTCAAATTGACATTTTGAACTGAAACAGCAATTTTCGTTTGGGTCTGACTTATAACAACAGGCTTGAAGGATAAGATTTTTATCAGTAAACGGTGAATTCACCGTAGTCTGCAGAAGAGAAGAATGAGGGGGGATTTGATAGCTGCTTTCAACTACCTGAAAGGTTCCAAGGAGGATGGATCTAGACTGTTCTCAGTGGTAGAAGATGACAGAACAAGGAGTAATGGTCTCAAGTTGCAGTGGGGGAAGTTTAGGTTGGATAGTAGGAAAAACTTTTTCCCTAGGAGGGTGGTGAAGCACTGGAATGGGTTACCTAGGGAGGTGGTGGAATCTCCTTCCTTAGAGGTTTTTAAGGCCCAGCTTGACCAAACCCTGGCTGGGATGATTTAGTTGGGGATTGGTCCTGCTTTGAGCAGGGGGTTGGACTAGATACCTCCTGAGGTCCCTTCCAACCCTGATATTCTATGATACTATACCAACAAAAAAACATGTCCATTGATAATAACTGACATTTATAGATAGGCAAAGTAAGAAAAATGCTGCTTGAGAACTCATTAGCGTCTTGCCTTAATGTGTATGAAGCATGTTGTAATGAACGCACCATAAAGCACAGGTGTGGGGGAGCCTTGGGGCTGCTCTATCTTACACTCTGCTCCCTTCTGCCCCCTATAGGGCTTGGGGAGCACAGAGTATGTGTAGCACAGCTCTGCTAAAACAGCTGGCTGCTAAAGCTTTAATCTCAATATCTACTGTGATAGACCCAGGCCAGTTGGCTACAGCAGAATAGCAGAAGGCAGATATACTGGCCACTGGATTAACAGTTTTCTGTTCCCTGACTGACCAGAGCAGGGGCTGCTCCAGGCTAATGAGAACACCTGATTAATTAACCTGCAAAGAGTCAGGTGAGGCCATTAAGCTAATGTGACACCTGACTCTAATTAAGGCCCCGCTGATACTATACAAAGGGCTCACTCCAGTCAGGCAGGGGAGTCAGGGAGCCAGAGGAGAGGAAGTGCGGCTGAAGGGCTGGTTAATGAAGACACCCTCAAACCATCGGTAAGGGAGCCCTGAGGGTGAAGAAGGGAGAAGCAGGAAAGCTGTGGGGAAGTGGCCCAGGGAAATGTAGCAACTCTGGCAGTGAAAGGTTGGCGGCCAACGGCAGCTACCCTTAGGGTCCCTGGGCCGGAGCCCGGAATAGAGGGCGGGCCCGGATTCCCCCCAACCCACCACTACAGGAACATCTCCTGGGAGGGGAAGACAGGCCCCTGTCAGGACAGGAGGCTGAACAGAGACTGTGGGAGTTCTCTCCCCAACCTCCTCGCTGGCGTATGATGAAAAGGGCTCAGTAGACTGTGACCCTGGCCCTAGACAGAGAAGGGCTACGTGGAGGGTCACAGTGAGCCACTGAGGCTGGCATAAACTGCCTAGAAGTGCAGACCCACGGGGGCAAGGTCAGAGCTCTGCCACACAACAGTAAATAATTATTGTCTGACCGCTGCACAACTGAACATTTAAACTGATTAAAAATGCTTAAAATAAACATTGAGATTAACGGTGGAAAATAATAAAACCATAAAAACCAAATTCTGCCAAACCTTTTTGTACGACTCGTGATCGCTAGCTCTTAGCTAGTATTCCTTCCCCGCAGATCCCGACGTGCTTTACAGGAGCACCACCCTCCTTTTCCAGAGGGGAGACGCGAGGCACAGAGCACTGAGGCAACTTTCCCGGTGTGACGCCACTTCAAATGTCCATTTACAAAAGAGGAACAAAGCGACAGTCTCGCTCCAAACACAAATGAAAACCGTTGCAAGTCGGTGCTGTGACGCAAGTGGAATCACAAAGTGGAAAGATGAGAATTTTCCTTTCCTCCGTTCCTGGGCGGGGGGGAAATCGACATGTTTCATTAGAATGGACATTTCCCTGCCAAAAAAATAGGTTTTGGAGGAAACTTGTCTTATTCTGGAGGCGGGGTGGGAACTTTCCACGAAAAACATTCGGACCGGCACTGCCGCGGGTACTGAGGGACGCTAGCTGAGAACGGCTAGAGGAAACCCGCTGCATCCGCACCTCAGTTTCGAAGGACCCAGAGATGTTTGCCTCTGGTCTGTTGGAGAAACAGGCCCCGCGGGTAGGTTTCAGATGCAGATCCCAGCTGGAGTTGGGCTCCAGCTGGGATCTGAGTTGACGATCAGAGGGCTCAGTGCTCAGAGATTTGGTGCAGACTCAGAGCCCTCTCTAGCTCTTGTTGGCCTGTGTGACATGAGTTTGAAAGGTCTCAGCTCCTTTCCCCGGTGGGTCCCCGGCTCAAACTGCCCCCTTACCATGAATTCACACTGGTCCCCTCACTGGAAGCTCAGTCGCAGGGCCTGTCGATGAATTGCAGTGCCTAGGAAGGCGAGCAGCAGCGTGTCTATGGGGAGGTGTGGGGGAGCCTTGGGGCTGCTCCAGCTTATGCTCTGCTCCCTGCTGCCCCCTATGAAGGCAGAATATGCTACTCCAGCCACACTCCTGGTCTGCCTCCCATGCCAGGGGCTGGGCACAGGGCCCTTTTGCCAGGTCCACACCAGCCAAGGGGGGCCCTGTTCAGAGGGATTCTCGGGGTCTGGTTCCCCCCACTTTCTGGCCTCTTTGCCTGCCTGGAGTGGCCTAGAGGGGCCAGTGTGTGACTGAGAATCAGGCCCGGTGTATTTCAAACCCGACGTTTAGCTTTCTGAGCCGTCCCCTCCAGTCGTGTTGCAGCCAGAGGGTGCCCAAGCTCTCAGTGCCCGAGCTGGAGAGGCAGCTGGTGGACATCAGGCCCAGAGCCTGCAGGCGCTGACAGAGCCTTCAGACATCACATCACGCGGACAAGCCGCCAGGCCCGATAGGAGCCGGATGGAACGAGGGGCTCCGATCTCCCGGGGGCTAATTTGGGCCTTGGGCCGACACAGCGACAGCTGCCGGGAGGGATGTTTCCCGGCGATAAGGGGACCCTGTTGTCTGGTGCTGGGGCGCCAGAGCAGCACTGCCCGCTTGGACTCGAACGCAGAACCCTGAAGTGGGGTGGGGGGCATCATCCAGGCCTCACTGCTGCCTCCGGGACGCCTCAGACATCCCCAAGCGCGTCCCAGGCTGCGGGCCAGATCCCGCTGCTGGTGAGGCCTGGCCCCAATCCGGAGTGACTCCGCTGAGGCCGAATCCGGCCCCGTGCAACTGTCAGCAGGTTCTAGCAGGGGACTGGGGCCCAGGACTCGGTTCTAGTCACAGCTCTGGGAGGGGGAGAGAGGCGTAGTGGTTAGAGCCGGGGAGGAGGAGGAGTCTGGACTCCTGGGTTCCCTTTCCTTCCCAATCTCAGGTGATGAATTTTAAAATCCAACAGGGCAGCTGCGAGAGGAGGAAACAAGCCAACGCCGAGTCTGTCCAGCCGTGGCTTCCCCTCTATTTTCCTTCCCGGGGAATTGTCAAGGGGCCGGGCAGGGAATGCGCTGGATCTGCTGCAACTTGCCAGAGGTGCCTTTGTGAGCACAAGGTCAGTGAAGCAGTGGCAGGAAAATGCCTCCTGCCGCAAAGTCCTGGGGGCCCTTCCTGGCACAAACCCGCCCCAATTATTAGTGATTAACATCAGGCCCTGTCTGCCCCCGCCCCCCGCCTGCGCTCACGCAGTGCAGTGACATGCCTGATGTCGAAGTGCCCTCGGTACATCGCTGTGTGTCCAGGGCCAGCCCAGGTGGCAGAGGCCCCCCCCACTTTTGGCCGACGCAGCGTAGGGTTGGGCTGGAACCGGCTTTCCCATTTCGTGGGAAATTCTGCCATTTCAACCGGTTTTTTCCCCCCTCTGTTTGGAAACGGAACGAAAACAAAATGTTTCCAAATCCCCCCCCCCCCCCCCCGAAATGAACTCGCCCGACAAGGCTGTTTAATAGCTGAATGGAATTGCCTGAAGGTCATCTAGGGTGCTCCTGACACCCTGAGCTGGGGGGGTGATTACGGAGGGGATGCTCTGAGGAGATGGCTTAGGATGGCCCGTAGCCGATCCGCGACTGCTAGAAGCAGCTATCTCCAATGGCCGGAGAGGGGACGCCAGCTGGGCCGGGCTACAGAGAATTCTGTCCCAGGTGTCTGCTGCTGGGGCTTGTCCACACGCTCAGCGTCTAACTGAGTGCCAGATGTGGGGTCAGGAAGGAATTTCCCCCGGGGTCAGATTGGCAGAGACCTTGGAGGGATTTTCGCCTTCCTCTGCAGCGTGGGGCACGGCTCACGTACAGGTTTAAACTAGAATAAATGGGGGATTCTCTGTCACTTGAAGTCTTTAAGCCACGATTTGAGGACGTCAGTAAGTCAGCCGGAGGCCAGGGGTCTGTTCCAGGAGTGTGTGTGTGGGGGAGGCTCTGTGGCCTTCAATGTGCAGGGGGTCAGACTAGATGATCATGATGGTCCCTTCTGACCTTAAAGTCTCTGAGACATTCCCATGCTAGCTCAGGGGCGGGGGGGTGGGGGTGGTTGTCTCCTCCACCGGTGGACCGCAGGGAGAACTTGCAGTGCACATGGGTGGAGGGAACCAGCACAGAGCATGGTGCCTGCCTGGGATCCTGGCCTGGAAAGGGAGGTCAGGAGAACCGGAAAGCTTCTCTCCACCTTGCTCGGTGCAACCCAGCCCTATGTCCACAGGCCCGTGCCTCCAACGCCGGCCCCAGCCCATGGGCTGTGTACTTTGGCCGAGCCCCTTCGGGCAGCTGGCAGCCCCTTGCTGAAGGAAGCCGCCGCCGGCACACAAGGGCGCACTGTTCCCAGCCCTGCACAAGCACAGGCCGTCCACGCCCGCGGACGCCGCCCGCGCTGCCCGCGGCATCGCCCCCCTCGGGGGATGAGGGGCTCAGGAAGCCGCTGGAGATAGACGAGACCGGCTGACCAACCAGGCTGGGTGCAAATCAAGGTGGCTCCCGCCGCTGCGCCATGGCCTAGTGGGTGGAGCGGTAGCCTGGGAGTCAAAAGACCAGGTTCAGAGGCAGATTACAGTTTTGTGGGGTCCTGGGCCAGAGCCAGTGGAAGCCCCTCCCCACCCCTTCCGCCTGCAGTCCCTCTTTGTCCCCTCCTGCCGAGGAGTGGGGTCAGGTGCTTCCCCTGCCAGGCGCTCTGACCCTGCTCCCCAGCAGGAGCACCGGGCAGGCGGAGTGGGTCGGGGCTCCTGTTTTTCCAGGGCCCCCCAATTGGCTGGGGCCCCTGGGCACAGGCCCATTAACCAGTGGTTAATCTGCCACTGGTTCTAGTCCTTCCCTGTGCCTCAGTTTCTCTTTAGATGGCAAGTTCACAGCGGCAGGGACTGTGTCCGTGCAGCACCCAGCCCCATGGGGCCCTGCTGCTACTATCTAATCAGCCCAAGAGACACAATCTGCCTTTTCTCCCCTCTGAGCCACCTGCTTACCACAGGGGAAAATACGCCAAAAGAGAGAAAAAAAAGCTAACCCCGGCTCCCTGCACGCCCAGACCACAGTGGCTAGAGGGTTTTACTCAACATAGCAATCCCAAGCCCTTTGCCACGTGCTACTGATTACACGCAGCCCCTGGCACCTGGCCGCAGCGCTGGCGAAGGCTCCCGAGTGCCAACGGGCGGGTTAGTCAGCCGCCCCTGCTACTTTGTGGCCTACCCCTAATCCCACCACTAATTCAATGACTGGAGTTGGCTGCCAGGATCCTGCTCTGCTAACCCCAACTATTCAATTGGGGGGGGGGAAGGGGAGGGGAGGAAACAGGGATGCTTCCTTAAAGGCGGGAAACCCAGAGGCCTCTTTAAAAAGCCCCAGTGCGGTGAGGGAGGGGGATCAGTTTGCCTGGATCAGTCAGCCCTTGGTCTCTCTCCTCAGGAGTCCAACGCCTAGGACACTGGGGCCTTGGTCTGTGATTGTGGCTCCCAGGTGTTACCATAATACACCTACTAGCAATAAAATGTACAGCGCCTTACCACATTGGGGTTCTGGTCCATGAGTGGGATGCCCAGGTGCTATTGTAATACACCTACTAGCAATAAAATGTACAGCTCCTAGCACAGTAGGGTGCTGCTACAATACAAATAGATAATAATGATGGTGAGTGCAGCCCCTCACCCCCAGGCAGACACCTTCCCACTGGGGAATGACCACTCAAGCCCCCAGTCCCAGGGGCCTGCAGGTGGGGATATTGTCATCAAGATTGTCAAAAGGGGGGCGGGGATTGGTGATGGGGGGAGCGGTGACTTCACCTGAGACGCCTTTAAAAGGGCCTGAGTTTTGGAAAGCGTGAAGCCACCACCCTCCGAGTGCCAGGCCCCTGGAGGGAGACACCCAGAGTCACTTCTGAATGGCCTGGCCTCGGCCGACAGTCAGCGGGGCTGGAGTTAAACCAAGCGGCCTGCTCTTGGTCTCCTGAGCCAGTCAGTCCCCTCACGCGCTGGCTGCCAAGGAACTTCTGCCTGGGCCTCCCGTGCGGCAAAAGCCCCTGGCGGGACCTGCTCTGAGATCTCCTCCCACACCCCCGGATCCCTAGCGCACTAAGCTCTGGGGTCTGTGGGGGTTGGCGCATTACGGATGTCGGAGGCCGGCAGATTCGTTAAGAACAGATCGGGCCCGCAAGGACAAGCAGTAGCTGGGGGACTCGGCTGCGGTCTCGGGGTTTTGTCTTCCCTAGAGAAATGTCCCCTCAGTGAGAGATCGACATTCGGGGTCTCAGGGAGGCCAACAGGGTAGAACAGTCCAGCTGCCCTTGGAAGAGTCTCTGTCTTTTTTATCCCACGTTCTCTGGCCCCAGATCAAAGCGCGATAAGCTCAGACTTCGTCAAATAATAAAAAATCCCCTTTTTTTCCTCAGGTCCCTGTGACTCACTCGCTTTCTATTTCCTCTGGATGGGCGCAGGAAACCAGCCCTGCCAGAAAAATGCTAATATTAGCCCTGCCGTGCGCACATCTTCGCTGAGGGAGCGTTATTTATACGCTGTGGCGATGCTAGTGTCTGTCTTATCAGTAGCACCCTATCTCCACCCTCTCCGCATGTCCGCTAGACCTCTGGGGTACCCTCTCCCTGCGCGTCAGACCCAATGACTCGGGGGCAGCAGGACACTCTCTAGAGAGGCAGAGTTGTCTAGTGGTTAGAACAACATGCTGGGAGTCAGGCGCCCTCGGTTCTATTCCCAGCTAAGTCACTTCCCTTCTGCGTACCTCAGTTTCCCCTCCCATTCTTTGTCTATTTAGCTTGCAAGCCTTTCGAAGCGGGGATTGTCCTGGCACAATGGGGTCCTGATCGCTGTTCGCGCTACTGTTAATGCAAATAGGCACCAGCAAACCGGGACACCTGCCCCATTTCATCCGGGACAGCTCCCTCGCAAAAGAGATGATGCTGGGAAAACCTGGGCAGATGGCAGCTCTCAATGCAAATCCTCCTCACTATAATGAGGTCAGCTGCAGCAAATACATTTGAGAAAGGGTCCTGCTAACGCATCAGCTAAAGGAGGGATCCTCCCATCAGGTTTGGATGCCTGCCGGGCCTGTCACACCTGTTTGCAGCAAATCTCCCAAGCAGAGCTGGGTGACATGGGCGTTCACTCTGCATGATCCGGTCTGTGCTGAGCCTGTCAGTTGGTGGCGGCTAGTCATGGGACCGAGCCCGGTCAGACCACTGCCCATCAGCTATCCGGTGATAACTGGAGACACTCACCCCACACCTGGGCTGGATTCGTACCTGTGGCTTTGGGTTCCACCACCACTGGTGAGGTCTCCATCTGGCTCTGGCTCAGCCAGCAGATTCCCATTAGACCAAAGCACCAAATTATGCTGGGCTTCTGGTTCCCACCTGTAACGGGACCCTTCCCTCCCTCCGTAACATGCCGTGAGACCCAGGAAGGGAAAAGAGTTGGCTAGTGTGATTAACCAAAGCCAGCTTGACTTTCAGATGCTGAGCACTCTCTCCACTGCTCTAGGGTGTCCGGGTCCATCCTGACCTGTGGCGAGGCAAAGCAGAGCTCCATAAATCAGGGATGAAATCTTCACTCTCTTCTTCCTCCCTACCGGGACAGGGGATGGACTGGCCGTGATCCAGTCCCAAATCCAGAGAGGACCAGGCAACACCTGGAATCCCATTTAGCGCCCTCCTCAGGGAGCAGCTCTACGGTGCTCTAGCAAAGCAGATGGCAGCAGCGGGGCTGGGTGTTAAGGACGAGGCCGGACTGGCTGCCATGACAGCCGTGCAGTTGGCCAGCTGTGGGGACGGGCTCGGACAGTCCCCAGCCAGGGGGAAAGCACATGGGCCTTCTTAGCAAGGAGGACATGCCAAGAGCAGCCCAGGCTGGATGGGTGGCGGCGCCTTCTTTGTGACCTAAAGCTTTGTGTTCCTTAGAAGAGCTCTGTGAAACTGGGGAATCCCTCCACCAGGAGCTCCAGCCCAGGGCACCACAATATGCCACCACCACAATGTGCATAGACACAGGGGTGCGTAGCATCGCATGACCATGACCACACTGCATGGCTTTATTCCAAGCATCTGAAAGCACCACAGGGTTATTGCTAAGCCGCTGCAGCCAGGTTAATCCCAGGTGACCGTGGGACCACTGCCAGTCCGTGACGAGGCAGCGTCTCCTCCTGACCTCAAGGCTGGCTTGACGTGTGGGCGCTTTGTGGCCGAGGCGGGCAACGTGACGCAAAAGAGAAGGCCGACAGCGGCCAGTGATGAGTTCCGTCCTCTTGAGGCCAGTTCTTAATGGTACGTCTCTATTCCTGACAACATCAGCCTGTCTCGTACTCAGCAGCCTCCTGATGGCTTGCTGAAGAAGGGTCCAGGTTGCAGACCCACGGAGCTGAGGCTGCTAAACCAGCTCCCCATAGGCTGTCTGGCAGCCAGCCCCGTTGGAGGACAGTTTCCTGCCTGGATAGATGAGGACATCCCCTGCTGCTGCGGTGCGGCCGGAAGCACCGACATCTGCATCACACCTTTTGTGCCGACGTCGTGCTGGGGTTTTGGTTTTGCCCAGAAACCTTTAGCCCCAAGGCAGCTGCCTTGTGCTGGAAGCTCTCTGAGATCGCCTTCATCCTGACCAAAGAGGACGCCACCGTCGCATAAGCCAGGCTGGTAAAAGAGGTCGAACCAACGGTTATCTCAATATTTGCAGGGATATGGTCAAGGAGCCAGTCCATTGCACAACGGGACCGGGCTGTGGCCAGGACATCCCTGCATCACCCTGGATCTAGCAGGAAACCTGTTGGTTCCCCAACGCACCCGTGTCCCTAGAGCTTGAATTAGTCTCAGCCAGCTCTCTCGACCAAATCGAAGGCTGCCTTTAGGTCTATGTATGCGGCTGTCAAAGACCAGTTAAATCCACAGTGGAGCACAGACAGGGCCCCAGCAGGGGAGAATTCCCCTTGGCTTTCCTGCCGGGATCACCACAAAGGCAGTGGCAGCACTGGCGAGGCAAACCCCTGTGCACAGAGGACAGAGCACCAACCACGTGGTCCTGCTGCCAGACGGCCACAGCAGGCTGAGCCCAGGTGGACGCAAACTACTGACGAGCGCCAGACGCTGGCCCAACTCCTGAGCCACAAGGCAATGTCGCCCCGAACTCTTCTTCCTGGAGTCATTGGGTCCCTGGCCTAGGGGCACCTCTCCCAGCCCTGAGTCCCCCGACCCCACTGGCCTGTATCCCACCTTTTAGCCTGGTGGGTGGAGGGCTCACGCCCGAGGCTCCGCTCTGAGCAGGTGAAGCAGCTGCCTGCCGGACGCGGAAGGCCCTCGGAAGTGCCAGGCAAAGTGTCTTCTGCTTCGCACAGCCCACAGCCATAGCAGCCCTGGGGCCAGGGGAAACCCCAGACTGCAGGCCCGGAGCCGAGAACCAGGGGACGGGGGGCAGCACAGACGGAAGGGGAGCGAACCTTCGGAGACCCTGACTCCCAGCGGGCGGGAGGGGGCTGGGAGCAGCCTGAGCCGGCGTTGGCAAATGCTTTTAATTGCTCTGTTCTATTTTTGGCACGGGAATTTGCTGGACAATGAGCGGCTCTGACTTGATGTGCAATTACCTGGGGCTGAGGGGGACCCACTGGTGCGAGAGACTCACCCTCCCTTAGCCCCCCCCCCAGTCCCCATCTACCCTCCTCTCTAAAACAGTGCTTGGGAGAGGAGTCCCATGCACAGCCCAGGCACAAGGGCTTTATTCGCCATCCCAAATGCTTCCTGGGAGTAAAAAAACCCCACTCGGTTCCAGGGAGAAATGGGGAGAAATTACAAGGCCCTGCCAGGGGGAGAGGATTACAGATGGGGCTGGGAAGGAGATGCAGAGAGGCCGGAGCTGGGAAAAGGCACAGACAGGCAGCAGCTGTTGCAGAGGAGAAGGCTCTTGTGCCAGCAGCGGTGAGCGGTGCAGAAGAAAGTGGCACTAGATGCTGTGAGAAGAGGAGAGAGAGCGAGAAACAAGGGGTCTGGTTTCCCAGTGCCCTGCACCTCGTGCGGTTAGTTACACTGCCAGCCCGATGGTTGCAGTGCACTGGAAGGGGGTGGTATCCCTTTAAATAGCTTGTGGACCCCTTGACAGCACTCACCGTGTTTATGTCTCCAAAGGCACCAGCCGCCCGGCAGAGCAGCAGCGTGTGTGCGGCGCTAGGCTCGGCACACTGCGGGTAGTCAGCAAACAGGGCCCTTGTCGTGCCGTGGGGTTCCTCCACATTATCATCATCATTGTGTACAAGAGCAAAAAGACACAACTATGTTGTAGGGACTCCATTCTCCACTGCCCTGCAGAGACGGTCATTGACAGCAGTGCCAAGCTGGGGGGGAGACACCCTGCCCACACTGAATGCACTCTCGTGGCACTGGTGCAATGCTGCCAGCCCTGAGCTTTTGAAAATCAGGAGTCAGGCCCCCAAAATCACAAGACTGACTTAAAATCATGGGATTTTTTTTTTAAAAGAAAGATACACGTTTTAGACTCTCTTATTTCCTTTCCGGGTTTAGGTTTCACATTTTAAAGTTTTTTTTTCCAGAACCACAAGGACTTAGACACTTGCTTTTTCTTTTTTAAAAGAAAATCAACATTCTCCCAAAATCACAGGAATCCAGGAGCTGGAGCTTTCCGAAAATTTTCACAAGAATGACGATCATTGTTCACCAACCACAGTGCCATAAAATGTGACCCAAGGGGCATGATTCTGCGTGGTCCTGATCCTGTGCTGAGGCTTTATAAGTTATTCAGGTAACGATATGTTTTCTAGTACAAGAGTTTTCCCTGGGAAGCAGCCCTTTAAAAGCAGAGGTGATTCCCAGCTGCTGCTTTAGGTCCTGCCTCTACTAAGCAAATTGGCGTTGGTATAACTGTGTTGAAGTGGCAAAGAGTCCTGTGGCACCTTATAGACTAACAGATGTATTGGAGCATGAGCTTTCGTGGGTGAATACCCACTGCATTGGATGTGTTGAAGTGGTAAGACCAGGCTAAAAGCCTCCAGCAGAGGGGGTGGGAAATTTTTCTCGGAAACCTATTTTTAGCCCAAACCACCATTTTTATCAAAATCAAGACATTGGGGTGGGGGTGGGGGGGGAGAAGTGTCAGTTTTAATCAAATTTAGTTTATAAAGAAAAACCCTGAAGCATTTCAATAACGTCAAAGCGTCCAGTTTCACCACTGCCTGGACAAAAAGTTGTGATTTTTTTTTGCTTAGAAACTAAAGCCATGGAGATTTTTTAAAAATCTAAATAAACATTTTTTAAAAAGGTTTAAAAGGCCAAAATCAAAATGAAATGTTTTGCCGGACCTGCAGGACGAAGCACATTCAAACAGGAGAGATTTGGGGGAAGACCTGTGGCCTGTATGATACGGGAGGTCAGGCTTGGTCGACCCCTTTGGTCTCAGGCAGTGCCCTGAACGTGTGGGGACTTGCTGCAGGGCCGGAGAGCTTGGATTTCCTTCCTTGCAAAGGATGCAGATCACGTCTCTGAAATGCAACTATTCTGCCTCCAGCGACACCCCGGTAGTGCCAGGGCTGAAGGGCTTTTCGACCCCAAATGAGGTCCCCTCCCTCCTGTTAACTCTGGTAGCATGGTCTGGTGGTTAGAGCAAGGGGGTGGCGCAGGAATCGGGTGCCTGGATTCTAGTCCTGTTACTGAGAGGAAGTGGAATCTGGTGGTTAGAGAAAGGGGAGGGAGTAGAGCCCGTGGGAATCAGGATTCCTGGGTTCTATTCCTGGCACTCAGAGGAAGTGGAGTCTGGTGGTTAGAGCAAGGGTGGGTGTGGGAATCCAGACTCCTGGGTTCTATTCCTGGCTCTGAGAGGAGATAGTGTCTGGTGGTAGATCGGGAGGGCTGGGAGCCAGGACGCCTGGGTTCTCTGCGTATCACTATATATAAAATGTGTGTGTACTGGTTATTTGTAGTATTCGGTTAGGATCCAGGGGTTCCTGGGATCAGGTCCTGCTCGACTGCATCTAGGCCAGACCCTGCCCGGTGCAAGCTTGTTCCATGCAAAGTACTGTCTGGTCTAGTTGTAAGTGGCTGGAGCAACGGGGCCTTTACCGCGTCCCTGCACAGAGCTCCCCACGAAGAAATATTTCCACATTCAGCCTCCTCCCATCCCATTCCCCTCCTGCCGGCAGGGGCCTGAGCTAAGCCCGCTGAAGTCAACGGAAAGAGTTCGACCGGGTTTGGATCTGGCCCCTTGGGCTGCGTCTCGGACCCCCTCCCAGGCTGCGACCGGAGAAAGCCCCAAGCGCGGAGGCGCAGGCCTGCGCTAGCAACCTGCCGGAGCGCGTTGCGTTCACTGGGTTCTGGGGCTGGAAGTCCTGTCAGGGCTCATTCGGGGCCCCCGGAGAGCTAGAGCAGCGGCGTCCAAATCCGTAAACATGGGGCAGCCAGTGACCCGCCTGGCAAAAGACTCAGTCGCGTCGGGGAGAGCGAGGGCGGCCGGGCGGGGGGGCTCTGTTTCCCTGCGGCATTTGTCAGACAGAATTGTCACCACGTCCGGGTGGCTCTTGCCCGCTCTGCAGCAAGGATTCTTGGCCAGCCGCTTTCTGCCCCAGTTGGCACTGGGGCACCCCCCCCCCTCGCCAATGTGCTGCTGCTGCTCCCTGACCCACTCCATCTGTCTAGCTCTGGGCCTGAACTGGGTCCCATCACCCGAATATCTGAGCTCCTCATAGACCTTAATGGATATAAAGGAAGCAGGGCAGTGCCATTACCCCCATTGTACAGATGGGAAAATTGAGGCCAGCTCCTCAGGCTCAGCCCCTAAATACCTCCGAGGATCTGGGCCCAAGAGATGAAGGGCTAGACTGTGAATGGGATTTCGAGTACTGGAGAGGGACGCTCGCCAGGGTTGCCGGCGTTATATTTGAAAACTACAGGGAAGTTTTCTTAGCATCATGATCCCCTTTGCCTCCCCTGGTGAGTGGCCCAGAGATCCTGCTGTGCCCACACACATCCCACCGCAAGCACCAGCGCTGGGCACACATGGGCCCATCTGGGGCAGGCACCCGTCACTCACCAGCCACCCTCTGTGCATGGGCGGGGGAGCGGGGGAAGGGAACAGCACGAGGCCCAAATGCAGGTGCCTCCTGTGTCATTCAGCCATGTCCTAGCCCCTCCAGTCCCCAGGAGCCAGGGCCACCGCGGCAGGTCCCGGAGCGGAGAGACCCCCTGCCGCCGAACTGCCACCGAAGACCTGGAGCAGAAGCAGCTGCCAGGAGCTCAGCGGCCAAAGGGGAGCGGTGAGAGCTGCAGAGCCCAAAGACATTCTGTGCCGCTTTAGGGTGAGGCAGGCGACGTTTTATTTATAGACAGGCTCTCCCTGGTAATCCGGGGCCGCCGGCACCCCTCAGCACCCCTGACCTCGTCAGAGCTGCAGTGCATCCCCTCTGGTGCCTAACTCCCCATGGCACCTACATTTCTGCTGGGCGGCAATTTGAAAGCAGCCTGAGTTCTGAGTTCACCCCCAGCTAAGGAGCAACTTGAAGCCAGCGGGGCCCAGCCCTGTGAACGCCCCTCCCCGCTGATACCTGCCAGCCCCCAGAGCAGGAGGGCCGGAGGCAGGCCACCGGTAGGTGCGGGGCATGGGGGTGGAGCACGGCACCCACAAAAAAGACAGCCGGGGGCATGTAAGGTGAGCTGGAGGGGCGGGACTCACCGCCCCCCCTCCTTGGGTCTGCTCAGAAGAAGAGTCAACCTGAACCTTTGCCAGCGTTTCATGATTCATCCATTCGAAGGCCAGAGGGGGACCCTAGAGACCCTCTAGTCCGACCCCTTGTATGACACAGGCCAGAGAACTGCCCTCAAATCGTTCCTAGAGCAGAGGCCAAAACCTGACAGTCCTTCTGCAATCTGGCAACCTTTGGTTTCATGTTCTCTCCCTGCTTGTGCCTCAAACCCGGATTTCCACGTGGCGGTTGGGACAGGAAGCAGGAGCAGAGAAAGCTGCTTTCCCAGCGCTCCCCGCCTGTTCACAAGCAGGTAATCCGCAAGGATGGCCAGGCCGGGGACCCGGGGCAGCCCAACTAAAATCAGAATCCCGTCCTTGACCATGTCCTGGAGCTGATGCTTTAGAAGGAGATGCAAGACATCCTCTTGCTAAGACACTGAGCTGCGCCTCGGTCTGAGTTCTGGGCTCTACTCCCAGCTCTGCCCCTGCTTTCCAGTATGACCTTGGGTGAGTCATTTAGGCCCAGATCTTCAAAGGCATCCCAATGAAATCAAGAGGAGTTGGGTGACCTAAACAGCTCCGAGGATCTGGGCCTTAATGGCTCTGGGCCTCAGTTCCCCAGCTGTAGAATGGAGCTAGTGATCTTCCTTTGCCCCTGCCTTTGTCTGGCCTGTTCAGACTGCGCGATAGGCACTCACTCTCACCATGTGGATGTGCAGCACCAAGCACCGGAGGGCGACTATGCCATGCCCTGGCCGCAGAGGAAGCGTTTTCCAAGGCCGCACCTGTTTGAGGTTCATTTGTGTCCTGAAGCCCAGATCTGCTGAGGGATTTTGTCTCTTTGCGAGGCTGATCCACTTCCTCGTGGTCAGTCAAAAGCAGCCAAGTTTCCAGGTGTTTTCAGCCCTACCTGGGGAATTCTGCTTGGCAAGAACGCATGGTCCAGCCTCTCGGGCGAGAGCTGCAGCCCTCGTAACTGCAAACCCCACAGGATGGGGCTGGGCGGGTGTTTGGAGGGGAGCCTGCCAGGTGCCGCTGGAAGTGTGTGGGTGTGACTCGCAGGTGGCGCTCCCCAGGGATGAATCATCTTTCCAGCCTGGGGCTGGGTTTGGGGGCTGGCTCTGGCTGGAAACATAAAACCCAGTCGCATGGCAGGTTTTATGGTGCTTCCCGCCAGAGCAGGATTTCCCTGTGCCACTCCCAAGTTGGGGATCTAGCAATTATCGCGCCTCTTCTCCTAGCCGTGTACGGCCAGGGCTGCGGGAGCCAAGGGTGAGACCAGCTTTCTGTTCAAAGAGCAACTCTTCTAATGGCTCTAAAATCCACACGGTTGCCTGGATTTCCTTGAATCGTGGGGGCACTGGCGAGGGTTAGTGAGCCGAGTCTGGGCTAATTGGAGCAAGGGGTTCCCGAGATACCGTTGTTGCTTTACAGCACCCGGAAGAGAGCTGAGTTCTCCCCAGAACAGCATGGTCCGATGTTAGGAGTTGAGGCGATCGGTGGGAAGGGGGCCGGGGGTGTGTGTGTGTTTGACGAAGGACGAGGGGTTCTAGCAAGAGGCTCCCGGGGATACTCGGCGTCTGCCTGTGGCCATCTTGTTGCCTCCAATGGGCTTTTTAGGGGTAAGATTTATTTGTGTGATGGTAGCTGCCCCAGAGACAGTCACAGGCTCCAGCTGGGGAGCTGAAGCCCAGAGAGAGAGACTAGTCCAGGGTCGCAAAGGGAGGCCGGGTCTCCACGGACACCTTTCCCAGACGGACAGTGGCCAGATCCTGTACGGCGCTTTTCAGCCACAGAGCACCAGGCGCCTTCCAAAGCGGGTCAGTGCCATTAGCTTGACGTTATTGGTGAGGAAACTGAGGCACAGAGGAGGGGGGAGGGACGTCCCCACGCTCATCCTGCAGGCCAGCGACAGAGCCAGGGATAGAACCAGGTCTCCCAGGCCAGTGCTCTATCCACTAGGCCAGGCTGCCTCCCTAACTATGAAGCTAGGCGCGTCCTCTAGCAATTAGCGCAGGGGCCTGCGAGTCCGGACGCCTGGGTTCCCTTCCGATCTCTGCCGCCGAGTCGCTGTGCCAGCTTGGGCAAAAATAGGGGGCCCAGACATCCCCATATGAGCAGGGCCCCCCAGGGGGCAATTTGCCCCAGGCAGGACCGGCTCCAGGCACCAGCGATCCAAGCGGGTGCTTGGGGCGGCCATCGACAAGGGGCGGCCGTCGACAAGGGGCGGCCGTCCCTGTGGTTTTGCTGCCCGTGGCGGCTTCAGCTAAACGTAGACGCTGCTGCCGAATTGCCGCCACCGTGGAAACGCGCCTGTCGCCCTAAGGGCGCACGGACGGCCCTCGCCGCCCGCAGCGGCCATTCGGCAGCGCTGCTTGGGGCGGCGAAAACTGTAGAGCCGGCTCTGGCCCCAGGCCCCGGGGCCTGCAGGGGCCCCCACGAGAATACAGGATTCGATAGTATTGCAACTTTTTTTTTTATGGAAGGGGGCCCCTGAAATGGCTTTGCCCCAGGCCCCCTGAATCCTCTGGGCGGCCCTGGATATGAGGGGCTTTGCCTTGCAACTATCCACCCCCCCCCCCCCCGGAAAAAGAAAAGTGTCCTATTTTTCACACTTGCTATGTGGTCACCCTGGGCAAAAGTCCCTTCCCTTCTCCATGCCTCAGTTTCCCCGCCCCCCTCCCCGGGGAGGTGTGTGGATAATCACCCCGCTTGGGGGGGGGGAGGGGATGAGTGCCTTTGAATTTCCAGCCCCCGGGGGTGTAGGGGTCAGAGGGTGGTTAGGCGGAATGTATGAATCAGAGCTGGCCATGGGGGCGGGGGTCTCTTGGCTCGGCTCGGCTCGGTTTTCTCTTCGGTCCTTTTTCAGGCCGGGCGCTGGGAGCCTCCCGCCGGCAGTAACTTCACGCAAGGAGGTAGAGCCGGGGGGAGCAAGCCCCGGGCGCGGGGGAGGCGGGGCGGCCGGGGCTGCCTGTGGAAGGAGGCGGAGAAGGGGCAGGAGGAGGCCGGGCGGCTGCTGCTGCTGCGATCCGCGCCTGGCGGGGGGCTGCACCCGGGGACCGGCTGGAACTGACCAGCCCCCGGTCCGGCAGCCAGGCAGCGGCGGAGCGAGGCAGCGACCGGCGGGGTGACCCGGCCCCGGTGCACCCACCCGCGGCGGCGCGAAGGGAGCAGCAAGAAAGTTACAGCCGAGTCCGGAGCGGCCGCGCCCCCCCCCACCGGCCAGCATTGCACGGGGAGGTGGGCGCGGAGCAGAAGCGGGGTGAGGGGCTTGCAGCCCCCCCGGGATCAGCGGTACTGGACTGGGGGCGTCCGGAGACGCTGGAAAAGCGCGTTTTCTGCCTTGGCAAAGGAACCAGCGGTTCGATCCCAAGCGAAACATCTGGCGTGACCAGCTACTCCGTGGATTTCCCTCCCAAAATATTATATCCGGCTCCTGATTCTTTCTATCCCTCCAGCCCCCCTTTTCTAGATCGATCTAGAGCTTTTCTAGATCTATCTATCCCCAGACACCCCCCCTCTCTATCTATCTATCCCCATACACCCCCCTCTCTGTCTATCCACATCCACGTTCTCTATCTATCTAATCTCTGCCCCCCCTCCTTATTTCTCCAGGAGCATATTTATTTCTCAAAACAAACCCCAGAGCCAAAGGGTTAAACGTCCAGTCTGCAGCCCCCTCGCCCCAACCCCTGGATGGGACTCGGGAGCTCTTCAGAAAGAAGGTAAGTGACGCGGCTTGATTATTCTCTGTAGATAAGTGGATTTCTCCTGCCTGTTCCTCACTGGAATTGGGTCAGTTTCACTGTAGCTTGAAACCTGTTGCCTGAGTGTGCTGCTGGCTAATTGTCATACACCTGTTGGGGGTTTTGAGACTATCTTTTAGCTGCTACGCCCCAGAAAATGCCAGAAAAGAGAGAGAGACGTGTGTGTGTGTGTGTGTGTGTGTGTTTAAAATGGGTCTTGTTGTACCACCCTTGGTTGCAAATGAATCTTTCATCTGCTAGTAATATTTCGCCTTGCACTGATGTCCGCTTGAAAACACCACTGGGTGCATTGCTGTAAAAGCAACAGGGTGGGGCCGGGGGTTCATAATATTTCAGACACCAGAGGCTTAACAAAAAGTCAGTCCGGCTTTTTAAAGTTCCCCTTTTTTCTGCCCATCGTGGGTGTGGCATCGTTACCGCGGGGTGTGTATTTGTGTGCACTGGGGTGTGCTGAAAGCCGTGGCTGGAACGTGCCAATGGGAGCCAGGGGCGATGCTTTCGCAAGCCACACACACAAAAAAAGCGCCCCATCAAGTTTGCTTTTACTTTTATTTCTTGCAGAGACAAAGCTTTGCCCCCTCCCTGCCGGGGAAATAGCTCGAAACATTTGTTTATGGAACGTGCAAGTGAGAAATTCTCCCCCGTCCCCAACGGTTTTCTCCTTCCCAGTTGTGGTTCTCACCCTTGAAGGCTTTGGACCTGATGCAAACCCCCTCTCCCCCACCCTATTGATTTTGGGCGCCTCTGTGCAGTAGGAAACAGCAAAACGCGGTTCTACTGTTTCACTTTGGCATCCAAAAATACTTCAGATTCTTTCATTTCAAAGGGCTCAGGGAAGGGAATGTTTACAAACAAGGACAGGTTACGGAGCGGAAGAGAAAGGTAAATGCAGAGCTCTGGCCTTTAGCCGTTTCTGGGCCCAGCACAGATCTACCCTGTGGGTCGGGGTATTTCGGGCTGTGTTTTCCAAGCTACTCCAGTGAGGAATCTGAGCAGTGGAAGCCACTGGCCGCTCTGCTGTTGTCACTAAAAGGGAAAAGGATTGTGGTGAGGGAAATGTAAAAGGACCCTGCGTCGCATAAAGAAACCTAAAGGTGCTGTTGGTTTTTTTAACCTTGAGCTGTAGCCACGTTTGGCTGGCACTACCCTCCCGTGATATACTCAAAGAGTAAAACCTATGACCTCTCTCCCATTCAGTCCTCAGTGCCAGCCTGGGTGGTCCTAGGTGCAAGCGTGGGATGTGGGTCGTTTCTCTGCAATAGATAGATAGATATTATTCTGGGACACATTGCTTCAATCTCACCCCAATTTGGTGCCAGCCTGTCACACCCCTGTTCCCCAAAAGACCCTAAAAACCACCTCTTGATGCATATCACCCATTGTTGCAGCTGCTGCTGGGGTGATTGGAACCTCAGTCCTTCCAGGACTGCGTGCGCTGGACTCCGTTGTCGTTCACACGGCCTGGCTTAATCCCCGAGGGAAAATGTTAGCGGGCTGTAATCCCCTGGGAGGTGGCAGGCGGGCGGGCGGTGCTACAGCAGAACCCACCTGCTGTCAACTCCCAGCAAAATTCCCTTTATAGAGCCATGTGTCGAATAAGGTCCCAGATTGTTTCACTACATTGCAATGTGCTGATTGGGACGCTCCCGTGTGGAGTGGAGTTGCTTGGTGGAAAAAAAAATGACTTCACACTAAATGTGTTTGTGTGCGTTCTCTCTGGGGCATATGCACTGTAATAGCGGCTAGAACAAGGCAGACTGCGGGCCAAATCCGGACCTCCAGGCACTTTGGACCACTCCAGACCCCACAATCTTTTTATTTGCTTATTATTATCATTATTGTTGTTGGCTTTTTTATTATTTTCACTGGAGTCTGGACCTTGGCTATACCTTGACCAAGACATTTGGAATTTGACAAAAAAAAAATGTGACTACCCCTGGGATAGACTGTCAGGGATCCTGCAGTCTAGAGCTAGCTTTGAAAGAGGAGTGTTTGTTTAATCATCAGATCAGGGACCGGAAGTTATGACACCTGGGTTCTTTTCCTGGTTCTTCCATTGCGTGATCTTGTTCAAGTCATTTGCCTGCTCTTCAGTAATGCCAATGACAAGTGTTTGAAAATTATGAGTCATCTCTCCACCTCCCCTTGCTACAAAAAGAAAATAAAAAAAAAATCCATGAGATTGGTTTAGAAATCATGAGATTGCTAAAGAAAAGAATAAATTTTGTGGGATTTCTGTAAGGCCTCGGGATTCTGAGACTTTGATGTTCACAACTTGAAGCTTTTTTCATAACCATGAGGGTTAGTAATGTACTTTTTAAAAAAAACAAACAACCAGGAAGCTGAGATTCTGATGTATTCACGTGACTCCAGCAGCTGGCGCTGCAAGAAAAGCGCCAAGTAGCTCAAGACTCTCAGTTACATTAGGAGAGCTGACATCACTGTTTTTGTGACTCTGTTTTCCCAAGGGGAGACTATTCCTTGCTGTTATAGAGGAGTTGTGAAGTGTCACTGATTAGGGTCTCACGGGCTCCCATGGGAAGTTTGCCTGAGTGGGGAGTACAGATCCCGGCTGGCTGAGAAAGGTTTTGACCTCCTCCAATGACAGGCAATCTATAAGAGCAAAGTATTATTTCACAAGGATATGGGGATATATTATACGCCTCCTCTAAGCATACATTGAGTGGCAATGCCAGCATTAACCCCTGCCCACCCATTAACCCTAAATCCTGCCCCCGAGCCCTCAAATCCTCTGCCCAAGTCAGTTTAGAGCCAGCTCGGAGTCCTAGAGACTAAACTTCATATCCATCCCGAATCTCCTATAGTCTAAGATCAGTAGCAGCCCCAGAAGCCCCAAAATAACGTGCAGTGGAACTTGCTAATTGCGGACTGGAACGGAACAAACTCTCTTTATAGTGGAAGAGAATGGAAAGCCAAAGCTATTTCAGTGCCCTGCAATGTTCAGATTACAATCCATGCCCGTGACAGGGCAGGGTGTGTGTGTGTGTGTTTGTGTGTGTGTTATGACTTTGCTGTAGTATAAAATCCCTCCTAACTGATGGTTACATGCCCCTGGATTATTCTGTGCATTCTGGAGCGCCACCCTTAGTGCTGGGTGCCGTCCCGACACATAAGAGATGGTGCCCGAGATGTCATTAGATGAGGAGCAAATAGCATTTCCCGGCCGTATTTATTCCTTTGATTGGAGTAAATGCGCTGCTAGCCTAAATATCACATTGTAGAAGCTTCCTTTTCACGTGGGAATCAAAGAAAGTAGAAACGGAAGAACCATGCGGGCTCATGCCCAACACCGGATTTTTCCCTACGCGCACCGGCGATGCTCTGGTAGCTTTCCATTGCAGGAGACCCTGCCCGGCTTGTCTCTCTGCAAAAGCGTACTCTGCCAGGGTAGTGAAAGCGGTACAAGCCTCCCCTAGTTATACCGGTATAAAGGTGCTTACAGGAAGGGGCAATAAACTATCCCAGCATAAGGCGCTTTTATACCAGGACGAAAACTACGTGTGGACCAGGCTTTAGATCAGGGGTCGGCAACCTGCCAGAAGCGCTGTGCCGAGTCTTCATTTATTCACTCCGATTTAAGGTTTCGCGTGCCGGTAACACATTTTAATCTCTTTCTATAAGGCTATAATATAGAACTAAATTACTGTTGTATGTAAAGTAAATAAGGTTTTAAAATGTTTCAGAAGCTTCATTTAACATTAAATTAAAATGCAGAGCCCCCCAGACCGGTGGCCAGGACCCGGGCAGTGTGAGTGCCACTGAAAATCAGCTCGCGTGCCGCCTTCGGTAGCTGCGCCATAGGTTGCCTACCCCTGCTTTAAAATGTTCGGTCAAGCGCCCTCTTGAGAAGGGATCTTGCATGTATCACGTGTCTATAACACACGACTGAGCGAGGGTACGTCCACACTGCAGAAAAAACCCAGTGGGAGCAAGTGTCAGAGTCTGGGTCAATTGACTGGGGTTCACAGGGCTAAAAACAGCAATGTAGGTGTTGGGGCTGTGAAACCCAGAAAGGGGGGGGCGTGGGTTGACCTGGGCTCTGAGACTCGCTGATGTGGCTTTTGTTCTGCACTGTGGATGTGCCCGATTCTGCAAACACTTAGAACGGAGCTGCTTGATTTTAAGACCAAGAGAAATCCTGCTGAAATCGTTTGTGAGGGAAAATTTGGTAGAAATTTTCTCATGTTCATAGCAACTTTTCGTGGGGGGATAAAGATCCGCATTGCCCACTCAGCTCTGTTAGTGACGTTTCTGCCCCGGATGTTGATTTGCACCAGTTTGCGTCACGTTCTTCCTGATCGGCCCTTGTCCCCCTGGGGATGGAAGCTGATTTGTTACCGTGTGCTTGGTACATCTAGTTACAGGTGCGTTCAGCAGCAGTGTGTGACCTGCAGCTGCAATGGCATCCGTGCAGACGGACTCCTGCACCCAGATCTGATTGCAGGACCGGGGTTGGCTGATCTCTGCTTTAATGCAGATGGTGAGATTGTTAAGATGAAAGGCGAGATTTTACCAAGAACTCCGGGCCAGATTTCCAGGGGATCGGCACCCACCACTGGGGCTCGATTCTCCAAAGCACTCAGCGCCCAGCAGCTCCCATGGTGAGATTTTGCAAAGATCTTGGCAACGCGTCCCCCCCTGCTGAGCTCATCTGAAACTCTTGGGCTTCAGGAAGACGCAATCCTTTCTTGTGTTCCAAAACGTGAGCAGCGCTTGGCCGCTGGTGCTGAGCAGCCTTGTAAAGCAGATGTCAAACCAAAGGAGGCCGGAGGGCAGGGACTCTTAATGGGACTGAACTAAGCGGAGCAGTTTGGCTCGGAGCGGGAGCGTTCTCTTGATGTTGGCTCCTCGTTTCCTTTTGTCTCCGGGCCTCTGCTTTATTTCCCAGCGCCTTGACTCCTTTTCCAGCGCATCTCCAAGAGAAGAGCACGTCATAGTGTTAAGGAACATGTGTGAGCGTAATGAATTGGAACAGCCTCGGGTCTCCAGGGAGGCGTTGTGGCAATCCGGAGGATCTGGGGCCTAGTCCTAGACCTGACACTTAACGTAGGCCCTTAGGCAGGTTATTCAGACCCAGCTCAATCGATGGAAGGGAAATCAGTGGCCGTCAGGAGCCGAAATCCCTTTGAAGAGCTGGGCCTTAGAACCTGAGATACTTACGCTTGTCCTCAAGTCTGTCCCCGTTCGGCGAAGCCTGCGTTTAAGTGCTTGGATAAATGGGGCCTGGGTGCTTTGCTGAATCAGGGTCAAAGTAACTAGTGATTTGCGGGGCCCAGCTTGTGACAGCCTGCGGGGGGCTGGAGAGGCCCAGTTCCCGTTGATTCTGATCAGTGTGGTGGGTGCTCAGTGCCTCTGAAAAAAGAACAGGAGTCCTTGTGGCACCTTAGAGCCTAACAAAGTTATTTGAGCCTTGACAAAGCCCTGGCTGGGATGATTTAGTTGGGGATTGGTCCTGCTTTGAGCAGGGGGTTGGACTAGATACCTCATGAGGTCCCTGCCAACCCTGATATTCTCTGATTCTATGATTCTATAAGCTTTCGTGGGTACAGCACACTTCATTGGATGCATAGAATGGAGCATCTCGTAAGGAGATATATACACACATACAGAAAACATGAGGCACTAAAAATCCAAGGCCCCCTCTGGAAATTTGGCTTTGAAGTTCTGTGATCTGTTATCACCAGCTGGGGAAAATGCCTCCGTGAGTCATTGGGGAAGAGTGGAGGATGGGCTATAAGGCTCAGCTTCCAAAATTGGATTCCCTTAACCCCTCAAAGTCCGGGGGCATTTGAGGTGTCGGGCCTGGGCCGCCTCTAGATGAAATGGCGGATGAAATGCCTCCTCCCTGGGACGGGCTGCCGACGTGCTAAGTGGCGGTGCTGAGTCCCGATGTTTTAGTCCAGATGCTCCTGTGGTCTGAAAATCCCACAGAGGGGAAAGTCTCTTTTCAAAGACACTCAGGCCCCATATCTGTGATGGGACGGGCCAGACAAAATGAGTTGGGACTGGGTTTTGGTCCCAAGCTGCACCCCCTTTTCATCACTCTCCCATCTAACTGGTCAGCTCTATGCTGCCTCTACCCCACCAGGTGCAGGGGGCTGATGGAGAGAGGAGGTGGAGCCATAATGCAAAGTGCTCCGGCAGTCCTTGGCTGGTGTAAAGATCCTTTGGGGGCGTGTGGCTCAGAGCAGCCTTTAGGCTGCTCTAAATTATGCCATGGGCTGGCCCAGCCCTGAGTCAGGCTAAAGATCAGGGGAAGAGGGGGATGGCTTACTACTCTTCTCCCCCCCTTAGGGTCCCCTCGCTCTTTGCAAAGATCATGGATCTCCATTTTATTGTGATGACCTGGCTTTTGTTTAAGGACCTAATCACTGCTCTCATCCAGCTGTTAGTTACTAGGGAACATGAAACAGCTTGTCCAGTGAGAAAGGGGCAGAAGGACCATAATGCTGTGTGGAAATGTCTCCAGGCAAACGGTCCTGTTTTGAGCCGGCTAGTTATAATGGAGGCTTTTCCTCCCCCTTTTTCTTTACTACCGTCAGGATTATTTGCATGAAAATGGGGTTTTTGCCGCTCTCTGGGGCTCCCCGTCTCCCTCCTGACATCATGTTTCTCGTTTCTGGTGTCACCGTTGCAGCGTCGCCGACGCTTGACATTTTATCGCGATAGTTGGTGTGGGTTTTTTGTAAACCCCCAGCTCCTGGAGTCCCGTGCCAGTACAAGAAGCTCCCCTTCGGTTTAAAAGAAAAAGGTTTCTAGCCCTCACAGTGGCAGATAAAAGCTTGTGTCCTGAGTGTGTCCTGAAGGCTCAAAATCCAGAAAGCAAATAAAAAGGACTCAGAATGCATTATTTGTTATTTTTAAGCCAATCTGATGATTTTAGGGGGCCTGATGAGAGATTTTAGGATGCTTGCAGTTGGCAGTCCTGTAGCTGGCTGCCACAGAAATGACTGTGATGTTGTAACTTCAGGTAGGGAGTTTATAAGCACTGGAGCCAAATTCCTGAGTTCTCATGCAAAAAGTTCTCGAGTCCCTTAATAATAGAGAGCAATAAAAGGAGTGAAGGCAGGATCTTTTCCATACAGAGTGTTCCTGAAAGTTTTTTCCACTAGGCATCAGCTGTCTTGGCATCCAGCATTGGTTTTATTCATTGTTTTTTGTGTGTTATTAAAATGGCTTGCTAGACAGTTAGCTCACAGCATCCAACGTTATCTGCAGATCACCTCCTGTTTTCTGTGCGAAAACATCTGTCTTAGCTTTCTGCTTTCCCCGGACACTTAATTCCTCTAGCATATTCCTCCCTCCCCTTAACCCCTCCCCACTCCCACCTCCCTGCTGCAAAGGACTGGTGGCTCATATGAGGTTATCAGAAACGTTGTGCTCTTGAATCTGAACCAAACCGAGCAGGGCTGTTTCTCTAACAATGGGGGATTTGGATTCAGTTCATAACCCAGATCTGGGCCCCACCCAGAAAAGCTCTTCCAAGCCCTGGTGTGTTTTGGAAGCTTGGTTTCGTGGCTGGCTCTCTCACTGTAACAAACCAAACGCAAAATCCCACATCTCAAATGTTGGGGCGTGTGAAATGCACGTTCAGATCGGGTTCCAAATTTTCCAGCTTTCTAGTTGAAAGAGGAAGCATCTGGTAGTTGACAATGCCAATTTAGGGTTAGATTTTCAAAGGATCTGGAACAGGAAATATCATGATCTCAAAAATTGTGTTCTATCCTAGACAGGATCACCTAGACATCACCGTGGCACCTGGTCCCTTTGCCCTAGTGCCGTAAGGGATGGGACTAGCATCTGTCACACTTTTTCTTTCATTTTTCTGTGGGACCAGAGACCCAAACACAATAAACTTGCCCTGACCTATGAGAACCAGAAAGTGAAACTGACTAAAAACATGAAGTGAAATTGACGAGCCTGGTTTTACAGTCAAAAGTGAAAAAAATGTTAAGTACCTCAATAGCATCAGGGATGAAAGCCCAGTTGGACACAGAGATTGCTAAATCCTGGTCTTTTGACTCCTGTTTATTCTTGTGGTGAGTGACGGAGTGAATATAGATGCTCCCATTGTCATTCCTATACAGTCCCTTTTTAATACCGTGTCCACATTTTTAACAAGTTCTGGTGAAAGTTTCACAGCCAGCATTCCAGGACTGGCTAGCTGACAAGCGCAGCTATGGGGGTTTCTCATAGCTCGAAGGACAGTTCAGATAGGGGAGCGTCACTGGACGGTCTGAGAAGAGCGAGGTTCTCATCCCAGCTCTGACAAGGATTCCCTGGGTAAGTCACTGCACCGCTCTGTGCCTCAGTTTCCCCTTCTGTGCAATGGGGAGGATCACGCTGTCCTTGCTCCCGGAGGCCTTGGGGAGGGTTAATTAGTTCATCTCTGAAAAGTGCTGTAAGCGCTTAGCATTGAGAGCTAAGAAGTGGCTAAACAGAGTGCTGAGGAGGGCATAGGAGGAGAGGCAGGCACGATACCTTTCCCTGCCTTACCGTTAAATCCAGGGCCAGATCAGAGGCCCTGTGGGTGACCCCTGTTGGACGGTATCTGATGGCATGTCGGGTGAAACGTCACTTTACAACCTGATCCAATTCCCAGCAACCTTCACTTTTCCGACTGGCCTCGGCAGGCCTGCCAAGCACCCCTGCCCTCTGCTCCCCCTGCCCCTTACGGCATTAGCTTGGTGGAGGGGCAGCCGGGGACACACATTATCATGTCTTCAAGCCCAGAGATCTGGTTCCAAAGTGATTAGAGCTAATCGCTTTCCTCACAGACAAAAACCCACTGCGTGAAGTCTCCTGGCTTCTTTCTGCTCTTTGCATAATCTCCTCTGAAGCCTTGATGAGGGATCGTCTCCCTCTTGATTCTTAGCTGAACCAGCAGGTTCATAGATTCATAGACTTTAAGATCATCTAGTCAGACCCCCTGCATAATTGTATCCTCAGCATTGAAACGCCCTTGAGTGCTAGTCTTGGGGATCAGGTGCTGCCGGAGCTAGGGGTGCCCACGGCACAGGTCCCATCGGAGGAGTCTTTCAATGTCCCCTGGTTCCCAGACATGATTTGGTGGATGTTGTGAGGGCTCCGCTATCTTGGAGATTAGGTCTGGTACGTCTGAGTGGTGGTGATGGCTGCTGGATTGACGGTGCTGGAGAGCTCTGTGTCTCCAAAGGACAGGTGCAGCGTCTGTGTAGCCTGATCTCCAGCCTGGCTCAGTCCTACTCCAGAGAGAACTGTCTCAGGAGGTGAGAGGGGAGCGCAGAGGCTCATCAGGCTTCGGCTGCCCGGCCCACTGGGATGGTGATGCACACTGCAGTGAGGGATCGATCTCCCCACGCCACACCCCGATCCCATGGATATCTGCAAGGTTAGGCTGGGCTGAGAAGGAAGGACCCGGGTCGGGATTACAGACAGGCTGGGGAGATGCTTCCTGAGGCTAAACGCATCCTCCTCCTTCTCCACAGCAGCGCCTGCTCAGGTGACGTGATAGACGTGCACCTTTGAAGTCCAGGGTTCTGGAGTGGCTCGTGCCGGGCTTGGGGGTTCCTGGCCAAGGCCGGGCTGATCAGAGAGCTGGCAGGGTGAGTGGTGAATAATTTGCAATGCCAGGGAGTTTGCACAACCATCAGTCAGCGAGGCCTGATTCTCAAGCAGTGTACAGGGAGGTTGTGTGGCTTGGTGGCCGGATCAGGTCAGGTTCAGGACATTTCGGGTCTATTCCCTCTCACCAGCGACGTGGGAAGTGGATCAGCGGGATAAGAGCCTGGGCACAGTGACTGGAGAGAGAGACAATGGATGCAGCTGGGCCTTAGCGCTGAGATCTGGGAGTCCCTTGGGGCGGGGCGTTGGGATGTCGACCTGCTTTATTCCAGGCTATTTGACAGCGCGCCAACGAGCAGGCATTAGAAGCATTAGCTCCGTTAACGGGCTCTTTGCTTGGCAGAGACGCGTCTTGGCTGAGCGGTTGTCCTGCTGCCTGGCCGTGGCTTGTTGAATGCTCCCACGCCCTGGAGAGATGGGGCTATTTCCAGTCGCCCGCTTGGTCACGACCGATTTGGGAAGCTAAAGGGGAATGCAGCGGGCGCAGCATATTTAGATCCCACTCGGCCATCTGAGCGAGTGCCACATAACGAGGAGCTGGAGACATCCCAACTAGATAAAAATACCAGAGCGTGGATTAGGGGCTGGTTGGCCAACAGTGGACCGAGCCAAAATCTCACATCTAGCATGACTACCTTAAAGTTAACAGAGCCTAATTCTCATTAATGCCCACTCAACAGTGTTCACAAACGGAAAACGTTTTTGGTTTGAGGCGATTGAAACGTTTCATTTCAATTTGGACCCTTTTTAACCTTTCTTTAGTATAAATTGAGTTCCATTTCGAACCCCTCAACCGCAAATTTTTGTTCCAAGAGCTTTTGAAACTTTTCCCCAAGGTTTTTTCATGTCGGGAAATTGGTGGAAACGGGCCCCTTCCCGACAGGTTCGGTTTTGGTGAATCAATGTTTTTTAGCAAAAAATCGTTTTGTCGTGAGATTCCCGGACAGCTCAGTATAAAAATGCACCTTGTTTTTGCAAGTGAGACAGCCAGGGACCCAGGGGAGCTGGTCTGATTTTCCCCAAGAGTAACTGACCGCAGAATCTGAGCCAGCGATGTGTAGTGTCAACCCCACGATTGGGGCGTTGATTTACATGGATGACTTTTTAAAGAGGGAGTTGAATGTAAATAGAAACGTGACCAGGGGGTTTATTTTAAATAGCAACAAAAACATTTGTGGTTGTTATGGAAACAGTTGCACTCCCCCCCGCCCCTAGTCATTTTGGAAACCTAAACGTAACAGCACAAGACCCAGGAAGAGAAATGGTCGAATGGGGCTGGATTCTGGATTCCCTTGCACCCTTGGGTGCCAGAGATGAGAAGCGAGAGGACCACCGTCCTCCGACTTCTGAGAACCTGAACTCAGCAGGGGCCCAACGGAGGAGGGGAGCAGGGGCCCCTCCTCGGCCCCTGACTGCAGCCAGGTGGCACTCCAGCAAAGCCTCGTCGCTTGGCCACGTAGGGGTGGCCGGGCCAAATTTCTGCGGCATTGTGACCTCATGCACCAGGTCGCATCACCACTCACTCAGATTTGGCCTGGCCCCGCCTCCACCCTAACGAAGGGGCGGCTGAAGCAAGCGTGTCCCCCTGCCCCACTTTTTCAGTCCTTCCAGCACCGCCCCACCCCTGCCAAAAACCCAGAGAAAAAGAACCACACGCAGGACAAAAAGCCAGTCTCTGCCCCAGCCGGGCTAAGGAGTGTTTTGAGCGGGGTTAGAAGGAGGTCGTTTTGTGGACGTTGACAGGGAGCTTCCCCCACTGGGGTGAGGAGGAGCAGGGGAGGAAGCACAAAGGGGCTCATTTGCCCACGCATCACGTGGGCGACAGAAGCTGGGATCGTGGGTCGACATCTCGATGCTAGGGAGGGAGGGGCCGGGCTGGGCAGGGTCCTGACTCCTGAAAGTGAAGGCAAGTAGCCGACGTTTGATGCGATGGAGAAGAAGGAGCCAGTGGAGGGATGCAGAGAGGGGCCAAGCGACGGGCCAGGAAAACCATCTTTGCAACAGCCTCGTGAATGTCTCTGAGCGAGGCCAGACGGCATCTGTCCGGGCCAGAGAGGAGAAGGTTGCAGCAATTGAGATGCAGGATAAGAGCCTGCCTGCTCTGGTCCTCGTCGGGGCAGGGACTGTCTCTTGCTCTGTTCACGCAGTGCCCAGCGCGATGGGTGTCACCATCCGACAACAACCGGCGGTTGTCTGCAGCGCCGGGCCCGGGATACGAGAGAGACGAGGTGGGTGAGATGATCTCTGCGTTTGGATCCAGCTTCTGCTGGTGAAAGAGACAAAACTTTCGTCTTCTTCAACCCGAACGCTTCTCTCTCTCACCGGCAGACGTCGGTCCAGTAAAGCCGAGGTTCTCAATGCTTTTCTCTCTGAGGCCCCCAAGATACTATCAAAACCTCCACTGCCCATCTCTCCCACAACAACTTTACTTAAATGCCAGGGCCAGCGTTAGGGGGTAGGAAGCAGGGCAATTGCCCAGTGCCCCACACCAAAGGAGCCCCCACAAAGCTACGTTGCAGGGCTCAGGGCCCCGGGCTTCAGCCCCAGACAGTGGGGCTTCAGCTTTCTGCCCTGGGCCCCAGCAAATCTAATGCTGGCCCTGCTTGGCAGCCCCCCCTGAAACCTACTCGCAGCCCCCCAGGGGACCCCGCACCCCTGGTTGAGAGCCACTGCAATAAAGGATATTACCTCCCGCACCTTGTCTCAACAATCACTAGAGGGAGGAGTACGTTCACCTGCAGTCCAGGGCCTGACCCCACCCTGCTGCACCCAAGTCCCATGGATGACAGCGGCGTGACGCCAGCGCCGCTGAGATCAGGATCGGGCCCCATGTCTGCATCCAGTGCTGATGAATGCACAGCCGCTCAGCCAGAGGACAGGCGCAGAGGGACAGCACCCCTGGATGCAATACAGCCGAGACCTAGGGGGTTGGTAGCGAACGCATTGTGGGGACCGATTCTGATCTCACCGACCCAGGGCGAAATCCAGAGGGACCCTATTGGCTTCAGTGGTGCTACCGTGTGAACAGAGCAAAGGTGCAGAGAGGGGTCATATATGAGGGCAAGGGAGTCCCAGTGCCAGCCCATCTGGCCAAGGTGCGGGAAGACGATTTCAAGGCTGGGCGGTGAAATGTAACAGGAGGGATGCAAGGGGTTAAACTCCTAGTCCTGAGACCGCTGGAGTCTCAGGGGAAGTGATCAAAGCTTATAAATACCTCCAAGGGAGCCATCTAAAGGAAGGATGGAATTAGCCTGGGTAAGGAGCAATGGCCCCAAGCGGAGGAAGGAACAGTTCGGTCTTTGCAGAGGGAATTCTTTATCGGGACAGTTGAACAGCGTGCAGCCATCCTCCCCCACCGCCTGGGGACGGGACCTCGGCCCTGCAGGGGCAGGGAACTCCGGGGGCGTGCAAGCTGCCGTTCTGCCTGGGGAGCGTCACAGCCCCCCCCCCCCACTCTGCAATGGGTGTACAAGACGGTGTGTCCGTGTGTGCTGTGTCTCTGGATCGGGTGTACACGAGCAGAAGTGGGTCTGTGTGTGCAGTGTGTGTGTGTGTGTGTGTACATCTCAGCTTGCTCTGGGCTGCTGGCTCCCGCTGTGCGGTGACCGACTTTGTCCCACTGGCTGCAGCGCGTTGCCAGCTGCCCAGATTCCTTCCACAAAACACAGAGGCGAGCGCCAAGAAAGAAGCCCTCAGTCCGGCCTGACAGCATCCTGCCTGGAGGGGCCAGGCTTTCCCTCAGGATCCTGGCGCAGGGTGGGTGGACTCTTCTGGCGATTGCTCTGGGTAGAGCCAGGGGGCAAAGTCTCAGGGTTGTGCTGAATTTTGATCTAACAGAAAGTCCTTATTTCAAAGGTGGGGGGGGGGGGCTGGTGGGAGAGCCGAGCTTGTGTGTTGCTCTGCTCAGTACTTCCCTGGACGGGACGGACCATCTGGGAGAGTAGCAGCCCCGACTTTGGTTCTTGGTTGCCTGACGGGCCCTGGCTCTGGGGCGAGGGCTGGATGGCTCAGTGGGGTGAGAAGGGGCTGCAGCGTCCATCCCCCTAGGTTACCCGTTGGACGCCCGCCCCGAGCAGCAGTAGCCAGCAGGAGCGACAGTCAGGTGCCCTTGTTCTCAGACAGGTCGGGTGGGTCCAGTTCCCGGGGGAGCCGAGCGCTGGTGAGGGTGGCTGTAGTTGGTGCTAATTGCGCCCCGAGGGTTGAACTGGTCTGTGGAGACTGCACACGAGATCTTAGCCCCTGGGCCCCGTTTCTGACGACCTCGTGGGAGGTCGACAAGAGGCAACTGATCACAAGCAGCTGCTCTTGAGCCGGGGTAGGTCAGAAGCCGGTCCCGTCCCCAGGAGACCCGCCCTCCCCAGCCCTCTGGAGGTGTCTCAATAAAGCCCACGTTGGAGATGGGATGAGCCCGTCCCATCCAGTCTGCCGAGGGGCCCCGCACTGGAGCGACGCTTGTGCTCGATATGTCCCAGCTGCTGTTCAGGGTCCCTCAGGAGAGCCGCGCTGCCGTCGCCGAGATCTCACGGTCTGGAAGTCGTCCCTGGGATCTAGCCTGGCCTCAGCTTTATCCTGGTGATGCCCGTTCGTACCCTCTCCTTCCCTGGGGCACGGGTCACCGAACTCACCGATGGCATTTTAGGTGTGGAATTCCAAAGGAGAGTAAAGGAGTCCGGTGCCTAACTCTCACTTCAGTGGGATTTGGGTGTCCGATTCCTAGAGGTTCCTGTGAAAATCCCACGCTTTGTAAGCACCCGTCCCCTTGAAACCCTCCCTCTATGGGGGCAGCCGCACTGAGCAACACCCGCTGCACTAAGAAGCGTGACACTGGATAGACACGTACCCTCTGATAATCGCAGCCGCCACTAGTGGGGCACCAGTTCTTGGGATTTTATTGGGTGTCTTGCGAGATTTGTCATTTTCCTTAAAGCCCCAGCTCCTGGAGTCAGGTGATGATGCGCTCTCAGCTTTTATTTCAATAAGAAAAGACTTTTCCTAACTCTCACGGTTGGAGAGAAAAGCTGGAACATGTAACTCCCCAAAAGGCTCTAAGCCCAGAAAGGAAATAACAAGATCCCTGACTTCATTATTTTTTTTCAATCTCATGATTTTTTGAAGGCCTTTCTCCTGGCGTTGGGGGCTGGCAGTGCTGCACCTGAGCTGGCTGGGAACCTCACAATAGCCTCAGGGTTATCAATCCCATCCTCCTTCTCTGAAAGCATAGGCCTCTGCCACCTGAGCTAATGAAGAATCCTCACTGCAGTGTGGCATCTAAGACACACAGCGAGCAGTTCCCAATTCTTTCCAGCAGAGAGTCATGGTGCACCCACATTTGCAACGATGCTTCCCCCATGCAGCTGGTTCTTTGATTATAAAATGTCCCTAAGGGGTTCAGTGTTAGGTTTAAGAACAGAACCACCCTTAAAACCAGAACTGCCTGGAGGTGTGGTCAATATTTAAGGTGGAGGTAAAGGGCTAATACAGCAATTGACTTTTGTCTCTTACTATTTTTATGCAGGGAGGCAAGGATGCCTTAAAAAGTCCTGGGACTCTCAGGACAGCCCAGATGCTGAGAGGAAGAGGAGGTCATCTGAAGAAGTAAAGCAAGGAGCTTCCACCTCAAAGGAAGGAACTGAGGCAGGATGGGGTCTGTTTATGGAGGCTGGATCAGCAGGTAAGGATGGATAGTCCCTGAGCTTCTTTGTAGGTTTAGATGTGGTGGGGTAGGGAAGAGAAAGACCTGGAATCTGATGCACAGGGACTTCAGTCAATCTGTGGAACTCACTGCTGCAGGAGGTAGCCCCAACCCCTGCTCAGTTTATTTTTGTGGCTTGCTGTGTCCATAGGGCTACAGCCATTTCATCCCTCACTTTACAGCTAGAGGGACAGTGCTTTGCTCAAGCACACCCAGCGAGTCAAGGGCAGAGCCAGGAATAATCTATCTGAGCAACTCCCAGTCTGCAAGGCGTGGATCTCACAATACCCCAGGAGGCAGGGCGGTGCTATTCTCCCCAGTGCACAGATGGGGAAACTGCGGCACAGAGCAGCTAAGGGACTTGCCCAAGGTCACACAGAGAGGCTGTGTCAGAGCAGGGAGTTGAGCCCAGCTGACCCAAATCCCATGCTAGTGTCCTAATCACTGGACCATCCTTCCTCCTGTGCTCTCTGCCTCCCAGCCGGTGTCCTGTTCACTGGCCCATGCATGGAAGCCGTGCGAGCTCAGGTAACATGGTTAATCAGATCTCAGGTTTCAGGGCAGCGAGTGACCACCTGCTGGGGTCAGGAGGGAATTTCCTCCTTCCTCACCTCCCCACGTTCCACGCCGCACAGGCAGCCAGGTGCAGCGTGGAATGTTTTTTATTTCCTTTGTCTGGCGCATCAGGTCTCGGCCATTGCCGGAGGCAGGGATGCCAGACGTGACGAGCCGACAATCTGATCTGCCGGGGCAACTCCTCTCTTCTCCCTCGCCCAACTCCTACTTACTGGGTGTTACCAGGCGGCCGGGATCAGAAAAGTGACAACCGATGTCCCCTTCTTATCCAGACATCGGCGTGCGAGTGTGTGCACACGTGGGGATGCGTGTGTGTGTGTACACGTGTGTGCGTGTGCTCGTGTAGAATCAGAGCTTCTTTAGTGACACGGATGAGTACTTATCCTGCTAGCCCCCTGGAGCCATCTCAGCTCTGGGGGAGGGAGCTGGCGTCTGTCTATTCCCATTACCCCAGCCCAGCTTCTGGATCAGGTGGATTCAGTTCTGGCTTAGCCCCTCGGGGTCAGGGTTACGCGCGGGATGGCACGTAAACCACACAGAGCGTGGCGTGGTTCTTACGAGCCTGGGGGAAGGTGTGGGGCTGGTGGGTAGAAAGCCCGTCCTTTTACTTGTCAGCTGAGCCAGTCAGACCGAGGGTCTGAGACATGACGAACGTGGGTCCGCCCGCCGTCCCCCCGCCCCCAAGAGCAGAAGGATGCTCCCGGCCGGCTGGGTTTGCAAGGCAGGGGATCCCAACTGTTCACAGGGAATTTTAGAACATTGATTGGACACACAAGTCGGCCGGGTGCTAAATGCCTCTGGGAAGTGAGGCTCTGTCCTGGCCCCGCGGAGCGTAACGTGAGGGCCCTAAACAGACCAGAAACCAGGGTGAAGGGAAGAAGGTAAAGATCAGGGGACGATTAATAGGCTCATACGGCCACTTAGAAAGCGCCTGATCCGAAGCCCATTGAAATCACGGCAGATCAGTCGATCCCTGGGGCTCTGGATTGGCTCTAGGGCACGGACACACGGCGGGTGGCTCCCCTTTCAATCTCACTTCTCGTAAGGTTGGCAGGAGGAGTGAGTTTTATGAGGGGATTGGAAGTGAGGCCAAGGCGCTGGCAGTTTTGGGGATAGTGTCCTATTATGTAAGGGCAGCCTAAAAGTCTGGGTGCTTGCCCCCGTCTCTCCCTCTGGGGGCTGGTGCAGCGACCGGATAAAAGCCCGCTACTGTTGCTAGCTAGTGGAGTTGCTGCTATAGCGTAAGACTGTGCTGCAGCTCCTAGGTTTGATCTTGCTGCTGACCTGTGGTGGCATCAGTTCTGGAACGGGATGGGGCTATGGAAGGAAACCGGCCCACACCAATGTATTCGCACTGTTGCCGTGACAAGGACACAAAATGCACCGAAAAGGGACCATCAGTGAAGCGAATTCAGCTCACTTCTGCATTGGGGATGTGAGAGCTTCCCTGCCCCGAGCCCCCGGTGCCCAGCACAAGGCCCGTCCCTGTGAGATGAAAGGGGCAGCCAAGCCTCCGGCATTGCTCGGAGCAGAGGGGCCCGTGGAGGGGCCGCAGATTAAGCTAGAGCCAAGAGACTGCGCCCACGGGGAGCTACGACGCCCAGCATCCCACGCTCCGTGTCAGGCCGAGATTGAGCCCCACACTGCACGCGGGGACCTGTTCACTGGCGAGCCCCTGCATGGCCTGAGGCTGCCCCAGGCTGGGCTGGTCGGCTCCACAATGTCTCCTGGCGCTCAGATGGCCACCCAGATAGTGTCCGCTGGCCTACTAGCTTGGGATGTGGCCTTCCTTGCCCGCATTCCTTCTCCGCTAGCTCCCTTCACGTTCCCGGTAAATGTCGTGAAACTTCCTCTGACAGCCTGGAGGGCCCAGCTCTAGCCAGGATGGCTAGCAGAACTGGGGCCAGATCCTCAGCTGAATCTGAATCTGCACGGGTGTAAATGACAGCACAGGCTGCCGGGCAGCGGAGCCGGAGACCCAGGGAGTTTCTGCGAGCCGACGTCCGTCTCTGAGCCTGACTCTGATCACACTTAAACTGGGGTAAATCCAGAGTGACACCATTGTCAGTAGGTCAGAGTCTCAGCTGATATATATTGGCTGCAGCTTCATGGACATCAGTGGAGCTGCACCAGTTTACACCAGCTATGGATCTGGCCCAATATGGATTTAAACTGGTGTAATAGAGAAGAGACTCAGGCCTCCTCTTTTTCCCCTCCGCGTCCAAGCGGCAGAACAGAAGCCTGGAGGCTTCTGCGTTCATTTAATTAGACAGCTGCAGAACACAAGTTGCAACAGTGTTTCCTCTTTCTCAGAGGCCAGATTCTTCTAGCTAATTGGATGAGTTCTACTCAGACCCTGTGCTACCGTCCTGAGCTGTTTAACCCAGGAGCAGCTGGATTGCAGGAGCGTGTGAGCAGCGGCGAAGGGGCTGGTGCCTGAGCACAGAGTGGAGGTAGACGGGAAATGTTCTGGCATTGACTTCCTAGTGGGAGTCGCTATGGGACCAGGAGTCAGTGCGTGGTGAAGGGAGGCATGTTGCAATACAGGACACTTAAACGGTTTGTGGTTTGGGCTGTGAGATGCAGAGATCTCGGCTCCACGTTGAGTCTCGAACCAGGGCGGGCCCAGGGATGTGTCTCAGGCTGGGAGCAGATGAGACGCTGAAGAAGGTGCCCTCTCCAGGGGAGGTCAGGCCCAAGGGCCGCAGCTACTTAATTCCAACCCTGCCGAGGCGGTGGAGCGGTTCCCGGGAGCTCTCTCGAACAAGCCGACCTTTCAGACCACGGCTCGACGCGCCTGCAGCTCCCCGTCCAAGCCGGGGGAAACAATAATAAACACAGAGCACGAGAGAGTTCATCTGTGTCGACAGCGCTTGAAAAGACCAGCAACCTTCAGCCCTCTTGGCTCGCACCCGGCTTCCGGCTGGGATCTGGGCTTTGCCACCAGTTCACTGCCAGAAACCATTGCACGAAGCTGAATGAGATCTAACAGGGGGACCTCGGAGGGGATAGAGGAGAGGGTTCGGTTGGGATAAGAGCCCCAGAAAGTCAATCTGAGGCTCTGAATTTAAGACTTTAATCTGAATCAGAATTAGAATCTGAATCTACTCCGAATCCAAACTTTTAATCTGACCATGAATAATTTCCCAAGGGTGGAGGTGCATTCACCAGCCCTGGCAATTTTAAAACTGGATGTTGTTCTAAAATACATGCTCGAGTTCAAACGGGATTTAATACAGGGCAGTTCTCTGGCCTGTGTTATACGGGAGGGCAGATGAAAGGATCGGAGTGGTCCAGTCTGGCTTTAGAAGCTAGGATCTGGTAATCAAAAACACACATCTTAAATTGAATCTGAGTGAATTGAATTTGAATCCTGCATCTTAACTGGAATTCATTTAAAATGAATTGTTACTGGAATCAGAACTCGATTCTTAGTCTTCATTTGAATACATCTCGTTTGAAGTTTACTTTGAATAAATGTAATCTGAATTTTACTCTGGATTTGGATTTTAGGCCCTGATCCTGTAGACGTTTACACAAGAGCTTCGTTTTATGTAGGTGGGCATTCCCATTGAAACGAACGAGACTGCAAAGTTAAACGGGCGTAAGAGTTTGCAGGGCCAGCCCTTCATCTTAATTTAAACCTTAATCATTTGAATCAGCGTTTTAATAAATTTGAGCTGAATCTTAATCTGAACTGTAATTAGAATTGCAGGATATTTTAATATGAGTTTTAGAGCTAAAACGTCAAGAGTGCCTAAGTGATTTTGGAGCCTATATTACATTGGTATTTAAACTCCTAAATCAGTTAGGTTACATCTACATTGCAAAGCAAATCCCGTGGCACTGAATCTCAGAGCCTGGATCAGTTGACTTGAGCTTGCGGGGCTCGGGCTGCAAGGCTGAAAATAGCAGTGTAGATGCTCCCGTTTGGGCTGGAACCCGGGCTCTGAAACCTAGTGAGAGGGGACGATCTCGGAGCCCAGGCTCCAGCCCGAGCAGGAGCGTCTACACTGCTGTTTTTAGCCACGCAGCGTGAGCCTGAGTTACTTGACTTGGGCGCTGAGGTTTTCCTTTGCAGTGTAGACGTACCCTGAGGTGCTTTTGAAAACGTTGCCCTGAAGCAATTTAATTGGCATCTGACTCACTCCTTGATCAGACTGATTTTAACCCAGCACCCTGAGCTCCGGATCCCACATTTGCTGGGCTCTGGCTGCAGGCGCTTCCCCGAACAACCGAGCAACGCAACCGCCTCAGCTCCCTGGGCTGCCTTCGGGGCCCCCACGCTGCCGCCAGCTCTCGCCGGGGGAAAGACGGAGCCTTGAACTCGGGGCTCGGTGGGCGGACGTGCGAATCCTCCTGGAATGTCTGCGCTGGTTTCGTCCGCCACCAGAGACCTTGGACGGGGGGTCGGATTCCCTTTAGGCAGAGCTTTTCCGGTCTCCTTTGGGCGGCGACTTTTCCCCCAGTGCTGCCTGCGGCCACTGGCCGTGTTCCTCCAGTCTGAAAATACCCCGTGCCCTTGACTGGGCCGGGCTGGCTTTCCCAGGAATGCTGTGGAAGATGTACCCTCTCCAGCTGGTTAACCCCTGGGGCCTCGGCCGGCTCCTGTGGTCGGCGTGTGCGGAGGATCAGGGGTCTCGCCCCACATTTCCCAGGCCGGGGATGCTGCAGAGGCAGCTCCAGGCCAGACACCATGGACCAGGCGCTGGGGCTGCATCCAGCCCTCCCTTGGCTGCAGCAGGAGTCTCAGGCCCCGGTCAGCATAACCCCGGTCCGACAGCTCGGTGAGGGCCCCTGACGCGTGACGTGGCCTGGCCCGGCCCAGGTTTACTCTGCAGTCACCCGCACAGCTGGCCGCTCTTGACATCCCCTCGCCGTGTTTGCTGCCTCCCCGGTGCCATTTGTGCCGCCTGGGTGCGAAACCGCCTGCTCCTTTGCCCGCCGCCCCTTCAACCCAGCCTGCATGTTGCGACCGCCCTGCTCGAGTCGCCCCGGGAGCCGGATCCCCTCTCTGTTCCTGGCAGGGCTGGTGGATCATCTGGCGAGTCCAGAAAAGGGTCAGGAATTCCAGACCCCAAAGACCAAATAATAGACTGGGAGGAGCCCTAGATCTCCCATCGCCGCCCTGGTAGGTGACTGATCGCCACCGCCCTGACGCTGCTTCTACCAGGATTTCGCTGGGAATGGCCTCTCCACAGACCCCTCGCTTGTGATCGCCCTAGCCACGGCCAAGCTCCCGGAGCAGACACTGCTGGGTCCATGGAAGGATTCCTCCGTTGACCCAGCTCCAGCCTCTCGAAGAGTTGGGGGAAAACCTCTTCCCTCGCTGGTGGGACAGTCTAGACTCCGGTGCTACAGCTGCTGTGCAGGAGCCGTGCCGCTGTGGGGTGGATGTCCCACTCATCCTGCTGTCCCCGGGGCCGAGACCCGGGCTGAGGGTGCTGTCAAGGAGCAGGTGTCTTGGAAGAAGGACGGGCACTGATTTACCGTTCCATTTCCCGTGTTCTCGTCTAGCTTCCCCCCACCCGGTCTTTCGTCTAGTCGCCGTGAGGAGGCCTCGCCCATATTTTATGTCCGGAGATGGCCATGTGCTTTGCAAAGGAGGGCGATAACCTTAGCCCCATTTTAAAGAGGGGCAAAACTGAGTCACGGAGCGGGGCTGGGACTTGCCCGAGGGAATGCGGCGGTAGAGCTGGGACTAGAAGGCAGGTCTTCTGGCGGGCTAGCCGTGAGGGCGCGGTGCACTCCCGCTCTCTTGGGAGGAGCAGTTGGCTTTGTAACGTGCAGCCAGGCAGGGACAGGCACCGGGGCAGCTCCCCCCTCGCTGCCCTGGAGCTGCGGCCCCCTCCCGCAACCCCCGGGCGAAGATGCGCTGTCCAGACTGGCCCTCGCTCGGTTATGTGAACGCTGCAGCCGCCCCCGGCTGACTCAGGGTTCACGAGCAGTTCGGCTTCCCGTTTTCGTGCCGAAAGGAGCGAGGGGGCTCTTCCCGGAGGGGAGCGGGGACGAGAGGGTCAGAAAGACAATGAGTCGCTATTTTGCTGTTTGGAGGAGAAAAGAGAGAGAGAGAGAGAAGATGCTGGGCCAATTTCTGTGAACTCATCGTCCGGGAGGAGAGTGGATGACTCAGGAGGCAGCAATGGCGTATAATTAGGTCACCGGTTCAAACGGGAGCCCCCGTTCAGATAGTTCTGTGCATGGGCAAGGGGGGGGCCTTCGCTGGTCTTGGTTTGTGCCCCCCTCCAGAGTATTGGTAGGTCTGTATGCTCCGGGGTGGCGCCTGACGTTGGATGTGGTCTCTCCCCCCCCGCTTGGAATTTTTTGGCAGCGACGCCCCCGGGAATTGGGATTACGGGACCTTTTCATCTCCAGGGCGCTGGTTTGTCTCCAGTGCTGGTCAAGGAGCGTGGCGGGATTGGGGTAGGGAGCTGCTTGCTACGCGGACGCCAGGTCAAACCCCGCCCTTTCCCCCCCCCAGGCGGTTTGGGAATGGGAGTGGCTCAAGGCTCCGGGTTCAGATCCAGCCCGGGCTGCTAGCAACACAAAATCGTGGCCAAAGTGTTACTGAGTTGGAGGTGCTTTTCTGAGTGCTGCTTCGAACGCCGGAGTCCTCGAGGGGTTTGTTATTGTAGGGTTGCTCATGGGCATACCGGTTTGTTGTTTTCCGGTTGCTCCTGGGTGTTGCGGCTGCCTATACAGGCTTGTTGTTGGAGAGTTGCCCATGAGTACAGGGGCAGCACGCGCAGGTTTATTATGGTAGGGTTGCTGGGGCAGGATGCTTTGCTTTTATAGTTTTCCAAACTCTGAGGCCAACAGGGACCACTGTGATCCTCTAGTCTGCTTTGTTATTGTAGGGTTGCTGTTGAGCGCTGGGGCATTAGCGCTGGTGGAGGAACAGGGAGTCCTAGCCACAAGGCAAGAAAGCATCCCTGCTTTGGATAAAATCTGTACAACAGATTACACGGGCCAATAGCAGAGACGCATGGAGGAGGCTGGCCAGCCTGGGGGGTGGGGTAGACACCCCTGTGTTACCATGAAGAGCAGATCTGGGCACCTCTCCTCCTCCTGGATTCGCGCGTGGAACAGCCACTGAACATTAGCAGCTGTGAGGTGTTGGGATAAGGGGAGCTGCCCAGGAGAGCGAGGGGTTAACGGAGACCGAAGGGAGCAGGGCATTGGAGCAGCAGGGTGGGCACCTCCTCTTGCTAATGGCAGCCTCTCTGGTTTCTCTCCAGGCTTTGCGTGCCTGGACTGGCCCTGGCTCTGGCCCTGCTGACGGCCCAGCTCTGCCAAGGCAGCAGGAAGGTGAGTCACCAGACCAAGGATCTTACAGCTGGGCAGGGGGCGGGATGGTGGGGTGGGGGGGGCAGCTTGGGAAGCACAAAGTTCGTCCATGAGTGATCTCACCGACCCCATTGTCACATGTGCATCGCCACTTCCTGGAGTCATCATCACCAGCTAAAAAAGCATCAGGGAACTTGGCTGGGGCATCCCTCTTGGGGTCTGCTGCTGGGCAAACGGGGATACACCCCGGCCCCCTCCCCCGGAGCCGGGCTGGGACGCTAGGCAGGGTTGGTGACCTGGAGACCTTTCTCCTGGAAAGCATTGCGGAGGTGCCCCCTAGGGGGTGCTCTCTCTTCTGTGGGGGTGATGCCAAACGTGCTGGCTGCACCTGTTCAGTCACAATCTCCTGGTGCTTTTTGGGGGGTTGTACTGGCCAGTCCCAACTGGAGGTAGATGGTGTTCTCCCTCCATGAACCTCCCTTGGGGCTGGGTATGTTGTACTCCAGCACTGCATTGCCTGGGCTGTTGCTGTGGGCTGTTAAACAGCTGCCATATTCTGCCCCAGAAGTGGCTAAAAATCAGGCAAAGCAGGAGCAAGTGGGAATGGTGGGGCAGGGATAACCCCCTGGGGCCTGGTTTTCAATGACGCTGAGGCTCCTTTATGCTATTCAGGCAGGAAACATTCCCCTGAGAAAGCCCTCATCCCGGGGCCTCCCCTGGCGTAAGCATCCGGCGCTCACCCTGCTCCCAGCCCCCTGCATAGGGGGTGGATCTGGGATGTTGCTCGAACACATTGTGCTATGGCTAGTCTCTGCTTCCCCCAGCCCATATGAGGCTGTGAGAAGCAGAGCATGAGTTAGAGCAACCTCAGGGCTGCTCTGAATTACACCGAGGGCCCGGCAAGGCCCTGTGTGCAGGGGTCACAAGTGTAGTGGAAAGTCAGTGTTGCCACAGCCGCTGGGGGGCGGGGGGTCTCCTGGGTCAGGACTCCTGGGTTCTATTCTCAGCTGTGGGTGGGGAGTGGGGTCTAGCTCTTAAAAGAAGGTGGGTGAGGAGTCAGGACTCCTGGGTTCTATTCCCAGCTGGGAGTTGGGGGAGATGGGGTCTAGTGGTCAGAGTAGGAGGGGTGCTGGGAGTCCGGACTCCTGGGTTCCATTCCTGATGCTGGAAGGGAGTATAGTGTAAGAGTCAGAGCACCTCCCCCACCCCCTCGATCCCATCCCTGGAGGAACAAGTAAAGATCAGGCCCTGGGTTAACCAGTAGCAGAGGAAGGTACAGAAATAAGTGGGAGAAAGAGGCTTAAGCTTCGTGCCAGATTCTGCCCTGGGATTTGCATACGCCATGGGAGCCGCATGCACGCGGCACCGAACAGGGACGGGAGCGCACTAAGTGAGCGAGGTGGGCAGGTTCTCCGGACAAAAGGCCTCTTCCTTTCACCAGATTCTCCGTCTGGGGGGCTCTGCGGGCAGCCTGCATGTCAGGGCTGCCTGTGGGCTGGGGGAGAGGCCGGAGCAGGGGCGACGTGTGTTAAAACACAGCATCACATCATGGGCAAAGTCCATGAGAAGCGGGATGCTGGGGGGGGAGGGGATCTTTCGAACCACCGTCATCGAGGAAATTCCCAAAGAGCCGAGCCAGCACGCAGTGTCCTCCCCGCGGCCTTGGTATGTTGCAGGGAGCGCTGGCGGGGGCAGGAGCAGCATCTTGTCCGCGTTAGGCATTTACAGCCCGTGGAAATCAGCAGCAGTCTGGGCCAAGCGCTCTGCGGGGTGGGGTGGTTCTGCGTGTGTTTATCCGGGGCAGCGTTGCTAACCTGGCTGTGTGGTGCAAAACGGAGCTTTCCCTGGCTCCGCCGAGCAGTCGTCCCCACCCCAGCCCTTCCTGCACCAGTGTTCTTAGGCACCAGAGGCCCCCGCGCAAAAGCCAAGTCGTGAGCCGACGTTCGCTCTTTGCCCTGCATGTTGTGCCCAGTTAGTGAGTGACACATGCAACTCTGCTGATCTGCTGGCGTTCTGCGCCCGCGTGGGCACCCGGCTGCACAAGGCGCCAGCAGTCGGAGGATCGGGCCCTCGGCTGGGGGAGTTTGGGATTTGGAGTGGCGGGCCCTGCTGCTAGGGGTGTGCGGCTGAGGCTTGGGGGCAGCGGAGCAGGGGCTCCGGGCGTCACTCAACAGCTGGCTGTCATCCTGCCTGGAAGCCCCCCGATGCAGCCATCTCCTTCGCACGTGGTCTCAGCGTTCAGCTGTTACTGACTCAGTGCAGGGCAGGGGCGAGCACCCTGGAGGTGAAAGGCTCCCTATCTTGTTCCAAGCCCTGAAGTCAACCAGGGCCTTGCATGCAGAAGCAACCCAGAGAAGAGCTGATTAATAATCCGATAAAACGAGCCCTAGCTCGGCTCACCAGCAGATCTCAAAGCGCTTTGCAAAAGGGGTCGGTATGAGTCCTCACTTTTTACAGCTGGGGAAACCGAGGCACGGCCCGTGGCCGTGACTTTCCCCAGGTCACCCCGCAAGCAGCACTCGGCCTAGATCCTGCGTGCCAGGCCAGTGCTCTGCCTACTACGCCACAGGATTACGGTAGCATTGAAAGCCCCCAGCTGGGCACTGCAGAGATACAGAGTGCGGGACAGTCCCTGCCCTCTTGCTCACAGTCTGAACAGCCAAAGGGGAAACTGAGGCACGACAGCCAGCCACAGTCACCCAGCAGCTGCCCAGAGTCTTTGTGTGAAGGGGCAGCGGGGCTGTATCCAGGCCTGCCCCCACTGCTTATTCTGCACTGGCAGCTCCGCTTCCGAGTGCTGGAAAGGCTCTGAGGCATCGTGGGCCTGAGCCCCAGCGGGCGTAAATCGGCTTTGCTCCAGATCGACTCCAGTCGAACGGCGCCCTCGGCTCTCAGCCTGGCTGTGTTGTTCCTTAAGGTGCCGTTGTTCTTGGGGAGGAAGGAGAGGGGGCCCCAAATCTTTTGAAATCTCTTTCCCTCCGCCCACCTCCACTGCTTCTCCGGCCCGGGAGGGAGCAGATGAAAGTGCCGGGCACAGGGCGGCCGGGTCCCCGGTGTGGAACTCCCGGCCTGGCCCGCTGGCACTTTCCAGCGTCCCTGGACATGAAAAGAAAAACGTGAGAAATTTCTGATGCGGACACGGGGGCCTGGATGGGTTCGTGGGAGGAGGTTGTGTGACGGGGGCTGGTCTGAATGCAGCCTGGAGTGTTACTGGGGGACAGTCATTACGCCCATCTGGCAGCTGTGTGCCATTGGCCGGCATGGAATGAGTTGCTAGTTCTCAGCCTAGGACCGGTGTTGCATAGGGGCTAGAATCGTGGCGTAGGACTCAGGAGACCCAGGTTCTACCCCTGACCGCCCCTTGCTCTGCCTCAGTTTCCCCATCTGTCAAATGGTGATGAGATCCTGACCTGCTTTGCACTGTGCTTTGAGATCTCCTGATGAAAAGCGCTCTACGAGTGCCAGAGGTCATTGATGCTTCCTCTGGAGATGCTGAGCCTTAGCAGAATCTCCTTTCGATGACTGAGCTATAAAAAAAATACATAGCCCCCCTCCCCCCCCCCCCGGTGAAGCTAGCGGGCTGCAGCCAGGCTGGCTGGCTTGATCTGAGCCACTAGAGCAGAGGTCCCCAAACTGTGGGGTGCGGGAGGAACGTTTGGAGGGGGCAGCGGCAGTGGGTCTAACAGCCCTCCCCACGGTACCTGTGCCCTTGTTAAAATCCAGCCAAGCACTATCTGTCTCCGAGGCGCTCCTGAACCAGGCCAGATATTCTGGCAATCGGTGAGCACGTTCGTTTTCTTAATTTCCTTTTTTGGCTAACGATGAGCCCTCCGGGCCAGGGGCCTTTGGGATGTTGTAGCGAGGAGGAGCGAACAGCTGGGCAGCGATAAAGTCTCCAGCCTGCTCCCCACAGCTGGGCCCGCCCCGCCTGGCGTGGGATTGTCCCTCTGTCTGAGGCACCCGGGAGAGGCCAGGCCAGGCAGAGCCAGCTGAGGTGGGGGGTACGGGGAAGGGCCCTGCGTTAGGCAGCAGGGACACAAAAGGAAATGCTGACTGGGCAGGTCTGTGCCCCTCAACCCAGCCCACTTCCCTTCAGCCCCGTCTGTTGGCTTCTCTCCCCCCTGCTCTGGTCTCTTCCCAGGTACCAACCCTCCTGCTGCCGGATCCAGGAGGCTCTGTCTGCCCAGATCTTTCCGTCTGTCCCAGCCCCAGAGACCTGGGCCAAAGCTGCCCCTTGGGCACCCAATGCCACCCCTGGGCCCTGGCTGCTGGGTCAGGCGTTACGCTGTGTAGAGGGGGTGACGCCCTGGTCAGATGCTCACGGGGTGGAGGTGGGGGCCTGAGCCCACGCCAGCGGAGTGGACGTCCTCTGCTGTTAAGGGCCATGGCCAACCGGAGGGTGTGAGAGCCCAGCTGGTGCGGCAGCGTCACCTCGGCCTGGAGCTGGGGACAGGCCCCTCCTGAGGGAGCCCCCCGGTGACCGGGCCGTCTCCTTGTGCCCTTGCAGGTCCCTCAGCGGACGTCTCGGCAGGTGCCCGAGGAGGACGGAGCTGGAAACCAAGCAGCGGGTGCCTGGAGCAGCTGGGGCCCGTGGTCATCCTGCTCCCAGCCCTGTGGGGTGGGGGTCTTGGAAAGGGTCCGCACCTGCCTGCCTCCCTATCAGCGAGCCCCCTGGGGGGGCCCTCACGGCCCACACACGTACGCCCAGCCCCGGTACCCAGAGGAACGGCCCAATCCTTACCGGCCCCGGCCGTCCTACCCCCTTCACACTGATGGGGAGTCAAGGGCGCCTCTCTCCCCACCGGGGCCTGCCCTCCCCCTCCACCATGGCTCTGCCCTCCCCCTCCACAGCGGCCCCAGCCACACCCGGGCGGCCCCCCCTCCCGCCCGCTACGGGCCCCAGAACAGGTACATCCGCCACGAGCTGCCTTTGTCCCCGCTGCGGGAGGCCTCCTCCAGCCGCAGGAGGGACCCAGCCCTCGCCCCCGGCGCCCCAAGGCAGGAAGAGGACCCGACTGGCAAAGCAGGAGCCTCCAGCCGCGGCCTGGCCCACTCTTCGCGTCGGCTGCGCCACCCGGATGCCCCCGCCACCCCCCGGCCGGAAAGGCCCTTCAGAGGCGGCAGCTCGGCACCGGCACGGCTGCCCGCCCAGGACTCACTCCCCCTCTTCAAACCCGAGCGGCGGGGCAGCCACGAGGCGGGCGGCGCAGCCGGCAGCTCCCGACACGGTGCCCTCGGGTCCAAGTGGGTGGTGTCCCCGACGCAGGAGTCCCGCGCCGCCAGGAGGTGAGAGCCGGTGTCCCCTGCGGCACAGCCTGGGCTCGCGACCTGGGCGGGATGGGAGGCGGGAGAGAAGGAACCGGCTGGCTCAGGGTGTTGGGTCAGGTGCCATTTGTCCTCCAGTCACTGACGGGTGTGGGGGGGTCCCGGCACCGTTCCTACTGCCCTGGCCTCTACTCTGAAGCCCCCCTCCCAGCTGGCAGGCTCAGATCCTAACTTCCATAGGCGCCAAAATACCTTGGATCTGGGCATGGAGACCAAACCACCTGTGTCTCCACGGTGGGGTGTGGGCCCCGTCACTGTCCTTGTCCTGGGACCCTCAGGGCTGCCCATCCGGCAACGGCCCCCAGGGCTAAATCCAGTCAGAAACTAAAAAGGAACCAGGTGATCTTTGTGAGCGACCCAGGCCTCATCACCATGCTGTTGGGGCACCTCAAATGCACTTTGCCTCCCAGCCCCTCCACGAGGCAGGGCTGTTAGCCCCATTGGGCAGATGGGGAAACTGAGGCACGGATGGACTAAGGGACTGGCCCAAGGTCACGCAGGGGGTTAACAGTAGAAGGAGGAACTGAACCTGGATCGCTTTAGCCCCAGGCCTTAGCTCTAACCACTGGACCGTCCTTCCTCCCATGCTTCCTAGGGGCTCTGCACAGGGCCAATCTCGCTCTCTCGGCACATACTAGCTAGGAAGCAGTGTTGTGTGTTGTGTGTGACCCACAGCTCCCGCACAGCGTCACAAAATCAAGGCCACACACCGCCGCACGGTGACGGCACCTGGAATGCCCCATGGCAACAGCAGGGAGAGAGCGCAGATCCTCCCACTCCAGAAGCCTAGCCCCACCCCTGCTAAACTATGGGAGAATTCCCTGAGCTGTGTGCAGTACAGGGCTCATGACACAAGGCATGCCATTCTGAAGCCACCCAGTAGGCGCACACAGGTCCCTGGCTCCCCCTTTGCTCTGTTTATGCAGGGCCTGTAACAACACGTCCCCCCCTCGTTGCAGGTCACGAATTCGAGAGTCGATCAAACCGGGGAAATATGGCTACGGGAAGGTGCCCTTTGCGCTGCCCCTGCACAAGGAGGTGGCAGAGGGGGGCACGCCACGGTTCAAGAGACACCCAGGGCCCTCGAGCGACCAGCCACCGCCGCCCACCAAGACTCCCAAGCGCAAGGCCAAGGAAGCCCCCAGCCGGGAGAAGGAGCCGCCGGCCAAGGGCGAGCACCATCCGCAGCACAAGCAGAGGAAGGCCGTGCCGGCGGAGGACTCCGCGCAGCCCCGGCTCCAGGCTGGAGCACTGGCGGAGAACAGCTCAGAGCTGGCAGGGCATAGGGCAAGGCCCAGAAATGGGGGAGATGGGCCCGCCCCACACCGCCAGCCCCACACGGCCGAGCAGGGCAGCGCTGGGCCACTGAAGGCCGAGGCCACAGCCAAGCCCCACACAGGCCCCTCGGAGGACAAGGCGAGTCCTGGAGAGAATCGGGAGCCAGCAGCAGCAGCCGCAGAGCCGCGAGGGGCCCGGCATCGCACCGCGGAGGGCACTCCCCAGCCGGGCCCCTCTCCCACGGAGCAGCCATCCCTGTTCGTTGGCTGGGCTCTGGCGGGCACCGTAGGGCCCGGCGGGGGAGAGCCAATGGCTCTGGAGGAGGCGGGTTCGCAGGAGTCGCGCCGGAGGGCAGGAGCGCAGGCGCCCGACAAGCGAGGAGATGGAGACGGGCCCGGGGACGGCGCAGGGGGCACCCAGCAGCCTTCCCGCCCTGGGACGCCCGCGGCAGAGAGGGCCCCGAGCAGCGGCCGCGCCCCTCGGCCACGGGGGGAGCTGCGCCTCACGCACGAGGTGCTGAAGAACCACAGCTCCGCCCTGGAGGCACAGCTGGCGCCCAAGGGACACGGGGCAGGGGGTGGCCACAAGGAGGCGCCAGAACTCGGCCACCCCCATCCCCACTCCCACCATGGGGCCACAGGAGCACCAAAGCCCAGGCCTGAGGCCACCCACCTGGCCCAGCCAGAGGGAGCAGGCCCTGCCGACCCCCCCGCGCGCTCCCATCCCCACCAGCTGGCCAGGCCCCGTGCTCAGAGACAGAACGAGTACCGCCCGGGCAGCGACGGCCCCCGGGCCTCCCAGAGCCTCTTCGTGGACCAGCCCTCGCCTCACCGGCTGGCAGAACCGGACATCTGGCTGCTCCACCACGGCAGCCCCGTCCAGTTCCAGGCCAGGGGGCAAAGGCCCAGGCTGGGCCTGCACCTGGGCCCCGAGGTGCCCCAGTGGAATCTCTACCACCCCGGCACAGAGATCTTCCACTGCGAGGGGGAGAGCAAGCAGTTCAAAGCCTGCAGGCAGGAGGTAAGGGCCTCTGCTTTCCCTACTGGAGCACCGGATGCCTCCCCGTGGTGCTGCTAGAACTTAGAGCCCTATGCTTCAAACCCCCTACAGGAGACTCTCCATTCTCCACTAGCAGTATAGGGTATAAGACACACAGGTGATTAGCTCTGCTTTCCTCCAGGAGAGAGCAGTGCTGGGTACACACCCCCACCCACTTTATTACAGTATTAGCCACCCCATCTTACAGGCGAGAGGGGAAGTGACTTGCCCAAGGTCACCCAGCCCATCGGGAAAAGAACCTAGGAGTCCTGACTCCCTCCTCCTCCACTTTAGCCAGCGGGACCAAACTATCTTGTGGGGCCTGCGTCCATTTAACAGTAAAAGGATTCGAGTCCATCTAGGGAAGTGGCCGCTGGCGGGGCTGAGAGCGTCTGAGCTGGAAAGGCAGACGACGAGCGATTCGGTTGCTAATGGGGTTTTTCCTGCCAATTTGTCCTTTTTTTTTTGGTTTAATAAACAGTGAAAAAATATACAAATGTCAGGCCCAGCCGGTTCCAGGCGAGCCCGGCCACCGTGCTCCGAGAGCGCAGGGCTTATAAATCACCCGTCCCACTCGTTTATACAACGCCGGCCAAACCTCCCCCATTGGCTGGCGGAAACTTGCTCCTGTAAATAGCCATGCGGGGCTGGAGGCGCGGGACAGGGCCCAGAGCATGCTGGGAGAGTGACGGGGCTGTTAGGGGGCCCGTTGTCTGGTGACTTGAGGTCGTGCCGTTAAGGGGAGGGAGCCAGGACGTCTGGGTTTGCTCTGTGAGGGGAGTGCGTCCCAGTGGTTAGAGCAGGGAAGGGGGCTGAGCAGGGAGTGTGGTTTGATGGTTAGAGCAGGTGACTGGGAGGCAGGAGTCCTGGGTTCTGTTTCACTGGTTCTCTCTGTGGCCCCGGGCGAGTCGTGTCCCTTTCCCTTTGCCTCAGTTTCCCCCCTATAACGGGACAGCCCTCTCCTGCCTCACCAAGTGCAGCTCCAGGAACATTTTAAAAACACCTGGAGATCTTCACCGGGAAGGTGCCCAAGGAAGGCAAAGAAAGTGCATTCACGGCCCATAGCATCTTTCCCCTCAGCTGAGGCCTCGAGGGCTTTGCTGACTAAAGGGATCGATCCCTTCCATTGAAAGATTGTGGGATGGGGGGTGGCTAAGCAGTAAGGGGGAAAGGGAAAGGGCAGAGGGTGGAAGGAATGGGGTAGGAGAAGAGGGGAGGATGGATGCCGGGGAGGAGAAAGAAAGGATCATGAGCATCGCATGAGCAATCCCTGATGAACAGCTGCCATGGCCCACCCCAGAGGTGGCTGCATTTTGGCACCGGGTAAGCAACCTCTGTTACAGCGTTGCTACATGGCTCTTTACCAGGTGCTGCCCTCCCACCCCCACCTCATTTCAGCAGTGCACAAGTGAGCTCTGTGCAGCATTGCCGTGTGGCTGTCATGCCCCACCCCAGGGGCAGCTGCATTTCAGATCCCAGGGTATTTGTATCTCACGCTGGTGATATAGCACCACATGCCCCCACGATGGTTAGCAGTGTGGAGACCTGCTTGGCGTCTCCTAGTGCCATATTCAGCTGCATCCCAGCCTCCTTTCCCTTCCAGCCGTGCCCAGCCGACCAGCCCGACGCCCGAGCCGTGCAGTGCGCTGCCTTCAACACCCAGGAGTTCATGGGCCGCCTCTACCAGTGGGAGCCCTTCACGGACGGTAAGGGACTGGCAGCCGGGACTGGGATTCGGTGTCCCCATGGTTACAGGGGAGCGGGGAGCCCAGTGGACTCTCATTGCTCTTGGCATTCCCAGGAGGTGCCTGCGTCTCTGGTGGGCTGGCCCACACCCTCCGGGTGTTGATTGCTCGGGTTGCAGAGTCGCAGGGTGAAAGGTCCTTGCTGTCGCCCTGAGACCCTGGACTGCAGCTGGGGCCTCTCCACTCCCTCCCCCAGGGCTGAGTGTGGCACTGCAGAAGGGCCCTGTGCTCAGGGTTTTATCTCGGGGGCTGTTGGCCGCGGCCCCTCTCGCTCTCTGGGTCCTTTCCCCTTCCCGTGCTCCCCCGCGGGCGCAGGCACTGCTCCCACCCCGCCTCGTTCCTGGCAGCTGGATTTGGTCTCTGCACCTGGAGGACACATTCCTGCAGCTGTCGGGCTTGTGTACTCACACGGTGACGGATGGGCCCCAGCTGGGCCAGGGCGTGTCTGTCCTGTCGGCTCCAGGGTGACCCACGCCGATGGTCGTTAACAGACACCCGCGTGTCCGCGTCTCCCAGCCAAGGGAGTGGGTCAGGGAGCTGTCTGGTGGCGCTCGGCTGAGCCCGGCAAACTCGTTTCACTGGTGATGGAAGCACACTGCCCCGCTCCCCTGGCCGAGCAGGGTGTGTGCGGGGGCTCCTTGTGGAGCCTTTCCCACTGCCTGGGTTGCTCTCTGATGAGCCGGTTAGTTCTCAGCGCTCGTTTCGAAGCTGCTCGGGAGCGTAACCCGGGCTTGGGGTTTGGACAGGGGGCGGGCTCGTGCGTGTCCTTCTTGAGCATGGCAGCAGTTCGGGGGCTGGTGTGTGTGGAAGTGATTGCGTGTGCGGCATGTGAACAGGTGGGGCAAGGATGGTGCCTGGACGGATCTACACATATGCTTTGTGTGTGTGTCCCTGGCTGTGTCCACGGGCTCCACCTTGCATGTACTGCGTGGATCTGCATGTGTGTTTCATGCGAGCACGGACTGCGTGTGCCTTGCTGGCTGTGAACATGTCTGCAGGGAAAGGGCCTTTTGTCTCTTAAATCACCACGTCCAGGGCACTTTGGAAGCCAATTAGCTGGAAAACTTCTCTCCAGGGAGGCCCTTGTGCTGAGGAAGGGGGTGGAGGGTTCCCCATGCCGGGGGCTGGGGTTCCAGCAGGGTGCTGGGACATTCTCATTTCCTGCCTCAGTCCCTGACTCGCTTGCTCACTTCCTTTCGCTTGTGTCCTCAGCAGGAGTGTGGGAGAGGGGGCAGGGGCAGGGGCAGGGGCGGGGGGGGGGAGGGCAGGACCTTGACACCTCTCAGGTCTCGGGGGCAGCTCCAGCCGGGCTGGATGGGAATTAAATAATAATCCGTACGAGCACAGTGTCAAAGTTTGGAAAACACTTGGCTCTGAGCTGAAGATGATTCTGATCCAGAGAGGGTCTGGGGGCGGTTCTAATCTGGGGGGACCAGGCACCAGTTCTGATCTGGGGGAAGCCAAGGGCTGGTCCCAATCCAGGGTGTGTGTGTCAGGGAGCAGTTCCGATCCAGAGGGGACCAGGGGCTGAATCTGATCCGGGCGGGCAGGGCGATCTGGGGAGGCTACGGGCTTGGTTCCAATTCCGATCTGAACTCTCAGTTCTGAGCCGGGGCACTGGGGTCACTTCTAATCTCATTCAAACTGGTTCGTCCGGTCACTGCTGGGAACCCTGGGGGATCTTCTGTTAAATCAGTGACCGCCTCTGGGTGGCAGGCAGCAGCTGTAACCTTTCGGAAATGCCGACCCCCAGGCCCCACGCCCCTCCCAGAACCAGAGATGGAACTCAGGAGTCCTGACACCCAGCTTCCCGCTCAAAACACTAGCAGCAGCTGATTTGGGGGTGAGGGGTGCCCAGGAAAGCCCCTGAGAGGAGCCCCTCTGTGCCCCCACAGTCCCTAGAGGCCGAGCCCCAGGCTGAGACATTTCAGGACCAAGCGAATTGGATGGAGAAAGGTAGAAGCTGGCGGAGGGGGGTGGGGGAGTGGAGGTTGGAGTCAGCCCCCCATCTCTGTGCTGCGGTGCCCACTCCACCCACCTTTCCCTCCCCGCCGCCTGTGCCCAGCCCCCCCATCCATGGCGCGAGGGCTGGCAGGTGTTTTTTGCCGAGTTCGGCAGATCCAGCCTTTTCGGCCATAATCCCCTTTCTCATGGCCGATGGCCTGTGCAGTAATTGTCGAATGGCATCAGCCCCGCGCCCGGTCTGTTATTCTACGCCCCGCCGGCGCTCTCTGCCCAGCTCGGTCCTCAGGCAGGGCAGGGGCGGCAGGAATCCAGAACCCACGCCGGGTGCCAGCAGGCGCCTCACGCCTTGGGCCCGCTGGCTGGCTGCCTTCCCCGACTCTCTTCTTCGTTCTTTTCTTTCACCTTCTCTTTTCTGTCTCTGTCATTCTTTCTCTCCTTCCTTTCCCTCATTGCCTCTTCCTCCTCTCTCGTCTCTCTCCTCCATTCATCTTTCTTTCTTTCTTTCTTCCCCCCAGCTGGCACCCTCCATCCCTGCAGGACCCCTTTACAAACAATCCCCTGCCAGAGCCCCCTTGCCCACCCTGCTGGGCTTTCCCTCCCCCGGCCACGTCCCCGGAACGGCCCTGGTCTAATGATGTGCATAGCAAATTGATTAAGCGCTGGAAGATTTATAACCAGCTGACGCTACACTGTTTGTTGTGCGCCAGGCGCAGCAGAACCGAGGGCTGTGCGAATCTGAGCCGCCAGCCCCTCTGCCTTCCCCGGCATGGGGAGAGCCCATCTCACGGCTTCACCCCGCAGCCGGGGGCTTGCCCCCCTCCCCAGGCCTTGCCCACGGTGGGTCTGGCACTGGGGTGGGGGTCGTTAGCCATCAGGCTGCTGCCAAGAGGGTGTTTATCAGATTCCTTTCTAAACCCAGCCGAGCAGGTGACAGCAGCGTCTCTGTTAATAACCCTTCGTCCTTCTCCGGCCCCGGCTCACCGAGGATTTCAAAGCACTTTACACAATGGGAGGCAGGGACCGACTATTTTACAGGTGGGGAAACTGAGGCACAGAGCAGGGGGATGCGACTGGCCCAGTATCACACAGCAGGTCAGTGAAAGAGACGGGCATGGAACCCAGGAATCCTGGTGCCCAGTCCCCTGCTCTAACCATGGGGGCCACACTCCCCTCCAAAAAGCCAGAAATAGAACCCAGGAGTCCAGGCACCCAGCCCTCCCCATCCGTATCCCCAGGGCTCTGGCATGGGGTGTGCCACTCCCGCGTAGGGCAGCCAGTTCCAGGGCAAACGGCTCTCTGAGCTCGCCCCGGAGCCGGGTAGCAGAGCCCCGTGGGTGGGGGAGTGCAGGGTAGCTAACGAAGCCCCGAGCGTTCATTAAACAGTGTTCTCAGCGGGCGCCGGCCCTTTCCCCGCGCTCGGTGGCGCAGGCCCCTAAGCGGCTTTACCCAGTTAGTACAAGGACGTGGCTTGTTAACGGCTCTGCGCGGCCAGGGCTGGACCAGCCGGGAGTCTGTGATTAGCTCAGCGCAGCTGGGGCCTTTCGGAGGATGAGCCGTTGCTAATCCGGTTCCACAGCAGGATCAAAGGCAGCCGCCCCCGCCCGGCGCCTCTGGGGGATCATTCCAAAGTGGATTTGCTGGTGCCACTACAGTTCGGATCCGGCACTGCCGTATCCCCAACTCCCAGTGATGGGCCTGTGGGCGAGAGGCTCACCCCTGTGGGTCGGGGCCCAGATCTCCCATGGGTCAGGGGCCCAGATCTGCTGGTGCATCCCCATGGGTCAGGGGTCAGAATCTTCTGGCGTGGCCCAGTGGGGTGGGGGCCCAGATCTCCCAGCGTGGCCCAGAGGGGCAGGGGCCCGGATTGCCTGGCGTGGCTCAGTGGGGCAGGGGGCCTGGGTCTCCCTCAGCTGACCAACCGCTCCACCCCCCTGTGCTCTGCCCCATGTGTCCCCATCTTGCATTGTAGAGCTGGCCCTGTAGGTTCAGAGCCCGGCACTTTGATTTGGGGCGGGGTGGGGGGGGGAATTGTTCAGTCTCTCAGCTCCTTCCAGGGGCTAAAGCTAGGCAGAGCCCATCCAGATGTGCAGGATCTGCCCCCCGTCCCAGCCCGATGTGCAGGATCCACACCCCCTCCCCTCATCCCATCCAGATGTGCGAGATCCTCCCCCTTCCCATCCAGATGTGCAGGGGCATGCCCCGCACATGCACTCCCCACGCAGCTACCTTTCTACCGTCCATGCCCAGCCAGCCCTCGGCTGCCGAGCCCCGCCGCGGGGCGAGGACGTGAAGCATGAATAGCATTTCTGTTCAAACACTGTGTTCTTTCCAGTTGGCCGGGGGAAGAGCCGTGGCCTCCAGCCGCTGAGACAGCACGTTGGGAAAATAAACTCTGGCGGGGTTATTATTATTATTAAAGGGTCCTGCTCCCCCCGAGCTGGCACCAGAGGGCACCAGCATCTCTGATTGCTTGCTCTGCCGGGGGAGGGGTGGCGCCCAGGTCGTGTGGCGTGATCTGGGGCAGAATCGAGGCCTCCCACCTGCCCCTCAGGTTGATGCCATGTGTCCAGCTGCTGGGACGCGCACCGGCCCCGATGCCCACAGCATGCCAGGGAGAGGGGAGGTGCCAGGCTGGAGGGCAAGGCAGGGTCACCCAGTGGGGACGGGGATAGAGCAGTTCTGGGCTCAATCTTGCCTCCACAGCACCCCTCCCTTCCCCTGAAGTCTGCGGGGGGGGTCAGAACTCAGTGGGTTCGGGTCCATCTGGATCGGGGTCAGAACCTGTGGAGTTGGTCCATCGGCATCAGAACTTGGTGGGTTTGGGTCCATCTGGGTCAGGGTCACAACTCGGTGATTCTAATTCATCCCATCTAGTTCCAAATGTCCCACCTGCTGAGGTTCCCCCCCCCCCCGCCTGGCGACAATTCTGCTGTCTCATTAGACCCCCGAACGATACCAAACACCCCCTGCCGACCCTCCGAAAGCTTCCTCCCAGCCCCTCTCCCTCTCCCGCTTTGGACCAGCCTCAAGAATCAATCTTCCCTTAACATAGTGGCAACCACCCTTTGCCCCGCCAGCGGGGTTTGAGCCCTGGCCCTCTGCACCTTGACCTAAAGGAGTAACGGTCAGTTAGCAGCAGTAGTAGGGTGTTATCCTTGGTGAGGCCTCCCCTGTCCCCCTCAGCCCCCAGTGCTGCTCTCAGACCACACCCTTCTTGAGTGTTATTCACCCCCATGCTCCAAGGCTCAGCAGCCTGGGGAGAGGGAGGGTCAGGCAGATAGCTCAGGAGGAGACAGACTGAAAAAGAGGCTGTAAATCTCTTGGTTTGACCGCAGGGCTGAGGGGCCTCGCGAAGTGTGCAGTCTCTAAGAATAGGGCCGCGTCCCTTTAAAGAGTTTGTGAACCCGCTAACTGTGCTCACCATGCTCTGCACTGTCAAAGATGCCACGTGTTTGCGCCCGGCGCGTTACGCCGTCGTTCGCCCCCGTCCATCCGTGTCTATCTCCCACCTGCGCTGTCCCACGCGCCCCCCCTGTTGGCGCCCGCCCTCGATTTACAACCGGAGCGGCCTGGACTCTTCCCGCAGCTCCACAGCCGGATTCAATCACCCAGGCTGGCGCAGGGCGGGAGCGAGGCCGGGGGTGGGGGATCTCGGGGGCCCTGCAGACGTTTGCTTCGAAGTATGCGGTGATCTGTCAGACTGGGGAGGTCTGCCAGGAACTGTAGTGTAACAACAAGCCGTGTCCCGCAGAGGGGTGGGGGCTGGGAAATCAGGTGCCGATGACCTTTGCTGGGGGGTGGGGGCGGGATGGGGCTGCAAGAAAGGAGCGGGGCTGTGGGCAGGAGCCCAGGAACAGCCTTGAGACTGATCGGGGGCGGAGGGGGAGCCAGAGAACGTGACACTCAGTGATTCTCAACCTTTTCCGGAGTCTGATTTGTCTTGCGTACCCCAGGTTTCACCTCACTCAAAAACTCCTGGCTTACCAAATCAGACCGAAAAATGCAAAAGTGTCACAGCCACACAGTTGCTGAAAAAAATGGCTTTCTCGTTTTCCCCACAGAATGATCAAATAAATCAACTGGAATATAAATATTGTACTTACATTTCAGTGTGAGGCTTGAGCCTGCCTTGCATTTGCAAGACTTGTCTGAAGCCAGAGCCCCAGGCGGCAGGGCTGAAGCACGAAACTCAGCTTTACGGGGTCCCCTGCGAGCCCCCAGGTTGAGAAACACTGAGCTAGATGAGTTGAGTACCCCCTGGCCGTCCTCTGGGTACCCCCAGGGGTACACGTGCTCCTGATGGAGACCCACTGAGCTCAAGAGCCGAGGGCCAGGTCTCTTCACTGTCCTTTTGCCCAGGGTTGTGAAAATCACGGGTCGTAGCGGATGGTGGGGGCTGCGCCGTGAGACTGAATTGGGGGCGGGGAGCCTGGCGCCTGCTTTTGGGGTCACTTCAGGCCTGGGGTGAAATTCAGAGGGGCCAACGTGATTGAGGAGCCGCAGGGTCATTTTCCCAAGCGACTCAGGCGTGTCGGGCCTTTAGGAGCCTGGCTCCTGCAGTGAGAGGAGACGATGCAAGGAGTTCGTTACACTGCAGCTGGGGGCGGGGGGGGGGACTGAGCACCTGCGGAGAGCACCCCTGGGCCATGTGCTGCAACCAGGCACCCCAGCTGCCGGGGAGACGTACCCCAAGTGTCACTGCATGCCAGCGGCTGGGGGGCTCTGGCTTCAGACACCACCATGCAAATGAACGTCCCTGCAAAGGTGCGGCCGCTGCCAGGTAAACCACCCGTTTGGCTCCCAGTGTGAAAGGGCAGGGCTTTGAGTATGTTGCGGGGTTGGTGACTCGGTGAGTTCGGTTACCCAGAAACCACCCGGTCTTTCTGCCCTGCAAGCAGCGAGGCTGAGAATCCAGCCAAGACCCAGAGGCTGGACGTTTGCGTTGGAAACGGGAGAGCAGAAAGTCATCCCAAGTGATTAATGACCTGCAAAGAATGATAGTGGTGGAAAGAGAGGGGCGGTCAGCCAGGCTGGGCTGGAGTCTTCTCCTGCATTCGTCCCCCCCCGTCCCTCCCTCTTCCATTTTCACTCTGTCTTCCCATTGCTTTATTCACCCTGTTTTCTCCCTCTCTCTCTGGTCCTCCCCCACTCCATTTTCCCTCTCAGAGCCCCAGAATCTGCCCCTTCCCCACTCCCTGCAGAATGGGCCCAGAAGGTGCGGAGGAGATCGGCTGCTGGGGTCAGACCCCAAGGCTGGCCGAGAGCAGAGAGAGAGAGAGTGTGTGTGTGTGTGTGTGGTGGGTTATTCAGGTGAACCTAGAAACTCCCAGTTTCCCCTATGGGCAGACGCTGTACTGGTATAAGCATCTCTATACCAGTATAACTCCACCCATAGCGGGGAGTGGGGCACTGCTTTAACGGGGCAGCTACACGATAGTACAGCCCTCGCGAAACCAGGGCCCTGTAGGGTGGGGATGCTCTGATGCTGATTTCAACCTGGCCCGGCTCCTGCTGGGGTAATGTACAGCTGCAAGTTAAACCGGGAGAAACAGTTTGACAGAGAGATGGGCGTCCGCACCCCAAAGCTGAACCGGTTTTAACGAAAAGCCATTTAACTGGTGCAGCTTCCGGCAGATCTTAAATTGACGGGACGAAGCGCACGGGGCCTAACCCACCTTTATACAGCGGTAACTGCAGCCGCAACACGGGGCCTGACCCGCTTTATCCCCGCTGGTTTCAGAGGGCTGTAGCTAGGGGTTAGTCCCGTGGCTTAATGCAGAGCTGGAATGTCCATAGAGCCTGCCTACACCAGAGGACAAAAACTCTGCATAGATAAGCCCCTCGTTCCCTTCCTAGCCTTCTTTGAAGGGCTCTAGCAAAGGCATCTGGAACGTCGAAAGGGCCCCTTTGCCCTTTCTCTTATCTACTGTGGTGCGGACGTGTTCAAAGGACGCAGGGCTTTGCCAGCCCGCCCGCGTCAGGGCGAGACGCAGCTCGTCTGAGCAAGCAGCCGTCTGCGTCCCGCTTGGCCCTGGTGTAACTGATTTCCCAAGGCGTCTGGCTAGCAGAGAAGCAGCCCCAAACCTCTCCAGGAGATTGGAGCCGGGTGGTTTTCCTTTCCAGGAGCTGGGCTCGCTGTTGACTTAAGGGCCTGCTCTGGCTGCTACCGCTGCAGTACCGGAGCATCTTGTAATCTGTATCTTCCCCCCCTACCCTGCTTGTGGGGCAGGGCCACCCTGTTATCCCCCTGGAAAGGCTAATTAATGGGAGCAAGACAGCCGATGACCTTGGAGGAGCTGGGCCTACATAACATGCGATACAGGACCCCGGTAAAAGAGCAGGGAATCAACCCCATCTCTTCTAAATCTGAGGCTACTGCACTAACCACTGGGCCATCCTTCCTCCACGCCCCAGTGACAAAGCCAGGCTGGGCGCTGGCTGCCATCCGGCCCCCCGGCAGAGCTGTCAACGTCCAGGAGATGCACGGAGCGGCTTTTAGCCAGTAGCCCAGCCACCTTGTTCTCGCGTTCCTGGGGGAATGCCCTCCGGTCCTGGCCGCGCATCATCCTTGCCGGGCTAGGGATGCTGCAGGGAAAAGCCCGGCAAGAACCGAAGGCTGGACGTTGGAGCCAGACCCATCCCAAGCAGAACTAAGGGACTGATCTTTCCAAGCGAGGGTGATTAACACCGGAACGAACTGCCCGGGGAAGCGGGGACTTCTCCAGCTCTTGACATCTTCCGGGCTTTAGCCGAATGCAAGTTTGGGGGCCGACGGAGGGGCTTTCTCTGGCCTGGGTTATACAGGAGGGCGGCCTGGAAGATCTAGCGGTGCTTCCGTGAATCCTGCACTGGCCCGGGCAGATGGGGCTGGCTCAGGCTGATCCCTCCCCAGCTTTTGTGCCACAAGGGAGGGGGATTTCAGTCCAGCCACAGAGCGTAGGGGTGTGATTGGCCTGCGACCCTGGGGGAAATCAGGAGCAGGCACATGCGCGCCACTGGGGTAAAGCCGGCGTAAGCAAGAGGCGACAGGGTGAAAGCAGCTTCCCCCTCCCCCTCGGTATTATTTCTGCTCCCGGCTAATATTTGGATTTCTGCTAGACGCGGGGGGAGCGGGGCTTGCACAAAAAGCCCTTTGTTCCCTGCCCCGCTATCAGCCCCAAGGCTTTGCCAGCCGGGGCTGCCAGGCGAGATGGGGCAGCGAAAGGCCAGTCGCTGCACATCGGGGGGGGCAAGGGAGGGAGCCATGTGGATGGGGGGAGAGGGGGGGCCTTTGGTGATAAATCACCCCCGGAGCCGGCTGTTCTTAGTAAAATAAACTCTGGAAAACGTTAAAACGTCTTGGCTGCTCCCCCGCCCCGGCCTGGAGCGGGGCGGGGCCGGCCGAGGGGGGGGGTTAACCCTTCGTGGGGCAGCATGCAGCTGGGGGTGGGGCACTTGGGAGGGACTAGACAAGGTGGGCATTCGATTGCTCCCCCCAGCTCCGTTTCATTACCGAGCCCAGGGAGGGGGTTGGGAGGGTTTGGACATTCAGCAGCGATGCCAAAACGCCCCGGGCCCGGCCCCCCAGGCCCCAGTCCTCAGAGCCGGGCTGGGCTAGCGGGTGGCTGGGCGATCTGGGAAACAAACCGGGGGGTGGTATTTTCTTTCCGGTCCTGTCCCAAAGAGCGAGCGCCCTGTTCACCCCGTCTGTGCCCGCTGGGCGCAGGGCACGCACCCTCCTTGGGCTCCTCCGAGCTCCGGGCGGCGCACGCTGCCAACGACGTGTCTTTGGTTTCTCTGCGAGCCCCCGGGCGGCTCCCAGTGCAGCCCCTGGATACCCAGAGCGACACCCCCAGCCCCTGGGGTCTCTCTGGTCTCTCACCTGGTCCGTTCCCTGGGGTCAGGCCCAGCTGAGCGGCTGCTTTTCACGAGGGCAGAGAGCCCATGCCCAGAGCTGGGATTGGGGTGCGTGAGCCACCTGCCAGGGGCACTAGTCTGAACCTACCATCCCCATCAGCCTCATGTTGCTCCACCAGCTTTGGGGGGGGGAAAGAATGCCCTGATCTGACCCTCTGAGAAGCCCCCTTAATCCCCCTCCAGGATATAATAAGCCCCCCTAATGCTTGTCAGCTCCCCACCCCACCCTTTAGCTGTGCCCCGGGAAAGCCTCATTTTAGGGATGAGCGGGCGCTGGGTTGGTGCCAGGACACCCGGGGTCTGTTTCCGCGGGACGATGGCAGGGAAAGGGGGCCATGATCCAGTCTGGGAGCTCTCCAGGGCACAGCTGGGCTCCCGCTGGGGCTGCCTGGCGCACGGTGCCCCCTGCGCTCGGTCGGAGCTCGAGGTGCTGCCCGGGGGTTCTCCCTGGCAGGGCTGCCCTGAGCCTCGGCTCTGTGTGGTTGCAGTGCGGGGCTCCCAGCGCTGCGAGCTGAACTGCCGCCCGGTGGGGTACCGGTTCTACGTCCGGCACACGGAGAAGGTGCAGGACGGCACACCGTGCGAGGCCGCCTCCCTCGACATCTGCGTGGCTGGAGAGTGCCTGGTAAGTGAGGCGGGGGTGTGGGCGTTTACATGCAGGGGGGAGCTCTCTGCCCCGGGACCGCCCCCCCACTCCCCCAGAACCTACTGCTCTAGGCTCTGTTTGTGGCTGGAGTTCAAGGGAGAAGGGAACAGGGTAGACTCTGGCCTGGAGTGGGGCATGGCGACGTCTCTGGGTTTGAGCAGCAGGCTGGGAGCCCGGACTCCTGTGTTCTCTTCCCAGCTCAGCCACTGACAGACTCAGTGATGTTAGGAGAGTGGTGCCCTTGCTCCGTGCCTCAGTTTCCCCCTTGGTGCAAAAGGAGGGAGCCAGGGGGCAGCCCCCGGGGGAAGGACACTGGGGAGGAAGCCCGGAGCCCTGCCCCACCCAGCAGCCCTCACCCACCAACTCAGCTCCATCTGCCCTTCCCCCCACCCCCTGCCCCTCTCTGGTGGCCTGTCCGTTCTCCTAGCCCCCCTCTTTGCCATGTACTCCTCCCTCGTTAACCCCTTCCTGACCATGAGCACTGACTGCATGGGTGTGTGTGTGGAGGGGTAATTTATACCCTGCGTTTAACTCCCAAGTTTAACATCTGGCCCAGCGCAGGTCCCCCTCCCTGCCTGGCTCAGGTGGAAACCCCTGTACCCCCCAAAACTGGACCAGCTGTTAGGCTGCCCCCAGGAGCAGCGGCACCTCTTGGCAGAGCAGGGGTGCTCCCCTGGCTGCAGTCGGGGAGCCCCCCCGTGCTCTGGGGTCCCTCTAGGTAACAGGAAGGAAACGGGGGGACTGCTGCAGAGGGGCCTGTGTTGGGGAGGGGCTGTGTGGCCAGCCGAGGCACCAGCGTGTGAAGGACGGGGCCGATGTGGTCACATATCTCTCGGCTTATGGAGTCCGGCTGGGGCCTGGCGAGAGTGGGGGCGGCCCCCTGATTTAAGGCAGGCCCTGGTTAGTGTCTCAGGGGCTCACCTGGGAACCCACATTTGTGCCATCACCCCCCCATGACAGGCTGCTCCAGGGCCCATTTGGAGAGGCGGGGGGGGTCCCCCCGGGCCAGGGGGTCGGGCGGTGACTGTGTCGGGTCTCAGCCCAGCTCCTAGTGCGATGTGGGTTTGCTGCCCCCTCTCCAGCCAGGCCAAGCTTCGCCCAGGGAGGGGGGCCCGTTAGAACATGGCCAGGGCAGTGGGGTGCCTGTGCCTCACATGGTGGGGTCTGTTCTGCACAGGGCTCACGGGCATGGCAGAGGAGCCGTGGGGGCTGGCAGGGGTGGATCTAGGTGGCGGGGGTGGGGGGCCTTGCCATGACCCCATCCCATCTGAGTCTACATGCCTGTTTCTCCCTGGCTTCGCCCCGCAGAGCCCCGGCTGCGACGGGGTCCTGGGGTCCAACCGGACGCTGGACAGCTGCGGGGTGTGCGGGGGCGACCACTCCACCTGCAAGCTGGTGGTGGGCAACTTCAGCGACTCCAACGTGCCCATCGGCTACCACAAAATCCTCGCGATCCCCCAGGGCGCCACCAGGATCAACGTGACCGAGATGACCCAGAGCCCGAACTACCTGGGTAAGGGCTGGGGCAGGCCGGGGTGGGATGGGATGGGGAGGACGGGGCTCGTCACGCCAGGGGACTCTGCGCTTGCATTGGAACGTGTGCAAGTTTGCATGCACACGTGCGCTATACACACACACACATCTTGCATACCCACACCTTGCATGCTACACACACAAACATGTGTGTGCCTTATATGTGTGCACAGCTGTTGCTCACACATTTTGCACAAGCATGTGGCTTCCATATTGCCTGCACACTTCACATACAGGCATCACAAGCACATGCCTTGTACATGTGCACCTGGCTTGCCTACCTTGCACACTCGCATGGGTCTCATCTATGCACACCTGGCACTTACGTTTTGCAGGCTTGCTCCTTGCCCATGCCAGCTCACATGCGCTGCCCACACATCTTGCACAAGCACACTGCACAGATGCATTGCACGCATGTGCCTAATACACGTACACCTGGCATGTACCTCTCCTGCGTCACCTGTGCACTTTGCACATGCATACCTTGGGCACGCGCTGCACATGCAAACCTTGTGTACACACGCGATATCTTCATGCAGGCACATCTCATCTAGACGTCACACACCCGGACACCTCACACCCAGCTGAGATAAGGGCAGGCAGCTCTCCTGCTCCAGGGTCTCGGCTGATTGCCTGCATGGTCAGGAAGGTGTTTGGTAAATTCCCTCCCATGCAGCTCTGTGCTCTAGGCAGGTGTGTATCCTCTGACACACCAGGCATTGGCGCCAACGAGGGGCATGAGCCACAGGGCAAGGAGCTGATGTGATGGGAGAGCCCATCACTCCCAGCGGAGTTTGGGTCCAGATTGGCACTTTGCAGCTCAGGCCATTTTCTGATGGGATCTGGGACAGCCAGTGTCATGCACCTACACTTGTGTGCCCAGAGACGTGCACACTTATACACGGGTACACAGATATGTGCACATATGTGCACCTACACATGCAAGCTTTCACAGATACACCCACATGCAGGCCATGCCCACACACACGGGTAACCTGAAACACACACGGACACAGATACATCCATGTGGGCACATAGACACACACCTTCATAGACACACACACGTGTCCTGTACAATGACACACAGATTTGCACACACACATACACATGTGTATACTGACACACAGAGACATATACACACACCTGTACACTGACACACACAGACACACACCCCGTACGCTGACACACACTCCTGTACACTGACACACAGATACACACACAGCTGTGCACTGACACACACAGACATGTACACTGACTCACACACACCCCTCTACACTGACACACACAGACATACACACCTGTACACTGACACACACAGATACACACCTGTATACTGACACACACAGACATACACATAAACACATGTAAACTGACACAGACATATACACACACACTTCTACACTGACACACACACACACACACACACACCTTTACACTGACACACAGAGACATGCATGCAGCTCTATACAGGCACACTTGTACATCAACACAGAGACATGCATGCAAAATCTACATGGACATGTGCACACATAGAAACAGACACACATGCACACACACACACACACACACTGAGTGCACCTTTCACTAGCTGCCCTTATACCATGCAAGCCGCCAGGGCTCCCCCTTCTTGCCAGGCTGTGCTGGGACCACAGTCCCCCAATGTGGCAGCTCTCCTTGTGCCCCAGGGCCTGGGTTCCAGGGCCGCAGTCCATTCAGAGCACGCCAGGGTCCCGAGTGAGCACGGGGGGAGTCCCGGAGCCCACCCCAGGCTCAGGATGCTCACCCCCCCCAACACACACACACTCTGTGCTGCAGCCCTGAGGAGCCGCTCCGGGCAGTCGATCATCAATGGGAACTGGGCAGTGGATCCCCCCGGGCGCTACGAGGCAGGCGGCACCGTCTTCGTCTACACCCGGCCAGGCCACGGGGAGCCCCGCGGGGGGGGAGAGTCGCTGACAGCCGAGGGGCCCACCACAGAACCCATTGATGTGTATGTGAGTACAGAGGGGGCCTGGCTCGTGGGGGGACAGGAGGGCTGGAGAAGGGGGGTGCCGTGTGCACTAGAAGAGAATGGGGGAGCGGGGAGGGATTCTGGACCCGGGGCCAGTGGGGAGCAGGCTAGGGATGCAGGGGTTCCTAGGCCCAGGGAAGGGGGCTGGCAGAGGAGCAGCCGGTTGGCTCCACGCGTGGCAGGCCATTGCTGGCTGTGTGGGAGAGACTTGGAGGCTGGCTGGGTGGCCTGTTGAATGGCGGGTGCCCCCCCCCCCCGCCAGGTGCCCTGCTCGAGCCGCTCTCTGTCGTCTCCCCCAGATGATCTTCCAGCAGGACAACCCCGGCGTCGCCTACCGCTTCTTCCTGGCGGGGGCCAGACCAGACAGCCCCGCCCGCCACCCTCCCAGCCACCGGCAGGACGTCAGTAAGGAACCTCCTATCACCCTCCGGGGGGCCCTTCCCCCCATCACCCACTGGGGACCCTTCCCCCCATCATCCACTGGGGGCCCTTCACCTCCCATCACCCTACAGGGGGACCCATCACTCCCACCCCGGGGCCCCTTCCCCCATCCCTCAGGGGGTCCTTCACTCCCCCCCGAGGCCCTTCACCCCCGTCATTCCCCAGGGGCCCTTTCCTCATCACCCCTCAGGGCCCTTCCCCCCATCATCCCCAGGGGGGCCATTTCCCCCCATCCCCCAGGGGGGCCTTCGTTCCCTCCCTGGGGGCCTTTTCCCCCCATCACCCCCTGGAGGCCTCCCCCCATCACCTCCCACGTGGTCTTCACATCCCTAGTACCCCCTGAGGGGCCCATCCCCCCCCCCGGGAGGCCCTTCCCCCCATATCACCCATCGAGGGCGCCCTTCTGCTCTCCCCTCCAGGTGCCCTGACCATGTTATCACCAAGCGACCAGCTGGTGCCACCCACCTCTTACGATCACCCCATGGGGACCCGGCACCGGGCGCCGGCACCGGCCAGCCAGTCGGGCAGGACCCCCGGGACACTGCAGCGCAACGTTCGCGTCCCACCACTGCCGCCCCCACCCGCCCCGCCCCGGTCCCAGGCACACGACGTCTATTGGAAACGGGTGGGGAGCACCGACTGCTCTGCCTCCTGCGGGAAAGGTGAGCGACCCTCCCCCCCGTGCCCCGGCCCCCTCCCCGCACCCTGTCCCCTCCTCTGCCCTGTCCCCCCGTGACCCAGACCCCAATCCCCATCCTTCACCTCCTTCGCCTCGTCCCCCGGATTCCTGTCCCCTCCTACGCCCCGTCCCCCCATGACTCACCCCCTACCTCCATCCTCCCACTACCTGTCCCCTCCTTCATCCCTCTGATTCCTGTCCCCTCCTACGCCCCATCCGTCCCCACATGACCCACCTCCCTACCCCCATCCTCCCCACTACCTGGCCCCTCCTCCACCCTGTCCCCCCATGACCCCCCCCCCACCCCATCCTCCCCCCTACCTGTCCCCTCCTTCATCCCCCTGATTCCTGTCCCCTCCTACGCCCCGTCCCCCCATGACTCACCCCCTACCTCCATCCTCCCACTACCTGTCCCCTCCTTCATCCCTCTGATTCCTGTCCCCTCCTACGCCCCACGCCCAACCCCCATCCTCCCCACTACCTGTCCCCTCCTACCCCCCATCCCTCCATGACCTACCCCCCTACCCCCATCCTCCCCACTACCTGTCCCCTCCTACCCCCCATCCCCCCATGACCTACCCCCCTACCCCCATCCTCCCCACTACCTGTCCCCTCCTACACCCTGTCCCCCCATGACCCACCTCCCTACCCCCATCCTCCCCACTACCTGTCCCCTCCTACACCCTGTCCCCCCATGACCCACCTCCCTACCCCCATCCTCCCCACTACCTGTCCCCTCCTACACCCTGTCCCCCCATGACCCACCCGCCACCCCCATCCTCCTCACTACCTGTCCCCTCCTTCGCCTCATCCCCCCGATTCCTGTCCCCTCCTATGCCCCATCCCCCCATGCCCCATCCCCTCCTATGCCCCATCCCCCATAACCCATCCCCCTGATCCCCATCCCCCACACTGCCCTTCCCTCCACTTCTTGTCCTCCTGCTCCCCAACCCCATTGCCCCATTCCTCCCTGTTGCTCCTTCCCCCTGTGTCTACAACCCCCAGGTTATTGGGGTCCCCTCAGCCATGTCTATGACCCCTGTGTTATATGGGACCCCCTTTCCCTCTCCCCCCGTGTCTCTGCAGGGCTCTGGCAGCCCGTGTTCCACTGCGCCGCCCGCCACTCCCAGGAGGAGGTTGGGGAGGAGCAATGCGCCGATGCCCCCAAACCGCCTGCGCCGGACGAAGCCTGCAACACCCAGCCCTGCCCGGCCTAGTGAGTGTCTGCGTCCCCCTGCCCCCGGCCTGGCCGGCGCCCTCCGGGGGGAGCCAAGGACACAGGGCCCTGGGGAGGGAGGGCAGGTCCAGGGCTGTAGTGAGAGTGGGACCCCCCACCCCGGGCTGTAGTGAGTGTGGACCCCCCCCCAGGGCTGTAGTGAGTGCGGGTCCCCCCCAGTTCTGTAGTGAATGCAGGTCCCCGCCCCGGGCTGTAGTGAGTGCGGGTCCCCACCCCAGGACTGTGGTTCATGCTGGTGCCCCCAGGTGCCGGTGCCCACGGCCACAGGCGGGACCTGGAGCCCGGAAGGCCCCAGTGCCCAGCCTAGGCTGACCCTGACTCTCTCCGGCCGCAGCTGGGACGTGGGCGAGTGGTCGGCCTGTAGCAAGTCCTGCGGACCGGGCACTCAGCACCGCCAGGTCCTGTGCCGCCAGACCTACGCCAACCGCAGCACCATGGTGCACCCGCAGCACTGCGGCCAGCTGGACAAGCCCAGCCCCACGCAGCCCTGCCAGCTCCACGTCTGCAGCCACTGGGAGGTGCGCACCAACTGGAGCGCGGTAAGGACGGGCCGGGGCTCGGGGTGGGGGGCGGCTCCCTGGGTGGGGCTCGAATGGGGGGAGGATGGGGGCTGGAGGGGCCATGGGTCTGATCTGGGGTTCCTAGGGGGGGTGTCATGAGGGAGGGGAGCCCCTGGGGGGCAGGGGTTCCCCTCCCATCCCATACAGGAAGAGGTTGTCGTGGTGACACCAGTCTCCATGGTGAGACCATCTCCCGCTCCGCCCTCCCCCCAGTGCTCGGTTCTGTGTGGCCTGGGCCACCGGACCCGCCACATCCGCTGCATCAGTAACCATGGCGACCTGCTGAGCGACGGCGAGTGCAACGGTAGCCACCGGCCCCCGGCCAACGAGGCCTGCGACATGGGGCCCTGCGTGCGCAGCTGGTTCCACAGCGACTGGAGCAACACGGTCGGTGATACCACCCCCGGCTCTACCGGTGCCACAGCCCCCCGCTATCCCAGCCCTGCCCCCCAGCTCCGCCGGTGCCCCTCAGTCCCGACACACAGCCCCCGCTAGCCCAGCCCTGCCCCCCAGCTCCGCCGGTGCCCCTCAATCCCGACACACAGCCCCCGCTAGCCCAGCCCTGCCCCCCAGCTCCGCCGGTGCCCCTCAATCCCGACACACAGCCCCCCGCTAACCCAGCCCTGCCCCCCGGCTCCGCCGGTGCCCCTCAATCCCGACACACAGCCCCCGCTAGCCCAGCCCTGCCCCCCAGCTCCGCCGGTGCCCCTCAATCCCGACACACAGCCCCCGCTAGCCCAGCCCTGCCCCCCAGCTCCGCCGGTGCCCCTCAATCCCGACACACAGCCCCCGCTAGCCCAGCCCTGCCCCCCAGCTCCGCCGGTGCCCCTCAATCCCGACACACAGCCCCCGCTAGCCCAGCCCTGCCCCCCAGCTCTGCCGGTGCCCCTCAATCCCGACACACAGCCCCCGCTAGCCCAGCCCTGCCCCCCAGCTCCGCCCGTGCCCCTCAATCCCGACACACAGCCCCCGCTAGCCCAGCCCTGCCCCCCAGCTCTGCCGGTGCCCCTCAATCCCGACACACAGCCCCCGCTAGCCCAGCCCTGCCCCCCAGCTCCGCCGGTGCCCCTCAGTCCCGACACACAGCCCCCGCTAGCCCAGCCCTGCCCCCCAGCTCCGCCGGTGCCCCTCAATCCCGACACACAGCCCCCCGCTAGCCCAGCCCTGCCCCCCAGCTCCGCCGGTGCCCCTCAATCCCGACACACAGCCCCCGCTAGCCCAGCCCTGCCCCCCAGCTCCGCCGGTGCCCCTCAATCCCGACACACAGCCCCCCGCTAACCCAGTCCTGCCCCCCAGCTCCGCCGGTGCCCCGCAATTCCGACACACAGCCCCCCGCTAGCCCAGCCCTGCCCCCCAGCTCCGCCTGTGCCCCTCAATCCCGACACACAGCCCCCGCTAACCCAGCCCTGCCCCCCAGCTCCGCCGGTGCCCCTCAATCCCGACACACAGCCCCCGCTAGCCCAGCCCTGCCCCCCAGCTCCGCCGGTGCCCCTCAATCCCGACACACAGCCCCCGCTTGCCCAGCCCTGCCCCCCAGCTCCGCCGGTGCCCCTCAATCCCGACACACAGCCCCCGCTAGCCCAGCCCTGCCCCCCAGCTCCGCCGGTGCCCCTCAATCCCGACACACAGCCCCTGCTAACCCAGCCCTGCCCCCCAGCTCCGCCCGTGCCCCTCAATCCCGACACACAGCCCCCTGCTAGCCCAGCCCTGCCCCCCAGCTCCGCCCGTGCCCCTCAATCCCGACACACAGCCCCCTGCTAGCCCAGCCCTGCCCCCCAGCTCCGCTGGTGCCCCTCAATCCCGACACACAGCCCCCTGCTAGCCCAGCCCTGCCCCCCAGCTCCGCTGGTGCCCCTCAATCCCAACCCATAGCCCCTGCTAGCCTAGCCCTGCCCCTCCAGCTCCGCTGGTGCCCCTCAATCCCGACACACAGCCCCCGCTAGCCCAGCCCTGCCCCCCAGCTCCGCCGGTGCCCCTCAATCCCGACACACAGCCCCCGCTAGCCCAGCCCTGCCCCCCAGCTCCGCCGGTGCCCCTCAATCCCGACCCATAGCCCCTGCTAGCCTAGCCCTGCCCCCCAGCTCCGCCAATGCCCCTCAATCCCGCCCCATAGCCCCTGCTAGCCCAGCCCTGGGCTCCTGGAGCAGGGACAGCCCAGGCATGCCAGACTTTGCAGTGGTCTTACAATGCTGAAGCCCTTCCACTAGGAACAAGGGCGAGGCTCAGCAAACTCGTTTCTCGTGTGACCTGAGACCCTTAGAACCCAGGTCTCTGCAGAAACAAGGCTGGTGCCATGGTGACCCTCCCCCTACCCCCCAGCCTGGCCCGGGTAAGTTCAGTGGGTTCCCTGTAGAAGAAGCTCCCTGCCCCAGGGCTGGGGCTGCTGCTCCTCTGGGGTCGGGGGCCAGGAGGGGCTAGGTGCAGACCCTGGCCGGTGGCTCCCTGCCTGGAGAAGCCCAGCCGCGGCTTCCCTGCAATGCTGGGGGGTGCTGCTCTCTAGCGTCCCAAGGAGGGAGCGCAGCTGGGAGGATCTGCAGAAGGATGGATGAGAGCACAGGCCCTCGCCCCAGCCCCTGCATGGCCCAGGGAGCCATGGGGCCAATGCGGAGTGGATCCCTGTGTAATGAGCCAGGGTGTGGGGGTCTGAGCCACCCCAGGCTAGATAGGGTCAGGCCCCAGGAGTCCTGCGCTGGGAGGTGCCCGTTTCTCAGCCCCTGGCCAGGTTCCCTGATGGCATCTCTCTCTCTCTCTCTCCCGTCGGTCCCAGTGTTCGGCGGAGTGCGGGACGGGGATCCAGCGCCGCTCAGTGGTCTGTCTGTCCAGCTACGCCAATGGGCAGGTGGAGGAGACCTGCGCGGGCACCAAGCCGGCCGACATGCGGGCCTGCAACAGCGGGCCCTGCCACCGCACCGTCAAGTGGTACACGGGGCCCTGGAGCCAGGTGAGGAGGGGTACGGGCGCTGGGCCGGGCTGGGTGGGAGAGCACCCTGCTCTCGGGGCCAGGCCTGGGGACGCTTCTCTGCAGCCTCCTGGGGTGGTTTGCACTCAGCACGGGGTACGTGTGCTGCACACGGGCGTGCCAGGCAGAGCAATCAGTGCTGTGTGCATGTGCATGTGCCAGGCAGAGCAATCAGTGCTCTGTGTGTGCGCACACACGGGCCCATACATAACAATCAGTGCTCTGTGCGTGTGTATGTGTGCAAGGGTGTGCATATGTGTTGATGTGTGTGTGTGTGTGCGCCCATGCGTAACAATCAGTGGGGTGTGTGTGTGTATGTGTGTGTGTGTGTGTGTGTGTGTGTGTGTGACACATACCCAGTGTACAGGCCAGACTAACGAGTAGCTGTGTCACCCCCGCCCTCTGATCTGGGAGCCCTTTACACTGCTTGGCGTCTATAGCCTCCAATCTGGACTGCTCCCAAACAGCCTCCAGCATGCAATTCACTCCCAGCTCTGGCTGCAGCCAGCCAGACACACCTTGACCCTCAGCAGCCTGGGTAATACTGCAGGGTGACCCCAACACTCCCCTAGTCCTAGATTTCCCCCCAGAAATGTACATCCTGTCCTGCCCGGCCCTCTGCTGAACAATACAAGGGAATAAAAAGTCCCTCCGTTTATTAATAGAAGTGACATGCACATATCTCGTTCCCCCAAATGGAGTTTCCCAGACATTGCAATTCCGACACGCTGGATTAGATAAACCACTAAAACAAGTTTATTAACTGCCAGGAGAGAGATTTTAAGTCGGTACAAGCCATGAGGCACAACAGTCAGAAATGGCTACAAGAAAAGTAAAGAGAAAACGCTGCTGGTGCCTAACTTAACAACCTCTGTTCAATTCGGGGCAAGGTTTACTCACCATGTGCTCTCTGCCGTCTTACTGAACAAGCTTCTTAGGCCAGGACCCCTTCCCCAGTTCAACGGTTGCTTCCTTTGTCCCTCTGGTGCAGAGAATCAATGGGCAGAGAGAGAGAGAGAGAGGAGGGGAGCCTTGGGGTGTCTGTCCCCCTCTTTACAGCATCTCCCCTCCTCTTGGAAAACAGTTCCAGCTGAGATTCTGGCGACAGAGAGTCTGTGTGGAAGGATGTTCCCTGCTGCTTTTCCTCACCTGTTTGGGGTTTGTGTGTCTACCCGTCCTGCTTGATGAGTCTGCTGCTTAAATGCCAATTAAGCAGAGCCCTCGTTCCTTTGTTTGAGACAGGCCTGTTTGCCGGGCTCCCTTTGGACCATATGTTAAGATCCTCTGCAGCTGGAATCTTATTGCTTCACAATGTGGTCACCCATATTTTATCAGGGCAGTACTGATCAGCAGACGATGCCTTTTCCGATGATCCCCCCAAGGCATAACTCAGTACCCAGATTGTTACAGTAGTGTGGACACGGGGACATTCTGTCAAGGGTTTTAGCTACCCTGGTCTGTGTTTGCACTCGCCAACCCCAGTTCTGCCCTCCTGGAGGCCGAGGTCTCTCACAGACCCCACAGGGACACACCGCAATTCCGGGAAGCACAGGGATCAGAAGCCACTTTGCCAGCGAACAGAGACAGAACAGCCTCTCCCACGACCAGCCGGCCTGGTCCTGCTAGGACATGCTCTAATGATGAGCGCTCTGGGTGGGATGTGGGTGCTGGGTGGGTAGCGTGTGGGTTTTCCCTCAGTGCTGGGTGGGTGACAGGCAGGAGCCCTGCTCTGAGCGCTCCCGGCGGACTGAGCCCCCTTCCCTTCCCCGCCCCCCTAGTGCTCGGCGGACTGTGGTACTGGCACCCAGCGGCGGGACGTGATCTGTGTCAGCAAGCTGGGCTCGGAGTTCAACGTGACGGAGGCATCGGAGTGCGCTCCCCTGGAGAAGCCGCCCTCTCTGCAGCCCTGCACCGGCAGTGCCTGTGACGCTCGCTGGTTCTCCACCTCCTGGAGCGCGGTGAGAACCTGTGTGCCCCCAGACTGGCCAGGCCCCTCCCCACACAGATGTAAGCTCCTGGGCTCCCGTGGAGGTGAACCCAGATCCTCCCACCCCCCAACTCAGGCCCCTGCCTGCTGAGCCTAGGGAGACTCCCCTTCAGATGGGAGCCGTATAAGGGCTATGACATGCAGCCGAACCATGCATCTCTGTGGCTGCATCTCAGTGCTGAGTGAGTGAGTCCCATGCAGCATTGCTGTGCACTGTTGGCAGCTGCCGTGCTCTGCTCCAGAGGTGGCTGCATTTCAGCAGTGAGTGAGTGATTTCCCTGTGCAGCGTTGCTGAGTGGCTGTTGTCAGCTGCCATGCTCTGCACTAGAGGTGGCTGCATCTCTGTGCTGGGTGGGGAGGCCGATTCCCCTGCACAAAATCTGCAGAGCACCGCAGGAGTCCTTAAGGTTTTGGGGGGATGTCGGTTACTTTCCTAACCCCCCTCTCTGCCCCCCACAGTGTTCCAAGTCGTGTGTGGGAGGAGTCCAGGTGCGGGAGGTGCAGTGCCTGACCCAGAACAAAACCTTCAGCAATCTTTGCCCGCCGGACCTCAAGCCCATCAAGAAACGCTCCTGCAATACCCAGCCCTGCACTCCCGAGCTTGGTAAGGGATGCCAACTGCCCCATGGCCTGCTGAGCCACCCCCTTGTTCTCCTCACTTTACTCCCCCACCTGGGTCCAGCTGTATGCCTCTCCTTTACAGTGCCCCAAGCAGAGAGCGGCCAAAGGGAGCCCAGGGCACGGGGGAGAGGCTAATAGGGGAGGCGGTGCAGACCAGGACCTGGTGCTTAATGGGAAGTGACACAGACTGATATAGAGGGGATGGACTCCCTGAACTTCAAGCCGGGGGGAGATTCCCTAGAGGTGGGGGCTCGGGTATGAGCACAGGACTGGCAGCTAGGACTCCTAGGGTCTATTCTCAGCGCAGGGAAGGCGTGCAGCAGGCTAGTGATGAGAGCCAGGACTCGTGGGTTCTAGTCTCAGCTCCGTCACTTTGCCTCTCTGTGCCTCAGTTTCCCCTTCTAGACAGTGGATGATACTTCCTGCCCCACCCCCCATCTTGGTAAAACCCCTTTGAGAGCGATGGCTACTCCGTTGGTGCCGAGCGGTGATGATGGATTGGAAGCCCGCCGGGGGTATGGGACCAAATGGGCTTCCCTGCAGTGTTAACCGCACCCCCAGCTCCTCACCGCTCCCCTCCTCTTTCCAGACGAGAACTGCAGGGACAAGTACCACAACTGCCCCGTGGTGGTGCAGGCCCGGCTCTGCGTCTATTCGTACTACAAGCTGGTGTGCTGCGCCTCCTGCACGCGGGCCGTGGAGCGGAGCAAGGATATGCAGAGCCGGTAGCAGTGCCGGCCGGCCAGAGACGGGGGCTGGGCTCTCGCCCGCTCATCGTGGGGCTGGGCATGTTTCTTGGGGAGGATTCAGACAGACCTGGGCTGTGAAACCAACGCCCAGCCCTCAAAGACGCTCCTGGGACCTAGCTGCTTGTTCCCTCCGAGGTGACCCAGCAGCATGTGGGGAGGGGACAACCAGACTCTGCCCCCAGGGACGAGGAATGAGCGGCCGGGACGGCTTTGAACAAGGATCACGGCCAAGCCGCATGCGTGGCTCGTCCCAGGGCCACAGATCTTCCCTGTCGCTGGAGAGGCCAGTTCCGCTCGCAGATCTAGGGCCTGATCCTGGGTGGGGCTGAGAGCCGGGAGCTTGTCCCCGCTCACTCCAGCAGGGGCCTTGTGAGTCACTGACCCATTCTGCGTACGGGCCCAATGGTGACGCGAAGGGGTGATGCGGACTGCTCCCCAGGGCCGTGATGCTGTATGACCCCGCCCCCCGGCCCGGCTGCCCCCTCAACACATGCTGAGCCCGGAAAGCCCGCCACCCCCCCGCTACCAGAAGGAATTGGTGCTTCCTGCTGGGAAACGCGACTCCCGTCGCTTCCGCGGAGCCTGACCCTCGCACAACCTGTGTCCCACGGAGCTGCGATGCCCCGTGCCGGCTGGCCTCCTCGTAACGGTGCGAAGGGACCCATGTGCTACGCGTCCCACCCCAGAGCCTGGCCTGGGTCTCACGTCTGAGCCCCTTCTTTGGGCATGGAGGTGACACAGCTCGGAGGTCGGGGAAGTGGCTTTCATCAGTCCAGCTCCTGGCATACAAAAGTCACCGCCCTGATTAGCCCCTGGCCAAGGACCGAACGGGCAGCAGGAACCTGAACTCCTCTCTCACCCCTAGGGGGCGCCCCTGCATTGGGGAGCGTGCCCTGCACACCCAGCCCAACCGCTTCTACGGGTGCTGACGTGACCCCCTGAATGCGCGTCGAGCGCGTGCCAGTCCCCTCCAGTTGTTTCCCCATCCACTTCCTTCCCTGTCCCTGCTTTGTCTGGGGAACTGACAGAGCAAACCCCCTCCTGCGTAGAGCACACGCCCCCCAGGCCACAGGGACGTCTGCATGGGCCGGCCGGCTGTGCTGGGGATAGCGTCTCTCCAGCACGTCTTTCTGCTTCTCTTGAGACCAACGGGATTCTTGCTGTTAACTTCATGGGCTATAGATCAGGCCCTAGGTTTCCCATCACTTTTATTGTCCACACGTAATCCCCACCTGCCTGCTCGAGCTAGGCACAGGATTTGAACCTGGGATCTTCAGGAGAGAAAAAAAAAGCACATGCCTCTACCAGTTGAGCTAAAGCATCACCTCTTTCAGGCATTGTCTGTAGTAGACCTTTAATTTCTTGTGGACCAGCCACCGGACAACAACGTGGACACCCCATGCTAGAGCGTTGCAGGGACACATTTTATGAGGCTGGGTGAAGAAGAGGGTAGCAGACCCCTGACAAATAAAGGCATTATATTAAAGACATTTTATAGAACATTTTTACTGCAAAGCCATTCAGAGTGTCCAGATTATATAAATATATAACGATATATTATAAAGATTGTATCTGGGTTTTTCTGTGTAAATCTAATTTATTTTTTATTAAAGATGAGCTGATGTTTCCCTGTGGGCTTATATTTTTTCCCCTCTTTTTAAGAAATATGTTACTTTTGCCAACTTGAAGACCATAAAAAAAAAAAGTATTCAGTATTAGTTACCTGGTTGAGGGTTGGTTGGTGCAGAGAAATCTTGGGGGGCGGGGGCTTGGGGCTGGGAAAGACTGTGTAAAGAATAATAATGTTTTATTATTGTATTACAATAGGCTCTAGAATCCTCAGCTGAGGTTGTGGCCCAGTTGTGCCAGGCATTGCATAGGCTGAGTGAGAGACAGTCCCCTAAACGGTTACCATCCAAAGCCCTGATTCAGCAGAGCGCTTAAGTCAATGAGCTTTCCTCACATGCTAGAACTGAAGGGCGTATTCGTGTGTGTTGCAGAATTGAGGCCTTAGACTTTGCACTTTGCTTGACCGGGACGGTGGCATGAGCCTGGTGAATCTCACTCTCTGTCAGGGACCAACCTGGCTACAACATCATTGCGGACAACAATGGGAGACAACTGAATTTTGCGTCTGAAATGGCAACTCCCCAACACGGAGAAAAAGGAAGCAAAACAGAGACTTCCTGAGCAATGGCAGGAAACAGAACGTCCTCAGATGACTCACTCTCCACAACCCTCTAACCCTGACATACAGCCCCAAATACGCTGACCAGCTGTGCAAAAGGACTTCCGAAAAATTGAGGAACCTTCACCAGGAGTTCACATACTCCAGAACGGACCCTCCCTCAAACAAGAAATCAGCATATGATCCCACACATGGGAAGGAAAAAATCAGGAATCCTACCTGGAGACCATGCGAGAAACCCAAAACAACTATCAACCCCCTCTGATGCCAGCCATCCAACACAAAACAAAAAAGTGGAACTAACGACAAGAACTCCACAACACACAGAACACCACCTCCAGGAGAAACCAGGGCACCAGGACCCACATGGACACTACATGGCACCCCAACATCATCCATCTATCAAGACCACCCATATCTGGAGCTGAATTGTCTCTACTCTACAAGGGACTGAACTTTGCCCCACCACAAAATCTGATATTGTACTAAGGTGGTCAACTAGAAAAATTCTTTTACTGACTCTGCTTCAAAGAATTTCACAACAATAGCAACACCACCCACAACTATCACGTCCCCACTGACAGTCATAAGGGAAAACAATCATATGACCGCACAATAGCAGAAATCACACCATGTTCATTACACTGATTGCATTAGGGAAAAAATTTAAATCCTTAGTAAAACATCACATCCACCCCAATCTCCCTACCACCGAGAGAACAGCTACAGTCAGTCCCTGAAAGCTAACCACCAGATAAGTATCAAAGCAGCAGACAAAGCGGGCACCATTGTGGTACTCAACCGTGATGACTACATTAACGAGACCAGTTGACAACTTTCCGGCACCACCTACTAGGAAGAGGTCAGAGAAGACCCCCACCACAATTCACCCAGGAACTTAATGATATCATCAAATCCTTCCCCAAACAACTCTACCACCTTGTCCCCGCTACAATTCTATCTTCTGCCTGCTTCCCAAGATGCACAAGGAACCCCAGGCAGACCCATCATATCTGGCCATTGTGCTCCTACTGAAGGAATATCGAGATCCATGAAAATCATCCACAAACCATTCACCACACAAAGGACCAGCTTCCTCCAGGACACAACTGATTTCCTCCACAAACTCTGCAACATTAACAACCTCCCTCAGAACACCATCCTTGCCACTATGGCGATTACTTCCCTATTCTCCAACGTCCCTCACAAAGAAGGCATAGCTGCCTGCCTAAATATCCACAAGACAATGGACGACCCTCAGAGATCCACCCCAGACACGTCGCCACACTCACCCATTTCATCCTCTTCTTCATGGGCCATCCCAAAGAAGAATTTCTGGACAGATGCACCACAAAACCAATGATATTTTCATCCTCTGGTCAGACGGCTTAAACTCCCTCATCGATTTCCACCACAACTCCAGCAACCACCACCTGTCCATTAAACTCTCCCTGGAGCAATCGCACGGTAGCCTCCACTTCCTGGACACCACAATCAGCTTCATCACTGGAACCCTACAGAAAACCATATACAAGAAACCCAGGGATCACCACACCTACCTTCCCCCAAACATAGGTGCCAACTTTTTCCCGGCGCTGGTGGGTGCTGACTCCACCCCTGCTCCCGCCCCCATTCAAACCCCTTCCCCAATGTCCCTGCCCCAACTCCGCCCCCTCCTTGCCCCTATTGGACCCCTTCCCCAAATCCCCGCCCCAGCCCCACCTTGTCCCCGAGCGCGCCACATTCCCTCTCCTCCCCCCTCCCTCCCAGCACTTGCCGCTGCAAAATAGCTATTTCGTGTCAGGAAGCACTGGGAGCTAGGGGGAGAAGTGGGGACGCGGCGCACTCAGGAGGTGGAACGGAGGCAGAGGTGAGCTTGGCTGCCAGTGGGTGCAGAGCACCCACCAATATTTCCCCGTGGGTGCTCCAGCCCCAGAGCACCCACGGAGTCGCCGCCTATGCCCCCAAACACGCCAATAAATCTGTTATCTACAGCCAGGCACTCAGATACCACAGACTATGCTCTGAGGAGAAATTCCAGGATATACACCTGAACACACTTAAACCACCTTCACCAGACCAGAGAAGTAGATTGCATCATGGAACGGGCCACCCAAATACCCCGAGAGAACCTGTTTCAGTATGGGCCTGTCCTCCAACTACACACCTCTAGTTGTCACCTACCACCCCACAGTGGATCTCATATGGGGTAGCATTAAACAGTTACAACTGATACTTGGTGGGGTATCCTGAAAGACAGCTTTCCCGAACCCCCTCTTCTGGCCTTCAAACCACCCCGCAACCTTGCCAAGCTCATCAGCAGAAGCAAGCGCCCCACAGAACCACGTGAAGTGGCACCAGAGCCTGCCAAAACAACAGATGCAAAACCTGCTGACCTATCTCCACTGCTACAATGGTCAACACCTCCCACAACCCACCTTTCAGAATCCATGGGTCCTACACACGTCTATCACAAGCAACTATGTGGGTGAAACCAGACAATCGCTGCGCTCTCCGATGAATTCACACAGGAAAACGCTAAAAGAAGCAACCCCTAGATCACCTGTGGGAAGACACTTGTCACAAAGTGATCACAATCTGACCTCTCCATCCTCAGCCTTGAAGGAAAACCTGCACGACACCTTCAAAAGACGAGCCTGGGAAAATCATGGTCTTAATAAAGACAAAGGATTTATGGCTTATTACAACACGGTGTCACCCACTCACCCCACTTTCGATCCCACGACTGCAGGGGTGTTAATGGGCCGCGTCTCTTTGAATGGTCTCTGCCAACGTTAGCTCCTTATGCTAAACAATCTGTTCCACTCTCTGTTTAGCTGTGAGGTGCCGAGTCCCTTTCCCAGCCCCGAAGAAGCAGCTCGAAAGCTTCCCTCTCACCAACAGAATCTGGGCCAATAAAATATATTCCCTCCCGCACCTGGTCTCTCTACCGTCTTTCTAGTCATTTTCACCAGTGTAACTAGCTGCCTCTGCATTTCCTCTGAGTGCGTCTAACCAGGCTGCGTGGGGGGAGGACAAGCCACTCTGCTCCTGTGTCCCATCATACTCGGTGTCTATCTCGGTGTGACTGCAGGGCCTGCAAGGGCGTCACACCGGAGTAAGTGAGAGCTGAATCAGCTGCTCTCCCTCAGTTGCCTGTAAACTTAAGGGAGGCAGAGGCCGGACAGTGCATAATCTGCATCCGGATGCAGCCACATGCTAGGCCTGATGTCACACTCATATGGTCTCATGTGGCAGTGCAAACAGTGCGTTGTGCCTGGTTGCATTGTAAACAATCCACCGTCTCTAGCTGTCCAGCCGCCCACAGGCTCGATCTGTCTTCTCCCAGACACACCCATCAGCTGGCCAGCTAGTCTCCTACTCCCATGACAGGCTCTGGCAGCAGAGCCTAGCACATGCTGGTCAGTCGGGACTCAGAGAGCTGCACTACTCTGCTATAAAGAGGGATGGGTCTTCCAGAGGGCAAAGGCCGGAGGGCACCCTTGCATGGGGTGCGGGGTAAGGGGCAGTGAAGCATGGCCTAGCAGAGAGCGGGGCATCAAGATACCTGAGACAGCAGTAAGAGCAGGTGACTGGGAGCCAGGATGGTTCTGTTTCTATTCCTGGCCTGCCATTTTCAGTGAGTCCCATCCCTGCTCTGCGCTCAACATCTCCAGCGGCAGCACCGGGCAGATTGGGAGCCTTCAGGGCAAGGTGCTTTGCGATCCATGGCGAGGAGGTGACGGAGGAACCATCGGTGTAGCCTGACGGGTGCCCGGCGGTTTGCCTTGCACTGCAGGTCCTGCCGCCGGACACGCGGGAGCTCTAAGGAGCACGTTTGCTTTGGTCTGGTGTGTTATTGACAACGGGCAAGGACAGCTGTCCAGCCCGGCTTGTGGCGTCCGAGCTGAGCTCCGTGGGGCGCTCTTCTGCTGGTGCAGGCTGGGCTACAGACTAGGTCTTCTTGCCACGGTTACTGCCTGAGTTTAGCAGAACCAAACACAACCCCTGCTAGCGGCTGGGCTCTAGCTAGTAGCAGCAGCTCGGCTGTAGGGTCACCTGAAGCTGCTCTGAGACAACCAGCATCAGCAATCCCACCTGCGGCATGTTTTATGCAACATAACTCTGAGAAGCTGGTTGCTTTCACTGGACAGGGCAGGTTAGCAGCTTACGGGCCTCTCGCTCCCCACTCTGGCTACTGAGCTCTGCTCTGAACTGCAGCACTGCTGGGCCTCCCCAGAGACACCCCCTGCCAGGGGTGGTGCCCTGGTACATGACGCAGCCCTAAGGCAGCGGGATGCTCCGAGGTGACGTGCCGCTGCTCTAAAAGCTGGCAGAGGGCAGGGGTGAGCTGGGGGGAGTCCTACGCTGCCCAGACAGCAGCCAGCCAAGGTAGAGGCATCGAGCAAGTTCTTCTATGGCTTGCAAGGCCAGCACCCACGGGCAACCCAGCAAAGCACATGCCCTAAGCAGCTGGAAGCAGCTCATTGCCAGCAAGGGGAGTAGTCCTTCCCAGCCCGGGGAATTCACCTCCGCCTTCAAGTCGCAATTCTGCGCTGCCTCCTTGCTGGGTCCCAGCGCCGTCAGTTTATAGGCACACGGGTCTGACCAGGCTCTGCCGGGCACAGACCGAAATGGAGCGTGAGCCCAACCGGGCGACACCAGTGCAAAACAGATGTGAGCGACCGGACCCCAGCCCCCGCCTTTCCCGCCCCCCGGCACAAGCCAGTGGGTTATGTGCACCCTGGCGTAAAGCTCTGCAGGGCAGGCCAATGGCTCCTAAGGCCCAGCTCAGGAGCACCCTGATACGAGGCCAAAATGGGGCTTCGTGAAAACTCCCTGTGCCAGCGTGCAGGGGGTGACCAGGAGCCGGGCTGCTGAGCACTCGGCTGCTAATTAGTCCCCGGAGAAAGCTGATGGGGTAATTATCTGATCGGGGGCTGGGCGGGATAAAGATTCACGCACCAGTCCGATAAAGAAGTGCAGGCATCTGACGAAGTGGGTTTTTTAACCCACAAAAGCTGATGCCCAAATCAACCTGTTAGTCTTTAAGGTGCCACCGGCCTCCTCGTTGTTTTAGTCTGATAAAGAGGCACAGGACTGGAAGGATGTGCCGGGGAGGCGGGGAGACAGGACCCGAGCGAGCTGAGTCCAGCCACACAGCAGCCTTCAGGAAGACAGGCCTCTCCCTCCCCCCTCCCCCGAGTCCTGAGGAGAGGGCCACAGGCATGGTAGGTGTTGTATGACTGTAGTGACGTGGGTGCAGGGAAATGAAGGCAAAGGGCACTGAGCTCACACCCTGGGCGGTGTGGGGAAGGATGCGGGCAGGCCGGCGTGCCCTGTCCCCCCAAAACACCGCCCACAGCTGGGACCAGGAAAGGACAAGGGCAGCCAAGCCGCCCTGAAACCGACTTCTGCCAGGCACCGAGAGGCCCGGTCATTGTGAAACCCAGCCCAAGCCCCGCAGGCTCGGTGAGATGGAGAGAAACCGAAACCAAGGGAATTCGCATTCCCAAGGGGGCAGCAGCAGCCGGATAGTCCAGGGCTCGGCTCCCATCTAGGCACCACAACAGGCGCCCAAGTCTGCAAAGCGCCCGGCACCCAGCAGGTCCTGTGGGGCCGACTTTTAGCACCCACCATGCAGCGCCCTTGTGAACATCTGGTGACGAAAAGAGCCACAGCAGCTGGTGTGTTACTTATTTCAGCCACCAGGGGTCACCAGAGAACAACATCAGCAGAACACCGCGCCCGGGGCTGCGCAGCGTCTGTCTACACGGCGCCCTAAACCCTCCCCCGCTTCCGTCCGCAAAGCTCAGCCTGACTCAGCTCAGCAAGCACTTGGGCCCTACAGGGGCGGGGGCCGAGCTCTGCCGCAGCGCAGTGTGGACGCAGCTCACGCCGCAGCCCCGCTTCAGACGGGCGGTGTGGGTGCGCTAGCACAGCTGGGAGCCCCAGCTCCAGCCAGGGTAAGGCCCGGTTGAGCGTGCAGTGTGGACGCTCCAGGGCGGTGGTGGACTCTAGCGTGCAGTGCAGCCACTCCAGCCAGGGTCCGGGCCCCTCCAGCTGAGGACTCAATCCATGTGCTGTGATTGTCCCAGAGCATGGGGGGGGGGGTGTCTGACCGATGGTCACTCCACAGCAGCCTGGGGGTGAGTGGCAAGCTGTACACTTACCCCCCCGCCCCATCCCCACTGGCTGCAGGGCTCTGACGCAGCCAAGACACTCCTAGAAAACCCACGTCACCCGGCCCAGCCCAAACCTTTGCCAGTCCTACCAGTTCCCTGAGGTTTGCATTAGTCACTGCTCCTAGAAAGGTTACACACACCCCGACAGTAACACGGCCACAACTGCATTTTTTTAATGCAATGGAGCTCAAAGGTAGTAAATGTCATTCAGGGATGGGTACGCAGGATATCGCAGGCAATTGCCCTCTGTCACAATTATCCCCATTGTTCAGCTGGGGAAACTGAGGCCTGGTGGGGGAAGGGCCTTGCCCATGGTCAGCCAGCAGGTGGCGCGAGGCATAGAAGAGAACCGAGGTCTCCTGCACCCAAGTCCAATGCTCTGATCACTAGGCTGCTTCCAAAAGGAGCCTAAATGAATTGTGAACCCAACTCCCGTAGAATTTCCATCGGATTTGAGCACCTAACTCCCTTAGGCGCGTTTGAAAAGCGTGGCTGTAATGAACTGCTGTGTGCCCAGCAGGCACGTGGCGCGGTTACACAAAACCTTCCACGGCCGTGGTGTGTGAGCAAGTTTTGACACTTGGGATGACATGGGGTGGGGTATCTGGGAAAGAAGTGGGGTGGGGACTAGTGGTTAGAGCAGGGAGGGCTGGGAGCCAGGTCTCTCGGGGTCTAGTCCCAGCACTAGGAGGGGAGCGGTGGCTAGTGGTTAGAGCAGGGCTCCTGGGTTCCGTCCCTAGCGCTGGGCAGTAGAGTTGAGGGCAGGAAGTGCCCCGCGTGGCGGTGCCGAGGCCGGGATCCACAGCCCTTGCTTTCTAGCTGCACTGTCGTGTCCACGTGCCCAACCCTATCGCAAATATCCTGTTATGAAGCCAGTCAAGGGCAATCTCCCGGCTATAAAACCCTAAACACCCGCCCACGCCCTGCTGTGGGAACGGCCCGGCTGCTGGCCAGGCCCCAGGTCCTGCAGCGCGGCCTGGCGGGCACTGGGGGACGGCCGGTGACTGACCACCGATGTGCCCTGCCCCTGCGGTGAGGGAGAGCTCAGCTGGGATCAATGTACAGAGGCTGCTGGACATGGGCAGACCCTGCAGTGCCTCCCAGGGCCCAGCCAGCTGCCTGCGTGCCACCCAGGGGACATCCACCCTGCAAAAAACCCCGTGGCAGCAAGTCTCAGAGCCCGGATCAGCTGGCTCGGGCTCCCGCTGCGGTGCTAAAAGTACCAGCGTAGAAGTCCCCCCCTCGGGCTCTGGGCCCTGCCCCGGGTCTGAGATACCCCTGAGCCCTGGCCTGGCCTGAGGAATCAGCTGCCAGGGCTGGAAGGACAGTGGCCCCTGCACAGGAGCATGGGAGGGGGCGCCGATACTGCGGCCATGGGGAGCATGAAAAGAACAGAGAGAGGTGAGGGGTGAATATGGGGCTAATTTCTAGAGGGAGGTTTTCTGGGGATGGGTGGGTGGGTGGGTGGCTAAGATCCCTCTAAGCTGTGTGGCCGCCTCTCACCGGGCCCGAGCTGCTGCGGTGAGAGAGGGCTGGGGGGGAAGCCCTTTCTCCCTGCCGCAGCCCCGGGGCAGCCTGCACCCCAAACCCCTCGTCCCCTGCCCCACCCCAGAGCCCTCACCCCCACCCTCTGCCCCAGCTCTGAGCCTCCTCCTGCACCCCAACCCCCTCATCCCTGGCCCCACCCCAGAGCCCTCATCCCCTGCACCCCAACCCTCTGGACTTTGGAGCCTCGGGCGCGACATCACCGGCACCAGCCTGCGCCTTGATGCCCTGCAGGGAGCAGCTGCTGCTGGTGGGGTGAACTAGGCCAGTCTGGCCGCGCCCCTTGCCCAGCCCCACGGACACGGCCCCGCTCCCTCGGCCGCCCCACATCAGGGGCCCTTTGCTGAGGCTTCTGCTGGCAGGGCCGAGAGGTTCATCACGATCAAACCCAGAGGACCCCCCCCCCCAATTGTGTTCCTGATTCTCAGGGATGCTGAGGCCCCTCTGGCAGCCTAAGGGGCATTGGAGTGGGTGGAAGCCGCCCCCTGGGAAGCTTCCCCCGCCCCTGGCACCGGCTGGAGGCCACGTAGGGTGGTGTGGAGCTGGCATAGGGGGCTCTGCACCCGCCCTTCTCCCAGCCCCGGTGCAGGAGGTGGGTCGGGGGCGTGGCCCGAGCGCCCTGCGCTGTGGCAAGTCTCTGCTCCCCAGGGGCCGTAGCAGAAGGTAGAGCAGCCCCGAGGCTGCTGTAGCAGAGCCCTGGGGCTCAACCCCAGAGCATGGGGCGCGTGAAGGGGGCCTGAACCCCCACCCCACCAGGCTGCACCCCAAGTTCAGGGGTGGAGGGTGTGAGAAGCAGGCGAAGGGGGCTTGGCGTGCTGGGGAGCTGCTGGGAACTTGGCAGCTCATGCCGGCTGCAGGCTGTGTGTGGCCAGCCAGCATTCCTGAGCCGTGACTCAGCCCGCCTGCCGGGGCCCCCAGGCTCCCCGGGGTCAAGGGAGATAACCCGAGCGCATCCGGATTCCTGCTGGCGCATCAGCCGGCGACGCACGGGGGGGACCTGGGCTGCGGGGCAGGAATCGCTCGGGGCGGGGGGGGGGGGGACTGGAGTTTGTATTTTTCGCAGGAAATCCCTGGCCGTTGAAACAGATGAATGAGGGGATGGCAGGAGCCTCCGGCAGCCCAGCTCAGCTCAGCCGCCAGCCTCCGACGGGGGCTCTCTCCAGCCCAGCTCAGCTCAGCCGCCAGCCTCCGACGGGGGCTCTCTCCAGCCCAGCTCAGCTCAGCCGCCGGCCTCTGCCGGGGGCACCTCTGGGCAGAGCTGCATGTAGGCAACCCAGGGGCTGGCGTCTTGCACACGCACCCCTGCCTAGGTGCACACGCACACACACGCGCACACACGCACACTAGGGCCGAGTTCAGCACCAGGCCAGCGAGTGGGGACCAACCGTGGCTTTTTAGGGTTCCTGATCCTGGGGCCTGATCCAGCACAAGCTACAGCAGCCTTGAGGTGGAGCTGATTTACTCCCCTTCTCGTCCCTTCCCCAGGGACCATTCCAGCCGTCGGGAGGCCTCTCAGGCCCCCTTTCCGCAGCCACCCCCCCACCTGTGCTGCCCCCCCCCCCGGGTGTAAGCGAGAGGCTTTTGTTTGCTGGGCTCAGGGCCGCCCAGCCACACCCCGGTGCCAGGATCTGGGTGTTCCCTGCCGAGGGCTGGTTCCAAAGGTGCCCTGCGCTGGCCCGGGGCACGGCCGGGCGCGGCTGCCAACACGCAGTCACTGGCTCCAGCCAGGCTCCCTTGGCAGGGTGTTTCCTGAGGCCGTGGCGCTGGGCCTGGGGGGGCTCCCATTGCAGCCAATGCACAGTGAGAGGGCAGCGGGCCTGGGGCACCCCCCCCCAATGCACGGGGGTCAGGGGGTGTGTGAGGTGATTTTTTTAGCCAGGGTCAGGCCTGAGCATTTAAATAGTGCGGGGCTGCAGGTCAGGACTGAGGCGCAGCGGCAGAGCTGTGTGTGCAGGTGCCCGGGGGCTGTGGGTCGGGTGTGGGGGCAATGGCAGAGCTGGGGGAGGGGATCCCAGGGCTGGAAGTTGGGGGTGCTGCGGGTCGAGGTTGAGGGACAGCGGCAGAGCTGAGGGACCCTGGGAGCCTGTGTGTGGGGTGGGGGGGCAGTGGCAGAGCTGGGGGGGCGGAGGCCATTGCTGCACCAGGGAGGGGGCTGTGGGGGGGGGGCAGTGGCAGAGCTGGGGGGGGCGGGGCCATTGCTGCACCAGGGAGGGGGCCGGTGACCCGCGCTGCCCCCCGAGAGCTCTGCGCCCGGCCTGACCTGCGCTTGTGTTGCCGGGGCCCTGCCCTCCGGGGGCGTCTCTGGCTGCGGTTGCTGCCCAGGTGCCGCGTCACAGACTAGCCGAAAGGGGAACTTTCCCCAGACACGGTGTGGACCCCTCCCCCCCACAGTGCTGCGTGGGCTGAGCCGCCCTCCCCTGCACCGCAGAGCCAGTGGGGCAGGTAGTGGGGGGCGGGGGGCAGCTCTCGGCCCCAGCTCAATGAAGCCCCATTGGCTGCTTGCGAGGTGCCCACGTGAGATGAGTTTGGCAGGTCTCAGCCTGGCCACTAGCAGAGCCCACGAGGGGGTCGCTCCACGGTGGGGACCTGAGTCCCTGGGGCTGCCAATCCCCACCCATGCACTGGGTGTCTGAAGTGCATCAGACGAAATGCAGGGGGGTCCCAGAGCTGGGCTAGCCGGGGGCTGCGGGTCGGGAGTGAGGGGCACCGGCTGAGCTGAGGGTGGGAGCCCCAAGGCGGGGATAGCCGGGGGCTGCGGGTCGGGAGTGAGGGGCACCGGCAGAGCTGGCGGGGGAGGGGGATGTCCCGGGCCTGGCCAGGGATAGCAGGAGCCGTGAGCTGTCACAGGAGCCGTGCGTGGGCCTCGTTTCTGTTCCTGGCCGGGGACTGCGCGCTCGGCTGCGTTCTAGCTTCCCCTCTCTGTCTCCACCACAGCCCGGGGCTTTTCACCCCTCTCAGCCCACCACATCCTGTCGCTCGCCTTTCCCCTTTGCCTGGCAGCTGAGCCGCGGCTGGAGCGAGGGGGCGGGGGGGATTTGCTGGAATTCACAGCCACAATCCCGGCTTCCACATCCCCCCCCCGCACCCGCCGGGCAGCTCTCCTGAACCAGGTGGGGAGGAGACCCCCCTGCCCCCAGCCGGCCTCATTGCCTGGGCCGGGGCCCTGTCCTCTCCCTGCTCCGCAGCCCAGGGCCGAGCCAGGCCGCCCAGTCTGGAGTGTTACGAGCTGTAACCTGGTTCCGGGGTGAGTTCAAACCTGCTCGCGACTGGCAGGTGTGGACGCACCCGGCAAAGGCCAAGCCAGAGGGTGCGTGTGACCTCGGGGTGCGGGGGGGGGGGGGGGATTTGCTGCCGGCTGGTTTGGTGGGGGTGGGAGAGGGACGGCAGAACTCAGACCCACCCGAAGGAGCAGCGGCAAAGCCCGGTGCCCGGCCCCGGAGGAAACCCGGGTGTGGGCTGGAAGAGGGTCCCTGGCGCAGGGCGCAAAGGCAGCTGTTTGCTGCTCCTTGAGCCCGGCCTTGGTCCGTTCCCTGGAAATAAACGAGGTTGCACCAAACACTCGACTAGCCCCGAGTTCTCCTCCCAGCTGGAACGTCCCCAGCCCCGAACGGCGACCAGCTGCAAAGGGGGGCACCGGAAGCAAGTTTCCCACGAAGGGGGAGCTGAGCCCCCTTGCCCGGGCATTGTCCCGCTGCTCTCCCATGCTGGCATCCTGCCCCCGTCTTCCCCACTGGCAGGACCTGTGCAGATCACTCCCCAGATGGCAGCTGCCTGGGAGCTCCCCCCCGTGCCAGGCATGGCTGGCAGCAGACACACACGGCTTTGTCTTGCTTGTGTCTGCGGGGTTCTGTGCATGGGAGGCAGAGACGGCCGGTTCCCCGGCTGCTGCTCGGGGCTGGGGGTGGTGGGGGAGACGACAATGGGGTGCTTGACAGGGCAGAGTCACCACGACACCCCATTCAAGCCACCCAGAGAAGGGGCAGGGGGCAGTGTCGGGTGTGGGGGGAGCGTCCTGCTGCCCCGACTCTATGGACCGGCTCCTGTAATGGGTGACTCCCTGCTGGGAGAGTCAGGGTTCTCCCACCGCGAGGAGCGGCTCTGGACTCTGAGTGCTCACGGCGTGGGTCTGGGTCTCAGCCCCACCCGGCCCTGGAGCTAGAGGAGTGGGCTGCAGCCAGGCACCCCGCCTTAGCACCCCCCTTCCGTCGCCACCAGCAGGGGCCGGTGGGGAGCTCAGCACGGTGGCCGGGCCTGGGGTGGATCCTGCTGGATCGAAGGGTTGCATACCAACCACTGCATGCGGGGCGGGAGGGGGGTCCCAGGTTTACCCCCTGCGATTCGTACCACCACAGGTTACAATCCTGTTCCGAGCAGGGTCTGGCGGAGCCAGGCATGGCTGCAAGACCACCAGGGAGCAGCTGATTGGGGCAGACGCACACCCCGGAGCAGCGCTAGCCGGGGCTGTGACACCCCTAAAGACACGTCTCTCAGCTGAGATGTAAAAGCCGAGAGGTTACCGGCCAATAAAAATCCCCTGAACCCCAACGGCCTGGTCTAATTCCCTCCCCCTTCTTCAGCCTCAGTAGGAAAGAGGAGTCTCCCTCACTTCCTGTCCTAAACTGCTGTTTGCCTGTGACAGCTCGGCTGCACCCTGGCCCAGAAGTGGCTGCATTCCAGCGCGGGGTGGGGGGGTGGAACGTGATCCCAGGTCAAAGGTTTCAGGCTGAAAAGCAGGACATAAATGTTTACGAAGCTTTAGAAAATCTTAACCCACCACGGGACTGGCCACAGCCCCCCCACGACCCTCCTCTGCAAAGGTTGGGGAGGCACCTCAGGTGGCAGAGAGCCACCACAGAGGGGGCATGGCTAGTGAAGGGGGGGCATGGTGAGTCCTGGGACGGCAGGCACTGACTGGGAAGGGGTCAGCTCTGTGCTGGCCACGGGGCACTCAGAGGGAGAACTGCCCTCCCCCGGCAGCGAGCGTGTGGGGGCCGGAGGGCGCTGGGCTCACTGAGCCAGGCAGTTCTGCAGGGCCGTGCTGCACAGCTCAGCAGAACCCGGCAGCGAAAGCAGAATCTGTGGCTGCTGACAGGCTGGCCCGCTGAGGCCGGCTTCCACATCTCGAGCTTGCAACTGTGTAAAGGCAGCAAATGCTCTGGCAGGCAGCATGGCCTAGTAGGCAGGGCAGTGGTCTAGCAGCCAGGACAGCTAGGCCTAGCTCAGCTACTGACCTTCAGCACATCAGGGCCCTGCTCTGTGCCTCAGTTTCCCCTCCTACCCGTTAGCTATTTAGCTTGGAAGCTCCTTGAGCATGGCCTGCTTTTCCCTTTGTGTCTGTGCAGCGCGAGGCCCTGAGCTCAGGTTCTTCCTTATGTCCTGTCCCATATCGTGGTGCCGCACAGCTGTGAAACAGCTGCCATGTCACACCCCAGAGGTGGCTGCATTTCACTGGTCACTATGGGTCAGATTTCTTTCTAACGCACTCAGCGCCCCGCCGCTCCCTGCTGGGTGCTCAGCTGCTTTGGAAAAGCCGGATGCTACATTTGGGTGCCTCAGAAGGGGCTTGTTCTGAGCTCAAGGAAGCAAGTGGCTTGTTCACAGGCGAGTTGGCAGCCAGCGTCAAGGACTTGACAAGCCGCTGCCCGCGAGAGTCAGGGATTCTCAGCGCTGGCTTGTGCCAGGCATGGCCCCGCTGGAGAGCAGAGCTTGTCGAGCTGCTGTACATATTTCTGCAGCCAGCACGGGTGATTCATCCCCTGCTGTTTGTTACTGGCTAGGCCAGGAATCTGGTGCGGGCTCCTCCTCCCCCGCCAGGGGTTTCGTGGGTGTAGCCAGCAAAGCCAGGCTGGGGACTGAGCAATGCTTGGAATGTACCTCAAGTCCCTGGGGCATGGGTGTAATATGCTGGCTGGAGTGGGGTCTAGTGGTCGGAGCTGGGGGGCTGGGAATCAGGAGTCCTGCGTGCTAGTCCAGCTCGGGGAGGGGACTGGTTTCTAGTGCTTGGCAGAGATGAGTCAGGACACCTGGATTTTGCTTTCATCTCTTACCCTGGCTGGCTGCATGACCTCGAGCAATTTTCACCTGCCCGTGCCTCAGTTTCCCCCTCTCTAAAATGGGGCTAATGATCCTGCCCCACAGCGCATGGGAATTACAGGGGGTTCCTGGGGTAGGTGAGAGCAGAGGCAGGCCCAAGCCACACGCCAGAGGAGAACTGGGGGACTGAATTATTGAGATAACGACCCCCTGGGACGCCTGTCTCTGTAACACCAGAGCTTCTCCAATGATTTACACCCGGCCACCCCACCCCCTCCAGCATGATCGCCTCTTGATAGAAGAGGAAACTGAGAGCCGGAGAGCAGAAGCTAAAGCTCTAAAACAAAATCTAAAAAAAAGCTTTAAAGTGAAACCAAAAAACCCCGTGGGGCTGACATGCTGTTGACTGCTAGCGCAGTGTTCGCTCTGCTTGTATGCTACACCCCTCCCCACCCTGCCTGTGGCTGGGCTAAGAGACACCTCCGTCCGCCTGTATCCAGCTGGTGCCTCTTGTCTCGTTCTGAGACGGGAAGCTCTTTGGCCCAGGGGCTGCGTTTGTACAGCACCTGGCGCAGGGGCCGTGACTCACGGTGCTAATACAAACCGTAAGACGAAAATCAAGCCAGGAAGGTGGCGGCAGAGCTGGGGTTGGAACCCAGGAGTCCTGCGCTCCCAGTGACTGGCCACAAAGGCTTTAATGGCGGGCAGCTGGCCAGATCTGCACCTTCTGGGCAGGAAGTTTCTGGGACAACCCAGAGAGCCGCTCTGCCGCTTGCTTTGCAATGTGGTTATCGAGGCCTAGAAGCTTCCTGCTGGCTCTGACTCAGTGCTCTGGTGTTTATGGGGGTGGGGGGGTGGAAAGGGAAACGGGGGGGGGCTGCATTCCTTTGCAGCCCGGGGACCCCCTGCGGCTCCCGGGCATTCCAGAGCGAGCCCGTACCTGCCGCTGGCAACAATGGGGCCCCCCGGCGAGCTGGGTGCGGGCAGAGGAAAGCTCGTTGCCAGCTCTGCTCACCCGCCCCCCCCTGCCCACGTGAAACGCGCCAGCTCAGCGAGCGAGTGGCAAAGTACGGCGACCTTCAAACGCCGCGATGTAGCGATTAGAACAGGGGCGGGGAGCGGGACCGGGAGTCAGGACTCCTGGGTTCTTTCTCCAGCTCACGGGGGGAGGGTGTCTACGGTTGCACCAGGGGACTGGCAGTTCAGAACTCCTGGGTTCCCCTTCTGACACCGACTCGCTGCGTGACCGTGGGCAAGTCCTGCCCTCTCTGTGCCTCAGGCTCTCCATGGGGCGACTGATCCTGGGGCCAGCCCCCGGGGCAGCTTGTGGGGCTTAATCCCTTCGTGTCAGCAGAGCCGAGTGAGCCCCTCGGGCCGACGTCCCCACCCAGGGGCTGACACAAGCTAGCGATGCCCGTGTGACATGACGCGTGCCAAGGTTACTAAAAATAGCCGGCAGAGAACCCGCTGGGCCATGCCAGCTCTTCCTGCCTGCGCAATGGCGTGTGTCCGGCTCCGCGGCTGGGAGACACGCTGGCCGTCTGGCTGCGTGACGTCAGGACGTGCGGGGCTCCCCCGCCCCCGCCCCGGGGCCCGGCAGGCTCCAGGATCTGAGCTGGACGCCCCAACCTCGGCTGCCTTGCGCTACACCGGGCGAGGCTCCAGACCAGGCCTCCCCCCCAAGCCTGTCCCCCTGGCGTCCTCCCCTCACCTCCCCCAGCGCCCCCACCCAGTCTCCTTCCCTCACCTCCCCTTCCCTCTCCAGCCACCTCATCTTCAGTCCCCTGCTCCTAACCCCCACCCCCTTCATCTCCCTCTCATCACCTCTTCTCCCTGCAATCCTGGCAGCCCCTTCCCCACCATCCTCTCACCCTCCCAGGACTACCCCAGGGGCACGGCCAGGTCCTGCATCGCCTTGGCCAGCATTTGCCAGGATCAGTGCCAAGCTCTCCTGTCAACAGGGCTGGATCCGCGGGGCTCCTAGCAGCACCCAACGGCACTCTGGGGAGATTCTCAGCTCTTTCTCCCTGAGCGTTCGACCGCGTAGGCCTGGACAGAAGATTGGGATCCCGGCGCCCCCCACCCAAACGCTGGGGAATTTTGCAGCTGGATCGTGACCCGAGCTCTGCAGCTGGGACACGTTTCCAAGCTCCCTGCAAGAGGGGGAATTCGCCTCGCGCCTACGCCAAGGCGGCAGAATTACCGGTGTCATTTCTTGTCACCAGGGATCAGCCCTGACTCTCGCTAACACAAGTGCAACGGCACTTTGCTGGTGCACTTGCCCGGGCGTCGTGTCCGTTCGTAGCCGTGCAGTGAGTTTGCGTCGGTGTGACCGAGAGGAGAATTTGGGCCCCGGTTAGTAACTCTGCACGGCCCCAGGATGGAATAACAGAGAGCTCAGAATTTCCTCCGCATTGTTTGCAGCTTGAGTTGGGAGTCGCGTTGCTCTCTGGCTTTGCAAACATCCCCCGCCTAGAGCTCCATGCCAGAGCTCTCCCACTCCCTCAGGATTTACCGTGATGGGTGCTGCAGCCTTCCAAAGCATTTGCAGCCATGTGAGACCGAAAGTCCCCTGAGCTTGGTAAAATGCAGCTGGGCTTCTAGGAGAGGCAGAGTTAAAAGGGACCCTTCAGACACAACTGCTCTGCCATTCAGCCGGGCAGGGCTAGCCCAGCTCTGGGGGGGGGCTCGTGAGTGGTCCCCAGCATTGGTGACTAAGGCCTAGATCTTCAAACGCAGATCTCCGAAAGTATTTAGGCACCAAACCGCCAATGGGAGTTGGATGCCTAAATACTTTCGGGGATCTGGGCCTAAGAACCAGCTCCACCACCATGCCTGGGCTGCACAGGGGTAGGTGAGAGTAGACACTGAAAACCCTGCTGAAGAAAGGGGTGGTGGTTTGCCCCAGCACCAGCCGCATTTAAGCGCAGGCAGGCAGGCGGCGACTCTGCCTGGTTGTCCATGCCTCAGCATCTCCACCTACACAACAGGGACAATAACCCTGGATCGCGAGGGTTAATTAGCAAACTTTCCGCACACTGTTTCAGCGGGAAGCCGTGTGCGTTGTAACACAACTGGGGGTTACTTGGAAGATTATGGCAACAACAGGGGACCCCTGGTTCCCAGAAGCCCCTACATTCCCCGCACCAAAAGGAGAATCCCCAGGTGCTGTCAGCAGTATAGAGCCTATGGTACACAGTTGAGAAGGTCTCATTGCAGTGCCACTTGTGTGTGTGTGTGTGTGTGTGTGTGTGTGCGTGCGCACGCATGTGCATGTACACACACATATGCACACTGTAGCCAGTTGGTTGCATTATTAGCATGTGTTGCAGGCAGTGCCAGGCGGCTGCAAGGATGTTGACTGTAGATGGGGGAGGATGGGGAAGGGCAGTGACTGGGTCAGAGACCTCCACTGCAAGAGCCCGCACTGCCCGGGCCCCAGCGGCCCTGCAGCGAGGCTCATGGGGGCTCCTTCCCCACCCTTCCGGCTGGAGTCCGAGAGGGGCGGGGGTTGGGGCTTCCTTCCTGGCTGCTGGCTGCAGCTCCCTGACCTCGCCCCAGGCCAGGCTCAGGGGTCAGCTCTCTGCCATGTGTGCAACTGACGTCCATGAGCAAGTGATGATTGACCAATGTCCCCCTTCCCCACCCCCCAGCTGGGTGTACGTGAGGTTTCGCACACTCCTACAATGCACTGAACTCATCAGAGCCACCAGGGGACCCAAGCACACGTGGGCAAGCGGGGGTAACGTGCACCGTGCATGCTCCCCCCCCCCCCCCAGTCCTGCAGCCCTGCACAGACCCCTCTGCTGCGTTCTGCAGCTCCCTCTGCTCTGCTATTCCAGCCTGGAGCTCCATGCACGCAGCCCTTCAGTCCTCCTCCCCCACGGTGCTCCCATGCTCCTCCGGCTCAACCCCCCCCCCTGCTGTTTCAGCCCTGGGCTCCCCCCATACAGCTCGTCTGCTGCCCCCCAAGCCCCGGCCCTGCTGTTCAGTCCTGACCCTTGTCTGCGCACAGCTGGGGAACTGCCTCTGGGCCAGCGTCTAACAGGAGCTGGATTGAGAATGGCCAAAACTCGTGTCACGTGTGACGTAAGCCATGGGGTGAACAGGCCTCCAGGGGTGGAGGCCAGTGGAATTAGACAGGCTGAGGCATTCTCTGCTCTCATTGGATCTAGAGCCTGCCGGGAAGGAGGCCAGCGAATCACAAATCCTTGTCTGTGCCCCCACTGAGCTCACCTAGCCTGCCCCCAAGCCCCCTGGGGGCCTGATCCCTTCCATGGGGGGACCCCGCTGGCTGCAAAGGCGTTCACTACACCAGGGAGCCATTTGGTCCTCTGCCTATTTCCCGCTGACACTACCAGCAGCAGGAGCATTTTAATTCCACACCGGGCCCGGTTCTGGTGCATCTGGTTACATATAAACAGGAGCTACAAAAGGCCTTTTGTCCGGTCCCCCACCCCCACCGTACAGGCCTCCCTTGTTTCAATTTCCACCGCTAATTTCAGCCAGGGCAGAACTGCTGTGTCCTTGCAGGGAGCCCCGCCCTGCAGCCGCCGCGTCCCACGCCAATGTTTCCAAGGGCCGCTCCTGTATTCAGCGCCTGCCAGGGGTTAGCAGGACAGGACAGGCTAGGAAGGCAGGGCTGATGGGGTGGCAACGTGGTCTGGCTGATGGTTCGAGCGGGGGACTGGGAGCCAGGACTCCTGGGTTCCCTTAGTTCCTTTGGGAAGGAGCATGGTCTGGTGGCTAGAGCAGGGACTCCTGGGTCCTATTTGTAGCTCTGCCACTGACTCATGGGATGACTGTGCCTCCCACCTGGCTCGGTGCCTCAGTTTCCCCAGCTGCAGCCTAGAGATACGTACACCACAGCGAGTGGCGGGGGACCTAATAATTATTTACAAAGCACTTTGAGATCCCCAGCCGACGGGCTGCAGCACCCTTTGGGGGATACAGATTCCTGTTTACCAGAGAAGCCAGAATGGCTTTGTAAGCGGGTCCCAGTGTGACCTAGTGGCTTGAGCATCGGACTAGGAGCCAGGAGCTGTGGTCGCTATTCCCAGCTCCGTCTCTCACCTTGGACAAGGACTTTCCCCTCTCCGTGCCTCGGTTTCCCTTCCCGATTTAGGTTGCTTAGTGCAGGGACGGTCTCTCTGTGCCCGCACAGCAGCTGGGGCCCTGATCTCAGCTGGGCCACTTGGCGTGACCGTAATAATCAATGCAGCTGAAGCGGCTGCAAAATATTGACCCCTGACAGCAGCTCGATACACAGAGTGCCCCAAGGTCATGACTTTTTACAGCTCTTGTGATTTTGAAGCCTGATCTGCCGTCGCAAGGTCTGCGTGAGAGGGGGGGCTGCTGACGGACAATGCGCGAGGACGGACGGCGCGTGGGAGCCACGCGGGAGAGACAGGGCAGCTGGGCGAGAAACAGCCAGAGGTGGCCAAATGGCGGCTGATCCCCCCGGCACCGGCCTCCGGGGGGTTTACTCCTGATTTACACCAGGCTGAGGGGAGAGTCGGTCCCAGGAGAATCTCTCTGCCTAGCAGGACACAGAGCAGCTCCCCTCCCCCCACGCCATGCAGGAACTGGCTTCCTGGAAGCCGGATCATGTGATTTCCCCCATGATGCTATTACCAGCGCTGTTGCTGGGCAGAGCAAACTGCCTCGTAGGCGTGTGTGTGCGCGCAGGCCTGTGTGTGTGCACAAGCGTGTCTGTGTATGTTCGAAATGGGCCAATCGGAGCGGAAGCAGCCCCGGCCGCTCCCCGGTCTCTGCAGAGCAACACCCTGTCCCTGTGGGGGGGGATCTTCCCTTTGCACTGGGACTGAGCGGGGAGTGGGGGCTAGTGGTTAGAGCGGGACGGGGGCTGGGAGTCAGGACTCCTGAGTTCTGTCTCTAGCTCCGGGAGGGCAGTGGGATCTAGTGGTTAGCACAAGGGAGGCTGGAAATCAGGACTCCTGGGTTCTGTTCCGAAATCTGAGAGAGGAGGGTAGGGTGACCAGACAGCAAGTGTGAAAAATTGGGACAGAGGGTGGGGGGTAATAGGATCCTATATAAGAAAAAGCCCCAAATACCCGTACTGTCCCTATAAAACCGGGACATCTGGTCACCCTAGAGGAGTGGGGGTCCAGCAGGTTACCTCAGGGGAAACTGGGAGTCAGGACTCCTGGGTCCTCTCCCCAGCTTCGGTTTTCTCCCTGGAAAAAGCACATTGGATGCCTGGCTAATCTGGTGCAATGGCCCCTGATGGGTATTGCAGCTAAAGGCAGCCTCTGGGGCAAAACTTGCACTGATTCAACACACAGCGTGATCCTAGCTAGTCCTTATGCGGGATGAACCTCCCATGGGACCGTTCACCAGGACGAGCCCTCGGGGGGAGCCAAACGCCGGTGCCTAGGCATGACCGGTGGTGCGTCGTGTGTCCCAGAGGAGCTGCACTTTTGGCACAGGTGCCCGGGCGCCAGCCCTGACCTGAAAGGAAATGAATGGGAGCACACAAGTCCGCTAGTGTCGGCGCGTGTGCAGGGGGCGAACGAGAGTGCACAGGGACGTGTGCCTCTCGGTGCCCATGGCCACGTGGGTCCGTGTGAGCGCACCGGGATTGTGAGTGCAAATGTCTGGGAGCACAAGTGAGCGGGAACAGGGTGGGCGTGTCGGGGAGCGTGTTGCTGGGCCGAGCAAACGGCCGTGTGTGTGTGTGTGTGTGTGTGTGTGTGTGCAGGCGATGCATGCCTGAACTGACATGTGAGGATGTAGTCTCATCTGAGAGCATTTGGGAGTGCATCTTCACAACTGTGTGTGTGTGTGTGCACGCACGCGTGTGTGAAAACTGTACATCATGTACCCCCTTGGGAAAATATGCTGCTGATTCCTGCAGAAAAGTCCCGAGTCACCGTGGGAAAGGCACTAGATACCGCAGGGACTGATGGAATTGCTGCTGTAAATAACCTTTCTAAATATAGCTGGGAGGGAAGTTCGCAGCACCATATCCCATGATCCCGGGGACACGAGTGTCCCTGTGGTAATATATTAATAGCTGAGCGCGCCGTGTTGCATTTCGTTATCGTTCAGTGCTCCCACCGAGGGGGATGAGCCCTTTCACGCATTTTCACCTATCTCGGTTGTGTGATCGCTGAAGGAGCTTCTATAAGCAGCCGGGTTAGCCATCCCTGTGCAGTGGAACGGTGCACTGTATCAGCTGATCTGCTCCACCCCAGAGGTGGCTGCATTTCTACACTGGTTGAACGATCCCTGTGCCGTGTCATGGTGCAATGTATCAGCTGATCTGCTCCACCCCAGAGGTGGCAGCATTTCAAGGCTGGATGAACGATCCCTGTGCAGTGTCATGGTGCGCAGGATCAGCTGCTCTGCTCCATCCCAGAGGTGGTTGCACTTCAGTGACAGGTGAAACGACGCCATACGTTGCTTGTAATCACGGCGTCAGTGGTTTGAGCATTGGCCTGCTAAACCCAGGGTTGTGAGTTCAATCCTTGAGGGGGCCACTTAAGAACCTGGGGTAAAAATCTGTCTGGGGATTGGTCCTGCTTTGAGCAGGGGGTTGGACTAGATACCTCCTGAGGTCCCTTCCAACCCTGATATTCTGTGATTCTAAGGCCAGAAGGACCATTAGATCCTCAAGTCTGAGCTCCTGAGCACCCATTTACCTCTGTATTGCATCCAGTATCCTGCAACGGGCAGGGAAAGGTGGCTCCCAACACACTTTATGATGGCAAGTTGCAGCAGGGCCACGCGAGAGATGACGTTGCGTGATAAGAAATGGCCCCCCCAGGGTTTCAGAGAACCCGGAATCGGCTCTTGCCTGTGGTCACGTCCTTCCCCAGCTACACACAACTCGCAAGCGCTAGCCGCAGCATTCTCGCTGCCAGTGCTTTTCCAGCCCATTTCACACTCATGCAAATAACGGCACAAGAGGTTGGGTAAGGGAGACGCATGTCCCCGGTTTTCAGATGAGGCATAAAGTCAGGGTGTTGGCCACCTAGTCATCGTAAATCCCATGGTGTCTTCCACAGCCCGGGGTAAATTCCAATCTGTGTAATTACCCTTTAGCCTCCTTAAATTCCCCTCCGCGGTTTCAACTGGCTACGGTTCATGTCTCTGCCTCCACTAACCTTTGGTGGGGTGTTGCTGTGAATTGTTAGAAAGCTGCCTGCATTCCGCCCCAGAAGTGGCCGCATTTCCACCTTGGGTGAGCGATTGCTGTGCGGTGTTGTGGTGCACTGTATCAGCTGCTCTGCTCCCCTCGAGAATGGCTTCATTTCAACAATAAGCTTCTCAACTTTGCTTTGGCACGTTTGGCTACTAATAAATAACTCTTAGCGCTTCTACAGAGCTTTTCATCCATTGAGCTCAACGAGCTTTGCGGAGGCGGGTCAGAGTCATGCCCCTCATTTTGCAGACAGGGGAAACTGAGGCACAAAGAGATGACTTGCCCAGGGTTGCACAGCCAGTCAGTGGCAGAGTTAGGAAAAGACCCAGCAGTTCTGACACCCAGCCATTGTCCTATCACATTGCCTTGTGAAAAGAAATAATCAATAGTTAATGATGCTGAGAGGTTCTCGCTTGCAAAGCCCAGCCAGACATCAAGCCTTTAACGGATGCTCAAAATTAACTTTGCTTGTGGCTGGTGGGACAGTCCCCTGTATAGAAACCTCGGTGAAGCAAAAAGTACCGGGGGAAATACATCTGCAGGAGTGCCGGGCTGCAGAACCACTAGAGGCTGCCTTCGGGTCCTACCGCCTGGCTCTTCGGATACCACCGTTGCAGCTGCTCTTCCAGCCACAGGGACAGACAGCTGCAAGATCCTCTCCCGCTGTCCTGGGTGGAAGACTTCAGCTGTCTGGACTTAGCACCCGCAGGACAGAAGGGGAAACAGGCCCAAAGTGGTACAAGCCACAGCCCCGCAGGACTGTCAAATGGCAGCACTGGTGCGGTTTAAAGCTGCCACAGGCTCAGCAAGACAGGACGGGGGAACTAGAGGGGCATCTCATATAGGAAGCTATGACCTGGCAAACCAGGATGGACCATCCCATCTCCAATGGCAGCCAGAGCTGGATGTACGACCCACCCACTGACGCCTGCACTGTGCAATACAATGGTACCAGGAGGAATTCCTTCCTGACCCCTGTGCTGGTTGTCATCTTATGCCCTGAAGCATGAGGATTGTCAGGCCTTCAAATCTCTGTCGGCATTGGTGCCAGTCTTTGCTCAGACCAACATCTAATTTACTAAATAATTCACACTGGTAACAGACACAACCAAAGTTAAACCAACGCGAAGGTCAGCAGTTAAAAACACCAGGGGCCAGGAGGCTGCCGAAAGGTGGGCGTCTCTAGGAGGCAGTTTTGTCTAGTGGTTAGAGGACAAGTAGCTGTCAGGATTCCTGGCTTCTATGCCCAGCTCTGCATGAACAAAAACAAGTCGCTTTACAGATTTTTTAGGCCAGAAAGAACCATTAAAGCACCTAGTCTGACCTCCTGTACAACAGGCCAGAGACTTCGCCCAGCATCTCCTGGGTGAAACTGAATCCAATATTTTGTGCTTGGCTAAAACAGGGAGGCCTCCAGTCTGGATCTGAAAACATCCAGACATGGCAAACCCCTTGGCAGTTTGTTCCAATGGTTACTCACCCTCGCTCTTCTTTCCAATGTGCCGTGATCTGGCTCCAGCGTCTGCTGAGTGTAACCCTCAGTGAGCGGAACTCGTCCCACCCAAGCTGTGCTCTCAATGAGCCCAGCCTGCCCTGGGCACCCACAGCACAAACTTCGCCGGCGTGATGTCCCGGCCTCGGCTGGAGAACAGCTGCCCTAGGAGGAGGAATGAATGGGGCGGCGCTCACTGACGTGCCTTTCTTTGACCCCAGCCCCTGCCCCCAGCAACATCTGCAGACACCAGGTGGGTGATCTCCCTGCATCACAGGGATGGCACCTCGGATCTGGTGGGGGGGATTGGGGGGTGGAGGGGCTCAGCTCAGCCTCGGGCGTTTTGTACACAGAGGGCTTCAGGAAAGTGGAGTATGTGTGAACCAGCTCTGGTGAAACCAGATCCGCCCCAAATCCAACCCAAGCTGTTTTCCAAGCTCAATCGCTAAGGATGCGCCCTGGCTGGTTCCCTGCCCGCCCCCTTCCCCTGAGCTGGGATCTAAAGAGCGCAGATGGGAGAGGGGCCCTGGGCATCCGCCCAGCTGCGAATCCTAGGGGAGGAGCAGAAAGCCGCTCGATGGGATACTGCTCAGCACTGAAGAGGGGGCGATACAGCAGGGGCTGCAGCTGTGTAAATTCCCCTTTATTCCCAGCTTGTTCGGTGCATGTCAGCCCTGCACTGCAGCTGCCCCTGCTGTTCCGTAGCCTGGGATTGCTCTGCTAATGCACCTCACGTCCAAGCCCCGGCCCCCCCTGGCGAATCCTGTCCCGATCGCTCCACTCACGTCTCTGCCCACGGCTTCATCAGGCCTGGGCTTCCCTCAGCCCGGCCAATGCATCTCGGTCCCGGCTTCCAGCACTCCTGCCCTGCTATTCCAGCCCAGAGCCCTCCGCTGCTCCCCAGACCTCGGCTACAGCACCGCAGGGCCTGGTGTTTGCACGCTGCTCTGCTGAGCTCCGACTGCTGGGATTAGCCCAGGGCCCTGTCACGCATTTTTCCCATGGCACCTCCGGGCCTGTCCGCAGCACCCCTTGGGCCAGAGGCACTGACTCCGTGGGTGCTCTGGGGCTCGAGCACCTAGGAGGTGCTTGGCAGGCACCAGTCACAGCTGTCGGGTGGGCCGACAATCAGCTGTTCAGGGAGGCGGAAGGGGAGGGGGCTCTGGAGAGGAGCCAGCAGCGGGCTGGGGAAGGGGTAAGAAGAGGCAGAGTGAGGGCAGGGTCTTGGGGGGAAGGGGCGGAGTGAGGGTGGGGCCTCCAGGCGGAGTCGGGGTGGAGCACCCACAGGGCAAACCAACAATCAGTGCCTGCGCCTCAGGGGACCCTGGGAAAGGGGCCTCCAATCCCAATGGACATTGTGGTGCGTGTGTGAGGCCGATAGACTCCCCCTTGTGCATTCAGCTGAGACCCGGCAAACTCGACACAGGAGCTAGAATCTGGCGACAGGCTGGGGAGGCTGACAACCCACAGCACATTCAGCCCAGGGCTGACATGTGAAGAAGGTAGCCATGAGTTCGGATTCAGAGGCCAGTTTCACCGAGCTCCCCTGGAACAACTCCAGTAAAAATCTCAGGCACCATCTGGAAGCAGGCACCATTAGCCTGCGGTTCAGCTCGGACGGTGTTGAAAAAGCAACATTCTTGAGCTCACATTTCAATAGCACTTTGAAGGCTTCCCCCAAAGGGCTTCCCCAGCTGTGTATTCAAACAGCGCCAGGGTAATGCACCCACCTCTGGGGTGGAGCAGCCAACTAGCACACAGCCGGGGAGAGAGCAGAAATCATGGACAACAGATGGAAAGCACTAGAGAACTTTAATATTTACTTAGATCTGACAGGTCTGCAGCTGCTAAGATTTCTCCCAAAGGGCATCCCTAGAGAGCATGTCCCCAGGGCAGGAGACCCTGGGGGAATCTTGGGTGAGCGACTGTCCTCTCTTTGTGCCTCCATTTCCCCATCTTTAAAATGGGTCTAATGATCCTGCCCTCCTTAGGGATGTACTGATGAAAGGTGCCACATTAGGGCTAGGTATTGATGTATGGTGTGTTGCCTTGGGAAGATCTGTAGATCTGTACAGCATCTAAGCCAGGGCCTCCACTGTGACGGGCTCCTCTCTAGTTTCTTCAATGCGCAGTATGCTGCAGCCTGGCCCGCCGTGCTCCGTAATCGCAGCTTCCGGGGTCAGCAGCCCAGGAACCACTGAGCCCAGTGGGGCTCAAAGGCCCGTTCCGCTGGCTCGAGCTGAGCAGAGCGTTGTTTTAGTCACGGCCCTGCTGTGCTGTCACCGAGGCAGATGGAAACACGCTGAGCTGCCAAGGGGAAAAGCTTAGTCCGGCGCTGAAGAACGCAGGCTGCAGCCCGTCATGGGGTCCAGCCTGCACGGTTTGGGGGTCCCAGGGCCTAACGGAGCTCGTGGGAACAGGTCCAGAATGGGCTCCGCAGCTGGCCTTGTCAGCTCCACCGGCCGCAAGCAACCCTAGAGAGAGGGGGGCACATTTCTCCAGCTCTATTAAACTGGCTCGCAGGCATCAGGAGTAGCAGACGGCTCTTGTGGTTAACAATGGGGCAGAGATTTGGTTTCCATGGTGGCTGGATCAGAGCGTGGCTCAGAGCGTGGCTGTGTAGCCTGCCTCTGAGAGTGGCTGTGTGCTGGCTGCTTGGGCAGGGATGGTGGAGGACACCCCTTAATGGGCAGTGCTAGAATTGAATGGCCCCTGGCGAGTTATTGAGAGTCTTACCGCCTACATGTGATTCCTCCAGAGCTGAGGAGGAAGTAGGGTCTAGTGGTTAGAGCAAAAGGCTAGCCAGTAGCTTTGGGCAAGTGGCCTGCTTGCCGTGCCTCAGTTTCCCCATCGACACAAGGGAGCTAATAACCCCTGTCTACAAAGTGGTTTAAGGTCCTCAGGTGCCATAGAAGGGCTGTGTAGAAAGATGGGCTAATTCAGCTGGGGGCTCAGACACCTGGGCTCTATTCCCATCTCCGCCAGTGACCGTGGGCAAGTCATTTCCCTTTTTCGTGCCTCAGTTTCTCCCCCTTCCCTTTCTTCACCTGTCTCGCACGCCGTGGCTGTGCGACGCCTACCGCAATGGAACCTCTAAGCACGTCCGTGAGAGTCGGCGGAGGACCCACACGTCGGCTGGGGCTGTGTGTATAATGGGGCAAAATGTGCCCAATCCTGTCCTCTGAGCAGATGGTTTCCGCTACTCTTTGCCGGTAACAACCAAAATATTTGTGCTCTGTGGAAACTCTTGTTTCTAACCCAGTTTGGCTTAGTCACGGGCCCTGTGAAAAGGTCAGCCTCCCCCGGCCGCCCTGAGGTGAAATACACCCGCTGGCTTTCAACGTTTCATCTGCATGTCAGGGGGCCGGATGACTAATGGGGAAACCATATACAAAGCAAAGCCGCTTCCCTAGCGACGGCGGGGAAAATACAGGGCTCAGCTGGCATACGCTCCGCCCGACCGCTGACCTGCCCCTTGGAAGCTTCCAGATGCCGCCGAGCAATGCCAGGGGATTGATTGTGAGTGAGAGAAGCCCACCTGCATCCTCCCACGAGGGGTTCCCAGCGTAGTGTCTCAAAAGGTGAAGCCCAACCCCCGGGAGGTCGCTGGTGAGAAAAGCATTCAAAGCTGGGCATGTGAGAAGCAGCTGATCAAACTGGTCCGTCCAAGATGCTTATCTGACTCCACCGGCGCCCCCGAGATACCCTGTGATCCCACGGACATTTCCGGGGGATTCAATGATACCCCCCAAGAGATTCATCCAGTTCCATTGGTTCTTCCAAGAGACTCACTACGCTCCCACGATGCTCATCTGACCCAGCAATAACCCCCAGATGCCCATCGTAGAATATCAGGGTTGGAAGGGACCTCAGGAGGTATCTAGTCCAACCCCCTGCTCAAAGCAGGACCAACCCCAGCTAAATCATCCCAGCCAGGGCTTTGTCAAGCCTGACCTTAAAAACCTCTAAAGAAGAAGATTCCACCACCTCCACCATCCAGTCTCACCAGCCCCCATCTGAGCCCAGCGTCAACCCTCAACCTGGCGTTAATGGTCAGGAAAACTGACCAGTTTCCCCTTGAACCACGGCGAGATGGATCCTGCTGAGGCCTTGCTGGGGCTGAGACTGCCACCCTCCCCCGCCCTTTATATTCAGCACCAGGCAGCTTCCATCCAAGGATCCCAAAGCGCTTTCACCAAAGCCAGGCTGGTATCACGACCCCCATGTTCCAGAGGGTGAAACTGAGACGCAGAGAGGGGAGCTGACGTGCCTGAGCTCACACGGCACGGGGAATCCAGGCTTCTTGGCGTGAGCCTTATCCAGAAAAGCACCTTCCCTCCCCCCACCCCCCAGTTTAAACTGGGATGGGGGCCCAGTCGTGTCCAGGTACTCCCAGGAGAGAGCGGCTAGCAGGGACACTGGCGGGGATGGGGGAAGGTTTGGCTCTATTGAAACAAGCCACATGAGGGATGATCTAGCAGATTTCCTCTTCCCCAAACGCCCACCTCAGGACGAGGAGACCCTCCCAGCTCCCACGGATAATGCCCTGGGATGTGCGGAGCCCAGACCTTGGTTCTTGATGCTTCAAACTGCATGATCCCCTGTCCCCCAAGGGAGCAAACCGCACGGGAAATATCACTGTGTCGACCGCAGAGGCATGGAGGGCCGGGAGTCAAACCCATAACTAGGGAGCCCGCCGTCCATCCTGCTGACCCGGAGCGTCTCCTTGCTGCCTTGTGCTTCCCCAGCTGTGTCCTAGGGTAGGTCTGCCCTGCACGTGAGCGCAGCTCGTGTGCACACAGCCAAGCTACTGTTCATCGAGCTACCTCGGGGCCCACCTGCAGTAGCTCAGACCTCACCAGGGGCCGGACAAGTCCAGGGCCACCCAGAGGATTCAGGGGGCCTGGGGTCTTCGGCGGCGGGTCCCGGAGCGGAAGGACCCCCCACCGCTGAATTGCTGCCTGGGCCCCGTGAGAGTTTTCCGAGGCCCCCGGAGCGAGTGAAGGACCCTGCTCCAGGGGCCCCAAAAAACTCTCGTGGGGGCCCCTGTGGGGTCCGGGGCAAATTGCCCCACTTGCCCCCCCCTTCTGGGCGGCTCTGGACAAGTCTGTCTGGCACCAGAGCTGGCTAGATTCAAGCTAGATTCAAGGGTCCATCTCTTGTAAGGGCTAAGTGACTACCCCATCCGCTTCCGGCACGCTGTCACACACGTCTCCTCCCTGTGTGCCCTTTGCCCTCAGCAGGGACTCAGCCAGTTTGCAGAAGGCGTGGGAGGCCCGGCCCTGTGCCGAAGCCCAGCTTGAGGCTGTTAAGCACCCCAGGGTTTCTGGGTAGTGCCCAGGCCTAGCATGGGGGTCCGCAGCTGCCAGCCTGCCCCGCTCCCCCAACCCCGCCACCCTAGCAGCTGCAGGGTGCCTAACGGCTCCTAGTTCCATTAGCTGCAACAGGGACTCTGAGAGGCAGCTCAGAACAAGGGGCATCTTGGATCTGAAGCAACCCAGAGTCCCCCCGTACTCCAGGCAGCTTTGAGAGCAGGCGCGGGGTGCGTTTAACTGGCTCAGAAGGCAGGAGAGCCCCTGGGATTGCCTCTGTGATAACTGGCAGCAGGGGCTGCTTCCCAGTGGGAGAATCACAGAGGGATCGCTCAGCCGTGGAGATGGGACACGGGTGTGTTGCTATGAATGGGTGCGGTGTGTTCTGGTCTGTGCCTGTCAAGGGGTGTGTGTGTTTGTGCTGGAAGGAGGTTGTGTGTGCGTGTGAGGGGGGAAGGTTAGGCTTGGGGGAAGGTGCTGTGTGTAGCAGGAAGCTGTGGGGGTGGGGGTTGTGTGGGCTGTGTGTAGGGGGTGTGTGTGTGGTATACAGAGGGGGTTGTGTATGCAGAAGGTTATATGTAGGGAGTTGTGGGGGGGTGGGCAGTGTGGTATACAGAGGGGGTTGCATGGATTTTGTTGCAGGTTGTGTGGTGTATAGCGGGGGTTGGGTCTGCATGGGGGCTGTGTGTAGGGGGGTTGTGTGTGCGGGAGGGGTTTGTGTGGTACACAGAGGGGGTTGTGTGGATTTTGTATGCAGGCTGTGTGTATGTAGCGGGTTGTGTGGTGTATAGTGGGGGTTGGGTCTGCATGGGGGCTGTGTGTAGGGAGGCTGTGTGTGCAGGAGGAGTTTGTGTGGTACACAGAGGGGGTTGCATGGATTTTGTATGCAGGGTGTGTGTGTAGCAAGTTGTGTGGTGTATAGCAGGGGTTGGGTCTGCATGGGGGCTGTGTGTAGAGAGGCTGTGTGCGCAGGAGCGGTTTGTGTGGTACACAGAGGGGGTTGCGTGGGTTGTACATGGGGGAAGGAGCAGTGTGACGGGGGGGTTGTGTGTGTGCGATTGTGTTTTCAGGGACGGGGGGTGTTCTGTGTTTGTGTGTGTGCAGTGCCTAGCCCATCGGGGCCCGCTCGTGGTGCGTGTAATCTATATCCAGCTGGGAGAGCCTGACTTCTGTGTCCACGTACAGCAGAGATGGTGCAGGCTGGATCCCCCAGAGATGGGCTGGGGGCAGGGCTGACCCCCCCCCCCCGCTGCAGTTGGCCTCCAGCCGGCTGGGCTCCAGCCCCTTTGCTCACACACTCAGCGGGGGGCAGGAGGTGCGATGAGTGGAGAACGTGACTCTCTCCTGGACCCTGCAAAGTGCTGAGTGGAGGCGCACGCACTGCACTGCACGAGGTGCAGGGATGGGGAAAGCAGGAGATCCCATGATGCTGAGCTCACATGCAGAGGGAGCATGCAGCACCCACGGGGTGTGTGTGAGGGGGATTAGCTGCCTCCCAGGTCGAGCCTCACCCTGCGCAAGTGGGGAGGGGGATGGGATCTCTCCACTTGCCGGCTGGACAGCTCAGGATTTCCAGGGCGAAGCGGATTTTCCTTGAGCCCCTGGGCTCCGCAGCTTGGAAGGAACAAGGCGGGATGGGCTAATGCACTTGCTGTCGATTGGCCGGGGAAGTGGGAGCCAGGCTGCTCGCCGCGAAGGGGCAGACAAAAGGGGCAGCTGTCGCCTCCCAGGACGGGTGGCCGCTGTTTGGGAACAGATGGCAGGCCAGGCCTGCAGCACCAGCTGCCACCCAGACGCAGCTGGCTCTCAGGCGCTGCATTGTTCTCGGTTCCGTTTGACGTTTACCTGCCGGCCCAGGCCCCAGTCGATCTCCTCCCCCAGGCTGTTCATTTGCCAACCCCCTTCTTTTCCCTTTGCAGGGATCAGATGAACCTTCTCAAAGGTGATGGGGCTGGGCTGGGGAGAAAGGGGCTGGAACCGGAAATCGCGCCAGGGAGGGGAATTCCAGCCAGAGAAAGCAGGAAGGAAGCCCAGTGAGATAAATTCAGCTCAGCTGGCTTCCTGGATGTGCCTCCACGGCCGCCTTACCCCATGTGGGCTTTGGGCTCCAGATCCCTGGGTTCTGTCTCTGATCTAGGGCATGCTCTGTGCCTCAGTTTCCCCACCTGTAAAACAGGGCTTGGTGCTACTTCCCCTGCGTCACGAAATACTTTCAGACCAGTGGATGAAAAGAGCTAGGTTCTGCCAGCCAGGGGCGGCTCTAGACATTTCGCCGCCCCAAGCAGGGCTGCGTGCCACGGGGGGCACTCTGCCGGTCGCCGGGAGGGCGGCAGACAGCTCCGGTGGACCTCCCACAGGTGTGCCTGCAGAGGGTCCGCTGGTCCCGCGGCTTCAGTGGACGCCTGCGGGAGGTCCACCGGAGCCGCCTGCCGCCCTACCGGCGACCGGCAGATCGCCCCCCGCGGCATGCCGCCCCAAGCACGCGCTTGGTGTGCTGGGGCCTGGAGCCGCCCCTGCTGCCAGCCCTTGGGAGGGACAAACGTCCAAATGGAAATCTGGAGCCCTGCTCCGGCGCTGGGGCTTTGTTCTGCGCCACGGGGAGCCAAGCCCCTTTGAATGTGAGCTAGTCTCAGCCACTTGCATCTGACACACAGTCCTGTCTCCAGCCCCCACCCCTGCTCATGGGGAAGCGATAAGCTGCAGCTGGCGTTTTATCTCTCCTGGTCCTTTGCTGTTCCAGGAAGCGGGCCCTGATCTCTTGTGCATGCGCGTCTTCTGCCCGGGGCCCCAGTTAGCTCCGTGCCCTTTCCTTCAGATTTCTTAGTAAAACCGAAACGTCTCACTTTATTCTTAGCAAAAGGCGTCTGAATTCTGAGAAAGCAGGTACAGCTGGGCGGGCCCAGAGCTGCTTAAAGTGAAACTGACTCAGCTGTAGACACAGGGCAGATGATCGGCTACCTCTGCACCTTCCTCTAGAGGTGGCCACGTTGTACTAGGTCCTGTAGGCACCCCAGTCCCTGCCCCACAAGCTCACACGCTCGTTACCCCATTTTGCACCTGGGAACCGAGGTCTAGAGAAATTAGCTGATTTACCCACAGTGGCACAGCCTGGACTAGCACACAAATCTCCTGAGTTCCAGCCCAGTGCCTTACCCACAAGCCCCATCGAGCTCAGTATCCTGTCTCTGACCCTGCGTAGCACCAGATGCTTCAGAAGAAGGTGCAAGAAACTTCTCATCCGGCAGATGAGGAATAATCTGCCTCTCACATTAGGTTTCCTCCTGGTCCCTTTAGTTCGATTGGTTTAGACCCTGAAGCATGAGGTTTAATATCTCTACCAAAACATACTTTAGCATTAACTGTTCCAACTCATTCGTCCTTCCTCGGCAGCTAACCCAGTTCCCTCGGTGAAGCTCCCCTGCCACTGACCTAGAGTACCCAAAGCTGCCCAGTTCCCAGCTACGGAGCGAGAAACGGGGTCTGCATTTGGAGCAGGAGAGATAACCATCCAGTGCTAAAGCCTGGGAATTGCAGTAGACATATCTGCGGCATCAGGCCAAGGACAAAACAGTGGAACATCACCTGGATGGTCCATGGAGCGGACTCAGGGCCCCCAACGTGTTTTCTGGCCTCCGATTTCTCCAAGCCCTTGGGCTTGCTTTTGTTTGTTGACTCAGGCCTGGTCTACATCATGAAGTGAGATCAATCTAACTACATCGGCTGTGAAAAATTTCATGCGATGCACTTACGCCCTTAAGGCGTAGCTGCTGCCAGGTCAATGGCAGAACTCCGGGGAGGTGGGTTAACTACAGCGAGGGAAGAACCCCTCCTGGCACTGCAGGGACTCTCTACGCTACCGGCTTACCGCAGTGTTTCTAGGAACTCCGTGCCACCGTGGGAGGGAGAGGAGGATGTTCTCGGGAATGCAGGGGCAGCGCGGGAGGAAATGCCTTGTCCGAGCTAGAACCCAGGTGGCTTGTGTCCTAGTCTGCCTCACAACAGGCAGAAGCCATTCAAGCCTCCCACCAAAGTACCTTAGCTCTGCCCTGGAGGGGGTGAACCAGAGCAGGGGCTGTGCGGCTCATTCAACCTGGAGCCTCTCCTCTAAGATCACCAGCCAGGGACCCTGTTGTTATGGTCCTTGCCTAGATTTTGTGACCAGGCCGAGAGCCTCTGGCACATTGCACAGACATAGTCAAGCAGCCAGCAGCTGGTACCGACTGACCATGTGGAACCCATGTCTGAAATGATTCAAATGGTTCCTACTGGCATTTGAGTCTATGAAAGTAAGTGAGGGGTGACTGGTGATTTCTTTTATTGCACCTTGAGGGGCAACTGAAATAGCCACCCTCAGCCAGGCCAGCCTCTCGGCTTGGAGCTCAGGTGCGTCCAGCCCTCGCCTGTTTGCAAAATGGGGCCAGGCGTGCAGGGGCGGCTCTACAAATTTGGCCGCCCCAAGCAGTCATGCCCGGGAGGCGCCCCCGAGCCGCGGGAGCAGCAGACCTCCCGCGGGCATGACTGCGGAGGGTCCGCTGGTCGCGCGGCTCGGCTGGACCTCCCGCAGCTGCGGGCGGTTCGCTGGTCCCGCGGCTCCGGTTGAGCTGCCGCAGGCATGCCTGCGGGAGGTCCAGCCGAGCCGCGGGACCCGCGAACCGTCCGCAGTCATGACTGCGGGAGGTCCACTGGAGCCGCCGGCCGAGCATCCCCTCCACAGTCATGCCTGCGGCAGGTCCGCTGCTCCCGGGGCTCCGGTGGACCTTCCGCAGGCATGACTGCGGCAGGTCCGCCGGCCCAGCCTGCCGCCCCGCCGGGAAAGGGCCGCCCCAGGCGGGTGCTTGCCCCGCTGGGCTCTGGAGCCGGCCCTGCAGGCGTGCAATGTGGAATCAGGGGGGCAGGCCCCCAGGTGGCATCAATGGGTGCAGCTCCATGGGAGTCAATGGGGCTAGAACCCCCGTGGGTGTAAATAGCATGGTTCCATGGGAGTCAATGGGGCCAGAACCCCCGTAGATGTAAATGGCATGGCTCCATGGGAGTCAATGGGGCCAGAACCCCCGGGGGTGTAAATGGCATGGTTCCATGGGAGTCAATGGGGCCAGAACCCCCGGGGGTGTAAATGGCATGGTTCCATGGGAGTCAATGGGTCGAGATGCCCAGCGGGTGTAAACTGGCACAGCTCCATTGACTTTGAGGGAGCTCTGCCAGTTTACACCCGCTGGGGGGACCTGTCCTGGGGCATTTTCGAGGGGAATTTGTTGTGTAAAATACCATCTGTTTGGTAAACAAAATGTGACAGCCAGAGGAACTCAACCTGAAATGCTCAAAGTCACCTCTGCTCCCTGGGGGAAGTAGGAAATGACCCTGGTTTAAAAGCAACCCAGGCTGTTCAGTGCACTAATTACACTCGAGAAACAAATTAAAATGGGAGCCATCCACATTCCAGCCCTGGCTGGGATCCAGGCATGAATTCACCCTGATGGAATGCCTCCCACGCTCGCTTCTGTGTCCGTCCTTGAGCACTCTGGCCCGGACTCTTTGGCCTTAGACTCTGCACTTGGGGCAGGGATAGGGGTGGAGAGAGAAGGCAGCACTTCCTGCATCAGGCGCCATGCAGGGTACATCCACACAGCCGCTGGGACGAGTGACGCCCAGCTCGGGTAGATGAGCTTGCACTAGCGGTGCTCACGCTAGCAAAAGCGGCGTAGCTGCGGCAGGAGGCGAAGCACCCAAGGATATGCTTCGGGGGTCAGGCGGGGGAGTATTCAGGTGGCTGGCTCATGCCACGCTGCTGTTTTTAGGCACTAGCTCATGTCTACCTGTGCTAGGATCACACCTCCCAGCAGCTGGGTGGAATTATCCATACTCTCTACTCTATTCTGTTCTATGGGCCACCGAGAAGCACAGAGTAGCCACAGTGCAGCGTGCTCTGGCCCGGCACCCTGTGCTGAGGGCCTGGGAGCAGGCCTGGTGCAGCGATAGATCAGCTAGGGAGGCCCCCTGCCTTGAGTGGACTCCAGAGGCTATTTACACCCACTTCAAGGGAGCTCCGTGCAGCCAAGGTGGCAGGAAACGTCCTCAGGGCAACTCACGCCAGTTTTACATCAATGTAACTCCAGGAGTCACGCAACTGTGAACCAGTGCAAACTTGTTGGGGGACAGAATGCCCTTCTCCATCTCGAGCGATGATTTCTCCTTCTTCTTGGAAGGATTCCCTTTGTTGTTGTTGCAAGGCCCTGGGGTCTCTTATTACAGTACGAGCCAAGGCAATGATCTCATCGGAAAGCAATGGCGTTAACAGATGGGCAGCATTCAAGTGTTTGTTCTCAGGATGGAAAGTTAAAAGAGGCTCCCTTGCAAAGATCCCATATAAGTCAGCTTTGTCCACAGGACTATGCTTAGGTGTAAAGCCCTTTGGAAGTGCTGAAGAGCATCCATCGCAGAAGCTTTGCACGAACCCCATTAGTCCTGGGGCAGCTTTCATGGCTTCCTCTATCTTTTCTCTTTCTACCAAGACTTCCAAGAAAGGGAGGCTGCTGTGCTGGCCAACGTGCCGGGGATTTCTGGGGCACTGGCATCTGCTCACTGGCAAGAGAACAGAGCAAAGGGACTTTCTAAGAACGCGCTTCACAAATGGCAGCTTTGAAAGGCAAACAGAAGGTCCCGCCCGGAGCCGGCGGGCTGGCAAAAGGCAAAGGGACTTGAAAACCAGATGCCAATCCAACGGTCGGGACCAAGATGTGAAGTGAGAACATTGCGCACAACCAGCTGTTGGGGTGGGTTGGCTCATGACTTCATCTGCTCAGCTAGCGCTAAAGATCTGTAAATGGGGATCACAGGCCTGCCTCACAGGGGTGAGAATAAATACTTCGAACATTTTTAATTGTTCAGATACTACAGTAATGTGTTAAGTATCTAAAATATCCACAGTAGAAGGATGGAGAGCAAGCGCTTAGATAAAGTACCTTTCCTTTGATGACCACTTCTGAGAAGAAAACTGATGTGAGTTTGTCTAAGGGAAGACTCAAAGTGGAGGACTTTAGAAGAGGAAGTTGAGGCCGTGCGTGGAGATTCAGGAGATCTGGTTCTGCTACAGACTCAGGCCTGGTGTACCACTACCACTTACTTCTTCGCTTAGGGGTGTGAAAAAACACCCCCCTGAGCGATGCAAGTTTCAGCGCTGTAAAGTGGCAGCGTAGACACTGCTACTCCCCGTGCTGGGAGCTATTCCCCTCGCGGAGGTGGTTTTATTACAGCGCTGCTCTCCCAGCGCTGGACCGCGACTCCACAGCCACGTTCGGCAGCGCTCTGACCTCGGCTGTGTAGACATACCCATAGTTTGTGATCTCAATCACGTCACTTCATCTATGTGCCTTGTCTCCTATTTCTAAAATGGGGATAATACGTCGATACCTGATCGGGAGTCAGGAGACGTTCAGATACTATGGTGATGGATGGGAGCTATTTAATTGAGCCTAACGGGAAGGTGAATATAACCATCTACAAGGACTTGGAGTAGCCTCCCAAGAGAAATAATGGAAAAACTATTGTTTGGGGCATTTAAAACTGAATAGACTCTAGGAAAGAAACCAGGAAAATGGGGCTGGTGGGGTTCTGGAAATTGCTGGATTAGATCACATAACAGGTTGTTTCCATCTCAAATTTCTATGAAAGCCCTAGGCTGTCTATTTTTGTCGCAGCACCGGCCTACTACCTGCGGAAGCATGCATGCCAAGAGAGATTTGCACAACGGTTGCACTGCAACACCAAAAAATTTCAGGCATGATTTGCACATTGCTGTTTGCACGGTATTTCAGAAAAACTTCAGCTTGCATCCATTAAAGGAAACGGGCCTCGCCTCATGCCACAGTATGAAGTAAGCTCTTTAGCAAGAATGCAAAAAAACCACATTGCTGAGTGTTCAGTGTGTTATACTTTGGTCTATGGAGCCAAGCTATGGGATTTTAGTTGGGAGCAGCAGTGAATAGCTGGCAAAGACAGTTGACCACTGCAGTCCTCTGTTTATGGCGTCTGTCTGTCACTATAGAAACTATTACATCATGCCCTGAGCATTATAATTGGGGGATTGAAAAGTACATTTGTTAGCTTGAGAACTCACAATGTTTTGCCCCAGACCAGTAGTACAAAAGCACTGCTAGACCAGGGCCCAACGAGAACACTACATTAACCCTCCATTAGTGCTGAGGTGTCTACGTTTGCAGTGCCACAAAGTATGTTTCTAGCCATAGCAGGTGGCACGAGCTTGACCTTTAAACATCACTTCTGATTACCATTTTGCTCCTTTTCCCATTTCAGTTCTGACCTGAAAGTTGTAGTCAGGGCCCAGCTCCTCAAAAGGTATTTGGATTCCCAACCTCCGAGCCTTAATACCTTTGAGGGCTGGGCCCAGGGGTCTAACCACCATTTGTGACAGAAACTAATTCTTTGTAAAGGTGCAGCACAATCCCCTCCCTCCTTGCCCTTCCAAGGGTATGAAACATTTATGTCTGAGCAACAACCGGCATCAGCCTGCGTGTGGTGGATGCAAGCTGGTAAGCAGAATGACTTGATTTTAAAAGGCCCAAAGACGCATTGTGGGCAGACCTTTTTGGTATTCCAGCCACACACCAACACCCCATGGTGCACAGTAAATCCCTCTGCCAAGGGTGTTAAATGCAGAGAAATGTCAGTGGGGTACACACTGAAAATAATGGTTACCCCCTAGGGATTTGGGGCAGGGCGGGGAGAAGAGTGAAGTTTTGAAGGCGAGTTTTGAACTATCCCCGGAGTGGCAGGCTGCCATTGCAGCAGCAGTTGGAGGACACCGCAGTCACTTTTAATTCTGTTATTAGCATCCTGTGACTATATTCAATAGTCTAGTTTTTGACTGAGTTGCAAAACTTCCTGAAGTGGGGGGGGGGAGGGGTTGGACACCCCCCTCTGATGTCCAAATCCCAGAGCCAGCATTGAAAATCTCAGCCAGTTTCTAATAAAAGAAAGTGAACTGAGATTGGCTAGTGGGGCACAAACCCCATCCCGGGTGGGGGAGTAAGGGATTCAAATAATCCAGGGAATCTTTATTAAAAAGAGAGAAAAAGGGTTGGGAATGGGGGATGAGCAAGATGTTCAAGATGATAGAGCAGGCATTCATAACATGTTCCTACTATTTTGTTTTGTTAGCAGGAGCTACTTTTCATAGTAGGATATATTGCATAAGCAAGCCCCAAACTTCTTTTGAAATGAAATATACAAGAAGCCCTGCTATATCAATCAGCCCCTCTATAGTGTGCATTAGATAGGTCCATACGGAAGCACAGGGACCTCAATGAGGCCTCTAGGTACTACAGAAATGCTACTGCTGCATGTCTTCAGCCTTGGGTTTGATGGACGTTCCTGTGTCTTAGTGTTGTGATAACTTAATAGCTAACAGGGCAAGGAGGGTTTCTTAGGTGATCAGTTCAGCTGGTTCCAGGAACTGCAGGATCATTCTCAGAAAGGACAAATGAAGGCACTGACCTTGTTCAAAAATTGGAGGAAACTCTTGTTTAGAACATGAACCTTTATTAACTAACTGCTTCAGAGAGGGAAAAATAAAGTGTGGAGTGTGATTACTGGCACATCTTCTGCTCGCTGAAAGCCCTTCTTTGAAAGGGAAAGGAAGTTGCACCCTTTTACCAAAGCCGAGATAGTCTGTGGTGAATAGATAGCCTTCACAGTATAGACATGGTTACCAGGAAGCAAGAGAGCTTTGACGCACTTTACACCCACTACCTAGAAACAGAGCAGCCAAGTGGCGAAGGGGAAACCACTCTACAAATTCCATATTTGCATATTTCCATAGCACAGCCCCACCTTTACATGAAGCCACCAGACTATGGGAAGGGGTTGCATAGAGAACATTCCTAAAAGCAGCTTAAAGGGAAGACCCAGCCAAACACATCACCATATACTAAAACTGCCACCTTTCTTCCAGGGGCAGAGGCCCTGATTCTCCAAGGTACCGAGGCTCCTAACTTCCATTGATTCCTATGGAAGTTGGAGCCCAAATACCTTTGAGGACTGGGCCAGTGACTAGCTGCTGCTGTAGAAGGTGGCCATCTGCCTCATTGTTACATGAAAGCTGACAGACTGTTCATTCAAAGTGGGGGTGGGGAGAAGGGAGGTACATGATCTATTGCACTAAGCATTTTCTAGTTTAAATCATGACAAAGGTTTCATTTTTAACAATGCTGCCAAAAATTCTGCCACTCACCTCCCAAGCAAGGGCTGAAGGCATAGAAGCAGCAGGGAGAAGACCCCATCGGTTAGGATCACGACCATCCTATGCTACACACCATAGAGCTTTTGCTTTTTCAGACGGGCCTATGAAACAGCTATTTGCCAGGGTGTCAAGTACTCTGCCTCCCCCATAAGCAATGTCATTATCACCAGTATACAGAGCCAATCTAAAGCTCTTTTGAGAGTGAGCAAGCATGATTCTTGGGTACACAGCACACTTCACTCATTATACATACCCTGCCCCCCCCTCCTGTAATATCATACAACTGTTTGCATCTTTCAATGCCAGCATTCATACTGAAGAACCCGCCCGCCCCTATCACTATACCCTTAACAGCAGTCCTGCTACCACCCTCAGCTTGCAGTGAGGCAGGGCATGACTCTGGGTAGGTCAAAACGTGGCAACTCTAGCACATATCCCATTGTCCAAAGGAGCCTTTGGTAGGGTAACATGTCAGCACAATTGAACATATTGCTTCTGCAGCAAGATGCATCAGGACAGTTGCCCTCATGGAGCAATCCCCTCAGAGAAGCTGTTGTGGAGAGGTACTTGTTTCTAAAGAAGCTTGTATGGGAGAGTCAATCCTGGGTAGCTGCTTCAGGCAGGAACAATACTTGAATATCGATTGATGTTTTCTTGCCTTCAGCAAGAAAGTAGGCTCTATGTATAGCTAGAACTGCACTGTTAGTTTACAGTGGCTGTAATTAATAGTAAACCCTTACTAGGTTATGAAAAGCATGTGTGGTTTAAATACAGATATATTTGCATGATTTATTTTAGGAGGAAACAGTCTACAGAAAAGCAGGCAGGCATAATTGCAGAGTAATTGGAATCTAATACACCCTTGAAAAGCTACACCCGTTTGGTGAAGGCTGTTGCATGTCTGGGGGCTGGGCAGAGGGGGGAAGGAAAAAGAACAAGTATTTCAGTTGTACACATTGTCTGGACCCTGCCTGAATGTCAGGGCAGGGCTGAAGAGACTAACCCACCCCAAGCTTAAACAAAAACCTCTAAAGATTAAAGGCTATTTGTGAAATGTTACTGCAACTGTTGAATTAGCCTCTCCCTTTGTGGTTGAGCCTCTGAGTGCAGCTGTTAGCACTTTTTATGTAGTCCTGTGTGATGTTTAGCTGAACTCTTGTATGTGACTGTTGAAGAGGTAAATTGAGCTGCTCAGTGAAGAAAGATTTCCCCCTTCTCCTTTTAAAGATAGTTGTGATCTGCTGAACTGTTGAGATTTAAAGTGCTGGAGAGGAATGTGAGTGTTTCCTTACTAACACAACTTTGGGTCAACTGAACATGATCATGGAGCAAGGGTTCTCACAACTTTTGTACTATGGCCAGGATGTTAGGGATTTGTCTTGACACCCCCCTCATTCACAGTTGGAAACTATTGCTAAGACAGCTAGAGCAGCTGCTTACAGAGAGTACTAGAAAAGCTATAATGCTTTGTCATCTGTGTGACTTGATGCAACAGCTGGATGCAAGTAGAGATAGCGCTATGGTAAGAGGGAGCTCATGGCCCTGTGCAAGGACTATGACCTACTCCAGGCCCATGAACACTTGGGGCATGTACATATATTCATTCATACCCTAACTGAAGACTTCCACTACCACTGTAGCAGCAGGCTGGAAATTACATGCACATTAGGGAGAAAAGTTCACTACAGTCATAGCTTACACTTGGCCACAAAATACTGTTATGTGGTGCTATTGCCTTAACTTCCAGGTAGAGGAACAGCAGCAAGATTTAACTGTGCAGAAGTGAACAAAAACCACTTTATTGACAAGAGTAGGATGCTCATTTATTATGTAAACAAGCAAGCCTGACACTAGCACCATGTTTAAAGTCTAGGCTTTGTTTTACATTAGCTTCCACTTCAACCCTAATTCAGTCTGAACAAGATTTTATACAGTGAAGACCAATATCTAATTTTGCTGTGAAACTATTGTGCATCCAGAGAGGGAATCAACTAGCTCATAGTTTAAAAAAACAAAACACCAGATTACTCCCTGCAAGCCTGTCCAGAAGTAGCTACTGAAGGATTGAATTATGTCAAATTAATGGATTAATGGTGCTAACTGCAGATTCAATCCAATCTAGTTTTATTTAGTTTGGAAAAAAATGCTTACATTCAAATTAGCTTAGTTTTGAATCAAGACTAAAAAAAGAGGTCAAAATAAAACGTGACTAGGAAATAGCCAACAGTGGCTTCCAGAACACTCACCCATCCATTAAAGAGTCAGGAATAGCCCAAAGATTAAAATAAAATAATAAAAAGAACACTTGTGCTGTTGCCAGCACATCATGGGGAACACAGTAATCAGTCACATAGCTGATCTTTGCCAGAGAAGCCTAGCAGTTTTACTAGAGTACTGAGGAAGAGACACTTTGTGGAAGTCGGGTAAAAAGCAAAAAATAAAATGCTGTGTGCAATGGGCTGAAGTATAGTATTTCAATAAAGTGATTTGGACTCACTCAAGCCATCTGTCTCAAGAGATCTCTGTAAAAATGTACATATTTTACAGTTTTATAGACATTTACAAAGTTCTCTGTACAGCCTCCCCACCCCCTGGGAAGTTTTTACATACTTACAACTGCACTCCCTCTCTTTATAGCTGCATGTGTTCTTTGGGAGTCGTAACAGAGGGGGCAAATAATGGCCTAAGGAGCTCTACTGACAGCCTGTTACAGTTGATTAGCTACAGTAAGGTCAGGCTTCTCAGCTTTCAAGATTGACTGTACCCCTTTTTACTGCTGATGGAATGTAGGCATATTTCAGCAAAAGTTCCACTCATAGCTGGTATATCTGGTTATACCCAGAACAAACCTTTTTGCACTTCTAACTCAAGACACAAGCCACAAACTTAGAGACTCAGTGGGTCCACAGGACCCTAGTCCACATTTCCAGTGAGCTATGATCACAACTCAGAGCTACGGAAATGAAACTCATTCCACATATAGCCATCATACCAAAACTAGTAAAAGCCTCTAGGTAGTCCGGAGTAAGAGCCACTGGTGCTTTGTTGATTTGCAGAACAGGAGCTGTTCCCCTTAGGTGACAAGACTGCACTTGAAAATAATACTTTTAGCATCCTCTCACAGGGCTCTTCAAGGAAGCAGTATTACTTGCTTCATTTTCTGTTCTCGTTAGCAAAAAAATCCTCTTGTTGGTACTCTCAGTCAGACTGCACCATACTATCCTTTCTGGGGGGGAAGTCACTCAACGAGATTCCCAGATGTTATTCTCTATGTTCCTGTGAAGTACAGTCTCATAGGTATTCTCTCTCAGTAGGCAGTGTGCAGTTCAGTAACTCCAGATGCAAAGGAGAGCAAGTCCACCTGGCATTTAGGTAATTTATACCATTCCTGGCTCATCGCATCATGTAGGCCAAGCTTGCTCCCAGTCCAGCAAAGCCTGCAAAAGCCACCAGAACATTCCTGATGCTACCTTCTAGATCCTCTACACGGAAGAATTCAACAAATCCCTCCTGGAAAAAAGAAGTGAATTATTAATGTCTAACATTAGCCATTTTTCCGGGGGGAAGGGAAGAGGCCCACAATGCAGTTTGCCTTTATGAAGTTCTCATAACAGCAGCATCCCAGCACAGCAACTGGGGACTAATTATGACAAACTTGTACCAAATACAGAAACAATTCAGTACATTCTACCTGATTAAGGGAACCTGTGTAGTGGATTGAGTGTGGAATTTGGATCAAATTACAGAATACTCACAGTATGACAGAACAAGTCAATTCACCTTTGCACCTTCTGTTTCCTATTTTTAATTTGGAGATATGTCCATGGGGCTTTCAGATATATGGATGAAAGTGCTCTAAGTACAGAGCACCACCATAAAGCACCACATATGTTTACTACACCAATTAAGTGATTCATAATCTGCTTGCACTGCTCCAACCAGTAGTTTTAACTGGACTGGTAAATCACCCTGTATACCTTAGGCATGTACAAGCATAGGTGTCACCAAGTGTCAGAGATAGGTAAATATTACTAGACTGATGGACAACTTCATTAGCCACATTCAGTCCCTGCAATCTCTCACTTACCCAGCCTCTTTGGTTAACTAGCCAATCTCGTTTGCCTCTGACAAGCACATCTGTGATGATCCCTGCTAGTGTGTTGATGCAATTCTCCTGGTTTATGCTCTTCAGGTGTTTTGCAACAAAGGCACCAAAAGAGATGAGTGTCACAATTCTACCCCAGTTTGTTACTCCATCACTGAAAACATGGGTTGCAACGGCAGTCACTGACTTCAGATCCTCCTCATTCTTGATGTCTAGCTTCCGAAGCATCCCTGAAGTAAAAGATTAGCAGAAAAACACACTGAGACTACAGAAGTAACTCACTAAGTGACCGCAAACACTATACAATAGGTAGTATAAACACCAGCAAAAATATCCTCAAAGGCTAGACAAGTATGGTATATTCTTCCTCCCAAGTGGAGTAGAGGAAGATGGGAAAGCCATTATCTCCAGGCATGCAGGCATTAAGTTTGGAAGCATTAGTACACAATTATATTAGCATGAGCTATTTTAGTTTGGTAAATCCTTTTGAGACAGGGACCTAAAATGAAAGTGCTGTGACACTGCACTTAAGCTTTGGGGAAAAACCTCTGTATTAGCCAAATCACAGTAACCTTCTCCTCACTGGATACAGAATAAGCAGCAAAGAATCCTGTGGCACCTTATGTTTACCTGCCCCTGGAAATTTCCACTCTTGCATCCGACTGAAGTGGGTATTCACCCAAGAAAGCTCATGCTGCAAAACGTCTGTTAGTCTATAAGGTGCCACAGGATTCTTTGCTGCTTTTACAGAACCAGACTAACACGGCTACCTCTCTGATACTGGATACAGAATGACAGAACACCAAACAACAAAACCAGTTTCTTTTCAGCCTATCTTTTGGACACTCCTTGAACAGGCTAGGTGAGTTAGAACAATTATGAAAACGGTCACTCCTTTATTATGTTAGTTTAGTTATTAAAAGGAAGTCCAACCATTCTGACCCCAGGGCCCCCCCTTGATGAATTAACATAGAGACATTTGAAACTATTTCTTATTAGTTAAAATTTACAGGATTCTCCTTCAATATTAGTTCCCTATTCAGCACCAGGAGTTAAACAGTATTTTTGGATAACTAATCTTTTATCCCAGCAATATACTCAAACTCATAAAAGAGGTAATATATTCAGGTGGCTTAATGCCAACTGTAAAGGCTAATGAATTCCATTCCCCAAGGAACTAAACCCACTGAAAGTCCTTATCTTCTTTGATCTAAGTAAAATATAACCCTGTGGAAAGTCTACGGTATCTCAAATACTTTAGACTCATTACATTTTAGAAGTTATTTGAGATGTCTCTTCAAAAGAGAAAAAAGTTACAGCATTGCTCAAAAGTGGGAGTTTTGATACTTCATATTATGGCAACTACTGTAACATGTGACTTACACAAATTTCATGAAAAAGTTTTCAAAGCTTGGCATTTCAATAGAACCTGAAACTCAGGGCTTAATGTAGTACTGAAATTCTCTTGCTATTACTAATCAAGTTTGAGATACTAGAAGAGAACTGAAGAAAATGTGACCTTCAGAGGTTGCCAGAAACTGCAAATTGGAATATTACAAGTCAAGAAGATTCAGGACACCCACCTATGGACATGGACTTTAGCATTCAAGTTTCTGTAGCTATTTTAAGACTGTTGTGCAGCATTAAAGGATGAAGCTGGTGTAAAATGCTAAAATAGTGCCATAGAAATAAAAGTCTGAATAAATACTTGCTAGTACTTCTGTTTTACTGCAGCCTAGAAGATGAAGAGGTCTAATCCATAACTGGCTAACCTTTGGACAAGATTTACAATATATTTGCATGTTTACTCACTTCTTGCACCCCGCTATGGTTAATATGTGACAATCTAGTTTTGCAGAAGTCAAAGGGTTTTCCCCGCCCTCTCGATAAACAACGTTTAGTTTCGTTTTTGAAGAAACGAAGGTTATTCTTTCCAAACAGCTTTGTAGAGAATTCCCTCTAACTGGTGCCAAGAGCCCTGCAGCCCAGCCTGCTGCATTCAGCTGGAGAGCCCCACTCCCGAGCCTGCCTCTCGGGGCTCGCTCTCCATTCCCTAGACCAGTCCCATTCGCGGACCCCCTAAACCAGCGTCAAACGGGGGTGCGTGCAGCCCCCTCTGGAATAGCTGCATGGCGCCCAGCTGGGGAGCACAGGCTGAAAACCACGGTTCATGGGCAATGCCAACCTTGCGAGGGGCCTTTAGACACAGTCCGCAACCCTGCCGGGGTCCGGGGAGCGCAGGCTGGAAACCACCGCCCGTGATCACGCCGAAACCCCCTGGCCCCAGCGTGACTCAACACCCGCTGCCTTCTACAGGCCACCAGCAGGGCCCCCCCCACCCCCCAGAGTGGGGGGGCACAACACGTGTGCCCCCCCCCCAGCTCTGCCAAGCGCAACTCCCCTCAACCGGGCTCCAGCCCGAACCCGGCTCCCCCAGGGGCCCGGCCCCTCCCGAGCCGGGGCCAACTAGGAGCAGCCAAGGGCAGGAGGCCGCCGCCGCCGCCCCCGCCCCCCGCCGCCATCTTGGAAGGCGAGACCGCCGCCCCCCGCCCCCTCCCCGGGTGGCCCGGCCCCGCCCCTCACCTTGGAAGGCGATCTGGTGCTTCTCCATGACGCCGTCGCCGACCCTCCGCAGCGTCTCCAGCGCCTTCTCCATGGCGGCGGGGCCCGCGCCCCGCGGCCCGCTCAGCAGCCGCTTGAAGAGCTTCTTGCCGCCGGGCCCGCCGAGCTCCGCGGCCTCCCGCAGGTAGCGGCTGATGAGCTCCAGCGAGTCCTGGTACAGCCCGTCCAGGTCGTCGTCGTCCTCCGCGGGCGGCGGGGTGCTGGGCAGGGAGCCGGCGGCGGCGGCGTCCGGGGGGCCCATCCGCTCGGCGTCGGGGTCGCAGCCGTCGAGTTCCTCTTCCGGCCGCCACAGCGGGCCGGGCCGGGGCCCCGCGACCACCAGCGAAGGGGGGGTGGCGGGGGAGCCAATCAGCGCCCGCGCCCCCTCAGAAGGACCGTTGGAACCCCAAGAGGCTCCGCCAATCAGCGTCGCCGGCCGGACGCCCTCCGCCGCCGGGCCGGGGTCCCGCGCGCCGGGGGCGGGAGGGGTGGCCGCGCCGCCGGGGGAGGCCGGCGCGGAGGGGGGCAGCGTCGGGCCGCCCCCGCAGTACAGGTTGAGGCCGATCACCGCGTTCCGCTTTAACGCCAACATGGCGCCGGCTGCTCCCAGGTCGGACAATCGGGGCAGGCGGGCGGGGGCCGCTCGTTATATAGCGAGCGCGAGCGGATGGGGGCGGGCCCCGCCGGCCGAAGGGGAAGTGATGAATGGGTGGCTCATCGGGGGGCGGGGCCCGGCTGTGAGTGAATGGGGGGGGGGCGGCGTGCAGGGGGGCACGGAGGCAGGGACAGCGGGAAGGGGGCAGGGGGCGAGACACCAGGAGGGTCTGGTCTGGGCAGGGGGAGGGGCGCGGAAGGGGGTGGGGGGTCCAGAAAGCGATGGAACAATCCAGGCTCGCGGGCTTTGCGCCCCCTGCGGGCGGGGGAAGCGACTTTCTGGAGGCCTGTGGGTTTCCCCACGCTGCACCAGCACGGGGAGGGGGGTATTTTAAAGAGGGGGGGGAGGCAATTATGGAATTTCCAATTGTTCCCGCTGCAGATCGATCAATCCTGAAACTAGAAAAAGAAAAAAAGGAAGGGAAAAAAGGGGGGGGGGAGGAGAAACCCAGATCATAAAATGTTCCACTTGTGGGGGTGGGAGGGAAAAAACAGGATTTAGAAGCAAAAACAGCACCAAAGTGGTAGGCGACGCCTGTGTTCTTGTTAACAGCCTTGCAGGTTTGGTCCCAAACAAGCCCGCTTACAGGCCTCGCTTCAAACCATCCGTCAGGGAAGTGCAGCCGCCTCTGGGAGGTGACCAGATGTCCCGATTTTATAGGGACAGTCCTGATATTCAGGGCTCTTTCTTATATAGGTGCCTATTACCCCGCACTCCCGTCCCAATTTTTCACATTTGCTATCTTGTCACTCTCTCTGGGATGAATCCTGCAAGCTGCTTAACAGCGCAGAGCAACATCGTACCCCATTTCAGGACAGGGAGTGAAGGGAAGCATTGTAGGCAATGGAAAATGAAGGAACTATGCAGGATATAAATGTCAGATTAGGAATAAAATATGATGAAGACACCAGGGATAACACACTGAGGATGTGGCTACATTACAGCCACTACAGCAGCACAGCTACATACTTATTAAGTTAAGATGTGTATATTGTGGGTAAGAAATATTCAGTAAGCCAGATGTTTTTTGCACAAAAGCAATTTACTGGGTCACAATAGGCCATCAAGGTCTACCAATGGGTCTTGAGCCCAAAAAAGTTGAGAACCACTGCCCTAAGCAAGGGCTTACGATGCAGTATTGCCGGTGGACTATACCAAGTAGGGGCAATGAATTGTTTAGAGGTATAATTACGATGAGAGATGTGGTGAAATTGAGTTAGATCTAGCATCCCAAGCGATGTGCTGGAAATGTCATTGCTTGAGAGTTATAGCTACACTGGACAAAACACTAGAAAATAGGGTGTATGGAATAACATGGCTCTTGTGTGGCTAGATCAGACCAAATACATCTTTTCCAGTTTCTGTGATTTCATGGGAAGGATTATTGTGCAAACCTTATGCTGCTTGCTCTTGTCTACACTGGAACATTTCCCCAAACAATTTCCACCATTGCAACCATCATTATCATTAATTACCTCAATTGCAGTAGGTAATAGGTGCTGTGCTGTACACAGGACAAAAAGGTGATCCCTGGCCCAAAGAACTGACAATCTAAGTTATGGTGCATCGCTACTGGTGTGGACTGGACTGTCCTGGATTCTATGTGTGATATGCAAGCTATCACTTAAATTAGCTTCTGTACCAAATGACTGGAGGAGAGCTAATATGACACTACTTTTTAAAAAAGGCTCCAGAGGCGATCCTGGCAATTCCAGGCCGGTAAGCCCAGCTTCAGTACCAGGCATATTGGTTGAAACTATAGTAAAGAACAGAATTAGCAAACACATAGATGTGTATGAGGGGGTGTCAACAAACATGTGGACAAGGTGATCCAGTGGACTGTACCTGGATTTTCAGAAAGCCTTTGACAAGATCCCTCACTAAAGATTCTTAAGCAAAGTAAGCAGACATGGGATAAGAGGGAAGGTCCTCCCATGGATCAATAACTGGTTAAAAGACAGGAAACAGAGGGTAGAATTAAATGGCCAGTTTTTAGAATGGAAAGAGGTAACTAGTGGTGTCCACCAGGGGTCTGTACTGGGACCAGTACTGTTCAATATGTTCATAAATGATCTGGAAAAAGGGATAAACAGAGGTAGCAAAATTTAAGATGATACAAATTACTCAAGATAGTTAAGTCCAAAGCAGACTGCAAAGAGTTACAAAGGATCTCACAAAACTGTATGACTGGTGACAAAATGGCAGATTAAATTCAATGTTGATAAATGCAAAATAATGCACACTGGCAAATAACCCAATTATATGTGCAAAATAATGGGATCTAAATTAGCTCTTACCACTCAAGAAAGAAATCTTGGAGTCATTATATAAATCCACTATATGCCACTATATAAATCAATGGTATGCCCACACCTTGAATGCTGTGTGCAGTTGTGGTCATCCCATCTCAAAAAAGAAAAATTAGACTTGGAAAAGGTACAGAGAAGGGCAACAAAAATGATTAAGGGTATGGAACAGCTTCCATCTGAGGAGAGATTAAAAAGACTGAGGCTGTGGCTACACTTAGGCTGTGGCTACACTTAGCACTTCAAAGCGCTGCTGCGGTAGCGCTGCCGCGGCAGCGCTTTGAAGCGCTAAGTGTAGTCAAAGCGCCAGCGCTGGGAGAGAGTTCTCCCAGCGCTGTCCGTACTCCACCTCCCTGTGGGGAATAACGGACAGCGCTGGGAGCGCGGACTTCAAAGCGCTGCCGTGGTAGCGCTGCTGCGGCAGCGCTTTGAAGCGTTAAGTGTAGTCAAAGCGCCAGCGCTGGGAGAAAGCTCTCCGCTGTCCATACTCCACCTCCCTGTGGGGAATAACGGACAGCGCTGGGAGCCGCGCTCCCAGCGCTGGGGCTTTGACCACACTGGCGCTTTGCAGCGCCGCAATTTGCAGCGCTGGAGAGGGTGTGTTTTCACACCCTGCTGCAGCGCTGCAAATTTGTAAGTGTAGCCAAGCCCTTAGTGTCCACCCAACTGGTTTACCTATGCCTGTTCTTCCTGGGAAGGGGATCTAGTAGTTAAGAGAAAAAGCCTCCAGCCTGCCAGACCTATTAGCGCAACAGTGAAACTGTTAAAGAGCCATTCAAGGGGTAATGAAGCCATTTAACAGGCATTTGCCAACCCCCAGGTATCTACTGTCAGTTTCTGAATGTACTGACAAAAACAGTTGTGCGTGACTGTAATATTTACTAAGAACATGTTACTCTACAGGACCTTAGTTTAAAATTTGCTTTAAAAATATTTCATTAGTGAGCTGGTGAAGATTATAAAATCACATCTCTAAAAAATCCTTGTACAGATTTTTAGCTGCACAATCATCTTTAGCCTTAAACGCTTGGATCTTCAGACATATGGTTTTTTAAATAAATTATTCAAAAGACCACCCTTATCTAAAATACACATTTTAATTACTATAGTAAAAAAACTTACTTCCAAAGTCTTCCTGTCCTTTCTGTCCATCCATTTCTCCCAGCCACGCCCCCACCCCTCCTGCCCAGGCTGCGGCCTGGCACCCCCCCAGGGGGCTTCTGCAGGCTGCAGCAGATGCATGCGGGTGCCGGCCCCCATGCACCCCCCCAGCTCCCCACTCGCCGCGGCTCCCGGGCATGTGAGCCGCCGCTGGGGCGCAAGGCCCTGAGCCTGCTCCAGGAGGGGCAGCAGTGGCGGTGGCTCACACTCCCAGGAGCCGCAGAGCCCAAGCATGGTGAGGTGGGAGCCAGGGGGGCGCATGGGGGCCCCTGCCCGCATGCATCTGCTGCAGGAGTCCCCAGGAAGGGGGACGCCGGGCCGCAGCCTGGGCAGGAGGGGGAGGGGCGCGGCTGCTCCCTGCTAGCGGTGCCGCTGCCGCCTTTGCAGGGCTGCTGCCCCCCTGCGCTGCGCCGGCTCCTCCATGGCTGGGGCTCGCTGCCCCCGCAAGTGGGTCACTCTGGCTCTCTGGTGCCTCCAGAAGGCAGCTCCTCCCTGTCGAGCTGCTGCAGTGGCCCAAGCCCAGCAAAGCCAGTGAGTGGACTTGGGATGGGGGCTGCCAGGGTGGGGAGGGCTCATGGAGGGGGGAGGGTTGTGCATCCTCCAGGCGAGTTAAGGGGGCAGGGAGGGGGGAACCTGGTCTGGGGAGCAGCCCCTGGGCAGGCTGGCCCCTGGGGTCTATAAAGGCTCGTTGGGATTTGCCCCTCAATGAACCGATGGGGGGAGAGGATGCAAGGTGAAAGTTTCCCCTGGGGCGCAAAATATCCTTGCACCGGCCCTGGAGGGGAGATATGATAGAGGTCTATAAAATCATGAATGGTGTGGAGAAAGTGAATAAGGAAGTGTTATTTACTCCACATAACACAAGCCCCAGGCATCACCCAATGGAATTAATAGGCAGCAGGTTTAAAACTAAGAAAAGGAAGTACTTCTTCACACAACGCACAGTCAACCAGGGATGTTGTGAAGGCCAAAATTACAACTAGGTTCAAAAAAAGAACTAGATAAGTTCCTGGAGGATAGATCCATCAATGGCTATTAGCCAAGATGGTCAGGCGATGCAACCCCATGCTCTGGGTGTCCCTAGCCTCTGACTGCCAGAAACTGGGAGTGGACGACAACAATGGGGGTGTGAAGGGGAGATCACTTGGTGATTGTCACGTCTGTTCATTCCTTCTGAAGCCCCTGACATTGGCCACTGTCCAAGGAAAAGACACTGAACTGGATGGACCATTGGCCTGACCTAGCGTGGCTGTTCTGATGCTCGTATGTTATTCCCTGGCCTGCTACAGTCACTTGGCAGTGGGATATACCCATGGGTGGCAGGTGAACCCCCAGTTTGCAGGAAGCTAATGCTCAGGCTCTGCAGCTCCTGGGAGCGTGAGCCACCACCACTGCTGCTGCCGGCCCCGCCCCTTCTATCCAAGGCTCCAACCGCTGTATGCCAGAGCCCTGAAACTTGCCGCCTGCTAACAGGAATAGCCCTGAGCTCCCCCCAGCCACCACTTCTCCCAGCCCCGCAAGTGCTGGTTCAGGCTAGCCCCAGTGCTGGGTTGAGTCGCTCGCCAGAGCACTGGGCTGAGCCACTCCCTCCTGCCTGAACGCCAGGCTGAGTTGCCCCCCACCCTTGTGCCATGCAGAGCCTGTGCCCTCCCTCCCCATCTGAGCCAGCGGTCCCAGTGCTTGGCCAAGCCCCCTCACTCCCCTGCCAGACCCCTGCACCCTCTGATTGCTCTGTGACCGTCCTTACTCCCCCACCCCTGAGGAGCAGCAGGGACCTGGGGGGCAGGAGGTGGAGGCAGGCAGGCAGCCGGGGTGAGGGGCCTCTGGGAATGGGCAGGGCCACCGCAGTCCTGGGAAGGCTTTTATACCTGCCACCCATGGGTATACCACATAATGAAGCCCACAGATACACCACATCATGGAGACCTACTTGTCCTTGAGTTACACAGGTAATATGCAGTCCTGTCTATACTAGCTCCTCACCACAGCAATGGTGAGAAATCCACCTTTCTGCTCTGGAATGGGGGAAGTGAAATGAAAACAGGCTGTGGGGAGGGGATTTACTCCAGATGACTGTTTCTCCCCCTCCCTTTGCATGGTTGTGAGCATTCAGAAAGGCTTTGAAGTAGGCTTTGAACTTAACACTTGAGATGGGGGGTGGAGTTGCCATTCACACCTCCACAGTTGTTACTTTGGTTACATCTACACGAGACACCTTGCGGTGGCACCACTGTACCTATGGGAAAGAGTTCTCCCATCAACAAAATTAAACCACCCCCAATGAGCGGCGGTTGCTGTATCGGTGGGAGAAGTTCCTAAAAGGCCGTACACATCCTCCAAGCTGCCATTCCCAATGGGGCAGTATAAAAGCATCAAGTAAGCAGGAGAGAGGTCCATGTGTGTAAACTAGTGCAGCGTTCAGGGCGCAAGCTCGAGCTCTGACCTTGGGCAAGTCACTTAGGACATGTTTAAGTGGAAACAGAAAGTGAAGTTAAATCCAAGTGTACCTATTGGGTTTCTGGGAACTGGGCGGGCAGAAGCCCACCCACTGCTAACGGATCCCCCCCAGCCTAAGGGGAGGATCTACTGGACCTCAAAAATCCAACTGATTCCGGGGGACAACTAATAAAAGAACAGGGACAGGAGTGCGGTCAAAGGGTCATAAGAAGGGAGCCTGACGGGGACACCGAGCAGGGGACCCCGGACAGTGCCCACTGCTCCTCGAAGGCATCAAGGGAGCCAGTGGATGCCGCCCAGAGGAACTCTGCCCGGATACGTGAACGGACAGAGGACTGGAACCAAGCCCCACAGTCACAGGAGTCTCCATTGGCCAACCTCCTCTCCCTGTTTGCGTAGATGGCCATTTTAGCCAGGGCGAGGAGGAGGTTGACCAGGAGGTCCCATGACTTCATGGGGCCACGGATAGGGAGTGCATAGAGAAGGAGGTGAGGGGAAAAGTGTAGCTGGACTGGAGCAAACCCCGGGTGTAGACAAAGGAAGCTGGGAGTGACACTGATGTAGTTCATCCCATCCTGAAACCCCACAGTAAACTGCACTGCTACAAATCACAGCTTATTTTATGCCCCAATGCATCTAGGCAAGGAGATTTGCCCTGATGGATCGTCAACTGCTGGAAATAGGCCATTTTGATTACCACTACAAGAAGTGGGGGTTTTTGGTTTGTTTTTCTTTTTTCTTCTTCTCTCTCCTGCTGGTAATAGCTCATCGTAACTGATCACTCTCGTTATAGTGTGTATGGTAACACCCATTGTTTCATGTTCTCTGTGTATAGATGTATCTTCCTACTGTATTTTCCACTGCATGCATCTGATGAAGTGGGTTTTAGCCCACGAAAGCTTATGCTCAAATAAATTTGTTAGTCTCTAAGGTGCCACAAGTACTCCTGTTCTTTTCACCAGTGTCTGTCATTGAGGTAAATCCCAAGCTAAAAGAGTCCTGAGACTCAGCACACAGGTTCTGGGAGGTGTGCCCAATCCAGAGGGAAAAGAAGGCTAAACACAGGAATGGAACTGGTTGAAGGAAGTGAAGTTGATGTCTGAAGTGAAGAGGATTCATGGGCCACCAGGGAGATGAGAAAAGGGGAACCCTGCAACTGGAAGAAGCCTGCCATGGGGCCAGGGAATGGGCTGTGAACCATGTCACTAATAATACTTCCATTTGATAGTCCGAGTACACTTTACAAGGGTAAATATGTATTATTGTCTCCATTTTATGGATGGGAAAACAAGCCCAGAGAGAAGTGACTTGCACAAAGCTCAGCAGCAGAGTCAGGAGTAGAACCCAGGCATCCTGATACCCAGTCCCTTGCTTTCTCTGACCGCTAGACCACACTGCCTTGCCTCCAACTACACAGCCATGTGCAATTTGACATGAGTGAAATAATTGCTTTGTTCTTCCCCCTTAAGCAGATGTTAAGATTAAGCTAGGAAAATACTTAAGCTAGGAAAATGCTGCTATGCAATAACATGCATTGGCTTTGTGCTTAAGCTTTGAGCCTGGAGGATACGATAGGATGCCTGAGTTCTGAAGAAAACAGCACGTCTCAGATCTGTATCTAACATCGCTCACATGCCTCTGCAAATGGAGGGGGAAATCTCTCACTCGCCAAAGGGGTAGTTAACCACTGGTGAAATCAAACAAAGTAGATTAAGCAGTCACAGGCCCTCTTTCTTTGGCCCAAATCACTTCGTTTGCAAGGATGGCCTAATGGGGGAGCACAGTAGGGTTCAAGACAGCACTTCTGTGAATGAGCAAAATCAAGAGGAAGCTACCAACTTCCCTTCACCCCTGCGTCTCCACCAGGTTGGAGGGAGAGCCCTTCAAAAGCCCTGACTAGAACCAGTACGGGGTGCAGAGCATCAAATCAGCATCCCGTGGATTGACAGATCATCTTGTTTAGTTTGTCCCTGTCTCTGCTCACTGCTGGTCTGTATTTATTATTGACAGTAAGGATTTGCTTCTTGGAGGCAGCTGTGTGGCACAGGTGTGCCCTGCTGTTTCGGTTGAATGCAGTATTCTTCACTTCCTGCCCTAAACTCTGGGATGGTGCTGAGGCATGCTTTTAAACAGCTGGCATATTTTAGGGGGTCTGTGATGATTCTTGTCCAATGCTGTAGGAGTAGGATGAATGAAAAGTGCTCTATCAATGCCAGATGTTATTTGATAGATAGCAGAAGAGGCCAGATAATGGTAGCTAAGCCTTGATACCTGGGGATTTTAGCAATCAATGACCAACCACTGGAGTAACTGCAGCCGTGCAAACCTCAGATGTGGACATGCAAAACTGTTTTCAGCCACAATTTGCAGTGACACAACTCATTCCTGCTTGATACCAGGAGGCAGTTTGTCATCTTGTGGCTAGTAAAATGGCTCTGGACTCCAAAGAGTTGCATTCTATTTCTGACTCTACCACAGGCCTGCTTGGGGTTCGGCAAGTCATTTCGCCTCTTTGTTCTTCTATTTTCTGTCTTTTAGATTCTTCAGGGCAGGGCCGGTCTCTCACTAGGTGTATAATTATTGCAAAGTGGGGCCCTGATCTCGGTCGGGGCCTTCAGACAGTGCTGAAATACACATAAATGTGGAAGGAAATCATGGCTCAGCCAGCCTACATTAGGGGTTTGCACTGCTGCAGCTAGTCCACTGGCTGTAACTAGGGCAAATCCCCACTTTTGACTTTGAGGCAACTGCCTGGTCAAAAGCCTTTGCTTTAGAATGACCCAATGCAAGTGAGCCCCGTACACACAGGCTGTGTCTGCGATAGCACTTTCCTGAGCAAGGGCAGACAACACAGGGCTAGTGGGTGGCTCCCAAGCCATCTACCATTGCTACCTGTAGTGAAGCTGCAACAGCCCCAAGACCACAGGAAAAAAGAATGGTTACAGACCCTACAGTAATGGGGGTTCTTTGACATGTGCTGTCCACACAGATCCTTCTCTTGATGTGCACATCCCCTAGCTGGTCCAGATTGCTCGCCAAAGGAATCCAGTGTCTGGGGGCCGCACCTGTCCCTTTGTGCCCCCACCTGAGGGCATAAAGAACCCAACTGTCCATCAGTTCCTTCTCCAGTACAGAATCTGGTAGGAGCAGGATGCCGTAGTAGGGGGAATGGAGGCAGGCCATAGGATCCATCTCGAAGAATTACAGTCACTGTAGGGCAATAGTTTTCAACTTGTGGTCCACGAACCCCTGGGGGTGCATAGACTACATTTAAGATTTCCAAAGGGGTCCACACCTCCATTTGAAATTTTCTAGGGGTCTGCAAATGAAAAAAGGTTGAAAACCACTGCTGTAGGGTAAGTAACTGTTTTCTTCTTTGAGTGGTTCTCCAAATGGATTCCACTTTTGGTGACTAACAAGCTGCTAATTGCTTGGTGGTGAGTATTTGGTGTCCTACCTAAAAATGCCTGCAAGACCACCTACCAAAACTGGCATCCAACCTGGAAGGCTCAAGTAAGGAACAGGGCCTTGTAAAGGTGTGACTCGAGCTCCTAGACATTTCAGATGCAGCAATATTCCTCAAACAGGCTGCAGAAGCTGCCTGACCTCTAGAGTGGAGCTACCCTGGCTAACTCATAACACATCCTTATACAGTTGGAGATGGACTCGGATAACCTCTCTGTGACTATAGGTTGCTCCTTAATTCTATGAGCAAAGGATATAAATAAATAGTCCAGTCTGAATGATCTGGTCCTATCCAAATGAAAAGAAAAGGCCTGTCTGCCATTAAGTGAGTGAATTCTAGCTTCCCCCAGGGTTGAGTGAGATTTAAGAAAGAAACCAAGAGGAGAATGGATTGGATCACACAGAGCTCTATGGCAACCTGATGTTCCTTCTCTCTTTCCTCTTCCCATCTCTCATGTAATTATGGCTGAACGAACTGGCATACCTGAGGTGGCTTGATCTGTCTCTGTGGGAAGGGTGATTTAGCCTGAGAGACCAGAGCTAGTCGGAGAACAACAATTCCATTGTGTGACAAACTTTTGAGGTTTCAATATATGTTTTCATTTCACAATGGACCAAAACCAAATATTTTTACAAGATGGGATTGTGTCCAAATGTCTGTTTTCAGCTCTGAAACCTTAGGTTTTCGATTTGGGTCTCTCAGTGAGCGTATAGTTCAGGAATCTTCACATCGAAAATGCCATCAAAACAGATACGTCTCTGCAAAATGTCTCAGCTTTGATAAAACCATGTATTTTGACAAAAAAACACAGAGTAGGAAGCGTTTCAACCAACTCCCCTAGAGAGAGCAGAGGACATAGGCTTCCTGGAGGAAGGTTAGTCGGCCCAGGGGGTCAAGTAAGGCCGAAGGGTACTGTGGTGAGGGCACTTAGGGGGAGCGAGCACCCCTTCCTGGCCACACATTAGAATTGCTATGAGAGGAATTCAAGCCTCTATAATCAGGGTTCCTAAGGGTGTTTCAAGCTCCTGGAGCCTGAATGGAGTCCAGCCATTACCACAATCTTAGAGTCCCTGGGCACACTCTGAGGGCACAGACCTTCTATCTGGACCCCCGCCCGAACTCCATCTCAAAGCTGTGAACGTTTCTGGTTCCCCCTGACACACACTTTGTTCAATCCATCAGATTTATGCTCTTTATATTTAATCACGTATAGCACATATCATACAAACCCCCAAAGCATCCTAAACTCAAAGTCCCTCACTAGCTCACTCTTCCCTTGGGAGATAGTTTATGTTCAGGCAGGCAGGGCCCTCCACCCTATTGCCTACCCTGCCCCTGCAGCAGCCTCCTTCATCTGAATCTGGTGCAAGGTGTTTCCTTCTGGAGTTCCACCAAGCCCCTTTACAGAGTCCTACTAAGGTCACTTGCTTCTTTTGTTCTGCCTTTTGGTCATTTTCCATTCATCCCAACCCGCCTGGAACAGGAATTAGCTTCTCCCCCGCTACAGCAAACCTGTTATCCCAAGCTCTTTCACTCTGAATAGGCCCTTGAGGGCTGATTGTTCACCATCGTTTCTGGCCTGGCAGAGACATGACACAACCCTGCAAACTCACTGGGGAGCCACATTCATAGAGGCCTTCCATGATGCAGTAATTTCATGATACAATTTCATACTATCGTCCAAAGTTCAGAAGTGGTCCAGAGAGAATCCGCAATTCGTCACACAGGCAGGGTGATCCCTACGACAGGGTTGCAGCTACACTGCATACAACAATGTAACGTCAATCGTCATGTGATCAAACTAATGCCGTCAGCTGGGGTTGAGTAATCTTCTTGATTACAGTGCAGGTCAATAGATGGGAAACTACAGAAAGATGATAAAAAGAGCAGGCCAGACACAACTGAAAGTAAAAACACTCAAATCATTGTGTCAGAGGACGACATGAAAGTAACTTTACAACTCTGAGGCAGTGGGATCGCCCCGTCACGGACAACATGTCCCTGAAAGCTGGATGGCCAAGTGACTCTTTGCCTATATATTAATCATTTCCTTTTCATACTAGCAATAAAACTTCAGGGTTGGTGGCTGTAGGAAATCCAATGCCTGGAATTGTGCTGTACCCTAACATGCAAGAGGCCATTCTATAGGGCATGTCGCACATACATAATGCTCCACAGAAGCACAAGAAAGGGAACATTTGAAGGTGAGATCTGTAAAGGAAATGACTCTGAGCCTGATTTTCCTCCGACACTGGGTTTTACATCAGTGTAACTGCATTGAAATAAATGGAAAACACAGTAATGGTAACCCCGTCTACGTGTGTGCTTCTTCTCCATTGCTACCCGCAGTGAAGCCGGACAGCAGGAGATTTGCCTGAGAACACCGGAACCACTCCAACTCCATTGAAACCAATGGAATTACCTCGGATTTACATTAATGCCTGAGAGGAGAATCAGCTCCAATGCCTTGAAGTGAGAGGGGCAGGATTTCTGGATAAAAATAACACAGGTGGAAGAGTGGCCTCTCAAGTGCACAGTCGGAAAATGGGACAGAGAACGAGATCCTTGGAAGGCAGTAACACTGTGTGTAGCGAGTGGTAGTAAACTCCCTATGGTGGAAGGGAGAAAAATGCATGGCACCTGCAACTGAGCTGCATACACTGATTTTCATATGGATTGAGCACCAGCACATCCCACTGATGTCAACCAGAGTTGCAAGCACTCAGCAGTGCTGAAAATGAGACCTGTAACCTCACAGACCATCAGAGACAGGATACTGGCCTACACAGTCCTAAGGTCTGATCTGGTCTGGCACTTCCTATGTTCTAGACCAGGGGTTGGCAGCCTTTCAGAAGTGGGGTGCCAAGTCTTCATTTATTCACTCTAATTCAAGGTTTCGCATGCTGGTAATACATTTTAACGTTTTTAGAAGTGTAGTAAGATACGCACACAGCCAACTGTTATCATCATCGAACAAGAGCAGCACACCATACCAGTAGCTACTGACAACAAGACGGTCTCTTTCTATAAGTCTATAATATATAACTAAACTATTGTTGTATGTAAAGTAAATAAGGTTTTTTAAATGTTTAAGAAGGTTCATTTAAAATTAAATTAAAATGCAGAGCCCCCCGGACCGGTGGCCAGGACCCGGGCAGTCTGAGTGCCACTGAAAATCAGCTCACGTGCCGCCTTCGGCACCCACGCCATAGGTTGCCTACCCCTGTGCTAGACCTAGCCGGGGATAGCCCCTATTTTGATAGCAGTGATTTGACTGCATTCAGGATACTGCAGCCCAGCTCAAAAAAAAGATACCAAACTGGCAACATCCTGCCAAGGGGTTGGGAAAGGAAGGAGACCACAGCGCCTCCTGCTTTTTCTCAACTGCACTGCAAGCAGAACGTTGCAGGAGAGCAGCATTGGTTCTAGGCTCCTGAAGTTGTTGAAGCAACAAGGTTGATAGGTGTCCAATAAAGGTTACATGGCAGAACCAATTACTTGCATCCAGGCTGGTTAAAGGAAGCCCAAGAGGCAATATGATTTGAAGGACATCAGCAACAAGGAGAGAAAAAGCTATTAAAGTGATGGGATAAAAACAGAGCCAGAAAAAATGTAGGCTGGAAACCAAGAGCTGGCTACTGCTGAAGCTATGGAAAAATACAGAGGGGAGCAATGGGACGCCTGCCCATTACGTTCCCCACCTTTAAGCTAGACAAAGCACTCTGGAATGTTGTGCAGGGAACAATTCTGTGATAGGCTAGAGCAGAGGATGCACTTAATTCTCTTTGGGGTCTTTTAATCTCTCTGTTTCTTATTAGGAGTACATGCTGCTACCATCCACTCTCTGGGAGCTTCAAGCTTCATTGTCAGAATGAGTCAGTTAGACAAACACCCTGCACCTTGGGAAGATAACCTTGAGCTGTTCTTTGAGCCCTCTAGCCAGGTGGACAGAGCAAAATGGTGCTTTGGCGGTACAGCTTATTCCTGCCGCCGAGTGAAACAAGTGATACCACCCAAAGCATAGTTTTTGGCCAACATCAACAAAGACGTGAGCCAACAAAATTCTTGACCAACCTCTTCCCCCTACCCCAGACACAGCTGCATTTCTGTGGGGCCAGATGGACTGCGTCTACAGCTGTCTGGGATGAAAGATACTAGCCAGTGTAAAACTAAATATTTCTTTTAGTTAAAAATGCATTGAGGAAACTGCATTGGGTTGGCTCCCCTCTGAAGCCAATTGAGTATATAGAACTCTGTTCAGAGTGGGGGGTTGTGCCAGCCCAGGTGTGTCAGTCACAAATCACACCCCTGACTGATACAACTATGCCAGCAAAAGTTTGTAACATAGACCTGACCCTAGTCACTTCTCTTTTAACCGAGAGACAATGTTCTTCTTGGCCTGGGGGTGGACCTGTAACGTGAGGGCTCCTCTCCCCCACCCAGGGTAAATGTGAAGTTACACCTACCTTACATAAGTCTTCTTGTGCTGATCTAGTTCACCAGCCCCTGTTTACACTTTACACATGGACAAGCTTTACATAACAAACTAAAGTTTGGCAGTGAACCATGCATTCCAGGAAAGTTATTTTTGATTCAGTTGATCAAAGCGTTTCCTTTTACTGGACCCCCAAGGTCCATTCTTCAGCTCTGAGGTCTCTATCCTTGCTGGGTATTGAATTCTTGCCACTAAAACCAACACAGGTTTAAAAAGGCTTAGGGGCTGCTCAGAGCTCACTCAAGCACCACAGGGCAAGACCTAGCACATATTTCCCTTCAAGTGCTGAACCTTGAGTACACATGCAAACACGGGCAAAGCACATGCTTGGCATAAGACACAGAACAGTATGTTCCTGTCCCGGGCACAATACAGAAACTTGCTCTCATGGCCTGGCCGGGGAACAGATGAACTTGAATTTTGAAACATCTAATAAGGATCGAACACATTTTAATAGAAAACTGATCTACAAAAGTGTCAAGTCCCCTTTATGGCTGTTTGATGGGTCTTTAATTCAGACGCAGATATTTCAAAGTGGCTATAAAACTGAGATGTGTTTCAGCATCAATTATAAATGTGGTGGGAAGACAGGCAAAGTTTTCATTCGTTTCTCTTTCTAACAGGAAAGAGAGGTTAGGCCTAATCTTCTCTCCTGTTCTTTTTGAAATCAATAGGAATTTTGCCAGGATTTTAACAGGAGCAGGATTGGGCCCCATTGTAAGCAACCAGTCTAAGTTACACACACACACACACGATCTGTGTTAGGCTTTTCTAAGGTGCCTCTTCCCATGGTATGCTAGTATTACTGCATATTCCCTACAAATGAAATGTAAACCCTTAGAGCGAGTCTGGTTTCAATAAGTGATGTCAGTGAAATAAAATGCTGTGATTTAATAATAGGATCTAACTGGAAGGAGAAAGACAACAGATATTAAACCTTAAAGCAAATCAGAGCGGTATATTCTAAATGCAGGAGCTTATTTTCCAGTCATAACATCAAATTCCATCACCCTTGTATTAAATTGACTTTTCAAAATAAGTTATAAGGTGATCCATATGTCTAGGTTCAAATGCATAGCACTGCTAAACCACTGGGGATGGCTGCCTAGACTAAGCTCTGGGGCGGAAAAGTTTGCATTCCCTAGGATCACAGTTCAAAATCTTGGTGGAAATCAACTCCACGCTCTGCCCTTACACAGCAGATAAAATGAGTTCCAGTTTTCTGTTAATAGAAGTCTTTCAAAGGAGACTTTAAATACTGAGTTACTGTTAACCACACACACACTTTTACAGAACCTAGATTTAATGGTAGACAGATGTTGCCCCAGAGTTCTTGACCAACATCTCCCCCAACATCATTGCTGGTTACTGCCCTCACCCATCACGCAGCTCCATTTCAGGGAGACCATGGGGTGATCAGTGTAAAACTAAATACTTTAGTTAAAACATTGGCTGAGGGAACAGCTTTGTGCTGACTTCAATCAGAACCCAGATGAGTGTTGATTTCCAAATGCTTGATTAGCATCTGCCACTTAGCTCACTTGATCTCTATTATTGATTAGCTGTTTCCCCCCCCCCCCCAAATCAGTAAAGTGGGTCAGGAGGGGGCACTCTAATCACTTGCACTAATATCTGCCAACAGAGGACTCTTAGCAGAAAAGTTATATTACAGTTATGGAGATTGGAGAGTCCCATTTGCTTTCAGATCTGCTTTTGTTTTCTGTTTCTATACTCATTTATCTCAAAGTGCTAAACAAACATAGGATGTAGCCTAAAAAGAGCACAGGTAAAGAAGGCAGGTGTTGGTGGGATCAACATTACCTCACACAGATACCCTGGAACTGGAGATTATTCAACTGAGAGAGAAAATATTAGCCAGGACACTGGTGTTACCCTCTTGTCTCATTCTGTGTCTTCTCCCTAGACTCAAGCTGGAGAAAGGATCTTACATCCAAAACAAGTAGGCTGCAAGTGGGTGCTCCATTAAATTCTGCTTTGGAACCATTGACGTCAATGGGAGTCTCCAATGGGTTTTGGATCAGACCCTTGTCCACGGTAGTTACATTCCTACAATCTCAGTCTTCATATACAAGGAAACACAAGGCTCAGCCCACCTTTTTCTCCATGTACCACTGGAAAGGTCACAAAAGAATGAGTGGAGAGAGAAAAACCATCTTCCAAAGCCCCAATAGTCTAAAATGAGACTGTCTGGCCTCCTGCCTCAACCTTGGGCCCCACAGGTATCTTGTCCTTGGTCCACTGTAAAATCTGAACCTTTGGCCAGATACGGTGCTGGAGCACTGCACACGGCTGGAAGATTTAACCACTGCATGTCTCAAGTGTGATGGAGAGGGGAGACTGAAGACACTGCCTCAGCCCGCTGTGATTGCACTGTAGCCTAGGGGCCCCATATTCTACTGTCCCAGTATACTATGGGAACCTGCACTACGCAAGGCCCCTTCCTTGTGAGGGCCTGCTAAACGACACTTTGCTGGACTAGGCTGCAGTGGGCATACTGCCCTTAGAGCCGGCATTAGGCATAAGCAGACTAAGCAATTGCTTAGGGCCCTGAGCAGCGCAAGGGGGCCTCGTATTTGCTTATTATTATGTGGTGGTGGTGGAATATTTCTGCTTAGGGCCCCCTAAGGGGCTAGCACAACCACTGACCAGCCTCCTTAAATTGCTACACAGTTATGACCCTGCATCTGTTTCACTGTTCCCTTGGACCTACCCTAGGCATCAGAGCTCAACGTGCACAGTTCCTTGGGAAACTGCAGCTTAGCCAAAAAGAATACAGAGCTGTCACGGGGTTTTATTTTTACAGTGATTTGGTACTGAATGTCCCTTCCTTCCCACCCCAAAAGGAACAGGGCATTAAGAAATACCATGGCAACAAACAAATTTAATAAAGGAAAATGCATCCCCATGGAAAATGCTTTTATACATCAGCTTCTTAAAAATAAACCACCACCAAAGGAGTTTGTTTCAGTGCAGTTAATTGTTACAGCGGAAATAGGAAAATAGTTTTGATGGAGAAAAAAAAATCACATGATTTTAGAAGTGTTGCAAGTAAGTTTTGCTTAGAGGGAGAGAAGGTGGGGGGAGGGAAGAGGTTGGATTTTTAAAAAAAAATAACTAGATAAGTAAAATTTCTTCTGCCCTCTGCTGCTCACAAAAAGTAATGTTATAGCTCCCTTGAAAAGCTAGTGGGTTCAGTTCTCCATCAGCCTGTACATTGTACAATCATTTACACTGGTTTAAAATCGGAAAGATGGTGTTTTGCACCAATGCAAAAGACAAAATCTTCAGGACAAACCTTGCATTCCAGTCATAGAATCATAGATTAGGGTTGGAAGGGACCTCGGGAGATCATCTAGTCCAGTGGTCCCCAACCTTTTTGGCTGGCGGGTGCCAGCCGAAGGACCACAGCGGTGGTGGAGCACCCGCCAAAATGCCATGGGGGTGACGCCTCTCGCTGACGTCACTTGTCGACGGCAAGCGGCATCAGCGAGAGGCGTTCCCGCCGCGGCATTTCGGCGGGTGCTCTCCCAGGGGCCAGGACGCGGGCGCATTAAGATGCCCCCGTGGGTGCCATGGCGCCCGTAGGCACTGCATTGGGGACCACTGATCTAGTCCAACCCCCTGCTCAAGGCAGGGCCAGTCCCCAAATGGCCCCCTCAAGGACTGAACTCACAACCCTGGGTTTAGCAGGCCAGTGCTCAAACCATTGAGCAGTCCTAAAAAACCTGAACGATTTAATCATATTGAGACATTAACTAATCTAGTTTGCTCTTGTCTAGTTTGCATTTCCTGCCTGTGCAACAAGATAAAGTACGCCAAAGCAAATGAATGCATTTCAAATACTGAAAGTTGCCCACTCCCAGAGAAGTCTGAGTGGCTCTGTGCAGCTACCATTTACACATTTCTGCAATGCCTATTCACTCAAACTGTCGCACAGCACCACCCTGTAAATACAGCCACTTTGCTTTACAAGCTTTGGTTGAAATCCTACTAACTGTTGCTTTTTAGAGGAGAACTGAAAGTTTCCTTTGCAGTTAAAAATCAAGATTTATAATACTTCTGCTAGCTCAGACACTGCTCATCTATCAAAATTTCAACTGGACATAAGCATTATTTGTTTTTTTCCCCGGCCAGTAGAAACAAAAGACTACACAGCCATTTTACCTAGGGTTTGTACCATGGCATCGAAATACCTTCCCCCAATAGTATCAACAGATTCAACCTTTAAGATCCGTTCTATACTGTAGTCCTGGATAATGGGCGTGAGTGTTGGTTTTATTATAATGGTGCCTGATCTGGATGCCACCCTCTGTCCAGGAAACACAATCCCCTAGGACTTGCAGCAAGGAACTGTTTGGGATGAAAAGTCAGCTCTTTGCTGGGATCCTGGCATCTGGGTCTAGGAAAGTATCACTCAGCTTGGCCCATGAAGAAAAACAAAAATCCAAACACGTTAGCTCATTAAACATGCAAAGGCCCTTTACTGTTTTGCTGTCAAGGCTCCTAGTTCTAATTAATAACAGGAGTACTTGTGGCACCTTAGAGACTAAAATTTATTTGAGCATAAGCTTTCGTGGGCTACAGCTCACTTCTTCGGATGCATAGAATGGATTCATTCATAGCCCACGAAAGCTTATGCTCAAATAAATTTGTTAGTCTCTAAGGTGCTACAAGGACTCCTGTTCCTTTTGCGGATACAGACTAACACAGCTGCTACTCTGAAACCTGTAATTAATAATAGTTAGCTTCATCCTTTCACAAGCAAACAAAAGAAGTTTCCACTTACATAGTTATTTCCCCAGAAGAGGGAATATATAGAAAAAAAAATTATAACCATGCTTCAGTTTTTCCCAGAAGTCTGTTTCGACTAAGGAGAAATCATTCCAAGGACAAAATATTTGTATCCTAAAGTTGTATGTAGTGCAACCATCCAATGAAGATCACTCATTCCATTTCCACATTTAAGGCTGCACACCAAGAAGCTGAGCTGCAAATGCCAAACAATGGAGTGGAACTGGAAGAAAGCCACTGTGAAATACACAACTCTCCCTTTTTAGGGTCCATCTTTCCCCACTGGTTTAGTGTTCATGACTGAACAAAAACTGACTTCAGTATGTGTTTGAGAAGTTTATTTTTTAAAATAATCATCTCTCCTGCTGTTTCTCACTCAGTATTTTGAAGGTAATTTCTTCCTCCTTTCTATATAAATACACTTGGAATTTCCTGAATCCTGGAGGGATGGGGGGGAATGGTTCGACATGTTAATTCCTCTCTGTTCTCCATGTGAATCAGATGTCACTGAGATCAACACCATGAAGGTGTAGCCAACAGCTAACAGGTACTCAGTAGTGCAAGAGCAGGGTTTTTGTTTGTTTGTTTGTTTTGTTTTAAGAAAAAAGCATAGAACAATAGAAGATAGAGATGAAGATGATGTAAAAAATTATATATATTTTTATATATATGATTCATATCTATTTACAATGTGGCTGGGACAAACAGCAAGACATTTGAGGCGATTATACAAGTCACCAGTGGCTTTTCCCTCCAACCTTCTCAGACTGGAACCTGGAGATAAGGCATGAGGAGACAGACTAAAGAATGAAATTACACATTTACAAAGAAGGAATTCCCTACTCCCCAACCTTGTCTCCTTTTCACTCTGCTGAAATTCACTTTTTATTGACCAGTCTCTATGAAAAGGAAAAAAAAATGGTTCCTTACAACCTCAGAAACATGGAAGTTGATTTGTACGATACGTCAGGCTTGGCTTTTTACTTCTTTTTTGAAGCATGACTCTTAGAAATACCCCGATTAGCTAGACGCAATACCATGTTTTCCATTTAGAATCAGCAGCAGCAAAACATGGTCAACTGAAACAGACCTTTGTACAAATTACTTTAGGGACTAAAAATGACCAAGTAAGGCATAGCAGAGAATGTATGTAGACAAAGCTACATCAATTGTGGAGTTTCAAGTGTTACCTTTCATTGGGTTTTCTTGACCTCGATATGGTATCCTACAGAATGAAATGATTAAACAGATTCCCTCCCCCGTCCCCAAAAAACAAACAAACCCAAATCTTTAAATTCTGGACTTAAAACAGGGATTCATGTTTGCTTTCAGCACAGCAAGCTGCATGCTGAAATCTTAAAATTATCGTTTCAGTGAAACACCTTTTAACCCAACACACTGTTGCATCGCTGCTAAAATATTCCTCAAGATTATAAATGCAGTTTGATCCTGTGTTCCAGGTGAAATGCTGTATTTTCTATGCCACATGAAGACCATATTTGACATGCATTATCAGTTGTGATCTTGCATTCCACAGGCGGCATCCACTGAATCAACATGGTTTTCAGGCCTGAAACAGACACAGGCAGGGGAAAAAAAAAAAAAACAAAAAAACAAACAAGACCAAGCTACCAGTGTGTTATGCCATTAATGCAAGTTTGCTTTTATGCTTCTTTCCACTCCATCCTCCCAGGTTTTTGTGTGTGTGTTTTTTTTTTTTTTAAATAAAAACAGGCTGGTGATCTACCTTCAAAGAGAATTTCCTCTTCCCCACGCATCCTCATGGGCTCAGAAAGGTCATAATTATTGTCCCATTTTTCTGAACTACAATATAGTAAGCCATGTATGCTTTACACTCTTCCTAATCCTTTCCAACAGACTTATATATATATTTTTTAAAATCAATAACAGGCTGCAGCGCAGAGCTAACTATTCTGTAATATCAGCAATTAGTTAAAGGCGCTAGCCTGAGACTTAGACTCATGGAATCTATGAATGAATCTAAGGCCAGAAGGGACGACTGATCATCTAGTCTGACCTCCTGTACAAAACATAGCCCATAATACTTTCCAGAGCAGATCCTTTAGAAAAACATCTAATCTCTATTTAAGAATGGTCAGTGATAGAGAATCCACCATAACCTTTGGTAAGTTGTTCCAATGGTTAATTACTCTGTTAAAAATTTACACCTTATTTCCAGTCTGAAACTTGGGAGATACAGGTTCAGTTCCTTGCACGGCCACTTTGTGACCGTGTGCAAATCACTTTGTCTCTCTGTGCCTCAGTTCTCCATCTGTAAAAGTGGGATAATAGTACTGCTGTGCTCACAGGGGTGCTATGAGGATTGCATATTAAGGACTGTGAGGTGCTCAGATATTACGGTGATCAGGGCCATATGAGTTCCTGAGACAGAGCAATTTAGTCACAGGTACAAGTTCTGATTGAAGGTAAGTAGGTGGTTTTAAATGTTGACAATTAAGAACACTGGATTTTCAAAGAGGAAATCAAAGGTTAAAAACCTGCTGATTCCAGGAGGTAGAACTGAAGAGAGTCTTCTGTCAAGAGGGCTTACTCTAATTTTGCCAAAGCATACTGGTACCTGTGAGTATGGAATAGTTCCCAATTTGCTCAGCCAAGCAGAATAGCAAATCTTGACACTTTAAAAACATTTTGCCGAATTACTTTCTGTATTCGCTAATTTCTTGTTCAAGAGTTCCACTATTCATTTAGCTCAAGCATAACACATATACCCATGGGCCACCTGTTTGTCGGTCATCCTAGTCCTGCCCAATTCTTTCTATACCTCTCAGTACCTTGAACCTAGTACCTGAACAGCCATAGGCCCCCAGAGTCTCAGGATCTGCACTCCAGTTGTGCAGCCAAGCTGAGAGCCAACAGCAGGCCAATCCTCTGGTGCAGTATTCTGCTTTTATAAGCTTCCTTGCTCAGACAGTGAGTTGGCAAAGTTCAAACACTTCTGCTATGACTCCTCCCATACCTGAGGGGTTTCAGCTGCACGCAAACTAAGGCAGCAAACTGACTTTGTATGGAAAGGATCCACTCAGCTGACTGATCACCAGTTGTAAAAATCTGCGCACACACACCCAGGACTATAAACACGTCTCACTTGCTTTCTTTTTGTTTGATTACTGTAAGTATTTGAATGATTACATGAATTCTGATCATCCCAGCCCTATAATACAGTGAAGTTCAATCAGTTTGACACACACACACAAAAAAAATAATAATTACAAAAAAAAAAATCAGAAGTGCAGGTTTACCCTGCCAGCTTGCTGGTTACAAGTGATGACTTTCTCGGTGGAAGATCTTGTGGTGTCGGGATATGGTCTCCTGTCACCAGGTTATTGTCAGGCCCGGTGGTTGGCAACTGCTTGTTCTTCATCTTTGCCTTGGCCATATTGTAGTCACCCGAGTCAAAATATTTTTGCTGAAAGAGGGACAGGATTTCAAGTTACTTTGGCAAAGTCTTAAGGAAATATACTGCCCAAAAATTTGTTGGAATATTGTGAACATACAAGACCTATCTAACCATGAATGTTTCCTTGATTTAAGTAGTAGCTTGGTCAACGTACCCCATTGTGTCACTGAATTTGCAGACGCATTAGATAAGCCTAGCCTACACTTAGAAGTTCTAGTATAGCCATAGAACTGTAGCTACCCCAGCAGAATCCTGCTAGCATAGACAGTTATACTAGCAGCAGAGGGCTTTTGCTGGTATAGTTCATTCGGGTTCGGTGAGCGAAATAAACTATCCCAGCAAAAGCGCTTTTGTGCTGCTAGAACTGCATCTACACTAGGGTTTTTGCTGGCACAGCTCTGTCATAAACAAACCCAAGCAAAATAACTCTCACACCCCTAACGGGCAAAGCTATGCTGGCAAGATTTATACAGCCCTGGCCTAAGAACAGACACAAAATCCTCACTTTAAAGAAGCAGTTACAGAAGACTGGAAGCCAGACAAGCAGGCTCCTTCCACACAAGGAAATCCACCTTCCCGTTTTATGCACATACTTTTAAGTAAGTTTGTAACACAAGCAGTCACCCCCAACGAATTTTCGGCCTTTCTGTAATACTTATTTGAAAGGATAACCATGATCATTTACTTCCTTTACCAAGGTGTAGGGTAAACAAACACAATTCACCAAGTACAACAGCAGTTGATAAAACTTTATAACATGGAATCTCAGGACTGGTCTACACTGGTGGGGTGGGGGGGGAGAAACTGATCTAAGTTACCTAACTTCTGCTACATAAATAACGTAGCTGAAGTCAACGTACTTAGATCTACTGCGGTAAGTTGATGGCTGATGCTCTCCTGTCAACTCCGCCTGCGCCTCTCACCCTGGTGGAGTACCAGGGTCGACAGGCGAGCGCTCGGCGGTCGATTTATCGCGTCTAGGCTAGACACGATAAATCTACCCCTGCTGGATCGATCACTGCCCTTCGATCCAGCAGGTAATGTAGACAAGACCTCAGTTGTGTTTACTAAGTTCCTTATAGTGACTTTTAAAGCCCAAACACTTGACCTACTGCCACATGGCTGTAACCATAATGGGGAAAGACCTCGGGACCCAATTTTCATTTACCCCATTCTGGCAGCATAAAAGAGGCCTTAAAGTGGGTATAAATAACATGTCTTCCAGAGCACCATACAGGGGCTTTGGTGTAAATGAGACGGGCCTGATTTTGCTGTCCCACTGGTGTGAGTTAGGGCCTGATTCCCCTCTAACTATCAGATTTAAAAACAACCCCCCCCTATTGCTTCCATGCCAAGAAATTAAATAACCATTAATTTTGTGCTTGTTCTGCAGGCTGTTATCTAAAACATTACCAGAGTAACATCAACAGCAAGAGATAATGCTGGCACATTGTTTTGGCAGGATGAAAGGCTATAAATAAAAGCTATAAAAGGAAAACAATGATGTTAATTCCAGTGAAGCAAAGCAGAAGCAGTGGGCAGAATCCCTGTGGTTCTAAATGGGAAAAACAGCAAAACAGTTGCATTTTCCCAACTTCTCAGAGGATTTTTATACAATCTGAAGGAGTAAGAGGCTCATATACTGTAACAGACTGCTTTACAATGGCTCTGTAAAATATTACAGCTATAAACAAGATGCCAGGCTTTGCTCTACTGGTTTTCAGTGTGGGCTTTAACTAACTCCTCAGACAGAGGAGTCACGAGGCCTGATACACCATTGCCTTGAACCTTGGCCAGTCGTACACCAGTACAGAGTGGGTGTAAAATGCTGCCATTCTGAGCTGGTGGCATTTCTACACCCACTTTGCACAGGTCTAAGTGACTGCACAAGGTGCAGGGCAATGGAAAAAAACCAAGCCCACAGTTTCTAATTTTGCATCATTATTCTTTAAGAGCTCTACTTTGAACCCACATGTGAGATTTGGAACATCTGATCTGCCAGATCACCGGCTGGTGCAGGACCAGCTCCACAGCGTTAAGGTAGATCCCAGGGAGAGGCCCAGATGGCACAGGGAGACCAGTGCACTAGTTTCTAAGTATCAGAGTCCAAATCATGACGGGTCACAAGGTGGAGAACTGGGAAGCCAGTAAACAATATCCACATAGCAAAACCCACCACACAAAAGACAGCCCAGCACAAGAACAGCCTGGGATGATCTCGATCAGGAGCTTAGGAAGCGGGGGAATGTGCCACACAGACATCTACTATGGTGACTTCAGTGGGCTTTATATGGTCATGTCCGACTTATTTCGTGCCTGATATATCCCCAGGCCAGCAACGGTAACGAATAGAAATGGATTAGATACAAATGGCATTATAACAAGTTCAGGTCACTGGTCTGGTTTAGTCAATAAATAGGGTGCTTATATCTCTATGTACATACTGAACCCAAATCTCTCATTCAATACAGTCTTTACTAATACCTAGACTACTTTAAATGCTACTGTCTATATCATACACACTTTTCTTTACACCATCTAGTGATGACAACGTTAGCTTCCAAGACAAGGGTATTTGAGTAGGTAAGTACCCCTTTCTGCAGTCTTTTCATTAGGAAGTCTGACCCTCCTGGCTTCTGTCCTAAATTAGGATATTTGGCCTTTAGTTTTGCTTCTTCTGCTCTCTCAGGGACGACTGCTTCCTTCTCCTGCGTATCCTGAAAAACAAGAAACTGATTAAAGCTATTCAACCGTATGAAAGAGGACACCTTTATTTTACCTCGGAAATCTAGTTATACAATGTTTGTCCTGTAACTACAAGCCTAATGTTCATCACTAATTGAGGTGTGGCCCCTTAAATGCTTAAACATACTTTGAGAATACTGTAAACTCTATTCTAAACCCATAGGGGGAGTGGCTTTCTCAGAAAGCCTGTGGGAAAGCGGACAGATAAATGGGCCAGGTGAGAGATCCAGCCATTGATAAGGAGCCTGTGGTAAGTTTGACCCAGGCAATGAGGTTCAGCAGGCAGTCATCAGTTTCACATCAACTCCCATCAGTTAAGTGTGGCACCATCTGTAACTCTTCTAACCTTTCCACATGGCAGAAGCCAATTGGCTGAGCCAATATGGGCGGTGGCTAGAAATTCAACCACGCTTTTATACTCAAGAACAAGCAACATGCCAGAAACAGCTCACCAGGTGGGTCGCAGAGATCAAGTTTTGCTGCTTCAACCTGGAGTAGTTGTTCACATGTATCCAACGCATCAACATTCCCCAGTGCCATTTCCTAGCATTGCTCAAAGATAGTTGTTTTAAACAACTGAGCTCTGATCACTAAGCATCATTAAAAGGATAAGAGGCAAATCAATGTTTTCAGTGCATATTTCTTCATGAAGGGGAATTCCATAATGCTGAAGATAGTCCAGGAAGCCAGAAGGTCTCTGTATTCACAAAGCACAGATGGCATCAGATACCCTGAGCCACCCCACCCACGTGTGTGCGTCAGATCTATGCTGAAGAGAACAGTTCCAGAGCAAGATGGTATTTCACCATCAAAGACTCTTTGTCCTATGGACAGTGTTACACAGAAGGTCAGACTTGCAATTCTTTCTGGCCTTAAGATCTAAGAAATGTTGGCCCCTCTGCAGAGATCCCCACCAACCCCTCACGTGTGATTGTTTTTGCAACATGGACACCTGTCTACTAAAAACTGGACTGAGACTTTGCAACTTTTGTCGTACAAACCAAACAATGCTGACTCAAGTCAGTTTCAACCAAGGCCAAATTCAAACTGGCACCTCCAATACCATTATCAATCATCTATGCCATCCGGAATCACAGACGCAGCAAGCTCAGCCCCAGCGATAGAACGGCACATAATACCATATCTCTGGTTGATCAAGAAGTGGCATTGACTTGTTCTGTGGCAAGTTCCTTCTCATTCCCCTGGGCCCAAAGGCTCATGGCCTAAGTACAGAATAGATCAGGCAAGGTAAAAACAGGGTTGAGATTTTCCATGTCCTTGCTGGAATCAAAGACTAAAAAACTTTGCAGAGGGAAAAAAACCCAACATTTATCTTCAGCTTGGCATGCAGGTGCCAATACAGTCACAAAGAGTTGCTAGAACAAGATCACAGAGATGTAAGAAACAGGATTTTGGTCAACGTCAGTGACAGGGCATCACACTAGAGGGACCATGAGTTTGATCCAGCCTAGCTACTCCTGTGTTCCAATTAAATTGAATCCCTTTTGCTAACAGGGCAGGACAGAATCCATCCAAATAGATAATCTACATTTGATTTTAGTAAAGAGAACAGGCAAATTTCTGCCTTAATGGTTAGGACTGGGCATGTTATGGTTGGGTTCAAGATACCTTTGCTCAGAAATACATAGATGGAACTCTGCTGAAACAGATGTGAAACGTTCAAATTGGAAAAATTAACAAAAATAGAAATCAGTATCCTAACCTAGAAAACTAATTGAGACCTGTAAATATCTGATAATGTGGACTAGTTCTGAAGCTGTCACTTAAAAACCATTGTAAATAAGTTGCTGTACAAGAGCTTCAAAATTGATACCATCTGCAACTAAATATTTGTCTCAGCTCAGTGGTAGAGGAGGTTTGAGGGCTGCCTGGGACGTATTACTCACTTCCGCCCCTCCAATCATGTGAGGAAAGAGGAATAGAAGGATTGTCACACTTCTGTCCTCCAAGAGAGGGCTTATCCCAGCCTTATTCTTTAAGCGGAGTTTGCTTAAGTAAAGGGGACTGTGTAGACATAACAGTCCAGCAGAGAGCGTGGATGTCAGCAGAACCAGAGTGACTACATTTCTCAGTTATTTCAGAATTTCTAAATACAGCTTTGAGAGCAGACTCAATGGTATAGAAGACCTGAGAATATGAATTACCAAATACAGTAAATTCCATTTCCTAGGGCTCTACTGCTTATTACACTCGAGGGTCAACAGTAGCTGGCCAGAAACAGAACGGCAGTCTGTCCTAAGAAATCTTGCTGCTGCTGTTATTCTTGATAAGTCATCTGTTGGAAGGCATTTCAGTGGTCACTAAGTTTTTCAAAGATTTAGAACAGAGGCCACTGACCTGTTTAAGATCTGGATTTAGATGATTTTTCTCTACAGAGAGCAGCCTAATGGGCTGGCTCAGCTGTCAGCCCTCTCTGCCTGCTGCATTCACTAGGCAATTCTGGAAACCTCCATTCCTGCTCGTCACTATTGCCACCAATTCCAGAAAAGCAAGATCTTGCACAGTGGGAACTCAGTTCAATTTAGATGGCCTGTGCAGCATATCTGGGATCCTCAGATCTTCTTTGTTGCTGGCCTGCACCAGCCTGTGACATTTGGTCCATTACCAGGTAAAACACTGGAAGGAGAGGCAAAATATTTCGAGAAGCCACTGCAAATTATTAGCCAACAGAAAGTGAAGGCAGGCGTGCCCACATCTCAAAATCCACATCATAACTGTTCGTTGTTCACTGTCTCAGACTGATTGAGCCATAGACAGACACTGAAATCTCTCAGTCTTGGGTCTGGTCCTTCCAGGTAAGGAAAGACGTACAGGAGGAAGTTAATACTGCTGGTACCTCCAATGGCAAATGTGTATTTTGGCAGTTAGAGTCCATGCTGGGTCGAGGGGGGGGGTAGACTGGTCCTCATGTCTGATAATTGAATAGTGGGTTGGAGACAGTGGGTAGAAACGATGTTTCCTACCTGTGTACGTACCTTATTCTCCAATCTGTTGAGCATAGTGGGGAAACTGGGATGGAGAGGCTTGGAAGCTAGGAGCTAAGATGTGTGCCTGGCGCAGCACAGACAGGTATACTGGAGGATGCTCTGTGGATGACAGGTGGCGGCTAGCGACTATACGTAGCCCAACCGGAAACATACAAGCTGGTATCTGGTCTATTAAAGGCAGTTGACAACTGCTGAGAAGTTGGCTGTGGAACGTTAGCCACAAGCGTTCTCTGAAATATCTTCTGCTATAGTATTTATTCCAATAGTGTTAGGGTTAATGGAGATTTATTGCTCTGGCTGTCTTAATGAAGTTCTCTTTTCTAGGAAGAGGATACAGGTAGACAGATGCCACTCAGCCAACTACAACTCAAAGAGACGCTGCCCATGAAATAAAGGGATCCTTTACTGGCAGAGAATTAAAGAGAGAAGCACAAGTTCCAAAGCGCTGTTTGGTCTCTCAGCAGGAATTCTGGCTGTGTTACCCAGAGCCCAGTAGTTCTTACCAGACACACTCAATCCCACCTCCTCGCCTCAATTATTTATTTCTAAGTCGTATCTCCATACATGGCCATAAAGGCTGTTTCCCTCCCATTACTCAGGCCGTTTCCTGTTATCCTGGGTACACTATCTTTAACTGCTGCTCAGGCACACTACAATCAATGGCTTTGTGCTTTATTCAACTTGTTGGAATAAGATCAGTGGCCAACACCACAGCTGGGAAATTAATACCAATGAGCATTTTTTGGATAGTAGGGCTATATGTGAAGCACTGCAATGCACCTGAACTAAAGAGAGAACAGAACCTTTTCAAAAGCGTGATGCCACCTGCCTATCAGGATAGATTAAGCCACCAGGATTCAAATAGGGCATGCTTATGTCCTGCCACTGTATACAAACTGCCACAGAGCTGATCTTTATGTTTCGGCACTGTTCAAAATTAAGTGACACATGGCTGCCACTTCTCCCAGAGGACCTGTATCACTGAAACACGTGCCCAGATGGCCAGGTTTTAGATGCATGACTGTTAGCCTGTATTCTAATAATACTGTAAGATCAGGAAAGCCTATTGTTCTGACAGATCCCTGTTGTACTGGCGTCACCATTAGTTTGGGCAATAACCGGTTTGGCTGAGAGCTGCCAATGTGTTTGTATGAGAACACCTGGCCTGTGCTAATCCTGCTCCGGTTCTGAAGGTTGAGATGGCAGTGTTGTGTATAGAAACTCTGAGACAAAACAGGCTTCAAAGTGTTCTTGCAAACTGTTACCCAGAATGCTCTTCCACTTCACAACTATTAGAGGTGGGGTGAGAGCTCCGAGAAGGCATTTAGATGTGAGTGTTATGGGTGGTTAAAATGCTGCTTTTGTGTAGGATTTGTGTAGCCAGAAAGTAGCAGAAAGTTTTTAACCTCCAGGCTGCACACCATATAGCTGTTTGTGATATCACAAGTAAAATGGTCAAAGATTTCCTGCATCACAGGAACATCCTCTGTTGTACCCATTTTAGCATTTTAAGTTGAGGGATGCTTTAGGAGCAAGTATTTCCCTACGCTGAAACCAAGAGTGAAAAGAGTGAATATTTAAAATGAAGATTTCAGATTGGAAACGCTTTCTCCCCAGTCCCAACACATATGATTTCTAGGACAGACGATGCCAAGGCATTTTGGAAGAGACTATTTAAGTCAGGTTTCTCCTTTTCCCTAAAGCTACCGTCTCCTCTCTTTGGTTACCATCCACTTAAAGAGAATCAAGAGAAAATAACAATTGGAAAGACAATGCATCTTTGATAAGACAGTCTTTAAATAAAGTGGATAAGTCTGAGTAGCTGCTCCACTCACGACACCGTGGGCAATGCTCTAAGAAAGTCGATGACTCAGGGGAGCTGCACACCATGCTGCTAAGCTGCCCTAGACAAAAGGCAAAATAAGAATTTTTGTGCAGAAGGGTTATGTGGGATAATTTGATATCATTACTCACTACAGTTCAGTCCCGCAGCGTTAATACAAAACCTCCACTACAGCTTCACCCCCCCAAAGTAATAATGCCGCCTCTTCTCATCTACTGCAGCTTCATTTTCAGGCCACCCCCTGAATTCTGCTTTAGCCTAAGGAACTTTATTACCCTCAAATAAATCAACTGCTTGTGCACAGAACTACAGAATTGTCTACAACAAAGCGATTGCTTTAGTGCAAGCCTGAACTGGTATTTTGAGAGAAACATCCCTCCCCCTTAATACCAAAGGGAAATTCCCCTACTTACTTTGAAGCAGCCGTTATTATATAATCCTAATTTACCGCCACCTCAAGCAAACCTGATCTCACCTCTCATCAAAAATTATTTACGGAGAAGTCATGAAACTGAGGTGAACTGACATTATTTATACTGACGCCACCAAACCGACTGCTTTTAAAGCAACTCCTGCACTCTTAATTCTTCTTGTGGCTCTCACTGGGCTGGGCAGTCAGCTTTGTCCTACCATTGGGGTCTTAACAGGTGGGAGAGGGATACTTATTATAAGCCATTTCATATATATGTTTGCAGAGTTGCAGCTGTATTGGTCCCAGGATATGAGACACATGGGTAGGTGGGGTAGTATATTTCATTGGACTGCTTCTGTTGGTAGAAGATCCAAGCTTTCCATCTACAGAGGGCTCTTCCTCAGAGGCCCTGGTGGGGCGGGTGAGCCGAAGAAGAGCTCTGCCTAGCTCAAAACCTTGTACCTTCCACCAACAGACGCTGGCTGGTCCAATAAGAGATATTTCCTCATCTGCCTTGTCTCTCTCCTTTCACATACATGGCTTCATGGAGACCTGTAACCTTGGCCCTGGTCTACACTTAACATTTAGACTGACCTGGCCACATCGCTCGGGGGGGGGGGGGGGGGGTGAAAAATTTCCACCCGACCCAGGTGAAGACACAACTAAGTCAATGGAAGAATTCAAGCCCCCCAAGCTCCAACCAACAGCAGAGCCTCCCCATGCTGAGGCCCAAGTCCCAACCCAGCACTCCCAGACCCTCCCTCCGCCATAAGCCCCTGCCCCTAGTGGAACCACCCCCGAGCCTGGATGCCCCCCCCCGGACCAGGAGCCTCCCCCCCCCCCAACATCACAATCTCCCCCCACATCCTGCTCTGACCCGCCCTGCCCCGTCCCACGGCTGCGCCCTTGCTCCAGAAGCTCCCACACCCCCAGTATCCCACCACCCCGCTCTGACCCCGTCCCGTCCCGCCTCACACACCTACACACCCCCAGTATCCCACAATCCACCGCCCCCAACCCGCCCAGACTCACACCGCACTTAAGCCCTATCTACCCCACGACCAACACCCCCCCCCGGAAGTACCACCCCACCAGGCCTGTAGCCAATGACCAAACACCATTGCCGGGAGCGACGAGTAGGGCAGCCAATCACAGCGCAGTCCGGCCCGTATGGGCAGTCCCAGTGGCCAATCGGAGCCCAGCGCGATCCTGCCCAGACTCAGCCCCTCACCTGTTTCTCGTCGCCCGTCTGTTCGCACCGGCTGTCGGCGCTGAGCTTCTCCGACATGGTGGGACAGGGAAGGGAAGAGGGACGTGGCTGAGAGAAGGGCCGGCGTTCTGCTTCCCACCCTCTCCCCGGCTCCTGTCACTTTCACTCTGTAACCAAAATGGCCGCCGCCGCCCCCCTAACTTTTCTGCCTGGTAACTGACAAGCAGAGCATCCAATAAGAAAGCTTCGGAGGCCAGGATGACATCATAACCAACCAGTCAGAGCCCTTAGGAGGCGGGATAAGGGGGGCGGGATACTGGGACGAGACAGATGGGGCAACGGGCCAATGGAGAGTGAGGCAGGAGCAGAACGGGCAGGGCAAAACTTGGGAATGACGAAAACTTAGCGGGACCAATAAGAGACGGAGAGGAGGCCGTGGGTGGGGCGGCTCTTGGCAGTGGCGGGGGAAATTTCATTGAGGGACTTGTGTGAGCCCCGCCCCCACATCTCCCCGGGACCCTCCCTCAGTCCACTGGGCCCCGCCCCCCAGGACCCACCACTGCCCCCCGGGACCCGCCCCCCCACATCCCCGCGGGACCCTGCACTGCCCCGCGGGACCCGCCCCCCACGCCCCCCCGGGACCCTCCACTGCCCCCCCCGGGACCCGCCCCCCCCACATCCTCCCGGGACCCTCCACTGCCCCCCCCGGGACCCGCCCCCCCCACATCCTCCCGGGACCCTCCACTGCCCCCCGGGACCCGCCCTCACTCCACTGGGCCCCGCCCCCCAGGACCCACCACTGCCCCCTGGGACCCGCCCCCCCACATCCCCGCGGGACCCTGCACTGCCCCCCGGGACCCACCCTCAGTACACTGGGCCCCGCCCCCCAGGACCCCCCCCACATTCCCCCCGGGACCTGCCCTCACTCCACTGGGCCCCGCCCCCCAGGACCCCCCCCACATTCCCCCCGGGACCTGCCCTCACTCCACTGGGACCCACCACTGCCCCCCCCCGGGATCTGCCCCCCTCATCACCCTGGGACCCACCACCCCGGGATACGCACTTACATCAGCTCAGAACCTTTCCCCTCCATATCACCCTGGGACCTACCGGCGCCACCCCCCAGGAACCTCTGGGACCCGCCCCCCACATCACCCCAAGACCTGCCAGGACCCACTCCACGCATCACCCTGGGACCTGCCTCTGCCTTCCTGGGACCTGCCCCCAAGGGCCTTCTGGGACCCACCACTGCCCTCATGGTACCCACATCCCCCCAGGAACCTCTGGGATCCGCCCCCCACGTCCCTCCAGGACCTGCCTCTGCCCCCCTGGGACCTGCCCTCCAGGACTCTCTGGGACCCACCCCCTCAGAACCACCCAGCCCCTCATCACCCCAGGGCCTGCTCTCCCACATTACGTCAGGACCCCCCTCCCCCCCCCACCCCCACATCCCTCTGGGTGTCATACGGTTTGTGTCTTCTGCGGTGACTCAACGCTGAGTCTTCCTGTCCCTGGGAATTTGGGATGGGTCCAAACTTGGATGAAAATGATGTTTGCACAGTTAATGTGTAACCCTGTTAATGGCTGTCGTTAACATGGTTCTCATGCCACTTTGGAGTGAGCCTAGCTTGAATATGGTTCTTTAATCCAGCCCCTCTTTATGCCCTGGCTTGGGGACAGCTAGAGCCTGAATTTAGGCCCCAAAATGTAGATTTTTGTTTAGGTTAAGGGGAAATTTAGGATCTGAATTTCAAACACACGCTACTGAATACTGAGTGCAGATGTGGTCGCCCTAGCTCAAAAAAAGATATATTGGAATTGGAAAGGGTTCAGAAAAGGGCAACAAAAAATATTAGGGGTATGGAATGGCTTCTGTACAAGGAGAGATTAATAAGATTGGGACTTTTCAACCTGGAAAAGAGACGAATAAGGGGGAATATGATAGAGGTCTATAAAATCATGACGTGTAGAGAAAGTGAATAAGGAAGTGTTATTTACTCTTTCTCATAACACAAGAACTAGGGTCACCAAATGAAATTAAGAGGCAGCAGGTTTAAAACAAACAAAAGGAAGTATTTTTGCACACAACGCACAGTCAACCTGTGGAACTCCTTGCCAGAGGATGTTGTGAAGGCCAAGACTATAACAGGGTTCAAAAAAGAACTAGATAAATTCTTGGAGGACAGGTCCATCAATGGCTATTAGCCAGGATGGGCAGGGACAGTGTCCCTAGCCTCTGTTTGCCAGAAGCTGGGAATGGGTGACAGCGGATGGATCACTTGATGATCACCTGTTCTGTTCATTCCCTCTGAAGCACCTGGCACTGGCCACTGTCGGAAGACAGGATACTGGGCTAGATGGACTTTTGGTCTGACCCCGTATGGCCGTTCTTATGTTCTTACAAATGTTCAGGGATGTTTGGATCCAGGTTCTTCAGATAAACTCAGGGATGAAATTGAAGGGAAAAAGTAGTGCTATGCTCCCAAGCTCCACCCTCAAACTAAGCCCTGCCCATTTGAAGTGCCACAATGAGGTGCCACTCACAATAAATTGTGCAGCCCTTCCTAATATTGGGGTTTTTTTTGTGCGTTCTGCAGCACAGCGAGAGGAGTTGATCATCATCCATCAACTTTCCTGCAATCTTTGGAAAACAATGAAGTAGTTCGCAACATTGCTAGTGAAACAATCACCATTAGGTTTCAGAGTTAACAGTCTACTGAGATTAATTGAGGCACGTGACATCTTTCAGAGCGATTGTTTCAGGCTGGCTGCAGGCTCAGGCAGAAAGCACTGCAGGGGTTTACGCTTGGTTCACAGTTTGATGTTTCTGTTTGCAACTAGAAGCTCAATTTTGGTTTGGAACAAAAACGGGTTGGTTGGAGAACAAGGTGATGAAAAAAGTAGGCCAAGCCAGCCCACTTTGATCCTTGTTGTCATCCTTGTAAGAAAAGTCAGTGAAAACAAATGTTGAAGACTCTTGCTCTGCAGGGTTACCCTCTCAAACGCGGCTGCCTGGTGCTGACAAGAGGAGGGTTAAACTCAAAGCCTACGAGTGACAGGTTCAGCTTTGTGAAGTGCCAAGTGCAACGGGGCTCTGGTCCGCACGTGAGGCTCCAAATGCACCTAGCTCATTACTGAGAAAAGGAGAATAGCAGCATGTTGGGGTTGCTATTTCCCCCCCTAGAGATTGGGGCAGCACCTCCGTGGGCCCCCTGGGCTCGGCTGGCTGCTAATCCTTTCCTGTATTTGGGCCAGGACCAGGGATGGGCGGGGAGGATTCAGGTGGCTTTATGCTGCTTTTGTGCTTCTCCTGTCGTGAGGCTGTGCAGCCTTCGGGCTGCTCTAACTTGTGCTCTGCTCCCCATGGACCCTGGAGAACAGCCACAGAGCAGCGGGCCCCAGCCGTGCCCCCAATCCACCCTCTGTACTGAGGGCAAGACCAATGCAGAGGCCTTATGCCAGCTCCAACCCAGCCAAGGCAATACCCAGGGAGCTGATTCCACCGATTTTAAGACCCATTTATGCTGCTAAAGTGGCATAAACAAGCCCTAGTACAATGGACTCAAGGCCTGGGTAGTGAATGGTGCAGCAGAAACAATCACAGCGCTGGCAGTTCTTGGGATTTCTCCTGGAGAGCGGTGCGATGAAGTGGGAATTTTGGTAATACCGGATATTTATGAGTCCTGCGCGTGCCTCAGTTTCCCGCTGTGCATTGCCAGGCACAGGGTGTAAAGGGTTAAAAAGCTGTCCTTGGGGCACAGCAGGGGCCAAGAGGTGATGTGTCCTGGCTGGTCTGTGTCATTAAGGACAGGGTGGAAACCAACCCATATCACTGGAGAGACAAGGGGAACACCTCCCACCAGGCCCTTCACACCTAGCAACTGCCACCCAAGAGGGAGGAAATTCCCCCCCAGCTCCCTGCAGGGAAGCAGGGCAAAGACCCCAGCTGGAGAGCAGAGGGGAAAGGTGGCCCTGTGAATACTCCCGGACAGCATGGAGCCTGGAAGGGGCCCAGTACGAGGCTCCCGCAGGCGTCCAACTGGGCTGGATTTGCTGCAGCGAGAGAGACCGGGAATGCTAGTTCCAAAGGCCCAGTTTCAGTCCTGGAGGCCACAGGCCTGTTGCGGTCGGTCCTGGGGGCCCGGCCAACTAACGGGGTCACTCCCAAAGGACTGGTTACAGGCTAGGACATGGTCTCGGAGTCCCAAGGTCCAGGACAAAGAGGTTTAAAACGCCTTTTGCGTCACTCCTAGGCATGTATTCGGATCACTCCCACAGCAGCATTCTCCGCCTTCCCAAACGCCCCGCGAGTAACATTCAAGCACCCCCCGTTGCTCCTTTTGACGTCCGCTACCCAGATGGCATTGGGCCTCCACCGGCCCCGTTAGCAGAGCTGCGCTGAATGCAAACCAACCACGAGCTCGCTTAGACGCTCCGCTGGGCATTTCCAGGGTTCTGCCTCTCTCCAGTGGCCTTGAGTGCGGAGTGTGACATTAAACAGCCGACGCAGGAGTGGCATGAACAAATCAGGCCACAACGACGTGTTTAACCATCCCGCTTATACCTGGCACTTGCATTTTATTTTTAGTAGTGAGCTTCTTGTCTTTAACCGAGGCTGAATTGTCCAAAGCGTGAAGATCATTTAGCTTGTAAATTTTGGGGGAAGGGACTGTCTTTTTGTTCGGCGTCTGCACAGCGCCCAGCTGGCCCTGAGTGGAATTCCAGGGTGTTACCGTAACACACGTAATATATAACTAGAGAAATCAGAGCTTGGAAACCCCCAGGGCCGGCTTTAGGCCGATTCCCCCAAATCCCCCTGTTCCTAAGAGGGCCCCACGCCCTAAAGAAGAACACCTAACTTAGGTGCCTTTTTAATTTTTTTACTCACCTGGCAGCGTTCCGGGTCTTCGGCGGCACTTTGGCGGCGGGTCCTTCAGAGCTGCAGAAGACCTGGAGCGAGTGAAGGATCCGCTGCCGAAGTGCCGCCGAAGACCCGGACTGCTGCCGGGTATTTGAATCGGGCCCTGCAGTTCCTAAAGCCAGCCTTGAACCCCGGTTAAACCCCAGCTAGTCCTTCCTCTAGGCTCCAGTCCCTTGAACTTCCCCTGGTAATGTGGCTTTCCTAATTCCTCTTCCACTGCTCGGAAATGCTGCTTCCTGAGGTTCAGCCTAAGTTTCCCTTTGCTGAAGGACTCCAGGCATCTGAAGAAGTGAGTTTTTTACCCACGAAAGCTTATGCCCAAATAAATCCGCTAATCTTTAAGGTGCCACCGGACTCCTTGTTGCCTTTGCTGAAGGGAAGCCACTCTCTGCAAGGCACGTGGCATGACGCACTAGGGCCACTAGATGCCACTCTCGACACATTTTGCAGAGACTTTTACAGGCTTGGCTACTGAGGGTTGCACTGCACCAGGCTCAGCAGCACTCATCTTCGCCAGGCATTCTGGGCAAGTGCAGCGACCCAAGTGGCAGATTCCCCAGTGCAGGAGATTGCTGACTGTGGAGGACAATGCTAGTTCTGCCGTGAACTTTAAATCCAGGCTTCTGGCCAGCCAAGCAGCAATAAGACCTCTCCCAGAAGACACATGTGCTCTCAAAGTCACCTCCAAGAACAGGGCTGGTGGGAAGATCCATGCAGAAGGCTTTGAACAGGGAAGCAAGTCAGACTGACTCTTGGCTGGGTTTCTTTTTCAGCAGCAGCTTTATTGGGGCAGGCCAGGCTGTGGGAAGGGGATTAGCGTTCTCACCTTGCTATAAGCATGATGCTGCTTCACTCCACAAAGTGCTTCCCCATGGACTTGCCTGAGTGAGTTTCATTCATTCATTAGTGCCACTCCATGACTGACACCTCCATCCAATCTGTAGTTACTCAAGGCCTTTTTAGCAACCACAGAGCTGGGCAGAGTCGCTGGTTTCCTGGGGAGAGGCAATCACACCTCTTTTCCTTTGGCCTTAAGCTCCCACACCAACTTCAAAGGGCCCACACGCTGTCATCTCCTCCTCCAGATCTCATCAGGAAATACCTGCTCACACAGCATGAAGAGAATCAGTGGAACTCCCTGCTGCAGGAGATCAGGAAGTCAGATATGGTGGCTGGGTGTGAAAAGGGGGTGAACGATGTTATGACCGATGCAGGCTATGCTGAGGGAATCGACCCTCACGTTCCAGGGCAAGAGCGGATCATCATGAGGGTCCAGCAGGAATTTCTGCCTCCTGCACAGAATGACGCAATAGGCCAGGTGCATTTTGGGAATCTTTTTTAAACTTCAGCCGGGGCCCAATTCATCATTTGTGCTGGCTTTTATACCAGTGCAAAGTGGGTACAAAACTCCCAGTCACTTTGCAACGCTGTAATGAATGCACAAGGTATAGAGCAGCAGAAAATTCTGGCGCAGCTGTCAACCACCAGCATTAGGAGCAACGGGCATGATCCTTCCTTCGTCTGTGTTCCCGGGACCATGCTCTGATGCCCTTTAGAGGTAGCAGGCTTAGCTTAATGGGCCCTCCATCTAGTAGGTTCAAATTCTAGCTGAGTTAGCCTGTTGTGGTAGTGAAACGTGAATTCCATGCAGCAGGCGGGGTGAGGATTTCTCAAAGAAAACTTTAAAAATCCAGGCGCTGCATGGAGCTTATGGCCCTTCTTTATCCATGGTCAAGAGTCCACCCCCGCAAACCTCATTTTTATGCACAGGACTGTAGAGCTGTTGAAACATTTCACCGGAATTTCCAAATTCCGTATTTCAACTCAAAAAAAAAATAGGGGGAAAAAAAGCTGATACGTTTTCACAAATTCTCCTTCCACCTTCATTTTGCCACTGACACTAGAGCGGGGTCAAGATTTGGACAGAAGTTTGACCAAAAAAATAAAAATGCCCCCCAAATTAATTTTTCCCCATTCTACCGGACTGTTTCACTTCGTCCCAGACATGGCTGCATTTTTGTGGCACTGTACGGAAAGCAAAGCAGCTTGGGATTATAACAATAAGGCCCTGAGCCTGCAAACCCACACGCTTTACTCCGGTGAGCAGGCCTGTTGAACTCAACAGTATGCTAATAAGAAGACTTAGCTCTTATGTGGTGCTATCTTCAGTAGATCTCAAAGCACTTTACAAAGGCGATCAGTATCACTATCTTGACTGTACAGATGGGGAAACTGAGGCACAGAGCGGCGCAATGACTTGCCCAAGGTCAGCCAGCAGCCCAGTGAGCAAGCCAGGTACAGTACCCAGGTCTCCTGAGTCCTAAAACAGGGCACTAGCCACTACGACACACTGCATCCCTACAGCAGAGTATTGTTAAAGAAGTATCGACATCCCTAGTGTGAATGCAGCTATATTGGCATAAAGGGGCTTTTTACTGGTATACCCATTCCAGTATAAGCGGTACTGTTATGAGACACTGTTATACTCATGGCGCTGAGTCCACTCTTACGGTAAAACTGTTGCAAATTAGACCCCTTAACTGATAGATTGTACAAAATGTGTGTCCCTAATGGGGGACAGAGCTGTCCCTAGTGACCCCAGGCAGAATGGGGCCAGCAGCCCGGAGCCCCTGGACTTCCAAACGCTAAGCAGATCAAAGCAAGCATCTCTATCCCACTGAGGAGATTTACACTTCAAGCCTCCTTATAAGAAATGGAAAGGGAGGTGGATATTTTTTGCTGGTTTTAAAATGAAATAGGCAGCTAGTCTTGTTTTTTAAATTATCATGGCAAACAAATTTAAGCTTTGTTGTAACGTGCGTTGTTTGCCTGGACTGCTCAAGACCTGAATGCTCGGGTAGGAGGAACTCTTTGAGTTGGCTTCTTAAATCCCTTCCTGCTTTTTCACATCTGATCCTCCTTGATGAAACGTAGGAGCCTTGTCTTAGAACAGGCTTCTTCAAAGTGATGCAAGCGACGAAAGTGAGATCTTGGAAGAGTGTGGCCATTTTCATAATGTAATACAAATAATCATTAATAATAAATAGTGTGTAATAAGCATGTCATAAAAACAAATGTTATATTTCCAAGATCACTGCTTTTATAATTTATACTCAGGTAAAGGAGAAAATCCCTGGAAATATTCATTTTTAGGAGGGGGTTCGTGAGACTTGACGTTTTAGTGAAAGGCCTTCACAGGTCGTTAAAGTTTGGGAACCACTGCCTTCGTGGAAAAGAGAATCCAGCCTAATTATGAACAGGGACCACTTCAAATGCACTCAGGGGTCAAGGTATTTGTAAAATACACCCCCAAGGGTGGACTCATGACCCCACATGAAAGCAAATCAACCGAGCCTGGAGCTTTTCAATAAAGGACATTTACTTTGTGGGTAACATATCAACACAAACAGGTACAGGCTGAGGTATCCGAGAAAAAACTTTGGTATAAAATGTACATGTCTTTAAAATGTTTACAGGCAAAGAGACTTTGGTTAGTTAGCACAGTCAACAAAGAAGAAACGAAGAAGAAACATTCAAGTGACTATATAGCAATGCACTGCTTTTCACACATGGGCACAGCACGCTACCAACGGGACAGGAAGGAGAGGGCTGGGCGAGTTTGGCATCACGTATTATTTGTGAGAAGCTCCCGGTGGGGTCATTGCGTGGTTGGGTGTTTTGTGAATCGATGCTGGTCGGCCAAAAAGAGAACAAGGAATTCAACGACAGAATTCAGATTTAGGTTTGGGGACGGTGGCTGTGTGTAGCAGTGGGATGACACAGGGCCCAGTTCTGGACAGTGATCAAAAGGAACAGACGCCCCCCAGCAGCAGCTGGGGGGATCCAGGAGGCTCTTTGGCAGGGTGGCTATGCTCAGGGGGCTAGTCCCATTCCCACTCACCTTAAGGCCCCCCGTACGTTACCAGTGTGGCACAAAGAGGCCTGCGTGTAACTGGGAATCAGGCCCATAGTGCTGTATGAATCCGTGCAGCCTGCCGCAGCCAGAACGTGGCATCGGGAAGTGCAGGAAGGGGCGTCACAGCAGTTGTTTGCATTGTGCACAGATAGGAACGGCTGCTCAGAGCCGCTGCTATATTCTTCCCAGTTCCCCACTGTGGAGAAGAGGCTAGGCTGGGCTGCAATGAATATAAAGGGGATTCTTGACTGAGGCTGCTGGACCCGGCCGGACCCTGTGGTTCTCTCTGGCTGGCTTCTGCTAGTTCTGCAGCAGAGATGGTGCTAGGGGCAGGCTGACAGAGGCACCTCTCAGAACTGGACTGCAGTAGTGGGTGAGAATCTTACCACGCCCGACTCACAGAGAGCTTCCACCGAGGTGCCTCCACAGCCTTTCCCCTTTATCCCCAGCCTGCCACCAGCAGTCCTGCGAAGGGGAAACGATTCCCCTGACCAAGACCAAGAGGCAGGGCATAAAGGTAAAATCAGCAGGTCCCGGGATGATGGTATCTATCATCATAAGTTTAGGAACAGATGGGTTCAGAACCCCAGTTTTGTGCCCTGGGGGGTGTGGGGGATGAATTGTCCAGGTCTTTTCTCTGGCTCTTTGATGTTGCCAATTCCAGTGTGAAACTGGAGGTTAAAAGAGGTGCCCTTTAGCCTCCCAAGTGGCAGACAAGGCCACTGCTTGAGAGACACCAGTGCAGAGCGGGCGAGGTTTGTGTCCTTAGAATCACCAGCATTTCCCAGCAACTGGGATTACTGGAGAGAGACTGGGATTTCCAGTGGCGTCAAAGGGAGTTAGGCACCCAGCTCGCACTGCCATTCAGTGAGATGCCCCAAAGCTCCTTTGAGAGTCCCAGCCAGAGAGTCAAAGGGCCAGAGGGAAATTGGGGTGCTAATGAGAGCGGGAACCTGGACCCGAACAGCTCTGACCCTTGGGGATCCCCGTCTTGACCTTCCCAGCTTTTGGTGAAGTAGCTTGGGCAGAATAAGGCCCTGCCTGAAACTCAGTCAAAGTCCCTGAGCAGAACCATTTCAAAGCGCCGGATTGTTTCCTGCTCCCAGGAGATTGTCTGTGTTGGCGGCCGGCTGCTGTCTCACCTGGTTCCACACGGAAGCACCCACAAAGGGCTTGTGTAACCCAAGCCAACCGGAGCGCCCTGTCCCACCCCAGAGGCCAGACCGTGGATAGAGTTTTATCACCCTGCTAGTCTCTCTGAGCCAATGGATCTTGGGCAAAGCCTGGCCACACTGAAGTCACTGGCAAAACTCCCATTGATTTCAAGATTTCACCGCTCATTCTCTAACTCAGGCAGGGGCAGCTCAGGCTTTTGGATCCAGCAGTTCTGCATTCGCTCGTGACCCACCGAGGGACACCAGTAGGCTAGGAAGGCTCCTGAGAAATCTCCCAAAGGAGCCTGGATTTCATTCAGAGGCAGGGCAGAGGGTTTGGGTCTGTCCCAGGACTCTGGGATGCTGATCCAGCCGTCTGAGGTTTGCTCCTTGCTCTGAAGGGAATGATGAGAGGCTGCCCCCAGGGGAAGTCAGAGAAGCGACTGCAAGAACGTGTTGTGTTCTTGCTCAGCAGCTCTGCTCCCTGTGTGCATTCAAGCTCATAACTGCTGAGCCGAGGGGCAAAGAGATATTTTTAATGCTCCCAATTGCCTTGCAGGCTGTGGGGGACGGAGCCAGGTTCTAGCCTGGCTCAGGCCTCATCAATACAGTTATTTCCTAGGCTGCAATTGCAAATCTCCCCCACAGATCTAGGAACCGGAAGGAGCCAGCAAAGACCCTAGGTGCTTGTGCAGCCAGGGAAACGTGCGCTGGCTGGAATGACACCGAGGCATGCTAGGCAATGGAGACAGCGGAGCCGCCCAGAGATGGATTTTTAGCTGGCAGGGGTTTTGTTACCGGGGATGATTCACAATTCGAAGTGAACCCAGTTTGATTCCCAGAGCCCAGGAGGAGTTTGCAGCTCTGTGAGGAAACATCTTTGCCCCAAGGACATTTCTTGCTCAGTTAAAGGTGCGGGGAGGGGGAAAACTAGCAGAAAAAATAATCTTTGGATCTTTTTGCACAGCAGCCTTGTAAACCAATCCAGAGCCACAATAAATACAGATCTGGCCCCACCATCCTGCTTTGATGGAGACTCACTGCTTAGCAGAACAGCACCCGTCGGTCCCCGGTTTGGCCATGGCTGGAACCTAACCACTGTTACAGGTGTCTCACTAAAGTGCATTATGAATGTCACAGAGTCGTTGTCTCGGTTAGGACAGATGACGCATCTAGGTCACGTCACTAGCTCTGCAGGGAGGGAGGCAGCTCCTGGCCCACGCAGGGTGACAGTCCCACACCACAGAGCACGTCAAGAGACAAGCCATGCAAAAAATCTCTCTCTCTAAATACAGCTATCGACACACGCACGCAGGCCCACCGAGGCGCCCACACGGAGACTCCTTGCAAAATCTTTGGTATCTTTGGTGCAAGAGACAAAGTGAGGTAGAAATTTGCCACGGTTTGACAAAACAATAGAGTCGCACAAGACATATGGGGACAAATTCGGGTGAGGAGCAGGCAGCGGGATCCGGACACCTGGGCTGTCTCGCTCCGGTTTGCGGTGGGGACGGCTTTCAGACAGCAAAGGGGAGATGGAGCCAGCTAAGTCTCGGCCGGGTCTGATGCGTTCATGCAGAATCCGGGGCAGGGTTTTCTAGGTCAGATCCTTCTTTACGTGTAACTGACTCCAGGAGTTGGGGGTGGATTTCCCAGGGCCCTGGTGTGGCAGATGGATGGCGCAGAGTCAGCTGGGGGAACGAGCATCACTCCGAAGAAGCAGAGGCTCTGGCCTGTACTATTTATCCGTACGAGTGCGCACCGCGTGGGGAGGGCTGAGGCCTTTCAGCACAGCCACGTGGTTATTGATTTGTGACTGTGGTCGTCCCAGCTTGGGATCAGCCTCGCTCCATAGGAACGGAAGCCTGGCAGCACCGCACGGGAGGGGTTAGTGGAGATCATTAAGGACAGGCTGCCTCTCGCTCGCTGCTTTCCACCCAGAAGCTTCAACCGTTTGACAAACCGGGCGGATCTGAGCGTCACGGGGCAACCGCAGGTGCGATTTTCAAACCAGTTCACTTACACTGGTGCACCTTCGCGTGTGGACGCTCTTGCCTGGCTTTAAGCCTGACCTATAGTGGGTTTGGTTTGGCCTGACGTGCCAGCTAAACCAGGTTGAACTGGATAGAATGTGTCCACACAGCAGGGGTGTGTGTGTGTATGTACACACAAGCCCTGAATTCCAGCCGCGTAGTGTAGAAGCAGGCGGCATGCCTGCCAAGCTAAGATCTCGGGTGCTGGGGTAGCCAAGGGAAATTAGCCCAGGTTGGAACCCCCTCCTGCGGCCATGCCGCCCTGTACAAAACAGGGCTCCCACCCGTTGGAGGGACCCTGGCAGCTGATCAGCCACAGTGATGCTGGCGCCAGCCTCTCTTACAACAGCATGTCTGCCACCAACATAGCGACACTGGTGCAGAACCGTCGCAGGTGAAAGCTGCCCCCCAGGCCCCGGGGAGTTTGGGGATGAACGTCAGCGGTGCCAGGATTTCAGTCCAGGCATCCTGGTTGTGGGGAGGAGGGGCATTGGTTCATGTCTGGGCAAAGCTCAAAGCTAGTCTGTCTTATCCAGATGGGGTCAGGCCACCTCTCTCCCCCACTACCTCAGCAGCAGTGCAAAGCGAGCATGAGACACCCCCCCACACACACTCCCGCTGTTCTGATCTGGTCGTGCACCGTGAGTGCATCAGCACCGGAGTGTTTCACGCTCACTTTGCACGGGCAGAAGTGACGGCAGAATCAGGACTCGTGATTTCAAAGCGCCAAGGCTCAGATCCTCAAAGGCATTTAGGTGCCTAACTCCCCACGGGAAACCAATGGGAGTTGGGTGCCTATTTGCCTCTGAGGATCTGGGCTTTAGATCACAGAGCTTAGCAAGCGGTCAGCTGATGCTATTGAGCTGTCCACATGGGACAGGACCACAGGGGGGCTGGGTGCAGAGCACCAGGCTGCCAGCCATCCCCCCCTGCAGAAGGGACCCATCATATTCCCAGGGATTTGCTGTTTAAATTGATATGCCAAAGGCTCCCTGGGAAAACCTCCACACGCGCCCTGGGGGGAAGCCACCCGGGGAGCCGCACCACGAGGTGTGATTTGTAATCCAACTCTCCTCTCAACCCCGCACCGAGAATCCCCACCTCCCACTGGTGTTAGCAGGAGCTGCAGCTGTTCAGCGCCACGCACTGGTCCGAGGCTCCATTTGTACAGCACCTTGCGCAGTGCCGACCGGGAGGACGAGGCCGCCCGCTCTGAGCGCAGCAGCGAGTTGAATGCACTTTGCACCTGTGCAAACAGCAGCACAAGGTGCTGGGCACGGGGGACTCAGGCTCACACAGAAACAGGCCCACAGTCTGGACACTTAGGCCAGAAGAAGCAGCAGGTTTGTCTACACAGGAAAATTAATCCAGATTAAGGTAGAGCATGAATTTAAAGCAGAATAGATATCCTGGAGTACCTTACCTGTAGATAAACCCTTAAGTGGCCCAAGATAATTTTGATTGATTGATTTTACTGCCAGTCAGTGACATGGGGAGCCAGGCTGGGGGAATGTCCCATTCACCTTGGGACTTCTGACCCTCCACCCCAACCAATCATCATATCCGGGGGGGTGGATCTCCAGAGCACCTTTCCTCTCACAACACTTGACAGACACTGGCTCATTCAGCGTCTCGGTACCCCAGCAAGGTAGGGCAATTGTAAGGGCTCTGACAGGTGGGGAAACTGAGGCACAGGTCGGGGCGGCGATGTGCCCCAAGGTCACACACCAAGTCAGTGGCACCCAGGGCTCCTGACTCATCAGCTTATGGTGACATTACTAGAAATCTTGTCAGAACCATGTGTAGAACCCAGGAGTCCTGGCTCCCAGTCAACTGCTCTAGCCATTAGATTGCATTGCCCCTCCCAGAGTCAAGGACAGAACCCAGAAGTCCTGGCTGCTAGGCTATTGTTCTAACCGCTAGACATCACTCCCCTCTCAGAGCCAAGAACCAAATCCAGGACTCCTGGCTCCCAGCCATAGCTCTCCCCACTTCCCCACACTGCCCCCCTCTCAGGGGCACAAATAGGACCCAGGAGTCCTGGCTCTGCTTCTCACCTCTGGGCAGCGCCGCCTTCCCCCAAAGCAAACAACCAGGGGCTCAATCATCAAGGGGAAACAAATGCTTTTTAAAGAGCCACAACCTCCCCCAGGCACCCGAATCTTCAGCCAGGTGCTTCCCCTGCCTCCCAGGCAGTTACTGGGGGGCCCAGCCGGTGCCGATCAGTGTGGCCCCGTTTACCCCAGCTGGGGAGCTTGCCTGTGATTATTTAAACTGAGCTCCCCAGCTGGGGTAAATCAGCGTCACTGCATTGGCGTCAGTGGGGCCAGATCCCCAGCTGGGGTAAATCAGCAAAGGAGCTGATTCATGTTAGCTGAGGATCTGGGCCAGTTGGGTTCTGTTGAAACAGCTGAAAAAAAAAAAACCTCAGGTAGGGGAAGGGGAAAGAAACCACCGGAGAAGAGAAATTAAAAACCCTAACCCCCGCCCCATCAAACCCCACCCAATCGACACCAGCCTGGCGCGGTGCCCCTGTCCGGCGCCCTGGCTTCATCTCAGGCTTTGGTGCAAGTGACGGCGGAGGCGGCGTGGGCGCCCGAGGCCGGGGGGGGGCGCCCCTCTTCCAGCCACTTGTCCAGGCTGCGGCGCCGGGCGTTCATGAAGAAGTTACTGACGGTGGAGAGCTCCAGGCCCAGCTGCTGGGCGATGGTGACCTGCAGGTCCTTGGAAGGCCGCTGGTTCTCGTGGAAGATGGCGTGAAGCGTGCGGCGCTGGATGTCCGTGAAGACCAGCCGGTGCCGCTTAGGGACGTGGTTTCTGTCGGCTTTGCTTTGCTCTTGCTCTTTCCTTTTGCAGGCTGCGGCAGAGGGAGAGAAGAGGAGACGCGGTCAGAGGGGCGCGGCCGCCCAGAGACACTGGAGCGGGGCATGCGGGTGGGCAGGTTTAGTGCCAGGGAACCAGCCCAGCCTATAACCCTGGAGACTAGAATCCTCCCGCTACCCCCAGCCCTGAGGAGCTTTCCACATGCTGCTTGGAGTCCCCGGCCCCACTCCCGATCCTCAGCCACAAGCTCAGCTCAGGGGGGGACCTGCCCTGCTGGATTAGCACAGGGGCTTGTCCAGCTTCCTCGCTGCTAAGAAACCCAGCAGCAAAGGGCTAACCCGCCCCACGGGAAGTTTCCTCCTGACCCGCATTGGGAGTTCGCCCTGAAGGAGGAGGGTGCCTGCCCCAGCAAGGGACGCCTGATCCCCTGGCAGGGGATGGGAATTTCATCCAGCCCTGATCCAGGATTCTTTAACCACAAGACCAGCCTTGTGGGCTCATAGGGACAGCTTGTTTGGATCAGAACCAAGGTCCAGCCAGCCTGCTATCCTACCTCCCACAGGGGCCAGTACCAGCTGCTTCAGAAGAAGGGGTCAGAACCTCACAGTGGCAGATGGGGGGATATATGGGATATAAGTTTGCACTGGGGTAAATGACTGCATAAGGTGCAGGGCAAAGGAGACTCGCCCCCGGCGTTAGGTCATGTCCCAGTCTCCTTCCTTCCTCCCTCCTCCGGGGACAAGTCTCCTTTGCCCTGCACCTTGTGCAGTCATTTACACCAGTGCAAACTTATATCACACCAGCCCCCAGCTGGGCTCAGGTCCCCGGGCTGCCGGGCGCCGCACGGACACCCGGCAAGAACCAGGCCCTGCCCCGACAACTCACACTCTGTTGCCATAGCCGGGCCTACGAGTTTCCCCTAATTGTCAGCTCAGCTGCAGGGAGTGAGCGTGAGCTCAGGAGATGTCAGGATGACCCAGAACAACAACCCCGGGCAGACGTGAGACAGACAGAGATTGAATTTGTCCAAACAAACAGGTCTCCTGATATAACTCAAGGACTGAGTTCGGAGCATGCCTGCTGAGCCAGAGATGTGTGAGGCCGGACCAGAACTGGCGTGAGACGTTAGGCCTAATGGGGTGACAAAATACCCCCGGAGACTGGAATCCTGAGGGGAGTTGTCATAACATGGGGCCTAGCAGGCCGACACCGCTTAGGAGCTCAGCTGCTGAAGAGCTGGTAAAACGAACACACCGTGGGGCAGAGCATTGAAGCTTGGCCACCCACCGCCCGTGCTCTGTGGAGGCCTTCTGGCTTCGGGGTTGCCAACGCGGTATCCTTCACCAGGGCTGAGATCACTCCAAGATAAAGAAAACTAGAGATGCCCCGGATAGAGCCCTCGATCCCCTAGGCTAGGCCAGCCCTGCCCGTCTGGCCACCTGCGCCAGTCTGGTGTGTCTTCTGCTCTTGACACAACCTACGCCGATACCACACGGACACAGCTGGACCCTAAGTAATCACATTGACTTGTGCCAGTCCTAGCTCCCAAGGCTGCTACTCCGGCTAGCGTCGAAAACGCAGACCCCGGTGAGCGCCGCCAGAGGGCTTGCCGACCATTTAAAGGGATGTCACCCTCTCCCGCCGCGCACCACGTAACTGCAGCCTGACGCAGGTTGTAGCAGCCTCCCCACTCACTCCAGGTGAGTAACCTCCGCCCGGCTTCAGGTAGGGTGTCAATAACCATTCACAGCTAAGGAAACCAACGATGCACGAGAACCGCCACTTCATTTCGCTAGAGCCTCGTCCAGCCGCCCGCCCGCCATTAATATTGTATCAGGCACTTCAGGAGGCGCGTTTGGGATGATGGATGGGATGGGCCAAGGGATACCAGTGATGGACAAGAGGCTGGTGTGTGTGTGTTGGGGGGTGAGATGTTAAATGCTGTTGTATTCAGCCACCGATCCCGGCTGAAAGGCAGGCAGAGCTATTTTGGGAGTCCTCGGTCCAGTGCTTCATGGGCCAGGCTCCCAGATCGATAGGGCCTGGCTAATCATAGAATATCAGGGTTGGAAGGGACCTCAGGAGGGATCTAGTCCAACTCCTTGCTCAAAGCAGGACCAACCCCAGCTAAATCATCCCAACCAGGGCTTTGTCAAGCCTGACCTTAAAAATCTCTAAGGAAGGAGATTCCACCACCTCCCTAGGAACCCCTTCCAGTGCTTCACCACCCTCCTAGGGAAATAAAGACACGCTGCAACCCAGCAAGACCAGCTAAGCACTTCCGACTCCGTATCATACAACCGAGGCCCGGGGACGTCAGGCAAACGTCTGATTGATGCAGATGGTCACCAGGTGGCTGTCCCTTTTATCTGCTGTGCCTCTTCTTTAGCCTAGTATCTGAGCACCTCGTGATCATTAATGGCCTGATCCGCCCAACCCCTCTGTGAGGCAGATGGGGAAACCGAGGCACAGAGCGGCCAAGTGACTGTAACAGAGCAGGGAATGGCACAGAGCAGGCCTGTGCCCTAGCCACTGGACCAACCTGAAGGTCACTCAACCAACCCTGTTCCAAGGCTGGCTCTGGGAGCTGGGCTCAGCCGTCCTTGGACCTGGTTTAGCCGGGACTGAGAGCCCAGTGGCCAGGTGTGCCGGAAGTCTGGGCCTCAGTCAGTCGCTAGAGGATAAAAAGGTGACTCTGTAGTTCCCAGCGGGAGAACTGCAGAGGGAGGCTGCAGCTGGGCTGAAATCAGCTGGCAGGGTGGCTGTGAGAATGACGAAGGCCCGTTAGAGATGCAGCTGACAGAATCACCTGACTCCAGGAGCTGGGACTTTAAGCACCAAATGGCACGGGAGTTGGCGATGCTGCCCTGCATGCCAAGCCCACCCTCCCAGAATGCACCTGCTGATCTAGCCAGTGTAAGTGAGGCTGGTCGAAGGCCTCACGGATTTTCACCTGCTTCCCTTGCTCAGCTTTGATGTTTGTGAAGCTTCAAGACCTCAGGATCTGGCCACAGCTCCCCTGGACTGGTGAGGATCCTAAATCCCCTGTTAGTGTGAAACAGCGGGAGAGGGCTGTCCCATGCAAGCTGGGCCGTGGCAACGGCTGGTGTTTGGGTTTTGGGAGTTGGGGGGGTGTTTTCAACACCGGCGTTCTGCAGCCAGCCTTCAACCAGAGCCCTGCACACGTCTCTGTCAGCCCCCTGGCAGCGTACCATGTGAGGTGACACCCCCTGCCCCCCCCCAGCCTCCTGCCTTGTGCACCCACCAGGCCAGCTGTACAGACACGTCTCTCCCCAAGTGGCACCGCCGCACAGCGATGATCTATGGCTCTGTCTCACGGTTGTGAAACATGAGGGCTCTGCCTTCCCCTCCTCCCCACCCCCCCAGTTCCTTCCGTGCCCCCCGCCCCCAACCAGCCCCCCCCACCCCACCCCCGCTCCCCGCCTGGCTCCTCATCTGGGGCCGCACGCTGATAGAAAATATTGATCAGATCCAAGCAGCGCGTCTGCAAACAACAGCCTATTTCGCGTTAACCCTTGCCGGGCTGGGCTTCAAGCAGCCACGGATGGCATTTGCGGGGTGGGGGGGTGAGGGGGGAGGGGTTTTCTCAGCAGCCCTGGGGGAGGTTTGAAAGGAGTATAATCTCCTTCAGCAGGGGACTGGAAACCTAGCTATGCTGGTTCAGATTAAGCCCCTGCTCTGTTGGTTAGAACCCGAATCTCCCACTGAGGTTGCAGCGGGTCCCAGAGTTAAGCAGAACGGGGCAGTTCCCACGGCTCATGCCTCCTGGAGCTCTTGTTTCAGGCTGGCTGCAAACTCAGGCTGGCATCAGTCCCATTTCCAAGCTTTTCTTCCGTCCCGCCTCCTTCAAGCGACGGCAGGCGCCGGGGCCCATCGCCCCTCTGGGTGCCTTAATCCAGCCCTGAGGGTGCCTGATTTGAGCCAAAGCAGCTGCCCTAGCGCACCGGGCAGCCGCTACCCTGTCACCATCACGCAAAGTCAAAGAGGCCCCGAATAGATGAATAGCTATTTTGTGTGTGTGTGGCAGGGGGAGGGGGATGTCTCCTGTCTTAGTACCTAAAGACCCCACCCAAGCCATGGTCTGACACAAGATGAGCGCCAGCCACAGAAATTCAGAGGCTTTGAACACCCTCAGACTTCGACGGGGAGGAGTTTGGATCCGGGGTGGGCAGGGGTGATCCTGGTGACAATCCCTAGTTCTAATGAGTAACACCGGGAGGACAGGACTTGTCCGCCTGGTCTGGATTGGTCTCCTCCTAGCCAAGCAACCCAGCCTGCCTGCGGCGACCAGCCCCACTGGCTTCAAAGAGGGAGGGCCCAGGGGACAAGATTTTGTTTTCAGGACATCTTCCATCAGAAGATCTCAAAGCCCTTTGCAAAGAAACTCCCTGCCCCCCTTCCCCATTTTGTGTCTTGCTCTTGTTAAGAGCCGATCACAACCCCAGTCTCACTCCCCTTCCCTGCTTGCTCCCTCTCTCCCACCAATATATTCCCCACCTGCTCTCATAACAGCCCTGCTGGCGGTGTCACAATGTGCCCACAGCAGGAATCTCACAAGACGGCTGGATTGGCAGAAAATTAAAGGCCTGATTTTTCCCAGGCGTTGGGCATCTGCAACTCCCTCTGGGACTGGCAGGAGCTGGGGGGAGGCTCCCCTGGACGAGTCACATCTTCTGTCTGTGCCTCAGTTCCCCAGCCACTAAAATGAGTATAATAACCCTTCACTTGTCTGTCTAGACTTCAGGGCAGGGACGTGGCTGGGCAGCGCCTGGCACGATGGGGCCCCGATCTCGGTCACTGTGTGCCTGGGCAGCGCCCGGCGCGACGGGGCCCTGATCTCGGTCACTGTGTGCCTGGGCAGCGCCCGGCGCAACGGGGCCCTGATCTCGGTCACTGTGTGCCTGGGCAGCGCCCGGCATGACGGGGCCCTGATCTCGGTCACTGTGTGCCTGGGCAGCGCCCGGCATGACGGGGCCCTGATCTCAGTCACTGTGTGCCTGGGCAGCGCCCGGCGTGACGGGGCCCCGATCTCAGTCACTGTGTGCCTGGGCAGCGCCCGGCGCGACGGGGCCCCGATCTCGGTCACTGTGTGCCTGGGCAGCACCTGGCGCGACGGGGCCCCGATCTCGGTCACTGTGTGCCTGGGCAGCGCCTGGCACGACGGGGCCCCGATCTCGGTCACTGTGTGCCTGGGCAGCACCTGGCGCGACAGGGCCCTGATCTCGGTCACTGTGTGCCTGGGCAGCGCCCAGCGCGACGGGGCCCTGATCTCGGTCACTGTGTGCCTGGGCAGCACCTGGCGCGACAGGGCCCTGATCTCGGTCACTGTGTGCCTGGGCAGCGCCTGGCACGACGGGGCCCCGATCTCGGTCACTGTGTGCCTGGGCAGCACCCGGCGCGACAGGGCCCTGATCTCGGTCACTGTGTGCCTGGGCAGCGCCCAGCGCGACGGGGCCCTGATCTCGGTCACTGTGTGCCTGGGCAGCGCCCGGCGCAACGGGGCCCTGATCTCGGTCACTGTGTGCCTGGGCAGCGCCCGGCGCAACGGGGCCCTGATCTCGGTCACTGTGTGTCTGGGCAGCGCCCGGCGCAACGGGGCCCTGATCTCGGTCACTGTGTGTCTGGGCAGCGCCCGGCGCAACGGGGCCCTGATCTCGGTCACTGTGTGTCTGGGCAGCGCCCGGCGCGACGGGGCCCTGATCTCGGTCACTGTGTGCCTGGGCAGCGCCCGGCGCGACGGGGCCCTGATCTCAGTCACTGTGTGCCTGGGCAGCGCCCGGCGCGACGGGGCCCTGATCTCAGTCACTGTGTGTCTGGGCAGCGCCCGGCGCGACGGGGCCCTGATCTCAGTCACTGTGTGCCTGGGCAGCGCCCGGCGCGACGGGGCCCTGATCTCAGTCACTGTGTGCCTGGGCAGCGCCCGGCGCGACGGGGCCCTGATCTCAGTCACTGTGTGTCTGGGCAGCACCTGGCATGACAGGGCCCTGATCTCAGCCAGGGCTTTGAGCTCCCCTCCAGTTTCCTTCAGTTTCACTGACTTCCCCATTTCAGGGGTGTGACCGAGGGGGATTTTGGCCCTAAGATTCCAGGTTGGGATCCCAAGTGATTTCGGTGCCCATATCCTACTGGGTCAGCTCCAGCCACCCTACCGCAGCAATTGGCCTAAAGGACCAGAGCAGCCTGGTCCCTTGGTGCCGGGGGGGGGGGGGTCCGGCCTGTCGTCCCTGCTCTAGTCCTTGGACCCAGGCACCGGGACAGAGGAGAGGAGCAGGTGACATGACGGTTAGGGCCTGTCGACGGCCCAGACCAACGCAGGCAGTGAGGGAGCGTGGCCGTGAATCACGCTGCCGAGATAAATCGCCCAGCAGGGGTTGCCATGGCAATGGGGAAGGCCAGGCAGATTGGTAGGCTCCTCTCTGGACACAGGGGCACGGGGGTCACCGGGGAGGGCGAGGGGCTGGGGGAGTCAGTGCCCAAGGAAAGGATGACACAGTTTGGCTGCCCTGCTCCTCTCACGAGCATTTATACCTGTGCGGGGGGGGGGGGCACTGCTCCCCAGTCAGCCCCCCCCCCACACTTTGGGGCAGGGCAATGGACACCAGGTCCCAAACCTTCACCCCCAGGAGGGCCAGTTCTGCTCTCTGGGGCAGCCCCCTGCACTCAGTGGGGACTACGGGGACCTGTGGCCGGGTGGACCATGCTCCTACCACGTGGCCTCTCTTCCCATTTTCTTTGCACCTGCTTCCGCCGTTCCCACGCGACCTGCTGTCCTTTAAGGTCACTTCTCCTGCTCTCCCTGTCTCCCCCCTCCTCCGAAAACCCCTTGGCCAATCCTTTCCCAGCTGGATTCAGCCCCCAAGCCTTAAAAGACCCATATTTGGGGGAGCTTCCCCAGCCCTGGAGGAGGACAAACATTGGGAACAGCCAACAGGTCCTTTAAGCATCTCCGCTGGGACAGGAAAGAGTACCGAGCTAAAATGTACAAATGTACATTTACATCCATGCATTACAACCATACCGAGCTAAAAACCAGCCCCTGGCCCGCGGAGAAGATCTGGCTGAGTCCAAAGGGCCTGATCTCTTTCATAGAACCATAGAATCTCAGGGTTGGAAGGGACCTCAGGAGGTCACCTAGTCCAACCCCCTGCTCAAAGCAGGATCAATCCCCAACTAAATCATCCCAGCCAGGGCTTTGTCAAGCCGGGCCTTAAAAACCTCCAAGGATGGAGATTCCACCCCCCAGAGGAAGGCTGGCTGGCCCGAGACTCCGGCAATATGGCCTCCATCATGGCCCCGTGGCTACCAGGCTGCCATGGCCAGGTTGGGTTTTAAGGCGGTTGAGAGGAAGAATCTCTGCTGACGCTGTCTCTCACCTGGGCCTGGTTCTTATTCGCAGCTCCTTTCAGAGGAGAGTAAATACGCCCACTCTCAGGCCGCTCCCAGACCCACCCTGTGCACGAGAAACGACTTCCAGGGACTCGCCTCCATGGAGAATTTTGCCGTCACTTTGCACAGACGATAAACACAGGCTGGGGGAGGGAAAGGGGGGGATGCAAAAAGAGGGGGCTAATTTTGGCAAATCCAAATCAATGCTTCCCTGGCAGAAAAGCCCCCCTGGGGAATCGGGCGCAGGGAATTGTGGGCTATTGACTACTAGCTTGTGACTGTCACTGACTGACTGACTGAAAGGAGGAGAGAGAGAAAAAAAAATCAATGGCTTCCCTTAAATAAAGCACCCCGAGGGGGGGTCTGGAAACCAGCCAGGAATTTGCTCCTCCTCCCTTCCCCCATGGCAGCCTGGATTGAGTCTGGGTCTCTGCAGCATGGATGGAGTCTGGCACCTGCCCTGCTTGCCAGTCTGTGTCCCTGCCACGTCCATCTGGTACCCAGCCCCGCTGAACCAATGGGCCCAGGGATTGCAGCGTTACTTCGTGCTTTCCCAGCCCCCCACTGTGGGGTGTTAGGAGAGATGGGTAAACGGAGGGGGATGCTACTGCCCGAGGGTGTGCAGAGACTCAGGGCCAGGAATCAAAACCCCAGGCATCCTGGATCCCAGGCCCAGACGCTAGATCATGCTCCCCTCAGGAGCTGGGAAAAGAAGACGGAGTCCCCCAGCCCACGTCTCCTGCTCTAACCACTAGGCACCACTCCCCTCCGGGAGCAGAGACTAGAACCCAGATACCCTGCTCCCTTGCTTTAATGGGGCACTGGGGATCGCCCGGCCGCAGGAGCTGCTCCCCGTTCAGCGTGAAGCCACCGGGCCAGAGATCTGCACTGGCTCCCTCCGTGAAATTCTCCCATTGCGGGGTTCTCCTTGCCCAGCATTCAGAGTTGCTCTGGCTGGGAGCAGCCGCTCCTTTGATGGCGGGCTGGGAAGATTTGACTCATTGCCCCCACCTGCATCCTCAGTGAACATGGAGTCAGTAAACCCCTGCAGCCCCTCCCCTCCCCCACTGAAACATAGTGTCCCCCCACCCCCGTTAACTGCCTCCAGAGCGGACATGGGCAGCCCCAGTGTTCCCAGAGCTTATTGACCTTCCATCAACAACCCCATGTGAGCAGGCCTCCTCAGGAGACCCTACAATAACAAATCAGCTGGATACAGGAGTCAAGGGGAGCTGATACATCCAGGAGCACTCAGTGGGGTTCTGTCTCTCCATCTGGCTCCCATCACAGCACCTCACCATCTTTATCCTCCCCATCTTCTGGGAGGCAGGGCAGGACTATTCTCCGCATTGTACGGATGGGGAACTAGGAACAGAGAGACTAGAGCCCTGCTCCGCAGAGGTCTGCAGGCCGGTGACTCCCCATTGAAAGCAATGAGAGTTAGGCACCTCAATACCTTTCAGGAGCTAGTCTAGGTGCATCTACACCAGGGGTTCTCAAACTGGGGGTCAGGACCCCTCAGGGGGTCGCGAGCTGTCAGCCTCCACCCCAAACATCCAGCTTTTATAATGGTGTTATAAATCAAAAACACTTTTTTATATATTTAGGGGTGGGGGGGTCGCACTCAGAGGCTTGTTATTGAAAGGGGTCACCAGTACAAAAGTTTGAGAACCCCTGTGTTGTAAGGCTGGGTTCACACTCAGGTTTGAGCCTCAGCCCCCGTATCCATCGCCACACAAATCAGTCTGATGTGGGTCAGCAAGCCCTGGGGACCTGGTCGGATCCTATGGCCCATCTTGGAAGGGTGTCTGAGCCTGAGACTCCGATCCAAGCCCTGTCATTTTGCAGTGTGGACGCAGCTCAAGCCGCAGACCCGAGCCAGAAGGTTTGCGCAGGGCGGTGTGGACGCTGCAAGATGCAGGCCCAGCAACCATAAACCCAGGGGATACTTGGAAACACCAAGTCCACAAGCCTGGGTCCCACAGATGCAGGTTCACAAGGCAGGGTAGACATCCCAGGGGTACCCCCACCCCCAAACCTGGTGTCAGAACCCGAGCAGGAACGGCCACACAGCTATTTTTAGGGCCATTGCAAGTCTGTAGAGTCGTGTCCTGAGCCTTGTTGCCATGGTTTTTAGGGGATGGGTTTTTTTGCAGTGTAGACGCACCCTTAGGGTAGAGGTCCGGCCCAGGGCTGCAGCCCAGGCTCTGGGACCCTCCCACCACTCTGGCTCCGAGCCTGAACATGTCCACAACAATTAAACGCCCCCTGCACCCGAGCCCAAGTCAGCTGGCCCAGGCCAGCCGCGGGTTTTTCACGGCAGCGTAGAGGTGCTCTCAGGAAGTTTGTGGCAGAAGGAACTGAGCCCACCTGGGACATCTCCTAAGTCACAAGCTACTGGCCTAACCCCCCGCCTCCCATCAGCCTTCCCCTCTCTCGTCTCTGTCTGCACACAGCCAGCATCCTGACTCGACCTGCCCATCAAACCTAGAGTGGCTCTCCTCTCGCTAATTACTCGAAGTCCGGCTCATGGCTCACCCAGCAGGAATTTGCACGGATCCTAAGAGGACAGAGCAGCAGCAGCCGCCACAGCAGGGAACATTTTCTCCCTGGTAAAGTTCAGCCCAGCCAATTCCCAGCTGTTTGACTTCATTCTCCCAAGTGTCGCCCCCACCCCTTGAGCTTTTACCCCAGCCGTTCGGTCGAGGTTACAGAGCATCTCCTAATTCAAGCAGGAGAGGAGTCAATTGCTCTGTCTCTTAGGAACATGAACGTTTCATTTTAATTTTTGACACTAGACTAGGGAGCGCGGCTAGTGCAGAAGGGGTCTGGGAGACGGGACACCTGGGGTCTATTCCCAGCTCCAGGAAAGAGGTGTGTTTATAATACCACAAATAGCAGCTTCTTTCCAGTAAGACTCTCAAAGGGCCCCACCCACCCACAGGAGGGTCAGTATCTTGGGGATGGGGACAGTGGAGTTCACAGAAAAGAAGCAACTGGCGCACGTGGGAACAGAACTCAGGATTCCCAGTCTCATCCCCCATTCCTGTGTGGGTTTCCCATCTCTGCCACGGACTTCCTGTGTCCCATCAAGCAAATCCCCTCTCTGTGCCTCAGTTTCCCCATCTGTAAACTGGGGGTGCTGACCCTCCCCTCCTGCAAATGACTTCATTAACCGATGCTAGGAAAGTGCTACGAGACCCTGCAATCACAGGAGCTTGTAGGGTGAAGGATGACAGCTGTTAGACTGTTTGCTCTCTGGGTGGGTTTGACGGCGGCCCACAAAAGCACAAATCCTAATGCCACATTATTCCTTCTGACCGACCGTCGGGCAGAATTCAGATTCTCCTCCAGCCCCAAAGGGCTCCAGCAGGGAATATTCCTGCGCTTCAAAATAATGCTGAGCGACCACTGGATTTTTTGGTGCAGGGGCCAAACCAAAACCTCCCCCCCCGCAATCCTATTAGTTCTTAACCGAAAACTATTTTTTCCATTGAATCAGAAAACAAAATGTCATTGGACATTTTGTGTTGCCTTGCAACGAAGATTCCCACCCCCCAATTTTTTATTTCAATCCAGCCGGTTCAGGTACTTTGCCCTCCAAGAGCATCATCATGGTGCTGGACGTTTTCGTCTCTGATCACAGGGGCTAAGAACCAACAACTCGCTGCACCCAGAGCAGCCATCAGAAGGCAACAGCTTTGGGTCACTGACGACCAGGCTGTGGAGCTCAGACCTGGACCCCTGAAGGGGGTTTCACCAGGGCAGGGGTGAGATGCATGGGGAGGAGAGAGGTGTTGGGCAGGGGAAGCCTGGCCTGAGTGGCACCTGGTTGTGGTTTCCAGGTGGCAGCCAAACCAGAGATCGCTCCAAAGAGCGGGGCTGGTGGACTGGGCCCAGTTCTGGTCTCTCCCTGGTTCTACGCGAGCAAATCTCCATGGTTTCCAGTGGGCTCTGGCTCGGATCCTCAGTGGATCCACACCAGCATTATTAGCACAAGAATCGGGACCCCTGTCTCTATCCGCCAGGCTGCTCCCCTTCAAATCAGGAGCCTGGCTCTGATGGGAGCAGGGGCAACTCGGTTGTTTTCCAGCCGGTTCTGTTTAGCCCCCGTTGCAGCTGCTGCTGCTGCTCGCCCTCCCCGCTGTCGATTCGCAGCCTCGCTCTTCGATTCCTCTGCAGCAGCCAGGCCCCGTGTTTTGTCTGTGGCTCACGTACTGGAGCGGATTCTGCAAAGGGGACGCGCTGCGCCTCACTGCGGCGGAGGTGGGGGGATGCGGGGCTGGTGGGAATGGCCAGCCTGCCTCCCCCGGGGCCTGGATTTCTGCACTGAAATGCACAGGCCAGGAGGCTCTGGTGGGGAAGCCGGAGGAGAGTGTGTGTGTGGGGGGGGGGGGGGGTGTCGATGCCCTTCATGACCTGTGCACCCCCTGATGCAACACCCCCGCAAAGCAGCCACCTCTCCCCATTTCCCAGCAAAGCTGTAACAGCAGAGCATTCACACCATTACATAATTACCCCTTTACCCACGACATTTTTACTCACCCTTCAGAGCTAAGGGATAAGACACTAGACTGGGTCTAGTCCTTACCCTGCCATGGGCCAGTTTGAGTGACTTGGGGAGTGGGACATTCACACTTTGTGCCTCAGTTTCCCTCCCCTCCACACACACCCCTTTCGTCGGTCTTGTCTAAGCCCTCTGGGGCAGAGACTGCCTCTCACTCTGTGTCCGCGCCCAATGGGGTCTCTAAGGCTCTAGTCCAATATGAGTAACAATGGCCTGCTACGGAGCAATAGTCTCAAGTTGCAGAGGGGGAGGTCTAGGTTGGATATTAGGAAACACTATTTCACTAGGAGGGTGGTGAAGCACTGGAATGGGTTCCCTAGGGAGGTGGTGGAATCTCCTTCCTTAGAGGTTTTTAAGGTCAGACTTGACGAAGCCCTGGCTGGGATGATTTAGTGGGAATTGGTCCTGCTTTGAGCAGGGGATTGGACTAGATACCTCCTGAGGTCCCTTCCAATCCTGCTCGTCTATGATTATCAGTATTTGACGACCCCTTGCAGCACAAAGTACACTTTGTTAAGTAGCAGCCTTGGGTTTTTAACCGTGTGGGATCTTAGGCCCGGGGAACTAAGCTTTGTGTGTCGATCCCTGCACCCGCACCGAGCCCGGTTAACGTGATTGGGGTTCTGGGGCGGGGGTTTCCTGCACGGAATGGCTTGTGGGCCTGACGCCTCGTCAGCACATTTGTTACAGAGCTAGCCCGGTGTTTGCCTCTCGCTACGTCGTATCAGGGGGATCGTTGCTCTCCTGGCCCCCAGCACACTCTCCAGCCAGCCGTCCGAGCCCTGCGCCTTGTGAACTCCCTAGCGCCAGGCGGGGGCGAACACCACCAAGTCAGGACAATCACGCTTTGCGCCCGTGACAATGGCCGGGTCACAGAGACTCAGACCTGAACACCTAGAGGAGGAAACACCGGTTGATTGAAAGGCTGCTGGGCCAATCCCAGAGTTTTCCCCCAGCTCTAGAAGGGGCCAAGAGGATATATTAATGTCTGTAAAGCAGTTAAGGTGAAAAATGGCACAGAACTGCTGTGGGAGGTAACTAGGGTCCTGGGAATCAGGACTCCTGGGTTCCATCCCTAACCTGCTGTCTTGCCCATAGCCTTGCTCTGTGCCTCAGTTTCCCCATCTGTAAAACAGGACTAACGATACTCGCCTTCCTGGGAGAGCCACGGATGAGACGTGCTACCCATTATTACACCTTGGTGCGTTAAAGTTTTTACTGATTATGAGTTGCCAGCATGTGGCTCCATTTGGCCTGGGTTTGAAGTCTGGGGCGGTATTTGTTTTCACACGGCTAAGGCCATAAGCAAATCGAAATCCAACTCTTACTTATATGGCTACAGCCCTGGTCTGTATTGTTTATAGCGTCAAAGGTCAGATGGGACCCACCGATCATCCCCCTGACCTCCTGGATAGCCTGGGCCATGAACACTGCCCAGCTGCCCCCACATTCATCCCCATAACCCAGGGGTGGGCAAACTACAGCCCGGGGGATGCATCCTGCCCTTCAGACATTTTAATCAGGCCCTTGAGCTCCTGCCAGGGAGTGGGGTCAGGGGCTTGCCCAGCGCCGCGCAGCTCCCACAGCTCCCATTGGCTGGCAACCACGGCCAATGGGAGCTGCAGGGGTGGTGCCTGCGGATGGGGCAGTGCACAGCACCTCCTGGCCGCGCCTCCGCGTAAGAGCCGGAGGGGGGACATGCCGCTGCTTCTGGGAGCTGCTTGAGGTAAGCGCTGCCTGGAGCCTGCACTCCTGACCCGTTCCCACACCCCAACCCCCTGCCCCAGCCCTGATCCCCATCCCACCCTCCGAACCCCTCGGTCCCAGCCTCCCCCTGCACCCCAGAGCCTGCACCCCCAGCTGGAGCCCTCACCCCCACACCTGCACCCTAACCCCCTGCCCCCAGAGCCTCCTCCCGCACCCTGAACTCCTCATTTCTACGCCCCACCCCCAAGCCCAACCCCCAATTGCGTGAGCATTCATGGCCCACCATACAATTTCCATACCCAGATGTGACCCTCGGGCCAAAAAGTTTGCCCGCCCCTGCCATAACTAGAGTTCGACAGAAGCATCCCCGCCCTCAGGAGACTAAACGGAGGTGGCACCCAGGGCGGAGAGTTGACTCAGCGAGCTGAACTAGGACATAGGGTCTGGACACCCTTCAAGCCGGTGGCGTGACTCCCAGCTCGATACTGATGCTGGCTGCTATCGAGCTTGCATGATAAAAACAGAGCCGAGGGGCTAGGGGCCCCGAGTATCGCCTCCTATCTCAGGCAGGATCACACTGGGGCCGTGAGCCCCTTCTGGCCCGTGCCCGGCCAGGCTACGCTCTATTGTTAGTACGCTCCAACCACACCCCAGCTCAAAGGACAGACATAGCCAGAGATGTATTACGGTAGCGTCTACAGTCCCCAATCAAAACTGGGACCCATTTGCTACAATGAGAGAGAGCGTCCCTACCCCAAAGCGCTTACCAGCTAAAGAGACAAGCCAAAGGGTGGGAGGGGAAACTGAGGCACGGAGGGGGCAGCGAGTCGCCCAGGATCAGTGACAGGATCCCTGACCTCCTGGACCCCCGTTCAGTGCCCTGGCCGGCTGGACCTCAGCCCCCATGTGCTAGGTGCTGCACACAGATAGGAACAAAAAAGACAGTCCGGTCCCAAACCCCAGGTACCAGACGAATCTGAGTTTCTGGAGGCTCAGGCTAGGTGAGGTACCTGCCCCTTTGACAGCCTCGTCGCAACTGCATGTTGTTTGTAAATCCAAAGCACATTTATCTAAGGAAGCTGGAGATAAAAGGTCAAACCGCACATTAAGGTCTAGTGTGGGCCGACTTTTTATTATGTATTCTTCAGGCGGAGAAGTGGCCTCTAAGTATTACCGTATTTTTCCTAACAACCGCTGTCCTTCTAGGAGCCCTGTGTCAGATCACCCTGAGTTTTGGAAAAGGGGGCTGCTTTAGGCTGAAACAGAGAAAGTCCCGCAGGTTCATTTGTAACTTTAGCCTAGAAAGGTTTGATCCTGCACTCGTTAGAGTCAATGGCAAAACCCACATAGACTTTAATGGTGCAGAATTGGACCCTTAAATTAATAAGATCTCAGCTGATGTCCAGTTGTAATTTTCGGGAAAGCAATTACATTTAGAGGGAGTCAGTATTGCCCACCCCAAGCAATCAAACAACATGAGTTAACGCCCTCTCCCCCAAAAAATCACATGATTGGATCAAAAAGCGTGGAATTTTAACTAGAATAAATCCTGGGTTGTTTTTATTTGCCATCTCCTCTTGGAGCCTTTAAGGGTCACATTTGCAAACTTCTCTCAACAACTCCAAAGGTTAGAAATAATAAATAACAAAAGTAAGCGGCAATGCAACATTCTTACATCACCTGACTCCAGGAGCTGGAGCTTTAAGGAAACCCATCAGCATCGCAATAAAATTGCAAAGAGTTGGCAGCACAACAGGTCGAATCCTACAACCTTTGTCCCTGAAAGTAATAGCAGTAGACTCAGCAACGCTACTCTCGGGAGTCCAAGATGCTGGATCTTGTGACAGCTAGTCACCATCGTAGTCAATAGCACAACGCTCACTGACTTCAGCGAGAGCAGGATTGGCCCCTGTGTATCTGCCACATAGCTGTAAAGGGACTCAGTTTTAAATCAATAGGAATAATCTAAAGAGAGACGCATTTCAAGTGAAATCAATTAAAAAAAAAAAACCAACCAACCTTCCCTGCCATCCCATAGTATGGTAACAGCTGATTGTACTAAAAGTGACACGTGTAAGGCCAAGAATTTTGCAAAAAGGACTAGTGATTTTGCAAGCCCAACCCCAGACATCTTACAGAGGCCTGAGTTCCCACCTTCCAAAAACCAGGTCTCAAGACGGGCATCTGAAAGCCGGGGCACCTGTTATTGACTATTTGTATTGTGATAGCACCTAGGAGCCCCAGTCAGACCTCAGGAGCTCATGGGGCCAGGTGCTTGTGTCTAAAATCGTTCGTCATATTTTAAAAAGTCCTGGGGACAGATTCGTAAAGCTTTTTAGGCACCTGAACATGCAGGTGGGCACTGCTGAAACTCCCACTAGGCACCGATCTGCATCTTTCGCAAGCTAAATGTATTTAAACCAGCGGTTCTCAAACTCTGGTCCGCGCACGGATAGTTCCCTCTAAGGTGCGCACCTGGGCAGCCGCACACAAGAGTGAAGGGCCACCCACCTAATTAGTGGAGCTGTGCAGACGTGGCTCCACTGATTAGGTGCCTGGATGAAGCACATGTAAGGTGAGGTGGTGGCCTTGGGGGAGGGGGGGATAGGAAGTACGTAGGAGGGGACAGTGGGGTGAGAAGAGGGGGTGGGCACAATTTGGGACGTGCAGGGCTATGGCGGCCAGAGAAAGTGGCCACTTTCCCCAGCTCCAGGGCTGTGGCTACCAGGGAGAGACACCCGCCCCGCCCCCCCCTCCCAGCCTCAGCTCTGTGGCTGCCGCGGCAGGGGAGAGACCCCCTCCTTCCCAGCCCCAGCTCAGGGGCTGCCGCAGCAGAGGAGAGACCCCCCTCCTTCCCAGCCCCAGCTCGGGGGCTGCCGCGGCAGGGGAGAGACCCCCCTCCTTCCCAGCCCCAGCTCAGGGGCTGCCGCAGCAGGGGAGAGCGGGCACAACCATCGCATTAGAAAGGTAAGACTCCTGATATTAAAATAGGAGTTGTGTGCTTTTAATTTGTAGAACAAAAAACGTTAATTATTATTAATTTTTTTATATAGGGCTTTCATCCAAAGCACTTTACAATAGTTAGCTAACGGCACAAACAACATTTGGAAAGATCGTTAAGTGGTCCGCCGAGACCCTCAGCCATTTTCAAGTGGTTCACGAAAAAAAAAAAGTTTGAGAGCCACTGATGTAAATAATCTCCCTCTCTTTTTCTGTATAAATATCTGCATGCTGTTGATTTTATGTGGAAGGTGCTCGGATGTCACGGTGACGGGCAACCGTATAAAACCCTAAGATAAGATAAATACACATCCCCACACCAGGGCCGCCCAGAGGATTCTGGGGGCCCAGGGTCTTTGGCGGCGGGGGCCCTGCTTCAGCGGTAAGTCGGTGGCGGGGGGTCCTTCTGTTCCGGGACCCGCCGCCAAAGTGCCCCAAAGATCCACGGCGGGGACCCCTCTCCGCCGAATTACCGCTGAAGCGGGACCTGCCGCCGAAGTGCAGCCCCCACCGCGGGTCTTCGGGGCACTTCGGCGGCGGGTCCTGGAATGGAAGGATCCCCCGCCGCCGAATTACCGCCGAAGACCCGGCTGCACTCCGGCGGCGGGTCCCACTTCGGCTGTAATTTGGCAGCGGGGGGGTCCTTCTATCCCGGAGAGGAAGGACTCCCTGCCAGCGAAGACCGGGAGTGAAGAAGCTCCGGGGGCCCGGGCCCCGCGAGAGTTTTCCGGGGCCCCCAGAGCGAGTGAAGGACCCCGCTCCAGGGGCCCCAAAAAACTCTCGTGGGGGCCCTTGCTGGGCCCGGGGCCTGGGGTAAATTGCCCCACTTGCCCCCCCCTCTGGGTGGCCCTGCCCCACACCCCTAATTGACTTTCATCAGGGATGCTCTGCATTTCCGCTTTACTCAGCTTTGGGTAGCAAAAGTAGCTTTCCTGGATAGTTTCATTTCCTGGCTCTCGGGCCCTGGCTCCATGCTGCTGCACTGACACAACACTGGAAAGTTTATATTAAAAAGTGCATGCGTGGGGGCGGGAACCGACCTGTTTTCCCATTAAGTTTTTGTTTGGTTTTAAAATTTCATAAAAACATTTCTATTCCGCCAAGGTGAAGTTCACCCTGCCACAGGCGTGTGGCACAAAACCTGTGCTCCGTTTTCATCCCGGGGCCTTAAAGCGCTTTACAGACGTTGATCAGCCTCCGTATGAGTGATCATCTGGAGAGGAAGGGGAAGCAGAAGCCCAGAGAGGTGAAAGGACCCACCCCAGGGGGCCCCACATGCCACGGGGAGGGAGAGAACCCAGGAGTCCTGCCCCCACTTTATTGCCTGCTGACAAGGGCTGTTTTTCTGGGGAATGCGTCACTGCGTGCAGTGCAATCGGATCTGTGCAAAGCTTCCAATTTACGCTGCACGACAATCCCTGTGCAAAACCCGATACCTCAGCACGGAGGGCCCCATTTCACAAGTCAAGATTTTGCCATGAACCCCGGCAAGCCTGGCTTCTCTTGGCAAAAAGTCTCTCCCACCCGGCCAAAATCCCTGATTCTGAGTTCCCTCCCCTGCAGCTTCCCCCAACCGGAGATTTGGAGTCTAGCCTCCTCCTGAAGTAGGGATTGCCTCCATATCCCACTCCTGATCCCCCTGAATGCCTCCCTGCGGCTCACTTCCCACCAGTAATGGCGCGACTGCTCCACGCGGGATTGATGGGCGCGAGTCCTCTGGTGGCACACGAGCACAGCTGCTGGTGGCGAGCAGGCAGATGGACGCATGCACTGTTGAATAGGGGTGCAATCCTGCCAGGCCCCATGCCGGGCATCACTTCAGAGTCAGCAGTAGAGGAAGGTGCCCAGGTCCTTTCTGTCTCCCACGTTCTCTGGGCCAGCTCAGAGCCCAAAGCACAAGGGCTGATCTCATGGGTGGCTCTTACTCAGTGGAAAAACAAGATTGGATTGAGGGGCGGGTCCCTCGCTTTGTTCCGTATTTGTACAGCCCTGGGCACCGTGGAGGCCTGGTCCATGACTGTGGCTCCGAGGCGCTAGGGCGTAACTAAAAATAACAACATAACAAATCACCGGCATGCAGCCGCCTCTGGGGTGGAAACAACCATCTAGCCTGCAGGATGCTGAACAGTGGCGGAGGGCTCAACTGAACTCGCAGACATGAGGCCATAGCTACGGAACGAGGGGCTGAAGGCAGCGACTGAAAAAGGATTTAAGGATCGTAGGAGACAGACACTAGGACATGAGCTCCCAGTGTGATGCTGTGGCGAAAAGGGCTCATGCCGTGCTTGGCCATAAACACAGGGAAGTAGTGAGTAGGGATGGGATTTCCCTGCTCTGGGAATACTGCAGCCAGGTCTGGCGACCACCGTTTAGAAAGGATGCCGAACACTTCGAGAAGGGGCAGAGAAGAGCCACAAAAATCAGGGATTTGAGGCCTGGGGAAAATGCCTTATGGGGAGAGACCCAGGGTCAGTCTCCGCTGCAGACCAAACCCCGCAACAGTGATTCTCAGAGCCCAGGTCAACTGATTCGGGCTTGCGCTACGGGGCTAGAAATTGTAGCATAGACATTCCTGCTCGGGGGCCGAAACCCCTGTCAAATGTAGTTGGTATTGACTTGGCTGGTGCTTTTTATGTGGCCTGTTGTAAAACTAGGCAAATATCTAGATGAGCTGAGTGCCCCCTGAGAGATCTCCGCTACCCCCAGGGGTATGCGCACCCCAGGCTGAGAACCACTGGTCTAGTGGGAAAATGCAGCATGAGAACCAAATGGCCTGAACTTGAAGCCAGAAAAATCCAAGCTCGAAAAAAGGCTCCCATTATTGGCAGTGCGGGTGACTAAGGCAAGTGGTGCATTCTCCATCGCTTGCTATCTTCAGATCACGACCGGCTGCTTGCCTGAAAGAGATGCTAGAGCTCAGCTGTGCTCCGGGAGGTCAGACTGGGTGATCTAACGGATCCCTTCTGGCCTTAAAATCTGTGAGGGCAACTCCCCTGATCTGGGTGGGTTTTCTCATCCATGCAGGACAGACCTGGGTTTCTCCGGGGTTCAGCCAAAGGGCGACAGGCCGCGTGGAGCTCAGTGTATATCTCCCAGAAGGGTGGAGATGAGCCGACTCTACTGGGATTCAAACGTGCAAGTCCAGGGAGCATAGGAATTGCAAACTCAGAGGTTTGTGGCCCCAAGCCAACCCCTCCAGCCGACGGGGTGGGAAGCCAAACACTTCTCTTAGCCCAGCCAAACCAGCGTTGCTAACACAGGGCTGCAGCTAAGTCCCTGGTGCTCACCAACTCTGCCCTAGCGACGGTGCCTGCCTGCATGCAGACCAGGGTCGCCGTCCGCAGGCCAGGTCACGCAACACAAGCCCACAACCGACGGTACTGAGAGACATTCGTCACTGCTGGGTTAACCCGGGGGCCGGTGTGCAGTGGGGCCTTCTGTACCCTTCTCTGCCCCCCACCCCGCGTCGACAGCTTCATTCCAGGCCGCCCACCCTTCCACAGCAGAGGGGACACAATCGAAGGCGGCCGCTGCTGCCCAATGTTAAGCAGCCATGAGGCTGCTCCGACAGTTCCGGGGACACCGGCTTGCATGGCTCAGGAGTCGGATCCGGACAACACAACCACCCCTCTGCCATGCTTTGGGCATCACAGGATCTGGCCCTCGGCCTTCACGGTGCTAACCTCAGAGCCTGGGCACTGCGACAAGAACCCCCCGCCAATGGCTTTCTTAGTCGATGCTAGAAATCAGAGGTGAGGAAAAGCCTAGTGCAGCTCCCCACCCCCCGCTGTCCCCAGCCCTAGGAATAAACGTGCTTCTGGGGGAAACCAGGGAGTGGAACCACACCCCAGAGAAGCCCTCTGCTTTCCCACGAGCCCTGGCAGGAATAAACGAAGTCAACGTCTCATGCCGCGATCCAGGTAAAAGGAGAGGAGCCGGAGGACGGAAAACACAGCGTGCAACTGGGGAGAGAGATGCCTTTGAAAATCACTAAACACCAGATCTAAAGCTCACGGCCATCACCAGGGGATTTGATGCTATAGCTCAGTCTCTGAGCTTACTGCTGTTTCCTGTTGCCCAGGCCGGCTCCTTCTCCTGCTAAGAGATGTCAATAAAACTCGGGGATTGGGAGAGTCCTCGGGGGTCTAAATATCATTACCACCAGCCACAAACACCCCCATTTTGTATCCCTTTTCCCAGTGGTGCCATAAGCCTCCCGACAGCATCATTAGCGGCTAACGAGCAAAGAGACACTGTTATCGCAGAGCCCTGCTGTGTCATATGATGGGGCCAGGACCGTTGTCACATGGCATTTAATAGACATACGCACAGAACCACCGCTAACTGGCTCACCGGGATGAAACGCCGAGAGATCGGGACCAGGCCGAGAGCCTGAAACACGGCCAATGCCTCGCATCGCCCCCCCCCCCACCGCCCCCGCCTTTGCTTTTCAAACGCACCAGCCCTGCTGAAGATGATGGGGGAGCCTCGCAAGCATGGAGGAGAAAGGAAAAAACAAAAAGAAGCGGAATCATTCCGAGCAGCCATGCAAACTCCTTGAACCACAGCGATGATATGAAGGGTCACCGGCCACCAAGATTAGGGCCAAGATTCTTCAAAACGAAGGACTAAAGTTAGGCTCCTAGATCCATAGCGAGGCCACGAAATAAGCAGTCTCGTTTTCGGAAGCGCTAAACACTCACCAGCTCCCAGCGATAAGGGCTCGGGAGGGGAGGGGGGAATCAGGCCAATCATTTAGGAGCCTAAATAGGGATTTAGGAGCCTCACTTTGGATAAGGGTCAAATCCTGAACTGGCCTCAATTCGGCAAAGTCCCTCCCTACAAAAGGGTATTAGTTTCATTGATTTTAATGGGACTTAAGCACGCGATTATCGTTAAGCGTGTGCTTAAGAGTCTCCTGCTTCAGGACTAGACTAGACTAGTGGGGGAGAAGCTCCTACACCAGGTTGTCACATCACTGCAGGGTTTCTTACACCCCCCCCCGAAGCATCTGGTGCTGGCCCCGGTCAGGTACTAGGTTAGATGGACCCAGAGATTGATCCAGCCTGGCTTGCCTAACCAGGACTCTGGCGTAAATCAGGATTGCGCCACTCAAGCCAATGGGAGTCACGCTGGTTTAGACCAGCTGAAATTCTGGCCCGCACTTTAGAAAATCCTGGGGGGGCTGGTCAATGAAAAAGGCCGTCCCCTCCCATCCGCTCTCTGTGGAGTTTTTCCCCTACAGCTTCCTCACACTAACCCTACAATAACAACATCAGCACAGAAACATCGCTCTCTTCACGGTCATGTGGACCCCATCCAAAGCTCACGGAAAGCAGTGGAGACTCCCATCCGCTTTGGCTCAGGCTTCCACGCCACGGGATAGGGCACACAACCGCGGAGAACGAGGTCTCCATCTTGACCGGGAGGCTGAGATGTTCGACTACACCATGGCAGCACGAGGAACAGCGATAGGCTACGGGGTGAGGTGACAAAATGGCTTTACCGGCATAAAAGGACAGAAGGCAAGTGGAGGGAAAAAAAAAGATGGAGCCTCTTGTGCGTATGTTGAAACCACCCCGAAACAATACAGGGGAATGCAGGAGAGAGAAGGCATCCGGAGATTCCTTTGCAACCCACTCCCCCACACCCCCCATAGCGTGGGTGTGTACATCGCAAGTTCTAATCAATAGCTATGATTCGTATTACCAAGCAATAAAGGCTCGGGGTGTAATTATTCATGCAGTGCGGCTTCATTCAGGCCTTCCAGTTTGCAAAGAGATTAGCAGAGTCACAGAGCTGGTGACCTTGGCTCTCTCTCCGAAATCAAGCGGCAGCGCCATATATCCCTGTATTGTTCCAGGCTCAGTTCCTGGTCATGCTCATAAAAAATATCTTACCTTCTAACCTTAAAGCTGCCATTCTCTGAAACTCCGGTTCCTGCAGCCAGCGCCACATCCTTTTGAAAGTCTCCCTCCCGGACTTAAGCTTGCTCCACGGCTTAGGGTTCCTGAGGAGGTCGGACAAGGTGCCTTGAGACCGGCACAACACCCTCTCGGCAAAGATGGCCTGGGGGATGCTGTATCTCTTGAGCTCAGCGATGATCCGCTGGGCCACTTCTTTGGTGTTGATCTCCTCCAGCTGGCTGGAGAGGACAGTGGTTTGGGTGGAGATAGGCTGGTTGGGTCTGGAATTCATGTCCGGCCTGGCATGGCCATAGGGGTGCTGGCCCATGCTGTTGGGGGATCCCATGGTAGAGTTCTGGGAGGGGGAAAGCTCCCTGGAAAAGTGCTGGTCGATCCTGCCAAACATGGCAGGGTGGGCTTCGAAGTTATTGGCCGCCACCATCTTCTCATTGCCCAAGTGTCCGGCGGAGTGGCCATAGCTATGCATGGGGGTCAGGTTAGGGCTGGGCAGGGATGACAGGCTCTGCCCCATGCCAAGATCCTTGTGGTAAGGGCTGTAAAAGTTACCACCAGAACCCAGGCCCCTTTCTTCCCGCATCAGGGTGAAGCTCCCAATCACGTTGCCCACCGGCAAGCACTGGTGGTGATGGTGCTGGTGGTGGAATTTCTCATGCAGCGGCTGCAGGGGGGTCAAGGTGGTGTAGCTGTTGGCGGCCCCAGGGGGCGAATCCCCACCAAAGCCAAGCCCTGGGTGCAAAGAGGTAGCCAGGTGGTGCTCGGCTCGGTGATACTCACTGCCGTCCAGCACCGAGGCCACCAGAGAAGGTCTGTGGAGAGCAGAGTGTAAGGCTCTGCCTTGACTGTGCATGAGCTCCTGGTCCTGGCTGGACATGTCCCCGGCGTTCTCCAAACCCAGCTGGACGTTCATGGCTGCAGGCTAGTGCATCCTCTCTTTATCTACCGTGCGACTCATTAATCTCTCGTTTCTTGAGTGTAGGGAAGGGCTTGCCGGATTTCAAGGGGGTCTGAGGAAACCTCTCTGCCTTGATCAGTGGGGTTGGGAGCACGGGCAAAGCGGGAAGTCCCCGATGTATCCAGCGACCAGATCTTGTCTCCAGTGTGAGAAATCTAACATCCACTGGACTTGTTTGCAGCCCCACAAAGACAAGGGCTCATCACTTCTCTCCAGCCCATAAACAAGCCCCCTTCAAACTGATCAGAAACTAGACCCATTCTAACCCAATGGTGGCTGGATTGGGGGGAAGGAATGGGGGGAGAGGAGGGAGGCTGGAGGATTCCCCCCACCCCCTCCCTTTAAACCCCAATCAAAGTGAGGAAGTTCATGAAGAACCTGGCTTACCTAGTGCCGGCTGCTGCATTTGTTGTGGGGGAGAAGGAGGGAGGGATGTAAAAATAAAAACAAACAACAACAACAATAATAATGAAATGAAAATCAGCAGCAGGGGTTCAGATCCCTCCCTTCCCGGAGCTTTCAGCAGAGGGGCTCCCGTGGCTGGGAATTTGGAGAGGAAAGGTCTTCTCTTCCCTGATCAGTCAGTCCTTTTAGGATAGTCCAGGAGATCTCCAGCAAAGTGCTTGCAAAGCAGCAGCAGGCTCCAGCAATTAGCTACTGTCTGTGTTTTGGTGGGGCGGGGGGGGGGGAAGGATTCTCTCTCTCTCTCTCTCTCTCTCTGTTTTTAATAGGTGCAGCTCAAAACAGTCCCATCCTCTTTGTGTCTGCTACACACACACACACACACACACACTGATCTCTCTCTCTCTCTCTCCCTCCCTCCAGAGAATACTGCCCTACTCCAGCCCATAGCTACTCTCATCGATTTCACTAGGAAACACTCCGCTTTCCTGCTTCTCACACGTCACCAAGCCTAAAATCTGACAGATGTGCAATCAGCTACCAACCTGATTTAACCCGGTCGGGCCCGGCTTCGAAATCGGACGACAGAGCGAAAAGCGGCGAGTGGCGCGGGGGGAGGGGGGTGGAATCTAGATTATATTGACTTTGCAGTTTGTTGCAATACTTTGTGGCTCAGCGTTAACATGTATATTTAATACTCCTCCCCCCCCAAAAATTATGTGTATCTTATATCTATCCACCTGAATAAACACACCATATCTGTCTGGTTATACACCGCTGCCCATCACCGTGGTATCTGAGCGCCTTCCACGTCGAACCAATAGTGCAGTCCCTAGTGGATTTCAGGAAATCTCTGTCTCTCCTCTGTATAATACCTGTATTTTTGGTAATGTCTCTCTCTTATGTATGAGCTCACAAATAATCTATAAAGTCTGTATGTAAATATAGATTAATCTATACAAACCCACCTAGAGAACCTGTGGACACCTGGGTTATACAGCTATATAAAACCACTCAATTGTATATGTTCTTATGTTTTAGTTTTACCTACCTTATGTAGGCGATCATAAAAAACAATCTAAATAGTACAGAAATTGCAAAAGCATGTTCCCATATTGTTGTGATTTCTCTCTTATACAGAACTCACAAAAATCTGTATAGACTATATACAAATCTAACCATATACATCACACACACATTCACCTCTCTGCCTTTATTATATGTTAGGTGAAAAACAAAAGTCTGACTGTCCAAGCGATGCGAATTTCATCACCTTTCACACTTGATAAGGGGACACTTTAATTAGCAGCAGAGCTGAAAGGTGGTTTAAACTGGACGTATCCGTTTAAAAATCATTCCTGTCCCACCAATAACGAGCCCAAGGAGCCAATAACGTGAGATTTTTTTTTAAAATAACAAGCTTGGTGCCCAATATTAAGAGCTTCTAAATATTCTTAACCCTCCGTTGCTATGTTCTGGAAAATGCAGATGTTGCAACCAAATCCCTTCCCCTTATAGTCACAATGATTTCAACTGAAACAATTACAAAAATAGATACTTGGGCAAAGGAAAAATTCTCCAATAGTCTCCCGGTATGTAGATTAATGGGGGGGGGGATATTTTAGCCCTTTTTGTGAATGGATCTCACACGTAGGGAAATTGAAACAGATTTATCCTGTTGTCTGATCTAAGTGTATTCAAATAGGCATCTTAATAATAAATAAAATAATAATTAATAATAATAATGATGATAAGAGGCGAGCAAACGGGGGTCCGGACTACAAACACAGGGACCCAGAGAAATCAGTTCGTGGTTGTCAATTTTCTCAAAGGATCTTAAAAGCTCCAGTTGCCAAGGCGGGTAACTTGGGGGTCTCCGTTATGATCAGTAGCTGCTGTGTCCTTCTCTCCGGCTGGAGCCTTTCTGGTTCCAAGTAACCCGGAGAACTCCAAAGTATTAAATCCCGGGGAACATTTCTGACTATTTACTCTCTTTTCCTCAAAGAGACGTCATGAAAGTCACCAATGCAGCATGCAGCGATCTACCGAGCCAGCGTAAAAAGAGAGAGATTAACTAGAGAGATTGGGTGTCTGATGAAGAGTGGGGAGGAATTTCGGATTTGGTGGGCGGGGTGGGGTGGACACACTCCACAAATGTGTGTGTCCCCTGCCCCCATCCCCCAGATCTCACCAGGTGCGCTCTGGGAAACTGGATAATCTGCAGGGAGGGGGAGAGGCTGCTACTTTCCTAACCCTGCTGATCGAGGTCAGGCTCCCAGCCCTGGGGTCAGACTCACTAGATCGCCTGGGTTCCTTCCAGCTGGTAACCTGAACTCAGGCCCGCCTGACTTTCCCAGCTCCCAGGGCAACGCACACGCTGCCCACACATTACACATTCCAGCCTAGTGCACAACGATCCCCCCCTCCAAAAAAACCAACAACCCACCAGCTGACCCAGAGAGCCAATGCCCCGCTTCCCCCCCGCCCCCGATATTCTCTCTCCTCTGTGGTTAATGGTTTTATTGTGATGGGGTGGGTCCCCCTCCAGTTGCACTTTGTGTGTCTAGCTGCAAAGCAAACCAGGCCCCGTGGAGGGCAATCGATGCGCAGCTACTGCCAGATTTTCCAGGGAGATCAGTTCGCGTTTAGACAGAGACGGCTCCCTGGCTGGGGTCTGAGCCCAGGGGGTGTTATCCCCCCAGTGCTAAACTGAGAAAGTTTGCGTAGGCCGCCCTCTGGTTGCAGTGACGGCCCCTCGGACACTGCCCTTACAAACCTCGGAGGAGCTGTCCACACCCTAGGTGCTGAAGGCGCTTGGTGCGGATGAACTGGGGGCGGGGCGGGGGGGAGGGGAGATATTTACAGCATATCCAAAAATCAAAGTCACCGCATAGACCCCAAAAGGGCTCGGATGGAAACAGCAACTACAGGGGCTCTCTCTTAAAAAAAAATCATTTCGCTAAACCAAAGCTTCCAGGCAGGAACGCAAAGTATATTTTTGTTGTGTCTACACTGAAATAAAGCGGAGTTAAGAAGCGCGTGTACTCCAGGCGAACACTCACACGCAACCCGTGCACCTCTCCGCCTGCAGGTTTGGGGGAGCTTTTAAAATGATTTGGGGACGCAGGCGAGAGAGAGAGAGAGAGTTTATACTTAGAAATATCGGATCGCCCCGGTTTTAGAAGAAGGGGCTCTCCTATTTATTCGGAGGGAGAAGCCGTTTAGATTTCAGCTTGCAACACTTGTATCAGGGTCATGTTTTATCTCCGACTCCAAAAGCAGAGAAATGCCAGGAAAAAAAGCTGCAAGTCATCTCTCAGAAATCCACATTTTGCAGGGGCATCTCTTAGCCCCCGGAATCCCCCCCCCCCTCTCGACAGACTTTCATCTAATGATAAAATGGCCAAAAAAAGAGAGGTTTTGTTGTGAATGCCAACACGAGGTTACTAACTTTATTCCTGGTCAGAACTGTGCAAAAAGAGCCATATCAGACTTTCAGATCACATGTGTTGTAATCATTTGAAATGGCATTTCTTAGTGTAGAACAAGAATGAAACACACACGCACCCCCATAGTCCAACACACTTCGCTATTTAAATGTCTATCAGTATATTCTTTTTTTTTTTAAGTGTAAAACTGGGTAAATCAAACTTTAAATGACGGTGACACTTAAAATATACTGAAATACCGAGACTGGAAACGTATCCTGCCTCCCAAATGACTTCAAAGATACCAATCAATCGTCTTGAGCGTGGAGACAAATGTTGCCATATCTATATTCCAGCTGAACCTAATTATGAAATAATATCAGACTCCCGAGTTTCCCCAACACCTCCTGTGAAACCGTATATGGCGCCTTCGCGAATACTTAAAGGCACTAGCCTCATCAGTTTGGTTTTTAGCTCTCCTGAACAGAGTTTAAAACACCATTTAGTTGATTAATTGCTTTTTATTGATCAATTTGCTGTTTGGCAGGAACATTGGCCCTTCCACTGAATATATTGAAATGCTTTCCCCAGCCCATTAAAAGACACAAAATACTTTGTTTTACTATCTGCTCGGCTCCCGCAATGTCTAAGCACAAAAGCCAGGCTCTCTCAGTTATCATTCACTTCGAGGAAATGAAGTTGTGTTTAATGCAATTTAGCCCCCCTTAAAAATGAAAATTGCATTACAGAAATTTAATATTTCTCCTCTTTAGGGCTTTTCAGAAATAATAACTTGAACATTGTTAATGAAATGCCAGCCAACTTTCTTCTGTTGTTCGTCAGATCTAGCCTCCACAGAGGACGGATGGTGTCGAGAGCTCTAATGTATTTAGGGAATTTATTTCAAATATTTTTAAAAAAATAAGCATGTTCAAAGCTAAAATAGTATGAACAAATCATCCTAGAAACAAGAATAGATTTTTAAAGGAATTAAAAGGCACCGTTTCGTGGGCAAATAATCACCAGCAATATTTTTAAATGCTCAAAATCACCAGGAGTGTAACAGTTTAGATGCAAAGGCAGAAAGGTGTCAGAACTCGGCATGTCCTTGTTGTAACCACGAGAGTCCGAGATTTGTTTCGTGTACGTGTGTTTATTGTTTAAAATGCTCAGTGCATATGAGAGATGCGTTTGTTCAGAGGTTTACTACTACGTCCATCCAGATCAGCTGAATGGATGTTTAACCAGGACCACTTCAAATTTTCCAACTGGCAGTGATCTAAGAAGATAAAACATCCTGTGATAATTGGATTGTGCCTGTTGTGATATCTATATCTAGCTACACACGCACAAACGCACCTATATGGATGCCCATGCACCTACACATCAAATTTCATTCTCCCACAGGGACATTGGAATTGTCTTATGTCAATTTCAAGAGAGGGGAAAAATCATTTCACTGTCTATCAAATACTATTCACTTTTCCAAGCTCGTTGAGTTGTTTGTGTTTATTTTAAGCAATCTTCCAACAAATGCCAACTCTTTGGGAATTATGTGGAAGCCTTTAAAAAATACTTTCCCCTCAACAACTCTGCCCCGATCAATAAACAAATCCAACCTGACCCAATGAAACCACTTGGCAAGTTGGGAGTTAATTGATAGGAGGGCTACGGATTTACAAGGAGAAATTTAAAAATCAAAAGTTTATCAATAAAAAAAAACACAAAGTTCTGCAGAATATTGCGAGACAGCCCCCCCCCAACATACAAATAAACATTAAATAGCTACCCAGAGAAAGACTCAGAAATTCACTCTCGCCTGGTAAACAAATATTAACATGACTCAATATTTAAAGCAGCCCTGGGGAGGAGGGAAGGTTTTCTGATCCCATTCACACCACACTTTGAGCCCGTTTCAGGAAAGTCAGTGTAGCTACATCTGTGTAAACGAGATCAGAATCCGTCCAACCCATTTTACAGTGAGACGTCAGAGCAGTTACAGGAGTTGAAATGTGGAATTAAAATAACAGACAAGAACAATCTGAAACACCATCTGATCATCCGTGGCTAGTGGTATTATCAGTTGAAAAATGTAAAGTGGTTGTAATTACACATATATTCTGTGAATCTGATTCAATAGAGATCTGAAAAATTTAATTATACATATATTATGTATAATTACACACATATTGATTATTCAGCTCTTTATAGACTCAAGCTATACAGAATATTCTATGTATAAGGAAGACATAGATACACATTGACTATTTTAAATAATAAATAATAAAAATGATTAATGATACTATTTGAGAGGAGAAAAATATTAACTTGGCATAAACAGGCTTTTAAATAAGCCAAGAAGAGATCTGTCAGTACAAAGAGAGGAAAGTGACTGTTGGTCATTCAGACCTAATGTAACTATAACACGACACATCCACAAATAAAAAAAAATAAATAAAGAGAGAAAATTAGTACAGCTCCTTTCGTCTCCATTTAAAGTCCCTAATAAAAAGCAGAGTGAATTATCTGGAAGTCAGGGAAATTTTTTTACAAATATGATAAGCTGTTAACCTTTAGAGGGCTATAAAAGTGGCTGTAAGTAAAAAAAGGAGAATTTAACTTGATTTAATGTAATCAACATTATTTAAACTATTCCCTGGACTATTCCCCAATGTAGTTTACCTTACAGATAAAGGAAATAGCAGGGAAGGAAATTGAATTACATTCCTATATTTGCCATGCTATGGATCAAATTCCTGACAGCAAGGAGGTGAAGTCTCTGCCCCAGCTATGAATCATTTTGCATTTACAGTATTTTATGTTTCTTAATAAATACTACGTCTATTGGGTTAAGCTTTAATTTGGACGCTATTACGGAGGAGCCCATGGGTCTTCAGTGCTGTTTAAATCTGATCAATAGAATATTGTAATAAAGTATCCCTTAATGAGCGTGAAATTAACAAGGGCCGAGAGATGACAAAAGTTCTGCGTTCATTGGGGAGTTTGCTTCTTGGTTTAACCAAAGATCTTTAGTATTGTCCATACTTTTTATTCAATAATTTGTTGGGAGCCTCCTCCCACCCACCCCCCACACTGCAAGGAAGAGAGTTAATGGTTTTTAAATCAACTTGGTGCAAACTTTCTCCTCTTTGAAATACCAGGGCGGCATTAAAGGGATCAATAGGGATTTTGTGGTGTTGTCTTCACTAGATCCCTCAGAAAGACTATTTATTTGGCTGCTAAACGGAGATGGTGCCTTTTGCTTGTGGAAGGGGGAGCTAAAAGGGGCTTATGCTTCAGCTGTGAGTTGAAGGCAGGGGAAGCTGAAGGTTATGGGAGACCTTAGCAAAACTCGCAGTGGGGTTCTGCGTTCTGTCCATTACTATCTCAGGGGCTTGTGTACTGATCAGTCTAGGGAACTGCAGAGAGGAGATCTGAGTGAAGGGATGGGCTGCTTTGATTCTTTTTCATTTCTAACCGGCTTCCCCCCCCTCCTCCCCATTGATTTCCATCCTGTCTATTGATCTGCCACACAATATTGCACCGCATACACTTTTTAAAAAACGCTCGGTCATTTCCATCTTTAAGAGCGGGAGCCAATTCATTGTTTTCTCTAAGCCACTTAAAAACAAACACAAACTAGGAAACTTTAATGGATCAAGTTTGGATCCTGGGTTCCCCGCCCACCCCCTTTCATCTTTTATGGGTAGGGAAGAAATGTATTTGACAGTAAGGGTTGTTTCTCCTCTCCCACCAATCACTAAAATGTCTGATGAAATCACGGGGGTTTGTGTTCGCACGAACCTACCAGTTGAATCAGAAAAATAAAATAAAATGCAGATTTTGTAAGAATCACAGAGATTTTGTTCGGGGCAAGGCATCAAATATATTGTCCCTAAATGAGCCACACATTTGTTTGGTTTCGCTTATTGATCATTCTGTGGTTAATTTCTCTAATGTTGTGGATGCAAGACTCTGGGTTCTGCAGGAAACCAGATATTCGGCTAAATTAAGGTCTCTTTAGATGTATTCCACATTCCACCCTCCCCCCAGCAAAAATAATAATAATAATAATTACAGTTTGGTCCATCAAAACGCTGCTCGATCTTTTTTACAGGTGAATGTGTCAGAGTCAGACCAGGAAAGATTCTGGCGTGATCATAACAATAAAATCGAAGAGCTTCCGTCACCAGTGCGAAATGCAAAGCTGGCCGAGACAGAACAGGTTGGGATTTTAACCCCAAGATGCTCTGTGTGATATTAACACGGCCGTTCTGTTTCGTGGGAGGGGGGTGTTCATTGCATAGAGGGTCATGCTAAAAGAAACACAAGGGGGGGACGATGACCCCTCAGATTTTACAGTACAGCTTCCTGCAGGGAAAATACACGTCACCATTAAATGCAGCCACCGATGCATATTGACCGGTCTGCTCTGTGTGTGTGTGTGCTAGGGTGACCAGATGTCCCGATTTTATAGGGACAGTCCTGAGATTTGGGGCTTTTTCTTATATAGGTGCCTATTACTCCCTAACACCTGTCCCGATTTTTCACACTTGCTATCTGGTCACGTGTGTGTGTGTGTGAGTGTAGTTTTTAAAAGGGGGTGTTTTCTATAAGAATCAGATTTCCACCTCCTTGCAGAATAAAGAGCTCAGGAGTTGCACCAATGGTGGGGTTTCTTTTACCCCCACCTCCGAAGGGAATTTTTTGAAAAGCCCTTTCCCCATGAAGGTAAGGACGAAGCAAGGTGGAGTGGGATCAACCTTCCTCTATTCCTTGCCTTTGTCCTATCAAAGTAGCCAAACCCGGGTTTCTAGAGAGCAGCAGGAATGAACACACAGGCTAATTGCTGGAGTATGGACTTTGCAGCCCAGGGAAACTGGAGGCGGGGGAGGGGGGGGCAGACGCTCGCTGCCTGCGTGTGATGTGCAAGCAGTAGAAACCCTCTGCTCTCCCTCCACACCTTTCACCTGATCCCCAGCTCCCTGATTAATCCCCTCCGCCCCGCCCCCCAATTAGCGACCGGGGCCATTCATTTCCAAGTCCACGCACAGCTACTGCCTAGGAGCACTGGTGGAATCCAGCCCTGTGCCTATCTGGCAGCCCCACATCTCCCCCAGAGAAGAAACCACAAGTCCAAGCGGGCTCCCAAAGTTGCCACCGCCTCCCACTTGGCTTGGCTCGAATCAGCTGGGGAAGGGGCGAGAATCTCCACCAAACGCTGAGTTTGTGGCGAGGGTCCTGCTGCTTCCGTCTGGGACCCGCCCCCTTTCTCCCCCAGTGGTTCATAGGGAGCCGGAAAGCTGCAGCTGTCTGTCTCCTCGCTACATACTCCTCAGAAATGCCCACGATCTCACCTCCGCTTCTTCGCCTCCCTGTGATTCTTCTCCTATGGCCACCTGGCTGGGTCTCCCGGCTCCTGCTTTCTGATGAAGGGACCCAGGAACTCCTGCTCCTGGGATATTCTGTCTCCGGCCTCATCCTCCTGCAGCTTTTCCATGCCAGTAAAATAAAATGAATCCACCTTTTGCTTCCAAAGCTTTCCTGGTCTTGTGTGGATCTCTTCCCTTCCCACCCATCCAGTTCCTGGCTAATCAAGATGTTAATGAACAGAGATTCCAATCAATAGATTCAATCAGAAAAGCAGAACTGATCATACTTTCACTTCCCAAAGCTCCCCCTCCCCCAGCGCACACAGCTCCTATCAGCTAATGAAAACAAATAATCATTAGAGGATAATTTGACAATGCAATTTAATTATTCCTAAACCAGATATGAGCATTTCCAGCGGGTGAGCTGGAACTAGAAAGATTTTTCTTTGATAGTATTTTGCTGGCGGGGGGGGGGGGAGGGGTGTTCTCAGAGCTGAGTTTGAAGGATCTAGTCAGTTTCATAGCACCTTCTTGAAAGCCACAGAGCATGTGGAAAAATCCGGATTTAGTCTTTGCTAGCTCATCCTAACACATTTCCGGATGTATGTGAGTGCATCCTTACAAATGGCATTTTGAAACCCACATAGCATTAAGTTTCTGATTAACCCTATTTGGTTTTTTTTTTATAAGTTTGCTAGGCAGAGTTTACTCGCCTTGTCCCTAGAGGGAAAAGGTCACATGGAAAATGCTGATTTTTCTAATAAAATAATTATGAAATATTGGCTGAGATTAAAAAAACCACAAACACAAAGAGACAAGCAAACCCATGCAGTGATGGTTAGATGAACTACAATGGGAGAACATCAACTCTGCTTTAGTATTACTATTTCCTGCTAAGAAGGAGCCATCCATTCCACCCTGTTAGGATCTGGCGCCTTAAGGGGGTTATGGAAAGTTAAATAAACTCTAGATTGTGAGATCTCTGAGGCAGGGACTATGTGTCACATTTCAATAGTCCCCAGTACAGGGCCACCGCAATACAAATGATCACTAAGAATGAATCCTTGTGCGACTTTCTTTACATTTGTTTCCCCAAGAAAAACTGGATGGAAAAAAAAAACGTTGGGAGGATGAACTGCACTCTTTCATGGGGTATAATAATTGGATAACGCTCTGGATGAAAAATAAACCCCAGTGAAATGACCATAAACCACAGGGGGAGAGAGCTTTTATGCCTTAATAGGGAAGAAAATAAGAGAATGGGTGTTAATACTAAAGATAAGGTATCAATTCCCACTTAGGTAGCATTACCTTGTCCATTGGGTATCTGTGCGTGTCAAAGGGCCATTTGTTGTGTAGAACACGCTGGCACATTATTTTCTGGGCTACATCTTTTCTATGAGATATTGCAACCAAGGACAAATTACTTCACTGTCCAGTTATAAAAGCCAGGAATTAGGGATTTCTAATGGGAATGATGAGTGGGGCTAAGGCAGTGACCAGTGGATTGAGCACTGACCTGTGAGTCAGAGCAGCTGGGTTTTATTCCTGCTGTGACTTAAGCCATTTTGATTCTGTTTCCCCTCTCACCATTTGCCTGTCTTCTCGACCTAGGTTGGAGCAAGAACTGTCTCTTACTAGAAATTTGTACAGCACCTGGCACAATGGGGGCCCTGATCTCAACGGGTGCTTATAAGGGCTACTGGAATACAAGTAAATAGTAATATAAAGCACACATAGCTAGTGGGTGTCACGTCTCTCATCTACCTCATTCTTTTGGGATCTGAATGCTAACAGCAAAGAAGTTAGTTCAAAGGGATGTTTGCCAGATACACTAGTCGAGGCTCAACATTCAGGATGGGGATTTTTTGTTAACTGCCCAGATTAACAACAGAAATAATTAAAAAACCAGCAAAAAGTGTTTTGTTTAAATTATTATTTAAAGACGCCTCTGCCTTGCTGGACCCCACAGCTATCTATTTATCTAGCTCCTCTATTTTTTCCCCAGCGCCGACCTGTCACAGAAGGAAAGCATCTAAACAGCATTGTGCTAAATGGCCCGTTGAAGTCAATGGGAACTGGGCCATTGACTTCAATGGGCTTTGGAAGAAGTCCCATGAGAACCAGAAAGTGAAACTGACTAGAATCAGGGACTTGAAATGGACTGAGCAAGAGTCACCCTCCTAGCTGAGTGAAATCCAAACAGCGTAGATGGGGAAAAGTCAATGGGAATTTTAAATTTGTTTTAATAATCCAAGGCACTGAAAATAACCTAAGGAAGGATTCCCCGCCTCCCGTTATACAGGTCTGAGGCCTGATTTCTGTTAATTGAAACAGTCACAGGGATCCCCAGTGTGAGAACTGATAATCAGGTGGAAGCTACTGCTCAAGGAGTGAGAGACTGTCAGGACAGGGGCTGCAGCCTGGATTAGTCCTTTTCACATAGTCTCAAATCACAACCAAGGAGAGGGGAAGTTTGCCAGAAAAAAAAAAAAGCAGGATGCTATTGGGAAAACCAAAGCTCATTAAGAGCATGTTCAAACAACAACACTGCAAATATATGGGGTCCGATTCATTGCTCTTTACTCAGGCAGGCCCTGATTCAGCAAAGCACTTAAATGTAAGGTATATGATTCACGTCAATGCGATTTAAGCCTGTGTTTAAAGTCAAGCGCCTGTTGAAGAGCTTTGCTGAATCAGGACTTCATTCCTTACTCCCAGTGATGTTCATGGAAGTTTTGCCTGAATAATAATAATCTCTAGCTCTCGTCATCTGTAGACCTCCAAGGGCTTTACAAAGGAGGTGAGTCTCATGATCCACATTTTACAGCTGGGGAAACTGAGGCACTGAAGGGGGTGGGGGGAAATGATCTGACTGCGGTCACCCAGCAGCAGAGGTCTCCAGAGCGCTAGGCCAATGTTTGATCCACTAGAACTAGCAGTAAGACTCAACTTCAGGATTTAAGCTGAACTCTGACAATCAGAGACCGGGATGAGACCTTCACTGGGCGGGAGGTATGGATTGTTTCACATCTGCCTGCTGTCGGGTTCTGGCACCGTCCTCTGACACATCACTGTCAGCGACAGGACACTGGGCTAGATGGATTCTGGCCCTGATCTAATCTTGTCCCTACTGGAATGCCCAGATTGCAGCCAGGGACTCTCACTAGCAGTGTGGATGTTGTCACTCGGGCACCAACTCAGAGTGTCAAGCCCACCCAAGCCCACTGCTGCTGGGAATACGGCGCTGTGGGACAGCTGCTAGAGGCCTGCTAGGGGGGCTGGCGCGTGTCTCGCTATAGGAGCTGCAGTGTCCACTCTGCTGCTTTTCACGCACTAGCTAGAGCTGAGCTCGCACAAGTTTGTGTGCCTGGGCTGGGAGGCTCGGGGTATGTCCACACTGCACACTGAGCCTCAGGGCTGAGCCAACCCCTCTTCCATCCACACACAAATCAGTCTGACTTAGGTCGGCAAGAACTCAGAACCCACTTTGTAAGACCCTGCTGGGGCGGGGAGAAGGGGTCAGAGCCCAAGTCCTGCTGAGATTTGGGTTCAAGCCCTGTCATGGTGCAGTGTGGACGCAGGGCAAGCCGCAGACCTGAGTCAGAAGGTCTGGTTAGTGCAATGTGGACATGGAGGCACAGCTGTGAGACCCAGGTCCAGCAATTGTAATCCAGGTTTACAATGCAGTGTGGATGCTCACACACAGACTAGGAAACACCAAGTCCACAACCCTGGGTCCCGCAAACTGGGGATTAGTGTGCAGTGTAGACACACCCTCAGCTCCAAGCCTGCAAACACATTCTCTGAGAGTCCCATTGAAATCGGTCAGATTCCTTGAGTGAGGAGCACTGGAGCCTCCATGCTAGGCTGTTTGCTTGATTAAAGGATCATTGATATGTTGCCTTTTTGATAGCTTTTAAAACCCCTTTGCACTTGCTGTCAGAAATAAAACTCAGGGTCTAACTTGCAGTAGTGGGAGCTGGTGACTTCTGGTCCCACGTACGCTTGCGGTTTCTGAACAATCAGCAGGGATCTTTGTAAAGGCCTCTGCCATTTCCACTGCATGTTTGTGTTATTGGAAGGCAGGTCTAGGCTGCATTCCCCCTCCAAGAGTTTTGCTAGGGCTGTTCTGCTCCCTTAATACAGTCACTTGAAGGTACCACAAATAGACGGATGCTTTGCTCTTAATACATTGGTTTCCAAACAACCCAAAGACAGGGCCTGGAAATGGCTAATATGCACCTAAATGCCATACCTGGCACCTCTCTGAAGCTACTATCTTGCTCTCCAGCATTTTGCCTTTACATTTTAACAGACAGAGTAAGTTCCTAGGTACTACAGTTGCAAAGATGTGATGTCTACAGTCCCAGGAGATCTGTCCCCCCCGGGTCTACTCCAGGCAGGTGTGTGTCTAGTGTATGGAGCGGCCTGATTGGCTGGGCAGTAGCACACAAGGAGAGCGGCTAGCTGTGATCCCCAAACTGGGCAGTCAGGAAAAGGCATTTCAAAAATACGCAGGGTGTTTTCAAGTGGGGAGGGGTATTTCTGGTCTCCATGACCCCTGGGCAGTGGAGTTCACAATTGTGACCAGTGCAGCCACCGCTGCAGGGAACAGGGCATTGTGGGACAGCTGCTGGAGGACTTTTTGGGTCAACATAGGTCACGCAGTTGCGCAGGTCAACCATGGCTCAGGGCTGTCCAGGGAGGTGGGTTTACTGTGTCGCTGTAGACCAATCTGAGCGTAGACACACGCACAAATAGGTCAATGCAAGGTGACCTGGGTCAACCAGTCTGCAGAGAGCCTGGGACAATAGCACCAAGAGGTGTGAACTGCCCCATCCCTTGCACTGAGGGGTTAACTCAGATGCCCAGTTATAAGAATTAAACAAGAAATAAAATTGTAAGAACGGAGGTGGGGCATGTGTGTGTGACAGAGCTGCACGGTTTACCGAGAGTGATGTCTCTTTTTGATACCATAATAACAACCACCACCCCCAGCTCTTTTCATCCAGAGATCTCAAAGGAACCCCCAAAATGGGCTTCAGACATCAGGAATGGTAACATACAAAAGCCAGTAGGAGAACACTTCAATCTCCCTGGACACTCAATAACAGATTTAAAAGTAGCCATCCTTCAACAAAAAACTTCAAAAACAGTCTTCAAAGAGAAACTGCAGAACTAAAATTCATTTGCAAACTTAACACCACCAATTTGAGCTTGTACAGGGACTGTGGGTGGGTGGCTCACTACAAAAGCAAATTTCCCTCTCTTGGTATTGACGCCTCCTCATCAATTATTGGGAGTAGACCACATCCACCCTGACTGAAATGGCCGTCAACACTGGTTCTCCACTTGTAAGGTAACTCCCTTCTCTTCATGTGCCAATATACATTTATGCCTGTATCTGTAATTTTCACTCCATGCATCTGAAGAAGTGGGTTTTTTACCCACGAAAGCTTATGCCCAAATATATCTGTTAATCTTTAAGGTGCCACCAGACTCCTCATTGTTTTTGTGGATACAGACTAACACAGCTACCCCTCTGATAAAAGGAGCCCAGAAGCACTATCCCACTTTAACAAATTGAGAATGTGAGGCACAAAGCAGGGCTATAACTTGTCTAAAGTCAGCCAGCAAACACAGCCAGGACTAAAACCCCAATCCTACCTTAGTACACTACCAACTAAGCCAAACTTGTAGGTAGTGTAGGATCTACACCACCCTTTTTGCTTTCAGTCAAGGAGGATCCATAGATTCATAGATTCTAGGGCTGGAAGGGACTTCGAGAGGTCATCGAGTCCAGTCCCCTGCCCTCATGGCAGGACCAAACACTGTCTAGACCATCCCTGATAGACATTTATCTAACCTACTCTTAAATATCTCCAGAGATGGAGATGAAGGACCCTACCAGAGGTCTCCTACAGGATGCTAAGCTCTAACCACCCAATGGTGCTCATGCAGCATATTTAAAATCTCTGCACAATCTATTCGGAGCAGCAGATGACATGGGCAGAGCTTGGACAAATCCCACCACTTTCCCCCGCAAGCTGACCCCTGCCTGGATGCCGGACGGCTGTGAAAATAAAATACATTGTGCTGGGTTATTCCTGTCCAGATTCCTGAGCTGGGACTTTGTAAAACTTGGAGACCAAGCCCTTGAGAATATATCCCGGGCTTTACTCTTAGCCTGCTGCAAACAGGCCCCGGGGGAGAGTTTAGGGCCTGATCCTAAATTGAAGTCAATGTGAAACTTTCCCTTTGCCAGTAGGGAGCGAATACTCTTCCAGGGGAAATTCACCTGAATAAACCTGAGCCCGATCCTCTGCCCAGGGCAGAATTTCGCCCCCAGTGCAGTTCAGCTACACTTCACTATGCAGTCACAGTGCCTGACCAGTAGCTGACTGGCAATCCAGTCTGGGACGGGAAATGAAGAACCCAACCCTTTCTCCAGTTGAAACTGCTCTGGGAATTTAGCAAGGAAGGAGGTAAATCCCCAAGTGGCATTTAGTTAGAACGTGGGACGCGTGTCTGGAAAGCACCCTGGGGTTCTTTAACGACCATCAGCGGCTGGAAGGTGGTCCCTCCAACAGCCCAGCAAGCCACACCAAGGCCTTGTCTACACCTAAAATGTAGTTTGATCTAGCTACATTGCTCAAGGCTGTGAAAAATGTCACCCCCTGTGTGGTACAGTCAGGTAGAGCCATACCACTGTAGACACAGCTAGGTTGACAGAAGAACTCTTCCATTGACCTTCCTGCTGCCTCTTGAGGGGGTGGAAGTGCTAAAGTGACCGAAAAAAACACTTACGTCACTGTAGTATGTGTCTATGCTACAGTGGTACACCTGTGGTGCTTTTAGCATAGAGATACACCAAGACATTAGATCAGTAGTGACTTAGGAAGCAGACATCATCCATGTTCCTTAGAGGTCTCCCATCCAACCAGCGTTCAGAGCATTAGCAGAGTCACAGCACAAGACTGGAAAATTTAGCTCTGCCTGGGCTCAACTGGTGAAAAGTTTGAGAAAGAACTAGGTAAGTGATGGATACATATGTACACATTGGTGCCAGCTCTTGCAGTTTTGAATGTCATGCAATAAGGTGCATCACTTCAAGTCCTAGCTCCTGCAGTCACACACACTCTTTCTCTCTCTCACACACACACTCTCTCTCTCTCTCTCGAGTCGGCAAATAGAAACAACCCAACTTAATAACCCACCTACTTTTTTAACATGTGGAGTTGCTTATGCTGTATCTACTTATCTCTAGCAGCATCTGCTTTCAACCTGAGTGTCAGGGTCCCTCAGCCTCGCCACTGGAGATCCCTGGTTCCCGGGGTTTACACCCTGGCTGGAAATGAATTGCGCTGAGTCGATGCTTTGCGTTGAAGAGCTACAGCTCAGGATGGAATGGCGCGTAAGTGGGGCATAACACTTAGCGTTTAAACAGCCCTCCTCCTCCAGAGGGCTCACGGCACTCTTAAGTATCATGACGCCCCTTTTTTTGTATGGGCAACTGACAGCCAGGGACCTGCCTCACATCATGCAGTAAGTTGGTGGCAACTTTGGGAAATAGAAACCAGGTGTCCTGAGACCCAGGTCGGCCCTCTGCCTTACTGGGGAAACACACGCATGCACACGCGCGCTCTGTTGGGGGAGGATTTAGACTGCATCCGGGTGAATGGGGCACTTTTGGACACACATCGCAGGCCGTAACCCAATTTTGAAGCCTGGAGCTGTGGAACAGGAAGGGGTGCAAAGCAGCCGGGGTTTCGGAGGCACCTAACCACAGCTCCCATCTCTCCCCCAAGCTAGAGCCAATGCTCTGAGAGCCGACTCTCTTGGTCTCTTATTAATCCCCAACGTAGACTGGGGCCGTTGGGTGCTATGGAGGATTAATTGAGAGCCCTGGTCTAGCTGAATTGCTTCATTAGTAGCACTGGGAGCCCAGGCTGGGCTAGGAACAGGGTTGGGGATATGCCGCCGCCACTGCCTCCACCTCCCTCCTGCCCTCTTAGGGGCAGTATCCGCCCTGGGCTCTGATGACAGGCCAATCTGACCCCCCATATCCCTTAGTACCACCTCACGGAGCCCACAGAGCCCTCCTCCCTCACCCCCTCCCCGACCCCCAGCTCTAGTGACCTCTGCCCTCCCAGCTGCCTGCCCAACACACTCGCCCCCATCTTCGATGCTGCGGTCTCCTAGCAACCGTATCTGACCCGGCGTCTCCAAGAAGTGGCCTATTGATTGTGTAGATAATAAATGGACAGCAGCGATGCGCCATCCCCAATCCATTTTTACTCTTCCTTGTGGTTCCTTGATAGATTCTTGCTCTGAACCTCGGCTGGAGGGATAAGTGGGTTAACCCTTTAGGAACCAGGCCTTCCGGAGGGCTCTCCCTGGCTTCTGTCAGGTCACCCACTCCCTCCGACAGTGTCTTTTCACCTTGTTCGCCATGCTGCCAGGCCCAGATGCTCCTCCGTGCAAACCAGCGTAGCTCAATCGGCTCCGGTTGACACCTGCTGAGGATCTGCTCTGTTGTTTCTGCAGTTTGCAGGCAACTCGTGAATGTTTATTCAGGGAGATCTTTGGGTCATCAACACTCTCTCCTTCTTTGCATGCTCTCGCTTTCATAAATTCATAGATTCTAAGGCCCAGCAATCCTTTAGTCACATACTGCGGGCCGGCCCGGAGACCTTCCCTGAAATAATTCATGTGTAGACCAAGGTCGGAAAAACAGCCAACCTTGCTTTAAAGATTCCCACCACGAGCCTGGGGAAGTGGCGCCAAAGGTTAATTTCCCTGGCCGTTAAGAATTTCCGCTGTATTTCCAGCCCGAATTTGTCTCGCTTGGCCGCGAGAACACAGATGAGAGCGCCTAACCGACGCACACCAGGAATGTGTGAGGCAGATCAGAAACTCCATGACACTGGAGGGCAAAGGGGGACTCCGGATTTATACAGGGGATGCTCAGAGCAGAACTCTGCTGTCTGACGGGAGACATAAGCATAAGTGACTCGGTGGCCGAGGCCCAGATTTTCAAAAGGGCTCAGCACTCAAAATTGGGGGCAGCTTGTCAGAAGAGCCGCGCTCCCAGTGAGCCAGCAGAGGTTCAGAAAAGCTCTCACGTTTGGGTGGCTAAACTCCTTTGAAAATCTGGCCTGCTGGGGGCTGAGCACACAGGGAAATCTGGCCATTATTTAGGTGCCTAAAGGGAGCAGAGCTGGAAAAACTGGTCCTAAAAGTGCAGTTCACAGACTTTAAAGCCAGAAGGGGCCGTTACGCCCGTGTAATCTGACCCATCGCATCGCACCAGCCAGAGAGCGCCACCGATAATTTCCACCTCAAGCCCATCACTTCGGGCTGAACTAAAATGGATCTTTAAGAGAAGCAGCTAGTCCTGAGTTAAAGTCTGCAGGGGATGGAGGACTCACCCTGACCCTAAGTAAGTTGTTCTGGCGGCCTGTTACCGTCCATGTTAAAATTCGGTGCTTTAGTTCTGATGTGAATACATCTAACTTCAGTTTCCAACCTTGGAAGCTCATTGGGCCTTGGCCGGCTAGAATAAAGAGCCATCTAGGGTCGGGAAGCCCTCCCCCGGCTGTGGAACTTGAAAAGGTTGGTCTCTTGAACCAGGCAAAAAATAAGAGCCAGGGTGTTTTACTGGTCCCATCCTGGGACCAGTCTGGCTCATATTTCCAGATTGTCCTGAATAGGTAAACTCAGAGCAGCACAAAACCTGTCCACTTTTCACTCCAGGATCATCTCAAAATTCATTGATTTGATCAAAGATGAGACTTGCGGGTAACATTTAAAAAAAAACAAAACCACCACCACCCTACGTTACTTAGGAGCTCAAGGTCAAATGTTCAAAAGCACCTAAGTGATTTAGGAGACTCGCTCTCATTTTCAAAAGCCACTTAGGACCAGAATGTTGCAGGTATTAGGGGACTTAGCACCAATTTGCATCTTAATAGGATTTTTAAACGTACCTAAGCAAGCTAGATTCCTAGCTCACTGCGATACGTTCCCCAGCACATGGCCCCACCGCAGCCTGGTCCCCGGCGCATGGTTACTCCCTTCTTGTCTATCCACAAAGCTGGGCCTAGCTCTTACTCAATGCTGGCCTCTGACACAGACTTGGATGGCTCCGAGATCGACCTACCATCACTGCTGAGTTCAGGGCCGTCAGGAGAACGTTCCATCCCCCTGGGGAGTCAGGGGTGTGGGTCTCTTCACCTCTGCCAGCTCTTCCACCCCCGTTGGCTGGGAGAGAATGGAAATATTAAACAGGGCATGGGTGTATCCGGCCACTAGGGCTGCCAGCCCCTCACTCTGCTGTCTACGTTGGGTTACTGCAGTGAGCTGGTCAGAACAGGCCACGGGCAGAGGGCAAACGAACCGCTGCCTTTCCGATGAGTATTATTCTGTGTATTGTAGTAATGCCTACGGGCCCCAGCTGAGATCAGGGGCTTATTGCATCAGGCGCTGCACAGAGAGTGAGAAACAGTCGCTGCCCCAAAGAGCTCACGGGCTGAACAGACAAAAGGTTGGAGGGGAAACTGAGGCACAGAGCAGGGGCGTGACTTGCCTATGGTCACACAGCAGCTCAGTGGCAGAGCCAGGAAAAGAATGTAGGTGTCCTGACTCCCAGTGCCTCACCCACTGGACCATGGTGCCTGTCAATAAAACACAGGCCAAGGTCCTCACCCACCTGAGATCACTACACATCCCAGGAGGCTGGAAATAATCCTAGAGACAAGCTGGGGTACTGCCCATTTGCTCCGCCACCTCTGTGCCTGCTGGCTAGAGCCAGGGCAAGGACAGGGGCTGAGAACACTCCACCAGAGAAGCAGTTTGCAGGGGATTTTCCTGCAGCAAGTGTCAGGAATCAGGCGAGACGAAAACCCGATGGGGTGAAATTTCCAGATTTAGGTCCCAGTCCGGCAAACTGCTCTGTGTCAGCGGATCCCCTGCTGCCCCTTGGAAGATTAAAGCTGGGGTGGTCGAAGGAGGTTCGGGGAACGAGGGGAAATTTGAGCATCTTGCTCCCTTAGGCTTCTGTCCCTGAGCAGTAACGTGTGCAACAAATCCGTGGTATTCACCCACGAAAGCTCATGCTCCAGTACATCTGTTAGTCTATATGGTGCCACAGGACTCTTTGCTGCTTTAACAAATCCAAAGGCACTTAATCAAATTTTAGCACCTAAAGCCCATAGGATGGCTCATGGGCTTCAAGTCAGGCACATGCTTAAGTGCCTCGCTGAATCGGGGCCTAAGTGGAAACCTTAACATGGCCTCAGTGATGGAGTTTGTAGCTCTGCCTCGTTAATACACACACACACCATACACACTACTGCAGAGTATGAAACAGCAGGTAAAAAGGGTTAAGCACCAGGCATTTTAAAAAACACTGAATCTAGGGAACCCCTTAGTCAAATGATCCCAAATTTTCCTCATTTACTCTACCCCAACCCTTGATGTGGCAAACAAATTTTCAAGGCAATTTGCCCATCCATGTGCCTTTTACAGCATGTTTTAAAAAAAATCAGCTCTTAAAAAGAAACTGCTACAACCTTAAATGTGTGATAACGCCATAGTTCAGTTCATACATTCACTCTGCATACACAGTTGTACCTTCACACTCACTGCATATATGCAGATATACAAACACACACACAGTCTTGATCTCTCACACACGCACGGTGTCACAGACCCACATATCACATACACACATGTATGATTTCACACACACACACACACACACTCCATATACACACACGTATGTCTCTCTCTCACACATATGATCTCTCTCACACACACACACGATCTCTCTCTCTCACACACACACAGAGACACACATATAATCTCTCTCACACACACACATATGCTCTCTCTCACACACACGTATGATCTCACACACACTCACTACATATACACACACGTATAATCTCTCACTCTCACACACACATATGAGCTCTCTCACACATTCTGCATATATAAACACATGTACAAACAACTGTTTCCTGGCGACGTCACTGAAACACACACACACAGGCAAAGGCTCCAAGCCAGAGCTGTCACCCAGGTCTCTACGGCGCGGCTCGCACCTGATGAAAGGGGCGGCTGCGCTGCTGGCGAGATCCATTACGGACCTGCTGTTAAGCACTTAAGCGCTGGCCTGGGTCACTGATGGAGCTCACCGGGCCAGCCATTTGAGCCCAGCCGCACTCGCGGGCAGCAGGGAAGAGCACATCATTAGGAGCGAATCGGCAGAGTTCAGTTCAGTAACGCTGCTATCAAGATTAAAGAGAGGGCCCCGGTTAGCCGGGCTAATGGCCACTCCGGCTCTAGCGCTGCGCAGAGCCCGCTTTGGAGGGCTTCTGATAAAAGGCACAGAGATGACACAGATCCGCCTCTGAGGGCACTTCAGAAACACTCCAGCCTTCGCCTGGGGGAGATGGGCAGGCGAGGAAGAAACAGGAGCAGCACAAGGAGCTTTTCACTCAGGAATCGACGCCCTCTCTGCTGAAGTGCCTTTCGCAGGCAACAGCAGCCAGGCCTGCCTGCCTCTCTCGCCGTCTCTCTTTGCTCCCAACCTAGGGCGTGATCCTCCCAGCCTCCACCAACTCCCATTGAGACCCCCACCCCTTGCAGGACTCGTCGGGACCAAAGTGAGACCACTGTGATCACCTCAGCTGTCCCCCCTGCATGGCCCAGGCCAGAGACCTGCCCTCAGATAATTCCCAGAGCAGATCTTCAAGAAAAACATCCAATCTTGATTTTAAAATGGTCACTGATGGAGAATCCACCACGACCCTTAGTAAGTTGTTCCAATGGTTAGGTCCCTTTGTTGTTAAAAAGTTACTCCTTATTTGTCCAGCTTCAACTTCCATGTCATTGGTTCAATGTTAGATCTTTCTCTACTGGATCAAAGAGCCCATTATAAAATATTTGTTCCCCACGTAGGTACTTATAGACTGTGATCAAATCATCCCTTTACCTTCTCTTTGTTAAACTAAATAGAGTTAGCTCCTTGAGTCTCTCACTATAAGGCAGATTTTCTAGTCCTTTAAATCATTCTCGTGAATCTTCTTTGACTCCTCCCCAATTTATCACCCTCCTTCTTTAATTGTGGGCACCAGAACTGGATGCAGGATCCCAGCAGCAGTTGCACCAGTGCCCAATACAGCAGTAAAATAACCTCTCTGCTCCTACTCAAGATTCCCCTGTTTACACATCCCAGGATTGCATTAGTCCTTTGGCCACAGAGTTGTCCTGGGAGCTAATGTTCAGCTGATTATCCTGGGAAGCAGACACTCTCAAAAAGATTAGGGTGTTGTGGTGGATAGAGTCCCCCATCGTGTAAGCATGGCTGCATTCTTTGTTCCTCGATGTATACATTTACATTTAGCAATACTAAAATGTATGTTTGCTTGTACACAGCTCACCAAGAGATTCAAATCGCTCTGTATCAGCGAGCTGTTCTCTTCATTATTTCTCTTCACCTCGCCCAATTTTTCATCTGCAAACTTCAGCAGTGATGATTTCGTGTTTTCTTCCAGGCCATTAATCAAAATGTTAAACAGTGTAGGGCCAAGAACTGATCCCTGTGGGGCCCCCCTCACATTGCACTCAGTCGATAATGATTCCCTGTTTACAGTTTCATACTGAGACTTATCAGTTAGCCAGCTTTTAATTCCTTTAATGTGTGCCATGTTCATTTGATATCATTCAAATTTTTTTAATCAAAATGTCATGTAGTACAAGTCAAATGTCTAAGTCTATGACATGAACATTATTACCTTCATCACTCAAACTTGTAATCTCACCAAAAAATTGGCATTAATTATATTACCCTCATTACTAATCAAGTTCCATCTCAGCAGCGCCATTATCTTGCCCTGGAACAATGTCACCCTGACAGGCCTATAATTATCCGAGTCATCCTGTTTACCCTTTTTAAATATTGGCACATCATTAGCTTTCTTCCAGGCTTCTGGAAATTTCCCCATGTCCCAAGACTTATTGAAAATCAACATTAACAGTCCAGCAAGCCCCTCAGCCAGCTCTTTTGAAACTCTTGGATGCAAATTATCCAGACTTGCTGATTTCAAAATGTCTAACTTTAGTAGCCGCTGTTTAACATCCTCTTGAGATCCTAGTGAAACAATGGGAACCCTCCCAAGACATTCCCTTGCTGTTGCTACTCCACACCTGGGAACGTGGGGGCATCGGGGCGGAGGGATTAGAACTCAGATTTTCCTGCTCCCAAAGCCCAAGCCCTGAAGCTACAGAAGAGTCTTTGTGAGCAGGAGAGGGCCAATGACACATAGTGGAAGATCTCTGATTTCCTCCAGCAGAGGGCAGTGGTGCAACCATACATCTAGCTAGTAAAAATTCATTACAAAACTCAGCCTTCTCTAGGAACTTTTCAGCCAAGGATCTCAATGCACTTTGCATCTTTAAGAAACAAAGACAAGCGCTATTAATCCTCTTTTGTGGCCGGGAAGAAGCTATGGAGTGGAGAAGTGACTTGACAAAGGTCACACAGCAAAGTCAGGAATGGAAGAATCCAGGAGTCCTGGCCTTAACCAGTAGAGAACATGCACTCCCAGAGCCAGGAGTAGAACCCAGGCGTCCTGCCTCCCAGTCTCCTCCGAGTGCTTGACATTAGCCTTCTCCAAAGCAGCTATTGAAAAGAACACCAGGCCCCAGCTGATTTGTCCAACCCGAACGGCAGCCAGGCGCCCGCAGCAACCATTGCTGTAGTGCTGGGCGTTTAAACCCACCAGTGGCTGCAGATCAGGGCTGTGTTTACAAGCCGAACGGCTGGACAAAAGGGACTTGATGAGAGCGTCTAAACAAAAACAGCCTCGAATGAGACAGGTCAGCTCGCCCGTCACCCAGCTTCCCTTTCCTACCTGAGAGCCGACGCGGCTGCCTCAGAGGCCCAAGACTGTGAACTGTGCATGCATCCTCCTTGTATCCCTGACAGTCCCTCTGATGGAGGCCTCACCAGTGGGCACAACCCCCGGCTAACCAGGCAGAACTAAGGGTGATAACACAACACACAAACACAACACCGGGTGGGGTTGTGCCGTTGCTGCTGCTGAACGGGGACCGGGCCCCTTTAAGGAGCCCCTCGACGTGCTAGCCCTGGTATCGATTTGCAGCCGGGGCCAGCGACCTCTGTCAAACCACAGGGGTTAAAGGTCAGCAATCCCTTCTGCTCCCCTCCAGGCCAAAGCGGGAGGCTGCCTGGGCTTGTGTGGATGAGACGGGGAAACACCATAGAGGACAATGGGGAGGGAGACTTGAGGGTGTGGGGGGAAATGGGGGTACAATGAAAACACACACACACACACACACACCCCCCTTAGAGATGCTCTCCTAGAGTAGAGACACCATGTGTGTGCGCTTGCCCGTCCTGTTATTGGTGGGGGCGGGGGGAGGTCAGCGCTGATGGGGAGGTTACCCCCAATCCTACCAGCAGAGGGAACCAACTGAGATGCCCCCCAGCACGTGCTAGCGAGGGACGCCGAGGTTTTTCAAGCACTCGGCACCCGCAACGTGGGACTTCCTGAAGTTCTCCGCTCCCAGAACATCCCTGGGCATCTGGCCCCGGCTGTGGGGGTTGGAAATCTGGTCCGGGGGGGATATCAGATGCGCTTAGGCCAGGCTGGCCTGAGCGAGAAGTGTGCAGCGTTAGGATCACGTTTGGTAGAATTCCTGGCCCTGTGGCAAAACTCCCATGGGCTACGATGGAGCCAGGATATCGCTGCCAGTCTTGCCTGTGTCACCCGTCTCTGCGCAGATTATTATTCTGGGGTGGATTGTGGTAGCAACTTGTCCCCGTGCCCAAGATCAGGGCGCCACTGGGCCAGGCACTGCACAGATGCTGAGACATTCCCGGCCCTGAAGACGTCGTGGTCCAAATACACAAGACAGCAACTTGTGCGCGGAGGAGGGCTCATTGCCACAAAACCAGGTCTGTCCTCCGGACTGCAGGCTGGGAACCTGCCGTTGTATTTAACTGCATCACAACAGAGGGGAGGGTGGGGGTCGCGGGGGCGAAGACTCCCATTCACTGAGCAGGAAGTAAGGCAGGGGCGGAACATGGCTCCAACCCATAATACTCTGAGTAACCAGGTTACTCAGACCACTTTTCTACACCATTACTTTGCCTCTTCTAGCCAAGCATCCCAATGGGCTAAGCCTCAACGGCCCCCTGCCCGGGTGGTACAATGTCATTGTGACCCTGCTATAGATGGGGAGCCCGGGGGGTGCAGAGCGTGGACGGGACCTGCCCAGGTCACCCAGAGAGCTGGGAATAGATCCCTGGAAACTTGCTCACCTAGTCCCTCTCTCCTCTGCGTTTCTGAGGAGGATCTGTCAACTTCAGGAGGAATTCTCCGGCTTGTGCAGGGCCGGATTTCCAATTGGCACCGTATTCTCAGTGTTTACCTCTCTAAAAGTGTGTGCAACATGAAGGTCATCTGTAGGCGGGTGGGGGCTGAAGATGCTGTGCATAGGGGTGCAGAAGGTGAAAATCCAGCCCCGGAGGCACATCAGGCGACTGTCTTTAGATGCCAGGAGGAGCTAGAGTCTCCAAAATGAGATCAGGCCCCTATTGTGCTAGCGCTGCACAGACGCAAAGGGAGAGAGAGTGTCCCTATGCTGAGGGGCTCACAATCTATAGCGTGGGAAGGGAAACTGAGGCACGGAGAGGGAAGTGACTTGCCCAAAGTCATCCAACAGGCTGGGGGCAGAGAGGGGAACAGAACCCCAGTCTCCGTGCTCCTATTCCAGTGCTTTAGTCACTTCCTTTCTATTTCAGGTGCACCCAGTGCTGTTTCCAAAACAGCCTGGCACAGGGCCGGCTACTAGCCAGTCCCTTCTGGCTCCTCCGGACCTGTCCCTTTCCACACTGACGTTCTTTAGACATCAGGTCTATGGGTCGTATTAACTGAACAAGGGGGCTCACGAACCGGCGCTCACGTCCGACCCAGAGCTGCTGTTTGTTGCTAAATGAGCAGGGGGAAAGGTGGCAAGGGGTAAATAAGCAGCACCGATATTTCCTTCCGATCCCTCTGCTGAAAGGGGAGGACAGAGAAGAATCCAGAAATGCTCAGGCCCTCCTAGACAAGAGGGATGGATGGAGGCTGAGGAGATGGAAGACAGAGCAGACGGGCACCTATATTGTGCTAACTCACATATCGTTCTTGGCTTAAATGAATGACCTGCCATCCCACCTCGAAGGGTCAGGACCCCGGAGCCATCCTTGTGTGATGGCAAAAATGGAGGTCGCTTTCAGAGCTCCCATTCCCCCGGAGGAGTCAAGGCGTGTTGCAGTCGGGCTGTAGCAGCCATGTGCTTTGCTAAGCGCCAGTCCTTTCCATCCACTAAGATCTGCACTGGGAGGTGACAAAGCTGTAACGCAACGCGTTTAACGGCTCGACTTCTCCACCGGACTCTGCCAGGGATGCGCGGCGTTTCCGGCAAACTCGTTGCAAACTCTCCGGAGAAAGTCAAGCGTGAGAGTGTGACGCGGGGGCCGGCACGCCCCTTTGTGGCTGGGTGAGGCGGAGCAGGCTTTGCTCCTGGGGCATTCCCAGCTAACAGCTGCACCGACCCTGCAGTCGTCTGCTTCTTGCATCTTGGATCGCACGAGGACTCAGCCCCTCCAGGGTCATCCAGCAAACAATCGTTCGTCAACCTCACATTGGGCCCGTGGTCTGACTCCAGACTCCCTTAGCCCTGATACCAATAGGGGCTTCAATATTCCTGACCACTTGGCAGGAGGTTTCCACCGTCCTCAGTGGCCGGTAGGGGAACCCAGGCCCTCCCTCTCCATCCGGCCTCCCACGGTGGGCGCCAGTGAGTAGAACAGAACAGCCTCCTCCGCACGGCGTGGGACTGCCTGAGGCATGCAGGTGACTTGTTACGTGCCTCCCCAAACCGTCACGGCGCCGCTCCCCAATCTTGCCGTGCCTCAGTTTCCCTCTCTCGATGGCTCTGCCCTGCTCACTCTCCCCCGGCGGGTTCTGCTGCAGGAGTTCGCACCACTCCCCGGACAGGGCAGTCGCTGACCCAGCAGGACCCTTCCTGCTCCCTGAAAGCCCAGCCGCCTCCCTTGGGCTGCCTCGTGCAGGCTCGCTGGCTCCAGCTCGCAGCTGTCTCTCCCCATCTGAGCCTGGTTCCGCCCTTTTCAACCCTCCCTCCAGGCACCACACCTACGGCAGGGATAGCAGGGAAGGGCTTATTGCGCTCCCGGGCTCTCATGAGCTGCTTCCGGCCCATCATGGGCTTGTACTGGCCTTCATGCAACCGCCCTCCCTAGGCAGGATGGCATGAAACCTGGGAAAAGGGAGCCTACGGTGGCCATGGGCCTTCTACCCTGGGGTCAGCTGTAGCATCACAACATGGGAATTGCCATCCCTGATCAGCTCAATGGTCCAGCCAGTCCAGATCCTGCCTCTGACAGTGGCCGGCGCTGGGTGTAATGGAAAACGGTGGAGTGACCTGCCTATTGGAGAAGTTTCTGCCTTAATCTCAGACTTAATCAAGACGGGGGCGTTAAACTCCCCCCCAGAAACGCAAAATGGGCTCAAAGTCAACACTTCTTTCTGGGCTCTTCCCCTGCCTGTGAAACCAGGATCACAATCCTTCTTTGCTCCCTCCCTGTGTCTGCCGGGTCTATTTAGACTGGGAGCTCTCTGGGGCAGGGACTGTCTCTCGTGGCCTCTGTGCAGAGCCTGGCTCAATGGGGCCCTGAACGCAGCCAGGGAGATCTCATGGGATACTAGATCTTCACAAGAGTGGGCATCCACAGAAGGGCCTGCGCTTCCCAGCGTGTTGAGGGTTTGGATCATCGGAGAATCTGGTCCTAATTATTAATTTGTATTATCATAGCCCCCCCGATCCTCAGTGACGAACCAGGACCCCCTGGAGCTAGGTGCAGCACAAACACAGAACAAAAGACGGCTTCTGCCCCCACAGAGCTTACGGTCTAACATCTACTGGGTACCGGTCGCTGCTGAGAATCTGACTGCTGCTCAGATGCCTGAATGGGAACGGAGCTGTTTGGCAAAATCCGGTCTTGATCGTGGGTGCCGAGCCTTTGAAAAATCTGCCCTGAAGCGCTTTGGAAAAATCTGGTCCATACTGTGCAAAAGCCGCTGCAGAAGCCACGAACAACCAAAGTATCAAGGACATGTCCTGTTCCCCCACCCCCATGTGCATGCTACACAGATGTCAAGCCAGACCGAGCACCTGCTCAGTACATCCCAGCAGGGATATGGGACTGGACGATCTAACAGGGCATTTCCCAGCTCTGGCTCCTGTGGTTTAGATGCATCGTTGCGGGTAACAGCTGTGCAATAACTTCCAGCGCATGACTCTGCACTCATATATTGTGCGTCTTTAACTCCTTGCCCCGCACGTGCCCGCTATCGCAGCCCCGCGTTTCACATTGCAAATCTCTCAGCAGCTTCCGGAGCAGCCATTTAAAAAGTCACCTGCCAGAAAAAAATATTTCCCTTTTCCCGCAAAAATGTGGAAATTCTCCTCAAGATGATCCTGCTGCGGACGGGTCAGATTCTAACATATGTGAGGCATTGCACAGAAATACGAGCGTTATAGTATCGGGAAAGGTCCAGTTTCCCAGCGGAAGCTCCAACAGGCCCAGCAATATTTGGCTCATAGTGCTCAAGAAACTTGGGTTTTACAGCTGCAAAGATGAGGAAAAAATAGTGCTGAGAGCCACTTAAAAAAAATAAATCTCTAACCGCCGTTCTGCAAAATCCATGGCAAATCCATGATGGCAGATTAAAAATTTTATCAGGGTGGACTCAGGATTGTAATGGTCTGTTTACATGCAGTATATTATTCAGTCACTAGATGGCTCCATGTGCTGTGTAGAGTGTAGTTCCTGGTAAACAAAGGAAACAGAGCTGGAAGGCAAGCTGGGTAGAAACCTGAATTTTTATGTATTTTGTGTGTGCGTGCTCCTGTCCTTTGTAGGTCTTTTCTTTAATAAGTGCCTCCTGTTAAGGAGATCTGGGATTCTACGTATCACAAAACAGGGTGATGTGAATAAAACACCTGTGACTTTGCCACTCGTGAGTAAAGCACATATCACAGGCCCCAGGAGATGATGGGATGGATGAGCATACAGGTTTCGTGTATCTTCTGCCTACCCTGTCTCTCTCCGTCACCTGCCTGCGCTTCATTAGAAATACACAGCTCTGATAACCAACAACGTTTCTTAAAGATTGGCTGATTTCCCCCCTTCCTCTCCTGCCCACGTGTTTCCATGGTTACTCCTGATGTATTGGGCTATTGATCAGACAAGCCAACATATTCTGTCCACTCAGGGTTCCGCTGTGCTGGCACATTCTTCTTTCTAACCATAGGCCTAAATCAATATCAGACCCTGTTTATTCTGGATGATTATTCTTCCCCCACTGGCCCCCTCCCGATTTTCTCCTGCATTGGCTACACCAAAGGTAAAGTTCAAGTGACTATCTGGATCCCAGCTGCCTTGTCTTATCGCTCGTATGGGAAATCTGCATTGTCTAGAAGCCATTGTGCAAGGGGGGAAGGTGATAAAGACCAGGGATGTGTGATTGTGTTGAACCTCAGTACCAATAGGATGGGAGCGGTTCCATAGCAGAGGCGAGGAATAAAGAGGAACGACGCTTCCACGTGTTAGAACCGCACAAACGCTGCGGATGCAGAGATCACTTTGGCCTCTGCAGGGATGCGGCCACCTCTGGCGTGGAACTTCACAGTGCACAGCAACGGGAAACAGCGAGCATGTGCCCAGCCCTGAAATGCAGCCACCTCTGGGATGAAATGCGGCAGCTGCCGTACAGGGCACAGCAATGCCACACGGGAAAATTCACCCCGCCCTGAAATGTAGCCACCTCTGGGATGGAAAACAACAGGTGCTTCACAACCACACAGCAAGAACTGTTTAAGCAGAACACCACAGGCAATTGATACGGCAGGGGGAATTAGGGGGATGCAGAATATAATGAACTCCCCCACCCCCCAACTGGGCTCAAATCCCCTTTCCTACGAGGAGGACAGGGGTTATAATCAGCACAAGCAGTTCAGTCTCCTCTGACCGAGGACGCTTCCGGCAGCACAGCGCCCCCTTGCACCATGCAGGGCGATAGGTCCAGGTGCCATCTCAGAGCAAAGAGCACCCTCTACCGAAACAACCAACACAGCTCCCTGCAGCACATGGGCCCAGCAGCTGGCCTGGCCCTGATGAAGCTGTTTTCATGGGGGAAATCTGAATGTCAAAGCTCAGGGTGCTCTCCTTTGTGTATCGTGGCCCTTGCCGCCCCAGCCCCCATCAGACTGCCCCCTCCCTCCCCCGTGCACCCCGCTTGCCCTCCAAAACAACTCACTCACCGTACTGCTAGGAGTCCAGGTCCTTGCTGCCTGCTAGCCTGGCTGATGATGGGACAATGACATGCAGATGACTGAGCCAGAGAACAATATTGCTTGGCGGGATATAAACAGGATATTCCCAAGTAGAAGCAGCCTTTTCATCTCAGCTCACGAAAGCCCACACCTAGCACAGCCCCCCCGCCCTCCCCCACACACCCCCGCTGCCAAATTAAAATAGCTCCTGTGTGTGACCCAGAGAAACAAATGTCATTAATTTCCCCCACCCCACTTCTTCCTACGGATCAATGCAGCCCCAATCAATACTCGTTGCGGGAGATTCACCCATCTGGCGTGTGCACGCACACACACACACACACACGCACACACACACACACAATCTAGCCCATGCAGTGCCAGGGTAGGAGCGAGCCGACTTTGGTTATGTCGAAAGCGACACCCAGGCAGCAGTGCAGCCGCTAACTTAACATCGGGGGCTAATACCTCGCTCTTCTACATCATCGGCTTTTCATCGGGAGATCTCAAAACGCATTACAAACCGGGGCAGCAGCATTATCCCCATTTCACAGATGGGGAAACTGAGGCACAGGAAAGGGAAGTGATTGGCCCAAGATCACCCAGCAGACCACTGGCAGAGCCAGGAATAGAAGTCAGGTCTGCTGAGTCCAAGCCAATGCTTTATCCCCTGGGCCGCGCTGCCTCTAGGGTCACCAGACATCAATTGTGAAAAATCAGGACGGGGTGGGGGGTAATGGGAGCCTATATAAGAAAAGGACCCAAAAATTGGGACTGTCCCTATAAAATCAGGACATCTGGTTACCCTCGCCGCCTCCCAGCCAGCCAGCTCTGGCAGCTGTACAGCGGAAAAACCCTTGCGCCTCACAGACTTTAAAACTGGGTGCCAATGACCTCCTTGCGCAGTCGCTACACACTAGTGGCATGAGCTACGTTGCTCAGCATGCTGCAGCCAGGCGCTTTGCCTCTCCTCCTCCTCCCAGGGAGCTGAGTGGGGCCCACTCCTGGTCTCCCCCCCTCCCCGGGGGCCTGATCCTGCCCCGTCAGAAGCCCCAGAACAGCCCCTTCCCTTTGTAATGAATTAGAGCTGCTCCACACGTTTCAGGATCAGGTCTGGTCTATCTAAGGTACTTCTGGGGCCCCTTGTCACACACATGACCACTCCGTTACCCCCCCTTCTGGTGTAACGTGGCACTGCAGTCACTCCCTGCCTCAGTTTCCTCCCCCTCAGCCAAGCCACTAAACAAACATAACCATTTCCAGGGCAACAAGCATCCAGACAAACAGCAGGTTCGTCTGTCCCTCGGGGGATACTCTTCACCCCCCGGGTTACCTTTAATCTTTCCATGCTGACCCCCCCCGGCTGCTGTCCCTGGAGTCCCTCTCACAGAGTCCTGCAGCCCCAGCTCAGGCCCTCACAGACACCCAGGCTGTTCCCTCCCTCTGGCTGCCTCGGCCCCTTTATAAGGCCCAGGTGTTCCTCAGGCTGCCATCTGACCCACCCCCGCAGGCTGGGCGGCTGCTAATTATGGCTAATTGAACAGGCCCAAGCCGCCCACTGACACTCCCATGACTACGAGATCCTCAGTGCTAGATACTTCGGTTCCTAATTCCCACCAAACTCAATGGGCGCCAGGCTCCTAAACCCCTTTGAGGGTCTGGGCCTGCCCGAGCGGCTCGCAGCCTGGAATGTCTCCGGCCCCGCTCCTCGAAGGCGCCTCTTTAGAACTGAACCTCGAGAGCAGGGAGGCAGAAAAAGCCACGGCTCATTTGAAATTAAATCCTAGCGACTTTCGGGGGGGCCTCCATTTTGGGGAATCCGACTTCAGGCACCTTAAAAAGGGGCTTGATTTGCAGAGGGCAGCTGGAAATCAGAGCCCGAGTTCGGCTCCCCCCCACCCACAAAAAGCAAGTTCACGCCAAACATTTGGGACCAAAACTCTTCATTTAAATGACCCCTCTGCTCCAACATCCCCAAAACTATAAATGGGACCCATTGCCAAAGGGTAATTTTCCTTTGTTCCAGATCTCTCTCTCTCTCTCTCGCTACCCCCCGAAATCCATCCAGCAAGTTGTAGCAGCTGAGAAGTTAGGAGCCATCTAGCAACCGCTCTTAATTCCTGTCTTCCCAGTTGCCATGGCTGCAAAGCAATTCCTGTTGTATTGACGTCCTCATCGATCCGTGCTTTGGTGCAGTGCCTGCCTGGACATGAAGCCCGGGCCATTGTTCTTCAGTACTTGACAGACACCAATCAATACCAGGCTGGATTTTCAGCCTTCCCCCTGCATGGGTAATGGGAGATGCTTTGCTTTGGGGCTTCTTACATTTTCCGTTCCTTACATAATTTCTCCTCTCTATTTTTCTCCACCTCCTCCTGTTTTCTTTCTTTTCCTCACCATCTGCCGACATCTGCCAGAGCCAGAGGATAGCTGGCATGGGTGGGTGGAAAGCTACGAATTCTACCCTGCCCCGCCCAGGAGATCTGAAAATAAAGGTTCCCTAAAGAGAAGGGGGGGGGTGTTTAACCCCATGGCTGCTGGTTCCTGATGCACAATCTGGTAGTGGCCTTTTGGCTGCGCCAGTGTCTGGTCCACATGCCCGGAGCGGCACTGGAAGGCGTATATTGCCCCAATTCCCTCGGCACTGAAATAGTTCGAAAGTTATGGCCAGCCATGACCTAGCTGAGGGACACGGATCAATGACGCATTGTCCAAAGCAGCTGATTTTATTTTACAAGTTAAAAGAAAAAAAAAAACCCACCATAAAACAAAAAGGACCAGATGTTCATGAAGCACCTTTTGTGCGACAGAGCCCGGCGAGGAAAAATGGCCATGGGGGGAGGCCCTGGGCTACGAGACAGGGGTTGGTTCCTTGTTCTGCTACAGAGCTCGTGCGTGAGCCCGGGTGAGTCACTTCATCTCTCTGGTTTTCAGTTTCCCATCAGTAAAATGATGATAAAATCTGTGTTATCTTGTGAGCTCTCTGGGGCAGAGACCGGCTCTGTGCAGCACCTGGTCTTGTCTGGCCCCAATCTCAGTTATTCTGCGCACGTGCAGCACCCGGCACCATGTCTCAGTTACCCTGTGTCCGTGCAGCGCTTGGCACGATGGAGCCCTGATCTTGGCTGGCGCGACAGATCCTCAGCAGCTGGAAGGCAGTGTAAATGATTTACTCCAGCTGGGAATCTAGCACTCAGTGTGTCATGCCCTCTTGCGAGCATCCGTTTGGACTTTTGCAATTACGGCTGTTGTTTTAAAACCGAGCCAACGTCGCCCTGATCCAAACCATCACGGCAGGGAAAACAGGGGTGTTTTTTCTTTAGTTTATGGATTTTTGCAGCCTCGACCTCCATCACCTCCCTCCCCCCCCCATCACTCTCACTGAGTCCTTCCCCCCTTCACCCTTCATATTATGGAGGTCAAACTGGGCTGTTTCTTAGCAGGTCAGCAAGCCAGGACTGGTCCCTGGAGGAGATTTGCCTTTTGCACCTGAATTTCAGCTTCAATTCGTAAAAAAAAATGTATATATATTTCCAGCCCTCCTGAGTCCAAAGGAAACCTTCTCAATGTGACTGCCAGAGTCTGCAGAGAGCCTGAAGCAAAAGCTTCGAGGCCAGTGAATGGCCTCATTCAGCTCATGGGGTGTGTAAACTCTGCCGTGCCATGGTGACAATTGCTTTGTTTATACTAGTAACGATTTCACTGCCAATCAAAGCATGCACTGAAGAGGAGGAAAGATCTAATTAAGAAGCTCTCCACAACCTACTGGGAGCGGGGACTCAGGACAAGGGAGCGCATGGTTTGGGGGCGGAGTATCACTGTTCTCCCCCAGTTTGAGCTCTGGAGAGCGGGGAAGGGTTGTACCTCCCCCGAGCTTGGTTTCAATAGTTGCTTTGCCTGACCCCGGTGCAACGCCGCCTCCTCACGCTCGGTGTGTGTAACGACACCGATCGCTGCTCGAGCCCCTTCCAGGTGAGGCACTCAGAGCACTTTACCAACTTTCAGCCTTTCCCCGCCCAGCATCCCCGGGATATGTCTGTATAACCAGCCCCCACCCTTTACAGGTGCAGAAACTGAAGAACAGAGAAGTGGAGTGACTTCCTCTGGGTCACACACAGAATGGAACCCAGAAGTCCTGACGCCCAGTCTACTGCTCTAACCACTAGACCACATTCCCGTCCCACACCTGAGTCCTGATAGCCAGCTCCACTGCTCCAACCACTAACCCCCACACGCCTCCCAGAGCTGGGAAAAGAACCCAGGAGTTCTGATTCTTAGCCACCTCCCCCCCCCACCGATCTAACCACTAGACCACATTCCCCTCCTACAGCAGGGATGCAAAACCCTGACTCGCCAGCCCCCCTGTTCTAATTACCCTTCCATACCTAAAATTAAACTCCAGCATGCTGACTCCCAGGCCCGGTCCATAACCATTTGGCCGCACTCCTGCCACATACTAACGCATCCGGGGAAGGGCCCAGTCCTGGGAAGAGACGCTCATCTGTATTTCAGCTGGGTACCGCCTGTCTCTGGAGGAGGAAACAGCTGGTTCTTGTGCTGCTGGGCACGTAGGGGGTACAGCAGGCAGTGAGTCCTCCTCTGACCTCCCAGAGCCTCTGAAGAGGAAGGGAGCCCAGGCCCAGCGGGCAGCAGAGCGCAGCTCACGCCCACATGGGACTCCGCTACCGTAACAAGGGATGCTGTCATTTGTCTGGTCTGATCTTGGCAGACGTACTCAGCTCCCACCCTGCTCCTGATACTGACGCAGGTGGCTGCACCCGCTCGCCTGGCTGACAGGAGCTGTCAGCCCTCATGCTACTAATCAAAGCAGAAGGGCCCAGGCCGGAGCAGCATGAGCTGAAATCATCACCCACTAGCCTTTTAACTTGGGACTAAGTTGCAATTAGAGCTTCCTCCTGCAATTGGGGGTGAGTGGCACGTGCAGCTGGAAACAGGACAGGGAGGGAATTTGTTCATGGCTTGTATTCATCCGCTTTGCTGGGAGCTGTGATTCCAGCTCTGCCACTGATTGTCTGGCCTTGGGCATGTCACCTAGCCATGCCTTTCTGTGAAATGGGGATGATACTTATCCACCTTAGGAGGGGGGGTTATGATGTGTATTATGGTATCACCTATAGGCCCCACCTGAGATCAGGACCCCGCTGTGGGTACCTTAATATTACTAATAATGTACATGCCAAAATGGGGTCTTGATCTCAGCTGGGGACTTTAGGTGCCACTGTAATACTACTAACAATCCACATGCACCTAGAGCCCCCCCAGATGAGATCAGAGCCCCATTATGGCATGTGCACTATTAGTAGCATTACAGTAGCATCTCACAGCCCCACTGAGCTGCATGTGAGAAGGTGCTTATGGAAGACAGGCAGTGTGATCTGCTGGGTTGGGCACTGGATTAGGACCCAGGAGACCTGGCCTGTATTCCCTTCTCTGCTACTGTCCTGCTAGGAGACCTTGGGCAAGTCACTTCCTTGCTCCATGCCTCAGCTTCCCCTCCAGTCTATTGAGACTGAGAGCTTTTTGGGGCACGGACTGTCTCTCACCTGTGTCTGTGCAGCACCAGGCACAATGGGCCCTGATCTCAGTTTAGGTCCTCCAGGTGAAAGGGATAGCTCAGTGGTTTGAGCATTGGCCTGCTAAACCCAGAGTTGTGAGTTCAATCCTTGAGGAGGCCACTTAGGGATCTGGGGCAAAAATTGGTCCTGCTAGTGAAGGCAGGGGGCTGGACTTGATGACCTTTCAAGGTCCCTTCCAGTTCTAGGAGATTGGTATATCTCCAATTATTACCTTTTAGATGCTACCCTAAGATGCATCACAGTCAACTGATGGATAATTCTGACTACTGGAGAAGTCTGAGACTCTTGATAGCTGAGGGCGGACAGGAAAAATTAAGGTGAAATAAGCTGAACAGACCCTTCGCTGACGCACCAGCCCCGACTGAGATTGGAGCCAGCTGCTGTACAGACAGATCGGGTACGTCTACACAGCCCGCCAGCCTCCCAGCCTGGGCTGACAGACTGGGGCTTGTGGCTCTCAAACTAGCTGTGTACACAGCGCTTTGAAGTCACAGCTCCGGCTGGAGCTCAAGCTGTGAAGCCCCCCCGTCCCCTCAGGCTGCAGAGCCCAATCTGCACTTTCTGCATAGCTAATTTTAGCATGAGCCGCAGCCAAGGGAAGTGACTTGACCAAGGCCACCCAGCAGGTCAGGGGCAAAGCCTGGAATAGACTCCAGGTCTCCTAATTCCTAATCCAGGGCCCTATCCACCAGGCCACACTACCTCCCCACAGGAGGAGCAGGAGACACCAGGGGCTTCTGCAATGCATTATGGGGGGATGCTCCCTACCTGAGATTCCACTGCTTGCTAAGGAATCCAAACTGAAAGAGAGAGACAGAAACCAGCTGATTGCCTGAGGGAGCCCCTCACCCTGAGAGCCAGGAGCACCCACACGCCACTACAGGGGATGGGAACCCAACCGCATTTCTAGCCCTGGAAATAACCCTACTAATGCTGATCACCAGACATTAACCAGGCATTCTCCCCTTTCAGTGTTTTGTTGGGAAGGTTTTAGGCTACAGGTATCATCTTCAGGTGAAGCCTTTCCTTTCCTGCCAGCAGAGCTCCCGGGTTTGCATAGCAACAGTGCCAGTGGCTTTCCTCTGATTCTCAGCAGCGGCAGCTGGCTCAAAACAAGACCAAAAAATGCATCTATAGTTAAATTCCTCCCCCGAAGAAGAGCTCAAGCAACAAAGAGCACTCTCCCCATCCATCTTCCCCTGTGTGCTTCAGTCTCAGGGCTGGATCCTGTTCATTTACACTGGTGTCAATGTGGAGTAACTGCAGTGGGGTCAGCTCCAGATTTGCCCAGACAGATTTGCCCCCTGCACTAAGGTGTGCAGAGATGAAACCTTAGTCTCGCGGCCCCTGAGTTTGCCCTCCTCACACAGGTGTCCCAGGGTGTAAAAGGACATTAAGGGCCAGCTGGAGTAAATCGGCCTAGCTCCATTGGCGTCTAGGGGGGGCAGATCCCCAGCTGGTATAAATCAGTGCAGTTACAATGCTGTCTAGAAACGCTGTGGATTTACAATAGCCACCACCTGAGGATCTGCCTCTTCATGCCAAACCCAGCCTCCTCTTCTTACTTTGCATCCTTGAAATATTTCAGTCCCCCGAGAGGCAGCCAAACTCTACAGCCTGTGGTGGGTGAGAGCCCCGTTTCCTATCCCAGGCTGGAAGGAGCATGCAATTAACGAGTGGAAATAGGTCAGCTGTGAAGTGTTTAGGCCATTCATCATCACTGGGATGCCAGCTGACTGGAGTAGCCGGAGCAGGGCAGGCTGTAGACTGAAGCTCGGGTAATTGACTGGCTGCTGTCATTTGTCAAGGCCTGAACCCAGCTACGCTCAGCCTGGCTTCTATCCGCACTGCGGGGTAAACTCCGTCCTATGGAGCCGCTCCCAAGCGTAAGTGCAAGAAGCAGCAGGCCCCAGGGCGGGAAAATTCCGACTCAGGTTAGTTTCTGGTTCAAGAGGGAGGTGGAAAAAGCCAGTTTCTGGCCCAGGCACCTGTGACAGGGGATCATGCTCCGGTTTCTGATTCTAGGGCCAGGTTTTCTTCTTGCTAACGCCAGGGAAACTCAAAAAGAACAGGAGGACTTGTGGCACCTTAGAGACTAACATTTATTTCAGCACGAGCTTTCGTGGGCTACAGTGGATTTCAAGTTCAATGGGTCATCTCCCCCGCTGGAGTGAACTGGCCCTAGCGCTATTGGAGTCAATGGGCCAGATCCCTAAGCTGGTGTAAATCAGCATAGCACCACTGGAGTCCAGTCACTGCTTTACACCACCGCAGCTTGGATCAGACTCTGCCCTGGCTGGGTCTGGGGGGAAAATGAACATGATTTTAAAAATCATCATCATCATAATCAAATCCCATGATTGTATCCACTGCTCCTGTCAGTGACAACCAGGTATGTTATTCAAGACGTGCATTAAAAATCTGGCATGCCAATTTAATAGCAGGATTCACAGAGATTTCCCCCTTCCTCTAGTCTGTGCATAATGTTACAGATTTTTAATGGCTGTCTTGAGCAGACCTAAGTGTTAACAGGGACATTACATGAAAAGACGGTTACTCACCTGTAGTAACTGTTGTTCTTCGAGATGTGTTGCTCCAATCCATTCCAGTTAGGTGTGCGCGCCGCGCGTGCACGGCTCTTCGGAAGATTTTTACCCTAGTAACTCCGGCGGGCCGGCTGGGCGCCCCCTGGAGTGGCGCCGCTATAGCGCTGAATATATACCCCAGCCGGCCCGTCCGCTCCTCAGTTCCTTCTTGCCGGCTACTCCGACAGTGGGGAAGGAGGGCGGGTCTGGAATGGATTGGAGCAACACATCTCGAAGAACAACAGTTACTACAGGTGAGTAACCGTCTTTTCTTCTTCGAGTGATTGCTCCAATGCATTCCAGTTAGGTGATTCCCAAGCCTTACCTAGGCGGTGGGGTCGGAGTGAGACGTGGCAGAGTGTAAAACTGCTGAGCCGAAGGCTGCGTCGTCTCGAGACTGCTGCACCAACGCATAGTGGGAGGCGAAGGTGTGGACCGAAGACCATGTGGCCGCTCGACATATGTCCTGGATGGGGACCTGGCTCAGGAAGGCGGCAGACGAGGCTTGTGCCCTCGTGGAATGAGCGGTGAAGCGGCCCGGGGGCACGCGAGCCAGCTCGTAGCATGCTCTGATGCACTGAGTTACCCAGGAGGAGATGCGCTGGGAAGAGACCGGCTCGCCTTTCATGCGGTCGGCGACTGCTATGAAGAGTTGTGTAGAACGCCGAAAAGGTTTTGTACGCTCGATGTAAAAAGCGAGCGCTCTACGGACGTCGAGGGTGTGGAGCTGTTGTTCCCGAGGCGAGGCATGGGGCTTCGGGAAGAAGACCGGGAGAAAGATGTCCTGATTGAGGTGGAAAGCCGAGACCACTTTTGGCAGGAAGGCCGGATGCGGACGAAGCTGCACCTTGTCCGTGTGGAAGACAGTGTATGGCGGACCTACCGTCAGCGCCCGGAGCTCCGAGACTCGTCTGGCCGATGTTATGGCGACGAGGAAGGCCGTCTTCCAGGAGAGGTAAAGAAGAGAACACGTGGCCATCGGTTCGAATGGCGGACCCATGAGTCTGGACAGGACGAGGTTCAAATCCCAGGTTGGGGCCGGACGCCGCACCGGCGGGTACAATCGGTCCAGGCCTTTCAGGAAGCGGGAGACCATCGGATTGGAAAAGATGGAGCGACCTTCCAGGGAAGGACGAAAAGCGGACACCGCTGCCAGGTGTACCCGCAATGAGGAGACCGCTAGACCTTGCTCCTTAAGGTACCAAAGGTAGTCCAAGATGGTAGGGACGGGTACGATGAAAGGGTTGAGCCCTCGTTGGTCACACCAGAGCGCGAACCTCTTCCATTTCGCCAGGTAGGTGGAGCGAGTGGAAGGCTTTCTGCTCTCAAGCAGGACTTGCTGCACGGCCGCCGAACAGTCCCTTTCTGCGTGGGTCAACCACGCAGGAACCAGGCTGTAAGATGGAGGGACTGCAGGTTCGGATGGTGGAGTCTGCCGAAGTCCTGCGTGATGAGGTCCGGCCATAACGGGAGGGAGATGGGATCCCGAACGGAGAGCTCGAGCAGCAGGGTGTACCAATGCTGTCTCGGCCAGGCCGGAGCCACGAGTATGACGGTGGCTCGATCCCTCCTCAGCTTCTGGAGCACTCTGTGCACGAGAGGAAAGGGAGGGAAGGCATAGAGGAGGTGAGTCTGCCAGGGATACAGGAACGCGTCCGACAGAGAGCCCGGCGAGTGACCTCGGAACGAGCAAAACTGGAGACACTTCCTGTTCGCCTTGGAGGCGAAGAGGTCGACCCGGGGAAACCCCCACCTCTGGAAAATCGCATGTGCAACGTCGGGACGAAGGGACCACTCGTGGGAGAGAAACGACCTGCTGAGATGGTCGGCCAGCGTGTTCTGCACTCCCGGAAGAAAAGACGCTTCTAGGTGAATGGAGTGGGTCACGCAGAAGTCCCACAGGAGGATCGCTTCCTCGCAGAGGGGAGAAGAGCGGGCTCCGCCCTGCTTGTTCACATAGTACATCGCAGCGGTGTTGTCCGTGAGTACTGTTACACAACGGCGTTGTAGGTCGGAGCAGAAGGTCCGGCAGGCGAGGCGGATGGCACGGAGCTCGCGGACATTGATGTGTAGCGCGAGTTCCTGGGGCGACCAAAGGCCTTGGGTGTGAAGCTCGCCCAGGTGGGCCCCCCAACCGAGCGCTGAGGCATCCGTCGTCAGCGTAACGGATGGGCGAGGAGGATGGAACGGGACCCCCGCACACACGACCTCCGGGGTGAGCCACCAGCGGAGGGAGTCGAGGGCCTTCCTGTTGACCGTGACCACCATGTCGATGGGGTCTCGATGAGGCCGGTACACCGTCGCGAGCCAGGACTGGAAGGGGCGAAGATGGAGTCGCGCATATGCGGTGACATACGTGCAGGAGGCCATGTGACCCAGAAGGCGTAGGCAGGAGCGCACGGTTGTGGTCGGGAAGGCGACGAGATTCCGGATTATGGAGGTCATTGTCTGGTGCCGGGCGCGGGGAAGAGAGGCCCTGCCAACCGTGGAGTCGAGAACCGCTCCGATGAACTCCAGCCGCTGCGTTGGGAGCAAAGTGGACTTCTCGGTGTTGATGAGAAGACCAAGCCGCTGAAAGAGAGACAGAATTTCTGCCATCTGTTCTATCACGAGCTGACGGGACTGAGCTCGGACCAGCCAGTCGTCGAGATACGGGTAGACGTGCATCTGACGACGGCGGAGGGCTGCTGCTACGACTGCCATGCATTTTGTGAATACCCTCGGTGCCGTGGAGAGTCCGAATGGCAACACGGCGAACTGGTAGTGGGCGCTGTTGACCACAAACCGAAGGTAACGCCGATGAGGAGGATAGATCGCGACATGGAAGTAGGCGTCCTTCATGTCGAGGGCGGCAAACCAGTCTCCCGGATCCAGGGAAGGAATAATGGTCCCCAGGGTGACCATACGAAACTTGGGCTTGAGCAGATATTTGTTCAGCTCGCGAAGGTCCAGGATAGGACGTAGCCCGCCTTTCGCCTTGGGGATGAGAAAATAACGTGAGTAGAATCCCCTGCCCCGCCTGTCTTGAGGCACTGCTTCTATGGCACCCACGCTCAACAGAGTCCGAACCTCTTGCAAGAGGACTTGCTCGTGAGAGGGGTCCCTGAAGAGGGACAGGGAGGGTGGGTGGGAAGGCGGGGGCGAAACAAATTGAAGGCGGTATCCCGACTGGACTGTTTGAAGCACCCAGTTGTCCGATGTTAAGCGGGACCACGCCGAAAAGAAATGGGAAAGGCGGTTGTAAAATAAAGGGGAAGGATCCGGTAGGGAGAGTGATGGGCCGTCCTCGATCGTCCCATCAAAAGGCCTGCTTAGCCCCCTGCGGGGTCTTGGAAGCGGCCTGGCCCTGGTTGCGGCGGTTGCCGGACGGACGACGGCGATTTTGGGTCGGACGTCTGCTGGTGTAGGGGCGATAACGCTGTTGATAGCGGGAGGGCTGCGGCCGGAAGGGCCTGCGCTGCGTCGCCGGCGTGTGCATTCCGAGCGTGCGGATGGCAACACGCCCGTCCTTCAGGGTCTGGATCCGAGCATCCGTCTTTTCGGAAAACAGACCCTGGGTGTCGAAGGGGAGGTCCTGGAGTGTATGTTGCACCTCCGGCGGCAGGGTGGAGGACTGCAGCCAGGAGATGCGCCTCATTGTCACGCCGGATGCCAAGGTCCGAGCCCCGGAGTCCGCGGCGTCGAGGGCGGCCGTAATAGATGACCGAGAGGACTTCTTCCCCTCGTCCAGCAAGGCGGAGAACTCCTGGCGTGATGTGGAAGGCAGGAGCTCCGAGAACTTCGCCAGGGACGTCAGAATGTCAAAGACGTACCTGGCGAGGAGGACCATGATGTTTGCGATCCTCAGCTGCAAACCCCCGGCGGAGTAAATCTTACGGCCGAGCAAGTCCATGCGCTTGGCTTCCTTGGATTTAGGCGCAGCGGCAGGTTGGCCGCGCCTCTCCCGGTCGTTAACAGATTGGACCACGAGGGAGTCCGGGGTTGGGTGAGAGTAAAGGTACTCATAGCCTGATGGTGGGGCTGAGTACTTCCGCTCGACCCCGCGTGCTGTGGGAGGAATAGAAGCGGGAGTCTGCCATAGCGTAGTAGCGTTCTTTTGAATGGTCCGGACGAAGGGCAACGCCACACGGACGGGCGCATCCGCACCCACCACGTTGGTGATTGGGTCCTCATCCTCCTGGACCTCCTCTACGGGAAGATTCATGGATGCCGCCACCCTGCGAAGCAGGTCTTGGAAGGCCCGGAGGTCAATGGGCGGGGGTTCGCTGGTCGCAGCCCCTGCCACCGCCTCGTCCGGCGAGGATGACGAAGATGCACCCTGCAGAACCGGCTCCGGCTCTACGTCCGGTGGGTGAGCCTCCTCCGAACCGTGAAGCGTGGGCGATTGGCGGACCGGGTGAGCAGATGGCTCGTGCGGAGGAGAGGGAGGCGGCCGACTAATAGTCGCTTCAGGGACCCTGGTGCTGGTGGTCACATCCCTCCTGGGAAACGGGATACCTTGACCTTCATGCTGTCCCCACGGGACCCAGTAGCCCCACTGCTCATGTGGAAGTCCTTGTGGGGTAGGCCACCGGTGGGTAGTATCATCGGCACCGGAGGCTACGGAAGCCGTGCGGGATGGCCAAGGTGGTGCTGTAGTGCCGACGGACTGAACCGCTGACGGCGGGAGGCCATGCACCGACGGCACCGAGGGTCGATACGCCGAGCGCCGACGGGACGGTGACCGTGAGCGTGGACTCCGACGGTGCCGGGAGCTCGACCGGCGCCGGGAGCTCGACCGGGACCGGGATCCGCGGTGCCGGGAGTGACTCCGGGAGTCGCGGTGCCGAGACGACCTCCGACGGTACCGACGGTACGGTGACCTGGATCGGTGCCGGGAGTGCGACCGGTACCGAGATCGAGAACGGTACCGGGACTCAGACCGGCGTCGGGATGGTGCTCGGTGCCGCGAGGAGGAGCGGCGACGAGACTCCGAGCGGCGGGACGGGGACCTGCGCCGGGACCGGGACCGGGACCGGGACCTCGACCGTCTTCCGCGCCCCTCGTCAACTGAGGGCGGTCTAGTCATCCTGGCTGGCTTGCCGAGAGAGACAACAGCCCGCACCGGCGGTGCCGGGGGCCGGAGGCTCGGAGCCTCTATGAGCCTGATGAGGTCTCTGGCCGAGGAGAATGTCTCCGGCGTTGAAGGCAGCCTTGGCTCCACCTCGGTCGGTGCCGGGGAGCGTGGCGGTGCCGGACTCGACGGCGCTTGCGGAGCCGGAGTCGAGGGCTCAGGGCCCGTTTTACGCACTGCCGCAGCCACTCTCGTAGTGGACTCTGTGCGTGCCTTCGCCACAGCCTTCGCCAGTCTCTGCTTGCGTGCAGGCGAGAGCGAGCGGTGCCGGGTCGTCTTCGGCGGCGGTTTAGGTACCGTGGCCACGGTGCCGGCGCCGGTCGGTGCCGCGGGTGCACTCTGCACCGAAGAAGCCCTTGGTGCCGGCGCTGACGGTGCCGGGGGCTGGAGGGACGCCTCCATAAGGAGCTGCTTGAGGCGACTGTCTCTGTCCTTACGCGTCCGCGGCTTAAAAGCCGAACAAATGGCACACTTATCTGTACGGTGTGCCTCGCCCAGGCAACGGAGGCAGGAGCCGTGAGGGTCACCCACTGGCATAGGCCTCTGGCACGTTGAACAGGGCTTAAAGCCCGGTGCCTTGGGCATGAGCCCGCACCGGGGAGGGGGAGGGAGAAAATACTCCCCCTATCCTTATCTAAACTAACTAACTATTAAAACTAACTATACTAACAGTAAAAAACTATATACAAAACCAGTAGAGAGAGCTAGGGGTGTGGAGGACTACTGAGCACTCCACAGTTCCGACTGCCGTCACGGGCGGGAAGAAGGAACTGAGGAGCGGACGGGCCGGCTGGGGTATATATTCAGCGCTATAGCGGCGCCACTCCAGGGGGCGCCCAGCCGGCCCGCCGGAGTTGCTAGGGTAAAAATCTTCCGAAGAGCCGTGCACGCGCGGCGCGCACACCTAACTGGAATGCATTGGAGCAATCACTCGAAGAAGAATTAACATTTCAAGCAGTCCTTGAAAGCGAGAGGTTACCAGTGTAGTACTGCAGCTTTCAACTCCCCTCCGTCCCCACTAGCTTGTCACCAGCACGTATTACGTGGCAGGGGAGGACAACGATATAAGGCTCTGGGCTGAGACTGGAAAAATTCATTGCACAATAAGTCACTGATTATAGCTGCAGATGCAACTAGCTGAGTCTGGATCTGCTGTGCTGTCATCTGAGCCTGAGACTAGGATCAGGACGCCTGGGTTCTATCCTGCCACGGGCAACGCATTTCACCTCTGTCTAAGGTACTTATCTGGCCCTCCTCGCCTTAGCTTCTGAGAACCTCAATGTCTTTGATGTATTTTAGCCTCACAACAGCCCCGTCAGGCAGGGCAAGGCTATTATCCCCATTGTACAGATGGGGAAACTGAGGCACAGGGCGACAGCGTGATTTACGCACGATCACACAGGGAGCCCGTGACAGAGCAAGGAACCGAAGTGGGGTCTCCCCAGCCCAAGCCGAGCACCCTAACCGCAGCTTCTCGTGTCTTTGTCACACAAGCGATGGCTCTTTCCATCGCTGCAGCAAGCGACTCCTTCGGACAGGTCTCACCCCGGAGGTGGCAAACGAGCAGGCGGTCTGGCCTGCACCGCACTCGCATGCGTTCGTGTCATTAGACCCTAAGCCCTGGGCCCTCGTTGCCCCGTAGTTCACTTTCGCCATCCGTAGCCCCAGGCCTGTGATGTTGATTCACAAGTGCTTTGAGATCTATAGGTGAACGAGGCCTAGGCCGATATTAAAACTTGGGGGCCTGGAGCCAGACCTCTCCATAAACAGCCCACCGCTCCCACTGACAAAACAGACACCTCTGATCACCCTCGTTAGGTGCCTCATTTTATGTGAATATTTTCCCAGACCTCCAGCAATTAGACCCAAACCCTCATTCAACTTTGTCTCTGCCCAGTTCTCTCCCCACCAAACAGCCCCCTGGATCAATGGGTCCTGGAGCAGAAATGTCTCCTTCTGGCCTGGTTTTGAAAGGCCATTAGCGACCCCCAGTGGCAGGCTGAGAGGTAGCAGCCTGCCAGCCCTGTGTCCGCAGGCCGTTCGTTCTGCTCCGGCCTTGAGCGTGCGGGAACAAATCGTAATTTAAAAGACACAGGCGCAAAGTCTCAGCTGCCGCACGTCCACCAAGCAGCGCTGCCAGCCACGGAGTGGAACCCGTGGGCAGCCGCTGAGGAGCTGATCTGGGGGTTTTGTGGCAATGAGGAGCTGTTACTAAATATTGAGTCAATATCAGGTGCTGAGAATTAGGCCCCCAAAGGCATATTTAAGCTCCTAAATTCAGGCGACGTAGTTGTAGACACCCAAGCTGGACAACTTGGGCCTAAACTCCTAAAAGAGGGAGCACAACTTACTGAGCTGGGTCTCGAGAGACAGGAGATCTAGTCCCACCTCTGCCACCAACCTGCTGGATGACCTTGGGCAAGTCATGTCCCCCCCTTGGTGCCTCAGTTTCCCCACCTGTAAAATGGAGCTAATGATACTGACCTCCTTTGAGATCTATGGATGAGAAGCACTAGATAGGAGCACGAGGTTATTATTAAATACCTAGCACTTTTCAGGCCTGATTCTGATCTCATTCACACTGGTGTAAATCAGAAATGACTCCACTGAAGTCAATGCAGTCAGCCTGAGAGGAGAGTAAGACCCAATGTACACGTGAGGCAGCTATTAATCCTATTGTGTCCTGGCTCTTTACCCCACAGTCGGAACATGGGGAAGCCGCACCAGCAGAGCTAGACTCCAAACAACCATGTTTATTAACTATGTGCAAATATACCAGACCCAGGGCCTGGCGCCAGGGGGCCAGTTGGGAAAGCTAACCCGAATTAATGAAAGGGGTGAATCTGAAGTGGAGTAGTTTAATTCGGAATGAGGGTGGTCACACACAGCAATTTAAGTGGCCTTGGTTCGGTTTAGCTTCATTCACTTCCAAAGTGAATTAAATGAAACCAAATTCTGGCCGCTTTAATTCTGAACAACAGCATCCACACAGGGTTTTTATGTGATTTAAACTAATCCAAATTCACACCTTTAGCTAATTCGGATTAATTTTCCTGGCTGGTCATGTGTAGACAAACCCCTAATTATTGTACCTAGGTACGTGGCTGCTCTGGCAGGGTTTGCTAGCTCCAGCAATGGAAGACAGCAAGACCCTTTAGAGGGCTCCCAAACGGTTTAAAGGGATCTTACCCAATTTTTTCAATTCCACAAACCCCATTTTAGAGGGAGGCGGGTGGGAAATGGGACATGGGGCTGAACACCCACCATTCCCACTACGGTCAATGGGATTTGTGGGTGGCCGAGGTCAACCCATAAACCACTAGCCCGGATCGTCAGCATGAGGACTCAGATTCTGCGGTCAGAGGGGAATCTGATCATCCAGTCGGACCTCCCGTAGAACAGGTTAGAATCACTGGGTAGAACCATCTGGCATCAGGTGCCTTTTTGGGGCAGAGATCATCATTTTGCTGTGTCTGTACAGCACCTTGCACCCTGGTGCACGGCTGGTGCTCCTAGGTGCTACGATAATACAAAAATAATAAATACTATTTGGTGTATTGCTGCTGTTCCTCCTTCCGGTGACACAGAGGCAGGGCAGCTCTGCTGGCCTGCATCCCAGCCTAGCATCAAAGCACAGGCAGCATCACCTTGCCTTTGTAGCAAGCTTAACCTGAAGAGGAGACCAGTTCATTCTCCATGGCCCATCCTTGACCTCTCCGCTAAGACTAGTTGGAAACCTACCTGGCTGTACCAGCAGCAGAATGTCAGGAACCAGGCTGAGACCCAGCAAACTCATTGCACAACATGCTACCAAAACATCACCACCACCAGAGCAAGCCCCTGCCCTGCTCTGTGAAAAGCGTGAAGGCCAACAACCAGCACGACACCAAAATGTAAATGGTTTTTATTATTCAAGAGCAGGTTAATCCACAGCAGCTAAACGCTATGTTGGAATTACCCCTACGGGTTCTTGGTGCTGCAAAGAAACTTATTCACAGTCGCAAAATAAAAGTGGAACAACAAAGAAGGGGTCGGGGAGAAGCATTAAACTTTGGTTTTTTTCCCCCATAGAATTTGAGTCACTATTACTCCTTCAGAGTGAATCTAGTACATACGGAACAATACAATATTGCGGCTGTGTGGGGTTAGGGGTCACCCAGACCAGTCCCCGGCCAGATGGGGGGCCCAGATGCACCCCAGAAAGCAAGAAGGTGTGGATGTAGATGTTAAACTGAAATCAAGCCTCCTTTACAGTAGAGCAGAATTGGGAACCTACCATTGCAATGAACCTACAGTTACCGTGTTTTTTTATTAATAAATGGTAAATTCTCCAAATGGAGAGGGGTAACTAGTGGTGTTCCCCAAGGGTCAGTCCTCGGACCAATCCTATTCAATTTATTCATAAATGATCTGGAGAGAGGGGTAAACAGTGAGGTGGCAAAGTTTGCAGATGATACTAAACTACTCAAGATAGTTAAGACCAAAACAGATTGTGAAGAACTTCAAAAAGATCTCACAAAACTAAGTGATTGGGCAACAAAATGGCAAATGAAATTTAATGTGGATAAATGTAAAGTAATGCACCTTGGAAAAAATAACCCCAACTATACATACAACATGATGGGGGCTAATTTAGCTACAACGAGTCAGGAAAAAGATCTTGGAGTTATCGTGGATAGTTCTCTGAAGATGTCCACTTAGTGTGCAGAGGCGGTCAAAAAAGCAAACAGGATGTTAGGAATCATTAAAAAGGGGATAGAGAATAAGACTGAGAATATATTATTGCCCTTATATATATCCATGGTACGTCCACACCTCGAATACTGTGTACAGATGTGGTCTCCTCACCTCAAAAAAGATATTCTAGCACTAGAAAAGGTTCAGAAAAGAGCAACTAAAATGATTAGGGGTTTAGAGAGGGTCCCATATGAGGAAAGATTAAAGAGGCTAGGACTCTTCAGTTTGGAAAAGAGAAGACTAAGGGGGGACATGATAGAGGTATATAAAATCATGAGTGATGTTGAGAAAGTGGATAAGGAAAAGTTATTTACTTATTCCCATAATACAAGAACTAGGGGTCACCAAATGAAATTAATAGGCAGCAGGTTTAAAACAAATAAAAGGAAGTTCTTCTTCACGCAGCGCACAGTCAACTTGTGCAACTCCTTACCTGAGGAGGTTGTGAAGGCTAGGACTATAACAATGTTGCTAAGTCCATAAATGGCTATTAGCCAGGATGGGTAAGGAATGGTGTCCCTAGCCTCTGTTCGTCAGAGGATGGAGATGGATGGCAGGAGAGAGATCACTTGATCATTGCCTGTTAGGTTCACTCCCTCAGGGGCACCTGGCATTGGCCACTGTCGGTAGACAGATACTGGGCTAGATGGACCTTTGGTCTGACCTGGTACGGCCTTTCTTATGTTAATTCTCAGCCAAGAGGAAAGGTTATTTAGCGACGGGGTGACTTTAAAACGCAAGCCAATCAGACCCACTTTGTGCCTAATCTATATTCACAGGTTTAGGGGTTGGGATTGTTAAAGAGCCCAGAGTTAGCGTAAGTTCGGTCACCCCTGAAAATTTCACCTTCAGGCCCAGAGCCTGCAATCGGCTCTTTGGGGGCATGGACCAGTTTTTCATTCCGTGTTTATACAGCCCCTAGCACACGGGGTCCTGGTCCATGCCTGCAGCCCTTACCTAGGCACGATCCCTACCTCTTATCTAGCGCTTTTCAGCCTAGATCTCACAGCACTTTACAGGGGGGGAAACTGAGGCACAGCACGTGACTCGCTTAAGGTCACCCAGCAGGCCAGAAGCAGAGCCAGGAATAGAACCTCGGTCGCCCAGCTCCCAATTTGGTGCTCCACCCACTAGGTCACAGACTTCAAGAGGCACAAAGCTCCATCCGTATGGATCCGACTGCAGGTTGGGGGCCTTTGCAACTACACATTTTGATGAAGGCAGCCTGGACTCGACAGTCCTTCCTCTGCATTGGCCATCCCCTCACCTGCTGAAGAGACACCCCGCAGCCTAAACACTAAGTTGTTTCAGATCCTTCCCCCTCCTAGTGTAAACTGGGGTTGTTTTACAATCCCTCTGCTGTTCTGCAAAGGTTTTGTGTCTCTGCTGCGCAAGAGTCCCACAGGGGGAAAACAAGGGCCCCGCTCCTGCAATTGGACCTATGGGGATGGATCCGGGTCGAGCCACATGAGCTCCCTGCAGGATCAGGGCCTGATGGGATGTTTTTCTAATAGAAATCTGCTCTGGAAATTATTTCGGGGCCGTTCTGTGGCCTGTACTATGCAGGAGGTCAGACTAGAGATCCCAGCGGTGCCTTCTGGCTTTAGAACCTATGAATCTACCCCAGGAGAGAAACGGAGCAAGGGACCCAATTGCTGAGAGTAAAACAAACTGGAAACCTGCCCTTCCTGCAACCACTTTCACAATTTGATTAGCTTGGTGGTTAACGATAGCATGTTTTCAGGCAGGAAAGTGATGCTGTCTCTTTTGGGGGCGGGGGGCTATTTCCCAAGGAGGTAGAGTAAGGCGGGGGTTGGGGGGTTTCCTTTCCTCTGGGGAGGAGACACACCATTTGGCGACTGATTCCCCAGCCTCCTGCACTGCAGGCGACGGATTAAACCCAGCAAAAAGCGAGTGCGGCTCACACAACAGCCCCGAGAATCAGAGCAGCAAACACAGACCTCTCCCCCCCGATCCTCCCTTTCCCAGGGGTGTGAAGAAACGATCACCGTCACCACAGATCAAGTCAGTTTCCTCTAGGACTATTTACATGGTTGGCACCTGGCACGGGGCCCAGGAGGAAGCCAAGCCAAGAAAGAGCCCTTCTTGCGTAAGGAGCGAATTCCCTCTCCCAGGGCTGGCGGGGGCCCTGTAAGGCACCTTTCACCGTGTTAGAGTCACGCTGGATTTTTGTTTCTTTATGATGGCTCAGTGGAGGAATCCTTATCTAGGATCAGCGAGAGAAGGTGCACAGCTGTCTCCTCTGCTTCTTGTTTTATTACCTTAGCGATATCACCCGCATCAGGTCTGGCCTTTCCAGGGGCGTACGGTGGGGATGCTCACTGCAGCTGGGAAGGAAACACTTTCCCCAGCAGGTGAAAAAGATCATATCCAAAAATCCCGCCCTCCCTGCCCCCCCATCCCAAACAGGGACAAAAAGAGTCAAAACATCTTAAAAAGCGTTTGCAAACTCTGAAAAACATTTTGGTTGGGGTCCAAGGGTTTCGTTTCCATTTTGACCAATTTAAACATTTTTTCCAAAAATTAGAATCAGCTTGCATTTCAAAATGGAAGTTGGGGAGAAAAAAAATTATTTTTGTTCTGAAAATGCCAAAACATTTAGAAATTGCTGCTACCCCCCCCCCTCCCCCACCAAATCTTTGAGTTGGAAAGGTTCCCGGGGGAAAAAAATTGGTTGTGACAAAATTGGCATTAAAAAAAAAAAAGAGCGATGTGGAAAAGTTTCTGACCCAGCGGCAGTGCTCACGCCTTCATTGGAGTGCGCGCGCGTTGTTAACATCCTGGCACAGTTTTTGTTAGATTTTGGTGTTAAACCGGTGTCAGCAAAAGCCAGACTGCTTGAAAGAGATGGCCTAAAATAAATCTTTCTGCTTGCAATTCCTCAGTCTCTTGCGATGTCATAATCACAGTCAGTCATTGCCTATCTGACCTTCATCACCACAGCAAAAACTTTTAAAGGAAGGATCATTTTAATAGGATGCATTCAGGCTTTCTTCATCCATCACTAAACAGCCAAAAAGGACACAATCCCAACTCCCTCCAACTTTGCAGATCACCTTTAACTGCAGGGGCACATCCCCTGGTTGGTGTGCAGTTATCCTAAGGAATTACACCCGGATCCCCAGGGGTCACTATAAACCCAGAGGAAGATGCTCAGGTTCATAGAGGTGTGGCTGCACGGAAAAACACCTGGGGGTAAAATTCTAAGCAGAGTTTAGGAGGCTATTTCAAAAGGAGAAACAAAAATATATACATGTGGATTATGCATGTGCTCTGCAGGTCTACGACCGAGCCCAGGGGATGGGAGCACAGACCTGAATCTATCCTCTGAATCAGTGGTCCCCAACCTTTTTCGCCTGGCGATCCACGGAGGACCGTGGCAGCGGATGAGCATCCGCCGAAATTCCACCGACAAGCGGCAACGTCAGTAGACGTCGCCACCGAAATGCCGCCGACAAGCTGCGTCATCCAGAGGTGACGCCGCTGAAATACTGCCAAAAATCGGGGGCATTTCCGTGGCGACGCCTCTGGATGACACAGCTTGTTGGTGGCATTTCGGCGGACACTCGTCCGCCGGCCAGTACGCGGGTGCACTTAGACGCCCCGGTGGGCACCATGGCGCCCGCGGGCACCGCGTTGGGGACCCCTGCTCTCTATATAGTGAGCTGTGGTCAATCAGGGATATAATTAGCACCTTAAGAGGACAATTACAGGCAGCCATTCTACAGAACCTTCCGTCCAAGACAGCATAAGCCACACCCACCCAGCGTAGCGTTCTCTCTTCCCTGCTAATGGTGGACAGGCCACATACAGAGTTGACGAGCCTGCTACACCGCTGGCTAATAGGACAGGGGTGTCTAGCTCTGGGTACGAGGCTCCTGGTTTTAGACACAGAGGTTCCATTCCCACTGCTGCCAATCCACCCAGGGGCGTGATATTACAATAGCAAAGCACTTCACTGACAACAGATGCAGCTTCACAGCTCCCCGACAGGGTTGGTACAGTGAATATCATCATCCCTATATTAGAGGGGAGCGTCACAGATTCTAAGGACACAAGGAACCACTATGATCATCTAGTCTGACCTCCTGTACAACACAGGTCAGAGAACTGCCCCAAAGTCATTCCTGGAGCAGAGCCCTTGAAAAAAAAACATCCAACTTTGATTTAAAAAAAAAAAATGGTCAGCAATGGAGAATCCGCCCCAATCCTCAGAAAATTGTTCCGATGGCTCATTCCTCCCACCTTATTGCCAGTCAGAATTTGTGTGGCTTCAACCTCCCTTGAACACAATCTAACGGCGGGAAGAGCCCATTGTTAAATATTTGTTCCCTATGTAGCTGCTGAGGAAGTGTAATCAAGTCACCGCTTACCTTCCTCTTTGCTGACTAGACTGAGCTCTGGAGTCTGTCACGATGAGGCAGGTTTTCTAATCCTTTAATCATTCTCGTGGCTCTTCTCTGAACCCTTTCGAATTCATCCACTTCCTTCTTGAACTGTGCCCATCAGAACTAGACTCCACAGTCCAGCGGCCGTTGCACCAGTGCCAAATGCAGAAGTAAAATAACCTCTCTGCTCCTACTCAAGAAAACTGAATCCATGGAGGTTACGTAGCAACTTACCAAAGTCGCAGAGACAGGGTTAGAACCTAGGCATCTGAACTCCCCGGTCCCGCTCTCTAATCTAACCACTAGACCACACTGCTAGTGTAACCCAAAATCATGACCCGTGCCCTCCTCTCCCCAGTCCACGTCTGAACAGCAAGCTCAAGATACCTGATCCTGTCTGTGCTTTCCCCATTCCAACTTCCCTCTAGTGAATTCGCCCTGCAGAATCTCCTTGTGGGATGGAACGCCGATAGCCCACCAATGCAGAAACACTCTTTGCCCTTCTGAGGCCAAAGTTCGAGTCATCACACGCTTGGATGCAAACTTCATCCCCCCAGCAGCACAGGCTCTGCTTTCGGTTATGCCTGTGTAAATCCAAGGGGCCAGATTCTTAGCTGGCATCAACCACTGCTGATGTCAGTGGAGTTAGGCTATGCTGATTTGCCCCAGCTGAGAATCTGACCCATTGACACCAATGGAGAGCAAACCAAGTCCTGGAGTCTCATACAAGTCAGCTTCACACTGTGCCACCGCCACGTATCCCCACAATGGACCACAGGTTCCAATTAGTGTTACGTCATGCACGTAGGTCAGGTGCAGTTCTCCTCCCCTCTCCCCCCTGTGCTGTTCACCTCAAAAGCCTGGCTTAGCTGGGGACATTCTGGCTTGGTGCAGCATGCAATGGGCTGGTAGGATAGCGTCCACTCCATTAGCAGAGAACCCCATCCGCGTAAGAGGCTGATTCCTGAATGAGTGTCTTTTCGACTCGCCAGTGGCATCCCACTCCGGACACCAACAAGCTCTGAAAACTCACAGATGTCACTGGAAACTCAGTTACAAGAGTAAACACAGATGCAACAGCAGGGGATGGCACCATAGGATGATGGGAAAGTAAGATACAGGCTAAGCAGAACACTGATGCCTAGAAATCCTACTGCAATTATTTATTAGCTCTGGGGATGTTCGAAGGAGTCCGGCACCCAATTCCCATTGAAATTCACAGTGCCTTGGATGACTTTGAAAGCTCCAGTCTAGATTTCTAAAATCCACCTCTCTGCAGGGAAAATGTATATCCTTCTCTTGGGCACAGAGGCTTCACACGGCCACCTAGAATTCATGCAAGGCCATTAAAAGCTACTTAGGTTCTTAAAAAAAACCAAAAACCTCCCGCTTTTAGACCAGCGGCGTTTTGTGCCTTTTCCGGATCCACTGCAAAGACTGAGTCAATCCCACTCATTGTTAAGGCCGGCTGAAAATTTTCCAACCGTGCACCATAGCCAATTGGCCATAGCGCTTCTCATCACACACAACGTCCCCTCACCAAGAGATGAAACCACGGTGCATCATGGGAGATGTAGTCCAACTAGGGAGCCTGTAGAAGGGCACATGAGGGGACCAAACTACAACTCCCATGAGGCACCATATATTTTAATTTTTTGATTCTTTTGCTGAAAAGTTAAAAAAAAAAAATTCCATGGAAAATGAGTTTTGTTTTGATTTTCCGTAAGCAGCTTTACCAGCAGTACAGGCTCCCTTCCACAGGGCGGTCTCTGAAAGCCTGAGCTGAATGCTCAGTCCTGGTCGTCTTCGCTCACAAGTGCAGATCCCCCACGGGCGGCTATTCACACGAGGGAGAGCTGCAGGAGTGGGCTCCTTTAAACAGCTCAAGCAGCCTATTGGCCCACTTCTCCACTGCTCTGCCGTGTGCACCAGTGCAGCACGAAAGTAACCCGCACGCTCACTTTGCACTGGTGCAGAAAGACCATGCAGGACGCAGGGCGGCGAGAATTGGGCTCTGTGCACAGATCATTTCTGTGCCTTTTCCAACATGGCTCAGCCAGTCAAACACTCTCCCTCCCACATTGCACTGAAAGGTCACAGCAGGTTGGTAGCCAGTTGCCCCATTCACCACAAGCTTTGCCGCAGGGTGACTGTACCGATCTCAGTGGAGTTCTGCCAGGAGTCACGTGGCCGTGAATCGGGCCCTCCCTGTCCCAGCAGAAATTGAACGGGAAAGGTTGTGAAGAAGTTAGCCACGCTGCTAAAGGGGCAGGTACATCCCCGTGATTTCAGAGGCCGTGATACCGACCTCTCGGACTCCGGCACGTGCCAGGAGCTGCACCCCTGCAGTCAGCGGAATTAGACCAGCGCGAGTGCCAGACCAGCCTGATTCTCGGTGACACCCAGGCCCTCTCGCAGTGCTCGGACAGCACAGGTGGGCCCGACAATGGGGAACACCCCCACCCTGCTACAGTGGAGCCGACCTCAGGGCTCTGCAATATCCTTGCCCCCTACGCTGGAGACCAGGAGCATGTCCAGAGTACCCTGCGTAACAGCTATTCTCCGCTTCCTAGGGCCCACTGGTCACCAGGGGGAGCAGAGCATAATGTAGAGCAGCCTCCAGACTGCTCTAACTTACACTGTGGGGGGGCCAGGGAAGCCTCAGAACACGGGGAGCGCAAAGATGGCTTCAAGCCACCCCGTTCGTCAGTCCCCCAGGTGCAGGAATGGAGCAGGCCCCGTCAACGCAAGCTAACCCCTCCCCCCACATAAAAATCAATGGAGAGTAAAGAAGAGCAGAATACATCCCGACGGCAATTCTACGTCTCCGTTCACCAAAAGGTGACGTGAAACAAGAGAGACGACTGAGCCGCAAGCCAACCCCCTCCCCACCGGAGACAAAGACCTTCATTTAGCCGAGTGTTTACAAGAAGAGGACACACAACATACAGTCGCTCGCTCTACCAGCGCAACAATCCCCAACCAAGAGAGGTAGGTTGGGGCAGGGGTGGACATCAGTCAAACCCAGGTGCCATGTAGAACAGAGTTTGCGCTGGCCCGGCCCAGGGCAGCTCCCCACCCAAAGGTCCCGTGCTACGTCCAACGGGCAAGGCGGTCTGGATTTAGGCTTTGTTAAAGGCCGCCAGGACAGCCCAGATCATCTCCGTGGCACTGGCTTTGGTGGCCTCTACGTCGGGGTCCAAGTCCAAGAGGTCCTTTGACCTGTTCATGGCCGTGTCGTACTTGTCGTCCGCCAGCGGGGTGAAAACGTTCTCCAGTACGTCCGAGGAGTGGGCCAGCACCAGCAAGGCCAAGGTCCTCCTGTCCATGCGGTGCGGGTCGTTCACCCACCGGTCCAGGACGCTCTCCTGCAGCTTCTTGAGCAGGCGCTGCTTCTCGGTGGTGTTGGTGACCGGGTGGGTAGTCATGTCGAAGAGCAGGAAGTTCTGCTTCTCCGTGGTCAAGATGCCCTTCTCCACCAGGTTCTTGGCGATGCGCTCCCGCACGTTGCGCAGCTGGTACTGCAGCTTGAAGGGGTTCCAGGTCTCGCCTGCGGGACGGGGAGCCGAGGTTTGCTTTTTAGCGGCAAAAATCAAGGCAACAGTGGGCATCCCCCCACCCGGCCCTGCACCACGACATCCCAGGGAGAGCTCTGATACTGCACCTCAGGCACCCCTGCAATGCTATTCCAGTCCTGGGACCCTCCACACCGCCCTGCCCACGTTCCTCAATCCTCTTCCCGTCTCGCACCCCTGCCCATTTCCCCCAGGACACCTTCAATCTGATCCAGAAGCCCAGACACAACACGTGCCTGCTGATTGTAGGGGGAGCACCCTGGAACAGCACCAGTCATGCCCACCCCCAGGCAACCTCCCCCATCCCGGAAAGCAGCAGCCCCACCCTGCAGCTCCTAGCTGTTCCTCCTGCCTCTCCCTCTCTCTCTGCCTGGCGCCGCTCGCTGGCTCAGCTGCCCCACAGGGAGGGAAGGGCCTGGCTGCACCAGGTAACCGAGCAATCTGGGGGGGGGCCACGTGACCTTGCACCCCCACGCGCACACACACGTCGCCTCTGCCTAAGCCCCTGTGCTATTCCCGGACCAGGCTCCACACAGCTGAGCTGATGCTCCTCAGGACCGACCCATAACCCACTCACTAACGCACTAGCTGGAGTCCTGCGAGGTTCAGCCCAGCTGCAGTGTCTGTCGACTAACCCTTAAAGGCCTTAGGGCACGTGGACACTACAGCCACAGCTGTGATGCTACCGAACCTCCGTCCATGTCGTTAATCCGGCTCCCCGAGGGGCTAGGATCCTTCCGTCAACCAGGGCGACTTAACTACAGCACTCCAGGCACAATGGTTCCCGCAGCCATGGAGCTCAATCGAGCTAATTTTTACATGTGGCCCAAGTCTAGGCGAGGCTGAGTATTTCGGAAGCAGATCCGCACGGGAAAAAAGCACAAACGTTGCTCCGTCCAGGCCAGAGATGAGCACGAACCTACCCATGCAACCTGCCAGCCTGGATTCCAGCCCAATCGGGGACGAGATCAGCCCCAGGCGATAAAAGTCTGAATGTGCCGCGAGACACTGCCCCATGCGAGGCGGAGCCCTGGGCCTCTCCAGCACGCTGCATCGCCCTGACCGGTTTAGTCCTTAGGCTGGGGTGGGAAAACTTTTTGGCCCGAGGGTCACATCAGGGAATAGAAATTGTACAGCGGGCCATGAATGCTCCCAAAATTGGGGTTGGGGTGTGTGGGGGGGGTGAGGGCTCCGGTTGGGGGTGCGGGCTCCGGGGTGGGACCAGAAATGAGGAGTTCAGGGTGTGGGAGGGGGCTCTGGGCTGTGGGCTCTGGCTGGAGGATGAGGAGTTTGGGGTGCAGGAGGGTGCTCTGGGCTGGGATTGCAGGATTCAGAGGGGGATCAGGACTGGGGTAGGGGGTTGGGAAGAGGTGCAGGCTCTGGCTCGGGCTCTGGGGTGGTGGATGAGGGGTTTGAGGTGCAGGAGGGTGCTCGGGCTGGGACTGAGGGGGTGGGAGGGGGATCAGGGTTGGGGCAGGGGGTTGGGACACAGGGAGAGGCTCAGGGGTACAGGCTCCAGGTGGCACTTACCTCAAGCAGCTCCCGGAAGCAGCGGCATGTCCCTTCTCTGGCTCCTAAGCGGAAGCGTGGCCAGGGGGCTCTATGCGCTGCCCTGTCCACAGGCACCGCCCCTTCAGCTCCTATTGGCTGCTGTTCCCGACCAATGGGAGCAGTGGGGGCAGCACTTGGGGCGGGGACAGTGTGCGGAGCGGAGCCCCCTGGCTGCCCCTATGCGTAGGAGCTGGGGGGAAAGAGGGACATGCCACTGCTTCTGGGAGCCGTGCGGCGCAACCCCCGATGCTTGCAAGAACAAGCATCAAGTGGCTCATGGCACAGCAGGCACCAGGAAGCAGAGGCGGCTCTGTTCAAGGCCAAGCCGTCGTACCTGTGAGCAGCTCTATCCACGACTGGACTGTCTCTGCAGGCTCCGTGGCTTTGATGTGCTTGAGGGTCTCGTCTAGTAGGACGTCGCCGGTCGGGGTGTCTGACTTTAAGAGCACCTAGGAGGACAAAGACAGACACACAGCTCGAGGCTGGATCCAGGACTGGCTGCCGGCCCTCTAGCCCAGAGACGACATGGCTTGATCCTGCTTTGGCTGGGAGCTTTGAAACTGGTTCCAACGGGAGAAGCCCAGGAAGCATCTTTGCCCAAGATCAGTAAGACGCCACGGCACGTGTAACTCACTGTGCTGCACGGGCTACATGGCCCATGCTTGGCCCAATCCAGAGGATATGACACTGCTACAGCCCATGTGCCGCTACAAGGGACTCTCAAAACCCACTGAACAATGAGGCATTGTCCAGTGCACAGAGCACAGGACGGGGCATCAGGACACCTGGGTTCTATTCTCGGCTCTGTAATGTCCTTGTACGGATTCAGTTAAATCACGTGCAACTCTGAACACAGGCACGGGCTCAAAGCCAGCAGACGTCAGAGTGACGCCAGACGAATGGAGTTACAACCGTGAGAGTGAAAGGAACATCAGGCCTATGCGCCGAAAGGAAGGCTGGCCCAATGGTTAGAGAACCCGTCTCTCCAAAGCTAGTACAGTTGCCTGCTGTGACATTCTATACCTTGGGGGAGCGCCCTGTAACCCCCAAATCCCTCAGTTATATATAATTGTGATCGTGCATATATATAGCAGGCCATGTAAGGTATCAGGGGAAAGGTTACGATCTGGTGAAAGTCACTGTTCTATCTAAATACGTATGTCATTAGTGCATAGGAAGTTACGAGGTTGTGTTGTATGGTTGTCAGGGAGACGTGCTGTAAGTTGGGGAATTGGCCAGATATGAGCTCCCGGGAGACAACAGGAAGGAAAGAAACCAAACACCCAGGCGGGGTGTCAAACAACCATCAACAGCCATTGTCCAGCAAGAAAGCTACAACGCCATGACTCACCTGCATGAGGCCACACCAGGGGAATTGCTCAACCTCGCCTGGGGACTCAGCAATGCCCCCCGGACATGCCTGGACTTGTGTTCTCCAAGCACATGGGACTGAGGGTATAAAACAGAACACAGGGGCCCCATGCTTGGCCCTTCTCCTGCCCCCACCTAAGCTGCAAGCAACAAGGACACTCAGAAGACTCCAAAGGAGGAGGCCCAGATTTAAAGGGACAAACCTGTATATTAAGGACTGCAATATCGTGTGTGTGTGTGTGTGTGTGTGTGTGTGTGTGTGTGTGTGTGTGTGTGTGTGTGTGTCCTATCACTTAAAAATCTATCCTTTGTAGTCAATAAATGTGTTTGACTGTTATCTTTGCCAGTGTGTTTGGTAAGGGTGTTTGCTCAGGTTTACAAAGGCTGGGGTATATCCACTTTCCACGGATGAAGTGGTGAACCACTTAATAAATTACGGTATATTCCTGAGGTACAAAGCTGGGAGGTTTGCTGGTGCTTTTTTCTGTGTGATTCATGCATGGTTCTGGGAGCATTTGTGAAATCTAGCTGAGTGGGGTTGTGCTGAGTGATCACAGCACCTGGAGGGGTTTGCTGCTTGTCACTAGTAAGGCATTGTGAGAGACAGCTCAGGCTGGAAAGTTAAGGGGGCACAACGGTCCCATAGTCCCAGGCTGTACCCCGGGGATCTCATCACAGCTGCTCTACCACATACTCCTTGGCCCAGTCACCTAGCCTCTCTGTGCCTCAGTTTCCCCATCTCTGTACTAGGGATGACAGCCCTGCCCTGCCTCCCAGGGGTGCCTGAGACATCCATCTGGACGTAAGCTGCCTTTGTCCATGCAAACCATCATTATTCCAGAGGCATGAGAAGGAGAGAGAGATGCCTTCCCACCCCCTCCAGACAGCCACAGGCCTGGCTCACTCCCCACATCTGACCCTGACCGCCTACCTTGCGGCCTCCTCGTCCCGGCCTCTCTGTCGCGTTCCTCCTCCAAGCCCGCAGACCGGACGTGGGGCCCGATCCCCGCAGTGCCCCCCCGCATTGTAAATCTAGAGTCACTCCATCGCTTTCCTTGGAGCGACTTCGGATTTACCCCTGCGGTGCTGACCAGAACCAGTGTAAACGGGCTTGATTCTCCATTGTGCAGAACGCTCACAGGTCGGGATGGAGGCGTTCTGTAGCCAGGTCACACCAGGCTACACAACTGCAAGGCAGCGAGGAATCAGGCCCCATGGGTCTGAAAAGGTAGCCTCGGGGAGATCCCTTCCCCCTAAGGGCCTTGTCCTCCTTGTTGGCCCAACAGGCACAGAGACCGACCCCCAGGGCAGGGTACCTTTCTGTCCAGCAGCCTCTTCTTCCTCATGGTGAGCGGCTCCAGCTGGATGCGTCCGCGCAGGGCCAGCTCGATGAGAATACCGCCACGCAGGCCCGAGGAGATGCAGTCGTTCCAGAAGGACGTATAGCCCTGGGGAGGGGAGGGAGGGGAAGGAACGCCACCAGCATTAGAGAGAGAGAGGAACCCTCGCAGGACGGAGTCGTCAGGAGATCACTACAGCTCCTTGGTAGCCCACCACCCCTCCAAGGAACTGAAGGCAGCTCAAGGCCCTTCACTTCTAACAGCTAGGGACCACCTAGTCCTTCTCTAGCACTTTCCATCAGCAGATCTCAGAGCCCTTTATCATGGGGGTCAGGATCACACACACACACCCATTTTACAGATGGGGAAACTGAGGCACAAAGCTGGGAAACGCCTTGCCCGCAGGTTACCCAGCAGGCCAGAGGCAGAGCCAGTCCAGCTACGGAGTCTCCAGTGGCAAAGGCCTGCCCTTTGGAGCAGGAGGGGCCACCTTCTAACCCCGCTTCCCCTACAGCGTCAGACCCACTGCAGCGTTCCCCAGGTTGTGCAGCTTCGACTGCCCTCAGGAGCGCGCGGAGTCGAGAGGAAAAAGACAGAAGAGCCATAGAAGAACCAGCGGTTCTGAAACACCAGGGCCCCTCTCCCAGCAAAAGCCCATTGGCCCCACACGGGCAATTGCCTGAAAGCGGCTTTTTTCGTACGATGGCTCCAGAGCAACACTAGGCACTCCCCCAAAATGGACAACGGGGCCCGACTTTCAGAGATGCCGAGCACCTGCAAATCCAAGCTTATTCACACCCCTGAGCAACGTCACTTACACTGACGTAAGCTGTAGCATGTACATCGCCTAGCAAAGGGCAGATCTGCCCAGTGAAAGAGACTTGACCAGAACAGTGTTAAAGGGTTGGGCCAGCACCTCACGGAGCCAATCCTTCCAATATCAACGCTGAGCAGCATAGCACATGCCCTTCGCCAGTTGGCTCGGGTTACAGCAGAACCTACTTCCTGCTTAGCAGAGAACGTGCCCGCTGCAAGGCAGGTTTCTTCAAGCACGTCCAGGTGTTCGGTGTTTGCAGAGCGGACGGGAAGTTTGCGCCAGCCCCGGCCCCTGAGTTGAGTAAGAGTTTTGAAAACTAATCTGACTGCAGCCCACGCTGGCCTGCCAAACCGGCTCAGAGCAGAGCCCTGCAGCAGTGCTCGACTAGGTCTCAGGACTCCCGGGTTCTATTCCCGCTCCGCCACTGAGCTGTTAGATGACCTTGGGCAAGTCACTTTGCCGCCGTTCCCCTTCCCACCTAGTCTATACGTATCAAGGATGGTCTCATACTATGCATACAGGTCCTTGATCTCACGGGAGCTACTGTGACGTAAATAAGAAGTTTCACAATTCTGGGACTAGTCAACATTTGAGAGAGGGGTTTGTGAGCAAACACCCCACCATGGAAAAGATCTGAGAGACAGATGTTAAGGTCTGCATAGGCTCTGGATGTGACCCTATAGAGAATTTTATTCTTCACAATAGGGGTTTATTTGATTTTTTTCCCCCACTACAGAGCCCAAGTCTCAAACCTATAGAACTGCACTGAAAGAGTTTGGACCCATAGGAAATTCGACAGGACCTTTTCCCATAAGGGACATTGCTTTCAGCATGGTGGGGGGAGGAGGGAGAAGACGACAAGTGAGAGATTGAGTATTTGACGGTCATGGTATCATTGCTTGGTCTCGTTTGCCTGCCCACCGCCAATTCTTCCCCATCAGCATTAAACCCACGGGGAAGCAAGCCAGAATTGCACCCTTTTTACGATGAACCAGAACTGGGTCAGCGGCTGGCACGAGAACTAACCAAGGAGCAGTAACCGGTTTCCATCAAACCAGCTTTCCCAGAGCCTACGAGATTTCTGAATAACGAGGCCGCTCAGGAAAACATTAAAGCCCTGACAGCTTCAGACATGCAACTGAACAATTAGCTGTAATCAGAAATTGCTTGTAAGCCCTGTCGTAGGAGCACTCCCGGCTGTCCGCAGCTTTCTCTTTAAGCCCAAGGTGTACATCTTTGACTAGACTTCTATTAAGGTCTAGATAACCGCACTCTCCCCAGTGTCCTGTCCAGATTGCACTCTGGCTAATTACATTCTGCCTGCTTAAATCCACCAAGTCAATTTCCAGCTAGCGATGGTATTACTTGCTCGCTTGGGATGGGAACCTCTGAAATTGTTGGGTAGCGTGGCTGCGTGCTGTTAAACAGCTGCCGCCTTCCACCCTAGAAGTGGCTGCATTTCAATCACGGGAGGGGACGCGATCAACGGGCCAGATCCTCCGCTCAAGTAAATTGACGCAGCTCTGTTGAAGTCAGTGGAGCCACACTGATTTGCACCAGCTGAGGATCTGGTTCTGTGTATCGGTTTGTAGTCTCACACTCAGTTTTCTAATGCACTCCATTACTAACCCTTCATACATTATAGCTATGAGAGACAGTCACTCAGATCACGCGAAATTCACCCTTCTCAGCACCAGGTTCCATACACCCGCCAGAGCCCTACACAGGGCCCGTAAGTGAAACAAAGGCCTCCACGCCAGGGCACATTTCAGCCATTAAGCCTAGCTCAAGGGGTGTTGAATAATGCCCCGCCCCCCATTTAATAGCAAAGGGCCCGATCCTGAGAAGTGTCAAACACCTGCCACTCATCCTATCTTCAGCATCATAATTAGAGTAGGACCTAGAGTCGCCACCCAGATCATGGCCCTATTGCGGAAGAGTCCTTGCCTGGAACAGCTCAAAGGGGGCAGGAAGAGGCACAGAGAGGGACCTTGCCTCCCTGCTCCCAGTCCAGTGTTCTGCCCACTAGACGACACCATTACACCAAATCACTCCGGATCAGATCCAGACTGAAGAGTTCAATGTCAGCTGAGCAGAGGAGTATGAGAAATGCAATATACCATATTCACACTATAACACAGGCACAGGAAAAAGGCCCATGAACAAGACATCCTGAACTCTTATCTTTTGGAAGGCAAGCGACTAAGGATTTGGACGCTGCTTGCAGAAGTCACCAAGGGAGAAGCGTCCAAAAAATCAAGAGGAATTTTCTTTCACTATCTCTAGCTGAGCACAATGAGGGGAAATCAAATATTTTAAAACCAGCCAGATCACTGTTTGCTGGGAGACCCATTCAAACCCCACAAAGTGCCTCGGTTGCGGTCCCCACGAAGGCCCTGATCCTGCAGATGGATTCATAGGTTCAAAGGCCAGAAGGCACCGCTGTGATCTCTAGTCTGAGCTCCTGCACGGCACAGGCCAGAGAACTGCCCCAAAATAATCCCCAGAGCAGAGCTTTTGGAAAAAACATCCAACCTCGATTTAAACATTGGCAGATATCTGCGTGCGCGCTTCACTTGCGTCAATGAGCCTGATCCTAACCACGGATGTCAACAGGAGCTTTGCTATAGACTTCAGCAGAGATTGCACCAGTCCATAAAGCTGAACAAGCATATAAAAAGTATTTGCAGAAGCGGGGGCAGGAGGGGTAAGGCCTGAAACAGCATCTAACCAGCTTTCAGGCCTCTGAGCTCCAAAAGGATCATTAGGGAAAGACGAATAAGCTCTGCAGATGCCCAGTTTTGAGGATTAGAAATGGAATAATAATTCTAACAAGTATACAGATTTTTTTTTAAAAATGCAATATTCGGCAGCCTATAAAGGGTTAATCCATAACTCCAAACATCTATTTATATAGCAAGCTTTGAAATATGCACTGGGTGTGTTTAGCAGGGCAGAACACTAAAACGATACAATAAAAAGCTAACCTTTATTTGCTTTATTCATTTCCTTGCGGCAAGTGATCAAGCAATGCAGGAATCAAGAGTTCAGAGGATCTGCTGGGTGCTTTCTACAAAAGAAACTCTCCTTTTAACCATTTTTTTTTTTTGCTCTCCAGAAAAGGGTTTCAAGTTCACCCTTTCTTTTTAAAGCAGGATATTTGCAACCTTTGGAATTCTGTCCAGATTTGGTTTCAGATTATAAATGCCAGGCTGATTGCCTACCCTCAGATGGATTGATCTACGACGAAGAGATCTAGTGAAGCTGGAAGAAAATGAAATGGCATCATTGGGCTTCCAGACAGAAAACGGGCAACATTTTGTTTCTCCTACCACCCTTCCACCTCTTTTGGTCAAAACTTTCCCCTAAACTTTAGGCTGCATCTTTATCGTCCATCAGTGACTCCATATGAAGCCGGAGCAGTTTACAGGCAGAGAGATGGTTGTTCTTCCTGCTGGCACATCAGATTCAACTGGGATCTGAGAGTCAAGCTGGGTTCTTTCACTCCGGCCAAAGTGGACCCTCTATACTCTAGCCTAGCATGAGACACACACAAGATATGGTTCAGAAGTATCCTGTGTGCTGAATACACCTCAAAACAAGGGCTGTCCAGAAAACAAGAATTCCATTTCAGGAAATATTTTGTGGTTTTGACATTTGTTTCCATTCTGATGAGGAATAAAACCAAGATCTTGCAAATTTGATTTTGGGGGAGGGGAAGAACAGAGAGAGAGAGAAATGACAACAGAATAGCCAACTGCCTAGTGATTATGGCACTCACTCACTTAGGATATGAGAGACCCAGGTTCAAGTCTCTGGTCCAAATCAAGCAGAGCAGGAATTTAAACCTGCGTCTTCCACATCCCCAGCGTGTCCCCCAACCTCCAGACTACGGGCCAGTCTAGTTTCGGTTTTCACAAATGGGCATTTTGTGACGAAAACCATTTGGCTGAAAAGTTCCCGACGGGCTCATTTCGGAGCGTTTTAACCAAAAGCGGGACATTTTTATTTTTCACGTTGTACGGATAGGGAAACTGAGGCGCACAGTGGGGAAGTGACTTGCCCAATGCCACACAACGAGTTAGTGGCAGAGCAGGGCATAGAAAACTGGTGTCACAGAATCATAGAACTGGAAGGGGCCTCAAGAGGTCTCTAGTCCAGTCCCCGACACTCAAGGCAGGGGTAAGTGTTCTCTAGAGTCACCATCCCTGACAGGTGTTTGTCCAATCTGCTCTTAAAAATTCCCCAATGATGGAGATTCCACAACCTCCCCAGGCAATTTATTCCAGTGCTTAACCACCCTGACCGTCAGGAAGTTTTTCCTAATGTCCAACCTAAATTCATGACTCTTAGTTGGGTGCCATGGCCGCTGGAGCACTGGATTTCTGCCTTTTCTTTGAGAACGAGGAGAAGAATATCGAGGAGCAACATACAAAACACAGGACGTCAGGTTTTTGATCTGTGGGTCCCCTTTTCATCACATTACAGAAAACTGCTCGCACGAGCTTATCAGCATCGGAGCTACAATACACCCCACCCCACAGGCAACTGGGTTCCAGGAATATTTGTAGGGTGGGGTGGATGTGAGAAAAAAGAGTTTGGCTGGTACCCGTGGTTCTCAATTTAAAAACAGGATGGAGGAAGAATGTCACAGCAAGATGGGGGCCATATCCAACCCCCCCTCCACCCACACACCAGGCATTGTTAGCTCCCTAGACTTGGCATCTTTCCGATTCATCTTCCAGCCATTTGATAAAACATTAACTCAAGAGACAATGCCACATCCCTACAGAACAGTAGTGTTGCAAGAACCAGTTTGAATCAGCCATTAATTAGGAAAGAACGGCTACATTTTTCAGCCCTGACATCAGGAGGAGAGGATAACAGAGTTTCTTAGGGCTGGTCTACATTATAAAATGAGCTCAACCCAGAAATGGGCTCGGGGCTGCGAAAAACCCACACCCTTGAGCGATGCAGTGAAGACAGCTTAAGTCCCCATGGAAGAAGAATTCTGTCCACCAAGCTACGCCTCTTGGGGAGGTGGATTAACTACAGCGGTGGGAAAAACCCTCCTGTCGCTGGAGCGTCTACACTGAAGCGTTGCTGCTGTAGCACCAAGTGCAGACATGTAGAGCAGGCCTGCTCTACGTCAGTCGGGGATGTGAAAAATCCTGTGCTCCGTAGCCATGCCTACCTAACCCCCAGTGTAGAGGTAGCTAGGCTGACAGGAGACTGCCTCTGTGGATGTAACAACCGTCATTCGTGTGTGCACGATCCTAAACCGACAGAAAACTCCTTCCACCGGTGCAGAGTGCATCTACCCCACAGGGTTTATGCCGGCATAGCCACGGCAATGGAGCTATGCCGGTACAACAGTCTCCGTAGCGTGGACAGACTCACAGCAGGAACGTGCGGCTGCAATCTCCGCAAACAGAACAGCACACCCCTTCCTGGGCAGTAATCACCGTATCCCTCCCTCGAGGCCACCCTAAGCAGCCTCAGAGACAAGAGGCCAACCCTCTCTTCAGAGAGAAATCATCATTTCGCACACCGATTGCCTAGGGAAAATCCTCCACAGTTGCCCCTCCATGGCCAATGCCAAACCATTGCCTACATGGGCTAACGAGCCAAGAGACACAGGCAGTGAGCATCTAGGGGTTAGAGCAGAAGTACTGGGAGTCTCAGGACTCCCGAATTCTAGACCCAGCTCTGAGAAGTGGGGTCACATGGTAAGAGCAAGAAATAGACAGTCAGGACTCTAGTCGCAAGCTCTGTGACCATGGGTAAGTTGTGTCACGTCTCTGTGCCTCAGTTTCCCCATGTATTAACCCCCCTCTCAAGCTCTCTCTCTCGCAGGGGCAGCTGTGAGGCTTAATTACATGGCTGCACTAGAGGGCCCATGGGACGCTTCAGCTAAAGCATAAGGGAGAGAAACACGACAGGAATTCTCTGCGTTGGTTGATATTTTGCTTCCAGTTGCAAATCAAGATGTTGGCTGATCTCTACAGAGCTCTAACTAGTCTAGAAGCTGATTCTGTAAGATCCCCACCCCCAGATAACCAATTGCAGCTGCTGGAGGGTATTATTAATTATTATTATTATTTATTTGCATTATCATAGCATTTTAGGAGCCCCAGTCATGGCCCAAGAACCCCTGGTGCTAGGGGCTGAACAAAAAGTCAATCCCTGCCCCAAAGCGTTTGCAATTTAAGTCTAAGACAAGAGACAATGGTAGGGGTTGCTTCTCCCATCAGTCTCTAGTAGAGGGTGGCACAGAGCACTTTCACCAAGGCATGCTCTGCTGTGAAGTTCGCTTCTACTGTTGGCTCATCCGAGCCTGGAACTTGCCACTTCCAGAGCACAGCGTGTGAGTCATAACCCCTCCACTGCGGACACAGATTCTCCCCAAGCGTCAGGGGCCTGCGCTTTGACATCAGCGGGCGCCCAGTTCTATCTTCGCCGTCACCACAAAGTTCCAAACAGGCCTACTCCTGCAGCTCATGCAAGAAGTATTGCAACGAATCTGTGGGCCCCCCTACACGTCCATCACATTAGCCTCTGACTTTCTGTCCCTACCCACTGCCATGGCAGAGACCTCTGTCTGCTTTCTGTATGTGCCTGGGTCCTACAATAGTCCAAAGGACACATGGTTGAAAGAAGTTCTCAACCCTGGGGAGGAGGGAGAAATCAAACTTTCTAGGAGGACGTCGCGACCTGGCGCATGGGGTCAGGAATACGATGCCATTCAGGTTTGGCCTGGCCACCCCTCCACTATGCCAGATGGAGGGGCGGCTGGGCCAAATTTGAACGAGTGGCATTGCGACCTGGTGCCCGGGATCACAACGCCCAGGAACACTCATCAGTGCTGCAAGAGATTCTGCCCGGCAAGCGTTGGGGGTGTTAAGGTATCTGCTTTGACAACACTCCCCAGCCTAGGCACTGACAGACAGCAGGGTGCAGAGACTGATTTATTTAACGCAGATTCTCCTTTCTTAATGGCCCCAGGTCCAGCTAGATTACACTGGACAGTGCCATTCTGCAAGGGGGGGGAGGGAGAAAGCGCAGTCCAAGTTAAAAAAAAAAAGGGGGGGGGGAGGTTGTGGGCTCATGATTGAAAAACGGTTCAGAACCCTGGTTTAAAGCAACCTACATCGGGCTGAAGCTAAAGGGTTTGGCACCAAAAGAGTTAAAGGGAATGAAAGGTCACTGCCCTGCTCCAATTACATTTGCACCTGAGCGGTTCTCAAATATTTGCTCTCTGAGGTTATCCCCAGCATCCGGCTTATTCCCCTGCTTGCCTAGGCCGTCCTACTTAAATTAGCAACCCTGAGATTTTACTGGTGTTCTTGAACCAGAGGCACTGCCACCGTTTGATCGAGCAGCGCCTTATACCAGCACGGCCTGCTCACGTACACAGCACAGGCAGGAGGCCCATGTCAGCGAGCCACGTGTAACCGGGGTATTGCCAAACCAAGCCCTGCAGAGGCACTGGCTGCTGCTGAAGTTACCGGGAACTGCCGGTGCTCAGCACCTCTGAAAATCAGCTCCCTTGTTTTACAGGGGCTCAGTTTGGAGGACCCAGGAGGCAGTATGACCTCATGGACAGAGGACTGGAGTAGGACTCAGGAGACCTGGATTTTGTTCCTGGCTCTGCCACGTCACCTTCCCTCTCTGTGCCTCAGTTTCCCCATCCATACAATGGGGAGAATGAGCCTGACCTGGGGATGAGAAGCACTATGGAAGAGCTAGGGGTTATTATTATTTCAGTGCTGAAGGTAATGCATTACACCCAACAAACTCTGACAATATACTCTCTTCAGGAAGGATGGATGGATGGATAGATAGGAGGAAGGATGGCCTAGCGGTGAGGACGCTAGCCTGGAATTCAGGAGACCTGGTTTCAATTTCCTGCTCTGCCACACACTCCCTGTGTGACTCCGGCCAAGTCCCTTAGCCACTCTGTACCTCAGTTTCCCCCGCTGTACAATGAGTATAACAGCCCTGCCCTGCCTCGCAGGGGGTGCGTGATGATAAATACATTAAAGATCGTGAGTTGCTCAGATATTACGGCGATGGGGCCAGATGAGTACCTGAGACATCAAGAAGAATCGATCCAAGGGAGCAGACAACTCAGAGTAACAGAGTTTGCAACCATTCGCTTCTAGGTCAGCAGCTTACTCTGGGGAGGATCAAATGGCAAAGCTAGTTACCAGCTGCTAAGCAGGAGCCGAGCTGGCTGTGTCTCAGTCCAGTCCCCGGTGGCCCGGTTGTCCACGTCACATAAAGCCATCTCCGCAGAGGGGCCAAGAACCGACTCCCCAGCAGATCAAGGTCAGGACACACAGGCAGGGAAGCTGGTTGTCCACGTTGCATTTACTCTTCTAAGAGAAGGACTGTGAAATCGGCACCTTTCACCTCTTGGGGGAACCAATAATACAGGGGCCGAAAGGCCTGAGCGACGGCAGACTGAAGACAGACGCACCAGTCCAGCAGAACAACCCACCTGAAATGCAGCCACAACTAACCACGTGTGAGCAGAGAGACACGTGTCCAGCAGAGGAATCCATGGCTGTTTTACTCGGGGAATGAGAAAACTATGGCAGGACAACGCAGGCACAAGGACAAATGGGAATGGTGCTGTGTGTTGAAAAGGCCAGATCATCCCAGATTACGGAGGAACGAAATCTCCGAGCAGGGAACAGGCCATTTGGCAAGCAAACAAGGTCTGTCCTACCCAGAATGGGAAGAGGCTCGGGGCTCGCCCTTCTACACCCACTGATGGCCTGGTACCTGCACAGAAATTGGACCCATCTGGAGCCCAACCCCACCCTCTCCTTCCCCAACTGGATCCCTCCCCAAATTCCCGCCCTTGCCCCGCCCCTCACTGCCCCATTGGGTCCCTCCCCACATCCCCACCCTGGCCCCGCCTCTGCCCCAAGCACGCTGCATTCCTCCTCCTCCTCACCCCTCCCTCCCAGGCTTGCGCTAATCAGCTGTATGGCGGCGCAAGCGCTGGAGGGAGGGGGGAGAAGCAGGACGTGGCAGCCAACTCAGGGGAGGTGGAGGCGCAACAGAGGCAAGCTGGTGCGGGGGTGTGGAGCTGCCGGTGGGTGCTCAGCCCCCATCAATTTTTCCTATGCTCCGGCGGCTTTTTTTTTTTGCTTTTGTTTTTGTTTTTTCCTCTGCCACCAGCTCTTGGGGTGTTTTTTTTTTTGCTCCACTGGCACCCCCCTCCCGCTTCCCGATATTTCACGTCTCTCATCTGGTCACCCTAACGGAGCTTGATAGGTTTATGAGTGGGAACACACGATGTGGCTGCCTGTGATAGAAGGGATGACAATGACTAGGAAGTCCCTTCCAGTCCTGTGTCTCAAATTGAGCAAAGATGCATGCATCTCACTCAGCAGTGATTTTATAACGAGTCTCATGTAGCTGGTGCTTTTTTTCAAGCTTCCTTTCAAGTAATGGGGAAAAATATATTTCCAGCCCTTGGGGCTGCAGAGAGATGCCTGAAAACGTGCCTTCTAAAGGCTACACCGGAAGATTTTTAAGACGATCTTGATTTTGGGTGGGCCTGACTCATGATTTTTGCACACTTAAGGCTGGCAACATTGCACATACTCAACCTTACCCGCACGAGCAATCCCACTGATTTCAAATGCAAATTTAGGCACAAGTACAGGATCTTGGCCTTAGAGTCTAAGCCCCACGGGGCGGGGACTGTATCTAACTAGAATTCTGTGCAGCATCAAGCACAACGGGGACCTGATTTTGATTGGCAGAGCTGGATACAGAACCCAGGAGTCCTGACCCCCACACTCTTGCTCTATCCCCTGTGCAAACCGAGAGCCAACCACCGTCGCTGGTTTGAACAATCTCAGACATCTAGTTACCATGTTAGCAGCCACAAACACAGACAGCCCTTCTCAGGAGCATTGCAGCCAGAGGTGCCAAGGCATTCCTTACAAAGACACTGCACCGCCCCATTCCATAGCAAGAAGCCGCTCCCGGCTACGCTGAACAAAAAGGGTACAGTCTAATTCTTTTAAATGGCACCTGACTGCAGGCAGACAGAAGAGATCTGTTGCTTCAGTGAGATGAACTAATAGCAACTATTAAAGTACTTGTGCTATAATCGCTACGGATCCAGGTTAAGGAGTGCACAAGGGTCACCCTGACCAGTAGATCTCACAGCGGAGAGGAAGCGGTCTAGCAGCGGGCTTTCATCGTCATTATTTCGTTATATTAAGGCCCTACTTGAATCGCGGGATGATTGTCAAATAATTGTGGCGGAGTTGCGGACAAGACATGGAAAAAAATCAGGGAAAGTAATAATGGACCTTTATTAATTGAGGAGATTTGGATAAACCAGAGAAGCCCTATTTATTTAAGAAAAATTTGCTGGAACAATATGAACTCTCAAGTATTATGTTATGCCTGCTAACCAGACATTTTGCTGCAGCTATATTACAGTCATTAATGGGCGGGGCTGACAGCCCGAGCCCCAGCCGCTATACATGGCGTTCTACTGTACTAATGCGGGGAAAAAGTGCGTTGCAAACCTCAAACTGTGTGCAAACTCGTGGGACTTTGCAAAGTAAGCTAATTAAAATCAAAACTGCTGTGGAAGTCTAATATGGCAGGATCTGCAATATCGCAAATTAAGTAGGACCTTGGTTATATTACAGTAGCAGCTAGAGGCCTCATTCATAGATTCTAGGACTGGAAGGGACCTCGAGAGGACATCGAGTCCAGTCCCCTGCCTCATGGCAGGACCAAATACTGTCTAGACCATCCCATTGCACAGGCACTGTACAGAATCACAGTGAGAGACGGTCCCTGCCCCAGAAAAGCTTATAATCTAACAATATTTAATAATTTGTATGTGATAGCACTTAGAGGCCAGAGCCTGGTGTACAAGACAGGCAAAGGGTGGGAGAAAATGCTATTATCCCTATTTTACAGATGGGAAACTGCAGCACAGAGAGATTAAGTGATTTGCCCAAGGTCACACAGGGAATCTGTGGCAGAGCCAGAGCTCCCAAGTCCCAGCCCAGTGGCTTAACCCCAAGACCAAATTTCCTTTCTGACTTTGCTCTGGTATTGCAAAGATTACAGACAAAATGATGGAAGGAAACTTTCAGGAAGACAGAGCTACCCGATTCCACACAAACAAACAGCACCCTCCCCCCCCCCACAGTTTCAAAGTTGTTGGGTTTTTTTCTTCACTTATGTGCTAAAAATACACCACCAACAACCTCTGACCACGGTTGCTGTGTGCTGCTAAACAGCTACTGAGTTACGTCCCAAAGGGGCTTTTCGATCAGATAATGGAAATATTTATTTCCTGCAGTTATATGGACATTTTAATCCTGCTGTAGGGCCAGAACTTGCAACCTTTTCTCCCATCAGGGTCAGGCTTTGTTAGTGTCCTATATTTAAGGAGTCTTTCCTGTTAAATGAAAATAGCCCCCCAGGCCAAGAAAACCCTGTACTGTGCAGATTTGCACATTGTCACCTGCAATATAGATTCGATTTTGCTTCTGTCACAACTGACGCGCGTGTCTGTTCTTTATAAGTACTATGGAGTGTTCAACAGCTGTTGGGATCCTGCTTGGCATAGATATGAGGCGTTATAATGCAGGTGGAAAGAAGAACTCCTGTGCACTGGGGCAATGAATTCACTTTTCAGAGACCATTAGGGGAAGCCAAGAATTCTGGGTCCAATTTCCTATTGCCCAAGGGCCCCTTGTACAAACGAGACTGGCACAGAGGGTCCGCAAAGCCGGTATTAACCAACAACCCTGGTGCCGGTAGCCGCTGCACCTGGCACAGAGCCAGATGTGCCTCTGAAGCAGCCCAGCGTACAAGGCGGGTTGTTCTGCTGTAGGGTGTGGGCGGACCAGAGAAAGGAAGGGGCCTGGCTAGGGTGGACTGGTAGGTTGGCAAATCCGTGTGCCATTTAGGGCAGCCCTAGCCTTCACGGGCCCCTTAATAGGTGAGGTGTAAATGGCCTCTCCTCTGCCCGTGGATGAATCCGCCCCCTGTACTGGGAGCACGGCCCAGCCCCACTCTTCCCAAAAGGCTCACAGCTTTCTTGCCTATGGACCCTGTCACAAGGGCCTTGTGCAAAAAAGGCTGAGAGGCACTTTGCTTCTTTATGCCACAACACATTTACTTCCTAAACAGAGCCCCGATCCAACAGGGTCAGGCAGGAAGCAGGCAAAGAACCAATCACAATGGCAAAATGCCACAAGATCCTCCCACTGCCAGGCAGTACCGCAGCAGCAACAGACCTGCCCCGTGGAAGATCACCCATCCAGCCTCTGGGGCAGGAGGGAAAAGCTGGGGATCCACCAGCCTCGTCACCACACCCCCTGGCACAGCCGTGCCTTGTTGTGGCGCTGGGCTTGATGCCACTCAGAGGGTGCTTATGCACAGAGGAACTGCACTGGTTCTGCTGCAAGAGGGGCCTCTGGATCTACAGAGGGGGCAGGCATTGCCCCCTACAGCACTTTCCCACAAGCAAAGCCAGGCGCGGTCGCTTCCATCAATGGCACTGCCCATGTAACAACAATGCTGGCAGCCAAAGACCCGTTACCTCCTTATCCTTCAGTCCCAGGAGCAGCACCTCCTCCATGAGGGTCAGGCGGATATCTTTGGAGTCACCAGACTCCTCCTCGTCCAGGTTTCTGTCTTTCGAGTCATCGTCCTCGCCCTCCAGCCTCTTGTCGGCGTTCTTGCCCACGTCAGCACGCCGCCCTCTGTGAATGAGCGTCGTCATCCTCGCCCACAACTAGGAGCTAGCAAGGGTGACCAAAGGAAGTATTGATGGGTGCACCGGTTCCAGAAAGGATGGTAAGCTAAGTAAGATAGGAGATATACCAATCTCCTAGAACTGGAAGGGACCTTGAAAGGTCATCGAGTCCAGCCCCCTGCCTTCACTAGCAGGACCAATTTTTGCCCCAGATCCCTAAGTGGCCCCCTCAAGGATTGAACTCACAACCCTGGGTTTAGCAGGCCAATGCTCAAACCACTGAGCTATCCCTCCCCCCTTGTCTTAAAGGCACTAAATTACAGGGAACCGAAGGCAAATATTCTTAGTCCAACACTGCTGGGCAGCATTTACAACATAGGAGTGGCTGCATTGCACTGGTGCTGTGTGTTTAAAAGGCCAGATCATCCCAGATTATGCAGGAACAAAATCTCCGAGCAGGGAGCAGGACATTTGGCAAGCAGACAAGGTCTGTCCCACCTCAAATGGGAAGAGGCTCGGGGCTCCCCCTTCTACACCCACTAATGGCCTGGTATCTGCACAGAACTTGGACCCATCTGGAGACATAGGTTTTCATCCTTCCTAGTCTCATGGAGCCAGGCTGTTGTGGCTTCGCTGCTTATGGCTTTCGCTGGAGTCCCCCACTTCTTTACTCATTACATTTATCCCTTCCCTAATCTCTGCAGGAGAAGGGAAAATGGAGGTACAGCAGAGGGGCTGCTCACTCTGGCCTAATCCTGCAAGTATCCCCAGACCCCAGCTCTCACCTCTACAGGCTCTAGGGCCACAAGGGAACGTGCTCACTCTGTCCCCCACCCACCTCCATTTCACATAAAAGGGGCTTTTGCTTCCCATGGCTGATGGGATTGTATGGCTCAGTTTCATAGGCGAGTTAGGGTAGGAGGGAGCTATAGAACTGGGCTCAGGCACTGAACCTAAGAGGCAAAGGAGGAGATGTTCCCAGCAGACACTGTCCATGCTTGGGGGGGTCTAGGGAAGAGACACAGGCACCCCCCCCCCATACTTCCCACTACCTCTGCCAGGAAAACTTAAATTCCAGCAGGAATAAAAAATAATTTAAGAGGGGGGGAAAATCCTCCCCGCTGAAATTTACAAATTAAACGAGACAACTGTGAAATTTACAAGTGACTTCCCATTTATTTAATGTTAGTGCCTAAGAATTTAACCCTTGCTGGAGATTTTCCCCAGCCTTACCTGTGACTCTGATCTCCTCTTCTGGGAGGCCTCGTCCACCCCCCCTTCCCCTCTGCTTTGCCTGGTATTAAACTTCTGAGCCCAGAGAAAAATAGAAACTTTACTTCCTGGTTGAGCTGGAGCAAGGGGGGGGAAACACATCAGCTTCCGTATCCCTGGGTAACCTATCCTAGTGTTTGTTAATACCCAACTCAGAGGCTGTCCCTCCAATAGGGATTGCAGAGGGGTGGGTCTCTGCTGGTACAGACAAACTTGTAGGGTGGCACTGGTTTGCTTCTTTTTCTTTGTTGACAGCTGAAGAAACCAATAAGAAGATGGGAGGATGGGGGTAGCTTGTTCAGCCCCCAACGCCACCGACCAATGGCAGATGCAGAAATCACCACCTTGAAGACTGGAGTCATAAAGGTGTATTGTTGTGAAGCTTGGTAGGATTGTGTTGTATTGTGTGTACGGCACCTGTGCTATGTTACCTGGCATCGTGTGTGGTGAAATGGTGCAGTATTGCCTCGTATTCTGTACTGTGCAACAGAAGAATTTTGCATGGTATCTGATATGCAGCAGCTTTGCCTGTTGTTCAGCCATGCAACGTTACAGGGTGCAAGTTATGCAGCACCGAATTGTTATCACATAGTTTTCCCAGCCATGCAGTGTAGCATTGTGTTGGACAGTATAGATACCAGCGAGGCAGTCATGCATTATTTTGTAACAGTTCTGTTGTGTAGGTGTGCTATGGTATTGCATCATATCATGTCACAGCCATGTAGGGTGACCAGACAGCAAGTGTAAAAATCGGGACGGGGTGGAGGGCAATAGGTACCTATATAAGAAAAAGCCCCCAAAATGGGACTGTTCCTATAAAATCGGGACATGTGGTCACCGTACAGCCATGCAATATTACACAGTATCTCATGCCAGCATCTGCTAGGCAGCTGTGCAATACTGTATCATAGTGCATGCTGTGCAATATTTAAGCATATTGTATATTGAACAAGATGTAGTATGCTCTGCAGTGATGTATTGCATTTGTCATCCAGCATTTTGATTATAGCGTTTATCTGCATTTCATTACATTTCAGCCGTGCAGTATTCAATGGAAAGCTGCTGTTTTGAGATCATGTGGACAGCAGAAGGAGAGACAGAAAGGGGAGTCTTGGCTGTAAAAAATGTTTGGGAGATAAATCTTGTTAAAGCTGTCTACAAAATTAGCAAAGTCTGAGGTTATGCAACAATAGTTGTTTGTCAATTAAATCCCAGTCATCTAGCTCGCTCCACTGAACTATGAATGAATGTGCTGTCACAAATGTACAAATCCCTCTGCAAACGATTGACAAATCCCTGTCCACAGGAATATAGAAAATTGAAGCAAAGTTCTGCTGTATGGTAAATTACAACATGTTGGCTATTTAAAATGTGTTTTAAAGTATTTTCCTTTTTTCATCCCATATCTTATTCATAAGCATATTCAGAGGGAAGAAGAAAAACCCCCTTCTGTAGGAACTCTTGCGAAAAAATTGTTTGAGTGAAGCACAAGAGGCTGTATGAAGTCCACTAGGAACTTCGCTCTTCCTATCAATTATATGTGGAAGGCACTCAGATAGAAAGTTGGTGGGAGGCAGCGGAAAAATTGAGGCCTGGGAATAGTTTTTCCCTTGAGGCCTGGGAATAGTTTTTGTTACCGTAAATATGGGCACTAAAGTGTGATTATGTGTAGGAACTTGGACAACTCCACTTTCAGGGCCTGTTTGATGACCGAGAACAGTATATGGGGAGGAAGGATTAAAGATTGAATGTTGCACTGTCTTGTCACTCTCTCGCTCTTTTAATTCTTGAACACAGAAGAGCTTTGGGAATAGGACCATGTGAAGAAACCCCGTGATGGCATACCACAGGGGGGTAGAGGGGAGCTGAGACCCAACTAGGGTTACCCCCAGACACAGAAGTGTGCAGGGAAGAGTCCTGTTTCAGGGGCATCAGCTCTTTCCCCGCATGCGCTTGGGTACAAAAGAAACTGAGGGACCACCCAGAAGCTCAGCTGGCTGGAGCAGAGACCAGCAGTACCTAGGAATGACCCACTCTCTCCTATCTACCCCTTTGGTCTCCGCACTTCAGTTTCACTGCCCCTGCTCCCCTTCCTTTCCTTTGACCCTCACCCTCTTGCCCCCCTCTTCCTCTCTAATTCCCTCTCAACAACCCTCTTCCACCTTTCAAAAAAGAGAAGCCAACAAAAAAATTATGGCACATTTGTGACCATCACATTATTCACTCTGCTTGTATGAGATTGTCCTATTCCCCCAACCCTCTGTCTCTCTTGTCAGTTTAGATGGTAAGCTCTTTGGGGCATGGACTCTTACTCTGTTTGTACGGTGCCTAGCAGAGTGGCATCCTGATCTTGGGTGCTACCATAATACATGCAGTGCTGGCTGGATGTCTACCTGCAGTAAATACTCCTGGGGGAAATCTGCACCACTGCACACGTGCAGAATTTATGTCCCCTGCAGATTTCTTTGCTTCCCCGCAGAAAAATGACTTTCTGACAGAGAAGCAAAGGGAAGCCACAAGAGTGGTCATGCGCCTCTCCCCAGCAATATGTTTTGGGTGCCCAGGGCATCCGGCAGAGAGGTAAATCACTGTGAGGCAGGGGGCAGGACTGGGGAAGACCTGGCTGGTGGCTCCTACCCTGTGCTGGGTTCAGCTGCTAGTCCCAGCTAGGCTAGGGAGGACGGGACTGTCTCTTCCCCTGCATGGAATCCAGTGCAGGGTCAGACCCACCCCCAGATTTCTCCTCCAGCTGTAGGAAGCTCTGCAAACTCCCTCCCCACCCCATCCTGCACCCATTGCTCCTCAGCTGCAGTGGGAGGGATCCCTATAGAGGGAGCTGCTTCCCCATCTACCCAACCCCAATGCATCCAGACCCCCTCATGCCCTGACCATCTCCCCGATGAGCCCCACTCCCCCTGCACCTGGACCACCCTGAAGAGCCACCCACACCCAGTTCTGAGCCCCAACCAGCTGCACCTGGATCCCCATCCCACTGAGTCCCACTTCCCCAGCATCTGGACCCCCCCCCCCACCTGAGCACTCTCCTACCCAGACCCCCTTGCTGAGCCCCACAACCTTCACCCGGACCCCCCTGCAGAGTGCCATTACTGTTGCACCCAGATTCCCCCAAACAGTGCATCCAGATCCTTTCCACACCTGGATCCCCCACTGAGCCACCCACACCCAGATTGCCCCACACAGAACCCTCTCAACCCCCAAATGGATCCTGCCTTGTTGAGCCTGCCTGCCCGCACCTGGCATGGAGGGGCAAGGCCCTGGGGTGTTCCTGGGGCAGGCCCTGTCCTTGGGCTTTATGGGTTGGGTTCAGCTTTACCACTGACTCCGTGACCTGGGGGTTGGGGGGGAGAGCTGCACAGTTGTTATGCTTATAAGAAGCACATGGTATTGGGTATGTTTTGGCTAACACAGTGGCCTGTGTTCCCCAGTGCCATGCTGGAGCCTCCACGTTTATTTGACAAATAAAATGTGCAGAGTTTTAAAAAACTGTGCACAGAATTTTTAATTTTTCGGTACAGAATGCCCTCAGGAGTAAGTAGTGAACATCTGACTGCCCTGGGAATCAAAGCAAGTTGCAGATTCAACAGGTCATCAACACTATAGGAAATGGAACCAGTATCCACACATCTTTGCAACCTGTCAGGAGCCTGTTAGTTACATTTCAGAATTAAACAGAACAGATCTAAAGGATCGGGTTTGTTACTGTCAATGTACTTTATATTAAACAGTTTTAGAGGTGTCTGTTCTGTACCTTAGGAGGAATTATGGTCAGCTCTTCCAGCTAACTTTATTCCTCTGTTCAAGGTTACTTAGGTTAATTAGTTTCCGTATTGCAGGGGGATTAATTTGATACTTGCTGTGAAGTTTGAACTCTTTGTTCCTCCTGAGGATTATGGCTGGGAAGCTTTTCCCATTCCCTCTAAAGGAGCCTTGGAAAGTCTGAATTTCCTGATGTGAGCTCCAGATTTTGGCTGCCGCCACATAACTTCTGCACGGTGGACACCACTGAGAGGCTGGGGGGAGAAGACAGCACAGAATACACCCAATGGCAACCAGGATCATGTGCAGGCTTTTCACAGACAATGCCTCCAGCCATCACCTGCACAGATGAACCTGTCTCTCTCTATCCAGCACACAAATGGCATGCAAAATGGCATTTTGCATTTAGGAACCTTCTTAATTCAACCCTAAACAAGGAACTCTATTGCAACTCCTGATATATTATGAATAGAGTGTGTTCATCTGTGCATACAAATTACTCTGGTTGAAACAAACAAGGCTTAGCAGGTACTAGTTATGCCCTAATATTAAAGCACAAATCTAAACTGAAGATGGGTAAGCAGGAGTTCTCCTTTAAAACTGCAGCATAGGTCTGACCTCCAGAGTGGAGGACAGCAGAATTCCTGAGGTGTGACAGGTAAAGTCTGAACCAGGAAGTATTACACGGGGGAAATGGGAGAATAGGAAAGGAGACAGGGTGCACCTGTTTGGTTTTGGTTTTTTCAGAATGCAAATAATTGTAGGAATCATATTGCATCATTCCACATTATTATGCAAAATCTATAAAACAATATTTTTACTAATGTTCTCCGTTAAATTGTTCTCAAATACCTTCAGATCCTGTGATTTTTCCTCTTAAAATAAAAACAAACAGAACTATGTAGAGAGGCAATTTTTCTTCAACAGTACATATTTTATTTGGGCTGTAAAACTGGCAGACTCTAAAATAAGCAAGACACACCAAGTGAAAGTCCTCAGCCTTTATGAACTTTTCATTAAAAAAGTCAATCATCTACTCAAATCAAATGTATGGGTCATTATATTTAACAAATATAGTCACAAATTATTAAATAACATTGTTTTAATTAGGAAATAGGATAAAAAGATATTCTTAGTTTAAAAGTTAAAATTCAAGGACAGGAATGTTTAGCTATTCATATCTAATCCAAATACAGCAGTAGTTGTTACCTGTATTTATAAAGAGCATTATTCCAGTGGATTTAAAGTTATAAAGAGCAAACCACATTTATTTTTTGAAAAAACATGCAATGGCACTGTTTCTAACAGCTGCAATTAATCATTTCACATACATAAAATCTGAGCTGTCTATATTTCAGATATTTAGTTACAGCCTGTTATAATTGGTACTAATGTAGTTGGCATAGCTGCCTAGCACACACAATATGATAACACTTAGCTGTTTTTTTTATATATATATCTGGCATCAGAGCTGCATATGGATTCTTACATTTCAGTTGAAAATTAGGAACTAAAGATGTGAATGCTGTTTTTTCTTTTTTAAGCTTGGGTGAGGTACCAATGGGAGAAATGAACACAATCAGGCCACCTGAAGTTTGCTTCTTAGAGATAATAAAAAAAGAGAAGCGACAGTATTATTATAGAATGACTACACAATTTTCTTAACAAAATTTCCTGACGTAATTCTACCAAAGCTGAAAATTCCAGTTAAGATTTTAGTTTTCATGTTCAGTCCATAAGGCATGTTCTTAACAAAAAATTCTTAAGCTTCTGAGTATGGTCCAGGAAAAGACACCAGTGGAAACTTTGCATAGTTTCACTTCCAAGAGTATACACTGTACACCAATAGGATTTCAGCAAAATCTCTAAAGAAAAGGTGTTACTGAAGGCTTCACTAAAAATCTTGCTTAAAAAGTTTTTCTCAGATCAGATGAATAGTTATGCCCTCTCTATCCTTCTAGACTGGAATACAACCCCCTTTAAAAAATAACTTTCAATTTGCAAAAATTGGGGCATCTTGACAGAATTTTTCCTGTGCATATATTCTGTGTTTGATTGCATATAAAAACAAAAAAAGAACCTTAAATTATCTCTAATATTAACAATATTCATACTAAACACCAAATGAAAGCTATATTGAGAAGAATTCTACAAATAAACAGCAGGGAGGTGATATCTAAAACCGCTCCTTTGGTTCACTAAATTTTCTCCTTTTCGGCAGTGCATCTTGACTAGAGGAGAGTTCGTACTGATGAACCTACCAAGAGAAAATACAGACTGCATTTCAGTTCCCTGCATTTCACAAACCATGGCTCTTTCAGTTGTGTTAGGTATCTTAACATGGAAAAAGAACTTCATAACAAGAATCAACTATATGAAACGTAAAGTGGTGCAAAGAATATCCAATCCTTACAATGACATTTGTGCTCACAATTGTAAAGCTTGAGATATTTTGATAGTTATCAGTTAAAATACAAGAACTTTCTCATGCACTATTGAAAGGAAGTTAAAAATTATTTATGATCTAAGGGCAAAGGCTCCTTTGTGACACTGCTTCAAATGCAAGTAAAATTTTCTCAGAAGTTCCACTTTAACATCTAAAGCTAATGTTAAGTAGGTAGTGCACATTATCAACCTGTCAAGACACAGGGTTTGATTCTGATTACACTTACATTAGTTTTCACTCATTTAACTCCACTGACTTAAATAAACAAGAAATAACTCCATTGAAGTATAAAATAAGACCAGAATTTGGCCCTCAGTCTTTATTTAACTTGTTGTGTTCTTTCTTATCTAAAGTAATTATGTTTGTATATCTTTAACCTTAAATAGTAACAATAATGAAAGATTTTCACAGACAAATACAGAAGTAGTAACTATGTACTTATTTCCCTTTATTATTCTGTATACCCAATAACAAAAATACTGAATGAGGTTTTGGGGTGGGATTAGAGAATGCTCATTTAAAACTGGTATAGTGATAAACAGCATCTTGAAAAATCACCAGATCTTTTTGTTTTATATTATGTATTTTATTTTCCATTTAGAGATATTCAGTGCTTGTCACCAAATGTACAAAATACATTTGCTTTCTGCATGCAATTTTAAAACTTACAAGTTTTTCAGACTCAGACCAATTTCTCTTCTGGGTTTCTCTAGAACACTTAGCTACTAAACGATTTTTGCAATGTTCCTGAGCCTGATTTTCACCAACCTTTACAGAAAGAAATTAACTATTAGTGTTAGAAGAAGACTGCAGACAGCTATAAAGCAGCACACTGTGGATGCTATTGCTGTTCCCTAACCTGTGTTAAAAATTAATGAAGAGCTTTTCAGACTTGGGACAGGGAAGGCATAATTTTTCTTTGCCTTGACATGTAATTTCCTCTCTTGACTGTAAATGATGAAGGCTATTTCTTTATCTACTGAGACTGGCAGCATTTGTCCCAGAACTCTTACGAGGAAAAGTAATCCATATACAAGAGCTATACAGCGGACCAAGGGTGAAGTGGCCATGCAGGCATATGTATGTACCCCGTCCACTGTGGAAAGCGTTTCTATACCAGCCCCATAAGGCCCGAGCAGAAGGCTGCAAGGGACTCTGGCCAGTAAAGGGGCCAAAGAATCCATGTTTACATGGATCAAGTGTCCCCCTAAACTTTACAAACTGGTGCAGGGGGCTAAGGATACTATTTCAGCCCATAGGCTCATAGCCACTGAGAGAAGAAGGGCACACGGACTACAGAGCAGGCCTGTACTGCCCTGGGCTGAGGCTGGCTTGAGGTTTTCACCCTCAAAACTCCTCCTGTTCCATTTCTGTAAAGCCCAAATTCTCAGGTGCCATGTAGGTAGAGTAGATTTCAAAAATTTAGCTACCAATATAAGCATGAATAAGCAAGTAATAGTGGATTTTTCAAGATATGTACAAATCACACATCTGTGATTAGAATTCTGGTCCAGTATTTTAAAAGAGATATGAAACAATACACTGGATTAAGTTCTCGTCTACCATAGGTCCACCGCAGTACATGGAATTAGGCTGACAGAGAACATGGCCAAGCAAAGAATACAAATAAATCCTCACGAATCCCTCTGAAACTATACAATTAAAAACCAAACACTGAAGTAATTTTTAGAAATAGGCATTAACTTTTTGCCATTAGGAATACAAAAGTGTTGTTCATATTCCTAACATAAAAAGAGCTAAATAAACCCAAACAAACTCTGAAGTGAATCCTGGTTCCAAAGAAGTCAATGGGACCAGAATTTCAATCCTGGACTGTAAATTGTATTTAAGCATATGATTTCATTCTGTATTTGGAATAGAGAGGTTTTTTGTTTGTTTTTTTAAAAAAAAGGATACTGACTCTGTTGATCTGAAATATTTTTCCACTTCTTGTCCTGCCCTCTGACACATCAAGTTCAGATGTCTTAATTGCTAACTGATCAACCTAAAATGGAAAATTAGCATTATTTCAAAATAAGAATTCTTTTAGGATTAAGAGGCAAATTAGGACACAAAGGGCTCAATCCTGCAAGATGCCAAGTGCCTGTTTGCCCCAATCCATCACAGTACTTGAGCACATGCTTAACTTTAAGCACAAGTAGTCCTACTGAAGGCATGCGCGTAAGTAAGTACCAGTGCCTGAATCAGTGCTTCAATTGTTTTCAGTTATAGTCAGTCACTGGCTATTACCAAGGGGTCGATTTGCACTTGAGCCTCAAGGATCTGTAATAGACGTACTCCTGTTCTGTATTTACATGTTACTTCTCTCAGTGCCGTTTTCAGAGAGTACAATAAGAATTGTCATTATTACAATACCCAGATTTACCTTAAGCTTCCATCAACATTTAAAAGCAGAGATTTTTACCAAAGCTAAATGACTATAATGGATGTCACATAATTTTATTAAATTAAAGCCAAATAAAATGGAAATTTTGCCAGATGGTTCTAAGTGGTTGTTGATGGGAGTTCCCAGCCTGGTGGTTCCTTTTGATAGTGTTTCCTTGAGTCCATCTCCTAGTATAAAGAGTTGGAGGGTGTTATATTGATAGCAGAATATCAATCGATTTGTATATGTTTTATAATTAAAATATATTATACCATCTTTGGAATGTTGCCAGGCTGGACCTTTTGCTTAGCAAGAGAGACTTCAAATCAGTCACAAATACTTTCATATTTAAAGATCTGACTACTGCAATTCTTTATTGCAAATGTAACCAGTACATAGGTTTGTCAGTGTTTAAAAAAAAGACATTTCTAGAGGGAAGAGTCTTTATTAATGATGCATTATGACGATGGAACTCTATTCCTTTTCTGCTCGTATCGCCCATGCAGTCAGAAATATTAAAAATGAAGAAACAGCTGTTTGCTATTGCTTTTTTTTTTTTTTACAATTTTGAATATTTGAGTCATTTTATTGTTAAACATCTTGTTCAGGACAAAATATACATGCATTTTATTGTTAATAATTATAGCTATACCATACAATAACTTTATGTATAGAGTCCCTTGTACATTAATTAATTGCTCAAAAGGTCTCAACATTCAATATGTTAGTTTGAATAATAAATAAATTTCACAAACCCCTAGGAAAAGTATTTTAAGAGTAAGACTGGAAGAGAATATAGCTTTTATACCTGAGAATTAGAAACAGGTTTATTCTGGCTTTCTTCAGACCTCATAAGTTCATTTTCTTCACAAGTTAAACTTAATTCTGTGAAAGGTTTGTTAAAACAAGTTATGGTATTAAATTAACAGCATTTTTACATTTTCATTTTCAGACATCAGGGTGATATGCATCTAATAAATGTGACAGCCAGACAGACAGGATAGCCAGACACTTGGAAAAGGCTCTGTTCTCCCATCTGTGCATGGAAATAACTATTAACATTAGTGGAAATTCCTGTGCCTTCTGTCTTTAGCTCACTGGGCCTCATTCTCATGTACATGAAAGCCCCTTTACACTGACAGTAAAGGGGCATTAGTATAAATGAGAATCAGACCCACTATATCCTATTGCAAACAGGAAAGTAAAGAGACATATTTATGTCTATGTAACACAGATTTATATAAAATGTGCTTAGAATCTGTGGGCTTGATTCTGCAAACATGTAAGTAGTCCTTACTAACAGTCCCAATTAATTCACTCACATTAATAAGGACTAACTGAGAGATTATGCATTATAGATCAGGCCCTGGGTCTTGTTGCAGTCAGACTGTTGAAAACTCATGACCAGAGCTGACAAATTTCTGCTGAACTGATTTTATGATTAAAATGTTAGAGCTAAACCTTGCTCCTATCGACTGAAATGGAAGCAGGATTTGGCCCTTATGCTCTGTGCCAAGAATTCTGCACCACAAATTTGTAATAACGGGTAGTTGTCTGTTTTACTTCTGTAATGTTTCAGGGGGGAAAGTATTTTTTTAGATAAACTCTCAAGTGATGTAGTACTTTTCTATTCTAAATATTAAACCTATTTTAACTGATAAGATATAAATAGAGCCCTGCAAAAATTCAGAACTGAAAAATGAAAAGTGCATTTGACAACAGCATGCAAAAACTTTGTAACATAAACCAGTGACATAAAAGAAAGGCATAGCAAATATATTACTAGTATTGTTGTGGGTTGAGCTAAACCTTCTTATAATCAGGGCATAACCACCAACTTTCATCCAGGTGGCTGAAACAACAGCAGTAGCACCCAAAACACAGGCAAATGGAAAAAAATTGAGTAGAAGCTGAATCTCGTGGCCTAAGGAGTTTCAAATGTAAGGACTCAGGTTTTGATTGGTGGAACTGTCTTTCCTTGAGACAGACACCCAGAAGTAGCAAGAAAGCCAAGCAGACAGTACAGAAGTGCTGGTAATGTGGCCCTAAGAGAAAGCTATGAGAAAAATCTTTTGGCACAGAGTGCTGGCTGGAAAGGCAAGTTTTGAATAGAAAGCAAAGGAATTGTCTCCTGCTGTTTAATTCCTACTGAGTTCAGGGAAACAGGACTTTATGTATAATGTTTGTAAATAAACGAGATTGTATCAAGAAAATCTGGAGCTCTATAATCAATTTCTTCTCCTAATGGAAACAACATATAGGGCTCTGAACTTTGGCTATCCTGTGGATCAAAAGGGATAACAGTGTGTGTAAAACAGTATAGTACTATATGTTACATAGTCTACTTCTCATTTCAGCAGCATAGGGAACCAGGTGGCAAGAGCTGAGCTGTCCTGAACTGTATACTTATTACCTCCAGCGTTTACAGATGTATTTGCATTTTTCTGAACTTCCATTTTATTTTCTGCCACAAAATCTTCCTATATAAAAAAAGAAAAATAAAGATGATACTTTTAAATTTTATATTGTATTCTCAATGGAATAATCATATAAAAACATTAGGGACAAATCTAATTAGTTCAGTTTAAACTGCTAGGAGGAGGGCCCAGGTCTTCAATCATGGCATTAATTATTAAACCTTAGCTTAGTGATCAGGACACCCACCATCCACCCAAAATCTTAAAAACATGTAAATAGGAAGTTAAGGGACATTTTCTTATATTCCTTGCCACTTTTATATTGCCTACAAAACTACCAATAACACACTCCAACACTCCATGAGATATTCACTTTCATCTCCAACTGATACCAAATACCAATCTGTACTCAGCTTAAAACTTTAATGGCAACCTCTTACACTCAAGTATCAACAGTTGGGCACATGTGACTGTCATACATTCCATGTCTGTGGGAAGTTAATCTGCCTTGGTTTTTGCCAAGATTGTGTCAAATAAAAACTTTGCTGCAACTTTAAATATGGCACAACTATTTTCCCACAAAAAATAGTTTAGTCTGTGCTCAGGATTACAAATAATAATTCCTCACATTTAGGCCCCAATCTTGCAAATGGTTATGCATGCGAGTAACATTATTAATGTGACTACTCTATTAAGTTCACTTATGTTAATCATATGCATAAGAGTTTGCAGGATGAATGCCCTATATAGCAAGGAAATCCAAAGTTAGACACTTAATCTCCCACCTACTACTACGATGCTGCACAAAATTTACCAGTGTTACTAACACTATATATCAGTTTAGGATATAAAATGAAGAATAACTGTTCAATTAAAATAACTGGGAGATGAGTTATAGACATAATATAACTGAGTTGGAATTTATTCAGGACGCCATGACTATCATGTACTCCCTTCCATTTTATGAAACACTGCATGGGATTTCATACTAAAGATACTGCAGCCCATCAGCACCATCATGTCTCACTAGTTCAATGTAGATGTCTGTTACGAAACTAAAAATGAACTGATTGCTCCAATTTGAGCAGTAAAATTAAGAAGAGAAGAGAAAAGATCTAAATGACTATATGTAATTTTATTTGAATATCTTTTTTATTAAAACTTTGCAGTAGTGGATAATATAAATGGTTACTGACTCTTTTCAAGAAGGTTCAAATTGTAAACATTTTGAATATAAATAGCATGTAGCAACATCTGAGCCCTTACATTTATTTGCTGGTCCTGTTCTTCTGGATCATCTTTGTCCAGTCTGATTAATTGCGTAGGCACCTTACAGTCTCCTTGTTTTAGCATGTTTTTATCAAGATTTTCCATTCGTTCTCTCTCAGTTGTCACTTTAACTTTCAGCATATGAAAAGGGGTTGGCACCTCACCCACATTTAGGTAAATAGGCTCCCCCTCAAATATCATTGCGTCAGAATCACCCTCTTTAAAACCAGGAGGCTGGTAATCAGGTGGTGTAACTGCGAAAAATAATTCATGAAATATGCTGTTATATGTTTGTGTGTTCTTACTCTTGGGGGAAAAAAGTTTTATACGTATCTGAATGAAACAGATATTTTTCCTTTGAACAAAGTGTCAGTCCAAACCACAGTCTTTTTATTTATTTTTGTTCCATTTTTTATATTCCATATTCAGTTTGTACTAAATAAAACCTATTTTTCTACACAATAGAACATAATCTGATTAGAACATTTAATATGCACAAAAATATAACCTTGAAAAAATGACTGGTAGAAAACTGTGATATATTTTTTAAAAATTAAGTTACAAAAGCCATTTAAGTGGTATACAAAACTAGGTCTAACTTTCCCATCAAGAGTTTGGTCCTTGTTTAATCCTTTGAAATACACTCCTGCATTTTCCTTAATAAAAATGCATCATGTTCAGAATGCTTCTGAAAATTGCATGCAGTCAAATTTCTCACAGTTTTAATTCCAAATGAACATACCGAGTTGCAGCTTTTAAATATCTAAGGTGAAATCTTGACACCACTAAAGTCATTGGCAAATCTCCCAATGATTTCAATATGGCCAGGATTTTACCTCAAGAACTCTGAAAATTCAGGACTATGCAGAGGTAAACACACATCAGAAAGCTAACATCTGTTTAGCTTTAACATTCATAAAAATTATATAAAATGCTGTTTCAATCATTTAAAAGTATTTATACACTAGATAAATCAAGATAATGTGGAAACAGTACCTTCATCATAATAAAAAAGCTTCATAGTCAAGCAGATATCATTAGGTAACGGGCCCAGATTCTGCATCAGAACATAAATCTTACGAATGAGGAGGATACTTGCTTTCTTGGTGTCTGTACATGTGATGTTGGAATCATTTCCTTTGTTCTTACTAGGGATGAACAAAGTATTCAGCTCTTTTATGGGAACGAAATTGCTTCTAATGTTATAAGTAATTAACGGTATATTTATAAGTTACTATAAATATTTCAGTCAAGTGACTATCACACTATTAGCTATGTAAATCCTCGTAAAGTAAATTAGACTTGTGCATTCTCAGCACATTTTAGGATCAAGTCCTAAATCAGGGCCTTCAACTAGTTATGAAACCAACTACTGTGCTTTATTAGAGAGAAAAGGCAGGTGAAAGAATATCTTTTATTGGACCAACTTCTGTTGAAGAGACAAGCTTTCGAGCCACACAGAGCTCTTCTTCAGTTCAGGGAAAGGTACTCTGAATCAGTGTCACAGCAAAATGCAAGGTGGAACAAATTGCTTAGCATGAGTAGTTAGCACATATTCTAAGGGACCAAAGTGGAGTGACCTGTTCACACCTCTACAGTCATAGGACAAAAATGGAGATGTAAGTGGGTTACAGACTGTTGTAATAAGTCATAAATCCAGTGTGTCTGTTCAGTCCATAATTTTCAGCAGAGTTATGAATTTAAGCTCCCAGGCTCATCTTTTGAAACAGTTGTGCAGGTTTCCTTTGAGGATTAGGACAGATAGGTCAGAAAGCATTTATTTAACACAAATCTTCCAGTGCTCTCCCCCCAGGACACAAGCTGCTCACTCATTTAACATACTTGGTCCCTGGTCCTCCAAAGACTTCACATATGCTCAACTTTACGAACTGTGAGTAGTCCCATTCAAGTCATTAGCACTATTCACAGTGCATAAGGTTAAGTACCGTACGTGTGTACATATCTGCAGGAATGGAATCTTGAAATGTACCAGTTTCTTTCTCTTTAATATTACGGGGTAAGAGTTTTTCAAATAATGTGTATAGTACAGTATGAGTGTAATTGTAGCCATGTCGGTCCCAGGTTATGAGAGTGATAAGATGGGTGAGGTAATATCTTTTATTGGACCAACTTCTGTGGATGAAAGAGACATCGAGCCACAGAGAGCTCTGGAGAAACCTGGACAGTACTACATAACACCTGGACTTCATCAGTTTACCAAGACCACCCCTCACTGGAGCTGAATTTGCTGTACTCTCCAGGGGACTGAACATCTGCCCCACCATAGCACCTGATACAATACTAACATGTGGAGAACTAGAAGAATTCTTCCACCATCGTCTCAAAGAATTCTTTCACAACAGTGATGACACCAGTCACAATTACCATGCCCCCACTGACAATCAATCATATGACTAGATACGATACAGCAGATGAAATCACACTCTTGATCATTAAACTGATTACTTTAGGAAAAAAATTGACTATGCAATCTTTAACAAATATCTCATCCACCACAATCTCTCCACAGCCAAAAGGACAACTATAGAGTCCCTGAAATCTAACAACCAGATACTGATCAAGCCAACAGACAAAGGGGGCCCCCCCATCATAGTCCTCAACCATGATGAATACATTAACGAGGCCAGCCGACAACTCTCCAATACCATCTACTATGAAGAAATCAGAGAGGACCTTACACTACAATTTACCCAGGAACTTAAGGATATAATTGAATCAAATGAGAAACTCATTCCCCACAAACCCAGTCCAGGGACCTTCTGCATGCTTCCCAAGATACACACACAAGGGACTCCAGGCCGACCATATCAGGGACCCATAGAAACCATCCTCAAACTGGGCACAACCATGGGTACTAGGATGGCTTCTCAAAATTCCAGTTTCTTCATGGGCCATCCTGAAGAATTATTTCTGGACAGATGCACCACAAAACCAATGATATACCTAAGATGGATCAATGATATTTTCATCCTCTGGTTAGATGGCTTAAACTCCACCACAGCTCCAGAAACCACCACCCATCCATTAAACCAGGGGCGGGCAAATTTTTTTGCCTGAGGGCTGCATCAGGTTTCGTAAGTTGTATGGAGGGCTGATTAGGGGAGAGGATCATGGCCCAGCCCCCACCTCCTATCTGCCCCCCCGGGACTCCTGCCCCATCCAACCACCCCTGTTCCCTGTCCACTCACTCTATATCTGACTAGGGCTGTCAAGCGATTGAAAAAATTAATCGTGATTAATCACGTGATTAATCACACTGTTAAACAATAATAGAATACAATTCATTTAAATATTTTTGGATTTTTTTCTACATTTTCAAATATTTGATTTCAATTACAACAGAATACAAAGTGTACAGTGCTCACTTAATATTTATCTCTGATTACAAGTATTTGCACTGTGAAAAACAAAAGAAATAGTATTTTGCAATTCACCTAATACAAGTAGTGTAATCTCGTGAACTTACATATGTAAAATTATGTACAAAATAAACTGCATTCAAAAATAAAACAAAGTCCATTCAGTCCTACTTCTTGGTAAGCCAATCGCTCAGACAAACAAGTTTGTTTACATTTGCAGGAGATAATGCTGCCCGTTTCTTGTTTACAATGTCACCTGAAAGTGAGACCAGGCATTCTCATGGCACTGTCATAGCTGGCATCACAAGATATTTATGTGCCAGATGTTCTAAAGATTCATATGTCCCTTCATGCTTCAACCACCATTCCAGGGCACATGCGTCCATGCTGACAACGGGTTCTACTCAATAACAATCCAAAGCAGTGTGGACCGACGCATGTTCATTTTTATTATCTGAGTCAGATGCCACAAGCAGATGGTTGATTTCTTTTTTTGGTGGCTCGGGTTCTGTAGTTTCTACCTGAAGTTTTAAAACTTCTGAAAGCATGCTCCACAACCCGTCCCAATCAGATTTTGGAAGGCACTTGAAATTCTTAAATCTTAGGTTGAGTGTTGTAGCTATCTTTAGATATCACTTTGGTACCTTCTTTGCGTTTTGTCAAATCTGCAGTCAAAGTGTTCTTAAAATGAACCACATGTGCTGGGTCATCATCCAAGACTGCTATAACATGAAATATATGGGCACTGGTGAGGCCACATCTGGAGTATTGTGTCTAGTTTTGGGCTCCCCACTACAGAAAGGATGTGGACAAATTGAAGAGTCCAGCAGAGGGCAACAAAAATTATTAGGGGCCTGGGGCACATGACTTATGAGGAGAGGCTGAAGGAACTGGGCTTATTTAGTCTTCAGAAGAGAAGAGTGAGGGGGAATTTGATAGCAGCCTTCAGCTACCTAAAGTGGGGGTTCCAAAGAGGATGGAGCTCGAGTGTTCTCAGTGGTGGCAGATGACAGAACAAGGAGCAAAGGTCTCAAATTGCAGTGGAGGAGGTTTAGGTTGGATATTAGGAAAAACTTTTTTACTAGAAAAGTTTAAGGCCCGGTTTGACAAAGCCCTGGCTGGGATGATTTAGTTGGGGTTGGTCCTGCTTTCAGCAGGGAGCTGGACTAGATGACCTCTTGAGATCTCTTCCAGCCCCAATCTTCTGTGATTCTAAGAAGAAGGCAGCATTATCTCCTGTAAATGTAAACAAACTTATTTATCTTAGCGATTGGCTGAACAAGGAGGAGGACTGAGTGGACCTGTAGGCTCTGACGTTTTACATTGTTTTGTTTTTGTACACTTTTTGATTTCAGTTACAACACAGAATACAATATATATGAAAATGTAGAAAAACATCCAAAACATTTAATAAATTTAAATTGGTATTCTATTGTTTAATAGTGTGATTAAAACTGCGATTAATCGCGATTAATTTTTTTTTAAATCGCAATTAATTTTTTGGAGTTAACTGCAATTGACAGCCCTACTTTCTACATTTTTAATTATTTGTCTTAATATATGCAAATTCCTAAATCTAGATAGCACTTTTTAAAAAGTACTAATCCCAAACCATCTCTGTGTGTGCATACTTGTGCAGGGGAAACCAGAAAGGGCAGAGGGCACTGTGAAATCTGTACATTAACTAGAGTACTAAGTAATATATCCTGCTAAAATGATAATGTACCTTCAAGATTGGTACAGCTGGAAAGTATGTTTCCTTACTGAACTTCATCTTAAGATTCAGCTTCCAAAATCAAACAACAGATAAGAAATTACACCAATATGTTAGCTCAACCTATTATAGAAAGATATTCTTAATTGCATAGCAGAGAGAAACCAGGAGGACAATACCTGGTGAAATCCATTACCGGCCCATTGTTGGTGTATTTGAATTTGAACTGATAACATTCTGTAACTGTCTAAACACAAAACACAGTAATTATGGATCTAACACATACAGTATCAATTGTTAACAAGTGAAATACGATATTGTTTCCTATTTTCGGAAATATACTAGCCTTGCATGCTTTTTAAACTGATGTCTACATGTCAAGACAAAGTTATGGTCCATCATTACAATGACATTTCCATGGATTATAGCAGTGGTTCTCAATTTATTTATCATTGTGGGCCGCAGTGTTACCTGGGCCACAGGTTGAGAACCACAGGCCCCCCTCCCCTCCAAACCCACCCAGCAGACCCCTATACTCAACACTCCGGCCTGCCTACAGACCCCTCTACAGAATGGGACCAGCAGCAGACCCCAGGCAGACCCCAGCAGACCCCAGTCCCTACTCCCCAACACCACCACCCGGCAGCCCGGAGCCCAGACCCTGCTGGGCAGCAGGACAGCTCCAAGCCTGAATCCTGCCACACGGGGCCGGGCAGCAGGGCGGGCCAGCTCTGAAACCGGACCCAGCTATGGGAGGCAAGGCAGCCCCAACCCTGGACCCCACTATGCAGGGCAGAGCAGCCAGGCCCCCCAGGCAGGGGGGCCGGGACCCCAGGCTTGGCCGGGCAGCCTTGGCCCTGTACCCCACAGCACCAGGCAATGGGGCAGCCTGCACCCCCGACACCACAGGCCAAGCAGCCTTTAGCACACAGCTGGGCCACAGCTGTGTGCTAACAGGGCCACATGCAGCACACAGGTTGAATACCACTGGATTATAGCTTTCTAATGTCATAATGATTCATTCTGACTTTTTTTTATGTACGGCTTATTTATACAATTGTTGCCGCCACCAAATAAAATCAAAGTCAGTAGTCTCTTCCAGCCGCCATATATTATAAGAAAAAACACAAGTCTGAGTTGAAGTTTTTTAAAGAAAATTTTCAGTTCAAATTAGTCATGGTCCAAAAAATTCATATACAGCATACAGAGCTAGGGTGACACCTAGTGGCTAGTAAAATTATGTTTGGCTTGAAAGAATTCATGGAATTTACTATATAGAATTAGAAAGAAACTCCTCTTATGGGCAGTTAATTACATAATTTGTTCCCTATGAGATTTTTTGCACTTTCCTTTGAAGTGTCTGGTGCTGGTTACTGTCAGAGACAAGATACTGGACTAAATACCAGGTATGGCAATTCTTGTGTTACGATATAACTTATTTAGATAAATAATAGTGTGAATTTGGACCAAATCTGAAATATTCTATATGCCTGTATATGCAAATTTCAATGTGAATATTACTATCAGCAGTCAACCTTAAATAATATATTAAATTTACCTGGGGGTCTTCTGCATGAGTGTACACCTATATTTTAAAAATAAATAATATAAATATGAGAATAAATAAAATAAGTGTATTTATATACACTGTATTTATTTTGAAAGCTGTGTAAACATTTTAAAGATACTTACTGCTAGGACAACCATTCTTAGCTGTTTAAAATGTAATTAAGGAAAAAAAAACAATAAATTAAATGTAACCTATAAAATAATCCTGCATACCAATTTAAAGTGCAGATTCAAAAAAACAAAACAAGTGGAAATTAGGGCCCTGGTTTAGGAAAGCATGTTTACATCCATCTCTATGTAACAAAGGATATATGCATGTGCTTAACTTTAAGCAAATGCTTAAAGTACCATTGATTTCAGTGCTTTGCTGAATCAGGGCATCAGGAATTTTTCCAAAGTCATATCTCAGACATCTAGTGCCAAATCCTCAGATGGTATAAACAGGGCAGAAGTCTTTACCATCAAGACTTATGTGGCATATTCTGTGAGATGCTGAGCACCTGGAATTGCCATTAATTTTCACATCTGGCTAAACTGCAATTATTTTGGAAACAGTAGCCCCAAAACCACAAGAGGCAGCTATCAGCAGTATACAAATGCACAATGTTACAGTATATTAAAATATAACAATTATGCTGGAAGACTTACATATTTTTTCTGCAAAGCATCATAGCATCCTATCATCCTGTAAAAATAAAATAATATTGTTTATTACTAATTACCATTTTGATTTGCTTCTGATTACATAAAAATTCCTACAAAACAAAACAAAAAAAAATCATGTCAAACCAACCTGGTAGCTTTCTCTGACAGGGTAATAAGCCTTGTGAATGAGGGAAAGCAGCGGACGTGGTATATCTTGACCTTCTCATAAACTAGGGAAATACAACCTAGATGGAGGTACTATATGGTGGGTGAAAAACTGGTTGGAAAACTGTTCCCAGAGAGTAGTTATCAGTGGTTCACAGTCAGGCTGGAAGGCCATAACGAGTGGGGTCTCACAGGGATCAGTTTGGGTCCAGTTCTGTTCAATATCTACATCAATGATTTAGATAATGGCATACAAAGTACACTTACAAAGTTTGTGGACGATACCAAGCTGAGAGGGGTTGCAAGTGCTTTGGAGGATAGGCTTAAAATTCAAAATGATCTGGACAAACTGGAGAAATGGTCTGAAGTAAATAGGACGAAATTCAATAAGGACAAATGCAAAGTACTCCACTTAGAAGGAACAAACAGTTGCACACATACAAAATGGGAAATGACTGCCTCGGAAGGAATAATGCAGAAAGGGATCTGGGGGTCATAATGGATCACAAACTAAATATGGGTCAACAGTGTAACGCTGTTGCAAAAAAAGTGAACATCACTCTGGGATGTATTAGCAGTAGTGTTGTAAGCAAGACACGAGAAGTAATTCTTCTGCTCTACTCCGCTCTGATTAGGCCTCAACTGGAGTACTGTGTCCAGTTCTGGGCACCACATTTCAGGAAGGATGTGGGCAAATTGGAGAGAGTCCAGAGAAGAGCAACAAAAATGATTAAAGGTCATTGCATGAGCTATGAGGGAAGATTGAAAAAATTGGGTTTGTTTAGTCTGGAAAAGAGAAGACTGAGAGGGGACATGATTACAGTTTTCAAGTATGTAAAAAACAAGTTGTTACAAGGAAGAGGAAGAAAAATTGTTTTTCTTAACCTCTGAGGATAGGACATGAAACAATGGGCTTAAATTGCAGCAAAGGAGGTTTAGGTTGGACATTAGGAAAAACTTCCTAAATGGAAGGGTGGTTAAACACTGGAATAAATTGCCTAGGGAGGTTGTGGAATCTCTGTCATTGGAGATTTTTAAAAGCAGGTATCTAGACCATCCCTGACACCTGTCAGGGATGGTCTAGATAATTAGTCCTGCCATGAGTGCACGGGACTGGACTAGATGACCTCTCTATGATTCTATGAAAATGAAATTCTTGTGTTTATACTTCTTAATTTTATACAATTTTATATAACGAAATACAGAAGTAATAAACAATGCTTATTCCATTAGTTTTGTCTTTTTATTTATATTAATAGACACAATTAACTATAATGTTTGCAACATCCAAAAACATAGCAGGCTCTTTACAGAACAAGTACAAATTTAATTAAATTGTATGCCTGCCATTATCAAACACTTTCTAACATGTTTTCATAGATCAGTTGATGAGTTTAACTATTTCACTTAAGTCTATGCATCTTTTAAGAACAAAAAACAATATAATTTTTAGTCTTGGTATGGTTATTTAAAAGCTTTAATTGCATTTTACGTAAAAAATATGCAAAAAAGAGATACCAAAATATATAATTAGCCAAGAACTCATCAACAATTTACCATAACCCAATGGAACATTAGAAAAAAAGACTAAGAACCAGTCTTACGCAATATATACAAGATACTTACTAATACATATTCAGCTACAGATTTTTAAAAACTAAACTCTTCTTTTTTGACAAGCTTGAGAACATAATCCTCAAGTTTAAAAGTTACAGAAATACAACAGATGTAATGTTAATGAAAATATTGTGTCCCAATCTCGACCACGAAAGAATGAGGACACTTTGGGCAGTCATTTATAACAGTGAAGAGTGAGCATAAAGCACTACTATTCTGATTTGGTAGCATTTTACATCCACATTGTACTGGCGAAAATGACTACAACACAGAGCAACAAAGAATCAGGTCCTGAGAGAACCGTGAGAACAGGCAACTGTGGATATAGGGACACACATTCTTGGCATGAAAATAATTTTTGCAACAATTTGTTTTACCCCAGTTCAGCAGGATGAGTCAGGATGTGCATAACTTAAAATGTTAGTCATCCCATTGGCTTCAAAAAGACTACTCACATGTTTCAGGTCACAAACATGCTTAAATACCTTGCTAATATGAGTCCCAAGATCATAAATCTTTCCATAAAACCAAATGTGAAAGTTAAGCCCATCACATGGTACTGAAATGTATAAATTCTGATTTTTCAATGTGCAAAGTCTGTATACCAAAACAGTAAATACTAAGCATTAAATACATCAAATGACCAGTACACACTAACAGTGAGTGAACAATTTTTCTTTTTCTAGATAGCTAATTTTCAGACTTGACATGTTATAATAATGTTATGAATGCTATAGAATCAACATACCATTTCACCAACTGAGTGGACCCAGGACAGTTTTTGTCTTCCCTCAAAATTTTGACACAGAGGTCTGAAACAAACAAATACATTTTAGTTAGAAAAGTACAGCTACAATACTAAATTACAAATTACTAAATTACAACACTAAAGTACAGATACAACACTAAATTAAGTTAACTCAAATAAACTCTCTAAAATTCTTTGTCACGAGAACAGAGAAATATTTTATATCAAAGGAATCTCAGAAACAGCATGTTACCATCTAGATATCTTGTTCCATAGGCACATTCTGGAAAAATTCCTCTTAGGTAAGTAATGCAGGATACTGATACTGCTAGGAGTCTCTTCACCAATATCAAAGACTGCTGTTCAGTACATATTTTATTAGGAAATATTACTGCACTCTAAAATTAAAAGAGAAAGAGAGAGAAATTAATCTCCAGTATACAGGGGGGTTTATTTTCATTCACTTGCCTTTCAAATACTGAAAACAAATAAAATGCCTCATCTTACTAGCCAAATGTACACAGGTCTACCAATTTTATTTTAATGTTAAAGGAACTAACGAAGCATTTTTCAACAAATAATCTCCATCCTTCTCTTGTTGAAGATCATCACTATCATGTTATGATAGCCTCCAATCATGTAAACAGTAACACTAACTTTTTGCACTGTAAATAATTCTACTGACTTGAATGTGAAGATTTACTGTGCATAAAGCACATGCTTAACTCTTTGCAGTATCAGGACCTTACTGTTTAACTGAACCCTGTGATCTTTTACAACTGTGCATAGTTCAATGAGACTACTTATGGCAATAAGAACTCCTGAGTAACATCTTCTGTTTATACAGGAACAAATTATATGAATTTGAAATACTCTTTTCAAGTGTAATTAGCTGCAGGGGTAATTTTGGGCAATAAAACAGTCCTAAAAATAATTACTTTGTACACCTGACTGCTGCAATCAAGTGTGCCAAAAATACACTGAAATAAATGGAACCATACCATAGAATTTCTTTGCATCTGGGCAGTTGCCATATTGTCAGTCTTTTCCTATCTGTTAATAAAATTGGGATGTTAGCATGCTTAGTTTGCACTCTGATGAAATATACACATGTAGATCCTGTCCATTCAGTTTTCAGAACACAGGCCCAGATCTGCCAAGGTATTTAGGCTCCTAGGTTCTATGGAAACCAATGCAAGTCAGAAACCTAAATGCAAACCTTTACTCACATGAACAATTTTTATTCACGTATGTAATCCCGTGTGACTACCTATGTGAATGAGGATCACTCATGGGAGTAAAGATCTACAGTCTTTAGCCTGGTTTACAGTACACAATTCTGCTGACACAACTACGTCAGCCAGGAGTGCAATGAATGCAGGCAGAATTCCCTACCATAGATGCAGCTATACTGGGAAAACGCACTTTTCCTAATATAGCTTGTTTTGCTCAAGGGAGATGATTTTACTAACGGTACAAAACACAGCTGTGCCAGTATAGCTGCATCCACACCAGGTGCTGTCTACACTACAAAATTAGATCAACTCAGCTACATCACTCTGGAGTTTGAAAAATCCATACCTGAGCGATATAATTAACCCAATCTAGGTCTCTGTGTAGATAGTACTAGCTTGATGGAAGAATTCTTCAGTGGACTTAGCTATTGTTTCTCAGAGGGGCACATTACCTATGCCAACAGGAGAACCCCATCCATCAGCATAAGTAGCATCTATGCCAGTGTTTCTCAACCCATATCTTGCTTGCAGCCCAATCAGCACAAACCTGCGGACCATGCGACATCCTCAGGGCCACACAGGTAGTATATAGTGTGGATGCAACCCATATAACACACAGACAGCTGCATATATGGCCCACAACGATAAACAGGTTGAGAACCACTGATCTACGCTGTAATGTTTCAAGTGTGGCCCAGCCCTAGAATTGCTTTGCCAGCATAGTAAGCCAATAACCAGGCTCCTAGTGTAGTTGTGGACTTAGGTCTGGTCTACCCTTAAAAATTAGATCAGCCTAGCAACGTCGCTGAGGCCCGGGAAACATTCCACATCCGAAGCGCTCTAGTTAGATCAACAGAACCATCCGTGCCCAGCCCCGGGCCGGTTGGCTGAATTCTTCCGCTGACCTAGTTACCGCCCCTCAGGGAGGTAGATTACCCACACCGATAGAGAGCCCATTCCCAAACACAGGGCATGGCCACACTATGGTGCTACCCGTGACTGTGCTGCCCTAGGGCGGATGTGCCTTTCCGACCTGGGAGTCTGCTTTAAAGGGCTCCTTTGGCATCAGATGCTGCCCTAGACAAAATGGAGAGGGGATGTGCAGCTGGGCAAGAGACTCAGTGGGCAAAGGCAGTACAGCTTCCCTCCCCCCCACCACCCCAGCTGGGCCTCTGCGGCACCCAAGCAGCTGGGGTGGGGAGCCTGAAACCAGGGGAGTTGGGGCCAGTGGGGAAACTGAGACCCATGGGTGCAGGGGGGGCCGGAGAAACAGGGGTCGCAACTCGTTGGAGGAGGGGGGATAATCCCAGTCGCCTCACGGGGCGCAACCCACCGCGTGCGCTGGCCACGGAAAAGCCCCCCCGCTTGCCTGGCCCGCCCTAGTGCTGGCCGGCCGCCGCCACCCCCCGCTCCCCGGGTCTCCTCGCGCCGCGCGCGCAGCAACGATCCCCCGCCCGGCGCCTCCCCTTTGCCCGCGCGCCAACAGCTTTCCCGCCCTTTCCTCTCGCGCTGTTAACGTGCGCGCCTTCCCCGGAACGGGGACCGTGTGCAGCGTAACCGCCGTTCTCCCCCCTCTTGCCTTGCTCCCATCAGGGGGCCGTGTGCAAAGGCTTTCCCGCCTTTTCGCCTTACATCCCAACTGACGTTAGCGCCGCTGAGCCCTCCACGAAGGGCCGCGTGCAAAGAGCCCGCGCTGCCTACCACAGCCTCTCCCAGGGCTTCCTTCGCAGCCCGCCCTGGGGCGAGGCTGCCTTTCCCTGTGGTACCCTTGTTCCTCCACCTCCGCCTTGCGTGGGGCCACGTGCAAAGGCCCTTCGCACCTTCTTCCCCTCACACTTTTGCCTCCCCCCTCCAGTCCCTTACGAAGGCCTGGTCTACACTGAAAAATTAGATTGCCCTAGCTGCATGGCTCCCGGCAGTGAAAAATTTTGCACCCTGTGCTCTGCTATAAGGTTGCCCTAACTCTCTGGTGCAGCCAGATTAACCACAGCAGTGGGAGAAGCCCTTCCACCTGTTGCCGGCCCAGAGGGCCCGAGGACAGCAACAGTGGGGGTTTGTTGCCCGGTGTGCGTTGCACTAATTAACACACCAGGGTGGAGAAGCAAACCAAGTTTATTTGAGCTTAAAAAAAGGTGCAAGGGAGAAATTACAATTTTAAATTCTGCACACCCGCATGCAGGCGGGGTTTTAGCATTTATACCCCCCCTTGTTTTTTTCCCTTTTTTCCTTGCAACAGTTACACTTAACCCTATAATGTAGCTTGTTAGAACTGTTTTTATTTGCATGTTTATTTAGGGCCTTTACAGCACAGACGCATGCAGACTTTTTGTTTGTTTGTTTTACTGCCGCTTTTTGCTGTTTTGAGCTTTTCTGCAGCTGCAAGCTAAGAAAGCTGACAGTTACACATTTTGCTTGCTGTTTATTAGCATTTTAGGCTGGTTAAAGTTTACAGCATGGAAGAACTTTGGTTCACTTAGGCCTACAGTCACAACTTTGGTTTACTTAGGCCTAGTGACACCAACACCCCCATGTTGGAAGTGCCAGTGCTATGGCGCTCCGGGGCACTGCAGTGGTGTAGACAGAGCCAAAGGCTCTTCATTCTTTTTCTTCTCCCACTATCGCCTCCGTCTGCCCCGTCACACCACATGCAATGGCTCTTCCTCATGCCCTATTGCCTCCCACCCAGCGCCACTTGCAAACACTCTTACCCCCTCTCTACTCATGGCCTCCCGCACCGCTCCCAGGGCCATGTCCAAAGACTCCACACCTTTCCCCTGCCCGCTGTTAGCCTAGACGTCACAGGGGCTCACCTGGGGAAGGAAAACGGAGGTTGCAGTTCATTGGAAGAGGAGGACTCTGAGCCCACTCATGGGGACTTGTGTAAAGCACAGAGCCATTTGAAACACCCACAGTTGTGTCCGTGTTAGACTCGTATTCTGTAATAGTCACAGACTGTAGGAGGATCATAAAAACATTAACTCATATTGGATAGTCCATCTCATAGAGGGGAATAGGGCGTATACATGATACAAATATAATCTAATATATATGGCAATTTCTGAGGGAAAGTATTAAGAGAGAAATATAGTCCCTCTTACTTTTTCATCATTCTTCATTTCTTTGCCAGAAATGGAATTGGGTGTTTTAAAACTATTTTTGTTAACTGTATTTTGAAAAAGGTGTATTGTGCAATATTTAAAAACATCTAAGTTAAAAATTAGACTAGCCAAATATCAAGCTGTATCTTTCAGGTTTTGCTTTTATTTAATAAAAAGGACAAGAATATCAAACGTTTCAGCTAATAAGCACTCTAATTAAGTGTCCTTTACTGTCCTGGTGCTATCTACAAAATACTGTACCGACACTGATCACCACATACTAAAGCTTCTGTGGGAAGTAATGCATGCAAAATCTTACAATCAGCAAGTTTTGAGAAAACATCTTTGATTGTCATTTAACAATACATAATTTAAAATTAATAAAAACTGCGTACTGAAAGATTATATTGGCTATTATCCCAGTACAATTATTGGGAAATTAGCATACTAAGACATTAATTACCAAGAAACCCAGGAAGCAGGACAAGGGCAGTAGAACAGCTAACATAGGTTCTGAATTATCATGCATGCAGCTTTCTGTAATACATTATACATTATAACATGAGTATTGCCAACCCCAAGCATTAAAAAATTATGAGTCCTGCCCCCTCGCCCCCAAAATCATGAGAGTGGTTTAATAATCATTAAATTAAAAATACATTTAGGGTGCTTTTTATTTGCCTTCTGGTCTTTGAGCCTGTAGGGTTCACTTGGATCACATTTTTAACCTTTTATCCACAACCATCACTAGAAACACATTTTAAAAAATAAAAAAAAGGCTGAGATTCTCACATAATCACAAAAATCCAAGATCTTTGAGAAAAAACACCAACTATTGTGATACGTGGGATAAAATTTTGAGATGATTTACTGTCAGTAAATCTTGCATTTAATATTGACTTTGGTGCCATAGTACATTGTATCATTAGAATTGCCAACCCTCCAGGACTATACTGGAGTCTGCAGGAATTAAAGATTGATCTTTAATTAAAGATTATGTCGTGTGGCGAAATCTCCAGGAATTCGTCCAACCCTACTTATCATACATGATGTTCAACTGTTTTCAGATGTGTTTTGAGGTTCTTAAAAACCTGAGCATTAAAAAAGGCCATTTTTGGCAAATTAAAAAGCAACGGTTTCACCTGCAAAACCATTGAGAAACTTGATTATAGAAAGCTTCTCAAACTTTCTGAACAATCTAGGTAGTTATATGGCCTCCATCATTACAAAAATTAGCATCTATTCATAGAGTGGACCATAACATAAAGAGATTGTTTTGAGGACACATCTCCTTAAATTTGTAAACACATGCACCACCTCCACTCCTGTTTGTGACACTAATAGCAATTGCCCACATAGGAAAGTAATATTAGATGCTTTCCTAATATGTTTTTAACTTCTTTTAATGAAACAAGGAGAACCAATATCATGCGACTAGTTGGTTGAAGTAGTTGGTGTAGATGATTTTCTTTATGCTGCTCCAGGCTGGTTAGGGAACATGAAAGCAATATGCCAAGAGGGCTAGCACTCATGAAATTTTATAGCAAACAGTGATTCTTACAGTAGTTTTTTTGTTCTTGCATTTAACAGATCCTTGGGGTCCATCAAATTTGTATGATTCAAGACAGGACTTATTGAAGGCTACAGGTTTTTGGGGAACTCAGAACAAAATTAATTTAAAGCACGTTTGACTCTTCATTCCTGCCCACCAGGATTAAGTTGATTTTTCACATCAGTGGGTAGCTGGCAAATGAAGCTATTCCACAAAGGTTGCCTCTGTTTTTTGCCATCCGGATATAACCGTGATCACCCCATCTGGTTCCCCAGCTGCAGAAGAGAAACAAACAATATATTTGTTTTTATATATAATATATATATAATGTTAAATCTTAATGCAGGTTCCCTGGGTTGCTATCGACTTTTTATAGTATGAAAATCTTAGCAGGACCAAACTTGTTACTGATGTGGCTGACACAAAATTTAATTGTTACAGTTCCTTTTCAGTTGTGGCTAATTGGGAGGTAGAGATGCAGAGCACTTTTACAGATCAGAGTCTGAATGTTTTATAAAAGGATAGGTCTCCATGAAAAACAAGATTTTAAATTAAGCATAAGCCTTAGCAAAAAAAAAAAAAAAAAGTGTGCTCCTAGAGCTCAGAATGCAGCACTTCTCTGAAACGATTGCACACTGGAAGTGCATTATAAATACAAATAACCATACCCAGAATTCCACTTTGCAGACAGGGATGTATCAATAAACACATAATTGTTTTCTTTGTCAGAACACAGATACCCTGTTAAAGCTCAATAGTTGGTTGGGTAATTGTAATAAGTTCACATCCACAATCAAAGAAAGGCTAAAAATGGGGAAAAAGACGTCTACAAACTTATTGAAAAGAGAGTACTGGGCATGCCCATGAGTTTCATATTTATTATCTGTTTGTTTTGCATTTGAGAATTTTGGAGAATTAATCTAATATTTTACTTCAGATACACACAATGTATTTATTTCCTCTTTGCAGGCCACTAGTCCAGTTAGATATCAAATTATTACACATTGGAAATCATTTAAAAACACGTCAGAGTTCAGGGCCAAAATCTAGGTCTATAGTAAATCATATGAATACATGTTTCTGTAATTGAAAAAAGTTCAGTGAAATTGCAGGTTCAAATGAATGTGTACACTTGTCTTCTGAAATGAACTATTCCTCTCTGTTTTTGAAACTCAAAGTCTTTAACCTTGTGTAGGACCATGAGAATCAGAAAGCAAAATTGGCTAGAAAAAGAAAATTAAATTAACTAAACTAGTTTGTGTCTAGCTGCCTGTCATGTGCAAAACCTAAACAGAATTAATAGTGAAAAGTAAATTAGAATATTTTAAAATATTCTTTCATTTTTAAGAGAGATATGGCTAACAGAACAGTTAAAGACTTTTAAAACATATTTTATTTATTTTGATGCTGTCCTTGTAAAGTATTAAACCAGTTCTTTATGATGAAATTATATTTTAAAGATTTTTTAGGAAAGATATTTTAATTAAAGAAAACTCATCCTTACCTGTTTTTGACGAGCCAGTATGGCACACCTTTGTCCACACAATATCCCACAACAAGAACAGCGTGGTTTATATTTGAAGAACTGCATTTTGAGTCATAGTACACACCTGAAAATGTTTTATTTATTTATTTATGAAACAACAGTGCCCAGAAGCCCCAATCAGGAGCATCGTGCTCCTGTGATAGGCATTGTATTAAGACAAAGTCTCTATCCCAAAGAGTTACAGTCTAAAGCCCCAATTCTGCAATGAGTTCCACACAAATACAAAGGTATGCCCATGTGGAGCTCATTGCAGGACTGGGGCCTAATTTAAGACAAGAGCTAATGAGTGAGTATATAACTGTAGGACAGAAGTGGGGAGGGGAGGACAAGGGTGACAATACAAAAAAACCTATGGTTGCATAGTTAACTATATATACCACTTAAGGTTTCTAAATCATTTAAAAGAGAGAGAGATGTAAAAATGATATAACACAGAATAAAGATACAATTGGCAAATCTGCATTTGATTTTGAAACCGTTTTCCTAAAACAGATAGGTCAATGGGTTGTTTTGGAAACCTGAACCTCTCAGGTACAGGATATACTGTTTTGCCAGTACTGTAAATGAAGGTAGCCTCATCGCTTACTCTAATCAAAAACAATTTGGGAATCTGACCCTGTAGCCCTTTCTTATGTGAAGTTGATGGATCTACTTCTAAATCAGCTTTGCAGGACCAGATGTTAAGATAAATTTTTTTAAGTTCCCAAGCTTCTCTCACTTTTGGAGCACACACAGCAAGACGATTGGTTTCCTTCCATCTTTTCCTAAAGTCAGAGAGGCCCTAGTATATTAGCAGAATTATTTCTAAATAGGATGTTTCTCTACCCCCCCAATAATTTAATAGAGTCATAGATTCCAATGCCAGAAGGAATCGTTGTGATCATCTAGTCTGACTTCTTGTATAACACAGGCCATAGAACTTCCTAAGAATAATTCCTAGGGCATATCTTTTAAACAAAAATTCCAATCTTGATTTTAAAATGGTCCATGATGGAGAACCCACCATGACCCTTGGTAAGTTGTTCCAATGGTTAATTACACTCACTTAAAAACGCATGTCTTCTTTCCAGTTTGAATCTGTCTAGCTTCATCTTCGAGCCACTGGATCTTGTTATATCTTTTTTCTGCTAGTTTGAATAGCCCATTATTAAATGTTTGTTCCCCATGTAGATATTTACAGAATGTAATCAACTCATCCCTTAAAATTTCCAGGGCTACTCTTCAATCCTGAATCAACAAACCACTTACTAGAATGTACTTCACTTTAGGCATGTGAGCAGTGTGACAGACTGACATGTACAAACTTTATCAAATTAAGTTAAACCTTACTGAATTATGTTTAACATCTTTGGAGTTCATTGTATTAAAAAGGCAAATATGTATGCACTATTGTGGGATTGTATGGAACTTCAAAATGCTTTATGGAACACTACTTGTAAAGTGAATTTCCTAGACAGTACTTGAGAGGAGGGAAATGCAAAGTATCCCCTCCTGAGCTTGCCTATTGAAGCTACACCCTGGGGAGAGACCAGTTACCTACTCTTGGAAACTCCAGATGAAGGACGCTGCACCTTATAAAAAGTGGACTAAACACATTACGAGAGCGCTTGTTCTGAGCTGAAGCTGTGATGAACTTGTAACCAGAAGGAATTCCCTTAGGTCAGAATCTGAATGACGGCTTCTGTCAGAATCTATGTTAGGATTGTTGGGATGAATTCTGGTGAGCTTATTAATATACATGTAGGTTCTTTTATTGTTTTTATATGTTTTCTTGTAATGCTTTTTGCTGTAAGAATAAAATAAGAAGACAGTGTGATACTTATAACTTTTGACAATCACTCTGTTATCAGTCTCTGAAGAGAAAGCAAGCAGGTGTGATTGGGGAGCCTATTTCTTCTGGGAATAATGAAGTGAAGGCAGGGAACTGTGCACCCTGGAAATAACCCAGTAAGAAGGGAGAGAGACATGTGTCTGCACCTAAGAGAGGCAATGGCTGGGAAGCTGGAAGCCTGAGAACGGTGCCCTTGTTGGACCATTGAGGAAAAATACAGGTGCAGTTGCCCTGAATTGTGACAAGTAGTTCTGTTGATTTCAGTGGAGCTACTCACATGCTTGAAGTCAGGTTTGTGTTTTGTTGATTCAGGGCCTTTGTCTCTACTTTTGTTAAGAACTATTTAGGTCTCAGAAGATACAGGGAAACAAAAAACTGCTTACCACGGTGGTAATGTTGGAAGGATTTCAAACTTGCATCTATAGCAATAGATATTGGTCCCACTGAAGCCACTGCTCTTTCAAGATAAGTTTCACTTCCTTTAGGTATTTGTTTATAGCTGACACAGGTGGCAGCCCGTCCAGAAGTTTTATAACGGCAATTATTGTCCTGTAGAAGATGGCAGACAGAGATATAAGGGCACAATAAGTATGGCAAGAAGGTTAGTGCTAAGTTTTCTCATCATCTTAATTAATTAACAGAATCCTGTAACAGTCCAGAGGTATATAACATACTGGTTTATTCAGGTCTGTTTATGTGTTTTAGTTCCTTTCCAGTAACTTAGCTCATCCCTGAAAATAGAACTTACTCTTTCACTGTACAAGGTGAGTGAGGTAATAATATCCTTTATTGGACCAACTTCTGTTGGTGAAAGAAACAAACTTTTGAGCCTCACAGAGCTCTTCTCCAGGTCTGGGAAAGGTAATTAGAGTATCACAGCTAAATGCACAGTGCAAGAGATTGTTAAGGATAGGGAGTTAACACATGAAGATGAAGTGGGCAATTAACAATTTATTGTGGGACCAACACAGCTACAACAACACTGCAAACAACTTGTTCACTGTATACACATGTACTAGCATGACACATTCCATCCAATAAATGCCAGTACAGTATACCATATATGTATTAGCCAATATAGTACAGTATTATCTGACTCTGTGGTATGCTGGTATATGAAATGGCACCATTATTTTCAGGGCCCCATGTACAGCAAGATGGATATAAATTCTGATTCAGTGGCATGGTTTCCTACTTTCTGTGACACTTACACTGAAAATGTTGCCACAAATAAAAGTCAAAATGTGAGGTTTGATTCAATTTAATTAAATGAACAATGTCAACTTCAAAACAATCACTCTTTTGTCTGAATTGTTTTAAACCTATTGTTACAGAAGGTAACACCTAAAATTACTATAACTGAAAAAGATTGCAAGAAAAAAGATTTTTCTCTATTTTGCAGTTTGTTTGCTTTGCACATTTGTCAGCTCTTTATGTATAATCTGTTTCACAGTTTCCCCTGTATAGTCAGTTACTCCTGTTGTTTGAGTGAATCTTTCATAGAGCAACAAGACTGAGAAAAGCATTTTTAAAAAATAAGAAAATGGTTGCAAAACCACAAAAATTGACAGGTGGCCTCATGCAACTAGCTTATCTGATCTTATCATATTAAATTGAATAGAATTCAAGTAGATGGTGCTCCTTTAAATATGAAAATATACTATACAATAGTACAATATCCCTGGTGTTTTTTTAAATACCAAATTCAATCTTACTGATTTTCCAGTGCTTTGCACCAAGCTTGTTTCTGCTCTCACATGAGTTTTAAACAAGAGTAACTTTCCTGACTTCAGTGAATTTACTGTTTATTTACACCAGGGCAACATAGAGCAGTATCATGCCTGTCTTCTGTAGTCATCTATACCTGTGCAAAGTCAGTATTAAGTTGGCATAAAATTCTACCAGATCAAAAGCACATCATTGTACACCAAGTTTGCACTGACTTTTGCAACTGTTCAATGACTACGCAAGGTGCAAAGCAGTGGAAAATGAGGTTCAGTTTATTTGGCTCCCCCACTGCATTTTCAGTTTTCAGTGTGCAACAGTTGTTTTTTTTAATTAATAACACAACTGCACAGCAGAAGTTGTCAATAGGAAGCTGGAGGTGTTGGCAGCTGGCTAGTGAACATCTTGGGTCTTTGGACACTCCAAAAGTTGTGGGAGGCAGTTGAAGATTGTGAGAAAAGCATATTAGCTACATATGTTTGCTAAAATAATCAACAGTGAAATAGTTAATATTTATTTAAATTGTCATAATTATGAATGGAGTGGTTCACACTTCTCTGAGAGCTGTTCTTTCAGGCACTCTGCAGACTCAGGAAGACAATATGGTATTAGGATTACACTTGGGTCACGTTTGGAAGGTTTTCATAAACATATAGGATTTGAGTTAAAATATGCAGCAATCAAGAAGAAAAAAACCCCAAATCTATTAAAATGTTAATATAACCATAGTATAAAGTAGAGGTTTGAGTCTTCCCCCTGATTTGTCTTTTAGATAAAACACTTTGTGGTAAAATATAGACTTTTCCAATGTTTTTCCTCCCCAAAGAAATACCTCTGGACCAGGTGATACTCACCCGACCTTCATATGGGTACGACTTTTCTGAGTCAATGCCATGGTTGTTTATAACATATCTGAAAGCGCTAGTCATAGAGCCTCCATTGCAACCATGGTTGCCATATTTCCCGGAGCAGTCTACTAGGTTCTGGGGACTAAGTGACACCAAACGCCCTGTTTTCTTCTTCAGTTGTCCTTCCAAGGCCCCCACGGAACTGAAAGCCCAACAAGAACCACAAGATCCCTGTGGCACATTGCAAGGTTCAACAACAACAGAAAGGAGAGATGTTATGGCAGGTGTCATTAATTGCTTAATTATACATTTAAGATAGCAACACTAGTGTAAAGCCACTGGCATTATTCCTGATTTACAGCAGCATAAGTGAGAGAAGAGTGAGGGACACAATGCAGTTGTGAGACAGGTATCTTTAACTATCCGAGAAGTAAATATAGCTAGTCTACCTGCAATTCTTGGAGACATATAGCTTCCATAAAATGAGTTTGATAACAATTTTTGCTAACCCAACCCATGAAGCTGTATGAATTGGATACATTAAGTAGTGGAACAATAAGTCTTAATTGAAAATGGGTTATGCAGTCTTTCCGGTGACAGTTAAAATCCAATGACAGTTAAAATCTGTGCAATGGCTATTGAGTGTCTTATGTGAATTGGGCCAGATTCCCCGGGTTCTTTTGCAGCACAAAGTGGCCTTAAATCAGCCAGAGATTTTCAACAAAGAATTCTCCTTGTGTAGGAGTAATGTCTGCTGATGCAGAGCTGGTGGAGATGGTATAGCTGCCTTCCCAACCCCATGAAAGGTGGCAAGAGGCAGCGTAGTGGAGCTGAGCTCCAGTATGACTGTCGATCCTATGCTAGCATAAAGGGTCTATTCCTTCTGTGCCATCCTTTACACCACAACAGAAATTAGAGTAGGATCCGGCAGTCCTGATTCAAGGTGGCACTACTATCTCCCTGCAGCCACCACTCTTCATTACATTCAAGCACTGCTCGGGTGTAGTGCAAATCGGTGCCATTGAGTTTAGTGTCCTTGGTCCAGTTCCTAGCTGATAGGTATCCACATCACAAAAAACACTTCCATGTTCGATACTAAGATCAACCATCCCCTCTCCTTTCAGATCAGGGTTGATGCATGTTGGTAGTAGGTCAGTGGGGGAGAAGCTTGCATTGCCACTGCCTATGCAGTACTCTGCCTTCTCTGCATAAGAGCAAAGAATTTAATTCTCTGCTTTTGTTAATGACACTTTTCACCTACATTAATGCTAAAATTGTTTTAAAAATAAATTAAATTGAATGAACAACATCAAAGGAAGAGGCATGTTTTTTGCATAAAATAAATTACATGTTGACATGGATAATGCAGATATATAGATATTTTCATAGAATGTCGTTTACAAACATTGTATTGGTGTGACCATGCAGTTCTTCCTCAGCAATGTGAGGAAGGGGATGGGAGATTTGCACTATTCTGTAAGTATGTGGCTTGCAGTATTCATTCTCCACCTACTGTAATTTCCACCTCTGAGTTCGCACCTGGTTCTTTACATTGGTGACATAACCGCTCTTCCTCCAATCTATGCAGCCTAGGGCCTGATCCTGAAAACTTTCTTGAGGCCAATCAACTGTAAGGTTATCCATTTCTGAGTCGGATACCCTGAGCCCTGTCATTGTAGCCGTTACTTCCTCAGATGTCTGTTAAAATAAAAATTAAAAAAGGAATAGAGTATATTAAATCAGTAACTGGTCATACTGCTGTTAGGCAAGTGCCCTAATTGGCCAACTTTGTAGCAGTTGGCAAATACAGGGCAGAAAATGGCTAAGATTTAAACTGTAGATTTACTATAAAAAGTGGCTGTGTAAAATGGCACCTTCTTCAATGGGGCTTGATCCAAAGCCCACTCCTTTAATAATTCTCTGCTCCTTTTACTTGAGGATCTCAAAGCACAGTTCAAATGAATGTAAGTATTATCCTCATTTTACAGATGTCTAAGGCTACACAGCTATTCAGTGGCAGGATTGTTAACAGAATCTAGAGCTCTTGATTCCCAATCCAGTGTCCTAGCCTTTGAACTATGTTAACTACCCTCTGCTCCCATGCACCTCCTCAGGATCATATTACTTTTGATCATTTACTTTTAAAAGTAATTGGAATACAGGTAACTAGTTAGTGTAATTAATTACACTAGCAATCCTGACCAAGGTGAGGGAAAATCTTTTTATAGTTATTATTACTTCTTTTAAAAAAAGGAGCTTGAAACAATAATGCCTATTTTAAAATGTCACTACATAATTTGAAAACAAAGTAGCATGAGGAAATTTACCATGTCTGCAAAGCCATTCATGGCCATTGTGTATGAATGCTTTCCCATTGACTCTTCCAAGTTATGAACTGTAACGATTTTCAGGGTTTTTTCCCAGATCAAGCGCCTGGAAAGCTCTTCCTCCTGAAATAATGAAAGAAATGAGAACATTTTTGGCCACAAAAATTGGGTTAATAAAAAATTTTTTTTGGGGCGGGATAAGGTGGTTTTTGTGATTATTTTCCAATGGGAAATTTCCCAATGAAACTACTTTTTTTGTTTCATTTTAAATTGAAATTTAATTTTGTTTTTTTTCTAAAATTTTCACTTTTTTCCCCTTATTGCCATAATAAGATGAATAATATATAGTTTGGGGGGAAGAGGACTCCCAAATTTTCATTTTTTTTTCTTTTTCCCTTTTCTACTCTAACTTTTTAAACATCTTCCATTTTGCAAGACTTACATAATGGCAAAAGGAAAAATGAAATATGCCACTCTAGCTTTTTCAAAGTTGGAGAAGTTTTGCCAAGTTACAGAGTAGAGAAAGGAAAAAATGAAAGAGTAAAAAGTGGAAAGAAAAAAGATGTCTCATTATAAAACAAAAACAAAAAAACCAGTGAGAGAAAAGGGAAAAAACTAAAATCAGACGTTTAAAAAGTTTAACTAATTTTCATATTTTTAAAACCACAACAAATATCTCAAAATGAATCTGAAACAATGAACATTTTTTGTTTCAAAATTTTCAGGTGACAAATTGAAAAATTTCAAATGAATAATTTTTAATGAAAAATTTTCATGAGGCAAAAAATGGGTTTTTCAACCAGTTCTCATTAAATTGTCGAGCATGGACAATGTAATTACAATTTTTAAATATTGAGGAGCACTCTGCTTCTTTCTGGTAATTTCCATGGGTCAGAGATATACACCAGATTGAGAGTGAGCAAAGTTATTCTTTTCCTTTCAGGAATTTGAGGAAATCCCCAGATCAAAACATAATTGCTTTGGATGAAAAATATTAAGAATGTTTCTCTCCACTTGTGGTATAGTCCAAGAATGTAAATTAGCTTATTAGAAACACAAACTCTTGAGCTGCACTTTATAGGCACATTGAAGCAACCTTCAGCTGGAAGTGTAAGTGACCCTTACCACAGTTCAGATATCACTAATAAATAGTTGTGCTGCTCATGATAATATTTAATCCAGATATACCATGATGTTGAACATTTCAGTCTCCAGAACTCTATTCAGTTCTTCTGTTTGTCTTGGCCACTAAATGATTAACCAGTAAAAAGAATCAACCAGGTAGTAGTGGGTATGGTTCTGCCTATGAATGTTTAGTGCAATACACCATAAAAATAAATATTTAGAATGCAAAGATAATTACCTCACTGCTGTACTGCTTTTGGTAGATTGTCTTCCAGCGTTCCCAATCTAAATCAAGGGTAGGATCCTTGCCTATGTTGGCAACAGATGCTGCTACCATAAGCAGTAAAATGCTGCCCACTGTCAGCATCTTAAACTGCAAAAGATGTAAAAGGGATGTTATATAACACAATGTATTAATTCCTTCCCATCACAGTCCAGGATCTTTGAAGAGCTCAAGGGAATGGCACAGACACACAGCAGGTGCGGGGATCCCAACCGCAACACGCTGACTGTGCCTCAGGTAGAGCTGTAGCCAGACTAAGGTTGGCTGTCCACTTCCTCCCATTGGGGTGTACCTAGAGTAGCGGGTGTTGTCTGCCTCCTCTGAATAAGTGGCCCACGGCAGTCCTGGCAGGTCCGTGGCAGTAGTAAGTTCCCTGGAGGGCAGGGCGTCACTGGGCTTAACAGCAGGGTCGGTGGCCAGGAGCAAGCTGGGTCCATCTGCCTCCTCTGGTGTCTCAGCCCCAGCTGAGCAGGAGGGAGGCTACACCGCCTCACTACACAAATATTTTCATCAATATTTGAAATATTCCTCCAAATAGTCACAAATAATATTACCCTAGGAAAAGCAGTGAAGTTTGCCCAGTATTTGTGAATCTGCTTTCCAATCATTTCCCACTTTTAGTCCTAGATCTTTAAAAGAGAAGAGCAGCTATCATACTCACCACTGGACCCCCTTATTGGTTGGGACCAAGAACAGAATAAGCCATAGAAATTTAACCTCCCGCTTATCCCATGAGGTGCTCCCTCTGGGATAGCGTGGAGTCCCATTTAACAGGGCAATATGAAGGAAGCTCACTGAGCCATTGTGTCTATTTTGTTATGGACAGGAGATGTCACTTCTGTTTTTGGGACTGTTGACACTGCACCCTTCACTGTCCTAAATGTACGAGGGGGCAGAAATAGAGAAAAACAGAGAAAGTAAGATGATAAGTCAATACACGTAGCATATATGCAATTTACCTGTTAAATTGCTGTGATCCTGAGACAGTACTCCTTCTTTGCACTTAAGGAACAGGCTGAGGACAACAGAGCACAGACAAGGCTTACCAAGTCTGGATGTAGCAAAGGTTCCTGGGTGCTTTATAAAGTCAGGAATCCAGCAGTCAGCTGGAGAAATTCCCTATGCAGAGGTTTCATTTTTTAAAAAATATGCTTTCTATCATGAGAATAGACTATTTCTTGCTCAAGACTTGTTTTGTAATGATTAAGCAGGCACAAAACCCAAGCAGAAGGGAACAAAAGCAGAACTCTGGAACTGAGGGCAAATATCTTGTTGCATCTTTTGCATACAACATAGGTGAAAGCACTAGTCAGATGGTATAACTTGCTTCCATAAAAAGGTTTTGTAACATTTGGCTAGCTTGACGCATGCAGTTATATGAACGGGACATATTCTCAGTCTATATAATTGAAAGATAAACCTAAAAACAAAGTTTCCAAGAGGACTGACTGCTTAATGGAAATGGGATCTGAAGCCCTTCAACTCTCAGGGTATGTCTTCACTACCCGCCATATCGGCGGGTAGCAATCGATTTCTCAGAGTTCGATATATCGCGTCTCATCTAGACGCGATATATCGAACTCCGAACGCGCTCCCGTCGACTCCGGAACTCCACCACCGCAAACGGCGGTGGCGGAGTCGACGGGGGAGCCGCGGACTTCGATCCCGCGCCGTGAGGACGGGTAAGTACTTTGAACTAAGGTACTTCGACTTCAGCTATGCTATTCACGTAGCTGAAGTTGCGTACCTTAGATCGAACCCCCTCTCCCCCCCCAGTGTAGACCAGGCCTCAGTGACCATTCAAATCCAGCCCATGGCGAAATCGTTACTTTGCAATGGCTATTCAGTGTTCGATGTGAATTGAGTTTGGCGGTCTCCATGTATTTCCTAATGGACCTGTGTCCACATCACAAAACTGTGTCTGTGCTTGGTGCAAATTTGTAACTTTCCTGGCAGCCTCAAGAAGCCAAAGCTATAATGTGCCATGGGGACTAAACTCAACCTCTCACATCAGGATTGAAGCTCTTTGCTTGGGGCCACAGTGGGAGATGCTTACAGTGCCACTGCTTTGTCGCTCTCACCAACAGAAGTTGGTCCAATAAAAGATACTACCTCACCCACTTTGTCTCTCTAATTCTATACTTCAGTTTTTCTGCACTAAACCAAGAACTTCACCCTCCAAGTTATGCATCTGACACTTTTCAACTACATTATCACTAGATTTGCTGAAAAACACATTAAATAAAAGAATTCCTGGTGAAGAGGCATTTTTAAATGAAATCAACTACTCTATATTTTGAGGTGATTAATGCAGATAAGATGATAATTTCATGGATTTCCATTTGCAAGCTTTTTACTGGAGTGGGCAGACGATCCTTAACAATGCAAGGACAAGGGTAGGAGATTTGCATAGCTCAGTAAACATGGTCATTTCAGTTTTTATTTTCCACCTGCTTTAATTTCCAACTTTGCATTCACAGCATGTATTTTACTTTGGTTACATGACCTTTCCTCTTTTGTTCCAAGCTGGGTACTGAATAGTTTCTTCAGATCAATGGACTAAGGTTATTCATTTCTGAGTCAGAGATTTTGAGTCTGATGATCATAGAAGCTACTTCCTCCAAAGTCTACTTAAAAAAGAAAGAAAGAAAAAAAGAGAAGAGAATACAGAAAAAATTACCAGTAATGACTAGTGTGTGAGGGCACCTTGAGTCAATGGATCTGCTTTCTGTCAGTATCCGGAGTTAGATGTGCTGATTTTAGTGACAAAATGAAAGTGCTTTATGCTCCTATTGGCCCTGAAGATCAAACACAGCTAAGTGAGCTGGATTCTGTTCCGGTTTGTATCAACAGAACTGTTAACTAAGTTCCAGTCACAGGAACTACGGTAAGTTACGTCTGTGCAATTCCATCAGAGACACAGAGTCAGACTGGGGTAGCTGGGGCATAATTTTAAGACAATGAGGTTGCAGAGGTGTGGGCAAGGGCAGAGTTTGGTGAACAAGTTCTTTATTCCTGGTGATGATGCAATCAAGAAGTACCCAGCTTGAATTTCAGATCCCAAGTCCAGTGTGCAGTGGTAGCTAGGGGAAAAAAAATCTGTTTATTTGTAAACTGATCAGATTTGCTCTGTAGTTAACATGGAGAGGCACAACGCCATTTTTACCATGACTTATCAGCCACACTTCAAGCCCTTAATCCTGCAACCAAGGTTGTCATATTCCACTGCAAGTCTGAATGGAGGCTATGCATGGGCACAAAGAAGGCTAACTGCGCGACATAGGCCTCCACAGTGAAAGAAAATCAATCTCAAATTTCTTGCAGGCCAGTACTCCCTGAGGCCAGGTATACACCACAGACCTACGTTGGTATAACTACATTGCTCAGGGTGTGAAAAATCCATCCCCCTGAGCAACATAGTTATACCAACCTTAACCTCCCCAAGCAGACAGCACTATGTCAGTGGGAGAGCTTCTCTGGTCAACATAGCTACCGCCTTTCATGGAGGTGGATTAACGATGCCAACAGGAGACAGCTCTTCACTTAAGCACTATAGCAGTGCACTGATGCAGCATTTTTAGCATAGACCTGTCCTTACTCTGAAGAGCACAACCTTGAATGAGATTTTAGGGCCTTTTTTGTAGTTACATTAAGGCTCACTTACGTTGCTCTGGCAGCCTAAAGTGCCTTAAAGTGGGTACAAATGTAATTTATATCTACAGTGAACCTTCCTTCAGCTGCCAAAGTGGTGCAAAAGGGGCTTAGCAAAACTGAGAATTAGACCCATGGTCTTTTGTTGTCTGATCATAAAAGAAAATGCTCTTGACAAACAGGAGAAATGGTTTGAACTAAATAGGATGAAATTCAAAAAGGACAAATGCAAAGTGCTATACTTAGGAAGGAATAATCAATTGCACAAATAAAAATGGGAAATGAATGCATAGGAAGGAGTTCTGCAGAAAAGGATTTGGGCATTATCGTGGATCACAAACTAAATATGAGTCAACAATGCAACACTCTTGCAAAAAAAGCAAGCATAATTCTGGGACGTATTAGCAGCAGTGTTGTAAGCAAAAGCACAAGAAGTAATTCTTCCATTCTATTCAGCACTAAACCCTCAACTGAAGGATTGTGCACAGTTTTAGGCACCAGACTTTGGGAAAGATGTGGGCAAATTGGAGAAAGTCGAGCAACAAAAATGATTAAAGATCTAGAAAACATGGCCTATGAGGAAAGATTGGAAAAACTGGGTTTGTTTAGTTGAGAGAAGACCCACAGCGAGGCCAGGGCTGGCCTGAGTTGTCTGACTCAGGCTCGTGGGGCTTGGGCTGCGGGGCTATAAAATTGCAGTGTAACATTCAGACTCAGGTTGGAGCCCAGGCTCTGAGTCTCGGTGCAGTGTGTCTTTTATCACAGTGTAGACATACCCTTCGGCACTGCTTCAGCTCTTGCTCACGACTCTCTGCTAGCACAAGCAGGTGAAGGTGCAGACATTATTATCCAAGTCTGCCTGCTCCACTGACTTTATCGCTGATTTAGGGGTACTACATTTTCCTATCTGTCCTGCAGGATAAACTAATCCCATTGTGACGATGCCTTCATGTGATTTCACCGAACGTTGCAACGTTTTCACTCCCCAGTTGCACTGATGGGTTGGTGGGGGTGTTGCGTTGTAATGGAGAGTTGCATTTTGGCACAAACTAATCCCATTGTGATGATGCCTTCATGTGATTTCACCAAATGTTGCAGCATTTTCACTTTCACAATGGAGGGTTGCATTTTGGCACCTCGGTACCCTGTATGGAAATCACACAAGCTGGTGGGTGGCTGCTGTCTCATGGCATAACATCACATCATGATGCCAAAAGGACACTAGTGACTCAAACTGCCTGCAAATGACAGGGCATCATAAGGACCTGTTGGTGTCCCTAGGCCTAAGTAAACCAAAGTTGTGACTTTGGGCCTGAGTGAACCAAAGTTCTTCCATGCTGTGAACTTTAACCAGCCTAAGATGCTAATAAACAGCAAGCAAAATTTGTAAATGTCAGCTTTCTTAGCTTGCAGCTGCAGGACAGTTTGAAACAGCAAAAAGCGGCGGGGAGGCGGGGGAGAAGGGGGAGGAAAATCTGCATGCGTCTGTGCTGTGAAGGGCATAGATAAATATGCGAATGAGAACAGTTCTGACAAGCTACATTATAGTGTTAAGTGTAACTGTTGCAAGGGGGAGGGAAAAAGGGGGAAAAACAAGGGGGGTATAAATGCTGGGACCCCGCCTGCGCACGGGTGTGCAGGATTTGAGAATGCTTTTTTCTCCCTGGCACCTTTTTTGAGCTCAAATAAACTTGGTTTGCTTCTCCACCCTGGTGTGTTAATTAGTGCGACGCACACCGGGCAACGAACCCCCGCTGTTGCTCCTCCTCGGGCCCTTTGGGCCGGCAACAGACACATCAAAAATAAGGCCTATCCATTGGATAATTATGAAAATTCAGCACGTATGACTTTCAGATTGGCCCCAACTTTCCCAAAATGTATTCCTGTCATCCCTACTGTTGTTTCATTGTCAGACAAGAGGAAAGAAGTTCTGTTATTCCATATAATTTTGGTCTAGGCTACAGTAAATTTAACTAGATGAGAGCATGATTATTAAATTTTTCAGTTCTCATCTCTGTAAGTTATTTTTAAGCATATTGTTTCCTTCAGATTTAGCAATGATTAAGACAAAACAATGCTCTGTCCAAACTTGCATTTTGCTTATTACTTTCCAGTCATGGCCCCACTACTATCCGACTTTGGCTTACCTCACCTGGTTCTGTAGCGGATAGACTGCCAAAGTAGGTGTCAGGATCTTTGGGCTCTATTCCCACCTCTGACGGTAGCCTGCTGGGTGAGCCTGGGCAAGTCACTTCCCTGTTCTGTGCCTCAGTTCCCCCAGCTATAAAATAGGGTTAATGATACTGACCTTTGCAAAGTGCTTTGAGATCTACTGATGAAAAGCAATAAATGAGAGCTAGGAATTATTAGTATTCCCCAATTACTTTACTCAGAAAAGGCCTAGTAGGCATGAGGCCACTTACCTACCAACTTCAGTAATAAGTCATAATACCCAGTACAATAGTAATAATATGTAGTATACTAATAATGCATAGTATTTATATAGTGCCATCCATCCAAATACTTCAAAACACTTTACAAAATTGAGTTGATAGCATTGTCATCATTTTAGAGATGAGGAAACTATGAAGAAGGCTGAAAGAATTGGGTTTGTTTAGTTTGGAAAAGAGAAGACTGAGAGGGGACATGATAGCAGTTTTCGGGTATCTAAAGGGTGTCATAAGGAGGTGAAAGAAAACTTGTTCTATCCTTAGAGGCTAAGGCCTTGTCTACACTACAAGACTATTTCGAATCAACTTAGTTCGAATTTGTGGATTCGACCTTATGAAGTCGAATTTGTGTATCCATACTAAATACACTAATTCGAATTTCTGAGTCCACATTCACGGGGCCAGCGTCGACTTTGGAAGCGGTGCACTGTGGGAAGCTATCCCACAGTTCCCGCAGTCCCCGCTGCCCATTGGAATGCTGGGTAGAGCCCCCAATGCCTGCTGGGGGGAGAAATGTGTCGAGGGTGGTTTTGGGTAAGTGTCGTCATTGAACCGTCAATCACAACCTCCCTCCCTCCCTCCGTGAAAGCGCCTGCGGGCAATCTGTTCGTGCACTTTTCTGGTCAGTGACAGCGTGGACGCCACAGCACTGCAAGCATGGAGCCCGCTGCGATCATCGCCGTTTTCTCCTCCTCGCACTTTATCGTCCACCTCTTCCACAGTCAGCTGATGAGAAATTGGGCTACTTTTCAATGGTGCTGCAAGCACTGGGGGACCATAGGGGACGTTTTGCAAACATCAACGTCGGGTGGCCGGGCAAGGTTCATGATGCGTGTGTTTTCAGGAACTGTGGGCTGCTCAGACGCCTGCAGGAAGGTAGTTTCTTCCCGGACCACGAAATAACTGTTGTGGATGTGCAGATGCCTATAGTCATCCTCGGGGACCCAGCCTGCCCGCTAATGCACTTGCTCACGAAGCCCTATACAGGCGCCTGGGACAGCGACAAGGAACTCTTCAAATACCAGCGAGCAGCGAGCAGCGTGACCTGTGACTGTTCAGTTTCTTTACAGAGAAGCTGAACCTGCCCCTGTTTCTTTACCCAGTTACTGTTGACTCTCCTCTTCGGTTACATACCCCGTTCACCCCGTTTCCCCCACTTCCAACACACGTGTAAAAATAAAATACATGTCCCATTGTTACTTAAGAAAGGTTTCTTTATTCATGACTTTGCGTTAAAGGGTTGAAACTGGGAGGCAGACTGTGCTGGGTAGGGTGTGCGGTGATGTAAAGACCGCCTCTAAACTCAAGGAATGACAGGCTCCTGCTCCTAGAGCGGTCCGCAGTGCCGGAATGCTTCTTTCAACGGAGCCTGCCATCCCTCTTTATGGAATTCTGTGTGCGGGCAGATATGTGACCTTGTGGTGGAGGAGGACGGATACAGATTCCTCAGCTGCGTGACTCAGCGGTCCAGGACAAGGACCGCTGTATAAAATCTGTAACCGCCCTCCCCCGCTGCAAAGTCACATCTCCCCCGCCCACACAGATCCTGGAAACCACCTCCCATACCGACCAGGGTGCCTACTGACTGCACCGTGTGTGTGACCCGCTGCTGATCCTGCCCCCGTGTCTGTACCCTGGGAAAGGTGACTGTCCTATGCAATTAACCACCCCCTTCCCCACGCCCCCCATTCGAACACAGTCTTCTTTGAAAAAACATAACGGAAACAGTAATTAACAGCAAAGCATTTTTATTAATTAAGTAGACAGTTAGGGGATGGGACTGGGATTGGGACTACTGTGAGTCTGGAAGTGAAGGACTTCGGCAAATGTAGGGTATGAGAGCTTTTGGGTACTTGAGCACTGTGCTGTGGTGCAGTGACAGTATTCACGTCCCCGGCCCCTCCTCCTGATTATTTTTGGTGAGGGGGGTATGGGACTTTGTGGCGGGGGAGTGCGGTTGCAGATACACTGCAGGGTGTCTCTGTCCTCCTGCGGTCCTGCAGAACATCCACAAGGCGCCTGAGCGTGTCCGTTTGCTCCCTCACTAGTCCAAGCATTGTTTCAGTCGCCTGCTTGTCTTCCTCACGCCACCTCTCCTCCCGTTCGCTGTGTGAGCGCTGGCACAGAGAGACGGTCTCCCTCCACTGGCTCTGCTGGTCCGCCTCTGCTAGGTAGCAGCCCATACGTTCATCGAACATCTTGTCCCTTGTCTTTTTCTTTCGCCACCTACTCTTTGCAAGCCTCTGCGAGGGGGATGCTGTGTCAGGTCTGGAGACAGTGGAAGCTGTGAGATGGGAAACAGGGAGTGAATTCCTTGCAAATATTCTTTTTTGCGAACAATTAACTGAGTCTAGGCTGTCTGTGTGAATTCTGGGTTGAGACCCCTGTGCCTGCTAGGGCACAAATCATTTTCACGGTGGATTCTGCGTAAATGTCGCCAGTCATTCCTTCCTCCGGGAAAGCAACGGCAGACAATCATTTTGAGCACGTTTTCCATGAATTGCCCTGGCATACGCCATAGCGTGGCAACCATGGAGCCTGTTTTGGATTTTGTGTATGTCACCGTATGTGTACTAGATGCCGCTGACAGAGGCGGGCCAGCAGCGCTGCACAGCAGCATGCTTTTGCTTTTGCATGACAGCAGCGATGGTTACCAGGCATACTGCACCGTCTACCATACCATGAATTGGTAAGAAGACGGTAATAAGATGGTCATGGTTACCTGTCCTTTTGCACTGCACCATTTGGTGCTGTCATAAGTGCCCCTGGCCGATCAGCCAGGGGCGCTAAAGACAAAATTGGGAATGACTCCCTGAGTCAATCCCTCCTTTTTGGTATCTAAAAATAGAATCAGTCCTGCCTAGAATATGGGCAAGTGTACTAGAGAACCACTGTATCATAGAACCAGAGAGCACAGCTGCTCTGTGTCCGATCCTGCATAAATTATGAGCTGTATGCTATTCACAGGGGGTGCTCCTGCAACAACACCACCTGTTCATTCCGTTCTTACCCCAGCCTTCCTGGGCTACCATACCATTGTCCCCCCACTTGTGTGATGAAGTAATAAAGAATGCAGGAATAAGACACAGTGACTTGTTTGTGAGAAATGAGTGGAAGGAAGCCTCCAGCTGCAATGATAGTCCAGGCAGGACATTAAGGAGTGTGGATGAAGGAGCCCATCATCCCTCTGCTAGTCCAGGGGCAATTGAATCTTTTATTTACAATGAAGGGTGGGGGCTGATGGAGCTCAGCCCCCTGTTGCAATGATGAGGACGGTTACCAGCCATATCGCACCATCTGCCATGAAAAATTAGGGACAGGCGCCCTTGATTGACCTTACTGATGCTAGTCGGCATGGTTACCAGCCCTTTTGCACTGCCTCATGTGCCAATAGCCTGATGATGACGACGGGTATCAATCGTATTGTACCGTCAGCCACCCATGGCGGGGGAGGGGGAGCAAGGATATTGGTGTTGAGTGCTGCAGCATCGCATCTATCTGCAGCATTCAGTAAAGATACGGTGACATGTAAACGAGTCAACAGAGGATTGATTTCCCTTTAACTTCTCGGGTTCGGGGGGGGGGGTGCGTAAATTGCAGAGCTGTGCCCTGAACCAACGCGGACACTGTGTTTGACCCTAGAAGCATTTGGAGCTCATCCAAGAATGCAAATGATTTTCGGAGACAGCAGGAACTGTGGGATACCTTGCGTCCTCATTCCCCCCTCCCTCCATGAGCGTCCATTTGATTCTTTGGCTTTCCGTTACGCTCGACACGCAGCTGCGTGCTGAGTCTGTGCTATGCCGTCTGTCCGTGGATTTATTAAAAATACTTTGGACCAGGCGTAACATTACAGTAATTCCACTACCTAGATGCATGAGTCTCCTAGCGAGATCACCGTGAGGACGGGCACTGAAGGAGATAGAGAGCGCATGCTGCGTGAAATCTATCACGAACCACGGACCTATGCAGCCGTGCTCGGGGAGGCAATGCTCCCTGAATACCGCATGAAAGCCTCGTGCGGAAAAGGGTGCTATCACGGAGCACCCAATAAGGCAGCTCTCCCCAGGAACCTCCTGCTGATGCTTATCGATTAACGGAAGGAGAGCTTCGTGGAGATCTCCCAGGAGGATTTCTGATCTATCACCATATATAGAGAGACCCCCTTCTCACACACTTCAGATTCCTGTTATATTAAGAATAAAAGTTAACATGGTTAAAGCACTTACCGACTGCTCCTTCCCCTGATTCAGGATCCGGGTTCATGGCCGGGGAGGGTTGGTAGGGGATCTCCGTGACGGTGATGAATAGATCCTGGCTGTCGGGGAAACCAGCGTTGTAAGCGCTCTCGCCTGCCTCGTCCTCCACAAACACTTCCTCATCTTCCCCGTCCGTGAACATCATCGAGGAACTGTCTGTCGACACTGTCCCATCGTCAGAGTCCATGGTCACTGGTGGGGCACTGGTGGCAGGCTCCGTAGCGTCCGTTTGCCGCTTTGATTTTTTGGTAGCCTTGTCTGGGGTCCTTGGTTTTCACGCGGCGATGCGTTGCATGACGGCTGTATCCTCTGTCTGGATCATGGCTTTGGAGACCTTCTCGTAGGTATTTGCATTCCGTTTGTTGGAGCGCAGCTCCGAAAGCACAGACTCCTCGCCCCACACACCGATCAGATCCAAGAGTTCCCGGTCAGTCTATGCCGGGTCCCTCTTTTTATTCAGAGATTACATGAACTCCTCTGCTGGAGAGCTCTGCATCGCTGCCGGTGCTGCTGAGCTCGCCCCGATGTCCAACCACGAAATGAGATTCTAACTGTCCAGAAAGGAAAAGGAATTCAAATTTTCCCGGGTCGTTTCCTGTGTGGCTGCTCAGAGCATCGAAGCTCGGACTGCTGTCCAGAGCGTCAACAGAGTGGTGCACTGTGGGATAGCTCCCGGAGCTACTAAGTTCAATTTGCATCCACACCTAGCCTAATTCGAGCTAGCCATGTCGAATTTAGCGTTACTCCACCTGTCGGGGTGGAGTACCAAATTCGAACTAAAGAGCCCTCTAGTTCGAATTAAATGGCTTCCTGGTGTGGACGGTTGAGCGGTTAGTTCGAATTAACGCTGCTAAATTCGAATTAAAGTCCTAGTGTAGACCAGGCCTTAGATGAACAAGAAGCAATGGGCTTAAACTGCAGCAAGGGAGGTTTAGGTTGGACATTAGGAAAAAGTTCCTAACTGTCAGGGTGGTTAAACACTGGAATAAACTGCCTAGGGAGGTTGTGGAATCTCCATCTCTGGAGATATTTAAGAGTAGGTTAGAGAAATGTCCATCAGGGATGGTCTAGACAGTATTTGGTGCTGCCATGAGGGCAGGGGACTGGACTCAATGACCTCTCGAGGTCCCTTCCAGTCCTAGAGTCTATGAATCTATGAAACTGAGGCACAGAGCGTAACCAACTTATCTAAAGTCAGTACAGGCAGGCCTTTTTCTCACTGACGTTAAAGCCATTATAATTATTTCAAAGGCATAAAAAAGATCCGCGGCTCAGCGCCCGAGTCTGAATGTCTACTCCACTATTTTTAACCCCATAGCACAAAGCCCTGCAAGCCTGACTCATTTGACCTGGGCTCTGAGACTTGCCGCCGTGGCCTGGGTTTTTTTTTTTCCTGTATAGATGGACCCTGAGATTCACAGATGAAAGGTTTTATAGCAGTGCAAAGGCTAATCAGGCCAGATCTTCAGCTGCTATAAATCAGCATAGCTCCTATTATGAATAACCCTTGGAACACAGACTGCACAGCAATGAAATGCTTGCAAGGATGAATATATTTGCCTGCTGCAGCCTCTAAAGGGTTACATATCAGCTTCCTACATTTTTGTGCCTGCTTATTCACCACAAAACAATGACCAAGCAAGCTGGGGAGTTCAGAGAAATAATAACTCATGTTCTTATGGTAAAGGACTGAAGAAAGAAAAGGAAATTTCTGCATTGGGAATTTCACCAGCTGGATTCCTGGCTTGATAGAGCACCCGGGTTACCCTTGCTACATCCAGACACTGTACGCCCAGCACGTGCTCTTTACTCCTGTTGTCCTCAGCCTTAGATAAAGGAAAGAGGTTTCTTGTAGTGCAGCGATAGACAGTTGTGTCTGGGGATCACAGCATTGGAAAAGACAATTTTCATCCAGGCTGCCGGAAATGCGTTTCATCTGATTTTGTCTGCTTCTCTCATTCTCCCTCTGCCTGCTTTTGCTGAACGCAGTGCATGTGGAGGGTGCACAAGTCACTGGATAGCCCAGGTTGCTAGTGTTTGCTTTGCAGCCTTTGGGTTAAAAAAATCTACACACGTGGGCAGGGCAGACACATGTTGATCCGTGGACAAGGCCCTTGCCACCATGTAGCTGCACCAAGGGAGTGAGGCGTCTTTCCCATCATAGGCATCGACTATGTAGGTGCTTTGGGGCTCAAACAGCTGTAGAAAAAAAAATAGCGAGTGCTCAGCACCCACCAGCCACAGCTGTTTGGCGGCGCTCCTGATGAGCTGTTCCAGGCCCCTCAAGGCCCCCGCATGCTCGCTGCTCTCCACCCTCCCCCAGCCTCCGATTGGCCAGCCCGGAATGGGGGTGGGGCTTTGGGGCAGAGCGTGTGTGACGCACCCCTGGGGAAAATTAAAAGTCAGCACCTGTGTTTCACACCCGACACAGCCTTCGTTCCAACCCAATCTGAGACAGCAACAATGCCGATGAGCGCCGTGTTCAAAGCAGTGTAGACCGACAGCGATTAAGGCTCACGACATCCTGGGGAGGCTCGTGGAGAGCGAACTAAAAATACCCTCCTCCTTGGTGAGGCCTGCTGCAATAAGATCTAATTTCTGAGGCTTGTCTCAGATCCACCAGATAGATCGTTTGGGGGGATTTGCCCCTTAGAGACTATACAACGTTCTTACATAAAGCAACTAGATTAAAACATGCCTAAGGTTGGCGTCTTGTGTAGGGCTAGGGTAGAATCCCTTTAAATAGACCAGCGAGTGCCGCTCGAGGGCTCACAAACTATTTAAAGGCTTGCACAGCCATTGGTATTTTAACAGGACACATTTCCAGTTCTCAAGAGACCATTTTGGAGTACAGAGATCTATATTTGTGGCGGGCAATGCTGCAGTGGTTCTCTTGTTCTCATTATGCATATACACCCTTGGTCACTGAAATATGCACCCCAGGCTATGGAAGGAGAAAGAACCAAGAATTAGTCTTAAGAAAAATAAAACATCATTAATTATCTTCTGATTTTTACATGAACTTCCAGGGTTCCTGTGGCTCTAGACTGGTGCCTTTGGAAGTGGAAGTCTTCAGAGACTAGCAACGAAAGAAGTAAAATAAAATACGTGTGGTAGGCTTGATTCTCCATTGCCTGCCCTTTGTGTGGCCATTTACAACACCTCAAAGTGGGCAGAAAGTGCTACCAGAACATTGCTCCTGCAGAGTTTTTCACCCACTTTGTACTAGTGCAAATGACTGTACAGTCACAGAATCCTCCCTTTGCCCCTCAGATCAGAAAGGACGCTGATGCAGCCATAGCTGGATTATCTCTCTCAAGCCCCCTGTCCTGGTCTCTCTCCTTCCAATTCTCCCCATGCTGTGGCCACAGCACCCACTAGAAGGGCTAGGGGCTGCCATATGCCGGGCTGTGGGCCAGCCCCCTCACTTCCCAGCTCAGTCGTCAGCTGGGCTGGCGTCCATCCAGGGCTCAACCTTCCCCAAGTGACAGACTGATCCTCATTTGCACTGAGGGCCCTGTACACTGCTCTACCCCGTGCAAGGAGGCCATAGTGCAAACGTGAGCCAGGCCCACAATGTGACTGGGTCCATCCTATAGAGGGGTGCGTGTGTGCGAGTGAGAGAGATCCCAGCGACCTTCCAGCAAAACCATGAGATGGCAGCTCTGAGTCCCCTTCAGCACCTCGGCCAGAGGGCCATCAGGAATCCCTGCTGCAACAACATGCTGGTGACTACTGTACCCACCCCGGTGGCGCCTCTTTCCAGGGGGTGGCATTACTCCCTGGAGGACCTCTGCTCTCAGCGGGTGGGCACAGCAATTCCCCGCCCCACCATTCAGTGGTTGATGGAACAGAAGCTTAAAATCTATGAGCACAGCCCCTACTCTCCCAGGCCTCCCCCTTGCTCGACCCCCCTCCCCATTCCATCTACCCCATCATCCATTTATTTCCTCTGCTTTCTTCCCGCCTTCCAGCCCCCGCTCTCCACCGCTCCCCTTCACTCTGGAAGGCAAAGGAGAGAGGGAACTGGTGAGATGGAGCAGTGGAGGGGATCCCATCATGGAGTAGTAGGAGGTAGGGCACCCCATCTTTTTTGAGGGCTTACGTGGGATGTGAGTAGGGTTGCCAACTTGGTAATATTTAAAAACCGGACACTCCAGCAGGAGTGACAGAACCTCCCCTGCCCAGCCCATTCCCCTGAGGCCCCGCCCCATCCACTGCTCTTCCCCCCTTCCCCTGTCGCTCGCTGCTTTTCCCCTTACACCGCCCACCACCTGGGTCAGGAGGGACTTGACTGTGGAGCTGGGTCTGGGAGCTGCAGCCACCCAACATAGGTAGGAGGCGGCCCCACCTGAGTAGAGGCTGGTGCAGGTGATGACCTGGCGCCTCCCCACCTCTCCTCGCCCACAGTAACCGGACTTTGAGTGTCCTGTCAGTAGATCTGACTGGACACTGTCTGGTCCTATTTCCAACCAGACTTTCCAGTCAAAAACTGGGCATGTGATCATCCTAGAGTGGTGTCTAGACCTTGTGCTGGCCCTCTGCACAGGGTGAATTTCACCCTAAAAGTTCAGGTAACAAACAGTACAGAGTCAGACACTGTTTAGCAACGGGGGCTGCCCAAGATCCATCAGTCACTCACCTGGTGCTCCCCCCAAACGAGGGGAAGCAGTGACACAAGCAGTGATTTCCCTACACCCCCCTGAATTTTCCCAACACCCCCCCAGTTTTATGAGCTAGTTACATACCAATTTAGTGACTGTTTGGAAATCTGAATTTAAACTGAAACATTAATACACACTTTAAAAGCTTATACAGTGTATGATAAACTACGTGTATCTGAAAAAGTATAATAGATTTGAAAAGTATGAACATAGACTAGCTTCCTTGCTTCCTTATACAGCTGTTTATGACAATGTCAGTGCATTCATTTCGGTGATGTTGGCCAACCTAATAATTTCAAATGATGATTTGTAAGCAAAGTCTAAATGAGCTCTCCCTGACAGCTAGTGATGAGCTGGGGGCTAAGGCTTCAGGGCCAGATTATATTTCCATTCACATCTAATCTAGCTAGGGATCCAGCAAACAGAGCTGTGTTGCCCAAGTGATAGATTTTGGCTGGGGTTGGGTTACAAACCACTTGAATGTGGGGGGAAGGGGGGGATGAAGTCTTGTTCTTATTGTATGAGTAAAGGGCAGTAGAACTGTACTTAGTCTGTGATGATTTGAAGGCATCAAGAGAGAGGGTGGGGATCTGTCCCTCTCCACTGTTTAAAGACAGAGCTGATTAGGCTCCATAGATAGTCTTTTGTTCTGTTAAATGACCACTGCCACCGAAATCACTGACAATCAGGTCCAAGTGCTTAGTCCTGTTGTGGGGACAGTGTTCCTGTGGGGACAGTGTTTTTGTGTAAGAGACAGCCCAGACTGCACTAGCAGCGAGGTTCCCTCACTGAGCGCTCAGCTGAAATCACTGAGAGCTGGTGGAACCTCAAGAGACCATCTCGCAGAGGTCACAGTGGTAGGTGACAGCAGAAGGTGACTGTGCAGGGCCATTGGCAACAGAGCGGTGGAGTGAACGGTGGCACAACGAACAGCCATGGCCAGAGCAAACTGTGCCTTTTTGTCCCCCACCTGGAAGGTGTACTCACATGAAAGCACCTCTGAACTCTGAGTCTCCACTGACCAAGGACAACACCGGTGAGTGGAGTGCGGTGGAGGGAAAAGTGAGGGGCATGTTAAATAAACATTTGTTTGTTGGACTATATTTTAGTCACTTTGCTCCAGAATGATTCATTTGTGACTGGGAATGGAAACTTATATAAATATGTTTCCCAGTAGGCCAAGATTTTTAAAATGCAGTATTTGTCAAGGTTGTTATCTCACATTGTTGCTATCTTGGGAGGTCATTATGTTGGGGAGTTTCTGTGCTAAACATTTTTATTATAATTAATTTTTACATAAGAATGGTCATACTGGGTCAGATCCATGATCCATATAGCCCAGTATCCTGTCTTACAACAGTGGTCAAGGCGAGGTGCTTCAGAGGGAATGAATAGAACAGGGAATCATCAAGTGATCCATCCCCTGTCGCCCATTTCCAGCTTCTGGCAAACAGGCTAGGGACACTCAGAGCATGGCATTGCATCCCTCTCATCCTGGCTAATAGCCACACATGGACCTGTTCTCCAGGAATTTATCTAGTTCTTTTTAAAATCCTGTTATAGTTTTGGTCTTCACAGCATCCCCTGGCAAAGAGTTCCCTGGGTTGACTTTATATTGTGTGAAAAAATACTTCCTTTTGGTTTTTTTAAAATCTGCTGCCTATTACCGGTAATTTCATTGGGTGACTGCTAGTTCTTGTGTTATGTGAAGGATTAAATAAAATTTCCTTATTCACTTTCTTCGCACCAGTCAAGATTTTGTAGACCTCTATCATATCCCCATTAGTTATCTCTTTTCTAAGCTGAAAATTCCCAGTCACTTTAATCTCTCCTCCTGTTTCATACCACTCATCATTTTAGTTGCCCATCTCTGTACCTTTTCCAATTCCAATATATATTTTTTAGGATGGGTGACCAGATCTACACACACTATTAAAGGTGTGCACGTACCATGGATTTATATAGAGGCAATATGATATTTTCTGTCTTATTATCTATCCCTTTCTTAATGATTCCCAACATTGTTTGCTTTTGTAACTGTTGCTGCAAATGGAGTGGATGTTTTCAGAGAACTATCCACAATGACTCCAAGATCTCTTCCTTGAGTGTTAACAGCTAATTCAGATGCCATCATTTTGTATGTATAGTTGAGATTGCAAAGTAATGCACATTGGAAAGCATTTATCAACATTGAATTTATTTTGCCATTTTGTTGCCCAGTCACCCAGTTTTGTGAGATCCCTTTGTAACTCTTCGCAGTCTGCCTGGGACTTAACTATCTTGAATAGTTTTGTATCATCTGCAAATTTTGCCACCTCGCTGTTTACCCATTTTTCCAGATGAATATGTTGAATAGGACTGGTCCCAGTACTGACCCCTCAAGGATACCACTATTTCTCTCTCTCCATTCTGAAAACTGATAATTGATTCCTACCCTTTGTTTCCCATCTTTTAACCAGTTACTGATCCATGAGAGGATCTTCCCTCTTACCCCATGATGGCTTACTTTTCAAAAGTCAATTTAAATTAAATACATTTTTTTAAAAATATATATATTTTAGAAATCTATATCTGTTATGTGTTTTGGTGTAACTTGCATTATTATTCTTATGTTAAATTTGCATTATCCTAACAAAACATTTACTTTATTCATTTTCTTCACATCAGTCAAGATTTTATAGACCTTTAGAATATCCCCCCTTAGTCATCTCTTTTCTAAGCTGAAAATTCCCAGTCATTTTAATTTCTTCTCCTGTTTCATACCCCTAATCATTTTAGTTGCCCATCTCTGACCTTTTTGCATTTCCAGTATGTCTTTTTTGGGATGGGGTAACCAGATCTGCACACAGTATTAAAGGTGTACATGTGCCATGGATTTATATAGAGGCAATATGATATTTTCTGTCTTATTATCTATCCCTTTCTTAAAAAAGCAAAGGTTTCAGAGTAGCAGCCGTGTTAGTCTGTATTGCAAAAAGAACATAAGCTTTCGTGGGCTACATCCGATGAAGTGGACTGTAGCCCACGAAAGCTTATGCTCAAATAAATTTGTTAGTCTCTAAGGTGCCACAAATGCTCCTGTTCTTTTTAAAAAAGCAGACAGAATGTTGGGAATCACTGACTACCGCTGCACACTGAGTGGATGTTTTCAGAGAACTATCCACAATGACTACAAGATCTTTGAGTGTTAACAGCTAATTCAGACTCCTTCATTTTGTATGTATAGTTGAGATTGTTTTCCAATGTACATTACTTTGCATTTATCAACATTAAATTTCATCTGCCATTTTTGTTGCCCAGTCACCCAGTTTTATGAGATCCCTTTGTAATTCTTCGCAGTCTGCCTGGGACTTACCTATTTTGAATAGTTTTGTATCATCTGCAAATTTTGCCACCTCACTGTTTACCCATTTTTCCAGATCATTTATGAATATGTTGAACAGCACTGGTCCCAGTACCGACCCTTCAGGGATACCACTATTTATCTCTCTCCATTCTGAAGACTGATAATTTATTCCTACCCTTTGTTTCCCATCTTTTAACCAGTTACTGATCCATGAGAGGACTTTCCTCTTACCCCATGATGGCTTACTTTTCAAAAGTCAATTTAAATTAAATACTTTTTTAAAAAATGTATATATTTTTAGAAATCTAGACCTGTTATGTGTTTTGGTGTAACTTGCATTATTCTGATGTTAAATTTGCATAATCCTAACAAAACATTTACTTTATTCATATCTCTTTTATATATCTCATTGGTCCTGACACCCCCCCTGTAAATTCGAACACCCCCCCTAATTTCAATTCCTGGGGAAACCACTGGACACAAGACAGCCTCATCGAACCACCCAAGTAAAACAGCAAATTTAGCCAGGGCAAGAAATGCTTTGGTGATTGTTACAAATCTTATGAAATTTCACTGAGTTGATGTTGCTCAGTTGTTCCAAATTCATCCATTGGTGGGGTTCTTTGTGGGCTTGTAGGGTTGGTTCTTTTTGCAACTGACAGATTATATTTTGCTAAAACCAGCCACAAAGATAAAGAAATAATTGGGGACAAGCTCCCCAAATGGTTACATTTTCACAAAGATGTGATTTCTCACTCCTGTCCAACCGGTGATTGTTTTTCCATCTGGCCCTGCAACATGCTGATGGACCCCACATTTTTGCTGGCTTCCCTTTGATTAACTGAAGCCCTGACCTTGTAACCTGATTAATTCAAGTGGACCCCTGTGCCCGTATGGATTCCTCTTGGGGCTTTCCCTAGATTCAGGGCTCCACCCTGATCAATCAGATTTTGAAGCATCAGGGCCCGAGAGTTTTGTTTCGTCTGTAATCAGGGTGGCTTTGAATTTCTGTCACTCACTAAGTATCCCACACTTTGCTCTGCTGAACAGACTGAGCCTAAACTTTTCAGACAATTGAATATATTATTTTCCTTTTGGAAGAGGATGTGTAATTTCTATTACATGCATTGTTTACAGATGTGATTAGATCTGGATCTTCATAACAGCCTCACTGCTGAATTGGAGAGAAGAGAATGCATTTCATGAGCTGTAGAGATGTGTGACCTCAATCTGAAACTGTATCCCGCAAGGATTCGGTCAATAGGTGTCTGCAAATCCTATTCCGAAGTAGGGCAAAGTAGGTCAGATCCAGAAGCAGGGCTCCCTGGCGGCCTGTGGAGTAGAGCAGGGCAGCAGATGTGATTCCCAATGCTGTGCTGGCACTTGCAGCTGGGGGTGTGGATTCCAGGTTCACCCTTTCCCTGCACTCTTGCTCATTCAATCACTCGTCCATACCTGCAGCTAGATTTACAGCCTTTGGGCCTGACCCCCTGCTACCGTGCATCATGTGCAGTCATGTATACCTCTGCTGAAAACTGCTGCTATTCTGATTCAGCAACATTATACATCTACTTTGCACAGGTGTAAATGGCTGTGCAGTGGAAGAGAGAATCAGGCCTTTCATCTCTGCTCCGTGTCCTTGGTCCAAGCACTGCAGGTGTCAAAGGCTGACCTCGCTCTGTAGGTCACAATTTATAACAGCAGCAGCACTTGGTTCCATGGCTGGGCTTCTCCGTGGCACAGGGCGATATCAGGTCATTTCTGACTGCTGGTGTGCTAATGTCTTTGCATAAGACTTATGGGAGCAGCATTGCAAGATACCAACCCAATTTTGTGTAGGCATGAAAAACACGTTCCCTCGTCCAAGGAATGGCCATAGTTTGCTTGATCTCCCGGGTTGCTAATGATTGCTTTGTGACCTGTATTGTGGAAAATCCATACATGTGGCTAGGATGTGTTGATCCATCTACTGAGCCTCTCCACCTCTGACATGGCTTCTGCAACTCTACCGCATGGACTAGCTTTATCTGTGTGACACAGCCTTCACTCCAACACATTTTGAGACAGCAGCAGTGACAATACTTAGCACTGAAATAGCACTTCACATGCACAAAGCAATGCATAGACATTAATCAATTACAAACACCCCTGCGGGATAGGGAGAATGAGTTAAAAGTTCCCAAATTCTGGACCAGACCAATCACGATCATTCATCATTTCAGTTCCTTGTATCAGATCCGTCAGATGGATCTGATGGGAAGATTTTGCCATTAGAGCCCCTGCATTGTTCTCAGACAGAGCAGCTAGATTACAGCATGGCTAAGATAAGCAGTTTAAGAGACCACATCTCCAGAGTGCAGTTTGAAGCAGAGCGTCCCTCTATATTTGTGGATAAGAACCGTAGCTGGCAATCCCACAGTGGTTTCCTTTGTTCCTGGACATTCGAATGTACCCTTTGTCACCGAAATATTCACCCCAACTGTTGGAAGGAGAAATAACACACAATTAAACATTAAGAGAATAAAACACCTTTCTTTATAGGCAGGGTTCCCCTCCCCCATTTTCTCATGTGTTTCAAGCTGTTTAACAAAGTGCATCCAATTCACACTAGTACAGACACATACATGCACAGCTCTACACAGCTTACTCATGCCACACGCATATCCCAGGAGCACGTTAGTCTATAGATGAATACGGCTCAGTGATGGATTTTCTTTTACCTGTTTTTCACAAGCCAAAAGTCCTTCTCATCCATGGTGCCATAGCCGATAACTAGAACTCCATGATTCACATCATCAGTGCAACGTGGATCATCGTAGACTCCTGGAAGGAAAGAATGCACAATCACATGGGAGTGAACAGGGACTTCTCTGCTCAGTAAAGTTGTTGTGAGCAACAGCACCCACATGGTACCAACATGCCTCTAACCTGGTCCTCTGTAAGGGGGGGTAATAATAACAATCCCTCACGCTTTTCATCAGTAGATCACAAAGCGGATCAGTCTCATTCTCTCCATTGTGCAGATGGTGAAACTGAGGCACAGAGCAGGCAGTTAGTTACCCTTGGAATAGAACCCAGCTCTCCACTCAGCTGTTTGGAGGTACCACAGATCAGCTATTCGGCAGCTAGGGGAAGCGCTTGGGGAGGACAGAGAACAGTGAGTGGGGCGGGGACCTTCGGGGGAGAGGTTGGAGTGGGGAGAGACGGAGCGAGGGCAGGACCTCAGGGGAAGGGGTGGAGTGGGGGCAGGGCTTCAGGGTGGAGCAGGGGTGGTGCACCCCTGGGGAAAAATAAAAGTCAGCACCTATGAACCAAGGGGTTACATGACGGTGTCACAAACAGCAAAACATGCTTTCAGCTGCCTGGGGCTTTTGTTTTATAATTACTGTAATTTACTGAGGGATCAAAAGATTCCAGGAAATAACAAGAAAACAAAAGCCAGGTCTCCAGGGGAAGAGCACGATGGGCGCGGCTCCTCAGTAACATGCTGCAGAACAAATAGCAGCTTCCTCCACATTCCTCTTCAAATTTAAAGAGACAGTCCAGAGAAAGCAAAGGCATCACTGCTTCAAACTACATACAGCACTGGGCGCGGGTGTTCTAGCTTAGAGAATGTACCTGATCTGTACAGGAAAAACGAAGGCTGTTTCGCATCTATGGCAACAGACACAGGTCCGATATTGGCGACGGCATCCTTCAGGGCTGCTTCATTGGCATACGGGAGCTCAATGAACTTGGAGCAAGTGGCGGCTCGTGTGGCAGTGTTATAGTGACACGTTCCATTCTGGCAGTGGCAAATAGAAGATTAGACTAACACCTAAAAAAACCCACTCGTTTGTTTCAAACCAAAATTCCATTTTTTCAGGTTTTTTTCCTGAAATGAAAAATTAATTTTTTTTCATTTTGTTCAAATGAAACATTTCAAATGTCATTTCAAATTGACATTTCATTTCTGAATGAGCTGTCAAAATGGTTACTTTTGACATTTCCGTGAGGAAAATATCAGTGGGGTTTTTGGCCAAAAATATTTGCCAAATTTAGGTCAAATTCACACATAGTTTTGGTGCCCTGAAAAGAGCATTTTTAGCCAATTTAATGTTTGTCAAATATTTCTTTCCCAGCTCTAATTGAGATGTCCCAGTGTTAATATCTCTCCTTTCTCATCACTCAGGTAAGAAGAAATAGGAGGATTCAGCCATCAATGAGAGCAATGAAAATTTGCAGCACATATTTCATCTATGGATTTATGAGCCTCCATGCCTCTATGATAGAGTGAGGTATCATTAGCTGGGTTTCACAGAGAAGACTGAGGAACAAACAGAGCTAAGATTAAAACCCAAGTGACCTGAGTACAATTCCCTCTGCTCTAGCCACTAGGTACCACTTTCCACGCAACATTGGGATTACACGCCAGGAATCCTGATTCCAAGGTCTACTGCTCTAACCACTAAAGAACACTGCCTGCAGACCTCTTCCCTTGTTCTTTGTGCTGATACAAACAGCACAGGAAGACCCAGTAAAACAAGCCACAAAGAACAGATTGCTACACACTCGCAAGAAGAGATGCCAGCAACAGACTAAGAAAAGGAGGATGGAGTTCCTGTGTTTTTGGGGATGTCAACACTGCATTGTAGTGCTGGGTCTGTGAGATCCAGGCTTGTGGACTCAGTGTTTCCAAGCCCAGGCTTGAGCATCCACACTGCACTGTAAACCTGGGTTTACAATTCCTGGGCCCAGGTCTCACAGCGGTGCTAATGTGTCCATACTGCCCTGCACAGACCTTCTGACTCAGGTCTGCAGCTTTTGCTGCACCCACTCTACAAAATGACAAGATGTGGACCCAAGTCAGCAGGACTCTGACTCGGACTCTGACCCACCACCCAAGTCATAGGACCTGGGGCCTGAGCGCTTGCTGACCTGAGTCAGGCTGATTTGCGTGTGATGGAAGGGGAGCCTGGGCTCAAACCGGAGTCAGAACCCGGGCTTAGTGTGCAGTGGAGCCAGACCATCTATGTGTCTTAAACTTGGATACCAACCTGAGCGGTGTATGGATAGGAGGAGTCCGAATCAATGCCGTCATTATCGATGATGTACTGGAAGGCGTGGGTCATAAGTCCGCCGCCGCAGCCGTAGTTCCCGTACATAATGGAACAGTCGACTAGGTTCTGTGCGCTGAGAGACACCAGGTTTCCAGTTTTCAGTTTCACCTGGGCTTCTAGGGCACCGACAGCACTGAAAGCCCAGCAGGCGCCACAGGCTCCCTGAAAAAGCCAGGAAGATGAGCTCAGCCACTGCTGTGATGGGCACCCATGTCAGGAGGGGAACAGATTGAGCCTCCCACCTGATTTTTCACATCCGTAACACATCCTTTGTCCCTCCAGTCCATGGAGTCAGGCACTTTGCTGCCAGGGCGTGGCCTGTAGGTGGAATTCCGGTCAGGTCGGTGGGGAATTTTCACTCCAGTTAACAAAGCAGCCACTTCCTCGCTGGTCTAGTTAAAAGAACACACACACCCCTTCAGACTGACATCCCCTTCGATGTACAGACTGGCCCCGAACACTGGGGACATTCAGATACAAACTCTTCGTCTCAGGTTCAACTCTTGTTCATTGATACAGTGTTTTCCTTTATACAGTGAAAAATATGAGCACGCCTGAATGCTGGGGATCAGCCTGGCTGAAACAATAGCCCATGCTGTAGCTTTGTTTGCTGGGAACTCTGGATTCTGTGATTCTCCACGTGCTAATCCTCCTCCCACGGCACATTGCTGGGGATAGAACCCAGGATTAGCCCTGTCAGAAAGTTTTCAGCCGAAAACAAATGGTTTTTTGGCTGAAAAATGCATATTTGGGTCGACTGAAACATTGCGTGAACTCACCTTGAATTTGAAAAATTGTTTCAGCCGGGAAAAAAAAATCAATATTAGTCAAAATGTTTGGATTCAAAATGACTTTTCAGTTCAAATTCTACTTCCATTTGATTTATTTATTTATTTATTTAAAAGGTAAAATAATCTAGAAAACTAAACATGTTGTCTGACCTAAATGAATTCTTTTCATCCTTTTTTCATTTCACCATTGCTATTTCAGGTCCACCTGAAACTAACTTTTGATTGATTGATTGATTGATTGATTGTTCAGTCACCAAACCAAAAAAATCTCTTCTTCACAAAGCTCTACCCAGGAGCATCAGCATTGCCAAGTCTCTTGATTTTATTGAGAGTGTCACAATATCTGGTGTTTTCCTTAAAGCATCAATGTGCGGGGGTTGTGAGATTGACAAGAATTTCAGCTTTTTTTTTTTTTTTTTTTTTAAAGTTTCCATCTCTCATATAGTTGTGGAGAACTGTTGGAAAACATGACCCTTAAAAGTGCAAAACCCAGAGGCAAATAAATGGTGCCCCCAGACTTAAACATTTTTTAAATCACAAGATTTTTAAGCCCCCCATGATTTTAGCTGCCTGACTCCTCAATTCTGAATGCTTGGCGTTGGCAGTAACAGGATCTGAGGCACAAGCCCCTGCAATTTCAGCTAACGGAACAACTTCTTTAACCAGCAACGGCCTAGCAGACAGGTCATGTGTTATTCCACACGGGACATTTCTCATGGAGGTAAGGGAGGGTGGCAGACACAGTAAGGTAGAGAAGCAGGAACCTACTGGAATGAGAGTCCCACACTTTTGACCTCACATGTACTGTATGTGCAAGGTCACTCTGCTTGGAGGATGCCATTTGATACAGAAATATGCTGGGGGGGAAGGGGGTCACACCAGCAGCGGGCTAGCAGGGGGTGGAGTACCTGCACTTAAAAAATCAGGACTAACCCCCTGATGGCAGATTTCCCACACACACCCCTAACCCAAGCACGTAGAACAAAGATTTGCACAGCTCTCGGGAGCAGTGGGCAGGTTGCTGCTGGAGGATGCACAGGGGTGCAGTGGTTTGAGGGCCAACCTCTGCAGGGCTCATAGTGACCCTGGACTGACTGGAGCTTATTCTGCCCCTGATTCAGTTACATTCTCTGGCCATGGCACCCCTAGAGGAACACAGATAATTCCAGATGTTCAGTCACTTGGCCTATTTTTTTTAAACTTACCATGTCTGCCAGGTGGTTCATGCCCAGCTCATAGGAATGCAGCCCCAGTGAGTGCTCGAGGTTATGCAGCATAACGAGCTTGAGGTTCTTTTCCCAGGTCACGCGCCGTTCCCCTTCCTCTTTCTGGAACCAAAGCACAGCCCCCATGTTATTATGCAGTAGCCCAGAGGAAACCATCTGCAGTATGAATGGGTTATAGTTCTACACCGCTTTTTTATCCCCAAGGAACCTAAGTGCTTTGCTCAAATTGTTGCTCAAATCCTGCAACACTCACTGAAGCAAAACTTCCTAGGAAATCAAGGGGAGTCTTAACAAGTTAAGTGTGGCAAGATTGAGTCCTTCCCCACCCTCAAAATGCAGCTAGTTCTGCAGTGGTGTGCAGCAGCTTTTTTAACAGCACACAGCAACACTACACAAAACGGTTCATTTATTAAATGCTGAAATGAACCATTTTCCCCACCTTTCCATCTTAATTTTTTTAATTCGACCGAAAAAATATTCCAAAATCAAGCCAAATTCCCTAATTGTTTCTGTCAACCCAAATCTACATTTTTCCACCAAAAAAAAGAGAAAAGAGTTTTGTAAACAATGCCACCTGGCTCTAATATATCCCAAACGAAACACGCTTTAACAAAACAACTAATCCCTGGGATGGTTTAGGCAAGGTGGAGGGTATATACAGGGCCCAATGTACATAAAAACTGAAAGCTCTTCTGAAAGCAGAGAGAGCTTTGCAATCTCCAGGAGAAGAGCAGGAGGCAGCGTTCTCAGCGAGAGCTGGCATAGGGCTGGCATGCTAAGATCCTGGATACCTGCTGACCTGAGGGGAGATGGTGACAGAAATCCCCCTCCTCCACTTTAACCCCACAGCCACAAAGAGCCCACCTTGTGGCTGTATTGCTTGCCATAGGTTTTCTTCCAGAGCTCCCAGTGGTTATCCAGCGTCGGGTCTGAGTGTAGATGTGCAGTAGCAACAGCAACAAGAGAGGCCAAGAAAATACAAACCAACAGCTTCATTCTGCTTAGCTAGGGAAAAAAAACAAACAGCATGCTGGTGAAAGATAATATCTGCATGGTTAAGTCGAGTGTCTCAATTTCCTCCACTCAGTGATGGTGCAAAAGATCCAGAACTGACTTGCTGAGATTTCTCCACTCTCTCTGCCATGAGCCAAGTGTCAAGAAGCAAACCCTGATCCTGCAGCAGCTCTCACACTGAGCCATCCGGCGGCTTGTACCTTGGGGGCGAGGGGGCAGGGGAAGGGGCTTCCTGGAACCCCACACGACAACAACAGACTTGAAAGGAAAACAGAGCTGGGTCAATGGATAATATCACCCGGCTACTTCTACAGCTCCTGAACTGGATCTTGGACCTGGACGTGGGCATCAGAGCCTGGGATAAGGTGATCCAGCGGGGAGGGAGGGATGGAGCTAGCGAAAGTCGGAGACATTCCCAGCTCGGGTGGGAATTGATGTAGCTTCACTGAGGTTAATGAGCTTGATCCCTAGGTGATGTAAACTGGTGTCACTCCATTGTGGTCACTGGGGTGAAGCAGATTTACACCAGCTGAGGATCTGGCCCAGAGGGATTTAGGTGACGAGGGCTTGAATTTTCAAAGGAGCCCAAGTGATTTTCAAGGGAGTTCGGCACCCAAATCTCATTGACTCTCACCTAACTCCCCTAGGTTCCTTTGAACACTCGGCCTAGAAAGGAAGATGGAGGGGTGTATGGGGCTAGAAAGACAGAGATAGATAGATAGAGAGGGTGTATGAGAATAGATAGAGAGGGTGTATGGCGAATGAGAGAGAGGGTGTTGAATAGATAGATAGAGGGGGTTATGGGAAGAGAGAGAGGTTTATATGGGGCTAGAAAGACGAGACTGATACACGCGGGTGACTGCAAATGCAAACTCTCTACAATCAAAACACAAAACGCCATTTCTTGATTTTACTTCCTCAAACACATTGTTCCAAACACGACAAAGAGGAGATTTAAAGTACAAGGGGGAAAAAGAAAAAGCCAAACATACCTGACGGGAGTTCGCCTGGTGGAGATTTCTAGGCAGGAACCTTTAACTGATCAGCAGGCAGCAAGAATTCCCCTAAATTCTCCTCTCAAGGTTGGTTCCTGAGTGAACCCTAACACCCTTCCTGCTCTAACTGCATGCCAAGAAGAAGGAGTTCTGTTTGCCCTGCCAGGCTCGTCACATGGGACTGTGAATGAGGAAATGGCAGGACCTCTGGTTTCACTTTTACTGTGACTGTATCAAAATAGAGATGTTCACTACGGCTGCAGGCTGATTTTCAGTCACCAGCCCCAGACCACTAAAATCAGCTGGTTTTCCTTCCCTTCCCAGACCCTACAGCACATGATTTGGAGATTTAAAAAATAAACTAGTAGGGTCAACATTTTCAAAAGCGCAGACAGGTGCAAACAGTCACTGGGACCTCCCTTTTGGGGTTTAAGTGATCATCAGTATTATGGTAAAACTTAGAGATCAGGGGCCTGTTGTGCAGGGTTTTGAGCTAACAAGCAAGACAGACAAAGGGCAGGGGAAAACTGAGCCACAGATCAGGGAAGCAGTTTGCCCAAGCTCACACAGCAGGGCAGTGCTAGTGCAGGGACTAGAATCCTGGTCTCCTGCATCCCAGTCCAGTGCCTGCTTCATTGGCATTTTGGGCACCCAGCATGTTCACTAAGCTGGTGTCTGATTTAGCTTCAACTGCCTGAGCACCCAGCATTGAGTGGGATGTTCAGAGGCACCCATGCACCTTCCTGGGTGCACAGGGCTGAGCAGAAATGCCCTCTAGGTGCACATTAGCATATGGATATTGGCACTTTGAATATGCTAATGAGGCCTAGAGACCCAGCCACAGGCACTGACTTTTGTTTTTGCCGGTGGGTGCTCCTCTCCGCCCTCTCACCCTGTTCAAACGGCAGGCGGGGCCTTGGGAGGGAAGAGGCCCAGTGCGAGTGGGGTCTGGGGTGAGGCACGACACGGCCTCTGGGGGAAGAGGCAGAGTGGGGCAGGGCGTCAGTATGGAGCAGTGGACAGAGCAGGGAGTGGGGCCTCGGTTCTGGCGCCGTGGCCCACAAAAGATTCATCTGGTCCTGCGGGTGCTGAGATGGACCCTGAGATCCACAGATGAAAGGTTCTATAGCAGTGCAAATCGGGCCACATCTTCAGCTGCTAGAAATCAGCATCGCTCCTATTATGAATAACCCTTGGAACACAGACTGCACAGCAATGACCTGCTGGCGAGGATGAATATTTGCCTGCTGCAGCCTCTAGGGTTACAGATGTAATCAGGGTCTGAATGAACTGAATGAATGCAGAGGGGAGACTTCAGGAGCAAACTGTATTTACATGAACACACCTACTCTGCTTAGATATCCAGCGGATAGAACAGTGTTGCTCAAAATAATCAACTTTGGCTGGTGTTGGGTTACAAATCACTTTAGTACTGAATGCGGGGTGGGGAAATGCTGTTATCGGTGTGTTGTCATTATGGTATGAATGAAGGGGAGCAGAACTGCACTTAACCCTGTCCCAAATGAGGGGGTCACCCCAGATGAAAGGACCTCGTTAAGCCAGGGGCTCAAATGCCAGAGCCCTGTGACAGTAAGAGGCCAGGCGTCCCAGCTAGGAGGTGTGGATTCTCCCTATGGGTCCCAGGAGTGGTTTAACCTGTTCCTCCCCCCTGTTCAAAGAAAGAGCTAAATAGGGTTCGTAGGAGCCTTTTCGTTATTTTAAATGCTCAGTCAGAGCTGAAATCAGATATGGTTGGACTGTGTTTCTACCCAGCCTGCTAAGAGCTAAAATTCACTGAGAGCTGAAATCACTTGAGGTGGGGCAGTGTTTCTACCCCAGCCTGCAAAGAGCTGAAAATTACTAAGGCTATATCTACACTACACAGCTTTTAGCGACACTCCTGTGTCGATACAGCTGTGTTGATAATGGTCGGGCAGTGTAGCTACTGGGTGTTGGCATTTTTGCTGACAAAATACTTCCATCCCCAACGAGTGGCGTTCGCATTGTCAAGAGGAGACACCCCACCGTTCAATGGTTGACGGAAATGAAGATTAATATCTGTGAGCACAGTCCCCATTCACCCAGGCCTCCCGCATCTTGCTCTTCATCTCCCCCATTCCATCTACCCCATCACCCATATATTTCCTCTGCTTCCTTCCTGCCTTCCAGCCCCCCTCTCCACCAAGCCCTTTCACCCCTTCAATCTGGAAGGCAAACAGAGTGAACTGATGAGATGGAGCCGTGGAGGGGATCCCATGCTGGGGTAGTGGGAGCTGGGGCACCCCGTCTTTTTTGAGGGCTTAGGTGGGATGTGCGTAGGGTTGCCAGCTTGGTTAAAAACCAGACACTCCAGCAGAAGTGCCAGAACCTCCCCAGCCCCACCTATTTCCCGCAAAAGCCCCATCTCTTCCCCTGACACCCCACCCCATTCACTCCTCTTTCCCCCTCCCCCTGTTGCTTGCTGCTTTTCCTCTTTCATCCTCTGCCGTCTGGGTCAGAAGGGACTCGCCTGGGGCTGCGAGCTCCAACCACACAATGAAGGTAGGAGGCGGCCTCAGCTGAGTAGAGGCTGGTGCGGGTGATGACCCGACGCCTCCCCGCCTCCCTCACCCGCAGTAACCGGACTTTGAGTGTCTGGTCCCCTTTTCAACCGGACTTCCCAGTCAAAACTTGGGCACCTGATCACCATAGAATGGTGTCTAGAGCTTGTGCTGGCCCTCTGCACAGGGTGAATTTCACCCTAAAAGTTCAGGTAAAACAGTAGAGAGTCAGACATTGCCTAGCAATGGGGGCTGCCCACGATCCATCAGTTACTCACCTGGCGCTCCCCCCAAACGAGGGGAAGCAGTGACACAAGACAGCCACATGGAACCTCCCAAGTACAACTGCAAATTTAGCCCAGGGCAAGAAATGCTTTGGTGCTGGTTGCAAATCTCATGATATTTCACGAAATCAGCGTTGCTCAGTTGTTCCAAATTCATCCATTAGTAGGTTTTTTTCTGGGTTTGTTGGGTTGTTGTTTTTTGGGTTTTTTGCAACTGATGGATTATATTTTGCTAAAACCAGCCACAAAGATAAGGAAATAACTGGGGACAAGCTCCCCAACTGGTTAAATTTTCACAAAGATGTGATTTCTCACTCATGTCCCACCATTGATTGTTTTTCCACCTGGCCCTGCAACACACTAATGGATCCCACATTTTTAATGGCTTCCCTTCAATTAACTATACCCCTGACCTTGTAACCTGATTAATTCAAAAGGACCCGTATGCCCATATGGAGCCCTCTTAGGGCTTTGCAGAGATTCGGGGCTCCAACCTCATGAATTAGATTTTGAAGCATCAGGACCTGAGAGTTTGTTTCATCTGTAGTCAGTGTGGCTTTGAATTTCTGTTGCTCGCTAAGTATCCCACACCTTGCCCTGCTGAACAGACTGAGCCTAAACCTCTCAGACAATTGAATATATTTTTTTCCTTTTGGAAGAGGATGTGTAATTTCTATTACAAGCATTGTGTACAGATGAGATTAGATCTGAATCGTCATAGCAACCTCACTGCTGAATTGGAGAGAAGAGAATGAATTTCATGTGCTGTAGAGATGTGTGACCTCACTCAAACTGTATCCCACAAGGATTCAGTCAATAGGTGTCTGCAAATCCTATTCCGAAGTAGGGCAAAGTAAGTCAGATCCAGAAGCAGGGCTCCCCCGCGGCCTGTGGAGGAGAGCAGGGCAGCAGATGTGATTCCCCGTGCTGTGCTGGCACTTGCAGCTGGGGGTGTGGATTCCAGGTTCACCCTTTCCCTGCATTCTTGCTCATTCAGTCACTCATCCCATACCTGCAGCTACATTTACAGCCTTTGGGCCTGACTCCCTGCTACTGTGCATCATCTACAGTCATGTAAACCTCGGCTGAAAACTGCTGCTATTCTGATTTAGCAACATTATACACCTACTTTGCACAGGTGTAAATGGCTGTGCAGTGGAAGAGAGAATCAGGCCTTTCATCTCTGCACCATGTCCTTGGTCCAAGCGCTGCAGGTGGCAAAGGCTGACTTCACTCAGGACACATTTTATAACAGCAGCAGCACTTTGTTCCGTGGCTGGGCTTCTCCGTGGTTTCTGACTGCTGGTGTGCATAAGATACCAACCCAATTTTGTGCAGCCATGAAAAACACTTTACCCCCTGCAAGGAATGTCCATAGTTTGCTTGATCTCCCGGATTGCTAATGAGTGTTTTGTGACCTGTATTGTGGAAAATTGATATATGTGGCTAGGGATGTGTTGATCCATCTACTTCGCCTCTCCACCTCTGATGTGGCTTTGGCAACTCTACTGCTCCACAAACGGCGTGGATTAGCGACACGGCCTTCACTCCAACACATTTTGAGACAGCGGCAGTGACAATACCTGGCACTGAAATAGCAGTTCACATGCGCAAAGCAATGCGTAGACATTAATCAATTACAAACACCTCTGTGGGACAGGGAGAGTGAGCTAAAAGTGCCCAAATTCTGGACCAGGCCAATCATGATCATTCATCATTTCAGCTGCTTTTCTCAGGTCCGTCAGGTGGATCTGATGGGAGGATTTTGCCATTAGAGCATCTACATTGTTCTCAAACAGAGCAGTTAGATTACAGCAAGGCTAAGATTAGCAGTTTAAGAGACCACGTTTCCAGAGCGCATTCTGAAGCAGAGTGTCCCTCTATATTTGTGGATAAGAACCGTAGCTGGCAATCCCACATTGGTTTCCTTTATTCCTGGACATTCGAATGTACCCTTTGTCACCGAACTTTACACCCCAGCTGTTGCAAAGAGAAATAACACAGAATTAAACATTAAGAGAATAAAGCATCTTTCTTTATAGGCAGGGTTCCCCTCCCCCATTTTCTCATGTGTTTCAAGCTGTTTAACAAAGTGCATCCAATTCACACCAGTACAGACACATACATGCACAGCTCTACACAGCTTAATCATACCCCACGCATAACCCAGGAGCACGTTATTCTATACATAAATACGGCTCAGTGATGGATTTTCTTTTACCTGTTTTTCACAAGCCAAAAGTCCTTCCCATCCAGGGCGCCATAGCCAATAACTAGAACCGCATGATTCATGCCATCAGTGCAACGTGGATCATCGTAGACTCCTGGAAGGAAAGAATGCGCAATCACGTGGGAGGGAGAAAAGCCAGCAGGGACTTCTCTGCTCAATAAAGCTGTTGTGAGCAACAGCACCCACATGGTACCAACATGCCTCTAACCTGGTGCCCTGTAAGGGGGGTAAGAATAACAATCCCTCACTCTTTTTGTCAATAGGTCACAAAGCGGGTCCGTCTCATTATCTCCATTGTGCAGATGGGGACACTGAGGCACAGAGCAGGCAGTGACTTGCCCTGGGAATAGAACCCAACTCTCCTGAGCCCCAGTCCAGCGCATTGTCCACTGGGATGTTTAGTTTCCGTGGCCTTGTACGATCATTGGCTCTCCTACTGAGGCGGCCAACTTGGCTAGTGTGAGGTGGGCACCTGCCCCCAAGAACTGGACGCAGACCCTCTATAGGCCACCAAAGAGATGTCAGCTAGGATAGGATGTCTGACCAGCAGAGCTAAACTATCCCCTTAGCAATGAAAGCCTCCATTATCCCATCCGTCCCTTCAGCTATTTCAGTATCCCAACTCCCATTAACACCGGGAAGGAATCTTCCTCCCACTATGGTCCCCTCACAATGTTCCCTTAAAAGCCCCAAATCCAGCCAGGGGAGAATTCCCCCAGAACAGGAACCGAGTCAGACATCCACAACTGTCTTGGGAGGCCCCCTTCGGGAAGCTCTGGTGTAGGGATATTCCAGCCGGGGTTAGGGTCTACAGCAAGTCTGTGGGGCGCTGCTCCCAATGTAGCTTGACTTGGGCTGCCATATCTTATGCAACACCCGAGGCTGCCTAAATTATCCCACGAGCCGTCTCAACCGCAGAACTGGGCTGAAAGACCATCTTAGAGCTGACCTGAGCTGAGTCTGGTGCAGCATAAAATTGGCCCCACAATGTCTGACGGTGCCATGGGTGCTGGGGACGCTGCCGCACCCCCTGGCTTGAAGTGGTTCCCATCATATACAGGGTTTACAGTTTGGTTCAGTGGCTCTCAGCACCCGCACTGTACAAATTGTTCCAGCACCTGTGGATGGTGCTCGCTAGGGCGAAGGTAAATACAACCCACAAAACAAAATTTAAAAAGCACAGGTTAATATAAGCCACGCCCACTCGGTGGGATGTTCTGTCTCCCTCTAGTGGTGCCTGGGCCACAGAAAGGGCGACGAGCATGCCACAGCCTTGTCTAAAAGAGGTTGGGCCTTTTAGCTCCAGCAAGAAAGGCTCATGGGTTAAGATTCAGAAGTCCCAATCCCTGCTGCCCACCCCAGCGCACTGGCATTACATTAACATGAGTGAGAGGTCCACACTGGGGTGCTATTTTAATGACACCCTGTAAGACACCAGCAGGAACTGAACTCGGGATCGTTAGCCCTTGGAGCACCTTTTGAGGTAAAGGAGCATCTCCGGTCATTTGTTGTTGTTATTAATCTGTGTTACAGTAGCACCTGCCCGCCCCAGACATAGACCAGACACCATGGTGCTAGGGGCTGTACAAACGCAGAACAAAAAGATAGTCCTTGCCTAAAGAGCTTCCAATCTAGGGTATGTCCACACTGCACACTCCTTATGGCAGCGTATAGACTATATACACTCCACACAGGTATAAACAGCAGTGTAGACGGCTTAGAGGAGTAAAGACACACCTGAATCCTTAGGGTATATACCCTACATGGCTCTCCACATGCCCAAGCAGGCCTCCCCGGCTACACTGCTATTTTTAGCAGTGTCATATGCTGCTACCTCCCCACTGCTGTGGCATTTTCCTGCCATAGGGAAAGTCTCCAGCAGCAGGAGGTAGTGGCAGGGCCGGCTCCAGGCACAAGCAAACGAAGCAGGTGCTTGGGGCGGTGAATGGAAAGGAGAGGCACGTCTGGATCTTCTGCGGCAATTCGGCGGCGGGTCCCTCGGTCCCTCTCGGAGTGAAGGACCCGCTGCCGAATTGCCGCCGAAGAATGAAGTCGATCGCGGCTTTATCTTCTTTTTTTTTTTTCCGCTTCGCCGCTTGGGGCGGCAAAAAAGCTGGAGCCGGCCCTGGGTAGTGGGGAAAAACTCTGACAGCTCCCACTGCCTCCAGTGCCAGAACCTTCCACTGCTGTGCATAGCCACACAGCGCAGTGCGGACACAGGTTGCTTTTCGCTGCCGTGTGTAGCTACACCTACCCTGCATACCACCAGCAGTGATGTGCAGTATAGACATACCATACTATAGACATATAGACATTGTTTGTATAGAACAAAAGAGATTAGCTTCCAGCAGTACTAGGCTGTTATCCTCTAGCCAGCTGCCAGAGGGGGTCATGTAACACACATTGAACCAAGCGGTCACATGATGGAGCCACTCACAAAATGCAAAACGTGCTTTCACCCGCCTGGGGCTTCTGTTTTATAATTACTGCAATTTATTGAGGGTCCAAAACATTCCAGGAAATAACAAGAAAACAAGCCAGGTCTCCATGGGAAGAGCACGATGTGCGCGTCTCCTCAGAAACATGCAGCAGAACAAATAGAAACTTCCTCCATATTCCCCTTTAAATTTAAAGAGACAGTCCACAGAAAGCAAAGGCATCACTGCTTCAAACGACGTACTGCACTGGGCAGGAGATGTTCTAGCTTAGAGAACGTACCTGACTTATACAGGAAAAACGAAGGCTGTCTAGCATCTATGATGACAGACACAGGTCCGATATTGGCGACGGCATCCTTCAGGGCTGCTTCATTGGCATACGGGAGCTCAACAAACTTGGAGCAGGTGGCGGCTTGCGTGGCAGGGTTATAATGACATGTTCCATTCTGGCAGAGGAAGAAGGGACATTTTGGTCTCTGGCTTGAACATCTGACCCACTCACACCATTTTTATTTTGTCTCCCTTCTATCCCCCTCCATTGTCTGAATCCCTCTCATTTCTTAGACCACTGCTGCTCCCTTTGGGGCATTCCTTCTGCCTCTGGCCATCGAGATCAGAGCTGAGGGACTAATCGATTTTTCAGTTCAGTGACTTACCCGGAAAAATAAAATTTAAAAAATCTGTTTCAAATCGAAGTAGAATTTTTTCATTATTATTTCTTCACTGAAACAATAAATAAATAAATAAAAAATTCATTCGGGTCAAATTAAACCTTTTGAATGTCATTTCAGAATGAGCTGTCAACATGATTGACTCGGGCTTGGACCTTCCTGGGTCCGAGCCCTTGATTAGCACAATTTGTGTGTAGATAGAAGGGAGGTGAGGCTTGAGCCTGAGTTCAAACCCTGTACTTACACTGCAGTGTAGACATACCCAGTGTTTCCAAGCCCGGGCTTGAGCATCCACACTGCACTGTAAACCTGGGTTTACAGTTGCTGGATCCAGGTCTCACAGCTATGCTAACTGCACCATGCAGACTTTCTGACTTCAGTCTGCGGCTTCAGCTGCATCCACACTGCAAAATGACATGGTTTGAACCCAAGTCAGCAGGACTCGGACTCTGACCCACCCCTCTAGCAGTGTCACAGGACCTGGGGCCTGAGTGCTTGCTGACCTGAGTCAGGCTGATTTGTGTGTGGATGGAAGGGGAGCCTGGGCTCAAACCTGAGTCAGAACCCAGGCTTAGTGTGCAGTGTAGACAGACCCTCTCTGTGTCTGTTTGAAACTTGGATACCCACCTGAGCTGTGTACGGATAGGAAGCATCCGAATCAATGCCGTGATTATCAATGATGTACTGGAAGGCGTTGGTCATATATCCGCCACTGCAGCCATAGTTCCCGTACGTAGTGGAACAGTCGACTAGATTCTGTGCGCTGAGAGACACCAGGTTTCCAGTTTTCAGTTTCACCTGGGCTTCTAGGGCACCGACAGCACTGAAAGCCCAGCAGGCGCCACAGGCTCCCTGAAAAAGCCAGGAAGATGAGCTCAGCCACTGCTGTGATGGGCACCCATGTCAGGAGGGAACAGATTGAGCCTCCCACCTGATATTTCACATCCGTAACACATCCTTTGTCCCTCCAGTCCATGGAGTCAGGCACTTTGCTGCCAGGGCGTGGCCTGTAGGTGGAATTCCGGTCAGGTCGGTGGGGAATTTTCACTCCAGTTAACAAAGCAGCCACTTCCTTGCTGGTCTAGTTAAAAGAACACACACACCCCTTCAGACTGACATCCCCTTCGATGTACAGACTGGCCCCGAGCACTGGGGACATTCAGATACAAACTCTGTGGCTCAGGTTCAACTCTTGTTCATTGATACAGTGTTTTCCTTGATGCAGTGAAAAATATGAGCACGCCTGAATGCTGGGGATCGCTGGACTGACTCAATAGTCCATGCTGTAGCTTTGTTTGCTGGGAACGCTGGATTCTCTAATCCTCCTCCCACCGCACATTGCTGGGGATCATAGAACCCAGGACTAGCGCTGTCGGACAATTTGGGGGGAGAGGGGGAGCGCTGAAAAATGCATATTTGGGTCGACTGAAATATTGTGTGAATTCACCTTGAATTTGCAAAATTATTTCAGCCGTGAAAAAAAAATTCAAAATTAGTCCAAATGTTTGGATTCAAAATGACTTTTCAGTTCAAATGTTACTGCCAGTTCATTTATTTATTTTTTTAAAAAAGATAAAACAATCTAGAAAACTAAACAAAATGTGTTTTCTGACCCTAAATTAATTGTTTTAATCTTTTTTTCATTTCACCATTGCCATTTCAGGTCCATCTGAAACTAACTTTTGATTGATTGATTGATTTTTCAGCCACCAAACCAAAAAAATCTTATTCACAAAGCTCTACCCAGGAGCATCAGCATTGCCGAGACTCTTGATTTTATTGAGAGTGTCACAATATCTGGTGTTTTCCTTAAAGCACCAATGTGGGGGCGAGGGGATCAGATTGCACAAGAATTTCAGCTTTTTTTAAAAAAAAAAAGTTTCCATCTCTCGTATAGCTGTGGAGAACTGCATGAAAACATCTCTCTTACAAGGGCAAAACCCAGAGGCAAATAAAAAGAATCCCTAGACTTAGACTTTTTTTAAACAACAGGATTTTTAAGCCCCCCCATGATTTTAGCCGCCTGACTCCTAAATTCTGAATGCTTGGCATTGGCAGTAACAGGATCTGAGGCACAAGCCCCTGCAATTTCAGTTAAAGGAGCAACTTCTTTAATCAGCAAAGGCCTAGGAGACAGGTCGTGTGTTATTCCACACGTGACATTTCTCATGGGGGTAAGGGAGGGTGGCAGACACAGTAAGGTAGAGAAGCAGGAACCTGCCAAAATGGGATTCCCACACCTTTGGCCTCACATGCACTGTATGTGCAAGATCACTCTGCTTGGAGGATGCCATTTATACAGAAATACGCTGCAAGGAGGGAGTCACACCAGCAGCGGGCTAGCAGGGAGTGGAGTACCTGCACTTAAAAAATCAGGAATACTCCCCTGATGGCAGATTTCCCACACACACCCCTGACCCAAGCAAGTAGAACAAATATTTGCACAGCTCTCGGGAGCAGTGGGCAGGTTGCTGCTGGAGGACTCATAGTGGTGCTGTGGTTTGTGGGCCTACCTCTGCATGGCTCATAGTGGCCGTGGAGATTCTGCCCCTGATTCAGTTACATTCTGCCCCTGATTCAGTTACATTCTCTGGTCACGACACCCCCAGGGAAATACAGATAATTCCCAGATGCCCAGTCACTTGGTCTGTAGCGATATTTTTTTAACTTACCATGTCTGCCAGGTGGTTCATGCCCAGCTCATAGGAATGCAGCCCCAGAGAGTGCTCGAGGTTATGCAGCATAACGAGCTTGAGGTTCTTTTCCCAGGTCACACGCCGTTCCCCTTCCTCTTTCTGGAACCAAAGCACAGCCCCCAGGTTACTATGCAGTAGCACAAAGGAAACCATCTGCAGTATAAATGGGTTATAGTTCCCCAGAGCTTTTTTAATCCTCAGGAACCCACAGTATTCTTGCCAGCAAGCTAAAGAAGTATGAGCTGGATGAATGGACTATAAGGTGGATAGAAAGCTGGCTAGATCGTCGGGCTCAACGGGTAGTGATCAATGGCTCCAAATCTAGTTGTTAGCTGGTATCAAACGGAGTGCCCCCAGGGTCGGTCCTGGGGCCAGTTTTGTTCAATATCTTCAGTAATGATCTGGAGGATGGCGTGGACTGCACCCTCAGCAAGTTTGCAGATGACACTAAACTGGGAGGAGTGGTAGATACGCTGGAAGGCAGGGATAGGATACAGAGGGACCTAGACAAATTAGAGGGTTGGGCCAAAAGAAACCTGATGAGGTTCAACAAAGACAAGTGCAGAGTCCTGCACTTAGGACAGAAAAATCACATGCACTGCTACAGACTAGGGACAGACGAGGGACAGAGTGGCTGGGCAGCAGTTCTGCAGAAAAGGACCTATGGGTTACAGTGGACAAGAAGCTGGATCTGAGTCAACAGTGTGCCCTTGTTGCCAAGAAGGCTAACGGCATTTTGGGCTGTATAAGTAGGGGCATTGCCAGCACATCGAGGGACGTGATCATTCCCCTCTATTCGACATTGGTGAGGCCTCATCTGGAGTCCTGTGTCCAGTTTTGGGCCCCACACTACAAGAAGGATGTGGAAAAATTAGAAAGAGTCCAGTGGAGGGCAACAAAAATGATTAGGGGGCTGGAACACATGACTTATGAGGAGATGCTGAGGGACCTGGGATTGTTTAGTCTACAGAAGAGAAGAATAAGGGGGGATTTGATAGCTGCTTTCAACTACCTGAAAGGGGGTTCCAAAGAGGATGGATCTAGACTGTTTTCAGTGGTACTTGATGACAGAACAAGAAGTAATGGTCTCAAGTTGCAGTGGGGGAGGTCTAGGTTGGATATTAGGAAAAACTCTTTCACTCAGAGGGTGGTGAAGCACTGGAATGGGTTACTTAGGGAGGTGGTGGAATCTCCTTCCTTAGAGGTTTTTAAGGTCAGGCTTGACAAAGCCCTGGCTGGGATGATTTAGTTGGGGATTGGTCCTGCTCTGAGCAGGGGTTGGACGAGATACCTCCTGAGGTCCCTTCCAATCCTGATATTCTATGATTCTAAGTGCTTTGCAAAAATGTTGCCCAGATCCTGCAACACTCACTCAAGCAAAACTTCCTAGGAAATCAAAGGGAGTCTTAACAAGTTAAGTGTGGCAAGATTGAGTCCTTCCCCAATCCCGAAATTCAGCCAGTTCTGGAGTGGTGTGCAGCAGCTTTTTAACAGCACACAGCAACACTACACAACAGGGTAGGAAAAGAAGAGAAGAATCACACTGTATCCAATTAAATCACCAGGGGGAATTATAGGAAGGCAGAATGTAATTGCCACCAGGACAGTGATGACACCTTGTAATTTAGGAGGAAAGTACTGTAGGATTCTCTAATGACCCCAAGCAGTCGGGACCTTCAACTAAACCAAAGTAATTAAGAAGCTGCACATAACATTAGGATGCAAAACAATATCAATAATCAAACATTCACAATACAGCTTGCAGCTGGGCAACTCACTGACTTTTTGGTTTGGCAGCCAAACCAAACAATGCATTAAAAATCAGTTGAAGATTTTTGGATTTGGGTCAAATGTTTTGTTCCAATTTGGGGCTTTTAAAACCTTTTTATTTAGTTATTGTTAATAGAACGGAGGGAAATGCCAACACAAAATGGCTTTCCAAAAGGAAAAGTCAAAACGGCTCATTTATTAAATGCTGAAATGAACCATTTTCCCCCACCTTTCCATCTTATATTTTTCAATTTGACTGAAAAAATTTGCCAAAATTGAGACAACTTCCTCAATTGTTTCTGTCAACCCGAGTCTGCATTTTTCCACCAAAATAAATAAATAAAGTTTTGTGAACAATGTCACCTGGCTCTAATATATCCCAAACATAAAACAGGCTTTAAGAAATCAGCTAACCCCCCGGGATGGTTTAGGCAAGGTGGAGGGTACATACAAGGCCCGATGTTCATTAAAACTGAACACACTTCTGAAAGCAGAGAGAGCTTTGCAATCTCCAGGAGAAGAGCAGGAGGCAGCATTCTCAGTGAGAGCTGGCATAGGGCTGGCATGCTATGATCCCGGATACCTGCTGACCTGAGGGGAGATGGTGATGGAAATCTCCCTACCCTGCTTTAACCCCGCAGCTGCACAGAGCCCACCTTGTGGCTGTATTGCTTGCCATAGGTTTTCTTCCAGAGCTCCCAGTGGTTATCCAGCGTCGGGTCTGAGTGTAGATGTGCAGTAGCAGCAGCAGCAAGAGAGGCCAAGAAGATACAAACCAACAGCTTCATTCTGCTTAGCTAGAGAAAAAAAACCAAACAGCATGCTGGTGAAAGATAAGATCTGCATGGTTAAGTCAAATGTCTCAATTTCCTCCACTCAGTGATGGTGCAAAAGATCCAGCACTGACTTGCTGAGATTTCTCCACTCTCTCTGCCATGAGCCAAGTGTCAAGAAGCAAACCCTGATCCTGCAGCAGCTCTCACACTGAGCCATCTGGCGGCTTGTACCTCTTTGGGGTAAGAGGGCAGGGGAAGGGGCTTCCTGGAACCCCACACGACAACAACAGACTTGAAAGGAAAACAGAGCTGGGTCAATGGATAATATCACCGGGCTACTTCTACAGCTCCTGAACTGGATCTTGAACCTGGACATTGGCATCAGAGCCTGGGATAAGGTGATCCAGCGGGGATGGAGGGATGGAGCTAGCGAAAGTCAGAGACATTCCCAGCTCGGGTGGGAATTGATGTAGCTTCACTGAGGTCAATGAGTTTGATCCCTAGGTGGTGTAAACTGATGCCGCTCCATTGTGATCACTGGAGCTGATTTACACCAGCTGAGAATCTGGTCCAGAGAGATTTAGGTGAAGAGGACTTGGATTTTCAAAGGAGCCCAAGTGATTTTCAAGGGAGTTAGGCACTGAAAACCCATTGACTCTCACCTAGGTTCCTCTGAACACTCCAGCGTAGATAGGAAGATTGAGGGGTATATGGGGCTACAAAGACAGAGAGATAGAGAGAGACAGAGACAGTGTATGAGAATAGATAGGTAGAGAGGGTGTATGGGGAGTGAGAGAGAGGGTGTTGAATAGATAGATAGAGGGGGTTATTTGGAGAGAGAGAGGTTTATATGGGGATAGAAAGACAAGACTGATACCTGCGGGTGTCCCCATATGCAAACTCTCTACAAGCAAAATATAAAACACCATTTCTTGATTTTACTTCCTCAAACACATTGTTCCAAACACGACAGAGATTTAAAGTACAAGGGGGAAAAAGAAAAAGCCAAACATACCTGATGGGAGTTCGCCTGGTGGAGATTTCTAGGCAGGAATCCTGAACTGATCAGCAGGCAGCAAGAATTCCCTCAAATTCTCCTCCCAAGGTTGGCTCCCAAGTGAACCCTAACACCCCTCCTGCTCTGACTGCATGCCGAGAAGGAGTTTGGTTTACCCTGCCAGGCTCATCACATGGGACTGTGAATGAGGAAATGGCCTCTGCTTTCACTTTTACTGTGACTATCAAAATCGGGATGTTCACTACGGCTGCAGGCTGATTTTCAGTCCCCAGCCCCGGACCACTAAAATCAGGTGTTTTTCCTTCCCTTCCCAGACCCTACAGCACATGATTTGGAGAGTTAAAAAAATAAACTAGTACAACATTTTCAAAAGCTCAGAACGGTGCAAACAGTTGCTGGGAACTCCCTTTTGGGGTTTAAGTGATCATCAGTATTATGGTAAAACCTGAGATCCCAGCTGAGATCAGGGCCCTGTTGTGCAGAGTTCTGCATGAACACAGAGCGAGAGACAGAGCCTGCCCCCTGGAGCTCACAAGCTAAATAGACAAGACAAAGGGCAGGGGGAAACTGAGGCACAGATCAGGGAGGCAATTTACTGAAGGTGACACAGCAGGGCAGTGCTAGTACAGAGACTAGAACCTACGTCTTCCTGAGTCCCAGTCCAGTGCCTGCTTCACTGGCATTTGGGCACCCAGCATGCTCTCTAAGCCGGTGTTTGGTTTAACCTCAACTGCCTGAGCACCCGGCATTGAGAGGGATGTTCAGAGGCACCCATGCACTTTCCTGGGTGCACAGGGCTGAGCAGAAATGTCCTTTAGGTGCATATTAGCATATGGATATTGGCACGTTGAATATGCTAATGAGGCCTAGAATCCCAACCACAGCCACTGACTTTTGGTTTTTCCGGTGGGTGCTCCTCTCCACCCACCCCCCATTGGTTTCTTGTTATAATTTTGGACAATTCTGTTAATGAACTTCTTGAATGCAATGTGTTCATCTTTTGTGGCTTCTCGTGTGTCTGGTACTTCCACTCCTTGAATTGATATGCTCATTAGTTCATTCACATGATCAGGCAGAAGGTGACTTCTTTCAGAACACAAAATTCTATTCAATGATGAAAAAAAACACTCAACTGTAGCTGTTGTGACTGGGAGTAGCAAGAGATGAATTCCTACTTCTTTCATCCCAGGAAACATAGCACAAAGATCAGGTCGAACCACTAGTGATAATAAAAAAGAAGTTGAAGTCAAATCTTCATTCATTTGTCGTATGATATTCCACTCTGTGTTCAAATTCTCTATTCTGTCCTGAGCACATGGCAGCTCCACTGCTGGTAGTGCCTCACTCTACTCAACTGTCAGTGTTTTATAGGACAGGGATCTGTAAAAGCTACATAGAGGTTAAGTAGAATTTAGAAGTCGCTCTTGTAGATTTTTAAGAATCAAGTCTGTGTACTTCTTCAGTTGTCTTAACAAACACTTCTTGTCCTCTTCACTTAAGGATTCAATATAAATGCCTTCATTAGTCAACTTCTGACTGATGTCTTTGCTTCTTCCAGTACTTTTTCAATGGACAGCTCTCTGATTGATCCAAATGCAGCTTCTATTGCTGGACAAAGATCTACAACTGTTGTAGCAGATGCCTGGATAACATTGTTTAATGACCCAAGGGGTTTCATCAGTAGACTTACAAGAGAGAGAATGGCCATAGTCTTCTCTGAACGTAGTAGCAAAAGTAATCCACCAGCCTCACTACTTAGATCCATCCCATCTTCGTAGATACTTTCCAAAGCCAGTAATAACAGCTGGAGTAATTTTAAGACAACAGCCAAGTATCACTCATTAGAAAGCCAGAGGGTTTTCCCAGATTGGACTAATTTGAACTTCAGTCCCAGTATATCTTCTATATTTTCTAAGATATTCAGTCTTTTTGGACTCTTGCTGAGAAAAGAATATAATGAAGACATTAAAATTGTAGCAGCTGATGGGGAGGTGCAGGGAGGGGCTGATCAGTGGGGCTGCCGGTCTGCAGAAGGTGCTGGGAGGTGGGGGGAGCTAATGGGAGGAGGGGGGCTGCTGACGTATTACTGTGGCTCTTTGGCAACGTACATTGGTAAATTCTGGCTCCTTCTCAGGCTCAGGTTGGCCACACCTGGTCTAAAGGGTTACAGATGTAATCAGGGTCTGAATTAACTGACTGAATGTGGGGCAGAGGGGCTGAAAGGACCTCGTTAAGCCAGGGGCTCAAGTGCCAGAGCCCTGTGAAAGTAGGAGGACAGGTCTCCTAGCCAGCAGATGTGGACTTTCCCTAAGGGTCCCAGGAGTGGTTTAACCTGTTCCTCCCCACTGTTCAAAGAAAGAGCTAAATAGGTTTCATTAGGAGCCTCTTTGTTATTTTAAGTGCTCAATCCGAACTGAAATCAGTTGTGGTTGGACTGTGTTTCTGCCCAGCCTGCTAAGAGCTAAAATTCACTGAGACCTGAAATCACTTGAGGCCATGGCTACACTTGCAAATTTGCAGCGCTTAAGATGCAGTATTTCTACCCAGCCTGCAAAGAGCTGAAAATTACTAAGGCTATGTCTACACTACACAGCTTTTAGTGACACGCCTGTGTCAATACAGCCGTGTTGATAAAAGTCAGGCAGTGTAGCTACTGTTTGTTGCTGACAAAATACTTCCACCCCCAATGAGTGAGGTCACAGCAGAGAGGCAGGTGTCTAACAGTCAGCTAGCGAACCAGTGGCTGGTGAGGAGGTGAGCAGAACGAGCGAGGAACCATGGCTGGTGGGACGGCCAGCACAGAGGAATCACAGCTGGTGGGACAGCTGGCGGCGAGGAGCAGCGGCTGGCAGGGGAGCCAGCCACAGCATGTGCTCAGATGGTGGAGCAAGCAAGGTGCCTTCTTCCTCGGGTGGGAGGTAAACTCACACAGATGCACTTCTGAACCCCGTGTCCTCACTGACCAAGGACCTTTCCAATTTATCCACCTCTTTTTTAAAAAGTGTGGCACCCAGAACCGGACACAGGGCTCCAGCTGAGACCTCACCAGTGCTGAGTAGAGCAGGACAAGTACCTCCCATGTCTTACACACAAGACTCCTCTTAACACACCCCAGAAGGATATTAGCCTTTTTTGTAGCTACATCACATCGTTGGCTCATATTCAATTTGTGATCCACGATAACCCCAGATCCTTGTCAGTGCTACCGCCTGGCCAGTTAGTCCCCATTTTGTATCTGTGCAACGATGGGGGCAATGGAGAATTGAACCCAGTGCTGTAGGATGGGAGCCATGGATTACAAGCTACTGGGGCACGGACCAGACAGTTTTGTCCGTCTGTTAAGTGCCAGCTGCGCCTGCAGCATATTTAAAGTCATCATTGTTAGCGCATCACTTGCCCAATGAATGACCCTCCTCCAGTCTCCTTTCCACTTCACTTTTTCAAGTGGCAAGAACTCCTGATGATTGACAAAGGAAAAAGACTCGGGCAGCGACAACAAGGCAAATTCCTCACCTGCGAAACCAACAGGACAAATCATTTCCCTGAGTCACAGAACCTGGCGCTGAAAACATCTGGCTGGTGGGATTGCAAACACCTGCCTGGCTGCTCTGCACAGATCTGGAGCCCTTGTTCCTCCCTTTGCCCCTCAGATCAGAAAGGATGCTGATGCAGCCATAGCTGGATTATCCTTCTCAGGCCTCCAGTCCCGGTCTCTCTCCCCCGAATTCTCCCCTTGCTGTGGCCACAGCACCCACTAGAAGGGCTTGGGGCTGCCATATGCCAGGCTGTGGGCCAGCCCCCTCACTGCCCAGCTCAGTCGTCAGCTGGGCTGGTGTCCATCTGGGGCTCGACCCTCCCCAAGTGACAGATTGACCCTCATTTGCACTGAGGGCCCTGTACACTGCTTCACCCCGTGGAAGGAGGCCATAGTGCAAACGGGAGCCAGGCCCACAATGTGGCTGCGTGCGGGCGTCAGGCACTCCTGCTGCAACGACAAGGTGCTGGGTGATTGCTGTACCCACCACCCTGGGGGCACCTATTCCCAGGGGGTGGCATCCCTCCCCAGGGGACCCCTGCTCTCAGCGGGTGGGCACAGCAATTCCCCACCCCACTGTTCAATGGTCGACAGAAATGAAGATTAAAATTTTTGAGCACAGCTCCCACTGACCCAGACCTCCCGCTTCTTGCTGTACACCTCCCCCATTCCATCTACCCCATCATCCATTTATTTCCTCTGCTTCCTTCCTGCCTTCCAGCCCCCTCTCCACCGCTCCCTTTCACCCCTTCACTCTGGAAGGCAAAGGAGAGAGGGAACTGGTGAGATGGAGCAGTGGAGGGGAACCTATCCTGGGGTAGTGGGAGCTGGGGTGCATCGTCTTTTTTGAGGCCTTAGGTGGGATGTGAGTAGGGTTGCCAGCTTGGTAATAATTAAAAACCGGACACTCCAGCAGGAGTGACAGAACCTCCCCTGCCCGGCCCATTCCCCTGAGGCCCTGCCCCATCCACTCATTTTCCCCCTTTTCACTCAACCAAGGTAAGAGGCGGCCCCAGCTGAGTAGAGGCTGATGCAGATGATGACCCGGCAACTCCCCACCTCCCTCGCCAGCAATAACCGGACAAGTGTCTGGTCCCCTTTTCAACTGGACTTTCCAGTCGAAACCTGGGCTACTGAGCTTCGTAGAGTGGCGTCTAGACCATGTCCTGGCCCTCTGCACAGGGTGAATTTCATCCTAAAAGTTCAGGTAACAAACAGTACAGAGTCAGACATTGCCTAGCAACGGGGGCTGCCCACGATCCGTCAGTCACTCACCTGGCGCTCCCCCCAAACGAGGGGAAGCAGTGACACAAGACAGCCACATGGAACCTCCCAAGTAAAAGTGCAAATTTAGCCCAGGGCAAGAAATGCTTTGGTGTTTGGTACAAATCTTGAAATTTCACCATGAGGTGATGTTGCTCAGTTGTTCACATTCAGCCATTGGTTGGGGTTTTTTGTTGGTTTATCAGGTTGCTGGTGGTTGTTTTTTTTGAAACTGACAGATTATATTTTGCTAAAACCAGCCACAAAGATAAAGAAATAACTGGGGACAAGCCCCCCAAATGGTTACCTTTTCACAAAGATGTGATTTCTCACTCCTGTCCCACCAGTGATCGTTTTTCCACCTGGCCCTGCAACACGCTGATGGACCCCACATTTTTGCCAGCTTCCCTTTGATTTACTAAAGCCTTGACCTTGTAACCCAGGAGCGGCGCCAGGGTTTTTGGCGCCCTAGGCGGGGGTCCTTCCACGCTCCCGGTCGTTGGTGGCAATTCTGCGGCGGGGGGGTTCTTCCGCGCTCCCAGTCTTCGGGGCACTTCGGCGGCGGGTCCCGGAGCGAATGAAGGACCCGCCGCAGAATTGCCACCGAAGACCTGGAGTGCAGAAGGACCCCCCGCCGCCGAATTGCCGCCGAGGGTGGCAAAATGCCCCCCCCCCAAATCCTGGCGCCCTAGGGGACCGCCTAGGTCGCCTAAATGGAAGTGCCGGCCCTGTTCTTACCTAATTAATTCAAGTGGACCCCCTGTGCCCATATGGAGCCATCTTCGGGCATTGCAGAGATTCAGGGCTAAACCCTCATGAATCAGATTTTTAAGCATCAGGGCCTGAGAGTTTGTTTTGTCTGTAATCAGGGTGGCTTTGAATTTCTGTCACTCGCTAAGTATCCCACACCTGGTCCAACTGACCAGACTGAGCCTAAACTTCGCAGACAATTGAATATATATTTTTTCCTTTTAGAAGAGGATGTGTAATTTCTATTACATGCATTGTTTACAGATGAGATTAGATCTGGATCATCACAGCAACCTCACTGCTGAATTGGAGAGAAGAGAATGCATTTCATGTGCTGTAGAGATGTGTGACCTCACTCTGAAACTGTATCCTGCAAGGATTTGGTCAATAGGTGTCTGCAAATCCTATTCCAAAGTAGGTCAGATCCAGAAGCAGGGCTCCCCCGCGGCCTGTGGAGTAGAGCAGGGCAGCAGATGTGATTCCCAGTGCTGTGCTGGCACTGGCAGCTGGGGATGTGGATTCCAGGTTCACCCTTTCCCTGCATTCTTGCTCATTCAATCGCTTGTCCAATACCTGCAGCTGGATTTACAGCCTTTGGGCCTGACCCCCTGCTACTGGGCATCATCTACAGTCATGTATACCTCGGCTGAAAACTGCTGCTATTCTGATTAAATGAGATTATACACCTACTTTACACAGGTGTAAATGGCTGTGCAGTGGAAGAGAAAATCAGGCCTTTCATCTCTGCACCGTGTCCTTGGTCCAAGCACTGCAGGTGGCAAAAGCAGACTTCACTCTGTAGGTCACATTTTATAACAGCAGCAGCACTTTTTCCATGGCTGGGCTTCTCCGTGGCACAAGGCGATATCAGGTCATTTCTGACTGCTGGAGTAAGCAACGTGGTTGCTGATGTCTTCGCATAAGACTTATAGGAGCAGCATTGCAAGATACCAACCCAATTTTGTGTAGCCATGAAAAACACGTTCCCCCCCGCAAGGAATGTCCATAGTTTGCTTGATCTCCTGGGTTGCTACTGATTGCTTTGTGACCTGTACTGTGGAAAATCGATACATGTGGCAAGGATGTGTTGATCCATCTACTTCACCTCTCCACCTCTGATATAGTTTTGGCAACTCTACCGCTCCACCAATGGCATGGACTAGCTTTATCTGGATGACACGGCCTTCACTCCAACACATTTTGAGACAGCGGCAGTGACAATACTTGGCACTGAAATAGCACTTCACATGCACAAACCAATGCATAGACAATCACTTACAAACACCCCTGCGGGATTGGGAGAGTGAACTAAAAGTGCCCAAATTCTGGACCAGACCAACCATGATCATTCATCATTTTGGCTGCTTATCTCAGGTCCCTCAGATGGATCTGATGGGAGGATTTTGCCATTAGAGCCCGTATATTGTTCTCAGACAGAGCAGCTAGATTACAGCAAGGCTAAGATTAGCAGTTTAAGAGACCACATCTCCAGAGCGCAGTCTGAAGCAGAGCGTCCCTCTATATTTGTGGATAAGAACCATAGCTGGCAATCCCACAGTGGTTTCCTTTGTTCCTGGACATTCGAATGTACCCTTTGTCACCGAAATATTCACCCCAGCTGTTGGAAGGAGAAATAACACACAATTAAACATTAAGAGAATAAAACACCTTTCTTTATAGGCAGGGTTCCCCTCCCCCATTTTCTCATGTGTTTCAAGCTGTTTAACAAAGTGCATCCAATTCACACTAGTACAGACACATACATGCACAGCTCCACACAGCTTACTCATATCCCACGCATAACCCAGGAGCACGTTATTCTATAGATAAATACGGCTCAGTGATGGATTTTCTTTTACCTGTTTTTCACAAGCCAAAAGTCCTTCCCGTCCAGGGTGCCATAGCCGATAACTAGAACCCCATGATTCACATCACCAGTGCAACGTGGATCATCGTAGACTCCTGGAAGGAAAGAATGCGCAATCACAAGGGAGGAAAAAAAGCCAGCAGGGAGTTCTCTGCTCAGTGAAGTTGTTGTGAGCAACAGCACCCACATGGTACCAACATGCCTCTAACCTGGTCCCCCGGGGCGGGGGTAATAATAATAATCCCTCACTCCTTTCATCAGTAGATCACAAAGTGGGTCAGTCTCATTATCTCCACTGTACAAATGGGGAAACTGAGGCACAGAGCAGGCAGTGACTTGCCCTGGGAATAGAACCCAGCTCTCCTAAGCCCCAGTCCAGTGCACTGTCCACTGGAAAGTTTAATTTCCATGGCCTGCAAAATCATTGAAAGGCTCCCTTACTCACCCGTCCCATAAGTTATTTCAGTATCCCAACTCCCATAAACACCGGGAGGGAATCTTCCTTCCACTACAGTCCCCTCAAAAAGCCTCAAATCCAGAATTCCCCCAGCACAGGAGCTGAGTAAGACAGCCACAAGCTGTCTTAGGAGGCCCCATTCCGAAAGCTCTGGCCTAGGGGGCATGGCAGCCAGGGTTAGGGTCTACAGCAATTCTGCGTGGTGCTTGGGAGCTTGCCATAACATATGCAACATCCAAGGCTGCCTAAATTACCCCAGAACTGGGCTGAAAGGCCATTTTCGAGCCGCCCGGGGCTGAGTTTGGTGCAGCAGTCAAAACTAATTTAAAAAAGCACAGGTTAATGTAAGCCACGCCCACTCGGTGGGGCATTTTGTCTCCCTTGAGTGGTGCCTGGGCCACAGAAAGGTTGATGAGCCTGCCACAGCCTTCGTTAGAAGAGGTTGGGTCTTTCAGAGCAAGCAGGAAAGGCTCATGCGTTAAGATTCAGAAGTCCCATGTTGGCTCCCCGCTGCTCACCCCGGTGCACTGGCATTACATTAACATGAGTGAAGGGTCCACACTGGGGTGCTGTTTTAATGACACACATTAAGACATCAGCAGGAATTGAATCTGGGGTCTTTAGCCCTTGAACCACCTTTAATCTGCGTTACCGTAGCACCTGCCAGCCCCAGACATAGACCAGGGTCCCATGGTGCTAGGCGCTGTACAAACGCCGAACAAAAAGATCGTCCCTGCCCCAAAGAGCTTCCGATATAGGGTATGTCCACACTGCACACTCCTTATGGCAGCGTATAGACTATATATGCTCCACACAGGTATAAACAGCAGTGTAGATGGCTTAAGACACACCTGAACCCTTAGGTTATATGCCCTACACGGCTCTCTACAGGCCCAATCACGGCCTCCCCTATCTGCCCTGCTATTTTTAGCAGTGTCATATGCTGCTATCTCCCAGCTGCTGTGGCTTTTTTCTGCCACAGGAAAAGACTCCAGCAACGGGAGGTAGTGGGGAAAAACTCTGACAACTCCCACTGCCTCCAGCGCCAGAACCTTCCACTGCTGTGCGTAGCTACACAGCTCAGTGTGGACATAGGCTACTTTTCACTGCCGTGTGTAGCTACACTTACCCTACACGCCACCACCACGGGTATGCAGTATAGACATATCATACGTATAAGACAAGAGACATTGGCTTCTAGCAGTAGTAGGCTTTTATCCTGTGACCAGATGCCAGGGGACTGGAGCACCCTTTCAAAAAAAAAATAGTGGGTGCTCAGCACTTACCAGCCACAGATGATGGTTGGCACTGCTGAAGGCATCACTGATCAGCTGTTTGGAGGCACCAAAGACCAGCTGTTCGGCAGCTAAGGGAGGCACTTGGGGAGGGCATAGAGCAGTGAGCTGGATGGGGGTCTTGGGGAAGAGGTTGGAGCAGGGAGTGGGGAGAGGCAGAGCGAGGGCGAGGCCTCAGGGGAAGGGGCGGAGCCTCGGGGCGGAGCGGGGGTGGAGCACCTATGAACCAAGGGGTTACATGATGGCGTCACTCACAAACAGCAAAAAGTGCTTTTGGCTGCCTGGGGCTTTTGTTTTATAATTTCTGCAATTTATTGAGGGACCAAAAGATTCCAGGAAATAACAAGAAAACAAAAGCCAGGTCTCCAGGGGAAGAGCACGATGGGCGCGTCTCCTCAGTAACACGCTGCAGAACAAATAGCAACTTCCTCCACAGTCCTCTTTCAATTTAAAGAGACAGTCCACAGAAGGCAAAGGAATCACTGCTTCAAACTATGTACAGCACCGGGCGCGGGTCTTGTAGCTTAGAGAATGTACCTGATCTGTACAGGAAAAACGAAGGCTGTTTCGCATCTATGGCAACGGACACAGGTCCAATATTGGCTACGGCATCCTTCAGGGCTGCTTCATCGGCATACGGGAGCTCAACAAACTTGGAGCAAGTGGCGGCTTGCGTGGCTGGGTTATAGTGACACGTTCCGTTCTGGCAGTGGGAAAGAGTAGATGAAACAGGGACATTTCAGCCTCTGGCATGAACATCTGATCCACTCGCAGCATTTGTTTTTATCTCCCTTCTATTCCCCTCTGTTGTCTGAATCCCTCACATTTCTTAGATCACTGCTGCTCCCTCTGGAGCATTCCTTCTGCCTCTGGCTATCGAGATCAGAGCTGAGGGACTAATCGATTGTTCAGTTCAGTGACTTACTCAGAAAAACAAACAAACAAAACAAAACAAAACCCTAAAAAAATCCACTGCTTTGTTTCAAACCAAAATTCCATTTTTTGTTGTTTTTTTTGCTGAAACGAAAAATCGAAAAAAATTCATTTGGTTCAAATGAAACATTTTAAATATCATTTCATTTCCAAATGAGCTGTCAAAATGGTTCCTTTTGATATTTCTAGGGGAAAATATCGGTGCGGGGCGCGTTGGGCTGAAAATATTTGCCAAATTTAGGTCAAATTCACGAATAGATTTGGTGCCCTGAAAAGAGCATTTTTAGCCAATTTATTGTCAAATATTTTTTACCCAGCTCTAATTGAGATGCCCCAGTGTTAATATCTCTCCTTCCCCATCACTCAGGTAAGAAGAAATATGAGGATTCAGCCATCAATGAAAATTTGCAGCACATATTTCATCTATGGATTTATGAGACTCCATGCCTCTATGATAGAGGAAAGTGTCATTAGCTGGGTTTCACAGAGAAGACTGAGGAACAAACAGAGCTAAGATTACAACCCAAGTGACCTGAGTACAAGTCCCTCTGCTCTAGCCACTAGACACCACTTCCCACCCAGAATTGGTATAAATAATTAGAGATATACCAATCTCCTAGAGCTGGAAGGGACCTTGAAAGGTCATTGAGTCCAGCCCCCTGCCTTCACTAGCAAGACCAATTTTTGCCCCAGATCCTTAAGTGGCCCCCTCAAGGATTGAACTCCCAACCGTGGGTTTAGCAGGCCAATGCTCAAACCACTGAGCTATCCCTCCCCCCTAATTAGGGATTAGAGGCCAGGAATCCTGACTCCAAGTTCTACTGCTCTAACCACTAAAGAACACTGCCTGCAGACCTCTTCTCTTCTTCTTTGTGCTGACACAAACAGCACAGGAAGACCCAGTAGAACAGGCCACAAAGAACAATGCTACACACTCGCAAGAAGAGATGCCAGTAACACACTAAGAAAAGGACTATGGAGTCTCTGTGTTTTTGGGGATGTCTACACTGCATTGTAAAACTGGGTCTGTGGGACCCAGGCTTGTGGACTCAGTGTTTCCAAGCCCACCTTGAGCATCCACACTGCACTGTAAACCTGGGTTTACAATTGCTGGGACCAGGTCTCACAGCGGTGCTAATGTGTCCATACTGCCCTGCACAGACCTTCTGTCTCGGGTCTGCAGCTTTTGTTGCACCCACTCTGCAAAATGACAAGGCTTGGACCCAAGTCAGCAGGACTCAGACTCTGACCCACCCCTCTAGCAGTGCTGTAGGACCTGGGGCCTGAGCGCTTGCTGACCTGAGTCAGGCTGATTTGTGCATGGATGGAAGGGGAGCCTGGGCTCAAACCTGAGTCAGAACCCAGGCTTAGTGTGCAGTGTAGACAGACCCTATCTGTGTCTGTTTGAAACTTGGATACCCACCTGAGCTCTGTATGGATAGGAAGCGTCCGAATCAATGCCGTTATTATCGATGATGTACTGGAAGGCTCTGGTTATATATCCGCCACTGCAGCCGCAGTTCCCGTACATAGTGGAACAGTCGATTAGGTTCTGTGCGCTGAGACACACCAGGTTTCCAGTTTTCAGTTTCACCTGGGCTTCTAGGGCACCGACAGCACTGAAAGCCCAGCAGGCGCCACAGGCCAGCTGAAAAAAACAGAGAGATGCGCTCAGCCACTGCTGTGATGGGCACCCATGTCAGGAGGGGAACAGATTCAGCCTCCCACCTGATTTTTCACATCCGTAACACATCCTTTGTCCCTCCAATCCACGGAGTCAGGCACTTTGCTGCCAGGGCATGGCCTGTAGGTGGAATTCCGGTCAGGTCGGTGGGGAACTTTCACTCCAGTTAACAAAGCAGCCACTTCCTCGCTGGTCTAGTTAAAAGAACACACACACCCCTTCAGACTGACGTCCCCTTCGATGTACAGACTGGCCCCAAATACTGGGGACATTCAGATACAAACTGCAGCTCAGGTTCAACTCGTGTTTATTGATACAGTGTTTTCCTTGATGCAGTGAAAACTATGAGCACACCTGAATGCTGGGGATCAGCCGGGCTGACACAATAGCACATGCTGTAGCTTTGTTTGCTGGGAACTCTGGATTCTGTGATTCTCCACATGCTAATCCTCCTCCCACCAGACAGTCCTGGGGATAGAATCCAGGACTAGCGCTGTCGGAAAGTTTTCAGACAAAAACAAATGTTTTTTATCTGAAAAAATGCATATTTGGGTCGACTGGAACATTGCGTGAACTCACCTTGAATTTGCAAAATTGTTTCAGCCAGGAAATTTTTTTTTTCAAAACTAGTTCAAATGTTTGGATTCAAAATGACTTTTCAGTTCAAATTTTACTTCCATTTCATTTATTTATTTTTTTAAAAAGGTAAATTAATCTAGAAAACTAAACAAAATGTGCTGTCTGACCCTAAATGAATTGTTTTCATCTTTTTTTCATTTCACCAGTGCCATTTCAGGTCCACCTGAAACAACTTTTGATTGATTGATTTTTCAGCCACCAAACCAAAAAAATCTCTTCTTCACAAAGCTCTACCCAGGAGCATCAGCATTGCCAAGTCTCTTGATTTTATTGAGAGTGTCACAATATCTGGTGTTTTCCTTAAAGCACCAATGCGGGGGGGAGGGGATCAGATTTCACAAGAATTTCAGATTTTTTTTTATTTATGTATTTTTAAGTTTCCATCTCTCGTATAGCTGTGGAGAACTGCAGGAAAACATAACTCTTAAAAGGGCAAAACCCAGAGAGAAATAAAAAGAGCCCCCAGACTTGAAAAAGACTAAGCAAAGACCCAAAAATCAGGACTGTCCCTATAAAATCAGGACATATGGTCACCCTACAATGGCGGAGCAGACAGGTTGTGTGTTATTTCACATGCAACATTTCTCATGGGGGTAAGGGAAGGTGGCAGATACAGTAAGGTAGAGAAGCAGGGTACAAGTTCACGCTGCTTGGAGGATGCCATTTGATACAGAAATATGCTGCGGGGAAGGGGGTGGGGGGTCACACCAGCAGCGGGCTAGCAGGGGATGGAGTACCTGGACTCCCCCCCCCCCGCCGATGTCAGATTTCCCACACAAACCCCTGACCGAAGTAAGTAGAACAAAGATTTGTACAGCTCTCAGGAGCGGTGGGCAGGTTGCTGCTGGAGGACGCATAGGGGTGCTGTGGTTTGTGGCCTACTTCTGGAGGGCCCATACTGACCCTGGATTGGCTGGAGCTTATTCTGCCCCTGATTCAGTTGCATTCTCTGGGCACGACACCCCCAGGGAAATACAGATAATTCCCAGATGCTCAGTCACAGGGTCGGTAGCGATATTTTTTTTTAACTTACCATGTCTGCCAGGTGGTTCATGCCCAGCTCATAGGAATGCAGCCCCAGTGAGTGCTCGAGGTTATGCAGCATAACGAGCTTGAGGTTCTTTTCCCAGGTCACGCGCCGTTCCCCTTCCTCTTTCTGGAACCAAAGCACAGCCCCCACGTTACTATGCAGTAGCCCAGAGGAAACCATCTGCAGTATAAATGGGTTATAGTTCTACCTGCTGACCTGAGGGGAGATGGTGACAGAAATCTCCCTCCCCTACTTTAACCCCACAGCCGCACAGAGCCCACCTTGTGGCTGTATTGCTTGCCATAGGTTTTCTTCCAGAGCTCCCAGTGGTTATCCAGCGTCGGGTCTGAGTGTAGATGTGCAGTAGCAGCAGCAGCAAGAGAGACCAAGATGATACAAGCCAACAGCTTCATTCTGCTCAGCTGGGGGAGAGAAAAAAAGAGCATGCTGGTGAAAGATAATATCTGCGTGGTTAAGTCGAGTGTCTCAATTTCCTCCACTCAGTGATGGTGCAAAAGATCCAGCACTGACTTGCTGAGATTTCTCCACTCTCTCTGCCATGAGCCAAGTGTCAAGAAGCAAACCCTGATCCTGCAGCAGCTCTCACACTGAGCCATGTGGCAGCTTGTACCTTGGGGGCGAGGGGGCAGGGGAAGGGGCTTCCTGGGACCCCACACGACAACAACAGACTTGAAAGGAAAACAGAGCTGGGTCCATGGATAATATCACCCAGCTACTTCTACGGCTCCTGAACTGGACCTTGGACCTGGACATGGGCATCAGAGCCTGGGATAAGGTGATCCAGCGGGGAGGGAGGGATGGAGCTAGCGAAAGTCGGAGACATTCCCAGCTCGGGTGGGAATTGATGTAGCTTCACTGAGGTTAATGAGTGTGATCCCAAAGTGGTGTAAACTAGTGTCACTCCATTGTGGTCACTAGAGCAAAGCTGATTTACACCAGCTGAGGATCTGGCTCAGAGAGATTTAGGTGAAGAGGGCTTGGATTTTCAAAGGAACCCAAGCAATTTTCAAGGGAGTTAGGCACTGAAATCCCATTGACTCTCACCTAAGTTCCTTTGAACACTCCAGCCTAGAAAGGAAGATGGAGGGGTGTATGGGGCTAGAAAGAGTGTATGAGAATAGATAGAGAGGGTGTATGGCGAATGAGAGAGAGAGAGCGTGTGTTGAATAGATAGATAGAGGGGGTTATTGGAAGAGAGAGAGGTTTATATGTGGATAGAAAGACAACAAGACTGATACACATGGGTGACTGCAGACGCAAACTCTCTACATACAAAATGCCATATCCTGATTTTACTTCCTCAAACACACTGTTTCAAACACGACAAAGAGGAGATTTAAAGTACAAGGGGAAAAAGCAAAAGCCAAACATACCTGACAGGAGTTCGCCCAGTAGAGATTTCTAGGCAGGAATCCTGAACTGATCAGCAGGCAGCAAGAATTCCCCTGAATTCTCCTCTCAAGGCTGGCGCCTGAGTGAACCCTAACACCCTTCCTGCTCTGACTGCATGCCAAGAAGGCGTTCGGTTTGCCCTGCCAGGCTCATCACATGGGATTGTGAATGAGGAAATGTCAGGACCTCTGGTTTCCCTTTACTGTGACTGTATCAAAATAGGGATGTTCACTACGGCTGCAGGCTGATTTTCAGTCCCCAGCCCCGGAACACTAAAATCAGATGTTTTTCCTTCCCTTCCCAGACCCTACAGCACATGATTTGGAGAGTTAAAAAATAAACTAGTAGGGTCAACATTTTCAAAAGTTCAGACAGGTGCAAACAGTCACTGGGACCTCCCTTTTGGGGTTTAAGTGATCATCAGTATTATGGTAAAACCTAGAGATCCCAGCTGAGATCAGGGCCCTGTTGTCCAGAGTTCTGCATGAACACAGAGGTAGAGACAGAGCCTGCCCCCCTGAGCTCACAAGCTAAATAGACAAGACAGACAAAGGTCAGGGGGAAACTGAGGCACAGATCAGGGAAGCAATTTACTTAAGGTGACACAGCAGGGCAGTGCTAGGACAGAGACTAGAACCTACGTCTTCCTGAGTCCCAGTCCAGTGCCTGCTTCACTGGCATTCGGGCACCCAGCATGCTCTCTAAGCCGGTGTTTGGTTTAACCTCAACTGCCTGAGCACCCGGCATTGAGTGGGATGTTCAGAGGCACCCATGCACTTTCCTGGGTGCACAGGGCTGAGCAGAAATGCCCTTTAGGTGCATATTAGCATATGGATATTGGCACTTTGAATATGCTAATGAGGCGTAATCCCAACCACAGCCACTGACTTTTGTTTTTGCCGGCGGATGCTCCTCTCTGCCCCCTCACCCCATTCAAACGGCAGGTGGGCCCTTGGGAGGGAAGAGGCCCAGTGCGAGTGGGGCCTCAGGATGGAGTGCGGTCACGCCTCTGGGGGAAGAGGCTGAGTGGGGCGGGACGTCGATGTGGACAGAGCAGGCGGTGGGGCTATGGTCCTGGCACCGTGGCCCACAAATGATTAATCCGAGCCTGTGAGTGCTGAGATGGACCCTGAGATCCACAGATGAAAGGTTCCATAGCAGTGCAAATCGGGCCACATCTTCAGCTGCTATAAATCAGCATCGCTCCTATTACGAGTAACCCTTGGAACACAGACTGCACAGCAATGACCTGCTGGCGAGGATGAATATTTATTTGCCTGCTGCATCCTCTGAAGGGTTACAGATGTAATCAGGGTCTGAATGAAATGAATGAATGAATGCTGGGGAGACACTTCAGGAGCAACCTGTATTTACCTGAACAAATCCACTTTGCTTAGATATCCAGCAGGTAGAACAGTGTTGCTCAGAATAATCAACTTTGGCTGGTGTTGGGTTACAAATCACTTTAGTACTGACTGCAGGGTGGGGAAATGCCGTTATCAACGTGTTGTCATTATGGTCTGAATGAAGGGGAGCAGAACTGCACTTAACCCTGTCCCAAATGAGGGGGCCTGGGGGTCAGGACTGGTTTAACTTGTTCCTCCCCACTGTTGTACCAGCAACATGCTGGGTGACTCCTGTACCAACCTTGGGGGCACCTGTTTCCAGGCGGTGGCATCCCTCCCCAGGGGACCCCTGCTCTCAGCGGGTGGGCACGGCAATTCCCCACCCCACCGTCCAATGGCTGATGGAAATGAAGATTAAAATCTATGAGCACAGTCGCCACTCACCTAGACCTCCCGATTCTTGTTCTACGCCTCCCCCATTCCATCTACCCCATCATCCATTTATTTCCTCTGCTTCCTTCCTGCCTTCCACCCCCCGCTCTCCACCGCTCCCTTTCACCCCTTCACTCTGGAAGGCAAAGGAGAGAGGGAACTGGTGAGATGGAGCAGTGGAGGGGATCCCATGCTGGGGTAGTGGGAGCTGGGGCACCCCGTCTTTTCTGAGGCCTTAGGTGGGATGTGAGTAGGGTTGCCAGCTTGGTAATATTTAAAAGCCAGACACTCCAGCAGGAGTGACAGAACCTGCCCTGCCCCCCTATTTCCCCCAAAAGCCCCACCTCTGCCCCTAAGGCCCCGCCCATCCACTCCTCTCCCCGCCCTCCTGCTGTTACCCTTCCATCCCCCGCCTCTCGGGTCAGGAGGGACTCGCCTGTGGAGCCGGGGCTGGGAGCTCCAGCCACCCAACGAAGGTAGGAGGCAGCCCCAGTGAGTAGAGGCTGGTGCGGGTGATGACCCAGCACATCCCCACCTTCCTCGCCGGCAGTAACATTGAATGTCGTTGAATGTCCGGTCAGTAACGTTACATCCACAGTAACGTTGAATGTCCGGTCAGTAAATCTGACTGGACACTGTCTGGTCCCCTTTCAACTGGACTTTCCAGTCAAAAACTGGGCACCTATTCACCCCAGCTGCACAGGGTGAATTTCACAAAAGTTCAGGTAACAAACAGTAGAGTCAGACATGGCCTAGCAACGGGGGCTGCCCAAGATCCGTCAGTCACTCACCTGGCGCTCCCCCCAAACGCGGGGAAGCAGTGACACAAGACAGCCTCATCGAACCACCCAAGTACAACTGCAAATTCAGCCCAGGGAAATAAATGCTTTGGTGGTTGTTCCAAATCACAAAGATAAAGAAATAACTAGGGACAAGCTCCCCAAATGGTTACATTTTCACAAAGACGTGGTTTCTCACTCCTGTCCCACCAGTGATCATTTTTCCACCTGGCCCTGCAACACACTGGGGGACCCCACATTTTTACCAGCTTCCCTTTGATTAACTAAAGCCCTGACCTTGTAACCTGATTAATTTAAGTGGACCCCTGTGCCCATAATGGAGCCCTCTTGGGCTTTGCAGAGATTCAGGGCTCCACCCTCATGAGTCAGATTTTGAAGCATCAGGGCCTGAGAGTTTGTTTCGTCTGTAATCAGGGTGGCTTTGAATTTCTGTCATCCGCTAAGTATCCTACACCTGGCTCTGCTGAACAGACTGAGCCTAAACCTCTCAGACAATTGAAGATATATTTTTTCCTTTTGGAAGAGGATGTGTAATTTCTATTACACACATTGTTTACAGATAAGATTAGATCTGGATCGTCACAGGAACCTCACTGCGGAATTGGAGAGAAGAGAATGCATTTCATATGCTGTAGGGATGTGTGACCTCACGCTGAAACTGTATCCTGCAAGGATTCGGTCAATATGTGTCTGCAAATCCTATTCGAAGTAGGGCAAAGTAGGTCAGATCCAGAAGCAGGGCTCCCCCGCAGCCTGTGCAGTAGAGCAGGGCAGCAGATGTGATTCCCAATGCTGTGCTGGCACTGGCAACTGGGGGTGTGGATTCCAGGTTCACCCTTTCCCTGAATTCTTGCTCATTCAATCGCTCGTCCCATAACTACAGCTACATTTATACCCTTTAGGCCTGACTCCCTGCTACTGTGCATCATGTGCAGTCATGTAAACCTCTGCTGAAAACTGCTGCTATTCTGATTCAGCAACATTATACACCTACTTTGCACAGGTGTAAATGGCTGTGCAGTGGAAGAGAGAATCAGGCCTTTCATCTCTGCTCCGTGTCCTTGGTCCAAGTGCTGCAGGTGGCAAAGGCTGACCTCACTCTGTAGGTCACATTTTATAACAGCAGCAGCACTTGGTTCCATGGCTGGGCTTCTCCGTGGCACAAGGCGACCTCAGGTCATTTCTGACGGTTGGTGTGCTAATGTCTTTGCATAAGACTTATGGGAGCAGCATTGCAAGATACCAACCCAGTTTTGTGCAGCCATGGAAAACACGTTCCCTCGTCCAAGGAATGGCCATAGTTTGCTTGATCTCCCGGGTTGCTAATGATTGCTTTGTGACCTGTATTGTGGAAAATTCATACATGTGGCTAGGATGTGTTGATCCATCTACTTCACCTCTCCACCTCTGACATGGCTTCTGCAACTCTACCGCATGGACTATTTCAGGGGTAGACAATCTATGGCACACGTGCCGAAGGCGGCACGCGAGCTGATTTTCAATGGCACGCACACAGCCCAGATCCTGGCCACCGGTCCGGGGGGGCTCTGCATTTTAATTTAATTTTAAATGAAGCTTCTTAAACATTCTAAAAACCTTATTTATTTTACATACAACAATAGCTTAGTTATATATTACAGACTTCTAGAAAGAGACCTTCTAAAAACGTTAAAATGTATGACTGGCATGCAAAACCTTAAATCAGAGTGACTAAATGAAGACTCGGCACAGCACTTCTGAAAGGTTGCCAACCCCTGGACTAGTTATATCTGTGTGACACGGCCTCCACTCCAACACATTTTGAGACAGCGGCAGTGACAATACTTAGCACTGAAATAGCACTTCACATGCACAAAGCAATGCATAGACATTAATCAATCACAAACACCCCTGTGGGATAGGGAGAGTGAGCTAAAAGTGCCCAAATTCTGGACCAGGCCAATCACGATCATTCATCATTTCAGCTGCTTGTCTCAGGTCTGTCAGGTGGATCTGATGGGAGCATTTTGCCATTAGAGCCCCTACATTGTTCTCAAACAGAGCAGCTAGATTACAGCAAGGCTAAGATTAGCAGTTTAACAGACCACATCTCCAGAGTGCAGTCTGAAGCAGAGCGTCCCTCTATATTTGTGGATAAGAACCGTAGCTGGCAATCCCACATTGGTTTCCTTTGTTCCTGGACATTCGAATGTACCCTTTGTCACCGAACTTTACGCCCCAGCTGACGCAAAGAGAAATAACACAGAATTAAACATTAAGAGAATAAAACACCTTTCTTTATAGGCAGGGTTCCCCTCCCCCATTTTCTCATGTGTTTCAAGCTGTTTAACAAAGTGCATCCAATTCACACCAGTACAGACACATACATGCACAGCTCCACACAGCTTACTCATGCCCCACGCATATCCCAGGAGCATGTTAGTCTATAGATAAATACGGCTCAGTGATGGATTTTCTTTTACCTGTTTTTCACAAGCCAAAAGTCCTTCCCGTCCAGGGTGCCATAGCCGATAACTAGAACTGAATGATTTGGCTCTTCAGTGCAACGTGGATCATCGTAGACTCCTGGAAGGAAAGAATGCGCAATCACAAGGGAGGAAAAAAAGCCAGCAGAGACTTCTCTGCTCAGTAAACTGTTGTGAGCAACAGCACCCACATGGTACCAACATGCCTCTAACCTGGTCCCCTGTAAGGGGGTAAGAATAACAATCCCTCACTCTTTTTTCATCAGTAGGTCACAAGGTGGGTCCGTCTCATTATCTCCATTGTGCAGATGGGGACACTGAGGCACAGAGCAGGAAATGACTTGCTCTGGGAATAGAACCCAGCTCTCCTAAGCCCCAGTCCAGCGCACTGTCCACTGGGAAGTTTAATTTCCTGGCCTGTACAATCATTGGCTCTCCTACTGAGGCAGCCAACTTGGCTAGTGTGAGGTGGGCACCTGCCCCCAAGAACTGGACTCAGACCCTCTATAGGCCACCAAAGAGATGTCAGCTAGGAAAGGACGTCTGACCAGTAGAGCTGAACTACCCCCGAGCAATGAAAAGCTCCATTTTCCCATTCGTCCCTTCAGCTATTTCAGTATCCCAACTCCCATTAACACCAGGAAGGAATCTTCCTCTCACTATGGTCCCCTCACAATGTTCCCTTAAAAGCCCCAAATCCAGCCAGGGGAGAATTCCCCCAGAACAGGAACCGAGTCAGATGTCCACAAACTGTCTTAGGAGGCCCCCTTCGGGAAGCTCTCGCGTAGGGACATTCCAGCCGGGGTTAGGGTCTACAGCAAGTCTGTGGGGTGTTGCTCCCATTAGGTAGCTTGACTTGGGCTGCCATATCTTATGCAACACTCGAGGCTGCCTAAATTATCAACCCCAGAACTGGGCTGAAAGACCATCTTAGAGCTGACCTGAGCTGAGTGTGGTGCAGCTTAAAATTGGCCCCACAATGTCTGATGGTGCCATGGGTGCTGGGGACGCTGCTGCACCCCCTGGCTTGAAGTGGTTCCCATCATATACAGGGTTTACAGTTTGGTTCAGTGGCTCTCAGCACCCGCACTGTACAAATTGTTCCAGCACCTGTGGATGGTGCCCACTAGGGCGAAGGCAAATACAACCCACAAAACAAATTTTAAAAAGCACAGGTTAATATAAGCCACGCCCACTCGGTGGGGTGTTCTGTCTCCCTCTAGTGGTGCCTGGGCCACAGAAAGGTCGACGAGCCTGCCACAGCCTTGTCTAAAAGAGGTTGGGCCTTTTAACTCCAGCAAGAAAGGCTGATGGGTTAAGATCTAGAAGTCCCAATCCCTGCTGCCCACCCCAGCGCACTGGCATTACATTAACATGAGTGAAGGGTCCACACTGGGGTGCTATTTTAATAACACCCTGTAAGACACCAGCAGCTATTGAACCTGGGGTCATTAGCCCTTGAATCACCTTTCGAGCTAAAGGAGCATCTCCGGTCATTTGTTGTTGTTATTAATCTGTGTTACAGTAGCACCTGCCAGCCCAGACATAGACCAGCCACCATGGCGCTAGGCGCTGTACAAACACAGAACAAAAACATCGTCCCTGCCCCAAAGAGCTTCCAATCTAGGGTATGTCCACACTGCACACTCCTTATGGCAGCGTATAGACTATATACACTCCACACAGGTATAAACAGCAGTGTAGACGGCTTAGAGGAGTAAAGACACACCTGAACCCTTAGGGTATATGCCCTACATGGCTTTCTACACGCCCAAGCAAGCCTCCCCCATCTACACTGCTATTTTTAGCAGGGTCATATACTGCTACCTCCCTGCTGCTGTGGCCTTTTCCTGCCGTAGGGAACGACTCCAGCAACGGAAGGTAGTGGGGAAAACTTTGACAGCTCCCACTGCCTCCAGTGCCAGAACCTTCCACTGCTGTGCGTAGCTATGCAGAACAGTGCGGACACAGCCTGCTTTTCACTGCTGTGTATAGCTACACCTCCCCTGCATGCCACCAGCAGTGGTATGCAGTATAGACATGCCATATGTATAGAACAAAAGAGATTAGCTTCCAGCAGTACTAGGCTGTTATCCTCTAGCCAGCTGCCAGAGAGGGACATGTAACACACATTGAACCAAGCGGTCACATGATGGAGCCACTCACAAAATGCAAAACGTGCTTTCACCCACCTGGGGCTTTTGTTTTATAATTACTGCAATGTATTGAGGATCCAAAACATTCCAGGAAATAACAAGAAAACAAGCCAGGTGTCCATGGGAAGAGCACGATGAGCGCGTCTCCTCAGTAACATGCTGCAGAACAAATAGCAACTTCCTCCACATTCTTCTTTCAATTTAAAGAGACAGTCCAGAGAAAGCAAAGACATCACTGCTTCAAACTATGTACTGCACTGGGCAGGAGATGTTCTAGCTTAGAGAACGTACCTGACTTATACAGGAAAAACGAAGGCTTTGCCGCATTTATGACAACAGACACAGGTCCGATATTGGCAACGGCATCCTTCAGGGCTGTTTCATTGGCATGCGGGAGCTCAACAAACTTGGAGCAGGTGGCGGCTCGCGTGGCAGGGTTATAACGACACTTTCCGGACTGGCAGGGGCAAAGAGCAGATGAAACAAAGACATTTCAGCCTCTGGCATGAACATCTGATCCACTCACAATATTTGTTTTTATCTCCCTTCTATTCCCCTCCGTTGTCTGAATCCCTCTCATTTCTTAGACCACTGCTGCTCCATTTGGGGCATTCCTTCTGCCTCTGGCCATCGAGATCAGAGCTGAGGGACTAATCGATTGTTCAGTTCAGTGACTTACCCAGAAAAATAAAAATTAAAAAGTCTGTTTGTTTCAAATCAAAGCATCATTTTTTCATTAGTTTTTTTTCACTGAAACAAAAAATAAATTAAAAAAAAATCATTCAGGTCAAATGAAACCTTTTGAATGTCATTTCAGAATGAGCTGTCAAAATGGTTCATGTTGCAAATGCCCAAATGGTGCATTTTGACATTTCTGGGAGGGAGAGGGGAAATCAGGTTTTTTCCCCAACAAAATATTTGCTGAATTCGGGTTCGAATTCATAGTTTCAGTGCCCTGAAAAATGCATTTTTTTGAAAACTATGTGCCAATTCTTTTTTACCCAGCTCTAATTGGGATGCCCCAATGCTGGTCTCTCTCCTTTCCCATCACTCCGGTAAGAAGAAATGTGAGGACTCAATAAATGACAGCATTAAAAATTTGCAGCACTTGTGTAGCATCTTTCATCTGCGGATCTATGAGACTTGTACGAGCATTAATTAATTAAAAGCCTCCATCCCCGCTGAGATGGAGGGAAGTGTCATTATCTGGGTTTCACGGCGTAGAAGAGTGAGGAACACACAGAGCTCAGATTACAACCCAGGAGTCCTGAGCCCAAGTTCCGCTGCGCTAACCACTAGACACCATCCTTTGCCAGTGCTGGGATTCGAACCCAGGTGGCCTGATTCCCAGGCCCCCTGCTCTAACCACTAGAGAACACTGCCTTGAAGATCCCTTCTCCTGGTCTTTGTGCTGATACAAACAGCAAAGAAAGTCTCAGTAAAACAGGCCACAAAAGATATGTCTACACAGCAATAAAATACCCGCAGCTGGCCTGTGACGCCTAACTCAGGCTCTTGGGGCTCAGGCTGCAGGGCTATACAATTGCAGTATAGACCTTTGGGCTCGGGCTGGAGCCTGGGCTCTGGGACCTAACGGGGGGAGGGTCTCAAACCCTCTGCAATGCAAGCCCAGAGTTAGTAGAACTAGAGTTAGCAGATCCTGGGTTCGGTAACCTATTGCTTGAGCCTCTACACTCATTTGTAACTCCAGGTAAGGAATTGTCGAACCCCGGATCCCAACCTGGAGCTCCAGCGTCTACACTGCGTTATGCAGGGCAGAGTCCAAGCACCGTATCCCACACTTCTAGCACCCTCACAAAATGTGGCCACTCCAGCCCTTTGTTCACAGTGCCTGAGTTCAAACCCTGCGCTTACATTGCAGTGTAGACATACCCAGTGTTTCCAAGCCCAGGCTTGAGCATCCACACTGCTTTGTAAACCTGGGTTTATAGTTGCTGGATCCAGGTCTCACAGCCATGCTAACTGCACCATGCAGACTTTCTGAGTTCGGTCTGCGGCTTGAGCTGCATCCACACTGCAAAGTGACATGGTTTAGACTCAAGTCACAGCAGGATTCGGACTCTGACCCACCCCTCTAGCAGTGCTGTAGGACCTGGGGCTTGAGCGCTGCTGACCTGAGTCAGGCTGCTTTGTGTGTGGATGGAAGGGGAGCCTGGGCTCAAACCTGAGTCAGAACCTGGGCTTAGTGTGCAGTGTAGCCAGACCCTCTCTGTGTCTGTCTGAAACTTGGATACCCACCTGAGCTGCGTACGGATAGGAAGCATCCGAATCAATGCCGTGATTATCGATGATGTACTGGAAGGCGTAGGTCATATATCCGTCCAGGCAGCCCTGGTTCCCGTACATAGTGGAACAGTCGATTAGGTTCTGTGCACTGAGACACACCAGTTTTCCAGTTTTCAGTTTCACCTGGGCTTCTAGGGCGCCGACAGCACTGAAAGCCCAGGAGGAGCTACAGAACCCCTGAAAAACCAGAGAGATGCGCTCAGCCACTGCTGTGATGGGCACCCATGTCAGGAGGGGAACAGATTGAGCCTCCTACCTGATACTTCACATCCGTAACACATCCTTTGTCCCTCCAGTCCACGGAGTCAGGCACTTTGCTGCCAGGGCGTGGCCTGTAGGTGGAATTCCGGTCAGGTCGGTGGGGAACTTTCACTCCAGTTAACAAAGCAGCCACTTCCTCGCTGGTCTAGTTAAAAGAACACACACACCCCTTCAGACTGATGTCCCCTTCGATGTACAGACTGGCCCTGAGCACTGGGGACATTCAGATACAAACTCTGTGTCTCAGGTTCAACTCTTGTTCATTGATACAGTGTTTTCCTTGATGCAGTGAAAAATAGGAGCACGCCTGAATGCTGGGGATCAGCCTGGCTGAAACAACAGCCCATGCTGTAGCTTTGTTTGCCGGGAACTCTGGATTCTGTGATTCTCCACGTGCTAATCCTCCTCCCACTGCACATTGCTGGGGATCATAGAACCCAGGACTAGCGCTGTCAGAAAGTTTTCAGACAAAAACAAATGGTTTTGGTCTGAAAAATGCATATTTGGATTGATTGAAACACTGCGTGAACTCACCTTGAATTTGCAAAATTGTTTCAGCCGGGAAAAAAAAATTCAAAACTAGCCCAAATGTTTGGATTCAAAATGACTTTTCAGTTCAAATTTTACTGCCAGTTCATTTATTTTCTAAAAAGGTAAAACAATCTAGAAAACTAAACTGAACGTGTTGTCCAACCCTAAATGAATTGATTTAATCTTTTTTTCATTTCACCATTGCCATTTCAGGTCCATCTGAAACTAACTTTTGATTGATTGATTTTTCAGCCCCCAAACCAAAAAAAATCTCTTCTTCACAAAGCTCTACCCAGGAGCACCAGCATTGCCAAGTCTCTTGATTTTATTGAGAGTGTCACAATATCTGGTGTTTTCCTTAAAGCACCAATGGGGGGGGGGGGGAGGGTTGTGAGACTTAGACTTTTTTTAAATCCCAGAATTTTTAAGCCCCTCATGTTTTTAGGGGCCAGACTCCTAAATTCTGAATGCTTGGCGTTGGCAGTAACGGGATCTGATGCACAAGCCCCTGCAATTTCATTTAAAGGAGCAACTTCTTTCACCAGCAACGGCCTAGCAGACAGGTTGTGTGTTATTCCACACATGACATTTCTCATGGGGGTAAGGGAAGGTGGCAGACACAGTAAGGTAGAGAAGCAGGAAAAGACGGTTACTCACCTGTAGTAACTGGTGTTCTTCGAGATGTGTTGCTCCTATCCATTCCATTGTAGGTGTGCGCGCCGCGCGTGCACGGTTGTTCGGAACATTTTTAGCCTAGCAACTCCGGCGGGCCGGCTGGCGCCCCCTGGAGTGGCGCCGCCATGGCGGCGCATATATACCCCAGCCGGCCCGTCCGCTCCTCAGTTCCTTCTTGCCGGCTATTCCGACAGTGGGGAAGGAGGGCGGGTCTGGAATGGATAGGAGCAACACATCTCGAAGAACACCAGTTACTACAGGTGAGTAACCGTCTTTTCTTCTTCGAGTGATTGCTCCTATCCATTCCATTGTAGGTGATTCCCAAGCCTTACCTTAGGCGGTGGGGTCGGAATGAGACGTGGCGGAGTGTAATACCGCAGAGCCGAAGGCTGCGTCGTCTCGAGATTGCTGCACCAACGCATAGTGGGAGGCGAAGGTGTGGACAGAAGACCAGGTGGCCGCTCTACAGATGTCCTGGATGGGGACATGGGCCAGGAAAGCGGCCGATGAGGCGTGTGCCCTTGTCGAATGTGCGGTGAGTCGGCACGGGGGAACGCGAGCAAGCTCGTAACACGTTCTGATGCAGGACGTCACCCAGGAAGAAATCCGCTGCGAGGAAACTGGCTCGCCTTTCATGCGGTCGGCTATTGCCACAAACAGCTGGGTCGAACGCCGAAAGGGCTTCGTACGGTCAATGTAGAACGCGAGTGCTCTGCGGACGTCAAGGGTATGCAGCTGTTGTTCCCGAGGCGAGGCATGCGGCTTCGGGAAGAAGACCGGGAGGAAGATCTCCTGGTTGAGATGGAAGGCCGACACCACCTTGGGGAGGAAGCCCGGATGTGGTCGGAGCTGCACCTTGTCCCCGTGAAAGACGGTATACGGGGGATCCGCCGTTAGGGCGCGGAGCTCTGAGACCCGTCTGGCGGATGTGATTGCCACGAGGAAGGCCACCTTCCAGGTAAGGTGGAGGAGAGAGCACGTAGCGAGGGGCTCGAAAGGTGGGCCCATGAGCTGGGCGAGGACCAGGTTCAGATCCCATGTCGGAGCAGGAGGACGCACCTGCGGGTAGAGACGGTCTAGCCCTTTAAGGAATCTTGATACCATCGGGTTGGAGAACATAGAGCGACCTCCTATAGCTGGTCGAAATGCTGACAGCGCTGCCAGGTGCACCCTGAGGGACGAGATTGCAAGACCTTGACCTTTCAGGTACCAAAGGTAGTCGAGGACAGTTTGGATGGGGGCCGAGAAAGGGTTGATACCTCTCTGGTCGCACCATAGGGCAAAGCGCTTCCACTTGGCGAGGTAAGTAGTTCGCGTTGAAGGTTTCCTGCTTTCGAGCAGAACTCGCTGCACCGCTGCGGAGCAATGTCTCTCTGCGTCGGTCAACCACTCAGGAACCAAGCTGTAAGATGTAGCGATTGTAGGTTCGGGTGACGAAGCCTGCCGAGGTCCTGGGTTATGAGGTCCGGCCACAGCGGAAGGGGAATGGGTTCCCGAACCGACAGCTCGAGCAGCAGGGTATACCAGTGCTGCCTCGGCCAGGCCGGAGCGACGAGTATGATGCGGGCGCTGTCTCTCCGGACCTTGAGTAACACTCGGTGGACAAGCGGAAACGGAGGAAACGCGTAGAGAAGAGGCTCTGTCCATGACAGGAGAAACGCATCCGAGAGGGAGCCTGGAGCTTGACCTTGGAAGGAGCAGAACCTGTGGCATTTGCGGTTGGTCCGTGAAGCAAAGAGGTCTATCTGGGGAAAGCCCCACCTCTGGAATATGGAATAAGCGACATCTGGGCGAAGGGACCACTCGTGAGAGGCGAAGGACCTGCTCAGGCGGTCGGCCAACGTGTTCTGCGCTCCTGGCAGAAAAAACGCTTCGAGGCGAATCGAGTGGGCTACACAGAAGTCCCAGAGGAGCAATGCCTCGTTGCAAAGTGGGGAGGACCGTGCTCCGCCCTGCTTGTTGACATAAAACATGGCTGTGGTGTTGTCCGTGTAGACCGCTACGCAGCGGTTCTGCAGGTGAGCCCGAAAGGCGAGACAAGCTAAGCGGATGGCTCTGAGCTCCCGGACGTTGATATGGAGGGAGAGCTCCTGGGGTGACCAGAGACCCTGGGTGTGTTGGTCTCCTACGTGAACCCCCCAGCCGAGTGCCGAGGCGTCCGTCGTCAGGGTGATCGACAGACGAGGTGGGCGGAACGGAACCCCCTCGCATACCGTTTCCGGGTCCAGCCACCAGGTGAGCGTCTGGAGAGCGGGCCTTGCCACCGTTACCACCATGTCTAGGGGATCGCGATGAGGGCGGTACACCGACGCCAGCCACATTTGGAATGGGCGAAGTCGCAGCCTGGCGTGTGCGGTCACAAATGTGGCCGCTGCCATGTGACCCAGGAGGCGGAGGCAGGATCGTACCGTCGTCGTCGGAAAGGCCTGCAGTGCCCGAATGAGGGAGGCCAACGTCTCGTGCCGAGTGCGAGGGAGGCACGCTCTGGCCAGATTGGAGTCCAGGACCGCTCCTATAAACTCCACTCTTTGTGCTGGAACTAAGAGGGACTTCTCGGTATTGACCAGCAGGCCGAGAGACCGGAACAGATGTAGAATCTCGGTCACCTGATGCGCCACCAGCTCGTGGGAGTGGCCCCGAATAAGCCAGTCGTCGAGATATGGGTAGACGTGGATGCGACGACGGCGGAGGGCTGCGGCGACGACCGCCATGCACTTGGTGAATACCCTCGGCGCGGTGGAGAGGCCGAAGGGGAGCACTGTGAACTGGTAATGAGCTCCGTTGACTATGAAGCGCAGGAAGCGTCTGTGGGGGGGGTAGATTGCCACATGAAAGTAGGCATCCCTCATGTCGAGGGCAGCAAACCAGTCTCCCGGATCCAAGGACGGGATAATGGACCCCAAGGTTACCATTCGGAACTTGAGCTTGCACAGGTATCTGTTGAGCTCCCGGAGGTCTAAGATGGGACGAAGGCCTCCTTTCGCCTTGGGGATGAGGAAGTATCTGGAATAGAATCCCCTGCCCCGCCTGCTGGGAGGCACCTCCTCGATGGCACCCACGCTCAACAGAGATTGGACCTCCTGTAAGAGGACTTGCTCGTGAGAGGGGTCCCTGAAGAGGGACAGGGAGGGTGGGTGGGAGGGAGGGGGCGAGATGAACTGTAGGCGGTAGCCGTATTGGACAGTGCTGAGGACCCAGCTGTCCGATGTTACAGATGACCACGCCTGTAGGAAGTGGGAAAGGCGATCGGAAAACAGAAGGGGTGGATCCTGATTGGAGAGAGGTTGGCGGCCCTCGGGCGTCCCATCAAAAGGGCGTCTTTGGGCCTTGAGGGGCCTTGGACGATCCCTGGGCTTGGTTACGCCGCCCGCCCGATGGTCTGCGGCGGAAGGGGGCTGAGCGCCGATTGTTAGGCGGACGAGGTCTGTTGTACTGATAGGGCCGATAAGGTTGACGCCGGAAGGAGCGCCTCTGGGTGGCCGGCGTGTGCATCCCTAATGTGCGGATCGCCACTCTGCCGTCCTTTAGGGTCTGAATGCGAGTATCAGTTTTTTCTGAGAATAGACCCTGCGTCTCAAAAGGAAGGTCCTGGAGCGTATATTGGACCTCCGGCGGCAGAGTAGAGGACTGAAGCCATGCAATGCGACGCATGGTTACCCCTGATGCTATGGTCCTGGCCCCCGAGTCCGCTGCATCTACCGCTGCCTTGATCAAGGTACGGGAAGCCAGCTTTCCTTCCTCCAGCAGCGCCGAGAATTCTCGGCGGGAATCCTGCGGGGTGAGCTCTGTAAATTTCCCTAGGCAGCCCAAGATGTTGAATGTATATCTTGAGAGTAGGGCCATTTGATTGGCGATGCGGAGTTGTAGTCCGCCCGCTGAGTAAATTTTCCGGCCTAACAAGTCCATGCGCTTGGACTCTTTCGATTTTGGCGCAGCGGCGGGCTGTCCGTGTCGCTCCCGGTCATTAACAGAATGGACCACGAGAGAGTCCGGAGCCGGGTGAACATAAAGGTATTCGTACCCCCTCGGGGGGACCGAATACTTTCTCTCAACTCCGCGTGCCGTAGGCGGGACAGAGGAGGGCGACTGCCAGATAGCGGCATTGTTCTTTTGTATTGTCCGGATGAAGGGGAGTGCTACCCTCACGGGGGCCTCCGCTCCCACCACGTCTGTGATGGGGTCATCCACCTCCTGGACTTCTTCCACGGGTAGGTTGATGGCCTTAGCTACCCTTCTGAGAAGGTCCTGGTGTGCCTTGATGTCGAGCGGTGGAGGTTCCGACGGTGCCGCCCCTGCCACCGCCTCATCGGGGGAGGAGGATGAGGAAGGACCGGGTAGCACTTCTTCCGGTGCCTGCTCCGTGTCTGCGGGAATAGGTGCCCGCGTTTCATGGCCCAAGTGCGTGCCGTGGGCGGCGGCCTGTGGAGTGGGGGACGGAGGCGGCCTGCTGACCGTGGCTACCGGTACCGACCGCACCGAGCCTGGCTGTCGCGGCGGAAGGGGAGGACCCAGTTCATGTTCGGCCCAAGGCACCCAAAATCCCCACTGCTGAGGTCCCTGCTCTGGCGGGAGGGACCCCGGCCGGAAGTCAATGGCGCTGCCCTCAGGGGACACGACTGAGGGCTCTCTTGATGGCCGGGGGGGGCCGACGCGGTGGCCGGGCGGACGTCCGGTGCCGGAGTGAAGCGCCCCCGCGGTGCCGCCGGGCGGTGCCGGTCGTCACATGGTGTAGCCGGCGAACGGGACCTGCGCGCGGGTCGGTGCTGGGAGGTCGACCGGCGGTGCCGGGAGCTCGACCTACGGCCCCTGGAGGTTGACCTTCGGGCCCGGGAGCTCGACCGGCGGCCCCGGGAGCTCGACCTGCGGCGTCGGGAGCGCGAGCGACGGTGCCGGGAGCTCGACCGACGGTGCCGGGATGCGGATCTGGACCGCGTGCGGCGGCGCCTGGAGCGGCTTCGTGACTCTCGACGCCTCTCGCGGTGCCTGGAGCCGGACCTTGTGCGGTGCCGGCGAGTCGGCGACCGGGACTTGGAACGTCGTCGGGAGTGCGACCGGTACCGCGACTGGGAGCGGTACCGGGACTGCGACCGGCGAGGGGACGGGGAGCGTCGTCTCGACGTGGATCGCCGTGCCCGGTGCGGCGGGGAGCGGTGTCGTGAGCGAGATCGGGACCGAGATCTGGCGGCGGTGCTGCGATCAGCTCGGAGGCCCGGGGACAGGGGGCGCATCATAAGTGGCTTCCCCATAGACTTGAGAGTCCGCACCGGTGGCACCGGCAGCTGAGCGCTTGCATCAGCGGTCAGGTCAATCAAATGTCTTGCCGTCGCGAACGCCTCGGGCGTGGACGGCAGCCTCAGCTCCTCCTCAGTAGGTACCGGGGAGCCGGGCGGTGCCGGACTCGACGGGCCTTGCGGCGCCGGAGTCGACAGCACGGTGCACGTTTTGTGCACAGCCTCAGCCTGCACCGTTACAGTCGGAGGCGGCTGGGCTAACGGTCTCTTGTGCTTGTCCGAGACCGTCTTCGGCACTTTGCGCTTCTTTCCCGGGGAGATGGAGCGGTGCCGGGTCTTCGGTGCCGGGTGCCGAGATGCATCATCGGCACCGGGGCGGCTGGGTGCGGTCGGCACGCTGCTAGCTGAGGCAGTCTTTGGCGCCGCCGGTGCCGGTGCCGGAGGTTGGAGGGCTGACTCCATGAGGAGTTGTTTCAACCTTGAGTCCCGCTCCTTCCTCGTGCGAGGCCTGAAAGCGACGCAAATGGGGCACTTGTCCGACCGGTGCGCCTCTCCAAGACAGCGGAGGCAGGAGTCGTGCGGGTCACTCACCGGCATAGACCGCTGGCAAGCCGCGCAGGGCTTGAAACCCGCCGGTCCGGGCATAAGCCCGCACCGGGGCGGAAGAAGAGGGCTAACCCCTCTAATTCCCTAATGACTATCTTAACACTAACTATGGACTAACTATAGAACTATTAACAAACTTAACAACTATGATAACTATATACTCTAAGAATTCGGAGAACGCTAAGGCTGTGGAGGAGAGCAGATCACTCCACTGTTCCTACTAGCCGTCACGGGCGGAAAGAAGGAACTGAGGAGCGGACGGGCCGGCTGGGGTATATATGCGCCGCCATGGCGGCGCCACTCCAGGGGGCGCCAGCCGGCCCGCCGGAGTTGCTAGGCTAAAAATGTTCCGAACAACCGTGCACGCGCGGCGCGCACACCTACAATGGAATGGATAGGAGCAATCACTCGAAGAAGAACCAACAGGAATGAGAGTCCCACACTCTTGACCTCACATGCACTGTATGTGCAAGGTCACACTGCTTGGAGGATGCCATTTGATACAGAAATATGCTGGGGGGAAGGGGTTCACACCAGCAGCGGGCTAGCAGGGGGTGGAGTACCTGCACTTAAAAAATCAGGACTACCCCCCTGATGGCAGATTTCCCACACCCCCCCCTAACCCAAGCGCGTAGAACAAATATTTGCACAGCTCTCGGGAGCGGTGACAGGGGCAGGTTGCTGCTGGAGGACGTGGAGGGGTGCTGTGGTTTCTGGGCTGACCTCTGCAGGGCTCATAGTGACCATGGATTAGCTGGAGCTTATCCTGCCCGTATTTCAGATACATTCTCTGGCCACAGCACCCCCAGGGAAATAGAGATAATTCCCAGATGCCCAGTCACTTGGTCTATTTTTTTTTTAAACTTACCATGTCTGCCAGGTGGTTCATGCCCAGCTCATAGGAATGCAGCCCCAGTGAGTGCTCAAGGTTATGCAGCATAACGAGCTTGAGGTTCTTTTCCCAGGTCACGCGCCGTTCCCCTTCCTCTTTCTGGAACCAAAGCACAGCCCGCAGGTTACTATGCAGTAGCCCAGAGGAAACCATCAGCAGTATAAGTGAGTTATAGTTCTACAGCGCCTTTTTATTCTTCAGGAACCCACAGTATTCTTGCCAGCAAGTTAAAGTAGTATGTGCTGGATGAATGGACTATAAGGTGGATAGAAAGCTGGCTAGATCATCGGGCTCAACGGGTAGTGATCAATGGCTCTATATCTAGTTGGCAGCTGGTATCAAGCAGAGTGCCCCCAGGGTCGGTCCTGGGGCCGGTTTTGTTCAATATCTTCATTAATGATCTGGAGGATGGCGTGGGCTGCACCCTCAGCAAGTTTGCAGGTGACACTAAACTGGGAGGAGTGGTTGATACGCTGGAGGGTAGGGATAGGATACAGAGGGACCTAGACAAATTAGAGGACTGGGCCAAAAAAAATCCGATGAGGTTCAACAAGGACAAGTGCAGAGTCCTGCACTTAGGATGGAAGAATCCCATGCACTGCTACAGACTAGCGACCGAATGGCTGGGCAGCAGTTCTGCAGAAAAGGACCTAGAGGTTACAGGGGACGAGAAGCAGGGCCACCCAGAGGATTCAGGGGGCCTGGGGCAAATTGCCCCACCCTCTGGGCAGCCCTGACGAGAAGCTGGATCTGAGTCAACAGTGTGCCCTTGTTGCCAAGAAGGCTAACAGCATTTTGGGCTGTATAAGTAGGGGCATTGCCAGCAGATCGAGGGACATGATCATTCCCCACTATTCGACATTGGTGAGGCCTCATCTGGAGTCCTGTGTCCAGTTTTGGGCCCCACACTACAAGAAGGATGTGGAAAAATTGGAAAGAGTCCAGCGGAGGGCAACAAAAATGATTGATGAGGAGAGGCTGAGGGATCTGGGATTGTTTAGCCTGCAGAAGAGCTGAATGAGGGGGAGATTTGATAGCTGCTTTCAACTACCTGAAAGAGGGTTCCAAAGAGGATGGATCTAGACTGTTCTCAGTGGTAGCAGATGACAGAACAAGGAGTAATGGTCTCAAGTTGCAGTGGGGGAGGTTGGATATTAGGAAAAACTTTTTCACTGGGAGAGTGATGAAACACTGGAATGGGTTATCTAGGGAGGTGGTGGAATCTTCTTCCTTAGGAGTTTTAAGGCCCGGCTTCAAGAAGCCCTGGCTGGGATGATTTAGTTGGAGATTGGTCCTGCTTTGAGCAGGGGGTTGGACTAGATACCTCCTGAGGTCCCTTCCAACCCTGATATTCCATGATTCTATAATACAGACTGGGGAATGGAGGGGGACAGGGAAGCAATGAGATAACACAGGTCTGCATGATCAGCAGTGGTCCCAGCACACCAGGGGGCTAACCAGCAAGTTTCTGTAGGCTTCACACGACAAAGGAGAGTTTTGAGGAGGGATTTGAAGGTGGATAATGACTTGAGGGAGCTTTACTGATTGGTCCCAGAGCTCCTCCCAAGCATGCAGGGGGGAAAGCAGGAAGAGGCTTGTTTGAAAATGTAACGCTTGGGTGAGCAGTACGGTACTACGCTTTGTCGTAGGGATTTGCAAAAATGTTGCCCAGATCCTGCAACACTCACTCAAGTAAAACTTCCTGGGAAATCAAGGGGAGTCTTAACAAGTTAAGCGTGGCAGGAGAAGAGCAGGAGGCAGCGGTCTCAGCGAGAGCTGGCATAGGGCTGGCATGCTATGATCCCGGATACCTGCTGACCTGAGAGGAGATGGTGACAGAAATCCCCCTCCCCTAATTTAACCCCACAGCCGCACAGAGCCCACCTTGTGGCTGTATTGCTTGCCATAGGTTTTCTTCCAGAGCTCCCAGTGGTTATCCAGCGTCAGGTCTGAGTGTAGATGTGCAGTAGCAGCAGCAGCAAGAGAGACCAAGACGATACAAACCAACAACTTCATTCTGCTCAGCTAGGGAAGAAAAAAAAAAGAGCATGCTGGTGAAAGATAATATCTGCATGGTTAAGTCAATTTCCTCCACTCAGTGATGGTGCAAAAAATCCAGCACTGACTTGCTGAGATTTCTCCACTCTCTCTGCCATGAGCCAAGTGTCAAGAAGCAAACCCTGATCCTGCAGCAGCTCTCACACTGAGCCATCCGGCAGCTTGTACCTTGGGGGCGAGGGGGCAGGGGCTTCCTGGGACCCCACACGACAACAACAGACTTGAAAGGAAAACAGAGCTGGGTCAATGGATAATATCACCCAGCTACTTCTACAGCTCCTGAACTGGATCTTGGACCTGGACGTGGGCATCAGAGCCTGGGATAAGGTGATCCAGTGGGGATGGAGGGATGGAGCTAGCGAAAGTCCGAGACATTCCCAGCTGGGGTGGGAATTGATGTAGCTTCACTGAGGTCAATGGGTTTGATACCTAGCTGGTGTAAACTGGTGTAACTCCATTCTGGTCACTGGAGCTAGGCTGATTTACACCAGCTGAGGATCTGGCCCAGAGAGATGTAGGTGAAGAGGGATTGGATTTTCAAAGGAGCCCAGTCAAGACCGATACACATGGGTGTCCACTGATGCAAATTCTCTACAAACAAAATTCCTCAAATACATTGTTCCAAACACGACAAAGAGGAGATTTAAAATACAAGGGGAAAAAGAGAAAGTCAAACATACCTACTGGGAGTTCACCTGGTGGAGATTTCTAGGCAGGAACCTTGAACTGATCAGCAGGCAGCAAGAATTCCCCCAAATTCTCCTCCCAAGGTTGGCTCCTGAGTGAACCCTAACACCCCTCCTGCTCTGACTGCATGCTGAGAAATAGGAGTTCGGTTTACGCTGCCAGGTTCGACACATGGGACTGTGAATGGGGAAATGGCAGGACCTCTGGTTTCACGTTTACTGTGATTGTATCAAAATAGGGATGTTCACTATGGCATCAGGCTGATTTCCAGTCCCCAGCCCTAGAACACTAAAATCAGGTGTTTTTCCTTCCCTTCCCAGACCCTACAGCACATGATTTGGAGTGTTAAAAAATAAACTTGCAGAGTCAACATTTTCAAAAGCTCAGACCGATTTAAGTGATCATCAGTGTTATGGTAAAACCTAGAGATCCCAGCTGAGATCAGGGCCCTGTTTGTGCAGGGTTCTGCATGAACACAGCGGGAAAGACAGAGCCTGCCCCCCTGAGCTCACAAGCTAAATAGATGAGACAAAGGGGAAACTGAGGCAGAGATCAGGGAAGCAGTTTGCCCAAGGTCACACAGCAGGGCAACGGTAGAGTAGGGACTAGAACCCAGATGTCCTGAGTCCCAGTCCCAGTCCCAGGCCTCCTTCATTGGCATTTGGGCACCCAGCATGTTCGCTAAGCTAGTTTCTGATTCATCTTTAACTGCCTGAGCACTCAGCATTGGGTGGGGTTTTCAGAGGCACCCAGGCAATTTCCTGGGTGCACAGGACTGAGCAGAAATTCCCTCCAGGTGCACATGAGACCCAAAACCCCAACTACAGACCCTGAATTTTGTTTTTGCCAGTTGGGTGCACCTCTCCGCCTCCTCTTGCCCCGTGAGAGCAGCGGGAGGACCTCAAGGGAAAGATGCCCTGTGGGGTCCCGGCAGGGTGACCAGATGTCCCATTTTTAAAGGGACAGTCCCATTTTTGGGGACTCTCTCTTATATGGGCGCCTATTACCCCTCATCCCCTGTCCCGTTTTTTACGGTTGCTGTCTGATCACTCTAGGTCTCGGGGTTGGGGAAGGAATAGGCCGAGCAGGGGTGGGGCCTCAGGGCAGTGCACAGGTGGAGCAGAGGGGGGGCCACAGCCCAGGCGCCAGGGCCCACAAAAGATTAATCTGGCTAAGCACCCCCTGGTTTTTTCGGTGGGTGTTTGATCCCTGGAACACCCACCGAGTCAGCCCCAATGGCCAGCTGCATTAGAGCAGGGTGTCACCTTCCCACCCCGCTCCTCCACCATTCGCTGCATTAGGTTGGTGTAGTGGTAGCAGCCATGTGGTTAGAGCCGGTTGGAAAATTCTCTGTGGAACAATTTTTCCGTTGGGAAAGTTTGTTTGGTTGAAATCGAAACATTTTGCTGGACCCCCTGACAATTTCTATGAAACTTTCAATGGAAGAGTTCCAGAACATTTTGGTTTGACAAAAAGAACAGGAGTCCTTGTGGCACTTTAGAGACTAACACATTTATTTTAGCATAAGCTTTCGTGAGCTACAGCTCAGCTCATGAAAGCTCATGCTAAAATAAATTTGTTAGTCTCTAAGGTGCCACAAGTACTCCTCTTCTTTTTGCGGATACAGACTAACACGGTTGCTACTCTGAAACCTGTCATTTTGGTTTGACTTTCTCTTTTCTAAATATAAATATAATATCAAAACTCAACTTTGCGTATCCTGGGCCGACACAGCTAGAACAACACTGCAACGCAGTCATTTTGAGTTTTCCAAAGCAGAATATTTCTTACCACACCACATTTAGCTATTTTAACTTTTTGTCCCAATTTGGGATAACAACATTTCAAAATGTTGGAATTTCCCATTGGACCGAAAATCCCTTGATTGGCCTGCTTCACCCAGTCAGAGCTGCATCATTACGTTCAGCTTAACAGGAGTTTGAAACTTTTCTTTGCTAAAATATCTCATTGAGACGGCAAAAACCAAAGCATAGAATGGGCATGATTTGAATTTTTTTCATAGCACTTTGATGGAAAACAAATTGATATAGAGAAAAGAAAAAAAATAGAGTTAAAAAAAAATCACCCCTTTCATCATTTTTTCACCAGATTGTCTTTTTGCACAAAATCACAAAGAGCTGGGATCTCTCCGCTGGTCACATTTTTGTGCCTCATGTGTCCATCCCAGAATGTTGGTTATAGTTCAGGAGGGTTTGTCTATAGGGTGTTTTATAACATTTTAGTCATAACAAAAAAAACAACAATGTGTGCACCATGCCAAAGCTGCTGAACTTGAAGACAAATCTGCCACTGTTGACCATTTCTGTTACTAAATACCCTCTTAAGCCTACAGTTCCCTGAACTGCAAAAGAGACCAGAAGGTCAAATCTCACCTCTTTTAAGTGCTGTTTAAATTCCTACACAATTTCATTGAATCATAGAATATCAAGGTTGGCAGGGACCTCAGGAGGTATCTAGTCCAACACCCTGCTCAAAGCAGGCTCAATCCCCAACTAAATCATCCTGGCCAGGGCTTTGTCAAGCCTGACCTTAAAAACCTCTAAGGAAGGAGATTCCACCACCTCCCTAGGGAACCCATTCCAGTGCTTCACCACCCTCCTAGTGAAAAAGTTTTTCCTAATATCCAACCTAAACCTCCCCCACTGCAACTTGAGACCATTACTCCTTGTTCTGTCATCTGCTACCACTGAGAACAGTCTAGATCCATCCTTTTTGGAACTCTCTTTCAGGTAGTTGAAAGCAGCTATCAAATCTCCCCCTCATTCAGCTCTTCTGCAGACTAAATAATCCCAGTTCTCTCAGCCTCTCCTCATAAGTCATGTGTTCCAACCCCCTAATCATTTTTGTTGCCCTCCGCTGGACTCTAATTTTTCCACATCCTTCTTGTAGTGTGGGGCCCAAAACTGGACACAGGACTCCAGATGAGGCCTCACCAATGTCGAATAGTGGGGAATGATCACGTCCCTCGATCTGCTGGCAATTTTCCTACTTATACATCCCAAAATGCTGTTAGCCTTCTTGGCAACAAGGGCTCAATGTTGACTCATATCCAGCTTCTCGTCCCCTGTAACTCCTAGGCCCTTTTCTGCAGAACTGCTGCCTAGCCACTCGGTCCCTAGTTTGTAGCAGTGCATGGGATTCTTCCATCCTAAGTGCAGGACTCTGCACTTGTCCTTGTTGAACCTCATCAGATTTCTTTTGGCCCAATCCTATAATTTGTCTAGGTCCCTCTGTATCCTATCCCTACCCTCCAGCGTATCTACCACTCCTCCCAGTTTAGTGTCATCTGCAAACTTGCTGAGAGTGCAGTCCACGCCATCCTCCAGATCATTAATGAAGATATTGAACAAAGCCGGCCCCAGGACCGACCCTTGGGGTATGTAGTCATCTGTTCCCTCTTGTCTTATGTTTAGGTCGGGGCAAGGCCCAGCATTGTGTCTGTACAAGGCCTAGCACAATGCAGACCTGGGGGCTCCCAGGCGCTACCGTAATACACCTAATAAATAAGGTACAGTACCTAGCACAATGGGGTCTGAATCTACAGCTGGGGCACCTAGGCGCTACCGTAATCCACTTAATGCAGAGTGCCTAGCACAATGGAGTCTTGGTCTGAGGTCGGCGCTCCTAGGTCTACTGTAATACACCCTATAGCAATAAACAAACACAATGAGGTCCTAGGTCGGTGATACTCAGACCTCAGTGGTTCAGGAGCCAAATTAGAGATCACCATTACCCAGTAGAGCCAGAGCCGTGTGAATTCATTGTTTCATTGACTATAGTACTATAGTGTCATATTTAAGCAGCACGATGGGAAATATTTAGTAGATCTATTATGCGCACAGCAAAACGACTGACCAGGTATTATTATTTTATCAACTACAATTGGTTAATAACATGGTAAAAGCCTCCTGATTGGTTACTAATTAAATCACCCAGTGTTTTAATATCATGTAGTGCAAAGAGCCGCAGGAGACGCAGCAAAGAGCCACTTGCAACTCGCGAGCCTCAGTCTGAGCATGACTGTCCTCGGGGCTGGCTAGGCAGATAAGAAACAGCAGCAGCTGGGAACAGCACGGCGGGGGCGGGCCATGGTGGGAGGCACGAGGGGAAACATTTTCAAGAGGGTCAAAATGGCTTGGCAGCCGAAGTCCCATTTTCAAAAGTGGTGTAATTACAAAGGAACATAAGTTCCATTTTCATGAGTGAGTGAGGGGCAAATGAAAAGGCATCCGGGATGACTTTCAGTGGGAATCAAGCACCCAACCTGCTCAGGCGTCTTTCACTTGATACTGATCTGCATCCAGAGGCACCTAAATACCTTGGAAAATCTGGCCCTTCAGTTCTGAAAATCCTACCCTCACCTGGTCAGATCCATGCTCAGGCTTTGTCTACACTGGGAATTTCAGCCACTGGTGGCCGGTTACTGCAGTTGTTGTGTGACCCACACACCTCCTGGCTGTGGCGTTCTGTCCCATCTAATGGCACCGAGACAGAGAGAGAGGCATATTAATGAGTTTGCTCTGTCTATAGCCTTAACTAACAGCCAGTTGGCTTTTGGCTCATGAACTAAGCTCCAGAGGTCCCAAGTTCGATCCCACCCGCTGACGACCAGGGTCTGTCGATGTTACAGTTGCACCAGAGCAAACGACAGCTTTGCCTAGCTACAATATGGGTTTGCAGCTGTCTAGCTACCTTGGCCCTGAGGGTTATAACAGGGTCCACTCCCCAATCTAGACAAGATCTTAGGCTGAACCCTCCTCAGTAGGGAGGCCCCATTAATTTTGTCTGGTAAGTGCCAGGCACCCTTGAGGTGCTTTCTAAACACCCAAGTCAGCAGTCGCTATCCACTTCCCCAAATTGCACAAGACCAGCTGGGAAACAGAGTAGAAATGAGCTCGAATGCTGAGAACTCTCGGTTTGAAAAAGTCAAAGACGAGCAGCTAGAACCGAAACCTGCTCATCTGCAAAACAAAGAGGGCTGAGTCATGCCCCCCAGTAACCAAACTTGACCCAAATTGCTCAACAAACCACCTAGTTCTCTCTCCTTGGAGCTCCAGCACCCGGCCCCTTTGGAGAGCGCTGCCAGCTGGGAGGTGAAGGCGGGGGCAGAGGGAAACATTTTGGCCAAGAGAACCGGTCGGAACTTTTTGTCTGACACTTTCTTTTTTTAAAAACATAAAATGGCTTTTTAAAAAAATAAAAAATGTTGAAAGAGAATCCAAGCTGAGCTCCACTGTGGAGAATTTTGCCCTGTGTGATGGGGTAATAACCCCATGAGCCCTCCAGGACAAGGTAGGAGCAAAGACTGAACCTTAATCTTCCTGCTTTGAAAGCACCAGGACACCTGGCTTCTATTCCTGGCTCTACCATGACCTGCTGGACAAGTCCCATCCCTTCTTTGTTCCTCAGTTTCCCCTTCCATCCTTTGTGGGGCCGGAGCTGTTTCTCACCATGTGGTGGAATTTTCTTTTTTGTTTTGTTTTTTCCTCACCAGAAAGAACAGAGACCAAACCCTTTCCAGTTTGGGATGTTTTTCACCTCCCCCATCCGCCTTAGTCAGTTGCAACAGGCAAAAAGGACAGCTGGTGGGGACGGGAAATACATTTTTTTTTTATTCAGAAAAATCAAAAAACATTTCTAAGCGTTCTGGAAAAAAATTAGAGAAAACAATTCTTTTCCGTTAACTACTCTAACCATTTTTTCTAACCTGCTCTAGCAGCTTGTCAGCTCATAACAGTGGGATCCCCTCTTCTCTGCTCTAGAGGAACAAGAGCCAGAAAATATGCCTTGAGACTTAAGACGCTCTGTCTAGTCAGTTTATCCAAGAGAAGGTTAAGAGGTCACGGCTTGCTCATGACCTACAAGTACTGACATGGGGAAATGAATTCTGGTAGTAGATCGCTCGTTAATCGGGGAGCAAAAAGCACAGCCGGATCCAATGGCTGGATGCTGAAGCTAGACAAATTAGGCCTGGAAAAAAGGCGGCATGTCCTGCCTTGAGTGCAGGGACAGGACTAGAATCAGCGTTTCTCAACCTCTTTGATACCAGGGCCTGGCTTGCTGCCTTCCTAAACTGTGTCAGGGAAATCTCAAGGACCAGCCTGGTTGTTGAGAAACACTGGATTCTTGAGGTCCCTTCAGTCCTACACTTCTATGATTAGATGTTTCAGGGCCGGCTTTAGGAACTGCGGGGCCCGATTCGAATACCCGACGGCAGTCCAGGTCTTCGGAGGCACTTCGGCGGCGGGTCCTTCACTCGCTCCGGGTCTTCTGCTGCACTGAAGAACCCGCCGCCGAAATGCTGCTGAAGACCCGGACCGCCGCCGGGCGAGTAAAAATTAAAAAGTTAGGTGCTCTTCCGTAGGGCACGGGGCCTGATTCAGGGGAATCAACCTAAAGTCGGCCTTGAGATGTTTATTGGTAAATGCTAGTGTAACTTTAGCGCCCTCGTGGCCAAGATGGAGTCTGCTCTGCAGGCAGCTCTGGCCAAGAGACGGCGCGCGCAGGAATGCAGCAGGAGAAATCCCTTCCACCCCGGGGGCACCTGTTCCAAATCCCCCAGGGTGAACACACCCACCCACCGGAAAAGTACAATGGATATAACAAAGAGAGATATTTATTTACAGAGGGCTGAGCGGAGAAAAACAACAAGGGGAAATGTAGGGGGAGCAGGAAAACAGGGCTGCATTCAAACCAAAACCCCACAGACCCAGTGGGAGCACAGTCTGGAAGGGCAGACGCTGAGCAATGCGTCTGCACTCACAGTTCAGGAGGCCTGAGCAAAGTTCCAGTCCGGTGGTGAGTCTTGGGTGCTCCTGGTCGTCTTCAGCGCCAGTGAACTCTCCCCCCAGCAAACCCCTCCGGTGCCCTCTTCTGCCGCTCTGTGCAAAGCCCCACAGAGCGACCCCCTCCCCACTGAACTAGCTACAGCCTCCCCCGTTGTTCCCAGTGCAGAGTCACCAGCCCCAGTACTCACAGCCCCACGCAGCCCTGGGCAGCCGTGATACTGGATCCAGCTCCGGCCCGTCCTTCTCGGGCGATTCCCCCTGGCACAGTGCTCCTCCTGGCTCCTGTTCGGGCCTGTCCGCCTCAGGCGGGTTCTCTCTCTGCTTCCTTCTCCAGGGCCAGCCGTGCCCCTTCTCCCTGGAGCTCCAGCCCTGCTCACTGCACTTTCCCTCCTTTTTCTTACTCTCCTCCTCCCCCCTGGGAAAAAGATTTAAAGGGGCCATGCTTGCTGAACCCCAAAGGGGTTACACTAGTAAATGCCAGTTTCACCGGGCACAGACAAATGGTTTAAAAAAGATATTGCCATCCATAATATTTACAGACAGGCAAAGTAAGCTCATGCTCCAATACGTTTGTTAGTCTATAAGGCGCCACAGGACTCTTTGCCGCTTTTACAGATCCAGACTAACACGGCTCCCCCTCTGATACTTGACACATTTTGACTGAAGATTTACTTTATATATTTTGACATTGGATGTTGAAAATGTGTGTTTTAACCATTATAAACCTTCAACTTCCTGAATCTCAACGTTGACTGTCATTAAATAATTTCTGTCTGAGCCTCCCATCATGTCTTGCAACTGGGAAAATGTAAATCTATTTAAAAAATGCTTACACTCCTTAATTTTGCACAGCTATGAAAAATTAACTGATAAAAATAGAAAAAAAATAGAAAAATAAACATTGATAGCATCCATCCAAATTAAAATAAAAATCAAGTTCTGCCAAGCCTAGAAATAAGGCACAATTTTTTAGCAGCCAGAGGAATTAACTGTTCGAACAACTCAATTTGAGATGTGGCAGATTCTCTAGCACCTGCGATCTTTAAATCCAGACTGGATATAAGACGTGCTCTAGCTCAACCAGAAGTTATGGGCTTGATGCAACAATGAATTTCTGCCAGATCTCACGATTTCCATCACCAGTCACGGGATTTTGGCTGGTGCCAGTCTCAGGATGACACGAGAAACTCCAACACTCTCGTGAATTTCAGCCCTGCTTAGGAGGAGAGAGTGAGACCCCCTCCTTCTGATTGGCTGCCTTTCCCAGCTGCTCCACCTCCAGCGGAAGAGCAGCCAATCAACGCTGCGGCAAGAGGCAGGCAGAGTTCTCACCCCACCTCCCTGGAGTTTTTGGAGAGGGGACGAGGAGATGTCTGCATTGCTGGGCTCATTCTGCTCCATCTCCGCTCCCTCCAACCCACTCCCCACCCATGAATCAGTCTGATCCCCGCTACACCCCTTGCAACACCAGTCCTGGGAAGAGGGATGGGGGGGGTGATGAGCCCCTGGAGCTCCCACACCCCCCCTTAGGATGGGGGAAAGGAGACCCCCCAATGCAGGCTTGAGAAGGAGGGTGTGGCGAAGAATCCTGGAGGTGCAGTGACAGGCAAGGGGGAAATGAAATACTTTATGAATACAGTATGTGACCTGGTCACTGGAACGTTTACCATAGGCACGGGCAGGTACTGAATTGATGCATTAACTGTATGATCAGGAAAGACAGGCAGACTGTAGCCCAGATACCAGCCGCTCATAAACACCCAGGACGACTGACACTAATGTTGCTACCCTGACTCAGTGTAACCTGGCTCAGAAAACACAACAAACGAACGTTGGCTCGATTTAAAAGGCGTCTCAAGGACAGGGTGAGTGGAACCCCAGAGAGTTCGGGGTGACTGGGAAGTTGGAGCAGTATAGAGTCTTGTATAGGTGTCTGTTTGCCCAGGCGCCCCCTTATGGCCACAGCCGTTTCTGCAGGGCCCTCCCTCTGCTCCCTCTCTTTGAGGGGTCTTAGGAGCAGGGACGGATTAAGCCAGGGGCTTTAGGGGCTGCAGCCCAGGGTCCCGGATCAAGGGGAGCCCTGCAAAAATAAATCACAGGCAGCGATCTCCACCTCCGAGCCGCTAAAAGTCCCATGGCACAGCAGGTGACTCAGGCAGGCTGCCTGCATGCCGTGGCCCCATGCCACTCCCGGACGCGGCCGGCTGCTAGCACGTCTCTGTGGCCCCTGGCATGCCTGGAGGCCTTTGGCTGGATTTAAATCCTGCTCTCTTACGCTCTGCTTTGTTCCTATTGTGAACATTAGCCAACACTTCGTTTCTGGAAGGCCGTCTGGTTATTTACATGACAGCTCCTGCCAGGAAGAACCAGTCGGCCCCAACCCCAGTTGGACTTGCTGGGGTGAGCACAGTCGATATACAGAATGCTGCAGCACAGGGCCTGGTCTAAGAGTGGAAAAACTGCAGGATTCCACCCCCAAAGAAGTCTGGGTGCGGGGAAGACACACTCAGAGAGGCCAGAGGAGGGGTCAGAGGTGCAGCTAGCCCTCAACCACAACATAAAGCTCGCCCTGTTCTAATACAGCTGGAAATGAGGTCAGAAGATCTCCCGGGAAACTTCTGCTGGATGCTTCAGGAGCCGAAAAAATGGGCTCTGGGTTTGCAAGTATATTGTGTGATGTAGCACCCTCTGCTGGGCCCCGCAAGTCCCTAAGGGATTGTTTTCACTTCTAAATCGGCGCTGCTGCATCAACCCAGCCGCACCAGTGTAGCACATCTGGTAACGGTAGATGTAATGACTCCCCCTCAACGAGAGGTGGAAGTTATGTTGGCCAGAGAGCAGCACCTGTGGTGTAGACACCGCTTTAAGGGGGGCGTTTCTTTCAGACCCCTGAGCAACATAACTTACATCAATTTAAGCGGTAGCGTAGACAAGCCCTAAGAGAAAGTAGGACCTGGAGACAGATGTGGCAGCTGGGGTTTTGCAGATACGGAATTCCAGTTTCATCCATGATGTTGTCGATGTAACTATGAAATTAAAGTATTTCACTAGGCCCTGTGGCTTCCATAGTGCGCTTGGGAAGAGATCAAACTGCCTTTCCTGGAGTTTGCCCCAAAGGACGAGTCTTTGCATCAAGACATGGCAGCAGAAAGGTGTGCCGATGCAGTGGCACCAACTCTCATGGGTTTTATCACAGGTCTCGCAATATTTGGTGCTTTTAAGCCCCAGCTTCTGGAGTCACGGGATTCCCACGAGACTCTCAGCTTTCATTTAACAAGCCAAAAAGCACGAGTTGCAGCGAAAAGCTTGAAGGTATGGCCCCTTAACAATACAAAAACAGGAAAGCAAGTTTTAAAAGCGCCCAAAATGTGAGGTATTTAAAAAAAAAAAAAAAAGGCTCTTGATTTTTTTTAAGGCAACCATTATCTGTGGGTGGAGGCCCGTCACGATTTTTAAATGCTTGCAGTTGGCAATCCTGGGAACATGAGTGTGCAAGGCACAAATTAAGCAGCGGGGGCTGAGCCGCACATTGCTCAGCAGGAAACGCAGGTCACAGTAAAACCAGCGAACAGTGACAACAGACCACTGGCCAACCAGCGCCTGAGCTCTGCTCGGAGCCGGAGTACTGGGCATCTAGTTTTGCTTCTGTCAAAACTTCTCTCTCTCCCCACCCCCATCTGCTCTCAACCTCATTTCACACAAAGTGCAAAAATACACACAGCTGTTCCGCACCCAATCAGAAAGAGGAACCGAAAATAATGCACATGCCAGGCTCAGTTTACCGGGCCTGATTATCGCTTCCCCCTGCCAGCTGGGCGCATGCAGCCTGCGACGTACGCCCTGTATGCTTCCTAGAAATAGTGTTATCATATTATAGCATAACTGTGATAGATGTTGTACGAGATAAGGCATGTGAGGGATCATTGGAAAGGTTATGATTTGCTGAATAGGATTATCCTATTTGCAGGCATGTATCGTTTCTGTATCTGAAGTTAGGAATATTGACTATGTATCAATTACAAGTGGATTTACACCTGGGGAACGCCCACCAGACAGAATTCAATCAGTCCAGATGGGCCATGAGGAAAGACAATAGGTCTTTGAAGATGCTGATCTCCCACCTTCATGGAAAGCCTTCCTGTGGATGCTGCAAATAGACTTTGAGTTATGGCTGCAGGCTCACATGATCATGTCATCCATGATAGAATACCAGTGTTTTTCTACTGAATGGCGGGGGAGGGTGGGGAGAGAGAGAGAACCACACTGGAAAACAAAAGATTCACCCCCTATGTAATACCTATTTAATGCAGGGGAGTGACTTAATCAGTTTTCATCCTTCACTGAATCCCCAGCCAGGATAACTGCTGAAAACAGCTAAGAAACAAAGGACAAAGACACAGTCAACCTGTGGAACTCCTTGCCAGAGGATGGTGCGAAGGCCAAGACCATAACAGGGTTCAAAAAAGAACTAGATAAGTTCATGGAGGATAGATCCATCAATGGCTATTAGCCAGGATATGCAGGGACAGTGTCCCCAGCCTCTGTGTGCCAGAGGCTGGGAATGGGCAACAGGAGATGGATCCCTTGATGATCACCTGTTCTGTTCATTCCCTCTGGGGCACCTGGCACTGGCCACTGTCAGAAGACAGGATGCTGGGCTAGATGGACCTTTGGTCTGACCCAGTACGGCTGTTCTTATGTTGGGAAAGGACTGAAACCAGGCGAGAGGGTGTCTGGCCTGTGAAAGAAATACCTGGAGTTTCAAGCTGCAAGCAAGAACCTCTGCAATCTGCCTAACACAACATTTAGGGTGAGAAATTGCTAGTTATAACCAGTTTCTTTAATATATTAAGCTTAGCTTGTGCGTTGATTTCATTTGCTAGGTAATCTGCTTTGAGGTGTTTGCTACCCCTTATAATCACTTAACATTTGGTAGCTAATAAACTTGCTTGTTTTCTCTAAGAACAGTTTGTGGAATTCTATAACCGGTGGGCACAAAGCTGTGACTATCTTTCTCCACACTGAGGGAGGGAGCGAATTTCCGTGAGCTTACGCTGTATAGTTCTCTGTACCGCGCAAGCCGGTACCATTTTGGGTTTACGCTCCAGTGCGGGGGGTGCATTTAAGTGCTGGGCATTTCCCTGGCTGAGTCTTCCCACGCAGAGCTGGTTTCAGTGTCTGTGTCTTTCTGCAGCTGGGTGCGTCCCTACCTGTGTGTGTACTGAAGGCGGCTTGAGGGCCTGGCTCAGCAGGACAGGGTAAGGGAGCCCAGGCTGGTGGAACAGGCAGGCTCAGTGGTACCCGAGTACATCAGGTGGCACCCCGGGGTGGGGCGGGGGGCAACCCATCACACAGCCACTACATGATAGAATCATAGAAGTGTAGGATTGGAAGGTACCTCGAGAGGTCATCTAGTCCTGTCCCCTGCACTCATGGCAGAACTAAGTATTATCTAGACCATCCCTGACAGGTGTTTGTCTAACCTGCTCTTAAAAATCTCCAGTGACAGAGCTTCCACAACCTCCCTAGGCAATTTGTTCCAGTGCCTAACTACCCTGACAGTTAGGGAGTTTTTCCTAATGGCCAACCTAAACTGCCCTTGCTGCAATTTAAGCCCGTTGCTTCTTGTCCTATCCTCAGAGGTTAACGAGAACAATTGTTCACCCTCCTCTTTGGAAAAAACCTTTGATGTACTTGAAAACTGTTCTCATGTTCCCCGTCAGTTCTCTCTTCTCCAGACTTGACAAACCCAGTTATTTCAAGCTTTCCTCCTAGTTCGGGTGTTCTTGACTTTTAATCATTTTTGTTGCTCTCCTCTAGACTTTCTCCAGTTTGTCCACGTCTTTCCCAAAGTGTGGTGCCCAGAACTGCGCACACTTCTCCAGCTGAGGCCACAGCAGGGCGGCATAGAGAAGAATGACTTCTCATGTCTTGCTTACAATGGAGTTTTATCTGCTTACGTGCAAGTGTGAAGAGTCGGGGAAGGGGTTGCATTGGGTGCAATGGTCTGATTCTCTCTCTGTTGCCCTGGGCTGTCTGGATTGCCCCTTCTCTCATCAGTGGGGCCCTGGTCTGCAGCTTCGTCAGTGAAACAACCCAATGCAAACCCGTGTCCTAGAGCTGTAGCCCTTTGGCCTTGTGATCAGCCCTCGGATGCTACCAAAGGGTCACCCCACAGGTGGCTGCATTGCACCAATGGGTGAAGCAAGCCCAGGAGAGGTCGTGTCCCACACGGAAGAGACTGGCCTGTCACGAGCACGAAGGGACTCGTTATGGAGGCTGCTGGCTGCAGACCGACCCTGTGGTTCTCTCCGGCTCTCATGCTGGGCTGCCCAGTGTGATCACATCTGGATCTTGTGTGTCTGTAACATTGGGATAATGTTTAGCCACTAGAGCTGATGAGAAAATGGTTTCTCCCCTCCCCATGGACAATTTGAACAGTTTCACTGAAAAAAAATCAAAAGGCAAAATAATTCAATTTGGAAATGCTTCCATGGAGCCTCATGGGAGCTGTAGCTCAGATGCCTCCTGCTGCCACTCTCCTCTATAGGCTGACTCCCTGCTCAGACTACATATCCCATGATCCAGCATAATCCCGCCTCTTGGAGTGGTGAGGTCAGGTATTGTAGGAGTCCCATGGCCAAGGTGCATCATGGGAGATGAAGTCCAGTTAGGGAGCCTGCCCCACAGAGGAGAGAGGGCACATAAGGAAGCTGAACTACAACTCCCATGAGGCAGGCAGAAGGGGTCAGAATCTATATTGTTCCATTTTTAGGCATTTGTTTTTGCTTGATGAAAAACATCAAAGCTTTCCCTGGGAAGCAGGCAGAGACTGTCTGCAAAATATTTCATTTTGTCAAACATCCAATTTTCCACCTGCAGAGTGGATGGAAAGTTTTTGAGCGGCTGTGTTAGCCGCCTCATCGGGCGAAAGGGACTACCATGTATTTGTAATGCTTTCAAAGAGCGTTGACCTCCTCCAACGAGAGGCCCAAGGGAATCCTGGTCGAGGCTTAACAACAGGACAGGCAAGCAATGAACAGGGCCGGGGTGTCGCCTCGCGCTGCCCAACCTGACACCAGACCAGGAGGTCTGTGTTTGTAGATGCTACTGGCAATGTTGAATCAGTGCCCCAGTGACCATTCAGCCGGAATACAGAGCAAACCACCAAGCAAGGGACGGGTTATTCCCAACTGAGTTTATTTAAAAATAAAATCATATCAGTCTCACCAGAACCAGTCACACCGGAGTAGGGCTGCAAGTGTGCACGGGATACGGAGTGGGCACAGCTGCTGCCATATTGCCAGAACACAGGCAAAGCATCCTCCCCTTCCAACCCCAGAGAGGCAACGTCTCCAGTGGAGCAAGGACAGGGGGAACATGAAGCCACCTGGAGAACCCCGCCAGGAGGTGGAATCCAGGCCACCTCCTCCCTTTTGCTGCTGCATCCCAAGGTTTCAGAATCTGGGTTACACGACTCCCCCCTCAGCTGTGTGTCTGTCTGTCCCTACAGTGGGGGGTGGGATAGGACAGAACTCAGCAGCAGGGCGTGCATCACACAGGCTGTAACGGACTGGTGCATACGGATGAGGGAGCTGGGGCCATGGAGCAGATCCAGGATTTTGGAGATGCGGTGGCTAGAGTTCCACAGCTCATATGGGTAGAGACCTGCTCCTCCAGAGCTGCTGGGCAAGAGTTCTAATCCCCACAACGGCGTCTGTTGTCTGCAGACGCTGATTCTTTCACCCACACATCCCAGGGGGAGGGAGATGCCTATGTTTGTTTGGGGGGGGAGAGGCTCCTAGAACAGGGACGAGCCCGCGTCTGACTTTGCAAATCAAAAGAGGAGAAGGGCAGAGTATAAAAAACGGCAAGCACGAAAGGCAAGTACAGAAGCCGAGGAGGAGACAGCTGCGGACGCCGAGTCAGAGATGCGGATACTCCACGATGCCAGCTCAGGAATCCAGCCGCTTCTTTGGATCAGTGCTCGGGGCGGCGGGCTCACATCTTGGGGAAGCTGGCCAGGTTGGCGATGCCGCAGGCGTTGTTCATGTTCCGGGCCATCAGGATATAACCCTTGTTGCCCCAGCCCTCGCCCCAGCTGCGGAGAGAAAGGAGAGGGAGTGAAAAGCTCTGCCGGGATTCACTGGCTCTTCCCCAGCTCTGTAAGATCACCCTGGCCCAGTGCCACGGGGCTCCTGGCAGAGGCTGTGGCTGCACTCGGAGGCAGGTGCCCTTAGAAGGTGCTGGCCGGCATTGGATTACCTGTTCTTGATGATCCAGTGCTTGCTGCCCTTCTGCGTGCCGTACCCCACCGCCAGCACCGCGTGGTTGATGTTCTCCGCGTTGCAGCTTTCATCGTAGTACACACCTGGGGGATGGGAGGTGGGAGTCACTCGCGGGTATAACAGCACTTTAGGACAGAGGAATCACCAGACTGGACCAGCCCCTCGGCCCCGCTAGCCCAGAATCTCGTCTCTGATAGCGCGTCTGAGGAAAGCGCAAGAACCCCACAGTAGGTGGATGTGGGATAATCTGCTTGCCGTGTCAGATCTCATCCTGGCCTCTAATAGCTAGAGCTAGGCTTAAACCCATCCCCCGCTCCATGCCTCAGTTTCCCCATCTGTACAATAGGGAGAATGATACTGACCTCCTTTGCAAAGCACTTTGAGATCTATCCTAGCGCTTATCTAGTGCCTGTTATTATTATTATTAAATCCTGAAGCACGAGGTTTAATATCCCTTCCAAAAACGGTGCGAGTGAATGGCGACAGCTCTGGCTGTGCGTGTTATCTACATCAAGGTCTCATCTCCTTTTGGATCTTGCTAAGTTCTTGGTCTCAACGCCTTCCTGTGGCAATGAGTCCCGCAGCCCAATTACACTCGGTGTGGAAAAGACTGGAAATGAAGTGCAAGTTGTTAACGGTGAGGGTAATTAACCGCTGAAACAATTTACCGAGGTGCACGGTGGATTCCCTCTCACAAGCAATTTTACAGTCAAGATTGAACTAGACGGCCTCTCTTAGTGAAACAGCCCAGCAGGAGTTAATTCAGGGAAGTCCCATGGCTTCTGTTATACAGGAGGTCAGACTATCAGAGGCAATCAGTTATTTTTTGTCAAAGTTCAAATGTCTTGATCAAGGTGGTAGTCAAAGGTCCAGACTCCACAGAAAACAGTAACAAGTAAATAAAAAGATTTGGGGGTCCATTCAAAAATGTCCGGCCGTCCAGATTTGGCCCGCAGTCCGCCTGTCGACTACCCCTGCTGGATGATCACCATGGTCCCTTCTGGCCTTGGAAGCTAGGAATTTATTTCCTTTTAATCCGTTTCAAATTTGGCCACCTTTTAAATTTCATCAGCTGTCCATGCAAAGCATGTCAAATCAATGCCAAGTGTGTTAGTTGTTACGCTGATCGAGTCAGCCCATTGTAAAGCAGGATCCTCAGCCTGCAGGCAGCTTGGCCATGCAAGCCTTCAAACACACACCCTGTCCAGGGGGTCATCATTAGCACAGAAGGTGGCACACCACACACAACTCACTGTGTGGGAGAAGCTATCCCAGAACCCAGCTCCTGTCTGCTCTGCCTGTGTGTTAAAGATCTGCTGGCACTTCGCATTAGATCAAGGGAAGCCCTTGGCCAAAATTTATCCTCCTCCTCCTCCTTCGTCTCGTTAGCGGCTGCCTTCCACCCCAGAGGTGGCTGCATTTCCGTGGCGTTACATAGCAGAGGGTGGAAGGTGCAATGATGATTGAGTGGGATGAAATGCGAAGAGTGGGGTCTGACCCTCCTCTCGATGCCCAACGTACCTGAGACCCCCCTTCCCACCTGCAAAAGCCAAGGTGGAGTAGACCCCACCCTATGGGCAATGCCCAGGCCATCACCTGGGGCTCATAAGGTTCCACTCTTCCTACCTCTGCTGTAGAACTGGAAGGAGGACAGGCTGGCATCAATGCCCACAGATACAGGCCCCACCCTGGCCACAGCTCTCTTCAAGGCCTTCTCATTCCCTTCTGGGATTTCCTTGTACCCACGACACTTGGCGGCTTTTCCGGTAGGGCTGTACATGCAGCTTTCATCCTGCAGGGGGCAGACAGAGAGCAGCAGATAGAGCAGGTTGCAATGTCAAAGGAGGTTTTGGGGGGATGGAAACTGGCTGTTTTGTCGACTTGGAAATTTCCAGGGGATTCTGATGATTTTTTCTAAGTTTTATAAAAAAAAACTTTTTATTTCCCCCCCAGTTTTTGGCAACCAAAACTGAAAAGGTCTGGCCGGTTTGAGAGAACCGGCCGGCTGACATTTTTCTGTTTCTGGTTGCAAAAAAAAAAAAAAACCCCCAACATGTTAAAATTTTGGTTTCCAAGAAAAACTCGGGAAAACTTTCTGGAAAACAAAAACGTTTTCAACTTCATCCAAATTTTGTGCTGGGGAAAAAATAAATAAATAGAATTTCCCAGCCTGCTCTTGTGATTAGCCAGGCAAGGGCAAAATACCTGGGGGGAGGGCGGGTTGCTTTATGCCCCTGATACCCCAGGAAAACATCCTCCTCCGACATCCTGGTCAGGCGCTTGGAACAACTGTCCCGGGGAGACAAGGACACCTGCAGAACCCATCCCGGGTTTGACGTGAGAACTGCCCTGCTGGGGCATGGGGACTGGGGCAGTACGCAGCAGCCTCGGCGCACTGGAGAAAGCTGCTGGCTCTGTAACGAAGCTGCTGGGGGCACTGTGTGAACTGTAAGTGCAACATCCAGCCAGCTCCCACAATCTCTCCAGCACAGAAAAGGGTAGTGTGACCAGAGGGGGCTGCTCAGGAGGAAGTAGCAGCAGCCTGGGAGCTGGCTGCAGAGGAACGGCCAGGTAGCGTGGGAGTTAGGAGTGACAGGTTGAGAGCCAGGGTGGGGAACAGCTGGGCCGCAGGGGGAGTAGTAGCCAGGGCTGCTGGATACCCAGGAGGCTCAGTTGTGAGTCGAGCTGGGCAAAAAACTGATTTTTCAAGTCAGGTTGAACCAAATCTGAAATGTTTCTGGTGTTTTTGATGCATCAAAGCAGTCGGGGCTGGGGCTGTTCAGGGGAGCCGGACCTGGAAGCGGGGGCTCCCGCCTGCCAAGGAAGTTATAAAGGGACCACCACCCCACCGCCGCCTCTTCTTGGCGACTGGCCGACAGGATTCATGTCAAAAATCGAGGCTCATTTCGCCTCGACCAAAACTGCATTTTTCCTGGAGTAAACTAGGTGTCCTGGAAGTTCTGCCCCGGTCTGGTGAGGAGCCCTGCCCTGTCTCAGGAGCTCTTATATCATGGCACAGCTCCCTGCACCAGGTGTCTGCAGGAGCCGCAGAGCAGACGGGCAGTTACACAAGCGGGCAGGGAGCGGGAGGCATCTCGACAGGGCAGAGGCAGCCCAGGTTACTTCCCCAGCAGCAGCAGAAAATCAACGGTCACTAGAGTCACTGCCATCCTCTGGGCAAGAAGGTGCGAGTCCCTCTCCCCCAGCCTTGCAAAATTCTACTCCAAGGTGTTAGCGGCTGCACTGCCCTCGGTGTCATGGGGAGCAGACCTCACGCCTGGGCTGGTGCATCGCCATCATCCCCCCCTCCGCCCCGAGCTGCTCTCATCTCTGTCCCCAGGTTGATAGGCACCGACCTGGCCGATGTAGGGGTAAGAGTCCTCCGAGTCGATGCCCCTGTTCTCCTTCACGTACTCGAAGGCGTTGGTCATGTAGCCGCCCCCGCAGCCGTCGTTGTTGGTCACGCAGTCGACCAGGTTCTGCGGGCTGAGACCCAGCAGCTTCCCCGTCTGCCGCTTCAGCTGCCCTTCCAGGGCCCCGACGGAGCTGAAAGCCCAGCAGGAGCCGCACTGACCCTGACGCACAGGAGGGGAGAGGGTCAGAAGTGAGAGGCTGTTCCTAGCCCGAGGGGCAGGAGGAGCAGAGCGGGAGAGCAGAAAGCAGCCAGCGTTTGTGGTTATTCCCCGCACTGAAATGTAAGGATCTCACAGGAGTCAGAGTCAGACCTTGGTCACCCTGGCGCAAATCCGGAGCCACTCCACTTCCGTGGAACCGAGCCCAGACTCCAGCCACTGGCTCTCTGAGCTGGTCCTGAAAAGTCCCAGCCAACAAGCGAAGCGCGGTGTAGGGCAGCCGTACGGTACAACCGGGGTGGACAAGGAAGCGCCGAGCTCGGAGAACAGCAGCGCTTACCTGGTTCTTCACGGGCGTCACGTAGCCCTTCTTCCTCCAGTCCACCGAGTCCGGCACCTTCTCCTCCCAGTCAGGAACATAGAGCGTGTCGTTGCTGGGCCCACGCGACGGAGGGACCTTCAGCCCCGTCATCTTCTGCACCACCTCCTCGCTGGTCTAGGGAGGGAGAGGCGGACGTTTGGCAAAGCCGGGCACTGGCGGACGTTTCGTAGTCGCCGTTGGGCCAGAGCTGCCGGGCGGGAGGGGCAGTGACCCAAAGGCACTGCCTGGGGAATTGCACGGTAGAGGAGAACTTTAACGTGGCTAAACCTGCCGGGCTGGCACCCGCCCTGGGTGGAGAGGAAAATGAGCTTCTGCCAAGAGAGAATTGCTCATTGACCGGAGCCACCGGGGTCCCTTTTCAACCAGGCGTTCCAGTCGAAAACCAGACGCCTGGTCACCCTAAACCAAACACCCCGGCGATGATTGTGGGACAGAGGGTAACATTGCTCCCAGCGCCTGGGGATAATTCACCGAGGATCCGGAAATACCCTGGCATGTCATCCACCTACCATGTCCCCCAGGTGGTTCATGGCCAGTTCATAGGTGTGGGTGCCCAGAGAGAACTCCAGGTTGTGGGTGGTGATGTACTTGAGGTTCTTCTCCCAGATCAGCCGGCGCGAGAGCTCGTCCATCTGCGAGGCAAGGAGGATTCAGGAATGGAAACACACCAGGCCATTGGACACCAAGGGCCGGACCCGGCTCGGGCTCCCACCGGCGCTAGCTCGGGAGCTGCAGCAGGGTCTGGAGCCCACGCGGCGGGGGTGAGAGTTATCACTGTCCCAGTGCAACGCAGAGATCGAGAGCCCTGGAACAGGGCCTCCCATATTGCCCTGGGATGGGCAAGGTGATGTCCCGGGTCTTGAACCAGGCCTGGGAGTTCCCAGACACCTGCCACCCAATGGCTACTGAAGCCCACTGGGCTGAGAAGCTACCAGGGCTATAGACCCAACCCAGGCACCACCCCCAGGAGCTCTGATTGGAGGATCACCCAGCTCCACCGATTGGTCCAGCTATGCTATTTAAGGAGGAGAAATAGGAAGTTTGTCTGAGGAACCAGGTGGTTTCCTGTTGTGGCTGCGTCGGACCCTGCTCGTGTCTAGCCCCCGCACCCAGTCCTGGTCCTGGTTCCTGCTCCGCTCCTGCCTCACCCCCGGCCTTCGCTGCTCCTGTTCCCACTGTGCTGCTGGCCTCCAGTGACCAGTCCTGGCTCCAACCCTGACCTGGACTTCTGCACCATCCATTCAGTCAACATCCATACAACACCCTGGCGGTGCGTGATTGCTTTCAAGCTTCGTTAGAATTCCCTGGGCTGGCCAAAGCAGTAACAGGGTCCCTTTTCCCCGGCGGAGGGGACAGCTCAGTGGTTTGAGCACTGGCCTGCTAAACCCAGGGTTGTGAGTTCAATCCTTGAGGGGGCCATTTAGGGATCTGGGGCAAAAATCTGTCAGGGGATTGGTCCTGCTTTGAGTAGGGGGTTGGACTAGATACCTCCTGAGGTCCCTTCCAACCCTGAGACTCTATGATTCTAGTAAGTGGCTGGGGGGTGCCGCGGACAGCCGTTGCCTTCTGTGCCAGCAGGCCAAGGTTCAAATCCTGGCCGTGCCTCGTGCAGGGGATAACTGGGGACCTCTTATGCAGGAGCTCAGGCTTAGTGGGTCTTGTCTAGCCTTAAGCTCTAGTCCTACATTCCTCCAGGGCCATACAGCCACTCGGCCTTTCCCCATTGCCAGGTCCTGCCCTCCTTCAGGGGTCTCCCATAGCCCCTCTGCCACTGAACTTCCAGCCCCACAAGACCTGCTCTGCCCATAACCCTAATCCCTCCACTCCCTACCCCTCCGGGGAAGTGGAGTCTCATTGCCAGTGCTAGGTGCCTTTCCAGCCCCAAAGCACTCGATCGGCCCCTCGAAAACCAGCTGCCCCGTTCTCAATAAACCTCAGTGCTCCGGCTGCAGGGGACTCTCCGCACCCACTGACGCTGGGGCAGAGTGGGGGTAAAGCGCTACCGGTCCCCCTGACATGGCAGGTCTCTGCAGCGACCAGAGGAGGGTGAACCAGGCCCACGATCTTCAGCAGAGGAGACAGACCTCGGCTCTGTGCGCGCTAGCAGCACGGCTGCTGCTTTTGGGGCCCGGCCTGCCGAGCGTTCAGCCCCACAGCTGTGCTGAAGCCCAGTCCCCCAAGCGTCCTGTCCCGTATGGAGCCGCCAGACTCCTCCCCCGGGTACCTTGCCGTTGTACTGTTTGTGGTAGGTTTTCTTCCATAGCTCCCACTGGGAATCCAGCGCCTCCTCTGGGTACACGCCGGCCTTCACTGCCGGCAGCAGCAGGGCTAGGAGGCTGATCCACCACATCCTGCGAGGGCGGAGGGGAAAGCCATGAGCAGGGCAATGTAGGAGGGCAGCATTGGAGAGGTGAAAGCGATACGAGACACACCCCACCCTGGACAACCTCCAACCGCACTGGGTCAGTACAGATCCCCCTGGCACTGTACAGCTTGCACACTCTGCATGCACGACACATGGCAAAATGTGGGCCAGGTCCCCCTCTAGTGGCCAGTCCGCATAGAGGACAACAACCTACTACAGCTGCCAGAGCTGCCCTTTTAGCTCCAGTGGTGGAAGTCGGGGCTGCGGTGCTGGAAGTTTGGATTCGCACCCAGCTGATGACCCACAGAGGAGGGGGCGTCATTCCACCGGCAGGCGTTACTGCCCTGTTCTAACCCAGCTGCAGCTCAAGTGATGCGTTAGCCCTGCGGCTGCAGGTAGCCGGGGCCTAGCATTGCCTCGGGGAGGGGGGATGGGCTCCGGCCCTGCCCCATCCCGCACCGCGCCTGCTCTGACTAGAGCGAGGACTTTGCTCCTGAATTCTGGCGAGATGGAGCCCTCAGCAGCACTCCGCTCCCCTGACCACAAACACAAAGCCTGGCCCGGGGGAGGGTTTTACACGGGGCCGGTCAATGAAAACCTCCGCGTGAGCCAGGCTCCTCTTTACCAGCCGGATCCCAGCCCCTGGACTCCCCCGTCGGACGTGCAAGCAACCGTCACATGAGCCTCAGCAGCTGGTTCCCATTAGGGCCTTTTGGCGGACGCCTGGGAGATTTTGGAGGAATGCAGAGCAAGCCGGCTGGGCTCGTTAACTCTGCCTCACGGCAGCGCAGCCGGGCGAAGGCCGGCCCGGGATAAAACCCACCCCGGCTCATTGCTGCCTCAGCTGCCCCCAGTTCAAGGCATTTCCCACAGGCGGGTAACGTTCTTGCCACCTTACAGATGGGGAAACTGAGGCACAGACTGGCCCGAGGTCTTGCAGCAAGTCAGCGGCCTTGCTGGAATCAGAACCCAGGTGTCCTGGCTGCCGGGCCAGTTGCTCTAACCACTGGGCCGCCCGGGATCCCCTTAAGCCTGCTATCCCCGTTTCCCAGCCTAGGAAACGCAGGCAGCGTGGGGAAGGGATGTGTCCCAGGGAATGCAGGTCCCCCAACGGGAACAAGCCCTGAGCTCCCACGTCACAACCAGCGTTACCACCGCTTCCACGCTCGCCTGAGCTCCCTCTGCCCGCGTCCGCCCTCCAGCCCTGCCCCGCACCCAGCGTGCAAGTGACCAGGCATGAACGGACGGCTCCTCCCGCTCTGCCACCACCCGTCTTCCCCATGCTGAGATCAGCTTGCTAAACGCCTCTTCAGAAATCAGGGACCACCAGGGCGGTCTAATGGCTGCAGCACTGGACTGGGTGCGGAGCATCTGGGCTCTGTCTCCGGCGTTACCCTAGGGGAAGTCTGTGCCTCAGTTTCCACTCTCTCACCTTTTGTCTGCCTGGTGAATTCCGAGTGGAAGCCCTTGAGGGCAGGGGCTGTTTCTCACTCCAAGTATGCACTGGACCTAACCCAGTGGAAGCCCTGGCTCTCCGAGCGCTCCCATAAAACTAACAACAAGCCAGACTCCCCGTTCGGTTTACAAGCCGGGCTGTCAACCCGGGATTCCAAATTGCTTCTGTTCCCCTGGGCCTGGGCGAAGTTCAGCCCCAGCAGCAAACGTCTGAAACTGCCCCAGGCCTCTGCCGGCTGGTCCTGATGCTTGGGGGAGAAGGAAACGAAAGCGAACAAAGAACCTATTTCGAGAGCAGCGAAAGCTACTGTGAGGCTATGAAACCCCTTCTGCTCCCCAGGGAAAGCTCTGTAATCTGCACCACAGGGCGCAGGCGGGAGAATTTCTGCTTCGTACCCCACAGGCCTGGGGCGCTCGCTCCAGCTTTGGAGCGAGCAGATCCAGCAGCCCTGGCGCCTACGTCTGGAGAGCCGTCAGATCCCCCTTTGCTGCCCAGGAGGAAAGCGGGGCTCACCTGTACGTCGCGGCTGCTCTCGGATACCAAAGTTAGCGACTGCTTCGCCGTGCCCCGAAGAGACGCCGAGCAGAGAGGAGAGGCGGGATGCTGCAGCTCTGCTCGCCTGCTAGTGCTTTTTATGCTGGCTGGATTGAGGAAGTCGGGCAGGCGGCTGGAAAATATGGGCTGTCAGTTTCAGGCAGGGTTTCTCAGATTTGCATATGGGCCTGGCCGGGCAGTGGGGGGGGGCTGCAGGGAGCGGTGCTGGCTGGATGTTCGGTTTCACATGACCTGCAGCTGCCTGCAGAACTTAGTCACCTGGGTGCTTTGCAGGCCCAGGCCTCACCCGGCCGTGCCCCCTGGGGGGTCATTTGCACCTGGGCAAAGCAGGTGCAGGGGAGAACTTGGGGGGGGTTGTGTCTATTCCCTCCCCCAAAGCTCCAGGAGGACACAGATTTCCTGAGCACACACCCCCTCCCAGGGTGCACAATCCTCGCCCTGCCCCAGATTGGGACGGCGCTTAACGTCGCCTGGGGAGCCCAAAGGGCACTTTGCTTTTCATGCCACCCCTTAGCGGCCCAGGTACCGAGTCCATCAGCAACGCAGGGAGGGTGCTAGCCAAGGAGGTCCTGAGCACCCTGCGTTTCCTCTGGCTTTGGGGCAGGCCATTCCTGGCAGGATTAGTCCCAGACGGGCCTGATCCTCAGCCCTGAGCGCCCCTTGTTCCAGCTGCTGATTGGAGCTGCGGGCACTCGGCCCCTGGGCAATTTAACCCCGTAACTAGCTGCAGGAGTCACTTGCCCCCCTGGGTCAGCATGCAGCACGCTACCTGCGTGATGCTGCCTCTTAGCGGAGGCACCGGGGGATTGACCCAGTGACCTCCTCCACGTGCACACGCACCCCCCTACCTCTCTCCCCCCCAGCCACACATCCACCCAGCCCAGGCGCGGGACCAGGAACTGAACCCACAAATTGCAGCCGCGGAGGAGCGTGCGAGGCGTTACACGTCCCACATTGTGCCTGATCCGCTGAGGCTGCTCCAGGCCCAGGCTCTTTAGCTCAAGCTGCAGAGCAGCGTTTCTCAAATGTGGCCACCGGGGGCTTTTCTTGCGGGGACACAGGCTCCTGGGCTGCGAGTGGGGGTTGGGGGAGGGCAGCAATGCACCCCCTTGGGGTTGGTTGCTGGGGCCGCCAGCAGAGGTTGGGCCCTGCCCCCATCTGGAGACCCCGGAGCATAAAGCTAATCAAGTATTTTAGGAACAAGCGCGAGCGCGGCCACCAGCAAAATTGGTGGCCGCACTCTGAGGCCACCAAATAATTTGTCCGGAGAAGCCCCGGAGACTCATGTGCTTAGCGAGGCAGGGCCCAGATTCAATCCCCAGGGCCAGCCAAGAGGTTGCTCAGCGATGGACTCCGATGCGTAGCTTGCCGCAGAGCGGGGCTGAAGCTGTCACGGCTGCAGGGGAGCAGGAGGGAGATCGGATTCAGGGCCAAGTGGGATTTGACCCTATGTGCCTCTAAGGGCAGGACTCGGGTTTCCATAGGCCTCTGAATTCTTGGACTCTCTGCACAACAGAACAGCTGATGCCATTTGGGCTGGCTGTAGCAAGGGAAGGAATCAGAGAGATCCAGCAAACGTGTTCCACTCTTCTGCAGTAACACCTAGGAGCCCTGGTCATGGAGCAGAGCCCCGGAGCGCTAGGCGCTGCACATAGAATAGACTGTCCTTCCGCCAAAGAGCTTCCCGTCTAAGTAAAGGCATTAGCTAGAAAATCGGTGCCTGGGAATTTCAAAGCTGCCCCAAGGACTGGATTAAATTTAACAGGAACCTGGCAACCGGCTCATCAGCTGCTTTGCGCATCATCCCAGCCTGAATGACTCTGATCCACGCATCCTGTGGCTTCCCCTTCGAACTGGTCAGAAAACCTTCCTCTTACTCACACCAAAGTACGGCGTTCCATACAGACACGAGCCGCTCAAGGTGACCCCAATGGCATCTGTCCAGCTAATCTGATCTAGCGCTTTTCATCCATAGGTCTCAAAGGGCTTCACAGTAGAGGTCAGTATCATTATCCCCATTGTGTGAATGGGGAAACTGAGGCACGGAGCCAGGACACGACTCACCCAGCGGCAGAGCCGGGTTATAGAACCCAGGTCTTTTGAGTCGCAGCCCAGTGCCCTTCCCACTAAGTCGCACTGCCTCTGGCCTAGCTTCCTCAGATGGGCCCGGTCTTTCATTGCTCTCCAGCTTGTGGAAGCATTTTGACCAGTGCAAAAAACGCTGCCGTATTAAGTTGGCGACATTTGACCTCGGTTTTGTGCTGCTGTAAATGACCGCGTGAGCGACGGAGAATTGCACCATCTCACCTAGTTCTATTAGGCTGCTCTACAATACAGGGGTTTAACCTGGGGGGGGGGTGACAAGGTGTCAGGGGGCTCCACTCCCATAGTGCTGGATGGGAGGAGCACCCGGGGCTGGATGAGAAGCCCAGCTCTGCCCTGAGTGTTACGACAACTTCTCATGTAGAGAGGCAGAACAAAGCCCAGTGGCCGGCGGTTAAAGCCACACAAATTCAGTGTTAGCCAGACACAGGCTCTTGGGCTCTAGCCAGCAGGAACTGAGTGAAGTTCTCTGGCCTGTGCTATACGGGAGGTCAGACGAGATGATCTAACAGCCCCTTCTGGCCTTTCCGTCTACTGATCTCTGAATAAGCAGGAGGGAACAGCTGTCTTTTTCCAGCGAGCAAAATAATTCCATGTCACCCTCAGTTAGGCAAAGTACCATGACAGACTCAACAAGCCACAAAACCAGGACCACGACAGTCAAGACAGGGAGTAGGTGGGTCATACCCAGCCGTCGAATCTGATGGCACAGAGGAAATAATAAATGCATACGCTCCATTTGGATAACTGAGTGTAGGTCGGCCCTGCAACCGGTGGGGGACTGCAGTTCGGGTAGGCCCACCAGGGCTAGCTTTAATATAGCCAGTGAGGCTAACGGTAGCAGCAAAGACCCGGCCGGCATGGAGCCTGGTGCGGGCCAGCAATGCGAGTACATACCCAGGCGTATCTTCGCAGCAGACACACAGGGAAGTTAGATAAAATACATAATTCCTCGCGCTGGAAGGTTGCAACTGAACACGACTTTCTTGCATAGAATTCAGAATGAGAACACACACAACTCCCCCCCCAAAAAGACACAAACGCAGGCGTGGATTGACTGCAGCTAGACCCAGATTGCACGTTTCCCAGCGGAGCCCCATAACCTGCCCATAGCAGCTGGAAAAACCTTGAAATCTCAAGTGACAGCCTACAATTTTTGACACAGTTTTAATACACCGTCTTTAGCTGCCGCTGCATCTTCACTGCTATCTTTAGCCATGCTAGCAGGGATGAAAACTAGGTGGGGATGCCAACCCAGGCTGCAATCATACCTCCCATAACACCTTGGAACACTAAACCAAGGAGGGGCCCCGTCCAAATCCCACTGAAGTCCAAGGAAAGAAGAGGAGCTGGATTGGGCTCTAAAGGCCAAACAAATCCAGGGCAGAGTTAAGGTTATTTGGATGCTGATCACTGCAAAACGGTCTGTGTGCCGGAGTTGTTGATTAGAATGTTAAATTGATGGATTTCCAGTGTTTAATTCTTTGGTGGGTAGGGGGGAAGGATGTGTTTCATTCAGAGTGTCCTTTTGAACTGCACTTAATAACCGCGCCTCAACCAAATCTTTGTGGTTCTGGGGGTTACTATCACCGCTCAGCTGATTGCAGTCAAGTTTCATTCTTCCATTCCCAGAGCAACACTGGCTCCCCCAACCCCCAGAAGAACCCCACTCCTTGGGGAGCAGAGTCCCTGCTGTTTAGATTGGAGGCTCTTTGGGGCAGGGACTGTCTTTGACCAGCACCGACAGAGCTCTGGTCGTAACCAGGTGCTTTAATAATACAAATAATTAAAAACAGTGACACCAGCCAGGACATGGGAGCGGAGGAGCAAAGCCCCTGCAGTATGGGAATGTGCTCACCGGCAGACAAAGGGTTCCTCTCCCTGCTTGTAGCAGTGGCTCAGGGCAGAGGCCGGCATTCAGCAGACCAGAAAGGCTGACTCCTGCTCTCTGAGTAAAGGTGCTTTCTGGCCTGATGCACACGCAGGGTCAGCAGTTCGTGAAGCAGCCCTTCCCTTGGCAAGGCATGGAGGAAAGCACGTGACTTGCAACAAGGAAGCAGCCTTGGCTGTTAACAGACAAAAAACAGGCAGGGAGAGAGAGTCGAAAACGGTTGCCTTCTGCAGCCCACCAGGGGGCGCTGTGCTTGGCACGACTGATCAAAGGAGAAAGCAAGTGGCTTATTACCCCAAGTCTGTCTCCTGTCTCTCCCCTTCCCTGCCTGCAATCAGAGCCCAGTTCTTACACACCAGGTCATTGCAGGTTCTGCCTAACGAGCATCCCCATCAACCCTATTGAGTTGCGCTCCCAACTTTACCCTTCTTGTCCAGCACAATACAATGATCCGGGGACCGATTCTGCTGGTCCCTCAAGAGCTGGGGTGGGGTAGAGAATAACCACACAAATTTGGTTATGTTATTATTTATTCCTAGAGCAGCTAGTGCTCAAAGGCCTCAATTAACACACAGAGAGATCTGGAACCCTGCCCCAAAGGACTTACATTGTAAAAACAGAGCAGGGACATGTCTCCAAAACATGTCCCGGTCACCTGGAACTAAGACAAACCAAAGCCCTGCATTAGCCATTCCCATTAACATACGGCCTGCTGGGACTCTTCACAGGAACATGCTAGGAAGCAGGGTATTTTCGTTTAAATCCCCACCATCCGTTTTCATCTCCCTGCCCTGAGATACGGAACTTCAGTCCCTCTCAACAGGAGGCATTGTTTAAACAACCATGCACACAAGCTTCCGCACAGCTTACGTTCCAACTTTATCTCCCTGGTTTGCCAGGGACCTACAACTTGCCTGGAGCTCTGCGCTGCAGATGGAGACATCTAGTGGCTAAACAGCATATTACAAGTAAACATATTGCACAGCTCCCTCCGTTGGATTCTCCTCTCTGCCCCGGAGATTTTCCTACACCACCACCCCGCCGAATTTCCCCAACACCTCCCCCCCTCTCCAGTTTTGTGAACTAGTTACATGCAGTGTTGTGAATTTAGTGATTGTTTGGAAATTTGAATTGAAATTGAAACATTAATACACACTTTAAAAGCATACAAAGTGTATGATAAAATACGTGTATCTGAAAAAGTGTAATAGATTTGAAAAGTATGAACATAGACTAGCTTCCTTATACAGCTGTTGTTTTTTATGACAATGTCAGGGCATTCATTTCGGTGATGTTGGTCAACCTAATAATTTCAAATTATGATTTGTAAGCAAATTCTAAATGAGCTCTCCCTGACAGCGAGTGATGAGCTGGGGGCTGTGGGGAAAAGGCTTCAGGACCAGATTGTATTTACGTTCACACCTAATCTACCTAGGTATCCAGCAAACAGAGCTGTGTTGCGCAAGTGATAGATTTTGGCTGGGGTTGGGTTACAAATCACTTGAATGGGGTGGGGGAGGGAATGAAATGTTATTGTATGAGTAAAGGGCAGTAGAACTGTACGTAGCCTGTGCTGATGGAGGGCATCAAGCGAGAGGGAGGGGACAGGTGTTTTGCTTGATGGTCTGCCTGAGTCACAAGTACTATCTGACCTGCCCCTCTCCACTGTTTAAGGACAGAGCTGATTAGGCTCCATAGAGAGTCTTTTGTTTTGTTAAGTGACCACTACAGCTGAGATCACTGAGAATCAGGTCTAAGTGCTTAGACCTGCTGTGGGACAGTGTTTCTGTGGAAGACACGGCCCAGCCTGCACTAGCACTGAGGTTCCCGCACTGACAGCTCAGCTGAAATCACTGAGAGCTGGGTGGAACCTCGAGAGACCAACTCGCAGAGGTCATAGTGGCAGGTGGCAGCAGAAGGTGACGGCGCAGGGCCATTGGGAACAGAGTGGTGGAGTGAATGGTGGCACAACAAAAGTGGCCAGAGCAAACAGTGAGCAGCTGGAGGAAAGAGCAAGGTGCCTTCTTGCCCCCCGCCTGGGAGGTGAACTCATGTGAAAGCACCTCTGAGCCTCCACTGACCAAGGACAACATCAGTGAGTGTTAATGAGGCTGTTCAGAAGGCTGGAGGCACAATCCACTGTCCCCAGTTAAACGGGCAGGGGGATGTTAATGGGTCTTCATGCTTTGTTCTTTACCCTCCCTGGGCCACAAGAGCCACTGTCGCTTTAAAATGCCCATACTGGGAAGCGAGGGAGCCTGGGTCAGAGCTGGGAATTGAACCCAGGCGTCCGGAGGCCCACCCCAAGGCTGCCCTAGAGAAGAAAGGGGCAGGCAAGGCCATGCCCCGCCGAGCCCCGACCTCAGGACTCGGGTTTCACTCTGTGAGCCAGGCGGTTGGTTTCATTTACCTTTATTTGTTTTGATTTCAATGCTACTTTCAAAGTTCACCTCTCCTGTTCAGTGGTAGCAGCAGGACTTTTTGTCGTGCGCGTTACTAGGGAAAATGTGCCTTCCCCACTGTGTGGGGCTGTGGTATAGTAAGATGTGGACAGCCCTTGGAGTGGAAAAGCTTTCGCCCCACGGACGTACACAAGAGAAGTGCCAAAAAGAAGACAGGTGCTCAGACATGTGGGTACCCTGTTTAGTACTCCGAGGAAGGCTCCTCAGCCAGCAAGCCAGAATTCTCTATTAACTTGATCCTGAATACGTACTGAGTAACGTAACTGTGTAACTTTGCCTTATGAAAGTGTTTGGTTTTTAAATCACCCATACAAAGCTCGGGGTGCCCTGGCCTGCCCAGAACAAGCAAGCAGCTTTCTACTATTGATTTGAGTCGTATTGCTAGAGGGCTGGCCAAACCCGGGACAAGCGGCGTGAGACAAGACGGCGTCGCTTCCTCGGCTGGGCTGGGCTGGGAGCAGAAGCTCTGGAGGCCTCGCTCAGACACCGATGGGTATTGTGGTCAATGGAGACTTGGCTAATGACTTGGATGGGCCCCTTCTCCATGCCTCAGATTCTCCCTCTCTAAGGTGGGGAGGATGGGGCTCGCTTTAGAGGGCGGCCGTGTGGCTGGATTACCTAATGCAATGCGGTGCATTTATTAGTCAACTTTTGACTGACGTCTTTGCTTCTCCCAGTACTTTTTCAATGGATAGCTCTGTGATTGATCCAAATGTAGCTTCTATTTCTGGACAAAGATCTGCTACTGTTGTAGCAGATTCCTGGATGCCAGTAGACTTACAAGACAGAGAATGGGAATGGTCTTCTCTGAACGTAGTAGCCAAAGTAGTCCACCAGCCTCACGACTTAGATCCATCCCATCTTGGTAGATACTTTCCAAAGCCAGTAATAACAGCTGAAGTAATTTTAAGACAACAGCTAAGGATGGCTCATGAGAAAGCCAGAGGGTTTTCCCAGGTTGGACTAATTTGAACTTCAGTCCCAGTGTATCTTCTATATTTTCCAAGATATTCAGTCTTTTTGGGCTCTTGCTGAAAAAAGAATATAATGAAGACATTAAATGTGTAGCTTTTTAATGTCTTTTGAAGAGTCTGCAGCTTGTACTAGCACTAGTTGGAGTAGATGGCCTCTGCAGTGTGTATAGGAGAGATTAGGGTTACACTTTTCTCTGAGCAAAGCTTGTACTCCACCATGTCTTCCAGAGAAGTTTGCAGCTCCATCAAATGCACAAGCAGCATCTGTCTGGGGTCCAGTTGAAAAGCATTTAACTCTCCTAAGATGTGGGTTGTTACAGATGCAGCCGATGTGTCTTCTATAACTTGAACATCTAGAAATGCATCTACCGGCTTACCACTGACATCAAGATAACCTACACAATGACTTAATACTTGATGCCCCCATCTGCATCGGTGCATTCATCAGCCATGTATGCAAATGTGGTGAGAAAGTTCTTCACTTTTTCAACTGTTGAGTCTTCCACTGTTGGACCACATGCTTCTAGCCAGTCTGAGTTTCTTGCAGAGCATTTGCTGGTCTTGTTCAGAACCGTGTTCAAATTCAGGATGAACAAGTGACAATGCACTTAACGTTGTAGTGTGTGGTATCTCTTGCTTAAATAGAAAGTAGGATGCCACAGCCACTTGTCTTGTGTACGTCCGTGGGGCGAAAGCTTTTCCACTCCAAGGGCAGTCCACATCTTACTATACCACAGCCCCACACAGTGGGGAAGGCACATTTTCCCCAGTAACGCGCACGACAAAAAGTCCTGCTGCTACCACTGAACGGGAAAGGTGAACTTTGAAAGTAGCATTGAGATCAAAACAAATAAAGGTAAATGAAACCAACAGCCTGGCTCACAGAGTGAAACCCGAGTCCTGAGGTCAGGGCATGGCCTTGCCTGCCCCTTTCATCTCTAGGGCACCCTTGGGGTGAGCCTCCGGACGCCTGGGTTCAATTCCCAGCTCTGACCCAGGCTCCCTCGCTTCCCAGTATGGGCATTTTAAGAAGTGTAAAGTGACAGTGGCTCTTGTGGCCCAGGGAGAGTAAAGAACAAAGCATGAAGACCCATTAACATCCCCCTGCCCGTTTAACTGGGGACAGCGGATTGTGCCACCCCCTCAGGGATACAAACCCGGGACAGGCCTTAGTCTTGTTCCCCGGACTAAGTGGCTCTGGGATCACGTCTCGTCCCTCTCTCGCAAACTCGTCTGGCCAGCGGTGCGGTGACATTCATCAGTGCAGGACAGAGCCCTTCCGCAGCGGACAGGGGCTTGCTTTGATACGGGACCGGCGTGGAAAGACGTTAGAATGAAAAATTATATATCTAGGAGGCGGGAGACAAGCAACGTCCCGTCTCTGGCCCTCAGAGCCCCATCGGAGCGATGGTTTCATCACACACACATTAGCCGACGCATTATAGGGGAAACGGGGGAGAATTCTCCAGCCGGGGTTATACAGGCGATCAGAGTAGGTGATCTAATGGCCCCCCTCTGGCCTTGGAGACGATGAGTGTCTAAAATGGGGAGGCTAATCCAGCGTCCGCCTGGTCTTTTCACCTGGGGAACTCCCTGGGGCAGGGCCTGTCTCTTGCTACGGCTGGGCAGCTCCCGGCCCTGAGCTCAGTTGGGGTCTTTAGCTGTGTGTGTTATTAAGCCTGTGTGGGACGGAGGAGGAGGAGGAGGATCACTTTCTCTGATCTCCAGCTAGTAGGTCACAGCTATTCCCGTGGAGAGCAGAGACTCGTGATGGCAGATCCCGTGACCGGCTCTCCCCTCCCGGCGTCGCTGGATGGGGCTGTTTGCTTCTAGCTGCCAGGAGGAACATTCCTGGCGCTCGTGCACACAGGCTAGGAAAGAGCTGCATGGAAGCAGCATGAATCAGCCAGAGCAGAGGGGCCACCGCAAACGCGGAGTCATCTCTGCCAAGGGCCGCAGCCCCGACGCGCACGACTCCCCAGGGAGCCGTCGCGGGTGAGCGAGCAGCTTGTGACCAGTCACGGGGGCCTGACTCCTTCGGGAGCAGGAGCTGTTTATCCAGCTCCGGGCCAGACCAAAGCCGGCCCGCTGAAGCCAACAGCAGAACAGAGGGTGCTGCTGCACTGCCTATTATACCAACCCCCTAGGGTGGCAGCATGGCATGGCCTGAGCCCTGACACTCAGCACCATCTGGCCTTTGCCAGCAAAATGGAGCACGGGGTCAGCTTGCAGGATCTTTGGCTGCCGGGGTGGGGGGGAAGATTTGGGGGGTTGTTTTAGGCTTTGCTATGCTGGGGGCTCCTGTCGGCGGGGGAGATGCAGCAGGCAAACTGCAGGCAACGGGCCGATAAGCCACAATTCGCACCAGCGCCGCTTAAACGCGGTTTAAAACCAGGCTGGGCTGCACAGGTGCAAACAGCGGATCTGGGCCTCTGCAGCGCAGCTGATGGGCCAATGGCAGGGATTGGGGTCAAGCCCTTAGTCCCGTTGGAAATCCCAGCCCAAGGGAGCTGGACACTTAACTCCTGGACGTTGGGGTCTTTACTCCTGTAGGCCCCAGCTCTAGCCTCTTGCGACTGGACCCAAGGCCCTGGGGTTTCCCAGCCAGGCCCCAGAGGCTGCTCGCTCGGGTGCCCACCTTACAGATGGGGAAACTGAGGCATGGAAGGAACCTGAAGCCACACAAGGAGCTGGGGTTGTTCCGGAAGCTCTTGCCCGCCTGCCCTCCCTCCCTCACGTGCCCCGACAGAGGCTCACCGCAGTGCGAGGGACTCCGCTGAACAGCTGCGTTCCTGGGGCGGGCGTCTGAGCTGGCTCAGCGCCAGGCCAGCAGTCACCAGGCTCGGCTTCATTGACGCCTCTTCAGAGCCCGGCTTTCGGCTGCCCCACCCCCGGGGGGGGGTCCTCTCGTTCACCCCATGAGCCACTTCCCCGCCAGTGACGTTGGATGGGCGAGAGGCCGGCAGATTCCCTCCCCTTGGCTCTGCCTCCCGCTTCCCACAGTCTGGGCACAGGAGCCGGCTCCCACACCACACTGTGCCGCAGCTTCTCCCGCCTACCAACACCGGGCCTGATCCTGGGAGCGCGGCGCCCCTCCCCCCACCTCTGACACCAGGGCCTGATCCTGGGAGCGCTGCGCCCCTCCCCCCACCTCTGACACCAGGGCCTGATCCTGGGACCGCTGCACCCCTCCCCCCAACCTCTGACACCAGGGCCTGATCGTGGGAGCGCTGCGCCCCTCCCCCCACCTCTGACACCAGGGCCTGATCCTGGGAGCTCTGCACCCCTCCCCCCCACCTCTGACACCGGGGCCTGATCCTGGGAGCTCTGCACCCCTCCCCCCCACCTCTGACACCGGGGCCTGATCCTGGGAGCGCTGCGCCCCTCCCCCCACCTCTGACACCGGGGCCTGATCCTGGGAGCTCTGCGCCGCTCCCCCCCACCTCTGACACCAGGGCCTGATCCTGGGAGCTCTGCGCCCCTCCCCCCCACCTCTGACCCCGGGGCCTGATCCTGGGAGCTCTGTGCCCCTCCCCCCGACCTCTGACACCGGGGCCTGATCCTGGGAGCTCTGCGCCCCTCCCCCCGACCTCTGACACCGGGGCCTGATCCTGGGAGCTCTGCGCCCCTCCCCCCGACCTCTGACACCGGGGCCTGATCCTGGGAGCTCTGCGCCCCTCCCCCCCAACCTCTGACACCAGGGCCTGATCCTGGGAGCTCTGCGCCGCTCCCCCATCTCTGACACCAGGGCCTGATCCTGGGAGCTCTGCACCCCTCCCCCCAACCTCTGACACCAGGGCCTGATCCTGGGAGCTCTGAGCCCCTCCCCCCCACCTCTGACACCTGGGCCTGATCCTGGGAGCTCTGCACCCCTCCCCCCCACCTCTGACACCAGGGCCTGATCCTGGGAGCTCTGCACCCCTCCCCCTCACCCCTCTGACACCGGGGTCTGATCCTGGGAGCTCTGTGCCCCTCCCCCCCACCTCTGACACCAGGGCCTGATCCTGGGAGCGCTGCACCGCTCCCCCCCACCTCTGACACCAGGGCCTGATCCTGGGAGCGCTGCGCCGCTCCCCCACCTCTGATACAGACACCTGGCTCGTGGCAAGCCCAGTGCCCCCTTCAGTCTGCAGCAGGAAACAGAGGGGAGCTGGCTGGGCCCCGGGGTCAGGAGGGAGCGTGACACATTCAGTCGATGCGTGTGGGGAGACAGCAGATAGGGGGGGCACATCAGAGAGGCAGAGCTCTGAAAACCCCCGGCCAGAGGCTTGGGACTGAAGGAATCCAAACGATCGGGACGAGCCAGGTGAGCTGCTTGGCAGGGGACCTGCTCCAAGCTGCAGGCTGATTTCCTCCACTACCCCTTCCCCGTCTCTCCTCCTTCCTAAATAACCACTTCCTACTTCTCCAACTGAACTGAATCCCACAATGACACCACCGGCCACCTCTGACTCATTCCTCAAAGCCTCCCCGCAGCCCGGCTTGCTTCCACTTCCCCCATCTTACAAGAGAAACAACAACAAAACACCAGGTGCCCTTCCCGACTCTCGCCTCCTTCTCCAGTGTCAGCTACAGAAGTTCCTCTCCTCTGCTCCCCTTCTCTAACCCGTTTGCCCCAGTGACCCCATCCCACCTCCTGATCTCCCCTCACACCCCCTAGAGGTCACTTCAATCCTGGGTGGCTTGGCAGGCCGCACTGCATCCTAGCGTGCGATGCGGAACGTGCAAAAAAAACCACTGCTTCTCCGCCTGGGCCGGTCACACCATCGACCGTGCGCTCAACTTCGGGAAATCTCCCTTCCCTGCTTCGGCGACTCTCTTCTCTCCTGGCTTACTTCTTATTTCTCTAATCGCTCCTTTCTCACGTCCCGTGGGGGACCCTCTCCCACCCCAGCTTTCTGCAGGGGTTCCCTGGGGCTCTGCCCTCTGGCATCTTCTTGTCTCTGCCGGACACGCTCGGATCTCGCTCTCTGCCCCCCAAAAAGTGCATCAGTCCCTCTGACGTCTCCTCGGGGATGTCTAACCCGAGCTCCAGCTCAACATGGCTAAAACAGAGATCTTAATCCCTTCCCCACCCCCCAGCCCTGCCCGCTACCTCCCGTCTCCTTCACTGTGGAGAACGCCAGCATTCTGCTGGCCAGTCAGGCCACCAACCTGGGGGGCGTTTTTGACTCAGACCTCTCTCTGGGTCGTCAGATCCTGGCTGCCTTTAAACCTTGCTGCTTCTCTCCACGTAACCGCTCCAAGCTACAGCCCTTCCTAGTCACCCACGCAGCTAAAACTCTGTCCAGGCTAGCATGTCGCTTCTCGATTGTGGCAACATCTCTCGCTCTGGCCTGGACAGCCGCGGTCTGGCCCCGCTCGGATCCTGTCCGAACGCTGCCGCAAAGATGGTTTTTCCTAGCCCGTCGCTCTGACCGCATCACATCCCACCGCTGGCTCCCCCTGCTCTAAACATCCACAAAACGGTCTCATGCTCCTCTTTCCAAAACAACCCATGGCCATGCCCCAGACCAAAAACGTCTCGACATGGGTTACGCGGCCCCTCTGGTTGAGCAATATTGCCTCAGTGGTTTTGTCCATCTGTATCCATCCATCGTCTCTTGTTCTGTACTTCGGTCACAAGCTCTTTGGGGCAGGGACTGAGTTTTTATGCTGTTCGTACAGCACCTTGCACCGGGGGGGGGGGGTTCTGGTCTGTGACTGAGGCTCCGAAGTTCTGTAGCATTACAAATAATTAAAGGCACAGACGCTGAAAATGACAAAGCTGCAGTATGTACCGGGGGTCACTAGAGGTCAGTTCAGAGCCAGGCAGGCTCGCAGGATGTCTCTACTCTGTAGCATTCATTCCAGGAGGTGCTAAAAACTCGGGGCATCTCTCCTCCAAAGCAGAACCTCCAGCGTGGTAAGGACAAGCCCCATGATGAACAAAGCAAAAGGTCCAGGCAGCGTCCGATCGGGAACAAGCGCAGACACAAAACCGAAGATATGGGGCCAAGTGGAAATATGTCAAAGAATTAAGAATTCTCCAACCAGGGATCAGCCCCTGAGGTCATCCTACGTGCTCCTGAATTCAGGATCAGCAGCATTGCCAAGTCACAATTTTATCACAAGCCCTGCAATATTTGGCATTTTTCTTAAAGCCCCAGCTCCTGGAGTCCTGGCGTTCTGTGGGAATCTCAGGGGTTTTATTATTATTTTTAAAGCAGGTTTCCAGCCCTTGTGGTTGTGGTAGAAAGTGCGACCCCTAAAGGCAAGTGCGACCCCTAAAGGCAAAAGGGCAACTTAAAGAGCTCAACTTATTATTTTTAAAATCTTTCCAAATCTTAAGCCAATTTCATGCTATTTGGGGGGCCTGACTCCTGAACGATTCGGGGTGGGAACATTCCCTAACTCTTGTACAGCACTTGTCATCCCTAGATCTCAAAGCGCTTTCTAAAGTATCATTATCCCCCTTGTAGAGATGGGGAAACTGAGGCACAGAGTGGTGCCATGACTTGCCCAAGGTCACCCAGTAGGTCAGGGACAGAGCCAGGAAGAGAACCCAGGTCTCCTGAGTGCCAGTCCAGTGCTCTATTCGCTACACGGTTTCACATTTTGACAGGTAAAATCCCATTTTCCTTTTCTCATGCTGAAAGCAGGGGAGTATTTCATACCAAGGAGGGGAAATTTCCCCCTAACGTTTTTCATGGGACTGTGACTCAGTGGTTAGAGCAGGAAAACACCAGGAGACAGGACTCCTGGGTTCCATTCCCAGCTCTGGGAGTGGGGACTGAGGTCGAGTGGACAGAGCAGGGGACCGGGAGTCAGGACTCCTGTATTTTATTGGCGGGGCTGTGACTGACGAACGCACCCCCTGAAATGGGGATGGATTTTAAACCTAGACTCTCTGAAGCTGAGGACGGATGTGTCTGCCTGCGTCTCCCCCTCCCCCCCCCCCGCCAACTCCTGCCTGGGGCGTTCTTACCACATCAGGGGGAGGACGTGATATTTTAGAAAGGACATAAACAGAATCCAGAAATAACTCATCATCACAAGAGTTCCCAGCGTAATCACATCCAGACCCAGCTCTAAGGGTTCTGCAAACAATTAAAGGAGCAGGAGGGGAGGGAGCAGCCAGCCAGGAAGAAATCCTGACTTACGGGAATCCTGACAACAGGGCTGCAGAAAGACACCGCTGACAAACCGCCCCCACACACACACAGTGACGCCCAGTCCTGGAGCAAGGCACGGATGTCAGCCGACCACACCGGATTCCTGCCAGCAGCTCTACCCCAAGAGAGGAAAGGGCTTGCGGTGAGAGTTTTGGAGGTCTGGATTCAGTCCTGGCTCTGCCGGGTGACCTTGGTCACATCACTTCATCTCTGAGCCTTGGGTTTCCCCTCTGTCACATGGGGAGAACAATCCTCCCTTTCCCCAACTCTGGGTCTATTCAGCCTGGGAGCTCTTTGGGGCAGGGACTGTGTCGGGGCAGCACCTGGGCATGGCTGGTGCTGCCGCCTGTCGATAAATATATCCCAGCTCCAGCCGCCTGCACTTCTCTGTTTGCTCAGGTGCTGACGCAACCCACCCAACACAGCAGGGCCTGGGGAGCATCAGGCCCTGATTGATGCACTGGGGGGGGGGTGAAATAACGTTCCAGGAACCAGCGGCTTAGGACGTGAGCCCACTCCTGTTACCAACGCGCTGCCCAGCAGTTAATGCTGATGGTAAAACTATTTCTGCACCATGCTGGGCTGAGCTACACAGAGCTCCCTCTGCAGCCGCCACTCCTCTCCCACACAGGGGCAGCGCTGGAAGCCGAGAGGCCAACTCTGTATCACTCCTGACAGCTGACAGAGCGCGAGCTGGGGGGGGCGTTCTGGCTCGTGCAGCAGGCAGAGCCCAGGAGCTGGGTTCCAAGCACGCAATCTTTAGCCAAGAGCAACGCATACGCTGGAGGAGGAATTGCCCGGCTGGATCAGACCCGAGGCCCATCTGGCCCAGCGCTGCGTCTCTGGAGGTGGCCAGCCCTAGATGCTGCAAAGGAAGGAGTTAGAGAACCCCACCGTGGACAGACGGGGGATAATCTGCTCCCGGCATTAGGTCTCTGCTAGCTAGAAATCGGCTTAAACCCTGAAGTAGGTGGTTTTCCATGAGATCACTTGGACAGCTGCCCGTCTGCTCACGCTGACGCCGCAGCAGAACAATGGTCATGCAGTGAATGAGCCAGGGTACTCGGAGCATCACCCTCTGGGGAGCGGAGCAGAATGGAGGAATTCGTTTTGATCAGTGGCCGCAGCTGGAAAGAGCTGAGAGTTGGTAGATTTGGTTTCTGAAGCTGGGTGGCAAGAGGGGGAGTTTCAGCCTTTTGAGGTCTGTTTTATTCAACTCCTGCACCACTGAAGAGGAAGCATGGCCTAGTGGCTACAGGCATCGAGTCAGGACTCCTGGATTCTATTCCCAAGATGGGGAGGGAATATGGTTGAGTGGGAGGCTGAGCTGCAGGAGGCCTCACTGGGTGACTGTAGCCAAGTCTTGGCCCCGTGTGACTCAGTTTGCCCATCTGCAAACAGCCTGAGAGGCGTGCGCCTTTACCAAGCCATCCAAGATCTGCAGCAGGAAAGAGCTCACCATTCTTCAAAGAATTTCACACTTCGCCTTTGGTCACTTCGTACCCCCAGGGGGCTGGCTCATGCAGCTCCTTAAAGAGTCAATTGTCGTAGCTTGTGATGTAACTCAGCAAACTGCTGCAACCGCGTGGTCCGTTTCTTCCACCCATCGCAGCAGCTGGATCCTCAGGTCACAGGTCCTTTAAAAACGCTTGCGAAGATCACGAGCCGGATGTTGGCTGCGTTGCTGGCTGGGAGAGGTGCCACCTACAATGGGTAACATCTGGCAGTGACATCAGGGCCTGGGAATTGTTTTGATTGGTTGGTGGATGCACAACAGCTGACCCAGATGAAAGAGGACAGCGATCATTTGGTATTGCAGTAGGGTATCAGTGCCCTATTGCTGTAGGCCCTGGACAAAAACAGTGAGAAACTCTCCCTGCCCCACAGTTTACAATCTGGGAGGGGAAACTGAGGCACAGAGAGGCAGTGACTTTCCCAAGGTCAGCCAGCAGCTCAGAGGAACAGAAGCCAGGTTTCCTGAGTGCCAGCCTAGCACCGCACCCACTGGGCCATAGCACCGCTCAAGAATTGAGCAGGATTTAAACCTTGGAGACAGCGGAGCAGGGCGGTTAAGGGGGAAGGAAGATGCAGGAGACACGTGGTGGTGGTGGTGTCTTCTCCAGGCTGCAGCAGAACGAAGCTGCCACCTCGCATCAGATCAGGAGGAGACTTCAAAGGGAAAGAATGAGCCCAGGCTCCAGATCCCTTCTGCTCCCCTTTTATTTCTGACTCTGGCTTTCAAACCACTTCAAACACTGCTAAGAACAGGAGATGAAAGGGGCTGGGGGAACCATTAGCTCGCCAGACACATGCTTTCCAGCTTGGCAACCCCTCTCTCCTCTTATGAAAGGCATCTTTCTTCAGGGCACTCTGCCTTCAGCCGCGCTGGACGGGATTAACGGCATGGCCAGATGCATCTGCTTTGCTGCATCGATCAGGCCTGCTGCCTGCGAGAGCAAAAAGGGAAGGATGGGCTGGCCCCCACCCCCTCTCTCTTTTATAAACACAGTCACAAGCATTGGCCAGAAATGGCACTTTCACAGCCCTCGATCCCCGAGCTCTTTACCGGAGATGGGGAAACGCAGACTGTGCCGGGTGGTACGGGAAGGTGGGGCTCGTGATTAACGCTCTGCAGTGGGGTTTTATTCCCGGCTCCGCTACCGCTTCACGGTGTGACCTTGAGTGTGTCTCTGGGCTTCAGGTCCCCACCTGTGCAAGGGGGAGACTGACCCTTCCTTTATCTATTGTAGACCCTGGGGTAGGAACCATCTCTTACTCCATGTCTGTACAGGGCCTAGCGCGGTGGGGCTCAGATAATTCTATAGCCCTTGGCAGCGCAGTCCCTGAGCATCAAACATTCACAGATCTTTACCCTCACCACCAGCCCTGGGGAGGTGGAGGAATACCAACCCCTTTTACAGCTAGGGAATGAGGGTACAGAACAGATTAAGTGATCCGCCCCAGGTCCCACAAGGAAGCTGTGGCCAAGGCTGGGGGCTGAACGCAACCACTCCTGCTGATAATAGCCCACCTTAATTGATTAGCCTCGTTAGAGTTGGTATGGCAACACCCATCTTTTCATGTTCTCTGTCGGTATCTATCTTCCTGCTGTATTTTCCACTGCATGCATCTGATGAAGTGGGCTTTAGCCCACGAAAGCTTATGCCCAAATAAATGAATTAGTCTCTAAGGTGCCACGAGGACTCCTCATTCTTTTTGCTGATACAGACTAACACGGCTACCCCTCTGGAACAGGTTTCTAGGGCTATTTCCTCAGGGTGCCCTGTGCTTACCCCAATACGGAGCATTCAGGAGGCTCCTCCTCAGATTTCAGGAAGATGCTCAGAGCAGTGCAGCGAGTTTCAGGATGAGATGGGTTCCAGAAATTGTGTACAAGGTGGCTTTGCAAGCGTCCTTCGCCCAAGGCATGCACCAGAAGGGCCCCCTGCACCCTCCACAGGTCAGCATGGAGTTCAGTCTCCAAGGCTTCTCTGAGCAAGATGTGGAGAAGAGGCACCATTTGTGATGGACAGCTGGCCACCAGAGCATAGGCCAAGAGCCGCAGAAGCTAAACAGGTGTTGGATCCAGCTTGCCTGGAGGTGAAAGGCTCCTGTTTCAGGCTCAGCAGCAAACCCCTGAGCTGTCCAGTCACCATAATTTCAGTTGTTAGGATCAGCAAGAAACTGGAGCAGCTCCTGAAAAGTTCTGTAAAACATGTTAATGCAGCACAGCTGCGTGAGCTTCTGAAAGCAACACGCCCGCCCACTTCCCGAGCGAGAGCTGTGCTGCAGGCCGAGCAGCTTTTCCCAGGCAGGTCTCTCCCGGCACCTGGGCCCTTCTCCTTCTGTGTTGGTCATGGCTCCAACAATAGGTTACCTGCAACAGCCCTGCTGAGGCTTGAGTAATGGGCCCACTCTGCTTCTTAATCCGCCCCAGCAGGAAGGGACGGCGCTGACTACGAGGGACCGGAGATTGGCATGAACTTGCTGGTCACTGATAAAAAGCCTGGCTTTGATTCAAGCGATGACGGCGGGGAGTAGACGAGGGGGGATGCACATTTGAAAAAGAACTGAGATGGTCGGTGCTTGATTGAAGCCAGAAATTATGGAATATTAAGTTTCTGGGCAGCGGGGAACACAGCGCTACTAATCTCCTCAGACGAAGCACACTGCTCAGAACATTTCTGAACATCTCCGAACAGGGCACAGGGCACACCCCCAAGGTGCCCGTTGAGTTGTCCAGAAACATACTCAGACTGGCACATGCAAAAGCAGCACGTATTGACATAGCCACAGTTTGAGGAAGGGGCCACTCTGCTCCCCAAACCAATGCAGGACAGCAGAAAGCTGGTCACCACTGGGATCTGCAGGGCTTTAACACATTGGGGAGTTGAATCTTCTGAGCAAAAACACAGCGATAGGGATTTAGGGTGAATTTTTCAAGAGTATCTAAATGACTTAGGAGCCTGAAGTCCCTTTTTTCTAAATCAACTTAGGCACTCAGGAGCCTGAGGCACTTTTGAAAATTTTTCCCTTAGGTCTCTCCAACGATTCCAACTTGGAGGAATCTGGCACCAACTCCTGTTCCCTTTCAACAGGAGCTGGGCATGAAACCGCCCCACCTGAGCCTTTCAAAATCTCTCAAGAGAACCGTGCTGCTAGTCGTGTGGGGAGATCTCCCCACACAGACCTAGGGAGAAGGATTGGGAAGGAAAAATAAAACATCAGGCTGGAGGCTCATCAGAGACTGCAGGGCACGTTTAGACCCAGGGCCGTTAGCACACCCGGTGGAGGCACTGCAAGCCAAATGGGTTTAGTCAGGCCAGTGGAACGCTTGTAAAAAGACACCCAACAGAAAAGAGACAGACTGCACTTTTAAAAAGGAAAAAAATATCTTCTTGTAAAATCTCTGCTACATATAATTATTTGCAACCTCTGTCACAACACAAAGCCTTCAGTACAGAACATTTAAAAAAAGAACAAACGTTTAGCATCTCCCGTCCCCCGCCCCTCCCCAACCAAACTGTACAATAAAATACTCACATTTAAAAATATTTGATTATCAAAAACAGGACTCGAGTGAAAGTCAACCTTTTCTCAGTTAGCCTACCGGACTTTTTGTTTTAATAAGACTTTGCGCCTCCTTTGCATCCAGAGCAGGGAAGGAAATTTCACGCAAGCCCTTTTCACCTGCATGGCAAAAACAGAGCTGTTTTTTGGTTTCTAAGCTGGGCTGCCAGGTGACAATTCAGTTAGGTCGTGGTGTAATCTGCAGGCACACAGGGTATACTACATGTGTAGGGTCAGGGTGTCATTCCACAGGAGGGTGAGCACAACTGGCAACTCCCATGGGATGTAAGATGTCACAAGATCAGGCTCTTAAAGCCTCATCCCTGCACTGATTTAATTCCATGGAATGCAAGGTCAAACCCCATGAAGTCTGAGCTCTAAGAGGAGAGGGGCTTCCCACCAGTTATGGCTGGCTGGCTGCCCCACCAGAGCTGCTGAATCCTCCCTACTGGGTCCTTTAAATCAGGTTTACAGTCTATAAAGTACTAATATGGACCCCAACACTGCAGTATTGGATCACCAAACTAAGCCCACCACCACCAGGGGTTCCCCAAGTGCGTTACACGTCTCCCTGGGAGTACGCAAGACATCTCTGGGGGTACGTGGGAGAAATTGTGTAACAGTGGATTTTATCTATTGCATTTTCATACCAGGCTACTCAGATGAAGCTTTAAAACTCTGTGGGAATTTGTTATATACAATACGGTAGGTAATTTAACTTCAAGATATACCAATGAGAACAGAGTTGCTGATGTACAGAGCCCTCACCTCCAATCATGGTACAGCGTGGGTTCAGTTGCTTAGCAACTGTCCAATCTAACTGAGCTCAGAACTTAGGGTGGGTTTTTTTGGTTGTCTATATCGCAGTATAACTATAGCTGTATGTAACAGTGAAATATGGACAGATGGCTCAAGGCAGGTAGTGTTAAGAACAAAGTATCAGTGCTGAGAAGAGTAGGAGTTTACGGGCAGCTGGCAGATCTGGAAGAGGGTAGCCAATAAGAAAAGTTTGGGAACCTCTGGTCTACTGGATGGCCAGGGAGTTGTCTGCATCCCACTGCATTAAGGTGCTGTGAGCTAGGAGCCTGATGTAGGTTCTGGGACTCTTGTCCCACACAACAGCGCTGAGTCAGTGACGTGCGTCCTTTTTTTTCCCCTGCAGACAACACACATCGCACAAAAGGGCCCACGACTGAGCAACAAGAGCGGGGGCAATGCTACCTCCTGGGGAAAATGGTTCCCCCAGGTCAGGGCTGATGGCGCTCAAGCCATCATTGTGGCAAGTTTCCCTTGGCAAGGGCCATCATCTCGGCTTAAGAGCCAAGTTCTCCCCCTTGCTGGTAGCAGCCCAGCTAAGAAACAAACAAACCTGGTCACCCAGGAGTTATGAATGTGATGGTGGAGAAGGTCGTTACCCAGCTAGCAGGAGCTCGTCTGGCCACGCATGTGCCCTGCTCTCTGCCTAGAGATGGGAAATTCAGAGCACCACTGGAGAGAACTGACTGCAGAAAATGATGCAAAAACAAAGCCAAGCAACTGACCTTATTAAGTGATCTCCCCACCCCACGCAAGCCCCAGGAAAGATTCTAGCGGTAGAATGAAAAAAGGTTGAGTTTCTCTTCAATATCGTGTTACAATAGTGTGCATACAGTACATGATTTCTGTAGAAACAGGTTTTTTTTCCTTATGGCCATATAGTTTCAGAGCATTTGTCAACAGGTTCATTCTGATTTTCAAGGTTAGAGCTGCCTTCACCTTTATGAGACTGGTAAAGTGACTACAGCTTTACCATTCGGGAGATGTGACAGACACAGTTCTAGTCATTTTCACACGCATGCTTCTGCCATCCTGTTAACACAAGTTAACTCCCAAGCCCTGCCAATTAACTCACAGGCAGACACTGCCATACTGTGCAGCAATACCTGGGAGAGTTAACACGTTACAACTTTACAAAACAGATTTGCTCTAAGCCTGAGAAAACCCCCTGGCTGCACAGCCAAAGAGCTTGTGATAAAGTTATTTGGAACACGGTGAACTGCCAGAGCCGAAGAGAAGAGCCAAATGCAGTTATTGCTGTTAGCTCAGCTCCCCACCCTTATAATCCACCCAGCAGAGAGCAGATTAAGTATATGGGTAAAATTTTCAAAAGCTCATAAGTGATTGTTTGAATCACTTTTGAAACAGGACTTCGGAGTTTTTGAAGATCTGACCAAGGTCACTAGTGTCTGAACACTGTTTCACCAACGAAAGCGTGAGAATACAGTATAGGTTTGGTTCTTCTAATCCTAGTGTCAATATCATCTCTGGCAGGGTACAGAAGATATTGAAACGTCACATCGCACTTTACAACAGTTATTCACACCAATGTGTTTTGCTCCAATACTTCCACAGAGAGAGGTTACCTGCCCTCCAAGTCTCGGAAATCTGCTCTTTGGAGGGTATATGTGAGCTGGCAAAGGTTCCCCCTCAACACTGCTCCACCCTCACCTGCCGCAAGATCTACTAGTCCGACAAAGACCACATCCTTCCTTTTGACAATCTTGCCATCAGAGCTTGGCAAAATTATTAATAGTAATAATTGGAGATATACCAATCTCGTAAAACTGGAAGGGACCTCGAAAGGTCATTGTGTCCAGCCCCCTGCCTTCACTAGCAGGACCAAGTACTGATTTTTGCCCCAGATCCCTAGGTGGCCCCCTCAAGGATTGAGTTCACAGGCCTGGGTTTAGCAGGCCAATGCTCAAACCACTGAGCTATCCTTCCCCCTAATTATTTGCACAAAAAATTCTTCTATGAAAAATGCATATTCTGCACCAATGAAACACTTGGAATTTGCATTCAGTTCTCTGTTTTGTTTATAAAAAAAATTCAATGTCTTATTTCATTTTATTTAAAAGGTTGAAATATTAGTTCCAAAGAACTTAGTTTCAAAATTTCCTTTGATTTTTTTTTTAAACTCAGAAGCTTGAAATTGCTCACCATCAAAATGAAATGATAAATTTGACCCAGCCAAATTTCTTCTTTACTTTTGCAAAATTGCCAACCAGTGGAAATTCCATTATTTGTCTAGCTCTGACCTTACTGGCTGAAGGATGGTCACCCCAGGGCATTCCAGGTGGTCAGTATCCCTAATCTCACTTAACTGGAGCAGTGTGCATGCTTTAAAGGAACAAGACCAGCTTCCAACAGATTTAATCCTGAAGAAAAACAGATTTCCCTTTTCAGGAAAGATTCTGTTTGTCCACCAAAGCATTGGAGAGTTAGTTTCCAAGTGTTGAACACAACAGCAGACAGATCTACTTACTGAATGGAAGCAGCAAATTCTTGCCATGGGCACGGTTTCACCATCATTTTTTGGAAAACAGGGCCAGGAGGGAGCGTGAAGTTTGCCACAAGTTTTTCCAGGGAAGGTGCCAGAAAACGTGAACACAAGGCTTGAATCTTCAAATTAAATACTTGTCTCGCTCTCCTCCATTCTGTATTTTGGCAATAGATCAGCACCTGGCAGTAAGAAGTTCTTCAAGGGATCAGTGAACATCAGACTGGAGATTGCCACTCTGATAGCTGAGTGAAGAGCACAACTCTTGGCTATTTACCAGATTCCCTTACCCAGAAGCGAGAGAGGCAGAAGACTCTGTTTCCAACAGGAGCTGAGCCTACAACTCAGAAATGGAGATTGTGGGAAAGGAGATAAAAATGGTAACGTTGCACTAAAGGTGCCACGTTAGTCTTAATAGATACACTCACTGGAAACCCGTTTAACACTGGCTTATGGCAGCACTGAAGCCATCACTTGTGGACTGGTGCATCTAGAAAGCAAAGCTACATATGATTATTTAACACTTTATGGCTCATTATTTTCCCATCTTTAAGTGAATGAAAAATCCCCAAGTTTATAGGTCATGCTAACTAAAATACCCATATTAATTGCACTGTTTATGGAAGAGAGATGGGATTTCAAACAAACACGTTCTTCCAAAGCTAAGCTCCCCTGAACATGGAAGCTCCTCAAACACACCCCGATCACAAGCCGGGGAGCCTGTAATAACCCTATTCTTTCCTCTCCAGAGAGATGACACAAAAGCTTCCTTGCTGAGGTGACCTGCAGTCCCAATGAGAAAGGCTGGGTAAACCAAGAAGGATTTGTAATCCCCAGCGTGTGTTAACCCTTTATAACTCGATCCTAGGGTAACATTTGAGAAAAAGGTTCCAATGTTTAAGCAGTTACAATAAGTCTTTAAAAAAGTCACGGTATCGAAGACTGAAACTTTTAAAAAAAACACCTCATGAACTTTGGGAGGTGTTTTCTGAAGGAGCCAGGAGTCTCTCCTCCCAACCCAGTGCACAGAGTAAGCCTCTTGCAGGCATCCCGCAGTCTGTGGGAGTCTCCCTCCTGCACTCGCCAATGCTTCATGAGTCCTGACGCCGCCTGATGAACAATCCCACGCATCTTCCACGCAGGGCTGGCAGCATTGCAGAGACCCCGCCTCCTCCTTCGGGACAAGCTGTCCATTCTGGATTCTTGGTTGGAAATTTCCACCTCCAGGAAGTAGGAAGTGTTTAGAAAGTTCAAGGGTCTGAGAAAAAAGACTTAGGTGCTTTTTCCTTTGCACGTAGATATTTATATAAGGGCTTTTTTTTTGGTTTTGTTTTTTAATTTTATTCTGAAAAGGCAGGGAACATATTTAAGTCTGGGAATTCTTCACTGCTGTAGTTGGTTCCCTGGTCTCCCAGCATTGACAGCATGTCCTGGAAGAATAAAATAAGTTTTGTATCTGTCCTGTAGTCGCATGTAGGAGCTGGAGCCTCCGTCATGGACTAAGGCCCCACTGTGCTAGGCACTGTACAAAAACAGAACAGATACTCCCTTCCCCAAAGAGCTTACAGTCTAAAGAGTCCGGCAGACACATTCCAGCTGCCTTTCGTAGTCTAGATACAAGCTATATTTCCCATAGGATCAGTGACTAACTGTAGCTACACGCCCCTGAGCAAACGGGGGGCCGAAGCTGACAACCGGACCCTGTGGAGTGCACAATACAGAGGAATCCTGTGAACAGTCATTACGGGGCTGTACTTTGTTTTGAAAACCCAACTGTTCCCTGTCTCCACAGAACAGGCCCAGCTCAGGCGGCAACACGAGTTCTGCACAGGGCCCCACCAGGAGGCCTTAGCCCAGTTATGGACAAAACGCCTCGGAGGGGAGGTCAGTCTGCAGCCACTTTTGTACCTCATAGACCCACAGACTTTAAGGTCAGAAGGGACCATTATGGTCATCTAGTCTGACCTCCTGCACAGCGCAGGCCACAGAATCTCACCCACCCACTCCTGTAACAAACCCCTAACCTATGTCTGAGTTACTGAAGTCCTCAAATCATGGTTTGAAGACCTCAAGCTGCAGAGAATCCTCCAGCAAGTGACCCATGCCCCATGCTGCAGAGGAAGGCGAAAAGCCTCTGCCAATCTACCCTGGAGGAAAATTCCTTCCCAACCCCAAATATGACGATCAGTTAAACCCTGAGCATGTGGGCAAGACTCAGCCAGCACCCAGTACCTCCAAGACTGGTGAGTAATAATTCAAGCCGATTCTGAGTGAAGTGGACTCCTGTCCACTGGAACACGTCAGGCCCCGCTGGGATCCCAAACTCAGCCAGATTCAAACCAGCTACCTAATAGAAGTGAACAGCTCCAGATCCCTTGACCGGTTCCTCCCCGGCGATCCAGCCCCACTTGGGATTATTACGGCTTTCACATCACGCTGGCCAAGGAGCCTGCGCTTTTGTAAACCAAGCCCATACGTCCCCCCAGGATTTACAGCCCTCCCTCAACGGGTTACGAAAATGCCATCTTACTGGGAAGACCTCAGGCTGGCTCGGCTGCTGCTGGACGTGCTGCTGCTCCCCAGAGCTCCGCCCGTGGTGTTGTCCTGGCCACTGAGGCCACATGCCAACTCCTTCCGCTGTCCGTGTCTGGAACTGGGCTGGGGTCTGCCTGGTTTCAGTGGCTGTTCAACAGAGTAACAAGGTCAGCGAGTTGTGTCCACAGAAGAGTCTCTACCCAAGAGCCTTTAAGGGTCAGTAAACACAAGCACTGGCTGGTTAATGGTATTGCTTCAGGTGGACAACTTAGTATGGCAATAACGCAGAGAGGGCTTCCAGGGCCCAGCCACTTAACAGCAAGGGAAATCTGATCCTGCAGTATGAAGGATCCATCCCGGCTATTGTCCAACCAGCTCTGGACTGAATTTCTGGCAAGGTCAGGACAATGGGATGCGAGTGGTTCCTTCCAACTCTAGCCAACCTATGAATTTTTAGGAGTCCCCTCTCCTCCCCCCCGCCCACGCTGCAGCTGTTTGGAGACTCTTCGGTTTCAGTCACCCCTTGCTCAGAGAGGAGAGGCAGGAATTCAGGTTTAGAAGTAACACTAGTAGAGCATCCATGACATTTTTACAAAAACAGACGAAGGACATGGGGAGCTGCATCTGCCTGCACCTGGCCCAAATTTGGCCCTAGCCCCATCTTGAAGCACAAATCCAAACAAGCCTCTTTTTAAAGGAGATTTTTATCCTGGCCCCAATCCCCCAGCAAGATCCGACGTATATTCCTTGTGCGACACGAATGACACTTACCGAAGCCTGTGCCGCGGTTGGCGAGGGGTGGATAAGCAGCCCCGCCCGGGGAAGCTGTGGAACCAGGTGCTGACATTGGGCTGAAAGAGGAAGGGGTGCCTTGGAAACTCCCTATTCCAAATGAAGGGGATCGAGTCTTTGCGGTCTGGGAAGCCACTTGCTAGAACGGCAACGAGAGAGAAGTAAACGCTGTATTTATTCTGCTCTAATCTGAGAACGGCGCAGGGCGCTGGACTGACGCAGCTCTGGTGAGCGACGTTCCCCAGCTACAAAGAAGGTACAGCATGTGCATTGCAAGCTTCTCCCTGCCAATCTGCCCCAGCCCGGCATCTGGAGGAACTCTCGCAGGTACCTGAGCGCCTTCCAGCCGTGCATTAAGCAACACAACTACACATCTATCACATATCTGTTCTCTCCCCAGACGGAGAAGGATGTACAGTGAAGTGCCTTGGTTTAGCAGGGGATTTCTTTTGGTTTTAATAAAAATACCTGTTGCTATGCATTTATCTAGGCCAGGTCAGAGAAATGCACCTTGCCCTTGGAGTGGAAGGAGGGGAGGTTTAGGATGGGCCTTCGTTCCTGGGGGAAATCATTCTCGTCTGGGACCGGCCCCTGCGGGAGTTCTGTCTCCTGCCCAGACGAGCTCTACTCTTATTGCTGATTGTGCCGGGGTGTCCCAGTTCGGCGCAATGATAGAGCCATTGTTTTCAGGGCGGAGGTTGAACACTTGTCTCCTTAGAAATGATCTGGATCAATTCACACAAGCAGCTGCTGGGATTTCAGCTGCTAAGAGATGGCGATCGCTGTCAAGCTGGAGTTACCGAATGCATCCAACACAACCCACTCCACGTGCCAGGGAATTTCTCCATCACTCTGCTATTCAGAAGTCAACCCCATCAGAGCACTTTAATATCACAGGCTGCTAACAAAAGAGCAATTCTCAGGACAGCAAGGTGCCCCTTATCCCTTGGGAAAAGGCTCACTAGGCATTCTGAGAAATGTTACCTGTGCCGTGAACGACGGTCGTGTCGCCGACACCCAGTTGGTTGCAGTGACTGGAGTGGTATTGGAGTGGCGAGAAATCTGTGCTAAAATCTGGCCTGCTGAAGCAGGCTGCTGCTGGATGTTGATGACAGGGGGTACCATGCTACTGCTCCTAGAATAGGAGAGAACGTGCTTTAAAGAGTTAGCCCAGATTTAACAATTACCACTAGATGCGCCACAGGAGGCATTACAAGCATAGGCAGACAGGTACTATGCATCAGGAGGTAATCCACAATGCCCACATAACCTGTATACCTCAATTACAAAACAAGAGCGCGTGCTGGGCTGGGATGCTAGCCCAACTTGGAGGTGATGTGTCGGAGCATGCACGTCTGCCTATGCTGTCTGTCCATTTGTAGTAATATTTCCACCAGTGTCTAGCAGGCAATTAATATAAGCAAACATGCAAAACCAAATGGCTTCAATGAACGAAAAGACAATGGTGTCTGAGTACTAGGGACACCCTGGCACATGTTTCCTAGGGGTTTGGTTTAAACTTGCATTTTAAGAACTGCAGGCATATTCCATTGTGATATGATCCAGCACTTGCAACAAACAGTCAATTCTGGTGCACTGGGAGTCCCCTTTAGGGCAACAGAGTCTGTTCATTCTGGATGGTTATTACAGTGCATTTATCTTTCAGCAGTGGCCAGACACCACACAGCACTGTCACCCTTCATTTCTTCTGTTGCTCCTCCAGAAAACTAAGCCTGGACAGACCGAGCAGAAAGAAAAAGATACAATTCACAGCAACCCAACCCCAGTCCAGCGCGCCAACTTCACCTGAAAGTTTCGGTGGGCCGCGCAGGAGTGAAAGTGTTTCCCTGGGGGAAGAGCGGCTGATTGGCCGGCACTGCGCTGGCAGGAAGGGCTTTGCTCGGATCTGTGAAAGAAAGGCAAACAGGTTAGTGCCCATGACAAGGCAATGCTGATGGAAGGAGGCCAAGACAAAGGCTGTTAGCAAGGCTAACAACACCTGAGCTCTCCATGTCAGCTTGGCTAGATAAGGGACAGTCTTGTTACAGACATTACCCAGACTCAGACAGCAGATGGTTCCTTAACAGCTTATTTAATATGATTGCCTCTCAATTGTTTTTTAATAAGCTTGGCCTTAAGGTCTTCTCGGGGCTTAGGACGTTCACTGTTGTCTGTTCTGAGTCACGGAAAACAAATCTGCTCTCTGGGGATAGGCAGAAGGGGTTATGAGGAGATCCCAGACCTGAGAGACTTGGCCCAAGGCGTAGGGCAAAAGACTGCCCCTGCCCTCCCAAAGCGTTGCCAAGATGCTGACTGCAGTGAGGAAGGCACTGCTGGAAGGCAGCAATCAGGGGGGAAAGTTTAGAGGCAGACTGGTGGGTGAGTGGGATGCTGGAGACATTCCTGTTCTGCAGAAGAAGGGATTGCTCTCTCCACTGCCACTTCAGCACCTGTCCCTAGCACTAAATTCGTTTAAACAGAACAAGTGATGATACCAAGCCAGGACTGAGAACAAGGAACAGAGCCAACTGAACCTCTAGGCTAACTCAGCAATCTGCACACCACAATCCCTACCTGTATTGATGCCGGAGTAGATTTCACTGAACCGTGGGTCCCTCTCCTGACTAAACAGAGCCTCCGTTTTCTCCAGTGGTTTGCTGCGTTCTGGGCCAGCAGCAGTCACAGGCTGGACAGCAACCTGGATCATAGGAGGGAGATATAATCACGAGCAACCAATAGGCAAAGGAAGGTTGCCTATGAGGTTTCAGAGGAAGCCACTTAGGAAGCTGCTGCCTATGATAAAGAGCAGAGGGCATTTGTTGCCTGTCTTTTTACATACACCTTGGTCTGCAAGGTGCTTTAGCGCAGACTCAATGTCCACTTGGATTGGTCCAGACTGATGGTGCTGAGCGTACTGACGGCTCAAGAATGGGGGGTGCACAGAGGCTGTTCTTGGGGGGACATGGGCACTCCAAGCAGAGGGACTGAGCACCAGAGCACTCAGAATTCTGGAGGCAGCTTTGCCCTGCCCTGCCGGAGAGGCTGTGCCAGCACCTGATGGAGAGATGAGGGCACTACTCATGCAGGGCAGGTGGCAGGCCCAACTCTGTCCTCTCAGAAAGTCAGAGCATGGGCTCCAGTGAAACCCAGCAACTCAGACTCCCGTGCGGTGGCCTCAAGCTACTGCACTATGGGCCAGTTTTCATCTACAGTCAGGAACAGATCACAACACACAGAACAAAGACCATCAAGATCCCTGCTGATTTACCTGTGAGTGGTCATAACCGGACAGACTCTCTCTTCCTGGGACCACTTCCAACGCAGTCTGTTGTGGCTGCTGCTGCCTAAAATAGAACGCGAACGTAATAAGAACTGGGTCTTGCTAAAAACAACTGAGCCCTGACCCGCCGGCAGCCAGGAATTCGGGTGTCTCTACAAAAGCAAGCAGGACTGCTACAGTACTACTGGAGATTCTGCCTATGCTCAACCCCCATCAAAAAAAACCAAACAAACATTTTCCAGCATGACCAGATTAAGACTCCACCCTGCAAAAGGAAGTTTCTGCAACAGTCTCTCACAGCATCAACCATTCAACTCTCTTGTAAGCAATCAATCTCCTGCATGGCCCACTGGACTCCAGCAGATCAGCTATTCTTCTTTTCCGCTCATTTAAAAATTAATTACCAGTTCAGCATTAGCCCTGCTACTGAACTAGGTCAGCTGATTGCTGTAATAAATAATTTTGGAGTTCTTGACGCAGACCTTTAACCCTAGAGTGTCTGTTCCTTTGGCAAAGCGCAAAGTAGGGGCGAGATGAGAGAACTGACAGGCCTATAAAAACAAGGTGGCCAGGTAGGGGAAGAGAGAGGAGATGACCAAAGTTAAAGGCACAGTAGACTCCTCTCACCTTGACGCCAGCTGAGCTGTGCCCATGTCCAGGGGGAGGCTGACATTCTGTCCTTGCTGTGGCCGCTGCATCGAGTTAGACACAGCAGGCCGAGACTCTTGGCTTGAGTTCCTTAATGTTGTTTTTAAAAAGGGAGAGAGAAAAGGAAAAGGTGCAAGTGTCAGTTACTGTCCTTTAAAATTTGCCTTTTTTGGTTCAGTCGGGGGTCCGAGAGCCTCATCTTTGCAAAAGCCCAAAGAAGTCAATGGACCGATCGGCAAACTTCAACGGCCTTTGAATGAGACATCTAATAGGATACACAGCTGGGATCCAAAGGGCACTAGCCCCCCCAAAACATACGCAGCAGGAAGAAGAGCTGCTATTAAATTTGTATACGCTGGAAGCCTCCTCAGTTAGATACAGCTCAAATAATCAGCACTCCCAAGGTTACCAGGCCTAAAACATACGGGACTTACCATTTGAGTCAGTAAATAAATCATGGATCGAGCAGGATGCCCGCAGTAAGGGGCAACTGTTAAGCCTAATATAGACCCTGAAAGTATCCTCTGGGCTCTGTTTCGGTCTAGTCGCGAAGCCTGTCTAGCAGAACATAACTCAACTTTAACAAGCTTTCCCATAAGGTAGAAAAATCCGATACATCTCAACATGTGTTTTAAAAGCTGTTGCTTCTGCCCAGCAAAGAGTACTTGGGTCTGTGAAAAATAAAACTGAGCACAGAGCGAGCGAAGAGCCTGGCAGCTGGAGTGCACCATATGCTATCCGCAGCACAGCTGTGCTTTTCTGGTCTGAACTCGAGTGGTATACTTGGAAGCTGGAGTATGGAAATGGGAATGGATTTGTGTGGACTGAATAAGAGGAGGAGAGAATACGATCAGAGAGATGCCTCTAATGCCAGGAAAAGCTAGAGTGCACATCAGAAGCGTGGTTAGAATACAGATTCTTGGAACCTTACCCCCTGCTCACATCATGGTCTAGAACCAAAGGGAAGCCCCTAGAGAGACCGAATTAATATTGCTCTGAATCTTTTTAAGGGAGTCTGATTAGAATGGGTTTCTCCTACCAATGGGTGGATAAGGTGCACCGCTGACTGTACAGCGTGATTGAGAAAGGTCCACAAGGGACCCTGAACATCCAACTCAAAGGCTGCCCTCTTTGTCCACAAGCACAGATGGCCTGCCTTGCCTCTTGTCCAGCCGGGCAGACGGCCTGTAAGGCCAATATTAGCTGTGCAGGTACAAGAGACGTGCCTACCAGACTCGAGCGTTCCCTCTCAGGATCTCAAGTGCTAGGCCTGTACGAAGAGCCTTGTGCTCCCCCTAGGAAGAGGCAGCATCCCTCGACTACCCACGATGGACAGCCAACTATGGCACAGTATTGCCACGCCACCAGGATGGCCAAGAAGGGAAAGGGTGGTGGGTCATGAAGATAGTAACAGAGAGAGCACAATTTTTATTGCAGTGTCACAATTAGGGGAGATTCTTTCCTGACTCTAGGATGAGCTACTGAAGCAAGCAGACAACGCCAAAGTCAATATTTACTTTCTAGTGTCAGCTGAGGCTTCTCCAGCTCACATTCAACGGTGGCTTTTAAAATCCAGTCCCCAACCAATCCATGCCTCGTCCTGCGGCCATGGAAGCCAAGTGCTATGTTAAAATACATTCTCCTAGTAGTAACACTCCAAACGCAGACAGACAGCCTGAAGAGTCAATGCACCACCAGCACGTTAAGGAGTTAAACAACTGAATTTTGACAGCGCCCTAAACTCCCAACTGAGCATCCAAATGCATATTAAAAGCATTTCGTAGCCGGCACTGCACCACTGTCAGGATGCTGCCCAGTGTAGTTAGTGATTTTTCAGGAAAGCACAGAAGCTTGGGGAGGGAGGGAGAAAGAGGGGGTGATGGTGGGAGAACCCGAGCTCATAAAGCATCCGGTCTGTGCAGCTGCTCATACAGGGAGGCACTAGGTCAGGCAAAGTGCACATGCTATCGCTGAAAGTGCTCATGGATTGAAAGCCATTGCCATGTACATACTTAACGTTGGTGTTGGTACAGATGATGTACTCAATCTCATCTGAGTAGGGGTTCTGGAAGGAAAAGGAGCTGGTTCTCATCCAGAGCCATTCACGGTTTTTGGACCGGAATCGGAACATGACTGACAGAACCTGGCCTTTTAACTTCACCACCTAGAAAAATTTAACGCCATCAGTAATACCTGATAAAAAGAAGACGTTTGAGAACAGTGTTGTTTATAAGCAAACACCCACCCTGCTAGCAGCTGACTCTGGCACTCTGTCGTAAGGCTACAATATTGTACCTTGGTTCCCAGCCACAATACAACTACTCTATTCTTTTAAACTCTTTTTATATTCCTCCAATGTCCTGACTTGCCAGGATGATGATATGGGAGTGGAATGTAGCATTTTCTTATGCATTCAATTAATGCTCTTTGCAGCAATGGAATATACAAAAATAAGAACAAAAAGGTTAATTTCTCCAGCAACCAAAGATTGTCCGGTTTATGATTCCTACTATTGGGTCAAACGAATGAGGAGCTGCTTTTCAGAATCATCAGTAGTGGAGTCTTTCCTGCCCTGTCAAGTGAAGCACCCTCAGAGGAGAGAGTAACAGCAGCAAGAGGGCCAGCAAGCCACATCCATTTAAAGTTCGGACACCTTACGCATGGCAAGGCAGATGAACTGGTGTCTGAACACAGCCACTGAAGCATGGCCTTGATATCAAGACTTTATACTCACATCTCTGGTCTCAGACAACTAGCAGCAAAAGGAGGAATTCAAAAATAAATTAGACACGCAAACCCACTCAGTTTCATTTTGCATGTTAGCAAGTTCTCTTGTGTTTAATAATCTATTCAAATGTATGCTACTCAGTAACTGGGAAATTTAAGGCCAGCGAGGTGTGATTCCTGCCTTGATAAAAATCAGCCAATAGGAATATTGGTTTACAAGCTGTGATGCAGATCAACTTGTAAGCAGCCACAGTGGCTAAATATATTACCTGCTGAAAGCTGTCTCGCAAAAGCTGCTGGTCTTCTGGGTGGCAGAATTCCACAATATCTTTCCCCAAGAGTTCCTAATTTTTGAAGAGGAAAAGAAAAAAAGTCTCCATTTAACAAGCAGACTCCCTGCTTTCGGCCTGCTTGAGTAGTTCCACTTTGGACTAATGCTTACAACTCCCACATACAACTCTGAGACAAAAACTTCAGGCCATCCACCTACTTTAGGAACTGATGCACTTTTACAAAACACAGCACCACAGCAGCTGACCCTGATGTTTAATCTGCAACTCAGAAGTGGAGTCGAAGACCTTGCTTCAATCAAATTTGCTCTAAATATAAGCCAGATCCACCTCCCTCCACTGATCTGTGTTACACAAGAACATCAGAATGGCCACACTGTGTCAGATCAATGCTCCATCTAGCCCAGGGTCCTGTTTTCTGACAATGGCCAATGCCAAATGCTTGTAAGGGAATGAACAGAACAATTATTGAGGGATCCATCCCCTGGCAGTCTCAGACTCTGGCAGTCAGGCTTGGGGACACTCAAGAGCATGGGATTGCATCCTTGACCATCTTGGCTAATAACCATTGACAGACCTATCCTCCTAATTCTTTTTTTTTTAATTCATTTATAGTTTTGGCCTTCACAACATCCCCTGGCAATGAGTTCCACAGGTTGACTGTGCGTTGTGTGAAGAAATATGTCCTTTGTTTTAAACCTGCTGCCTATTAATTTCATCGGGTGACCCCAGTTCTTGTGTTACATGAAGAAGTCAACACCACTTCCTCATTCACTTTCTCCACACCAGTCATGATTTTACAGACCTCTTTCCTATCCCACTTTAGTCGCCTCTTTTCCAAGATGAACAGTCCCAGTTTTTTTAATCTCTCCTCATATGGAAGCTGTTCCACACCCTGGCATCATTTTTGTTGCCCTTCTCTGAGGCTTTTCCGTTTCTAACATATATTTTTGAGATGGGGTGACCAGAACTGCACCCAGCATTCAAGGTGTGGGCATACTATGGATTCATATAGTGGCATTATGATATTTACTGTCTTATTATCGATCCCTTTTCCTAATTGCTCCTAACGTTGTTAGCTTTCTTGACTGCCGCTGCACACAGAGCGGTTGTTTTCAGAGAACTCTCCACAATGACTGCAAGATCTCGAGCGGTAACAGTTAATTTAGACTCCATTTTGTATGTACAGTTGTTTTCCAATGTGCATTATTTTGCATTTATCAACATTGAATTTCATCTGCCATTTTGTTGTCCTGTTACCCAGTTTTGTGAGATCCTTTGTAATTCTTCGCAGTCTGCTCTGGACTTAACTATCTTGAGTACATTTGCATTATCTGCAAACTTTGCCACGTCACTGTTGACCCCTTTTTCCAGATCATTTATGAACATGTTAAACAGCACTGGTCGCAGTACAGATTCCTGGGGGACACCGCTATTTACCTCTCTCCATTCTGAAAACTGACCATTTATTCCTCCTAACCACTGTTTCCCATCTTTTAACCAGTTACTGATCTATAAGAGGACCTTCCCTCTTATCCCATGTCTGCTTACTTTGCTTAAGAGCCTTTGGTGAGGGACCTTGTCAAAGACTTTCTGAAAGTCCAAGTACATTATACCCACTGGATCACCCTTTGTTGACACCCTCAAAGAATTCCAGTAGACTGGTGAGGCACGATTTCCCTTTACAGGAGCTGTGTTGACTCTTCCCCAACAAATTGTGTCTGATAATTCTGTTCTTTACTATAGTTTCAACCAATTTGCCTGGTATTGAAATTAGCCTGTAATTGGCAGGATCACCCTGGAGCCTTTTTTAAAAATTGGTGTCACATTTGTTATCCTCCAGTCATTTGGAAATTAAATTGATTTAAGTAACATACCACAGTTGTTAGCTCTGCACTTTCATATGGGAGCTCCTTCTTGGGTGAATACCACCTGGTCCTGGTGACTTATTACTGTTTAATGTATTGATTTGTTCCAAAACTTCCTCTACTGACACCTCAATCTGGGACAGTTCCTCAGATTTGTCACCTTTCATCTGTTTTCTAAGCAACGAGTGGAGCCGAAATTGATGGCTGGTTCAATACCTAACAACTAATTTGTTTTAGCTCAGTTCTATCAGACAACTGAAGCCATGACATGTGGAGCAAGGAGGAGGGGAAGCCGGTTTGATTTGCAGCAATCTACATTGGGAAGCTTCTACCGTTTCTCACCTGTGGCTGGTAGCCAACTGTAGCCACGCAGCGGTGATCTACGAAGGTGAAAATGCTTTCGGTGTTGTGTCGGGAGATGAACTCAGTTGGCTGACAAATGCTGTTCAGGTCTGTGCAGTTGGGTGAGCTAGTGACCTGCAAAGCAAGACAGATTTGGTTTCAGGTTTAAAGAAAGCCACTGAGACGTGCAAGTGTGCCCTCCCAGCCACATATACAATAGGTGCTTGGCCTGGTTGAACAGAATTTTCTCCCACTGAACCATGAAGCAGGCATCGCTGCTTGGAAAGGAACAGGTGGCAGATATTAAATCGGAATGTCTCTAAGGTATGTCAGAAAGGTGGAATAAAGCTGCATCTAAGCCCAGGTAAATCCACACCCAATTCAAAGGCTAATTAAATATTTACTAACATTTATACAGCCCTTTGCACATTTCCAAAGGGCAGTGATGCTCACAATACCCCCATGAGTTGAGATGCCAGCATGAGAGAGAGAGCAGGAATTGTGAAGCCAGATGGGGCATTCAGTGCACTTGCTGGCATGTCAGTTCCCAGAATGCACCTGGCAGGTTTCAGAGTGCTGGGCTGGGCTCGTGGGAAATCCACCGTTGTGTAGGCTTTGCAAGCCAGAGTTTTATTCTCCAGAGATTTATTGTGTTTGCTTTATCTAGACCCACAAATGACACGGCTGGGAGGAAAGGAACATAGATGGGCTGCATGGAGAGAATATACTGCTCAAGGCCCTTGGAGAGAAAGTAGGAAGGTGCTTTAATTCTCAGCAGCACCACATTCCTGCTGAATGGAAGTTTCTACTGACCTGTAGTCTGCCAATGGCCACAAGGCAAAATTTGCTCCCCTGGCCAGCATCCGGGTCATCGTCTGGCAATGAGACACCTGAGCCAAAAGACGAGAGAAAGTTTAAGGAATTACAGCATGACAAGCATACCAGAAACCCCTAATCCCACACAGGCAGCAGCAAGAGAAGCAACTCTGATTTCAACATTTCACACCTTTCTGTTATTTTGTTGGCAGTCACTTTCTCCTAGTCAAAAGGGTTTGACAGGCTAAAAACATGTTCAAGTTCAACGCCAGGGCAGTTTTCAACTTACTCAAACTGTTATATGAAAGTCAAAGAAAAGAATAATGTGAGTCTAGTTTCAGCCCCGGATTCTCTAGTGGACTGTTCTGAAAGCGCAACCGACTCTCCTGACCACCAGGAACATCCCATCCTTCGATAAATCCTCAGACCTGATTCAGCAGAGTTCGGTACCCTTTTTAGTTCTCTCTGAATTTTGAAATATGTCTCCAAATACCCCGGCTTAGCAACATGGGCAGTCTGAAAGCAAGAACAAGAACGTGCCAACAACACAGACTGACTTAACAGCAGACTTGGTAACTCAAATATTTCCAGAAGCTGGCATGATTCCTTACCTGCTGGGGGCCAGGCTTTTATATACCCTGTGCAGTGCACCACCACGTAATGGGGATCCCCATCTTTCACTGCACCCAAGCCACTCCTAGAGAAGACAAAACAATTAAGATTATTCTTTTTATGTTTAAGAGGCTCAGCTTATTTTGAATTCTTTAAATAACTGAAATGAAGGGTCTTCAGGGAGGGAGTAGTCCCTGAGCCTGCCCGCCCAATGACACCTAATTTAGATCCCTCCATGGCTGTTAGCCAAGATGGTCAGGGACGCAACCCCATGCTCTGGGTGTCCCAAACAGCTCAGGCTGTCAGACCCGGGGCGTGGAGGGTGGGGTTTTCCCAGCTGTAAGCCACACAGGGGCTGACTGCCAATAGGTGATGTACATAATGCAGTGTCTACACAGACACTGCACTGCCCTAACTACATCCCCTTAAGTGCTACGCCTCTTGTGGAGGTGGAGGTATTACACTGGCGTAGTGGGTGACTTACATCGTCGGGAGTGACATCGTAGTACAGACACAGAGTTAGGACGACCTAAACTGCCTTATATCGACCTAACTCTGTAGTGCAGACCAAGCCTAAGACACTGACTGCCAGAAGCTGGGACTGGATGCCAGGGGATAGATCACTGAAGATCTGCCGTCCTATTTATTCTCTCTGGAGCATCTGGCTCCAGCCATTGTCAGAAGACAAGACTCTGGGCTAGACAGACCACTGGTCTGACCCAGTATGGTCGGTCTTATGTTCTTAAGGTCAGACGCGAGCACAATGAGTTATTACATGTGCTGTAATTTCCAGGCACTGAAGACATCTGAGCCTGCCTTAATATCCTTTAAAAGTAACACTGCCCATGTTTTCAAAATATATTAAAGCCTACAGGAACAGAATCTCAAACTGTGCTCTACTGCTGGAACTTTAATCTATACACTGCATAGAATAATGGGGTCTGAAGTTTTAATCTGCACATTAACAGTGTCTTGTGGAAAGTGGCATTGCTAAGGTCTCTCTCCATGGACAGCGTACGTATTTAAGCACTCAAAGAGGCTGTGCTATACCATCTCATATATGCTTTATGTACCACGCATCCCACGCCACTCTCGGGTCTTTTTTTTACTTTGTTACTCAATGTGGTGCGAGACTCATATGCATCATCTTTAAATGTGATCACTGCAGTTTACCTGCATCGGCTCCTCACAAAGCTCAGTCTATTCATGGAGGCTGGATCCACTGAGCTGTTGCCACACCTGGACCAGTCAAGAGGGGGAAAAAAAAGGTGTAAATCCCAATGGTAAAGACTGCAAATAAGATCCTCCGCCCTTTTATTCAAGATTCCACAATGCTTCATAAACATGAATTGAGCCCTGGTCTACACTACAAACTTACGTCAGTATAAATGTCATTCAGGAGCATGACAAATCCACACTCCTGAGCAATACCATTACATCGCCTGAATTTTCGGTGTAGACAGTGCTATGTCGATGGGAGAAGCCGACATCGCTACCACCTCTTGGGGGTAACTAGCCCTACTTTACTGAAGCAGAGGGCTAGGTGACCTGCCCAAGGTCAGAGCAAGTCAATGGCAGAGCTGGAACAGACTCGGAGTCCTTGAGCTGCCTGTGGTTACATCTCAGAGCTGTACCATCCCCTTAACACCGAGTAGAAAATGTAAGAGTCTGTCTTAGAGCTGAACCCCATTAGGAAATCAGGTTTTACAGAGCCACCTTCCACCTCATCGAACCTGAGAAGGCTGAAAGAGACAGAGAAAAGCTTAACTGCTCTGATACTGGTTAAGCAGCCAGTTCGCAGGTTTAGCCATGGGCTCATGCAACCAGATCTCCTATCAGAGTCCCCGTATTACCTCATTCGACATATGAAGGATCTCCTTGAGCCCATGCACATTCTCATGGATTGCTGGCCTTCTTTCTTGACTGTCCCAGTCTTTAGATCAAGGATTCGGCCTGAGGGGGGTGGAAAAAAGACAAGCAAAGTGACGCTGCTCTGCAGGACAACTTCTGGGATCATCACTCAGTATCACCAGGATACACCAGACAGCATACGGGCACCACTTAAATTTTCTAAGCAGCAGCTACTACATAACCAGCTTTAAAACAGGACACAGCAGTGCATAAATCCCACATGACACTGAAAACTAAAGACTGGCTCTTGATCTGGGTCTTCCTACAGAAGCTGGTCCCCTGCTCCAGAGGCTGACAGCATTATGGTGAGCCCTGATACTAGAGGGGTAAAAGGAAAGACCTCAACGCTCAAACGGCTCGAGCAGATCCAGGCACATTGTTTAAGGGTTCCTTGGCAGCCCATCCACTTGTCAGATAGAAAGGTAGTGTCTGTCACATGTCCATGCATATTTGAGGATGGAGTGAGAGATGCAATGCTTTAACAGGGGTGTAGTAGTGTGCCCCTCCCAGTAACAGATTTAGCACCGTGAACAAGGAGAACAATGGAAATTCAGCCTATATGCATCTTCTGATGCATCCTCAGGATCTTTGTTAGAGGCCCAGGGTGGTCTGTTCCTCTTATCAGGAATACGAACGATCCAGTTCTAGCCTCATAGGACCATCCACATGCCAGGCCAATGGGTGCACTACAAATTCTGGGAATCGTCGGCAGGGCACAGTTTCCACAGCAGGCTGCTTTACCTGTCAGAGCATTCTCCGAGGTGGAGAGCTGCTCCCTCAGTTTGTCCACATCGTCAGGATGCACCTGGTCGTACAGAGTGCTGCTAAACCATTCGGACTGCGGCTGGTTCAGGACGGGAGTCACGGAGTCCGAGACATATACCACCCTTCCGGTCTCACAAGACACTATGAACAGAAAGCCATCGGCTGCTTCTAGAATCAAGTGTTTGAGTTCCTGCATACAGAATAGACATGTTCTTAACCCAGTGGCGAGACAGTCATCACCCACCAGCTACCTTTAAGGTCTTAGGTCTCCCCCACGTTAATCGCCCTCTGGCCGAGCTACACATTGAGCTCTTTCAGTCTTTCCTTAGAAGCAAAAATCAGCAGAGACCTGATCAGTGAGAAAGGAGGGTTTGTAGGTGCCATCAGTGGAAGTGTTGCCAGTGCCCCGCAAAGACTTCATGTGAGACACAGCCATACGCAAGATAGTCAGCTTGTCAGGCTTGCGAGCCAGGGCGCTGCAGGTGGGCACCATGTCTGACAGCTCCGTGATGTAGGCGGTCATCTTGTTCCGACGCCTGCGCTCTATCTCGCTGTGATTCTCCCTGGGAAAGCAGATGGGGAGAGGTTACAAGAGCCAAACGGCTCAGCTCTTTTGCCACGTCAACCCTTCCTGGGTTCCCGCCAGGCCGGAGCGCAAAACAAAAAGATGGGCCAGGGTCATCAGAAGTTAGAAGGGCTGCAAAAGCCTCCCATGCTGGGCATGCATGAAAGAACACGGGGAAAACAAGTGCAAGGGAGAGAAGCTAGAGCCAGGACATCTTTGCCAAACACAAGAGCATCTTGCTCTAAATTATATTTATTCAAGAAGTCTCGAAGGACACTAAGTTAGGGCTAAGCTACTTCAACACGGGAAGCTCTCTACAGCTGATCGAGAGCACAGTTCTGCAGAAAACCACTAACCTACAACAGTAATAGAGGTTTCCTCACGGTTACTGTGGTGATGCTCCTTTGAAATAAGTAAACTCTACAGACCTGATTCTCAGTTACACTAAAGCACCTTTTACACCATGCTGGACACACAAAAAGGCTGGAGAGTGGTTGTAAATGTAATTTCTGTCTACTGCTGGAGTTTCTATATACGACCATTAGGGACTATGGCTTGCTAATTTCATCTCTAGTATAAAACAAAGTGAACTCTACAAGCAGCCCAATGTCCTTACCTGTGAGACACATACCTGTACCTCGTGTCCCACCACATTACCGCCAGTGCGGAGGTACAGATTCCTAGAGATGCATTAGAACTAAGGTTCCTTGATTTGATCCCACTAGTGGGTTTAACATGCCTCTCTCAGCAATCCGTCTGCTCCTGGGGACATTCCCTATTGGCACCCTCAGGATAGAGGCTAGCATGTGTTCACATGTTGCATTTATGGATCAAGTGCCATTTAGTTCGGTTATGAAGGTGGATTTTTCAAACCAGAACATAATGCCAGGTTTCCTATAGGAAAGATTGATTAGAGGTGCAGACAGAGTGGATCAGATGCAAGGAATCACACGATGGGAGATGAAACTGGATGGATGACAGCAAGTGGAAGAAACGGTTAAAAAAAATGAACTAAATACAATAGATGAAAAAGGGAAAACTTTAAAAAAAAAATGAAGTCTCACCTACTAGGCTTATGCAGTTTTTAATGGGGACTTGCCTTATGCTGAAGGGAGAATGGCATTCGGCACAGTGCTTTGAATATCCCATTCATCTTTAATTTAGCTTTCCATCGTTGCAATGAAAATTTACCTGCCCAGACATGTGTTACTCACCTACCCTTTCTGTCAGGATAATGGGGAAATCAATCAATGCTATTTTACTTGCCCCATTGCAAAAACCTCTTCCCAACAAGAAGGATTTTGCAAGGCAGCCGTAATAAGAGATTGTGGGGTCACTGCTTAATTGAAGAACGAGGATCCTGGAAGTACTGCATTCTGCTGTCTACACAAGCAGCTAAAAAGTCCCTCGTCCGCCAGACACATACTTAGGGGTCTTCCTTTAAGCCACTGACCATCTTTTTCTTATCTGGTCAGAAATATTTCAACTCTGAAATGCTGCACTTCCAGAAGGTGTCTCTGCTTCTTAGACAGAATGTAATAAGCCAACCAGAACCTTGACAGATTCTAAACACGCAAACCCACGTAATGATTCTGTGAATTACTTAAGAGGACTGACTTTTCAATAATAGATTAAAAAACAAACAAAAAACCTTCCTCTTTTACAGCACCGTGCCCATTCTGTTTGGCTATACACCAAACCAGTATTTGGCATGGTACTGCGTTTAGAAGAAGTCTGGCCACTACAAATGTGATATCTATTTATACAGTGGTAAAAGGCACCATCGCAATGGGGCAGGAGCTTACAAACTGGGTATTCCGGCACCTAGCCTCTCTCAGTCCAGCAGAAGAGAGGTTTTACTTGCCAAGGCTGAAGTTAGCAGAGCTACAGTAATCTGTGAAAGCGCTGGCCCAGCCACACTCTGCCCTGCAGTCTTCCTGCTGTCTGGGTTTGGCTGCAAACCAATTCTTTTGAGGGTATTCCCGCCAGATGTTCTCACAAGGAGAATACAGCTTGGCGTTTTACTATCACACAGATTTCCAGAAGTCTGTCCAGTTTCAAGTCCTTTATTGCAGCAGATAAGGAAAAACAAAGTGGGGATGCCTGCAGAAACATCAAGGGGAGGAAGTACTCGGCTTTGCCATGCTTGACATCTCCATTCTCCTACCTACCTGGCAAGTCTTTCCTTATCCGCTGAACTCTGCTCATCATCAGACCTAAAAATAAAATTAGTGAACTAAGCTAAAATGGAAAAAAGTTTAAAGAAATGAAAAAATGGGAAGATGTATTAGGAAACCCAACCTACAGATACATCTGTTCTGTAATAAGACAGATCACCAAACAAAGGTCATTAAATGTATTCTGTTATACACTTATCTAGCATCTTCTATCAAAGTGTCTCAAAGCGCTCTGAAAACATCAAGCAAGCCTATAAGGTAGGCAAGTGTCAGATTCATTTTTAGACGGGTAAACCGAGGCACACAGAAACCATTTTGCAGAAGGTCAGCAGCAGAGCTGGGAAGAGCCCCCAGAAGTCCTGACTCTCAGTCACATTAAAATACACTTACCTCCCTAAATAACGAGAAAGAAGGTATTTTTAATCAATATACACAGCCGGTTGATTCGTAGTGTTAACATACCAGTGAGCTAGACAAAAGACACTCAGACTTCGCATACAAGGACACCCACAAATGCCAAGAGAGTCAGAGACCAAGACACAAGTGCCCTTTATAATATTGTAAAATCACAGACACCACGTGATGAGACGGAGTTGGCATACATTTGGGACAACCACATTATGCATGAGTGGTGAAACCACAAAGCTATTGTGCAAGCCATCTAAACACGGAGCCTACAGAAACCTTATAATCACAACACCACGTTTGCTCGTATAGCATTATTACAGAAAAGTATTGGGGGGGCGGGGGGGAGAGAGACTTTCAAAAGTTTGCTGGTATTTTTTCCAAACCTCCTTGCCCTTCAAACCAGGTTGCTTTAGGTACCACATAATGATTCAAAAGCTACATTTGTAAGTTTTCAGATACTAAATGTTCTCTATAAATCAGGGGGCTACAATTTTATGTTTAATCTCCCACTGCTTGCCAGGCATAAATAAAGCATGCTCTTCAAAATATAGCTAGGATTCATGGAGTGGAGCATAAGTTTCTAGCACAGGTCAACTGTGATATACTGGCCCTTAAAACTGTTATTAGTCCTGTACTGAATAGCTGATGTTTGACTTTCGAGCCCTGGTTTATTCAATACATATTTTGAGGAAGAAGGGAGAGGTGGGGAGGGGGGGGAAGAGAGACTCTCAGCTGGTAAATGGTGGCCATATGAAAGATGCTCAGAGGTCCCAGTAGAGATGGATTAATGGGCAAAATAGGTGCAGTTTAATTCCATGGATACAAAGGACTTTTGTCCCTGGGTATCACGATCAAATGTGTTGTATAAATATATATTTTATCCAACCCCAATCTTTACTGTATTCGTCATTCCACCAGTAGTGAAAGAGTTTCCAATTCTACACAGATTGATAAAGAGTAATCATACAGCAGCAATGTATGGAGGTTTTTAAGGTCAGGCTTGACAAAGTTGGGAATTGGTCCTGCTTTGAGTAGGCAGTTGGACTAGATGACCTCCTGAGGTCCCTTCCAACCCTGATACAGGATCTTATCTTACTGGTGTTACGTTCCGCAGTTAGCGCATAAAGTGAAAATTGTGTATAGTCAAAATTACACTGAGTGTAATGGCGGCAGAATCGCCCACACTACAGAAACAGTATTTAAATTGTTATTTTTCTCTTTTTTGTTGTTTTTTTCTTGTTTTTGCCGACCGCGTAAAGCTGAAATCGTGCATGTCAAATGCGCCTAAGATGCAACAGACCTGTATTCTATGAATGTAACGCCCACGTATTTGCAGTACTATTCTACACTTGAAGTAACTTGCTATCTTGCTGGCTGCCTTACAGTCAACATGTATAGGAGAGAATGTATCCATTTACACATCACTAAGGAACAGACACTAAGTGCTGAAGATATGCAGAACGATGTTGGACACAGTGATCCTGCACATTAGCAGCTCAATGCCTCCGCTGTTTCATTTGTTTAATTTTTTAACCACAAGAGTGGAGGTTAAAGGCAGTAGCTGTTTGTTTTAACCTGGGTAATTATAAGGTCCATCGCTGCTAACATTTGTAGCTATGTATGCCAAGATGAGGAGAACCTGATCTCATACTTCAGGTCATAAGTTGATCACAGGCAGAGGGTCAAGATGAATTTCCACACAACCTCACGTGCAACACTGCACCACTGGCTTGGAGTATTATAGAGTTAACTCAACTCCTGGGAAGGGTCAGGGACTGAAACAGTATATCCAACTCGAGAGCTAACGTTCTGACCCTGTAGAGCACTCCTAGGATATCACATCACATGATACCAAGAGAACCTGTGCTACATTATGCATCAATAATGCTTAAAGAATTTGCCTTTTTTTAGTGTATTTAAGTTTCTTCAAAAGCCACCAAGGCCACACTTACACTAGAGAAAGAAGTCTTTTTTACACAAGTTAGCCAGTGCAGGTTGGTTAATGTGAACTGAAGTGAACTGGCAATTAACTCAAAGCACAAAAGCCTACTGAAGTTGAGCCCATTGCGTTATCTTGTAGATGTACGTACTGCCCATAACAGACCTGAAGAGGCTGGTTTTGAGAGTTCGCTCCCTATGCTGAGGCTTTTGTTGTTAAGAAGTTTACAGCTCCAGTGCAAATGCACAAAAACAAGGAGTTAGGAAAGAAACCTGGAAATGCAGAGCTGCTGTAACAATAGAACTCAGTTCTGACATTGAGTAAGGGCCGTAATTTATACCCAGAGATGAGCCCCTGCTCTGAAGTTTGTATTTTAACTCCACCAAGCTCAGGAGCATATAGATCTAGGGCATTCATTGATTCTAGCTGCATGATTTAGCTGCTTAATACAAGTCATTGCATGCACTGATGCTAATGCTCTAGAGCTGCTTATTTTGGCTAAGAGTTTAGCAAAATCAGAAGACAAATGAAGATGTGGACTGGAGACAGCATTCAGAACACATGTAACACTCAAACGTTTAGCAACATTACAAACTCACGGTAAAAAACCCCACCACTTAAATTCAACATTTCAAATCAGCTTCAATTAGCTTTATTCTAGGCCTCCGGTGCCCCTTCAATACGCCCAAGGCAACCAGAGAAATACAACAGTGCCAGCGCCCAATTCTGGATGGTACAGAGAGCTTCCTGCAAGGCGTTCAATGCCCTCAGCTCCCATTGACTTCAGCCGTGCTTGAGGAAAGAGTGCTACAGCACCAACATTATCAGACACTTCCCTCAAACTTCAAAGTCAAAGAGTTCTCTAATAATGCTATTGTATTATCTGGTCTCTTTAAAAAAAAAAAAACAACCCATTTATCCACACCGCTTTGGCAGAATTCCTTTACAAAACATACAAGTAGGCAACACGCAGGAGGCATACTACAGGCAGAAAAGGAAACACTGTACAAGTACAGTTCGTTACAAGCATGCGGCACATTTGTATTTTTATAAAAACTGGGGGCTCCTAATCGACAGCTGAACAAGGAGAAGCATCACAAAAAGGTCACACTGAATTAGTTTGATACCTTTACAATCAAACTGCTCTAAAGCAATTTTGCAGGATTTCTAGCTTCCCTGGTGCAAGATGTAGGCTTTCCTCAAAAAAAAAAAAAAAACACAAAAAATAAGAAGGCTGATGAACATGCACTACCAGGCAGGGGAGGTGCCCCAGGTGTAAGCAGTAGGACTTTGTGGGTTTTTGGATTCTTACCTGGCAAATCTCTCTTTATCATTTGGGATCTGATCATCATCACATCTAGGAGGGGGGAGGGAAAGGAAAAAATGTTTTAAAATACTTACGTCATTCCTTTTCAACAATAAAGTAACAAGCTGATTAAATTGTGTGGGAGAGCCACACACTAAACAAAATACACCGGTTACGTAGAATACAAGTTACAACCCGACATAGTGAAGTCATAGCTTTGTTTCCCAATCTCAAGTGTTTAGAGATTAATAAGCCTATTAATTACATTTCTTCCATCTGACACATAAGAGTGATCTCATACCAAGATCAACCACCTCCCATTGCCTGAATGTCGTAAGTAAAATGGCTTAAATTACACTCTGAAGATGACATTTTTCCCATAGCTTCACCCATTCAATGACTTAGAATTCAGTAGATAAATCCTACATACACTACAAAAATAAAGAAGCCGGAACCATTGTCATGCTCGTTAGCCATTCCAAAGCTTGAATGGCATTAAATTGCATAGCAAAATGCCATGCAGCCTGGGAAAAACGAACAAATTGACATATGGATTGTGAGCTTCATTAGACTCAGACTCTAAGGCCAAAAGGGAACGTCATAATCATCTCGTCTGATCTCCTGCACATTGCAAGTCACAGAAACTCACCCACCCCCTCCTGTGGTAGGCCCATAGCCTTTAGCTGAGTAAATCTAGATCTGAGGACTTCAGTAAAAGACTTAAAATGACAGAGAATCCACCTCTTACTCTAGTTCACACCAGCAAGCAACCCGTGACCAGTGCAGCAAAGGAAGATGAAAAAAATCCCCCTGAGCCACTGCCAATCTGATCTCAGGAGAAAATTCCTTCCCAACCCCAAATATGGCAGTCAGTTAGACCCTGACCATGTGGGCAAGACCCACAGGACATACACTTGGGAAAGAATTCTCTGTAGTAACTTAGAGCCCTCACCTTCTAGTGTTTCATCTCTGGCCATTGAAGATACTTGCTAATAGCAGTCGCGGATGGGCCATTTACCATTATAGGCACCCCTCATAAACCTATCAAGCTCAGTCTTCAAACACGTTAGGGTTTTTTACCCCTATGTCTCCCCTTGGAAGGCAGTTCCAGAACTTCACTCCTCTGATGGTTAGAAACCTTGGGCTAATGTCAAGCCTAAAGTTATTGATGGCCCGTTTATATCCATTTGTTCTTGTGCCAACATTGGCCTTTAACTTAAATAACTCCTCTCTCTCCCTGGTGTTTACCCCTCAGATGTATTTAAAGAGGGCAATCATATCTCCCATCTTGTTAGCCTAAACAAGAAAAGTTCCTTAAGTCTCCTCTCGTCAGGTAGGTTCTCCATTCCTCTGATCATGCAGAGAAGGGCTACAGGTTCCAGTTCGAATTCATGTTCCTTAAACATGGGAGACCAGAATAGCACAGTGTTCCAGAAGAGGTCTCACCAGTGCCTTGTATGATGGCAATAATGCTTCCCCATATCTACTGGAAATACCTCGTCTAATGCATCCTAGGGTTGCATTAGAGTTGTCTAAATCAAAAAACTGATCCATGTAACTGGACTACAGATTAATTACATGAGCTCTTCATGACTTCCCAATCATCCCTATTTATCATAATCCATATGGAATTTTGCAGCCACTGGGAGTTCTCAGCTGTAGGGAGCTGCTGTAAGCTAACCTAGAGCCTCCGTACAATAGATGGAATAGCAAATTGCTAGGACAGTAATGGAAACTCAGCTCATTAGCAAAAGGGTTTGACCTTGTTATAGGAGAAACATGCTGTTAGGCTGGACTTGTATTCCCAAAGGACACACTGAACAGCTGCTTAACTCGCCTTTGAAAGATCTAAAAGGAGTTAAATCACATTTGCTTTCCCCCATTAGCCACTTTGTTACACTAGCAGGGATGTTTCTGCGGCGCCATACTTAATCTTAACAACTGAAATAACCGAGTGATGTATTACTCTATAGCTAGTATCAATCTTGTCTTGGCTCACCAAGACTCACCACTAGCAGACATTTTTGGTTTAGGCATTCTAACAGGAATACTCGAACACAGAGGGCAGCAACAGAACATATGACAGGACACTATCAGGTCTGCCCTGTCAGAAAGCTACCCGAATACCACTGCATGGTGTGAATGAACACACCAGTCCAGTTTCCAGACAGTTAACGCTGTCTCTTTGGCTCACTCCAGTGGGTTTAGATATGACAGCATACTGGGATGCAGGATGACACATACTGTTCTGAGATCTCTCTCTAGTGCTTTAGCACACCAGGGATGTGTGAATAGAAAATTTTTTATCTGAGTTTCCTTGCTTTGATTAGCTGACCCTAAATGCTGAGCATCTGTGTTCTCCCTACCCCCATCCAACAGACCTTGTGTTATTGCAGATCATCCCCCTGCTCAAGGAGAGCTGCTGTGCCGTCCTCTAAAGAGGGTAAACCCTACTCCCACCAGTGCCGGGAGGGAAGCCCTCCCCATGCGGAAGGTGTTTTCACCCCATGTTTTACCATAAGTTTTGTATATTTTAGCAAGCATATGAATGGAAAGAGCCACCTCACCTGAGGAATTTGCTCCCTTCTTCTTCATCATCATCATCATCATCAAAATCAAGCCTGAAAAACAGAAGCGGGAGAAGCAACCATTACCAGAGAGAGTTTCTCCTTTCGAGCTGGTTATCCACTGTCAGCCCTGCAACTTGCACCTTGAAAAGATGCAGAATTTGTTTGAAGCTAATATTAAAAACAACCCCACATTACAGTAATACTGAGAAGAGCCAGGAAATTCAAATAGGGGGCTCCCATATGCACTTGTCAGAAATGGAGTGTGCAACGGTGCGGAAGGCCATTTGGCATGAGATCACCTTCGCCATGCGTTAACCTCGGTTACCAAGTATTGTGGGCGATTCAGAACAGCGAGTGATCTGATAAAGCAGATTCACCTCTACCCCAATAGAACGCCATCCTTGGGAGCCAAAAAAATCTTATTGCGTTACAGGTGAAACCGCATTATATCGAACTTGCTTTGATCCGCCAAGGCACGCAGCCCTGCCCCCTCGGAGCGCTGCTTTACCATGTTATAGCCAAATTCGTGTTATATTGGGTTGCGTTATATCAGGGTAGAGGTGTAGCTCCCTGCACTCCCCACACCCTGATCTGATCCAAGTGGCAGTCTCCAACTGGAGAATTTGGTTTTTCGCAACTTTAAAATAGTCGCGTTTCCTTTAGTTTAAAAAAAGGAAAACAAAATAAAAGTTAGCGACGTCTGAACTGCCCAGTGACATTCTTAGTGACATTAGATGGAATCACTGCGTTAGACGAGGGCCACCGTTTTTATTGGGACCACCCTTTGTACGCATGGGAGGGTGGAAAAAGAGTTATCACTTTGCTTCGTTTCAATTTGGAACCTGGCGTACAGAACCAGCTCAGCTGCATACGAGTCTGTAAATAAAATGCAAGGAACAAGTAGGAGGCAGAGTGGGAGGGACATGTGCTGGAGCAGCGAGCAAAGCTGGTAGGGGAATGTTTTAGTCAGCTTGACAATAAGAGGATTTTACCAGCAATGAGCATTTTAAGAGAAACTATTCAAGTGTGCTCTCCCTGTCCCTTCAACTTGCAAAGGTATTTTAGCAAAATAAAACTGCAGTGCAAGCACTACTGCTATAAAGCTCTCCCTACAGAGTCTCAGCAGAAAGGTGTTGCAGGAGCATTACTGATCCACTGGCATTCTCCATCCCTTCCCCCAGTCTCAGCTTCTGCACCACCAGAAGTGTTTTCTCCTTTGCAGCTACCATATTCTGGAGCAGACTCCTTATATCTGTGCTTCAGTGACCCCCTACCCCCACGTCATTCCCAGCCTTGGATGAAGACATCTTTTCTCTTTTGTCCTGAAACTCAGCTTTTTTTGATTGCGCCCTTTAACTCTAATCATGTTAACTTGGAGGCATTTGGGGATATGGTTTGCATAAAAGACAACAAGATAAAAAGACTGAGGGTATGTCTACACAACCGACATTTAAGCGCAACGTGGCTGTGTAGTCATGGCTCCTCTCCCAGCACTGAAAAAAAAAACAAAAAAAACCACCCACTCCTGCAAGGGGAATAGCTCCCAGCACTGTCTACACTGCCATTTCACAGCGCTGAAACTTTCTTCGCTCAGGGGGGTAACCCCCCCCCCCCCAGCGATGCAAGTTCCAGCGCTGTAAAATGGCAGTGTAGACAAGGCCTAAACAGAAGTCAAAGGGTAGCTGAAGTGACAAAGGAATAGTTAAATCCTTTCAAAGGCAAGGATGTTTCCTCATTACAAGGCTGATCACTTCTTGCTAGGTTACACAAATTGCTCTGCAAGGAAGCAGACACTGTCTCAAGGAGCTTACTGTGTTTTTAGTGATTACAACTTACCCTGGTCGTCTCTTGTTTGTCCTCTGGACAATGGCTACTCCAGCCTGTGTACCGGGTCCAGGGTTCCCAGAAGCAACTGCTGCACTCAAAGAGGGAACATCCGATGCCATTTCTGAGCAGGAGAGAAAAAGCAATTATGCCAAGTCCCACTAGGTTTCAGATTTTGAAGCATGTTATCCATTAGAAGTGATTAAATCTGAGCCTCAATGCAGTTAAGCCCATAATGTATTTAAATGGGTAGACTTTATACAATGTGCAAGTCGGATTCTCATCGAGCTCTCCTCTCCAGAGCCTGTATTAAGGATCTAAGCACATGCTGTTTTCATAAGATCAAAAGCTCAGATCGTCAAACTCAAAGATGTTCTCCTTTTAAGGAGGAGGAGGAGCTTGGTGTGGTCATGGATGGAAGCGGAGACTGTCTCAAATACTAGTTGGCCCCACGCTGGTATGCAGAAGGGAGAGGGAAGGAAAGCTGAGAGCTACTAAAATGATTAATACAATTGGGGAAATAATCAAACTCATGTTGGAGCTGGCACTAGGAAGTACATTTTCATGCATTTTTCTTATGGACACTACTTCATAAGGGTGTTGGACAGTCAACTAATGTTTGTAGAACCCTTTGAAATCTACAGCTGAAACATGGTAGAAGAGTGGAGTTTTATTATGTAAGTAACTGTGCGGAATTGGACTAGGGAGACATCCTGAAACCATTCAATCCTCAACCTCTCTAGTTGGATTGTAACACCGGTCGGTCACCACTCTTGTTCATTACCGATCCTCGACAACATGGAACAGCAGCAGCTATGGTCACTACCAATCTGGGCTGGATTCAAACTGGTGATCGAGTCAGAAAGATCTGTCTGTCCTTTACGAAGTGATCTAATCCCTGCTTGCTTCCAGTATAACTTCACACTGAGGAATTATGCTGAAACTCAAAGCTAAACAGCACTGACTCCATCTGACCACAAATATATTAACCATGTGCCTCCATCGAATGGCAGAACAATTGAGGAGAAAGCATACTTGACATAGCAGCATTGTCCCCGTTTTTGGTGCCACAACAATTAACCCGAAAGAAGCAATTTCCTTTTACTGAAAGAAGTGCATAGTATAAGTAAGTTCTTATTAAGGGAAGACTAAGGTTTTTGCTGCAAACCCTCTAGGCCGAAGTAAAGATTCTAACCCGGAGCAACTTGGGAGCACAAGAAAAGAGCCAGATTTAAAATATGCATGTTAGAATTCAAAGCCAGTTGAACTATTCACATTTTGTATTGAGCTGAGTTAATTAAATTTAATGAGATGTTTCCTGCCCCATTCTAACATTCATGGTTCATTCCCCAAGTAAGAATTGTGTCTAACCATATAAACCTCTAAATGAATATGTTAATTACATTACTTGCTTTAAAAAGTCAGTAACTGCAGTGCCTGCATGGTATAATGTTTCAATAAAATAGACCAGAGGGAAAAACCGAGATCTTGGGAATACGAAATCTCTGATAAGTTTGTGGTTTTGAGAGAGAAGGACATTCACAATAATAGCATAATGGAAAAAGCATCTACTCACTTTAACAAAGTATCCAACCTGCCCTACTGCCCACCCATTTGAAGGATTATTGAATCAAAGGTCAGCATGGGATGAGTTCGTGGTTTGTGTTTTTGTTTTTAAACTGAAAGACTGAAAGCTTTATGGTAAGATGCAAATCACACAAACCTCACCCAGAAACAGTTCTTTGGCTAAACAAAGGCATAAGTTACTCCTCCTATTTAGGACCATTTTTGGAACTAAAAATCTTTTGCATGTTATTTAATTGGGATAAGCTACATTAGGTTAGAACACAGAAGGGAACCAGAGGAAAGAGAAGAACCGTAGGAGGAAATGATCATGGTCTTCAGAGATTGTGGTACTTGATACTGAAATAAACGTCTATAAAAGGTTCCACACGTGAAATACAAGATGCTCAAAATGGTAACGCGAAAGATTTAAGACATGAATACAACAATTCTTACCTGAAAACAACCTGAAACCTATCAGCAAAGAGCTTTCAAGTTCTTCATTCACAGTTCAAACTATGGGGCCAAGCCTATTAAATGTCAACAGCTTTCAACTCTCATAGAGTGGAAGGTTCTCAGTTACTTGCAAGCTCAGGCACTTGGTTTGAAAGCAGTCTGTGCACTGGCACTAAGCAGGATTTCCCTGGCCCTCGAAGAGGATGGCTCTGTGCCCTAAGCTATTTTATAGATGGGCTCAGAAGGATTAGATTTTTAATCAGTAAATGTCAATTTCACTATACACATGCAAACCAACAAAAAATATTTCCATTAAAATGTACAGATAGGCAGAAGAAGAAAAATGCTGCTTGAGAAATAGAATACCATTTATTTAAATATTTTGGATGTTTTCTACATTTTCAAATATATTGATTTCAATTACAACACAAAATACAAAGTGTACAGTGCTCACGCTATATTTATTTTTATTACAAATATTTGCACTGTAAAAAAAAAGAAATAGCATTTTTCAGTTCCCCCATTAGAAGTACTGTAGTGCAATCTCTCTATCATGAAAGTTTAACTTACAAATGGAGGATTCTCTGCATCTTGAGGTCTTTAAACCACGATTTGATGACTTCAATAACTCAGACATAGGTTAGGGATTTGTTACTGGGTGGGTTAGATTCTGTGGCCTGCGTTGTGCAGGAGGTCAGACTAGATGATCATAATGATCCCTTCTGACCTTAAAGTCTATGAGACTATGAGAACTTTAGCGTTTGATTTCAGCTGTTTACTTTGTATATTTTGACATATGACGTTGACAATTTATAATGTAATGGCTCTAAAACTAACTTTTTGAATCTAAGTCTACCATCACTAAATAGTTATTTTACGACTCCCCTGACAATTTCCTGCAACAGTGAAAACTTAAATTGGAAAACAAACAAACAAAAAGCTTAAAAAACCCATTGATATCCACTGAAATTATATATTAAAAAAAAACCATCAACTCTAATTCTGCCAAGCCTATTTATGGAGCACATAGTATGCTTTGGCAAACAGCTAACATCACTGTTCAGACTGGCCTGCTCTACACAGAAATTATGCAAGTCCATTGCTAGCAAGAAAAGTGTTGGCGTACCGTTCTAGTTACCATGGTTTGAATTGTAGTGTACCTAGGGCACTAGACAGGTATTTATCTTTCACATTTCTATAATGTGTCACCAACCTCTAGGCTCACTTACAACCAAGCTCACTAAACGGTTAACCCCGTGTTAGACAAAGCAACCAAAGTAGGTGTTCGCTCCAACTAAAGAATCCCACTGGACTCGCCAACTACAGCCTGGGCAAATTGAGCCTTGCAGCATGTCCTGAGGGTGAAAAAACACTTCTGCCTCATCAGACCAGCTGGGATAGGGGAGACAGAGGCTATGTAGTCCAGTGGATAGAACACTGGACTGGAACTCACAAGAGACCCAGCTGAAATTAATGGGAGTTTTGTCACTGAAGCCAATGGGGCCAGGATTTCATTCCGGGAACTATTCCTGGCTCTGTCACACCTCCTCTCTGTTTCTCCATTTCCCTTCCCAATTTCTCTTGCCTATTTAGACTATAGGCTCTTTGGGGCAGGAGACTGTCTTACTAGGAACTTGTACAGTGCCTAGCACAGTGGGACCCGGATCTCAATTAGAGCCTCTATGTGCTACTGCAATACAAATAAAGTAGAGAGTCTCTGGCAGCTTACAGTACTACAAATACTGCAGTCAGCATATTTTTTTTGTTCTCTTGCTGCAATTATACTACACAGCATATAACACACTATACTGTACAAGTTTTCATATCACTATAGATCATTACAATAATTGCATTAGCTAGCCAAGAGTACTGTAATCAAGACATCTTGTCATGAACCATAAAATGCGTCCATTTGGAGTAAAATGAACAGCACACAGCCACAAATCAATCAAGAAACATATACTAGATCTATTGGGCATGAAATATGAATCATCTATTCCATGACTAGACTAGTTTTGGGGGATTTTTAAAGCCATTTTGTGAGAAAAATCACTCCCCACACAACAAAAAGATATAGGCAAACAATTGTCATTGTTAATAGTCGGAAACATTTTTTGTTATGCATTTGTGCAATAATTCAAGTGATCTGATTTCAAAGAGATTAAAGCCTAATACGCCAAAGCATTTTTAAACAGTACCTGCAGTTCTCCCCAAACATTTCACCAAAATACACTGCCAGCCTGCATTAGTCTCTTTTGCACCCCCAATCTGAATTTGGTTCATACCACTGCACAATATCACAGCAAGGCTATGCCAGTTTGTAGAATTTACCAGCAGCGACGGCTCTGTAGAATAACTATTGAGCTTGGCAATTAGCAGAGCCATTATTCTCAGCCTTATCAACAGCATGGGAATTCTAATATAAATAAATAGTTTACTATAGCAACGGAAAAAGGTATTTTTTTTTTAATTGACGGCTTACTAAAAGCCCCAAAACTTTGTCAGCATGAAAACCCCATTCTGCAGGTGAATTCAATATGGCAAAGGAGATTAAGGGCAAAGGTCAGTTAGGTTCTTACCTACGCTCCCTGTCAAACTTGTATGGATATTTTAAAAATAAAACCTATTCAAAGAAATTTTCCCACAAAGTGATGAGTTCCCGGTGCGTCTGGAAAGACCTGGAGCTTCCAGCCCAATGTTTTAGTCAAAAACATCCTTCCCCTACCTCCTTTCTGGTGACTAGACCACCTATTGCTGCATAAGGCTCTTAAATGTTTCAATTGCCTAAATGTTTGGGGAACACAATAGTTTTGAAACTGATTTAGGTTGTTTTTTTTTAAATACATAGCCTCTCCTGTCTCTCGAGATCTAAAGCCTATAGCACTCAGAGATATGGTGTTGATGTTGCTTCATTTTTTTAGTAAACCTAATCCTCGGTTTGAGGGTAATTTAAGCGGTTTAGAAGAAATCTCGAAGGAGGAGTTTGCTTTTTGTCTAGACTTGTGTATATGTGGCTGCTCAAGGAGTTGTTGGCTTTATGGTGCATGTAATTTTTTCCTGTTTAAACCGTGATATTTGCATTTCTGGAGTTCCTGAAACTGACACTGTATGTCACTGTTCTATTAAGGCGGGATGAACTTCCGGTTAAAGACAGAGGAAGGAAATGACCGTATATTTTTAAGACTGATTTACGAGCAAAACAGCAATTTTTATTTATTTATTTTAAACAGACAGCTCAGAAAGGAGCTTTCTTAATGTTCACTGCATTTCCAAGGGCCACTGCCAGGACTGTTCTTTTAGCTCTCAGGGCTTCAGGGTTTTTTGTTTGTTTGTTTTTAAAAAACAGATGCACCATGTGAATTTGGGCAAGTCAATTTATCCCTTGCCTTTCCCTATCTGTAAAAACTGGAACAGCACTGCACAGTTGCCTACCTCAGGGGACAGTTGTGAGGCTTAAGAAAACTAAGTCTGTAGAGTGCCTTGAGATCGGAGAGTAGAAAGTGCTACAGAAGGACAAGTCCCATATTTAAGTGTTAAAAGGATAAAAAAGAGGGGGCTGTGGAAAATCCATGTGTGTTCCCTTCACCTGGGGCGGGGGGGGGGAGAGAACCCTCTTTCAAAATTGTGTTAAAAATATGAGAACTTTTGTCATCTGGAAATATTTATATGAACATCATAAATCCCTTTCAAATGTTAAACAAACATCAGGCTCCAGTCTTTTTTCCAATCTTAGTCTGAATACAAATTTTATACTGAAATTAGAAGGGAGGTGATGAGACCAAGGCTTGTGGTGCCTTAGGGAACATTAAAGTTAAAAAACTACCCAAGAGCCTAGAGGTGAAGGGAAATGGCTGGAGAGACTGAAAAGAAGGACATGGCTAGTGGGTGGGATCAATGGTCACAAGAGAAAAATGGTGGAGTTATGAACTGTTCACGATGTTGCTAACCTAGAAATGTCTGAAATGAAGGTTGGGCATCCCACTGGCTTCTTCATCTTTTTCAGTCCTCAGCATTAACTTTATTAAGTAGTTTCTTATTCTCACTGTATTAAATGTGGAAGCTGCTGACCAATACAGCAAACTAAAAATTAGTGCTTACCAAATGTCGGTGTAAGAAGTTTTGACTAAAGCCGCCTACAGATGAAGTAGTAGAAAATAAGCATTTGAATGGTCTGAAGTAACAGATCAACTGACGCAACAATAGCATTATTCTACTGAAGTAAATTGTAAACACTGTCGGGAGTTAAGCAGGAAGACAGGAAAGAGTCATGTTCTTAAGTGTGAAGAAACCAACTTTCTGCAAGATCAAATGCGTCATTGAGAGAACCTTTTGTCTGTCAAAGTGGAAAAGACAAATCTTCCATGACCCTGCCAACAGGATCTGTTTTACATTATCGTCATCACAGAAACATAGCCAGAATGATAAGATGTAAGTCTTTGTTCGAAGCCTTTCCAGCAGCTCTTCAACATCAGCTCCATTCAGAAGCAATACGTGTTTGCCTTCAACACCCATTATATCAAATGAACACCACCAAACCAGGACCACAAAAGAACAAAACAAAAATCAAACGATTCAGAGAAGCTATGAATCTTTTGCATTTCTAACCAATACGAATGACTGCAAATACAAAACACCATAGCTTCCATCCAGAACAGGAAGAGGCTGAAACATAAGTGATGGAACCGTGACCTTCAGTTCCTTCCTTCTCTTCTAGCATTTAAAATTGAATATCCAGATTTGCACATCAATTCTGTTTGTGAAGGAGGATGCCTCAACTGGTGGCATCAAAATGGTGGAATACCACAGAAGTAAAAACTTGAAAGACAGAATGCCTGAATTCAGAATTGTGTACTTTAAGAGATCTGCTCTTGTCAGTTTAGCCAGCTCAGTATCAGTTTTGCATATTTTAGTACAAGACTTATTTGACTGAAACTTGACAATAGGCTAGGTATGGAAACAGCAAGGAAGTTTACAAAAAAAGCTGATCAGTATCTGAGAGCAGCTACAACAGAGTAGTATGTTTAGCTAGTTAGAAAACTTGATTATTGCATTCTTCTATTTCACTCACAGAACTGCAAGCTTTACTGTTTGAACAGTGTGCCTGACTTTACTGGTTTGCATAACTACGTTTAAGAAGGAAATTGCATACTGGTGTTGTTTCATTTAAATAAAGCCGATGTTAATAGGTTCCCCCCGTTTAGGAAAGGTAGGAAAGAAATCACAGCAAACCTGAACCTAAGTAATTGGCCAAAAAAAAAAAACCGATTACCCTTAAAAGTTACACGTTTTCCAAATGTTTTGGTCACCTTTAGTATCTCAGGTATATTAAAAAACAGAGCATATTTTTAAAAAATAAAAAAGAGCTGTGCATTTATTATGAGTCAGGACACAGTTTACACTTTAGGGAGGCTCCTAGGAAAAGAAAGTGACACTAACAAGAATCCAGCAACAAATAAACCTTGTACCTTTCACTTCACTGCCAATATTTAAAAAGCAGATATGCACAACAGGGAATGGAGGTTCATAACAAAACTAGAAGTTCAAATATTTGTCCTATCGACCTTAACAGTGTTCCCATAATCCAAATAGATATTACACTTGTAGACTGATTTGAGTAAAGCAGGCCTCATTGTACACTTCCATCTGAAAGGCATTTTTTCCTTTCACTATTCCCTTTTATTCTCAGGATGTTATTCCGCCATTCCAATCAAAAATCTTACCAACAAGCAAAATCTGTCATTCAAAATTATCCTTAAAATACTATGCAATTCTCTTCAGCCGTTTAAATCCTTCTTCCATTAAGCAATGAAACCTTAAGCTACAGGGGAGCCATAGATTAACTGCTGGGGGACTGAGGGATGGAAAGACATGGTGCTTTAAGGAGAAATTTAAAATGTGAGAAGTACTTTTTTTAAAATGAAAAGGGGTGCTTCATCTGTAGTCCACTCAGCAATATGTTATTGCTTGCTGCTTAGGTTGAAACATAAGCACTTATGAACAGCAAGGCTAATGTGAAAATAGAGTTAAGCCCAAAAACGTGCACTGAATGTTTCCACTAAACAGGCTTGGGACTCGATTCTGCAAGCTGTTTGGCACAAACATACCCTGTACCTGCAGAAAGTGAAGTCAGTGAGGGTCCACAAGGGCACAGTGGTCTTCCTGTGCAGAACTTAAGGATCCGGGCCTAATGTTCAAATTTCTGTGCTTTTAACAAGTTGTAAATTGCAACATATTTTGTGACCAGTTTTACCCATCACCACACTCACAGCCTCCTTAATAGGAGGACACTGAGTTCAAGCCCAGAAATATGCAGTGATTCACTTGAACTTTGCAGTCCATTTTTTAAGACCAAGGGGGGGGGAAGGGGGGGTCAACGCTTGCAAGGACAGCGGCTGACAAATAATTTATCTTACAAACATTATCCTTGTGTATATAATGAATGCTTACTCAGAGAGCAAATAATTTTTCCTGTTTAGAGAACCAAGCTATTATTGCTCTGCTTGTCAAACTGCAGCCATGCAGTTATAAACATTAACCACGGATGGAAAACTTGTTCCTGACATGTGACTTTAGCAACGTTTAAAGAGTGTCTCTATAATGCTAAATATCATGCAACTCAGCAGGATGAAGTTGCATAAACATTTTGTCATGTGAGAACAATACAAAACACTCATTTGAGTATTTCCTTTGTAGTTCAAAGAAATGTTATTGTGATACAAAGTCTGGTTGAAAAAATGTTTTTCTTCTAGCTTTACCGCACCAAGCAATTACTGCTGTGGCTTTAACTACACCTCTTTTGCTCATGAAATTGCAAGAGAAACAATATTCAATACTAAAATACAACAGTCTAAGCAGACAAGAAAGGTCTTAATAAGGCCCCAATCCTGCAAATATGTACATGCTTAGCTTTTTACTACTTTTTACTACTTTGATGAGTTAAGCACATGTGTAAGTATTTGCAGGATCGGGGTCTAAGTTTCAATCTCAGTTGCCATATTCTGACAGAATGGCAACACAAGCATCAATGACTCAATTATGGGGAACTCTAGCTTTAGGTGGTTGTAAAATTTCAGTTCTTTGTATGCGAAACCACAACCACGTATTTCTAGACGTCAGCGCTGCACCTCACCTCAAGATCACCACAAGCTAAAGACTGAAGACGCTTTCTTGATCTTGAAAGCCACAAAAGGTTACTATACCCAAGTTATGTTTAGTTGGGATGAAAATGTCATCCTTCAAAATTCTATTGAACAGTACTAGATGAACCTGAACTCTGGCAGCCCGAGACCCCAATCAGCCTCAAGCCACAAATGAGAATACACAAAAACACCACAATTCAAAGGAACACAAGCAGAGGCCCAAAATTCTGATCTGAGTTACAACACTGTAAATCAACAATAACGTCACTGACATCAAGGAACTTATACCAGATATACACCAATACAAATGAGAGAAGAATTTAGCCAGAAATCTGCGAGGTATGAAAGATTCAGTTTTAAATCAGCAAGTATCAGAAGTACCAGATTTCCCCCTACACCCAGACAAAAAGAGCTCCTGTTGTAAATCAGAGTTCACAAAGAGAGAAAGTTAGAAGCTGACTACACACTCCAAACTCATGCCCTTGTGTGCTGTCAGTTTTGCCTGTCAATCAGTTTAGAAATGATGAAATGGGATGTTGTTTTTATTGCTATGAATTACAATGTGCAAAGTCCGTACATTTTGAGCAATTAGCAACAGTAGAGTTTGTTTCTTGCTAAGGCAAAAACAAGTCAACATACAACATAAAAGATCTGGAAATAACACCCCAATATTGGCCATTTAAAAAAAATCACAAAAATAAAAATTCTCTGGAGTGCACGTACAGCATGGCAACCAGTCATGATTTTACAGAGGTTGGGAAAGAGACATAGGCACCAAGCACACAGTCTGGACTGTATGTACATGTGGACCTTGAAAGGAAGCAGGGTATACTGAGGCACACGCTAGCCAGCAACACAACCCAACAAGGTGCACAAAACTGAAGTGCAGAACGAAAAAAATAGGGGAGGATTAATTGGGGTGGGGGGAGTTCAGCCCCACCTCGTGTATTCCCCATTAAAGGCCCCAGCTAAGCCTTCCCCCCCCAAGCTTAAATATGAGGGGGACCCACAGTAACCCCACCTCTGAGGCCTAGAGTTTCTAACCTCCACCACCTTGAGTTCAGACCATACATCCCTTCCCCCCAGCCTCCCCCCTCCAGTTCAGGTCACCCCTTCCCCCCAGCCTCCCCTCCCCCTCCAGGTCACCCCTTCCCCCCAGCTTCCCTTCCACCCCGCCCCCAGCCTCCCCTCCAGGTCACCCCTTCCCCTCCAGGTCACCCCTTCCCCCCAGCTTCCCTTCCACCCCGCCCCCAGCCTCCCCTCCAGGTCACCCCTTCCCCTCCAGGTCACCCCTTCCCCCCAGCTTCCCTTCCACCCCGCCCCCAGCCTCCCCTCCAGGTCACCTCTCCCCAGCTTTCCCTCCCCCAGCCCCCCCTTCCAGGTCACCCCTCCCCCAGGACACCCCACCCCCAGCTTCCCCCCCCCTTCCAGGTCACCCCTCCCCCCCAGCTTCCCCTCCCCCTCCAAGTCACCCCTTCCCCCAGCTTCCCTTCCACCCCGCCCCCAGCCTCCCCTCCAGGTCACCCCTCCCCAGCTTTCCCTCCCCCAGCCCCACCTTCCAGGTCACCCCTCCCCCAGGACACCCCATCCCCAGCTTCCCCCCCCCTTCCAGGTCACCCCTCCCCCCCAGCTTCCCTTCCAGCCCTCCCCCCAGGGCCCCCCCAAGTCACCCCTCCCCCAAGCCTTGCCCACTAGGTCCCTCATCAGTCCCCGCCAGGCCCATCTCACATCCATTCCCCTCCCCCCTTAACGCCGCCCCCAGCCCCTGAGGGTCCCCGGCGCCCTGGCCACGCGCGGGCAGGCGGGCCCCGCACTCACCCGGGTTGGCGGCGGCTGCCATGGTCCCGGGACCGCCCCCCCCGCAGCTCGCGGGCTCGCTCAGTCCCACCGCCACTTCCAAGATGGCGGCGCAGGAAAACCCTCCCCGTTGCGGCGCAACCGAACCTGTCCGCTCGGCGGCGGGGGCTGCGGGGGCGGGAGCCGCGCCCTGACCCGTCCCCATTGGGCAGGGAGGGGAAAGGGGCGGGGCCACCTGGAGCATCGGGTAGGCTGTCTCCGCACGCTCCGCCCCCACCCCCACCCCCTCCCGCGTACGGGGGCGTGGCCATCGAGGGGCGTGGCCAAAGAGGGGGCCGTTCTGCTGGGAAAGATTTAAAGGGCGAGTTTGTTGTGAGTGTGTGTAGTTGGGTGACGTCACTGGGATGGCGTAAGGCGGGGATTAAAGGGCCAGGAGCCTGGCTGAGGCCCCCCCCCTCCACCCGGGGCTGAGCTCGTCACCCCCCCACCTGTGGACCATGTGCTTCCCCCCCACCTGGGGCTGAGCCCTCCCCCCATCGTGTGCTTCCCCCCCACCTGGGGCTGAGCCCTCCCCCCATCGTGTGCTTCCCCCCCACCTGGGGCTGAGCCCTCCCCCCATCGTGTGCTTCTCCCACACCTGGGGCTGAGCCCTCCCCCCACCGTGTGCTTCTCCCACACCTGGGGCTGAGCCCTCCCCCCGCCGTGTGCTTCCCCCCACCTGGGGCTGAGCCCTCCCCCCGCCGTGTGCTTCCCCCCCCCCGGGGGCTGAGCCCTCCCCCCGCCGTGTGCTTCCCCCCCACCCGGGGCTGAGCCCTCCCCCCGCCGTGTGATTCCCCCCCACCCGGGGCTGAGCCCTCCCCCCATCGTGTGATTCCCCCCCACCCGGGGCTGAGCCCTCCCCCCATCGTGTGCTTCCCCCACACCCGGGGCTGAGCCCTCCCCCCATCGTGTGCTTCCCCCACACCCGGGGCTGAGCCCTCCCCCCATCGTGTGCTTCCCCCACACCCGGGGCTGAGCCCTTCCCCCATCGTGTGCTTCCCCCACACCCGGGGCTGAGCCCTCCCCCCCATCGTGTGCTTCCCCCCCACCTGGGGCTGAGCCCTCCCCCCATCATGTGCTTCTCCCACACCTGGGGCTGAGCCCTTCCCCCCACTGTGTGCTTCCCCCCCACCTGGGGCTGAGCCCTCCCCCCATCGTGTGCTTCCCCCCCACCTGGGGCTGAGCCCTTCCCCCCATCGTGTGCTTCCCCCCCACCTGGGGCTGAGCCCTTCCCCCATCGTGTGCTTCCCCCCCACCTGGGGCTGAGCCCTTCCCCCATCGTGTGCTTCCCCCCCACCTGGGGCTGAGCCCTTCCCCCATCGTGTGCTTCTCCCACACCTGGGGCTGAGCCCTTCCCCCATCCTGTGCTTCTCCCACACCTGGGGCTGAGCCCTTCCCCCCCATCGTGTGCTTCCCCCACACCTGGGGCTGAGCCCTTCCCCCCCATCGTGTGCTTCCCCTCCTCTCTTCCTACAATGTGAGGCTCAGTACACACACACATACACACACCCAACTAGGGACTGGGCTATCCCAGGCAAGGATTCATGTGACAACCTTTGCACCCAGCCCAGCAGTGGCAGCAGGCTGCTCTCAGTGGAGGGCTCCAGCATGGGAACTCTCAGCCCCTGGCGAGGCTGCTGGCGCCTGAGTTTGTTGTCTGCCCAGCCCAGGCACATTTCTTTGATTTAGCTTCGGACGGATTTGTCTTCATTCTCCTGTCAGGTTTTTCCCCTGACAGCGAGGCCGCCAATATTGCTGGTGGCAGCTGCAGCAATGATGCTTTTGGGTGAAGCAGCATGGGGGTGGAGTGGGGAGATCTTCTGTGATGGAGGGGTGTTTTTAATTTTGTAAGTAAACCCTTAGCTGCCTTGAAAATAAGCTCCCTATAAATCATTAACATAAATTATGTGAGCCTGGGGCTGGGGGAGGAGGGGAAACCGGCTCCCCCTGGGCTTTTGTGTGTGAGTTTATTTTGAACTCCACCTTTGTTTACTACAAAAAAAAATTAACCTTCCACTTCTGCAGTCTTCTGCACTCCCAAAGCACTGTACCGGCTAGGGCCTCAACCCTGCAAAGTGCTCGGCACTCTGGCCTGAGCCTGAAAAGTCCTTAAGCAGATGGTCACCTCCCCAGGAAGATTAAAATCTTTGAGACGCAAAAGAAGGCAAGTGCAAGAGGGATGTGACACTTGTGGCAAACACAATTCTTTGCAGTGATGTGCAAAAACACACGCACCTGGCCAGATGCATTTAGACACACAAACCTGCAAATCCCAGAAGGCCAGACCTGTCTATACAGTGAATCAGCTCCAGGGCTTATGATCTTTCCAGCTCACAGACAGCACGGCTTCAAGGCTTCCTGCATACACCAATGCCCTGGTACCTCATCTGGGGGGGGGGGGGGGAGAATGTTTCGCAGATATACTGCCAGTAGCCTGGCAGTATATCTCCCCCTCCACCTTGTCTCCACCTTCCCTCCAACACTTCCCATGTGCAGAGGCTGTGTGGGATCCAGGAACAGTGGGGGAGTGCCTTGCAGGTGGCTAACCTCCCTTCCCTAGAGAAGAGGGGAGATCCATGCACAGTGGGTCCTTTCTAGGTGCTCTCAAGGTGACAAGCCGGCCCATGCTGATTTCCAGTCATGGCCATGAAAATATCCCTCTCACCAAAGTAAAGACTTGCCCAGTTGGTCAGGTGCCTCATTCAGGTTTTGTTTGCCTTCCTCCAAAACGTCGGGTATCGTCGTATCATCAGATCAGACGGACCTATCATCTGTTCTGGTGTGGTGTCCTTACCTCTCTGCATAATGGAGTCAGCCCTGCTCCCATAAAGTCCATGCCAAAACCCCCGTTGACTTCAAGGGATGCAGGACCGGGACCAAGATATTTAGGGCTCAGTCTCTCTGGGCCAGATCCAGTGCCCATTCAGGTCAATGGGAGTCTTTACATGGACATCAATGGGTGCTGGATTAGGTCCAGTAATTGTCCTTATAGGAGAATTCTTGCACCTTCCTATGAAGCAGCCGGTACTGGCCATTGTTGGAGGTAGGACCCAGGCAGAGGTGGGCAATTGGTCTGATCTGATGTGGCAATTCCTACATAGGGTGTCAGCATCAGCTGTGGCTGTTTAATCTGCTGTGCTGTGGTCCAGTGGTTAGAGGACCAGTTTGGGAGGCCTGGATTCTAATCCCAGCTCTGGTGTGTGACTTTAAGCAAGGCACTTCTGGTTCCCCTCCCTTCCTTTGTCCACTCAGGCTGTAAGCTCTTTGGGGCAGGCCCTGTCTCGCCTCTCACCATGAGGCTGTGCCGCGCGTGACACAATGGAGCTCCGATCTTGGGTGGGGCCTCCAAGTGCTTCCGAATAATCCGGAGATTTTCTTGCTGCCGCTTTTCTCTGCTCTCTGAATGGCGCTCGATGAAACATGGCAAGTCAGAGCAGAGACGGCTGGGGTGTTGTTCTTGTTCCGTCCATGCCAGCACAATGAACAGTGAGCTCAGCTCCCCTGGAGCTGGCCTTGCCCATGCTCTGAATGCTTCTGAGAAGCAAGTGACAATTTCCCTGCCACTCAAGAAGGTGTTTGTCCCTGTGGATAAAATGACCTTTGCTTCTGCTTATCTGGTAAGGTTTACGTAATCCGTTTATCTAGCAGAGTTCATATAATCGGATTCCCTCATTGGGGACCTGGCTTGACTCTGGATTACACTGGAGAATTCTCCCAAATGGATGTGATAAAAATGGCCTTGGCTAGATAGGGTTTGATCTCGCAAGGGTTCTGATCCTCTCTGGGACGGGTCTCAGTGCTCTCAACAAAGGTGCTTCTCAGCGTTCGGCCCCTAAATCCTTTTTGCATCTGGATCAGGAAAGAGGAGGCTCATGGGAGCCTGTTCCAAAGGTGGTGCTAAATCTGCCTTTTCCATGGTGCAGAACTTTAAAAATTATGTCCCATGACTGGGGTGCGTGGAATGAAGGGCATTTCTTCCTGGCAGCTCAGCTGGAGATCAAATTATGGCCTGGAGCATGAGGCTGCCTTGTCATTTTCATCCTAGCTCTTGTCACTCCAGCTGCCATTCTTATTCTCATAAGCACCACGTCCCCATTCCCCCCCCCCCCCGCGCGATAAACTAGAAATGGTCAACATGTTTTGACAAAAAAAAACCCACACACCACATGTTGAAAAATGGATTTAGTCAAAAATGAATTTTTTTTCACTGGAAAAGGACATTTTTGATGGCAAATTTCATTTCAGTTTTCAAAAAGGGTTCAAAATTGGGAATTTTTGTTTCCCCCACCACCTTTTTCCATTTTAGCTACACTGTGCCACAGAATGGTGGATGTCTAGGGTTTTCCCCACACTCTTCCCACCCCCGCTTTTTTTTTTTCACTCTGTAACTTGCTCAGACTTCCTCCACTTTGATAAAGTTACCGCATGGCAAAGGGGGAAAGGAAACACTATATACTAGAGTCACCAGACTAGATCTGACTCCAGATTCATCTAGCCCAGTATCCTGTCTCTGACAGTGGCCAGAACCAGCTGCTTCAGGGAAAGGTGCAAGAAATTTCCTAATCCCTAGTGGCACTGGCTAGAGATTGTCTTTGTTATGCTCATGGCATATGCACACAGAAGTTAAAGAAACACATACAGAAGAAGTCTTGCTGGAAGGTTGCAACGTAATATTCTTTACATCTTAGATTTCAGAATGATAACACACAAGGACCCGAAAAACCAAGAGCAACAACTCAACCCGTCTTACTCTAAGGAAGCTACCTGGCTGCAGATAGACTCTGATCTCCCGCTTCTCTACAGAGCTCCTTAGCATATCACCAAACCCAGGAAACCCCTTTTGAGTTAGTGATAGCTTGTAATTTTAACATAGTTTTCAGTAAACCACATTCTTAAGCCATGAAGCATGAAGTGTAATATCTCCTCCAAAATGTATGTCAGCATAAATTCTAACTCTGGCTGTTCTTGTTATCCATATAAATGTCCAATTGCTTGTTGAATCCTGTGAAGGTTTTAGCCCCAATGACTTCCTGTGGCAATGAGTTCCACAGTCTAATCACAGGTGTGAAAAAAGTATCTCCTTTTATCGGTTCTGAATTAGATGAGAGTAAATATGCGAGTAAATGTTTTAAAATATTTTTTCTCTAATGCACGGGTAACAACAATAGTCAAGGCACGGCGGCATGGGCTTGTACCAGGGCGACTAGCCCATCTGAGATTGCTAACTTAAAATGTAGCATGTACGTAAGTGGCTGCATGATTAGGGCCTAAGGGTGAAATATGCCCCATGCGGAAGGCAAACCCAGGACTCAGGTACCACTTAAGTCTTGTTTCGATGGCCTAAGTGAGACTTAAGTGACGTGTAGGCCTTGTGCTAAACCACCTTCAATTCAACTGAGCAAGTGGTGCAATAATTCTGACACCCCCCCCGGGCCCGATCCTGCAAGGCAGTGAGCACCTTCAGTTCCCGCTGAGATCAGTGGGAGTGGAGGGCTCTCAGCACTTCCCAGGATCCAGGCCTTAAAGCCCAACCCAGCAAATGGTTATTCCCAGGCACAGTGGAAGTAAACATGGCTGTGTTTAGAACGAAGGGTCAGGGCCATGGTGGGGAATATAATATGATAGAACCTCTTACTGACCAATCTGTTCAGACACGGATCGGCTAGTGAGAATCTGGTTCGAAAGGCTGCCTCTCCCGCTGAGCCATGCGTTCTGTGCTCAGCACAGGTTTCATCACGCTATTGAAAGACAATTGTGGAAATATTTTCTTGATGACCTGGGCTATAATTTCATCTGTGAGGGATCATTTTGCTCTCATTACTGGGAGTGCCTGAAACTCGATGCTGTCACATTTCTGAAGTATTTATGAAGCTTCTGTAGCAGCAAACACAGCAAGGAGTCAGGGAGAGCAAGCGAGTCACAGCCCCAGCCAGACTGCCTAGGGTAATGAAAGCGTCGCACCAAGGGGCAGAGGATGGGAGCTGTTGAAAGATCCTTTGGGGTAGGTAACGAATGTCCAGAGGTCAATAAAATCCAGACATGTGTGAAGGTAATGGTCGCCAATGTTATATTACACTTAGAAAAATCTTAATACAGTGTGTAACTTTCTGTGGATTCTATTTCTTTACGTGCTATTTCTTGTGTGTCTATAATTGTGCTCAAATGATATATAGTACATGTGATGTAATCTAGCTATCTAGCCCCATACTCACCCATCTCTCTTGCAAATGACATATGGATGGTTATGAATTTTTAAAATCCTATTGACTTTTCACCATCAATGCTGTTTGTTTACACTTTCTTTGCACATTTGGACAATGGAAGGAGGCTGCTTAGTTTCACTTTCTGTTTCTAGTCAGTTTCACTTTCCGGCTAGCCAGAAGTTGCTGCATTTCTGTTTCCAGCACTAAAGGAGGAGATTTTGATGACTGTGTGTTTTCACCAAATTGTTTAATAAACAGAAAATAGAACTTCTGTGTTCAGAATAGAATTTAAAACAAAATGAGGGCTATTCTTTTTCTTATTCAACCAGCGGTGCTGGAACAATTTTATAGTGGGGGTGCTGAGAGCCATTCAACCAAACTGTAAACCCTGTATATAATGGAAACCACTTCAAGTCAGGGGGTGCTGCGGCACCCCCTGCACCCCTACTTCCAGCACCTATGTATTCAACCTAAATTTGGGGGCCTACAGTGTGACAATCTCTAAAAGCACTGGCTGTTCAGTGCAGAACTAAAACCATGTCACTTAGCACCGCTCCAAATTAATACACAAAGCCTGATCGCAACACATTTAATCAGCAGCCAAAATTACCGAGGCCTGCTCTACACTTAAAAGTTTTCCAACAGAGCTTTGTCAGGAGTGTGAAAAAAACCAAAGCCCAAATGACACAGCTGTACTGGCAAAACCCCTAGTTTTTCTGTCAAAAAAGCACTTTTGGCAGCTCAGCTTATTTTGTTCAGGGAACTGTAGGGTGACCAGATGTCCCGATTTTATAGGGACAGTCCTGATTTTGGGGTCTTTCTCTTATATAGGCTCCTATCACCCCCTCACCCCCTGTCCTGATTTTTCACATTTGCTGTCTGGTCACCCTAGGGAACCAGTATAAGACATAGCGGCAAACAAACTCTTTTACCTTTATAAACTGTCTCCTCTAAGAGAGTTTGATGGTCTAACTCTAGCTTTACTAGTTTGGCTACATTAGCAAACCTTTTCCAGTGTAGACAAGAGCTAAGATTGTGCAGTGAATGTTCATAGTCTGTTTTGCGGAGGGAGAGCTCTATAATGAATTGTTAAAAATCATTCTGGTATGGAAATTGGCTTTTTTTTTTAATTAACCTCTTATATTTGCATAGCTGCTGCCAGACTGAGATGACTCACGCCATGCTCTTGTTAAATCACATACTCTGGTATCACAGAAATGCACAATCGTTATCATGAATGCATTAGGCAGTAAAGTATATGAAACTAATAATATATGTGTATTCTAGCAGAGCACTTGTACCTACATAAAAGCTGAATAGACTTTAAAGGCAGAAGGAACCATTAGATCATCTAGTCTGACCCCTTGTAGAACAACCAGAGAACTTCTGTACTGAAAGCAATAACTTGTGTTTGGCTAAAAATCTCTTTCCGAAAGGCACCCAGACTTGATCTGAAAACATTCAAAGACCACTTCCCTTGGGAATTTGTCCCAGTGGTTAATCAATTTTGCGCCTTATTCCTCATTCGAATTTGTTTGGATTTAATACGCCAGTTATAAGAATAATTGAAGGATGTAGAAAGAATCTATAATGAAGACTCAATCATCTTTAGCTACAAAATGCCAGGCATAAAAGCAAAGTCCGTCCATTGCTTGCATGTGCACCTTGTGCAGGAGTGCTGCGTGCATGCAGTCACATTAGGATGTTTTTCAATAAGGAAAGACACAGCTTTAAAGCTTGCAGTTAACACTCCGCTATGCTCTACTTTCCATTCTCCAACCATGGACTCATCCAACTTCCTGCTAGGCATTCTGAATAATAGTATCTACAAGGCATTTCTTGTACTGAGAAGCACTATAATGAGAACTGCCACTAGAGGGCATTCAAAAAACTACAGGCCGGGTTGTTGGAAGCACTCAGGCCTGGTCTACATCTAAAACTTAGGTTAGGGATCGGCAAGCTTTGGCGCACAGCTCACCAGGGTAAGCCCCCTGGCGGGCTGGGCCGGTTTGTTTACCTGTCGCGTCCGCAGGTTCGGCTGATCTTGGCTCCCACGGGCCGCGGTTCGCCATTCCAGGCCAATGGGGGCTGCGGGAAGTGGTGCAGGCCGAGGGATGTGCTGGCCGCCGCTTCCCGCCGCCCCCATTGGCCAGGAGCGGCAGGTAAACAAACTGGCCCAGACCACCAGGGTGCTTACCCTGGCGAGCCGCTTGCCAAAGGTTGCCAATCCCTGACCTAGGTCAACCTAAGTACATCGCTGGGCTGGGAAAAATTTCCCTCTGCAATGTAGTTAGGTTGAACTAACCCCCACTGTAGATGCACCTAGGTCAACGGAAGACTACTACCTCTCAGAGAGGTGGATTACCTCCATTAATGGAAAAACCCCTTTTGGCAATGTAAGAAGTATCTACACTACAGTTGTGCCGCTGTAGTGTAGACATACCCTCAGTATTGTCCTAATGCTGTTCCCATTAAAGACGAAGGAGCAGAGTTTAGACCAATGTCGGGTGCTTTAGGAGTAGGGTTGCCAACTCTAACTGAAGCTATTCCAGATGTTTTCCCCCAACATGACATAATGTCCTGGTCTTAAAATATCCTATTCAAATCTCCTGGATTGCTTTCAATAGTCACTGGGAGATTGATGCTGATTCCAGGAGACTCCAGGCCAGTCCGGGGGGTTGGCAACCCTATTTAGGAGCAGAGAGAGCAGCCAACCCTGATAGCTTTGGAAAATCCCACCCAGCCTGCACATGTAACTGCATTAAAGTATGAAAACAAGATGAACCAACCTGGAGCAAAGTGATCGAAATTAAATTCACTAGGCATGGCAGGGACATGAGTCCTCACAGTCTGAGGCATCTAGGAGCGAACAGGGCTTTGAATCGCTGGAAATAAATCTTTCCAATGAAATCCTCATTTATCTCATTGTCTCGTGACAAACATTTTTCTCCTCCTAAATTGGCCTGGATGCCCCATAACCACAGGGCCAGCGCTTCCATTTAGGCGACCTAGGCAGTCGCCTAGGGCGCCAGGATTTGGGAGGGGCGGCATTTTGCCGGGAGGGCGGCAGGCGGCTCCGGTGGACCTCCCGCAGGTGTGCCTGCGGAGGGTCCGCTGGTCCCGCGGCTCTGGTGGAGCATCCGCAGGCACGCCTGCAGCAGGTCCACCGGAGCCCCAGGACCAGCGGACCCTCCGCAGGAATGCCTGTGGCAGGTCCACCGGAGCCACGGGACGACCGGACCCTCCGCAGGAATGCCTGTGGCAGGTCCACCGGAGCCACGGGACCGGCGGCGAAATGGGTAGAGCCGGTCCTGCGCCTAGGGCGCCAAAAACCCTGGCGCCGCTCCTGCATAACCACTCCCGGGAGATCTGATTGCTAAGGCTCTGGCCTTGGCATTGGGAAAAAAATCTAATCTTAGCTATGCCTCTCCTGTGACCTTTTGGGTGAGCTGCTTGAACCCAGATCCGCAAAGGTATTTAAGTGCCTGACTCCCACTGATTTCAATGGGAGTTCGGCATGTAAGTCCCTTTGAGGATCTGGGCCTTCATTTCCCTGCCTGCCCTTAGTCTCAGACTGTGAGCTCTTTGGGACAGGAACTGTCTCTCCCTATGTGTCTGTGTTGCTATAGTAATTCAAATCAAGATCTGCAACTTATGAGTTGCAAAGGTCAAAAGCAGCCCTGATGTTACAAATCAGTCAGCACCCTGATAGCCTGGCTGAACTGTTGTTTTCTTAGCTGGCAGGGGCAGGCTGTTTACCAACCCTGCTCCTGAGTCCAAATTTCCTTAGCAAAGGAGCAGCTGCAGCTCACTGTTCTTTTTCTTGGTTTTGCTGGAAAGAGAAAGATTTTGATTTTCTCACAATTAGGAGCTGAGCAAACTCTTTACACTGGCGCTGGAGAGGTGGAAAGGCACCACCAGAGAAACACACCTCCTGCTGCAGCATGGACATTGGAAATCACAATGAGGATCTGAATACAGCATAATAACCACAGCTGACCTGTGACCTACTGTCCCGCCCATCATCTGACATGTCCTCGCTAGGCGTTACTAATGGGAGCCAATGAAATGAAGGCGGCTAAACAGAAGGGGGCGAAAAAACAGGGAAATTCCGAATCTTTGCCATCCAAAGTGCCTGAGGCGTCTCTGTTTGGACAAAAAACAAAGAGGCATCACAGATCTTCTTCCAACACTGTAGCTGTTTTACGCCGTGCACTGCTGCAATTGAGGGCATCAGAATTTCCACTGTCAAAATCTTTCTGCTGTATATGCCGCATTAGCAACATAAAAAAGCCTAAAAGAGGGTGGAAACAGTGCCCTGAGAATCCTTGCCCAACATAGGGGGCCTCCCCAGCTGGTGTGGAGTCAGCACAAGGGTCCTGCGCTACCCTCCAGTCAGGGGCGGCTCTAGACATTTCACCGTCCCAAGCACAGCGTCATGCCACGGGGGGCGCTCTGCCGGTCGCCGGTCCCACGGCTCCGGTGGACCCTCCGCAGGCATGCCGCCAAAAGGCACCCTGCCTGCAGCCCTCCTGGCGACCGGCAGAGCGCCCCCCGCGGCATGCTGCCCCAAGCACGCGCTTGGCGTGCTGGGGCCTGGAGCCGCCCCTGCCTCCAGTGACGGGAGTGAAATGTGGCAACGCACTGTGGCTAAGCTCTGCCTCCCAGGGTAGTGGAGTGTAAGTTAGAGCAGCTGTAGGACAGCTCTGACTTACATCAGGACTGGGCAGGGCCCAGAATAAGTTGAATGCAATTCGGGGATGTATTAGCAGGAATGTCGTAAGCAAAGCAGAAGTAATTCTTCCGCTCTACTCTGCGCTGATTAGGCTCAGCTGGAGGGTTGTGTCCAGATCTGGGCACCACATTTCAGGAACGATGTGGACAAATTGGAGAGAGTCCAGAGACGAGCAAGAAAAGTAATTAAAGGTCTAGACAACATGACCTACGAGGGAAAATTGAAAAAATTGGGTTTGTTTGGCCTAGAGAAGAGAAGACCGAGAGGGGACATGAGAACAGTTTTCAAGCACATAAAAGGTTGTTACAAGGAGGAGGGAAGAAAAATTGTCCTTAATCCCTGAGGACAGGACAAGAAGCAATGGGCTTAAATTGCAGCAAGAGCAGTTCAGATTGGACATTAGGAAAAACTTCCTGACAGGGCGGTTAAGCACTGGAATAAATTGCCTAGGGAGGTGGTGGAATCTCCGTCATTGGAGGTTTTTTAAGAGCAGGTTAGACAAACCCCTGTCAGGATGGTTCAGATCATTCTTACTCCTGCCAGGAGTGCAGGGGACCGGACTAGTTGACCTCTGGAGGTTCCTCCCAATCCTGTGAGTCTATGATTCAATGTGTTAAAGGCACCTTAACACCCAACCCCCCACGTGCTCCTGCCCCAAAGGCGGGAATGGAGTAACTGAGAATCAGGCCCAATACATCTAAACATCAGCATAGGAGATGGTTAATCTCTTACACTCCTTTAACTCTTTCCTTCATGCCACTGTGTCTCTCCCTCTCCCGTGGATCAGATACACTTCAGGGGAGCAACGAGAATAGGCGGTTGAATGGGGACATCACTAACCCTGCCTGTGCTCACCTTGATCCCTCAATCATCTGCTTCTCCCACTGCTCTCTTATCACCACCACCTCCCACGCTGCCCGCTATGCTGGCAACACCCTCCTCGAGCTGATCCATAAAGCCACTCGCTTGCCTCTGATCTCTCAAGACCCACTGATCTCACGCTGCTCGCAAGAAAATGGCTAATTACGGGCAGGCGGAGGGGCAGTTATGAGGAGGCATAAGGAGAGGGAGGGTGGTCCAGTGGTAAGGGTGCTGCTGACTTGGGAGAGCTGGGTTCAGTTCCACAGGTTTCCTCTGTGACACTTTCAGCCACGTCAGACTTCGCTCTTTACCGAACAACTTCAGTTTCTTTCTGTGCCACCTCCTGGCCCACCAAGGAATTGCAACTCATTTTAACTCCACAGGTTTGGTGGCATATGCAAAATGAGGTGGGTGGGTCTCGGTATATCACCAGAGTGACAGGTGTCCACACTGCACAACCGGCACCCCATCAGGTGGTATCTGCTCCCCTCAGACATACGAACACTAGTGAGGGTCTAAGAGTTTGGGGCCTCATGGAACCTCAGTTCAAGTCTTTTCCCTGCTACAGAACCCCCGCGTGACCTTGGGCCAGTCACTTAGTCTCTCTGTAACTCAACTGCAAAACGTGGTTAATAGCCCCACTGCTCACTGATGTCGTGAGGATAAATATAGTAAACATTGTGAGGTGCTCAAGACGACAAGGACTGAGCAGGCTCCAGCGTCTGAGCGACCCTCTCGATCGTAGTCCTTCCAGAATAGGAAGAGAGGCTTCAGGGAGGGGGAATTAGGGATTTGCCCTGTTGCTGTCCATGTTCTCTGGATAAACACAGGACTCCAGAGTCACTGAGACAGTCCATCCGGCACCTTTCACCAGTTCTGTTCTGTTCAGGTTCTTACATCATGCTCATCACTGTAGTGTCTGAGCTTCCAGGAGTGCACTAAGCAACGTGACTACACATCTGAAACAGTGAAAATACACCAGTAGTGAAATCACGCGGGAAACAACCCCCCCCACACACATACCAGACGTAGCATGGGCATGTGCTAAGATTTCAGCCTGGTATTTTCAGTGTCATTTTCCCCTGGAACTAAACGGACAGCAGGACGTAAACAAGTTATTTTATAAACTGAAATCCACCATCATCTCCACGGTGCATCAGGTCACTTACCAAAGGTATTTCCATGCATCGCGGCACCTCACCCTCTTTAATGTCAGTATCGTCACAACCCCCCTGGGAGGTGCTATTATCCTCAGTGCACAGATGGGGAATGGAAGCACAGAGCACAGGCATGCTCCGAGGTCACTGTAGAGCATGTCTACCAGATCAGGCCCCCCACAAAAACACAGCAGAAGGAGGAGCTGCCACTCCATAGCTCAGTGGTTAGAAGGCCAAAGCCTGCACCAGAGAAGGGACTTGAGCGTAGGTCTCTCCCCTCTGAGATGCGCCCCCTACACAGTGAACTAAGGGTTTTTTCAGGATAGGCCTTTCTCCATCTCTCCTCTTGAAGCTGGTCCACTTTGTAGATGTAGAGAAATAAACATGAATTGGACAGAGCGAGAATGAGTTTATAGCTCAGTGGCTAGGGGAATGTGGGAGCGTCCGGCCTCTCTTAGGAGCACTCCTTGGTGCATAACCAAGGCAGTACACGCTGCGGCACATGCCTTGCGTGGAACGTGCTTGCTCCAGGCTGGGGTTGATGGGCAATGGAAAGAGCTTGATAAGTTTATGGAGGGGGTGATCTGAGGAGATTACCTACATGGCCCATCCATGATGGCTGTTAATAAATATCTCCAACGGCTGGAGATGGGACACTAGAGGCGGAAGGCTCTGAGTTACTACAGAAAATTCGTTCCCAGGTGCTTGGCTGGTGGGTCTCGCCCACATGCTCAGGGTCTAATTGATCGCCATATTCGGGGTCAGGAAGGAATTTTCCCCCAGGTCAGATTGGCAGAGACCGTGGAACTTTTTTTGTCTTCCTCTGCAGTGTGGGGCCTGGGTCACTTGCTGGTTTGAACGAGAGTAAATGGTGGATTCTCTGTAACCTGAATTCTCTAAATCAAGTTTGGAGGACTTCAGTGACTCAGCCAGAGCTTATGGGCCTATTGCAGGAGTGGGTCGGTGAGGTTCCGTAGCCTGTGAAGCGCCGGGGGTCAGACTAGATGATCATGATGGTCCCTTTTGGCCTTAGAGTCTATGAGCTAAAAACACCAGGATTTTCTGCCACGGCAGGTAATATGCCCTTCTGATTCCATACTTAGCTCTTTGGGCCAGGGACTGTCATTGTGTTGTCTTCAACGCATAGCACTATGGGGACTTAATTGGAACCCCAAGGTGGTATCACAATACAAATTATTATCAACAATAATGATTTCCATCCCAAACTCTGCCATGCAGGTGATGGATGTGCGGGAGCTCAGAGGACAGAGAAGGGCATGAAGGCGGAGCCCTATGGAGAGCCCAACAGTGCAGCCGTACGTTGACGTGGACAAGGGGTTTGCCATTGGGTTTGTCATCCTGATGTGCTTCTTCCTGATGGCCATGATTGTGAGGTGCGCCAAGCTTATCGTGGACCCGTACAGCGCCATCCCCACCTCCACGTGGGAGGAGGAGCAGATCAATTGACTGGCAATAAAGAGGAGGAAAATTGCTAATCAATTCTATGTTTGACTCCTTTGCCGTCCCTGTAATCCCTGCCCCTGCAGGGAAAATGAAGATTCCGTAGTTTAAATTGTGCATTTGACAGACTCTAACACTAATGATAATGCTCGGTACCCTCCATCTGAGGGTCTCAAAGCACATTGCAATGAACTCAGCTTCATAAAACCTCTGGGAGGTAAGTGAATATACTAAACCCCTTGTGTCAAGCGAGCCAGTGGCCAAACCAAAAACTGAATTTAGGAATCTTGACTCTCTCTGTCTGAAACAGTAGATTCCTGTGACACCTTACTGAAGAAGACAGTAGTAGCCATCTGGGCCGGCTGACCCCAACAGCAAGACGGAGTAGGAGATGGTTGCTTACGCCAGGCAGCTGTCTCTACAAGGGGCAAGCGAGCGGCTGCAGACCAGCACACTCTGTTATTCCTGCACACCCATAACCGTGGTATCTGTGCACGATTAGCATGGGTCACGTGGTGTTTCTCTCCCGTGATTCTGTGCATGTGTAATCACCCAGGCGAGGTCCTCACCAAGGTCTGAACGCTCTCGACCTCCAGCACAGGCCTCTCCCATTTGAGATGAAGGAGCAGCAGTAGTAGGCTGTTATCCCCATGTAGCGTAGGGGCACGTGGTGGCACCCAGCTACGCACTGCTCAGAGACTTGTGCCCAAGTGGCCCCCATGACTCCAGCAGGGATTCTGGAAGTGGGGGAGGGCAGGCTCCTGGTTCCATACCCGCCTCTGCCACTGACTCTGCATGTGACCTCGGGCAAGTCACCTTCCCCCTCCCCCTGCCCCTTTAAGAGAAGCCTCAGCCCGCTGCTGCGACAGTTCAACAAGGCTCGCGCACCTCTCCCCGCGCATGCGCACCGGCCCAAACAGACTGACGAGCCGCGAGCCATTAAGAGCCCCCCCGAACCAGGCGTTGTTCAGCGCAGGCGCAGCATCCACCTGCGTCCTCTCGTGCCGTTCTCAATCGGAGCTCGCTTGAGCTTCCCGGCTACCGTCCCCGGAAGTGACGTGACGTCCCATCTGGTCCGTTCCGGCGGCGGCTCCTCAGAAACTGTCCCTCCCCCCCCGGGGAGAGGTGAGGGCTGCAGGCCTGGGGGCGGGAAGGGGGATATGGGGGAGGGGGTGTTTATCTGGAGGCGGGGGGCTGGGGAGCCCGGGGGACGTAGGGGAGGGGTCTGGGGGGCGATGGGGGAGGGGTCGGGGAGACGTAGGGGAGGGGTCTGGGGGGCGATGGGGGAGGTCTGGGGAGGGGTCGGGGAGACGATGGGGGAGGGGTCTGGGGGGCGATGGGGGAGGTCGGGGGGGTGATGGGGAGGACTGGGGAGGGGTCGGGGAGACGTAGGGGAGGGTTCTGGGGGGCGATGGGGGAGGTCTGGGGAGGGGTCTGGGGGGCGATGGGGGAGGGGTCGGGGAGACGTAGGGGAGGGTTCTGGGGGGCGATGGGGGAGGTCTGGGGATCCAGGGGTGCGCTGGGGAGGGACACATGGTTTCTGGAGGCAGGGGGTTGGGTAGCCAGGGGAGGGATGAGCTGGGGAAGGGGCATGGAAGGCTCCGGGGAGCCAGGGGCTGATGGGGGAGGCAGGAACCAAGGAGTGGGACGGGGGCTGGAGTGGGGGACATAAGGGTGGAACTGGTTGAGTGGTAGAAGCATAAGAGGTGGCTCTGGGGTGGGGGGGCTGAAAGATGCGAGATGGCTTAAGAGAGTCAGTGGAAAGAGGGCCGGGAGCAAGAGATGATGGGGGTAGAGCCAGGAGCCCTGGTGAGAAGATGACCTTGGGGAGCCAAGGGGGCTGGAGATAGGGGTTGAGGTGAGAGCTGGGGAGCCAGAAGATGGTGGCAGGGGGGCAGCCGGAGCCATGGGACCAGGGGGTAAGCAGGAGAGTCAGGAAAGTACACCTCTACCCCGATATAACGCTGTCCTTGGGAGCCAAAAGATCTTACTGCGTTATAGGTGAAACCGCATTATATCAAATTTACTTTGATACGCCAGAGTGCGCAGCCCCGCCCCCCGGAGCGCTGTTATACCGCGTTATATCCAAATTCATGTTATATCGGCATAGAGGTGTGATGAGAAGGTGTCTGGAGCCAGGAAGTGGCAAAGGAAATGGGATGGCATAGGGGAAAGACAGGAGTTGTGGGAAGGAGGGATGGCTGTGTGGCTGGAGGAGCTGCAGCCAGTGGGTGTTGTGTGGGGGAACTGGGGGCAGGGATCTAGATGCTGTTGTGATCCATGTTATCTACATGGATGGATGTGTGGGGAGCAGTCTTGGGTTATTTTCATGTACATAGGCTTGGGGTACTGGATGCCAACAGAGAGATTGTTATCTTTTTCTCTCTGCTTAGGCAAGTAGAACTTGCGTTAGCATGGGAGTGAGCCCAGCAGTGTCTCAGATGGCTATGACGGGGACTGGTGGGGGTTATTAGGGATGGTGAGGTGTAAACTTTGAAAGTTCAGAAGGCTTGGAGAATTTGTCCAAACTGAAATTCTATCTGTTTTAGGGCCCCTCAGCCCCCTAATTCATTTACAACCACTTCCAGCAACCCCAAATTTAGATACTTTGATTTAAAGGTTCTGTATAAACAAAAGAAAATTACCTGGAAAAACTAGCTTTGTGTTCCTGCTTCCCCCCTCTGTTGCTGGTGTATTGGAAGCAGCATTCTGAATAGTCGTATTCAGTGTAGCTTCTTGCTTCGAGAAGAAAGCTTGATATTTGAAATTATGTTGAACATTTTATTGATTCCATCTAAATGTTCAGTCAACTCAAGCACCACTTCATGTGCACCTGTTGGGGATAGATCACTTGACGATTACCAGTTCTGTTCATTCCCTCTGGGGCACCTGGCATTGGCCACTGTTGGAAGACAGGATACTGGGTAGATGGACCTCTAGTTTGACCCAGTATGACGGTTCTTATGTTCATATGCTTATGAGGTCTTGTGCTGTAGTCAGGAGAGTATAGTGGTAAAATACATGTGGTATGGCTTACAGAGTGTGTGAGGAAAACCTTGAAACCTTGCATGTTGTCTCATATTTCTTTATTGCTTTGGTTTTAGCAAAAATGGATTCTCCGGAAGTAACAGAGTTGCAGCAAGAAGTGATGGAGGAGTTGGGGATCTCTATGGAAGAGCTCCAGCAATTCATTGATGAGGAGCTGGAGAAGTTCGAGTGTGTGAAGCAGCGGAAACAGCAGCTGGAAGAGCTGGAAAAGAGCGTGGAACAGAAAGAAGCAGAAGTTGCATATGTCGACCAGCTCTTTGATGATGCTTCAAGGTGGGCACGCTTGCAGTGGCAGCTTTGTGTTGAACAGTGAGCTAGTGGAGGTAGCAAGGAGCATGCTGGAACAGGGAATTGGGTCTCAGGGCTTGTCTACACTACCCACCGGATCGGTGTGCAGTGATCGATCCAGCGGGGGTTGATTTGTCGCATCTAGTCTAGTACAGATGTGATATATCAACCACTGACGACTCTCCTGTTGACACTGGTACTCCACCAGAATGAGGAGCGTAAGCGAGTCGATGGGAGAGCATCAGCTGTCGACTTACCACAGTGAAGATACTGTGGTAAGTAAATCTAAGTACATCAACTTTAGCAACGCTATTCACGTAGCTGAAGTTGTGTATCTTAGATCAACCCCACGCAGTAGTGTAGACAAGCCCTCAGGTTCTGTTTCCATCTCTACCATTGATTTTCAGTGTGATGTGTGGGCAGGTTTTCGGAAGTGTTCACTAAGTTTGTGTGGTTCGGTACCTGTTTGTGTGTATGTCGTGCAAAGCCACATTCTGTCGTGGCTTTGAGTCCTTCAGGTTAAAGTTTGTCCAACCCCTAATTATGGTTTGTTTACTGAGGTGAAGTCACAGTTCTGCTTAGAGCTAGTGATAGCAGCAACTGCTGAGTAGCCCCTTAATGTAGCAGGTGCTGCTGTGCAAAACCTTCTCCTCCTTCTTAGAGGGGTCGGGTACAGCTGTACTCATCTTGGAGCTTTCCCTGTGCCCCTCTTTTCCCCCCCATACGCTGCAGAGCCATTGGTAAATGCGAGATACTGGTAAAAGATCTCTACTCCAAGCTGGGCCTTCAGTATCGTGAGAGCAGCTCTGAAGATGAGGACTCAGCTTCCAAGCCCACGGAAGTGATCGAAATCCCAGATGAGGATGACGACGATGTTATGAGTATTGATTCGGGTTGGAAGCACAGTTCAGTGTTCCATGTGACATTGGGGAGTGGGTTGGTGAAGGGTAGGGGAGATGAAAATGTATCCCTGGAAAGAATATGAAGGGGAATGGGGAATTGGTGAAGGAGCATTCTCAAGAATGGGCCACTCTTCCTCAGGCTGTGGAGGACCAGATGGAGACTCCCATGGAGTCTGTGGGAGGTGTAATAAAGAGTGGTACTTGCGAAGTCAGTGCATTTGTTCCCTGAATTGAAAGGAGTTAAATTGGGAAGCTGTCAAATGACACTCCCCTCCCCATTCTCCTGCTGTCTCAGGAGTCGTGCAGATAAGCTGCACCCAGCACTCAACAGCCAGAAGGGCTAGTTAACCCATCCCAAAGCACAGCGTTTTTGTGGGGAAGAAGAAGGGTGAAATGGGAGGGGGTCCTGGGGAATCCCCTCGCCTCAAAAAATGAGGCAAAATTTGGGTCATGGGCTGAGCTCCTGAGCACTCACAGCTCCCACTGAAATCACTGGGTGTTGTACGTGCTCAGGATGTGGCCCTTAGTTATCCTGAGATTCTGTTTACAAGGGCTTCCTGTTTGAAGAGGAATGGTTAATAGTATAAAGCCTCAGTTTTGAAATAGCAGGACTTCTTGGAACTACACGTTTTAATCCTAGAAGAATGGGCATGGCCCTCCAGTCAGTCTTGGGTATATAAAATGAGTTCCATTAAGATTACTGTGCATGTATTTCTTGGGAGAGTCCTTATAAGTAAAGACTCTGGATGACTTGCATAGATTTTCAACGTTCCGTAGCTCTTAAGAGTTAAGGCCTGTCCAGGTATTCCACCCCTAAACTTTCCCTTGCCTGTTGACCCCAACACTTGTGTGCCAATTATCTCTCTGTATTGGTGCCTTTCGCCTCAGAGGTGGCTTTATTTCATCAGAACGGTGAAGCTTGTCTTAAGTGGCCCACTCCAACGACCAATGTAAATCTTTGGCTTAACAGAGTGGATCTTCTAATAAATGTGTAAAAGAATTATATTCTAAATTATATTTCTCCTTGGGAATAGATGTTTCCCTCTGCCCCCTTCCATTTGCTTTGGTGTCTTGGCAGGAGGAGGTTGTGGTCTGATTTAAACTCCTTTCCAGCATCAGTTCCAAGCTTTGAGTGCTTTTTCTGTTTTCTTTCATTTAAATATAGGTGATACAAGTAACCGAATCTCAAAGGATCAGACGCTGGTGAGTTGGAAAAGACTTGTGTTGTGATGTCCTCTTGTATTACAAGTAGTGGTCAGGGTGCTGGTGTGCTAGGCGCTGTGCAAACATTAAAAAAGGTACTCCTTGCTCTGGAGAGCTGCCAATCTTAAATTTTGTTGAGCTTCTTCATGCTTCCTTGACAAACTTGTAGGACAAATAAATCATGTTGAAGTTGCAACTCCTCAAAAAAAAAAATTTTTGTATTGAAAAGTGTCTTCATTTCTACCTCCTTCTTCCCTCCCTGTAGCTTCGAGAAGCCATGGCTGCGATGAGGAAGTCTGCCCAAGATGTTCAGAAATTTATGGAAGCTGTTAACAAAAAAACAAATGCCCAGGACCTGCAAAAAGGTGTGTTTGTATGTGAGGGAGTGAGAGGGCAGTTCCATTAGTGGCTTAGCCATGTGCCCAGGCTATTTATCTCAACCAAAGACAGGTCACTGCTGTTCTGAGATAGAAAGTGATTGGGAAGATTGCAGAATTCCATCGCTAGGATGTTACAGAAAGACCATTGTCTCTTCTTCGCTACTTGTCTGCTTGAAGGAACTATCAGGTGGTTTGTGCCCCAAGTTTACGTTTTGTCTCTTGACAATCTTTTCCAAACCCTCATAGTAATAGCAACGCTTTCGTAACACTGTGTTTTTGTTAAAGGGCTTAGTTTGCACCTAGCCCTCAGGGTTTGCCACCCAAACATCGCTGAGCTGGAGCGTGAGAACCTGAAAGTGAAGCTAGCTTAGGCTGAGTGAAATAGCATCAGTGATGGAAAGCTAATGAGGTTTCTGGCTTGTCCAGCTCTAAGCTGAAGTGGTTTTTAGTTACATAGGTAAGAAGTTTGGTTTGAAAAATGATTTCTGACTTATCTTTTGTTCTCTCCTGGGCAGATGGGCTGTCCTCTCCACCGAGCTCTGTTGGCGTGTCCCAGCAGGTGAGCTCTGCACTTGCAGGGGGTGACCTCAGCAATGACGGTGACCTGGTGGTTGGTATGCGTATCCTAGGCAAGAAGAGGACCAAGACGTGGCACAAAGGAATTTTGATTGCAATCCAGGCAGTAGGTGAGTGAGACCCACAGTCTTGGCTGTAAACTAGCCAGCGATGTCTCGAGGTGAATGCAGCATGCTAAGCGTCATTGTGAATTTAGTGACCAACATGTGCTAGATTTGCAGTTTTCCGTGCGCAGAACAAGTACGGCAAGGGGAGTAGCAGTGCAGTTTACTGTCCTGTGGCCTTGTCATCTAAATTTGGACTACCATTTTATTTGACTTGCAGTGGCAACTACACTCCCATCTGGCCTGGCTTTGAACTTGCTACCTACAAGTTAAATGCTATCTTAAGGTTTTGTGCTGCTGCATGTCACCATATCTGAGCTCTCCATATCCTTAGGGCCATCCTGTCTTTCCTTCACATTAAGAGTTTCAATGCATAGTCCTTTGCTCTCCTCACCAGCTATGGATCAGAGCAGCCTGTTTCGGGTGAAAATGAGTCTAAAGATCGGTGCCAGTCCACTGGTTATTTAATGTTTTCTTGTTGCTAATACCTGATGTTGAGGACCGTGCCTGAACCTTCCGTTTTAGCATAGCTTAGCTCAGGGTTGGTCAGACTCTGGAATCTTGTGTCTCTTAAGAACTTCTGCCATCTCAAGGACACAACTGTGCTGTTAGGAACATAGGAATTACTATACCAGACCAGAATAGTCGTCCATCTATTCACGGGATCTGTCGCTGATACTGACCAGCTGCTTCAGAGGAAGGTGTAAGAAACCTTGCAGGAGGCAAATGTGGGATAATCCGTCCCCAGGGAAAGTTTCTTCCTGACCCCCATTGGAGGTTGTTTTATATTCTGAAGTAGAAGGGTTTATATTTTCCCCAAACTTCTGTTTAGTTTTTACTGCTGGAATTGTTCCTGCAGTAGAGTTAACAGTAGTAATGGAATAACAGTGTGTGCTCAGATATTTGCAAACGCACTTGGAGGTAACATGGGCTCTTTGTTTAAAACAGAGGAGTTTTGTCAAGATTTCCTGCATTCTAGTCCCAGTTTTATCACAGAGTGGATGGTGGAGCAAATTGTATCTCCTCACAGTTGTCGGTTTCCCCCCTGTGTAAAAGGGCATAATGCTTGTGTGTCTCACTGGTGTGCCAAGGCTGAATGTCTAGGTGCTTTCACATCATTGGATGGAAAGATGCTGTGCAAAATATTCTAATTGGGAATGATAAATGATGTGGTCTTGCTAGTAATCTTCTGAATTAAACTCCTTTTAAGCATTTCTATCTTGGATCATAGACTTGAGTGGATGTTTCTGCTGAAAGATATGCTCTAGTTCAAAGGGTAATTAATACAGGGAAGTCCTATGATTGTGTTTTATGCAGGAAGTCAGCCTGGATGATTGCAATGGTTGCTTCTGACTTTATAATCTAATCTGAGGTTCTTTTTGGTAGTAGGATCTCAGTGTGAAGTGATGTGGGTCTCATTGACCGTAGCCCTCTTTAAAATGCCTTTCAGGTGCTGGTAAGAAGTTCAAAGTGAAATTCGACAACAAAGGGAAGAGTTTGCTTTCTGGCAATCACATTGCGTATGACTATCATCCCTCTGCTGAGAAACTCTACGTTGGAAGCCGGGTTGTGGCCAAATACAAGGATGGGAATCAAGTCTGGCTCTATGCTGGTATTGTGGCTGAAACACCAAACATGAAGAATAAACTGAGGTATTAAACAACAACCTCCTCCATAGTGGTGGTCCCAGTCTCAGGGGCAGGTTATATGTAGAATAGTAAGACTATAGGGAAGTTGAGGCTGGGTCTCAGATTCTAAACCTTGTGAATTTGGGTGAACCAGTTTTTTAGTGAAGTGGTTTGGATCTTTGATGCTTAATAGCCTGAGAAGCGTTCCCATTCCACTAATCATACAGTCAGAATTCCTATTCTGTTTGCAACTTTCTTCTGAGATAGTCAAATTGCACCTGCTAATGCCATGACCCTCCTGCTACAGGGTCAAGGAGTTGGGGTATGTCTACACTGCAACAACAACAACAAAGTGTGTTCTTAACTCAGGTTAGCTAACCCAGGTTAACTAGCAGTGAAGGCTTGGCAAGTCAGCTTTTAACTCGGGTTAGTTGCCAGAGTCCAACCCCATGCTCCCTATAAACCTTAATTTGATCTGCTAAAATGAGTTACCATGTCTTCACTGTTGGTTTTTAACCCAGGTTAGCTAACCCAAGTTAAGAACACACCTTTTTCCAGTGTAGACATATACCCTTGGTCTCCACTCAGCCCAAAGCAACTGTTGCCCTAAAACACTATGATGAGAAATAGAGGCCATGGAAGTATTAATGACCAGCAGCATTACCCGTATCCCTTCTCTTGAGAAGCCCTTAAGGAAAAGAGATTGTAGGCCTAAAACAGGGGACACAAATCTACATCTAACTAGGCAGGGTTCTTTCTTCCAAATATAGTTTAGGCTGAATCTCCCTTAGAGAAGATTATTAATCAAACATGACTCTGTCATAAATTCCTGATGGTGTTAAGCTGTGTGCAACAAATAGTTAACTATCTAAAATTAACTGCGTTCAGAGGCTGCATTGCAAATACAACTTATTTTATAGGTGATCAGTGATCTCTTTGTGATATAACTTCAACTAGATGCTGTTGTCCTAAAACTGTTGGGTAGTGTTACTGTTTACCATTAAACAGCTACCACGTTCCACTCTATAAATCCATAGCCCCTGTCCCCAGGAAAAAGTGATTCCTGGGATTTGTTCCTGTTAGTTTCTGTTGGGGGGGGAGGGGAGGAGAACAATTTCTAACTGCCCCTCTGCTTACCTGAACTGCCTAGAAAAGAAACTCCTCCTTCCTGGGTGCATGCTCTGATTAGAGATGGGATGCCACTCAGGGGCCATTGATCTGTTGTGTAGTACACGCTCTGATGTCAGTGTTCCAAGGGTGCAGAGGTGCTGCTAGGGGGTGCTTTTTGCCTCTGGGGAGTAAGCCCTGTCTGTGGGAACGGCTCCGACTGCGGCTTCTTCTGCTCTTGGCCCTTGTGGTTTGGGGCAGAGAGCTTTGTACTGCCGAATGGGAGGGTGGATCCTCTCTCTGCCGTGCTCACATCCAAGGCTGGGAAAAAGTCCTCGCTGGGATACCTGCCCTGCTGTTGCTCCTCACTGCTGGGGAATCTTTGGGGCCTCGCTGAAGGAAGCGCTGCTTCTCCTTTCCTCACCCCCTGAGGCTAAATGGGAAGGAATCCATTGTGCTGTGATGGTGTGATATCCCCACTGCTGTCCTGATCCATGGTGAGGAAGTGGAAGTATCGGCTAATTTTGATTGCAAACTCTCTTGGGCAGATGTCATCTCTTTGTTCTGTGTCTGTACAGTGCCTAGCCATGACTTGGGCTCCCAGGCACTACAGTAATACAAACAGGCTGTGGTGAGGTGTCTTCAGCTGCATTCATGAGCACTACTCTCATCACGTAAGGCAGCTTCATAGCCGTATTAAATACATGGCCCCTTTGCCACACTTTTAATTCCAGGTTCCTGATCTTCTTCGATGATGGCTATGCTTCTTACGTCACTCAGTCGGAGCTATACCCGATCTGCAGGCCACGTGAGTTCTCTGTTTGCACGCTCCTGTGCTTTGCTAGGGCTCTAGCTGGGTTCTGTCCTAGCGTTGGAATTAAACACATTGCCTGGAAAGATTTGCTGTGCACAAGAAGTTGCAGAGCGTAACAATCAAATTATTACTAGGGCTGTCAAGCGATTAAAAAAATTAATCTTGATTCATCGCACTATTAAACAATAATAGAATACCATTTATTTAAATATTTTTGGATGTTTTCTACCTTTTCAAATATATTGATTTCAGTTACAACACAGAATACAAAATGTACAGGGCTCACTTTATATTTTTTTGATTACAAGTATTTGCACTACAGTAATTGCTCTATTATGATCCTTCGTTGTCTTTTAGACTGTCTTTGTTGTCTTGTCTGTTTAATGTAAAATCAATCTGGAATATCACCAGAGAGGCTGCGGAGAAGGTCTTTGTAAAAGCCTTCTCCCCTTTTTTCTTTCCTAATAGTAAAGAAGACCTGGGAAGACATAGAAGACATTTCCTGTCGTGATTTCATAGAGGAGTACATCAGTGCCTACCCAAACCGTCCCATGGTATTGCTGAAGAGCGGCCAGCTGATTAAAACAGAATGGGAAGGGACCTGGTGGAAATCCAGAGTGGAGGAAGTGGATGGCAGTCTGGTCAAAATCCTCTTCCTGGTATGAAAGCATCCCCTACCCCTGGAACGGGGGAAGCTTGGGTTTATTTGAGGACTTCCCTTCTCCAGTAGGTCAGGCTGGACAAAATGAGCTTCCTTGCCATGGAAAGTGAATTAAAAGGTGCATTGGTTACTGACCACCGTTAGAAATGGGATACAGGATTAAATGGGCCTCAGCTCTGATCCAGGCTGGCAGTTCCTCCGTTCTGCATGGAACATGGTCGGATAGCTGTAGGTTGACTTGGAGATGCCACCTGAGAGACTTTTGTTTAAAATGAGAGCAGGTCAAATTTTCCAAAGCACCCAAGTCACGTTTTCAAAAATGACTTCGGCTCCTAGGTCACTTAAATGCTCCTAAAAATGTCTCATTTTTAGGCTCAGTATAGGAGTGATTTGCGTGTTCAAATTGAAATAGATAACACCAGTTTGTTTCTTATTTAACCGTCTATGGGAAGTTTTTTTGCTTTGGCTTCTCTCTGACTGTAAACTCCTCCCAGCGGCCGCCTGAATCCAAACATAAGAGCACTGTGCTAGTGTGAGAAAACTGGTGTGAAACTGACCAGAAGCTTAAGTGTTAGTCTTGCTGTCCTAGTACAGAAAGTAAACACTACTGTTCCCCACCCCTCCCTCTGCTTAACTCCCTTCCCTGATGTCCTGTCTCTTTCCATGCTTATCTCGGTCTTGTGTGGTCTTCATAGTATGTGAAATCCTGATGATAAACACTAACCAATTTATCCTTCAACCACCTTGTAAGGCAACAAAGTATTATTCTTGGAACTGAGACGCAGGGAGTTGACTTGCTCAGCATCCACCAAGGAGTTGGTGGCAGAGCTGGAAACAGAATCTAGTTCTCCTGAGTACCAATCCAGTGCCTTACCTGCAAGGCCATCATTTAAATGAAAACGCCTACTCCTCCCCTTCAGAATGCAATCCTTACTCCCCCGCCTTACTGTATCTTTTGCCAGCTTTGCCATCTTCTACCTTTCCTTTGCACGAGTCTCCCTCCCTTGCTAGCTGTAAAAAGCTCACGCTCTCTGTTCTGTATTGTACATGCAGTGCCTCTAGGGCGCACACTCTTCTGCACGCTTTTGACACACTTGTCCTGTTGTGTGATTCAGAGCACACTTAGTGCTCTGTGATTTTTAAATTCTAAGTTTTAATACACTGTGGAAATAGTGTAACATTAATACACTTTTGTATGTATACTTCAAATCTTGACGTCACCGTAAACACACACACTTCTTGTCTTGACTCTCAGACAGATGCTGTGAGTGTTACAATATTCTCTCTTTGCCACAGGATGACAAACGCTGTGAATGGATTTACCGCGGTTCCACACGGCTGGAGCCTATGTTCAGCATGAAAACCTCCACGGCCTCCACTCTGGAAAAGAAACAAGGAGGGCAGATGAGGACTCGTCCCAATGTTGGTATGTCACTCCCCCAAGTATCTGTCTCGGGGCATGAACCTAAACTGCTTTCTCAGGCAGGACTCCTATGGAAGCATTGACCAAATCAGAGCTACAAGATTGGCCCATCATTCACTAGTTTAAAGCCTTGGCAAGGAAATCAGTTGCATTAAGAGTCCAGTCTGTTGGAGATAATTGGCAACACCGGTGTCTTGCAGCTCTAGAAAATGGGATTCTTGCTGTCTTAACTTTGCTAATGTGGACTTAACCTTTCTTGAGTCTACACATCTCCCACTAGCTGCAGTGTTGCTATTTGCTAGATGTTCAGTGCTGTGGTTGTCGGCCTGAAGTCTTTCCAAAGAATAGATTTGATTGTTTAACAATCTGTTGTTCAGAATTCAGTTACATATTTTTCTGTGAGCGGTAACTGGAATCTACCAATATCATGTAGTTAGTTAATTCACAAATCTTTGGCTGAAGTAGAGATTCTCTCTTCCACCAGGTGCTGTGAGGAGCAAAGGGCCCGTAGTACAGTACACACAAGAATTAACAGGAACCAGCACCCAGTTTAAACCTATAGAACAAATCCAAGCAATGTCTGTAGCTGCACCATCTGTTTCCCCACAGCCTGCTGAGATAGAGTAAGTATCTTATTAATTCTCTGCTTTCTCTCTCTGCTGCACCAAATAGCTCCAGCTCTTAGTTGTTCCTGGCTCCATCCCTTCTTGTGGGAAGGAGTCTTCTGGTGTGGGTTTCTTCCATCACTTGGCTTATTTCTTGGTTGCACAATTGTTTTAATTCCAATGTGGGGAGGCTGATGGATGAGTATCTTGGGGCGGGGAGGCTGACAGCACAGTACCCACTGAGCAAAGCTTCTTGTCCTTATTCAATCCTAATGCTTCACACTTGATGTATTTCCAAGTTACAAAGTTTGTTGCTTCTCTGAATTACTCCCTCATGTCACGATCCAGGCATTGGCCCCCCGCTGCTTTGCATTCCTCAACTTGGACTGACGGGCTCATGGACCTCACTGACTTACAAGGCACTGAGAATTCAGAATCATTGGTTGGTCTTGATGGTCACGGACCAGACCTGATAAGGCCAATCTCCAACAAAATCCAACACGCACCTTTCACCACAAGAGGCACGAGTTGGACGCTGTCAGAGGCACATCCTAGTGCTGGAGGAGGACTTGACGAAGGAGCGAAGCAGCATTGCAGTGGAGATTGTGGGTTGGAGAATGCAACATTTCCTGAGCATGTGTGTTGGGACTTCAAGATAAACTTCCTAGGAGAAAAAGATACTGTCCCTGTTCACTTTTGTCACCACTGTGGATTTCCCATCAGAATTTATGGACGCATGATACCCTGCCTGCACGTCTTCTGCTGCGACTGTGCCGCTTTGCATGGGGAAAAGGGAGCTAAGAAGTGCCCAACTTGTAGAGAACCAGTGCAGCAAGTTGAGCGTTATACACGAGATTCTTTCCAGACGTAGCAGCATGCAAGTAACACAGTCTGTGCCGCTGCCTACAGCCCCGAATGCCAGTGTAACACAAAACCTTCTGCCCTGAACATAGTGGCCAACTAGTGAATCCACACCACTCTAACCTTAACGCTTTCCCAAGGCTTGTGGATCCAAGCTGTAGTTTCATTCCTCCTCTTCACAGCCAAGGCGAGAGTCCTACTCCCAAGTGGTGCCCTCTCCCCCTTGAAGAATGCAGAGTTTGGCTTCTCATTCTCCGCTCCCAGGGCCACATCCTCAGAATGAGATCGGGACTTCTTTGCTGCCATTAAAGTAACTTGAACTGAGGAGGCTACAGGAATGATAAAAGCAGCACCACCCATAGAGTGATAGTCTGTTACACTAAACTGCAGGATAAAGGCTCCCTCTAGCTGTCGGACCTGCACTCTTCTGTTCTAGAACAGTCATTGCAGTGGCTGCAAGACACTCTGGGATCTTAAATCTTTTTTATTTATTAATTTTTAAAGATCCTGTCTTCAAAGCACATAGTTGCAGATAAGTGGCTCGGACTACAGCTGTTTTTCTAAGCCCCTTTGCCTTTAGTGTGGCAAACTGCTGCAAAGACGATAGCTTCTAGTATAAACTAAAAACAGACTCCGTACTTCGAGTATTACTGCTGCTCAAAGGGACATGGTTGGGTTAAAAATCCTACTCGTAAAGACTTTTAAGATTATGATTATGATTATTAAAACTGAAAAAAAACCGGCATCTTTGCTGTGGTGTCTTGTGTACTCCTAGTTCACTGGTCTTATTTTGATTTCTAGTTTTTCACTTTCAGGTTCTTGTGCAATGCCACAGTGTTGGGATTGCAAGTGCTGCAGGGTAACAGTCTCTTCTGCAAGCTGTTTTCCCCTGGATTTGTGTGTTCATAAACATTTCTCTTGGTCCTGGATTTTAGAACTTGTTTTATATAAATGTAGCCCCCTTCCCCCCCAGTGTTTGACATACAATGGTTGGTTTCACGTGTGGTGTGTTCCGTCAGTCGGTGTGTAATTTGGATTGGAAACTACCATCATCTCTGCAAAGAATGAGACTTAATCGCGCTCTTCTGAGCGCCCGGCATCTTCCAGTACAGATGTTCTACTTCACTCAGCAGTTGGGCTTCCCTTTTGTATTTGATTCACACAGCTCAGTCTAGAGAGGAGACCTATATTCCCCTCACTCTTGCTGCTAGCTGAGATGGTAAGGAGAGCATTACAGCTGGGACACTTTTTAATTTCTCACTGATGCTGAAAAGTGCCACCAATACAGATCCCAAGGGTTCTGCTTTGTTTCTGCCAGCCCAGGGATCTTTGGCTGTCCAGGTTTCTCCGAAACGCCTGAAATTAGTGTAAGATTCTCAAGCACCCACCCCGCTCCCCAGAAATCCCCTGTATGCCAACAGCATTTCTAAAAAGTAGTTTTTATAGTCAACCTGGGATCCCTATAGTGTACATATCCTATTGGGTTGAACAGATTATATCATCACACAGAAAATCTTTGCTTGAGTTTGTTTCTGGCAGGCAGCAGTGGGCTGAGCTCTGCCGTGGGGTGAGCAGGATCACGAATTTTCATAGTGTTTGAGGTGCCAAGTTCTGTTTGTTAACCCCTGCCACTCACGTGAGCATCTGGCCTTGAAATCGTGCATCGTTCTTCTTCCTTTGTATAGAAGCCCCGAAAGTCAGCTGGCTCAGTCCAGAAAGCAAGTGGCCAAGAAAAGCACGTCCTTCCGTCCTGGCTCTGTGGGGTCTGGGCACTCTTCGCCGGCTTCTCCTGTCCTAAGTGAAACTCCTCCCATGGGAAAAGCTGCAGTGAACCAGCAGTATCGGTAAGCAAGCTCTAGTCTCGTTTGCCTTTAACATGCATGCTGCAGAATCCCTAGGCTCGTGCATATTTGACACAGGACTGCTGTTTGTGCAGCGCCTAGTGCAGGGGTGGCCAACCTGAGCCTGAGAAGGAGCCAGAATTTACCAATGTACGTTGCCAAAGAGCCACAGTAATACGGCAGCAGCCCCCCATCAGCTCCCCCCCCCACCCGTACCCAGCTCCCAGCACCTCCTGCCCACCGGCAGCCCCACTGATCAGCACCTCCCGCTCCCTCCCCACACCTCCTGATCGCCTGTTTCATGGCGTGCAGGAGGCTCTGGAGGGGGAGGAGCGAGGGCACGGCAGGCTCAGGGGAAGGGGGGGAATGGGGGCAGGGCCAGGGCCCGAGCAGTGAGCACCCCCCCCGCGGGCACATTGGAAAGTTGGCACCTGTAGCTCCAGCCCTAGAGTCGGTTCCTATACAAGGAGCCGCGTACACCAGCCCCCCGCTAGAAGGCGGGAATCGGGATCCATGCGTGGACCCGCGTTAACGCAGGGACTGCATTACCATGACAACCAATGTAAATATTTACACGTGGGAGCCATGGCCGTGACCATGTTCTAAAAGAATCCGCACGCGTTCCGGCGAGGGTCTGCTGCATTCACTTCTGGAGAGCCGCATGTGGCTCCGTTGGCCACTCCTAGCCTAGTACGTTAGGCTCCTGGTCCATGCCCAAGGCTCTTAAGTGCCGTGGTAATCCTACTAATGAGAAGCCCTGGTCGCTCTTTACGATGGTGCAGGTGGACTAGGCAGCTCCCAGTATAGAGTTGAAAATCTTGTCCATCCTCAGCCACCGTAGGGTCATCCCCCTATTCCCTGTGGCTTTTTGCTCAGTGTAGTCAGTGGTGCTTCCCTTGTGAGCCTGCCTGACGGTGTCTCTGAGGAGGGCTTCATGTGCCAAATCAAGCTGTTGGTGTTGCTTTTCTCCAGGGGGAGGATCCTTAGTGTATCTTATTTGCTGTCCCTCTCTCCCCAGTGGAAGCTATTCCAGTGGCCAGCCAGGCAGCAGCGCAGTGCAGCCGTTCCACGGCATGATGGACCGGGTGCCCAATGAGCCCTCATACCGGGCCCCGATGGAGAAGCTCTTTTACCTGCCCCACGTCTGCAGCTACGCCTGCCTGTCGCGGGTCCGCCCCATCCGGAGCGACCAGTACCGCAGCAAGAACCCCCTCCTCATCCCGCTTCTCTACGACTTCCGGCGCATGACCGCCCGCCGCCGCGTCAACCGCAAGATGGGCTTCCACGTCATCTACAAGACGCCGTGTGGGCTGTGCCTGCGCACCATGCAGGAGATCGAGCGCTACATCTTCGAGACGGACTGCGACTTCCTCTTCCTGGAGATGTTCTGCCTAGACCCCTACGTGCTGGTGGACCGCAAGTTCCAGCCCTACAAGCCCTTCTACTACATTGCAGACATCACCAAAGGCAAGGAGGACGTGCCGCTGTCCTGTGTCAACGAGATAGACACCACCCCTCCTCCGCAGGTGGCGTATAGCAAGGAGCGCATCCCGGGGAAAGGAGTCTACATCAACACCGGCTGGGAGTTCCTCGTGGGCTGCGACTGTAAAGATGGCTGCAGAGACAAGTAGGTGACTCTATGCAATTCCTCACGTCTCTGGGCCACACACAGAGGAAAGGCTCTGCAAATAGGCCTTGCTGCGTGGCCTGAATGTTACCAGCACCTGGCTTGGTTACACGTAGTATGTGGGTGGTGGTAAGGAGGCAAATCTCAGAGGCCCGGGGCTCCCTATGGAGAACACTGATCGCAGTTCTAGGGTACTTGGCTTGAGCCTCCAACTGACTGCAGCAGCAGCAGAGGGGATGCTTTATATATAATAAGGTGTGGCAGTAGCACTGCTGTCGGAAGGTTGAGGCTTAAGTTACTGTTTCTCAGCCCATTCCCAGGAATTCTAAAATCCACCTCTTTATTCCGATTGTCTCAAAAATTGTTTCCCCTTGTGCGAGTGCAGGTTAGGGTTGGAGGCCGCTTGAGTGTGGGGTTCCCACGATCCAGCCCACAATAGCATTTTGTTTGTTCTCATTTCTTTTGCATGTACCAAAGTCTCAGATTATGGCTCTGATCTCACTGCCTCAGGATTGCTCTTGGCTAGCATCCTGCATCCCCTGCTCCTGGGGGAAGCAGTGTTAAATGTTTGGGGTAAACGTTGGCTCTGCAGTGTGGCTCAAGTCATCTGTGCATGTGCAGCAGGACAGAGGCTCTGTTGCAAGCCAATGTTTGACGGTAACCTGACATCAGAGTAAGTGGCGGGGCTGTGGCACCGTTTACTGAGAGTCCCAAATGTTCAGCCCCCCTCACGTGTATGTGACTTGAAAGTTGTGACTTCTCTCAAAACTGGTGTAAAATCAATCCTTTGGGGGGGGATTTGTGACTTCAGATCTAAATGCGCCTGCCACCAGCTGACAGTCCAAGCAACAGGCTGCACCCCCGGTGGGCAGATCAACCCCAATTCTGGCTACCAGCACAAGAGGCTGGAGGAGTGCCTCCCCACAGGGTGAGTAGAGTGGCACGGTGCTTTCCTTACGCTGGGTTTCTGAGACCAGCATGGGCACGAGCTAGGGGCACCCATCGGAACTCCTGGGTTCTGTTCCTGGCTCTTCCGCTAACTCCTGGCATTGGACAAGACACGTCTGACTCTCATCACTGTAGTCATCGAGTACCTCACAGTTTTAATGTAGTTATTTTCAGCCAAAAAACCCAACCCCAGAAGTAGGGCATGACATCATTCCTATTTTACAGATGGGGAAACTGAGGCACAGGCTTACGTGATTTGCACCTAGTCTCACAAGAAATCTGTGATGAAACAGGGAATTGAAGCTGGGTCTCCCGAGTCCCAGACTAGTGTCATAACCAGTGCACCATCCTGCCCGCAAGAAACTTCCCTATAGTGCAGTTCTTCCTGTCATGTGTTGTTGCAAAACGAACTTCGCCGTAAAGCACTTTGAGCACCTCTGATTAGACTGTACAAGCCCAAGGTATTGCTAAGGCTCCATGGCAAATTGGTCCTAGACACGGCACCAGGGAGGAGTTCAGCATCTGTGGCAGTCAAATGCTGCCGGCTGGATATTCTGTAACCTGCTCAGATTAATTGCAGAGCTGAATGTGGTGAATGCAATCAATGCATGAGCTGTCTGTCACATTGCTAAATGCTCTAAGGGAAGGCACTCAGGTACTATGGTGATGGGCACAGTAGAACAGTTGCTAAATTGTAGTGGACCGACAAGTCAGCTGCAGTTGAGGTTTATTTTTATAGTAATGCTGTCCCTGAATTCTCAACCTACTGCTGATTTATTTATTGGTATTAGTAACACAAATGCATTGGAGAAAGCAGGGGGCTTCTGCACCAAAGTAATTTATGCATTATTTCATTCTACAGCAGTTCAGCCTTATTCTGTGGGGTGTCTCAAATCCCCCAGTACGTCACTAGATATCACTCATCTTATGGCAAGCGATTTACTTTCAGAGACAGGGTTATGTCTGGACTTCTGTCCACCTCTACCTCTAATAGGGATAGGTCCAGTGCTCTTCAGCTGTGAATGGGGGAGGGATAGTTCAGTGGTTTGAGCATTGGCCCCCCTAAACCCAGGGTTGTGAGTTCAGTCCTTGAGGGGGCCATTTAGGGATCTGGGGCAAAAATCTGTCTGGGGATTGGTCCTGCTTTGAGCAGGGGGTTGGACTAGATACCTCCTGAGGTCCCTTCCAACCCTGATATTCTAAAACTGTCCTCAGTGGGTTTTAAATCGGTTTCTGTAACAAGCGTGACCAATGCTATGTGCCCTCTACAGCTGAAAGCTGGGATTTCCCCACTTGTCAAAATACGACATCTACAAAACCCAGGCAGTGCTAAAGTAACATGGCAAGATTCAAATGCAACCCAGGCAAACGGAGTGTCCTGGCCTCACCTCTGTTTGGTGGTGTTTTAAGAGCTCAGGCTGGGCTTTGAAACTTGCAGCGATAACCATCTGCTTTCCCTTTCCCAGAGTCTATGAATGTAACAAGAGATGCAAATGCAACACGAACATGTGCACCAATCGCTTGGTACAACACGGACTCCAAGTCAGACTCCAGCTATTCAAGACTCAGAACAAAGGTTGGGGAATCCGCTGCCTTGACGATATTGCCAAGGGCTCTTTCGTCTGCATCTATGCAGGTACAGCTGCCGTGGTACTGAATATCTACCTGGAAGTCCTTTGGTTAAAATGAGGCATGACTAACACCGATCTCTCTCTTATGAAATGTCTGCTCCTACTAGACAGCGCTGATATTGCCAACAGTCCCAGAAATCAAATACTAAACTATCCTTTCTTAAACCAAACAAATATTTATATAAAATGGTACCGGCCTTAGGTTTTCTTTTTACAAAACTTCAGACTCTTAACAGAATTGTCACAAACCTCCTCACGTGCATGTTCAACTCATTTAAGGATGCACTGCAATTTAAGCCCTGCTTTTCCCCGTAAACAAGGAAATACAGAAACCACGGTGACTGCGGTGCCAGTATTGAGAAGTGAAGCATTTGCCAAGAGCGAAAGCTTCCCTTGTGGCGTTCATTCAGCAGCATTGCGCCTACACCGCTCCCTGCTTCCTGTTTGTTTAAACAATCTAGCACTGGGTAGCCAATAATTGAGTGTTGATGTTGCCTCCGTGCTAGTTTCTTATACAAACTTGTGTTCTTGGCCTACATGAGTCCAGATATCGTAGCCAGTAGAGAGACTGGACACTCTGGCTAATCAGTCCTCTCTTCCGAGAGTCCCTGGCTGGGTAGGGCTGTCATGCAGTCATTAAAGTGCAGCAAAACAAAGAAAGTGCCTAAAACAGGGTTCTCCTTGCTGGCGTGACCTGCCGGAGAAGCTCCACACTAGGGCTGATTGGAAATGCTGCCTCAGAGCCCGCACTCTCTACGGGCTGTACTGTATTTCCCATGACACACCATGGTCTCTCCTCTTGCTTGCACTTGCATTGTGGGAGATGTAGTTCCTCTGGGGTCCCGGCACGTAGAGGAGAATGGGGACCTTAAGGTCTGGAACTACCATGGTGGCATTTCAGATGAAAAGTTTTCTTTCCGTTTTCTGGTATTGGGCTTTTTAACAAAGTTGAATTTTTCCAGACACTTTTTTTTCCCCCACTTAAATTGTTGAGTCAAAACCCAATTATCCAATGAAAAATAGCTTCAGTGGAAAACGCTCCACCGGCCTTAGTCAGCTGCTGTTATACTTCCTGCTCTCTGATTTGGGGGTCAGCCAGGCTCCGCTCAGGCCCACCAAGCTGTTTTATCCCCCCTTGATTAGCCACAGGCGTCGCATGCTTTGTTTTCAGAGCACAGCTTGGGTGTAGGCCCAGGCCTGGTTCCTTTGGAAGGGGTAACACACCCACTAAAGTTCATGCCACGCTTGTTTTCTAGGGAAAATCCTGACGGACGACTTTGCCGACAAAGAAGGGCTGGAGATGGGGGACGAGTATTTCGCCAACCTGGATCACATTGAGAGCGTGGAGAACTTCAAGGAGGGCTACGAAAGCGATGCCAAGTGCTCCTCCGACAGCAGCGGCGTGGACCTGAAGGACGAAGAGGAAGAGAACACCGGCACCGAGGAGCAGGAGGAGTCCAACGAGGACAGCTCCGACGACAACTTCTGCAAGGACGAGGATTTCAGCACCAGCTCGGTGTGGCGCAGCTATGCCACCCGCCGGCAGACCCGGGGCCAGAAGGAGAACGGCCTGTCTGAGACAGCCTCCAAGGACTCCGGCCTCACCCGGCAGATCAGCCACGACGAGGTCGCCGTGGCCGCCGCCTGCAAACTGCCTGTGTCCGAGGAGACCTCCAAAAACAAAGTGGCCTCCTGGCTGAGCTCCAACAGCATGTCGGACAGTTTCCAGGACAACGATAGCGCCTCCTCGTTCAAGATGAACGAGGCCAGCGAGGTCAAGGCAGGCAAAGTAGAAGTCCTGGGTGACCGGGACAAGCCCTCCACCTCTGGGCTTGGGGGCAAGGAGGCCTTTGGCTTGGATGCCGACTCAAAGATGCAGAAGAAAGAGGTAAGCGAGAGGCTGTTGTGATGATTCTCTAAGTACAGGGCGTTCCCCGTCACTGGGGAGATGGAGCATCATCACCCCTCTTTATAGATGAGGTGCAGAGAAGGGGAATGTCTGGACCAGCCATGCCTGGATCCCAAGGCTGAGCTAATTACTTGGCTAAGCGGCCACGAACAGGAATGTAGCTGTCTAAAGGGTAGAAGCAGCGAGGGATTGGAGTGATCCAAGGGCTAGTAATTGAAGGAATGGGATGGCATTAAGAAAGGGAAAAATTAGGAGAAGATTGAACAGTGAGATCTGTTGGACTGGGGAACAGTCTCCTATGGGAAGTTGAAGTGTCATATTGTAAAATACTTAATCCCTGGAGGACAGATTTAAACCTGGGCTGAGCAGGGTGAGTGGACTTCATGGAAATGAGATTGAAAACTAAGCCCTTGTGGAAAGTCCCAGATGAAGGTATAGCCAGTGGAAACCAGTCCCCAGAGGAGTCTCTTATGGCTAGGGGGTGACAGGACTGTACGTCTCTGAGACGCTAGATCTATATTCACGGAAAGCGAACTGCAGCCTGCAGAAGAGGTGGTAACTGTCTCTTATGTTTTTCATGTTGCAGGAATCTGAAGAGCCAAACAAGCTGTCGATGTAAGTGTTGAAATATTTGAATTTGAGTGAAAGGTTGCAGCTTACCAGTGCGCTCTAGCCACCTTTACTGCCGCAAGCACTGGCGTGTGTAGATGCCTCCCAGGTAGTTAGGCGGGCCTCCGGGTGCAGCCAGTGAGGGAGGTCCATGGTAGCCAACCGAAGGGGCCGGGAAAGCTGCCGAGGCTGGTGAAGCCCTTGCATGTTAGGCCACGGAACTGGACTGGCTAGACTAGCAAGTTACAGTCAGGTGTGACCGTCTCTTACCTGCTCCAGTTCTGTTAGAAGCCCTCCTGGGATCAGTGTGTTGCCGAGGCTCCCTAGGCAGGGTGGGGAGCTGGCTAGGACGCGGCGTGGGGAGCTGGCTAGGACGCGGTGTGGGTGACTTGTTTTGTTCTTGCTCCCTCCAGGGCATCCGAGACAGGCAAGCTGTACGGCTATAATCCGAGCCCCATGAAACTCGAGGGGATCCGGAGGCCACCAAGCAAGACTATCATGCATCAGAGCAAAAGGCACTTGGCTCCTCCCCAGCAAGCAGCTGACGTAAGAATCGTGCTTTAGGGCCTGTGCCTTGCGGGTTTTTCGGTTTGCACTGCAGGTTGGCGTGAGGCCCTCTTTAAACTCAAGTCCTTTACACGCTCCAGCCTGATTAAGAGCCACCCCCGGTCCAGTGGATTATGATGGCTAGTTCCTTGGGGTTATGTCTTTCCAGGGTTTGCTTTGAATTGCAGGCACCTGTATTTGGGTTTTGAAGGCTCTGGCTTGCTATGGGAAAGCAGCTGCAGTGACTTGGTCTAAATGGGGTGAGAGACTCCGCGGTGGGGACTCTTACGTGCGTGGGGTTCAGATAATTGCCAGAATTAGTGTTAAGAAGGAATTGTCCCCAGGGCACGTTGACAGGGATCGTAGGTTTCCTTATGACTTCCCCTAGGACACTGAGCATCTGTTGGGGTCAGATAGACCTACCCCATGTAGTTGATCTCTTGCAATTCCAGCGAACGTGGATGGATCTTGGCGCTTCCTGACTTATTTCTTTTTGTACGAGATTGTTCACTCCAGGTTGGGCAGACGATCACGTGTGTTCTGTGATCCTTAGCTCTTCATGTGTGTCATATAGTTCATACAACATTGGGCACTGAATTTGGGGTCTTTTTTAATCAAAACACTTTCTGCGTCATTGACCCCTAGTTGCAGAACATAAAGGCAGCTATTGTAAAAGTTGATTAAAGCAAAGTTCTGACCATTAGTGGTCATTAAAGAACTTCTTTCACTCAGCAAGGCATGGGGTGTTATCTCCCAGTGTTCTGGTCAAATCCCACCTTGGAGTTACTAACCAGCCTCTCAGATTTCCCCCTGCAGTTTCAACCTGACCATTATTCTTTTCCCATTTAATAAACTGTGGACTGTAGTGCTGCTTTGCGCTGTTAGCTGCATGTTTGGGTGGCTAAAATCCTTCCTGTCCAAATGGTCTTCAAGCCAAAAGGTGCTATAGACATTTTTCTGAAGTCTCTAGGCCTGTTCATCAGGGTTCCTGGGTTCTGTTCCTGCCTTTTCCATGTGTGTATTTAAAATGACGTCCCCGGGGTATTGGAAGTTTTAATGAATGAAAGGGCTTTGATGGTTGCTGAAAGGCACAGTATTTAACCTCCGCTCCTTGGAGGAAGGAGAGTTCATACTCAGAGGCTTTAGCAGCATTCTGGAGAAGGTAAAAAGATGCTTTTGGCCTGCATTGCAACCCCTCTGAGCCGCTGGTCTACGTGCATGTTTACAGGATGTGCTGACGCTGTCAAGTAGCACGGACAGCGAGGGCGAGAATGGCCAGCCGGCGGCAGGACAAGCGCAGGGCAACACGAATGATAGTGATGACATCCAGACTATTTCCTCTGGCTCAGAGGAGGAGGACATCGACGATAAAAAGAATTCCTCTTCTGGTCTAGGTAGGTGCAGCCAGCGGCATTTTGCTAAGGAGTAATGGGATTGAACAGGGAGCTCTGTACAGAGGGCAGATGCAGGAGGAGAAACTGTGTTCAGAAGCCACAGGAGGTGTTGATAACGTGATGCTAAATGTGTCTCTAGTGCCCTGGGCAGAATAACCGTATCTGCATATTACACTGGTCCCAGTGCAGCCGACTGCAGACTAAATTCTGATCGAGGCCTCAAGTTTCTCAGAGTGACTGGTTTTGGGTGCCCAACTTGAGACACTTGAAAGGGACCTGACTTCAGATGGGTGCTCGGCCCTTCCTGAAAATCAGGCCCCTCTTAAGATACCTCACAATGGGCACCCAAAATTACTCCTCAGTCTGGAAACCTTTAGGCCTGAGATTCTGAAGAAAGAGCGATTCGTTTTCCTGTGGATTTCTGGGCACGGACTGGCATTGAGTGGGGAGCCCAGGACTCCTGGGGCCCAGCTTCAGAGGGGATGCAGGATTTTGTCCCAGCTCTAGAAGCTGAATCCTGAATGGTCCATGAGTCCTGGCAGAAACAGGGCAGCGCTGGTTGAGCAGGCAGCGCTGGTTGAGTTGAACTGATTTCAGCCCACCGGCTACCCACAGTAACGTCACTGCCGTAGACCCCTTTAAGGAAGTGAGAGGAAACCACGCGGTGATTGTCTCTCTGTTTTGGCAGGCCCCGTTAAAAGGCAAGTGGCAGTGAAGTCCACACGGGGTTTTGCCCTCAAATCGACTCACGGGATTGCCATAAAGTCGACCAACATGGCATCAGCTGACAAGGGGGAGAACACGCTAGTGCGCAAAAACACCCGCCAGTTTTACGACGGCGAAGAGTCCTGCTATATCATTGATGCCAAACTCGAAGGGAACCTCGGCCGTTACCTCAATGTGAGTTTCCTGTTCTTGCGCGCTCTCCCGGGCAGTGCTGCAGAGGGTGATGTGCGTGTCCCCTCTAGGAGCAGCAGCCGTGCTGTCTGGTTCTCGGCTTCTGTTTGATTTGCGCAAACGTTGCACAGGAGTTTCACTTCTCTTAGGTCTCCTTGTGAGTCCAAATCTAGCCTCAAGTGCAACTTCCCCCTTTGCCGAAGTGCGAATTTCAGCCTTGTCCTGGGGGGTTTACTCGTCCTGGAGACCCGTGACTGCCAGTTCTGGGGGCTGTTCAGTCAGCACCTACTTGGAACTGACCTGAGTTCAGTGTCGCTTCAGACGTCCGTTACTGAGCTGTCCCAGTGCAGGGGGCTGGACTTGACTTCTCCGGGTCCCGCCCAGCCCTGTATTTCTATGATTTAAAGGTGGACGTTAACCTGAGGCTTTAACCTGCTTTAGGTTTGTACGGGATCCTGTTGTTTGTCGCTCTGTGCTCGACTCCAGCCCGGCTTAGCAAGGAAGTGAAACCTGTCAAAGAAGCTGCTCCACAACCGAGCGTATTTGCTCTTGATATAGGGTGGGGGGTGGAAATGCAAGGTTTGACGGTGGGATGCTAAGTGTGAAATACAAACACTACGGGCTCTCTATACATTACAAGCCAGAACGTGATACAAAGGCCATTCCTTTGAGTCAATATCACTTTCTGTTAAATCTTGGGACTTATTCCATGTAGTGTGTGTGGAAAGACAATCGTAACCCCTATTTCAATGGGCTTAAATCTGATTCAGTGGCTTAATTAGCGAGCTACCTGTTTAAAACCACTGCAGCCCACAGTCTGCTTGTTCCCTGCCTGCCACAAGTGCCTGGTCACAAACTGGCTTCTCTTGTCCCTTTACAGCATAGCTGCAGCCCCAACCTGTTCGTGCAGAATGTCTTTGTGGACACGCATGATCTCCGTTTCCCCTGGGTTGCCTTCTTCGCTAGCAAGTAAGTGATCTGATGCTGCCCAGGCTGAGAAGTTTTGTTGGCGGTAGGACTCCTGCTGGAGACACTGGGTGCTTTTTAGTTCCTGATGGTTCTGAAGAGGCCTTGAAGTTTTAAACCTCCTGAAGTTTCACTACTTGCTTATGCCACAAGGATTCTAATGTGTCTTGTGACTAGCCCTGGGCTTGGGGAGTCAGGGCTTCTGGGTTCTCTTCCTAGCTCAGTCCCTGGCTTATTATGAGCTTTGGCAAGTGATTCGTGGAGAGACTTTCAAAGACACAAGGTGCAGTTTAGGCACCCAGCTGCCTTTGAAAGTCTGTGAGAGCAGAGCCCCACCTCCCATTTGTGCCTTTTGAAAGTCTCCCCCAGGGCCTGCCGCACCAGCTCTTGCCAAAGTAACTGGGAGCTGCAAGTTCTCAGCTCTTGGGCAGGGGAAAGTGCGGCCAGTTAATCGTTGGCGAAATTGCACCTTTCACAGGTTGTGAAGCTTAATCTCTCAAGTACTTTTGTGGCCTCCATTACTGTAGCACATGTGCACCTCAGCTCTTTAAGGAGGTAGAACAGGGCTTTTATGTCCCTTGTACAGATGAGGACTGAGGCCCAAAATGTCTGTCTGTGGCAGAACAGGGAATTGCACCAGGTCTCTTGGGTCGCAGGCTGGGTCTAACCACTAAACCGTCCTGCCTCAGCATCCTATAACAAAATGTACTGGACCAGCCTTCACTTTCTGTGGCTTTCCGGAGTCTTCCCAAAAAGAGCAAATGCAGCACCACTGTGGCACTCTGGCAGTAGCAGGGAAACCATCTCGGTCCCTAGCCGCTGGCTACGCCGCCCTCTCCCCACCCACCTCTTTTGTCACATAGGCTGCTTCCGTGCAAAGCTTGTGAACTGCTTATCTTCCGTCGAGGCTGGTGGCGCTGCCAAGGCACGGATCTCGCTGATGAGCAAACATAAGCTTTGCCTGTGTCTGCTGGCAGAGATACACCACTTCCTTGGGAGCTCCCCTAATCTCCCAGCCGCAAGGCCAGCAACTGCTTCTGCTAGCTCAGTAACGCACGTGCCTCCCTTCCTTCTCAGGAGGATCCGAGCCGGGACTGAGCTGACCTGGGATTATAACTACGAGGTGGGCAGCGTGGAGGGGAAGGAGCTCCTGTGCTGCTGTGGTGCTATCGAATGCCGAGGCAGGCTGCTCTGACCTGACCACGCCGGTGCCCGCCTCACGAAGGAAATGGGCTTCTGGCCCTGGATTCCCCAGGGCTCGTTATTCTGAGCCAGAAAAAGGTTGATTCTCAACCCCAGGCATTGTCCCTCCCCTCCCTGCACAACCCTTTGTCTGTGAGGGTGACATACTGTATTTCATCTCGAGCGGTTTCTAATTACACCCTGATTATTTGTAATTTTAGCTGTTACAAAGCTGGTTACGTAACTGGGAGCTGCCCCGTTCACTTGAAAATATGCCCACAGGTACACAGACCACAACACTATCAGGTGAACCCAGGGTAGCTTGGCTCTGTGCGTAGGGCTGAGACGGACAGTAATGTTCCCAGCGAGCGACTGACTCACTGCTCAGGCACTCAGCTAGCTCCTCGACTTAGTACCTGTCCTAGTGACAGCTCAATTCAAGCATGAAACACATGAGGCAGGCAGTACAGAAGGGTCCCCTGCTTCGCCATCCTCCAGCCAGCCTCTGTTGCACCCAAGTCTGCCATGTCGAATCCCCCATCCCCAAAAAACTAGGCAACTACAATTAGAATTGGTGCCCTCTTATTATCACTATTTCAACAAAGGGAAGCATTTCAGAGAGACGGGTAGATCAGCCAATCCAGGAACCGTATTGGGATTTCCCTGGGGTATCACTGAACATGCTGGTAAGGCCCTGGGGGAGTGAACCAAGGTTGGAGTTAAATCAAAATACTGAGGAGTTCAGAAGAAAGGAGATGTCTGGCCTACTTTCTCTGACTTGGTCCTTTTGTAAAAAAACAACCCTGCCTGCCATTGTAAGCAATAATCGATGCATTTCTTAAAAATAACCTGACCCCAAATCAGTGCCCCCACCCTGCAGTACAGCAGGAACGTGTAAGTGGCTTGTGGTCTGCTTTTGGGAGAGCATCACTTCCAGGAGAGGATTCAGAGCGAGGCAGGCTGTGGGCAAACACGAGTGAGCACGTGGGATTTGCCTAGGAATTGGACTCTGGGAACAACGCTCACTTGTTGGTTAGTGAACAACCCCAGGTCTTTAAGGCACTGCCAAAGCCCATTATGGCTCCAACTGCGTGAGGCTTCTATACAGCTGCTCCCAGATGATACAGATGTGGAAGGAGTAAGATCAAACTTAACTGTAGCAAGGGGAGGCTGTACCTACCCCTGCTTATACAGTACTCAAAGCAGGCACGATGAACTCCGGCCCGGAACTCCTCTGACTTCAGGGGAGCTAGACCAACGCTGATACAACGCGGTTACTTGCTGGAGCTGGAGTAGCCATGTTGATTGCAGGGTATGAGTGTGTCAAGGCAGGTGAGGTAATATTTTATGGGACCAACTTCTCTCACCTTGTCTAGCTCGAGGAAGCAAGAAGGGTCTGAAACCAGAGTTTCTGGAGACTGGTGCTTAGTTACACAGCTGAGGCTGCTTTGCTTGGTCTAGGGTTACATTATAGCTCCATCAAATAGCAGACTAACGTCTTCTGCAGTGCCAGGACTCTAGCACACAATTCCGCCTGCCAGGTGAAGGCACATTGCCTCTCAGAGCTTTGCATGACACCTGCCCTCCTCAGGGCAGTACATGTCCAGCCTTCCCTGGGGCTAGAGATGCCAGGGCACGGAGCTCACAATGGAAAATCTAAAAATAGCGGCTCAGAGAACCGTGCAGCTGCAGGTTTGCATGAGGAGCTTGAGCTCCTGGGGATGTGAACAAGCTCCAGAGGCTGCTGCAGCCCCTCCACCCAGCCTGGCTTTAGCAGAGTGAACAATCACAGACAAACCCTAGCGCCTTCTGGCTGGGGCACTTCATTTATTTACATACACACCCAAGATACAAACCAGTGAGTGGCTTAGTTTTAGTGAGGCTGCCTCCTCCTCAAATGCTTTTCAACAAGGGTGTCTAGCAATGGAAACTGAAGTGGTAAAATCCAAGTGACAGTAACTAATTCGAGTGAGGCATGGGCTGCTAGAGGGGCAAACCCCCACTGCCAGGCTCCAGCTGACGCTGGCGGGAGGAAGCTTGGGCCGCTGCCGTGTAAACACGCACATCTAGCTTGTGGGGTTTCTCAGGGGCCAGGCTAAGCTTTCCAAGATCAAAGGGCGAAGCTAAAAGTTGCTCCTTTCCTTAAAGCAAACATATTTTTAGGCCTCTTTTTGCAGGTGCTGTAGCCTGTCCAGGTCCCTGCCCATCCAAAGGGGTGAGTGACTTCCTTGTAAGGGGTCTCTTATTAAACTCAACCTGTTTACAAAGAGATGCCCTTTACCATCCGAAACCTCTAGCACCGGTTTAGCTTCACACACTTGGGAGCGTGGGCATTGTCACCACGAATCTGCCAGAACCACCCAGTCAGCACATGGCACCTGCCAGAGCCTGAGGCGATCCCTAGGCACCAGCTCTCCAACCGCAGCAAGGGGCAGGGGCCAGGCTGAGTTCACCGAACCAGGCTAGGGGAAGTAAACTGTTCCGGTTGCTCCCTTTTTCCAGCCTGCAGCAAGCCAGCTCAGGGCCAGACCGTCCCCACCCTGCACAGCCCTGAGCTACAAAGAGCATCAGTGCAGGCCCTTCTAGTTAGAAACCAGTGGGTCATGGGAACTGAGGGTCCCTGGGCCAGCAAGGGGGTCACTCCTGGGCAGAGAGCTACTACACGTGTGTGGAGAAAAGGAACGCCACCCTTGCTAATGGGCAGAGTTTGACCATGGCGTTTGAAGTCTTTTACAGTAATTACCTTTCCTAGGACATCTGAAAGCTCCTCCGCTCGCTGTCTCTGTCCATTTGAGGGGCTGCATGGGAATCTGGTAGTGCTAATGGAGAAGTGCTATTAATAGCAGCGTTAAATCAGTGGCTCGTTCCTCCCAAGCTGCCCGTAGCCACACTAGTATTTCAGCAGTGTCGCCTCAGAGGGGCTGCAGCAGGTGGCTTTTCTGGGACGTGGGAGGCCAGTTGTGCTTAAAAATAGGGCAGTAGAAAGCACGTAAAGTTCCAGCCCCCCCTCTCTAAGCATGCAACACCCCCACTCTGGGCTTGGTTCTCTCAAGTGTTCAGGCTCTTAAATAAAGGCCTGACTTTCAGAAGTTCCCCACACCTCCCAGTGGGCCTCACCCAGGTTTCCAAGAGACCTCAAAACCCAGCATGCTGAGTGAGCGCTTTTGAAAATCTGGCTGCTTATTCTGATGCCTTAAAAATGGGAGCCGATCCCTGCTAGCCTTGGGATGCTGGTAGTGACCAAGTTAGCACCACAAGAGGACGCTCCTGAGAAAACCGCACCAGCTCCAGTCTGGCAGGAGCAGCACAGCTGATATGAAAACTGCCCCACATGTTTCATAGTGATCCAAACCCCTCAGATGGGGGGTGGGTGGGAACAGGGTGACACTCCAACAGAAACCACCACACCTGTTTTTACAGAAGTTTTAGTTTATTTAACTTTTAATAAATTTTAACTTTTAAAAAACAACATTTTGGTCTGAAGTTAGGTTAATGGTCCTTTTCTCCAACCCCTCTGTCTAGCCTGGAAAGTTTTACTGCCTTCAGCATTTCAGCCCCCACCGAATCTGTTTTTACATGAAAGACTCTGCGGTCCAGTTCCTTTTTGTACTTAGTCCTAGCTTTAAAAAAAAAATAAATAGAAAAAGAATCAGTTGCAAATTCATTTGTCCATTCATAGCCTGGGCGGAGGGGGGAAAAAGCACATTAGAAGGGAAGTGGAATAGATCGTTCTTAAAGGTGATCAGAACCAATTCTTATAGAGCAAAACAATGGGGTGTATTAAATCCCCATCGAAACAGATACTAGATAGTGTGTCTAAACCACACAGCTTCCTTCCAGCAAGTGCTCAATAGTGTTGTCTAATAAATCAGCCATTAATACCCAGACGTTCATCTACTTAACTCAGCCTCCCCCGTGGTATAACAAATGTCACCTGATCCCACAAGTCTGTTACTGTGGTGGTGAGCTGTAAACAGCACAAATTCCTTCTGGCTGCTCTTCCTTCCTGCTCCCCAGAGCAAGTCAGGGACTCTGCTCCTCGTATTCCTTTGCTTTTCTGGGTGCAATGGGCACATCTCGGTCATGCTGGGGAGCCAGCCGCCAAAGCTTTGACCTCCATTCACTAACGGTGGCAAGTAGCAAAGCCAGAACGAGACCCGTCCATCTTAGTCCCTGAACTCCTTCACTGCAGTGGAGCACAAGGCGCCCAGGAGGGCCTGAACTGCAGAGCTGAAATTGACAGGATGGTCTCTGGCCTTCCTAGGCTTTGATTTCGTGCCTTTGCTATTACCCAAGAAAGCAAAATAAACTCCACTCCCCCCTGCACAGGAAACACTTGTTTCCTCTACAGCTGGAAAGGAGTTTGGGGAGAGGGTTTGCAGTCATTTCCAAAAAACCCACCACCAAAGGGGAATGAGTGAGTCTTTGCGATTGAATCCAAGCCCTCGGAGGACATCAGAGTTCTGCTTTTGTGCGTTATTTCCACCAGCAACACAGCTCGGGGATTCCTTTCCAGAAACACGAGAGTCGAGAACAGAGCAACTCGAGAGGCAACGAAGCCATACCTCACCAACAAAACAGACGGGGAAGGAACTGGCGCCAGCTTTCTCTGTGGATGTGTGTGTGTGTAACACACAAAAACAGAGAGCCACTGGCCATCTCTCCCTCCGGTAGCAGTCTGGCTGTGCCTTCCACTGTGCACCTAGAGTTTGGGGACGGGGCCAGACAGTCTCGGAGAAGGGAATCCTCGCGTCCCAGTTTGGTTTTAAGGCAGCTGGGTGAGGATAGAGAGAGACAGGACACTGCTGTATGGCGGTGGCACGAGGCGCTACCACCTCTCCCCCCCCAACAAAGTTGGCACATTTCTATCTGCAGCAATAGGAAAGAAAATTGACCTCAAATGATGTATTCTAAGCACACGTGTAGGGTTGGTGCTGGCACTCCAGGGTCCATTCCTTTAGCCTCCCCCCAGCTGGGTCAGCTATTTCCACTAGATCAGCTCTGAGGAGAAGAGGGAGAGTAACTATTTATAGGGGACAGGAGGGAGACCCTGGCACTACAGTTGGTGGCAGGGTGGAAGCTGAAGTTCTCTTGACGTTTTGGCCTTCTCAGCTGATGCCCGTGGTGGTGGGGCCGGGCGGTGAGCTGGCGACACCTCCACGTGCGCCTAAAATCAATCGGTTTTCCGGTGGTTGTTGTTCAGGACGGGGTGCCCGTTGGAAAGGGGCCCGTTCTTCGTCACTTCCTCCTCCTCCGTGTTGTCGGTCTCCTCGCGATCACTCCTTTCGTCTTCCACCACCTGGAGGGGTTGAAAAGAAAGGGGCTTCACGAATCAAAGTGAAACGGGGCGAGCGGGCTAGAGCAGAGTGGGACTGGGTGTCAGGACTCCTGGGGTCTGTTCCTAGCACTGCCACTGCCTTGCTGCGTGACCCGTTTTGCTTCTGTGCCTTAGTTTCCCTTAGACACCATGAGCGGGGCTTAGTGTCTGAGGCCCATTCCGTCCCCAGCCCTGCCCCTCCTCCATTAGTGCCATCTGCACAGGCGGCTTTATGAGCCAGGCACCTGACTGGGAATTGTGTGAAATCCTCCCACATGGGGGCCACACAGGCGCTTTAGATGGTAACAGATCCTGCCTGGAACGGAGCTGCACTCACACCTGTGACATGAAAAGCCCCCTCCCCATTTACCCCTGCGTCACACAGGTCCCACTGATCCCCTACTGCCTTGCCTTCCCCAGAGATGCTCCAGGACCTCACTACTGAGCTCTGGTTTCTCCCTGCCTCTCCCCGCTCCATGCTGTTGCCCTAGCAAACTTCTCCTGTTCCTAGAGCACCACAAAGCACATGGCCCTACCAGCCCCAGACGCCCTGGGACCTGCCACTGGAGCCTCAAATCATGGTGCTGCTTAGAGCCCCAAGGCCCAGATCCTCAGAGGGATTTAGCTGCCTAGTTCCCATAGGACTCAGTGGGAGATAGGCGCCGGAATGACTGAAGAGCTGGACCAAAGGCTTTTCTCTAGCTTCAAAAAGGTAATAGAGCCCCCAGTGCTCACCCCGCCACCCCCCTCTGCTCCTCTGACAGGAATCTCTGCACTATTGCACCACAAACAAACAAGCAACCCTACAATAAACACCCCTGTCCCCATCGTGTTATTTGTCCCCATTAATCAGGACGAGAAAACGCCCCCCCGACCGGTCTTAAAAATTGCTGATCTCTTCCACTTCCCCATCCTCCCCGGAGGGGTGGCTTCACTTCGCTTCCCTCCTGGCCCCTGGGTTCCAATGTAAGCGAAGGGTGACCTGGAGGAGAAAAAACAACCTCCCCCCTCCTCCCTCCCCGCCAGAGAAAGTGAACCTGCCTTTCCAGTTATGAACTTGTGGGCCATGCGGATGATGAGATACGCCCAGAAGATATGCAGCGACTGCAGCACCACCATCATGAAGTTGAAGAAGTAATAGCCGAAGAAGGGCGGGTACAGGTCCAGAGGATAGACCACGGTGCAGTGCATGATCCTACAGGAGAGCACAGGAGACCTCAGACACGTTCACTGTACTGAAAGTGAGGCAGCTACGCAACCCTCCTGGCTCACACGGCTCAGAAGCAAAACTGGCAGCGTGGCCTAGTGGCCAGAGGGCCAGACTGGCACTCAGGAGCTCTGGGTCCTATTCCCGGCTCTGCCACGTACATGAAACTCCTGGATCAGCCTCCGACCGCCAGCTTTTCCCGCCCCACCACCCGCAATGCTGTCTCAGGCCTAAGAGCAGCAGCAGGCCACGGTCAGAGGCTGAGGCGCTTGCTCACCAGAAGGGCAGGATGATGAGGCGCGTGACGATGAAGATGGCAGCGAACACGATGAAGATGTTGTTGCAGGTGTTCTTCCAGCCGGCGTAGTTAAACATCTTGGCAGACTGGGGGCGAGAGGCCAAAGCCACAGTAAGCGGCGGTGCCTTTGAGGTGTGGGAGATGTGAGCTGGGGGCAGAGCGTGGGCCTAGGGAGGCTCGGACGAGTCATTGCGTCTCGGGGGCTCTCCCACCCTTGTCAGTCTCGACTGGGAGCTCCTTGGGGAAGGGGCTGGGTCTTGTTCCGTACCTACAGCACCTCGCACAACAGGGCCCTGCCCTTAGCTGGAACCTCTAAGCACTAAAGTAGAGCAGCTATGCTAAGAGCAGCTGCTTGGTTTGGTTTTCAGGTAGGGCTGGCGTCTGAGAGCTCCCCCAGCTCCCGATGACGGACGTCTCGACGAAACGCCCAGTCATCCATTTCACATTAGGTGTATTGCTGCAGCACCCAACGGTCCCGGTGCGCCAGATGCTGCCCAGACACACAGCGAGACACTGTCTCCTGCCCCAAGGAGCTTAGAGTCCAAATAGACCAGGGATGAGTCTCTGGACTCCTGGGTTCTGTGCCGGGCTCAGTGGGGCAGCCCCCCCACCCCAGGGGAGAGAGTCCCACTGGCTTCACGGGGGCGCCAGGGGTTCTGCTGTCATTGGCATCGTGGTCGTGTGGTGCATCAGCCATGGGGAAGAGCTGCAGGGTTGCATGCTGCTCTCCCCCCCGGCTCACCTCCAGCAGGTAGTCGGCAGAGTCATGCAGGGCCATGATCAGCGTTCCCGCCCGGATGTAGTTGGCAAACCAGGAAAAGCTGATCAGGATGATGGTGGCCACGTGGTGGATGATCTGCTCTTTGAAGTCCTGCCAGGAAGAGGAGGGAGGGGAAAGGAAGGGGTTAACCCCCCAACAAACAAAAGGAGGGGTCAGACCCCAGTCCAGCCCCTCCTGCCCCAGATACACCATGCCTGCCCTGCCAAAAAACTTCCTACCCCTCCCCCATCCCCAAACACACCAGCCCCTCCTCGTCCAGCACTGCCAAGCTGCTCACCCCCCCAGCCCTGGACACAGTCCTCCTCTTGGAGGGAGGCAGATGTGCCCCCCTGCGATATCCCAATGGGGGCTGAGAGGGGCTGCCTGGGGATCACCAAGCAACTACACCCATGTAGTGGGGGGAGGGCCACATTCCTAGTACCAGGGCTGGTTTGGGGCCACTGCTCGCCCTATGGAGCTAATGGAGGCAGCCCCAAGCAGAAGCCCTCTGACCCCAGGAGACTCTCCCCTCCCAAGTCCGGGAGGCCTAGGACTGATCAGGGCACAGGGGATTCTCTCCAGACTCCCGCAGGGGCGGCAGGGCCAGCCCAGTGCCACCAGATCTCTTCCCCATTCAGCCCAGGACTGGGGACGCACATGGATCTCCATCCAGCCCGCCTGCCTCCTGCACAGCCAGGCACGCGGGAGACAGCCTACCTTGCGCTTCACGTCGGAGGCGATGCTGAAGAGCAGGGACCAGTAGAACGACAGCTCGATCATGTAGTACCAGTACTGCGACGGCAGCGTGGTCTGCAAGGCAAACGGGACCAGAGAGCTCATCGTAACAATGCTCTGCTGAAGCATGTGCGCGCGCCCTCTGCTGGATGGGATCAGAATGGCACTGCTGTGTGCCATAAGCCTGATTCTGCACAGAACTAATGGGGATTCTCCTGTAGCTTAAGCGGCAGGGACCTGAGCTTTGGAAGCAGGAGGATCTGAGCCTTGACATCACCCTGGATTTCCTAAGTGGCCACAGGCCACGTATTGCACTATCCTAGCAATTCCTCAGAACTCCCTCCGAGGAGATGTTAACCACCGAGTAGTTGCCAGGTAACCATCCTGACTTCGGAGCACGGGCACCAATGGACGTGCGTCCCAATGAAGCAGGGTTTCATTGGCTCCCCAGGCAGCTATGGTGGAAGCTGAGCCAAGCCAGGACTCTCTCCGCTCATGGAGCTGAAGGAGAGAAACAGCCGGCTCTGCCCACGGGCGCTAACCCGACAGCAGGTGTGTGCTGGACTCACCTGGATCGGGTACCCTTTCCACACCTCCTTCAAGTCGTAGAACCAGGGCTTCTGTGAGGAAAAGCAGGAGGGGGGAAACAGGGCCGGGGTTAGCAGGGCACCTTGGCCAGGACGGGGTGAGAGACCGGGAAGGGGTCGAAACGGCAGATCTTACTTACATCCACTATGACGGCCATGCCAGCAATGAAAGCAATAAGGTAAAAGGTGAATCGCCAACTGGAAAAAGGAAGCAGATGGTTCTCAACAGAGGAGCATGGGGCGGGGTGTCGAGGAGAGAGAACACATCATGGGAAGGGCAGGTAGGGCGCCCCGGATGCTGGGAGCTCCAGAGGGAGCCGGCCCAGGGGACACAGGGTTGAAGTGCCCATCTGGGTCACCGGGGACCCTTTCTGTGCCTATCTCGTGATCCAGTAGGGATGGAGCCTCGTCCTATGCCGTGAGAAAGCAGGGGGGAAGCGAGCCTTGCAGCCGCTGGGCTTTAAGAGTCCCCTCAATCCTGTCACCCTCTTGCCTTTCGCCTTGAAGCTGGAGCCGTGCTGGGAGCCCAGCTGGGCTCAGGAGCAGCGTTCACAGCGGGCACCGGCCTGGGCTGGGGAGGGAACAGGCTCCTCCACTCCCACCACCACCAAACCTGCCTGCTCAGCCCGGTCAGTTCTGATGCAGCGCACGGAGGTGACAGGGCACTATGGGCTTAAGGGGATCACCCCAAATGGAATCCCAGGGCCCCCTCCGCCACCATTCCAGTGCTCACAGCCCACAGACGCTCCCTTCCCACCACTGGAGAACCACCCCCCCGCCAGGTCGCATTACGACGAGAGTCCGGGTCCGCCCTACGGTGCCCAGCTCAGCACAGAGCACAAGGGGGTCCTGAGTTCAAAGGGAGATCGGCTGCAGGGGGCGCTGCAGACACCAGGGGGCAACAGGGTCGCCGTTGCATGGCTGGGCAAGCGGCACCAGGCTCTTACCTGGCCTCCCGGAACTTCTTGAGCAAGCTGGGCCTGTCCTGGTTGCGCCTGCGTCGGAACCAGCGCTCCACCTGCCGGACCATGCAGCCGCTCTTCTTGGAGAGCATCTCGATGTCGCCCTGGGAGGGGAGAGACCCGGGGGCGGTTACCAGGGCGACCCAGGGGCTGGCTGGGCCCCAGGACCAGACGACAGGGTGGTCAGGAGTCACTTGTGCTGGGGAGGCAGAGGGTGTCTGCCTGGCAATCAGTGCTGTGCAATGGCAGCTCGCTTTGGTCTCATGAGCTCAGGTACTGGCCATAGTGAAGGCGCCAGGCGGGGGCATCTAACAACTCTCCAGGGGCCCTGAGCCGGTGCTGCTGCAGCTTCGCTGCTCCTGAGCTAGCGAGAGCGGGTCCGTCTACACCCGCTGCAGCCCCAGCCCACTTGTTACCACGTGGCCAGGCCCCGAGACAGGCTGGGAGCTGCAGGCCCTGGCAGCCGCAAGGGGTTTGTTTTGAGCCTTCAGAGCCAGTGACCAAGGGCTGAGAGAGTGAGAAGCTGAAAGCACATGGGCTGAACTAGACAAGTGCAGGGTACCAGCTCCTTTGCAATCCTGATCCCCAGCCTGTTATCCTCTGCCGGGGACCCTCACCCCCAGCCGGTACCACCCTGGCCAGCCCAGCTCTGGGTTTGCCCCACACAGAGCTCTGCCTGGGCCCCTCATTCCTGACCCCCATCCCCCTGCTATCCCAACTCCTCACACCCCCAGCTCTGCCGGTGCCCCACACTCCCACCCGGCAGCCCCCTGCTATCCCAGCCTTAGGTTCCGCAATCCCAACCTGCATCCCCCCTGCTAATCCGGCCCGGGGCTCCCCCTCTGCCCCAGCAGCTGTGCCAATGCCCCTCAATCCTGCCTTGTACCTCCTCCCTGTTAGGCCAGCTCCGGGAACCCCCTGGGCAGAGGCTGACACTCTGGCCAGCGACCTCCTGAGGATGAGGCAGAGCACCTGTAATGATCAGGAATGGACCCCCACCCCGCCGGGGGGAAAGACCAGTGCTTTAGCCCCTGAATCACTAAAGCTGCATGCAAAAGCACCCCTGAGCCCTAAATGCAGCCACTTGCTCCTCAACTCGCCTCCTGGTTTCTTCCAACACACACAGCCAGATTCATTTCATACCATCACATTAATGCCCCAGGCGCCCGGCTAGCCCCGTACAGATCAGCTCCCAGAGACTCCGGGTGGGAGAGGGCAGCCCAGGACGCCTCGCCTGCAGCACCCCGGCGCAATCCCAGCGCCACGCCTGTGGCAGGCAATACAGCCCTCCCCCCCGCCGGTTGCACACACTGTACCTGTTTGGGGTGTTTTGAGGAGGAAGCGTAGAACTTTTCTAGCACAGGATTTGGGGTGGCTTTTAATCGGATCTTCTCCTTGACGTTCAAAAGCCCGGCTAGTGGGGTTGCCACATATCTGGGGATGGGGTGAAGGGTGGAGAGAGGAATGGGGAGCACAGGCAGAAAACACGTGGTTAGAATAATGCTTTAGAACATGGAGGCCCTTCCCTTTGTGGCAATCCGGCGTTGTTATAACATGAGGCCACAGTCTGGGAAAGGGACAGCGCTGCTGCTTTCCCCCATCTGTGCAAGGGGAAGGACACCGCTCTCCAGAGTACAGCGCTTTGAGATCTACTGATGGGAAGTGCCATGGAAGAGTTAGGAGGAGGAGTTAGTGTGTGCAGCACCTGGTACTGTGGGGCTACCAGAATACGCCTAATTATTAGGTTATAACTCTTCAAGGCAGGAACCGTGTCACCTTACATTTGTGCAGCTTCTGGCAAAGACACACCCATTACTGCTCGGCCTGTAGGCCCTACCATAACACAAATCCATATGGACAATCAATTCCCTCCTGCAACCTGACAGCCCTCTGATCAGAACTCCAAAGCTGCCTGTAAAGTCACTGACCAGAATTCTGCTGGGCAGTGGCCATTAGGTGGAAGTCAAACCCACATGACAGAGCAAACCTACCTGGGCCAAAGGGGTGCAGCTATGTCCCACAGATGGCCCGGGAGGAATCTTAATATCCTTCCCATTTTACAGATGGAGAAACTGAGGCATGGAGAAGGGACTGGACTAACTCCTGCATCATACAGTTGGTGAGAACAGTGTGTCTAATCCCACTCCTCTGCCAGACCAGGGGACACAACCCCAGAGTCCTGACTTCCAGCAGCTGGAGCAAAGAGTTAAAGTCACCAATGTGTGTTTTGATCAGAAGACCTGCCAGAATGGAGGTGATTGATAGGTACAGGGGAAGTAAAGGATTAAAAACCAGAGTGGGGGATCTGAAATGATGGCTGGGGAGACAGAGCGAAAGAAAAATTAATTGAGGGAAGAGAAGGAAGGCTCAGGGAGAGAGAAGTGAATGATATGAAAGCAAAGAAAGACTGAGCATGTCTTTAACTGAGGGGAGAGGAAAAAAGAAAATGGGTGAGAAAAAGACAGAAAGAAAGAAAAAGTCAAGGGCCGGGAAAGTGACTCTTCCATTTGCTACACAGAAAAGAAACATCTCCAGCCCCCTACTTCCCAGTCCAAGACCCCTGCTTTCACCCCACAGGGGCTGGGCATCCAAGGTGGTTTGCTGACAACATGTGGGGAGACATCCCCAAAGAAACCCAGCCCCGTCCTCCCCCAGCTTCATGCTGCTCGTCCCACCCAGCTGCGATCACAGCAAGATGCTCACAGGCATAGAGCACCCAGGGCACACGCACAACACGGGCAGACGGCTCCCGATGGAGCTCCGCCCACCCACCATGCCTGTGCCCGATCCCCCAACAAAGCCAGCTCTGTTCTCCCATCTCCGTTTGTCACCACGACAGTGACGGTGATCTATACAACAAATTGCTCTTTAATGCCTCGGCCCAGCTGTTCCTGCCTCAGCCCCCAGCATTGCTGAGATACCCGGGATCGGGGGCCGGCGTGCACAATGCGAGCGTTTGTGCCGCGCTGCCTGGGCCGGGTGCATATAAGTACATGCCACATGCTCCGTATTCCTAGAAGCTAGGAGGTTAGAGGCCCTCTGCCAAGCTTTCTCTCATTCCCACAGAGGTCAGTGCAGGCTGCAGCCTGCAGTCCATTGCCTGCTGCTTTATGAGGTCTGGGTTTACGACTTTTTAGTATTTGGAGGGAAGGACAGCATGTGTAATACGATGTCTATGCTGCGTACCTTAGCTGTGCCGCTACAGCCGTACCCTTGTAAGGTACGCAGTGCAAAATAAAACCACCTCCAATGAAGGGCAGTAGCTTTGTTAGCGGGAGAGCGTCTCCCACCGACAAAGCACTAACCACACCGGCACTTTTCATCGGTAAAACTTTTGTCGGTCAAGGAGTTTTTTCACACTCCTGACCGACAAAAGTTTTGCCGACAGAAGTACAGTGTAGACACTGCCCAAGTGAAATAAGGAGATTCTCCCCCTTCATTTAAGGCACCCCTAGCCCACACACTGGACTGGGGGATTCAGGACTCCTGGGTTCTGTTTACAGCTCTGAATGAGGAGTGGGGTCTAGTGGGTTAGTGCAGGGGGCTGGAAGTCAGGATTCCTGGGTTTTACTGCCAGCTCTGAGAGGGGAGTGGGGTCTAGTGGTTAGGGCAGGGGGCAAGGAGTCAGGATTCCTGGCTCTGG